>NC_088394.1:21180000-23611250 GCF_037993035.2 Macaca fascicularis
TGTATTTTCCTAATTTCACAATCACATACGGTTTTCTATTTCCTTGCACGTGTAAGGAAAATGGCAAACAAAAATCCATGGTTGTAAAGACAGTCTAGTAAGTGGGTGTGGTAGTCTGTATAATGACCCCCTAAAGATGCCCACACTCGAACTTGTAAATATGTTACCTTCCGTGGCAAAAGGGACTTATGCAGTTGTGATTAAATTAAGGATCTTCTGATGGGGAGAGGAACCTGGATTATCCAGGTGCTCCCAATGTAATCACAAGAGTCCTTATAAGAAAGAGACAGGTGGCCGGGCACGATGTCTCATGCCTGTAATCCCAGCACTTTGGGAGGTCAAGGCGGGCAAATCACTGGAGGTCAGGAGTTCTAGACCAGCCTGGCCAACATGGTGAAACCTCGTCTCTATTAAAAATACAAAAAATTAGCCCGGCATGGTGGCATGTGCCTGTAATCCCAAGTATTCGGGAGGCTGAAGCAGGAGAAGCACCTGAACCCGGGAGGCCGAGGTTGCAGTGAGCTGAGATCGCACAACCGCACTCCAACCTGGGCGATAGAGCAAGATTCCATCTCAAAAAAGAAAAAGAAAGAGGCAGGAATTCGAGGAGGTATGAGGATGAACCAGAGGTCCCAGTGATGTAGCCAGGAGCCAAGGAATGTTGGCAGTCTCTAGAGACTGCAAAAGGTAAGGAAACTAATTCTCCCCTAGAGGCACCAAAAAGGGAACACAAGGTGTCTGACACCTTGATTTTAGCATTTCTGACTTCCACAACAGTACCACTATAAATCTGTGTTGCTTTAAGCCACTAAATTTGTGTTTTGTTACAGCAGCAATAAGCAACTAATCGAATGGGTAAACCCATGGGCTTGGGAATGAAACAGTCTGAACTCCCATGAGCTGTGTGATCTTGGAAAAGTCGCTTCTTTCTGGGCCTCAGTTGCTCATCCCTGTAATGGAGTGATACTGATAGTATCTACCACACAGGATTTGCTGTGAGGATTAAACTCATTCATTCTCCAAATGTTTCATGAGCACCTACGATGTGTCAGGTACTGCTCTGGTCGTATCAGAGAATAAACTCAATACAGATTAAATGTGGTAATTCGGCCAGGCATGGTGGCTCATGCCAGTAATGCCATCCCTTTGGGAAGCTGAGGTGGGAGGATCGCTTGAGGCCAGGAGTTTGAGGCTACGGTGAGCTCTGATCATACCACTGCACTCTAGCCTGGGTGACAGAGAGAGATCTTGTGTCTGAACACGTGCCAAGCATTTAGATGAATCTCTGGCACATGTGAGAAGGGTGACAGTGATGACTTTGTTCTCTCCCGGTGTCTTGAGGGTTCTCACCACAAGGGTTCTTTTTGGTTTTTGTTTTGTCTTGTTTTGTTTTTTTAAGACAGAGTTTCGATCTTGTGGCCCAGGCTGGAGTGCGATGGCACGATCTTGGCTCACTGCAACCTCCGCCTCCCAGGTTCAAGGGATTCTCCTGCCTCAGCCTCCCGAGTAGCTGATATTCCAAGCACCCGTCACCAAGCCCAGCTAATTGTTTTTGTTTTTTGTATTTTTAGTAGAGATGGGGTTTTGCCATGTTGGCCAGGCTGGTCTCAAACTCCTTGACCTCAGGTGACGCCCCCCCGCCTCAGCCTCCCGAAGTGCTAGGATTACAGGAGTGAGCCACCGCGGCCTGGCCACCACAAGGGTTCTTATCCAGGCACTGGCCACTTGGTGGTACTCCACGTACATCTCTCCAAACCCCCTGCTTCAAGTAGGGGTTCTCTCCCAGGATGATACTGGGCCCTGCTAGGAGGTCAACTCCAGGAGGGCAAGTGATGGTGTCTTGTTCATCCACTGCTGTATCCTCAGGACCTAGAACAGTGTTGGCAGCAGGAATATTCCTTGAAAAAATAGTTTTGCATTCTTGGTTAAGTCCACTCCATCTTGCCACGTGAACCTAAGAGTCAGAGACAGATGCTTTAGGCAGGAGCTGCCCAGCATAAGGTCCCAGAGAACTTTTGTCTGGACTTGAGTTTCAGCAAGGAACACTCGTTACTTTTGCAAAAGTTGTTCTGTGACTTGTGACTTGCCCTCTGTGACCACAAGAAGGAAGCAGCGTCCTCTTTAGGTAAATTCCCCTACGATTGCTCAAAGCATCTTCGGGCAGTGGACCATCTGCCAACAGCATCACGTCCCCTAACTCTGTTTCTGATCACTTTATGCAAGTCAACACCTGTCCTGCACCTACTAGACCTTATTAGGCAAAAAACAGGCCTTGCGGGCTCAGGGAGGGGTTTCTGGAGCTGCTCAGAACCCTTGTGCTGGAGTTGCTTCTCTAACAGAATGAAAATCCAGTGGAGCGCCGCCCGGTGGCTCATGCCTATAATCCCAGCACTTTGGGAGGCCCAGGCGGGTGGATCACCTGAGGTCAGGAGTTCGAGACCAGCCTGGTTAACATGATGAAACTCCGTCTCCACTACAAATACACAAATTAGCCGGGCGTGGTGGCACGCTCCTGTGATCCCAGCTACTCAGGAGCCTGAGGCAGGAGAATCGCTTGAACCCAGAAGGCAGAGGTTGCGGTGAGCAGAGATCACGCCACTGCACTCCAGCCTGGGCACAAAGTCTTTAAAAAATAAAATAAAATAAAATCCAGTGTTGAAGGCAAGGCCGCCAGTTCCTCTGCTCCACCCTGCATTTCTCCAGGCCAGTCGCCCTGCTGGCCTCCCACAGTCCTGCTGACAAGGCGTCTCTGGTGATTCATGCCTTCAAGGGTGACGCTGCCAGGGCAGCTCATATGCAAAGCCCATGCAAAGCCCAGCCACAGCCAGGCAAGGGTGGGGAGGCCACAGGCACCAGAGCAGCTGGGCTATGTTTGGTTTTTTATTTTTTATTTTTCTATGTGACATTTAAAAATAACTTTTGCAAAAGTAACCCATTTTCCTTGTTGAAACTCAAGCAAAGAAAGGAAAAGCACAAATGAGAAAAAAAAAATCCCTTCATTTCTCCACCCAGTTAAACTCTGTCCATACTTTGGTAAGGGAAGCCGGGTTTTGTCTTTTTAAAATTTGTGATGTAGGCCGGGCACGGTGGCTCACGCGTATAGTCCCAGCACTTTGGGAGGCCGCGGCAGGTGGATTACCTGAGGTCAGGAGTTCGAGACCAGGCTGAACAACAAGGTGAAACCCTGTCTCTACTAAAAATACAAACATTAGCCAGGAGTGGTGGCAGGTACCTGTAGTCCCAGCTACTCGGAAGGCTAAGGCAGAAGAATTGCTTGAACCCGGGAGGCAGAGGTTGCAGTGAGCTAAATTGCACCACTGCACTCCAGCCTGGGCGACAGAGCAAGGCTCTGTCTCAACAAAAAGAAAAAAAAATTGTAATGTAAGGCATGCTTGTTGTACATTTTTTAAAATGTTCAATCAAAAGAATAAGATAAAAAAAAAAAAAAGAAAAAAGTCAAATCACAGGCATAAAGTTAAAAGGGAAATTCTTTCCCTCACCACAGCCCTTCTTCACAACCGAATACCATAGCTCAGAAGTAACCACTGTGAAGAGTACCAGTTTGGGCTGGGTGCAGTGGCTCACACCTGTGATCCCAACACTTTGGGAGGCTGAGGCCGGCAGATCACCTGAGGCCACTGAGGTCAGGAGTTCCAGACCAGACTGGCCAACATGGCAAAACCCCATCTCTATTAAAACTATAAAAATTAGTTGGGCATGGTGGTATCCACTTGTAGTTCTGGCTTCTTAGGAGGCTGAGGCAGGAGAATCGCTTGAATCCAGGAGGCGGAGGGTACAGTGAGCCGAGATCGTGCCACTGACCTCCAGCCTGGATGACAGAGTCAGACTGTCTCAAAAAAAAAAAAAGAAAAGAAAAGAAAAAGAAAAAAAGCTGGGCATGGTGGCTCACACCTGTAATCCTAGCAATTTGGGAGGCTAAGGCAGTTGATCAGTTGAGGTCAGGAGTTCGAGACCAGCCTGACCAACATGGTGAAACCCCCGTCTCTACTACAATACAAAAATTAGCCGGGCATAGTGGCGGATGCCTGTAATCTCAGCTACTTGGGAGGCTGAGGCAGGAGAATTGTTTGAACCCTGGAGGCGGAGGTTGCAGTGAGCTGAGACCGCACCACTGCACTCCAGCCTGGGCAACAAGAGTGAAACTCCATCTTAAGAAAGAAAGAAAGGAAGGAAGGAAGGAAGGAAGGAAAGAAGGAGGGAGGGAGGGAGAGAGGGAGGACCAGTTTGAATGTATCCTTTCAGATCTTTTCCTGTGCAAATATATAGGTGAATGAAAACTCGAAGCCCTGATGTGTCCCACCCTCATCCTGGGCTTGGCTTTGCACAGGGTAAGAGAGGAACATGCTATCTACAAGAAGAGTGGGAGCTGAGTGTGGTGGCTCAGGCCTGTAATCCCCAGCATTTTGGGAGGCTGAGCCAGGTAGATTACCTGAGGCAGGAGTTTGAGACCAGCCTGGCCAACATGGTGAAACCCCGTCTCTACTAAAAATACAAAAAATTAGCTGGGTGTGGTGGCAGGTGTCTGTAATCCCAGCTACTTGGGAGGCTGAGGCAGGAGAATTGCTCGAACCTGGGAGACAGAGGTTGCAGTGAACCGAGATCACGCCACTGCACTCCAGCCTGGGTGACAGAGCAAGACTCTGTCTCAAAACAAATACACAAATAAATTAATTTAATTAAATAAATACAAGAAGAGTGGTGTCTTCTCACTTCCTCAAGTCTTTCTGTAGCTACAGGTGGGCCATCCAGATGGCTCTGTGTTGGGCATTTCTCATATCCAGTAGGCCCAGGACCTCTGAGCCTAGGAGGTGAAACACACAACCCAAGCCCACTGTGCGCAGGGAATTTGGGCAGTTAACACTTTGGAAACCAGAGCCTTCCTATGGTGCCTGCGGCCAGTGCAGCTCTTCAGCCCCGCCCTGAGCCGATGGGAGGATTATACCTGTCTTGTTGCAGTTGGGAACAGCCACGTGACTGTGACTGTAAGAGCCGGGGCTCTATCACCATGGTGAGGTAGAAACACCATAACACCATGAGTCTGTCTTTTCTTTTTTTTTTTGTGACAGCTTTATTGCTGTTATAATTGCTGATATAATTCACACACTCTTTTTTTTTTTTTTCTTTTTGAGATGGAGTCTCTCTGTCACCCAGGCTGGAGTGCAGTGGTGTGACCTTCCGAGTAGCTGGGATTTCAGGCACACGCCACCACACCTGGATAATTTTCGTATTTTTAGTAGAGATGGAGTTTCACCATGTTGTCGCCAGGAGTTCGAGATCAGCCTGGCCTCAAGTGATCCGCCCGCCTTGGCCCCTCAAAGTGCTGGGATTACAGGCATAAGCCACCACCTGGCCTACTGCATTTTAATTATGCATTCCTCAGTCGTTTGATTGTTTTCACGTTTTGCCTGTTATGAATAATATTCCTATGAACATTCGTGTGTAAGTTTTTGTGCGGACATGTGTTTTCATTTCTGCTAGGATTTGAATTGCTGGGTTATATGGTAACTTCATGTTTAATTTTTTTAAGAATTGCCAAACTGCTTGCCATTCCCACCAGCAGTGTATGAGAGTTCTAGTTTCACTACATCCTTGCCAACACTTGCTATTATCTGAGACTTTGATTATAGTCATGCTAGTGGGTAGTGGGTGTGTTTTGATTTGCTTTCTTTGGTCACCCACGCTGGAGTGCAGTGGTGCAGTCATAGCTCACTGCAGCCTCCAGCTCCTGGGCTCAAGCAATCCTCCCACCTCAGCCTGACGAGTAGCTGGGACTACAGGCACACACCACTGAACCTGGCTAATTTTTCTATTTTTTTTTTTTGAGATAAGGGTCTTGTTATGTTGCTTTTGCTGATCTGGAGCGCTTGGGCTCAAACAATCATCCCACCTCGGCCTCCCAAAGTGCTAGGATCACGGGCATGAGCCACAGTGCCTGGCCTTGCATTTTCTTAGTGGCTAATGACGTTGAGCACCTTTTCATGTCCTTATTGGTCATTTGTATATCTTTGGAGAAATATCTATTCCAATCTTTGGCCCATTTTTAAATTGGGGTATTTATCTTTTTATTATTGAGTTGTAACAGTTCTTTATATATTCTAGCTGCAAATCCCTTATCAGATATGATTTGCAATTTTTTTTCCCCCATTCTCTGGTTGTCTTTTCACTTTCTTTTTTGTTTGTGGTTGGTTTTTGTTTTTTGAGACAAGGTCTTACTTTGTCTCTCAGGCTAGAGTGTAGAGGCGGGATCTTGGCTCACTGCAACCTCTGCCTCCCAGGTCCAAGTGTTCTTCCCACCTCAGCCTCCTGAGTAGCTGGGACCATAGAGGCAAGCCACCACATCCGACTCATTTTTGTATTTTTTATAAAGATGATTCTTCACTATTCTGCCCAGGCTGCTCTCGAATTCCTGAGCTCCAGCAATCCGCCCGCCTCAGCCTCCCAAAGTACTGTGATTACTGGCATAAGCCACTGCGCCTGGCCTTTTTCATTTATTTATTTAATTTTTAGAGACAGGGTCTCACTCTGTTGCCCAGACTGAAGTACAGTGGCATGATCATAGCTCACTGCAGTTTCAAACTATTGGGCCCAAGGGATCCTCCTGCCTCAGCCTCCTGAGTATCTGGGACTACAGGCACCCACCGCCACACCTGGGTTTTTTTTTGTTTTTTTTTTTTTAGTGTTTTATTTTAAAGACAGGGGTCTCGCTATGTTGCTGAGGCTGGTTTTGAACTCCTGACCCCATTGATCCTCCTGCCTTGGCCTCCCAAAGCTCTGACATTACCTGTGTGAGCCACCTTGCCCGGCTTTGAGTAATTTTATTTTACCACAGTAGACATCTCCTTGAAGGCAAGCGTTTCCCCCAATTCTTAGCACCGTATTTGGCACACAATAGGAGCTTAATAAATATTTGCCATAAGAATGAATGCTCAGAAACTCCACTATTACATCCTATCTGCTCAACGACTCCCTGGAAAAGAGAGATTTTTTTTTTATGGTTACTAAAAAAGGCCCAGATTAGTATTTCATTGGCCTAACTTGGATCACGTGCTCATCCCTGAACCAATAAATGGGGCAGAAGGGATGAAATATGCTAATTGGCCAGCTCTGGCCACGTGTCCATTTTTGGAGCCAGGGGAGTGGGGAGGGCTATTTTCCTGAATTGAGAATAGGGTGAACCGGTTCCCTGAAGACTAACCAAGACGCTAATGCAAAGCAGGACACTCCTGCTGGTCAGGCAAAAATGACAGAGGCTCAGAGAAGTAAAATAACTTACCCAAGGGCCATAGAGCTTTAAGCAGTAGCGTCTTTTTTTTTTTTTTCAATCTTGCTTTGGGCTTGGACAGACTAGTTCAGCATCTTTGATCTTCCCTTCCTGCCTGACCGCCCCAGGATCAGAATTCTAGGTGCAATTTTGTCTTTTGCCAAAAGCTGGAGTTTACTCTCTTGGGGGTTTATAAATAAGGAAAAAAGTTCTTTGAAGAGCCTGAACTTTGAAATCAGAGAAGTCTGGATTTTAGTGCTGGCTCTGCCTTTTCTAACTGCCTCACCTGGCGCATGTTATTATCTCTTTAAGTCTCAGTTTTGTTCTTTTTTTGTTTGTTTGTTTGTTTGTTTTGCGACGGAGTCTCACTCTTTCACCCAGGCTGGAGTACAACGGCACGATCTCGGCTCACTGCAACTTCTGCCTCCAGGGTTCAAGCGATTCTCGTGCCTCAGCCTCCAGAGTAGCTGGGACTACAGGCGCGCCCGGCTACTTTTTTTGTATTTTTAGTAAAGACGGGGTTTCACCACGTTGGCCAAGCTGGTCTCGAACTCCTGACCTCAAGAGATCTGTCGGCCCCGGCCTCCCAAAGTGCTGGGAAGATGGAATTAGGAAAAATCCCTCAATAAATGTCACTCACTGTTACTACTTTTATATCTAGAATGTGTGGAATTTCTAAAATTTCACTAACGAAGTATCTAGAAGGACCTAATATCAAAGTGTTCACTGCAGTTATTAGTTTTAATTCGTTTTCTTCTTTATACCGTATCCACTCTACCACTCATGCCACAGGTATTAAGCATCTGTGTGCCACCCAGGCCCTGTGTCAAGAGTTAGGAATAACTAGAGGAGATACTAATTTTAAAACTACACAAATAATTGCAATCGTCATACATGCCTGTTTTTACAAAGCAGAAATCAGGAAAAATAAAGTATTTCCGATAAAACATATTTTAAAGTTATGTACAGAGATGTATACAAACAAGCGATGGGCTTGGATCACTTGGAAAGGACAGGAATACAGGAACTAAGCGAGGAGCTGGCGAGAGAGGCGGGAGAGGACGGAAGTTGGGCACTCCCTTGAATTGCTCCCTCGCTGCCGGATGCTAGGCCAGCCTTGAGCAGGAGAACCAGACACTCTGTACTCAGCAGGGGGAGTCAGGACTTAGCGCTAACCATTGCACCTGGGGCTAGGAGCCAGCGCCGGAGCCAGGAGGCCCGCCTTGAGCAGGAGAACCAGACACTGTGTACTCAGCAGGGGGAGTCAGGACTTAGCGCTAACCATTGCACCTGGGGCCAGGAGGCCCGCTCGGCGGCTGCAGACGCTGTGACGGCCACCTGGGGGCGGCCACGTGAGCGCCACGCCGTGCGCCCGCCAGGCCAGCCCCGCCCCTGCCCGCCTGCTTCTGCTCAACCTAGCCCAGCCCTAGCTCCAGCCCCAGCTCCCCTCCTGCCCGGATCGAGCGACCGCACTCCCGGCCCTGCAGCCACCCGAGTCCCTCTCGCTGTAGCCTGCACGCGAGTCCCTGGCACGCGCCTCTCGCATCCCGGGATCGTCCTAGCGGCCCCCGCGCCCTTCCTAGGATCACTCCGGCGGCCCCGAGCCCCGGGATCGGTCCATCTGCCCCGCGTGGCCCCAGCTGCGTGCCCGGAGCGCCAGCCAGCGCGCCCCGCTCTCTGCTCCCCGGCACTCTCGGGGGGCCCGCCCGCCCTGCACCCTGGAGCTCCGGGCCGCGAGCCTCTGCCAACTCCTCTGGATCCTTGCGGCCGTGAGCAGCGGCTGCCGCGCCTGTCTGCCCGAGGGAGGTAGGTGTGGACGGCGGCCGCCAAGGCTGTGGGGGGCTGGGAGCCGGCGCTACAGGCGTCTGGAGCGTGCTGGGTCTGGGCTTGGGAATGGGGCCGGAGAAGGCATGGAAGGAGAAGTGGGGGCACTTCTCCTCTGGTTGTTAAACTCTCTGGGGCTCAGTGCTTGCTTTGGTGAAATGGGGAAGTTGTGCGGATTAACGGCGATGTGGATATGGAAAGCAATTGGCAAGCAATGGGCGGTGATCTGGCTGCAAGTGACAGATAGTTTGGGGGCCTCTGCCCGAGACGCCCTCGGGGCCCCTAGGAGGGTGGGCGTATCGCTGCCTTCCTGTCCCCTGCAGGGCTCAGAGCCGCATCCCCCACCCTTTCCCCTGACCTAGAGGCCTGCGTCAGCCCGAATTCCCGGAACCTCCAGGACTGTGTAGACGCGCCCTTGCAGCATTGTTGGCTGCGAGAGTTCGCTTGTTGGCAGGCGCCTCTGACTTGTGCGCCAAGGGGCTGAGCATTAATAAGCCGGTGGCCGCACAGGGGTGGGGGCCTCCTGGGTAAGCCCCGGCCTAGATCCTAGATCCCCCGGCCTGGGGGATTTCGGGGAAACAGCCCAGCTGCTCCCTGAGTGTGACAGATGGGCCGCATGGGGAAGTGAGATCTGCCCAGAGGGACGGTCCTAGGGAGCCCGACCTCTGGGACCTCGGTGGTGGGCGCTTCTTCAGCCAGGAAAGCAGGAAACACTAGGGCTGGAGTCCTGGGTTGGAATTCTAGCTCATTTCTGCTCTCTGGCCCTCGGTTTTCTCATCGGTAAAATGGGTACAGTATTAGTATCTACCACTTGGTGTCCTTGGATAAAAGTAAATGAGTATGTATATGTCAGGTGCTTGAAACAGTGCCTGGCACACAGTGTGATAGTCTGTGGCCCCGGGAGACATCTGATGGCCGAGGGCCCTGTGGTCGAGGGCCCTGGACAGGCTGTGAAGTCGCAGGGAATTGAGTCACCTAGTCTATCCTAATGTTTTTACCGAGGAGGAAACCGAGGGTCAGAGTGATCCCCAGGTCCACAGAAGCTCCCTCAGAGGAAACCAGTCACATAAACAGATTCTAAAAAGCGAGATGGAGTAAATGGGAATACAGAGCAAACAGGTGGGAGCTGAGAATGCCCACTGTGTGTGTAAAGGGGAGAGGGTGATGTTTAAGCTGAGCTGGGAAGAGGCAGGTTGGAAGGAAGGTAGAGTTCAGAGATGGCGTATGCAGGTGTCTTCCTTCTCTGTGGCCTCCACAGCACCCGATGTTCATTCCTTTGTTCAGCTATTAATTCAACAAATACAGTAAAACCTCTCAACGACATGAATTTCAGTGTAACATGGCTGGGATTGGCGTCCGCCCTCCTCTGAGCCCCGTTTCTCAAAGAAGTGGGTGCGGTCCGAAGTTCTTACCCTCTGCAGGGAATGGGGAGGCCAGAAGTCAGAACTGAGATGATCACAGTTTACACATATTGGTGTACATTTTAAGAGCTACCGGTTTTTTGGGCGAGGGGCGTGGTGGCTCAGGCCTGTAATCTCAGTACTTTGGGAGACTGAGGCGGGTGGATCACTTGAGGTCTGGAGTTTGAGACCAGCCTGGCCAACATAGGGAGCCACCATTTCTATTAAAAATACCAAAATTAGCTGGGCATGTAGGCATGAGCCTGTAATCCCAGCTACTTGGGAGGCTGAGGCAGGAGAATCGAGAATCGTTTGAACCCAGGAGGCATAGGTTGCAGTGAGCTGAGATGGCACCACTGTACTCCAGCCTGGGCAGCAAAGCGAGACTCTGTCTCAAAAAATAAGATCCGGCTGGGCGCAGTGGCTCAAGCCTGTAATCCCAGCACTTTGGGAGGCCGAGACGGGCGGATCACGAGGTCAGGAGATCGAGACCATCCTGGCTAACCCGGTGAAACCCCGTCTCTACTAAAAAATACAAAAAACTACCCGGGCGAGGTGGCGGACGCCTGTAGTCCCAGCTACTCGGGAGGCTGAGGCAGGAGAATGGCGTAAACCCGGGAGGCGGAGCTTGCAGTGAGCTGAGATCTGGCCACTGCACTCCAGCCTGGGCGACAGAGCGAGACTTCGTCTCAAAAAAAAAAAAAAAAAAAAAAAATCACCATTTTTTTTTTCTTGTGCTTTTTGTAACTGTACAGTACTTTTTGGCTGATTAAGGATATATCACTGGCTGGGTGCGGTGGCTCCTGCCTGTAATCCCAGCCACTCTGGGAGGCCGAGGCCAGAGGATTGCTTGAGCCCAGAAGTTCAAGACCAGCCTGGCTGACAGGGTGAAACCCGGTCTCTATTTAAAATTTTAAAAAAAATCGCTGATTTGCTTTTAAAACATTTTACTGTATTATGTGGCAGAGAAAGCTATGGGTCACCAGTATCCATGTTCTCATCCTCCTGGGGCGCTCCCTGGATGAATTTTCCCAGGCTTCCTTACCATTCAGTAGGGCCACAAGGCTGAGTTTTCGCTGATGAAACGTGTGTCCGTTTCAAGCCTCGACCCTAAAAACCTCTCACTCTTTCCTCATTTGTTGGACAAGTCAAGGGGACTTTGAAGGCCTAGAGGAGGGCAGAGCCTCAAGCCAGAAGGAGCATTTTTTGTTTTTTGTTTTTGAGATGGAATCTTGCTTTGTCACCCAGGCTGGAGTGCAGTAGTGCGATCTCAGCTCACTACAACCTCTGCCTCCCAGGTTCAGGTGATTCTCCTGCCTCAGCCTCCTGAGTCTGAGCTGGGACTACAGGTGCATGCCACCATGCCCAGCTGATTTTTGTATTTTTAGTAGAGACGGGATTTCACTGTGTTGGCCAGGCTGGTCTCAAACTCCTGACCTCCCGTGATCCACCCGCCTCTTTCTAGTGCTGGGATTACAGGCGTGAGCCACCGCGCCCACCCGGGAAGCCCGGGAAGGGTGTCTTTAGGGTTGTTACCTTGTGTGGGAAAGCCCCCAAAGCAGTCTCGTTCCGTCTTTGGCGGGGTTGGTGTCTGGTTGCCGGGACTCTGGGAGCTGTGCAAAGAAAGCCAAGGGTGAACAGCAGAAGCTTGGACTTGTTCAAGCTCATTCTCCAGGATTCACTATTTCTGGTCCAGTTCTTACACCTGAAGCAGAACAACTGAATGATCAGGGCTATAGCCGAAGTAATAGCAGCTGGTTGAACTAATTTAAAAGAATCAAAGTGTTTTTTGTTGAGGAAGATTGGGTCTGCTGACCTAAAAGCTGCAGGTCATTACCCCAATGAACTGAGAAGGCTCCTAGAAGGTTTTTAGAGTGATGACCTTGTCTACACCTGGGATGAAGGCGGCCTGGGCCTTAAAGTGTTGCTGGATTAAATGCTTGCAGCCAAGGCTGATGAGCACAAGCAAGGAGGCTTCTTTTTTGTTGTTGTTTTGAGACAGGGTCTTGCTCTGTCACACAGGCTGGGGTGCAGTGGCACGGTCACAGCTCACTGCAGCCTGGAATTCCTCGGCTCAAGTGATCCTCCTGCCTCAGCCTCCCAAGTAGCTGGGACTACAGACATGAGCTACCACCATGCCTGGCTAACTTTTAATTTTAGTGTAGAGATGGGGTCTCACTCTGTTGCCCAAGCTGGGCTTGAACTCTGGGCTCAAGCAATTCTTCTGCCTCGGCCTCCCAAAGTGTTAGGATCACAGGCATGAGCCGTGCCCAAATGTAAGAAGGCTTCACACAAAGGAAGGAATGAGTCACTAACATGCTGATGATAAAGCAGAAGATAACAGTCCCCCCCACAACCCCCAAAGTCCCAGGGCTGTGGGACTCCAAGAGAAGCGTTTCAAATGGCTGCAGAGTCAGAGGGTGGGTGGCGTTCTGTTCTCCAGCTGTGAAGCTTTCGAGATCTAGCAAGGACTAGCAAGCCAGAGGAAGCACCCAGAAGTAGATGGCTAAACTGAAGAAAATTGCCCTAGGCCAGTGTTCCTCTAACTTCAGTGCATACCAGCATCCCCAGGAGGACTTGCTTACACTTTGATTGCTGGACCCATCCCCAGAGTTTAATTTAGTAGGTCTGTAGTGAGGATTGAGAATTTGCATTTCCAGCAAGTTGCCAGGTGAGGCTGCTGCAGTGGCTGCTGCGGCAGCTGGTCCCATACTTTTAGAAGCGCTGGTTAAGGAAGTGATGACTGCGTTGAAAGCCCTGGATTCAGCCCGCACCAGCTTCAAACCCAACTCTAGTCATGTGATTTGCGGTAATTCACATAACCTCTCTGTTCCTTAGTTTTCTCATTTGTAGAGTGAAGCTAAGAGCAACTACCTCCTGGGGTTCAGGGGAGGCTTCCTGGAGGAGATGGCATCTAAGCTGAGACCTGAGGGATGAGCAGACAAGTTGGCCAGGGGATGGATAGGGAGGACAGGCTGGGGTGTGTACCAGACAGAAGGCATAGCATGTTCAGAGCCCAAGGAGGAAGGAGCACATGCCTTCTAGGGAGCTGAGAGGAGTTATGTAGCAAGTGCTTTGTAAGTGATACTGAAATGCTACCAATCTGTTCTGGGCAGGATTGCAGTGGAGAGGAAGCCAACCAGGGTATGGAAAATGGGTTGCTGGATGGGCTGAGACATAGTACAAGTTATTTGTGCTCTTTTTCACTGGCCAGAATGCAGTCACATGACCTTACCTAGCTGCAAGGGATGCTGGGAAACGTAGTCCCTGGCCTGGCAGGGGAGAAAGGATTCCTGGAGGAAAGCCAGCTCTCTGTGCCACTGTGGTTTTCAGGTCCCCTCTCTCACTTCTTCTCCACCTTGCTCACTTTGCTCTGCTCTGTTGGGTGAATGAATTTTACAGATGAAGAAGCTGAGGTTCAGAGAGGTTAAGTAATTTCCCCAGCATTCCTCAGCTGATTGTGACAGGGCCAGGAATTGAATTCATCCCAAAGGCCTTGTTTGGCTAGATCTGGTTTTGGTGCTTTTCAGATCCTCCATGAGCCAGTCTTTCCCACTACAGCCTCAGCCATGTCATTGGACTAAGTAACCCCTATGTGGTTACAACACAGTAGTTTTTTTGTTTTTTTGCGGAGGTCTGGGGGCAGGGGGATAGAGTCTTGCCCTGCTGCCCAGGCTAGAGTGCAGTGACACAGTCTTGGCTCACTGCAACCTCTGCCTCCTTGGTTCAAGTGATTCTGGAGCTTCAGCCTCCTAAGTAGCTGGGACTATACAGGTCGTGCGCCACCACGCCTGGCTAATTTTTTAACTTTTGGTAGAGATGGGGTTTCGCCATGTTGCTCAGGCTGGTCTCGAACTCCTCGCCTCAAGCAATCTACCTGCCTCGGCCTCCCAAAGTGCTGGGATTACAGGGGTCAACCACCGTGCCCAGCCACAACACAAAAGTCCTTCTGTTTCTCCATTATATCAGCAGGAAACTGCCAGCTTTTCTTCACTTACTCGTTCATTCATGCAGCACGCACTTGTGCATTTATGGTGTGTACCAGGCATTGTGCTTTGGGCTGGGAGCTGCAGAGGAACAAGACACGGTCCCTTTTGTTCAAGACACTCACGTGGTCTGGCCACCGAGAGGACTGGGCACACAGAGTCCATGTGAGAAGTGAGACGTGCTGTGTCCCTGAGCTCACCCACCAGGAGTACAGAGTGTACCGTGGACACGCAGAGGGTGCCCAGCAAGTGGTTAAACATTACAATTCAAGCTCCCTTGTGCATTTTGCTAATCAAAGCTATAATTATGATATTTTGTGTTTCATATTCCGAAATGCAGTTTTCAGATTCCTGAAACAATAAAATAGCCCTTGCATGATGACAGTTTTCTATGCAGAAAACAGTGTACTGCAGTGATATTTTTACGAGCCTTTAGCAGAGCAAATGATGGCGTATCTCTGGCTTCTGCAGCAGGTTGCTGTTTACGTCGGTTAAGTTGATTTCTCTCTTTTTTTTTTTTTGAGACAGAGTCTTGCTCTGTCACCCAGGCTGGAGTACAGTGGCACGATTTCGGCTGACTGCAACCTCCGCCTCCCAGGTCCAAGCGATTCTTCTGCCTTGGCCTCCTAAGTAGCTGGGATTACAGGTGCGCACCACCACACCCAGCTAGTTTTTGTATTTTTAGTAGAGGTGGGGTTTTCACCATGTTGGTCAGGTCTCAAACTCCTGACCTCGTGATCCACCCGTCTCGGCCTCCCGAAGTGCTGGGATTACAGGCGTGAGCTACCGCACCCGACCTTGTCTGTCTCTTTATGGTATGTGGGGAGATTTGTTTTTAAAGGGAAAAGGGGAAGAGAGGGTTGGGGAGGGCTCCTTAAAATTATACCAGAGGCCGGACACAGTGGCTCACGCCTGTAATTCCAACACTTTGGGAGGCTGAGGCTAGAAGATCACTTGAGCTCAGGAGCGGCAAGACACCATCTCTACAAAAAAAATTTTTAAATAACTCAGGCATGGTGGCACATGCCCGTAGTCCCAGCTACTCGGGAGGCTGAGGCGGGAGGATCCCTTGAGCCCAGGAATTCGAGGATGCAGTGAGCTATGATTATGCCAATGCACTCCAGCCTGGACGAGAGAGCAAGACACCCACGCAGTCTCTTAAAAAAGAAAAAAAAGAGCCCAAGCACGGTGGCTTACGCCTGTAATCCCAGCACTTTGGGAGGCTGAGATGGGCGGATCACCTGAGGTCAGGAGTTCAAGATCAGCCGGCACACACCTGTAATCCCAGCTACTCAGGGGGCTGAGGCACAAGAATCACTTGAACCCGGGAGGTGGAGGTTGCAGTGAGCCAAGATTTAGCCACTGCGCTCCAACCTGGGCGATAGAGTGAGACTCCATCTCAAAAAACAAAAGAAAGAAATTCCACCAGATTCATTCTAGAGCTGGGTTTCTCAGCCTCAGCACTGACATGGGGCCAGATCTTCTTCATTGTAGGGTACTGTTCTATTTATTTTAGGATGTTTAGCAGCATCCCTGGCCTCTATCCACTAGATGCTAGTTGCACCCCTAAAGTTGCAACAACCAGAAATGTCTCTAGACGTTGCCAAATGTCCCTTGAGGGAGCAAAATTGCCCAAGGTTGAGAGCTGCTGTTCAGGACTTTGTTTCCGATTGCTGCTGTAACAAATTGCTGCAATTACTTAGCGGCTTTAAAACAACAAACTTATTATCTTATAGTTCCTGGAGATCAGAAGTTCTGAAATCTAGGAGTCAGCATCGTTGTGTTCCTTCTGGAGGCCCCAGGAGAAAATGGGTTTCTTTGTCTTGTCCAGATTCTAGGGGCTGTCCTCATTCCTTGGGCTCCTGGCCCCTCTCTCCATCTCTGAAGCCAGCAGTGTGGCAACTTCACACCTTTCTGTCTTTGGTCACATCTCGTCCTCTAACTCTGACCCTTCTACCTCCTTTTTCTTTTTTGGAGACGGAGTCTTGCTCTGTCACCCAGACTGGAGTACAGTGGAGTGATCTCGGCTCACTGCAAGCTCTGCCTCCCGGGTTCACACCCTTCACCTGCCTCAGCCTCCTGAGTTCTGGGACCACAGGCACACGCTGCCATGCCTGGCTAATTTTTTTGTATTCTTAGTAGAGACGGGGTTTCACCGTGTTAACCAGGATGGTTTCGATCTCCTGACCTGGTGATCCGCTCGCCTCGCCCTCTCAAAGTGCTGGCATTACAGGCGTGAGCCACCGCGCCTGGCCTTCTCTACCTCCTTTTTATAAGGATCCTTGTGATTACACTGGGCTCACAGGATAATCCACGACTGTCTCCCATCTTAAGATCCTTAATCACATCTGCCAAGTCCCTTTGGCCATATAAAGTAACATATTCACAGGTTCCAGGGATTAGGATGTAGACATCTTAGGGGAACCGTTTTTCTGCCTGCCACATAGACAGTTTGGCCTCAGGGTATAATGAAATTTGCTTATGGAGGGCTTGTAGGGAGCGAAGTGATTTAGGGAGCTGGAGACTGGGGGATTATTGGGGCATAACAGCAGCTAGTACTTTTGAGAGTCAAGTCTATCCCAGACACCATGTGCCTAATCTCATTGTATCCTCAGAGCAACTGCTGCAGGGGTACTGTTTAGCTGACTCCTGTTTACAGAGGAGGCAACTATCCAAGGAAGGCTTTCTGGAGGCCAGGTGCAGTAGCTCATGCATGTAATCAACTTTGGGAGGTCAAGGCAGGAGGATCACTTGGGGCCAGGAGTTCAGAGGCAAGAGGATCACTTGAGCTTGGGAGACTGAGGTTGCAATGAGCCATGATTGCACCACTGCACTCCAGCCTGGGTTACAGAGTGAGACCCTGTCTCAAAAAAAAAAAAAAAAAAGAGACCAGAGACCAGCCTGGGAAATGTAGGGAGATGCTCATCTCTACAAAAATAAAATAACATAATTAGCCAGATGTGGGTGGTATGCACCTGTAGTCCCAGGTACTCTGGAGGCTGAGGTGGGAGGATCACTTGAGCCCAGGAGTTGGAGGCTGCAGTGAGCTATGATTGCACCACTGCACTGCAGCCTGGCCAACAGAGCCAGACTCTCTTTCTCTCAACGACGACGACAACAACAACAACAATAATACAACAAACCCAAAAGAGACAAACAAGAAAGGCTATCTGGAGGAGGTCAAAATTTGAGCTGCGTCTTGAAGAGATTAAAGGGTTTTGCTAGTGAGTGGGAAAGGGATTCCAGGCAGAGGTGTTACTGGTGGAGGGTGTCCATGTTCTTGGTGTTTTAAACAAACAATTGGACAAAACACACGAACAAAGGAAGGAAAGAATAAAGCAATGAAAGCAAATATTTACGGAAAACAAAAGTACACTCCACAGGGTGGGAGAGGGCTCAAGCAGGTGGCTTACAGAACTGCCTGGGGTTTAAACACCCTCTAGAGGTTTCCCGTTGGTTACTTGATGTATACCCTATGTAAATGAAATAGTGGCCTGGGATCAGTCTGATAGGTTGTGGAAAGCCACCAATCAGAGGCTGAAGTGAAGTTACAAATGAAGTCTCCTATACAAATGAAGACTTGGCCAGCACCAGCCTGATTGGTTGTGGGAAGGGACCAATCAGAGATAATTTCAGTTTTTCATCTGCCACGCAGAAAAGTTGGGGGTTGCAAAGGGAGTAGCCTCTGTTCCTTTTGTTACTTGGGCGTGGAAAATTGGGATTTTCCTTTTGATTTAGTTTTAGGAGGTCAGCCTGAATCAGCCTCAGGTTCCCTGCCTCCAGACCCTATTCTCCTGCCTCAGAGGCACCTGCAGATAGATACAAGGGCAAGGAGGTGAGGAGAATTTGGTGGTGCCTGGAGATTGATTCTTAGACTTGGAAACTTGGGAAGCTGAGATGGCAGGGAGGAAGGGATGGATGGGCTTGATTCTGTAAATTGGTTCTTTCATTCTGATGTAAAGTGTACTATTTCTCTCAATAGTTTAAATAAATGTTTATGAGCACCCACTATATGCTAGGGGTGCAGACATTAATAAGACACTGATGTGAACTCTTAGCATGATGCTTGACTTAATCACTCCTAATGCTGCACCCCAGTAAATAAACACTGAGCAGCCAGGTGCAGTGGCTCATGCCTGTAATCCCAGCACTTTGGGATGCTGAGGCAGGCGGATCACTTGAGGTCAGGAGTTCAAGACCAGCCTGACCAACATGGTGAAACCCCGTCTCTACTAAAAATACAAAAATTAGCCAGGCGTGGTGGCGGGTGGCTGTAATCCCAACTACTCAGGAGGCTAAGGCAGAAGAATCACTTGAACCCGGGAGGCAGAGGTTGCAGTGAGCCGAGATCACACCACTGCACTCCAGCCTGGGTAACAGAGCGAGACTCCGTCTCAAAACAAAAGAAACACTAAACAGAAAGGTATTTGAGTTCATGTTGAGCACCTGTGCACTGAAGGCAATACAAGGTATGGGGGGAGGGATGAAGACAGCAGTGCAGACCTTAGGATGTCACAGCCTGCCTGACAAGTCTGTTGTCTAGAACAGGGTCCCAGCTCCTAATGGTGGGACCCAGGATTCAAACCCTGGCCATGCGGCTGTAGAGCACAAGCTGTTAGCCACTGTATTGGGCTTTGGTTTTTGTTTCTTGTTTGAAGGAAACTGGGGACTCTAACTAGGGTTGAAAATATCTTCAGAACAAGCCAGGTGCAGCCCTCAACAGCCTAGCGCTGTGCAGTTCCGCTCCCTTAAGGTTGCCTTTTCAGGGATAGACTGTCACTTCTGGACCTAGCAGCTCCTGTCATTATTAAAGGAGAGTCCAGTGTAGCACCTGGTGTGCAGTCAGTCTTTCACATGCATTATTTGTCTTTCTTATTTCCATAGAAATTATGCCTTTTTGAGGTTGATAAGCAGATAAGAAGCTCTTCTGCTTTTTTTTTTTTTTTTGAGACGGAATCTTGCTCTGTCACCCAGGCTGGAGTGCAGTGGTGTGATCTTGGCTCACCGCAAGCTCCACCTCCCAGGTTCACACCATTCTCCTGCCTCAGCCTCTCAAGTAGCTGGGACTACAGGCGCCCGCCACTACGCCTGGCTAATTTTTTGTATTTTTAGTAGATACGGGGTTTCACCATGTTAGCCAGGATGGTCTCGATCTGCTGACCTCGTGATCTGCCCGCCTCGACCTCCCAAAATGTTGGGATTACAGGCGTGAGCCTCCGCGCCCGGCCACTCTTCTGCTTTCTTATCACACATTCACAGCACAAAAGCCACACCGTCCCTTCTCTGAATTCGTGCTAAACTGTGAGAAACTCAGCTTCTTCTAGTTTGTGGAATAAGACAGTGTTCTTGGCATGGTATGTAAAGGAAGCAGACGGCTGGGCACTGTGACTCAGCCTGTAATCTCAACACTTTGGGAGGTTGAGGCGGGAGGATCACTTGAGACCAGGGACTCGAGACCAGCCTAGGCAACAGAGCAAGACCCCGTCTGTAATAAATAAATAAAGGAACCAGAAGAAGACCTACTAGTGTAGGGATAGGGTGGGGAAGGGAAGTAGTAAGGGGAAGTAGAGCTAAAGTCTCATTTATCATACCTGGAAATCAGAAGATAGAATCAAAACAGATAAATTAAGAAATAATCAGGGCCGGGTGCGGTGGCTCATGCCTGTAATCCCCGCAGTTTGGGAGGCCAAGATGAGTGGATCCCTTGAGTCCAGGAGTTTGAGACCAGCTGGGCAACATAGTGAAATCCCATCTCAACAAAAATATACAAAAGTTAGCTGGGTATGGTGACGCGTGCCTGTGGTCCCAGCTACTCTGGCGGCTTATGTGGGAGGATCACTTGAGCCTGGGAAACAGAGGTTGCAGTGAGCCAAGATTGCACCACTGGATTCCAGCCTGGGTGACAGAGCGAGACCCTGTTTCCAAAAAAAAAAGAATCAGAGAAGCATATTATTTAGTTATATATATATACACACACACACACACACACACACACATATATATATAAATATAAGAGAGAGAGAGATAAAGGTAACACTGAGAATAGTTGGAAGTGGTTGCCTCTAGGGGTGGGAAGTAGGGCCGCCCATGCACAGTTGCAAAGGTTGTTCACTAGAGTTGAGCAGTACCCCACCTATATGATCATATACAGTGGCCCTAGTAAGAAAAAGGTGTTTAAAGTGTTTTTAAAATTATATATAAATAATATACAGTGGCCCAAAGCCTGGCTGGGTTTAGACACAGTCTCATTCTGTTGCCCAGACTGGAGTACAGTGGCACGATCTTGGCTCACTGCAGACTCTGCCTCCCAGCTTCAAACAATTCTCCCACCTCAGCTTCCCGAGGAGCTGGGATTACAGGCACGCGCCACCACGCCCTGCTAATTTTTGTATTTTTAGTAGAAACGGGGTTTCACCATGTTGGCCAGGCTGGTCTCGAACTCCCGACCTCAGGTGATCTGCCTGCCTTGGCCTTCCAAAGTGTTGAGATTACAGGAGTGAGCCACCATGCCTGGCTGGTTTGGGGCTTTTCATATTGCATGTGACAGAAAACCTATCTGTAACTAGCTAAATAGCCCTTTCCCCTACTGCCCCCCAAAAGGCGGGGTTTATTGTATCATGTGATTCAGAAATCTACGCGGGGCTTGGTAGTTTGGTTTCGGGAACATCTGGATTCCAGGTCTCAAATGACATCATCACTTCATTTTTCTCTTTCTCTGGTTCTGCCCTCCACCACACATCAGCTTTGTTCCGTGTTGGTCTCAGCCCCAGTCTCAAGTTCACATTCAGCATGAAAAGGCTGATCACCTCTTCCAGTCACTCAAGCAAAAAGCCCCAGGTTTGCCGCAATGGGCTAGAATAGTTTGACTCTGATCATGTGACCACCTCTGAGCCAATCTCTGTGGCCAGGCACCCCAGTGGTTGGTTTAGGCCTGGATTTGTGACATACTCCTAAACACATGACTTGAGGGTAGGGCAGAGGCAGATCCTCACACAGAAGCTGGTGCATGATTCCAGGATTCCAGGTGGCTGATCAGTCACCTGTGTCCATTGTGGTTGTAGTCAAGGCTGTGTGGGTT
This sequence comes from Macaca fascicularis, assembly GCF_037993035.2. Lineage (NCBI taxonomy): Eukaryota > Metazoa > Chordata > Mammalia > Primates > Cercopithecidae > Macaca > Macaca fascicularis. Next base: position 21,201,571 of record NC_088394.1, read on the forward strand.
GTGCTGGGCATATACTAGCGTGTGCATTGGCCAGCTTGGGGGGCCCTGCGTTGGCTTTGGGATGCTGGTTCCCAGGAGTGGCGGTGGGAAGATTCCACCCGCTTTCTACAGTAGGAAGGCAGGTCCTGGGGTGAGGGTGAGCCCCAGGGGGACCAGTGGCCACTGTGGCTTGACCCACAGGCCTTGACCTGAGCATTGCAGGCGTAGTTTCCTGCCCCTATAACTGCCAGATCGAGACTCAGTGAGACAGTGGTTTCCGTGGCCAGAGCCTGAAATAGTCTGTTCCCGGAGGATTCCTGAAGAAGCTTGGCTTTGCTACGAGCCAGACGTCCGGGTCACAAGTCTGACTGGGACCCAAGGCTCAGTCCCCTTTATTTACGATAATAAAAATGATGATAATAATAGCTGTTGAGTTCACGGGGTGAGTACAATTATGCATCCCCACCGAGGCTCAAGAGGTGAAGTCACATAGCCAGTTAGTGGCAGAGATGGGGCTTGAACTTGGTCTTCCTGACTCAGCTACCTTTCCATAGAAATAGGAACTGGAGGCCGGACACAGTGGCTCATTCCTTTAATCCCCAGCACTTTGGGAGGCCGAGGAGGGTGGATCACTTGAGGGCAGGAGTTCAAACAAAAAAATTTGAAAAAAAAGAAAAAGAAAAAAAAAGAAATGAGGACTGGGAGGAGAAGATGTGGATGCCTGAGTGAGGTAGAGAAAGAAAACTTTCAAGAGAATCCTGATGTCTTTCAGCTGGAGTCCTGTTCTCATCACAGGCGCAGATCCTTTCTTTGGGCCAAGGGAACCCCAGGTTAGATAGAGATCCCTAGGAGGCTGGGTACCTTGCCTGGTGTTAGAACAGGCCTCTGGGAACTGACTTAGGGGCTAAGGAAGGTTTCTTGCGTGTCTGGGGAAATCCAACATCCTCCAGGTACCCAGTCCTCATGTGCACATGTAAGAGTGTCTGCCAAGTTAGGCCTCTGGACTGAGGCCACAGTTTTCTCAGGTTGACCCTGCCCAGGCACCCATTTGTCATAAAGGATGTGACCTTTAGGTCAGGTGCAGTGGCTCACGCCTGTCATCCCAACACTTTAGGAGGCCAAGGCAGAAGGATTGCTTGAGGCCAGGAGTTCGAGACTAGCCTGGGCAACATAGTGAAACCGTGTCTCTACAGAGATAAAAAATTAGGTGGGCAAACCTGGGCGCAGTGGCTCACGCCTGTAATCCCAGCACTTTGGGAGGCTGAGGCGAGTGGATCACCTGAAGCCAGGAATTCGAGACCAGCCTGACCAACATGGTGAAACCCTGTCTCTACTAAAAATACAAAAAATTAGCTGGGCGTGGTGGCACATGCTTGTAATCCCAGCTACTCAGGAGGCTGAGGCAGGAGAATCACTTGAATCCGGGAGGCAGAGGTTGCAGTGAGCCAAGATAGTGCCATTGCACTCCAGCCTGGGCAACAAGAACGAAACTCCATCTCAAAAAAAAAAAAAAAAAAAATTAGGTGGGCATAGTGACACACACCTGTAGTCCCAGCTACTCAGGAGGCTGAGGTAGGAGAATCACTTGAGCCCAGAGATCAAGGCTGCAGTGAGCTATGATCGCACCATTGTACTCCAGCATGGGCAGCAGAGCAAGACCCTTTCTCAAAAAATAAAACTTTACAAAAAAGAAGATGTGATTTTTTTATGATATGGGAGAGGAGCTACTGTTACCAAATAAAATTAGCAAGTAGAAAGGAAAAAAGAAAATTACAGTAGATTATACAAGTTTAGGTATCAAAGTATAAAGATTGTGAGTCCAGGATTGTTATACTGTCCCATGGTATAAGAGACCCAGATTCTCTTTGTCTCATAGCTCTTCCAGCCTCAGCACATGGCCATCCACCTCATGGTCTAAGGTAGCTGCTTGAGCTCCGGCAGTCACATACGCATTTCAGCCAGCAGGTTGGAAGGCGAGCCAAGGGGCACATTCCCTTTGAGAACCCTTCCCTATAGTTGCACACAGTCCTTCTTATATCCCATTGGCGAAAACTTGTTCACACGGTTACATCTATCTGCAAAGGAGTCTGGGAAATGTATCCTGAGGGGCCATGTGACATGCTTAGCCAAAACCCGGTGGTTCTGTTATTAACAAAGAAAGAGTGAACAGCTATTGGGGGATAGTTGGCCACAGCTGCCTTAAGAGCAAATTTATGACAACTCAAAAGCCATAAAACAGATGACACTCACTTAGCTCTGGAGTGCATATCAAGTGCCTGCTGTGTACAAGGCTCTGTGCCAGGCAGGGTCACAGCTGCTTGTCTTCGTTTCCCAGGGCCGAGGAGAACGTCAGGTCTGTGGTGGGACGTGGCCGAGGGCCGGGCTCCCCACACTGTAAGATGAGGAAGTCGGCTAGGTGAATTAATTGGGTAAGGAGCCAGGATTTACTCGCTAGTAGCCCAGATCCTGAATCTGAGCATGCTTTTTTTATTGTTTTTTGCTTATTTGAGATGAGGTCTTGCTCTATCGCCCAGGCAGTGGCACAATCTCAGTTACTGCAGCCTCTGCCCCCCCAAGTTCAAGTGATCCTCCCACCTCAGCCTCCTGAGTAGCTGGGACTATAGGCACACACCACCACACCCGGCTAATTTTTGTATTTTTTCGTAGAGACAGAGTTTTGCCATGTTGCCCAGGCTGGTCTCGAACTCCTGAGCTCAAGCGATCCGCCCACCTTGGCCTTCCAAAGTGCTGGAATTACAGGTATGAGCCATTGCGCCTGGCCCTGGATCTGAGCTTTTAACCACCAAACTACACTGTCTGGAGGTCTGCAGGTTGGCGCTGTGGTTCTGGACCTTCTCCTGGCACCATCTTGGCCCCCAGTGGCTGCTGAGTAGGCTGGGCCTGCTGGCAGCTCCTGGCACCACACCATGTTGGTCAGCAGGGATTCTGGCCAAGGGCTGACCAAGGCAGAGTAGGCGCTGGGGCTGGGAGCAGCTGACAGTGTGGAGAAGCCAGCCCAGGGCTCAGGGAAGATTTTGGTGACAAGCAGGATCAGGTGGCTCTGGCATTGGATCCAGGCCTATGACGTGTCTTGCCCAGAGGATAAGAAATAAACTCAGCAGTTCACGTCGATTTTCAAACTGTGAATATAGAAATCAATGTGTGGGTGGTGTGTTAAGGAAAAAGATTAAACAGAAAGAAAATACTTAAGTAGAATAGAAAATAGCAAGAGTGGGCCAAGCGCAGTGGCTCACGCCGGTAATCCCAGTGCTTTGGGAGGGCAAGGTGGGAGGATCATTTGAGGCTGGAAGTTCAAGACCAGCCTGGCCAACATAGTGAGACTCTGTATGTACAAAAATAAAAATCTTTAGCCGGGCATGGTGGCATGGACTGCTCTGGAGGCTGAGGCGGGAGGATCGCCTGAACCCAGCTGTTGGAGGCTACAGTGAGCTGTGATCACACCACTGCACTCTAGCTGGGGCGATCTGTCTCTAAAAATAAAATTTAAATAAAAAAAGGCAAGAGTGCATTATACAAAGTAAGGCTAAGCACAATTTCTTGAAATTTTACAAGCATGTACTGGGTTAAGATATAAATATATTTCCTGCTTCAGTAGCCAAAGGACCAAAGCCTTGGCTCTAGAACACTGCGCACCTGACGGACAGCACTGTCAAAAAAATTGGAATTATTGGTTTGATGTAAAAAAAAAAATTTAAACTAATTTACTATTTTGTGTCTGAAGCAATCCAGCTTTGTAAAAAAGTTAAAGCAGTATAGAAATGTACAAAGTTTTAAAAAGCTGGCCAGGCTCAGTGGCTTATGTCTGTAGTCCTAGCACTTTGGGAGGCCAAGGCGGGCAGATCACTTGAGGTCAGGAGTTCAAGATCACCCTGGCCAACACGGTGAAACCCCGCCTCTACTAAAAATATAAAAATTAGCCGGGCATGGTGGTGGGCTTCTGTAGTCCCAGCCACTCGGGAGGCTGAGGCAGGAGAATCCCTTGAACCTGGGAGGCAGAGGTTGCAGTGAGTGAAGATCATGCCACCTCACTCCAGCCTGGACAACAGAGCAAGACTCCATCTCAAAAAAATTAAAAAGTTTCCCCCAGCTCTACAAATGCTTATTTCAAGTGCTGTACAGTTCCTGTGGATTTTTCAGGGAAGTTTTCTTGCATGTACACATGTCCTTTTTCTTTTCTTGGAGACAGGGTCTTGCTGTGTTGCCCAGGCTGGAGTGTTGTGGTGCAATTTCAGCTCACTGCAACCTCTGGGCTCACTTGAACCTCCTAGACTCAAGTGATCCTCCCACCTCAACCTCCCGAGTAGCCGGGACTATAGGCGCACACCACCACACCCAGCTAATTTTTTGTATTTTTTTGTAAAGACAGGGTCTCATTATGTTGCCCAATCTAGTCTCAAACTCCTGGGCTCAAGCGATCCTCCCACTTTGCCCTCCCAAAGTGCTGGGATTACAGACATGAACCACCACATCCAACTTTCTTTTCTTTAACTTTGGCTTTCTTGAGCTATAATTCACATACCTTACAATCTGCTCATTTAAAATGTACAATTCTGGCTGGGCACAGTGGCTCGTGCCTGTAATCCCAGCCCTTTGGGAGGCTGAGGTGGGCAGATCACGAGGTCAGGTGTTTGAGAACAGCCTGGCCAATGCTGTGAAACCCCGTCCCTAAAAAATAAAAAAATACAAAAAATACAAAAATTAGCTGGTTGCAGTGGTGCGTGTCTGTAGTCCCAGCTATTTGGGAGGCTGAGGCAGGAGAATTATTTGAACCTGGGAGGCAGAGGTTACAGTGAGCCGAGATCACGTCACTGCCCTCCAGCCTGGGTGACAGGGTGAGACTCCGTCTCACATAGATAGATAGATAGAGAGACAGATAGATAGTACAATTCAATGGTTTTTAGTATGTTCAGTCATATAGCCACAATCAATTATAGAACCTTTTCATCAACTCAAAAGAAACCCCATACCCATTAGCAATCATTCCCCATTTACCCCCAACCATTCCCACAACCACACACTTCCTCCATCCTCAGGCAACCATTAGTCTGCTTTCTGTTGCTGTAGATTTGCCTTCTCTAGAAGTTTCATATACAGAGAATTAGCCAATGTGTATAGTCTTTTGTGACTGCCCTTCACCTCCCCTAGTGATTTGTAAATTTCTTCCATATTGGGGTGTATCTCAGCACCTAGGAGTGGAATTGCTGTCATGCGGTAACTCAGTATTTAACTTTTTGAGATGTTGTTTTTTTTCTGTTTTTGTTTTTTTTAATTTTGTTTTAGACAAGGTCTCACTCTCGCCCAGGCTGGAGTGCAATGGCACAATCTCAGCTCACTGCAACCTCTGCCTCCCAGGCTCAGGCAATTCTCTCACCTCAGCCTCCCAAGTAGTTGGGATCATAGGCATGCATGCACCACCACGCCCGGCTACTTTTTATATTTTTAGTGGAGACAGGGTTTCACCATGTTGGCCAGGCTGGTGCCAGAGTGTTTTCTAAGGCAGTTGGCACCATTTTACATTCCACCAGGAGTGCAGAAGGGTTTCAGTTTTTCCACATCCTTGCCAGCCCTTGTTATTTTCCATTTTTTAACTTGTATCTGTCTTAGTGGGTGTGACATTCATTTGTATTTCCCTAATGGCCATTGATGTTGAGTATCTTTCCATGTGCTTATTGGCCACGCATATATGTTTTTGAGAGAAATGTCTTTTCAAACTCTTTGCCCATTTTTATTTGATTTGTCTTTTTATTGTTGAATTGTAAGAGTTCTTAATATAGTCCTTTATCAGATATATAATTTGCAAAATTTGTGGGTTGTCTCTTTCTCTCTCTCTCTCTCTCTTTTTTTTTTTTTTTTTTAAGAAGGAGTCTCCCTCTGTCGCCCAGGCTGGAGTGCTGTGGTGTGATCTCAGCTCACTGCAACCTCCGCCTCCCGGGTTCAAGCAATTCTCCTGCCTCAGTCTCCTGAGTAGCTGGGACTACAGGCACATGCCACCATGCCTGGCTAATTTTTGTATTTTTAGTAGAAACGGGGTTTCACCATGTTGGCCAGGATGGTCTCGAACTCCTGACCTTAGGTGATCTACCCAGCTCAGCCTCCCAAAGTACTGGAATTACAGGCATGAGCCACCATGCCCGGTCTCTCTTTACTCTCTTGATGGTATCCTTTGAAGCAAAAAAGTTTTTGATTTTGGTGATGTTCAATTTATTTATTTATTTATGAGATAGAGTCTCACTTTACCACCCAGGCTGGAGTGCAGTGGTGCAATCTCAGCTCACTGCAACCTCTACCTCCCAGGTTCATGCAATTCTCATGCCTCGGCCTCCCAGGTAGCTAGGATTACAGGCGGGTGCCACCACACCTGGCTAATTTTTTGTATTTTTGGTAGAGTCAGGGTTTCGCCACTTTGGCCAGGCTGGTCTCAAACCCCTGACCTCATGTGATCCACTTGCTTCAGCCTTCCAAAGTACTGGGATTACAAGCGTGAGCTCCCACCTCCAGCCCAGGTGATGTCCAATTTATCTATTATTTTGTTGCTGTTGCTTTTGGCATCTTATCCAAGAAGGCTTTGCCTAACTCAAGGTCATGAAGAATTTATTTTATATTTTCTTCTAATCGAATTTTAGCTCCTAATTTAGGCTTTTGATCCATTTTGAGTTAATTTTTGGGTATGGCATACGGAAGGGGATAAACTTCATTTTTTTGCACGTGGATATTCATTTATCCCAACACCATTTGTTGAAAAGATTCTTCCAGCCGGGCGTGGTGGCTCACACCTGTAATCCCAGCACTTTGGTAGGCCAAGGTGGGCGGATCACAAGGTCAGGAGTTCGAGACCATCCTGGCTAAAAAGGTGAAATCCCGTCCCTACTAATAATACAAAAATTAGCCGGGCGTGGTGGTGGGCACCTGTAGTCCCAGGTACTCGGGAGGTTGATGCAGGAGAATGGCGTCAACCTGGGAGGCAGAGCTTGCAGTGAGTCAAGATTGCACCACTGCACTCCAGCCTGGGCAACAGAGTGAGACTCTGTCTCAAAAAAAAAAAAAAAAAAAAGGATTCTTCCTTCCCTGTTGAATCATCTTGGCATGCTTGTTGAAAATCAAGTGGCTGTAAAACTAAGGGTGAATTATCTTGGCACCCTTGTTGAAAATCAGGTGGCTGTAAATGTGACAGTTCTATCCTACAATCTTCCTGAACTCTTTCTTGATTATTTTTGCGTGTCTGTGGGTATGGGACCTTCCCCTTTCTAACAATCATGGAGTATTTCATGGTGTAGAGAGAAATACTGTAATCTGTGTAATGAGCTTCTATTGGACATTTGGGGCTGTTGGGTTTTGTTTTGTTTTGTTTTGTTGCTGTTACTGATTGTGCTACAGAAAATGCTTTTAGGCCAGGCATGGTGGCTCATGCCTGTAATTCCAGCACTTTGGGAGGCCGAGGCAGGTGGATCACCTGAGGTCAGGAGTTCGAGACTAGCCTGGCCAACATGGTGAAACCCTGTCTCTACTAAAAATACAAAAATTAGCTGGGCGTGGTGTTGGATGTCTGTAATCCCAGCTGCTCGGAAGACTGAGGCAGGAGAATTGCTTGAACCCAGGAGGTGGAAGTTGCAGTGAGCCGAGATCATGCCACTGCACTCCAGCCTGGGTGACAGAGTGAGACTCCATCTCAAAGAAAAACAAACAAAAAAACAAACATTAAAAAAAAAAAAACGCTTTTAGGGGTACTCCTTCATTCCGGGAAAGTGCGTTGAGTGCCTTCTCTGTGCCACACACTTTGGGAGGTATTGGGCATACAGGCAATAACAAAGTAAACGGAGTGATTTCACTTTGAGAAAAGCACAGTGAAGAAATGAAACACGACTGTAATCCCAGCATTTTGGGAGGCCAAGGCAGGAGGATCACTTGAGCCCAGGAGATTGAGATGAGTCTGGGCAACATAGGGAGACCCTGTCTCTACAAAAAAACAAACAAAATTGGCCAGGCTTGGTGGTATACACCTGTGATCCCAGCTACTTGGGAGGTTGAGCAGGAGGATCACTTGGGCCTGTGAGGTCAAGCAGTCACCTAGGTGAGCCAGGATTGCACCACTGCACTCCTGCCTGGACGACAGAGCTGACTTAAAACAAGAAAAAAGTCTGGACGTGGTGGCTCACACCTGTAATCCCAGCGCTTTGGGAGGCCCAGGCAGGTGGATCACCTGGGGTCAGAAGTTCGAGACCAGCTTAGCCAACATGGTGAAAGCCCTCTCTACTAAAAATGCAAAAATTAGCTAGTTGTGGTGGCGGGCACCTGGAATCCCAGCTACACGGGAAGCTGAGACAGCAGAATCGCTTGAACCTGGGAGGTGGAGGTTGCAGTGAGCCAAGATCGCACCATTGCATTCCAGCCTGGGTGACAAGAGTGAAACTCTGTCTCAGAAAAAAAAAAAAAAAGAAGAAGAAGAAATGGAACAGGGAAGGCCGGGCGCAGTGGCTCAAGCCTGTAATCCCAGCACTTTGGGAGGCCAAGACGGGCGGATCACGAGGTCAGGAGATCGAGACCATCCTGGCTAACACGGTGAAACCCCATCTCTACTAAAAAATACAAAAAACTAGCCGGGCGAGGTGGCGGGCGCCTGTAGTCCCAGCTACTTGGGAGGCTGAGGCAGGAGAATGGCGTGAACCCGGGAGGCGGAGCTTGCAGTGAGCTGAGATCCGGCCACTGCACTCCAGGCTGGGCGACAGAGCGAGACTCTGTCTAAAAAAAAAAAAGAAATGGAACAGGGTGATATGCAAGGGAGTGATTGGATATGCATGTTGGGTTAAGGGTTTTTTGATTTGGGGATTCACGGAATATTTCACTGAAGAGGCATCCTGTGAGCTGTGAGCTCGATGAGAAAGAGCCCACTGTTAGGAAGGTTGTTCCAGGCACAAGGAACAGCAAGTACAAAGGCCCGGAGGTCGGAATGAACTTAATGTGCTCACAGAACAGAAAGAAACCCGGTGTGCCTGGAGAGCAGCCAGGGCCGGAGGAGAAGCGGGCAGCACGCTAGATGAACACAGCTCTTGTAGCCTTACCAAGGCATTTGGATTTTATTATGAATGTGAAAGGAAGCTGCTGGGGGTGGGCGTTAAGCAGAGGAGTGCCTCGATCTAAGTGATGTGCTAAAAAGAACACTCTGCTTAAGAAGCAGTTGCTTTCCCAACCTGGTTCCAACATTTGCAAACACTGAATTCTTAAAAGTGGAATGACTGGGTCAGCGGGTTTAGACATTTAAAATGTTCCTGAGTGCTGCCAACTGCCGCCCCCCAAAAATAGCTCTAGGTTTTACCCTAAGGGTGCCAGCGCCTGCGATAGCCTGCAGCATTTGGGGTGAGGGTTGGGCGAATTCGCACCCCTGGGCCCCAGCACCCACTCTGGCCGTTGCTTTCCTTGTAGGACCTTCGCCTCTGCATTTGCCCAGTAACTCTGGCTGTGCCGGATACTGCTTGGGTAAAACGAGTACCCCAGGAACATGGCAGACGAAGATCTCATCTTCCGCCTGGAAGGCGTTGATGGCGGTCAGTCCCCCCGAACTGGCCATGATGGTGATTCTGATGGGGACAGCGACGATGAGGAAGGTTACTTCATCTGCCCCATCACTGATGACCCAAGGTCGAACCAGAATGTCAATTCCAAGGTTAATAAGTACTACAGCAACCTAACAAAAAGTGAGCGGTATGGATCCAGTGGGTCCCCGGCAAACTCTTTCCACTTCAAGGTGAGTGAGCCACCTACGCCACCTTCCCCACCCAGGTTAGCTGCTGTGTAAGGGATGGAGGGTTGGGGTCGCTGGTTGGGGTCTTCTTCGTATTTCCAAACCCTGGCCAGTGCTCTAAACTCTGATCTGAGGATATACTTGTTAAGCAGGGAGGGTATTGTTGCTTTAAAATAAATTTCATTACCTTGGAGCTGGGTGTTTTTCAAATAGTAGCCCAGGGCACACTATGGAGTTGTGAAAACCTTTTGCTGAGTTTTGTCCAATGTTTTGTTTTGTTTATTTATTTATTTTAGTTTTCTTTAGAGACAGAGTTTTGCTCTGTCACCCAGGCTGGAGTGCAGAGGTGCTGGGTTTGTTTTTGTTTTTTAAAGAAATGGAACAGAACAGAATAAAATAGCAACTACTGGGGAACATTGCAAACTATAAAGATCTTATTTCTTTTTAAAAACTTTTATTTATTTATGGCAATAGAAAATTCCCAAACTAAGGACCTTATTTCTCTTTCTTTCTTTTCCTTCCTTCCTTCCTTCCTTCCTTCCTTCCTTCCTTCCTTCCTTCCTTCCTTCCTTCCTTCCTTCCTTTCTTTCTCTCTCTTTCTTTCTCTTTCCTTCTTTCTTTCTTTCTTTCTTTATCATTCTCTCTCTCTCTCTTTCTGTATCTTCTTTTTTTTTTTTTTTTTTAAATAAACATGGTCTTGCTTTGTTTCCCAGGCTGGCGTGCAATGGCACAATCATGGCTTACTGCAGCCTTGAATTCCTAGGCTCAAGCAAGCCTCCCACCTCAGTCTCCTGAGTAGGTAGGATTATAGGCTTGCACCACTATACCTGGCTCATTAAAAAAAATTTTTTTGTAGAAATGGGGTTTCCCAGGCTGGTCTTGAACTACCACGCCCGGCCACTTGTTGTTAATTTTTGGAAGAATTTATTTAACAACATAATTTTAGGTTAGGCATGGTGTCTCACACCTGTAATGCCAGCACTTTGAGAGGACAAAAGGGAGGATCACTTGAGCCTTGGAGACCAGCCTGGGCAACATAGTGAGACCCTGTCTCTCAAAAAGTAAAATAGGCTGGGTGCGGTGGCTCACGCCTGTAATCCCAGCACTTTGGGAGGCCAAGGCAAGTGGATCACCTGAGGTCAGGAGTTCTAGACCAGCCTGGCCAACATGGTGAAACCCCGTCTCTACTAAAAATACAAAAAATTAGCTGGATATGGTAGTGCACACCTGTAATCCCTGCTACTTGGGAGGCTGAGGCAATCACATGAACCCGGGAGGCAGAAGTTGCATTGAACCAAGATTGCACCACTGCACTCCAGCCTGGACAACAAGAGTGAAACTCTTTCTCAAAAAATTAAAATAAAACAAATACATTTATTATTCATTTTATTTTTTTGAGGCAGAGTCTTGCTCTGTTGCCCAGGCTAGAATACAGTGGTAGGATCTTGGCTCACTGAAACGTCCGCCTCCTGGGTTCAAGTGATTCTCGTGCCTCAGCCTCCTGAGTAGCTGATATAACAGGCATGAGCCACCACATCCAGCAAATGTTTTGTATTTTCAGTAGAGACAGAGTTTCACTGTGTTGGCCAGGCTGGTCTGAAACTCCTGGCCTCAAGTGATCCGCCTACCTCAGGTTCCCAAAGTGCTGGGATTACAGGTGTGAACCACTGTACGCAGCTTAAAATAAATTTAAAAACATAATTTTATTGAAAATCATTTGCTAGGTGCCAGCATGGGGACTTGATCACATGAAATTTGCATTTCTTTATTGCATATTATCTATCTGTCACCAGGCTATGCATTGAGTACAGAGGGGCAAATAGCAATTGTTTACAGACTTAACAATCTCCCCATTTATCAGCAGAGACATTCAAGTGGAGAAACAAACATAATAACTGTTAGTTACTTTGATAGAAACTTGTTTTAGGGACACTGGAAAAAAAAAGATCTCATTTAACACTTACAGCTATCTTGGCTGGGCACAGTGGCTCAAGCCTTTAATCCCAGCACTTTGGGAGGCCAAGAGTTTCAGACCAGCCTGGTCAACATAGGAAGACCCCATCCTTATTAAAGAAAAAAAAAAGAAAGAAAAAACGCTTACAGCCATCCTATGTAGTTACAACTATGAAAGACAGACTAAAAATTTTTTTTTTTTTTGAGACAGAGTCTCGCTCTGTCACCCAGGCTGGAGCGCAGTGGCACGATCTCGGCTCACTGCAACCTCCACCTCCCAGGTTCAAGCAAGACTAAATTCTTATTAATCATTACTTTTGAAACAATACCTAGTATTGTGTGTCACACATTATAGGTGCTTAATAAATGTTATTTCTCTCTCTGTTGCCACATTCCAGGAGTGTGGCCGTAATAATTTGTCATTGATTATGAGAATTAATGGTTTTTTAAAATCTTTCTACAAATTAGCTACCTTTTTCCAAATTTGTTTACTGATTAAAATCTCATGCTGTGGGCCAGGCGCGGTGGCTCACGCCTGTAATCCCAGCACTTTGGGAGGCTGAGGTGGGCAGATCACGAGGTCAGGATTTCGAGACCAGCCTGGCCAACATAGTGAAACCCTATCTCTACTAAAAATACAAAAATTAGCCGGGCATGGTGTTGCAGTAAAACTCCAGCCAAGGGAAAGACAAAGAGACCTTTGGAAACCAAAGAGAACTTTATTTAATTCGGGTAGCCGGGCTGGCAGCAGGCTCACGCCTAAAACGGCTGCTGACCCCAACATAGAAAGCAGGCTGGCTTATATGTCGTTTGAGGCGGGAAAACGAGGCAGGATACAGGTTTCAGACAGACAGTAAATTATTTAACCCGTGACAATTCCGAGAAAACTTAAAATTTAGTTATCTTGACCAGTCAACCTTGAAGCTGGACAGCTCGAGCTGGGGTAAGGGAAAACAGGAATTACAGAAACATGTGGGGGTCTGGAGGCAGGCAATAAGCTTGGAAGGGTGAGATAACCTCACAGATGCAACTTGTTAGCAATGCTGGGAGAGGTTGCTTAAATTTCTTAGCCTGTGTATCACTTCTAAATAACCTATACTTAATGTTAACTATTACTTATGTTTTTATTAGTTTTAACTTTATTATTATTTTTCTTCCACAATGGTGGTGCATGCCTGTAGTCCCAGCTACTCGGGAGGCTGAGGCAGGAGAATCCCTTGAACCCAGGAGGCAGAGGTTGTGGTGAGCCGAGATTGCGCCACTGCACTCCAGCCTGGGCAACCGAGGAGACTCCGTCTCAAAAACAAAATAAAACAACAACAAAAAAAAAAAGAAGAAAAAAGACCCTCATACCGTGGAAGATTTCCATCTCAAGTGTCTTCTACATTTGTCCAATTGTGTGTTGAATATTTTGAAAGCACCCCTGCATATGTGTGTATGTGGGTATAGAGACATATGTGCAACGTGATGCTTCATGTTGGTTATCTTAAAAAAACAAAAACAAACAAAAAAACACTTTTTAGGGTTGGACATCCTTCTCTGGACTGAGGAAAAGCATACTTATTTTGATAGGGATTTCTGTTCATACCATAGCAAAGCTGGTATAAAGAAGAGGGGGAGAGGCTGGGTGTGGTGGCTCATGCCTGTAATCCCAGCACTTTGGGAGGCCAAGGCAGGCAGATCACCTGAGGTCAGGAGTTTGAGACCAGCCTGGCCAACATGGCGAAACCCTGTCTCTACAAAACCACAAAAATTAGCCGGGTGTGGTGGTGCCGCCTATGGTCCCAGCTACTCAGGAGGCTGAGGCATGAGAATCACTTGAACCCAGGTGGCGGAGGTTGCAGTGAACCAGGATCGTGCCACTGCACTCCAGCCTGGGTGACAGGGCGAGACACCGTCTCAAAAAAAGAAGAGGGGGAAAGGCAAACATTATTGGACTTTGTATAATAACTGGTGGGGGTAAAACCTCAAAAGTGCAATACCATTATCCTTACTTAATCAAATCCTCACAAACAGTTAAGTATCAGTACTGTAAACAAAATTCCTATTACCACTTTGGGATTTGAAATTAAAAATATTCTGGCCAGGCATGGTGGCTCACGCCTATATTCCCAGCACTTTGGGAGGCCGAGGCGGGTGGATCACGAGGTCAGGAGATCGAGACCATCCTGGCCAACACAGTGAAACCCCATCTCTATTAAAAATACAAAAATCAGCCAGGCGTGGTGGCTCATGCCTGTGATCCCAGCTACTCGGGAGGTGGAGGCAGGAGAATCCCTTGAACCAGGGAGTTGGAGGTTGCAGTGAGCTGAGATCGCGCCATAGCACCCTGGCCTGGCGACAGAGTGAGACTCCATCTCAAGAAAAAAAAAAAAGATTCTTCCATAACTTCTAAATTAATGTTTTTAGAAAATTAATAATTTTAGTTCTTGGAGATAGTTGGGTAATGTTTTCCCTTTAGGCCTAGAGTTCTAGCTGGAGTTACTCTGGGGCAGGCAGCTCCAGAAATAGCCCCGTGGGTCTCCTCTGGGGTCGGGACCCCTGAAGGGGCAGGTTTCCACTGATCCTGTTTCCTGTCCTAAGGCAGCTTTGAAATGAACACCCACCCCCAGGAGGGCAGCTCAAGTGTCCACAAGAGGGACTGACTTAAATTACAGGCGGTGGTTCTCACAGAATGTTGTGTTTACATTAGAACAAAGTTGATGTTTCTTTTTTTCTTTCTTCCTTTCTTTTTTTTTTTTTTTGAGACAGGGTCTCACTCTGTTGCCCAGGCTGGAGGGCAGTGGCGCGCTCTTGGCTCACTACAACCTCCACTTCCCAGGTTCAAGTGATTCTTGTGCCTCAGCCTCCTGAGTAGCTGGAACCACAGGTGCACGCCACTATGCCCTGCTAATTTTTGTATTTTTAGTAGAGATAAGGTCTCGCCATCTTGCCCAGGCTGGTCTTGAACTCCTGGCCTCAAATGATCCGTGCTCCTCAGCCTCCCAAAGTACTGGGATTACAGGCATGAGCCTACATACCCAGCCTTTTCTTCTTCTTCTTCTTTTTTTTTTTTTCTTAGAAACACGGTCTTCCTCTGTCACCCAGGCTGGAGTGCAGTGACTTGATCATAGCTCATTGCTGCCTTGAACTCCTGAGCTCAAGCAATCCTCACACCTCAGCCTCCCGAGTAGCTAGGACCACGGTGCATACCACCATGCCCAGCTGATTTTAAAATTTTTTTTGTAGAGATGAGGTCTCACTATGTTACCCAGGCTGGTCCAAAGATGATTCTATGTGATTTGACCTTTTTTGTTGTTGTTATTGTTTTACTTTTTTTGTAGAGACAGGGTCTCATACTACGTTGTTCAGGCTGGTCTTGAACTCCTGGGCTCAAACGATCATCCCACTTCAGCTTCCCAAGGGGGATTACAGGAGTGAGCCACTGCGCCTGGACATGATTTGACTCTAAAACTGTGCCTACTATTACATGTAGTATATGTGTGTGCAAATCCATAAAAAGCCTTTGGCACAGGCCTGGTCCCTAATGTCAAAAAATGTTAGCATTTTTATATATGTAGTTAAGTAAAAAAGCAAGTTGAAATATAGTATGACCCCGTCTCTACTAAAAAATACAAAAAACTAGCCGGCCGAGGTGGCGGACGCCTATAGTCCCAGCTACTCGGGAGGCGGAGGCAGGAGAATGGCGTGAACCCGGGAGGCGGAGCTAGCAGTGAGCTGAGATCCGGCCACTGCACTCCAGCCTGGGTGACAGCGCGAGACTCTGTCTCAAAAAAAAAAAAAAAAAAAAAAAAAAAAAAAAGAAATATAGTATGATCCTTTTTTTTTCTTTTTTTTTTTTTTTTTTTTTTTTTCTGAGACAGATTCTTGCTCCGTCACCCAGGCTGGAGTGCAGTGGTGCAATCTCGGCTCTCTGCAACCTCCACCTCCCAGGTTGAAGCAATTCTCCTGCCTCAGCATCCCAAATAGCTGGGATTACAGCTGCCCGCCACCATGCCTGGCTAATTTTTTATTTATTTATGTATCTGTGTATGTATTTATTTATTTGTATATATAGTAGAGACGGGGGTTTCACCATGTTGGCCAGGCTGGTCTTGAACTCCTGACCTCGTGATCCACCCACCTTGACCTCCCAAAGTGCTGGGATTCAGGCGTCAGCCACCACACCCGACCTGATCCTGTTTTTATTAAAAATGTGTGTACACATACATCGGTATCTGCATACTAAAAACCGTTTGAAGGGGAAGTTTGCACCCAACAGTTAATGGCAGTTCTCTCTAGGGGAGAGGTACCGTTAAGAGGGGGATTTATATGTTTTTTTTAAACATTTTAAACTTTTAAAGCTACATTTATGTATTACTTATGTGCAGAAAAAGATGTTGTTAAGATAAGAAAAATAAAGTAAAATAACCAGGTAACTTCCTCTCCCTCAAATACATTGGTAAATACCCCCTCCTCAAAACTCATCACTTCTGACCGGGCACGGTGACCCCAGCACTTTGGGAGGCTGGGGCAGGGGGATCACGAGGTCAGGAGTTTGAGACCAGCCTGACCAACATGGTGAAACCCATCTCTGCTAAAAATACAAAAATTAGCCAGGTGTGGTGGCTGGTGCCTGTAATCCCAGCTACTCAGGAGGCTGAGCCAGGAGAGTCACTTGAACCTGGGAGGCTGAGGTTGCAGTGAGCCAAGATCGCGCCACTGCACTCTAGCCTGGGCAACAAGAGCAAAACTCTCCGGCGCGGTGGCTCAAGCCTGTGGTCCCAGCACTTTGGGAGGCCGAGGCGGGTGGATCACGAGGTCAGGAGATCGAGACTATCCTGGCTAACATGGTGAAACCCCGTCTCTACTAAAAATACAAAAAACTAGCCGGGCGTGGTGGCGGGCGCCTGTAGTCTCAGCTACTTGGGAGGCTGAGGCGGGAGAATGGCGTGAACCCGGGAGGCGGAGCTTGCAGTGAGCCGAGATCACGCCACTGCACTCCAGCCTGGGAGACACAGTGAGACTCCGTCTCAAAAAAAAAAAAAAAAAAAAAAAAATCCTCATCACCTACGATGGGAGTGTCTTCTAGGTCCCTCCGCTCCAGGACCTTTCTAGGCTCTGTTCATCTCCTCCACTCACACACATCTGGAAGCTCCTGGAATGGGCTTCCCTTTTTCACACTTCTGCCTAATAAAACCTCTTTCAACTGATGTCCTGGTCTATCAAAATTATAGTTCTGTCTCCTTCAGAACCCAGTTTTTATTTTTATTTTTTTAATTTTAGAGACAAGGTCTTGCTGTATTGCCCAGGCTGGAGTACAGTGGCACGATCATAGCTCACTGCAGCCTCTAACTCCTGCGCTTGAATGATCCTCCCACCTCAGCCCCCTGAGGAGCTGAGACCACAGGCGTGCACCACCACACCTGGCCAACTTTTAAATTTTTTTTTGGAATGATGGAGTCTCATTACATTGCCCAGGCTGGTCTTGAACTCCTGGCCTCAAGCGATCCTCCTGCCTCAGCTTCCCAAAGTATTGGGATTACAGGCATGAGCAATTGAGCCCGGCCCAGAGCCCAGATTGAAAACAACCTTTCCAGGCTTTCTCCTCTGCCTTCCGGAGGGCTCTTAGCAGACCTTTATGTGTGTGAGTCATTCTCCAGTGTCATTCTTTGTTTGAGTCAGCACCTGACTGCAAGACTAGGGCTGTGTGTGATGCGACCTCCATTCCCTTGGTCTTGCATAATAGGACTTGGTAAAACGTTTGACTACGTGTGGACAGGAGTTGACACTTCATTGCCTACTTTCTAGGTTATCGAAAGCAGGTTCTGTTGGGTTAGTGTTGCCAGGGGTGGCTTCAGAGGGAGAGAACAGCTCAGTTTTCCAACCCTTGTTCCCTCAGCATGCCATAAACCTAAGTGGTTTTTTTTTTTTTTTAACTTACTGTGACCTGGCAACCTGGATTGTTTAATCAAAATGGCCCGCTGGCCTCCCTCCAAGAAACACACCCGGCAGGTACTGGGTGTGGATTGTGAAAAGTCAGATTCTATCACTGTCAAGCCCAGCCTTCTGCCCAAGCTCCCCTGGAGACGTGGCAGAACCATTCAGGGGGGCCGCCCTCTCCATAGAATATCAGGCAGTCATCCAAAGATGTTTATGGAGTTTATGATAACGTGGGAAAGTGCCTCTGCTCCAGAGTTAAATCTAAAAAGAATACAGCACGATTATAGCTCTGTGAAACTTGCACGTACACACACAGCCAAGGCCTGAGGGGAAGCACATCACCAGGGCAGCAGGGATGGTCTTTGGATCAGATTAGGAAGGACTGTGTTCCTTTTCTCCTTCTCTGTCATTTCTACATTTTCTAGAATAAGCATAGGGAGCAAATACATGTTTTTAATTTCTTATTAAGGTGGGAAATTTTATTTTTAAATATTATTTTCAGCCAGGCGCACTGGCTCATGTCTGTAATCCCAGCACTTTGGGAGGCCGAGGTAGGTAGATCACTTGAAGTCAGCAGTTCGAGACCACCCTGGCCAAGATGGTGAAACCCCATTTCTACTAAAAATACAAAAAAAAAAAAAAAAAAATTAGCCAAGTGTAGTGGCAGGTGCCTGTAATCCCAGCTACTCCAGAGGTTGAGGCAGGAGAGTCACTTGAACCCGGGAGGTGGAGGCTGCAGTGAGAGATTGCACCACTGCCCTCCAGCCTGGGCAACAGAGCGAGACCCTCCCCCCTGCCCACGCAAAAAAATTTGCCTGATCTGAGAATATCTTAGAGATCATTCCACATCAATACACATAGATGACCTTTTTTAAAGAATTTCTTTTGAGATAGGGTTGCCTGGGCAGAAGTGCAGTGGTGTGATCATAGCTCACTGCGTTGAAATCCTGTGCTCAAGTGATCCTCCCACCTCAGCCTCCTGAGTAGCTGGGACCACAGGCATGTGCCACCATGCCCAGCCTGTTGTTGGTTATTTAATGGCTGAATATCATTTCACTGTTGGAAGCGCCATAATAAATGTAGCCAGCCCCTCCTTGTAGGATATGTAGGTTATTTCCAGTCTTGTCCTGCGACAAACAGCACTTCCTTGTGCATGGGTCTTTGTACCCATGCATGGGTGTGCCCACCAGAGGACCCTCCAGAGGTGAACTGGCTGGGCAAAACATTTGTGTGTTTAAACCGGGATAGGTGTTGTCAGTTTCTCCTCAAAGAGGTTACACCATCGTGTGCGCCCCCCATGATGGGTGGATACACCGGCTTCCCATGCCCTTATTTGGCCAACTTTGATGATTACACTCATACTTGTAACCCACTGAGGGCGGCTCTGACAGCATAATCAAAGAATAATGATTGCCTTGGGAGGCCGAGGCTGGCGGATCACCAGAGGTCAGGAGTTCAAGACCAGCCTGACCAATATGGTGAAACTCCATCTCTACTAAAAATACAAAAATTATCTGGGCTTGGTGGTGTGCAACTATAGTCCCAATTACTTGGGAGGCTGAGGCAGAGAATCACTTGAACCCAGGAAGCGGAGGTTGCAGTGAGCCGAGATCGTGCCATTGTACTCCAGACTAGGCAACAGAGCAAGACTCCGTCTCCAAAAAAAAAAAAAAAAAGATTAGGCCGGGCGTGGTGGCTCAAGCCTGTAATCCCAGCACTTTGGGAGGCCGAGACGGGCGGATCACGAGGTCAGGAGATCGAGACCATCCTGGCTAACACGGTGAAACCCCGTCTCTACTAAGAAATACAAAAAATAGCCGGGCGAGGTGGCGGGCGCCTGTAGTCCCAGCTACTCGGGAGGCTGAGGCCGGAGAATGGCGTGAACCCGGGAGGCAGAGCTTGCAGTGAGCTGAGATCCGTCCACTGCACTCCAGCCTGGGCTACAGAGCGAGACTCCGTCTCAAAAAAATAAATCAATAAATAAAGATTAGCAGTTTTTGGAAATATAATTCACATGCCATACAATTTACCCATTTAAAATGTGCTATTCAAAGCCTTTGAGTATGTTCATAAAATTATGCATCTATCACTACAACCACTTTTAGAACATTTTACCCAAAAACTAAATTCTATAGCCCTGAGCCATCACGCTCTAATACCCACATCCCACCCAGCCCCAGGCAACCACCAGTCCGCTTTCTGCCTCTCTGGACTTGCCTTTTCTGGACATTTTACATAAATAGAATCATACAACATGTAGCCTTTTATGTCTGGCTTCTTTCACTAAGCATAATTTTTTTTGTTGTTTTTTTGTTCTGTTTAGTTTGGGACAGTTTCACTCTGTTGCCCCTGCTGGAGTGCGGTGGCGCGATCTCGGCTCACTGCAACCTCCGCCTCCCAGGTTCAAGTGGTTCCCCTGCTTCAGCCTCCCAAGTAGCTGGGATTATAAGCAACATGGTAAAACCCCACCTCTACTAAAAATACAAAAAATTAGCCAGGCATGGTGGCACACGCCTGTAGTCCCAGTTACTGGGGAGGCTGAGGTGCAAGAATTGCTTAAATCTGGGAGGCAGAGATTGCAGTGAGCTGAGATTGTGCCACTGCACTCCAGCCTGGGAGACAGAGCAAGACTGTCTCAAAAAAAAGAAAGTGCAGATAGTTTGCTATTAAGGTCTTAGTGTATATTTCAGACTTTACTGTATTGCACTTTAAATATACAGAAATATGGACTTTTTGTTGCTACTGTGGGATCATGCTATATATGTCTTCAGTTACCAGTTTTTTTCTGGCAAGTAATAAATCATCATGTCTTTTCAAATCAGTAAATATGGATATAGCATCCTGATGACTCTGTCAGCCCATTGTATGGCTACACCACAGTTTCTTTAAGCATTGCCTCTTGTGGGATACTTAATCAGTTTTTAGGTTTGTTTGTTTGTCTTTGAGATGGAGTTTCGCTCTTGTTGCCCAGGCTGCAGTGCAATGGCACGATCTCAGCTCACCGCGACCTCTGCCTCTGGGGTTCAAGCGATCCTCCTGCTTCAGCCTCCCCAGTAGCTGGGATTACAGGCATGCCCAACCACGCCTGGCTAATTTTGCATTTTTTGGTAGAGGTGAGGTTTCTCCATGTTGGTCAGGCTAGTCTCAAACTCCCGATCTCGGGTGATCCACCTGCCTCAGCCTCCCAAAGTGTTGGGATCACAGGCGTGAGCCACTGCATCTGGCCAGTTTGTTTGTTTTTTAAGAGATAGGGTCTCACGCTGTTGCCCAGGCTGGAGTGCAGTGGCACAATCATAGGTCACTGTAGCCTCAACCTCCTGAGCTCAAGTGATCCTCCCACCCCATCTCCCCAAGTAGTTGGAACTAAAGGCATGCACCATCACGCCTGGCTAATTTTTGTATTTTTTTTTTTAGAAATGGGGTCTTGCTATGCTGCCCAGTCTGCTCTGGAACTCCAAGTGTCAAGTGATCCTCCTGCCTTGGCCTCCGAAATTGCTGGGATCACAGGCATGACCACTGTGGCTGGTTTCCAGTTTTTTGCTGCTGTATTCCATGCTGGGTTCCACTGATAATTGTACCAAACCTCTAAGTGTATGTGGCATAGATTGTGGCCTCCACACACCACTGTTGGGTCTTCCCATCCCAGAGCCTCGCTATATTCCCCCACTTCTTCCTGCTTCTTTTATTTGAGCCCTTGAGTTTGGTTAAACCCATTACTGCTCTCCAGGAGGGGAGAGGAGTTGGGCTGTCTCTGAGTTGTATTTCTTTTTTTTTTTTTTTCCTCAACTTCCCAGGTTCAGGTGATCCTTCCACCTCAGCCTTCTGAGTAGCTGTGACTACAGGCGCATGGCACCATGCCTGGCTAATTTTTTGAATTTGTGGTAGAGGGTTTTGCCATGTTGCCTAGACTTCTGAGCTGTATTTCATAAAGTCTGTAGAAGTGATGATTGGGAAAAAATGATTTTATAACATTCATGAAGTGACTGTATAACAGGTGATATTTCAAGAAGGAGGTCTGGGTGAGTCACTGGATGTGTCCTCAAGTAACATCCAGAGGCCTTGATTACTCTGATAATGGCAATAATAACAGTAACCTAAAATCGGCAACAACAGTGATAATATCCCACGTGCCAAAACATTTGTAAACACATTGCCGGCACTCCACCCTCACTCCTGGCATACTCGATGAAGTAAATTATTATTACTATAATAATCATTATTATTATTTCCATCTCCCTTTCCTGGTATATAATTATTATTATTTCACTATTATTTATTTTTATTTTGTACTCTCAGACTTTGAAATATCACAGCCTTTCTATTCTGTAGCCAGGATAATATTTTCCTTTTTTATGAAATATCCGGCCGGGCGCGGTGTCTCAAGCCTGTAATCCCAGCACTTTGGGAGGCTGAGGCGGGCGGATCACAAGGTCAGGAGATCGAGACCATCCTGGCTAACCCAGTGAAACCCCGTCTCTACTAAAAAATACAAAAAAACTAGCCGGGCGAGGTGGCGGGCGCCTGTAGTCCCAGCTACTCGGGAGGCTGAGGCAGGAGAATGGCATGAACCCGGGAGGCGGAGCTTGCAGTGAGCTGAGATCCGTCCACTGCACTCCAGCCTGGGCGACAAAGCGAGACTCTATCTCAAAAAAAAAAAAAAAAAAAAAATCCACAGACCTCTGTTCTTTTTTTTTTTTTTTTTTTTTTGAGACAGAGTCTTGCTCTGTCACCCAGGCTGTAGTGCAGCGGTGCAATCTCAGCTCACTGCAACCTCAGCTCACTGCAACCTCCACCACCTGAGTTCAAGCGATTCTCCTGCCTCAGCCTCCTGAGTAGCTGGGAGCACAGGAATGCACCACCACGCCCACCTAAATTTTGTATTTTTTGTAGAGAGGAGGTTTCACCATGTTCACCAGACTGGTCTCAAACTCCTGGCCTCAAGTGCTCTGCCTGCATCGGCCTCCCAAAGTGCTAGGATTACAGGCATGAGCCACCACGTCCAGCCCACGGCTGTTCTATGTAAGATTAATTAACCTACTCAACAACTGAGTTCCGGAATCCTTAGAACTAGAGGATATTAGAGCTGGCATGGCCTTAAGAATCATCTAACCTGGCCAGGCACAGTGGCTCATGTCTGTAATCCTAGCATTTTGGGAGGCCAAGACAGGTGGATCACTTGAGCCCAGGAGTTTGAGACCAGCGTGGGCAACATGGTGAAACCCTGTCTCTACAAAAATACAAAAAATTAGCCAGGTATGGTGGCATGTGCCTGTAGGCCCAGATACCCGAGAGGCTGAGGTGGAGGTTGAGGTTTCAGTGAGCCACGATTGCACTACAGCACTGCAGGCTGGGTGACAGAATGAAACCCTGTCTCAAAAAAAAAAAAAGAAAAAAAGAAAAATCGTCTAACCCAGTAATTTAGTTTCTTAACTTTGATTTACACATACAATACCTAAATACATTCTCATTGTAAAAAGAATGCAAACAACATAGATAAACTGAGGTCTCCTTGAGCAACTTCTTATCCCTTTCTATTCCGAGATAAGCATTATATTAGTTTCATATAAATTACTTTTCAGACCTCTTTTTATGCATTTGTATATAAGTATACATTTGTGTATATGTCTACAGACACACACATCCTTAGAAAATCCATGGTATTGATTTGTGGGTTTCCTTCACCAGTAGGTGGTATCACAGTGTTTGTATTGTTCTGCAACTTGCTTTTTTTCCCCTAAACAATAGGTCTTAGAAATTGCCCTGGCTGGGTGTGGTGGCTCACGCTTATAATCTCAGCACTTTGGGAGGCCAAGGCAAGTGGATCACCTGAGGCCAGGAGTTCAAGACCAACCTGACCAATATGGTGAAACCCAATCTCTACTAAAGATACAAAAAATAGTCAGGTGTGGTGGCGCGCACCTGTAATCCCAGCTACTTGGGAGGCTGAGATAGAATTGTTTGAACCCGGGAGACGGAGGTTGCAGTGAGCCAAGATCGCACCACTATACTCCAGCCTGGGCGACGCAGCGAGACCATGTCTCAAAAAAAAAAAAAAAGAGAAAGAAAAGAAAAAAGAAATCACCCATGTTAGCATCTCATTTTCAGTAGAACAAGTATATGTAATCATGCCCCTACAGATAGGCAGTTTGTTCCTACTGCCTGATCATTATAGCATTGTAAAGTGCTGATCTTGAGGCCGGAGTTCAAGATCACCCTGGACAACATAGACCTTCATCTCTACACACACAATTTTTGTAATTAGCTGGACATGATGGTGAACACTCATAGTCCCAGCTACCCGAGAGGTTGAATTGAGAGGATTCCTTGAGCTCAGGAGTTGGAGGCTTCAATGAGCTATGATCCCACCACTGCACTTCAGCCTGGGCAACAGAATAATACCCGGTCTTGAAAAAAAAAGCACTGATTATCCTTGGACCAGCTTACCTGGGCACACCTAGGTAGGTGATAGGAATGGCTGGGTCAGAAGTCGGTGCAGAAGAAGGTTCATAGCCACTGCCAGGTGGCTCTCAAAGGTGGCAGTACCTGCTTCCATTCCCCTCCTGATGGTAACGTATTACTGGTGATTTCCAGCTCAGGCAGGGGTCACCCATAATGAGCACTGCTACCCCAGTGAGCCACTCTTTCTGGTGGGCATGTGTCTACCCTGGTTGCAGGGGCCACAAAAAAGTGGACCACCAGCAGCCAAAACTTTCATCCTTGTTTGTAAACAAGGAAATGGAGGTTCCCATAGCCAGTCAGTGGTAAGCTGGAATCAGGGACATGAATGTTAGTACAGGACTTTTTATACTGTCCTTATTAAAAACAAACAAAAACCAGTTGCATTAATCCCACCTGTTGCCAGTAAGGTTTGGCATGACTCTGGGTTTGGAAAAAGAAGGTAATTTTGATCCTATGAAATACCACACCCTCTAATTCTGCAGTACTTTCCTCCCTGTTTTGTGGTTGGTGCCACGGCATCCAGCCAGGAGGTAATTTCTGTTGCTAATCTTCACTGAATGGGGACGGCCCCTGTCAGTGGCTTAGGGAGTGGCAGAGTCGTTTGAGAGAGGCAGTGTCAGAGAACTGTGTGTTGCAGACAGAGAACAGGGCACCTGTACAGACACGCTTGAGTTCTCAACACTGCAGGCTCTCCTGACAGGTGGAGGTCGAAGGCTGTCCCTGCCATTTGTAGCAGCTGGAATATGAGCCGAGACTGTGGTTCTTTAAGATACAGGGATTGGGCTGGTCGTGGTTGTTCATGCCTGTAATCCCAGCACTTTGGAAAGTCAAGGCAGGAGGATCACTTGAGCCCAGACGTTTGAGAACAGCCTGGGCAACATATCGAGGTCTCGTCTGTACAGAAATTTAAAAAATTAGGCATGGTGGCACACGCCTGTCATTCCAGCTATTCGGGAAGCTGAAGCAGGAGGATCATTTGAACCCAGGAGTTTGAGGCTGCAGTGAGCTATGATCACGCCACTGCACTCCAGCCTGAGTGACAGAGCAAGACCCTGTCTCTTTAAGAAAAAAGTACAGGGGCTCGGTGCGGTGGCTCATGCCTGTAATCCCAGCACTTTGGGAGGCCAAGGCAGGCGGATCACAAGGTCAAGAGATTGAGACCATCTGGCCAACATGATGAAACCCTGTCTCTACTAAAAATACAATAAATATTTTTAGTATACAATAAGTATTTTTAGTAGTAGCTGGGCGTGGTGACGCGCGCCTGTAGTCCCAGCTACTCAGGAGGCTGAGGCGGAAGAAGCGCTTGAACCCAGGAGGCAGAGGTTGCAGTGAGCCGAGATCACGCCACTTCACTCCAGCCTGGTGACAGAGCCAGACTCCATCTAAAAAAAAAAAAAAAAAAAGAACAGGAACCGAAATTCAGAAAAATGTTTTAGACGTACACATGTCTGCTGTGGAGTTATTTACAACAGAGTACAATCAGTGATAAGCTTGAAGCCTAACAGTGGAGAGCAACAGGTGAATAATTAAGTCAATAAGAATAAAGTTCTACAGTAAATTATTATGCAACTATTAAAGCAGGATGCAAATAACTTGTGAATTTTATAGTTATCCGATGTACTTGCCTGTGCCAAAAAAATTTTAGTGATTTGTATACTGCTTCTTGGAGTATAACTTAGGATAAATTTTTTGGCAGAGAACTCAGTCATTTATAGATTTTAAATGAGATCCAGCAGTTACATTTCCCAAAAAATATGTCCTTCTGAGATCTTGCACATGCGCACAGAGATTTGGATAGGAAGATGTTCACTTCAGCACTGTTTGTACTAGGAAATGTTGGAGAGAATCCAAACATTATTCAACTGGAGGTTAGACAAATACCTTAAGGTTACATTCATATAATTGTGTATCTGGCCGTTCTGGAATGAAAGGAGGTCACTCAGCCCGTCTGCACATATGACATGGAAAGATGTCCAAGATCTTGCATTAAGAAAAGTCAGATGCACAACAGAACATGTGGTGTGGTCCAATTGCTCTTTCTTTTTATTTTTATATTTATTTATTTATTGAGATGGAATCTCACTGTGTTGCCCAGGCTGGAGTGCAGTTATGCGACCTGGGCTCACTGCAACCTCCACCTCCTGGGTTCAAGCGATTCTCCTGCCTCAGCCTCCCAAGCAGCTAGGATTACAGGCTCGTGCCACCATGCCCAGCTAATTTTTGTATTTTTAGTAGTGACAGAGCTTTACCATGTTGGCCAGGCTGGTATCAAACTCCTGATCTCGTGATCTGCCCTCCTCAGCCTCCCAAAGCGCTGGGATTACAGGTGTGAGCCACCACGCCCGGCCTAAATTGCTCTTAAGTACGTGTTGGTGTTCACAGAGACATAGGAAAAAATTTTGCAGAATGTCTACATCAACTGTCAACTGTGGTTTTCAGAGGAAGTGGATTAGGGAGGACTTCCGCTTTCTAATTCAGAGTTCTATAGTGCTTGCAGTTTTTATGTGATGTAGATCATACTTTGGAATCAGAAAAAAGAAAATCAAGATCACTAAATAAAGCACAAAGTCCCATTGACCCACTCTCCTGAAAGGAGGTAAATTATATTTTACAGTATGATACCAATCTTATTAAAAAAATGCATGTAGGCTGGGCACGGTGGCTCATGCCTGTAATCCCAGCACTTTGGAAGGCCAAGGCGGGTGGATCACCTGAGGTTAGAAATTCAAAACTAGCCTGGCCAACATGGTGAAACCCTGTCTCTACTAAAAATACAAAAATTAGCCAAGCATGGTGGCTCACGCCTGTAATCCTAGCTACTCAGAAGGCTGAGGCAGGAGAATTGCCTGAACCCAGGAGGTTGCAGTGAGCCAAGATCACACCACTGCACTCCAGCCTGGGTGACAGAGGGAGACTCTGTCTGGGGGGGAAAAAAACAAAACAAAACAGCATATAGAAGATCTGGAAAAGAATTAGTCCACAGCATTGACTATTGCTCCAGAGGATGGTATGTGGTGGATTTGACTTTTCTTGGTCTTCTGTATTTTCCAGTTTTTAAATTAAGCCTAAATTAGCTACCAAAATAGAAGAAAAGAATTACAGGCTTTATTTTTGAACTTTGCAGCAGTAAAAAAGCCCCAGCAGCCTAGGCGCAGCAGCTCATGTCTGTAATCCTAGTGCCTTGGGAGGTTGAGGCAGGAGGATCACTTGAGGCCAGGAGTTCGAGACCAGCCTGGGCAACAAACGTAGTGCGACCCCATCTCTGCAAAATAAAAAATCAAAATTAAAAAATTAGCTGGGCATGGTGGTGTGTAAGTGTAGTCCCAGCTACTCAAGAGGCTGAATAGGATCGCTTGAGCCCAGGAATTTTGAGGTTGCAGAGAGCTATGATTACACAATTGCCACGTAGCCTGGACAACAGAGAGAGACCTTGTCCCTATTTAAAAAACAAAGCAAAAACCCAAAAACAAAAGAAAGCCCTAGAGAGAGTGAGAGGCCTGGGCTGTGTGTGTGTGTATTGGAAGGCCCAGCTCCCCTGCCTGAGCTGCTTCTATTTTGAGCAGGACCCAGTGAGGGGCTCAGGCTGGGGATGAGGTGAAGCCCTGTTTGGGCTGAGTCCTTGGGAAGCTGGACTCTTTTTTTTTTTTTTTGAGACAGAGTCTCGCTCTGTCACCCAGGCTGGAGTGCAGTGGCCTGATCTCTGCTCACTGCAACCTCCGCCTCCCGGTTCAAACGATTCTCCTGCCTCAGCCTCCTGAATAGCTGGGATTATAGGCATGCACCCACCTTTTTTTTTTTTTTTTAAGTCGAGATGGGATTTCACCATGTTGGCCAGGCTGGTCTCGATCTCCTGATTTCAGATGATTCATCCGCTTTGGCCTCCCAAAGTGCTGGGATTACAGGTGTGAGCCACCATGCCCGGCCACTCTCAATAGGTTTTGATAGATTTGGGAGTTCTTTTGGGTCATCACAATGATGGAGTGGTGGGCACTGCTGGCATAGAGTTAAGGAAGGCCGGGAATGCCAGCAACCCTGAAACAGGGCTATTCTGCACGATGAATTTTCCTGCATCCCACAAGACCTTGGCACAGCTCATAGGAATCGTTTCATAATTATCTGAGGCCAGAGTTAAACCGTATGTTATGTGTAAAGGCAGCATATCCTTTGGGAGGCTGAGGTGGGAGGATCGCTTGTGGCCAGAAGTTCAAGACCAGCCTGGGCAATATGGTGAGACCCTATCTCTACAGATAATTAAAACATTAACCGGGTATGGTGGCTCAGCCTGGAGTCCCAGCTATTCAGGAGGCTGAGGTGAGAGGATCACCTGAGCCATGATCATGCCACTTCACTCTGGCCTGGGTACAAGGTGAGACCCTGTCTCTTAAAAAAAAAAAAAAAAAAAAAAAGTTAAAGGCAACATATCTTTGGCATGGTTCTAATATGCTCTGAGCTTAGAAATGTATGTTATCTGCAAATTACATATAGGCCAGTAAAATGGGGTGTTATACAACATTTATTATAAAAAGAGATCATTGGGTCTGGTAGGGTCAAGAATTTTCACCAGAAATGCAGCCTTTTTTTTTTTTTTTTTTTTTTTTTTCTGAGACAGGGTCTCCCTCTGTCACCCAAGCTGGAGTGCAATGGTGCAATCTTGGCTCACTACAACCTCTGCCTCCTGGGTTCAAGCAATTCTCCTCCCTCAGCCTCCTAAGTAGCTGGGATTACAAGCATGCGCCACCATGCCCAGCTAATTTTTGTGTTTTTAGTAGAGACAAGGTTTCACCATGTTGGCCAGGCTGGTCTCAAACTCCTGACCTCAGGTGATCCACCTGCCTCGGCCTCCCAAAATGCTGGGATTACAGGCATGAGCCACTGCACCCGGCCTAGAAAAGTTTTATACCCCCTGATGGTGTGTGAGGATACTCATTCCCTGATACCCAGGCCTGCACGAGCTAAAATGTTTCATCTCATTAAAATAATTGCCAACCTGCTGTAATCCCAGCACTTTGGGAGGCCGAGGTGGGTGGATCACTTGAGGTCAGGAGTTTGACACCAGCCTGGCCAACATGATGAAGCCCCGTCTCTACCAAAAAGTACAAAAATTAGCCAGGTGTAGTGGTGTGCACCTGTAAGTCCAGCTATTCAGGAGGCTGAGGTGGGAGAATTGCTTGAATCCGGGAGGCAGAGGTTGCAGCGAGCCGAGATTGCACCACTGCACTCCAGCCTGGGTGACAGAATAAGACCCTGTCTCAAAAAAAAAAAAAAAAAAAAAAAAAAAAAAAAGGCCAGGCACAGTGGCTCATGCCTGTAATTTCAGCACTTTGGGAGGCCAAGGTGCAGGGATCACTTGAGGTCAGGAGTTTGAGACCAGTCTGGCCAACATGGTGAAACCTTATCTCTATCCAAAAATGCAAAAGGTAGCCAGGCGTGGTGGTGCATGCCTATAATCCCAGCTACTTGGGAAGCTGAGGCATGAGAACCGCTTGAACCCGGGAGGTGGAGGTTGCAGTGAGCCAAGATCACGCCACTGCACTCCAGCCGGGGTGACAGAGTGAGACTCTGTTTCTATATATATATATATATATGTTATTTTCTCTGTCTCTCTCTCTATATATATAGTGTGTGTATGTATATATATTCTATATAATATATACATATATTTTGTGTGTGTGTGTGTGTATATACATATAATGAAATGTTTGCCAACCTGAATGGGGGAGTGGTACCCTATTTTCATTCTCAACTCATTGATTCCAAGTGTTGTGTAGTTAAGATGTGCCATGTCTGCCAACAGGGAGGCTGTGCCTGTGAGTACAGAGAAGCCCGAAAGGCTACTAGACAGGAGTCTCTCTCTGTCCTGATACTGTCTGCCTCTCCAGAGGAATTAACAGGGCAGGAAGAGTCTGCACTGTCCCCAAAGTCCCTGACCTGGGCCTGATGTTCCTACCTTCCCCTTTGCCTTCCACAGGAAGCCTGGAAGCACGCAATCGAGAAGGCCAAGCACATGCCCGACCCCTGGGCTGAGTTCCACCTAGAAGACATTGCCACCGAACGTGCTACTCGACACAGGTCAGCAGCTTGTGCGGGGTCTCGAAGAGTCCTGGGGGCTACACGTCCAGCTTCTGCTCCCAATCAGTGAGGCCTAAGTACTCTTGGGGGTCAGGGGAAGGGAGTCATCATAACAGCAGCTAATATTGGAGTGCTAATGCATGCTTAAGGCCCGGTGCATTGCCTCACTGAATCCTTCCCGTGGTTCTCACAAGGTACCTATTAGACAGGCTAGACTGAGCTAGTGTTTTTAAATTGTTGCAGATCTCTGGCCGGGTGCGGTGGCTCTCACCTGTAACCCCAGCACTTTGGGAGGCTGAGATGGGCAGATCACTTGAGGTCAGGAGTTCAAGACCAGCCTGGCCAACATGGTGAAACCCCATCTCTACTAAAAATACAAAAATTAGCCATAGCCAAGCGTGGTGGCTGGCGCCTGTAATCCCAGCTGCTCAGGAGGCTGAGGCAGGAGAATCACTTGAACCCGGGAAGTGGAGGTTGCAGTGAGCTGATATAGCACTGCTGCACTCTAGCCGGGGCATCAGAGTAACACTCCATCTCAAAAATAAAGTAAAATTGTTGCAAATCTCTAAAACATTTTCCAATATATTGATTGAAGAAAGTCCACTTATAAGTAGACACGCACTTCAAACCCATGTCATTCAAGCGTCAACTGTGCTTGCCCCGGGCCGGTGCCAACTATGCAGTTCTGGAGCGCTTTCCTCCCTCTGAGCCTAGGGGAGGTTAACCTGCCAGGCCTCTGCTTGTGTTTCCTGGTGGAGGCGTCAGACTGTGGGAAACCTGTTCTCACCGAGGGTGGGGTGCTCTGGAGTCTGCCCTGGCTGAGAGGTGCGCCAAGGGAAGCCTCCAACTAGAGCTAAGAACACCTCAGCCCGGAGGGAGGTTTCAAACTTTAGGAATCCACTGAGCCGAGGAGATTTCCACCAGGCAAACTTGTGTGAGGCCTGGCCAGGCCCAGGGGCTGATTTACTCTGGGAAAGGAGAGATGAAAATGTTCCCGGAACCCTCTCCAAGCTCTGTCTGCCTTAGGTATGCACCTATCTTTGGCAAAAGCACACTTAATTTCACCTACTGTATCCTTACAACACAGAATGCTTCTGTGAGCTCAAAATGTGTGGGGGTTTGTCCCTGCCCACAAGCAAGCAGTCAGATCTGCAGTGGATACCAGCAGATATGCCTCTAATTCTCTTCCTCTAATGGAAGGAATTAGAGGAGTTTTGAATTGGGTATCCTATGATGCAGTTCGACTCTGACACCATCTACCTGGAGATAGCATCAGATTCCACAGGTCGAAGGCTCAGTCCTCCAAGACCGTCCCCGACTTTCACTGCTGATCGCAAGCCACAAGTGGTTTCGCCTGTGCTTCTGATGAGCTATAAATCAGGGTTCCCATGACCCCCCTCCTTGAGTTTGATTAACTTGCTGGAGCAGCTCACAGAACTCAGGGAAATGCTCATATTTACTGGTTTATTATAAAGGATGTTACAAAGGGTACAGAAGAAGACTGGGCATGGTGGCTCATGCCTGTAATCCCAGCACTTTGGGAGGCCGAGGTGAGCGGATCACTTAAGGTCAGGAGTTCGAGACCAGCCTGACCAACATGGTGAAACCCCGTCTCTTCTAAAAATACAAAAATTTAGCCAGGCGTGGTGGTGGGCGCCTGTAATCCCAGCTACTCAGGAGGCTGAGGCAGGAGACTTGCTTGAACCCTGGGAGACAGAGGTTGCAGTGAGCTGAGATCGCGCCACTATACTCCAGCCTGGGTGACGGAGTGAGACTCAGTCTCAAAAAAAAAAAAAAAAAAAGACATCACTTTGGAGATTCCAAGGACTTTCAGAGTTGCATGCCAGGAAATAGAGTCTAAAACAAAATATATATTTACCATCACACAACCTGGTATTGGGGCTCAGAAAATGATACCCCAAAGTGAAGGCTTCAGAAACAGCCTTTCTTTGACCTTCTCCTGCCCTCCTGTCTCTCACCCCTCATTGTTCCCTTAAGAAGCCATAGAAACTAGAATTGGCCAGGCGCGATGGCCCACGCCTGTAATCCCAGCACTTTGGGAGGCTGAGGTGGGCGGATCACGAGATCAGGAGTTTGAGACCAGCCTGGCTAATATGGTGAAACCCTGTCTCTACTAAAAATATAAAAATTAGTCGCGCATGGTGGCACGCGCCTGTAATCCCAGCTACTCGGGAGGCTGAGGCAGGAGAATTGCTTGAACCCAGGAGACAGAGGTTGCAGTGAGCTGAGTTTGCCCCACTGAGCTGCAGCCTGGGCAACAGAGCGAGACTCTATCTCAAAAAAACAAAACAAGAATTGCCTTTCCCCACTACCGGTCATAGAAACTAGAACCCCTTTTCCCCAAAGCCAGCCATAAAACTTAAAAATATTACTCTAGGCCAGGTGCAGTGGCTCACGCCTATAATCCCAGCACTTTGGGAGACCAAGGCTGGTGGATCACTTGAGGCCAGGAGTTCAAGATCAGCCTGGCAAACATGGTGAAACCCCTTCTCTACAAAAATACAAAAAAAAAAAAAAATTAGCCGGGTATGGTGGCAGGCACATCTGTAATCCCAGCTACTCGGAAGGCTTGAAGCAGGAGAATTGCTTGAACCCAAGAAGCGGAGTTTGCGGTGAGCCAAGATTGCTCCACTGTACTCCAGCCTGGGTGACAGGGAGATCCTGTGTCCAAAAAAAAAAAAATTATCTAACCTTACACGAACTTTCTGTACAATAGCTGACCATAAATAGATTATGGAATAAGATCCTCATCCCAAAGGAGTCCTACCCCATACCCAAGAGAAGCAAATGCTGTAACAGAGCGTCCAAGAAGAATCGAACAAGCCTTGCTGGCCCACTCAGTCTGTTACCATTAGCTCATCTCCTTTTTGCCCAATCACATTGCTCCACGCCATCCCTGCTTCACTGAACCTCAGCATTAAATTGGATCAGTTCCTCTGTATCTTTGAGTCTTCATTCTGAAGGCTTCCATGTCACATAAAACTGGGCTATTGTCCATGACCCTTATGATGGGGAGGAAAGAGATCACTCCTTTCTACCCCTACACCTACAACCCTTCTCCTGTCTAGACTCAGAGACGGAACCCTTACCCACCACTGTGTGCCCAGCTGCCTAGCAAGATTGAGGGCACCACCACCACCTTCCCTCCCTGGGCCATGCCGTTCATTACAGAGACCAGTTATGATCAGGATATTGTTTATTCAGTCATTCATCCACCTTGTGTATTTATTTTTATTTTTTATTTATTGAGACAGAATCTCGCTCTGTCACCCAGGCTGGAGTGCAATGGCACGATCTCGGCTCACTGCAACCTCTGCCTCCTGGGTTCAAGCGATTCTCCTGCCTCAGCCTCCTGAGTAGCTGGGATTACAGGCATGCGCCACCATGCTTGGCTAACTGTATTTTTAGTAGAGATGCAGTTTCACCATGTTGGTCAGGCTGGCCTCAAACTCCTAACCTTGTGATCCACTTGCCCCAGTCTCCCAAAGTGCTGGGAATACAGGCGTGAGCCACCGGGCCCAGCTATGTGTATTTATTAAGCATCCATGCACACCAGGTCCTGGATGACCAAGACAGACATGGGTCTGCTTTTGTGGGGTTACAGTCCATTGGGGGCCCCAGATGCAGAACAAGCCAGTAAGCAGCACAGCAGTGAGAGCTGGGGATATGGAAATGGGGGACATGGTAGAGAGGGAGCAGTGGGTTTGAGGAAAGGATCGGAGACCGGTGTGTTGGGACTTGGGAGGGAGGGACAGTGTTTCCAACCCAACCCAGAAGGTTGGGTGGGCTGTGAGCCAAGGTGGAGAGTGGGTTGGTTCTGAGGCCCATGGGGAGCCCAGAAGGGTCTTTGGCCTTTAGCCAGTGAGAAACAGGACCGTGTGATGGACACTGTGCCCTGGGGTGGGTGGGTCTCTGCAGGTACAACGCTGTTACCGGGGAATGGCTGGATGATGAAGTTCTGATCAAGATGGCATCTCAGGTGAGCAGGGCCTTGAATCCCATGGGCACAGGGCTGAGCAAAAACTTTCTGCAGCTGACTTTGGTCTGTGCGCCCTTCTCTCCCACTCCCACTTTGTTTAATTTTTGTAACTTCGGGGGATTCTATGTTATTATTTATTTATTGGTTGCAACCAGCATTTTTTTTTTTTTTTTTTTTTTTTTTGAGGCCGGGTCTCTATTACCCAGGAGCGCAGTGGCACGATCACAGGTCACCGCAGCCTTGACCTCCTGGGCTCAAGCCATCCTCCAACCTTAGCCTCCCCAGTAGCTGGGACCACAAGTACACACCACCACGCCTGGCTAATTTTTTAATTTTTTTATAGAGACGTGGGTTTCACTATGCTGCCCAGGCTGGTCTCAAACTCCTGGGCTCAAATGATCCTCTTGCCTCGGCCTCCCAAAGTGCTGGGATTATAGGCATGAGCCACCACACCAGGCCACAGCCAACCTTTTGAAGGAAAAAAAAGATAAAAGACTAGAAAATAGAGTATTTCCTTCATATTGAGGTTAGGATTGCTTTGTGAAGCTTTGTTTTAGTGTACTATACAATATACACAGAAAAGTGTACAGCTCACTGATTTATCACAAAATGAGCACACTGCCTTACCAGCAGCCCATATCAACAAACAGAAGGCAACCAGCCTGCCCAAGCCCCTCTCAGTCACTCCCCCCATACCCACAGGGTAAGCACCACTCTGAATCTTATCACCCTAGATTACTTTTACCTTTTTTTTTTTTTTTTTTTCACTTCAAATAAGTGGGGGCTTATTTGAAGTAAAAAATAGGTATTCATTTTGGAGACGGGGTCTTGCTCTGCTGCCCAGGCTGGGGTAGAGTGGTGCATGATCTTGGCTCACTGCAGCCTTGAACTCCAGGGCTCAAGCAATTCTCCCACCTCAGCCTCCTGAGTAGCTGGGACTACAGGTGTGCACCGTCACACCCAGTCAATTTTTAAATTTTTTTTGTTTTTTGAGACAGTTTTGCTCTTGTTGCCCAGGCTGGAGTGCAGTGGTGTGATCTTGGCTCACTGCAACCTCTGCCTCCAGGGTTCAAGCAATTCTCCTGCCTCAGCCTCCCGGGAAGCTAGGATTACAGGCATGCACCACCACACCCGGCTAATTTTTGTATTTTTAGTAGAGACGGGGTTTCTCCATATTGGTCAGGCTGGCCTCGAACTCCCAACCTCAGGTGATCCACCCACCTCAGCCTCCCAAAGTGCTGGGCTTACAGGCATGAGCCACTGTGCCCAGCCTTAAAATTTTTGTAGAGAGGAGGTCTATGTTGCCCAGACTGGTCTTGAACTCCTGGCCTCAAGCGATCCTCCTGCCTCAGCCTCCCAAAATTCTGGGATTACAGGCATAAGCCACTGCTCCTGGCGCTGCAGGTGTTTTGGTCAACATGTTGCGTTGGTTTTCATTGCTGCATGGTATTTCATTGAAGGAATCAACCTGGTTGATTTTTCCAGTATATTGTTGCTGGACACATAGGTTGTTTCCACTTTTTTTCTTCTAAAGTCCGGGCTGTGAAAATGTCCTCTGAGATGCACTGTCCCTCCCCCAATATCCTGCCCCCGTGAGTTCTTCCCCTCAGCTGGGATGGAGGAATGGGGGGTCCTTGCCATCTCGGCAGCCTCTGGGTTGGAAGGCCTCTATGACTTTGGTGCTGAGACATAGGAGGGAGATCCCCGGGAATTTCAGGATTGAGAAGAGGCCCAGGGCACCCATTTGATGGGTGGCATGCAAGGGGAGCACCTCCTGTCTTAGGGTCCCTTTTGGGTGGGGCATGGGGACTGATAACACTCTATGTGGTGTCTTTCAGCCCTTCGGCCGAGGAGCAATGAGGGAGTGCTTCCGGACGTAAGTGACTCAGCCTGACTCTCGGGGCCCTGCCCAGAGTCCCCCCCAGGCTCCTCAGAGCTGAGGCACTG
This sequence comes from Macaca fascicularis, assembly GCF_037993035.2. Lineage (NCBI taxonomy): Eukaryota > Metazoa > Chordata > Mammalia > Primates > Cercopithecidae > Macaca > Macaca fascicularis. The sequence continues at coordinate 21,237,660 of NC_088394.1, forward strand.
GGACATTTGCAGCCAAGGAATGGAGCCAGGGTCCCCTCTGCCTTCTTGTAGCCCAGGTTCCTCTCCATCTGGCCTCCCTCAGGCCACACGTTGGGCCTGGCTGTGAAGATGGGCTCAGGAGGAATAGGGAGCACCCCACTCACCTCTGCCCTGGTGTTGGGAGGTCAAGGGAAATGGGATTGGAGACATTTAACAGTGCCCTTTAATCCCCCCATCCCAACTCTTTGAAGATGCAAAGGGGTGGGGAAGTCCTTCCTAGTTCCTGCATTTTGTTCCTGCCGCCAGCCACCCATCCAGGTCAGACAAGGTCTTGCTGTCCTGAGGACTAGGGTTGTGTCCCTGGTGAACCCCAGAGTACCCAGGTAGGCCCCCTGCTGCCTCTCCCCACAGGAAGAAGCTCTCCAACTTCCTGCACGCCCAGCAGTGGAAGGGAGCCTCCAACTACGTGGCGAAGCGCTACATAGAGCCGGTAGACCGGGATGTGTACTTTGAGGACGTGCGTCTACAGATGGAGGCCAAGCTCTGGGGGGAGGAGTATAACCGGCACAAGCCCCCCAAGCAGGTGCGTGGCCCCGCTACCTGCCCCCTTTCCATGCCAGGGCGGCTGTGCACAGTGTCTGGGAAAGAGGGCCATGGTGGGTTCCTCTTTCATCTTTTTTTTTTTTTTGAGATGAAGTCTTGCTCTGTCACCCACCACCACTACCAAGGCTGGAGTGCAGTGGTATGATCTTGGCTCACTGCAACCTCCATCTCCTGGGTTCAAGTGATTCTCCTGCCTCAGCCTCCTGAGTAGCTGGGATTACAGGTGCCTGCCACCATGCCTGGCTAATTTTTGTATTTTTAGTAGAGATGGGGTTTCACCATGTTGGCCAGGCTGGTCTCAAACTCCTGACCTCAAGCGATCTGCCTGCCTCAGCCTCCCAAAGTGCTGGGATTACAGGTGTGAGCCACCATACCTGACCTCTTTCACCTTCTTCATAGTAGCTAATAACAACCACTGTTTACTGAGCGTGATGAACCAAGTCATTTATTTTATTTTATTTTTTTTTTTTTGAAACAGGATCTTTCTTTATTGCCCAGGCCAGAGTGCAGTGGCATGATTACAGCTCACTGCAGCCTCAACCTCCTGGACTCAAACAATCCTCCCAGCTCCACCTCCTGAGTAGCTGCAACTACAGGGGCATGCAACCACGCCTAGCTAATTTTTGTATTTTCTGTAGAGAAAGGGTTTTGCCATGTTGCCCAGGCTGGTCTCAAACTCCTGGCCTCAAGCAATCCACCCACCTTGGCCTCCCAAAGGGCTGGGATTACAGGCATGAGCCATTGCACCTGTTCCAAAGTCATTTATTCCTAAAAATAGCTCTGAGGTTGGAACGTTTTATCCTCAATTACAGATGGGATCTATTAGTCAGGATTTGTGTTTGCAAATGAAAGAAACCCACTCAAACTGCTTAATCGAAAAAGAGAATTCATTGCCTTATGTAACTGAAAAATAATGCTGGCCACAGGCATGGCTGGATTCAGGATTAAAGTGAGGTTGTCAGAATCTTCCTCCATCTCTGACCTGGGTGTCCTTCTGGGTTGGCGTCATTCTCTGGCAGCTTCTGCACTTGTGGTAGCACTCTGGCCCCCAGCAGGCCCAAGTTCCTGTTAGAATGACAAAACTTATTTTCCCAGAAGTTCCAATAAAAGTCCCAGAGCTGGGTTTCATTGGCTCTGATTAGGTCAGATCCCTATTGCCGAACCAATCACAGTGGCCAACGGGTGGGAATATGCAGACTGGGCACACCCTAGCCATGTGCCTGCCCTTAGAGCTAGCAATGTAGGTGTTCCACCCAGACCACAGGGACTGAGACTGGAAAAGGTGAGATTCCCAAGAAAAAGCAGAAGAAAGAGCTGGTAATGTATATTAGTCCGTTTTCACACTGCTGATAAAGACATATCCAAGACTGGGTAATTTATAAAAGAAAAAGAGGTTTAATGGACTCACAGTTCCACACGACTAGGGAGGACTCACAATCATGGTGGAAGGCAAAAGGCACATCTTACCTGGTGGCAGACAAGAGAGATTGAGGACCAAGCAAAAGGGGTTTCCCCTTATAAAACCATCAGATCTTGTGAGACTTATTCACTATTGTGAGAACAGTATGGAGGAACCACCCCATGATTCAATTATCTCCTACCAGGTCCCTCCCACAACACCAGGGAATTATGGGAGCTACAATTCAAGATGAGCTTTGGGTGGGGACACAGCCAAACCGTGTCAGATTGGATACTATGTCCGCTCTTTGGGGACCCCGGGCTCAAAGAGGCTAAATGACTTGCCCAACCAGGCAGAGCTGGAGCCAGGGCTCAAATGCAGGCTTTTCAACCCCCTGCTAGGTTGGCACCTTCATTTGAGTCCCTAGGGTGATGAGTGACTGAGGCCAAGCAGAATTCCCTGTTGCCTTTGGGCATTTGAGGAAGGATCCATGCCTCTGCCCTGCATGAGCCCATAGCTCAGATCTCCCACAGCTTGAGCATCTCCTACGTATAAGGCACAGTCTCCTGGGTGTGCAGGATTTATTGAGCACCTGCTGTTTGCAGGGCCCTTGATGAAGCATACTTGGGACAGGCGCAAGAAGCCACAGTCCCCACCTTGGGGGGCTCTAGCTTCCTCTGCAATTCGCGGCCCTCCAGCCTGGCCTCCTTTCTCTTCCTCCACAAGCTTGTTCCTGCCCCAAAACCTTGGCCCTGGCTGTAGGCTTGGCTGGCATCTCGTGTCACCGTGATGCTTGCATGTCTAGCTCCTTGTAGTTCAGGTCTCAGATCCTGTGTCACCTCAGCCAGCCCATCTCAGACCACCCTGAGAAGCGGTCCCTCTACCCCAGTCACCTCTGCCACATCATTCTGGGGTGTTTTTTTTTCTGTTCTTTGGAGCAGTTAGTGTGCCATTCATTTAGTTAATATTTTAGGTGCTTCTCTCACCTAAAGGCAGAGATTTTATGTTGTTCACTGCTGTCTCCTAGCGCCTAGGTGTCCAGTAAATAATAATGTGGTAGGCTGGGCACAGTGGCTCATGCCTGTAATCCCAGCACTTTGGGAGGCTGAGATGGGCGGCTCACCTGAGGTCAGGAGTTAGACTAGCCTGGCCAACATGGTGAAACCCCCATCTCTATTAAAAATACAAAATTAGCCAGGCGTGGTGGTGCATGCCTGTAATCCTAGCCACTTGGGAGGCTGAGGCAGGAGAATCACTTGAACATGAGAGGCAGAGGCTGCAGTGAGCCGAGATTGGGCCACTGCGCTCCAGCCTGGGTGACAGAGCAAGACTCCATCCCCAAATAATAGTAGTAGTAGTAGTAGTAGTAGTAGTAGTAGTAGTAGTAGTAGTAGTAATAATAATAATGTGGTTGACTTAAGGGAGGGAGAAGGACGTGGTTGTTTGAGGAGGTCCTGGCTGTACACCATGGCTGTGCCACTGCCCCTCGCCCAGGGAGCCCTCTGGCCAAGCAGGTGGCCCTGCTGTAAGTTTCCTCGTAGGGATGGAACCAGCCTTTGGGGCAGAACGCTCTGAGAACTGCCCCTCCCTGCCTTCCCCTCAGGCCGGTTCTCAGAACCAACTGAGTCCTCATTTGGGGCAAGTTCTCACCTCTCAGATCAGGACCCCTTCGGCCTCTGCAGCTGTTGTCTGCATGCCTGGTGACCCACTCTCCGTGGATGGTCTTTTCCTTGGGAAACCTGGACCTAATCCTCCCAGGAAGTGGCATTGAGGGGGACATGGAGACCAAGGATGAATCCTTGTGTAACAGGGCAAGAGGTGCAAGCTAGAGTCCCTGCTCCACTTTACAAACCATATGCACTATTTATACATTTTCTTCTGTGTACAAAATTAAACATAGACTTTGTAAAAAAAAAAAAAAAAAAAAAAAAAAAAAATTCAGCGAGGAATGTCAAAGTTCCCTATAATTTCCCATTGCAGGGAGAATACTGTTTAGAGGTTGGTTTATATTTCTACTTTTTAGAGGTTGGTTTATATTTCTCTAGAATTGTAGCTCCTGATAAAAATAAAATGAGTGGCCAGGCACAGTGGCTCACACCTATAATCTCAGTACTTTGGGAGGCCCAGGGGGGTGGATCACTTGAGGTCAGGAGTTCAAGACCAGCCTGGCCAACATGGTAAAACTCGTCTTTACTAACTCGTCTTTACTAAAAATACGAAAATTAGCCAGGCATGGTGGCGGGTGCCTGTAGTCCCAGCTACTCGAGAGGCTGAGACAGAGGAACCCAGGAGGCAGAAGTTGCAGTGAGCCAAGATTGTGCTACTGCACTCTAGCCTGGGCAACAGAGTGAAACTCTGTCTCAATAAAATAAAAAATAAAAGCAAACATTGCCTGGCTCCTTTTTGCATCAATAACTTTAATTTACAGACTGAGTCTGAGACCCTGTTTATGCAGGTAAGGAAACTGAGGCACATAAAGGTGAAATTCAGAAATGTGCCCAAATTCACAGTATTACAGTAAGGCATAGTCTAAGTTGCTTAGCAAACAGACCCAAAATATGTGCAGACACGAAATGGTTTCTTTTTCACTTTTGTGGAGGTCTTGCATTGGTGGGTGGCTTGGGGTAGGCTGGTGCCTCATCTCCTTGAAGCCATCTAGAGACCTGGTTCCTTTGGTCTTTTTCTCTGCTATCCCCTCAGGGGTTTGCCATGGACCACATAATCAGTTCTGGCTCCCAAGCAGAGTCCACCTTACAGGGCAGACTGGAGTTACATCATCACAATGCTCACTTCCCATTGGCCGGGCACAGTCATGTGGCCACACTTAGCTGCAAGGGAAGCTTAGCAATATCGTCCCTAGTGGGTGGCTGTGTACCCTTTTAAAACTCAAAGGAAAACAGAGCTGAGCACAATGGCTGCAGCTTGTGATCCTAATACTCTGGGAGGATGCTGGAAGGCAAGAGGATTGCTTGAGGCCAGTTCAAGACCAGCCTAGGCAGCATAGTGAGACCTCGTCTCTATAAAAAAAAATTTAGATATGAGCCACGTGTAGTGACACACACCTGTAGTCCTAGCTTCTTGGGAGGCTGAGGTGGGAGGATCACTTGAGCCCAGAAGTTCGAGGGTGTAATGAGCCATGATTATGACACTGCACTCCAGCCTGGGCGACAGAGTGAGACCCTGTCTCTAAAATAAAATTTTATTTTTTTTTTTCCCGGCAGAGTCTCACTCTGTCACCCAGGCTGGAGTGCAGTGACGTGATCTTGGCTCACTGTAACTTCCGCCTCCTGGGTTAAAGTGATTCTCTTGCCTCAACACCCTGAGTAGCTAGGATTACAGGCACATGCAAGCACGCCCAGCTAGTTTTTTAATTTTTATTTTATTTATTTATTTATTTATTTTTGAGACGAAGTTTTGCTCTTTTGCCCAGGACTGGAGTACAGTGGTGCAATCTTGACTTACTGCAACCTCCACCTCCCAGGTTCAAGCAATCCTCCTGCCTCAGCCTCCCGAGTAGTTGGGATTACAGGCATGTGCCACCATGCCTGGCTAATTTTGTATTTTTGGTAGAGACAGGGTTTCACCATGTTGGCCATGGTTGGTCTCGAACTCCTGGCCTCAGGTGATCCACCCACCTCAGCCTCCCAAAGTGCTGGGATTACAGGTGTGAGCCACCACACCCAGCCTTAATTTTTGTATTTTTAGTAGAGGCAGGATTTCACCATATTGACCAGGCTGTTCTCGAACTCCTAACCTCAAGTGATTCACCTGCCTCGGCTTCCCAAAGTGCTGGGATTACAGATGTAAGCCACCGTGCCTAGCCTAAAAATATATTTTTTTTAATTTAAAAAAAATGAAAGGAAAAGAGATTAGAGTCTGGGCATCACCAGGAGCTCTGGCAATAGAGAGCTAGTAAGTGATGGAGCCAAGATCTGAGCCTCTCAGCCCTCCCCTTGCCGTTTCTCAGAGGAGGTGCGCCTGGGCCCTCCCACCTGAGCCCACTCCCCATCCCACCAGGTGGACATCATGCAGATGTGCATCATCGAGCTGAGGGACAGACCGGGCAAGCCCCTCTTCCACCTGGAGCACTACATCGAGGGCAAGTACATCAAGTACAATTCCAACTCTGGCTTTGTCCGTGATGACAACATCCGCCTGACGCCGCAGGTGAGGCCCGGGCTCACCACCACCCTCTGCCCACCACAGCCCTTGGGGTGAGATCCTGGCCAGGCTCAGCCCCTAAAGAGGAAGGTCCCTGTGGGCTTGGAGTCTCACTCCCAGAGAAGCCTCTTGGAACATTCAGAAGGCGACTGTAACGAGACGCCCGTCACCCCATGATAGCTTCTGTCACCTAAGATGGCCACAGGACCTGCAGCTCAAGGTCCCTGCCCAACTGAAGAGGCCTTTTTCCTTTGTCTTTTCCTCTATATAACTTCTTGCAGAGAAAGCCCCTCAGCATGGGCAGAGGCGTGGCCAATGCCTGCACAGCCTTCAGCCTGTCTCTTGACATCTCATTTTCCTTCCTGTGCCCCGTAGGCCTTCAGTCACTTCACGTTTGAGCGTTCCGGCCATCAGCTGATAGTGGTGGACATCCAGGGAGTTGGGGATCTCTACACTGACCCACAGATCCACACAGAGACGGGCACTGACTTTGGAGACGGCAACCTAGGTAGGTGGGGAAAGCCGGACTGTTTCCGCAGAAACCACGCTCCCTGCTAAAACCTCTGAGGTCTTTGTACAGCCCAGGAAACAGGCTGAGACATTGTATGCGCTTTTTCAAGATCATGAAGACGGGAGCCTGGATGGCTGATGCCTCCCAGCTGGGCACGTTTTATACCTGCCCTAGCCATGTGTATGAGGCCCACCACTGCCTGTCCCCCGTCACAGAGCAAAGCAACACTCCAGACACCCCCGCTCTGTCCACAGGTGTCCGTGGGATGGCGCTCTTCTTCTACTCTCATGCCTGCAACCGGATTTGCGAGAGCATGGGCCTTGCTCCCTTTGACCTCTCGCCCCGGGAGAGGGACGCGGTGAATCAGAACACCAAGCTGCTGGTGGGTGCCCAGTATGACCCTGCTTGGCCTGGCAGGCCCTTCTGCTACCCGCAAAGCAAGCCCTGCTCCCCTGTGTGGTGACAGCCAGGTCAAGCAGTGCTTAACTGACGAATACCAGGCTGGAAGCATCTGTCCCACCCATGCCCCAGCCCGTCCTCTCCAGCTCGGTGCACAAAGTCCTCCTGAGTGTCCTTACAGTAGAGCAGCTGGTATCTGCTTAGGTTGGGCCCATTTTTTTTTACCAGAGTGAAGGGAACAGGCACGTGGAGATAGTGAGAAGGTGTGTGGTGTGTGTGTGTGTGTTTGTGTGATGTATTGACAAATGACTGAACGAGTCTTAGACCTGGCTCTCCAGGCACCTCACCAAGATAACTCCCATCCCTCCCATTGCTACTTGGACCAGAGATAAGAGAATGCTGCAAAGACCAGCTTGGGATGCTGGACATAGAGTGGGATGCTTTCTCCAGCTCTGGGCTGTGGAATGTGGTCAGTGCTTTAGGGGATGCTGGCAGGTCCTCTGAGCCTCTGTTCCAGATGCCCTTTCTTGGCCTTAGGTTTAATCCCCTACTGCTTTTTTATTTTTTAAGACAATGTATCAGCTACTAAACAGGCATGTTTAGGAGCTGTGGGTGAAGGGGTTTCAGGGCTAGAAGGAACAACAGGAAGAGCCCTTTATTTCCCAGAGGGTGTGTGCGTGACATGAGTATCCCTGTTAATGTCCCCAGCAATCAGCCAAGACCATCTTGAGAGGAACAGAGGAAAAATGTGGGAGCCCCCGAGTAAGGACCCTCTCTGGGAGCCGGCCACCCCTGCTCCGTCCCCTTTCAGAGAACTCTGGAGATGAGAACATGAGCGATGTGACCTTCGACTCTCTCCCTTCTTCCCCATCTTCGGCCACACCACACAGCCAGAAGCTAGACCACCTCCGTGAGTGACGGTTCGGTCCTTAGTCACTGTGATTGGAGGGGACAGGTAGAGCAGAACTAAACCGGCTTTCATTTATGTTAGAAAAATCAGACATGCTAATCAAAAAGGTTCATGGCCCCAGTGATTTTATAGGTGAGTTTCATTGAGTGAACTTCCAAAACAGATCATCCAAATGCTATAAAAACAACCCCTATTGTAGGAAACAAAGTAACTTTTATCAGTGTGTTTTATGAAACCAGCAAAACTCATACAATAAATTTGATATACCAAAAAAGGAAATTATATCCCAACCTTATTTAAAATTTTTGTGTATATAGAGAGAATAACAACAAAATCTAAATAGATTTTTAAAAAATCTAAATAGATATTAACAAATAAAAATAGTACTATGTTAAAAGGTTCACCTGTCACAGTTAAATAGGGATTTCACAGGAATCTGAGGATTATTCAATGTTAGAAAAGTTATGAACGTGATATTAATGGGTAAAAGGAGAAAAACAGGATCGTTATTTCTGATGCTGAAAGAATGGAGTTTGCTGATGATTCAGATGAGAGTTTGTAGGAAAGGATAGAGGCAAGACTGACCCCAGGGTGTTGGCCTGAAGAGATGGAAGTCATGTATTCAGGGAAAGTGTAAGCGGAAGCAGGCTCAGAGCAGGAGAGCAAGATTTTATTATTTAGTTTTTAAATTTTTCTCATTTTGATACCTTTGGAAGAGAGAAAGATTTTAGTATCAAACATTAAAGAAGCCCTTTACATGTTTCCACTGGAAGATCTTCAGAATAGTCTGGAACAGGAGTCAACAGACTTTTTTGAAAGGCCAGAGAGTAAATATTTTAAGCTTTGCAGCTCATTCAGTCTCTGTATTTGGAGCATGAAAGCTACCATAAAAAATACTTAAATGGGTGGACGTGGCTGTGTTGCGGTAAAACTCTATAGATGGTGAAATTTAATTTTTGTCATCCATTTAAAAATGTAAACACTGTTCTTACAAACAGTGCCTGTTATAAAAACAGGCAGACAGATTTGGCTGTAGAGGACAGGAGACAGAGATAGGGAACCCCCAGGAGATGGTTGGTGTTTTTTTGTTTTTGTTTTTTGTTTTTGAGACAGAGTGTCGCTCTGTCACCCAGGCTGGAATGTGGTGGCATGATCTTGGCTCACTGCAACCTCCACCTCCTGAGTTTGAACGATTCTCCTGCCTCAGCCTCCCGAGTAGCTGGGACTACAGGTGTGCCACCACACCCAGCTAATTTTTGTATTTTTAGTAGAGATGGGGTTTCACTATGTTGGCCGGATTGGTCTCAAACTCCTGACCTCAGGTGATCCACCTGCCTCGGCCTCCCAAAGTTCTGGGATTACAGGCATAAGGCACCACCCCCAGCTGGAGATGGTTGGTTTTGAAGCTGTCTGAGGCCCACTTCTTGAGCCCCAAATATTCAAATGTCTTTTCTTCCTTCACAACTGCATCTTACTGAGGACCAAGTGGTGGCCAGGCACATATGCTGAAAAACACATTACAAGGATAATTGCATTGTGACAACCCTGAGGACACACATAGGTGGCACCACTTGGCCAGAATCACGCAGCTGGCAAACAGTAGACTTAGAATAAGTTCTCAAGGAAGAACTTTAACCTCCAGGTGCTGATAACATTCTCCTTTTTTGTGCCTTTCTTTAAAGCTTAAAAAAAAAATGGCTTGGTGGCAGGTATGGGCTGCCCTAGGCCATGGGTTGGTCTTAATGCATGTTCCAGTAGTGGAACCAGGACGTGATGTCTGTTTCTCCTTGCCCAGATTGGCCAGTGTTCAGTGACCTCGATAACATGGCATCCAGAGACCATGATCATCTAGACAACCACCGGGTGAGTGTGAAGGGAGGGAGGCTGCAGGCTTCAGACCCCGGCAGGGGTAGGAGAAGTGGATTCACTCCCAGTGTGAATCTTCAGCTTTGGAGGTGGGCAGCCCAGCCCAGGCACTGCCAGGAAGGCATAGGATGGGGGAATTAGGGAGGATGCAGATGAATGTCAGCCTCCGGCCCAAGGCTGAGCTTTCCTCTGAGAAAAGGTGGGTCCCTTGCAGTTCCCAGAGATGGTTAGGGAAGAGGGACTCCCAGTCAGCAACAATGCAATCTTGTAGTAAATGCCAGGCTCAGCCCCAGGTTTGGTTTGACCCCACATGTGTTGGTTGTCCTATAGAGCCCCCATACTGGATCTTAGCTGTGTAACACATAGCACAGTAAGTCACGTGTTCTAGCTCTTCACACCTAGCTCTCCCGTTAGATAAACAGAACATTTCCTGCAGCTTTGGGTTGACTTGGTGGTAAGAAACTGAAGGCATCTTATTTGCATTCTCACAAATGTATATTATGGCAAATTATAATACTCTCTATGCTTGTGTGTGTGTTTGAAATATTTCTTAGTAAAATTGGCCAGGCATGGTAGCTCATGCCTATAATCCCAGTAGGTTGGGAGACCAAGGTGGGCAGATCACTTGAGCCCAAGAGTTTGAAACTAGCCTGGGCAATATGACAAGACCCCCATCTCTACAAAAAAATACAAAAATTAGCCAGGCATGGTGGCACTTACCTGTAGTCCCAGCTACTCAGGAGGCTGAGGTAGGAGGATCTCTTGAACCTGGGAGGCAGAGGCTGCAGTAAGCCATCATCACACCACTGCACTCCAGCCTGGGTGACAGAGTGAGATCTTGTCTTAAAAAAAAAAATACTTTTTAGTAGAGGCTGAGCACAGTGGCTCACGCCTGTAATCCCAGCACTTTGGGAGGCCGAGGCGGGTGGATCACTTGAGACAGGAATTTGAAGACCAACCTGACCAATATGACAAAACCCTGTCTCTACTAAAAATACAAAAATTAACCGGGTACTACAGGCAGGCGCCTGTAATCCCAGCTACTCAGGAGGCTGAGGCAGGAGAATTTCTTGAAACCAGGAGGCGGAGGTTGCCATGAGCAGAGATCGCACCACTGCACTCCAACCTGGGCAACAGAGCGAGACTCAGTCTCAAAAAAAAAGAAATACTTCTTAGTAGAAGCTGGGTGCGGTGGCTCATACCTGTAATCCCAGCACTATGGGAGGCTGAGGCGGGCAGATCACTTGAGGCTAGGAGTTTGAGACCAGCCTGGCCAACATGATGAAACCTCATCTCTACAAAAAAATATAAAAATTAGCCAGGCATGGTGGCATGTGCCTGTAATCCCAGCTACTTGGGAGGCTGAGGCAAGAGAATTGCTTGAACCTGGGAGGTGGAGGTTGCAATGAGCCGAGATCCCACCACTGCACTCCAGCCTGGGCAACAGAGTGAGACCCTGCCCCACTCCCCACTCCCCACCACACACAAAAGAAAAACTTCTTATAAGAATAAAGAAGGAAATAAAAATATTCTGTTACTAATCGTGCAGGTGACATGCAGAGAGGGCTATAATTCAGTGTTGGTAGGTACATGGCTGAAGTTTTAGAGATTCTAAAGTATACCAGATTCCCTTTCAGAACAGAACTCAGACCTGGGAGAATAAAAAATATGCCCAGCACTTTGGGAGGCCGAGGCGGGCGGATCATGAGGTCAGGAGATGGAGACCATCCTGGCTAACACAATGAAACCCTGAAACCCCGTCTCTACTAAAAATATAAAAAGTTAGCCGGGTGTGGTGGCGGGCACCTGTAGTCCCAGCTACTCTGGAGGCTGAGGCAGAAGAATGGCGTGAACCCAGGAGGTGGAGGTTGCAGTGAGCCAAGATCACTCTACTGCACTCCAGCCTGGGCGACAGAGCGAGACTCCATCTCAAAAAAATAAAAAAAAAAATTGCCCAAGTGGGCCAGGCGTGGTGGCTCACGCCTGTAATCCCAGTACTTTGGGAGGCCAAGGCAGGCGGATCACAAGTTCAGGAGTTCGAGACCAGCCTGGCCAATATGGTGAATCCCCGTCTGTACTAAAACTATGAAAATTAGCCGGGCGTGGTGGCAGACGCCTGTAGTCCCAGCTACTCAGGTGGTTAAGACAGGACAATCACTTGAACCCAAGAAGTGGAAGTTGCAGTGAGCTGAGATAGTGCCACTGCACTCCAGGCTAGGTGACGGAGCGAGACTCCATCTCAAAAAAATAAATAAATATGCACAGGTGACCTGTGTGGTTTTGGTTGAGGTAAATATTGTTCCCAATGCTATATTTTTGTCCGTGGGTCATAGCCTTTGTTTTTCTGCCTGTGAAATGGGTGAGTCACTCACTAAAGCACTTCCTGTGATCCACACTCTCAGAATGTAACAATGCGTTTCATCCACACAGCCCTTTGATGTAGGGACTATAATGAATCCCATAACTAAAGACATTGATGCTCAGAGAAGTTAAAACAACGACCCAAGGTCTCAGCTGGCAAGAAAGAAAGCCAGGATTTGAGCCCAGGTCATCTGACTGTAGATCCCAAGGTCCTTACTGTTACCTTATACTGCTCCCTTGTCACCCAGTCGGCAAGGGACAGCAGGAGCAGGGTGTTAGGTAATGGGACAGAGGGGAGAAAGCCAACGGTTGGGGTGTCCAGATGTTGTAACCATTGCCAGGCACTCAGGGGACCACTAGGACCCTAAAGCCATCTTCTCTCCACAGGACTCTGAGAATAGTGGGGACAGTGGATACCCCAGTGAGAAGCGGGGTGAGCTGGATGACCCTGAGCCCCGAGAACATGTAAGGAACCCCCAGGAAATGAGACCGGTGTCACCTGTTGCCTCATTTATCCTCCAGGAAAATGAAAACTCCCCTTCCTGAAGGGGAAATATGAGTAGGTCCTGAGAAGATAACAAGTAAATTAATAAAGAGTATTTCAGGCTGGGCAAGGTGGCTCATGGCTGTAATCCCAACACTTTGGGAGGCCAAGGTGGGTGGATCACCTGACATCAGGAGTTCGAGACCAACCAGCCTGGCCAACATGGCAAAACCCCGTCTGTACTAACAATACAAAAATTAGCCTGGCATGGTGGTGCATGCCTGTAATCCCAGCTACTCAGGAAGCTGAGGCAGGAGAATTGCTTTAACCCAGAAGACGGAGGTTGCAGTGAGCCAAGATCGTGCCACTGCACTCCAGCCTGGGTGACACAGTGAGACTCTGTCTCAAAAATAAAATAAAATAAAAGAGTATGTCAGATAAAGATGAATGCAAAGGAGAAGATAAAACAGGATCATGTGGACCAGTAATGGGGTGAGTGTGGAGGCTTAGATATAAAGCTAATGATGGCTGACAAATCTTATGGTGAAGTGGGAGGCTGCTGAGCAGAGAGGATCCTGGGTAATAGCTAGACCCACTCATTGGCAGGATCCTGTGAGGCCCCGGGGAGGAGGGTCTTGGAGGTCAGTTTCCTTGGGCAGCCTCCCAGCAGCATCCTGGTGAGGGCGGCCTCAGACAGTATCTGCCATTTAGAGGCGTTACCCTGTGCTGAAATGGAGCGTGCACATCAAGGCCTGTCTTGCTGGGACACCTCTAATCTCAGCTTTATGATTGTGAATAAAGAACATGCTGGCCGGGCGTGGTGGCTCATGCCTGTAATCCCAGCACTTTGGGAGGCCGAGGCAGGCAGATCACTTGAGGCCAGAAGTTCGAGAGCAGCCTGGCCAACATGGTGAAACCTCGTCTCAACTCAAAAATTAGCTGGGTGCAGTGGTGTACTCCTCTAGTCCCAGCTACTCGGGAGGCTGAGGCATGAGAATCACTTGAGCCTGGGAGGCGGAGGTTGCAGGGAGCCAAGGTCATGCCACTGCACTCCAGCCTGAACCGCAGAGTGAGACTTTGTCTGGAAAAAGCAAAAACAAAAACAAAACAAAAAAAATCGCGAAAACGCAAAACACCTGGGCCTGGTGACTCACACCTGCAATTCTAGCACTTTGGGAAGGCACTGTGAGAGGACTGCTTGAACCTGGGGAGTTTGAGGCAGCAGTGAGCTTTGATTGCACCACTGCACTCCTGCCTGGGCAACAGAGCAAGGCCCATGTCTAAATTAAAATATAAACTAAACATGCAGTAGGACGGGAGCCCGTTACCCCAGTGGCTTTGTGCTGGGATCCTGCGCCATCAAGTCAGTTCCACCTGCTCACACAGGGAGGGGGACAGTGAGGCTGTGGCTGCACCAGCATGTCATCCCTGCCTGTGACCCAGCATTCATTCTGCTTGGCAGAGAAGGGTTCCAGTGTCACCTGGGAACATAGGGCCAATTTTCTGAGATAAGGGTCACCTGCGAGGGCCAGGCTGGTTCCAGGGAGGAGGGCTGGACCAGCTCTCAGGAGAGGTTCCTGGGAAGAAGCCTTGCGCTTTGGATCACTGTAATTTCTTCCTCCGTTCAGGGCCACTCAAACGGTAACCGGAAGTACGAGTCTGACGAAGACAGCCTGGGCAGCTGCGGACGGGTAATGCGCCCCAAGGCACCCTTGTCACCACCGCTTCCCTGCCTCCTCCAGTCTCTGTTGCTGTTTCTTCTGTCTCATTTCTCTGCTGCCTGCGCATCTGTCTGGCACATGTGCTAAAGGAAGATTTTGCAAAGCAGCAAATCTCCTGGGCAAATGCTCTTTGAACCTCTGCAGGACAGGATGCTGGGGGATTTGTGGGGAGGATTACAGAAGAACAGGACAGCCCCATCCTGGAGGGGAAATCGCAACAGCTAAGGCTCCTGTCTTAAGTGCCTGCCATGAAGGCACTTTGCGGTAATCAATTTCCTTCTTGCAATCACCCAGAAAGACAGGCTAATGTTACTCTCATCCCCGTTTTATGTATGAGAAAACCGGGCTCTTAAGCAACTTTCCCTAGGTTACCCTTGCTTGTATGTCTAACAAGCATCAGCACATCTGGGAAAGACCAGCCCTGTGCCCCACCCACCCCTCTAAGTGATTCCCTCACACACTTTGAACCGCCCACCTTTGGAGCCTTTGCTAAGGCAAGTCTCTCCTACCTGCAAGGTCCTTTATCCCCCTCTGTTATCTCTCTTCAAATCCTACCTGCTGTCCAAGCCTGGACCCCAGGGCCCTTCGTCCGGGAGCCTTCCCTGACCTCCACCACAGGCATGACTCTGGCATCTCCAAGAACACTGATTATTTACCCTGTGGCATTTTGTAGCCAGATTAGGATCTTCTCTGTTAAGTATGGAACAGGGTTGCTCAAGTGAGGCACTATTGGCATTTTGGGCTGAATCGTTCCTTGTTGAGGGGGCTGCCCTGTGCATTGCAAGATGTTTAGCATGCACACGTGCACACACATAGCTGCTTGGCTGTATCCTGCAAGGGCCTTTGGATGGGGCATCTTTGGCCAGGAGAAATGATGTGTTTTTTAAACCCATTTCCTAAAGCACCCTGCTGATGTTGCTCATGTCGTTGTGGTGACTTGCAGAGGAAAGCAAGGGGATTTGCTGGAAGGTCTGAAGTGGGAGTCTTCTGGTGCCTTACATGAGGAGCTGGCAAAGAGGGGTGGTTTAGGGTCAAACCCCCCCCCAACCAAATCCAGATTGGTAAATGACGGGGAAACGCTTCCTTGAGCTGCTGAAATCTGTTCCACTAGCTCTTCAACGCATGAGCTGATGGAATTTGGATGATTAAAATTGAAACTGTATTAGCCAGGCATGGTGGCGTGCACCTGTCGTCCCAGCTACTCGGGAAGCTGAGGCAGAAGAATCGCTTGAACCTGGGAGGTGGAGGTTGCAGTGAGCCAAGATTGTGCCATTGCACTCCAGCCTGGGCGACAGAGTGAGACTCTGTCTCAAAAAAAAAAAAAAAAAAAAATTGGAGCCATATATGGCCAATAAACTTTGACATCACGAGGGTTCGCTCTCCCTCTAGCCAGGCTCCTGTGTAGTAGGGGCTGCTGACAGCTGTCATGCTGCGTCCACCCCCAGCCCCTCGCTTCTCTGGCCGGTTCTTTCCCTTCAGGTCTGTGTAGAGAAGTGGAATCTCCTCAACTCCTCCCGCCTCCACCTGCCGAGGGCTTCGGCCGTGGCCCTGGAAGTGCAAAGGCTTAATGCTCTGGACCTCGAAAAGAAAATCGGGAAGTCCATTTTGGGGAAGGTATCGGCGATGCCCATTTTGGAGCCCTGTCTGCACTAACCTGGAGCCCCCTGGCTCCAGCCTCTCCTCCGCTAATCACTTCCTCCTGCAGGCTGGCTGGGCGGTCTTGGGTGCGGCTTCGGCCTGCCAAACAGCCAGGCCGACACTGTAGTCTGTGTGGCAGGTCCATCTGGCCATGGTGCGCTACCACGAGGGTGGGCGCTTCTGCGAGAAGGGCGAGGAGTGGGACCGGGAGTCGGCTGTCTTCCACCTGGAGCACGCGGCCGACCTGGGCGAGCTGGAGGCCATCGTGGGCCTGGGACTCATGTACTCGCAGCTGCCCCATCACATCCTAGCTGACGTCTCTCTGAAGGTGAGCAGGTGGCGGGGACCCAGCTGCAGGTGGGGGTGGGACTTGGTCACCCTGTTGTTCACCTGCCTCCCATCCTGGAAGCCATGCATTCACCTGCCTTCTATCCTGAGGTGTATACATGCCACAAAAATGTCCCAAGCACTGGTTTGGGGGCAGGCCCCTACAAGTTAGTTGAAACTGGCAGAATCGATCTCTGTCTTTGGAGAGGAAGGGGAAGGTGAGTCACGTTTCCTGGCAATAACAACATAGTGTGATGGGGGAAGCAGAAGACACCAGTGGAAACACGTGAGGAAGGGCTGTAACTGGGGCCTGGAGGGGTTGGTGCAGGCTTCCTGCTCATCAGTTCTGCATGTATCTCTAGTGACTGGGGCCTGGCACTGAGTAGATGCTCGGTACAGATTCGTGGAATGAACTGATATAAGGGATACCTACCTTAGGCCAGAGCGGTGGCTTACACCTGTAATCTCAGCACTTTGGGAGGCCGAGGTGGGTGGATCACATGAGGCCAGGAGATCGAGACCAGCCTGGCCAACACGCTGAAACCCCGCCTCTACCAAAAAATACAAAAATTAGCCGGATGGGGTGGCACGCACCTGTAATCCCACCTACTCGGGAGGCTGAGGTGGGAGAATCTCTTGAACCTGGGAGACGGAGGTTGTAGTGAGCGGAGATCGCACTACCGCACTCCAGCCTGGGCAACAGAGTGAGATCCTATCTCTAAAAAACAAAAAAGTTGGGGGGATATCTGCTTTAGACCTGAAGGCCCAAAGGGAGTGAGCCAGGCCAAGTGGGGGAGGTGAGCAGCTCAGATAGAAGGAACAGCATGTGCTTAGGCCCAGAGGTGAAGGACAAGGTGCGCCCGTGTAGCTAGAGGTGCAGGAGCTGAGGCAGAACCGGAGCTGAAGCAGCAGGGTGTGGACGTGCAGGGAAATTGTGTAGGGGTCTGCTGCTGCTTCTGTCCCTGGTCCGTGAGCAGAGGGAGGAAAGGACTGAATGAACGGGATCTGGCAAGGCCCAGGGAATGTGATCATTTTCCAGGAGAAGTTGAGAGGCCCTTGGTGGGCACATCCTCCCAGTATATCTGTTCCCATCCTCCCCATCACGTGGGCCAAAGCTGCGCATGGACAGGTGGCCTCGGCTCAATGGGGCTGCAGGGCATCAGCTCTCCTCGACGGGTTTGGCTGTGGCCCAGCGGGTGGATGGATCTCAGACTCAAGGGTGGAAAGATACTCCAAAGTCCTTTATTTATTTAGCTTTTTGAATTGGTAATTACATTCATGTGATTAAAAACTTATTTATTTATTGTTTTATTTTTGTTTTTTTTGAGACAGAGTCTTGCTTTGTTGCCCAGGCTGGAGTGCAGTGGCACAATCTCGGCTCAGTGCAACCTCCACTTCCCAGGTTCAAGCAATTCTCCTGCCTCAGCCTCCCGAGTAGCTGGGATCATAGGTGCCTGCCACCGCACCCAGCTAATTTTTGTATTTTTAGTAGAGACAAAGTTTTACCATGTTGGCCAGACTGGTCTCGAACTCCTGACCTCAGGTGATCTGCTCACCTTGGCCTCCCAAAATGCTAGGATTACAGGCATGAGCCACCACACCAGACTATTTATTTATTTTAGAGACAGAGTCTCACTCTGTCGCCCAAGTTGGAGTGCAGTGGCATGACTGTAGCTCACTGCAGCCTTGACCTCCTGGGTTCAAGTGATCCTCCTGCCTCAGCCTCTGGAGTAGCTTGGACTATAGGCCTGAGCCACCATGCCCAACCAAAACAGTTTTTTTTTTTTTTTAAATGTATATAAAAAGCTTAGACTGGGTACAGTGGCTCACACCTGTAAACCTGTAATCCCAGTACTCGGGAGGCGGAGGTGGGTGGACCACCTCAGGTCAGGAGTTCAAGACTAGTCTACCCAACATGGTGAAACCCTGTCTCTACCAAAAATATAACAAATTAGCCAAGTGTGGTGGTATGTGCCTGTAATCCCAGCTACTCGGGAGGCTGAGGCAGGAGACTCACTTGAATCTGGGAGACAGAGGTTGCAGTGAACAGAGATCACACCACTGCACTCCAGCCTGGGCAACAGAACGAGACTCCATCTCAAAAAAAAAAAAAAAAAAAGCTTTACAGTGAAAACTCTTCCTCCCACCTTCCCCACATCCTCTCATCCTCTGAATAACAGGTAACCATCATTATTACTTATATATAATTCCAGAGTTATTATTATTAACTTTTATCATTTTATTATTATGATAACTTTTATCATTATCATGATAGTTATATATCATTATTAATTATATATAATTCCTAGGATTTCCTTAAGAAATTCCACAAACCAAGTGGCTTATAATAACAGAAATTTGTTCTCTCACAGTTTTGGAAGCTAGAAGTCCAGAAATCAAGGTGTCAGTAGAGCCAAGCCTTCCTCTGAAGGCTTGAGGGGAGAATCCTTCCTTGTTTCTTCTGGCTTCTGGGGGTTGCTGGCAATCTTCAGCGTTCCTTGGCTTGGATCACTGAAATCTCTGTCTCCATCTTCCCCTTGTGTTCCTGTCTCCCTGTTTCTTCTGCTCTTATAAAGACAACAGTATATAGGATTTAGGGGCTACCTAACATCCTGCATGACCTCATCTTAATATAACTAATTTTTTTTTTTCTTTTTTGAGATGGAGACTCGCTCTGTCACCCAGGCTGGAGTGCACTGGTGGGATCTCTGCCCACTGCAACCTCCACTTCTCAGGTTCAAGCAATTCTCCTGCCTCAGTCTCCCGAGTAGCTGGGAATACAGGCACCTGCCACCACACCTGGCTAATTTTTGTATTTTTAGTGGAAATGGGGTTTCACCATGTTGGCCAGGCTGGCCTCGAACTCTTGGCCTCGGGTGATTCACCTGCCTCGGCCTCCCAAAGTGCTGTTACAGGAATGAGCCACAGTGCCCAGCCAGTGTAACTAATTATATCTTCAAGGACCCTATTTCCAAATCAGATCACATTCTGCTTGGACATGAGTATTGGGAGGATATTGTTCAGCCCAGTACACAGTTTCCATATGCAAATATGAAATGGGCTCCTATTTTCACCCTGCTTTTTCCTCCAAAGTTAGCATCCTACACACACGTTCCTGAACCTAGTGTTTTTCACTTGACAGTGTCCTGTGGACATTTTACCTCAGTGGTATAGAGATAGCTTTCTGATCCTTTTTGTTTGTTTGTTTGTTTAATTTGAGACAGAATCTGGCTCTGTCACCCAGGCTGGAGTGCAGTGGTACAATCTCAGCTAACTGCAACCTCCACCACCCAGGTTCAAGCAATTCTCCTGCCTAAACCTCCCAAGTAGCTGGGATTATAGGTGCCCACCACCACATCCGGGTTTTTTTTTTTTTTTTTTTTTTTTTTGACGTGAAGTCTCGCTCTTGTCCCCCAGGCTGGAGTGTGATAGCGCGATCTCGGCTCACTGCAACCTCTGCTTCCCGGGTTCAAGTGATTCTCCTGCCTTGGCTCCCTAAGTAGCTGGGATTACAGGTGCCTGCCACCACGCCTGGCTGAATTTTGTATTTTTTTTTAGTTGAGGTGGGGTTTTACCATGTTGGCTAGGCTGGTTTCGAACTTCTGACCTCATGTGATCCACCCACCTCTGCCTCGCAAAGTGCTGGGATTACAGGCAGGAGCCACCACGCCTGGCCTAATTTTTGTATTTTTAGTGGACATGGGGTTTCGCCATGTTGGCCAGGCTGGTCTCAAATTTTTGACCTCAAGTGATCTGCCTTCCTCAGCCTCCCAAAGTGCTGGGATTACAGGTGTAAGCCACCATGCCCAGCCAGCTCCCCGATTCTTTTTGACAGCTGTGTAATGTTCTATTATATGTGTGAGGCATACCTGTGTGCTATTGATGGACACTTGAGTCGGCTGTATTCTTTTGATATCACAAAAATGGCTGTAGTGACTGACCTCGTGCATAATGAGTGGAACCTCATGAAACTGCTATTTTGGAAGGTCATAAATGGTAGAATATTGGCAATTTCTTATGGTT
Organism: Macaca fascicularis; assembly: GCF_037993035.2. Classification (NCBI taxonomy): domain Eukaryota; kingdom Metazoa; phylum Chordata; class Mammalia; order Primates; family Cercopithecidae; genus Macaca; species Macaca fascicularis. The sequence continues at coordinate 21,258,042 of NC_088394.1, forward strand.
TAGTCAGATTACATCATTTGACATGTGGGCAGGGGGTCGCCTACAGCAGTTTTTGTTTCATGTTTTAGATGGTGAGGAGGAGGTTTGGTTGGAAGAGAGGATTTTTCACTTTTTTGTCTCTCTCTATAATCTCTCTCTCTCTTTTATTTATTTATTTATTTTTTTTGAGACAGAGTCTCGCTCTGTCACCCAGGCTGGAGTGCAGTGACACGATCTTGGCTCACTGCAGCCTCCGCCTCCCAGGTTCAAGCAATTCTCCTGCCTTAGCCACCCAAGTAGCTGGGATTACAGATGTGTGCCACCATGCCTGGCTAATTTTTGTATTTTTAGTAGAGATGGGATTTCACCATGTGGCCAAGCTGGTCTCAAACTACTGACCTCAGGTGATCTGCCCACCTCGGCCTCTCAAAGTGCTGGAATTACAGATGTGAGCCACCACTCCCGGCCTTTCTCTCTAATCTCTGTGCTCATTCAGCCAGTGGTGTGCTGGGGAACATTTAACAATTGGCTCTTGGGGGTGGGAAGGAAATGTGTGCACATATATATGTAAATATATTAAAATTTGCTAATTTAAAGAATAGGTAGGCTGGGCATGGTGGTTCACACCTGTAACCCCAGCACTTTGGGAGGCTAAGGCAGGAGGATTGCTTGAGTCCAGGAATTTCAGACCAGCCTGGGCAACGTAGCAAAACTCCATCCCTACAAACCGAGGTCGGTGGCATCTCAGGCCACCCCCAAAAAACAAATTAGCCTGGTGTGGTGGCACCTGCCTGTAGTCCCAGCTACTCGGGAGAGTGAGGCGGGAGGATAAAAACCATACACCACAAGAGTTTGAGGCTTCCATGAGCCATGATGGAGCCACTGCACTCCAGCCTGGGCAAAAATCAAGACCCTGTCTCAAAAAAACAAAAACAAAACAAAACAGAAAAAAAACAAGAAAAAATAATATGTGGTATATGGCTTACAAATAACAATGAAAAGTAAATTTCATATCATCAACTCTCATCCAATACTTGCACTGATTTTTGCAAACTCTTGTACCCATAGCCAACCTATGGTTGCAATTGATGGAGAAGTGTAGTTCTGACATAAATGAGATGAAAGTGAAATTAACAAAGACCTATGTTAGAACTGGAACTTCATTTGCCTCTGATGTGAGCGACCTCCTTCCTGAAACAGACGGTAGTTTTAAATACTGGAAGGATATTTCTTCAATTTCCTGCACTCATCACAATAGAATAGCTACAGGCATGACCCACTTGTCAGTTTCATCTGTAGTGTTCATGTTTTCTACCCCTTTCTTACAATAAAAAAAATAGTAAATCAAACCCTGATTTGCAGCATTGTCTACTTTTTACTGGGTAAGTTATATGTGATCCAGCAGTTTCACTCACAGCTATAAACCCAAAAGAATAAAAACACACTTTCACACAAAAACTTGTACACAAATCTTCATAGCAGCATTATTCATAATAGCCAAAAAATGGAAAACAACTCAACTGTCTGTCAGGAGATGAATGGATAAATGAAATGTGATACATCCATACAATGGACTATTATTTGATCATAAAAAGGAATGAAATATTGATACGCGCTACAACACAGATGGACTGTGAAAGCACTGTGCTAAGTGAAAAGAGTTGCAAAGGACCACATATTGTACGATTCTATTATTATGAAATGTCCAGATCCAGAATAGGCAATCCATAGAGACAGAAAGTAGACTAATAGATGCCTAGTGCTGAGCAGGATGAGGAGAGTAGGGGTAGAGGGAGATTGACAGTTAAGCAGTGTGAGATTTCTTTTTGGATTGGTGAAAGTATTCTGAAATTGACTGATGGTCATACAGTTCTGTGAATATACTAAAAACTACGGATGTGTACTTCTTTTATTTTATTTTATTTTATTTTATTTTATTTTATTTTTTTTTTGAGATGGAGTCTCGCTGTGTCGCCCGGGCTGGAGTGCAGTGGCCAGATCTCAGCTCACTGCAAGCTCCGCCTCCTGGGTTTACGCCATTCTTCTGCCTCAGCCTCCCGAGTAGCTGGGACTACAGGCGCCCGCCACCTCGCCCGGCTAGTTTTTTGTATTTTTAGTAGAGACGGGGTTTCACCGTGTTAGCCAGGATGGTCTCAATCTCCTGACCTCGTGATCCGCCCGTCTCGGCCTCCCAAAGTGCTGGGATTACAGGCTTGAGCCACCGCGCCCGGCCATTTGTTTTTTAATTTTAAGATGGAGTTCTCTGTCACCCAGTCTGCAGTGCAGTGCAGTGCAGTGGCTCGATCTCGGTTCACTGCAACCTCTGCCTCCCAGATTCAAGCAATTCTCGTGCCTCAGCCTCCTGAGTAGCTGAAATTACAGGCATGCATCAGCACGCCTGGCTAATTTTTGTATTTTTAATAGAGACAGGGTTTCACCATGTTGGCCAGGCTGGTCTCGAACTGCTGACCTCGGATGATCTACCCGCCTCAACCTCTCAAAGTGCTGGGATTACAGGCATGAGCCACGCAGCCCGGCTCTGATGTGTACTTCTGATGTGTACTTCTGATGCAGGGCAGGCAGGCCCCAAATTGGAGCTTGGCCCAGGAGGGTTTTTTGCCTCACCCAGAAAAGAATTCAAGGGTGAGCCAAATGTAGAAGAAAACAGCTTCATCAAAGTGGCAGTGTTATAGCTTAGGCAGTGGTACAGCTCTATGACTGCTTCTGCAGAGCGGGGCTGCCCCACAGGCCGTGTGCTGAGATTAGCTTCTAGGTTGTGGGGCCATGGCCATGGAAACGGGCAGTAACTCTGAAGTGTTGCCTTGACAATGGTAAACTGACATGGCGCACTGGTGGGCATGTCTTATGAAAAGCTCTTTCCCCACCCCCATCCCTGTTTTAGCTTGTCCTTGATTTGTTTCAGTGTCTGAGCCAAGCCTCTGGAGTCAAGTGCCCCCTCCTACCTCACTTCTATAGCCTCCCAGCCCAGAGCTCTCAAAAAACAGGGTGAAGATTGAGTAGTGAGATCTTGGCAGCCCTCGAGTGTGAAGCTCATTCACTCTTCTTTCTCCCTCTTTGGTTTGTATCAATAGGAGACAGAAGAGAACAAAACCAAAGGATTTGATTATTTACTGAAGGCCGCAGAAGCTGGCGACAGGCAGTCCATGATCCTGATGGCGCGAGCTTTTGACACTGGCCAGAACCTCAGCCCAGACAGGTACTGCAGCTGTCACCCAGGAGGAGCTGGTGGGAATGTGGGCTGCAGCTGGGCGCTTGCCCTAGGTATCAGCACAGGCCTGGGTTCCAGTCTTGGCTGCTCCATGACCAGTCCAGCAACCATGGGCAACTTATTTTACCTCCCTGGCCTCAGTTTCTTCATATTGCAAACTGGGAGTAATTATAGCACCTGTATCCTGGGGTTGTCCCATGAAGGGTAAATGAGATGATGACTATAACCCTCGCAGTGCTTGGCACATAAAGCACATGGTATGGCCGGGCACGGTGGCTCATGCCTGTAACCCCAGTACTTTGGGAGGCCAAGGCGGGCAGATCACTTCAGGTCAGGAGTTCAAGACCAGCCTTGCCAACATGGCGAAACCCTGTCTCTACTGAAAATACAAAAATTAGGGCCGGGCGTGGTGGCTCATGCCTGTAATCCTAGCGCTTTGGGAGGCCAAGGTGGGTGGATCACGAGGTCAGGAGTTCAAGACCAGCCTGACCAACATGGTGAAACCCCATATCTACTAAAAATACAAAAAAAAAAAAAATTAGCCGGCGTGGTGGCACACACCTGTAATCCCAGCTACTCAGGAGGCCGAGGCAGGAGAATCGCTTGAACCCAGGAGGCAGAGGTTGCAGTGAGCCAAGATCGCATCACTGCACTCCAGCCTGGGCGACAGAGCAAGACTCCCTCTCAAAAAAAAAAAAAAAAAAAAAAGATAAAAGTCATGTGATATGGGGCAGCCACTGTAGCCAGTATAGGTAATGATTTGCCTGAGAAAAAAATCTGAAAGAATATGCAGCATCCAGGTCAGAGTAGGTATCCCTAGTTAGGATTATGGGTGATTTTAATTGATTTTTCCTACTTATTATTATATTTTAGAAATAGGATCTCGCTCTGTCACCCAGGCTGGAGGACAGTGGCGCCATCATAACTCACTGCAACCTCTACCTCCTGGGCTCATGCGGTCCTCCCACCTCAGCCTCCTGAGTAGCTGGGACTACAGGCATGTACCACCACACCCACCTACATTTTTAAATTTTTTGTGGAGATGGGGTCTCATTATGTTGTTCAGACTGGTCTCGAACTCGTGGGCTCAAGCAAACTTCTGTCCTCAGCCTCCCAATGGGATTACAGGTGTGAGCCACCACGCCTGACTAGGGCAGGTATTTTGGCTCTATTTTATGGGTGACTAAACTAGTTCTGAGATGTAAAGGGGCTTGCCCATGGTCAAATATTTAACAAGTGGCAGAGCCAACTTACATCTTCTCACCCCTCCTCCGATGTACTGTCTACTGGCATGGAAGGGAGGTAAACAAAAAAGACTGACATGATTGTATTAGGTCAAATGTCAGTGTATACATATGGTGCCCATTGAGTGCACTGGGGAAGCGCATCATGCATGGGGCGGAGCCTGGAACTGGGCACTGAGTATTTGCATCTGTGCTTTCTCTTCCTGGCCTTTGTCTACCTTTTATTTCTATTTGAGGTGATAGGTTTTTATTGATTTTTAAAAATTATTTACATATTAAGGCTATTAACCCTTTGGTATACTTTTCTCTTTATTTTTTATTTTTATTTTAGTATTATTATTATTTCTGAGACAGACTCTCACTCTGTCGAACAGGCTTGAATGCACTGGTGCAATCTCACCTCACTGCAACCTCCACCTCCCGGGTTCGAGTGATTCTCCTGCCTCAGCCTCCCAAGTAGCTGATATTATAGGTGCCTGCCACCATACCCAGCTAATTTTTATATTTTAAAAAGAGACAGGATTTCACCATATTGGCCAGGCTGGTCTTGAACTCCTGACCTCAGGCGGTCTACCTGCCTCTGCCTCCCATAGTGCTGGGATTACAGACCTGAGCCACCGCTCCCAGCCTTTTTATTTTATTTTTGAGACAGGGTCTTTCTCTGTCTCCCAGGCTGGAGTGCAATGGCGTGATCTCAGCTCACTGCAACCTCCACCTCCCAGGTTCAAGCGATTCTCCTGCCTCAGCCTCCCCAGTAGCTGGGACTACAGATGTGTACCATGATACCCAGCTAATTTTTGTATTTTTAATAGAGACAGGGTTTCACCATGTTGGCTAGGCTGGTCTCAAACTCCTGAACTCGGGTAATCCCACCTGCCTCGGCCTCCCAAAGTGCTGGGATTACAGATGTGAGCCACCATGCCTGGCCTATTTTTTATCTATGTATTTATCTATTTTTGAGACAGGGTCTCTCTGTTACCCAGGCTGGAGTGCAGTGGTGTGATCATAGCTAACTGCAGCTTTGACCTTCTGGGCTCAAGTGATCCTCCTGCTTAAGCCTCCTGAGTAGCTGGGACCATAGGCATGTGCCACCATACCTGGCTAATTTTTGTAATTTTTTGTACAGACAAGGGCTTGCTATGATGCCCAGGCTAGTCTCAAACTCCTGGCCTCAAGCAGTCCTCCTACCTCAGCCTCCCAAAGTGCTGGTATTACAAGTGTGAGCCGCTGTACCTGGCCACATTTCACTTTAAAAGACTTTTTTTTTTTTTCCAAATACGTCTTCCATAGATAGAGGGAGGGCACAGATGCCACATAATGACCATTGTTTACTGGGTTTGGGGCCGCACTGGTTTTTAATATTTATTTAGTTAAATCTATCAAAAATATTTCTTTATTGCTTCTGCTCTAGTCATTTCCTTATTCTTCTTCCTTATTCAAAGAAGTTCCAACCCCTCCCATGCAAAGAACCTTAATTAAGGGCCAGCTATGGGTAAGGCAGGGCTCTGTGCAGGCCCAAATTTGTGTTTAAGGGATTCAGGCCCCAGAAGTTACCATCCAGTAGGGGAAGGAGAAGATGCTGGAAACGCCAAGGAAGGATGGGTGCGCTCACCAATGGATAGCATCGGGTTGGGGTGGGCGGGGCTCAGTGATTAGGCCTTTCCCATTTAATGTTTTCAGGCCAATTTTGCTTTGCCCTTTAAGACCAGGGAAGGTCAGAGCAGAAAGGAGAGAAATAATCTAGTCTAGTGTCTCCTAGTCAGTGTTAAAATCCAGCCCAGCATGGTGGCTCACGCCTGTAATCCTAACACTTTGGGAGGCTGGGGCGGGTGGATCACAAGGTCAAGAGATTGAGACCAGCCTGAACAACATTCTGAAACCCTGTCTCTACTAAAAATACAAAATTAGCTGGGGTGGTGGCAGGCGCCTGTAATCCCAGCTACTTCAGCTACTTGGGAGGTTGAAGGAGGAGAACCACTTTAACACAAGAGGCGGAGGGTGCAGTGAGCCAAGATCACATCATTCCACTCCAGCCTGGGCAACAAGCATGAAACTCTGTCTTAAAAAAATAAATAAATAAATAAATAAAAAGTTTGTTGAGCATGTCACCAATAATTTTCGAGTGGTTCATTTTTTAAATTTAACTTTTATTTATTTATCTATTTATTTATTTGAGACACAGTCTTGCTCTGTCACCCAGGCTAGAGTGCAATGGTGTAATCATAGGTCACTGCAGTCTCAACCTCTCAGGCTCAGGCTATCCTCCCACCTTAGCCTCTCGAGTAGCTAGGACCACAGGCATGCACCACCATACCCAACTAACTTGTATTTTTTGTAGAGCTGGGGTTTTGCCATGTTGCCCAGGCTGGTCTCAAACTCATGGGCTCAAGAGATCCTCCAACCTAGGCCTCCCAAAGTGCTGGGATCACAGGCATGAGCCACCATATCTGGCCATTTTTTAATAAGATAAAATAAAGTCCAGGTTGTTTCCTGAGAACCATGCCAGCCAGCCACTTGTTTGCATTTTTTCATTTACCAGACATTCATTGAGCCTATGCTGTTTGCCAGACCTTGGGAATGCAGCAGACAAATACAGCAAAACAGACAAGGGTCTCCTGCTTTCATGGGGCTTACATTCTAGTCAGGGGACACCATGATAAACAAGTGAATAAGGAGAATTAGAGATTTTGGTGGTTGTAGTAAGAAACAGTGTTTGGGGAGAGAATCTCTAAAGAGGTGATATGTGAGCTGAGACTGGAGGGATGCTGAGTGTCTTAGCCTGTTCTGTGCTGGTAACAGAATACCTGAGGCTGGGGAATTTCTCATGAACAGAAATTTGCTGGCTCTTAGTTCTGGAGCCTGGGAAGTCTAATATCAATATGCCGGCATCTTGCAAGGGCCTTCTTGCTGTGTCATCACATGGCAGAAGGAAAGGAAAGGGAGGGAGAGCAAGCCAAGCACAGTGGCTTATGCCTGTAATCCCAGCATTTTGGGAGGCTGAGGCAGGAGAATCATTTGAGTCCAGGAGTTCAGGATCAGCTTGGGCAACCTGATAAGAGTGTGTCTCTACAAAAAATTTTTAAAACTAGCCAGGCATGGTGACATGCCACTGTCATCCCAGCTACTCAGGAGGTTAAAATGGGAGGATTGCTGGAGCCCAGGACTTTGAGGCTGCAGTGAGCTACGATTGTGTCACTGCACTCCTGCCTGGGCAATGCAGTGAAACCCTATTTCAAGAAAAGACAAAAGAGAGAGCGAAAGAGGGCTGAACCTGCCCTTTTAGAATAAATCCACTTTCCTCATAATGGCAGAAATCTGCTCATGAGGGCGAAACCGTCAAAGCCCAATCACCTCTCAAAGATCCTACCTCCTAATACCTCACAATGGCAAGCAAATCTCAACATGGGTTTTGGAGGGGACACACGTTCCAACCAGAGCAAGGAGTCAGGTGCAGAAAGAGTTGGAGGAGAAATCTTCCAAGGTGAGGGAACAGTGGGTGCAAAGGCCACACAGCAGGCAGGAGCGGGTATGTTTGGGGAATGGATGGCAGCTGGTGAGCCTGGTGCAAAGGCAGAAGAACAGGAGCCCGTCCTGGAGGGCAGCGCCTGTCAGACAGGGCCTCAGAGGGCACCATGGCAGCAAGGCAGGGACAGCAAGTCATCAGACCTATTGCTTCTGGAATGTTTCACGAGACCCACAGGCCTTATCTGTGTCACTGTATTTGCTCTTTCCTGATGTACTATAAATAATTACTCAAACAGATTACATCCAAAGAAAAAGAACCCTCCGCCCTGTTTGCTGTGTATTCTGTGGTGTGTGGGTTTGGCTGGAACCTATGTGTGCCCTGGCTGGTTTGGCCATACATGGGCTGCAGTAGGAGGAGTTGAGGGTCGAGGGGCAGAGCTGGAAGAGGAGACTCAGCTATTCTGGGGTGAGTTCTGCATTGTGCTGGAGGCAAATCACAGCTGGCCGGCACAGCAGAGCATACGGTGATTGCCGTTAGTGCAGATGGCTCTAGCTGCCTCTGCAGAGGACCCCACCCCCAATCCACTTCTCTACAAGTCAGAGGACAGCTTAGCTAGGGCACTCAGCCATTGCTAATGCTAGCTCATGGCTGCCTCCGTGCCAACTATAAAAATGGGCCCCTTCCTCAAGGGGTGTCCTAGCTAAGCTTCCCTTTACTTTCATCTGTTGGAAAATTGTTGTAATATACTGATTTAATTAAGGAAAGTAACTTGACTGCTCTTTTTTTTTTTTTTTTTAAATTAAAACACAGGGTCATACTCTATTGCCCAGGCTGGAGTGCAGTGGCATGATCATAGCTCACTGCAGCCTCTAACTCCTGGGCTCAAACAATCCTCCCACCTCAGCCTCCGGAATAGCTGGGGCTACAGGTGTCCATCACCACCCCCAGCTAATTTTTTGTGTGTTTATTGTATTTTTTAATTTTTGTGGGTACATAGTAAGTGTGTATATGGGTTACATGAGCTCTTTTGATATGGGCGTGAAATGTGTAACAATCACATCAGGGTAAATGGGATATCCATCACCTCAAGCATTTATTCATTGTGGTATAAACTATTTATACTCTTAGTTATTTTAAAATATACGATTACATTTTTTTTTTTACTATAGTCACTGTTTTTTTGTTTTGTTTTGTTTTTTGTAGAGACAGGGTCTCTCTCTTTGTTTCCTGGGCTGGTCAACTACTCTCTTAATAAATATTGGCCGAGCACGGTGGCTCATGTCTGTAATCCCAGCACTTTGGGAGGCTGAGGCGGGTGGATCACTCAAGGGTAGGAGTTCGAGACCAGCCTGGCCAACATGGTGAAATGCCGTCTTTACTAAAAATACAAAAAATTAGCTGAGCGTAGTGGCATGCACCTGTACTCCCAACTACTCAGGAGGCTGAGACAGGAGAATCACTTGAACTTGAGAGGCAGAGGCTGCAGTGGGCCGAGATTGCACCACTGCACTCCAGCTGGGTGACAGAACGAGACTCTGTCTCAAAAATGAATGAATGAATGAGTGAGTGAATGAATGGATGAATGAATATCACAATATGAAGGTGCTTCATAGATGTATTGGGCTTGGGCAAGATAGGTCGTGAACCATAGGTCGTGGCCCTGCTGGGATCCCTGACTCACCCCTCCTGCTGGAAGGCCCTCCTCCCTCTGCCCTGTTGCCTTGGTAACCTCCCCCTTTCCCTCTGTATCTCCTGGCAAGGTGCCGAGACTGGCTGGAGGCCCTGCACTGGTACAAAACTGCCCTGGAGATGACGGACTGTGATGAGGGTGGTGAGTACGACGGAATGCAGGACGAGCCCCGGTACACGATGCTGGCCAGGGAGGCCGAAATGCTGTTCACAGGAGGCTATGGGCTGGAGAAGGACCCGCAGAGATCAGGTGGGGCCCGGCAGACCTGCCCCTGGGCTGCGACAGGGCCAGGCTGGGAGGGACATAATTTCCGTTCCACTGGGGGTTATGACAAGATGATAGGCTGAATCTCTTCCTCCAGGGAGGGGAATTTATGGAGCTAGTGTGAAGACGAACATTGTTATTTTAATGGTTATATATTAGGGCTTTGTTGGGGGAGGTTGCAATTTTAAAAATTGAATTGAGATTTTCATAACAAAATTTGCCATCTTAAAGTTTATAGTTTATAGGGAGATTTTTCCTTTCCTTTCCTTTTTTTTTTTGAAATGGAGTCTGGCTCTATTGCCCAGGCTGGAGTACAATGGCGTGATCTCGGCTCGCTGCAGCCTCCACCTCCCGAGTTCCAGTGATTCTCCTGCCTCAGCCTCCTGAGTAGCTGGGATTACAGGTGTGCCACCATGCACAGCAAATTTTTGTATTTTTAGTAGAGACGGGGTTTTGCCATGTTGGCCAGGCTGGTCTGCAACTCCTGGCCTCAAGTGATCCACCCACCTCAGCCTCTCAAGTGCTGGATTACAGGCGTCAGCCACCATGCCTGGCCCAGAGTTTCACTCTTGTAGCCCAGGCTGGAGTGCAGTGGGCCATCTGTGCTCACTGCAACCTTCGCCTCCCACGTTGAGGTGATTCTCATGCCTCAACCTCCTGCATAGCTGGGACTACAGGCACACACCCAGCTAATTTTTCTATTTTTAGTAGAGATGGGGTTTCCCCATGTTGGCTAGGCTGGTCTGGAACTCTTGATCTCAGGTGATCTGCCCGCCTCGGCCTCCCAAAGTGCTGGGATTATAGGTGTGAGCCATCATGCCTGGCCTCCTTTCCTTTTCTTTCTTTCTTTCTTTTTTTTTTTTTTTTTGAGACGGAGTGTCACTCTGTCACCCAGGCTGGAGTGCAGCTGTGTCATCTTGGCTCACTGCAAGCTCCGCCCCTGGATTCATGCCATTCTCCTGCCTCAGCCTTCCGAGTAGCTGGGACTGCAGGTGCCCACCACCACGCCTGGCTATTTTTTAATATATTTAGTGGAGACATGGTTTCACTGTTAGCCAGGATGGTCTCGATCTCCTAACCTCGTGATCCACCCGCCTCAGTGTCCCAAAGTGCTGGGACTACAGGCGTGAGCCACTGCGCCTGGCCCTTTTTTCTCTTTGAGATAAAATCTCACTGTGTCACTCAGGCTGACGTGCAGTGGCACAGTCATAGCTCACTGCAGCCTGGAACTCCTATGCTCTAGCAATCCTCTTGCCTCAGCCTCCCAAGCAGCTGGGACTACACGTACTTGCCTCCACACCCAGCCAGTTTTTAAAAGTTTTTTGTATTGACTGAGTCTTGCTATGTTGCCCAGGCTGGTTTTGAACTCCTAGCCTCAAGCTATCCTCCTGCCTTGGCTTCCCAAAGTCTTTTGATTACAGACATGAGCCACTACACCTGGCCCTAGTGGGTTTTACTATAGTAGTCATAATGTTGTGCAATTATCACCGCTGTGTAATTCCAGAACATTTCCATCACCCCAGAAAGAAATCCCGTACCAGTTAGCAGTCCTCCCCCATCCTAGCAACCACTATACTTTTTGTCCCTATAGATTTGCCTATTCTGGAGATTTTATATAACTGGGAGTATACAATTTGTGGGGTTTTGTATCTGCTTCTTTAGCATAACTTTTCCAAGATTTATCTGTGTTGAAGCATGTATCAGTACTTCATTCCTTCTTATTACTACATAATATTCCATTTGTTGGGTATACAGCCTTTGTTTATCCACTCATCAGTTGATAAGTTGTATATATTTTTTTCTGTTACATAATGTATTAATCTTCTTGGGCTGCCAAAACCAAATGCTATAGACTGGGTGGTTTAAACTACAAAAATTGCTGGGCACAGTGGCTCATGCCTGTAATCCCAGCACTTTGGGAGGCCAAGATGGGAGGATCACTTGAGTCTAGGAGTTCAAGACCAGCCTGAGCAACATAGGTAAACCTCGCCTCTACAAAAGAAATTGTTTTAATTAACTGGGTGTGGTGGCACATGCAGTGAGCCATGATCATACCACTGCACTTCAGCCTGGGCAACAGAGTGAGACCCTGTCTCAAAAAAACAAAACAAAAAAAATTATTTCTCACAGTTCTGGAGGCTGGGAATTCCAAGATCAAGGCGCTGGCCAGTTTGGTTTCTGGCTTGTAGACAACAGCTTTCTCACTGTGTCCTCACATGACCTTTCTCCTGAGTGCAAGTGGGGAGACAGCAAGAGAGCTCTGCTGTCTCTTCTGCTTCCTACAAGGGCATGAGCTCTGTGTGATTAGGGCCCAACCCTTATGACCTCGTTTAAGCTTTATCACCTCCTCACAGGCTGCTAGAGTGTGAACGTTCCCCCTCCAAATCTCATGTTGAACTGTAATCACCATTGTGAAGGTGTCAAGAGGTGGGACTGTTAAGAGGTGATTAATGTTGTTAGCATGCAAATTGGTCAGTCATCACGAAAGTAGCTTTGTTATAAAAGCAAATTTGGCCCCCTCTTGCTCGCTTGCTTTCTGCCTCTCTTGCTTTTCCACCTTCTGGCATGGGATGATGCAGCACCAAGGCCGTTGCCAGATGCTGGTGCTATGCTCTTGGACTTCCCAGGCTCTAGAACTGTGAGCCAAATAAATTTCTTTTCATTATAAATTATTTAGTCTGTGGAATTCTGTCATAGCAACATAAAGTGGCCTAAGACACAGACTGTGTGTCTCGAAATGCAGTGCAGTGACATTTGTGAATGAAGAGTTCAACATATGAATTTATGGATGGGGAGCCTAGTGGGGACACAGTATTCAGTCCCTAACATATAATAAACATACTAAGTTCCTAATTTCACAGTTATGAGGCTAAGTTTTAAAAGTTTTTAAGTTATATTTTAAAAATTAACAAAGAATAATGCAAATCTAGGCTGGGCACAGTGGCTCATGCCTGTAATCCCAGCACTTTGGGAGGCCAAGGTGGGCGGATCAGCTGAGGTCAGGAGTTCGAGACCAGCCTGGCCAACATGGTGAAACCCCGTCTTTACTAAAAATACAAAAATTAGCCAGGCATGATGGCAGGTGTCTGTAATCCCAGCTACTCAGGAGGCTGACACAGGAGAATTGCCTGAACCCCAGAGACAGTGGTGACAGTGAGCTGAGATCCTACCACTGGACTCCAGCCTGGGTGACAGAGTGAGACTCCATCTCAAAAAAAGAAGAATGATGCAAATCTATAATCTCTTATTTGAAATTTCTAAATCCAAAAAGCTCCAAAAACCCGAAGTATATTTGTATGTTTTGCACAAATTCACTTGATAAAACCTCACCTAGCTGACATGAAGCTGTTTATAGTCTTCATTTCTATTGCTTTTGCACATCCCCAGTTAGTTCTGCAAAAGTTCTCACCCTGATTCTCATTGGCTCAAATTGAATCATCTACATACCCCAAACCAACAGTAGTTATTGTGTAGATGGCTTACTCTGATTGGCCATGACTAAGTGTGGACCAATCGCTGTGGCTTGGTGGGGGATGGGAAGAGTGCTATGATTGGCTGGAGTTGATCACAGGCCCACCTTTAGAGCCCTGCTAAGAACACCTGGAGGGAGAGGGCCCATGGAGTAGTTTGAGTTCTTAGGGAAACCTCAGGGTGCTCTTTTGGGAAGGGTGATGGGGGACCCTGGGCTGGCAAAAACGACAGGTGGTTCACCTCTTTGTGCCCCCTTTTGCTGTCTTTCAGGGGACTTGTATACCCAGGCAGCAGAGGCAGCGATGGAAGCCATGAAGGGCCGGCTGGCCAACCAGTACTACCAAAAGGCTGAAGAGGCCTGGGCCCAGATGGAGGAGTAACCAGGAAAATCACTGCCGGCTAGTCCCAAGCAAAAGGGCTAGGAAGAAAGATTTAAAAAAAAAAAAACAAAAAAAAAAAACTTATTTAGTTTGGGGAGGGAAAGCATTTTTAGTGTGTTGTAAATCAAATTTTGTATTTCATTTTTTGACTCTTGAAAATATATTTGCTACTTGGCAGCTACCAGCAGAGACTCCATAGCCGTCTCTTAGGGCAGTATTCTGGGGAAGCGGGGCTTGAAAAAAGCAGCCTAATGAACCAACATACCGTTTTGCGGTTCTTTTTTTTTTTTTTTGAGACAGAGTCTCGCTCTGTCACCCAGGCTGGAGTGCAATGATGTGATCTCAGCTCACTGCAAACTCCACCTCCGCCTCCTGGGTTCAAGCGATTCTACTGCCTCAGCCTCCCAAGTAGCTGGGATTACAGGTGCACACCACCACACTCAGCTAATTTTTGCATTTTTAGTAGAGATGGGGTTTCACCATGTTGGCCAGGCTGGTCTCGAACTCCTAACCTCAGGTGATCCACCCGCTTCAGCCTCCCAAAGTGCTGGGATTACAGGTGTGAGCCACCATGTCTGCCCATTTTGTGGTTCTATTTTCATTTTTATTTCTTTTTTTTTTTTTTTTGTCACGAGATATAAGAAAGTGCTTTTTGCCTTGAATGGACAATTTTAGGGCTCTGCTCACTAGTCTTTTCAGGCTGGACTGAAATCTCAGGCCCATGGAGCCCTGTGTTTTGTGCATCAGGATAAGAAATGAAGCGCTGCACGTTGGCTTTCCAAAGTCACGGGGTGTGTGTTGCTGTGGCTTAGTGCAAAGCGTTCTTTCTCAGAGCATTTAGAGGCATGCATGGCATTTTTTCAGTGGGTGTGAGATTGCACAATACCCAGGCTCCCTTCTACCATGGGGAAGGACCTGCCTATTGGCTGTTTTTTAAACTTCCAGTTTAATTTCCTTCCATAATGCTACTGATTTTCTGGCATACAGCTGAATTCCGTTTTTTTAAGCATGCTTTCTACGGTGGGCTTTTCAAAACAGGTTTGAATTTTGTATGCACACATTTACTACCTCTAACTCCCACATCAGCTAGTGTGGAAGAGGGGTGCACCTCAAAGCTTTTACACGTAAGGACAGCGGTTTGTAATGTTGGAACCTTTCCTTGGAATGTCGGAGCCTTTTCTCCAAGCAAACATGCCCTGTGCATCTCAGTGGCAGCTTCCACAACGTGACTGCAGTGTCTCTTGTACAGTATTCCTCCGTGTTTCCTTAGCGTCTGGATGTTCTTACGTGAAATCTGCTCCCCAGCCCTGGTCGTTGGCATTTTCTGCTTGAAGCTGGGCTGATTTTCTTGTAATTTGCAGCAGGACGCTTTCAGCAGCAGTCCCTTGGGATTTTATCTAAGCTGTTTGAGGATGAGAGGGCAAGAACTATAAACGCTCATTAATTCCCGTAGTCTCCCCAGGGCCAGACAATGGTGATGGTTATTTAATGAGCTTTTCCTTTAAACGGAATTGGGTTCTCACGTTAGTATGATTTCATTTGATGTTTCAATAGCAAAGATGCTGGGCGCAGTGGCTTCTGCCTATAATCTCAGCACTTTGGGGGGCCAAGGTGGGAGGACTGCTTGAGCTCAGGACTTCAAGACCAGCCTGGGTAAACATGGCGAGAGACCCTGTCTCTACCAAAAAAAAAAGACAAACTGCTTTGATCAACCCTAAATTCGAAAGCAGCCTCTTTTTCTTTGTTTAAAAGTCAAAACAAAAAAAGCAGAGTATAACATACAAACCGTTCTTAACTGTTCATTAAAATGGGTCCTTCAACACCTTAGTGGGGTTTGTTGTTGTGCTTATGCACAGAGACTATTTTCTTTTTATTATAATTTTTGAAATAGAGATGGGGTTTCACTGTGTTGCCCAGGCTGGTCTCGAACTCCTGGGCTTAAGTGAGGCTCCTGCCTCAGCCTTCCAAAGTGCTGGGGTTACAGGCAGGAGCCACTGTGCCCAGCCAACACTTTAGTGTTGGCTGCTTTGGAGGCATGAACCCATGCAAGCGGTAGTTCCAAAGTTCAGTATGTACCCTCAAATGAACAATCAAGCAGGTAAAATTACCCTTGAAAAAAATCCCTTAGACCACCCATAAATGACAGTGACTTTTTCAGTATGGACTCATCATAGCCAGTTTTCCTTTTGAAGTTGGAACTGATCACCCTTTTGTCATCTGTACCAGATCAGTAGTTGGCTTGTGTTACATTTTGTGTGTGTGTGCGCGTGTTTTAAACCAGTGCATATAAATTGTATGTTAAATGTAAGTAACTTTAAGGTGACTTATCTCTTCACAGTAATCAAGCCTCATATAATTCATGCTTTTTAAATTCAGCCAGCCCCCCGCCATCTCTCTGAAATTTTATTATGTAAATAATTTGTGTTCCCTGATCAGTCGTTTAAGTTCTTTGTTGTATGTCATCTCTTCTCTAGCAGGAATTGGCAAACTTTTTTGTAAAGGGGTAGAAAGTGAAGATTTTAGGCTTTGCAGGCCATATGACCTCTGCTGCAAATGCTCAACCCTGCTGTTGTAATGTAAAAGCTGCCACAGACACTGCGTGAACACGAATGAGTGTGGCTGGTGTTCCAATAAAACTTTATTTACGCGAACAGGTGGCCCTCTGGGGCTGTAGTTTGTCAACCCTTGCTCTAACCCTTGACTGAAAGCTACTTTATTAAGCACTGAGGGCAGGATCTATCTCAATTTTGTGCTCCCGAGGGCGCCAAAACACAGTGCTTTGGCATAGAGTAGGCACTCAACAAATGTGTCAACAGATGGAGAGCCAGCGCTAGTCAGTGCATTCACCCTTTGAGGCTCTGGTTTCTCCAAACAATGATTCATTGTCTGGATTGGCTGGAACCGTCACCCCCGCAATTCTATGCCCCACCCACGTGACCTTAATGCCAGTTGCTGGTCTGTTGCTCTTCCGGGTCACCCTCGCAATTCTATGCTCCACCCACCCACGTGACCTTAATGCCAGTTGCTGGTCTGTTGCTCTTCCCGAAGGCGGAGATGGCCTGGATGTAGAGCTAAGCAAATGCTTCTTCAAGGGCCCTTAAGGGTGAAAAAGTAACTTGCAAGAGGTTGAGATCCTTCTCAGCTAGAAGAACTTATTCCACCTTCAAAACCTAGTTTGGGCCGGGTGCAGTGGCTCATGCCTGTAATTCCAGGCTGAGCCTGGAGGCTGAGGCAGGTGGATCACCTGAGTTCAGGAGTTTGAGACCATCCTGGCCAACATGGTGAAACCTCATCTCTACTAAAAATTAAAAAAAAAAAAAAAAAAAGCCGGGTGTGGTGGTACACACCTGTGGTCCCAGCTACTCGGGAGGCTGAGGCAGGAGAATCGCTTGAACCCAGGAGGCAGAGTTTGCAGTGAGCTGAGATTGTGCCACTGCACCAGACTGGGCGACAGAGTGAGACTCCATCAAAAACAAAAACAAAAACAAACCCTAGTTTTGTGCCTTCTGAAGATAGTTAGGGCATCTTCTTTTTCCACAAATGCTGGACATGCCAAAAAACAAACCCAAAACCCAGGACATTCCACCCCAACTGGGATGATATCAGAGACCATCTTCAACTGCAAGAAGCAGGTGAAAGTCCAGGAAATTGGCAGAGCCAGGATTATCATCCAGTACTTTCATTTCACAAATGGAGAAACCAAGGTTCTGCCAGCTAGATTTTTTTTTCACAGTATCACTGCTAGCAAGGCACTAAGCTGGAGCTGGGATTTGAGAGCTGCTGCTATTTAGAGGATCTTGGGAATAAAATTTAAAGTTAAACTGGAGTTTAAAGGCCCTTTCAGTTTTGCTATAGGCAAGAGAAAAAAAAATGAATGAATGGACAAATGGCTTTATGGGTGTAAGAAAGAAGAGAATAAAACTCCCAAACCCCAGTGTTCCTGAATATCTCTTCTCCCGCTGACCAAAGGCACTCTGGGAATTTATCATCAGATGCAACTTTGACCTCCAAGCCAAGTAAACTGCTCTTGTTGCTATTTTAGTGGCTTGTTTTTTTAAGACACAAGGTCTCACTTTGTTACTCAGGCTGGAGTGCAGTGGCATGTTCATAACTTGTAGGCTCAACCTCCTGGGCTTCAGTGATCCTCCTGCCTCAGCCTCTCAAGCAGCTAAAACTACAGGTGTGCACCATCACACCTGGCTAATTTTTTTCTTTTTGAATTGGAGTCTCGCTCTGTCACCCATGTTGGAGTGCAATGGCAGGTCTCGGCTCACTGCAACCGCCGCCTCCTAGGTTCAAGCGATTCTCCCTGTCTTCAGCCTCCCGAATAGCTGGGACTACAGGCACTCGTCGCCACGCCCAGCTAATGTTTGTAGTTTTAGTAGAGATGGGGTTTCACCATGTTGGCCAGGCTGGTCTCGAACTCCTGACCTTAGGTGATCCACCTGCCTCAGCCTCCCGAAGTGCTGGGATTACAGGCGTGAGCCACCGTGCCAAGCCACACCTGGCTATTTTTTAAAATTATTTTTTGCAGAGATGGGGTCTCACTATGTTGCCCAGGCTGGTCTTGAACTCCTTGGCCTCAAGTGATCCTCCCACCTCAGCCTCCCAAAGCGTTGGGATTACAGGTGTGAGCCATTGTACCTGGCCCTGTTTTCGTGGCTTTATTTCCTTTCATCTCAGCACATTTTGTCTGCAGTACTAGATATGTTTTACAAATCAACCAGTGTTTACACAAGTATATGCAACTTGTTTTGGGGGGAAAGGAGACAAAATATGCATATTCTCCGTGTGGATTTGTGCCTCTTAATTGTGTTTCTAGTCTCTAAGGTAACCCTTTAACCTACTCAAGATGGGGCCCAGAGAAGTGGCCCGTGTTACAGATTTATTTTGGCATATGTACTAAGTTCCATTTTCTCTTTACAAATAAAGCGTTTTCTTTCCTGTCTCAGATTCAAATGTCTCCTGGTTAAAAATAATAATAATTTAAATAAATAAATAAATAAATAATGGCCGGGCGCGGCGGCTCACGCCTGTAATCCCAGCGGTTTAGGAGGCCGAGGCGGGCGGGATCACCTGAGGTCGAGAGTTCGAGACCAGCCGGGCCAACATGATGAAACCCTGTCTCTACTAAAAATACAAAAATTGGCCGGGCAAGGTGGCGCACACCTGTAGTCCCATCTGCTCAGGAGGCTGAGACAGGAGAATCGCTTAAATCTGGGAGATGGAAGTTGCACTAAGCTGAGATCATGCCATTGCACTCCAGCCTGGGCAACAAGAGGGAAACTCCATCTCAAAAAAAAAAAAAAGGTCGGGCTTGGTGGCTCACTCCTGTAATCCCAGCACTTTAGGAGCCCGAGGCGGGAGGCCGAGGCGGGTGGATCACGAGGTCAGGAGATTGAGACCATCCTGACTAACACGGTGAAACCCCGTCTCTACTAAAAAATACAAAAAACTAGCCGGGCGAGGTGGCGGGCGCCTGTGGTCCCAGCTACTCAGGAGGCTGAGGCAGGAGAACGGCGTGAACCCGGGAGGCGGAGCTTGCAGTGAGCCGAGATGGCACCACTGCACTCCAGCCTGGGCGACTGAGCGAGACTACATCTCAAAAAAACAAAAAACAAAAAAAGTAGCTGCTGCGGGCAGGGGTCGACCGGAAGACTCATACCCCATCTGAAGGGGGCAGCCATGATTCAACTTCAAATGATTGCCACTGGGAAGTGTGGGCTCAACGTTGTCCCATTTTCCAATGTTTCAAGAGCTGATGAAAACTTTTTTTTTTTTTTTAAATGCAAGGCCTTCTGTTCTTTAACGTTTGTAATACATTCTAATAACTTTTAAAAGCCTTCCAGATTTGGCTCGTCTGCTGTCAGTTTGCTTTAGAGAAAGTATTAGAACCTCTCATTTTTTCATTTGCTCATCTATAAAACGGAAGAGTTTTTCTGTTTATTTTTCAGACAAAGTCTCGCTCTGTTGCTCAGGCTAGAGTGCAGTGGCAAGATCTCCGCTCACTACAACCTCTGCTTCCCAGGTTCAAGTGATCCTCCCACCTCAGACTCATAGTAGCTGGCATGACAGTACAGGCTTGCTCCACCATGCCTGGCTAATTTCTGTATTTTTAGTAGAGACAGGGTTTTGCCATGTTGGCCAGGCTGGTCTCCAACTCCTGGCCTCAGGTAATCCACTCACCTCGGCCTCCCAAAGTGCTGGGATTATAGGTGTGAGCCACCATGCGCAGCCTAAAGTGCTTTTTTAATCCCAAGTTTAAGAAAATCTTGGTTACCAGTTGATCTTTTGGTTTTAAGCTATTTTTTTTTTTAATTTTAAATATTAGCATAACTATGCATGGTAGGTTGAACATACATATTTAGGTCCACTTGTTCCTAAATCTCCAGTGCAATGACAGGAAGTGGACTTTTTTTTTTTTTTTTTTTTTTAAATAGTATAAGCCTGTGAGGATGAAGAGAAAGAGGATTCAACAGCAAGTTTTGGGTGCTGGAAAGTAGGTAAACTGTGATTGAATTAACAGACCCAAGAAGTCTGGATCCTAGATCAGCAGTAGGGAAATCTGAGAAAAGACCCAATTTTCATTGCTGAACAAGCCCTGCAAAGCTGAGAAATTGGCATGAGAAGGCCTGCACAGTGGCTCACGCCTATAATCCCAGCACTTTGGGAGGCTGAGGTGGGCAGATCACTTGAGGTCAGGAGTTCGAGCCCAGCCTGACCAACATGGTGAAACACCATCTCTACTAAAAATATAAAAATTAGCCAGGCTGAGGCGGGAGAATCACCTGAGCCCAGGAGGCAGAGGTTGCAGTGAACCGAGATCACCACTGCACCCCAGCCTGGGTGACAGAACGAGACTCCATTTCAAAAAAAAAAAAAAGAGAAGTTAATAAAGAAAACTTTTCTGATGGTTTTGTTACAGCATACGTCAAAATGTTATTACAGTCTTGGCCAAGCGTGGTGGCTCACACCTGTAACCCTGGCACTTTGGGAGGCCAAGATGGGAGGATTGCTTGAGGCCAGGAGTTCAAGACCAGCCTGGTCAACATAGTGAAAGCCTATCTCTTAAAAAAAAAATTGCAGTCTGGCTGCAAGTGTAAACCCACTGGGAATTCAAAGATTCATACTTGGTAGGGACATTTTCTAAAATTTTATTTTTTATAAATAAAATTTTTTTTATTTTATAAATAAAATAAAAATAAAATTTTATTTTTATTATAGTATACCTAAGTAGATTAAACTGCACACTCTTAAGTATACAGGTCGATGAATTTTTACATTTATACACATCTGTGTCTTAACAACCCAGTTTAAGATATTAGAACCTTTGCAGGACTACAGAAGCCCCCCTGGACTCCCTCCCAGGCAATACACCCTCTCCCCACCCCGAAAAATGTTGGCCACTCTTCTGACCTCTATCTTGATAGAGACATTTTATAGGAGAGAGAATGATTAATCATTGTTAGACAAAATAGAAAAGAATGTTCTGTTAAAGGTCATTGCACTTTTGCCTGACAAATGACCGTCAACTGAGTGAGTAGAATGCTAGTTTCCCAGTGCAAATCTCAATGCTCTTAAATTTCAAAAGAAAAATGCTCAATGCTTGAGCATTTATCAGGAATGCTAGTTTCTCTCCAGAAGGAGGTTCTTACCTTCTACCAAATCTCCAGATTTGGTCTCAGGCCAGATTTGGGAGCATTTTCCTTTTAGGGGAGCAAGGGAGAAAAGAATGGAGGGGATCCAGGACTGAGACCCCACACCCACTTCCTCTGTCCACAGCCTAGTGTTTATGATATAGGGACAGGCACACAAAGAATAGTCGGCGTTTCAGCCTATCCCTCCCTTGTCCTGCATCCTGCCGCTGAGACCCTGTAGGTCCAGGGGTTCTGATGCAACATTCTGCATCTCTTGCTGATTGATTTCATGTCTGATTGTCATGAGAAAACTGTGTAAGGGGCTGCTGGACTGTAAAAAACTCTCAAAAGGGTGCTGTGCCTTCCAGGATCAGCTGTTTCCCTGCAGGCTCCCTGTTAACTAAGCATCCCACTCAGTATGTGTTCGTAGGAAGAGACTTGAATTGCTCCAGAATGTTCTAGCAGAAATATCTCAGCCTTAGGAGTTCAAGATCAGCCCTGGTGATATAGCGAGACCCCTGTCTCTGTGGAAAAAAAAAAGTTTTTAAGTAGCCAGGCATGGTGTCACGTTCCTGCAGTCCCAGCTACTAAGGAGGCTAAGATGGGAGGATCGCTTTAGCACAGGTCAAGGCTGCAGTGAGCAATGATTGTGCCGCTGCACTCCAGCCTGGGCAACAGAGCAAGAATTTGCCAAAAAAAAAAAAAAAATTTACTGGCTGGGCGCGGTGGTTCACGCCTGTAATCCCAGTACTTTGGGAGGGCCAGGCGGGCCAATCACAAGGCCAGGAGATCGAGACCATCCTGGCTAACACGATGAAAACCCGTCTCTACTAAATATACAAAAAATTAGCCGGGCATGGTGGCGGGCGCCTGTAGTCCCAGCTACTGGGGAGGCTGAGGCAGAAGAAGGGCGTGAACCCAGGAGGCGGAGCTTGCAGTGAGCCAAGATCGCGCCACTGCACTCCAGACTGGGCCACAGAGTGAGACTCTGTCTCAAAAAAAAAAAATAAATAAAATAAAATAAATAAAATACACACAAAGACACACACACACACACACACACACACACACACACACACACCCCTTCATTTGAGCCTTTGCCATGCAAGGGGGAGGGGGTTATTGTTTACAGCTGACAGCTACCAAGTAGCACTGGGCTTTAGCAGAGAAAGGGAATTTATCACAATGATAAAGGGATGCCTCCAAGAGTGGACAACCCATTGGGCCTTGGAAATGGTCTGGAGCTGGAAGTCAGAAAACCATCAGGATTTCCCTGACTCTGCTCTTCTCACTCTCTCATTCCCTCTTTTTCTATGCACTGGCTTTTGTCTACCTCTCCAACTCACCTCACAGAATATAGCCATGTGAAATCCCCCTTTCTTCCTAGTTTTAGCCAGCCTCAGAGACTAATTCCAATGCAACACGGTCAAATTAACAAATCAGGCCAGGCGAGGGGCCTCACGCCTGTAATCCTAACATTTTGGGAAGCCGAGGCTCGCAGATCACTTGAGGTCAGGAGTTCGAAACCAGCCTGCCCAACATGGTGAAGCCCCATCTCTAATAAAAATACAAAAAAATTAGCCCGGCATGGTGGCGTGCATCTGTAATCCCAACTACTTGGGAGGCTGAGGCAGGATAATTGCTTGCACCTGGGAGGCGGAGGTTGCAGTGAGCCGAGATCACGCCACTGCATTCCAGCCTAGGCAATGGATCCAGACTGTTTCAAAAAACAAAACAAAAAAACAAACAAACAAGAAAAACAAATCAGTAACTCACTGAGTCTCAGTTCACATTTTCAAGAGAGAATTTGATTGGTCCAACCTGAATCCTACGTCCACCAAAGAAGGTAGAACCCACTAACCACGGCTGTGGGGGTGGGGCATGCAGCACAAAGGTGGCTGCCAGGGACGCACTCTCTGACTGGTCAGGCAGTTCCTAGAAAAATCAGACTGGGCAAAGATGCTAGCAATTATCCTTGACTGTGAGGATATTTCCTTTTGGAAAATCCGGTACCCAACTCACAAAGTCCTTCCTGGTACTAAAATACCACGACAAACACTCCTCTATTGACTTCAAGGGGTTATTCCTCAATCAGCTTTGAACTCCCCACAATGCCTAACCTGTGTCTTCAATCATGGCTGCTTCTGTATTTTTTTTTTTAATGTCTTGAAGAGCAACAAACTCTACTAGCACAAGAAAATCTTTGCATATCATTACATATGTTAAAGGTAGACAAATGGCCAGGTGTGGTGGCTCACTCCTGTAATTCTAGCACTTTGGGAAGCTGAGGCAGGAGGATAGCTTGAGACCAGCCTAAGCAGCATAGCAAGACCAGGTCCTTACAAAAAATACAAAAGTTAGCCCAGTGTGATGGCGCATGCCTCTAGTCCCAGCTACTTGTGAGGCTGAGATGGGAGGATCACTTGAGCCCAGGATGTCAAGGCTGCAGTGAGCTGTGATCATACCACTGCACTCCAACCTGGGCAACAGAGCAAGACCCCATCTCTCTAAAAAAAAAAAAAAAAAAAAAAAAAAAAGGTGGATGGAGAGGGGGAAAAGCCAGGCTAAGGAGGGATTGAAAAGGAAAGATATAAAATGTCCAAATGTTAGGGGTGTGTACCAACTGAATATTAGCCAGAAACTTGAATCGTGGCCCTGAAAAATCTAATACCGGTCAATGCAAAATGAGAATTCTACTTAAAAAGTGTGATTTATATAGTTTTTGATGTGTGTAAAGCATCACCAGCATTAGCAGAGTTCCTGCCTAATTCCCCCATTCAGTCTCCTTAAGCATTGACTCCACTCCCTGTGTTAAACAGCATAATGGAGAAAGTAACCCATGTAAATGACAGAGGGAAAGAGAAACGATAGAGAATGATAGAGGAGAAAACTTCAGATATGAGGGAGATTTGGGAGTTCTTACACCAATAAATGTGAAAAATCAAGTAATGGGCTTTGTTTTCCCAGAAAATGACAACTTGCCAAAATTGACTTAGGAAGAAATAGAAAACATGAGAAGAAATAGAAAAAAAAAAAAAAGTCATCAAAAATCATATACTTTGGCAAAATGGAAAAATATATGCATATCTATATCTATATAGAGAGGGTCTCCTCTCTCACCCAGGCTAGAGTGCAGTGCCTGAATCTCGGCTCACTGCAGCCTTGACCTCCCTGGCTCAAGGGATTTTCTGACCTTGGCCTCCCAAGTAGCTGAGACTACAGGCATACGCCACCGTGCCCGGCTAATTTCTTTTCTTTTGCTTTTTGGTAGAGACAAGGTTTCTCAACGTTGCTTAGGCTGGTCTTGAACTTCTGGCGTCGAGCGATCCTGCCACCTCAGTCTCCCAAAGTGCTAGGATTACAGGAGTGAGCCACCAAGACCAGCCTATTATTAATATTATTATAATATAATACTAGGTAAAGTATAAATATAGTCTAGCAATTTCATTTCTAGTGTATACCCTAGAGAAATGTCCATACACAAGACAAGGAGCCATGTGCAAGGGTACTTCCTGCCATATCGTGCGTAATGACAAAAATTTAGTAACAACTTAAAAGTTGTTCATGGCATGGAATGAATGAATTAGATCTATAGGCATCGTAACAGACCTCAAAAACACAATGTTGGGCCTGGCACAGTGGCTCATGCCTGTAATCTCAGCTACTTGGGAAACTGAAGTAGGAGAATGACTTGAGCCCAGGAGATCTAGGCTACTATTGTGCCACTGTACTCTAACCTGGGTGACAGAGCAAGACTCTCTTAAAATAATAATAATAATACTGTTGAAATGAGAAAAGCAAGTTTTAGATATCAGTACAATGTGCTAACATTTATATAAATGAAAAACAAACAGATAACCATTTTATGTGTTTTTTACATAAGTTTTATATGTAAAAATGTAAGAAATTATTGGAAAGATACACATCAAATTCATGACGGTTATAGACAGGGGAGAATGTTTGGGAGGGGACTTTATTTTTATTTGTAACGGTCTAATAATTTCTATTTGTAATAGTGTGATCTATTTTTCTTTATTTATTTTTGAGACGGAGTTTCACACTGTCGCCCAGGCTAGAGTGCAGTGGCGGAATCTCGGCTCACAGCAATCTCCGCTTCCCAGGTTCAAGCGATTCTCCTGCCTCAGCCTCCCAAGTAGCTGGGATTACGGGCGCGTGCCACCACGCCAGGCTAAATTTATATTTTTAGTAAAGACGCTTGAACCCAGGAGGCGAAGGATGCAGTGAGCGGAGACCACAGCACTGCACCCCAGCCTGGACAAGAGCGAGACTCCATCTCAAAAAAAAAAAAAAAAAAAAAAAAAGAGAGAGAGAGAGAGAGAAAAGAAAAAAGAAAAGAAAAGAAAAAAAGCCACAATAATGATAGTCATTAATTTAATGCCAGGTGGTGGCACTATGGATGATGATTTTTTTTCTTTGTAATTTTTGTACATTTTTGTACAAAAGATATATAGTGTTTTAGTCCATTTTCTGTTGCTTATAACAGAATACCTGAAACTGGGTAATCTGTAAAGAAAAGGAAGTTACTTATTACAGTTATGGAGGCTGATAAGTCCAAGCGCAAGAGTGTGCATCTGACGAGGGCCTTCTTGCTGGTGGGGTACCCCTGCAGAGTCCTCAGGCAGTACAAGCCATGATATGGAGGAGGTGCTGAGCTGTTCACTTGCTGGCTCAGGTCTAGCACTTATAAAGCTCCCACTTATAAAGCCATCAGTCCCCCTCCCAAGATAACCTATTAATCCATTAACCCATGAATCCATGAATAGATTAATCCACTCATGAGGGCTCCACCCTCATGATCTAATCACCTCTTAAAGGGCCCACCACACAATACTGCCACATTGGGGATTAAATTTCCAACACATGAAATTTGGGGGACACATTCAAACCATAGTACATATTAAACTGATAATAATGGTTACTTAACCTCTGCGGAGGGGCCTAGGATGCGAGTCAAGAGTCAAAGAGCATTTGTACCTTATCTGCAAAGTTTAAATATTTTACAATAATTCGTGTGTTATTTGTGTAAGTAAAAATTTAAACACATAATTTCTCAGAGACAACTGCCCAGACCAGCCCCCGGGTTTGGCCGTCAGATCCCCTAGGGCGTGTTTCTGATCAGATCGATTTCTTCTCCCGGAGACACGCAATCCGGGTCGTATGGATTACTTGTGAGTTAACCAGGGGTCTCCAGGGTAACCATCCATCTCAGAGTACAGTTTCTAAAAATGAGTTTTGCTCTAATACCTATTCGGAACAAACCTGGGTCTAAAAACTGGAGCAAGTGTTTATTTTCCAGCACACGGCTTTTTAAAATAATTCTATAGGGATCAGCTTGAACACACATTAAACAAAAAAACCTCAGCGAAAACGCCTCGCGATTTCCAGATGAAATGCGAATGCAAAAGCATTAAGTAGCGTTCTGGCAAACCCTTTCTCCAGCTGGGTAGCGTGGCCGAGCGGTCTAAGGCGCTGGATTAAGGCTCCAGTCTCTTCGGGGGCGTGGGTTCGAATCCCACCGCTGCCAGGGTTGGTTTCTTTTTGTTCCCCGCTGCATACACGCCCGGCTGTTTTGCGCGTGCCATCAGCGCCCCCTGCTGCAGGGCGGGGCTCACGGCCTGCATGAATGGCGCGGCGGAGGGGGCGGAGCCGTGTGCGCCGGGGCGGGGCATTGTGGGTAAGAGGAAGCGCTGGGGCCGGCCCGCTCCCCCCACGTGTCCGCCGGAGTTTCTCCACCAGCAACATGGCCGCCGCCTGAGAGGAGAGCCGGGCCGCCGCCGCATCTGCAGCCCGCGGGTAACTGGGCGGTTGCCGCCGTCCGCGCTCGGCCCCCGCGGAGAGGTGAGTCCCATCTTGGCAGCGCCCGAGCTGGGGCTTGAGCCGGACCGCACTCATGACGTGGGTCTGGGCTAGATTCCCGAGTAGGCCAAGGAGGCCCGCGCCGCGCCGTGCTGAGGGGCTGGGGGCCTCTCGGGACTCGGGCGGGAGGAGGGGCAGCCGGCTCCAGGCCGACCCCGGACTCCTACTTCCCCGACCCGACACCTGGGAGTTGGGGAGGCCGCGGCCGACGCTGCCGGCGGTGACTCAGGGTCCTGCCGACCTGCCCCACCCGGGCCTGGGGGGCATCCTACGGAAGGAACACCTGTCCTCGGCGTCGGGTGTGGTGGCGGCTCGCGGCAGGGACTGCGTGGTGGGCGTGAGAAGGGGTCCTGACCACCCGCGAGGGAGCAGAAACCCATTGGACAGCGAGGCTCGGGGTCGGCGGCCCGCCCCGATGGGCAGGGAGGGCACCTGCGCCTGCCGGAGCCCCCTCTTCGCAGCTGAACCGGATTAGCTTCTGCCTGGCGAGGCCTGGGATTCCTCGTTCATTTATTCAGGCAACCATTCAGTGTTTACTGAGCCAACTCTGTGCTCCGGATACGGCCCTGACCATTCGGTCCGAGGAGGTGTCAGTAAACAAACAAGGTCGTTCCTTTGGGTTAGCTTTAGAATTCCTTGGGCTTGGAGGCGGAAAGAAGAGATCTTAGCGATCTCAACAGTTCCTCATCTGTGAAATGGGGATAATAGAAATTCCTACCTCATAGGGTTGTGGTGATGGCTCATTAGAAACCAGGTGACGCTCCCGCTTGCAGCGTTTTTACCCGCCTACATTGGCAGAAAACATGTTGTCAAGTAATAACGAACCTTCCCATAGGTTACGTTTATTACCGTCTTTACTCCTCCCCGCAGCTGTTTGTAGGTCGGTACTTAGTTTCCCTACTTTAGGGATGAAAATAGGGAAGAATACCAGACGTAGACAACTCAAGTAGGTCACAGATGCGAAGCAGCTGCGGTGGGATTTGAACCCGCGTAGTTTTGCTCCGGAGTTCAGGCTCTTACCCACTTAACCATACTGCCTTTTATCGAAGATCTGTGCAGTATACTGGTTAAGAATAAGAATAAGGATCTTTGACATCAACGAGACCCTAGTTTCTGTCCTGATTCCACCTCGGATGAGTTACTTCTCTCTCAACCTCAGTCTCCTCATTTCCAAATTGAAGATGATAAATCTCTATTAATAGGGCTAATGAGAAGATTAAATATAAAGTATTCTTTGTACTATATTGAGTGTCAACTTCGTGCCAGGCACTGTTCTAGGTATTGAGAGATCTAGCAGTGGATATATATTTTTTTTAATCTTCATTTCATAGTTGAGGAAACTGAAGCACTGAGAAGCCTTCATGGAGCTTACATTCTATTGCAGAAGACAACACCTGAGCAAATAGACCAGGTAGTTCCAGATTAAGGTGAGACCCATTAAGGAAAGAAAATAGAGATGTGGTAGTGCCTGGGAGGAAGTTGGGGGAGGCTTTTAAAATAGGGTGGCCAGGGAACCTATCCTCTCCTGCAGGCGGTGATGATACTTAATAAAAAGGAGCAACCTTGGAAATCCCTGTGGGGGAATAGATGATGTGCAAAGGACCTTGGGTGGACTGGGGCTTGGCTTGGTGGAGGCCCAGCAAGTGGCTACCAGCCTGGATGGTCAGGGGAAGTCAGAGACAAGATCATGTAGGGCCTTAGGCGGCTCATGGAAAGGAGTTTGGGTTTTGTTTTATGTGACAGTGACAGTTGACAGGTTTTAGGCAGGGAAATAATGATTTACATTTTTTTTTTTTTTAAGATGAAGTCTTGCTGTGTTACCCAGTCTCGAGTGCAGTGGCAAGATCTCAGCTCACTGCAACCTCTGCCTCCTGGGTTCAAACGATTCTTCTGCCTCAGCCTCCCAAGTAGCTGGGATTACAGGTGTGCATCACCACACCTGGCTGATTTTTGTATTTTTAGTGGAGACGGGGTTTCACCTTATTGGCCAGGCTGTTCTGGAACTCCTGACCTCAGGTGATCTGCCTGCCTCAGTTTCCTAAAGTGCTGGGATTACAGGCGTGAGCCAGCGTGCCTGGCCCCGCCCCGAATAGAGATAGAGTCTCACCCTGTGACTCAGGATGGAACACAGTGGTGTGATCATAGCTCACTGCAGCCTCAAACTCCTGGATTCAACCAGTCCTGCTGCCTCAACTTCCCAAGTCATTGGGACTGCAGGCCACGCTGGGCTAATTTTTTTTTTTTTTTTTTTTTAAAGAGAGACCGGGGGTCGGGGGGGGGTCTCACTATGTTGCTCAGGCTGGTCTTGAACTCCTGGTCTCAGGCAGTCCTTCCACCTAAGCCTCCCAAAGTGTTGGGATTACTGGCATGAGCCACCACGCCAGCCTTTCCAAGGACTCACTGTTGCTGGGAGACTTTGAGGCAGGTAGCCATAGGGAGACATGGATGAGTTCTTTTCACATTGCAGATTGAGATTTATTAGTGGGAAGTAAAATTGATTTAGTGGAATTGAAGCTAGCATTTTTTGTTTTGAATGAATGAAGTAGAAAACATCACTGCCTGACATATAGTAGAGACAGAGTTATATGAAACTTTGTTTCAGTTACGCAACTGTGTGTATGTTCTGGGTTATTTATATGAGATGAATTTCATGTTGTTTTTTTTTTCCCCAGAGACGGAGCCTTGCTCTGTCACCCAGGCTGGAGTGCAGTGGCCCGATCTCGGCTCACTGCAAGCTCCGCCTCCTGGGTTCACGCCCTTCTCCTGCCTCAGCCTCCCGAGTAGCTGGGACTACAGGCGCCCGCTGCCACGCCCGGCTAATGTTTTGTATTTTTAGTAGAGATGGGGTTTCACCGTGTTAGCCAGGATGGTCTTGATCTCCTGACCTTGTGATCTGCTCGCCTCGGCCTCCCAAAGTGCTGGGATTACAGGTGTGAGCCACTGCGCCCGGCTGAGATGAATTTCTTACTGTGGTGGATCTTAGGCTGAAAACTTTGAAAGCCACTGAGTTGGATCACCTCAACCTGGAGGATGAAGGGAGGTGACACTCTTTGTATCAACCCAGATGTACTATCCAGAGGGAGGAGCTCCAGCTCTCTAGCTGACAGGGCACCTTAGCCTCCCTGATCCCTGGCAACGCAGAGGCCAACAGGGCATAGCAATAGCAGAGAAAGAATGATTGTGTCTTTGGAAGCTCCCAGGCCACACCCTCAATGCTTATGATCTGTCCCCTTGCTCACCTGGCAGGCTCCAGCCTCTCAGTTGTCCACTGCCGAGCTGCAGAGAAGGCAGGAGCTTGACATGTCTGTGGTGCTTGGCAGCCAGTGCAGATGGAGTCAGGCCTTGGGCTCTCCCCTCCACGCTGCCCTCTGTCTGCACAGCAGAGAGTCGAGATGCACCTGAAACTATCGAGATGCGACTTCTGATTTTCATTCTATCCTCCATCTCTGGGACTGTTACGATAGCCTGTTTCCCTGAAGTTTCTCTTTCTACCCCCTCCATATCTTCCTCTGCCCGAAATCCTTCTGTAGCTTCCTATTAAATAGCATTCCCATGGTTCATTTATTTAGACAACAAACATGTATTGAGTGCCTGCTATGTACTAGGCACTTGGGGTACCACAAGGGACAAAATAGACCAAAATCTCTGCCTTCACGTAGCTTACAGCTTAGTGGCAATAGAGGTGGGCACAGATGCAGAGCTGTAAACTGTCACATGGTGATAGACACCTGCTATGGAGAAAACCAGAGCAGAGAAGGGAATTGAGGGGTGGGGAAGGCAGTTTGCAATTTGATTTGGAGAGGGAAGGTCTTAGCCATAAGGTGACATTTGAGCAAAAACCTGAAAGAGGTGAAGGGGGGGCCATGAGGTTATCAGGCGGGTAGAGCAGCTACACATCCCCAGAGGTGGGTTTAGAGAGGAGAGGAGGGTAGGAGGCTCGTGGGAGATGAGGTCTGGCAGGTCAAGGGGCAGGAGATTGTTTAGGGTTTACATGGGGTGATAAAGACTTTGGCTTTTATCCAGGTGCGGTGGCTCACACCTGCAATCCCAGCACTTTGAGAGGCCGAGGCAGGCGAATGAATCATTTGAGGCCAGGAGTTCAAGACCAGCCTGGCCAATGTGGCAAAGCCCCGTCTCTACTAAAAATACAAAAATTAGCTGGGCGGATGGTGCATGCCTGTAATCCCAGCTACTTGGGAGGCTGAGGCACGGTAATCACTTGAACCTAGGAAGCAGTGAGTCAAAATCATGCCAGTGCACTTTGGCCTGGGCGACAGAGCGAGACATGTCTTAAATAAATAAATAAATAAATATTAGATAGTTCAAATGTTAAGTAGATCAGACAAAAATCATGCCTGGCCAACATGGTGAAATCCTATCTCTATTTAAAATATAAAAATTAGCCGGGTACTGTGGCAGGCACCTGTAATACCAGCTACTTGGAAGGCTGAGGCAGGACAATCACTTGAACCCGGGAGGCAGAGGTTGCAGTGAGCTGATCGTACCACTGCCCTCCAGCCTGGGCGACAGAGCAAGACTCTGTCTCAAGGAAAAAAAAAAAAAAAAAAAAAATGCTGGTCTCACCCAAGAGCAGGGGTTTGGGGATTGCTGAGGCCTGGGGGTGCCTGAGTACCATCCTCCTATGACCACCTCTCTTCTCTTTGGGTATGTGAAGGGACAGACCAGCTGAAATACTCAGCCTGCCCCGTGGAGACCTGCAGCCTTCCCTCTTCCTGGAATTCCTCTTCCCCTCTGCTGTCGTGGCTTACCCAACGCCCTCTCTCCTTCCAGGCACACCCCACGTGCCTCCTCCCCAGCAGAAAGGCCCTGCCTGCCTCTCACCTCCCCTCCCTGTTACCTGCACCTGAGGTCAGACAGCCTGGATGTGAAGTCCAGTTCATCATCCTGCTTACTATGTGACTTTGGGTAAAAACGCACACAGTATCTCTGAGTTCCAGTCTGTTCATTATAAAACAGTAACAATCACCACACCTCACAGGGTTATTGTGTCGAATACAGGACAGAAGAGTGTGTGAAGAGGTCATTTTTAGACCAAATCACAGAAGAGTCATCTCACTCAGGATTCGAGTTAAAGTCAGCTTGAAAATCAAGTATCAGAGAGAGCTTTGGACTGTCTGTCTGCCTGTTTGACGTCTGGCTGCTCTTTCAAGCCTCCTCAGGGCCCTCAGTTCTCCAGTGTTTTAATCATGGCTGGGACCAGCTAACCTCTATCCTCCTCTCTGGCAGTGAATTCTCTGTGAGCAGAGAAGAAACCCTTAAAGCCAGTCATTTGCTTTTCCCCCGCAGGTGCAGCCCACACGTGTTGGCTTGGTCTACCCGCTTGCATCTGAATGTTTCTTTTTTTCTTTATTTCTTTTGGCTGATGGGGTATAGGGTTGGTCGTCCATTGTTGACTTCACGGTAGATGTAGAAAGAAGGTCAGTTGGTTGGTTGTGGGCTCCACCTCCCAGTTCAGGGCCTGTTGCAGAATAGGCACAGGGAAATGTTGGTTGAACCACTGACTGATGGTCCCAGTCTCTCGCCCTCCTTTGCAGATCGAGCTCAAGGACTGCGCGGCTGGCTCTCCTCTAGTATGGCCAATGAAGAGGATGACCCAGTCGTACAGGAGGTAACTGCTGCTCTCTGTCCCCTGCCGCCGGGGCTACAGGCAGTGGAACTGGGTCCTTGCCATGCATCCTCAGGCCAGTCTGGGATCTGTTGATGTTCTGGGACCCCAACCCTTGCTGTTTCCTCTGCCTGGTCCCCTCTGCTGTCCCCCAGACCCCTGCGTGGCTGACCTCTCCCTTCCTTCAGGTCTCTGATCCGGCATCACCTCATTCTAGAGAGGCCTTCCCTGACTGCCCTTCCACATCCAGCTCCCCTCCTGGACCCTCCCATGCCTCTCTCTGCCCTTACCTTGGCGATAACTCATACTTGGCCTAGCCCCTGTCATCCCCTAGATATCAGTTCATTGCTTTCTTTCCTGTCCACTGCTGTGCCACAAAGCCCGAGTACAGTGCCTGGCACCCAGGTACCCGGGAACTATGGTGGAGTCATTGATGCAGTCATTCAGCAACTGTTCACTGGACCACTGTGTGCTGGGGGCTGTGACACATCAGTGAGCAGGGCAGGGAGGGTCCCCTTCCCTGGGAAGCTAATGGGCTGGGGATAGGACTGATGAGGCAGGAGTCTCCGGGTGTAGGGTGCAGGCAGTGGGAGGCAGATTTCCCGCCCCCCCCCCTTTTTTTTTTTTGAGACAGAGTCTTGCTCTGTTGCCCAGGCTAGAGTTCAGTGGCGCCATCTCAGCTCACTGCAACTTTCGCCTCCCAGGTTCAAGCGATTCTCCTGCCTCAGCCTCCTGAGTAGCTGGGATTACAGGCGCCCATCACCACGCCCGACTGATTTTTTTTTTTTTGAGATGGAGTCTCACTCTGTTGCCCAGGCTGGAGTGCAGTAGTGTGATCTTGGCTCACCGCAGCCTCTGCCTCCGGGTTCAAATGATTCTTGTGCCTCAGCCTCCTGAGTAGCTGGGATTACAGGCACCCGCCACCATGCCTGGCTAATTTTTGTATTTTTAGTAGAGACAGGATTTCACCATGATAACCAGGCTGGTCTCTATCTCCTGACCTCAAGTGATCACCCACCTTGGCCTCCCAAAGTGCAGGCATTACGGGCATGAGCCACCATGCCTGGCCCAGGTTTCCCTTCTTAGAGAAAGCTGTTTATAGTCAAACTCACGTTTCAGAATCCTTTTAACCCAGGACTTAGACCTTTGGAGGGCAAAAGGCAAAAAGTAACTGCATCTGCCTTCAGCCTCCCTATATGCAGAGCCTGACCTCCAGTGGGAAGGGCAGGGGCAAGGAGAAGGTCCTCGGAGATGAATAGAGGTGGTTTTTCCTTGCTTGGGGGATGTTGCTAAGTTATTAGATTTGGGTTATTTAGATGCATTTAAGCTGCATCTACACTGTAGTACGGGGGTGGTGATGGGACAGAAGAGTCCAAGGGACTCTGAGGACAGAGGCAGCGCCCTCTGCAGCCAGGGACCCTGGAATGCTTCCTGCCCAAGTCATACCTCAACCAACTCCTTGGAGGAGCAAGCAATCAAGGCTCAGGGGAGGCTTGTGTGAAGGGCTCTGTAGATGCAGGGAAAAGCGTGTGCAAAGGCCCAGGGGCAGGAGAGAATGTGGTTCATAGGAGGAGCTAGGAAGCAGGAAGGTAAACTGTTGCATGGCGGGGTGGGGGTGGTTAGTGTTGGGAAGACAGGAAGCGAAGCCATCAGTCATGAAGGGCAGACCCCCTAAGACAGGGTGATAGGCCTGTCCAGGAGGGGCAGGTGGAGGGCCCAGCCAGGAGGCACAGGCATAGGTGAGCCCTCACCTGCCTGCCTCTCAGAAGAGCATTTGCCCAGGCTCCAGGACGTTTCCCAATCAGTGCAGCCCCAGGGAAGATGTGTGCTTACTGGGGGATTATGAACTTGGGTGGGGGTGCCAGGTGAACTCTTGCCCTGGTTCCCCTGGGAGCTTTCTGGAGGGATTCCTGAATATACCCAGTGTGCAGCCTTGGATCCCCTTGCTTTTAGCATGAGCTGAGCTATTTCCTCCTTCCCCAAACTGCCTCCCTGAGCCACTACCCCTCACTGAAGCTGGAAGTGCCGGCACAGCCCCGGGAGGTCCGCACTGTGTCCAGTCTCCCAGTTAAGTCATCTTCCCTTCTTCCCAGATCGACGTGTACTTGGCCAAGAGTCTGGCGGAAAAGCTGTATCTATTTCAGGTAATTATGGGACTTGAAGGTAAAGAGGGGAAAAGCAGGTGTGGATGGGTGGTGTGGACTCAGGAACACGGGCAGGAAGCGATGGGAAACCTCAGCTACGGTTCTCGGTGTGGAGAGTGTCATAGGGTCTCTTTGCTTTCGCGGGTGGGTTAATATTGGTCTCATTTCAAAGACGGGAAAACCGAAGGGACACAGGAGAGGCAGAAGGGTGCAGCAGTTAAAGCTGGGGCTCTAGGGTCAGACTGGATTGAGATCCAACTCCATCACACCATAGCTGTGAGACCGTGGGCACATTTCTTAATCCTTCTGTGCCTCAGTTTCCTCACTTGCAAAGTGGTGATGGTAATAATGCCTGCCTCATAGGGTCCCCGGGAGGACAGACTGGGTCCACAGTGAAGTGTTTAGGATGCCACCTGGCAGAGAGTTAGTGCCAGTGATGATGGCCGCTGTTGTGGAGGCTCCAAGGGGCAGCTCCATGGCAGCATCTGTGAGCCCTCAGTCCTGCCAGCTGTGAGGGCCCCGGGTTGCTACCTCTGCCCCCTCCCCTTGCTGCTGGGCCAGCAGCTTGTCATAGTGGCCAACATGTATTGAGCATTGACCATATGCAGACTGTTTAAAGCATTTACCTCAGTTACCTCTTTAACCCCACAATAACCTATGGTGGTGATTATTGTGTTTTATAACCGATATATTGAGATAGAATTTACACACCATACAATTTCCCCATTTCAGCATGTAATGCAATGGATTTTAGTCTATTCATGGGGCTGTGCAACCAGCGCCACAGTCTATTTTGGCAGTTTTGTCCCCCTTTAAAGGAACCCCACACCTATTAGCAATCAGTCCCCATGTGCCCCCCATTCCCACCTCCAACCCCAGGCATCCATTCCCCTTATTTTCTGTCTGTGAATTTGCCTGTTCTGTTCACATAGCTGGAATCATGCAATATGTGGCCTCCTGTGATTGACTGCTCTCACTTTCCATGATGTTTTCAGGGCTCATCCACATGGTAGCTATAGCCTGCATCAATATTTGATCTTTTTTTTTTTTTTTTTTTTTTTTGAGACGGAGTCTTGCTCTGTTGCCCAGGCTGGAGTGCAGTGGCTTGATTGCGGCTCACTACAGCCTCCGCCTCCCAGGTTCAAGCAATTCTCCTGCCTTGGCTTCCTGAGTAACTAGGACTACAGGCACGTGCCACAAGCCCAGCTAATTTTTGTATTTTTAGTAGAGATGGTGTTTCACTATGTTGACCAGCCTGGTCTCGAACTCCTGACCTCGTGATCTGCCCACCTCGGCCTCCCATAGTGCTGGGATTACAGGTGTGAGCCACCGTTCCCAGCCAACATTTGATCTTTTATTGATGAATAATGTTCCATTGTATGGGTAGACCACATTTGTTTATCCATTCATCAGCTGATGGGTGTTTGGGTTATTTCTACTTTTTGGCTATTATAAATAATGCTGCTGTGGACATTCACATAGAAGTTTTTATGTGAACGTGAATTCTCATTTCTTCCAGGTATATGCCTGGTAGAATTGCTGGGTCTGCATTTAGCTTTTTGAGGCTAAACTGCTGGGCTGCTCTGCCCCATGTTACATTCCCACAGTTAGAGTCAGTGTTCATACCCCATGATGCACATGAGAATGCGAGGCACAGGGAGGCCCTCACGGGGCCTGGGGCGCACCATGGCAGCGATGCTGTAAGCCTGTGCTGGGAGGTCCTGGCCTCCACTCCCGGGGTGTCACCCTTATGGGCCGTGGGAATGGAGCCTGTGCTGTGTGCCTGCTCACCCTGCTTCCTTGACTGGCTGCAAAGTGATGGTGGAGGTGCCAGTGACCCCCATGTGTCCAGAGTGCCAAGCCCTGTGCCGCCATCGGCTCTGTTTCCTCCTACGTGCTCACAGTGGCCCTGGGAGGTGAGGATGCTTAGCCTCAGGGAGGCGAGGTGCCTGAGGCCACGGTTAACAAGGAACAGGATGAGGACTGGAAGCCAGGCCTGTGATTCCAGAACCTGCGCCCTTCAGCCTTCCCACCCCTGGTCAGGTGATCTCAGAACTGCCCCCAGTCCCAGCCCAGGAAGCAGGGAAGAGTCACGACTTTGCTGTGTGAGTGAGCTTTTAGGAAATGACCATCTCCTTGTGCTAGAATATAGCGGATCTGAAAGGGCCTGTTTTCCACACTGCTATGCCTCCACCAGGCTCCTTCCACAGGCTGTTGTGAGACCAGGCAGAGCATTTGAGGAGGGGCCCACACTTTGACTCCTCTACCTGAGAGAGAGAGAGAGAGAGAGAGAGACAGTGCACTGTGAGGACAGATGTGGACAGGAGCCCCTGAGTGTTGGGCGCATTGCAGTGTGAGCCATTCATGTAAAGATAAGAGCAGGGGGCCGGGCGCGGTGGCTCAAGCCTGTAATCCCAGCACTTTGGGAGGCCGAGACGGGCAGATCACGAGGTCAGGAGATCGAGACCATCCTGGCTAACACGGTGAAACCCCGTCTCTACTAAAAAATACAAAAAACTAGCCGGGCGAGGTGGCGGGTGCCTGTAGTCCCAGCTGCTCAGGAGGCTGAGGCAGGAGAATGGCGTAAATCCGGGAGGCGGAGCTTGCGGTGAGCAGAGATCCGGCCACTGCACTCCAGCCGAGACTCTGTCTCAAAAAAAAAAAAAAAAGAAAAAAAAAAGATAAGAGCGGGCCATGGCTGCCTGGCTCCCTTCTTCAGTATCTTGCGAGGAAGCTCACATAACGGGATAAAGAGAGAGAATGGGATCACGAATTTCCACCTGCCTGTTGTCTGGCCTCAGCAGTGAGCAGCACGTGCTAGTGTTGCTTTTGCTCTTTGCTTCCTCGTGGACTTCTTTTGTTCATCCGCCTCTCCCCAGATGGCCTGTCCACTGGTAGTTAGGCCCTGGACCCCCATCCTCACCTCCCATGGCCCTGCTCTGCGGGTTCCTGGAGCAGCAGCGTGCTGGTTTGGGTTCCTGTGTGTAGGCTTGTCCCTTGGAAGTCAGACGTCCTGCAGTGGCCGTTTGGAGGGAGGCCGGGGGGAGCTGATGAGAATAGGGCTGCAGGTGGAGACTGGCAGGGGTGCCTCATGGTGGAGCTGGGTAGCTGGTACCCTTGTGGTAGGGTAAGGCCGGTGTCTGCTTGGGGTGGGTTTGGAGATAGCTGTTGATTCTTGGGCGGGGCCCAGCTCTGGGCAGGGCTGGGCGGGGTGCAGTTAATGGCTCCCTTCCCCTCCCCAGTACCCTGTGCGTCCAGCCTCGATGACCTATGATGACATTCCGCACCTCTCAGCCAAGATCAAGCCCAAGCAGCAGAAGGTGGGGCCGCCCGCTGAGGGCAGTGGGGGCGGGAAGAAAGGGTGATGAGGGTGGGAGCCGGTGGAGGCGAGAAGCTCAGAGAAGGGGCCACTGGAGAATTAGGAGAACCAGCAGCTCCCAGGGCCTTGAAAGCTGAAGAAGGAAAGTGTCCAGAAAGACAGGGCACCTCCAGAGAGGTCAGGGAGGCACAAGGCTGAGGAATTAGAGGATGGGACCAGATGTGAGCTTAGGTTCCTAGGATACGACGGGGGCAGGTGGGTGAACATGGAGTAGGTCTGATAGGAAGAGAATCTAGCGTCTGTCCATGGAGGGTCTGCAACTCTAGGCCCTGCAGCCACATGGAAGTGCCATCCTGGTATTGCCAGTTCTGCTGGCTTTTCAAGAGAAGTGGGAAATAAGGATTTTTGTGAGAAATCTCTTGATTTTTCAGTGTTGGCACCCAATTTAGACCCTTGGGAGTGAAGTAGAGGACAAACAAGATTACCGGACTGTCCACTTCCTCCCACAAAAAAAAAAAAAAAAAATTGTGACATTTTTGTTGGAATTTGGGTTTGTGGCCCTTGGTGTGGACTGAAGTCCAGGGGCCCTTGTGGACATGTGTCAGTCTCGCTTCTGGGCAGGGACCTGGTCAGGAGGTAGCCATGGTGGGGTTGGGGTGTCCCTTGGGGAGCCGTACCTTGGGGTCCTCATAGCTGGCGGGGATGCTTGGTGCTTCCAGGTAGAGCTTGAGATGGCCATCGACACCCTGAACCCCAACTACTGCCGCAGCAAAGGAGAGCAGATCGCGCTGAACGTGGACGGGGCCTGCGCCGACGAGACCAGCACGTATTCCTCGTGAGTTCCCGGCCCCAAGCCTGTCCGGTTTCCCTGTGTTCACACAGGAGCCTCCCAAAGACCTTAAAGACACTGACCCCCTTTGCCCCATCACTGGGCTCCCCACCAGCGTCCCAGCCTTTGGAGGGCTGGTCCTGTCTCAGACCCGACTCTCCCTGAGCTAACTGGTCCCAGAGCTCCCGCCCACTCCTCGTCTCTTGGTCTACAAACAAGGCCATGGATTTTCTCATCCCCAGGCTCCGCTCCTGAGACCCGCGTAGGCTACCCTGCGGCCTTGGTCCCTGACTGTGGCACTTCAGAAGGTGTCTGGGGGGTGGAGTGCGCTGTGGCCACAGGCCCTGGCTCAGAGCTGCCTTCCCCTGTGATGTTGCTTCTCCCTGTGCTCCAGGAAGCTGATGGACAAACAGACCTTCTGCTCTTCCCAGACCACCAGTAACACATCCCGTTATGCCGCTGCACTCTACAGGCAAGGTACCCGGGGCTGGGCGTCCCATGGTGGGGACATGGCGTTGTGGGGGCTGGGCAGGGAGAGAACCTCCCCAGCCTGGTGTCCATCTCCCACCTGCCCTGAAAGCTAGACACCTGCAGGAGCCGGGCAGGTGTGGAAACAACAGAAATGACACATTGTCAGGGGATTGGAAGTGGCCACCTTTGGGGCCTGCTGGTTGGACACTGCCTGACTAGATGGGGTGGGGCTCCAAGTTCATTTGTCCTCCCGGGACACAGATACATACAAGTAGCATAATATAAGTTTGGGGACAGAATTTTGTCTTTAAATACAAAGCTTATGACAGCAATTCCATTCCTAGGCAGCATCTATCCAAAAGAAATGAAAACATGTATTCACACAAAACCACACACAGGTGTTCACAGTAGCATCTTCATGATAGCCAAAATGTGAAACAACCCAGATGCCCATCCGCTGGATTCATGGAGAAACAGAATGTGGTCCATTCACACAATGGATGTTATTTGACCACGGAAAAGAATGAAGCACCGATGCTACCACGCAGATGAACCTTGAGAACATGGTGCTAAGTGAAAGAAGCCACGGGCTTCCTCACTCGCAGCTACGCGCTGTGTGCTTATGTCTCAGTCAGCGACCAACCACATACTCAACGGTGGTCCCAAAAGGTTATAATGGAGCTGAAGAAGTGGCTCACCTAGTGATATCTTAACGAGCCTGACCTTGTGTAGGCCTAGGCTAACTCGTATGTTTGTGTCTTAGTTTTTTGTTTGTTTCTTTTGCTTTGAGACAGTGTCTCGCTCTGTCGCCCAGGCTGGAGTGCAGTGGCACAATCTCAGCTCACTGCAACCTCCGCCTCCTGGGTTCAAGTGATTCTCCTGCCTCAGCCTCCCAAATAGCTGGGATTACAGGCGTGCACCACCACACCTGGCTAATTTTTGTATTTTTAGTAGAGACGGGATTCTGCCACGTTGGCCAGGCTGATCTCAAACTCCTGACCTCAGGTGATCCACCCACTTCGGCCTCCCAAAGTGCTGGGATTACAGGTGTGAGCCACCACGCCCAGCCTGTGTCTTAGTTTTTAGTAGAAAGTGTAAAAAGTTTAAAAAAACCCAAAAAAACAAAAACCAGGTAAAAGCATATAGCTGGGCGTGGTGCCTCTTTCCTGTAATCCCAGCGCTTTGGGAGGCTGAGGCAGGCAGATTGCTTGAGCCCAGGAGTTCCCCACCAGCCTGGGCAACGTAGTAAAATCCCTTCTCTACAAAAAATACAAGCATTAGCTGGGCATGGTGGCACAGCCCTTAGTCCTAGCTACTGAGGAAGCTGAGGTGGGAGGATTGCTTGACCCTGGGAGGCGGAGGTTGCAGTAAGCTGAGATTCCACCACTGCACTCCAGCCTGGGCAATAGAGCAAGACTCTGTCTTGAAAAAAGCATATATAATAAAGATATATTGGCCGGGCGCGGTGGCTCACACCTGTAATCCCAGCACTTTGGGAGGCCGAGACGGGCGGATCACGAGGTCAGGAGATAGAGACCATCCTGGCTGACACGGTGATACCCCGTCTCTACTAAAAAATACAAAAAACTAGCCGGGCGAGGTGGCGGGCGCCTGTAGTCCCAGCTACTCGGGAGGCTGAGGCAGGAGAATGGCGTGAACCCAGGAGGCGGAGCTTGCAGTGAGCTGAGATCCGGCCACTGCACTCCAGCCTGGGCGGCAGAGCGGGGCTCTGTCTCAAAAAAAAAAAAAGATATATTTTTCATAAATTTATTTATGTATTTTTTTTTTAGAGGGAGTCTCACTCTGTTGCCCAGGTTGGAATGCAGTGGCTCAATCTTGGCTCACTGAAACCTCTGCCTGCCGGTTTCAAGCAATTCTCCTGTGTCAGACTCCCGAGTAGCTGGAACTACAGGTGCAGGCCACCACTCCCAGCTAATTTTGTATTTTTAGTAGAGACAGGTTTTTGCCATGTTGGCCAGGCTGGTCTCGAACTCCTGACCTCACGTGATCCACACACCTCGGCCTCCCAAAGTGCTGGGATTATAGGCATGAGCCACTGTGCCCAGCCTATTTTTTTTTTATAAGTTTAGTGTAGCCTAAGTGTGCAGTCTTTATGAGGTCTACAGTAGCGTGTAGTAATGTCATAGGCCTTCACATTCACTCACCACTCACTCTCACCCAGAGCAGCCTCAGTCCTATAAGCTGTTTTTAGTCTTTTATACTATACTTTTACTGTACCTTTTTTATGTTTAGGGATTTTTGGGTCTTTGTGTGGTTTTTGTTTGTTTGTTTGTTTGAATTTTTTAATTTTTCTGGAAACCGGGTCTCACTCTGTCACCCAGGCTGGAGTACAGTGGTGATCATAGCTCACTGCAGCCTCTATCTCCTGGGCTCAAGCAATCGCCTTCCCTCAGTCTCCTGAGTAGCTAGGACTACAGGCCGTGCCACCACATCTGGCTAATTTTTTTAAAAGAATTTTGTTGAGATGGGGTCTGGCTATATTGCCCAGGCTGGTCTCAAACTCCTGGGCTCAAGTGATCCTCCAGCCTCTACCTCCCAAAGTGCTGGGATTACAGATATGAGCACTGCACCCAGCCTAGATATATTTAGATCACAAATACCATTCTGTTACAACCGCCTACAGTATTCAGGGGAGTAGCATGCTGTACAGTGTGTAACCTGGGAGCAACAGGCCATACCATAGAGCCGAGGCATGTAGTCTCTGCTGTCTGGGTTTGTATAAGTGCACTCTGTGATGTTTGCACAATGATGAAATCATCTAACGATGAATTTTTTAGAACATATCCCCATTGTTAAGTGATGTGTGGCTGTACGTGAAATGTCCAAAACAGGCAAATCCACAGAGGCAGAAAGTAGATTAGTGGCTACCAGGGACTAGTGGGAGAGTGGAGTGGGGATTGCCCGGTTCTTTTTGTGGTGATGAGAATGTTCTAAAATTGATTGTGCTGGCTGCACAGCTTTGTGAATACATTAAAATACATTGAATTATGGCCAGGAGTGGTGGCTCATGCCTATAATCCCAGCACTTTGGGAGGCTGAAGTGGGCAGATCACCTGAGGTCAGGAGTTCGAGACCAGCCTGGCCAACATGGTAAAATCTCATCTCTACTAAAAATACAAAAAATTAGCCAGGCGTGGTGGTACCTGCCTGTAATCCCAGTTACGCAGGAGACTTAGGCAGGAGAATAGCTTGAACTCAGGAAGCGGAGGTTGCAGTGAGCTGAGATTGTACCACTGAACATCCTGGGCAACAGAGTGAGACTCCATCTCAAAAAAAAAATACATTGATTTGTATGCTTTAAATGAGGAGACTGTATGGTACATGAGTCTTGTCCCAAAGCTGGTAAAAAGTACAAGGTGCGGCTGGGTGCAGTGGCTCACACCTGTAATCCCAGGACTTTGGGAGGCCGAGACGGGCAGATCACGAGGTCAGGAGATCGAGACCATCCTGGCCAACATGGTGAAACACCGTCTCTACTAAAATACAAAAAAATTTAGCCGGGCATGGTGGCACACACCTGTAGTCCCAGCTACTTGGGAGGCTGAGGCAGGGGAATCACTTGAACCGGGGAGGTGGAGGTTGCAGTGAGCCAAGATCATGGCTCACTCTGGCCTGGGTGACACAGCAAGACTCCGTCTCCAACAAAAAAAGTACAAAGTGCTTAAGTATTTAGTCTCAAAAGCAATGAACGAAACTAATCTGAACACTTAGGAAACAAAACGGGATAGGATCAAAAGTAGTGTCATATAACTCTCGTGTTCTATTTAGAACCCATGTCTCAAGCGTGTGATTCTTTTTTGTTTTTTTTTTTTTTTTGAGACGGAGTCTCGCTGTGTCACCCAGGCTGGAGTGCAGTGGCGCGATCTCGGCTCACTGCAAGCTCCGCCTCCCGGGTTTACGCCATTCTCCTGCCTCAGCCTCTGAGTAGCTGGGACTACAGGCGCCCGCCAGCACGCCCGGCTAGTTTTTTGTATTTTTAGTAGAGACGGGGTTTCACCATGTTAGCCAGGATGGTCTCGATCTCCTGACTTCGTGATCCACCCGCCTCGGCCTCCCAAAGTACTGGGATTACAGGCTTGAGCCACCGCGCCCGGCCTTCAAGCGTGTGATTCTTGAAAGCCACATCCCTTGCAGTGGGAGGGAAAGTCATCGTCTTTATCAGAGGCCATGTGGACACTCCACCTAGTTCCAGCAGGGCGT
Organism: Macaca fascicularis; assembly: GCF_037993035.2. Lineage (NCBI taxonomy): Eukaryota > Metazoa > Chordata > Mammalia > Primates > Cercopithecidae > Macaca > Macaca fascicularis. Next base: position 21,301,889 of record NC_088394.1, read on the forward strand.
CTTCCCCAGCCACAGTGGCACTAGTGGACTTCCTAGTGGAACGGGTGGGATTTTGGCAGGAAGAGGTAGAGGATAAGGAGAGGAAATCCAGGTGTGTGGGGTGGGACAGTAAAGGTGATCTGGCTGAGGCCTGGAGGGTAAACAGCAGGGCGAATTTGCCTAGTGTGGCGAAGCAAGCAGCTGGGGAGGGGGCGTGGAACCGGGCTGGGAGGTGGGACTGAAGGAAGTGGGTTGGAACAGAAGAGTCCAGGTTCCTGTCCTAGTCTGGGCTGTGTGCTTGCTGTGTCCAGCAGGGTCAGGTGGAGTTGGGGATGGTCCCTGGCCTGGTGGTCCCAAGACTCTAGGATTGGGGGCTGCAGTGGGAATGGGAGGCGGTTTGATGGTAGGCCTAGGTCTTCAGGGGACTTGGTGACTCCCTTGAGCCAAACTGGGTAGGTTTCTAGAGTTGGGTCCAAGCCCTTCTTCCTCCGCCAGGTGAGCTCCACCTGACACCTTTACATGGCATCCTGCAGCTGCGGCCCAGCTTCTCCTACCTGGATAAGGCTGACGCCAAGCACCGGGAGAGGGAGGCAGCCAACGAGGGTGAGCCCGGGATCCTCAGCCCTGCTGCCTGTCCGCCTTCATCCTAGTGGGATGGCTTGGTCCTGGCAAGAGGGATGCGATGATAGGATGTTTAGCAGGATCCTTGGTCTCTACCTACTAGATGCCAGAAGCACCCACCCCACAGTCATGACAATCAAAAATGTCACATTGCCCAGTATCCCCGGGGTAAAGGGGCAAAACTATCCCCAACTGAGAACCACTGGCTTAGGCAGCTCCCTCTGCGAGGAGAATTCCCGGCACCCTGGCCTCCTGAGGCTTCCCTGGTGGGTGGGGTTGAGAGAAGGGAGGTGGAGGCTCCCCAGGACTGCAGTCAGTGGCTTGTCTCTCTTGCAGCAGGGGACTCTTCACAGGATGAGGCGGAAGACGATGTTAAGCAGATCACGGTGAGCCCTGGCCCCTGGAGGAGGAGGGTTCTGCCTGGGCAGCAGCAGGACCACAGACCCAAGGGGTAGTGGGTCTTCGCAGAAAGCAGGTGGAACAAACAGGGTCCGTGCTTTTGAGCCTTCTTGCTGGGCTACCTGGAGGGAACAACCTGACTTGTCCCAACTGTACACAAGACGGAAGCCCTGGCTGGATCCAGGAGATGGGTGCCTGGGGCTTGGCTGGAATCACCTGGGAGCAGGAAGCTGGGGCCAGGGGCCCCGAGAACCCGCAGACCAGCTCTGCCATGAAACCCGTATCTTAACAGCACCAAAGTCAATTAACTGTGATTCTATCCTCTTTCTGGGGCACAGATGAATAGTTTCTGTTTTAATAGTTACTCCTGAATTTTAAAGATTTTTCAAAGAATCTTAACCTTCCATTTATGGTTTGTAAAGTTTTCCCTATTTAAGCGTATTTAGATTAAAATGAGTAGTACCAAAACAAAACTGCTACACGTAGAATGATGATACACAGGTATGGCTAGAGAGTGGTGAGTGTTTGGACATCCTTGAGGACTGGGGAACACCGGCATACCGGACATGGAGGTGGCGCAGGGAGCTCATCCTCTTCTCTCCGTAGCTTATTAGGACCTTAGAAACTCCCGTCTGCTCTGGGGGACTTAGAAAAGGCGTCCTGGGCCTGTGTGCTTTAAGGACTCTGCCCGCTCTGATACCTGGGACTCTGTAATCCCCCTCAAGCCTCTGGGCTGGGCAGGCACGAGCAAGTATAAGCTGCTCCCTGGTGTGTGCAGGCAGCTCTGTGAGTGACACGGTTGGAACGGAATTTAAACGACCTGTGCTAGGAAAGGAAGGGAGAGTGGAAAACCCCGATACGGAGTTCTCTGGTCTCCTGGCAGGGGCTGAGATGGCAGCCCAGCAAGGGTCACAGGCTCGAGGGTATGACCTCTTCCGCTTCCCGCTGCAGGTGCGGTTCTCCCGGCCCGAGTCAGAGCAGGCCCGCCAGCGCCGTGTGCAGTCCTACGAGTTCCTGCAGAAGAAGCATGCGGAGGAGCCCTGGGTCCATCTGCATTACTATGGCCTGAGGGTGAGTGAGGGTGAGCCGGGCTTCGTGGGGCCCGGGGGGAAATACCCCGGTGCCTGGAAGCGCCATGGTGTGGCCTCCATGTCTCACCTTGAACTTAAGTCAGATTCATGAGTCATAGCCACAGAGAGAGAATCGAGTCCTGTGGACAGTTGACACTTCACTGTAGCCGAGCCACTTAGCGTGGGCCCCAGGGGAGCCAGAGAAAAAGATGTGAGTCCTTGGTTCCCTGGGTGGGGTTTGGCCCCTGGGCCTGGGCATCTTGGTGGGCTTGCAGTGGGGCTGGTGCCTGGTGACATATTTTCGCTGTAGCCCAGGCCCTAACCGCAGGCCAGACGCGGTCTCCGGTTCTGCCCTAGAGAGTCGGCCGTGTGCTGTTGCCCCAGAGTTCCCAGCATACCTGCCGGGGGGGATTTGTTTTACTATACTCGGTTTTCATCTGGTACGCTGACTTTCTTTACTTTTATTTTTATTTATTTATTTATTTATTGAGACAGTCTCATTCTGTCACCCAGGCTGGAGTGCAGTGGCTCAATCTCGGCTCACTGCAACCTCCACCTCCCGGGTTCAAGTGATTCTTCTGCCTCATCCTCCCAGGTAGCTGGGACTACAGGCACGTGCTAATTTTTTTTGTTTTTGTTTTTTTAGTAGAGACAGGGTTTTGCCATGTTGGCCAGGCTGGTCTTGAACTCCTGACTTCAAGTGATCTGCCCGCCTCAGGCTCCCTAAGTGTTGGGATTGCAGGCGTGAGCCATGACCACTTGGCCCTGGTCCTTTAGAACCTAACCCTTGAAACTATTACTGAGTGAGGGAAGCTTCCAAAGACACCATGGGCCAGGGCTCCCAATATTTTCTGGGGTAAGGAACAACTCCTGATTTCTCTGGGACCTTCTTGGAAGAGATTTGTGTTGACAGACCCTTAGACTCGGGGTCGAACTTCTGGACGCTGCTGTTTCTTCCTGTGTGACCTTGGGCATGTTACCTAACCTCTCTGAGCCTCAGTTTTCTTATTTATAAAATGAGAGTAGTAATAATAGTACCTACCTTGCCAAGTTATTTTGAAGATGAGATAGGTTAGTATATTTACAGTCAGTGGAACAGAGTCCACCTCATCCTAGATGCTCAGTGAATGTTAGCCATCATTTTGTCATTGCTGGTGGTGTGCCTGTGTTATAGACAAGGCATTGAGGCTTGAGGGCTGGGGCTGGGCTGGTCATAAGGCCAGGAAGATGAGTGGCTAAGGCCATGTCAGAGGCCTTGGGGGCTCTGCTCAGGAGGTTGGATGTGGTCCTGTGGCTGGCCATGGAGTGGAAGACAGGGGAGGCCTTGGGGGAGAGGGCCAGGCCAGGGCCATCAGCTGAGGCTCCTCTCACACCCTGCCCTCCTCCAACAGGACAGTCGCTCTGAGCATGAGCGCCAGTACCTGCTGTGCTCCGGCTCGAGCGGAGTGGAGAACACGGAGCTCGTCAAGTCACCCAGGTGGGATGGGCTGGGCCAGCATGCAAGCTGGATGCCCACCCAGGGTCCCTGAGGGTCCTTGGTGTGGATCCTCCCCGAGGACTGTGGCCCCTCCTCTAGCATGAGGGTGGAGCCCATGGTCCCCTGGAGAAGGCCAGGAGGGTGGGCCTGGAAAGAGATGGTCCCCTTTTCTGTAGGGGCTCAGGGCTGCTAGGGGAAGGCAGGGGTGGGCTGTCGGCACCCCCTCCCCAGACCCTCACCTAGGCGGCTGGTGAGGAGGGTCCAGCCTGGCTTAGCCCTGAGCCTGTGCCCCTGCCGTGTCCCTGCAGTGAGTACCTGATGATGCTGATGCCGCCCAGCCAGGAGGAGGAGAAGTGAGTAGAAGCGGCCGGACACCCTCTCCCTTTCTGGGCGGGCCGCCTCTAACCCGCCTGCTCTGCTTTCCCCAGAGACAAGCCCGTGGCCCCCAGCAACGTCCTGTCCATGGCCCAGCTGCGCACGCTGCCCCTGGCTGATCAGATCAAGATCCTGATGAAGAATGGTGGGTGCCCATCCCCTACCCTCCCAGGGGCCCCAGTCCCAGTGGCTCCTGAGGAATAGACTCTGTGGGACAGCGAGGACCAGGGGGCAAGGCCAGAGGCCCCTGCTGCCCACAGTCTGCTCAGCTTTGCAGCTGTATCCGTGTCTGGAAAGATAATGCAGGACGGCAGTGCTGCCGGCCCCTGCAGACGGGCTCGGGGTTCCCGTGAATGCGGACGGCAGTGCAGCCGGGGCGGTCCCCGCAGGTGGGCTCAGGGTTCCTGTGAATGCGGGACAGTAGTGCGTCTGGCCCCCGCAGGCGGGCTTGGGTTCCCGTGCCATGCTCGCCACTTGCCTGTCGTGCTCTTGGGCAGGTCACTAACCTTTCGGAGGCTTCGTTTGTTTTTCTGTGAAAAGAGACTAATGATAGTTCCTGGGGACCAATGTGAGGAATCAGAGAGGAGGCTTCTAAAGTACAGGGCCTTGCAGGTGAACATGGACTAGGGACTTTTTTTTTTTTAAAGAGACGTGGGGTTTTGCTGTGTAACTCCTGGGCGCAAGTGATCCTCCTGCCTCAGCCTCCCGGGTGGCTGGGCCTACAAGCAGACACCACTCACTGTGCCGGCTCAGAGTCATTTTCATGACAGTGTCTTCACTGGCACTGCTTCTGGATACCCTCACCAGACCTGGCAACATAAGGACTGGTCTCCTTTTCTCAAAGGACTCTTGAGAGCCAGAACCTTTAGGGCACCCGTGGCTGGTGAACAACAGACCTGATCCTTGAGCTCAGAATGGAGCCCCAGATCCTGGGCTCGTCCTTTGAGATGCCACCATGAGCTCTTGGGAGTCTAAGGAGAGAGGGGAGCTCTGTGATATACCCGGGATTGCAGGCTGCCTTCCTGCAGAGGACTTGGAACTTTTTTTTTTGAGACAGTCTTGCTCTGTTGCCCAGTCTGGAGTGCAGTGGCACAATCTCGACTCACTGCAACCTCCGCCTCCTGGGTTCAAGCAATTCTCATGCCTCAACCTCCGGAGTAGCTGGGACTACAGGTGCCCGCCACAACACCCACCTAATTTTTGTATTTTTAGTAGAAATAGGGTTTCGCCTTATTGGCCAGGCTAGTCTCAAACTCCTGGCCTCAAGTGATCCACCTGCCTCGGCCTCCCAAAGTACTGTGATTACAGGCGTGAGCCACCATGCCCAGCCAAAATTTGGACTTTCCCTGGGCCCTGCCCAGGGCTCACTTGGGCAGGAGCTGAGGCCAGCAGACCACAGTGATTGAGGGCACCAACTGGAGCCAGGTGGCTTGGGTTCACTTCCTGGCTCTGCCACTTCCTAGCCAAGAGAGCATGGGTGAGTTTTGAAGCCTTTCTAGGTCTGAGTAGTAATATCCCCTTCCTCCTGAGGCACCCCTCAGTCTTCCTCAAGGGGCACTTCATAGAGTCCTTGGATTCCATGAGATGCCCAGTGCCTGGCATGCAGTGAGCAGCCTGAGAGTGTCAGCTGTTGGCTATGATGGGTGTCATTACTGTTAGTTATCACATTCTGGGGGTATTACATGACCTTGAAGCTATGCAGACTCTTGGAGGGGAGGGAAGGGCCCGGCCCCTCTTCCTTGTCTGATGTCTCCTGCGTCGTCCTCAGTGAAGGTCATGCCTTTTGCCAACTTGATGAGCCTCCTGGGCCCCTCCATTGATTCCGTGGCTGTTCTGCGGGGCATCCAGAAGGTGGCGATGCTGGTCCAAGGGAACTGGGTGGTGAAGAGGTAAGTTGTGTTTTCTATTTTTTATTATTTTATTTTATTTTTTTCCTTGAGGCAGAGTTTCACTCTTGCCCAGGCTGGTATGCAGTGGTGGAATCTCGGCTCACTGTAACCTCTGTCTCCCAGGTCCAAGCGATTCTCCTGCCTCAGCCTCCTGAGTAGCTGGGTTTACAGGTGCATGCCACCATGCCCGGCTAATTTTTGCATTTTTAGTAGACATGAGTTTCACCATGTTGGCCAGGCTGGTCTCGAATCCTAACCTCAAGTGATCCACCCACCTTGACCTCCCGATGTGTTAGGATTATAGGTGTGAGTCACCGTTGTATTTTTAGTAAAGATGAGGTTTCACCGTGTTAGCCAGGATGGTCTCAATCTTCTGACCTCGTGATCTGCCCACCTCGGCTTCCCAAAGTGCTGGGATTACAGGCGTGAGCCACTGTGCCCGGCTGCATTTAAACATTTTTTAAATTAACACATAATGTACATATTTATGGCGGCAGTGTGAAATCTAAATACGTATGTATACAATGTAATGATCAAATCAGGGCAATTAACATATCTGCCCCCTCAAACATTTCTCATTTTTGTGTTGGGCACATTCAAACCTCACTTTTCTAGCTATTTGAAATTTATAATAAATTGTTCTTGATTATAGTCACCCTATAGTACCCTTTGTCCTGCCTACATTGGAATTTTATATCATTCTTACCATCTGCTGGATTCATTTCTGTTTCTGTTTTTTCCTGCTAACTTGGAAGTTATGCTGTTTGGGCACATATATTGATTACCCTACAGTTTTCAGCTTGCATTCATGACTTAACACATTTTAATGTTAATTGCTGCTTTTTACCCCATTCCAGACTATTCAGAGATCTTAGAATATTTTATAGCTATCCTCCTTCCTACTTATACAGTGCTGGATTGGGGGGGAGGGGTGTGTGTATTTTTTTTTTTTTAATTTTTTACCTTTTTAATTTGCCGATCTTTTCTATTGTTCCAATTTTAGTATATGTGCTGCCGAAGAGAGCACAGGATTGGTATATTTTATATTTTATTTTTTGAGATAGTCTCGCCCTGTTGCCCAGGCTGGAGTGCAATGGTGCAGTCTCAGCTCACTGCCTCTTGGGTTCAAGCGATTCTCCTGCCTCAGCCTCCCAAGTAGCTGCGATTATAGGCGAGTGGCACCATGCCCGGCTAATTTTTGTATTTTTAGTAGAGGCGGGGTTTTGCTATGTTGGCCAGGCTGGTCTTGAACTCTTGACCTCAGGTGATGCACCCGCCTCGGCCTCCCAAAGTGCTGGGATTACAGGCGTGAGCTACCGTGCCCAGCCTGGGGTATTTTAATTCTCTCTCTATTTTCAGCCCCATAAGACATTACTGTATCCAGCCAATCAATATTCCTCACTCACATGTTTATAATTTAGTCATCGTTCCTTTCTGCATCTCTGAGTTTCTATCTGGGATCATTTCCTTGTGCCTAAAGAATGCTATAGTATTTCCTTTAATGTGGGTCTGTTGGTGATGCATTTCCTTGGTTTTTGTGTGTGTGGAAACGTCTGTTTCACCTTTGTTCTAGAATTCTAGCTTGGTGGTTATTTTCCTTTCCACGCGTTGGTATGATTTTGTTGTGTTCTGACTTCATTGTTTTTGTTGGCAGTTTCATTCTTATTCCTTTGAAGGCCGTCTGCCTTTGTTTTCCTCTGGCTGCTTTTAGGAATTTCTTTGTTTTTGGCTTTCTACGGGTTCATTTAGATGTGTCTCAGTGTGAATTTTTTACATACTCTGCTGGGGATCACAGGTCTGGAGCGTGTGGCTTGATGCCTTTCAGTAGTTTCTCTTCTCCTGCGAATCCTCGCCTAGACCATGTGTGGCCTTCACGAGACCATCAGTTTCAAGGGATTAGGATAGGGATGTCTGTTTTGACTTCTGCTTTATGTCCCTAGTACCCGCCTGGTTATTACCAATGCAGACTCTTGGTAAATAATGTGGCTACGTTTTACTTGAATTATATTGATTCTAAATGATGTAGTATAAATTGCATTAATAACTCACTTTTTAAGTAGTGTAGTTTAAGGTGAGCAATGTGACAAAATGTGAAATGTTGCACATTTTAAGAAAATACATCTCATAGTCGTAGAGTATATTAGTGTTACTGCCACGTGGTGGCGCCCTTGCACTGCTCCACAGACGCCCAGCGCAGTCTGTCAGCACCTTGAGGCTGTTGTCCTTTGTTACAAGTTTTCATTGTGCAAGGCCTTTGCTATGGTGCATTGCGTGTTACATGGGACCACCTGTGTATATTTACACCACAAATGAATGAAAGCCAAGAGGGGTCCTCCCGTCACACACCTGAGGACACTGGCCCAGGGAGGCATGGGACTTGCCAAAAGTCTAGCAGCAAGGCAGTCGCAGAGCCTGGTTAGAACCCAAGCCTCATGGCTCAGCCCTGGGCTCTGCACCTAGCACTGCATGTGTCCCCTGGAGGTGCTGCCCCTTTTAGTTTCGCCCTGTCCTGGGGACTGGAAGGTAGGGACTTGGGGACTGTGGGCATTCCACCTGCCCCGGCACCTCTGTAAGTCCTACTCTGCTGCTGCCCATGCTGCCACGTCAGGGGACCCTGGGTGAGGGTCCTGTGTGTCCCTGTGAGGAGACAACGCAAAATCCATGCCTTCATTCAGTCACTATGGCTAGACTGCTCATCCTGTGCCGTGGACCGGGCTCTCATTCAGACACTGCCCCTGGGAATGGGGGCTGTTACAGTTGCGCTCCCTGAATGCAGAGATCACAGCACAGACCAGGCTTGTTCGGTCAGCACCCACTTAGTAGGTACCTTCGCTGTGGCGGCAGTGATGAGCCACATCGGCAGAGTCTGTGTCCCCAGAGTGTGGCCTTGCAGGATGAGTGACGGTTGCCACGTGGACCTGAGGCAGGGGGAAAAGGAGGGCCTGGCAGCGAGGGAGCGGCAGTCAGAGCACAGGCGCCATGGCGGGGGTTGAGCCGGGTTGCAGGGCCTGCGGCTGGAGCTGGGTCAGGGCTATGCTCTGGAGATTCTCGTGTCCTGCTGTCCAAGGCCCCGGCCTTTCCCCTGAAGTTCCCTGAGCCTTGAGTGCTGGCCTGTTCTCTCCAAGGGCTAACGCGCCTCCCGTGCCTCTGACCTCGGTTCATGCTCACCTGCCCCTTTCAGCAGGTGGCCAAGGGCGTGCGGATGGCTTCGTCCCTGCTTCTCTTGGTGTCGCGTGCAGGGACCAATTGTCTTCCAGAGTCCTGGGCTCCTTGAGGTCCCGGGCTGTTCCTCACCTTGTCTGTCTCTGAGCCCGTGACCTCTCCCTGAACGTGCAGGGGGCTTAGGATGAGGCTGGTGTGCGTGGTGGGTTGGGGGTAATAAGAGGAAGAACTCTTGGGGGTGGGTGTGGGGTAGGGGGCTGCTTCTTTCCCAGGTGTGTGTTCACAGATGTGGCTCCTGAGGGGAGCTCTCGGGGCTCAGGCCTGTACCCAGCCCACGTTGGAAAGAGGCGTGGGCTGGGACTCGGCCGGGAGGGGCAGCAGTAGAGGGGACTCAGGACAGGGACTGACCTGCCACCCTCACCTGCATTGGCAGTGACATCCTATACCCCAAGGACTCGTCCAGCCCTCACAGCGGCGTGCCTGCCGAGGTGCTCTGCCGGGGCCGAGACTTCGTTGTAAGTACCTTGGGTTCTCTGGACCCACGGTGGGGGCGTGGGAAGAGGGGGGCAGCCGTGCAGAGCTTCTGAAGACCTGGGCCTGGCAGAGGCTCCAGTTGGAGGCGGGTGTGTGAGGAGGCCCTGGCCTCTGCTTTTCTCCTCCTTCCCCTCAGAAGCCTGGAGTCTCAGGCTCGAAAGAACCTTCCGGTTCTCTAGCACAGTTGGGGTGGGTCAAGAAGCACGTTTCATTCGGCCTGAGTGGTGGTTTAGAAATACTGCCTTGGTTGTCAGATTTTATAAATTGAAATTTTGATGCAAACCAGATGTCTAGCTGTCAAGGGTAATCGGACTGCCTGACACCCCTGGGGCCACTTCCCCACAGGGTGCTAGTGGTCCCCAGTTCACCACAGTCCCAGGGTGCCTTTGCCTCCCTTGTGCCTGTCCCTGGAGTTTGGGACTCCTGAGCTGGTGTCTCCCTTCTTCCCATCACCCCACCCATGGCCTCCCTCTCAAGGCCTGGAACTCCATGCAGCTGGGAGCCACAGTCTTCCTAGGTTTGGTGCTGGCTGAAGCATGTCCCCCAGGAGCTGTCCCGCACCCCTTGGCGTGCTGGTATGCCGTCCCAGTCACAAGGCAGCCCTTAAGCTGAAGAAAGCATCTGCCTCTTCTCTTCCTGAAGGAGCCTCCCCAACTCCTCTGGGCAGTCGGTGTCCTGGTGCCTGAGCAGCGTCTTTGCTCCTAGGGGTCAGCATGCACGATCACCACTCCCAGGCTTGCCTTCCCAGATAAAGTGCCATTTGTCCCCAGCTGCCCCTGCCCTCCCCACTCCAGTGTGTAGACACTGTCAGAACTGGGGGCTTGGGAGGGGGCGTGGTCCAGTCTACGTTAGCATAGGTGATAGTCATCCATTCCCTGTGTCTCTCAGCCAGCCACCCTTATCTCTCCCAGTCACCCCACAAATTTAATCAGAGTGCAGGAGACCTGTTGAGGCAGAGTGGAGGCTGCAGGGGGCCGAGAGCTTCTGGAAGGATAGGCGGCCTCCCACCAGCCATTAGCAGCTACCACTGTGAAGTGCCACCTATGCAGAGCGCGAGTGTCTGTGGCAGCCCCTCCCAGCCCGAGTCCTCACTGTATCCTCGGAGCCGGGCAGGGCATCTCCCGCCCCAGGGAGCGCTGTGGTCTAGGTGGGGTAGGTGGTCTCATGGTCCCCCTGGAAGAGATGGGCCTGGAGCTCCTTTAAGAGAAAAGGAGGGAGGTGCAGAGCTGAAGGGACTGCCTGAGGCCACACTGCTGGGAAGAGTCAAGGCCAGGAGCCCAGGTCTGTCCCAAGCTCTGGCTCCCAGGCCTGCCAGGTGAGTTCCCGGGACAGTCCTGGGAGCAGTCTGTGGCTGCCCCCAGAACGTGCTGCTTCTTCTCCCTCAGATGTGGAAGTTCACGCAGAGCCGCTGGGTGGTTAGGAAAGAGGTGGCAACCGTGACCAAAGTAAGTGGTGTTTTTGTGGTCTGAGGCCCAGGCTGCTGCTGGAGGGGAGGGGGCTGGCTGTGCCTCTCACCCTGGGCCCCCTTCGCTCCAGCTCTGCGCCGAGGACGTGAAGGACTTCCTGGAGCACATGGCTGTGGTGAGGATCAACAAAGGCTGGGAGTTCATTCTGCCTTACGACGGGGAGTTCATCAAGAAGCACCCAGATGTGGTCCAGCGGCAGCACATGCTGTGGACGGGTATCCAGGCCAAGTAAGCACCTGGGGCTGGGGAGGGGCAGCCCGGTGATCCCAGCAACCCCACATCCCGGAGAGCACTATCAGGGCGGATCCGAGCAGCCTCTTGAAACCCCACATCTGGGGAGAGCACAGTTGGGCTGGATCCGTGTATGAAGGGCAGGTGGGGGTCCGTGGCACCACACTGCTCCCCCACGCTCCTGCCCCAGGCTGATAGGCATTGCTGGCTGATCCCACCGTCCTTTCAGTACGGGACACACAGTCAGTACCTGCTCATCAGGGTGGTTGTGCTCTGAGGGCTCAGGGAAGAGGGATGTGATGGAGAGAGGGAGCAGTCAGGAGCAAGAGCCCGGGCCTGGGGGCCAGAGGGGTATTGGCAGGAGACTGATGGGGTCGGGGTGGTCGTGGGGCCCTGCACTGCCAGAAGAGGGACCCAGTAGGGCTGACCGAGCTCCAAGCCCACGCTGTTGTCAGTAACCAGCACGTCCTGGGGCCTAAGGGGTGGTTGTTTCTCTTGTGAAGCAGATGGTAGGGGACGTGGTTTAAAGTTAATGGGGTTACTCTTCTTTTCAGACTGGAAAAAGTCTATAGTCTTGTAAAGGAAACCATGCCAAAGAAGCCGGATGCACAGTCAGGTGTGTGAGGGGCTTTGGGCTGGGTGGCCCCGACTCCTCACTGCGGCTCCGGAAGGGCTGCTGTGCTAGATAGAGCTTGTCAGGCCCAGGCCTGGAGAGGGTGGAGGGCTCTCACTGTCCACCCTCCACCCTCCACCCTCCACCCTCCTTCCTTTCCCGCCACCCACAGACCGCAGCTGGTCGCTTGCCCAGCAGCAAGCCTCAGGGATGGAGGCTTGCGGATTCCAGGGCTGGGTCTGGGTTCCAGGCCTCTGAGGCCCACTCACCCCCTTGGGTCAACAAGCGGGCCAGGAAGAGATGCTCGGGGGAGGAACTCAGCAGCACGCATTCCCGCATGACTCTCGGCTCATTTGGACAGTTTTCACTTCACTGATGGGGCGGCTGATTGCCGAGAAGGGTTGGGGATGAGACCAGGACGGGCCACTCGCTTCAGCCCCACGGTCCCCTGCTGGGCCTTTGGCTTCCGATCCCTGTGCCCTCCTGAGCAGTGCTGCCTCCCTCCCCGCAGGGCCTGCTGGGCTGGTCTCTGGGGACCAGCGGATCCAAGTAGCCAAAACCAAGGCCCAGCAGAACCACGCGTTGCTGGAGCGGGAGCTGCAGCGGCGGAAGGAGCAGCTGCGGGCGCCTGCGGTCCCGCCCGGTGTGCGGATCAAGGAGGAGCCGGTGAGCGAGGAGGGCGAGGAGGACGACGAGCAGGAGGCGGAGGAGGAGGAGCCCATGGACACTTCCCCCAGCGGCCTCCACAGCAAGCTGGCCAACGGGCTGCCTCCCGGGCGGGCTGCAGGCACGGACAGCTTCAATGGGCACCCGCCCCCGGGCTGCGCCAGCACCCCTGTGGCTCGGGAACTGAGGGCCTTCGTGGAGGCCACCTTTCAGAGACAGTTTGTGCTCACGCTGAGCGAACTCAAGCGCCTCTTCAACCTGCACTTGGCCAGCCTGCCCCCCGGCCACACACTCTTCAGCGGCATCTCGGACCGCATGCTGCAGGACACGGTGCTGGCCGCTGGTTGCAAGCAGATACTGGTGCCTGTAAGTAGAGCCCACGCTGCTGGGATAGGCGGATAAAGGGGCTGCCTGCGGCCTCTCGGGAGGGCACCTGCGCAGAAAGGAGCTGTGGGGAGAAGTCGGCTCACCTGGTGAAGGGCCTGAGCCCTGCCTGCCAGGGGGATGGGGGATGGGGGTGGGGAGAACCAGCTGTTGGGAGGCCACGTGGGGACACGGGAGGCCATGCTTGGTGAGCATTTGCTCTCATGTGGGCCTAGGTGTGACATGGGCAAGTCAGCTTCTCCGAGGCTCTGTCCTCATGAAGTGGGATCATGTTGGGTTTTATGTCACAGGATTGTGGTAGGGGCTACATACGGTGTCTGAAGGCCCGGCCTATTGTCTAGCCTGCCGCAGGGCCTAGTGAAACAGGGCCTCTGCCTGGTTTCTCACCCTGTCCTCCACCAAGAACGCCTGACGGTTTCCTACTAGCTTTGCCATTGTTTGGAATGATTTAACTTCTAAGATCGTTTGATCTTCTTTGCAATCTGCAGATGAAGAAACTGAGGCTCCAAGGAATGAAATGTACGTTTAAAGGTCGCTACCTAGGAGGTGGTAGAGCTGGAATTTGGACCTCAGTGTAGTGGCCTGGAGTTTTGAATCCTTTGTGCTCAGCTAAGATGAGCTGCTTCCCCACAGCTGTGCCAGCACCCCAGCATGGAGCTTGGGCTGGGTCCTGGCGGCCTCCCTGTGCATCAGAAGCAAGCTGACCAGCTCAGCGCTGTGCTCCCAGCACTTGCAGTGCCAGGCCTTGAATGTGGTATTGCAAGCCTCCTGCCCCCTTCCCCATGGGCTGCTTTTCCATAACTGGGAGGGGCCCTGACAGGGAGGAGCAGAGTGTGTGCTGGGGACTGTTTCCCTGCGCTGATGATGGAGAGTGCCAGGTGCTGCCTGAGGCATACCTTTCCCATGCTCCTTTTCCACAAGGCTCTGCCCAGACCTGGCAGCAAAATGGGGTGAGGTGGGGCTGTGGTGGTCTCTAAGAAAGCACTGATGTTTTCCATTGCCAAGGTCAGGAGCGCCTGCAGCCTTGGGTGATGATCTGAGGCCAAAGCCCATCCCTGTATATGAGGAATAGAAACTAGGACAGGAGGCCCTGTGGCACCTAGGCTGTCTCAGGGGATTGGCCCTGCTGGCAGGCAGCCCCCTGTGGGAGGTACTGGCGGGGTTTGGGCTCCTACCCACCCAGCACATGGGTCTGGATTTCCACAAGCTCACCTTTCTTCATGAGCTGGGCCAGGCCAGGGAGGACACCTGCCTGACATTAGCAAGGTTGTTTTGGGCCGCTGGAGTGGACAGAGGTGAGGGGTGGGACATGGCCACCCTCAGACACCCCCACTGCTCCTTCCGGACCCCCTCTGTCCATGTTGCTTTGGGGTGGGGCTGGCGTCTTCAGGAGGCACCATGGCCCTAGCTGTAACGCTGTCCTTGCCATCCTGACAAGGAGACTGTATCGTAATCACATCCAAGATGTAAGAGACCTCAGATCCCAACCACTTCCGTGTTCTACGTGAGGGAGCTGAGGTCCAGGGCAAGCGAACAGATCGAGGACTTGACTTGAACTCCTGGTTCTGCTGCTTACTAGCTGTGTGACCATGAACAGTGAGCTAAATCTCTCTGAGCTTACTTTTCCCCACGTACTACCTCCCGTTTCTAATGCTTAAATGCGAGTGTGTACTGGAGGCCTCACAGGGCTTTTACTGGTAGTAACCATTATTGCTACTTGTGTGATGGAACCAGGACTGGAAACTACCATCCCAGACGCCCCCTCCCTGTCCCCTTCTCTCCAGGACCCAGGCCTGTGTCACACTCGTCCTGGTCCACCTTTGGACAAAGTGGCCTGGATTGCTTGGGAGTCAGGCAGTGCCTGTAACCCACACTGACACGGTGCGTGTGGGAAGCAGTTGAAAAGAATCCCCAGGGTACCCTAAAGGAGTTATGGGGAAGGGGGCACCCCTCCATCAGGGTTGGCGTCTTCAGGAGGGAGGACTCTGGGTGTTAAAGCAGAGTTGAGTTGGTGCCAGTCTGATGGGGAAACAGACGCAGCTTCCCCACTGTATGGAGGATATGTGCAGACTCGAAGCTGGGCATTTCACTGGGCCCATCACACTCCCCCTTTCTCTTGCTGGAGCCCTGTCAGGCCCTGGGGGGGGTGTGCTGGCCTCCTCCCCATGGTGAGGTGACAGGTGCAGGTTTGTGGCTGCCCAAGGCTGGGATTGGAACTCACGTTCCTGCATCTGGGCTGGGGCACACAGGGAGTGGTGAGGCAAGCAAGTGGATCCATGGGGTAGAGATGGAGAAGCAACTCACACCTGGGCCTTGGTCAGTTTCCCCCACAGACTGCTGCTTCCCCGGATGAGCAGAAGGTGTTTGCCCTCTGGGAGTCTGGAGACATGAGTGATCAGGTGAGGTGAACTTTGCTGCCATCTTCCCCAAGAGTAGGGGGGTTTCCTGCAGGGTTGGAGGCCTTACGGGACATGTGTACCCGAGGTGCAGCCACACAATGCAGATTTTCTGGCACACTCGGTTTTAAATATTCTGCTGCAAGTCTGTACGCTGACAAAATAAGCTGTATCTGCTAATAGTCTGAACCTAAACCAGTGGTTCCCAGATGCCAGTCTGTGAGCCAGCTCCATCAGAATCATCTTTTAAAAAATACAGGCTGGGCATGGTGGCTCATGCCTATAATCCCAGCATTTTGGGAGGTCAAGGCGGGTGGATTACCTGAGGTCAGGAGTTCGACACCAGCCTAACCAATATGGTGAAACCCCATCTCTACTAAAAATACCTGTGGTGGCGGGAGGCTGAGATAGGAGAATTGCTTGAACCTGGGAGGTGGAGGTTGCAGTGAGAACCGAGATCACACCGCTACACTCCAGACTGGGCGACAGAGCAAGACTGTGTCTCAGAAAAAAAAAAATACATAGATTCAGTTCCATTCAGTAGGTGTGGGATACTGTCCTGGGTATCTGAATTTCTGTAAAGCTTCCTGAGCGACTCTGATGCCAGCCAGGCTTACAGAGCGCTGGTGGCGCACATTTCTCAGGTGGCCTCTGGCAGCAGGAATCAAAAGGATTCCTTGTCAGGTCTCAGGTTCTGGACTTTTAGGTTAAATAAATTGGTCGTTTTGCCTGTAGTCACACCGTGGCAGGGAGGGTCACAGGTGTCCAGTGCCCAGAAATGTGAGTGGAAGCAGCAGTGCCTTGTGCATGTGTGGTGCAGTCACGGACCCTGCATCCCAGAAGCTTTTCTTAGGCCGTGAACGTACCTAACTTGATGGTCAAAACGCCAGTCAGTCTGACTGTGTCTAGGTCCTGCTCCTAAGGTGTGGGGAGCAGGGAGTCAGCAGAAGTCCCACTGAGCTCTCTGTCCCCAGCTGCTGCTTAGGGAAGCCAACTGGCAGACTGAGGATCTAAGGGGCTGGGGCCTCTTCCTGACCTAGCTTGAGTGCTTTTGGCCGGAATAGAGGGTATCTGAAATACTTTGATAAGAAAAAGGAAAAAGAAAGTCATAAATGCAGATTTGTAACATCAAATCAGACTAAAAGTTTTAATAGGAAAGCTCTTGCACTGCCTGACCTGACTGCCACCCCTCAGAGGTGACCACTTTTATTACTACTTTTTTTAATAGAAACAGGGTCTATGTTGGCCAGGCTAGTCTTGAACTCCTGGCCTCAAGCAGTTCTCCTGCCTCAGCTTCCCAAAGTGCTAGGATCACAGGCATTTAAATCACCAAAAGATACCACTAAACCAGCTGCCCCCATTAAAAAAAAAAAAAAATCAGCTTGTCATTAGCAATGGGCTTCCCATTGTGGTGGATGAGATTTAGCTCTCAACTATTTTAGGAGACTGTAGAGATAGATAGGTTATGCCAATTTTTTTTTTTTTTTTTTTTTTTGAGATAGCATCTGAGATAACCTGTCACCTAGGCCTGGAGTGCAGTGGTGCCATCTCAGCTCACGCCTCCCGCGTTCAAGCAATTCTTGTGCCTCAGCCACCCGAGTAGCTGGGATTACAGGCTTGTGCTGCCACACCCAGCTAATTTTTGTATTTTTAGTAGAGATGGGGGGGTTTCACCACGTTAGCCAGGCTGGTCTGGAACTCCTGGCCTCAAGTGATCCGCCCACCTTGGCCTTCCAAAGTGCTGGGATTACAGGCATGAGCCACCATGACCGGCCTTTACTTCTTTTTAATTGGCTATCATTGTTTATAGCACTGTCACGGAATGAACTGAAAATCCTTTCATTGTAGAGCCAAACATCAGTAATATATACTATGATTGCATTTCCTTGTTCACTACTTCCTGTTTTCACTTGTGTAATTTTCTGAACACATGTGTACCAAGGGTGATACTTTGCTTAATTAAGCCTGGTTCGCTGGAAGCCTCTCCCTCTGCTTCTCCAGTGAGACTGGCTCTTCGCCATGGCTGTTGCTGAATTGTGGAATCTCTGCTTCTTCCTTGCTTTAGCTTCTAAAGAGACAGGAGTTGTCTGCATTCTTTCATGTCTTAAAATGGCTTTCTTTTAACCTTCAGTATTACAATACAGTATTACTGTTTGGGACTAGACTTTTAGGAGGCAAATGCTACTTTATGTAGCAGTCTCAACTGTTTACATGAACCATAGCAAAAAAAAGAAAAAAAAAAAGAATCAAATCCATCTCCTCTTAATGTTTGCAGAAAGATGCAAACAAAACCAGCTAAGTATGGAACAATGTGTAAGTAAGGTTATCACACTTTGATGTAAAAGTTTCTATTTTTTTTTTTTTTTTTAGTAGAGACGGGGTTTCACCGTGTTCGCCAGGATGGTCTCGATCTTCTGACCTCGTGATCCACCCGTCTCGGCCTCCCAAAGTGCTGGGATTACAGGCTTGAGCCACCGCGCCCGGCCAAAAGTTTCTATTTTTACGTGACCAAATGATTTGCCTCTCAAAATTCTAGTCCCAGACAAACAGTAATACATAAAGCATCTTTTGTCTTTTTTTCATCCAGGCTGGAGTACAGTGGCACGATCTCGGCTCACTGCAACCTCCGCCTCCCGGGCTCAAGCAATTCTCTTGCCTCAGCCTCCTGCGTAGCTGGGATTATAGGCATGTGCCACCACGCCTGGGTAATTTTTGTATTTTTAGTAGAGACGGGGTTTCACCATGTTGGACAGGCTGGTCTTGAACTCCTGACCTCAGGTAATCCGCCCGCCTCGGCCTCCCAAAGTGCTGGGATTTCAGGCGTGAGCTGCCGTGCCTGGCATGAAGCATCTTTAAGAGAGTTTCCATTGTTTACGTTTTCAGAGTTGTTGAAATTCCATAACATTCCCGTTCTTGGTCTTTTAAATTTGGCCTGTATTCTTTCCTTTATACCAAACTGCAGAATTTTTCATTATTCTGTATATCAGTCAGTGCAATTTCAGCTGTGCCCTGGTATGGGTCATTATTGTACTAGACAATTGAGTTCTTACAAAATCCTGTGAGTTGTTAGACTTTTTTGTGCTCTTTCAGAATTCTTATGACAGATATTAGACATACTGAATTCAGTATTTTCTATTCAATTTTTATTTTGGGGTGTAACGTATTTTACGGCATCCTGTTTCATGGATGCAGTGGCATGTTTGTGTGTTAAGACTTCACACCAATTTTGACACCCTCTTCTCATCTCTGTGCAGCTTAGATTGTGGCTTCGCCTGCCTGCTAACTCCGATGCACTCCTGCATTTTACCATGCAGACATACGTTGAAGCCACTCATCCTCTCATGTCTCTTCACCAGTTCTTTTGTTATGCTGGCATATACCTTTATTTTTATTTATATTCAAGTTTCCACACAAAGCGTTAATGCCTTTACTTTTATTTATGCTTTTATTTCTGTACACTGTCTTGCTGGGTCTCTAGAGATGACTTGGCTCATCTTTAACCAGAGGTACTGGATGAGGGTTTTTAATCAGAGACTGCAACACAAAGTTAGGTGCATGGCTTGGGTGTCTTGTTCAGGGATGTTTCTCATTTTAGATCACTGTTTCCCAGAATAATGTGTTTTTGCTACTAAAGCATCGACAGGTTTTGCTTGAAATTTTTTCCAAAAATTACCGGGTACGCCGAAACATGATCCAGTCTCGGTTGACTCAAGAGTGTGGAGAAGATCTCAGTAAACAGGAGGTGGATAAAGTACTAAAGGTACCTCCATTTTGTGCATAACAATATCAAAGACTCTGGAAGGGGCTGACAGCATGGAGAAGGGACTCTAGTGTCTTTGTGTATATGAAATCAGGCTTCCTTGGGACCCCCTCCCCAGACAGTCTTGTCTTCAGCAACTCTTAATGATTGGCATTGGTTAGGGAAGGGGTTATGTGCAAGAGGACTGACCCCTTCAAATAATATAGTCACAGGGGTGTCCAAAGGAAAGAACACAGCCATGGGTGCTTAATTTCTGTTTCTGATTGGGCCAGTAATGCCCCTTTCTCATCCCTCTTCTCTGCTTATCACTAGAGACAGAAACTAAAAACCATGGCTTCAGGCTGCTAAAAGCCTAAAACGAAATAGAACAACAAAATACAGTGGGTTGGGTGAGCTTGGCAGTGGGTAGGCATCTTCTAAAATGAGAGGGCCTAGTTGAGAATCCTCACTCCACTCCCCCTTGAATTTTGAACTACTCTTCTGATTGTTGCCATAGCCACATACATGACTTTCAGTAGAATCCATTCTTAAATTTGGTTTAAAAAGGAGTATCTGTTTACTATATATGAAAGCACCTAATGTTCAAGCTATAATGCTTTTCTGAAGTGACTGTAGTACAAATACCAACCATATATTGCAGCAACACTGAGACACAGAAAACTGATGACAGTGTCTTGTTTTGATTAAACATCCAGAGCCATATAAGTAATACTATTTTTTAAGCACCCTTGTTCTGGGCATGTCAGTATTTGTATTTCATAGATCCTCACTTTTTTTTTTTGAGACAGAGTTTCGCTCTTGTTGCCCAGGCTGGCGCGCAATAGCACACTCTCGGCCCACTGCAACTACACCTCCCAGTTTCAAGCAATTCTCCTGCCTCAGCCTCCCAAGTAGCTGGGATTATAGGCGTGAGCCACCATGCCCGGCCCACCCTCACTTTTAAAATACCCCTGAGGAATGGCTGGGCACAGTGGCTCACGCCTGTAATCCCAGCACTTTGGGAGGCCGAGGCAGGAGGATCACCTGAGGTCAGGAGTTCGAAGCCAGCCTGACCAACATGGAGAAACCCCATCTCTACTAAAAATACAAAATTGGCCGGGTGTAGTGGTGCATGCCTGTAATCCCAGCTACTTGGGAGGCTGAGGCAGGAGAATCGCTTGAACCTGGGAGGCAGCAGTTGCGGTGAGCCGAGATTGTGCCATTGCACTCCAGCCTGGGCAATAAGAGCGAAACTCTGTCTCAAAAAAAAAACTACCCCTGAGGAGAGGGTGGCTGGTAGTAACCATGGTGGTATGCTTAGGCAGTTTTTGATTTCCTATTTGTATTCTATTCACTGATCATAAATCAAGTGTTGATATTGTGGACAGAATGTAGTTAGCTCCCTTACCTGCAAAAATCTGCACTTACCCTGTTTCTCTCTCATAGGACTGCTGTGTAAGCTATGGTGGCATGTGGTACCTTAAAGGGACAGTACAATCTTGACAATAGTGGCAAACCACTAACCCAGCAAATCTAAGCCCAAGGAAGAAGGGCAGAACCAGAAGTAGAGCCTCGACTTGCTTGAGACGACACAGAGCAAGAGGAACTGACCATCTCATGGCCTGTGGCATTGCATGGTGCAGTGGACAGAAGGGATTATCCTCAGCCAGTGGCAGGGTCAGCTTAAGTTAGATCACTCCCAGAAGAGACCAGCTGGGACCTTCTTTGCAGTACTATTTGAAATTCCTGATGTATTTTGCTTATTATTTGGTTTCATTCTCATAATAAAGAGAGTGTATACTGACATGGGCAGGATGATAAAAATCATGGTTTAATATTTTCTTTTGTAAACTTAATGCCAACAAGGTCTAAGTTATGTTTACAACATGAAGAAAACCTCAAAGTTTTTAATTTTTAAAATGCCTAGAAGACAATATTTAGTCTTGAATTATCTATCTGCTAAGACCTCCACCAATTTCATTAAACCAAACTGAATTATTCTACTCTTGGGATTCTGTGGCCACTTTACCTTTGACAACAACCTACTTTATGTAGCAGTCTCAACTGTTTACATGAACCATAGCAAAAAAATCAGAATCAAATCCATCTCCTTTTAATGTTTGCACAAAGATGCAAACAAAACCAGGTAAGTATGGAACAATGTGCAAGTGAGGTTATCACACTTTGATGTAAAAATTTCTATTTTGTGTATTTTTAAAATAAACGCTAACACTAAACTAGCATCATGGTGCTATCTTCAAATGATTACAGAAAGGCGATCTTGTTGGGCTCAGCGTTACATGTATCTAGAGGGAACAGAGCTAATGGAGGGAAACAGAGCAGCACTGTCTACTAGAAAGAGGTGAGTCATGTATGTAATTTTGAAAGTTTATAGCAGCCACATTAAAATAGTTTAAAAAGGTCATTTTAGCATATTATTTAGCCCAAAATATCTAAAACATCAACATATAATAAAAATATTAATATTTTACCTTTTTTTGTACCAAGTCTTCAAAATCTGGCATTTTACGCTTTCCTCAACACTCTCAATTTGGACTAGCCACATCGTAAGTGCTCAGATGCCACATGGGGCTATTTGCGACAGTATTGGACAGCACAGCCCTAGAAATGGATGGAAAAAATAAGAGTAAGCTAGGTTGGGTGAGATGTGAATTTTGGTATATAGTTAAGGCTTTTGCCATCTTTTTTGTACAACACAGCCACTAATTGTCTGAAGGTTTAAATGACGGTCTATGCTATTTCCGCACCCCCCCAAAATAAAACATCTAATATTTTAGCTATAGAATCACTAAGGCATTGATCAAGGATGTACTTTGCCAAATAAGTATTTGGTAACATAGCTTAACAGGTTGATCGTATATTGATTCTAACTATTAACATACGTGAACCTGAAAAGTAAAGTTACTAAAAGTGATTTGGAATATGTCTCAGCTCTTCCATCCTAACCTTCCTTCTCACTTTGAAAGGGGAAATGCTCATGTCGGATGGCACAGAATGTTAGTCCCATCACCTTGCAGAACTTAACTGACTCAGTGGAGAAGTCAGAGCCTTAAATACTTACATTGATAAAAATAATTAGTTAAAACACAAAACTCAAATAGCAAGAAAAAGAAACTTAAGGAATACAGGAGGGAACTATTGTTTTTAAAAAAAAATTGAGGAAATGGGATGTCAGAATAGGACTTTCCAGCACTTGTCCCCCTGCAGAAACATGAATTTAAACAACTATCCACAAACAGAAATACCTTCACAAGAGCTAAGGAACCATGAGAGATTACAGCACCTTGGTATACCACAGAAATAAGATGTATTGAAGAGGATAGGAGGGACAATTTTACATTACCTAGCTTACCCTCTCCCCAACCCCAGGCAGCACAGGGTGGAGAGAGAGAGACCCTCCACTTGGAGGAAGGAGAGGGAAGTAAACATTGGACCCCAAAATCATGCCAGCCCCAGACTCCAGGCCTGCCCCAGGAACACAGGTTCTAAGCATACCCACTGCCAGGCCTGTACCCATGAGCTCACACTCTAGCAGACACCCCCTCCCCACCCTGGTCCAGCCCCATCTGAGTAAACCCCAGCACCGGGCTGGCCCTCATAGACCTAGGCTCCAATATCCCCTGCAGACCCAGATTCTAGGCCAGCCCCCAGGACCCCAGGATCCATCCCTCAGAGACCTAGCCTCCAGGCCAGTATCTATATACCCTGGCTCCAGGCTGAGCTATATGCCCACAGGCCAGCACCCACAATCCCAGGCTCCAGTACAATACCCGTGGACCCAAGCTCCAGTGGACTCAGGTTCCAGGCATAGCCTCAATGCTAGGCATGCCCTAGCAGGCTGGGGCTCCAGAACCGTCCCTATGGACCCAGGACCTAGGCCCACTCCTGCAGGTTCAGGCTCCAGGCTATGGAGCTAGGCTTCAGGTCAGTTCCCTGGATGCAGGATCCAGGCCTGCCCTTGTAGATTCAGGCTCTGGTTGTACCCCTGCAGACCCAATCAACTGGCCCACTCCACTGGACCTACGTTCCAGGATTAATCCTATGCATGCAAGCACCAGGCTCATCCATCTGCTGACCTAGGTACTAGGTCAGCCTGCTCAAGGACTCCAGCAGCAAGCCTGCCCACAGACCACACCAGACAACTTGCCCAGAATCTCTGAATGGACTCACTGGTGAAGGGCTGTTCCACGCAAAGTCAGACTGCAAAGATTAGAATCAGTCCTTACACCTCATCCAATGTACAGACATCAACATATGACCACAAGGATCAAGAACAATCAGGGAGACATGCTATCACCAAAGTAACAAAGCACCAGAAATCTACCCTAAAGAAACGGATTTATGAACTGCCTGACAACTCAAAATAGTTTTAAGGATGTTCAGCAAACTTCAAGAAAATACACATACATAACTCAACAAAATCAAGAAAACAACCAAATCAAGAAACCTAATAGATCGAAGTTATTTATTTTTTACAAACCATTCTGAAGTTGAAAAATACAATGAATGAAATGAAAAAATAGAATAGTGAGCATCAACAGAATTGATAAAGCAGAGAGAATCTATGGACTCAAAGACAGATTATTTGAAAATATAGCCAGAGGAACAAAAAGAATGAAAAGGAATGAAGAAAGCCTACGGGATTTATGGGACAGCACCAAAAGAGCAAATATTTGAGTTACTAAGGAGAAGAAAGAAAGAAGTCACAAAACAGTAGTTTTCTACTACTGTTTTCCAGATCTGGAGAAAGATATAAATATCCAGGTGCAAGAATATCAAAAGTCTCCAATCAGATTCAATATGAACAAAACTATACCATGACATATTATAATCAAATTGTCAAAAATCAAAAGACAAAGGGAAGATCCTAAAAGCAGCTAGAGAAAAGAAGCAGATCACATATAAGGAAGTTCCAATAAGGCTAGCACTTCTCAGCAGAAACTTCCAGGCCAGGAGAGAGTGGGATGATACATTCAGAGTGCTAAAGGAGAACAAATTGCCAACCATGAATACTTTATCCAGCAATACTTCAGAAATGGAGAAAAAGACTTTCCCAGACAGACAAAAGCTGAAGCATTTCATCACCACCAGCTCTGTGTTTATAAAAAAATGTGAAAGGGAATTCAAGCTGGTAGAAAAGGATGTTAATTAGTAACATGAAAACACATGAAAGTATAAAACTGGTAAAAGTATACTGTCAAACTCAGGAATACTCTAATACTGTAATGGTGGTGGTGTATATTGCTTATCTTTAGTATAAAGGTTAAAAAATAAAACTATTAATAGCTAATTTGTTAAGGGATACACAATATAAAATTTGTAAATTGTGACCTCAAAAACAAAATGTGGGAGGGAATAGAATAAAAGTATAGTTTTTAATGCAATCAAAGTTACCTGCTTAAAATATCCCTGTGTTTTACATAAGCTTCATGATAATCACAAAGCAAAAACCTATAGCAGATACGGAAAAGATAAAAACGAATCAAAGCATAACTCTAGAGAAAATAAATCACAAAGGAAGACAGAGAGAAACAAAGGATCTACAAAACAACCAGAAAGCAACAAAATACCTATCCCTACTGGTAGGTAAGGAGTTACTACTGCAAATGTAAATGGATTAAATTCTCTAATCCATTTACTGTGACTGTAAATGGTTTAACTCTTCATAATCCAAAGACAGGGAGTGGCTGGATTAAAAAAAAAAAAAAGATCTAACTATATGCTGCCAAAAAGTCTCATTGAACCTGTAAGGGACACATAGAGACTGAAAGTGAAGGAATGGAAAATGGTATTTCATGCAAATAGAAACCAAAAAAGAACAAGAGAGCTATACTTACATCAGATAAACTTTAAGTCAAAACTGTAAAATGAGACAAGGTCACTGTGTAATGATAAAGGGGTCACTTAACAATTGTAAATATTCACCCAACATCTGAGCACCTAAATATAGAAAGCAAATATGAATAGATCTGAATGGAGAGATAGACTGTAATACAACAGTAGTAGGGGATTTCAATATCCTACTTTCAGTAAAGGTCAAGGCCCCCCCCCCGCCAAAAAAAAATCAGTAAGAAAGCATCAGACTTTAACTACACATTAAGCAAAATGGACCTACTAGACATATACAGGAGATTCCATCCAACAGCAGAATATACATTCTTCTCGAGCATACATGGAATATTCTCCAGGACAGATCATATATTAGGGCACAATCTTTAAGTATCTTTTCTAACCACAATGATATGAAACTAGAAATCAGTAACAGGAGGAATTTCAGAAAATTTACAAATATGTGGAAATTAAACATGCTCCTGAACAACAAATAGGCCAATGAAAAAAACTAAAAGGAAAAATTTTTTAAATATCTTGAGACAAAAATGGACACAAAACATGAAATACAACAAAAGCAGCTCTGAGACAGAAGTTTATAGCAATCACCACCTACATCAAAAAGAAAAGACCTCACATAAACAACCCAAACTTAAGGAACTAGGAAAATGAAAAGAACTAGGCCCAGTTAATAAAAGGAAATAGGCGAGGTGAGGTGGCTCAATGCCTGTAATCCCAGCACTTTGGGAGGCCGAGGTGGGCAGATCACCTGAGGTCAAGGGTTTGAGACCAGCCTGACCAACATGGCAAAACCCCGTCTCTACTAAAAATGCAAAAAACACAGCCATGTATGGTGACACACTCCTGTAGTACCAGCTACTCAGAAGGCTGAGGCAGGAGAATCGCTTGAACCTGGGAGGCGGAGGTTGCAGTGAGATTACACTACTGCACTCCAGCCTGGGTAACAGAGCAAGACTCCATCTCAAAAATACATACATACATACATACATACATGGGAATAATAAAGACCAGAGCAAGACTATGTCTCAAAAATAATAAAAGAAAGGAAATAATAAAGACCAGAGCTGAAAAAAATGAAAAGATCAACAAAATTCAGTTGGTTTCTTGAAAAGATAAAATTGACAAACTTCTAGCTGACTAACAAAAAATAGAGAAGACTCATACAATTAGAAATGGAAAAAGATAATCCCAGCACTTTGGGAGGCCAAGGCAGGTGGATCACTTGAGGTCAGGAGTTTGAGATCAGCCTGGCCAATATGGTGAACCCCGTCTCTACTAAAAAATACAGAAATTAGCCAGGCATGGTGGCAGGTGCCTGTAATCCCAGCTACTTCGGAGGCTGAGGTAGGAGAATCACTTGAGCCTGGGAAGGGAAGGTGGTAGTGAGCTGAGATCCTGCCACTGCACTCCAGCTTGGGCGACAGAATGAGACCTTGTAAGAAAGAAAGAAAGGAAAGAAAGAAGGGAGAGGGGAAGATATTACAACTGATTCCATAGAAATACAAAGGATCAGGCCAGGCGCGGTGGCTCATGCCTGCAATCCCAGCACTTTGGGAGGCCAAGGCAGGTGGATCACTTGAGGTCAGGAGTTTGAGACCATCCTGGTCAAAATGGTGAAACCCTCTCTCTACTAAAAATACAGAAAATGAGCCAGGCATGGTAGCGGGTTCCTGTAATCCCAGCTACTTGAGAGGCTGAGGCAGGAGAATCGCTTGAACCTGGGAGGCGGACATTGCAGTAAGCCAAGACCATGCCATTGCACTCCAGCCTGGGCAACATGAGCAAAACTCCACTGCGGAAAAAAAAAAAAAATTTAGATGGGTGTGGTGGCACACGCCTGTAATCTCAGCTACTGGGGAGGCTTAGGCGGGAGAATTGCTGGAACCCGTGAGATGGAGGTTGCAGTGAGCCAAGATCACACCACTGCACTCCAGCCTGGGAGACAGAGCAAGACTCTGTCTCAAAAAAAAAAAAAAAAAAAGAAATACAAAGGAACCTAAGAAACTACCATAAAAAATTACCAGCAAACTGGATAACCTACAAGAAATGGATGAGTTCCTAGACACATACAGCCTATCAAGACTGAATCACAAAGACACAGATAATCTGACCAATGAGTAAGAAGGTTGAATCAATAATTTAAAAAAGTCTGCCATCAAAGAAAAGCCTAGGACCTGGTGGCATCATTGCCGAATTTAACTAAACATTTATGGAAAACTAATACCAATCTTTCTGAAACTTCCAAAAATTTGATGAAGAGGAATACTTTCAAACTATGTTTACAAGGCCAGAACTACCCTGATATCAAATCCAGACAAGGACACTATAAGAAAAGAAAATTAGGCCGGGGACAGTGGCTCATGCCTGTAATCCCAACACTGTGAGGCCAAGATGGGCAGATCACCTGAGGACAGGAGTTCGAGAACATCCTGGCCAAAATGGTGAAACCCCGTCTCTACTAAAAATTACAAAAATTAACCGAGAGTGGTGGCGCATGCCTGTAATACCAGCTACTCGGGAAGCTGAGGCCAGAGAATCACTAGAACCTGGGAGGTGGAGGTTGCAGTGAGCCGAGATGGTGTCACTGCACTCCAGCCTGGGCAACAGAGAGAGACTTCATCTTAAAAAAAAAAAAAAAAAAAAAAAAAAAAAAAAAAGTAAAGGAAAAAAATTAGATCAATATCCTTGATGAGCACAGCTGCAAAAACCTCACCAGAACTAGCAAACCAAATTCATTACATTAAAAGGCTCATTCACCATGATCAAGTGGGATTTATCCCAGCCTGGGCAATATAGCAAAACCCCATCTCTGCAAAAAAATAATTTTTTTTTTTTTTTAATTAGCCAGTGTGGTGCTGTGTGCCTATAGTCTCAGCTACTTGGAAAGCTGAGGCAGGAGGATTGCTTGAGCCCAGGAGTTTGAGACTGCAGTGAGCTATGACCACCACTGCACTCCAGCCTGAGTGACAGAGTGAGACCTTGTCTCCAAAACAAATAAAGTTGGATTTATCCATGGGATGCAAGGGTGGTTCAATGGTTCAACATATGTGGTGTATCAATAGATGTGATACACCACATTAACAGAATGAAGGACAAAAACCATATAATTTTCTCAATAGATGCAGAAAAAGCATCTGAAAATGAACAACCATTCATGATTAAAAAATCAACAAATTAAGTATAGAAGGAATGCCCACTCTTACCACTTCCATTCAACAAAACACTGGAAGTTCTAATTATAGCAATTGCACAGGAAAAATGAAAGGCTGGTGGCTCACACCTGTCCTCCCAGCACTTTGGGAGGCCGAGGCGGGCGGATCACCTGAGGTCAGGAGTTCGAGATTAGCCTGGCAAACATGGTGAAACCCCTACTCTACTAAAAATACAAAAATTGGCCAGGCATGGTAGTGTAAGCCTGTAATCCCAGTTACTTGGGAGGCTAAGGCAGGAGAATCGCTTGAACCTGGAAGGTGGAGGTTGCAACGAGCTGAGATTGTGCCACTGCACTCCAGCCTGGGCGACAGAGTGAGACTCTGTCAAAAAAAAAAAAAAAAAGCATCCAAATCAGAAATAAGTCAAATTGTTCCTGTTTGCAGATGACATGATTTTATATATGGAAAATGTGTATATCTACATGCAAAAGAATGAAGTTGAACTCTTATCTTACACCTTACACAAAAATCAACTCAAAATGAATTAAAAACCTATTTTTAGACTGGGCACAGTGGCTCACACCTGTAATCCCAGTACTTTGGGAGGCTGAGGCAAGCAGATCACTTTAGGTCAGGAGTTTGAGACCAGGCTGGCCAACGTGGCGAAACCCCGACTCTACCAAAAATACAAAAATTAGCAAGGCATGGTGAAGCGTGCCTATAATCCCAGCTGCTCGGGAGGCTGACGCAGGAGAATCACTAGAACCTGAGAGATGGAGGTTGCAGTGAGCCAAGATCGCGCTACTGAACTCCAGTCTGGGGGACAAAGCGAGACACCATCTCAAAAACAAAACAAAACAAAAAACATATTTTAAGAACTGAAACTATAAAACCTTAAGAAAAAAAAAAACAGAGAAAAAGGTATTTGACATTAATCTTGGCAATGATGTTTTGAGTGGGACACCAAAAGTACAGACAACAAAAGCAAAAACAAAACAAACTACCTCAAACAAAAGCTTCTGTATAGCAAAGGAAACAATCAACATGAAAAGGCAGCCTATGCACTGGGAGAAAATACTTGCAAACTATATATCTAATAAGGGGTTAATAAGCAAAATATATAGGGAACTCAATAGCATTCAAATGAATAACCTGATTTTAAAATGGGCAAAGCATCTGAAGAGTCATTTCTTCAAAGACATAAAAATGGCCAGCAGGGATATAGGTGGCTCAACATCACTAATCATCAAGAAAATGCAAATAAAAAGCACAATGAGTTATCTCACAGGTTAGGATAGCTTTTATCAAAAAGACAAGAAATAGCAAGTGGTGAAGTTGTAGAGAAAACTGAACATTTGTACACTGTTAATCAGAATGCAGATTGGTGCTGCACTGTGGAAAACAGTATGGATGCTCTTAAAGATAGAACTACCATATGATACAGCAATCCCGCTCCTGGGCATATGCCTAAAGGAAACAAAATCACCACCTTGTAAAGATAACTATGTTCCCATGTTCATTGAAGCATTATTCACAGGAGCCAACATACGGAAACAACCAAGGTGTCCATCAACAGATGAATGGATAAAGAAATGATGCCATAATAATTTACATACATACCATGGAACTTCAGCATTAAAAAGGGAAGTCCTGCCATTTGCAACAACAGGGATGAAGCTGGAGGAGGACATCATGTTAAATGACGTAAGCTAGACACAGGAAGAAAAATACTGCATGATCCCACTTATATGTAGAATCTTTAAAACAAACAAACATCAACAACAACAAAAACAGTAAAATAGTGGTTACCGGGGTGGGGGAAATGGGAAAAGGTAAGTCAACATTGCAGTTATGTAGGATGGACGAGCCTAAGAGATCTAATAGACAACATGAGGGCTTATAGTTAATAAAATTGTATCATATACTGGTAATTTGCCAAGAGAGTTGATTTTAGGTACTTATCACACACATGAGTATGTTATGATGGGTATGTTAATTTGCTTGACACATGGGTATGTTATGAGTATGTTAATTTGCTTGACCTTGATATACTGTATATATCAAGTTTATCAAAACATTGAACATATTAAATATATACAATAAAAAGAACATAAGAGGATATAGATATGTATATAACAAAGGAAGGGGAAAAATGAAAATAAAGTTTTATTTGATGAAACAACAAAAATATGTATAGTTCTTTTTCTTTTTTTAGAGACAGGATCCCACTATATTGCCCAGGCTGGAGTACAGTGGCTATTCACAGGTGCAGTAATAGTGCATTATAGCCTTGAACTCCTGGGCTCAAGTGATCCTCCTGCCTCAGCCTGCCAAATAGCTGGGACTATAGGTGCACACCACTGTGCCTGTCTCATTTTTGATATAAATTCTTAAAACAGGAATACATGGATTCCTGATTAATAAAAAAAATCCAGCATTATGCTAAATCAAACAATGGACATATTGTTTAGGATTCAGACAAGCAATTTTACTCTCACCATATTTAATATTTTGGATATTTCAGAGCATTTAAACAAGTGTAAAAATTAAGTAGCCAAACAGTATTTTTCCAGGTATATTGAAGGAGTTGAATAAAAGATATTCGCCATAATTCAACAAGATAGCTGAAATCAATAGCTTTTCTATACACAACTAGTTACAAAGTATAGCAGAAGAAAAATCCCATTTCCAACATCCAAAAGACAAACCTTTAAAAATATGCAAGACCTAAATGGTAAAAATTTGAAAACCGAGACACACAAAGACCATTTGAACAAATGGAAAAACATATGCCGTTCATGACCAACATGGTAAAACCCCATCTCTACTAAAAATACAAAAATTAGCTGGGCGTGGTGGTGGGTGCCTGTAATCCTAGCTACTCAGGAGGCAGAGGTTGCAGTGAGCCGAGAACACACCACTGCACTTCAGCCTGGGTGACAGAGTGAGACCCCATCTCAAAAACAAGACATACAGTCATGTTTTTAGATAGAAGCCTCTGTATGATTAAGCCTGTTCTTATTAATCTATTTATTTAACTTGATCTCAATAGAAGTACCAATTTCCCCTCAAGAACCAGACAGCTAATTTTAAAGTTCATATTGGGGAAAAAAATGCAAAAAAAAAAAAAAAAAAAAAAAAAAAAAAAAAAAAAAAAAAAAATCCAGGAAAATTCTGAAAGAATGAGAGAAGGTTAACTTCCCCTTAGCAGTTATGAAAAATATAAATATCCAAGTACAGCAACTTAAAACTGCAAAATAAGACAATAAAAAATAAAAATTTAGAACTGCATTAGGTACATGAAAATCAGATCCTAGAACAGAAATAGGTTAAAATTCATGTAGATTTAGTACTAATATGGGTGGCATTTCAGGCGTTCATGGATAGACTTCAGATGAATCAAAGAACTCTCAAACACAAAAAGACGTGTTAAAGATTCATATACATAAAAGTGGCCGGGTGTGGTGGCTCACATCTGTATTCCCAGCACTTTGGGAGGCCAAGGCAGGCAGATCACTTGAGGCCAAGTGTTCGAGATCAGCCTGGCCAACATGGTAAAACCCCATCTCTACTAAAAATGCTGGGCAACACGGCGAAACCCCATCTCTACCAAAAGTTAAAAAATTAGCTAGGCATGGTGGCACGCACCTCTGGTAGGAAGGCTGAGGTGGGAGGATTGCTTGGGCCCATAAGTCAAGGGCTGCAGTGAGCTGTGTTCATGCCACCACACTCCAGCCTAGGCAACAGAGCAAGACCTTCTCAGAACAAAACACAGCAAAAAAATCAGATAGAAATTAAGATAATCTGGGACAAAACACTTTCAAACTTCTAACTGTAAAACTGCATGTATAAAGTACTAGAGCTCTTTAAATAGGGAAAGGAGACTACAAATGGCTAACAGATTTAAAAAGTCTTATTAATAGAAATGCAAATATAAGCTACAAGGAAAACACCATTTTTCTATTAGTTTGGCAAAGGTCAAGAAGTTTCTTGGCACAAGTATGAAAAAACAGACATCCTCATCCATTGCTAATGGGAGTATCAATAAACTCCGGATGACAGTAATTGCAGAATACCTTTTTACTCAACTTCTAATAATATATCTTCTAGAATCACAAATATCCATAGATGAATTTAAGACTGTTCATTACAGGCTTTTTCTTTGGTAGTAGCAAAAGACTAGAACAATCTGCTCACTAGGTACTATTTAAACAAATTATTACATATCCATAAACTGGAATACTATGTAGCTACTATTAGAAAAGTACATCATCAGATAAAGACACATGGTTCAATAAAAATGTAAGATGAAGAGTGCCTATGCTCATTTGCTTAAAAATGCAGGGTGACAAACATAGCAGTTGTGCTAATTTAGGCACATATTTTAGGAGAATACACGTAAAACTGGCAAATAGCTGATTCCAGGGAGGAGATGGACTGAGAAGGGATCTCTAACCCCCAGGCCGTGGTCTAATACGGTCCATGACCTATTAGGAACCGGGCTGCGCAGCAGGAGGTAAGCAGTAGGTCAGAGAGTGAAGCTTCATCTGTCTTCACAGCTGCTCCTCATCGCTCGCATTACCACCTGAGCTCCCCCTCCGGTCAGATCAGCAGTGGCATTCGATTCTCATAGGGAGTGCAAACCCTATTGTGAACTGCGCATGTGAGGGATCTAGGTTGTGCATTCCTTATGAGAACTAATTCCTGATGATGTGAAGTGGAAGTTTCATCCTGAAACCATCCCCTGCAACCTTGGGTCTGTGGAAAAAAACTGTCTTCCATAAAATCAGTCCCTGGTGCCAAAAAATTGGGTACCGCTGCTTTACAAAGTGAAATTTTAAAAAGACGTTTTACCTGTTTTTAAAAACTTAATCCAAAAGCAAAAGTAATTTAGATTCAATGCCCGTTTTAATGTTTGAATAGCATAGTTTCTTTGCTATGATCAAATGTTTTGAGAATCGGTCAAATGCTATTAATTCAGAATCAAGTCTGACATTTCTGAAATAGTGAAAATTAGAGTATATAAATTTGAAAATGTCAAGTAATCTTAATGAACATTTAGCAATATGAGCAGAATTTGTGCTATTAAGTTATACAAATCCAAGGCTTCCCTATTTAAAATAGGAAAAAAAATCACTGTAAATCTTTCTAGCGATATTTGTTAGAAGAAAAAAAGTCAACAGTTGGTTATAAGAGTGAAATGGCTTATACTGAAAGTAAGACACACAGTAGATCCTATTTGTTCATTTTCATAGGTAGCTTTATTTGGTTTTTAGAAAAATATATACAATAATCGGAACCTCAGTTCTTAAATAGTTTTAAATTAAAAGTATACAAGTAAGAGGATATGTTTCCACAGTCAGAACATCAATACTGCTTAATAATGTAGATAGGAATTTCTGCAACAAGTCAAAACATTTACAGAACTCAGGAAGAGCAGCTTGTGGCTGGCAAGTCAGCCAGCTCAGAAAACAGGTAGGAGGGGAAGAGGTTTGATCTTTCCCCTTTAGTGTGAATTTGAGAAAGTGATGAAAGATTTACATGTTCACGTATCCTAAAGGCTAGAGCTTTCAATAAAAACATTAGAATGTAGGGGCGGAGGCCCTCTAGGGCGTATGCTAACAAGCTAACTTGGATCAAACAAAAATTTGCCATCTCAATTTGGTATTCAGTTTGATTTGGATATATTAGGATTACCTGTCAGTCACAGTTCAACTAGTTCAGATACAACAAAACTCAAGCATTTGGAGTATTTGTTAATGACATTTCTTTTGGATCAGACCCCTGCTTTCTCTTGAACATTCTTCTTAATGAATTCACAGTATTCAGTGTTTGCAAAAGATACTTGAGTTTGACAGCCCTCTGACTTTACATCGTTTTGAGAAGTTGCGCAAGGAAGCAATAGGAACTGCCTTAGCTTTGTGCCAACTCGGCCCTTCTCCCCCATACTGTAGTAACTCCAGGCCTACTTCTCCAGTAGTATAGCTCTTCCCTCCACTGGTCCTTTTCAGGAATTGAAGTCTAATCAGTGCGCCAGCCAGAGGCCAGTTTGTCATGGGATTTCCTGGGGAGCTTAAATGGAAGTGGATCAGAGAACTGATACCAGTAGCCACCTCCTTTCCTCGTTGTATGCATTTGCTAAATAAGCAAAGCAATGAGGCAAATGTCACAAGCAACATCAGGCTTCCAAGTCTACAAACACTTGTCTGAATGAGAGAGGTGATAGGCAATAGGCAAATTAGTAGTAGAGCTAGAGGTTCAATTAAGAATGAGAGGAGAGTGATCGGTATTTTGTTCTCTGTTCATCTATTTCCTGCTTAGTTTTCTTGATGCAACTAAAGATCTCCTTAAACAACGCTTTGTATTCTGGAGGTGTTGTAGGGGAACTGACGGGCTCTGGGTTGACAGAGGCCAGTTCCCAGCCGCTGGCAACAGGCTCAGACTGGGCGTTCACTCCAGTCAGGTCCTTGGCCGGAGCCCTGGAGGTCTGTACAGCCTTGTGTGACAGGGAGTCCTGTTCCTGTTGGCACTTCTTCAGCAGCTCTTCATACTTCACCTTCAGGGCACTGTACTGTGTGTCCACTTCGTGCAGAAGGGAGATGCCCCTCTGTTTCACAGCCTTGGCCCTCCTGATGCAGGTCTCCTCATGGCCCTTCACGATGTCACTCCCTGCCAAGCTGCTGAGGATCGTCTCACTGCTGCTGCGCTTGAGAGGCTTTCTGTGTGGTTCCGGCACAGTCAGGAACATCTCTTCCAGCAGGCTCTGGCTGGGTTCTTTGAAAGGAACAAACAGAGAGTCTGGCACCAGCTTCTCAACCCCATTCACAAATGGATGCTCTGACTGCAACATCTGTCGCATCTCTGCCACCTCAGCCTCTAGTTCCAGCGCCCGTGCTCGGTAGGCACCTGTGGCCCCCAGCTGCTGCTCCAGTTCACTGTTCTCCTTTAAAACCAGCCCATATTCCTCCTCCATAGTCACCCGCTTCTGCCGCTCCAGGCTCAGCTGGGCCTGCAACATTGTCACCGTTTTTTTCAAGTGCTCATTTTCCTCTTCATCAGGGCTTGGCTGACTTTGCAAGGAAGTGATCTTTTCAGCGAACACATGATCATACACGAAGTGTCTAGGGAAAAAAATATTGAAAGAATGTATTACACAGGTCCACTGAGAATGAAGTGAGGAAGACTGGTGATTTTTTTTCAACTAAATAAATTTGAGGAGCTGTGACAGTGACTGATTTTTTTTTCTTTTTTTTTTGAGATGGAGTCTCACTCTGTCGCCAGGCTGGAGTGCAGTGGAGCGATCTCAGCTCGTTGCAACCTCAGCCTCCCGGGTTTAAGCAATTCTCCTGCCTCAGCCTCCCAAGTAGGTGGGATTTTAGGCATGCGCCACCATGCCTGGCTAATTTTGTATTTTTAGTAGAGACGGGATTTCTCCATGTTGGTTAGGCTGGTTGGTCTCCCAACCTCAGGTGATCCTCCTGCCTCGGCCTCCCAAAGTGCTGGGATTTACAGGTGTGAGCCACTGCACCCGGCCGACAGTGACTGATTTTTAGCCACACTGGAGCAGTGGCTAAAATGGAACTGTGTGAGGCTGGTAAATAAACACATGAAAGCAAACTCAGTTTTTGCGATGAATCTTTTTTTAATGTTGAAAGTACTAAAGAACATCTATTCCCAAAGACTGGCAGTATGCCAATGACCTCACAAGGGAAACCTTAAAAAGTACTGGTGCCTGGGTCCCAACCCACAGATTCTAACCTAGTTGGTCTGCTACCCGGCCTGAGGGTTTCTAAAGGCTCTCCAAATGATTCATAATACATAATTACGATTGAATCACTACAGCAAATTACTGTTGCTGTGGTGTTTAACCAGGAATGTTCATCAGAATTGCCTGGGCAGCTTTTTACCCACACCCAGAAATTCTGATTTAGGCCTGAGGGAATGTGTTGGTATCTGCATTTTGAAAAACTCCACAGGTGATCTGATGTGCAGCCAAAGACCCACCAAATGAACCACCTGATTTCTCCTGCTCAGTCCAAGGCACCTTGCTTGACTATTTATTTGTGTTTTTATTTGCTTATCTGCCGTTCTGTTAGACTGAAAGCTCACAGGGATAGGAACTCTATTCTGCTCACCAGCCCTCAGGTCTGGCATAGAGCTTGCCATACAACAAGTGTTCCACAAATACTTCTTAAAGATTCAGACTTGTAACTCTAAATTATAAAGGTACTTCTTTAAGCAAAAAATCTTGTTTGCTTGAATTTTTGTTTTACCAATATTTCTATAGTCTATCAGAAGTCATTCATCTTAAACTATGATTTAACACATTAAAAGCCCTGAAATAAGTGCTCTAAGACTTTCAAAATAAGAATTACCAATATATAAGAACTGTGTAATTTCTATGTTTAAGTGATTTTGTTCAAAACCAATGGTAGCTTAATAGCTAAGTGACATTTCTTAAAATGGTACTTTCAATCTACTGGAATTCAGAATGTGCCAATGACATGAGACAGTCCCTGCTGTAACTCCACAGACAGGTAGGCTCTTACTGGCGGAGATCATACAGCTCCTTCAGACATGCAAAGCTGGGTGCCGGTTTCTCCTGGTCACACTTCCCCTGGCTCCTTCTCCCTCGGCCAGATGACTTCAGCTCCTCCACTTGGCTCTGCAGGTGATCAATGTTGGTTTGCAGGCATTCAATCGTTTCAGTCAGGCTGTAAGGAACAGACAGAAGCCATTGCTGCTTGTCATACTGAATCAAGGGCAAAAGCGGTGAGGAGAGATTAGATGCGAGCCACTCACATTGGGCTTTCTTAATTGGAAAGGACATCTATTTAATCTCCATTCTCCAGAAAGAATTAAATTAAACTTTATCCCATATTGACCTAAACCCACTGCAGCCATGTTCTATTCTAGTTTATACTAAAGAACTTCCCTCTAGGCCTTCCTTGTCAGATTCTAGAAAATTTACCTCAGAATCTTTTGCTGTGAGGCCTTGCTGTCAGCAACTAGTTTTTGATTTGTTTCTTCCAGTTCCCTTGCTGTGACATCTAATTGTTCATAAACCTTTGCATGTTGTTCGTTCATCTGCCGTAGAAGCTCCACTTGCTTGGTCAGATACTGTAAGAGAAGATCAGGACCAGGTGACACAAACAGATAAGATACCTGCTGTTCCTTGGCTGGCCATGGTGGCTCATGCCTGTAATCCCAGCACTTTGGGAGGCCGAGACATACGGCTCACCTGAGGTCAGGAATTCGAGACCAGCCTGACCAACATGGTGAAATCCCGTCTCTACTAAAAATACAAAAATTAGGCAGGTGTGGTGACACATGCCTGTAATCCCAGCTACTTGGGAGGCTGAAGCAGGAAAATTACTTGAACCCGGGAGACAGAGGTTGCAATGAGCTGAGATGGCGCCATTGCACTCCAGCCTGGGCAACAAGAGTGAAACTCCATCTCAAACAAAGAAACAAACAAAAAAAGATACCTGCTGTTCCAACACCCATTCTCTGATTCTCAACACCAACTCTTGTTGGGGTGGGGCTGGCATACAGTCTCCATCTCTGGGCTCACTGTCCTCCCAGCACTGCCCAGAAGCTCCCTTAGACCCATTTCAGTTTTCTCCAGGCCTTCTCACATCAGCGTGATTGATTCAATTATTGGCCACTGGTGACTAAGCTCAATCTCCAACCCTTCCCTCTATCCAGAAGTTGTGGGGCTGGGACTGATAGATCTAACCCTCTAATCATGTGGTTGCTTTCTCTGGTGACCGGACCTCATCCTATCAGGAAACTCAAGGGTTTTAGGAGCTCTATGCCAGGAACCAGGGACAAAGACCAAATATGTAATTTTTATTATACCGTATGTTTATTTTAAGAAAAGAAGAAATTAAACTCCCTGTCTTCCTAAGAAACGAGCACAGGCTATCCTTTATATGCTTAGCTCCCTTAATGCTCACCAATACCCCACTGCATTGTGAGGCTAATTTGCCAAAGCATATACCATGCATAAAATTAATATTCAACCAAAAAATCTAAAGTGAGACATAATAATCCCTTAAGACAAAAAGCATGGAACATGTGATCAAAGTTTAAGCAAAAACATGTTTAACAGAAATAAAGCCTAATGCGGAGGATTTTTGTTTTTTTAATTATACTCTTAAGTTCTAGGGTACATGTGCACAATGTGCAGGTTTGATACATAGGTATACATGTGCCATGTTGGTTTGCTGCACCCATCAACTCATCATTTACATTAGGTATTTCTCCTAATGCTGTCCCTCCCCCAGCCCCCCAGCCCCCAACAGGCCCCAGTGTGTGATGTTCCCTGCCCTGTGTCCAAGTGATCTCATTGTTCAATTCCCACCTATGAGTAAGAACATGTGGTATTTGGTTTTCTGTCCTTGTGATAGTTTGCTGAGAATGATGGTTTCCAGCCTCATCCATGTCCCGCAAAGGACACGAACTCATCCTTTTTTATGGCTACACAGTATTCCATGGTGTCTATGTGCCACATTTTCTTAATCCAGTCTATCACCGATGGACGTTTGGGTTGGTTCCAAGTCTTTGCTATTGTGAAGTGCCGCAATAAACATACGTGTGCATGTATCTTTAGAGCAGCATGATTTAGAATCCTTTGGGTATATACCCAGTAATGGGATTGCTGGGTCAAATGGTATTTCTAGTTCTAGATCCTTGAGGAATCGCCACACTGTCTTCCACAATGGTTGAACTAGTTTACAGTCCCACCAACAGTGTAAAAAGCGTTTTTATTTCTACGTGGAGGATTTTAACTTGGAAAAAAGATCACTTTCTTTCTCTGAGTGAGGCATCCTGGACCAAAAAAAAAGAAAAGTATGTTGCTTTGAAGAGAAAGATATGTTAGCTTAATATGCTTCAAAGACTCCTGTTATTTTTAATTTTATGAGATTTTTATCACCATTATCCTCCTTATTCACGAGAAATTTATCAGATGATTTATTCTGGTCCTGCTAAGACTGCCTCCTAAATGGCCAAGGAAAAAGGGGAATAATTCCAACCTTAACGCCGCAGTGTAAGTCACCTTGACTCCCTCCCCTGCTCAGCTCTACCTGAAGATACTAAAACACAGTATATACTCCAAAGGAAATAATCACAGTATTTCCCTGGACAGAACCAGAAAGGGGGGAGAAATGGTTTGAAGCTTATTGATGATTAAACTGTAAAAGACTCAGAACTTGACTTTAAAAACACTCTTCTTGGCCAGGCACATGGCTCACACCTGTAATCCCAGCATTCTGGGAGACCGAAACAGGCAGATTGCTTAAGGCCAGGAGTTCAAGACCAGCCTGGCCAACATGGCAAAAACCGACCTCTAGTAAAAATACAAAAATTAGGCTGGCGTGGTGGCACGTGCCTGTAATCCCAGGTACTCAGGAGGCTGAGGCATAAGAATCTTTTGAACGTGGGAGGTGGAGGTTGCAGTGAACCAAGATCGTGCCACTGCACTACAGCTGGGGCGACAGAGGCTCTGTCTCAAATACAACACAACACACTCTTCTTGAGGCTTTTTCTACAACTCTACAAGTATCTGCAAGGCTAACAAACTGAAACAATGGGCTAAATAACACTCAACGGGCCCTTAAAGTGTTGAAAAAAGCATATATGGCTTTTTTTTTCAAATCCACTTATACATAACTCAGCAGCAAAGGGTTGAACACACACTTAACCTAACTTCAACTTTTTCATCTGAAACTCTTGGGGTCAAAAGTGTTTTGGAAAATTCTTTAAATTTTAGAAAGACAACATGGCGCTCATACCTGACACGCACCTGACACTTTATAATACGTAACCTGTGAGGTCTGGGCAGCACCCTGTATCGAGCCATCAAATTTCTGCATCAAAAAGTATGAACTAAGACTATAAACAGCCTCACACCAGTTCAGGTAAAGATCTACTACCAAATGAATCTGTTGTAAATTTAAAGGGAAAAGAAAATCTTACTTTATAGAGCTTTTTGGGTTCGGAATTGGTAAGTGGTTATGGATCTGTTAGTACCTACTATGTAGAACTGGAAGAATTAAATGAGAGGTGAGCACACAGCACGGTCTATAAAAGCCTGTGTGTAATCTTCACTGCCTCAACTTCCACCAGCTTCTTCTGGTCCTTTGGAAATCAACCACTAATTCTCATGAGTGAAGCTTTTTCAGAACTAAAGGAGTAGGCCCTTAATCCTGCCCTCTGGCTAGTAAGGCCATAGTAGGTTCTTGTCATTGATGGGAACATGTTCAATCTCTTAGGAATTGATGAGATTCCACGGAAGTGGAAAAAAGGCTTAGAATCACAAGAATACATACATAATAGCTACAGAAATTTTTCAAGCTTCTTTGTATCAAGTATAAATTATCAAGTATTCTTTAGGACTCAGAACTACCTTTAAAAAG
This sequence comes from Macaca fascicularis, assembly GCF_037993035.2. Lineage (NCBI taxonomy): Eukaryota > Metazoa > Chordata > Mammalia > Primates > Cercopithecidae > Macaca > Macaca fascicularis. The sequence goes on from NC_088394.1 coordinate 21,342,335, forward strand.
GCTAATGTATAAACCAGACATTAATTTACTAATATACAACAGGAGCTGTTCCTGCCCAGTGACAAGAATATTCACATCCTCTACATAGGACACAGCTGCCCCACAAAGGGCATGTGAAAGGCCGATTCATGAATCGGAGTCTCTGGTAGACATGGGATCAGAGGAGTCTGATGGGAGGCAGTGATATCCTAACTAAAAGCACAAGCTTTGGGGTCAGAACCTGGTCTGAGGTTTTGCTTTGCTGTTTAGAACCGGGTGACCTACAGCAAGCACATTTTTCTTAGGTGAGTTCTCCTCATCAACCCCATAAGGCTGTGAAGATAAATATGTGTGTGGCAGAGACTGGACTATGTCACCCCAAAGCATGCGTCTTTGGCATAAAAAGTTTCCTGCCTCCTCCCTCTCTACCAGGGAGAACAAAGGTTAACCACTAACATCTTTAGAACTTTATGGGCCAGAAGACAGCATCAGAGGAATCCACACTAACAAGCTTTGCTAAGGGGCCTTTATCACCACTTATTTGCCTTCCCACAAGTTCTGCCCCTAGACAAAGTCCTTCTCCTTTGTCTTGTCACTTCTCTAAAAATTGAAGATACTAAAGCTGGAATTCAAAGCCACCTTTGAGAATTACTCATTCCCTGGGTATCTCCCACACATATATATGAAATAGATATGCTAATAAGTTTTTCTCTTGTTAATATGTCTTTTGTTACAGGGGTCCTTTCCAACTTAAGCGCTCATGAAGGTTGACGAAAAAAAATTTTTTCCTCCCTGACATATACAAATATATAATTTACATAAAGGTTAATATATGTAGAGAGTTAAGCATGAGATCTGGAAGATGGTAAAATTGCTCAATAAGGAGGAGCTACTGTCATCTTTATTTAAAGCTACAGTTTTCAAACTTCACATGTGCTAAGATTCACCTGGAAGATTTATTAAAGTGTAAGAACTTGGGTCTCTTTCCCTCAAAAGGCAGACTGGAGTAGAGCCAGGATTCTGCATTTTTAGCAACAAACCCAGTGATATTAGTACAGGCAATCCACAGATCACACTTAGAGAAATGTTGATCTTGGTCATGGAAAATCCTGGAAGTCCCTGCCCTGACCAATGTCCTTTTCTCTTGGGTCTAGGAGACACAGGCATTCACTGGATCAATGATGACTCTTTGGCTTAATGCTCACCATCTCCCTTCATAGGGCTCAGCTTAGATGCAGTTACCCACTAAGATTAGGTTATATTTTAACTGTACCACAGCAGCATTCTTCATCATGTTTCATTTTGTTATGTTCTTACAATCATTAATTCCCTGAAATTACAAATTAGTCACCTTAACCTTGCTTGAGTGATCCTTCCTAACTTCTCAGTCCACACAAATACTGAATTTCTACAGATGGCTAATTTTATCCACTGCATTTTAAAACTTTCTATTGTGGACCAGGTGTGGTGCCTCATGCCTGTAATCCCAGCACTTTGGGAGGCCAAGGCGGGTGGATCACTTGAGGTCAGGAGTTCGAGACCAGCCTGGCCAACATGGTGAAACTCCATCTCTACTTAAACAAAACAAAACAAAAATTTAGCTAGGCATGGTGGCACACGCCTGTAGTCTCAGCTACTTGGGAGGCTGAGGCATGAGAATCGCTTGAACCCAGAAGGCAAAGGTTGCAGGTTGCAGTGAGATAAGATCACATCATTGCACTCCAGCCTGGGTGACAGAGTAAGACTCTGTCTGAAAATAAATAAATAAATAAAACTTTCTACTGTGGATAATCTCAAACATGCAGATAAATGGTTTAATGAACTCCCATGTACCCATCAACCAGTTTCAGCAATTATCAACATACAGTCAATCTTATTTCATCTTTACTCTCCTATTTTCCTCATTCTCCAATCATTTTAAAGTTAATCCAAGGCATCTCAAGTATACATCTTCATACATTTCTAGGACTTTTCATTTTAACCATAATTCCTAAGGGAAAAAAAACCTCAATAGTTCCTTAACATCTCTTATGTTTCAGCATTAATATTTTCCCAATTGCCTCTTAAGTGGTTTTTCCAGCTTCATTTGTTAGCTATTGATTTTTTTAAAATTTCACACTTAGGGGAGATATCTTTGCCTTTTTTGGAGTTGCCCCACGGCAAGGCAAGCGCCTCCCTCCTCTAATGCCTTTACTCTACCATCCCCTATCTGGGGGGATGCACTTCCCCTGGTTAGCTCCACCTAAGGCAGCAGTTCTTAGCCTGGGGTACATGGATAGACTTTAGAGAGTCTGTGAACATGGATGAATTTAAAGGGTCTGAACAGCTACATCTTCATTTTTGCTAACTTCGAAATGAAATTTGACATTTCTTTCAAGTATTAATAGAGGTGTTAAAATTTATAGGAGACCACTGGTTTGCACTAAGTCCCTGACCTAGGCCCAACAAACCAAACCAAAATGGAGTCACTTGTGCTAAAGTTCCATGTCAGCAAGACAAAGTTATTCATCTGACTTCTGAGAAATTAGAAGAGAAAATAGCCAAACCCCTAAACATGCCAGTTTTAGCCAGCATAAGGGACTTCCCTCTGCTTTAACCTTTACAAATAAATTAACTTTGAAATCACCCATTTTTTTTTGTTTCTGCTTTCCTCAGCCCCTGTCTATAAAACCAACTTCCTCTGCTCAGCTCATTGAAACCCTCATTCTCTAAGAATAAGGTGTTGCTGAACTTCAGAATCTCAAATAAAAGCCAATCTTTATATTTGTTGAAATTTTTTCTTTTGACAGAGGCAATAAACCACCAGTGGTATTAGCTTTATCCGTGACTTCATCATCAACAGAAATCACAGATATTTTCACACTGCACTATAGTTGCAGAAATCTTGATTTACTGCCTGCCTTCATCACTATTTGAAATCATGGTAGTTTCTAGATCTTGTTATTAAATATGTTAATACGTATCTATCTTATATCACAAATTTACTTTTTTCAATATTTGACAGGTATTTCATTATAACAGATTTCCTTTGTAATTCAATGAATTTTAAGAGGATTATCATAGATCTTATTAGATAATCAAAGGGATCCATGGCACCAAAGAAAGATTACAAACTCCAGTTATCCTTCTGGCCTCATTTCAAATATAACCTCTTCAGAAGCCTTTTAAGACCACTTTGGCCAGGTGCTGTGGCACATGGTTGTAATCCCAGCACTCTGGGAGGCCAAGGTGGGCGGATCACCTGAGATCAGGAGTTTGAGACCAGCCTGGCCAACATGGCAAAACCCCATCTCTATTAAAAATACAAAAATTGGCTGGGCATGGTGGCTCATGCCTGTAATCCCAGCACTTTGGGAGGCCGAGGTAGGCAGATCACCTGAGGTCAGGAGTTCGAGACCAGCCTGACCAACATGGTGAAACCCTGTCTCTACTAAAAATATAAAAATTAGCCGGGTATGATGGCAGGTGCCTGTAATCCCAGCTACTCGGGAGGCTGAAGCAGGAGAATCACTTGAATCCGGGAGGCAGACGTTGCAGTGGGCCGAGATCGCACCACTGCACTCCAGCCTGGGGGACAAAAGCAAGACTTCATCTAAAAAATAAAATTAAATTAAAATAAAATAAAATAAAATAAAATAAAATAAATAAAATAAAATAAATAGAAATACAAAAATTATCCAGGCAAGGTAGTGCACACTTGTAATACCAGCTACTCTACTTGGGAGACTGAGGCAAGAGAATTGTTTGAACCTGGGAGGCAGAAGTTGCAGTGAGCCAAGATTATGCTACTGCACTCCAACCTCGGCAACAAAACAAGACTCCATCAAAGAAAGAAAGAAAGAGCGAAAGAGAAAGAAAGAAGGAAGGAGAGGAGAGGAGAGGAGAAGAAGGGCTACCTTAAAGCAGGACTAAAGTGGCAGCACTCCCAAAGTACCCTAAAATTTCTCTCAAAACAATACAATAATATTCAATTTTTTTTGCTGTTATTTTTGAGATGGAGTCTCACTCTGTTGCCCAGGCTGAAGGTGGGATCTCAGCTCCCTGCAACCTTGGCCTCCTAGGTTAAAGTGATTCTCCTGCCTCAGCCTCCTGAGTAGCTGGGATTATAGGCTTGCACCACCACCCCAGGCTAATTTTTGTATTTTTAGTAGAGACTGGGTTTCACCATGTTGGCCAGGCTGGTCTTGAACTCCTGACCTCAGGAGATTCACCTGACTCAGCCTCCCAAAGTGGTGGGATTACAGGCATGAGCCACTGTGCCAGGCCAGCACTGTAGTCTTCTAAGAATGGAAGGCTCTTGTGTATCTAGTCCATTCCTCACACACAGTAGGGGCCAAAAAAATACTGGTGAACTGGCAGTTTCTAGACTTTTCTTCACAACTGCTTATTGTGCTTGGCATGACTCAGACTGTGAGATGTCAAGGGGGATTTAAGTGAAAGATTTTGAGAAGGGCTTTGGCTTTAGCCCTCTTGGGAAAACAGCCTATTAGCCACGAATTCTCTCCCCTCTTCTCCATTTATGTATTATTTCTCTGTATTTATTCCCATGGCAGCAATCGCCCCTGGTAATCTGAAGGGGAGACTTTTACAGTTCCTGCCAGATACTAGATGGGTCACAAGTTGTTGCTCTCTTAAAGACAGAATGCTCAAGTTAGAGTTGTGGCCAACATACAGGAAACAAGTCAATATGCAAATAAGTAAAAAGAGGCCATTTAAGAAACTATAGAAAGTTCCTCTTGTTTGATATATAAAAACCTGTGATACCTGTGGTAACAACACAATGAAACCATTTAAGAACTTGTGATATTTTGGTCTTAGAGGACTGGGCTTTAACAATCTAAAGAATGGCAAGGAGCTTGTTTTCACATGGTAGGAGCTTAATCTTATTATATGAAACCAAAATTAATCAGAAAAGCCCTTCACTTCTCCAAGATTCAGTTATAGGGGACATACAAAAGAGTCTGACAAAACCAGTCAGCAACTTAAAGAAAAATGGTGAGATCTCCAAGCAAGTACTGATGTAAGGCCAGACATCTAGGTCTATGGAGTCAGTGCTTCATTTTTTTCTGAATCTAGAAGGAAATGGGTTAGCTTATTTCCTACCTCTCATCTCAAGGTACAGACATGCTGCTGACATGCTGGTTTTCTCTTTGATACACAGCCTCCAATGAATCTGACTGCCATAGTAAACAGGAAAGGGAGACATTTGAAACAAAACAGTGGGGGAGGGGGGTCATGGGGTAGCAGAAATGTAGGTAAAATGTCAATTTATAGCAAAATGCCTTGGGTTTATCTGTCTAGGAATTTGCACAGACTGTCACCTCAACTACGAGTATAACGTTACAGTTATGCACAAAAGCTACAAACAGGCCACCTTTACAATTAAGGTAAACCTTTAAAAAACAAAGACCAGCAGAATTACATAAATACCTATTTGCAATTGCGGAATCCTAACCTGGAACGCAGGGAAAGACAGAAACAACCCCAAGTAAAAACGCATAGAAATAGAGTGGAAATCTGGCTTGTAAGCAGTGTTAGGATTATCCTAAAATTAAAGATTACAGCCTAAATCCTCTGAATTTAGTATCAAAATGAACTTCCACAATAGTTTCCTATGACTTTGGAAAAATCTCTTTCCCCTGATGAAAGTAATATATTTCCCCTGTAGAAATTTGGTGGGGAGAGGCATGAAAATGAAAACAGAAACCACCTATAATCCCATTATTAAAATTGTGGGATTAGATTGTTTTTAAAGTCTATTTCCAGTAATTCTGGAGGATTTATTTTTTCAGAATTAAGGTTCTTTCATGACTATAGTTAATAATATTTTATTGGCCGGGCGCGGTGGCTCAAGCCTGTAATCCCAGCACTTTGGGAGGCCGAGATGGGCGGATCACGAGGTCAGGAGATTGAGACCATCCTGGCGAACATGGTGAAACCCCGTCTCTACTAAAAAATACAAAAAACTAGCCGGGCGAGGTGGCGGGTGCCTGTAGTCCCAGCTACTCGGGAGGCTGAGGCAGGAGAATGGCGTGAACCCGGAAGGCGGAGCTTGCAGTGAGCTGAGATCCGGCCAATGCACTCCAGCTCAGGAGACAGAGTGAGACTCCGTCTCAAAAAAAAAAAAAAAAAAATTTATTGTATACTTCAAAATAGCTAGAAAAGATATGGAATATTCCTAACATAAAGAAATGATAAATGTCGGAGGTCATGGGTATCTCAATTTAGATTTCATCATTACACACTGTATGCCTGCATCAAAATTTCACATGCACCCCATACATATGTAAAGCTATTATATACCCATACACATTTTTAAAGACTTTTTTCACCACTAAAATTCTTTTTTTTTGAGACGGAGTCTCGCTCTTTTGTTCAGGCTAGAGTGCAGTGGCGCAATCTCGGCTCACTGCAACCTCAGCCTCCTGAGTAGCTGGGATTACAGGTGCCCGCCACCACGCCCCGGCTAATTTTTGTATTTTTAGTAGATACGGGGTTTTGCCATCTTGGCCAGGCTTGTCTTGAATTCCTGACCTCGTGATCTACCCACCTCGGCCTCCCAAACTGCTGGGATTACAGGTGTAAGCCACCCAACCAGCCCACTACTAAAATTCTGAAAACATTGGTAAACTACAAAACAATTTATACTGTTCAAAATATATATATTTCCATAATCTTATCCCCTCAAAAAAATCCTATACCAAAGTAGTGTAAGCATTATCACCATTCCATAACGGAGCAAAGAGCATCTGAGGGGTAATTCATATGTCTAAATTCTCTAGCTATTTGCAATTAAAATTGAGGGTTTAAACCTGAATCTCCTAAAACAGAGGCCAGAGCCCCTTCTGCCTCCCTTAAAAATCTCCCGAGGTGGAAACCCAAAGTTTAGGAATTATTAGAAAAGCTTTGTAAGCTGTTTCTCCTCTGTTAAAATACTGATTTCAACAAAGTATCGATTACCTAGTATGTGTGAAAGACCATGAATAAACACAACAGTGCTCACTGTTGCAATGGGAAATAAAGGGAAACGAAAATAAAGCAAATCAATTAAGTATCATATACAGTAGAATATTGATACATGCAGTAAAAGCAGCACAAAATACTTTTTCATTTCCAAAGAGGGCATGAACTCTTTTTTTTTTGTTTGTTTTGTTTTGTTTTGTTTTTTTGAGACGGAGTCTCGCTCTGTCGCCCAGGCTGGAGTGCAGTGGCGCGATCTCGGCTCACTGCAAGCTCCGCCTCCTCTTGAAAGAAGGGATGCCTTGAAGGCCAGACTACTTTTGAGTGCTAGGCACAACTCCTGTAGGGCATAATGCAGGTGTGTAAGCAGAGAAGTAACCAAAACACAAGGTTGTAGGCTGCTTACACAGTTGTAGGAAAGTGTAAATGAATACAATGGTGTCTGATCTCGTTACTCTCCAAAGAGTTCTCTCCTCCCCGCCTTCCACTCAGAACAGAAAAATCTTGCTCTGGATTCTTAAAAAATTATGTTTTTCAAATTAGCACTGAATAAAAGTAAGACAGGCTACAGGCTTCTCTGAAGCCAGTTTAACCATTATTTTGTTTTTTGTTTTTTTTTTTTTTTGAGACGGAGTCTTGCTGTGTCGCCCAGGCTGGAGTGCAGTGGCCGGATCTCAGCTCACTGCAAGCTCCGCCTCCCGGGTTTTTGCGCCATTCTCCTGCCTCAGCCTCCCGAGTAGCTGGGACTACAGGCGCCCACCATCTCGCCCGGCTAGTTTTTTGTATTTTTTAGTAGAGACGGGGTTTCACCGTGTTAGCCAGGATGGTCTCGAACTCCTGACGTCGTGATCCGCCCGTCTCGGCCTCCCAAAGTGCTGGGATTACAGGCTTGAGCCACCGCGCCCGGCACCATTATTTTGAATAGTTTATTTAATCTTTTTTCGTTTTCACATTAAATTTTTTTTCAACATTAAAAACGATGCCTACCAAAAATACTGATCAATTTTTAGAAGGATTGTTTGAAACCCTCCAAGAGTCTTTGAAAGAATATCTGTGGTTCTACTTACAAAATACCCTTTGGCAGTGTCCAAGTTGTCTATTTCCATAATAAGTCAGAATCTTAGGGATCTTGTCCTAGTATTTTCACCAGTTCTCTACACTATTTTTCATTCACTCAGAAGAGTTTGTTCCCAGACCATTCTTCTGAACTGTCTCATTTTAAATTTCACTGGTGGTGGGATAGGAGCTGATTTTTTGTTTTTCAACTATTTATTTTTCTGAATTAAAAAAATCTTTTTTTTTTTTTTTGAGACGGAGTTTCACTCTTTCACCCAGACTGGAGTGACGTGGTGGGATCTTGGCTCACTGCAACCTCCGTCCCCCGGGTTCCAGGGATTCTCCTGCCTCAGCCTCCCAAGTAGCCAGTATTACAGGGATGCACCACCACACCCACTTACTTTTTGTATTTTTAGCAGAGACAGGGTTTCGCCATGTTGGCCAGGCTGGTCTCGAACTCCCGACCCCAGGTGATCCATCCGCCTCAGCCTCCCAAAGTTCTAGGATTACAGGCGTGAGCCACTGCGCCCAGTTGTGTATTACTTTTCTAATCTAATTTCCAATAAACATTCTAAACAGTTACTTTAAAACTTGTACAAGTGATTCCATTCATGAAAAGGTCAAAAACAAGCTAAACTTATCTAGGGTGTTGGAGTTAGGATGCTAGTTCACCAGGTGGTGACCGGATGGGCAGATAATGCTCTCAACTCCTTATCTAAGTATAGGTTGCATTGGCATGTTTACTTTATGAAAATTCATCAAACTATACACTTAGGATTTGTGCCCTTTTCTGTAATGTACATTCCAATAAAAAGTTTAAGGTAAGGAGAAACATGCTGAAAAGGTTCAAATTAAGGAGAGAGCCCTTATAAAGTTTAGGGGGCCTCCTGAAGGTTGCAGTAAGAGGAACATACGTAAGGGTCATCGTTTAGCAAGGAAGTAGGCTCTTTGGCTGCCTGGTTACTTTTACAAGAGCATCAGGCATTCTTTTAGACTATTAGAGAGACCTCGGAAATCCACATGGTGATCCCTACGTCTGCCCAGGCACAGTTGTGATGGAGCAGGCAGCAAGGACAGTCTGTGGGAATCCCCCGGCTGGTAAGTGAGCTTAGCCAGTACTGCCATCTCCTCTTCCCTACTGAGACTATAAACTTACTTTCATGAAGCAACTTATAAAAGGAAAGAAAAAATAAAGTCAACTGTAATGGTGGTGAAGAAATCTAAGATAGTAATTATTCTTAGCCAAAAAACAGCTTTGGATAAAGAGGAAAATACTGCATTGTGCAATGCTCAGATCTAGGAACCAGTGGGCTACATATTACAGAAATAAGAGACTCATGAATATGTTTCCCGAAATATTCCAAGCTAAATCTACTGAATAGTTTCATACATGAATTTTGTACTCATTTAATTATGAAGGTCTGAACTGGATTCAGTTCCATGATGCTTTACAATATCTTATGGATAATATTAGATAATAAAGTGTTATTTGTAGATTTGGAGAACCTCAGATATCTTTGGATACTTTCAGAATACCAGTGATCTAGCTTAAATGTTTAATCATCCTCGATGAAAACAAAGGAGACAACTTAGATCATAAACCAATTGTTTGTAATCTCCTACACTAATCAATAAGCATCATTCTCCCAACTTACAAATATTTACACTTCAGCTACACTTGAAAGATGTGCTAAAACGGCCGGGCGCGGTGGCTCAAGCCTGTAATCCCAGCACTTTAGGAGGCCGAGACGGGCGAATCACGAGGTCAGGAGATCGAGACCATCCTGGCTAATACGGTGAAACCCCGTCTCTACTAAAAAATACAAAAAACTAGCCAGGCGAGGTGGTGGGCACCTGTAGTCCCAGCTACTCAAGAGGCTGAGGCAGGAGAATGGCGTAAACCCGGGAGGCGGAGCTTGCAGTGAGCTGAGATCCGGCCACTGCACTCCAGCCTGGGCGACAGAGCGAGACTCCGTCAAAAAAAAAAAAAAAAAAAGAAAGATGTGCTAAAGCAAGAATCAGTTATAGTGTTTTCAGGCATTGAATAAACCTCACAGACTACGATAATACAATTAAGACTATGTCTCTACATAAATACAAACAGTGATGATCGTTTAGGACTATTCTGAAATCTCCCACTGAGTAAAAAAACAAAGTCTAAGAAACAAAGGAGGAAAGAGTTCCTTGACCACATAAAACATTTGGCTAGTTTACTAGTTTTGTTTTTAGACTAGAGACAGGGTCTCATTTTGTTGCCCAGGCTGGTCTCAAACCCTAGCCTCAAGCAATTCTTCCACTTCAGCCTCCCAAAGTGCTGGGATTACAGACATAAGACACCATGCCTAGCCTAGTTTAATAGTTTTTAAATGCCTAGTTTTTCTGCATTTTAGGTTTCTGACAAACTCTACAGTAGGTTTTTTAATTTTTTTTTTTTTGAGATGGAGTCTTGCTCTGTTGCCTAGGCTGGAGTGCAGCTGCATAATCTCAGCTCACTGCAACCTTCACCTCCCGAGTTCAAGTGATTCTCCTGCCTCAGCTTCCCAAGTAGCTGAGATTATGGGTGCTTGCCACCATCCCCAGCTAATTTTTGTATTTTTAGTAGAGACGAGGTTTCATCATGTTGGCCAGACTGGTCTCGAACTCCTGACCTCAAGGGATGTGCCCGCCTCTGCCTCCCAAAGTGCTGGGATTACAGACTTGAGCCACCTCACCCGGCCTACAGTAACTGGTCATTAAATTCAATGTAAACATATTCTATGCTCTTTTGATGTAGAATATGCTAAAATGGTACCTGGTGACTTCAATATCATTGCAAGCCATATCGTCCTAGAATTATAAAAGTGTATTTCAGAAATCCTGCTCAAAGGGAGGGTCTACTGTATATATCTTTTATGTTAATAGGTAAAATTAATGGATATTGAGAGTGTACATTTGCCTTTGTTTTGATGATAGATTTCTATTCAAAAGATTAAAATTGTATAATGTGATCACTTCTAAGAAAGGACTACGTAATTCTTTACTTGTTTGAATTCCCAGCACCTGGTTCAGGAAATAATCAAAGTTTTAGTAAGTACTCATTATAATGAACTACTTCACCATTCTAGTCTTTTACATTTTTCTGTGCACAGACACAAGAGTCCTGGGTCTACTGTACCAGTTTGAGGGGGAAGCATTTATATAATTTAAGTACAGTCCCCTTGTGGCGGGGAGCATGGGTTGGGACATGGACAAAGGTGTTCTGATGGGACACTGTCTGGTTAATATCCATTATTATCTTTGCAGTCAAGTGGCCTACACATAACTGAACTACTTGAATGGGACCGTTTATAAGATTAGCAGCATGGAGGGCCATTTTAACGCCCTAGTCTAGCATCTTTCATTTTAGTTTTGTTAAGCTAGGCAAAAGGTATTATATTATTATATTTTTTTATTGAGACAAGGTCTCGCTCCCATCTCCTAACCTGGAGTGTACTGGCACAATCACGGCTCACTGTAGCCTTGACTTCCCAGGTTCAGGTGATTCTCCCACCTTTGTCTCCCAAGTAGCTGGGACTACAGGCACACGCCACCACACCAGACTAATTTTTATATTTTTTTGTAGAGATGGGGCTTCACCGGGTTGCCCAGGCTGGTCTCGAATTCCTGAGCTTGAGCAATCTGTCTCCCTCAGCATCCTAAAGTGCTGAGATTACAGGCATATGCCACCACACTCAGTCAAAAATGTAGTATTTTAATGATAAAATATCCAGCAAAAATGTCAACAAATCAAGATCACAGCAGAGAGAAAGCAACATGTATTTTATGATTATTTGAATGGAGCAAAACATCTGAACACATTGTGAAATAAGGAGCCATGATTTTTTTTTTTTTTTTTTTTCCAAATTTAGGATATGGTTTAGTAGTAGGTGGGAGGGATATGCGACCAAGGAGGAGGTGTAAGTTCCCTCTCTGGTGGGAAGTTCAACAGTGTGGGTAGTCGTCTTTCTTAAGCTAGGTGGTGGATATATGAGTATTCATAGTATTGTTCTCTTAAACACCATTCTGTATATCTTAAATATTGCATTTTTTAGGCTGGGTGTGGTGGCTCATGCCTGTAATACCAGCACTTTCGGAAGCCAAGGCAGGTGGATCACCTGAGGTCAGGAGTTCGAGACCAGCCTGGCCAACATGGTGAAACCCTATCTCTACTAAAAATACAAAAATTAGCTGGGCGTGGTGGCAGGCGCCTGTAATCCCAGCTACTCGGGAGGCGGTTCTTATTCTCAAAACAGTCTGTGTTAAAAAATAAAATGCTGTGTCTAATTGCAAGTGTTATTTTACCAGTATGTGATTGACATAACAACAACACATCAAAGTGTCAAAAGTGTAACTCTCCTGCCGAGTGAATTACCTCAATTTCCTGTAACTGCTCCTGATTGGTTGTATACATCTGCTGAAGAGAGTCCTCCAACTCTGTGTTCCGATCCAGTAATGTCTTCCCAAGCTCAGCAGCAAGTTGGAGATCTAGCACAACAAACGAATCTTAGAATACAAATGATCTCACATCAACAATTTATATAACCGAGTCCTTCAAAAAAGAACATGTAGTTTAGGTCACATCCCAATGGAAGGTTGAGTGGCACAGAAGGAAACCTGAGTTCTACTTAAAATTCAGTTAAACTGATGCCTCCAGCAGGTAAAGTATTCTCTTATGTACCCATACTTGTAAGAAGTGAAAAATAGTCATCTACTTTATGGAGATGCAGTTATTTGTTCAGGAATGATCATTCCGCAGTGTTACTTCTAAAATCCCATTTGCTAGTAGAATCGATGTATTCATATCCCGACAAGTCTACTTTTTTGAATGGACCCTTGAGCCAAAGTATAGGTGGAGCTTTCAAAAATCTTTAAAGTTCCCATGAATTTGGCTGCTGTGAATACAACTGTTAAAGTTTATTGTCATATATCCTGGGCTCCTAAGGGGACTAAAAATTATTCAGTCAAGAAAAGGAAAAATACATCAGCATTAAGAACACTGCCCCAGGTCACTCTACTTTTCTTTGTATCCTTCTGCAAGATGAACAACTAGAAAAGCAAAACAGCAATGTGGTTTTCGAGGTAATTACATGTCAGTAGCTCATACTTCCATTTAGCACAGAATTATATTTTATTTTAAATCTCATTTTTCAACTCTCTCTACTCTTAGGCATAATGTCCATAAAACAGGATTTGTTTATATTATACTCAACTCCCAGAAATGAAAATTTAGTTAACAATATAATAAAGGACACTAGTTGTAACATAGGTCATTGAAATACTTCTCTGCATAATAAATCTTATGGAGCAGGCCTTTGATACAGTGGGAAATGCACTGTACTCTGGGCAGGTAAGTCTCAGGCCCAGTTCTATCATTTACCAGAATACTTTCAATATGGTGACTTTAGAGGCCCCTATAATTAGTATTCTTGTTTAGAGAGATGACTTATTAATATGAGATATGTCTTATCAATATGAGATTGTGAAAATCAAATGAAATAATAATACATAAAGGAGTACTTTACAAACCAAGTTGCAATATGCATACAAAGTACTACTAATATTCACTGATTCACAAATGAATGTTTTTGTCGCCAGGCACTATGCTAAGCATTAGCTACAGAAGAGTGAATAAAATGAAGTCCTGCTTTGCTGATATTCCCAGATTAGTGGAGGAAGTCAGACAAATGAGTAACTAAACTCACGTACTGTGATAAACAGTATTCATGCATGCATGCATATACTCAATAATATTAGACACTATTCTAGGCACTGGGATACTGCCCAGGAGCCATAAGGAACTCACATTAAAAAAAAAATCCCTGCCCTCATGGAGCTTATATTCTACTGGGAGAAACAGCAGAATAAAACATGACAGTGATAAATGCTAAAGAGAAAAAATAAAGCAAGTGGCCGGGCGCGGTGGCTCAAGCCTGTAATCCCAGCACTTTGGGAGGCCGAGACGGGCGGATCACGAGGTCAGGAGATCGAGACCATCCTGGCTAACACGGTGAAACCCCGTCTCTACTAAAAAATACAAAAAACTAGCCGGGCGAGGTGGCGGGCGCCTGTAGTCCCAGCTACTCGGGAGGCTGAGGCAGGAGAATGGCGTAAACCCGGGAGGCGGAGCTTGCAGTGAGCCGAGATGGTGCCACTGCACTCCAGCCTGGGTGACAGAGCCAGACTCCGTCTCAAAAAAATAAATAAATAAATAAAGCAAGAAAGAAGTACAGGAGGAGTGTGGATGTGGGAGGCTGAAATTTAAGAGCATGTGACTAGGGCCACATTAGAATTGATATATGAAGGAACGGAATAAGTGACCCATGTAGATCCGTGTAGGGAAACAGCACTCCAGGCAGAGGCAAGGCAAGTGCAAAGCCCCTGGGAGGAAGCATGACTGAGCCATTAAGGAGGCTGAGGAGAGTGGAGCAGAATGTATTGGGCGGGGTGTCAAATCAGAGGGGCTCCACGATGGCCAGTATGGGGAGGGCCTAACTAAAGAGGTCAAGAGTTTGGCTTTTACCCCAAATGAAAAGGACTCCAATGGAGGCTTGACAGGATCACCCTGGCTGCTATTATACAGAGTGAATGGGACAAAAGTGGGAGCAGAGTGACAGAAAGATACTGCAATCATCTGGGTGAGAGATGATGGTGGCTTGGACCAGGGTGGCAGAGATGAAGATGGAGAGAAGAGGCAGAATTCTGACATGTTTTGAAAGTAAAGCTAAAGGATTTGTTGACCAATATAAAGTCTAAAAGATAAAGGGGGTAGAGGGGGAACCTGGATTTGGTGACAATGAACAAAGGGCTTTCTTTTTCTCTTTATTAGGCACAGTCTCGCTCTGTTGTCATGCTGGAGTGCAGTGGTGCACTCATGGCTCACTTTAGCCTTGGATTCCTGGGCTCAAGTGATCTTCCTGCCTCAGCCTGCCAAGTAGCTGGGAATATAGGCATGCACTACCAAACCCAGCTTACTTACTTACTGATTTATTGTAGAGACAGGGTCTTACAATGCTGCCCAGGATGATCTCAAACTTCTGGCCTCAATACATCCTCCCACCTCAGCCTCCCAAAATGTTGGGATTACAGGCATGAGCCACAGTGCCCAGCCTAGGGACCAATTTAGAAAGAGAGGTCATAAGGAAGGTCTGAGAAGACCTTTTAGCTGAAGCTTGAAGGATGAAGAACTTGCCATGAATTTGGCATATTCTACAACCTGACAAGCAGCCAGTATGATAGAGGCATGAGAGAGCAGATCATACAGGATTTTACAGCCCATGGTAGGTAAAGTTTAAGTTTTATTCTAGGTATGATGGAAAGCAGCCTCAGTTAATGTCATAAAAGTATTATGGAAAAAAATATTTATCATAAAAACAAGGAAACTCACTACATAATTATTTTTAAACTTAATTTTTAGAGGTTGACAAATAATGCTTACTGGCTATCCACCACTGATAGTAAAACTTAGCCTTGAGTAAACGGTAACAACAGCATTAGTTGTTTTAATGTCTACTCAAGTGCATAATTAGTATTCTACTTGGTTAGTTTTCACTCTAGAAAAAGCAAAACCCACCACACCCAAATCCAGATCATTTAAAAATATTTTACACCCATTTAAAATAAAACAGTATACTGTTTGTAGATAGGTGCTAAAATACATTATCTTGTGATTTCAAAACTAACGATGTCTATTACAGTCATTACATTAAGACTAGAAACCAGGTGCAGTGGGTCATGCCTATAATCCCAGCACTTTGGGAGGGTGAGCCAGGTGGACTGCTTGAGCTCAGAAGTTCGAGACCAGTCAGGGCAACATGGTGAAATGTCATCTCTACCAAAAATACAGTGAGGCCCTGTCTCAAACAAACAAACAAACAAAAAGACTTCCATTAATAGGTCTATGAAATAACTTGTATTTACAAAACACAGAACTTTTATAAATAGCTCAAAGCATTTAAGAGACATTAGTCTTTTTCTTGTCATTATTTGAGATGGAGTCTCACTCTTGTCACCCAGGCTGGAGTGCAGTGGTGCAATCGCAGCTCACTGCAACCTCTGCCTCCTGGAGTCAAGCGATTCTCCTGCCTCAGCCTCCTGAGTAGCTGGGATTATAGACGCCCACCACCACGCCCGGCTAATTTTTGTATTTTTAGTAGAGATGGGGTTTCACCATGTTGGCCAGGCTGGTCTTGAAATCCTGACCTCAAGTGATACGCCCACTGTGGCCTCCCCAAGTGCTGGGGATTACAGGCATAAGCTACTGCGCCCAGCCTACTTTTTGTTTTCCAGAGACATTAGTCTTTATTATCTTTAAAGGTATTTAGCCCAGTTTCTCAGCTGAGACAGCCTGAAGCACAAAGCTGTTAACTGACCTAATCAAGCTCCAAGGTGAGTCACAGATCAGATAGAAACTCTTAGGCCAACAGGTTTTCACTCTCACTCTCATCATGATTCTTTGTTATCTTCATCTGCAGAGTTTTAAGGCAATTGAAAGAGAAGTCCACAGGCTTCTTTAAGGTAGAGAATACAAATTTCCCCCGTGTTGAGGTACTTAATTTCTTCTTGTTTTCACAGATTGCAATGAGAAATTAAGAGTTCAACTATTTGGGTTTTTGTTGCCTGCTCTGCTAGTGAAAGCACATACAACCCCAGGCAGGTTAATACCTTGTTTTCATCAAACGAAAAAGGAACTATGGTTGAACATGTTCCAGAAAAAATGATTTTGTACTCACAGAGTATGTAATGTGTATACATAGGCCCACATGGAAGCTACCACACTCTATTAAAGACAAAGTATAAAAACATTACCTAGGTATTAAGTCTTTCCTTCTTAAATGTGTAAAGTGGTGAGTAACTCCTCACTGGGAAGGATCAGATTCACCAAAGATGCTCTTAACTAGCAATCAAAGCCTGAGCCAAGGGCTGGGTGTGGTGGCTCATACCTGTAATCTTGAGAGGTGACAATGCGCTAGCAGCCCTCACTCTCAGCGCCCCCTCGGCCTCCGCTTCCATTCCGGCGGTGCTTGAAGAGCCCTTCAGCCCGCCACGGCACCGTGGGAGCCCCTCTCTGGGCTGAGGCCGGAGCCTCCTCCCTCTGCTTGCCGGGAAGTGTAGAGGGAGAGGCGCGGAAGGGAACCGGGGCTGTGCTCACGGGCCGTGTGAGTTCCGGCGGGACCCGCTGGCCCCGCACACTGAGCGGCCGGCCCAGGGCAGTGAGGGGTTTAGCACCCAGGAGAGCAGCTGCGGGGGTTGCGCAGGGTCCCCCAGCAGTGCCGGCCCGCAGGCCCGGCGCTCAAATTCTCGCTGGGCCTTAGCTGCCTCCCCGCCCAGCAGGGCCCGGGACCTGCAGCCAGCCATGTCTGAGCTCCTCCCCAGGCGGTGGGCTCCTGCGCGGCCTGAGCCTCCCCTACGGGCGCCGCCCCCTGCTCCGTGGCACCTGGTCCCATCGACAGTCCAAAGGCTGAGGAGTGCAGGCCCGGCTCAGGACTGGCGGGCAGCTCTGCTTCCAGCCCAGGTGCAGGATCCACTGGGTGAAGCCAGCTGGGCTCCTCAACCCGATAGAGACTTGGAGAACTTTTATATATACGGGGAGGATTGTATGTGCACCAATCAGCACTCTGTGTCTAGCTCAGGATTTGTGAATACACCAATCAGCACTGTGTCTAGGTCAGGGTTTGTGAATACACCAATTGGTACTCTCTGTCTAGCTAACCTAGGGGAGACTTGGAGGACTAGCACTCTGTGACCCCATCTAGCTCAAGGATTGTAAATGCACCAATCAGCACTCTATGCCTAGCTCAGGGTTTGTATCTACCTAACTCTGTATCTAGCTAACTAGCACTCTGTGACTCTGTCTAGCTCAAGGATTGTAAACGCACCAATCAGCACTGTCAAAACGGACCAATCAGCAGATTGTGGGTGGGGCCAGATAAGGGACTAAAAGCAGGCTGCTGGAGGCCCCAGTGGCAACCCGCTTGGGTCACCTTCCATACTGTGGAAGCTTTGTTCTTTCGCTCTTTGCAATAAATCTTGCTGCTGCTCACTCTTTGGGTCTAAGCTGCCTTTGTGAGCTGTAACACTCACCATGAAGGTCTGCAGCTTCACTCCTGACGGCGAGACCACGAATCCACCAGAAGGAAGAAGCTCCAGACACATCTGAACGTCTGAAGGAAAAAACTCTGGACACACCATCTTTAAGAACTGTATAACACTCACCGTGAGGGTCTGTGGCTTCATTCTTGAAGTCAGTGAGACCAAGAATCCATCAATTCCAGACACAATCTCAGCATTTTGGGATGCCGAGGCGGAAGGGCTGTTTGAGCCCAAGAGTTCGAGACCAGCATGGGCAACATAGCAGGCCGTCGTCTCTTAGCAGGAAAAAAAAAAAAAACAAAAAAAACCCAACTGGGCCAAAACCTCTCCAAGAATCAAGACTGACTTGAGACTATCACCAACCACTTTCATTCAATTATGGAACTACCTGTGCTACTTAAGAGCAGCCAGGAACCTCTTCCCTGCTCCTGCAGAAAGAGATGCCAAGGACAGCACTCTTTAGTAGATAGCAAACAAAAAAGAATTTGAGGCTTGTCCTTATCTCAATTCTTATTTCCAGTAAAACAAAGCACCAAACTGGCTCAGAAACCTGAAGTCTCAATCTCCTAAATATTTCATAGGCTGTTAAGGACAGAATTTTAACAAGTCTCAACTACAAGAAAGCTCCTGTGAAGTCACACTGTATAACAGGATATTACTTCATCTGTTAGCTTAAAGACACCGGACTTTGTCTTTAAAAAAAGTTCATTTCCTGTTGAGTAGCAGCTGGCTTCCATAGCCGAAAGAAGCCAAAAGCTGGCAGTAAGCCTAAGGTTTTCTAAATAATTAGTGGAGGGAATAGAATATTGAATGTCCCTTACAGTTTTAATTAAGGCACAAAAGAAAAGGAAATAATATAGTTTCGAAGCTTTGTACACCTGTTCATCTCTACAGGATTACAAAAAGAATTTTCATTAAGAGGGTCTTTTCTAAGTCCTATTGAACTGGCCTGGCTTAGGCAACTACTAAAAACATCATAGATTTATTGCAGGCTTGAGAATTGCAACATATCAGTACCTTCATATGTTGAATATTCTTTCACTAATGAGTCTTTGCAGGTAATAATATATTTTTAATGGTGTAAACTGTTAGCTTTAAACAGATACTCAGCTCTATACTTTAGGCAAAAAAATTAGTACTGGCAGCAAAGTAATTTTTTTAAAGAACCTTTCTTCCAGAATTTTGAAAACTTTAAAACCCACCGTGATATTTTTCCCATTTTACTTTAGTTTATTTAAAAAAAAAAAAAAAAAAACATATTCCAATGTTGGCTGGTAGTCTGTAGGAGTAATTCACTAATATTAAGGCTGAAAGTTTTTCCTATTACAAAGTCAAATGCGTCATTTAGTGATGCTTCTGTTTAACTCCTGTTGCCAACGTTACTATAATTGGGAAAGCAGAAAACCTGAATATAAATATCAAGAAAAATGGTGTCAGTTTTAATAACCCTCCAAAGAGTGATTCAGCAAAATAGTTGTACACAAGGAGGATGTACTCATCCTGAAATTTTAGGATTCCTTTAAACTAAGAGTTCATTTACTGATCCACATAACAGAAACCTGAATCCTTATTCTAAGTTTGCACAGCTCACCAAATGACAATAGCAGCTGGTTTAAAAGAAAATCCAGTCTCTGAAGTCCTTCCACCTTGTTCTCAGGGGCATGTTTCAAAGCAAGCACCATCATTACCTAAACTGAAGGCTCCTGCTGTCCCAGAAAATATCTTACCCACAGAGATTATTGTCAGTATTCCTATTGAGCCAACTCAGCCCTCTGACAAAAGACAGTCTCTTCATCAAAGTGTTTCGTAACAGCAAAGGGTTTTCTCCTCCTGTCTACACAAAAAAGCTTTACATGTTTCTAACAAGGTATGAATAGCAGACCAGAGTTTACTGAGGTTAGAATTTTCCAGCAATTTCAATTTAAAAAAGGATACCCTAGGAAACTTTGATACAAAGATTCAATCTATTTAGCTCATGGCTTCTACTACTAAAGGAAAACATTTTGTAGTTGTAAGAGTTTGAGAACAGGATCATTAAAAGTTGTTTTCCGGCCAGGTGCGGTGGTTCACGCCTGTAATCTCAGCACTTTGGGAGGCTGAGGCGGGTAGATCACAAGGTCAGGAGATCGAGACCATCCTGGCCAACATGGTGAAACCCCATCTCTACTAAAAATACATAAATTAAATGGGTGTGGTGGCGCGTACCTGTAATCCCAGCTACTTGGGAGGCTAAGGCAGGAGAATGGCTTGAACCTGGGAGGCGGAGACTGCAGTGAGCCGAGAGTGTGCCACTGCACTCCAGCCTGGGGACAGAGCGAGACTCCACCTCAAAAAAAAAAAAATTTCAGCAGTTCTCTCCAAATAAGCCTCACTCAGTAATAATAAGGATGTTAAAAAATGGACAGATGCCTGCACATAAAATCCCACTAGACCTGCTGAATAATCTGTTTAACAGGACAGACCTGCTCCCAAACTTAATTCAGCAGCAAGGGTCTACTGAGGGCCTACAACGTACGAGGCGCTGTAGTGGGCACATCCCATGAGGCAGCACCTCCAGGCTTCTCTAGTGAACAGATTCCTGGAACATTCACTCTATGGGAGTAAGAATCCTGCCTATCCAAACATGTGGGGAGGCGCTGTGGCCCCAGTGCCTAGGCGAATACCTGGCAAAGAGCAGATAATACATTTTTGAGAAATGAACAAGTTTTAAAATCTGTTAAAAGTTTAGGAGTTAACATATAATTTAGCAAAACTGGGGAAAGAATACCCTTTTATTCACACTGTAGCCTTTATTCTTTGACAGGCCATATTCACAAGTTATAATTGTTGGAATTTCACATCTTCTATTCGTACTCTATATAGTTGGTTATGACATAGAGGGGTATGTCAAAGTCCACTGTGATAAGGTAGCAGCCCTTTGGAAAACACAGAAATGCAACTGGCAGTAAAGAGGTTCAGACCTCTGTGTGTGTGTATGTGTGTGTTTTTAGACAGAGTTTCGTTCTTACCATCCAGGCTGGAGTGCAATGGCATGATCTCAGCTCACTGCAACTCCGCCTCCCAGTTTCAAGCAATTCTCCTGCCTCAGCCTCCCGAGTAGCTAGGATTACAGGGGGCTGCCACCACGCCCAGCTAATTTTGTATTTTTAGTAGAGATGGAGTTTCACCATGTTGGCCAGACTGGTCTCGAACTCCTGGCCTCAGGTGATATGCCCGCCTCGGCCTCCCAAAGTGCTGGGATTACAGGCATGAGCCACTGCACCCAGCCCAGACCTGTGTGGTTTTTTAAATTTTTTTTTTTTTTTTTTTTGAGACGGAGTCTCGCTCTGTCGCCGAGCCTGGAGTGCAGTGGTGCGATCTCGGCTTACTGCAAGCTCCACCTCCCGGGTTCACGCCATTCTCCTGCCTTAGCCTCCCAAGTAGCTGGGACTACAGGCGCCCACCACCATGCCCGGCTAATTTTTTATTTTTTGTATTTTTAGTAGAGACAGGGTTTCACCGTGTTAGCCAGGATGGTCTCGTTCTCCTGACCTCGTGATCCACCTGCCTCGGCCTCCCAAAGTGCTGGGATTACAGGCGTGAGCCACCGCGCCTGGCCAGACCTGTGTTTTTAACGTTAAACTTGAAGAGTTGATGACTTTATTTTGATCAGAGGTTAAAGAGAATTCCACGTGTAACCCTGACACGCTGCACTTGCTGCTTGATAGACTGAAGTGTTACAGCTGGTGGTTCCAAACAACCTCCAACAGTGGGAGAACGCAGCGTGGACTAAGGCACCTGATGGAAGAGAGCCATGAAAACACTTCTGTGCTAGTGCTTCAGTGCAGTTCAACAAATACTAAAATCGAGCTTCCAGTATGTGCCAAGTATTATGCTAGATGCTGGAAATACCAGAAAAAAGAACCTGCCCCCTCTATACCCTTAAGGATTTATGCTTCTTAAATTTTTTTTTTTTTAAGACAGAGTCTCGTGTCGCCCAGGCTGGAGTGCCGCGGCGCCATCTTGGCTCACTGCAACCTCCGCCTTCTATATTCAAGCAATTCTCCTGCCTCAGTCTCCTGAGTAGCTGGGATTACAGGCACATGCTAATTATAGGCACGCCTGGCTAATTTTTGTATTTTTAGTAGAGACGGGGTTTCACCTTGTTGGTCAGGCTGGGCTCAAACTCCTGATCTTGTGATCCACCCGCCGCGGCCTCCCAAAGTGTTGGGATTACAGGCGTGAGCCACCGCACCCGGCCTATGCTTCTTAAATACAGGAAAGAAAAATATTTAGTTGTGATGATACAAATTAAATTATAGGGAAATACTGCAATGGCACAGTGGTTGCCTCACAAATCCTGGAGAAACTATCAAACTAGGCCATCAATCCCTATGGGGAAATCTGAAAACAGGTTTGTTAAAATGTATGAGAAATTTGTCCTTTGGACATAAAGATGATGCCACCAAACACTGCACTGCAACCACTAAGCAGCTTGGACTCTATAAGCGTAATAAAGGTGAATTACTTTGGTTAAAGTGATTGCATGTTAATTTAAGAAATTATCTTCCTCCAAAAGGGGTGCTCATTTTATTTTCCTTTTCTGAGTTATTCAAGTCTACACAGTTTCCTTCTGCCATGTTCAGTGGTTAGCATGAACAAGCATCATCATCATTTAATATTTAACTAAATGAGATGTTAATTTTCACTGCAAGATTAGAGCTGAAAACATTTACATAGAATTGCAGAAACCAAAGATGCCGGGAAAAATTCCTGAGGATTATTCACAGTGTTCAGTATAGCGGTTAAGAATGTTTGCTCTCGAGTCTTAAGGGGAACCCTAGCACTCCCCAACATTATCACCTCTATTGTGTTACTGGGAGATAAATGAGCAACTCTGTTATGGGCCTATCAGTGTTAGGCACATCAAAAGTGTTCCCCAATTGCTAGCTCCTGCTATTAGTATAAAAAAAAGTGGGGCCCCACTGGCCCCAAAGTGTTGGCTGCTCTATGATTGTTCTCTGGAGACACCATCGGCAGGCCTATTTCTAAGTGAAAGCTGGCATGCAAACTGAAGAAAAGTGGCAGAGGTAGAAGCGCTCTTCTGTCATTTCAACTGGCATCTGGTGAACTATGCGTAACAGCTTAATTCCCAACTGAAAAAAAACCGTTAACTAGGATGGTAAGGAAGGGATGGGGGTTTGAGGAGTGCCTACAACTCCTCCTTTTGAGTGTGTGGGTTCAAAAAACACTCCCTCCCCCACTTAGCTTTAGGCAAGCCACTCAACCGTTTCAACCTCCGCTTTCCTCATCTGGAAAATGGGATAACAAAAGTTACTCTCAGTGTAATTGGATTGTTTGTACCTCAATGGATAAATGCTGGAAGGGATGGACGCCCCGTTCTCCATCACGTGCTTATTTCACACTGCGTGCCTGTATCCAAACATCTCACGTACCCCATAAATAGATACACCTACTATGTACCCTCAAAATTAATCAATTTTTTAAAAGTTACTGTCTCCTAGAGTTACGGCGCAGAGCGCACAGCTCCCGCTACATCGCAAAACCACTACCACCTGCAGCAGCCGGCCCTCCGTGCTGGCCAAGAAAGGCGCTGGGCTACACAGCCTGCGAGGGGGCGGCTTCTCGGGCTCTGCCACTTACTGCGGGACACACTGGCTCACCCGGTCTGCCTCGGAGGAATGCAGTGAGGATTAAACTAGCTAATCCACGGAAAGCGCTTAAAACGGTGCCTGGCGCGTCCCTGGCCCCCATGCGCCTCGGGGCTGATATTCAACTGCGCATTAGCAGGGCCATGGGCCCCGCGCCGAGGCTTCCTGCGGGCGGGATCCACGGGCACGGCCGGCCCCGCCGCCAGGTGAGCCCGAGCCCTTCCCGGCACCTGCATCCTCAGCCGCCAGAAAAAGCAACTTTTTAACAGTTTCGCAGCGGGGGCCTCCCGGGCCAGGCCGCCGCCGCCCACCCGCCCGCCCGCGGGGCGCCCCCGCCCTCACCTTGCTGGAGGTCCTGGTGGTCGTACCACGGCTCGTCCTCCTTCATTTCAAACTCCTCCACCAGGTTTTCCGCCAGCATCTCGGCTGGGTCCTCTAGGGGCAACGGTCCCAGCCGCCGCCGTCCCGCCTCAGCCGCTGCCCCGGGCTCTTCCCCGGCCCCTCCGCCCTCAGCCAGAGCCGCCCTCGGGCGGGACGCGCCGCCGCCCAGGCTCCGCCGCGCCGCCTCAGCCCCGTTCCCGCCGGCGACCGCCGCCGACCGGCCGGCTGCTTCGACTCGCCTAGCGCCTCCCAACGGCCCCAACGGCCGGGCGTTACGGCGCGAACGTAGGGAGCCAGGTTCTCACGCTGCCGCCGGTCTTCACGCCGCCGCCGGGCCCAACGTGGCACTTTGGCAGAACCCTCCCCGGCCGGGGATGCGATTCAAACCCCCGGCGGCTTCTCAACCAATCGCGAGCGGGCCGCTGGCCGAGCGACAGGGACTTCGTCCAATCGCGTCTCTCCAAAGACCCGCGGCTCGCCCGGTTTCGAGGCCAAGCAGCCAATGACGGGCCCCGAATAAACAAAGAAGGCGGGGAAACAGTGAAGGGGTGCGGCCGAAAGCCCGCCCCCTGATCTGCGCTGTGCGGCTCCTAGGAGCGCGTACTAGGTTCCGGGCTGTGGAGCTGGCGGAGGCGAGTCCTGCCGCTTTGGTGGGTGTCCCGAGGCCAGCGCGTCCGTGGACAGGCAGCGCAGGCCGGAGGGCCTAGGACTTCGGCCTCTGAGAGGCGGGTGGTTGTCGAGAGGCGTCCTTCGTGCCGGCGGGAAGCGCGAGGGTGCCGGAAGCCGGAGGTCCGCCGCCCGGCTGCCGCTTCTCGCATGTTGACTCTGAGATTTGCTCCGGGTCCGGCAAGGAGACTCGGAGTCGATCGGGAGTTTAGGGCTGAGAAAACGCCCACTGAGCGGTAGCTCTTGTCTCGTTGACATCTGAGCTCTGGGAATTACGCTCCCTAAAACGGTGGGCGCCAGACCCCGTTGAGAATCTGGGGCAGTGAGGGATGCCCGAAGCTGTCCACTTGGAGGGGGAAAATTGTAAGCAGGGTTGCAACGATTTTTAAAAGGTACCTCTAGACCACAAGTTAAGCATCTGGGGACGTGGCATTGCACCTGGAGGGGTCAGGCTGCAGCCCCAGCACTTAGTAGCCAGCAAGGCAGAGCACGCTGTCCTCCACCGACATAACCCAGCAAATACTGCTCATGAGTAAAGCTTTTAGCACCATCTTACAGACAAAGCACGGAAACTCTTAAGCAGGATGACAGACCAGAAGGTCAATGTTCTCAACCTTGACGTAAAGGTAAAATTGCAGCTGATGGAAGACAGCAGGGCCAATATCTAGCTAACTTTGAGCAACGAAACAAAAAAATCGAGGTTTAAGTATATAATTGAAAGATTATCTCTAGAACATAAGGTAATAAACTGTTAGAAATTCGGAAAGAGGGAAGAGGTGGAGAGGAGTGTTAGTTAAATCCTGATCTATTTTAGCAGTGAGTCGACAGATAATACCTTACATTGATAATCCAATAAATCGTTTCCACAAATATGGAGAGAGCTGCCAGAACTAAAAATGGGAAGCAGTTAAGAGTTTTCCGAGGCCGGACGCGGTGGCTCACGCCTGTAATTTAGCATTTTGGAAGACCGAGGCGGGCGGATCACCTGAGGTCGGGAGTTCGAGACCAGCCTGACCAACTTGGAGAAACCCCCATCTCTACTAAAAATACAAAATTAGCCAGGCATGGTGGCGCATGCCTGTAATCCCAACTACTTGGAAGGCTGAGGCAGGAGAATTGCTTGAAACCCGGGAGGCGGAGGTTGCAGTGAGCCAAGATCGCACCGTTGCACTCCAGCCTGGGCAAAAGGAGCGAAACTCCGTCTGGAAAAAAAAAAAAAAAAAAAAAGTTTTCCTAAGAGGAGGTGTGAGTTGAGGCTGGGGACTTTGGCTTTTTGTTATAAACCCTTCTGTGATCTTGCTTTTTAAGCACTTGCACGTTAAAAATAAGGGAAATTGTAGGGAAGGAATTATAGACTCAAGCTACTTTTGTCTTTCTGTATAAAACAAAAAGGACTTGGGTAATTTGAAGAGGGGAAAAACTCATCCTAAATAATTGTTGTGGGTAATAAAATTCAGGGTGTCTCTCTACCTCCCATCTTTGCTCAAATCAGCGTACCCTAACCTCATGCTGATGCTGTATCAAACAGCAGTTGACTCCAGGGTTACCTTATAGCATAGGCTGTAGGCCACTCTGGAGAAATCTTGCCAAGGACGAGACCTCCCACTGTGGAGTTGTTGCCTGAAGTTTTACCCTTCAGTCCTTAAAGGAGACTGCTGAATAGAGTGGAAAGCACAAGGGACCTAGAGTGAGAAAACCTAGAGTTCTCGCCATACTCAGTACCAGCAGAGAAGCCTTTTGGCAAAGAGTTTACAGGAAAGATGATTGTTTGCCTTGCTCACAGAGCTATCTGAATCAAAGAGAGACCCCGAAAGCAAGTATTTTGTGCTCATTTTAAATGTAAGACTGTGTGCTTGTGACCTATACTGTAAAAGTGCAAGTACCCTTGAGGACCAATTATGAGCACCACAATAAATAATCATAGGAATGGATTATAACCCATTGAATAAAAGAAGAAAGAATCCGTGAGTCCATACTGATTTAAATAAATGGGAGAGAAAAGAAAGCTCTTTCTTACAGTAGGATGCCAAGCAAAAAATGTAGAAGGAAAAACACTGTTAGGGAGTAATAATAATAATAAAAGAGGAATGGTAAACTCACAAATCCCTTTCTTCAAAAAGGCAAAATGTTACTGGCGCACCTGTAGTCCCAGCTACTTGGGAGGCTGAGGTGGGAGAATTGCTTGCGCCCAGGAGTTCGAAGTTATGATGAGCTATGATAGGTGACAGCAGAGCAAGACCCTGTCTCAAAAAAAAAAAAAAAAAAAAAAAAAAGGCTGGGTGCAGTGGCTCCTGCCTGTAATCCCAGCTCTTTGGGAAGCCAAGGCGGGCGAATCACCTGAGGTTGGGAGTTTAAGACTAGCCTGGCCAATAAGGTGGCCAGTCTCTACTAAAAATACAAAAATTAGCCAGGAGTGGTGGTGCAAGCCTGTAATCCCAGCTACAAGGAAGGCCAAGGCACAAGAATCCCTGGAACCTCAGAGGCAGAGGTTGCAGTGATCAGAGCCCGTGACACTATACTCCAGCCTGGGCAATAGAGTGAGACTCTGTCTCAAACAAAAAAAAAAAAAAAAAAGAAAAGAAAGAAAAAGAAAAAAGAAAGTGAGGTCCCCTGTAAAGCCTCTTCTACTGCCCTAGTTGTCCATATTCAGATCGAGATATTCAGAGTTCAAATAAGATCACTTAAAACAAACTATCTTAATCACTACAGATAGAGTCCTTTGGAAAGAGAGCAAGTTGGGTTTAGGAATTGCCAATGTGATTTGTGGAAGCTAACGGGGCTAGGGCTAGAATCATGCCCCTGCATGATTATTATTATCATTATTATTATTTTAAAGTCTCACGCTTGTCTCCCAGGCTGGAGTGCAATCGCGTGATCTTGGCTCGCTGCAACCTCTGCCTCCCGGATTCAAGCAGTTCTCCTGCCTCAGCCTCCCAAGTAGCTGGGATTACAGGCGCCCACCACCACACCTGGCTGATTTTTGTATTTTTAGTAGAGACAGGGTTTTACCACGTTGGCCAGGCTGGATTTGAACCCCTGACCTCACGCGATCCACCTACCTTGGCCTCCCAAAGTGCTGGGATTACAGGCGTGAGCCACCGTGTCCCGGCCCCCTGCTTGATTCTTATCACTCAGCTGCAAGGTTGAAAGTTCTGGCTGTTTACTCCATGGAAAACAAGCTCATTTTAACTTCAAATGCATATTGAAATGTTCTTTAACAATTCTCCATTTTTTTTCTTTTTCAGAGTCTCACCATGTGGCCCAGGCTGGAGTGCAGTGGCACCATCTCTGCTCACTGTCACCTCCACCTCCTGGGTTCAAGTGATTCTCGTGCCTCAGCCTCCTGAGTAGCTGGAATTACAGGCATGTGCCACCACATTCAGCTAATTTTTGTGTTTTTAGTAGAGTCAGGGTTTAGCCATGTTGGCCAGGCTGGTCTGAAATTCCTGGCCTCAAGTGATCCGCCTGCCTCAGCCTTCCAAAGTGCTGGGATTACAGGCGTGAGTCACTGCGCCCAGTGAACAATTCTCCTTTAAAAATGAAAAGAAAAGAAAGATACGGAGAATTAAAGTTATTGAGGGCCAGGCGAGGTGGCTCACACCTGTCATCTCAGCACTTTGAGAGGCCTAGGTGGGCAGATCACGAGGTCAGGAGTTTGAGACCAGCCTGGCCAACATGATGAAACCCCATCTCTAGTAAAAATACAAAAATTAGCTGGACATGGTGGCTCACGCCTGGAATCCCAGCTACTCGGGGGGCCGAGGCAGGAGTATCACTTAAACCTGGGAGGCAGAGGTTGCAGTGAGCTGATATCATGCCACTACACTGCAGCCTGGGCAACAGAGTGAGACTTCCTCTCGAAAAAAATAAATAAGTAAATAAATAAAGTTATCGATAGTTTAAAAAAGCAAAAAACCCCACAAACTTTATGTCTTTTGGTATGTTATTGGGTTCTTTTTAAGGACACTATTTAAGAAAACTTCTTTTCCCCTGGAAAATCTTGAACGAAAATTGCATTGAAAAACTGGTGTCAATTTTCAGTGCTAAATTTGGAGGAGTTTTCATTGTTCTTTTAGAGTCTCCTTAGTCATAGTTTAGAAGCAATCATAAGTAACCTCTTCAGCAACATTAATATTATTTGGTTTGATAGGTTAGTAAATAACTACCCAAGTTGATTCCAAAAGGAGAATTTATGGTGTTCATAATAATTCACTGTTATTTAATGAACTTGCCCAGCCTAACTAACCATTGCACCATTTTGCTACTATTTAAGTCTTTTTGTTTGTTTGTTTGTTTGTTTTTGAGACAAGATCTCACTCTGTCACCCAGGCTGGAGTACAGTGGCGCTATCACAGCTCACTGAAGCTTCAACCTTCCAGGGCTCAGGTGATCCTCCTACCTCAGCCTCCCTAGTAGCTGGGACTACAGGCATGTGCTACCACACCTGGCTAATTTTTGTATTCTCTGTTGAGACAGGTTTTCGCCATGTTGCCCAGGTTGGTCTTGAACTCCTGGGCTCAAACAATCTGCCTGTCTCAGCCTCCCAAAATGCTGGGATTACAGGCCTGAGTCACCATGCCTGGCCAACTTTTTAAGTTTTCTATATGAAATATTTTGTGATAAATAAGATCAGATTCAGAAATCCTTTGTCTTTGGTTGTAAAGATAAAATGCTCTTTTCTTGTGTTTTATTACTATAGTAAAGTCATGTAAGAAGAGTTTTTAGGTAGCAATGGGGGCTTTAAAAAAATTGTAAGTGGTGATTTTCAGTTTGATACTTACAGAAATAAGCATTTACTATGATGACAGTAATCTAAAGCAAAATATTAATGGCTCCTTTTGCAGAAGGAAATAAGAAAGATTTTTACTTCACACAATGTGTAAAAACAAAGAAAAGTTCAGACTGTAGACTTTTTTGTTTGTTTTGTTGTTTTGTTGTTTTTGTTTTGTTTTTGAAACAGTTTCTCTGTTGCCCAGGCTAGAGTGCAGTGGCACGATCTTGGCTCATTGCAACCTCCACCTCTCAGGTTCAAACATTCTCCTGCCTCAGCCTCCCACGTAGCTGGGATTACAGGCACCTGCCACCACACCTGGCTAAGTTTTGTATTTTTAGTAGAGACGGGATTCCACTGTGTTGGCCAGGCTGGTCTCAAACTCTTGACCTCAAGTGATCTGCCCACCTCGGCCTCCCAAAGTGCTGGGATTACAAGCATGAGCCACCGTGCCCGGCCAAGAAGTTCAGACTGTAGAGTTTTTCACAGTGCGATTAAAACCTTATATTCTTATGTTTCAGACAGGCTGGGTACTTAACTTAAATCTTTGAAAAAAAAATTGAATTCAACTCTCAGAAAGCTTATGGCCTTTTGCAGAATTGTAAGTTTACAAATACCTGCCATGCGACATAATGATAGATCAGATTAGAAAGGTGCAGCATGCTTCTTGTTTTAGCATACCTGAAATAAAACTAAGAAAAACAAGAGTCCCTAGGTTTTGGTAGGCTAAATTTGTGTCTTGGCTTTTGGTTCTACTGTCTCCCTTATTTTTGACTCTTTTAGTAACCAAGCAACCTCTAGCCTCAGTCTTCATTCTCAGGGATGAACTTAAAGTGAAGTTTTCACTGGTAGTTCCCAGCATTTTGAAATCTGAGAATTACTTTTAAAGTCAAAAATGTTGGCTGGTCTCCACACAATAGTAGTTTTGAAGTGTTTGGGAACTGCATCATGATGAAAACAATCAGATTTGTACTTTTAATCATTACAGCAGAAGCTACAAACATTTTAAGAATACAAGTACACATGTGGACAAAACATTCTTTATTCTGTAGACAATGCTTGGTATGCATATGGGTTTGATAACCCATTTTTGATAATTCTAGGACCCTGCCACTCATAGAATTAGTCTTTTTTTTTTTTTTTTTAATTTGAGACAGGGTATTGTTCTGTTGCCCAGGCTAAAGTGCAGTGGCAAGATCATAGCTCATTGCAGCCTCAAACTCCTAGGCTCAACCAATCCACCCACCTCAGCCTCCTGAATAGCTAGGACTACAGGTCTGCACCACCACACCCAGCGGAGTTATAATCATTCTTGAGTCTACTTGGTGCAAAGTGAAGTGTAGAGACCGTAAATAATTTGGTCATTTGAGCCAAATGCCCACTTCTTCCTTCTGACTTGCCCTCTTTTTCCCTAAGAAATTTGGCAATGTAGACCGAACTGCCTGCTTAATTCTGTTCCTGGATCTACAAAGTTAAAACAGAAGCCCAAGGATTACTCAAGCAAGTAACATCCTTTGACTTATCAGAATTTGTTTCTGTTTTCTGACTCAGTAAGATGCAGAGACCTGGCCAAATATTCAAGTAAGCCAGGAATAGAACAGAAAGATCATGGTATTCTCTTTAAACTATAGTCAAGATTGAAAGGAAGATGAATCTATGCCTTTCTCTTGCTGGGTTAGCCTTTTCCTGTTTTCCACTTATAAAAATCAAAGGGTAAGACGATAGGCTAGATTTAAGAGAGGCCCGTACAAGGATCTCATCAAGGATCAGAGTGTGTTATTTCTATATCCATTGTAGTTACGTCCTTGTGGTCAAAGCTACAGAATATCAAGAATAAGTCTTCAAATGCAAGTCTGTACTACTGAATGAACAACTTTATACTAAGATGAGGGGCTTACTTTCTTTTTGACTTGAGCAAAAGGCTGTCACCTTGTTGTTCTGTTTCTGTTGCACCCTACCAAGTAGGGAGGATAATAATGGCATAAACATATCTCCTTGACACTAGTTAATCATGTCCAAGCTCTTGGATGAATCCCACTTTATTTTATATATTTTTTTGAGGTGAAGTCTTGCTCTGTCGCCCAGGCTGGATTGTAGTGGTGCCATCTCAGTTCACTGCAACCTCTGCTTCCGGCGTTCAAGCAATTCTCCTGCCTCAGCCTCCTGAGTAGCTGGGACTACAGGTGTGTGCCACCATGCCCAGCTACTTTGTGTATTTTTGTGGAGATGAGGTTTTGCCCTGTTGGCCAGGCTGAAATCCCACTTTATAAGTTTGAAGAGATAGATAAAAATATAAGTGGAGTCACACTCTATGCAAACTAGGTTTCCTGGCGAGCATCTCAAAAAATATTGAGTGAATAGATAAGGAAGTCAGGTGTTAAATCTGGGGACATACAGCTCATAGGTTTGGACTCTTATTTAACTAAAATTAAGTACTGGCCAGCAATGTTTTGGCCCCCATCCACTACTGTGTGCAAACAGTGAATTTTAACCTTTTTTTTTTTTAACAAAGGGAAGAAGAGTTCCTCTGCATGGAAAATGGCACTTTTAAATATCAAACCCATTGCTTGGGCATACTCTATGATGACATTAGGGACTGAAATGCTGAATTCTGTCTTTGATTTCTACCATGTGAAACTTTTTCTACATCTGTACACGATTTCAGAAGTGGCCTTTTCTCAAACCCAGGTGAGATGGAATCTTTACTGTCCTTTCACATAGGACAGATCTCCTTCCTTTGAGGGAAAGAGAGATTTTTATTTTTTATTTTAGTTTTTGAGACAGAGTTTTGCTCTGTCACCCAGGCTGGAGTGCAGTGCACGATCTCGGCTCACCGCAACCTCCACCTCCCCAGTTCGAGTGATTCTCCTGCCTCGGCCTCCTGAATAGCTGGGATTACAGGCCCACACCACCACTCCCGGTGAATTGTTGTATTTTCAGTAGAGACAGAGTTTTGCCATGTTGGCCAGGCTGGTCTCAAACCCCTGACTTCAGGTGATCTACCCACTTCGGCCTCCCAAAGTGCTGGAATTACAGGTGTGAGCCACCTCGCCCAGCTGGAAAGAGAGATTTTTAAAAGATTGTTATTTAAAATGTAAAGGTATTAGAATTTAAAGAGTAAGCTTAGGTTGTCTGGAAAATTAATTTATGTGGAAAAATCGGTATTATTACTAAGATATCCAGTCTCCGTCCCTCTCTTTTTTTTTTTCCTGAGACTGCTCTGTTGCCCAGGCTGGTATGCAGTGATGCAATCATAGCTCACTGCAGCTTTGACCTCCCTAGGATCAAGCAATCCTCCTGGCTCAGCTTCCTGAGTAGGATGACAGGTGTGAGCCACCACACCTGGCTTTTTTTTTTTTTTTTTTTTTTGTAGAAATAGGGGTCTCACTATGTTGTCCAGGTTGGTCTCGAACTCCTGGGCTCAAGCAATCCTCCTGCCTCAGCCTCCCAAAGTGTTGGGATTACAAGCATGAGCCACCATGCCCAGTCCTAAAATATTCTGTTTTGAAAAGGCCCGCAGTATTCACAAATTGTATTGTAAGTCATTACCAATTAGGTGGTCAGGCTAGAAGAGTTCATGGTTTTAAAACCCTTATATTTTGTAATGTTACTCATTTATTACCAGTAATAACATACTAATTAGATTTAAT
The DNA here is from genome assembly GCF_037993035.2 of Macaca fascicularis. NCBI lineage: Eukaryota > Metazoa > Chordata > Mammalia > Primates > Cercopithecidae > Macaca > Macaca fascicularis. Next base: position 21,375,556 of record NC_088394.1, read on the forward strand.
TCGAAATGCCAAACATTGATATTTTAACCTTTCCTAATGAAATTATGTAAAACTATGCCTTGGTGTAAACAGGCCATCAATCTTTGCAGAGGCATGGCCCTGTGTGCTGTTGTTGGAAGGCAGTCTAGCACAAGATTGAAAGCACATGCTGTGGGGTCATCTACCTTGGGTTAGACCCTGGCTCTGTTGTTTATTAGCTAGGCAAGTTGCTTAACTTCTCTGGCTCTCAGTTTTCTCATTTGTAAAGTCAGAGTAATAATAGTACTTGCCTCAAAGGATTGTTTTTTGTTTGTGTGTTTGTTTGTAATGGGAGTCTTTCTCTGTCACCCAGACTGCAGTGCAGTGGTATGATCACGGTTCACTGCACCTTGACCTTCTAGGCTCAAGCAGTCCTCTTACCTCAGTCTCCAAGTAACTGGGACTACAGGTGCATGCCACCATGCCAGGCTAATTAAATAAAAAATAATTTTTTGGCCGGGCATGGTGACTCATGCCTATAATCCCAGCACTTTGGGAGGCTGAAGCGGATGGATCACCTGAGGTCAGGAGTTCGAGACCAGCCTGGCCAACATGGCGAAACCCCATCTCTACTAAAAATACGAAAATTAGCCAGGCGTGGTGGCATGTGCTTGTAATCCCAGCTACCCACTAGGCTGAGGCAGGAGAATAATGGAACCTGGGAGGCAGAGGCTACAGTGAGCCGAGATTGCACCACTGCACTCCAGCCTGGGCAACAGAGCAAGACTCTGTCTCAAAAAAAGAGAATTTTTTTCTTTCTTCTTTTTTTTTTTTTTGTGGAGATAGGGTCTCGCAATGTTGCCCAGCCTGGTCTTGAATCCCTGGGCTCAAGCAATTCTCCTGGCTTGGCCTCCCAAAGTGCTGGGATTACAGACATAAGCCACTGTGCTTGGCTAGGGTTTTTAAGGATTTGATAAAATAATGAATGTAAACACTTATACAATGCCTGAATACAAAGTGAATGCAAGCTGGGCGCAGTGGCTCACGCCTGTAATCCCAGCACTTTGGGAGGCTGAAGTGGGCAGATCACGAGGCCAAGAGATCGAGATCATCCTGGCCAACATGGTGAGACCTCATCTCTACTAAAAATACAAAAATTATCTGGGCATGGTGGTGCATGCCTGTAATCCCGGCTACTTGGGAGGCTGAGGCAGGAAAATCACTTGGACCTGGGAGGCAGAGGTTGCAGTTGGCCAAGATTGTGCCGCTGCACTCCAGTTTGGCGACAGAACGAGACTGTCTAAAAAAAACAAAAACAAAAAAAAACAAAGTGAATGCACATTGGCTTTTGAGTAGTATTTGCTGTTATTAAATTTTTTAGCTGGTTCTGAAAACAATAGCTTTTCTACTGATCACCTTTGGTTATTTCACATAAGTAAAAAAAAAAAAAAAAAAAAAAAAATCAGGGGTCATTTTTGTCCTATACTGAGTGCAGTAGTTTATTCTACTACACTGAAATAATCCTGTGTGTTTGTTTTCTTCCTAGATAATTTTAATGATATGGAATGTTCTTAATGACCTGACTGGATATTTTCCCAACAACTCTAAGGCCGAATGCTGTTCAAGTTGTCATATTTCTGTCTTGTACTGTGTCCCTTTCTATGCAGTAGCCTTCCTGCTCCTGTGGTTTCCTTGGAAATACTATTAAGAAGGTGACTGGCTTAGTGGACTTCACCTGGTGGTATCGTTAGGTGCTTTTGATAGCACGCTCACCTGTGTCCAACAAGCCCAGTGTAAACTGTTTGCAGAGATTTTCACTAGACATGAAAGTTGGTTTCAGCTTATTAAAATTAACCAAGTGGCATCACTTCTAGGCTCTACCGGTATCCTCTTCTGTCGCCCGATCTCTAATAACATGGAAATTTTGCCCCATTTCCAGGCTGTTGCCATTGTCATTGCTTTCCTTGCTACTGCCAGCCTTTACGCTGGGATGTATCATGTGAGGTGTTTTGAACCTAAAAGAAACCCCAAAGAGAACCTCCTCTTGGAATCTGAACAGGATCTCACCTGGACTCCTATCATTTTATCCGTGAGACAGATCTTATCCCAGAAATACTTTTACCTTTTTCTGATCATGAATTTCTTTCGAGTCTTTAACCTTCTTCAGCAACTTCATGATGATCTTTGCAGATATTCTCATTCTCAGAGATGTACTATCTTCTTCCATAAGGAGCATTATGTAGGGGGCAGGCTTTATTTGCCCACAGGTATGTAATAGTTCTTTTTTTTTGAGACGGAGTCTCGCTCTGCCGTTCAGGCTGGAGTGCAGTGGCCGGAATTCAGCTCACTGCAAGCTCCGCCTCCTGGGTTGACGCCATTCTCCTGCCTCAGCCTCCCGAGTAGCTAGGACTACAGGCGCCCGCCACCACGCCCGGCTAGTTTTTTGTATTTTTTAGTAGAGATGGGGTTTCACCGTGTTAGTCAGGATGGTCTCGATCTCCTGACCTCGTGATCCGCCCGTCTCGGCCTCCCAAAGTGCTGGGATTACAGGCTTGAGCCACCGCGCCCGGCCTGTAATAGTTCTTTATGTTCTTTATGATCTTTATGATTATTATAATTGTTATAATTATGTTCTCTATGATTTATAATTTGTGATAATTTTTCCTGCAGGGATTAGAGATTTAACTCTTAGCTGGGTGATAGTAGAAACCTGATTTCATCAGTAGTTTTTAAAAGTGACACACAGTTTTTTGTTTGTTTGTTTGAGATGGAGTCTCGTTCTGTCACCCAAGATGGAATGCAGTGGTGTGATCTCAGCTCACTGCAACACTCGCCCTCTCAGTCCTGCCTCAGCCTCCTGAGTAGCTGGAATTATAGGTGCGCGCCACCACACCTGGCTAATTTTTGTATTTTTGGTAGAGATGGGGTTTCAACATGTTGTTCAGGCTGGTCTCGAGCTTCTGACCTTGTGATCAGCCTGCCTCGGCCTCCCAAAGTGCTGGGATTACAGGCGTTAGCCACCGCACCCATCCGACACACAGTTATTAAAAGACCCAAAGATTCAGAGCTCCAGATAGCATACAAGATTCAGTAGAAACATAATGGAAAAAAGAGACAAGATCGAGCACAGTGGCCCATGCCTATAATCCCGGCACTTTGGGAGGCTGAGCCGGGTGGATCACTAGAGGTCAGGAGTTTGAGACCAGCCTGGCCAACACGGTGAAACCCTGTCTCTACTACAAATACAACAACTAGCAGGGCTTGGTGGCGGATCCCAGCTACTCAGGAGGCTGAGGCAGGAGAATTACTTGAACCCAGGAGGCGGAGGTTGCAGTGAGCTGAGATCGCACCATACTCCAGCCTGGGTGACAGAGCAAGACTCCGTCTCAAAAAAAAAAAAAAAAAAAAAAAAAAAAGACAACAGGGGAAAAGGAAAGAGACCCCAGTGAGAACTGAACAATGTGATATTTTAAACATTTTTGCTGTGGAATTTTGTTCCTCTCAGCTTTCTCTTTTAAGCCTCAGCAGAACTATGGAAGAAAACAGCTTCCCGTGAGCATGTCGTTTTGCTTTATTTGGGTGTTTAAGATTTCTGTGACTATCACGTGGAAGAAGAGTTAGTTGGTCAAGTTTCAAAACACTTGGCTAAAAGCCTGAGTCCTGGAATTTCAGAGCACTATTAAAATTCCATGGTCATGACCATTATTGTAGAGGTCATGTCCTCTTCAAAAAATATACTGGTCTGCTGCTTATTATACCATTTGGAGAGCTGATATGTTGTTCCCTTTAACCTAAATATGTCCTCTAAAAATATGGCTTTACCTCGCCTGTGATATAGGTTTTTCCTGTTTTCACAAATGATAAGCAAAACATCTTAGCAATACTCTTCAGGTAACAGGTTATTCTAGATAGACTAGTTTTTACTGTTTACCAGCTTTCAAAAATCATTAAGCCATTTGGGATAGAAATAGTTCTAAAATGTTTTAAGTGTTGCCACAATTTATTTATTTTTATTTCTTTATTTTTTTAGAGACAGTGTCATGCTCTGTCACCCAGGCTGGAGTGCAGTGGCACAGTCATGGCTCACTGCAGCCTTGATCCCCTGGGCTCAAGCTTTCCTCCTACCTCAGTCTCCTGAGTAGCTGGAACCACAGGCATGCACCACCATGCCCAGCTAAGTTTTTTTATCTTTTGTAGAGACAGTGTTTATCAAGACCAGCCATGTTCCCCACGTTGGTCTTGAACTCCTGGGGTCAAGCAGTCCTTTCTTCCCAAAGTGTTGGGATTGCAAGCATGAGCCACAGTGTTCGGCCCACCACAATTTCTTAAGTAAAGTATATAGAATAGAATTTGCCTGTCTGCTATTTTGCCAAGTGCATTGTGTATATTACATGATGTGATCCTCATAACAATCTTGGAGGAAGAGATTCTTATTCTTATAGATGAGAAAAGGGAGGTGGTACCTTTAGAGCTGTATACTTTAAGATTCTGTCTCTAAAATGTACTGTGCTTACATCATTTATTTAGCAGAGCATACCAAATGGAATTTCATGTCTGGCTTGTCAATATAGTCCAGGTACTGTGTGTGCATGATAAAATGATGCTCTCCTTTCAAAGCAATTTGAAGTTTGTCAGGCTGTTTGCTCCTCTGTTTAACCACCAAGAATGGGAAGCTGTTTGATTTCCTGTCTCTGCTTATTATTTGCTACCAGATTCTAGGCTATATATACTTTCTTACTTTAAATCATGTATAGTACTTGCCTATAGTTTCTCCTCTTCACCAGGTTGAAAAAAAATTGTTAAATTCTTATGTAAGCCTGGGCGTGGTGGCTCACGTCTGTAATCCTGGCTCTGTGGGAGGACGAGGCAGGCAGATTGCTTAAGCCCAGGAGTTCAAGACTAGCCTGGGCAACATGGCGAAACCCTGTCTCTACAAAAAATAAAAGAAAATCCAAAGTTGCTTTAAATTTATTCTTAATTTCTAGAGAATTAACACGTGTAAATTATTGTGGTAAAAAATGACAGCTTGGCGGGTGCAGTGGCTCCTGCCTGTAATCCCAGCACTTTGGGAGGCTGAGGTGGGTGGATCATGAGGTCAGGAGTTCAAGACCAGCCTGGCCAAGATGGTGAAACCCCCGTCTCTACTGAAAATACAAAAAATTAGCCGCGCATGGTGGCAGGTGCCAGTAATCCCAGCTACTCAGGAGGCTGAGGCAGAGAACCGCTTGAACCTGAGAGGTGGAAGTTGCAGTGAGCCGAGATGGTGCCACTGCACTCCAGCCTGGGTGACAGAGCGAGACTCTGCCTCAAAAAAAAAAAAAAAAAAATGACGGCTCATTGGAATCTGTTTTTATTGTTATTTATTTGGCTAAGTCTCTTTAACACTTTATTGGGTAAAATAATGAAGGTGAGCACTATGTTTTCATTTTCTTTTTCTCTCTCCTTCCTTCCTTCCTCCTTCCCTCCCTCCCTCCCCTGCTTTTCTTTCTTTCTTCTTTCTTTTTTTTTGAGACACTCTCACTCTGTCACTCAGGCTGGAGTGCAGAGGCGTGGTCTCAGCTCACTGCAATCTCTGCCTCCCAGATTCAAGCAATTCTCCTGCCTCAGCCTCCCAAGTAGCTGGGATTACAGGCATGTGCCACCATGCCTGGCTAATTTTTGCAGTTTTAGTAGAAATGAGGTTTTACCATGTTGGCCAGGCTCGTCTCCCAACTCCTGACCTCAAGTGACTCGCCTGCCTTGGCCTTCCAAAGTGCTGGGATTATAGGCATGAGCCATTGCACCCAGTCTCAGGCTGGCTTTGTTTTTGAGGAGTTGAATAAATAAAGGAGAAAAGGATGAACAAATGTTCTGTCTCCCTAATAACTGTTGGTATAGGTCTGTCACTCTTCCACATTACACTCCCCAGAGAGGCAGAGGAGTAACTGGTTTAAAAGCATGGATCTGTACTCTGCCCAGGAGGAGCCTGGCTCTCCACTTACTAGCTCTGCAATCCTGGGCAAGTTACTCTACTTCTCTGTGCCTCAGTTTCCTCATCTGTAAAATGAGGATCAAAATAGTACCTACGGGACTGGGCACAATGGCTCCCAGTACTTTGGGAAGCTAAGGTGGGAGGGTCGCTTGATCCTAGGAGTTTAAGACCACCCTGGGCAACTTAGTGAGATGCTGTCTCTACAAAAAATTTAAAAATTAGCCAGGCATCGTGGTACACATCTGGAGTCCCAGCTACTTGGGAGGCTGAGGTGGGAGAATCACTTGAGCCCAGGAGGTCAAAGCTGCAGGGAACTATGACTGTGCCACTGCACTCCAGCCTGGATGAGAGAGCAAGACCCTGTCTCAAAAACAAACAAACAAACAACAACAACAAAAAAACATAGTGCCTACCTAAGGAAAGTATTATGAAGGTTAAATGAATTAAAACATCCAAAGTACTTAAAACGGTTCCTGGCACAATAAACCCTCTAGAAATGTTAGCTCTTATTATGCACAGCCATCTCAACGCAGCAGATACCAGACTTTCACTGTGAGCACGGCACTGCCTTTATCCCTCTGTTTTGATGTCGGCATAGGTTTGCCAACACTTATGTTGGAACACACTGTTGAATGGAGAGCCAAAATCTTTCATTTGTAGAAGCCTTTATTTTAGTTTAAAAAAAAAAAAAAAAGACAGTCTTTCTCTTTTCTTTCATGATTTTTGTAATACTACTCATCATTGGCTTATATCTTTTTATATATTGGACACAAGAAAAACAGCTACCAATTATTAAGTACTTTATATGTTGAGTATGGTGCTAGGTAAGAGAAGAGAAACGGAGAAGAGGGAGAGTGAGAGCGAGCGAGCGAGCGAGAGAGAAAGTTTGTCTTGGTGGGGGAAATGCCTCTTAGGTAAGGTAACTTCTCTATGAAGAAATAGCTGGTAAAAGTGGCAAAGCTGGAATTTAAATCTAGGGACATCTGATTTCAAAATCTTTCTTTCTTTCTTTCTTTCTTTTTTTTTTTTTTTGAGACGGAGTCTTGCTCTGTGCCCCAGGCTGGAGTGCAGTGGCGCGATCTCAGCTCACTGCAAGCTCCGCCCCGCCGGGTTCACGCCATTCTCCTGCCTCAGCCTCCTGAGTAGCTGGGACTACAGGGGCACGCCACCTCGCCCGGCTAATTTTCTTGTATTTTTCGTAGAGATGGGGTTTCACCGTGTTAGCCAGGATGGTCTCGATCTCCTGACCTCGTGATCCGCCCGCCTCGGCCTCCCAAAGTGCTGGGATTACAGGCTTGAGCCACTGCGCCCGGCCAGCCAGACATGGTGGTGCATGCCTGTAGTCAACTACTTGGGATGACCGCTTGAGCCCAGGAATTTGAGACCAGGCTGGGCAATGTAGTAAGACCTTGTCTTTAAAAAAATCTTGCACATTCCACTCTACCACATATTTCTTACATTATTAACTTCTTGTATTTTGTATGTTTATGTACTAGAGATGGAGAAACAGCAGCTGCATTTCAATATGTGGGAATGTGTTACTTTATAATATTATAATAATATTTAAGAATATAATTGGACTTGTTGGGGTGTTTTACATACTTCCTCTTACAGAACTCTAAGAAATGCCTTGGACCACATCAGTCACTGATCCATTGTTTTTTAGTGTCCAGAAAATGAATTCTTGTTCTTTACAAGTAGAAAAGTAAGTCAAAAAATCAGTCAGGGGAAAAAAACCCTTATGTTTACTAAAGAACATCTGTATTCTACTTACATTATTCAAAATTCTCTTCTAATTATAATGCACATACATTTGGTTAGTGAAAACTTTTCAGGGATAAACAATGTGTGCTTTTTTATTGAAAACAAAGAGTATCTTCTGATCTTTGTTAATGTACATATGTATATTTAGCATAAACTTTTCAGTCTAGAACAATGAACTTTTTCATTAATAGCAAGAAATGCAAAAAATCTACGTCTGAGCTCTTAAAATGAATGTGTTATAATGATAAAAATATATAAAGTTAGGCAGGACACAGTAACCCAGAATGCTAACTCTTGTTTTCCTCTGATGCTTGATTTTGGGGTAAAAAGTACATTTCAGGCAAGATGTGGTGGCTCACACCTGTAATCCTAACATTTTGGGAGGCCCAGGCAGGCAGATCACTTGAACCTAGGAGTTTGAGAACAGCCTGGCCAACATGGTGAAACGCTAAAAATACAGAAGTTAGCCAGGCACAGTGGTGTTTGCCTGTAATCCCAGCTATTCAGGATGCTGAGGCATGAGAATTGCTTGAACCTGGGAGACAAAGGTTGCACTAAGCCAAGATCATGCCACTGCACTTCAGCCTGGATGACAGATTTGAGACTGTCTCAAAAAAGAAAAGTTATTATTCATAATCAATTTTTGATATATATCGATAATAATGGCATTTCTAAGCAAGATAGTTTTAGTTGTGTGTTTCAATTGATACTATAATTCAGAAGCAAATTTATTTATTATGTATATTTTGAGACAGGGTCTTGCTCTGTCACTCAAGTTGGGGTGCAGTGGGTATGATCATAGCTCATTATAGCCTCAACCTCCTGGACTGAAGCAATCCTCCCACCTCAGCCTCCCTAGTAGCTGGGACTACAGCTGTACTTCACCACACTCAGCTAATTTTTGTATTATTTGTAGAGAGAGAGTTTCACCATGATGCCCAGGCTGGTCATGAACTCCTGGGCTAAAGCAATCCTCCTACCTTGGCCTCCCAAACTACTGGGATTATAGGCATGGGTCACCGCCAGCAATTTATTTTGCAATAAGAACGTTTATTTTGTCATCAGCAAGAGTGAGTAAGCTTAATAATGCATGGAGTTCCATCTTAACACAATGCCATTCTGTTTCCGTTTCAGTGCCTTGTACTTATCAGTCAGTCCTGGCTGAAAAAGTTTGGTTACTATAAGATCATCTTAATTTCTTTCTATCTACAAGGAACAGCCTCCACTGTCATGTTACTCCTGGGAAAGCAATACTATTACTGTTTGGCTCTTTATCTCACTATTATCATGTAAGTAAATGCTGGTTCCAGTCTCAAAATTACACTAAATTTTACCGTTTGCCCTTTCAAGCAGTGAAATATTTTTGATCTGGACTGAGTTTAATATTCATTTCTAGGCAAGGTCATTGTACCTTTCTGACAAATTGAATGTTAACGGCTTGTTTTTTGAAGGAATTTTATACATTAAATTTTGTAGTAAACTTACTTTTTTTAACCTATTAAAAAATTTACTTGGAAGGCTAAGGTGGGAGGATTTCTTAAGGTCAAGAGTTTGAGACTAGCCTGGGCAACAGAGTAAGACTCCATCTCTACAAAAAATTTTAAAATTTTTTGGTGGCACATGGCTGTAGTCCCAGCTACTCCAGTGGCTGAGGCAGGAGGATCATATTTGAGCCCACGAATTCAAGTCATAGTGAGCTATGACTGCACCACTGCACTCCATCCAGCCTAGGTGACAGAGTGAGACCCTGTCTCAAAAAAATACAGCATTTAGTAAATACTGCTGCCATGTATAAAAGAGGCTGACCTTCTGTTCCTCCTTCAACTCTTCCTCCTAGTTCTGCAACTTCTCCCCCTCCCACAAGCACCCACTTTGCCTCCATCATAGGCATCTCAAATTCCACAGGTCCAAATCAAGAGTCTTGCTGCCAAATCTGCTCTTTTGCCATTATTTGCCGTCTCCGGAAATGGCTCTGCCATCTATCTGGTTTCTCAAGTCAGGGACTGAGACGTTGTCTTTGCCTTTTCTCTCTTCTTTGACACCTAGGTCCAACACACTGTTAATTGTCAGCAGTTTTATCTCCCTAATGTGCCCTGAATCCATCTCTTCTCAGTTCCACTGACATTCCTATAGCTCATTTCTTACATGGAATACAGTCTTCCCGTATGAACCCCTAGTTTATAGTCTCCAGTCTCTTCAACTCCCTCTCTCATATTGCTTCTAGAATAACATGCTCTTCCTCTGCTTAATAATCTTTTTTGTTTGTTTGTTTTCTTTTTCTTTTTTGAGACGGAATCTCACTCTGTCACCCAGGCTGGAGTGCAGTGGCACGATCTCAGCTCACTGCAAGCTCCGCCTCCTAGGTTCATGCCATTCTCCTGCCTCAGCCTCCCAAGTACCTTTGCTTAATAATCTTAAGTGGCTTCTTACTGCTTTCAGGGTATTTCGAAACGATGACATATGATGTCTGGTTATATAGTCCCTCTTTATCTTTTCATCTTCATTTCTTTTTTTTTTTTTTTTTTTCTGAGACAGGGTCTTGCTCTGTTGCCTAGGCTAGAGTACAGTGGCACGATCATGGCCCACTACAGCCTCCACCTCCCAGGCTCAGGTGATCAGCCTCCTAAGTAGCTGGGAATACAGGTGTGCACTACCATGCCCAGCTTAATTTTTATTTTTTGTGGAGATGGGTTTTTGCCATGTTGCCCAGGCTGGTGTTGAACTCCTGAGCTCAAGCGATCTGCTCACCGTGGCATCCCAAAGTGCTGGGATTACAGGTGTGAGCCACTGTGCCCAGCCTTCGTCTTCATTTCTTGTTATTCCTCAGCTTACACTGTACTCTCTGCCACACAGAAATACTTTGCAGTTCCTGGTTCAGACACCTCTGTGTCTAGAAGATGCTGTTCCCTGTGCCTGGAAAACTGTTCCCCATTTCTTTTTTTTTTTATTTTTTTATATATATATATTTTTTGAGACGGAGTCTCACTCTGTCGCCCAGGCTGGAGTGCAGTGGCCGGATCTCAGCTCACTGCAAACTCCGCCTCCCGGGTTCACGCCATTCTCCTGCCTCAGCCTCCCGAGTAGCTGGGACTACAGGTGCCCGCCACCTCGCCCGGCTACTTTTTTGTATTTTTTTAGTAGAGACGGGGTTGTTCCCCATTTCTTGCTTGGCTCTGTCCTCATGTGTCTTAGGCCACAACTCAGGTGTGTGCTTTTCTGGGAAGCCTTCCCTGATTTCCTCATCTGGATTAGGTGGCCCTCCTATATGACTCCAGTGCCCTATGCTTACTTCTGCTGCGGTGCTTTTCCCTCTACCTGCGACTATCTATGGTCCCCACTGGATTGAGTTTATGGTGAATAGGGTCTAGTCTCTTATCACTGTGGCCCATTACCTACTGCGGTTCCTGCAAATAGTTGGTCCTTAGAAAATGTGTTTTGGGGCCGGGCGCGGTGGCTCACGCCTGTAATCCCAGCACTTTGGGAGGCCGAGGCGGGCGGATCACAAGGTCAGGAGATCGAGACCACGGTGAAACCCCGTCTCTGCTAAAAATACAAAAAATTAGCCGGGCGCGGTTGTGGGCGCCTGTAGTCCGAGCTACTCGGGAGGCTGAGGCAGGAGAATGGCGTGAACCTGGGAGGCGGAGCTTGCAGTGAGCCGAGATCCCGCCACTGCACTCCAGCCTGGGCGACAGAGCAAGACTCCGTCTCAAAAAAAAAAAAAAAAAAGAAAATGTGTTTTGGGCCAGGCACAATGGCTCATGCCTATACTCCTAGCACTTTGAGAGGCTGAGGTGGGAGGATCCCTTGAACCCAGGGGTTCAAGACCAGCCTGGGCAACATGGCAAAACCCTGTCTCTACACAAAATAAAAATGTAGCCAGGTGTGGTGGTGCACGCCTGTAGTCTCAGATATTCAGGAAGCTGAGGTGGCAGGATCACCTTAGCCCAAGAGGTGGATGCTGCAGTGAGCTGAAATCATGCTACTGCACTCCAGCCTGGGCAACAGAGTGAGTTTCTGTCTCAAAAAAGAAAAAAAAAGAAAAGGTTTTTGTTTTTGTTTTTGTTTTGTTTTTTGTTTTTGCCTCAGCCTCCCGAGTAGCTGGGACTACAGGCGCCAGCCACCATGCCTGGCTAATTTTTGTATTTTTAGTAGAGACAGGGTTTCACCATGTTGGCCAGTCTGGTCTTGAACTCCTGACCTCAAGTGATCCACCCGCCTCAGCCTCCCAGTGTAGGATTACAGGCGTGAGCCACTCATTTTGGTTGAATGAATTATAAATTCTATTCAGGTCCCTGCTGGAACAACTTGAGAAAATTTTCATGAAGGCGTATTTGCATTTTGAACAAACTGGTAGTGGAGACTGTTTTAATTGACTCAAATGACTGAATCCCTGTGAAACTTCAAGACATTAGAACCCTACATAGATAACTATTCTGTAAGTCTGTAAGGGTGGCCCTGGCTGTATAGTATGTAAAATGATATTTTATAATAATTTTTAGAATGAAAATTTTTGTTTGCTTTTTTCACTTAAACCATCCCCCTCATTTTTATTCTTCTATCATTAAAATGCTATATGCCCTTTCTCAGTTCGTAATGTATCCTGTTTCTGATATCAAGAGAAAGATGTCTGTGTGATTAATTTCCCCGGTATGTCCTGTCCTTTAGAATCTATTAATAATTTAAGCAGATTAAATGAGTTTAGTCATTTGGAATGAGGAAGAAGCATAAAAATCATTTTTAAAATTCCCAAGTGAAAGCAGTTATTACATTTTTAAAAGAGAATTATATATTCACAGATATATAATATTTGGGAGGATAGAAGTGTATGTCTAATATAGCTTTACTTTTATAGTATATCATTTCTTCTTATCTTCTTGCAAATCAAATGTCAACTTTCATTTTATTCTTTTTAACAAAAGCTGTGCCTCCTAGTTGTAAAATTCTCATATGTGTTTTAACATTTTTTCTAGGGTTATTGTGCAAGCTTCGGTTTCCTTGTTTACCCTGCCACTAGTTGACATGGTTGATGCAGATTAAACTTCAGTAATGAAGTTTAATCAGCAGTAAGTATATTTATTCAAATGTTAGCTACAAAATATCACATGTAGGCAGGACCTATCAGTCTCCATACCTCAATTATATTGCCACTACAAATCATATATCTGAAAGACAATCATAAGAGGCATCGCTAGGAACCAGGGGGCAGAATATAATCAGATATTCGTGCTTGTTTGCCCTGGGCAACTTTTCCCCATTTCCAAAAGGACATCACAGTTTTTCATTTCTCAGGTTCACATAGCCAATATTACAACACGGTTAAATCTCAGAAACCAAAGTGGAATCTCAGTTAGCTGTATGTTCTACATATGGCAATATGCCTTATTACATGGGATGATTGGGCAAAATGACCTTTACTCTGTGACATTGCAAGAATTAAAATTAAAAATCAAAGTCCATCTTATCCTTTCTTACTTGAAAAAGCCTATGCCAATGATGAGAGGTTCTATTCTTTGGTATGATTGTAAGCACTTTAGATCAGCTATAAAATGTACTTGATTGGCAAATATTTTCTCATACGTGTCCTATTTTGCATATTAGAGAGGAATGTATTATTTTAAGACAGAGGCACATTTTTTTTTTTTTTTTTTTTTTTTTTTTTTTTTTTTTTACATGGAGTCTCGCTCTGTCGCCCAGGCTGGAGTACAGTGGTGTAATCTCGGCTCACTGCCACCTCTGCCTCTCAGGTTCAGGCGATTCTCCTGCCTCAGCCTCCTGAATAGCTGGAATTACAGGCACGCACCACCACGCCTGGCTAATTTTTTTGTAATTTTAGTAGAGATGGGGTTTCATGATATTGGGCAGGCTCGTCCCAAACTCCCGACCTGATGATCCACCCACCTCAGCCTCCTAAAGTGCTGGGATTACAGACGTGAGCTACCACGCCCGGCCAGACAGAGGCACATTCTTTATTAGTTCTGTCAAAACATTTATACTGCAAAGTCTCTTTGTTTGTTTTTGTTTTCGAGACAGGGTCTTGCTCTGTTGCTCAGGCTGAAGTGTGGTGGTGTGATCATAGCTCATTTCAGCCTCAAACTCCTGGGCTCAGGGGATCCTCCAGCCTCAGTCTCCCAAGTAGCTAGGACTATATAGGTGCATACTACCACGCCCAGTTAATTTTTAAATATATATGTGTTGTAGAGATGAGGATCTCGCTATGTTGCCGAGTCTGGTCTTGAACTCCTGGTCTCAATCGATCCTCCTGCTTGGCCTCCCAAAAGTGCCGGGATTATGGATGTCAACCACTGCGCCCAGCCCCCTCTTTTATTTTTAATGCAAATTAAATTGAGGAAAGATTTGTCAGCTACCCGGACTTCTCTTCATATAATTCCTTTCCTGTTGCAGGATTTTGTTGCTAAGTTCTTATTTGGGTGATAGGCAGGGTGTAGTCCAGGGCCCTGTCTTCACTTTTGTCTCTTTTGTACCTGGAAAACGGACTAGCTCAGAACTCCTTCTTTTGAATGAATACATAAACAAGCAACAACTTTAGTAAACATTTTTCACCTTTCAAATTCTTTTGAATTAGATAGGTTACAAATAAATAAAATGTCTTGAACAGTGAGAAAGGGAAAGGCATTAACATTTACCAAATGCCAGTGTCCAAATGAGCTTGTATGGCTGTTTGCTCATTCAGGTCTTGCAGCAGCCTTGAGTGGTAGATATTATTGACTTGACAAATATTTATTGATTTCTTCCTTTGTGTTAGGCGATGTGGTAAATGCTGAGTATTCAATACAGTAGGTCTTGTAATGAACTCTCCAAGTTATCTGATGCTCTTCCTTCTCTCTAAAACAGGGATCTCCAACCCCTAGGCCACAGACCAGTACCGGTCTGTAATAATATTAGAAATAAAGTGCATAATAAATGTAATGCACTTGAATCATCTCAAGACCAACCCCCCGGTCCGTGGAAAAATTGTCTTCCATGAAACCGGTCCCTGGTGCCAAAATGGTTGGAGACCATTGCTCTAAAACGTACTTATTCACATGTGTGCAGTAGGTTTGTGACCAAATGGCTACTCTTGAGGACACCTGTACTTTTCTACTCCCATGATTCAGTGTATCATTACCAAGGGTAGTGTTTTTAAATTCAAATCTATTAATGTCAGATGTACTTGTTACTGTAATTGCAAAATTTAATTGTGCTTATATTTTATAAACTTAGGAAATATATATGTGAAATGAAAGTTACTTTTATGAAAATTAAGTTGAATGCTTTAGAAAGACTCAACATTGAGTTGTAGGGCCAAGCATGGTGGCTCATGCCTGTAATTCCAGCACTTTGGGAGGCTGAGGCAGGAGCACTGCTCAAGGCCAGAAGTTTGAGACCAGCCTAGAAAACATACAAAAAAAAAAAAAAAAGAAGAAGAAGAAGGAGGAAAGAAAGAAAGAAAGAAAGAAAGAAAGAAAGAAAGAAAGAAAGAAAGAAAGAAAGAAAGAAAGAAAGAAAGAAAGAAAAAAAATTGAGTTGTAGACAATTACTATCACGTCTGGTGCAGTGGAATCTAAACTTTTTTGGGGAAAGTCATAGAAGTCTAAAGATATTTTGGTACTCAGTTTGCTTCATAAGTGACTTTAGGTTCTCTTTATAACTGACAAGTAGAAACTGTCTATCCTGTAATATGGATACTGTTTATACAAGAAAGATGACCCAGCACTTTCATTAGTGGACCTATGCTCAATGAAAAACCCAGAGAAAAGATTTATGAATGAGTATAGTTAAGTTAAAATGGAATGGTTACTGTCTCTTCTTTTAAAAATTATTTTTTTTGCTTGAGCCAACTGTCTCACTCATCATGTCAGAGAAGACAAAAACTAGTGAGCAAAACCGGACTTAGCCTCTGCCCTCGTGGTCCTTATAGTCTAGTTGGGGAGATAGACAGCAATTATACTGTCAGACAATCAAAGTTATCCCATTTTCATGATACTAAGACCTTGCAGAAATTAATATTCCCAATGTTCTGGTTAATGTAACCAGCAGACTAAAGAACAGATAATCAAACCCAAGCTCTTACCATTAAACTAAACTTCCTCTAATTCTCAGACCTTGTCTTTTATTTTTTCCCCTCTCTTTCTTCTTTTCTCTCCTTCCCATTGTCTTCTTTTTTCTCCTCCTGAGTTGCAAGGTTTCCATCATTAGTTGAAATGTGACAAGATTTCAGTTTATGCAGTCAATGCACTTGATTTGTTTTATATGACCTGATTATTTAAAAATGTATATGGAGAGGCCAAGCGCAGTGGCTCACGCCTGTAATCCCAGCACTTTGGGAGGCCGAGGCAGGCGGATCACAAGGTCAGGAGATCGAGACCATCCTGGCGAACACGGTGAAACCCCGTTTCTACTAAAAATACAAAAAATTAGCCGGGCGTGGTGGCGGACTATAGGGTCGCAGCTATTTGAGAGGCTGAGGCAGGAGAATGGTGTGAACCTGGGAGGCGGAGGTTGCAGTGAGCCGAGATCGCGCCACTGCACTCCAGTCTGGGCGACAGAACCAGACTTTGTCTCAAAAAAAAAAAAAAAAAAAAAATTATATGGAGGATTATTATCAGGAATACATTAAAGTAGTGCATAATAAAACTTGGTCAGAAAAACTTAGGCATGAATCCCAGTTTTACCATGTACTAGCTGTGTGACTGTGGATGAGTTAATCTGCTTTCCCGTCTCTAAAACAGAGCTGGTAATATCTCACTCATGGGATTGTCGTGGGATTTAGATGAAATAATAAGAGCCCATAACAGAGTACAGGGCACAAATAGCGCTCACTTAATAGGCCTGTAAGAGATTAGCTGTGTCTTCTCTTTGGATCTTAGTTTCTTCATCTAAGAGTTAGGTTCTGCTAGGTATGGTGTCTCACACCTATAATCCCAACACTTTGGGAGGCCAGGGTGGGAGGATCGTTTGAGTCCAGGAGATCGAGACCAGCCTGGGAAACACGGAGAGACCCCATCCCCCCCGCAAAATACAAAAATTATCCGGGTGTGGTGGCGCGTGCCCTCAGTCCCAGCTAAGGCTGAGGTGGGAGGATCGCTTGGGCTCAGGAGTTCAAGGCTGCAGCAAGCTGAGATTGTGCTACAGCACTCCAGCCTGGGAGACAGAGTAAGACCCTGTCTAAAAAAAAAAAAAAAAAAAAAAAAACTTACGTTCTGGCCGGGCACAGTGACTCATGACTATAATCCCAGTACTTTTGGGAGGCGAAGTTGGGAGGATGGCTTGAGGCCAAGAGTTCAAGACCAACCTGGGCAACATGGCTAGACCCTGTCTCTAAAAAAAGAAAAAGAGTTAAGTTTTTCCCACCATGGCACATTTATACCTATGTAACAAACCTGTATGTTCAGCACATGTATCCCAGAACTTAAAGTAAAAAAAAATTTACAAAAAGAGTTAGGTTTTTCTAGTTTTATAATCCTTTATAACTAAAAGGTTAATATTTTATAATACTATACTCTTTTTATTATTGTCTACTTAGGATCAATGAAGACTTCATACACAAAGAGATTCTTGATTCAAAGATTCAAATTGTATATATGGAGATTATATATATATCTATATATCTATATCTATCTATCTATCTATCTCTATATATATATATCACACACGTAATTCGTATGTGATATAGACCCATGCTATTTTTGTCTGTTCCAGGTCACCCCTTCCCTCAGTGGTTTTTGCCATTAATGCTTTGTTGACCAAATCTGCCCAGTCGTTAGCACCCACGGTGATACTCTCTAGGCTAAACCAGTATGAATAGGGAAACACAAATAGCAGGTAAAGTTAAAAAAAAAAAAGTTCTTGAAATATTGTAAAAGAAACATGAAAGCAAACATAGCCTTTTACGTTAATTTCTAAGCAATTATCTTGACCTTTGTGTATCATTAGTCACTAACTTGTATCTTGAGTAAGGTGTAATAAAAAGTATTAATATCAAATGGACTTTCATAGGAGTATCTTTAAGTGTCTTCTTTAAATTATGTACATACTAAATGCCTTCACACTAAGCTACATATTAATTGCTTTATCTAAGTTATTCATTCATTTACTATTTCATTTCACAAATGCTTTTGAGTGCCTGTGATTATAGTCCAGGTACAAAGGTCCTTTGAATACAGGATGAATACAAACCTTCTAAGGGGCCATACAGATTACAGAAAACTGTGATAAGGGACCACGAGAAGTATAATGGGACTGTGGTAATTCAGAGAAGAGATTCCTACCTGGTCTGCCTAGGGTCAGAGTGTACTTCACAGAAGAGGGTTTCTTCAGCTGAATTTTGGAAGCTGAGTAGGATTTTTCTCCTGAACTTGGACGAATGTCATTCCAAGTAAAGAAAACAGCACAGGCCGGGCGCGGTGGCTCAAGCCTGTAATCCCAGCACTTTGGGAGGCCGAGACGGGCGGATCACGAGGTCAGGAGTTCGAGACCATCCTGGCTAACACGGTGAAACCCCGTCTCTACTAAAAAATACAAAAAAAAAAACTAGCCGGGCGAGGTGGCGGGCGCCTGTAGTCCCGGCTACTCGGGAGGCTGAGGCAGGAGAATGGCGTAAAAACCCGGGAGGCAGAGCTTGCAGTGAGCTGAGAGCCGGCCACTGCACTCCAGCCTGGGCGACACAGCGAGACTCCGTCTCAAAAAAAAAAAAAAAAAAAAAAAAAAAAAAAAAAAAAAGGAAAACAGCACAGCAAATATTTGGAAGCATGAGTGAACTTGCCATAAGCTATTCATGTATTCATCCAATAAATATTGAGAGCCTACCAAGTGCTGAGCTCTATGATATGGCAGTGAGGTGTAGCAGTAGACAAAACAGCAACAATCTCTGCCCTCACAGAGCTTACATTCTAGTGGGAGGGAGGCAGACCAAGAAATGAAATAAGTGAAATACATAGTATGTTAGATGGTTAAGAACTCTCTGGTAAGAAATAAAGCAAGAAAGAAAATAGGAAGGGTTGGGGGAAGCTGCAATTTTTTTTTTTTTTTCAATTTAGAGACAGGGTCTCACTCTGTCACCCAGGCTGTAGTGTAGTGGTAGGACCATAGCTCAGTGCAGCCTCGAACTCCCAGGCTGAAGTGATCTCCTGCCTCAGCCTCCTAAGTAGCTGGGACTACAGGCACGTGCCTCCATGCCCTGCTAATTCTTTAAAATTTTTAGGAGAGGTGGGGTCTTGCTGTGTTGCCCAGGCTTGTCTTGAACTCCTGGACTCAAGCGATCCTCCTGTCTTGGCCTCCCAAAGCACTAGGATTACAGGTGTGAGCCACTGTGCCCGGCCAAAGCTGCATTTTTTTTTTTTTTTTTTGAGACGGAGTCTCACTCTGTCGCCCAGGCTGGAGTGCAGTGGCCGAATCTCAGCTCACTGCAAGCTCTGCCTCCCGGGTTTAAGCCATTCTCCTGCCTCAGCCTCCCGAGTAGCTGGGACTACAGGCGCCCACCACCTCGCCCGGCTAGTTTTTTGTATTTTTAGTAGAGACGGGGTTTCACCATGTTAGCCAGGATGGTCTCGATCTCCTGACCTCGTGATCCACCTGTCTCGGCCTCCCAAAGTGCTGGGATTACAGGCTTGAGCCACCGCGCCCGGCCAAAAGCTGCATTTTTAATTAGAGTAATGGGGAAGGCCTCATGAAGAAGGTGACATTTGAATAAAGACCTGAAGGAAGATGGCAGGGAACCAGGGAGGCTCTCTTGGGGAAGAGTGTTCCTGGGAGAGAGCACAGCAGGTGCAAAGGCCCTGAGGTGCAGTGTGCCTGGCATTCTAGCTGGCAAGGAGGCCAGCATGGCTGGATCAGACTAAGCAAGAGGGAGGGAGGCAGGAATGGGGAGGGAGGCCAGATTGCACAGGGCCTTGCAGCCCTGTTTGTTATTTTGATTTCACTGTAAGGTGAAGGAGATGGTGAAATAGTGAAGGATTAATTGACTGATTTAGTAGACTTTGTTTTCAAAGCAGTTTTAGATTCACAACGAAATTGAGCAGAAAATATACAGTTTCCATATACCCCCTGTCCCCACACATGCACAGCCTCCCCCATCATCAGCATCCCCCACCAGAGTGGTACCTTTGTTACAACTGATGAACCTACATCGACACATTATTAGAACCCAAATTCCATAGTTCACATTAGGGTTTACTCTTTGTTTTGTGCATTCTGTGGGTTTGGGCAAATGTATAATGACATGCATCTATGATCGTAGTATCATAAGGAATAGTTTCACTGCCCAAAATGTCCCTTGTGCTCTACCTATTCATCCTTCCCTTCCCACTGACCCCTGACAACCAGTGATCTTTTTACTGGTTGTAAAAAAAAAAAAAAAAAAAAAAAAAGTAAAAAAGTAAAACTCCATAGTTTTGCCTTTTCTAGAATGTTATCTAGTTGAAATCATATACTATGTTATCTTTTCAGATAGGCTTCTTGCACTTAATAATGTGCAATTTAAGTTTCTTGTATGTCTTTTTATGCCTTGATAGCTCATTTCTTTTTAGTAATGAATAATAGTCCATTGTCTGGATGACCCATAGTTTATCCATTCACCTACTGAAGGGCATCTTGGTTGCTTCCAAATTTTGGCAATTATGAATAAAGCTGCTGTAAACATCTATGTACAGGTTTTTGTGTAGACATAAGTTTTCATTTCATTTAGGTAAATGCCAAGGAGCATGATGGCTGGATCACATGGTAAAAATATGTTTACTTTTGTAGGAAACTGCCAAACTGTCTTCCAAAGTGGCTATACCATTTTGCATTCCCACCATCAATGAATGAGAGTTCCTGCTGCTCCATATTTATGCCAGTATTTGATTTTGTCAATCTTTTGGGTTTGGGCCCGTCTAATAGGTATGTAGTGGTATGTCATTGTTTTAAATTTGTAATTCCCTGATGACATATGAGCATCTTTTCATATACTTATTTGCTATCTGTATATCTTCTTTGGTAAGGTGTCTATTCAGGTCTTTTGCCCATTTTTAAACCAAGTTGTTTGTTTTCTTAATGTTGAAATTTAAAAATTCTTAGTATATTTTAGATAATAGTCCTTTATCAGATCCTTCTTTTGCAAATACTTTTTCCCAGTCTGTGGCTTGTCATCTCATTCTCTTGACAGTGTCTTTCACAGTTTAGTTTATCAGTTCTTTCTTTCATAGACCATGCCTTTGTGCCATATCTGAAAAGCCATCACCATATCCAAAGTCACCTAGATTTTCTCCTGTGTTATTTTCTAGGAGCTTTCTAGTTTTGCATTTTATGTTTAGGTCTGTAATCCATTTTGACTTAATTTTTATGAAGGGTATATGGTTTGGGTCTAGATTCATTTTTTTTGGCATGTGGATATTCATTATTCCTGCACTCTTTGTTGGAGACTATCTTTTCTTCATTGTATTGCCT
Organism: Macaca fascicularis; assembly: GCF_037993035.2. Taxonomy (NCBI): domain Eukaryota; kingdom Metazoa; phylum Chordata; class Mammalia; order Primates; family Cercopithecidae; genus Macaca; species Macaca fascicularis. Next base: position 21,396,671 of record NC_088394.1, read on the forward strand.
TTGCTCCTTTGTCAAAGATCAGTTGACTATATTCTTGTGGGTCTATTTTGAACGATAGAACTGAATAGTTCTATTGCTCTATTTCATCAACACCACACTTTTTTATTACTGTAGCTTTATAATAAGTCTTGCAGTTGGGTGGTGTCAGTCTTCTGACTTTGTTCTTGTCTTTCGATATTGTCTTGGCTATTCTGGGTCTTTTGCCTCTCCATATAAACTGTAGAGCAAGTTTGTCAGTATCCAAAAAATAACTTACGGGGATTTTGACAGGGATTGCATTGAATATGTAGATCAAAGAAGAGCTGATACATTACAATATTGAGTCTTCTTATCCATGAACGTGGATTCTTTCCATTTATTTTGTTCTTTGATTTATTTGATCGATTGATTGATTTTTAGAGATAGGGCCTCATTCTATTGCTCACGCTGGAGGGCAGTGGTATGATCATATCTCACTGTAACCTCAAGCTCCTGGGCTCAAGTGATCCTCTCACCTCAGCCTTCCAAGTAACTGGGTCCACAGGTGTGCACCACCATGCCCAGCTAAATTTTTTTTTAGAGATGGGGTCTTGCTATATTGCCCAGACTGGTCTCAGACTCCTGGCCTCAAGCATTCCTCCCACCTGAGCCTCCCAAAGCACTGGGATTACAAGCATGAGACATGCCCAGGCTAATTTCTTTAATTAGAATTTGTAGTTTTCCTTATATAGATCTTGTACTTATTTTGTTAGACTTATACTGAACTATTTCATTTTTGGAGGGTGCTAATGTAAATGGTATTGTGTTTTTACTTTAAAATCCACTTGTTTATGGCTTGCATATAAGAAATAGATTGACTGTTGTATGTTAATCTTGTATTTTGCAACCTTGTTATAATTGCTTATTAGTTCCAGGAGAAAGTTTTTTTTGTTTACTATTTTGGGTTTTCTACATAGAAAAGGATATTGTTTGTTTGTTTGTTTTTGAGACAGAGTCTTGCACTGTCACCCAGGCTGGAGTGCAGTGGTGTGATCTCGGCTCTCTGCAACTTCTGCCTCCCGGGTTCAAGAGATTCTCTTGCCTCAGCCTCCCAAGTAGCTGGAATTACAGGTGCCCACCACCACACCCAGCTAATTTTTGTATTTTTAGTAGACATGGGGTTTCACCATGTTGGCCAGGCTGGTCTCAAACTCGCAACCTCAGGCAAGGTAATCTGCCCACCTCAGCCTCCCAAAGTGCTGGGATTACAAGTGTGAGCCACCTCACCAAGCTAGATTTTTTTTTTTTAAGTTTTTCTTAAAGCTTTTCCTCCATTCTTTTATTTATGAACATCTTCTTTTCTTTCTTTCTTTCTTTCTTTCTTTCTTTCTTTCTTTCTTTCTTTCTTTCTTTCTTTTTTTTTTTTTTTTTTTTTTTGACAGAGTCTTGCTCTGTCGCCCAGGCTGGGGTGCAGTGGCCGGATCTCAGCTCACTGCAAGCTCCGCCTCCCGGGTTTAGACCATTCTCCTGCCTCAGCCTCCCGAGTAGCTGGGACTACAGGCGCCCGCCACCTCGCCTGGCTAGTTTTTTGTATTTTTTAGTAGAGACGGGGTTTCACCGTGTTAGCCAGGATGGTCTCGATCTCCTGACCTCGTGATCCGCCCGTCTCGGCCTCCCAAAGTGCTGGGATTACAGGCTTGAGCCACCGCGCCCGGCCTCTTTCTTCTTTCTTTCTTTCTTTCTTTCTTTTTTTTTTTTTTCAGACTGAGTTTCGCTCTTGTTGCCCAGGCTGGAGTGCAGTGGTACGATCTTGGCTCACCGCAACCTTTCCCTCCCAGATTCAAGCAATTCTCCTGCCTCAGCCTCCCGAGTAGCTGGGATTACAGGCATGTGCCACCACATCCGGCTAATTTTGTATTTTTAGTAGAGATAGGGTTTCTCCATGTTGGTCCGGCTGGTCTTGAACTCACGACCTCAGGTGATCCACCCACCTCGGCCTCCCAAAGTGCTGGGACTACAGGCATGAGCCACCATGCCCGGCCAAACATTTTCAGATATACAAAAAAGTTTTAAAAGTTGCACAGTAATCTACATTCAACTATTTACAACCTGTTATTAATTTTATCATGTATTAATTAATGTATCCATCCGTCTGTCAATTAAACCATCTTATTTTCTTCATAACTTTTTATTATAAAATTTTCCAAATATAAAAAAAGTTTAAAGAAAATTACAGAGAAAATAAATGTGTACACCCACTTCTTAGATTCATCAATTGCTGATATTTTGCCATATTTGGTTTATCTGTATCTCTGTGTGTATGTGTATTCTGTTCTCTGGACTATTTATTTTTATTTTCTATTTTTATTTTTAGAGACGGGATTCTGCTTTGTCGCCCAGGCTGAGAGTGAAGTGGTGCAATCATAGCTCATTGCAGCCTCAAATTTATTTATTTATTTTTTTTAGAGATGGGGTCTTACTGTGTTGTTCAGGCTGATCTCCAACTCCTGGCCTCAGTGATCCTCCCACCTCACTCTCACTAGTTGCTGGGATTATAGGTGTGAGCCACTGTGCCTGATCACTTTATATGTTGAAGTTTGTGTTATGTCATGACATAAGGTGCTTTCTCATTCTTCCCTTTTTTTTTTTTTTTTTTTTAAGAGACAGTCTTGCTTTGTCGCCCAGCCTGGAGTGCAGTGGCGTGATCTCATCTCACTGCAAACTCCGATTCCTGGGTTCAAGCGATTCTCATGTCTCAGCCTCCTGAGTAGCTAATTTTTATGTTTTTAGTAAAGACAGGGTTTCACCACGTTGGCCAGGCTGGTCTCGAACTCCTGACCTCCAGTGATCTGCTTCCCTTGGCCTCACAAAGTGCTGGGACTACAGGTGTGAGCCATCGCACTTAACCTATATATCTCTTGTTTTTTTTTTTTTGTTTTTTTTGTTTTTTTTTCTGGAGACAGGGTCTTGCTCTGTCTCCCAGGTTGAGTACGGTGGCACAATAATGGCTCATTGCAGCTTTGAACTCTTGTGCTCAAGGGATCCTTCTGACTCAGCCTCCCTAGTAGCTGGGACTGCAGGTGCACTGGCTAATTTTTTAATTTTTTTGTAGAGACGGTCTCACTAGATTGCCCAGGCTAGTTTGAAACTCCTGGGCTCAAGTGATCCTTCCTTCTTAGCCTCCCAAAGTGCTGGGATTATGGGTGTGAACCACTGCACCCAGCCTTCTCTGAACCATTTTAAGTTAAATTGCAGATCTAGTGGCATGTCGCCCCTGATAGTCAACCATGCATCTTCTAGAAGAAGAAGAAAAAAAACCAAAACAAAGAAACAAACAAACAAAAAAACCAAAAAAAACGGTGATTGGACAGTTTTGAGCAGGGTAGTGACCTGATTTGACTTACTTTTTTTTTTTTTTTTTTTGAGACAGAGTCTCATTCTGTCACCCAGGCTGGAGTACAGTGGCGCAATCTCGGCTAACTACAACCTCTGCCTCCTGGCTTCAAGTGATTCTCCTGCCTCAGCCTCCCAAGAAGCTGGGATTACAGGTGTGTGCCACCACACCCAGCTAATTTTTGTATTTTTAGTAAAGATGAGGGATCGCTATGTTGGCAAGGCTGGTCTCGAACTCCTGACCTCATGTGATCGCCTGCCTTGGCCTCCCAAAGTGCTGAGATTAAGGCGTGAGCCACTGTGCCCAGCCTTGACTTACTTTTTAACAGTATCCCTCCAGGTGCTGTGTAGCGAATAGACTGAAAGGAGTCAGGAGAAGTCACATGGAAACTGTTGATTAGTGGCATGAGGTACAGCACAATCGATGGCAGCTAGAGGGGGTGAGGTTGAAAAGGCAATCAGGGCTGATGATGTGTAGGATCTGTACACTGGATTTAGAAGATGTATAGGATTTTAATCCTATACATTAGGGTTTCACGAATATGATGGATTTTTGACATTTGTTATATGAGTACTCTATGTACTAATAGTTATTCAATATTTTTCTTTAAATTTATTTTAAATCACTAACTTAAAACAAATCTCAGCTGCCATAAGAAAAAGCATCCATAAAATCATTCATTTGGTAGATTTCAATTTTTCTAATGCCATTAAAATAAAAAGAACTGGCTGGTGACTCACTCCTGTAATTCTAGCACTTTGGGAGGCCAAGGCATGATCACCTGAGGTCAGGAGTTCGAGACCAGCCTGACCAACATGGTGAACCCCCATCTCTACTAAAAACACAAATGTTAGCTGGGTGTGGTGGCAGGCACCTGTAGTCCCAGCTACTTGGGAGGCTGAGGCACGAGAATCGCTTGAACCTGGGAGGTGGAGGTTGCAGTGAGCCAAGATCGCGCCACTGCACTCCAGCCTCGGTGAGAAGAGTGAAACTTCATCAAAAAAATAAAAAATAAAAATAAAAAGAACTATTATGTAATGTGTAAAAATTATCATGTATGCCAGCAGGGGTCCAGATGCTGTATTTTGGGAAAGACCACTCTAGGTAAAGGGAAATCACTGAAGATTTTAATGCATGAGACAAACATCATCTGGGCCAGGTATAGTGGCTCACACCTGTAACCCAGTACTTTGAGAGGCTGAGGCAGGTGGATTGCTTGAGGCCAGGAGTTTAAGACCAGCCTAGCCAACATGGCAAAACTCCATCTCTACTAAAAATACAAAAATTAGTTGGGCATGGTGGCACGCACCTGTAGTCCCAGGTACTCGGGAGGCTGAGGCACAAGAATCGATTGAACCAGAGAGGCAGAGGTTGCAGTGAGCTGAGATGGTGGCACTGCACTCCAGCCTGGACAACAAAGCAAGACTCTGTCTCAAAAAAAAAAAAGAAAAGAAAAGAAAAGAAAAACATGATCTGAATTTTGTTTTAGAACAATCTGTTTTGGTGTAAAAGAAGCACTGAAGGCTTAATTACTAAATGGAAAAATGAAGGCTTAATTACTCGTTGCCTATTATATCATAAGTGCTCAGAATATGAAAATAAATAAAATAGGTTGCTTCCACTAGCTGTTTACAATCTGGTAAAGGAGACAGACATGAGGAGAGATTTTTGCAGGACAAAAAGGTAGATACTATGATTAGAAGTATATATAAGATATAATGGTGGCTAAAAGGTGGGCATGATCATCACTATCTGTGGAACCAAGTCCAGGAAGGCTTCACAGAGAAAAAAATGCTTCAGCCAGGTTTCAGTGGAGGCATAAATACTGTGCATGGGGCCAGGTGCCATTGCTGATGCCTGTAATCCCAGTGCTTTGGGAGGCTAAGGCAGGGGTCCCTTGAGGCCAGGAGTTTGAGACCAGCCTGGGGAACACAGCAAGATCCCATCTCTACAAAAAATTGAAAAATTTGCCAAGTGTGGTGGTACCTAGCTGTAATCCTAGCTACTTGGCAGGCTGAGGTGGGAGGATTGTTTGGGCCCAGGAGTTGGAGGCTGTAGTGAGCTATGATCATACCACTGCACTCCAGCCTGTGTGACAGAACAGGATCCTGTCTCAAAAATAATAATAATAATAATGTGCATGGAGATTGCATGTACCCAGTGAAGAGAAACAGCATAGATATATGTATAACGCATAGACGTGTAAAATGATACAGCATTCATTCAACAAATATTAACACCCACTGTGTACCAGGTCCTGTGCTAAACCCAAAGGAAAAAGAGGCAAAAGATGCAGCCCCCCACTCTGAATAAACTCACAGTCAATTATAGTGAGAATCCTAATCCTGGGTGCTAGGTTCTATTACAGATGTAAGTGTGGGCTGTTGAGAGAGTACCCACTGGCTTAGAGTACAATTCAGACTGAGGAGAAAATAAATGATCTCTCTAATAAATTTTGAAAATTCATAGTAGCAGGGAGTCTGTGCAAGCACAGAGAGGCATGAGGTTGTAGGATGTGCTTGGAGGAATGGCTGATGGTTTAGTAGTAGAGCTTGAGAAGTGTAGACTTGATCCTAAAAGGAATGGAGCATTGTAATTATTAAACCAAGAGGTAATAATATCAGATTTGCCTTTTAAAAGATAGCCCCAGACTGGGCATGATGGTTCATGCCTATAATCTCAGCACTTTGGGAGGCCAAGGTGGGTAGATCTCTTGAGCTCAGGAGTTCGAGACTAGCCTGGGCAACATGGCAAAAACCTATCTCCACAAAAAATGCAAACACTAGCCAGGCATGGTGGCACGCACCTGAAGTCCCAGCCACTTGGGAGGCTGAGGCAGGATAATTGCTTGAACCCGGGAGGTGGAGGTTGTAGTGAGCCGAGATCACGCCACTGCACTCCAGCTGGGATGACAGAGTCAGACCCTGTCTCAAAAAATAAATAAGTAAAAATAAAAGATTACCCTGAAGTGTGTTTTGAAGGGATGTTAGCTGGATTGCAAAGAACAGCTGGAAGGCTAACAAAGTGATTTTATATGAGGAATGCCAGTTCCACTGGTTAATATTATGCATGGGGCCAGTGTGGTGGCTCATGCATGTAATTCCAGCCCTAAAGTAGTGGAAGACAGAAGGCAAGAGGAGACTGACATGAGAGATTAAGGAGTTAGAACCGTAGAACTCAGTGATATTTCATTATAGAGGCATGGCTCAAAATTGGTTAATTGTGGCTAAGAAATGAGTATCTGAATGAAGGAAGTGAATGTGGACTGTCTTGGACCACATTTCTTCTGTAGAATGTGAAGAATTCTTCCTCAGACTCAGTTTCTCCATCTTCGAGGTGACTGTTTTCCACCTGAACTGGGGACATTGCTTGACAATCCAAGTAACAGTAAAAGCCTCAAGCAGGCCAGGTGCGGTGGCTCACGCCTGTAATCCCAGCACTTTGGGAGGCTGAGGCAGGCGGATCACGGGGTTAGGAGATCGAGACCATGACTAACATGGTGAAACCCTGTCTCTACTAAAAATACAAAAAATTAGCCGGGCGTGGTGGCAGGCGCATGTAGTCCCAGCTACTGGCAGGCTGAGGCAGGAGAATGGCATGAACCCGGGAGGCAGAGCTTGCAGTAAACTGAGATCGCGCCACTGCACTCCAGGCTGGGCGACAGAGCTAGACTCCGCCTCAAAAAAAAAAAAAAAAAAAAGCCTCAAGCAATATTGTAGTAGAAAACTCTGGTGACGGTCAAGTGTGGTGGCTCTCATCTGTAGCTCTCATCTTCCAGCACTTTGGAAGGCCTGAGCAGGAGGATCACTTGAGGTCAGGAGTTTGAGACCAGTCTGGGCAACATAGCAAGACCCCATCCCTACAAAAAATGTTTTTAAAAATTAGCCAGGAGTGGCCGGGCATGGCGGCTTACGCCTGTAATCCCAGCACTTTGGGAGGCCAAGGCGGGCAGATCACGAGGTCAGGAGATCGAGACCATCCTGGCTAACACAGTGAAATCCTGTCTCTACTAAAAGTATAAAAATTAGCTGGGCATGGTGGCGTGTGCCTGTAGTCCCAGCTACTCAGCAGGCTGAGGCAGAATAGCTTGAACCCAGGAGGCGGAGGTTGCAGTGAGCCAAGATTGTGCCCCACTGCACTCCAACCTGAGCGACAGAGCGAGACTCCGTCTCAAAAAAAAAAAAAAAAAAAAAAAAAAGCCAGGAGTGGTGGCACATGCCTGTAATCCCAGCTACTCAGGAGGCTGAGGTAGGAGTATCACTTGAGCCCAGGTGTTCGAGAATGCAGTGAGCTATGATCTCACTACTGTACTCCAGCCTGGGTAACAGAGTGAGACCCTGTCTCACAATCAATCAATCATTAGGCTGGGCTCCGTGGCTCATGTCTGTAATCCCAGAACTTTGGGAGGCTGAGGCAGGCGGATCACCTGAGGTCAGGAGTTTGAGACCACCCTGGCCAACATGGTGGAACCCCGTCTCTACTAAAAATACAAAAATTAGCCGGGCGAGGTGGTGTGTGCCTATAATCCCAGCTACTCAGCAAGCTGAGGCAAGAGAATCACTTGAACCCAGGAGGCAGAAGTTGCAGTGAGCCAAGATCACGCCACTGCACTCAAGCCTGGGCAATAGAGTGAGACTCTGTCTCAAATAAACAAACAAACAAACAAACAAATAAATAAATAAATAAATAAATAAAAGTGAAACCCTGGGCAATAGAGCGAGACTCTGTCTTAAATAAATAAATAAACAAAAGTAAAACCCTGGTGGCTAAAAGAGGACAGGAACAGAAGAACAGAATCTGGAATGGAAAAGAGGCAAAGCCCTGTATTTCCTGTGATAGCTTATTTGCTGATAGATGTGACAGCAATGGAGGAATGGAGAGTATGTTTTTAACCTATCTTTCTGAATTTTCTTTGTATTCTCAAAGAACACGAAGGCCCTGTAGCAATAGTTCTCAACCTTGTTGCACATTAGAATCATTTGGAGCTTGAAAAAGTCGTGATGCCCAGACAATACCCTAGACCAGTTAAATCAGAATGTCTGGGGGGTGAGATCCAGGCATAAGTACTTTTTTTAAAAAATATAAAACAATACTTGATTGCCTTTATTACCTAGTTGTATGGTTAAAATAAGAACAAATACAGTGGAATGGAATACTTCATATGACTTCGTATGAAAAATACTTCATTATACAATAAACAACCCTCATGCATTTCAACATTGCCACCAGCAACACTAAGGACTCCCAGTTCTATTTAATTCTGATCATCACTGCCCTACACCCCACCTCCAGCTCCTCCAAGCTTCAACAGGCATCAGAATTTTTCATAGCCCCTGGCTTATTCCATCATGCAGCCAATGTGGGAATCTAGAGATTGACTTCCTTGGAAACAGAGGCTCTAGAGACTAATTCTTGTTGGCTCAGCTATAGACACGTTGGCAGCCAGACACGTTGGCACACTAATCTCATGGTACTATAAGCATTTTTAGAGGTATGAACTCAAACAGCACACTCAAGTGTCATTTATCTTTGAGTGATAATTTAACAGTTGGCATTTGGTGGCCTCACATAGCTAATGCTAATCTGAAAATGTCCGACTGAAGTCCACAGGTTAATTGCACACTTAGCAGGATATGGTGTGATGATGAGAGAATTCTTTGAGATTCGCCAGTGTAAAGAATTTAGCAAAAATGTGGCTGGGCATGGTGGCTCTCACCTGTCATTGGATCCCCTGAGTCCAGGAGTTCAAGGCCAGACTGGGCAACATAGTAAGACCCTGTCTCTACAAAAAATACACAAATTAGCCACATGTGGTGGTACATACCTGTCGCCCCGGCTACTCAGGAGGCTGAGGCCAGAGAATTGCTTGAGCCTGGGAGGTCAATGCTGCAGTGAGCTGTGACCGCACCATTGCACTCCAGTCTGGGTGACACAGTGAAATCTTGTCTCTAAAAAAAAAAAAAAAAAAGTATTCAGCAAAAATATATATTTGAAATAAATGTCATACCTATAAGTTTTCTGACATCCAATTATTATTTTACTGTTAACATACTCAGACCTGTATAGCTCAGGGGCATGATTCTTCCCACTGACATTTTCAAAATGTGGTCTATGATTCCTTGATACAATTACAGAAATGTTGGTTCTGCAGGGAAGATTATTTTCCTACATTTTGTAGATCTATTTACTTAATAGTGACCCAAAGATATACTATCCAGCAACCAGTGAATGTAATGGTTAAGTTTGTTGTTAATGGAGATCTATAACTGGGGTAATTAATTGGGCAAGAAAACCAACATATAATCTCTTCTAATTATCTGGGATAAGGTATTTCATATAGTAAAGTTAGAAATGGGTTGTCTTAATTGTTTTATACATCCAACTCCTATTAAAAATTTGTGGCTAGGGCCGGGCGCGGTGGCTCAAGCCTGTAATCCCAGCACTTTGGGAGGCTGAGACGGGTGGATCACGAGGTCAGGAGATCGAGACCATCCTGGCTAACACGGTGAAACCCTGTGTCTACTAAAAAATACACAAAAAAAACCCCTAGCCGGGCAAGGTGGCGGGTGCCTGTAGTCCCAGCTACTCGGGAGGCTGAGGCAGGAGAATGGCGTGAACCCGGGAGGCAGAGCTTGCAGTGAGCTGAGATCCGGCCACTGCACTCCAGCCTGGGCGACAGAGCGAGACTCCGTCTAAAAAAAAAAAAAAAAATTTTATGGCTGGGTGCAGTGGCTCATGCCTGTAATTCCAGCACTTTGGGAGGCCTAAGCTGGCGAATGACTTGAGCCCAGGAGTTCGACACCAGCCTGGGCATCATGGTGAGACCCCATCTCTACAAAAATACAAAAATTAGCCAGATGCAGTGGTGCACACCTATAGACCCAGCTACTCAGGAGGCTGAGGCTGGAAAATCACGTAAACCCAGGAAGCAGAGGTTGCAGTGAGTCAAGATCATGCCACTGCACCCCAGCCTGGGTGACAGTGAGACCCTGTCTCAAAAACAACAACAACAACAACAACAAACTTGCAACACAAATCCACGTTTTGCACAAAGAAGAAACAATGACAATGAAGTTCTAGTATATGAAAGGAAAAGGGCTATTCCTTCCACTAGACCTACTAAGCATGCTTGCATTCTTTTTCAGCGAACATTTTTGAGTGCCTGCTAGTATTAGCACTGAGCTGGGAACTGGGGCACAGAGTCCTAATACTTTTTTTTTTTTTTTTTTTAAGAGACTTGCTGTATCACCCAGGCTGGAATGCAGTGGCATGATCATACCTCACTGCAGTCTTGAACTCTTGGGCTCAAGCGATCCTCCCACTTCAGTCTCCCGAGTAGCTGGGACACAGGTGCATAACACCACGCCTGGCTAATTTTTTTTTTTTTTTTTTTTTTTTTTTTTTGAGACGGAGTCTCACTCTGTCATTGAAGGCTGGAGTGCAGTGGCATGACCTCAGCTCACTGCAACCTCCACCTCCTGGGTTCAAGCAATTCTCCTGCCTCAGCCTCCTGAGTAGCTGGGATTACAGGTGCGTGCCACCACACCCAGCTAATTTTTGTATTTTTTGTAGAGACAGGGTCTCACCGTGTTGCCCAGACTGGTCTTGAACTCCTGGGCTCAAGTCATCCACCAGCCTCAGCCTCCCAAAGTGCTGGGATTACAGGCATGAGCCACCGCGCCCAGCTCTTAAAACTAATTTTAAAACTGCTTTTTGAAAACAAGTGCTTTCCATATTTACTAAAGCAAAAACCTGGAAATTCTCAGGCAAGAACTGGCTCCTGCTTGTTTAATGACCTCTGTTCATATTAGGACTAAATTGGTGGTTTTATGTAATGTTAAAGATTAAGTTACTTAGGAAGAAATGAGTTAATCTTATGCATTATACTTGGGGCTGGTGAAGTCATTATTATACTTGGGGCTTGATGAAGTTCTAGGATATGAAAGGAAAAGGGCTATTCCTTCCACTCAACCTACTAAGACAGTATTAAAGACATGAGAAGTATGAGAAGACAGTATTTAAAAATATGCACAAATTACAATTCCAAAAAATTGTGTACATATAATCATATACATTTGTTGGGGTTGCTGAAATGAACATTGGGATAATCACTGTGTCTTTGACAAAGTTCTTTAAATTAAGTCCAGTTGCTAACTGTAATGAACATGAGTACTTGTGGCATTCTAAATTATGAAGAATATTTGGCCCAAAAGATTATGGCTCATGCCTGTAATCCCAGCACTTTGGGAGGCTGAGGCAGGAGGGTTGCTTGAGCCCAGGGGTTCAAGACCAGTCAAAACATTTTTTGTAGAAACAAGGTCTCACAGTTGCCCAGGTGTAGGTCTTGAACTATTAGGTACTTGATGGGATTTGTCAAAGGTGATCCCTTCCAGCTGAGAGTGTCTTAACTCATTTCCACTAAAAGCATATGACCATCTTTTTAGAAACTGAGTTTTTTCCTTCTGATAAGTTTGTATTAGAGGCACCATTTTATTTATTTTTACTTTGTTTTATTTTATTTTTGAGACAGAGTCTCGCTCTTTCACCCAGGCTGGAATGCAGTGGTGTGATCTCAGCTCACTGCAGCCTCTGCCTTCTGAGTTCAAGTGATTCTCCTGCCTCAGCCTCCCAAGTAGCTGGAACTACATGAGTGAGCCTCAACGCCCAGCTAATTTTTTTTTTTTTTTTTTGTACTTTTAGTAGAGACAGGGTTTTACCATGTTGGCCAGGCTGGTCTCAAACTTCTGACCTCAAGTGATATGCCTGCCTTGGCCTCCCAAAGTGCTAGGATTACAGGCATCAGCCACTGCGCCTCACCATCATTTTATCTTGAAAAGGTTTTTAGTTCATATCTAAGTAAAAAACCTCAGCTCCAAACTCATTAGCTGTGTAACTTTGGATAATTTAATTAACCTGTCTAAGCCTCAGTGTCTTCTTCAGGGGTATTGTAGAATTAGTAGCAATGAGGGAAACGTTCCAGCAGGGTGCTATGGATTAAATTTTGTCTCCCTAAAATTCATATTTTGAAGCCCTAAACTCTAAAGAGATGCTATTTTGAGATGAGACCTTTGGAGGTGATTAGGTTTAGTTGAGGTGATGAGGGTGGGCCTGCATGATGGGTTTAGTGTCCTGATAAGAAGAGACATGAGGCCGGGTGCAGTGGCTCATGCCTGTAATCCCAGGGCTTTGGAATGCTGAGGCGGGTGGGTCAAAGGTCAGGAGATGGAGACCATCCTGGCCAACATGGTGAAACCCTGTCTCTACTAAAATTACAAAAATTAGCTGGCCACGGTGGTGTGTGCCTGCAGTCCCAGCTACTCAGCAGGCTGAGGCAGAATAGCTTGAACCTGGGAGGTGGAGGTTGCAGTGAGCCGAGATAGCGCCACTGCACTCCAGCCCGGGTGACAGAGTGAGATTCCATCTCAAAAAAAAAAAAAAAAAAAAAAAAGAAGAGATGTGAGAGAGCTCTCATTCTCTCTCCCCATTCCCCCTCCTTCTCCCTCTCCCTCCTTCTCCCTCCTTCTTCCCTATCCTCTTCCCTCCTTTTCTCTCTCTCATACAAGAACATAGTTTCCTGTCTATAAGCCAGGAAGACAACCCTCACTAGAACCCAACCATGCTGGCATCCAGATCTCAGACTTCTTGGCCTTCACAACTGTGAGAAATAAATGTCTGTTGTTTAAGCCACCTCGGCCGGGTCTTGGGGCTCACACTCTAATCCTGGCAGTTTGGAAGGCCAAGGTGGGAGAAGGCTGAAGCCCAGAGTTCAAGACCAGCCTGGGCAATGGTGAGAACTTGTTTCTACAAAAACTGTTGAAAAAAATTAGCTGGGCTTGATGGTGTGTGCTTGTAGTGCCAGCTGTTTGGGAGGCTGAGATGGAAGGATCACTTGAGCCTGGGAGATTGAGGCTACAGTGAGCTATGATGGCTCTACTGCACTCCAGCCTGGGTGACAGAGCAAGGCCCTCTTAATAAATAAATAAATAAATAAATAAATAAATAAATAAATAGCTACCCAATCTGTGCTATGATATTTTGTTGTGGCAACCCAAGCTAAGACAGGGCCAGGCAAGTAGTAAGCCTTCAATGCATCTCACAGCATTATTGTTAAAACGGACATGTCAGGCTGACCCCAGAAAAAAGAAATTCCCTCTCTATTCTTGAAGTAGCAACAGTGTATAGGGACTCAAGTTTTCTTGACACAAATTCAAAGGAAACTATACGGGCACATTCACCCTACTGAGGTTTCTCTGGCCTTCTCCATTCTGAGCTCCTGTTTTTTTCTGCAGAGGTGCTCATTGATACTGATTTGGTGTCTTTGAAAGGATTCTCTCTCTCTCTCTCTTTTTTTTTTTTTTAATAGAGATAGGGTCAGTCTTGCCATGTTTACCAGGCTGGTCTGAAACTCTTGGCCTCAAGTGATCCTCCCACCTTAGCCTCCCAAAGTGCTGGGATTATAGGTATGAGCCACTGTGCTGGGCCAGGGCTGTCTGTTTTTGTATGAATGACCATAAAGTTATTTCACTGATGCCATCAGGAAGCAACCTGAGTAATTTTACATATTTTTGAGCTGATGTTGATAGTAGAAGAGTGGAAAGGAGCCAGATTTTGCTTTAGTCTCGTGATGTAGAAGATCCTAAAGATAGGATTCAAGGTGAGAGTATGATCATTTATATGGTCCCATTCACCTCACAGAGCTGAATTTACCAATAATTTGGCAGGTATAAGCTAGGAAAATGAAGTAAAGGGCTCCAGACAGTAATATTTTAGAATTCTGTTACCTGCGGGTGGATTTTTTTTTTCTTTTGCGAATAGACTATTAGGCTGGGTGCAGTGGCTCATGCCTGTAATCCCAGCACCTTGGAAGGCTGAGGCAGGCAGATCACTTGAGTCTAGGAGTTTGAGACCAGCCTGGACAACATAGCAAGACCCTGTCTCTACTAAAACTACAAAAAAAAAAAAAAGTAGCTGGTTGTGGTGGTGTGCACCTATAATACCAACTACTCAGGAGGCTGAGGTAAGAGAATCACTTGAACCTAGGGGTTGGAGGTTATAGTGAGCCAAGATCATGCCACTGCACTCCAGCCTGGGCGACAGAGCAAGACTCTGTCAGAAAAAAGAAAGAAAAGAGAGAGAAAGGAAGAAAAGAAGGGAAGGGAAGGAAAGAAAGGAAGGAAAGGAAGGAAGGAAGAGAGGGAGGGAGGGAGGGAAAAGGAAGGAAGGAAGGAAGGGAGGAAGGAAGGAAATAAATAAATAGAAGATTAGTTAGGCATAGTGGCTCACGCCTGTAATTCCAGCACTTTGGGAGGCCGAGGTAGGCAGATCACTTGAGTCTAGGAGTTCAAGACCAGCCTGGGCAACATGGTGAAATTCCATCTCTACAAAAAATACAAAGATTAGCTGGGCGTTGTGGCATGCGCCTGTAGTCAGAGCTACTTGTGGGGTTGATGCAGGAGGGTCACTTGAGCCCAGGAGGCGGAGGTTGCAGTGAAGTACGATTGTGCCACTGCCCTCCAGCCTAGGTGACAGAGTGAGACCCTGTCTCAAAAAAAAAAAAAAAAAAAGAAGATTGTGAGCAAAAATTGAATGCAATTTTTTTCATAAGCAGAGGTATAATGGTTATTACAAAAGATGATATTAAACATAGTTATTTATTATCTCTTTGCCTCCACCAGAATGTAAGCTTTGTTGAAGGCAAGGATCATTATTGATTTATCTACTCTGTATCCCAGGCATCAAAAACAGTAAGTGTGCAATAAATATTTGTTGAATGCATCAAAGCATAAGCAAGGCTTCAGATTCATTTTTCTATCAGAGATTCATTTAAAAATGTTAAGGAAATGAGAGGTGAAGACACCTTAAAGGCATAATATTCAAAGTAGTCAGTAGGGTCATTGATACCCCAGAGGAAAATATATAATATTACAGAGGAAAAGAAATTCTCTGAAATCATGGCATCTCTCTTAGCTTAGAATAACATTTTAGCAGAAAGACCAAAGAACTTTTCCAAGAAACATCAAGTGATTCAATGAAGTAGTAGAAAAATCACCAGTACTTTAAAGTAGATGAAGCCATTAAAATAGTTGCACCTTCAGTAATCACCATGTAAGCCTGTAAGTGTTGGGTCTTAGACCACAACATGGTAGTTATCAAATTGCTTTATTCATCGAAATGTTCATTCTCCTGGTTGCCCTTGAACTTCCAGCCTAAGGCTTTCTCTCTGCAGGGTTGTCAGCATGCTCATGCAAGGCTTTGCCTCTGCAGATTATCAGAGGTGTACTCCATGCCCCTCTCACCATGAAAAAAGGGAGAAAAAGATAATTCCGTCTCAGAGATAGAAAATCTCCCAGAGAGAACCCCTGGCAGCTGGAATCCATTTTTTTTTTTTTTTTTTTTTCTGAAGCTGGAATCTGTTATAACTACAGAACACTGAAGGATAATGGGGTCCTGCTGCTAACCAAATGCTGGGACAAAAAGCACAGAGGTGCTGCAGCCAGGCAGAGATGGGGCTTTTCATGAAACCCTGTGTCTCTGAGCACATATTGTAGTCATTCTGTGATTAGCCGCTCATGGCCATGACTTCGTGACTTTTTACCCCGTTTAAAGGTCTTGATCAGGCCACTTCCTTTTTTAATGTTTGAGACATGTCTGATTTATGCTGCTTCAAAGTGGAACTTGGGTTTCTATTACCTTTCTGGCACCTTGCACCCATTGTTGGCCTAGTTCTGCTGTCTCGTCTGTCTTGCAGTTCCAATCAGTAAACAAAGTCCAGGAGAGGCGTCATGCTTGTGAACACCTCCAAAATCAAGTTCAAAAGTACAGTCGTGATCTTGTCCTGTCGTTCTCGGAATCTGGGCTCAGCTGTTTCAGAACTCCTGTGTCTTCACTCGTAGTGGTCAATTAGAAATCACTGAATCCTTTCCCTAGAGCGGTCAGAGGCAGCCAGTTTATGGTAATTTGGGCACAAGTGCCAATTGGAAAGGTGCATTATTCAACCACTTTGGCTACAAGTGACAGAAATTCAATGCAGGTTAGCTTAAATAAAAAAGGAATTTGAGTCAGGGACAGTGGCTTATGCCTGTAATCCTAGCATTTTGGGAGGCCGAGGCGGGTGGATCACCTAAGGTCAGGAGTTCTAAACCAGCCTGGCCAGCATGGTGAAACCCTGCCTCTACTATAAATACAAAAAATTACCTGGGCATGGCGGTGCGCGCTTGTAGTCCCAGCTACTTGGGAGGCTGAGGCAGAAGAATCACTTGAACCCGGGAGATGGAGGTTGCAGTGAGCCAAGATCGCGCCACTGTACTCCAGCCTGAGCGACAGAGTGAGAATCTGTCTCAAAAAAAAAAAAAAAAAGGGAATTTATTGGCTCCTGTAGCTGAAAAGTCAGGCAGATTTGGATCTCAAAATATGTCATGAACTGGTTTCTCTGACTTACCCTCTGTGTTGGGTATAAGCTTTTCATCGCATGGCAGCAAGATACCTCCATGTTCACATGGGGCTAACAGCCCAAGATGGTGAGGAAACATGTACTTTTGTTCCAGTAGCACAGGAAAAGTCCCCAGGTGGATGCTAATGGGCACTGTATGAGTAAGTGCTCATTGCTGAGGCAGTAGTTGTACCTTGACACATGGAGTCCTCTGACCAGATCTGGGTATGTACCTGACCTTGGGGATGGAAGTGAGGCAGTCCAGCTCCACCAACTCGTAAGGACTGAGACAGGTTTACTAGCGAAGAGGGGAAAGGGTGTTTCTTACAGGAAGAAATGCAGGCAGACAAAACATCGTATACCTCTTAAATTAGGTTTTCCATAGATAATTGAGGTGCAGCAGAAGTGTAACCACATTTTGACAGCATCATCAGTAATGTTGGGAGTGGCCCAGTGTTTGACTCTGGACTCTGTGGTCATCTCAGAGCCCAGAAAGTAGCAGCAGAAGAGCAGAGCGTGGGTAGGTAACCATCAGTTCTTGGATAAGTGAAGGGTGATCTTTAGCAGCAGGGAGGTGGGAGGGATGGCCATGCCTAACAAATGTCATCCAATTCAGAGCACCAAGGACATTCCCAGCTATGGTTTTTATCTCCTCCTCCTCCTCCCCCTTCTTTTTTTTTTTTTTTTGAAAAAAAAAGCAGAGACTGGTTTTGCTCTGTCACCCAGGCTGGAGTGTAGTGGCATGATCTCAGCTCGCTTCCACCTCTGCCTCCCAGGTTCAAGCAATCCTCCCACCTCGGCCCCCTGAGTAGCTGGGACTGCAGCTGAGCACCACTACACCCAGCTAATTTTTCTATATTTTGTAGAGATGGGTTTTCACCATGTTGATCATGCTGGTCTTGAAGTCCTAGGCTCAAGCAATCTGCCTGCCTTGACCTCCCACAATGTTGGGATTATGTGGCATGAACCATGCCTGGTTCCAGCTATGGCTTTTAGAGGAGGAGGTAGTGGTGGCTGGAGGTTTTGCACATGATTCTAGGTAGAACCCTCCTAGTTAATGCCTACTTGTCCTTTAGAACTCAGCTCAAATATTTCCTCTGGGAAGCATTCTCTGGCCTCCACTTGCCTAGCATGAGCCAGACCCTCTAACAACGAGCTCTCATTTAATACCTTGATTTTCTATCATAGCACTTTCTACAGTCATCTTATATAATCATGTGTAAATCGAACTTACTTATGACTATTTAAATAAGATGTATCTCCCACACTAGGAGGTAGGCTCCATGAAGACAGAGACTTTAGCAGTTTCACCTACCATTGAATACCCAGTATTTAGTCCAGTGCCTAGCACATTAATCATCGCATGGGACCTACTTTTTGTTTTAGATGAATGAGTTATATACACAGGTTCTGGTAATAGCCATTGGTTCAAGTATGAAAATGTAACAAACGGTCTCCTCTTCTTCTATCATATAGTTTGACTTTTTCACATCTTTCCTTAATTGGTAGAATTAATAAGGTGCTATTGTAGAGAACCCATGTCACCAAAAACAAGATGCAGACTGGACAATCAGCCTCTAAGTAATCCAGGGCCCCCTTTTACTGTGCATGGTTTAAATGAAAAATACAATCTATCTGGAATGTAACTGAGAACCATAGGAATCTTTGGACTTCATGAAAGTTCTCAGCAGAAAATCAGGCCATGTCACTTCTGAATAATATCATTAACCCTGGTTTCCTCTTGTAACCTCTAAGTGTGTTGAATGGAAGTTTAGTACTAGAAAGGAATGCACAAATCCTACCACTTTGTTTAAAACCTGATGGATGGGCCAGGTGCAGTTACTCACTCCTGTCATCCCAGCACTTTGAGAGGCCAAGGCGGTGGAATTGCTTGAGGCCACGAGTTTGAGACCAGCCTGGGCAACATAGTGAGACCCTGTCTCTACAAAAAATAAAAAATTAGCTGGGTGTGGTGGCACATGCCTGTAGTCCTAGCTATTTCGGAAGCTGAGGTGGGAGGATCACTGGAGCCCAGGAGTTCAAGGCTGCAGTAAGCCAGGATTGTGCCACTGCATTCCAGCCTGGATGACAGAGAAAGACTCAGACTCTAAAAAATAAATAAATAAAAACCTGTTGGATGGTAATTTCAAGACTAAAGTATTACAAGTACACACATGTATGTGCCTATCCTTTGTGCCCTTGTCCCCATCCTTGGTCCTCTGTTGTAGCTGTTGCACTTTTCACCAGGCTTTGTGATCACAGATTGACATGTCAGCTTCCTCTGGTATGAGCAACTGGAAGGTAGGGATGACTCAGCTATCCATAATTTGAAAGAATCAAAATTGTTTGATAAAATCTCTTACTTTTTTTTTTTTTGAGACTGAGTCTTACTCTGTCGCCCAGGCTAGAGTGCAGTGGCACAATCTCGGCTCACTGCAACCTCCACCTCCTGGGTTCAAGCAATTCTTCTGCGTCAGCCTCCAGAGTAGCCAGGATTACAGGTGGCTGCCACCACACCCAGCTAATTTTTGTATTTTCAGTAGAGACAGGGTTTCACCATGTTGGCCAGGCTGGTCTCGAACTCCTGACCTCAAGTGATCTATCCGCCTTGGCCTCCCAAAGTGCTGGAATTACAGGCCTGAGCCACTGTGCCTGGCCAAAATCTCTTACTTTTTAAATGGTTTCATAGATAAAATTTTTCCAAATCCTTTTGTTAAACAAATTTGAATTAATAAGAAGCCACTGGAGAAACTATGTTCTCTTTCTTCCCCCCTAGTACACTTTTAGATCTTCATGATGCTATGTTTAGTTTGATTTGCCTGGTCCCACTGGGCATTGCAATAATTCAGATTCTGGCATGGAGCCCATTTTCAGTCAGAAACAAGAAAGACTACATGGGGACTCTTTAAGGCCAACACCGGCTGTTATGGGATTCAAACAAAACTTCAAATGTTTGTTCTTATAGCATTTACATCGTGCCAGAAGGCAAAACTGTTCCTTTTAATCTCTAATTTGTTTGGAAAGCAAAGCAAATAAAACAAAAAAGAAATTCAACAAGTTTTAGGGCTTTTTGACTCTCTAATTAGAAAGTTAAATATCAGGTGTAAGGCCTGTCTGTTGGCTGTTTCCAAGAGGTCTTGCAGCTTGGACACAGCTGTAACTCTTCATCAATGAATTTTCATATGTGGATTGGTTTGGGTTTCCCAGAGCCCACTGGGAAAACCAACTACATGGGCTGTGCATGCCACTTCCTTTTATTTTATTTTATTTTTTTATTATTTATTTATTTTGAGATGGAGTTTCACTCTTGTGGCCCTGGCTGGAGTACAATGGCATGATGTCGGCTCACTTCAACCTCCGCCTCGCAGGTTCAAGCAATTCTCCTGTCTCAGCCTCCCAAGTAGCTGGGATTATAGGCATCAGCCACCACACCTGGCTAATTTTTTGTATTTTTAGTAGAGACAGGGTTTCACCATGTTGGCCAGGCTGGTTTTGAATTCCTGACCTCAGGTGATCCACCCACCTCGGCCTCCCAAAGTGTTGGGATTACAGGCATGAGCCACTGCGCCTGGCCTATTTTTAATTTTTTTTGAGAAAGAGTCTTGCTCTATCACCCAGACTGGAGTGCAGTGACACAATCTTGGCTCACTGAAACCTCTACCTCCCAGGTTGAAGCAATTCTCATGCCTCAGCCTCCCGAGTAGCTGGGACCACAGGCAAGTGCCGCCACGACTGGCTAATTTTTTGAAGTTATTTTTCTATTTTTAAATTTTTTATTTTATTTATTTTTCAGAGACAGGGTCTTGTGCTGTTGCCCAGGCTGGAGTGCAGTGGTGCAGTCACAGCTCACTGCAGCCTCAATTTCCCAGGTTCAAGAGATCCTCCCACCTCAGCATCCCAAAGTGCTGGCATTATAAGCATGAGCCACCATGTCCAGCCTCTTTTATTTTTTTAAACCTCATGTTGCTTCTCTGACCAATTTTATTAGTGAGACAACAGTTTTGTTTTTTTTTTTTCATTAATACTGCATCATCATCATCTATAGATTCACCTGTGATTTTGTAGTGGAGAAGGTCACTACACAAGGTGGTTTCAAAATAAATTATAAACTATTATAATCAAGACAGCATGGTGCTGACATAAAAACAGACCAGTGGGCTGGGCGCTGTGGTTCACACCCATAATCCCAACACTTTGGGAGGCTGAGGCAGGTGGATCACCTGAGGTCAGCAGTTTGAGACTAGCCTGGCCAACATGGTGAAACCCCGTCTCTACTAAAAATACAAAAAATTAGCCAGGTGTGGTGGTGCATGCCTGTAATCCCAGCTACTGGGGAGGCTGAGGCAGGAGAATTGCTTGAACCTGGGAGATGGAGGTTGCAGTGAGCAGAGATCACGCCACTGCACTCCAGCCTGGGCAACAAGAGTGAAAACTCCATCTCAAAACAAAAACAAAAACAAAAAGCGAAAACAACAACAACAACAACAACAACAACAAAAAGCCCAGGCCAATGGAATAGGATAGAAAGCTCAGAAAAAAACACAGACATTTACAGTCAATTGATTTTCAACAAAGGTGCCATGAACACACAATAGAGAAAGGACAGTCTCTTCAATAAATGGTGATGGGAAAACTGGATATCCGCATCCGGAATGAAATTGGACCCTTTGTCCAGGCGCGGGGGCTCATGCCTGTAATTCTAACACTTTGGGAGGCCGACGTGGGCAGATCATGAGGTCAAGAGATCGAGAGCATCCTGGCCAACATGGTGAAACCTCGTCTCTACTAAAAATATAAAAATTAGCTAGGCGTGGTGGTGCGTGCCTGTAGTCCCAGCTACTTGAGAGGCTGAGGCAGTAGAATCACTTGAAACCGGGAAGCAGAGGTTGCAGTGAGCCAAGATCGTGCTACTGCACTCCAGCCTGGTGACAGAGGGAGACTCCATCTCAAAAACAAAACACAAAAAACAAAACAAAACAAAAAAACCGAGAAATTAGACCTGTACCTCTCACCGTATATAAAAATCAACTCAAAATGAAGTAACAACTTAAACATAAGACCTGAAACTGTAAAACTACTAGAAAAAACAAAGGAGAAAGCTGCAGGACATTGGTCTGGTCAATGATTTCTTGGGTAGGACTCCAAAAGCATAAGCAGCTAAAGCAAAAATAGACAAAAGGGATTAGATCAAACTAAAAAGCTTCTGCACAGCAAAGGAAATAATTAACAAAGTGAAGAGATAGTGCACAGAGTAAGAGAAAATATTTGCAAACTATCTGACAAGGGGCTAATATCCACAATATATATGGAACTCAAAACAACTCAATAGTGAGAAGATGTGACTAAAAAATGAGCAAAGGATGTGAACAGATTTTCTATTTCTCAACAGAAGACATGTGAATGGCCAACAGATATATGAAAAAAATGTTCCACATCTCTAATTATCAAGGAAATGCAAATTAAAACCACAATGAAGGCCAGGTGTGGTGGCTCATGCCTATAATCCCAGCACTTTGGGAGGCCGAGGGCAGGCAGATCAACTGAGGTCAGGAGTTCGAGACCAGTCTGGTCAATGTGGAGAAACCCCCGTGTCTACTAAAAATACAAAAATTTTAGCCAGGCATGGTGATGGGCACCTGTAATCCCAGCTACTCAGGAGGCTGAGGCAGGAGAAGAATCACTTGAACCCGGGAGGTAGAGGTTGCAGGGAGCCGAGATTGCACCACGGTACTCCAGCCTGGGTGACAGAGCAAGACTCCATCTCAAAAATAAATAAATAAATAAGTCTACAATGAGGTATCACCTCACACCTATTAGAATGGCTATTTCAGCTGGGCACAGTGGCTCATGCCTGTAATCCCAGCACTCTGGGAGGCCGAGGTGGGCAGATCATGAGTTCAGCAGATCGAGACCATCCTGGCCAACATGGTGAAACCCCGTCTCTACTAAAATACAAAAAATTAACTGGGCATGGTGGCATGCGCCTGTGATCCCAGCTACTCGGGAAGCTGGGGCAGAGGAATAGCTTGAACCCGGGAGGCAGAGATTGCAGTGAGCCGAGCTCATGCCACTGCACTCCAGCCTAGGCAACAGAGCGAGACTCTGTCTCAAAAAAAAAAAAAAAAACAAAAAAAACAAAACCTGTTATCAAAAAAATAAGAGGTCAGTGTGGTGCCCAGCACTGGGAGGCTGAGGCGGGCAAATCCGCTTGAGTCCAGGAGTTCAAGACCCGCCTGGGCAAAATTACGGAACCCAATCTTTACAAAAAGAAATAATAATACAAAAAATTGGCCAGGCATGGGGGTCCATGCCTGTAGTCCCAGCTACTCAGGAGGGTGAGGTGGGAGGATCACCTGAACCCACGAGTTCGAGGCTGCAGTGAGCTGTGATCAAGCCACTGCACTCTAGCCTGGGTTACAGAGTGAGACTTCTACCATGTTCAGTTTCAAGATATCAATGTGATATCACTGAACCCAAACTTGGAAATTGATGAGTAGTCACATACCATTATAAAGTATTTCCATCAGGCTGTCTCAAAAGAAAAACAAAAGGCCAGGATCGGTGACTCACACCTGTAATCCCAGCACTTTGGGAGGACAAGACAGGTGGATCATGAGGTCAGGAGATCGAGACTATGGTGAAACCCTGTCTCTACTAAAAATACAAAAAAAAATTAGCCAGGCACGGTGGCGGGCGCCTGTAGTACCAGCTACTGGGGAGGCCGAGGCAGGAGAATGGCGTGAAACCGGGAGGCAGAGCTTGCAGTGAGCGGAGATCTCGCCACTGCACTCCAGCCTGGGCGACAGAGCGAGACTCTGTCTCAAAAAAAAAAAAAAAAAAAAAAAAAAAGACAGGCCGGGTGTGGTGGCCCACGTCTATAATCCTAGCGTTTTGGGAGGCCGACGTGGGCAGATCACTTGAGGTCAGGAGTTCAAGACCAGCCTTGCCAACATGGTGAAACCCCATCTCTACTAAAATACAAAAAATTAGCCAGGCGTGGTGGCATGTGCCTGTAATCCCAGCTACTCGGGAAGTTGAGGCTGGAGAATCACTTGAACCCAGGAGGCGGAGGTTTCAGTGAACTGAGATTGTGCCCCTGCATTCCAGCCTAGGCGACAGAGTGAGACTCCGTCTCAAAAAAAAAAAAAAAAAAAGAAAAAGAAAAAGACAAAAGATAACAAAGGATGGTGAGGATGTGATGAAATGGAAACTCCGCTACATTGTTGGTGGGAATGTAAATTAGTACAGCCATTGTTTTGGAAAATAGTACAGAAGTTCCTCAAGAAATTAAAAATAGAATTACTGTACGATCTAGCAATTCCACTTCTGGGTATTTACCCAAATTATCTGAAGTCAGTATGTGAAGAGCTATCTGCACTCCCATGTTCACTGCAACACTATTCACAGTCGCCAAGACATGGAAGTGACCTAAGTGTCCATCAGTAGGTAAATGGGTAAAGAAAATGTGGTACATATACACAATAAAATATTATACAGCTTTAAAAAAGAAAATTCTGTCATTTAGCACAATATGGATGAACTTGGAGGACATTATGTTAAGTGAAATAAGCCAGGCACAGAAAGGCAAATATCACATGATCTCAGTCATATGTGGAATCTTTTTTTGTTTTGTATTTTTTTTTTTTTTTGAGATGGAGTCTCACTCCGTCACCCAGGCTGGAGTGTAGTGGCACTATCTCAACTCACTGCAACCAACCTCTGCCTCCCGGGTTCAAGCAGTCCTCTGCCTCAGCCTCCCGAGTAGCTGGGATGACAGGCGCACACCACCATGCCCGGCTAATTTTTTGTATTTTTAGTAGAGACAGGGTCTCACCATGTTGGCCAGGCTGGTCTCGAACTCCTGACCTCAAGTGATTCACCCACCTTGGGCTCCCAAAGTGTTAGAATTACAGGCGTGAGCCACTGCACCCAGCCCATATGTGTAATCTTAAAAAGTCAATCTCATAGAAGCAGAGAGGCCACAGAAGCAGGCAGTTACGAGGCTGGGGGAGCAGGAAAGATGGAGAAAGGGGAGTTGTTGGTTAAAGGGTACAAAGTTTCAGTTAGATAGCAGGAAAAACTTTTAGTGATCCATTGCACAGCATGGCCACCATAGTTAATAACAATGTGTATTTCAAAATTGCTAAAAGAATAGATTTTAAACATCCTCACCAGAAAAAATGAGAAGGAGGTGAGGTGATAGATATGTTAATCAGCTTGATTTAATCTTTCTACAATGTGTGTGTGTGTATATATATCAAAACATCACATCGTACCCAATAAATACATATAACTATTGTCAATTAAAGAAATTGGCCAGGCTCTGTGGCTCACACCTGTAATCCCAGCACTTTGGGAGGCCAAGGAAGGCGGATCACCTGAGGTTGGGAGTTCGAGACCAGCCTGGCCAACATGGTGAAACGCTGTCTATACTAAAAATAAAAAAATTAGCTGGATGTGGTGGTGGGCGCCTGTAATCCCAGCTACTCAGGAGGCTGAGGCAGGAGAATCGCTCGAACCCAGGAAGCGGAAGTTGCAGTGAGCCGAGATCATGCCATTGCACTCCAGCCTGGGTAACAAGAGTGAGACTCCACCTCAAAAAAGAAAAAAAGAAAGTTGCAGTGAGCTGAGATCACACCACTCTACTCCAGCCTTGGTGACAAAGAAAGACTCCGTCTCAAAAAAAAAAATAAATTAATTTTAAAAAATAGTGCAGGCCAGGCTCGGTGGCTCACACCTGTAGTCCCAGCATTTTCGGAGGCCAAGGTGGGAGGATCACTTGAACTCACGAGTTCAAGATCTCAGCCTGGGCAACATGGTGAAACTCCATCTGTACAAAAAATACAAAAATTGGCTGGGCACGGTGGCTCACGCCTGCAATCTTAGCACTTTGGGAGGCCAAAGTAGGTGGATTGCCTGAGCTCGGGAGTTCAAAACCAGCCTGGGCAACAGAGTGAAACCTCATCTCTACTAAAAATACAAAAAATTAGCCAGGCATGGTGGTGGGCACCTGTAATCCCAGCTACTCAGGAGGCTGAGGCAGGAGAATCGCTTGAACCTGGGAGGCGGAGGTTGTGGTGAGCCAAGATCGCGCCATTGCACTCCAGCCTAGGCAACAAGGGTGAAACTCCATCTCAAAAACAAAACAAAACAAAAAAATTAGCCAGGCATGGTAGTGCGCACCTGTAGTCCCAGATACTCTGGAGGCTGAGGCAGGAAGATTGCTTGAACCCAGGAGACCAAGGTTGCAGTGAGTGGAGATCACGCCACTGCACCCCAGCCTGGACAAGTGAAACTCTGTCTCAAAAGAAAGAAAGGAAAAAAAAAAAAAAAAAGCAAAAGATCAGATTTGGGAAATTCGAGACCAGAATTACAGAATAACCCAGATTTATATGGCACACTCTTAAGGTCAAGAAAAGGGAATTCAATTTCATTGATTTTAAAGAGAGGTTTTTTGGAAGTATACAGTAGGCAAACTCATAGACATCCAGGAACAGAAAATCACAGTTAAGCTATACAAAGACTGGAGTGGGAAAGGCAGGGACTGAGGTGACTTTTGTTGCTTCTGACATCTCTGCTTCATTTTTCTCTCTCTCCTTTTTTTTTTTTTTTTTTTTTTTTTTTAAGATAGAGTCTCGCTATATTGCCTAGGCTGGATGCAGTGGCATAATCTAGGCTTGCTGCAACCTCTGCCTCCTGGGTTCAAGCCATTCTCCCACCTTAGCCTCCCAAGTAGCTGGGATACATGTGTGCAATTCACCACACCCAGCTAATTCTTTTGTATCTTTAGTAGAGATGGGGTTTCATCATGCTGGCCAGGCTGGTCTTGAACTCCTGACCTCGAATGATCCACCCACCTCAGCCTCCCAAAGTGTTGGGATTACGGGCATGAGCCACTGTACCTGGCCCCTTCCCCCATCCAACACACACACACACACACACACAGAGTACAGAATGGTATATTTCCTAAATTTGTCTGCGTTTTGCTTTCCCTGAAATCAGCAAAATTCTCCTGTCAGGGCCTAGAGTTTGAGCGAGCTAGGCATGGAGAGAGTGATTGCATTACCTTCCAGAGAGGTCTTATCAGAAATTCACACTTAATCCTAAGAGGGAAGCATAAGAGTGTGAAGAAGTTTAGATCTGTGCAAGACAGGTGGTAAATTAAATTCAACCATAGCGATATGTCATTAAATACAAATGATCTAAACATACCAATTAAAAATTGTTATATTGGATAAAAAAATTAAAATCAAACTACATGCTATATACAAAAACCCACTTTAAAGATATAGACATGGGCAGGGTGCAGCGGCTTATGCCTGTAATCCCAACACTTGGGGAGGCCGAGGTGGGTAGATCACGAGGTCAGGAGATCAAGACCATCCTGGCTAACATGGTGAAACCCCGTCTCTACTAAAAATACAAAAAATTAGCCGGGCGTGGTCGTGGGCACCTGTAGTCCCAGTTACTTGGGAGGCTGAGGCATGAGAATGGCATGAACCCAGGAGGTGGAGCTTGCAGTAAGCTGAGATCATGCCACTGCACTCCAGCTGGGGCGACAGAGCAAAACTCCGTCTCAAAAAAAAAAAAAAGATATAGACATGTTGGCCGGGCGTGGTGGCTCACGCCTGTAATCCCAGCACTTTGGGAGGCCGAGGTGGGCGGATCACCTGAAGTCAGGAGTTCCAGACCAGCCTGGCCAACATAGTGAAACCCCCATCTCTACTAAAAATACAAAAATTAGCTGGGCGTGGTGGTGGGCACCTGTAGTCCCAGCTACTCGGGAGGCTGAGGCAAGAGAGTTGCTTCAACCCAGGAGGCAGAGGTTGCAGTGAGCCAAGAGCATGCCACTGCACTCTAGCCTGGGTGACAGAGCAAGACTCCGTCTCAAAAAAAAAAAAAAAAAAAGAAAGAAAAGAAAAAGAAAGAAAGATATAGACATGTTATCAGGCACAGTGGCTCACACCTGTAATCCCAGCACTTAGGGAGGCGGAGGTGAGACGATTACTTGAGCCCTGAGACCTGCCTGGGCAACATAGCAGGACCCTGTTCTCCCAAAAGGAAAAAAAAAATAAAGATACAGACATGTTAAAAGTAAAAAGACTTAGGTCGGGCCCAGTGGCTCATGCATGTAATCCCAGCACTTTGGGAGGCTGAGGCGGGCAGATCACTTGAGGTCAGGAGTTTGAGACCAGCCTGGCCAACATGGTAAAA
The DNA here is from genome assembly GCF_037993035.2 of Macaca fascicularis. Classification (NCBI taxonomy): domain Eukaryota; kingdom Metazoa; phylum Chordata; class Mammalia; order Primates; family Cercopithecidae; genus Macaca; species Macaca fascicularis. The sequence goes on from NC_088394.1 coordinate 21,424,666, forward strand.
CCCCAGCTCTACTAAAAATACAAAAACTAGCCAGGTATGACGGCAGTCCCCTGTAATCCCAGTTATTCGGGAGACTGAGGCAGGAGAACTGCTTGAACCCGGGAGGCAGAGGTTGCAGTGAGCCGAGATCGTGCCACTGCACTCCAGCCTGGGCGATAGAGTGAGACTCAGTCTTAAAAAAAAAAAAAAAAAAAAGATGAAAAGACTTTAAAAAAATAACAGGCAAGGCCGGGTGCGGTGGCTCACGCCTGTAATCCCAGCACTTTGGGAGGCTAAGGTGGGTCTGTCACAAGGTCAGGAGTTCAAGACCAGCCTGGACAATTGGTGAAACCCCATCTCTAATAAAAATACAAAAATTAGCTGGGCATGGTGGCAGGCGCCTATAGTCCCATCTCCTCGGGAGGCTGAGGCGGGAGAATCACTTGGACCCAGGAGGTGGAGATTGCAGTGAGCGAAGATCACGCCATTGCACTTCAGCCTAGCGACAGAACGAGACTCCATCTAAAACAAAAACAAAAACAAAAAACAGGCAAACACACTAAGCAAAGTTGCAGTGACCGTATTCACAGTAGACAAAGTGGACTTCAGAAGAAGGAATGTTATCAGTGATAAAGAGGAAGATCATATTATGATAAATGGGTCAATTAATCAAGAAGATAAAATAATCCTAAACATGTATGTGCATAACAACAGAGCTTCAAAATGCATGAAGCAAAAACTGATAGAAGAGAATGGAGAAATAGACAAATCCACAATTACAGGTGGAGACTTCAATACCTCTCTTTTAGAAATTAACAGAAAACACTGGGCAGGGTGGCGCACATCTGTAATCCCAGCACTTTGGGAGGCTGAGGTGGGATGATAGTGTGAGCTTAAGAGTTAAGAGACCAGCTAGGGCAACATAGTGAGATACTGTCTCTACTAAAAACAACAACAACAGCAACAACAAATTAGCCAGATATGGTGGTATGTGTCTATAATCCCAGCTACTTGGGAGGCTGAGGCAAGAGGATCATTTGAGCCCAGGAGGTTGAGGCTGCAGTAAGCAGTGATCACGTCACTGCACTCCAGCCTGGGCAACAGAGCGAGACTCTGTCTCAAAAAAACAAAAACAAAAACAAAAACCCACAGAAAACACCAAAATCAAACAAACAAAAAAATCAATGGAACAAGTAGACAGAAAACCAACAAGTATATAGAAGATGTAAGCAATACTCTAACGAAACTTGACCCAATTGACATTTATAGAACATGCTGCCCAACCACAAGAGAATACATATTATTTTTCAGTGCAAATGGAATATTTACCAAGATACACCATCTTCTGGGAAATAAAGCAAACCACAACCAATGTAAAAGAATTGTAACCATATAAAGTATCTCCTTTGATCACGATGGAATTGAATTAGAAACCAATAAGAAATATACTTGGGAAATTCCCAAATATCTAGAAGTTTTAAAATACACTTAGAAATAACTCATAAATCAAAGAGGAACTCACAAAGGAAATTAGAAAATGTTTTTCTAATGTAACAAAAACAGTGCACAGAGGGAAATGTTTGGCATAAAATGCTTATATTAGAAAAGGGTCTCAGTCAGGGGAAGTGGCTCATGCCTGTAATCCTAGCACTTTGGGAGGCTGAGGCAGGAGGATCACTTGAGTGCAGGAGTTTGACACCAGCTTGGGAAACACGGCGAAACCACATCTCTACAAAAAATACAAAAATTAGCCGGACATAGTGGTGTGTGCCTGTAGACTCAGGTACTTGGGAGACTGATGTGGGAGGACCACCTGAGTCCGGGAAGGTCAAGGCTGCAGTGAGCTGTGATCATGCCACTGCATTGCAGCCGAACACAGACAAGACCCTGAGAAAGAAAGAAAGAAAGAAAGAAAGAAAGAAAGAAAGAAAGAAAGAAAGAAAGAAAGAAAGAAAGAAAGAAAGAAAGAAAGAAAGAAAGAAAGAAAGAAAGAAAGAGAAACGAAGGAAGGAAGGAAGGAAGGAGAGACAGACAGAGAGAGGGGGAGGGAGGGAGGGAAGGAAGGAAGGGGCTCAAATCTATGATGATGATCTATGCTTTTATTAAGAAGTTAGAAAAACTAGAAAAAGAAGAGCAAATTAAACCCAATTTAAACAGAAGGAGGATATAATAAAGATCAGAAACCAAAAAATTCAAAAAACAAAATCAATTATGCCAAAACTGTTTCTTTGAAAACACCAATAAAAGCGATAAACATCTTGCTAGACTAGTCAAGAAAAAAAGGAGACATGAATTTCCAGTATCAGAAATGAAAAAAGAGGCATAAGTCCAGATTCTGCAGATACATAAAGGATAATCAGAAAATATTATGAAATCTTTATATCAATAAATCTGACAACTTAGATCTTTTCCAAGAAAACTCCAGACCCAGATGGTTTTACTGGCAAATTCTACCAATATTTAAGAAAGAAATAATACCAATGTAACACAAACTCTTTCAGAAGATTGAAGAGAACACTTCCTAGTTCATCTTATCAGTATTACCCTGATACTTCAATCAAAGACATAAGAAAACCATAGACCAGTATTCTTCATGAATATAGATACAAAAGTCTTCAACAGAGTATCAGCAAATCTAATCTAGCTAATATGAAAAGGAAAATAAATACAACTAAATGGGGCTAATTGTGGAATGCAGTGTTGATTCAACACTCAATGTTGAAATCAATCAGTGTAATTTACCATATCAACAGAAAAAGAATAAAAGCCCCATGACCATCTTACGTGATGTAGGAAAAGCATTTAATGAAATGCAATATCCACTCACGCTAAAAACTGTCAGTCGACTAGGAGTAGGAGTGAAATTCCTCAACCTGACAAAGTCCTCTACGAAAAAATGTGTGGCTGATATCCTGCAGAGGTGATATTACTGAATCCTTTTGCTCTAAGATTGGGAACAAGGCAAGGATGTTTGTTTTTTCTACTTCTATTCCAAATTATACTGGAGATCCTACCCAGTAAAATAAGGCAAGAAAAATAGATTAAAGGCGTACAAATTCGAAAGGAAGAAATAAAACTCTATTAGGAAATGTTTAGCAAAGTCACAAGATACAAGGTCAATATATATATATATATAAAAGGTCAATATAAAAAAATTTTAAAAAAAGGTCTATATACTGGAAATGAACAACTGGAAAATTTTTATTTATTTATTTATTTATTTATTTATTTATTTATTTGAGATGGAGTTTTGCTCTTGTTGCCCGGGCAACGTCTGGGCAATTGTTGTGCAATGGTGCAATCTCTGCCGCCGCAACCTCTGCCTCCCGGGTTCAAGCGATTCTCCTGCCTCAGCCTCCCAAGTAGCTGGGATTATAGGCATGTGCCACCACACCCGGCTAATTTTGTATTTTTAGTACAGATGGGGTTTCTCTATATTGATCAGGCTGGTCTCGAACTCCTGACCTTAGGTGATCTGCCTGCCTTGGCCTCCCAAATATTATTATTATTTTTAAAGAGACAGTATCTTGCTCTGCCACTCAGGCTGGAATGCAGTGGTGCAATCATAGCTCACTGCAGCCTTAATCTCCTAGGCTCAAGTAATCGTCCCACCTCAGCCTCGTGAGTAGCTGGGTTTACAGGTGCATGCCACCATGCTCAGCTAATTAATTTTTTTTTTTTTTTTTGGTAGAAATGAAGTCTCACCATGTTGCCCAGGCTGGTCTCAAACTTCTGGCCTCTGGCCAGGTGCTGTGACTCATACCCGTAATCCCAGCACTTTGGGTGGCTGAGGTGGGCGGATCACCTGAGATCAGGAGTTCAAGACCAGCCTGGCCAACATGGTGAAACCTTGTCTCTATTAAAAATACAAAAAAATTAGCAGGGCGTGTTGGTGCATGCCTGTAGTCGCAGCTACTCAGGAGGCTGAGGCAGGAGAATGCTTGAACCTGGGAGACAGAGGTTGCAGTGAGCCGAGATCACACCACTGCAGTCCAGCCTGGGCGACAGAGAGAGACTGAGTCCCCGCTCCACCAAGAAAAGAACAAAAATGAATCTCAACCAATACCTTGCACCAATGGATTTTAGACCTAAATGTAATTACTTAAAACCATACGTCTTTTAGAATAAAACATAAGAAAAAATCTTTGTGACTCTGGAATGAGAAAATTTTCTTAAATATGATATCCAATTGCAAACCATATTTGAAAAAAATTAGTAAGTTTGATTTCAAAATTTAAAACTTCTGATCTTTGAAAGACATGGTTAAGAAAATGAAAAATGTGAACCACAGACTGGAAGAAAATATTTTAAAAACAAAATGCCTATTTGATAAAAACTTCTATGTAGAATATGTGAAGAACTGTCACAATTCAATTATAAAATAACAATCAACCTAACTTTAAAAATGGTGGGCTGGGCCAGGCGTGGTGGCTCACACCTGTAATCCCAGCACTTTGGGAGGCTGAGGCAGGTGGATCACAAGGTTGGGAGATCAAGACCATCCTGGCTAACATGGTGAAACCCCGTCTCTACTAAAAATACAAAAAATTAGCCAAGCGCGGTGGTGGGCGCCTACGGTAGTCCCAGCTACTCGGGAGGCTGAGGCAGGAGAATGGTGTGAACCTGGGAGGCAGAGCTCGCAGTGAGCCGAGATAATGCCACTGCACTCCAGCTTGGAGGAAAGAGCTAGACTCCATCTCAAAAAAAAAAAGCAAACAAACAAACAAAAATGGTGGGCTGGGCACAGTGGCTCTTGCCTGTAGTCCCAGTACTTTGGGAGGCTGAGGTGGGAGGATCATTTGAGGCTCAGAGTTCAAGACCAGCCTGGGCAAGGTAGGGAGACATCATCTCTACACAAAATTAAAAATTAGCTAGGTATTGTGGCATACACCTGTAATCCCAATGACTCAGGACGCTGAGGTGGGAGGATCACCTGAGCTCAGGAGTTCAAGGTTGCAGTGAGCTATGATGATCATGTCACAGCACTCCAGCCTGGGTGACAGAGGAAGACCCAGTCAAAAAAAAAGAAAAATAAATAATAATAATAAAAGCAAAGTTCGTAATATGGTGGTTAGGCTTTGTTTCCCTACCCAAATCTCATCTTGAATTGTAATCCCTGTAATCCCCAGGTGTCAAGGGCGGACCAGGTGGAGGTATTTGGATCATGAGGGCAGTTTCTCCTGTACTGTTCTCATGATAGTGAACGAGTCTCAGGAGATCCGCTGGTTTTATAAGCATCTGGCATTCCCCGTGCTTGCACTCACTCCGTCCTGCTGCCCTGTGAAGAAGGTGCCTACTTCTCCTTTGCCTTCTGCCATGATTGTAAGTTTCCTGAGGCTCCCCCAGCAATGAGGAACTGTGAGTCAATTAAACTTTTTCCTTTATAAGTGACCCAGTCTTGGGTATTTCTTCATAGCAGTGTGAGACCCGACTAATACAGTTTGTATTCCATGTATTGCTTGAAAAAAACAAAATAAAAATCGGCAAAGATTTGAACAGACACTTCACCAAAGAAGATATACAAATGGAAGGTAAGTCCATGAAAAGATGCTCAACATTATTGGTCACTAGGAAAATGCAAATTAAAGCCATAATGAGACATCCCTACATAACAATTAGAATAGCTAAAATAAAAACTGAATACCAAGTGCTGACAAGGATGTGGGGCATCCAGAACTCTCATACATTCCTGGTAAGAATTAAAATGATACATCTACTTTGAAAAACAGTTTGGCAGTTTCTTATAAAGTTAAATATACAGCTGACATATGATCCAGAAATCCCACTGCTAGCTTTTTTTCCAAGAGAAACAAAAACTTATGATTGGGCGTGGTGGCTCACGCCTGTAATCACATTTGAGACCAGCCTGGCCAACATGGTGAAGCCTCACTTCTCCTGAAAATACAAAAATTAGCCGGGCATGGTGGCAGGTGCCTGTAATCCCAGCTACTTGGGAGGCTGAGGCAGAAAACTGCTTGAACTTGGGAGGTGGAGGTTGCAGTGAGCTGAGATCGCGCCACTGCAGCCTGGGCCTGGAGCAAGACTCCATCTCAAAAAAAAAAAAAAAAAAAAAAAGAGAAAGAAAAACTTAGGTTCACACAAAACATGTGTACAAATGTTTATGGCAGCTTTATTCATAATCACCAAAAAATGAGAAACAATCCACATGTCTTTCAACTGGTTAATGGGTAAACAAATTGTGGTAAATCTACACCATAGAATACTACATAGCAATAAAAAGACTCTTTACTGATACAACAGTATGGATAAATGTCAAGTGCATTGTGCTAAATAAAAGAAGGTAGACTCAAAAGACTATCTACTGTATGATTCCATTTATATGATGTTCTGAAAAAGGAAAAACTATCAGCGTAGAAAACATACCAGTGGTTGCCACAGCCTAGAAGTGGGAGACGGATTGATTACAAAGGGGCACAGGGAATTTTTTTAGGTAATGGGAATATTCTGTATCTTGATTTCAGTGGTGATTACACAGTTATATATATTTGTCAAAACTCATTAATTGTACACTACAGAGGGTGAGTTACTTGACTTAAAAAAATTTATAGATCATTAGCCAGGCGTGGTGGCCCAGACCTGTAATCCTATCACTTTGGGAGGCTGAGGTGGGCGAATCGCTTGAGCCCAGGAGTTTGAGACCAGCCTGGGCAACATGGCAAAAACCCATCTATACTAAAAATACAAAAACTTAAGTGGTAGGATTACCTGAGTTTGGGGAGGTCAAGGCTGCGGTGAACCATGATCACGCCACTGCACTCCAGCCTGGCTGACAGAGTGAGACCCTGTCTCAACAACAAAAAATTTACAGATTATAAATACTGTTTCATTTTTAGAAGGTTGTCCTCAAATAATTCACAAATTCCATTTAAGAAATGGAGCAGGCTGGGTGCAGTGGCTCATGCCTGTAATCCCAGCACTTTGGGAGGCCGAGGTGGGCAGATCACTTGTGGTCAGGAGTTCGAGACCAGCCTGGCCAACACGGTGAAACCCCATCTCTACTAAAAATACAAAAATTCGCCGGGCCTGGTGGTGCATGCCTGTAGTCCCAGCTACTAGGGAGGCTGAGGGAGGAGAACAGCTTGAACCTGCGAGGCAGAGGTTGCAGTGAGCCGAGGTCGTGCCACTGCACACTAGCCTGGGCGACAGAACAAGGCTCCATCTCAAAAACAAACAAACAAACAAAAACAAATGGAGCAGAATAGAGAGTCCAGACATATATAAAAAATTAATATGAAATGTCACTTTCTTTTAGGTTATCTCAACATATTATTTAAAAATAATTACCTTTGGGAGGCTGAGGTGGGCAGACCACGAGGTCAAGAGATCAAGATCATCCTGGCCAATGTGAAACGCTGTCTCTACTAAAAAATACAAAAATTAGCTGGGTGTGGTGGCGCACACTCAGCTACTCTGGAGGCTGACACAGGAGAATCGCTTGAACCCGGGAGGCAGAGGTTGCAGTGAGCTGAGATTGCGCCACTGCATTCCAGCCTGGCAACAGAGCGAGACTCTGTCTCAAAATACATACATACATACATACATACATACATACATACATACACACCTCATTAAAAATAATTTTAAGACGTTTAAGGCCGGGCGCAGTGGCTCACACCTGTAATCCCAGCACTTTGGGAGGCCAAGGTGGGTGGATCACGAAGTCAGGAGATCAAGACCATCCTGGCTAACATGGTGAAACCCTGTCTCTACTAAAAATACAAAAAAATTAGCCGGGCATGGCAGTGGGCGCCTGTAGTCCCAGCTACTCGGGAGGCTGAGGCAGGAGAATGACGTGAACCCAGGAGGTGGAGCTTGCAGTGAGCCGAGATCGCGCCACTGCACTCCAGTCTGGGCGACAGAGCGAGACTCCGTCTCAAACAAAACAAAACAAAACACTAAGGGGCTGGCCAACGTGGTGAAACCCCATCTCTACTAAAAATACAAAAATTAGCCGGGTGTGGTCACAAGTGCCTGTAATCCCAGCTATTCGGGAGGCTAAGGCAGGAGAATCACTTGAACACAGGCGGCAGAGGTTGCAGTGAGCCAAGATTGTGCCACTGTACTCCAGCCTGGGTGAAAAGAGCTAAACTCCATTTCAAACCAAACCAAACCAAAAAACAAACAAACAAACAAACAAACAAAAAAACCACTAAGGCCGCCAGGTGCAAGAACTGTCTTGGGCCACACATAAAATACACTAACACTTGCTGGGCATGGTGGCTCACGCCTGTAATCCCAGCACTTTGGGAGGCCGAGGTGGGCGGATCACCCGAGGTCGGGAGTTCGAGACCAGCCTGACCAACATGGAGAAACCCCGTCTGTACTAAAAATACAAAATTAGCCAGGCGTGGTGGAGCATCCCTGTAGTCCCAGCTACTCAGGAGGCTGAGGCAGGAGAATTGCTTGAACCCAGGAGGTGGAGTTTGTGGTGAGCTGAGATTACGCCATTGCACTCCAGCCTGGGCAACAAGAGCGAAACTCCATCTCCAGACAAAACAAAACAAAAACCTTTAAGGCCAGGTGCAATGGCCAAGCCTGTAATCCCGATACTTTGAGGCCAGGAGTTTGAGACCAGCCTGGTCAACAAGGCAAGACCATCTCTACAAAAAAAATCTCTTTTTTTTTTTTTTTTGAGACGTAGTTTCACTCTTGTTGCTCGGGTGGAGTACAATGGCACAATCTCGGCTCACTGCAATCTCCACCTCCTGAGTTCAAACAATTCTCCTGCCTCAGCCTCCTGAGTAGCTGGGATTACAGGCACGCGCCACTACGCCTAATTTTTTGTATTTTTAGTAGAGACGGAGTTTCACCATGTTGGCCAGTCTCGAACTCCTGACCTCAGGTTATGGGCCGAGGCAGGTGGTCTCGGCCTCCCAAAGTGCTAGGATTACAGGGTTGAGCCATTGTGCCCCGCCTGCAAAAAAAATCTTTTACAAAAGTAAATAAACACTAGGAGGCGGTAGAGCATTGTGGTGAAGAATGTGGGTTCTGCAAACTGACTGCCTAGTTTAAAATCCTGCCTCGTCCAGGCTCGGTGCTGTAATCCCAGCTCTTTGGGAGTCTGAGGTGCAAAGATCACTTGAGCCCAGGAGTTCGAGACCAGTCTACGCAACATAGCAAAACCCCATCTCTACAAAAAATACAAAAATTAGCTGGGCATGCCTGGGTATGGGTGCATGCCTAATGTCCCAGCTGCTCAGGAGGCTGAGGTGGGAAGATCACTTAAGCCCAGGAGGTGGTGGTTGCAGGGAGCAGAGATCATGCCACTGCACTCCAGCCTGGGTGACAGAAAGACCCTGTCTCAAAAAAAAAAAAAAAAAAAAAAAAATTCCTGCCTCAACTACTTATTTATTTATTCACTGTAAAAGCAATGGAAGCTTTCTCTGCCTTGGATTCTTTTCTATAAAAAGGTGGTAATAATAGTATCCACCTAATTTGATTGTTAGAATTAAAAGAGATGGCAGGCCGGGCATGGTGACTCATGCCTGTAATCCAAGCATTTTGTGAGGCCAAGGCAGGTGGATCACTTGAGGTCAGGAGTTTGAGACCAGCCTGGCCAACATGGTGAACCCCCGTCTCTGCTAAAAATGCATAAATTAGCCAAGCGTGGTGGTGCGCGCCTGTAATCCCAGCTACCCTGGAGGCTGAGGCAGGAGAATCACTTGAACCTGGGAGATGGAGGTTGCAATGAGCTCAGATTGAGCCACTGCACTGCAGCCTGGGCAACAGAGTGAGACTCTGTCTCAAAAAAAAAAAAAAAAAAGTAGATGGCATATGGAAAGCACTAGCACAATGTCTGGCACTTAGCGGTGCTGTCACTGTTCTAAGTGACATGCGGTACCCTTGCAGTGCTGTTGTAGGAGGCTTTCTTTCATGGAGAGTAGGCTGTGGCCCAGATCTAGAATGTCATGGAGTAAAAATATATCTATTTCCATTTCATTTCTAGAGTTTTTTTTTTCCCTCCCAGGTACTTCACAGTAGACTGGGCAAGCCTCACACTATGAAACAGAGCAGGTGGGGTGTGTGTGTGTGTGTGTGTGTGTGTGTGTGTGTGTGTGTGTGTGTGTATGAACATACAGGAGTAAGAAAGGCAAGGATTTTGATTTCAGGTCATAAGAAGGTGATAATTTGTCAAGCACATAGTTCTCAAAAGAAAAGATAATCTCCATTTATAAACATTGTCACAGGTATGGTACTGTTTATAGTAAATTATTGTTTTATGGAGCATTATGGAACTCTGAATTTATGAGACTTGGTTTTTTAAAGAAAACAAAGAAAATTATACCACTTCTCTTGCATTACTGTGTAAGTACAGATGTATTTATATTAGAATTTGGGAAAAATTCACATAATTCATAATTCACCAAAGGACGTAAGCAGGTGATGGTCCATACCTTTATGCATGGGTGGTCTTGATTGATTAGTATTTATTTTATTTCTTATTTTATTTTTTGAGGCAGAGTTTTGCTGTCTCACCCAGACTGGAGTGCAGTGGCGCGACCTCAGCTCACTGCAAACTCTGCCTCCCAGGTTCAAGTGATTCTCCTGCCTCGGCCTCCCGAGTAGCTGGGACTACAGGTGTGCACCACCACATCCGGCTAATATTTGTATTTTAAGTAGAGACAGGGTTTCGCCATGTTGGCCAGGCTGGTCTCCAACTCCTGACCTCAAGTGATCCACCCACCTCGGCCTCCCAAAGTGCTGGGATTATAGGTATGAGCCACCACTTCCAGCCAACTGAGTACCATTTTTAAAGACAAGGTAGTTGGGGTTATGAAAATCACATGGAAAGTATAAAGGATGTCAATCAAGCATGGAATTACAGGCATGAGCCACCATGCCCAGCAAGTGTTAGTGTATTCTGTGTATGGCCCAAGACAATTCTTCTTCTTCCAGTGTGGCCCAGGGAAGCCAAAAGATTGGATATCCCTGACCCCTGATGTATATGTTTACTCCAATTTTGATGGTAAAGATAGAGCTGGCGGCCAGGCACAGTGGCTCACACCTGTAATCTCAGCACTGGGAAGCCAAAGCAGGCCAATTGCTTGAAATCAGGAGTGTGAGACCAGCCTGGGCAACATGGCAAGACTCCATCTCTATGAAAAAATACAAAAATTACCCAGGCATGGTGTCATGTGCCTGTGGTCCCAACTACGTGGGAAGCTGAGGTGAGAGGATCACCTGAGCCTGGGGAGGTAGAGGCTGCAGTGGGCCAAGATCACACTATTGCACTCCAACTTGGGTGACAGAGTGAGACCCAGTCTCAAAACAAACAAACAAACAAACTATATATATATATCCCCATACATATATATATACACACGCCACATATATATATCATGGAGCCATATATGTATGCATACACATATGTGTGTGTATAATAGATTTGAAGGGCTGGGCATAGTGGCTCATGCCTGTAATCCCAGCACTTTGGGAGGCCAAGGCGGGGGGATCACCTGAGGTCGGGAGTTTGAGACCAGCCTGACCAACGTGGAGAAACTCCATCTCTACTAAAAATACAAAATTAGCCGGGTGTGGTGGCACATGCCTATAATCCCAGCTACTTGGGAGGCTGAGGCAAGAGAATCGCTTGAACCTGGGAGGCAGAGGTTGCGGTGAGCCGAGATCGCACCATTGCACTCCAGCCTGGGCAACAAGAGCAACACACCATCTCAAAAACGAAAAAAAGAAAAAAAAAGATTTGAGAAAAGACATACAAAGTCACCTTTAAAAAAGGCAGGTCCCCCAGCAGCCCATTTTTTTTTTCCTCCTATCACATTTAAGTCATGTGTATGGGATCATGAAGCAGGTGATAATTTGGATTTTGTGTGTGTTTCTGAGGGTGAATAGTTCACAGCTGACAAGCATCCAACAGAACCAGTTACACAGTAGATTGAGGAGTGGCTGTCATGGCTGTGACAGTGCATGATCTCAAGTTTTCAATCTGAGACCTCCTAAGGAAAAAAGGAAAAAAAAAAAAAAAATTGGCAGGCCTCAAGCCAAGACTTGACTTCAAATTGACTGAAGTATATGTATAGAAATAACAGCTCATTGTGGTTGGAGGGTGAGGAGGAGGTTGGTCAGTCATAAAAACATAATTTTTGTAATTTTTTGTAGAGACAGGATTTTACCATATTGCTCAGGCTGGTCTGAAACTCCTGGGCCTAAACAATCCACCTATGTCGGCCTCCCAAAGTGCTAGGATTACAGGCATGAGCCACCATGCCCAGCCTAAATGTATGTTTTAAAGTGTGGTTCTCAGATAGCAATTTTATTTCTCTATTTCCAGATATTTTTCAGGGCGATTTTATGATTAACTCCATGTACAGCTTAACATGTCAAAAAGACCTGACTTAAATTTTTTTCTTGAAACAGCCTTTAACATATGTCAAAAATATGATATATTCCTGATCCTTGTGTCCAAGCAGATATAAGTTCTAAATAGGGCAAAGGATCTAACGAATGCTTGATGTCCTCAAATGTGCTATGATTTGCCATCTGTCAAGATGAAAATACACCCATATATATGCCGCTATTTAAAGTATCATAGGCTGGGTGCAGTGGCTCACACCTGTAATCCCAGTACTTTGGAAGGCTGAGGCGGGTGGATCACTTGAGGTCAGGAGTTTGAGACCAGCCTAGCAAACATGGCAAAACCCCATCTCCACTAAAAATACAAAAATTAGCTGGGTGTGGTGGCGCATGCCTGTAATCCCAGCTACTCAGGAGGCTGAGGCAGGAGAATTGCTTTAACCCAGGAGGCAGAGGTTGCAGTGAGCTGAGATTGCACCACTGCAATCCGGCCTGGGAGACAGAGCAAGAAAGGAAGGGAAGGGAAGGGAAGGGGAGGGGAAGGGAGGGGAGGGGAGGGGGAAAGGGGAAGGAAGGGGGGAGTGCCTCCCAGCACTTTGGGAGGCCGAGGTGGGTGGATCACTTGAGGTCAGGAGTTGGAGACCAGCCCGGCCAACATGGTGAAACTCTGTCTCTACTAAAAATACAAAAATTAGCCTGATGTGGCGGTGGGCGCCTGTAATCCCAGCTACTCGGGAGGCTGAGGCAGGAGAATTGCTTGAACCAGGAAGCGGAGGTTGTAGTGAGCCAAGATTGTGCACTGCACTCCAGTCTGGGTGACAGAGCAAGACTCCATCTCAAAAAGGAAAAATAAATAAAGTATCATAATGGGCTGGGAATGGTGGCTCACGCCTGTAATCCCAGCACTTTGGGAGGCTGTGGTAGGAGTATCACTTGAGGACAGGAGTTAACGCTGTCCTGAAAAGGTAGGCTTGGGAGGGAACTGAAGGAGAGGAAGTTGAAGAGGAAGTACTAGTCCGCACAGCAAGATCCCATCTCTGTGAGGAAAAAAAAAAAAAAAAAAGAAAAGAAAAGTATAATAATGGAGAAATTCCAGCACATGAATCAAACAGGATGTTGCAGATTCTAAACATGAATCCAATGTACTGTCAAAACTGTACAAGGATAACTTAGATTTTTTTTCCTGAAGGCTTCTTTCATTGAATAATTATAGTGAGCATTGTAGATGTAGTAAAAATTATCTGTAAATATGTCTTCTTATAAAAGCAAAAACTGGATATAATGAACCTAAAGCAATTTGTTTAACTTGTAAGATGCCTGTCCAAAAAGTAGCCAATTTGGCTCCACTGTCATTTATAGTTTTGGTTATAAAAATGGATTTATGTTGGAGGGAGAACAGCATGTTCTATATTCACATGTAACAAACTACACTTTATTGTGGTTCCTGAGCAAAGTCAGCTTCTCCATGCCCTCCGGGGTGGTGTGAGGGGGGGAAGGTGGAATTTGAGTGGGAAAAATTCTTCATGGTGGGGGAGAGCTGCTAGCCTCTGATGCCTGCTGCTGTCACATCTCAAACTTCTCCAGAAGACTTAAGCATAGAAAGCTAATGAACTTAGGCCGGGCATGGTGGCTCATACCTATAATCCCAGCACTTTGGGAGGCTGAGGCGGGCAGATCACTTGAGCTCAGGAGTTTGAGACCAGCCTGGGCAACATGACGATACCCTCTCTCTCAAGGAAATACAAAAATTAGCTGAGTGTGGTGGCGTGTACCTGTAGTCCCAGCTATTCAGGAGGCTGAAGCAGGAGGATAGATTCAGCCCAGGGTGCTGCAGTGAGCTGTGATCCTGCCACTGCACTCCAGCCTGGGAGGCAGAACATTACGCTGGTCTAAAAAGAAAAGAAAAGAAAAGCTAATGAACTTAGAAATAAAGTTTCTATTGTAGAAAAACTTAATAGCTGTGATCAGTAATGACTCTGTCAATTTCAGGAAACTATAGCACAAAGAATTCTTGGTAAGAGGAGACCATAAAGGGAGATGAAAACTGTAGTGGGAGTCTTACAATGCCACAGTTTTGGTGATCTGATAGCCAAATGCCTTTCCTCTGATTGAATGAGTTGTGCACACAATAAATATGAGGAAGATCCTGGGCTAACTTGTAAAACAAGCTCAGATTAGCTGTGGCTATTAAAAAATCAATCATAGTTTTCACCAGAGAAGGGAGATAGTTCTGTCTGATTTTCAGATTGGTTGATTGCTCAAGTATCCTCTTTCATAAATGTATTCTTCCTCATTTTCTGATCAGTTTTGGTTGTGCAAAAAGAAAACAGTGGTTTTATTTCATGCCAGGAGAGATGTGGTTATTTTGTGGTATGTTTTACAAACTCTTTAAGATCACTTAGTTTCAAAATAAATACCCATGGTGAATTTGGTAGAGAGGAAGCAGTCATTCAGAAGACCAAGTCCATGAAGGCCGGGCGTGGTGGCTCACGCCTGTAATCCCAGCACTTTGGGAGGCCGAGGTGGGCGGATCACAAGGTCAGGAGATCGAGACCATGGTGAAACCCCGTCTCTACTAAAAATAGAAAAAATTAGCCGGGCGCAGTGGCGGGCGCCTGTAGTCCCAGCTACTCGGGAGGCTGAGGCAGGAGAATGGCGTGAACCTGGGAGGCGGAGCTTGCAGTGAGCCGAGATTGCGCCACTGCACTCCAGCCTGGGCGACAGAGCGAGACTCCGTCTCAAAAAAAAAAAAAAAAGAAGACCAAGTCCACATACATACAAAAGACAGCAATTAAGAGGCCAAGGACAGGGTTGTTTTGAAAAGGTATTTAAAACTAGATGAAAGATATTTGGACCTTCAAAAATGCCCTAGAAACCGAATGAAAGCAACAGCCTTCTGTCTCTTATCAGAGCACTGACTCATAGACCTGTTATCGGAAGGACATTATTTAGTTGAAATATATATTTAAAAATACTTACATTCCTTTAAGTAGCTTATACTGTATGTGAAGATGTCTTTTAAGGATTCAGAAGCACAGGCAGAAGGATCTGTATAAATACAGAAGTGGGCTGGGCACAGTGGCTCACGCCTGTAATCCCAGCACTGTGGGAGGCCGAGGGGGCGGATCACCTGAGGTCGGGAGTTTGAGACCAGCCTGACCTACATGGAGAAACCTCATCTCTACTAAAAATACAACAACAACAAAAAAATAGCCAGGCGTGGTGGCGCATGCCTATAATCCCAGCTACTCAGGAGGCTGAGGCAGGAGAATTGCTTGGACCCAGGAAGTGGAGGTCGCAGTGAGCCAAGATTGCACCATTGCACTCCAGCCTGGGTGACAAGAGTGAAAGTCCATCTTGGAAAAAAAAAAGCACAACGTAGGTGGTACAAAACATGTGTATTAAAATGCCTAATTTAGAGGCCAGGCATGGAGGCTCATGCCTGTATTCCTGGCACTTTGGGAGGTCGAGGCAGGCAGATCACTTGAGTTCAGGAGTTTAAGACCAGCCCGGGCAACATGGCGAACCATGTCTCTATAAGATAACACAAAAAACTTGCTGGGCATGGTGGTGTGTGCCTGTAGCCCCAGCTACTTGGGAGGCTGAGGTGGGAGGATCGCTTGAACTAGGAGGTGGAGGTTGCAGTGAGCTGAGATTGCACAACTGCACTCCAGCCTGGGCAACAGAGACCATGTCTCAAAAAATAAAAATAAAATAAAATAAAATGCCTAATTCACACAATTCTTTTGAGAAACTGATTTGTTTGGTGGAGCCCAGGATTTAGGTTGAAGAACTCTCTCTAATGAATGTGTCTCATAGTAGATTAAGTTTGAAGTAGATGGCTGTTCATCTCTTGGACTGCTTAAGTAACATGTGCAAGGAGAGCTAGGTTCACATCTGCCTTATGATTCCATAATAACCACCATAGCTACTATTTGAGAGCTGACTATGTGTATAGGGGATTGTGCTGACAGCGGTCCAGACAACTCATTTCATTTTCTCTAGAACTCCATGAGTGTATGTGAGGGACATTGGGATTCCTCACATTCTAGAAGGCTCTGATGAGCAGTCTGAGGTAGGAGGTAGGACTCTACTCCAGATGTGGAGCTCGGACACTGGAGTGGACACTGGACCAGATTAAGAACTAGCCAAAACAGGGCCTGGGCAAAAGTAGCTTTAATCAGACATGCTCACCAGTGTGCCATGTCGATTTACCACTGCCATGGCAACACTCGACAGTTACTGTCCCTTTCCATGGCAGTGATCCAATGACCCAAGAGTTACTGCCCCTTCCCTAGAAATTTCTGCATAAACAGCTCCTTAATCTACATGCAATTATTTATTTATTTATTTATTTTTTGAGACAGAGTCTTGCTCTATTGCCCAGGCTGGAGTGCAGTGACATGCGATCTCACCTCACTGCAACCTCTGCCTCCTGGGTTCAAGCAATTCTCCTGCCTCAGCCTCCCGAGTAGCTGGGATTACAGGTGCCAGCCACCATGCCTGGCGAGCAGATCATGAGGTCACGAATTTGAGACCAGCCTGGCCAACATGGTGAAACCCCGTCTCTACTCAAAATAGAAAAATTAGTTGGGCATAGTGGCGCATGCCTGTAGTCCCAGCTACTGGGGAGGTTGAGGCACGAGAGTTGCTTGAACCCGGGAGGCAAAGGTTGCAGTGAGCCGAGATTGTGCCACTGCACTCCAGCCTGGCAACAGAGCGAGATCCCGTCTCAAAAAAAAAAGAGGGGGGGGGGGCGGGATATGAATATGGCTGCAAAACTACCCTGAGCTGCTACTGTCTCCCTATGGGGTAGCAGCCTGCTCTGCAGGAGCAGTCATGGAGCTGTAACACAGCCTATTCAGCATAACTGTTTTCTTCTACTTCTGGCTTGCCTTTGAATTCCTTCCTGACAGAGCCAAGAACCCAGAGGGCTAAGCGCCACTTGGGGGCTTGCCTGTCTGGCATTATCTCCATTTCTGTTGTCACAATTATTGGGGATACCTGTAGTCCAGGAGCAACTTGGGAAATCTGGAAGCTTTCAAGTTTAGCAATGGGATATCAAAATGAACACAAAGCACATTTCCTCAGGGCAGCTTTCCCTACACACTCTCCTTCCCTCATGCCCTCCACCCCCAATTAAGTCAGATCTCTCTAAGTTCTCGTAACAGTATACAAATCCTTTCTCTGCTCTCAGCAGTTCATAATTATGTATTCGGGTCTGCCTCCTTACTAGACAGTAAGCTCTATGAAGGTGAGACATTGTGTTTATTTTGCTTTATATTCCAGTAAATCCAGGGCCTGGTATATTCCGTATACACAATAAATATTTATTGCATATGTGAAAGTGGCATTTCTTTGTCTTTCTGTTGATATTCCTGACATAAACTCAAACAGATGTGAGACTGATGAGGGAGGAAATCATGGGAGTTCACAAGGTTCTGTGAGCAGGTGAAATGCCCTGGCCGGTATAGACTGGGTAAATAGGTGAGCCAGCTGCAAAGAATTTTATATATCAGAGGGGAAAAGACTTTCCTACTAAAAAGACAGGCATCTTTGACAAGTAGGTAATCTGAGTTTACTGTTTGATTTTTATTTTATTTTTTGAGACATGGTCTTGTACTGTCACCCAGGCTGGAGTGCAGCGCTGTGGTCATGGCTCACTGCAGCCTCAACCTCCCACGCTCAGTTGATGCTCCTGCCTTAGCCTCCTGAGTAGCTGGGTGTACAGGCACATACCACCTCACCTGACTAATTTTTTTTTTTTTTTTTTTTGAGACGGAGTCTGGCTCTGTCACCCAGGCTGGAGTGCAGTGGCGCGATCTCGGCTCACTGCAAGCTCCGCCTCCCGGGTTTACGCCATTCTCCTGCCTCAGCCTCCCGAGTAGCTGGGACTACAGGCGCCCGCCACCTCGCCCGGCTAGTTTTTTGTATTTTTTAGTAGAGACGGGGTTTCACCGTGTTAGCCAGGATGGTCTCGATCTCCTGACCTCGTGATCCGCCCGTCTCGGCCTCCCAAAGTGCTGGGATTACAGGCTTGAGCCACCACGCCCGGCCACCTGACTAATTTTTGTAGGTTTTATTTTTTTTCTTTTTTGGGTAGACACACAGTTTTGTCATGTTGCCCAGGCTGGTGGCTCAAGCCATCTGTCTGCCTCGGCCTCCCAAAGTACTGGGATTATACACGTGAGCCACTGTGCCCAGCCGATTTTGTTTTTAGGTTTGAATTTTTTTTTATAGTTCTGTGTTTATTTGTTTTACTTTGATTTTGGAGCCAGACTTTTGCTCTGTTGCCCAAGCTGGAGTGCAGTGGTGCGATCTCAGCTCATTGCAACCTCTGCCTCCTGGGTGCAAGTGATTCTCATGCTTCAGCCTCCCAAGTACCTGCACAACCTCACCCAGCTAATTTTTGTATTTTTAGTAGAGACAGGGTTTCAACATGTTGTCCAGGCTGATCTTGGATTCCTGGCCTCAAATGATCCTCCCACCTCAGCCTAGTTTTGTGTTTTATATTCTTTTCCCCACTCAGTTAGTTTGAAATGTCATGAGGATAGACACATGTGTGAAGATAGACACATTATTAAGAGATGTTATCATCATGGGTTCTAAGAGAATGTTTTATGGAGAGTAGCTTTGCAAAGACTAAAGTCTCTGACAGATCATCAGGCATTAGATTCTCATAGGTTGGCAACCTAGATCCCTCACATGGGCATTTTACATTAGCACTGAGCATCTTTATTATGATAACTTTGGTTGATGTTTTACAGTTAAAAAAACTCTCAGATCATCTAATTCTCACAAATGTCTTGTGAAGCAGACAGCTCAGAACCATGGCTCTTAGTTTACAGATGAAGAAAGAGAGGCTCAGATGAGGCTGATTTACCCAAGTTAAAGTGAAAACAAATTAACATTTTTTGAGTGTTCACTAAATGTTGAGGCACTTGATAAGCCCTTTATATTTAGAGTATATAACATGATATTCACTGCATCCTTATGAAATAGGTAACCATTATTATTATTTCCATTTTACAGATGAGGAAACAGATATGTAAAGGTCAAGTAATTTGCCTCAAATTGCATAATCAAGAAGCATAGAGCCCAGCTTAAAACCCAGATAGTCTGGCTCAAAGTGCAGATGATAAACTACTATGCTAATGAGTAGCATTGGGAGTTCTCCAATGAAGCACACGGTGTTAATTGTATTTGCTACTAATGTCTTCTTTTTTTTTTTTTTTTGAGATGGAGTCTCACTCTGTCACCCAGGCTGGAGTGCAGTGGCGTGATCTTGGCTCACTGCAACCTCCGCCTACCGGGTTCAAGCAATTCTTCTGACTCAGCCTCATGAGTAGCTGGGATTGCAGGTGCACGCCATCACCCCTGGCTAATTTTTTTGTATTTTTAGTAGAGACGGGGTTTCACCATGTTGACCAGGCTGGTCTCAAACTCCTGACCTCGTGATCCACCCACCTCAGCCTCTCAAAGTGCTGGGATTACAGGCGTGAACCACTGCGCCTGGCCAACTACTAACATCCTGGTTCAATTCTGCTACTTGAGGCTCCTTTTTTTTTTTTTTTTTTTTTGAGATAGAGTCTCACTGTGTTGCCCAGGCTGTAGTACAGTGGCATGATCTCGGCTCTCGGCTCACTGTGGCCTCCACCTCCTGGGTTCCAGTGATTCTCCTGCATCAGCCTCCTGAGTAGCTGGGATTACAGGCATGAGCCACGGTGCCCGCCCTAGGCTGCTAATTTTTTTTTTTTTGGTTTAACCTGTCTGCAGTTTTGCCTTGACTTAGAATTCATCAGCTGGGGCCCACAGTGATATCATTGCATAGGACTGAAGTTATATCAACTAAATTCAGATAAAAATCTCCTACATTAATTAATTAAACAAATTGTTGAGTACATTTGCTAATTTTGTTAGAGGTGCTCATTGCTTAATAACTACAGGACACATTCTATTGAATATACTGGGAAAAACTTGTATCTTTCTCTGAAGATATACAAAAGAATATTAAGAAGCATAAAAAATATCTGTCCATAAAAACATGATTATGGCCAGGTGCAGTGGCTCACGCATGTAATCCTAGCATTTTGGGAGGCCACAGCAGGCGGATCACGAGGTCAGGAGTTCGAGACCAGCCTGGCCAACATGGTGAAACCCTGTCTCTACTAAAAATACAAAAAATAGCCGAGCATGGTGGCAGGCACCTGTAATTCCAGCTACTCGGAAGGCTGAGGCATGAGAATTGCTTGAACCTGGGAGGCAGAGGTTGTAGTGAGCCGAGATCATGGCACTGCACTCCAGCCTGGGCAACACAGCAAGACTCCATCTCCGGGAAAAAAAAAGAGTGATTATATGAGTTATTTTTATTTTTATTTTTATACAGGGTCACCCAAGCTGGTGTGCAGTGGCACAATCTCAGTTCACTGCAACCTCAGCCTCCCAGGCTCAGGTGATCCTCCCACCTCAGCCTCCTGAGTAGATGGGTCTATAGGTGCATGTCCCCATGCCTGTCTAATTTTTGTATTTTTTGTAGACATGGGGTTTCTCTATGTTGCCCAGGTTGGCCTTGAACTCCTGGGCTCAAGCCATCCACCTGCCTTGGCTTCCCAAAGTGCTGGGATTATAGGCATGAGCCACCCCGCTTGGTCTATATGATTTCTTTTTAAATCATTATCTCTTCAAGGAGATAACAATCACCAATAGGTTTTGTATAGATCCAAACCCTCTGCTTATGGATTCTCTTAACATGATACTTCGTAATTGAAAAGAGAATATGAAAATGCCAAACTTTGTAGCTTCAAAGAACAACAATAACATAAAGCCTTTGCCTAGAGATCTAGATAGGAAAGTGATCCCGCCAAAATTTTGGGCCTGTGTGCAGGGCTGTGACCCAAGCTAGACACCTAGGGTCAATCAGCAGAGTTTGGTGCAGAGGGTCATTTGTGTGTCTTTTGAGTATCACTGACTGCATCTCAAGATCATGTTAGAACAAGTATTGGCTCCTATTTGGTTTTTTGTGTTATCTTGCCTCTTCCTGTCTCCATTATGGATAATTGAGGTTTTAATATATGGTAGTGACATTCTAGCAGATGAAGGAAGGGGGCAGTCCCCAATGGGCAGTCTGAACTTCTGCTTCGTATATTTACTCTTGCTGTTTTCCTTCCTCCTCATTTGTAATTCAAGAGGCTCTCTGAGAAGAGACAGCAAAGCTTCTTAGATGGATCGAAAGACCACGAGCTGGGATACCAAGTTCTACGGAAAGGTCAGCTATTGAATTTGCTCTGCTACCTTCAGGCAAATCATTTGATCATCGGATGCTCTGGTTTCTTCCTGTGCCTGCTAAATGTAAAGAGCATGGGTTTGAGTGTTTTGTGGTTATTATAGAGTATTTTAAATGTATGAGTGATTTATTTTTTCCAGGCCAGCTGCTCAGATATAAAACAAAATCTGCTCCTTTGAGCTGTTAGGCTTCGTGGCAGTCAACTGACCCCAAAATCCTTCTGACTACAGCAGCCATCTACTTGCTTGTTCATCTGAAAACATTTTGCAGCCTCTGAGCTACAGCTATGTGGTCTGACTCTATAGCTGGGGCATACCTTTTTGTCTCCTTTGTCTTCAGAAAGGAAATATGCCATTTTATGCACTCCTGCTGCTTTCACCCCCACTTTAAAAAGATGAAGGCTTCCTTTTGTGACAGAGTTGCTTTGTCTGTTAACACTGATCCTAAGAGACAGGAAGGAGAAGTGACATGGTAAATAAACAGTTAGTGGACTTGCTACCGTAGTTCCTTTTTGATGATTTGGGCCAGGACCACTAGAGGTTTGAACTAGATTTAGTAAGGCTTGGGCTCTTTGGGGTTTTGGCAGGAAGCAGTCAGGGAGTATATTGGAGAGAACACAAAATACCGCCCCCCACCCACCCTCTGCCTTTTTGTTTGTTGTTACAGCCTGTTACATTAGGCAACAAGATATCTTTGTTAGCCAAAGGTGGCCAGCTGAGATTCTTAGAAGCTAATAAAAAGAGCTGTTGGGCTGGGTACGGTGGCTCACGCCTGTAATCCCAGCACTTTGGGAGGCTGAGGCAGGCGGCTCACGAAGTCAAGAGGAGACCATCCTGGCCAACACGGTGAAATCCCGTCTCTACTAAAAACACAACAATTAGCTGGGCATGGTGGTGCGCACCTGTAGTCCCAGCTACTTTGGAGGCTAAGGCAGAAGAATTGCTTGAACCCGGTAGGCGGAGGTTGCAGTGAGCCGGGATCGTCCCACACTGCACTCCAGCCTGGAGACAGAGCGAGACTCAGTGTCAAGGAGAAAAAAAAAAAAAGCTGTTGGGTAAAGAATGATTTTGTTCCACATCTGTGGCTCACCACCCCACTGTTTCATAAATGAAAATCTCTGATGCGCAACATCGAATTAACCAAAAGGTTTACTTCTTTTGTTTTGAACTTAGACACATTTACATTATTTCTGGTGCAGTTAAAAGCACTTTCCAAACAAACCTAGTAAAGTATTAAAGTTAGGGACCCCCACGAAATATGTTACTCCTTAATTGTGGCGTGGCTATCAGCAGGAAGAACTGCAGTCACAGGAACACAGTGTACTTAACCCTTCAGTTCTGAAATGTTGCTAGGTCTTCTCGTGCTATAACTGATCAAATAAATATCCGGGTTAAACACTGCTCCCAGAGCTGAGTTCGCTCTGAGTGTTGGGTCCACCTTTCCTTGTTAATTCAAGGAAACAAGTCAGCCAAGGAGTCTAACTTGAGGTCTTCATTCTTGGGCAGGGCCATCAATACATCTAAAACATTACTTGTGGGTACCCAAGCTGCGGTAGCTTCCCTAAAAGGCAGAATTTTCACTCATTCCTTATAGAAACACGTAGCCAGCAACTTCTCAGGCTTGGGGAACGGGGCAGGCGGGTAGTGGTGGTGGGAAGGGGAGAGGAGAGGAGGGAGTCTAGCAGGTCGGTTCTAAATGCAAACTGGAAACTACGCATCGGAGCGGGTAACCAGTACTGGCAGCATTCGTCTCCGGGAAGAACCTGTGTGTGTCAGGATGCACAAAAGGAATGACTCCCCTCTTTGCGCCCCCGGAGTTAACTGCACGACCCGGTCAAAGTCCCGCCGTGGAGTGGGATGACGGTCCAGAGGTAACGACTAAGGCCAGGAAAGCCTAGAGGTCCTTCCGGCACCACCTTAGAGGGGCAGGAGGGCTGCAGTTACCGCCTTCGGAAGTGATCGCCTCACGCCTCAAAAAAATTAAAAGCACCTCCGCCATTACCAGAGGCCGAGGCAGGGCCGGGACACGAGAACGCCCTCCGGGCGGATGCGCGCTCCCTTTGTCCCGCCTCCCAGCGGCCCGCTCACTGGACCGAGGGAGGACGCCGGGAGAGAAAACGCCGCGGCCGCTCGTAAGTGCTCCGGGTAGAAACTGGTGCAGGGGGCAGTGGCGTTCCGCGGTCGGAAGGGATGGGGGAGGAGCCGAGGCTGCGCGCCGGCTGCTCCTCCCCACCCCCAGCCTCTGCCCTGAAGGGGGCTGGATGGGCAAGTCGGACGCGATGGCTCGAGCTCGGGCGGTGGCGGCTGTGGCCGGAGGCGGCGGTGCCTCCTCCTCCTCGCCCCGGCGCCGGCGGTGATCGGAGCGAGCTGCCGCGGCCCCCGATGAGACTGCTGGTGGGCTGGCTGTGCCTGAGCCTGGCGTCCGTGTGGCTGGCGCAGAGGATGTGGACGCTGCGGAGCCCGCTCACCCGCTCCCTGTACGTGAACATGACAAGCGGCCCGGGCGGGCCGGCGACGGCCGCGGGCGGCAGGAAGGAGAACGACCAGGTACGGGTCGGGGCTGGGGCCGGGGCGGGGGCGTGGCGGCCCGGCCTTCCCGCGCTGGGCCCGGCTATTGTGCGGGGCGGTTCCGCGAGGGGGCGGCCCGGCCCTTGCCCCTCCGCCTCGGCCTCTCGGAAAGTTTTCCCCGCGCCTTCCCCTCCGGGCGTCGGCTTCGCGAGCCCCGGGGACCCGGGCCCGGCCCCGCGAGCGCCTTTTGTTCCGCGGCGCAGGCGGGGCATGGCCTCCCCTTCCCCCTCCCGGGCCCGATCGCGAGCGCCCCGGAGCCCCGCATTGTTCCTGGGTCCCGGGCGGTGACTGCGGACACCCGGCGGCGGGACTGGGGAACTTTGGGGCCAGAGCGTGACCGGGGGCGCCCGCTTGGCACCGAGGCCTGAGACTGAAGAGACCCGGCCAGATCCATTACCCCCGAGAAACAAAACGAAAAGCCAGCACCTCTTTTTGTCTCGATGAATCGCAGAACGTACAAAGGGTCGTAAAAGAAATGTAACTGTACATCGCAAGCCATTGAACTCTCCGGGCTGATTCGGGTGACATTTCCCCCTAAGCGCTTAAAAAATGGGTTTGACAGGTTGTCGCTCCCATCCTACGGAACCTTCCCCTCCTACCTAGCAGAGATCTCCTTTAAACTTGGATTTAGTCAGCCTGCTGGAAAGATTGTGTGTGATGAGGAGGAAGATTATGCAAGTTTTACAGGAAGCATTTTTAAAACCGAACGGGACGGGAGGGAGTTGTAGTTATGCATCGTGAGCGTTGCGCTGTGACCTGGTAGGTAGGCTTTTCATTAGCTCGGTCTTGTGCCACTTAAACGTGTACAGGTTAACTGTAGAATTAGGTGAGATGTTTCGTATTTGACCGTAACACAGTTTGCAGTTAATGTTAAATTCATTGAAAAGAGGCTTTTGAACTCTGCCAGAGTGTTGTCTTGTCATAGCTAGCATTTATAGTACATTTTGCTTTTCCATGGATCACTAATTATTCCCTATATCATCTTGTGTCTCATCATTTTCATATATTTCTCATTTTCCTACGTTACTTTTTTATTATGCCAGGTGTTCAGAGAATTTACACCCAGGTTGATTTCATGTGTTTTAATGAGGGTAGAGAATTGTCTAAGAAGGAGATAGAGCAATTTAGAAAAGTAGCATTTCGTTTTTAGTAATATTTATATTGGACTTTTTTCTATTTGTAAAGGAATGCTAAATTTCTGTAAATTTTTTTGAAAGCCTTCAGCCACTGCAGTTTGTTAGATGCAATTATCAGTATCATTGATCACTTGTATGATATGGTTAGGAATGTACGTGAACTTAAATTACAAAGCCACATTTATTCCTATGGATTTATGATGAACTTATACTAGTTCATATAGAGACAACTCAAAGTACTGTACCGTTAATTGTACAGTTATCAGAATGTCACATATGGAACAGTGGTGTAGACAATGAATTAGAAATGTCATTTTTAACATTTTTAAGCAGTTGATAGAAATAAGGTGCTGGATAGGAGAAAAAGCGGTTTATCTCCATTGATGTGGGATTATGATTGAGTCTCTTAGCTATTGGTATTTATGATAACACTTATCATGATTACCCCTCCTGCAGCCACTTGATATGTTTTCATTGCTCATAAAAGAATTGCACTTATCTTAAAAATTGAAACACTGTTTCAACACTGATTTGTATGGAGGTGGAATTACAGCTGTAGACATAGCCTCAGAATATCTCCCAGCAGAGGATACTTTTCTAATTGTGGACCTTTTTAAAGCTGAATCTGTTAGGTTCTAATGAAGACTAATACTGGTTTCAGATACATTTATTTCAGATACTATATTTATATTGTGTGTGTGTGCGTGCGTGTGTGTACCCCTTCACTAACAACTGGGCAGATAATTTCTTTAGGGTGAAGACTTAATCCGGTATTTTCTGAATATTTGGGGGAGGGGTCAACTCTTTTCCTTAGAATAATGAATCCAGACATTATTTTGACATGAATACATTCATATTATGAAGATAATAGTCCATGAATAAAGATTAAAATGAACAGAAGAAAGCTGTGTAGAAACCACCATGAGATAAAGTAGGAAACTGTCCTTTCTGCACTGTGGCTGAGTTGATAATTTGTTTTCCACTTAATATTCCGGGATCCTGTGTTTGCCTTATAACTTCGTTGCTTGTGAAATAACTGTAACTGTTTTTCCTCCTTCAGATTAATAGTTTTATACAAGGTCTTCTAAGTGTTCAGTTGGGTGTGTGAGTTCCATAGCCAGCCACATCTGGTTCTTTTGGAGTTGCATAAAAGCAGGGTTGTGGATTTGATTGAACCATACTTAGTGCAAGTTTTCCTTCTGGTTATTTTATTAAGGAATTATGATGGAGGATTCTGTGGTTAAAAGAGAGATCTTGGGCAATGTTTATTCATTAAAAATTGCTATTTTGTTAGTGTAGTTTGGAGAGGCAAGGCTCCTTTGGGCTAAAGCTGCTCTAAAACTGTAGTAGCAGTGCCATTTTAGTAACTTGGTTTGGTGTGCTAGCTTCAAAACTGGGATTATGTTTCACTTTAGGCAAGCAAGAAGCAGGGTTTCACTTAGATCAGGGAAGTGGCCCAGAGGCCAGACTGGTCTCACAGACATATTTTTTACAGCCTATGAAATAAGAATGGTTTTATATTTTTTAAATGGTTACCAAGAAAATATCAAAATAACATTTTGTAATACATGAAGTTTCATTTATGAAATTCAAATTTATTTGTGTCCACAAATAAAGTTTTTTTTTTTTGAGATGGAGTCTCGCTCTGTCACCCAGGCTGGAATGCAGTGGCCCAATTTTGCTTCACTGCAACCTCTGCCTCCCAGGTTCAAGTAATTCTCATGTCTCAGCCTCCTGAGTAGCTGGGATTACAGGTGCATGCCACCACACCCAGCTAATTTTTGTATTTTTCAGTACAGATGGGGTTTCACTGTGTTGGTTAGGCTGATCTTGAACTCCTGCCCTCAAGTGATCCTTCTGCCTGGGCCTCCCAAAGTGCTGGGATTACAGGTGTGAGGTACCATGCCCAGCCCACAAATAAAGTTTTATTGAAAGAGAACTACCACATTCATTTACCTGTGGTCTGCAAGCTCCCAGGCTACAACAGCAGCATATTTGCTACTGTATGGCCTGCAAGCCTAAAACATTTACTATGTGGCTTCTTACAGAATAAAGAATTTTTGCAAGAGAAATTCCCAGCTTTCTTAACAGCTTTTTTTTTTTTTTTTTTTTTGGAGACAGGGTCTCACTCTGTCACCCAGGCTGTAGTATAGTGGCACAATCTCGGCTCACTGCTGCCTTGACCTCCTGGGTTCAAGCGATTCTCATGCCTCAGCCTCCCAGTAGCTGGGATTATAGGCGTGCGCCAGCACACCCGGCTAATTTTTTTGTAGTTTTAGTAGAGACAGGGTTTCACCATGTTGGCCAGGCTTGTCTTGAACTCCTGGCCTCAGTGATCCACCCACATCGGCTTCCCACAATGCTGGGATTACAGGAATGAGCCACTGTACCCAGCCTCCAACAGCATATTCTTAATCACAGGTTGCAGGGTGGGTAGATTGACTCTCTGGGAAGAAATAGAGGCAGGCAGTGAGACTCTAGTAGATATTGTCACTTTTCAGTGTTGGCAGACTCAGAATTTAAAAAGACAACAACAAAAAACTTAGGATCTATTCTTTTTGTTGCATTGCACCTGGTGCTTAAAGTTAATGCATCTATTACGGAGCTACTGAAACTATGAAAGGACCCGTAGGCCCCAGGTTCTTGGTAATAATAGCCGTTCAATAGCTTCTCAATTGATGGAGTGAAAAAATTGTTATAGAACTCGTTGAACCAAACCACAACGATTTCTCCAGGTGACATACTGCAAGGTGTTTTTTTTTTTTTTTTTTTTGAGACTGAGTCTCGCTCTGTCACCCAGGCTGGAGTACAGTGGCCGGATCTCAGCTCACTGCAAGCTCCGCCTCCCGGGTTCACGCCATTCTCCTGCCTCAGCCTCCCGAGTAGCTGGGACTACAGGCGCCTGCCACCTCGCCCGGCTAAGTTTTTGTTTTTTTAGTAGAGACGGGGTTTCACTGTGTTACCCAGGATGGTCTCGATCTCCTGACCTCGTGATCCGCCCGTCTCGGCCTCCCAAAGTGCTGGGATTACAGGCTTGAGCCACCGCGCCCGGCCTGCAAGGTGTTTTAAAAGCACAGATAACATTAAATATCCGGACTTATTAAGGTGTAACTTAAAATTGCAAGTATGTGTATAGGAGTGACTTATTTTTTCACTTTCTTATATAAGCTCAGAACTGTGCTATGCCCACAAGTGATGATGAATTCAAGAAAGAATTAAAATCCTTTTTTTCCCCCAAATGAAAAAATACTTGGACAGCCTAGCCAGAGCCAAACACTGTGCTAAAGGACGGAGTGTTTCCTTTCCCTGTAGCCCTCATTTACCTTGTGGAGGCAGACTGGAGTCAGGCATGAGTTAACAATGCTTCAAGGATAGTCAGCCAGCTAAGCCGGACAGACAGTGATGGATTGGTGTCCTCCTCTGAACTGCCTTCGAGAGTCTGGAGGCCTTTGTAGCTGAATACCAAAGAGACTTCGGAAAGGATTTCTCTCCTTCCTCATAATCTGTGTTGAAACCCCAACAAGTGTTTGCTTCAATTTCACAGAATGTTACAATCTCTTTCTTGTGCTGGATATACCAGGAGTCTTTATGTTTCTCTTTGGAGGTGCCCTAGAAGACCCTAATGGCGTCCAGTAAAAAGCTCTGTTGTGTAGACCCTCTGAAGCTTTGTTAAAATTTTAGGATTTTCCTGTCCTACAGGGAGTGAGTACTTAGTATTTGCAGTGAGGATTGTCAGTAATTTGTTATTAAGTCAAAGCTGAAGCAATTTAATCTGTTTTAATTGATTCCCCTCATGGATATGAGGGTGCCTGTCACTCTACACATTGAAATCTCCCATAAACAGGTTATGGGTTGGGTTTATATTGTTTGTGGGAAAATGGTGAATGGTCTGAATATTTACTCCTGTGCTGTGCTTAAATGCAAGGTGTCTATGGTGAAATGTCTGGACTGAGTTGATTGCATTGTAAAGTCTTAGAATGTGAATTTGGAATCCTTAGCTGTCAAGGTCTGTTGAAGGAGTTGGTCTGGCCAACTCAGAAAAGATTCTGTGTTCATAGACCCTGAGCAGTGGAGCTTTTCTGATTGTTTTTGGTAGCACTGAATGCCTTGGGTCTTTGATTACCCATTTCTTTTGAGAGTGGCTGGATGCCCAGACTTACAGTGTGGTTTTTAGGCATTCCCTTGAATTGCACTTCTCCTCTGACCAGCCCTTGCCTTGGAGAGAAAGGGGAAGGAAATATGAACAGTTACTGGCCTTCTATTGTGTGCCAGGCACTTCAAATACGTTATCCCCACTGGTCCTCACAGAACTCTTGGAGGTTGGTGGTATCATCCGCACTTTACATACGGAAGAGTGAGGCTGAGAGAGATAAGAGACTTGCTCAATAGCGCAGAGTTAATGGATGATAGAGTTGGGCTTTGCACCTAGCTTTGTCTGGTTTCAAGGCAACATATTTTCTCCTGCTTTATGATGCCCCTCTTAGTAAACCTTGTGTTGTCTGTGGTGTGGTAAAAATAGGCTTGCCTTCATTTTTTTTTGTTGTTTTTTAGAAACAGGTTCTGGCTCTGTCACCCAGGCTGGAATGCAGTGGCCCGATCATAGCTCACTGCAGCCTCAAACTGCTGGCCTCAGTAGATCCTCCTGCCTTGGTCTCCTGAGTAGCTTCTAAATTTTTTGTAGAGACAGGGTCTTGCCATGTTGTTCAGGCTGCTCTCAAACTCCTGGCCTCAAGCAGTCCTCCTGCCTCAGTCTCCCAAAGTGCTGGGATTACAGGTGTGAGCCACTGCTCCTGGCCTAGGCTTACCTTCTGAATAGGAAACTGCCCTCATTCTATTGAGGACTCTGTGTGGACACTGAAGTTAGGTAGCTGTGTGCACAATGCTAGTTGAAGATTTTGCAGTTTGTGAATTAGATGAGAACAGGACAGCTGCTTGAAGTTCTGGCCTTTATCTGGTTTGTGCATGCTTTTTGTAAGGCTTAAAGTTGAAAAAAGATTCTTACATGTGTTGTCTTTTTTTCCTGACATCAGCCATTCTCTATTTTTCCATCACCAAGTGGGTGTTTAATTGTTCAATCCTGTTCTGACACTAACTACTTGGAGTTAAGATCACACTTTACAGAGTTAAGGGCTCAGTCCCACAAGACTGCCCTCACTTCAGAGGCCAGCTGCAAGTCCTGGGTCCCCAGGCTACCAGTGCTTTTGTCCAACTTGACTACAAATTTGGGAGTTCCCACAACTCTACCTTCACCTTACCCCACCCCACCCCACCCCATAATTTCCTATAACAGAATGACTCATAGAACTTAGGAAAATACTTAGGGGTGCAATGGCTCACACCTGTAATCCCAGCACTTCGGGAGGCTGAGGTGGGTGGATCACAAGGTCAGGAGATCAAGACCATCCTGGCTAACATGGTGAAACCTGGTGTCTACTAAAAATACAGAAAATTAGCTGGGTGCAGTGGCTCATGCCTGTAATCCCAGCACTTCAGGAGGCTGAAGTGGGTGGATCACGAGGTCAGGAGATCAAGACCATCCTGGCTAACACAGTGAAACCTGATCTCTACTAAAAATACAAAAAATTAGCTGGGCGTAGTGGCAGGCGCCTGTAGTCCCAGCTACTGGGGAGGCTGAGGCAGGAGAATCGCTTGAACCCTGGAGGCGGAGGTCGCAGTGAGCTGAGATCATGCTGCTGCACTCCAGCCTGAGCGACAGAGCGAGACTCCGTCTCAAAATAATAATTTAAAAAACCCACCTAGGTTTACTGGTTTATTACAAAGGATACAATTGGGGAACGGCCAAGTAGAAGAGGTGGATAGGGTGAGGTGTAGGAGGTGGTGTAGAGTGTCTCTTTCCTCCGATGAGCCACCCAACCATCATATCAATGTATTCAGCAACCCAAAAGCTGCCAGGACCCTGTAGTTTAGGGGTGTCATTACATAGGCATGATTGGACTCAGTCTTCAACTCCTTTCCCATCCTTAGAGATTGGAAGGTGGGGCTGAAAGTTTGAACCTTGTACCCACAGCCTGGTCCCCATCCTGAAGCTATCTGGGTCTCCCACCCCATCAGGAGTCATCTTGTTAGCATACAAAAGATATCCTTATCATCCTGAGATTCTCCAAGGGTTTTAGGAACTCTATCAGGAACCTGGGACAAAGACCAAATATGTATTTTTTATTATACCACATTATCTAAAATCAGTCAGTTTTAAAAATGACTTTCTGACTCTGCTAGTGTGCTTAAATCCTTTGTATTTTGGGAATGTTGTATTTTGGATATGTTATATATTACATGTTTGATTAGTTGATAAACTCCAAAAATAATTTCAGAAAAACTTTTAACCATATTCTTTGGTCTGATTAGCAAATATAATTTTATAGGAAAATTGCATTCCTGCTTTGAACGAGTGATTCATCAACCAAGGTTATATAAATGTTAGGAGGAGTTCATGGGCTTAATGAAAAATTTTTTTTTTTTTTTGAGACAGAGTCTTGCTCTGTCACCCGGAATGGAGTGCAGTGGCACAATCTGGGCTCACTACCGCCTCCATCTCCCGGGTTCAAGTGATTCTTTTGCCTCAACCTCCCTAGTAGCTGGGATTACAGGTGCCTGCCGCCACGCCTGGCTAATTTTTGTATTTTTAGTAGAGACAGGGTTTCACCATGTTGGCCAGGCTGGTCTTGAACTCTTGACCTCAAGTGATCTGCCCACCTTGGCCTCCAAAGTGCTGGGATTACACGTGTGAGCCACCGTAGCCAGCCAGGAAATTTTTAACACAATATGACCTAATATTTAATCACTTTGGCGAATACTGTCAGACATGCATTCAGAACGCCTGGCAGCCACCTGATTTGGCTGTTTACTACCTGGCCAATTGTTAGTGTCTTTGCAGTTGTGTTGCCAGTAGAGAGAATATTGCTATTTACTGTAATTTTTAGATGTTATGTTTAGTTATCACATCCTGTTCTGTACTTGGCATCAGCAGATGGCTGAATGTAATCATTCTCATTTGATTAGAGTTTGTCATTTAAAAGATTCCCTTGTTTATTTAGATCGAACAACATTTGAGTGAGCTTTAAA
Organism: Macaca fascicularis; assembly: GCF_037993035.2. Classification (NCBI taxonomy): domain Eukaryota; kingdom Metazoa; phylum Chordata; class Mammalia; order Primates; family Cercopithecidae; genus Macaca; species Macaca fascicularis. The sequence goes on from NC_088394.1 coordinate 21,457,047, forward strand.
GGCAGATGCTAATAAGATGCTTTTTCAGATATGATAGGCTCCAGCCAAGGAGTCCAGCCTCACAGTAGGGCGGGCACGTAGTCCTGTCAGTGTGTGAATTTAACGAGCATAGTACTTTGTTCTTGCCTGTGCACCTTTGTTTCTGTAGTCTTTGAGGAACACACATTCAAAGAACTCACCTGCGGCTGGGCGCGGCGGCTCACACCTGTAATCCCAGCACTTTGCGAGGCCGAGGCAGGTGGATCACCTGAGGTCAGGCGATTGAGACCAGCCTGGCCAACATGGTGAAATCCCATCTCTACTAAAAATACAAAAATTAGCCTGGTGGGGTGGTGGGTGCCTGTAATCCCAGCTGCTTGGGAGGCTGAAGGGAGAGAATCACTTGAACCCAGGAGGCAGAGGTTGCAGTGAGCCAAGATCGCACCACTGCACTCCAGCCTGGGAGACAGAGGGAGACTCCATCTCAAAAAAACAAAAACAAAAACAAACAAACAAACAAAAACAAAGAACTCACCTGCTTGAAAGTACACGGGAGCCTACAGACAAGCCACCCAGTGCTGTGAGCTCAGCATAGCTTTCTATCTAAGCTGGGTTGTCTGGAGAGAGGCGAAACCAGGAGGCCTGCCCATTGGGTTACAGGGGTTCCTGCAGATTTTCTCTCTCCTTGGTATTTCACCTTAAGGGCAAGGTGACTGCTCCTTTAAGGCTGTGAAGCTCCTCTTCAAGATCATAGTCACATTACTTGTTTCCCTTGGTTTCTGATTTTATTTTCACTCTGGAATGTAGGTTCCCTGAGGCGATCGAGTCCATCTTTTAATTCAGTCAGCTGGAGTCCCTAGACTATAGTTAGGCTGGGATAGTGGGAAACATTACTGGAGAGTCAGTACAGTGACATTTTGTGGGTAAGTCCATGTATGGGTTCTCAAGCAGTGGCAGTTTTGCCTCCCGGGGACATTTGGCAATGCCTGGGACATTTTGGGCTGTCCCTTGGGGTAGTGCTACTGGAACCTGATGGGTAAGTGCTAGGAATGCTGCTAAACATCCTACAATGTGCAGGCCAGCCCGTGAAACAGAGGATCATTCAGCTCCAAATGTCAGTAGTGTGAAGGGTGAGAAACCCTGGCTTACAGGACTTCCGTTACTATCTAGACCAGGTTATCTTTTCTCTACACACATCTAGTTCTGTTTAATTGGCAGGATAGTCCTGCTTTCTTTTCTTTAGCAGACACACTGGGTAGAGTTAAGCGAAGAGAAGCTTCTTTGAAAGAAACGCTTATAAAACAACGGGTACCTGGAGCAGGAGCTTGAATCAGCTGGAGCTGCTTAGAGACCCTAGGCTTCCCATTTGTTCAGAAGTTGCAAGGTGGTAAATGAAATGTAAAGCACTTGGCTTGGTGCCTGGTGCATGATAGGTGCTCAGTTGGTGTCTTCCTTCATCGCTTGCTTCCTTGCTTGTGGTAATGTAATTTTGTGGTGAGTGGGTAGCTTTAACCACTGTTTGCAAAATTAGGTTTAAGCAAGGCCTTGCAGAGTTTCAGAAATTGACAGAAACCCCATGGCAGCGGTCTCTGTGGTTATCCTTATGTTTCCTCTAGGATTTTGTTAGAAACTCCAAATTCTATCTGTTTAGACTGCCTGTAGATGAACACTTATTGTTTGTCTGTATCTGTGCCAGGCACTGAAGCCATTCATTTTCTCTGCCTTTATGAAGCTCTCAGTCTACCTAGGAAGATAGGCACTGAATATGCAATTGTCTACAATTATTCAATCCAGAGATTGTAAATATTACTGAAGGGACAAATGGGATGTATGAAAGGGTATTAGAACAGGGGGCCTAGCCTAGCCTTTCCTAGGTATATTTTCTTTTTGAAGGAAAATATACCTAGGAAATATTTAGGCTGAAGTTGAACGAACCAGGTGAAGAGAGAGTGGTTTAGGTGGTGGGAATTGTGGGGGGCAGAGCAAATACCATGTGAGACAGCCACGGGAAAGGGGCCTTCCAGAAAAAAGAACGAAGGGCTGGAGCAGTGTGATGGAGTGAGGGTCCAGGGGTCATGGGTTGGTAGGGAATGTCATGAGGTGAGGCTGGTGACATAGAATGAACAAAAATTGTGTAGGGCCTTGTAAGCCATATTAAGCATTTTGAATGTTATCGTAAGGTTCCTGTTAAGCAGGGTAGTGATGTGATCAGATTTGCATTTAAAATTTGTATTTTAAGAGGTTTGCTAAGTTACTTACGTTTTCAGGCCACTTTTAATTTCTGGAAGATCTAACTGCCACCTACATATTTAGGGAGGGGTGTGTGTGTGTTAAAAAAACAGTTTTATTGGGATATAATTCACATACCATGGAATGTATCCTTTTGAAGAGTGCAATCCATTGATTTTTAATATAATCACAGCATTCTGCAGCCATCACCAGTATTTATTTTGGAACATTTCATCACCCCAAAAAGAAACCTCATGTCCATTAGCAGCCACTCCACATTGTCCCAGCTCCCCAGCCCCTGGCAGCCACAATCTGCCATCTACTTTCTATCTCTGAATTTGCATATTCAAGACATTTCACAGAAGTGAAATTATACGGTATGCGGTCTTTTGTGGACTGACTTATTTCACTTAGCATAATGTTGTCAAGGTTCATCCATGTTGGAGCATGAAGTAGTGCTTCATTCCTTTGTATGGCAGAATATGCTATTATTTTATATGAATCTATTATCACATCTTGTTTATCCACTATTTGATGGACATTTGACTTGTTTTCACTTTCTGGCAATGCTGCTGTGAAATCGACATTTGTGTCATGCAAATGGTCAGAAAGGACATACGTTTCACCTTTCTTTTTACAGAGAAGAGCTTTGCTCTGTTTTTGTTCTGTAGCACATTCTGTTCAATAGGCAGTTTCTTTCCTGAAAGACCTGTGTGACAGTAAACGTTCAACCACACGTGTTAATGTTGATGAATTAAGAAAAATGCTATTAAAAACTTGAGTTTTCCTCTTGGTGCTTGAAAGCACTATTTGCAGTTAATGGTGCCAGTTCCTGCTTGGTTCTGGAAGTCAGAATCTATTGTTGTTCTAGTCCATTTACAAGTGGATGCCAAGGAATTCTTAGCTTCTCTGTTTCACTTGAATGACTTCTCATCCACATTAATAGAATGCACCTGATTGCCTTTTATCAAGGTGATGGCTTTCATCTTGATTAGCCATTTCAGAGAATAAAAAATAAATAAAAGTCAGAGTGGCCTCCATATTACAGAGTTCAGAACGTGCACCAGGAGGTCATGAGTATAATAAAAAACGGTTTATGACCTGCACTGGAGCATAACTTCAGGCACAATGAGTATTAAGAATTAGAAAATCATTAAGTGAGAACATTTTCAGACCGAGGGAAAAAAATGTAGGCAGTGAATGTAAAAAGCTTCCTAGCTTGTCATATAGAGTAGGAAAAATAAAAATAGTTTTATATATGAAGTCCAAGCAGTTTTGATAACTGTGATGAAATGGCAAATTAGCACAAATCAGTCCACAACTGGAAAGGCTTAGTTTACCCAGTTTAGGGAACAGAGTTTGTAAAATGATTAATCTCTGAGATTTAATGTGTCTCTTTGTTTGTGTTGATTTGTAACTAGTTCCTTTTAACGTTAGCATCGGGAATGTTACTTAAGATTTCACTGAACATTTAGTAAGCTTAGGATGACTGTAAAGCTGGTCCACCAATTGTGCATGCGCTTATGGGACGTCTACCGCTGATAAAAGGTCATATTTGTCAGGGGGAAGCAAATTACTCTTGGCCGGTTGACTGGGAAAAATTTGTGTTTCATGACAGATAATGGGTTAATAGTAACTGATATACTTTGTAGTTTCATCACTGTACCTAAGGGGCTTACTCTTATTTCTCAGGCCATGTTAGAGGAATCTCATTGCTATTATTATTGTAGGATTCTCACTATGTGCTTTGTGTTATGTTGAGGCCTTGCCTACATTATCTTATTTAATCCTTGTAGTACCCTACCAGGATAGATAGACACCAGTGATGTCTCTACTCTACAAATGAATGGAGGCTCAGAGATTAAGTGATTTGTCTGAGCTCACATAGGAAGGGCAGAGCCGGGACTTGACTGGGGGCTGACACTAAAGCTGATACACAGTCTGCTTCCCCACCTCTCTGGTATGCTAACTCATTTATTATGAAAGATTATAAATTTCATCTGTAGGTGAAGCTCTTGAATTTTGTTCTAGAATGTGGATTCTGGGTAGAGCCAATTCCTGGAAATCTGGGTCTTAGCATGTTACTACTTGGTCTTCTCATTGATTGCAGTATGACCTTAAGTAACTTCTTAATCTTCCTTGAGCACATGTTGCCTCTGTAGGAATGTCATATGACCTATTTGTAAAGCACACCTCAAGATTTCTAAAGATCTCTTTTAAATAGCCCACAAGAAGAAAGGCAACTTAATCTGGTCACTGGAGTGTTAAATTCTGTTGCTTACTTTGCTATTTGGGTTTGTTGGGTGGTTTTGAGTTAAGGCATTGGATTATGTGACTGTTTTCTTATCTAAAAGCAAGGATACTGCCAGCTGTTTGCCTTCTGATGTTGAATCTCAGTGAAAGAGAGGCCAGCAGAGCTTTCTAAATCTCAGGGATACAGTGACTGAAGCACTGGGCTGGGAGTCCGAGTGCCTGAGCTATGGTCTTGTTCTGCTGCCTACTAAGCTGAATGACCCAAAAGCCTCTCCACCCTTCCCTCACCCACTCGACTTACCTTGAGGGCTGTAAGAAAATGAAATGAGAAGTCATGTCTGAAGAAGTGCTTTATATTTTATAGGTTATATGAGTATAAGAAATGATTATTCTCAGAGTATCATGAGATGGTAGGTAATATTTGGAAATCTTAGATTTGATTTAGTCTTCTGGTTTTTTGTTTTTGGATTTCTTAGGTGACACTTTGGTTATGTGTTTTAATTTTTGTTCTTCTTTTTTTTTTTAGTGGTATGTGTGCAACAGAGAGAAATTATGCGAATCACTCCAGGCTGTCTTTGTTCAGAGTTACCTTGATCAAGGAACACAGATCTTCTTAAACAACAGCATTGAGAAATCGGGCTGGCTATTTATCCAATTATATCATTCTTTTGTGTCATCTGTTTTTAGCCTGTTTATGTCTAGAACATCTATCAATGGGTAAGTGAATCTTGGACATTTATTTTTTTTCTTTATCCTTAGGTTTACAAAAGGAAAAACACAAAAAGAAAAGTTATCTTGTTCAGCATGTTGACTACCTGAGCTACAATACTTCTACTAGTCAGAACCTTGGCAGTTAGTCCATCATTTTATCTTTCTGTGATTCTGCCCTTTAAATTCACCATAACATGGCAGCCTCATTAGTATGTGTATTCATAGCGGGAGTTACTTAGGGTAGTGCTTCTTGGCTTTGATGTACATAGGAATCACCAGGGGATCTTGTTAAAATGCAGATTATGAGTTCGTAGGTCAGGGGCTAGGCCTGAGAGTCTGCTTTTATTTATTTATTTTTTTTGACACAGTCCTGCTCTGTTGCCCTGACTGGAGTACAGTGGCGTGATCTGGGCTCATTGCAGCCTCCGCCTCCTGGGTTTAAGCGATTCTCGTGCCTCAGCCTCCCAAGTAGCTGGGATTACAGGTGTGCACCACCACACCTGGCTAATTTTTGTATTTTTAGTAGAGATGAGGTTTCACCATGTTGGCCAGACTGGTCTCTAACTGACCTCAAGTGATCCGTCCACCTCTGCCTCCCAAAGTGTTGGGATTATGGGTGGGACCCACTGCGCCTGGAGAGTCTGCATTTTTAACAAGCTCTTAAAACGATGCCAGTGATGCTGAATGCTGCTGGTTCTGGACCACAAAGTAGTAAGACTCCCGGAACCAAGCCCTGAAGCTGAGGGCTTTACACCCTTAGGCTGAAAAGTAAAGATCTTTGCCTTAAACATACTTCGAAGTAGCAAATTGTTTTTGGGAGATCTAATTAGTCCAACAATGGATGATGGCTTATTTTGAGTGAAGAGTCCTGCATCTGTTCTTAAATAATGTCTAGGTTCACCAGAATTTTATAAACTTATTGTGGAATTCTCTGTCCCCAGAGTGGTTCCCTCATATATATCCATAGAAAAAGCTTTACAAGTTTTTTGTTTTGTTTTGATTTTCCAGTCCTTTCTTGGCCATATTTTCAGGCATTCCTAAGGACCTAGACTCTAAAATGCCAAAGAGAAAAAGCAATAGGCTCAATGCTTAAAAAGCCTCGTTGGACCACTCAGACCACTGGTTGAGCCCACTTTTCTTTTCCCTTGAGGTTTGGAGCCAGTTTCTACTGACTGTCTGGATCCCCAGTGTATCATCTGGTCCTTAAATATGTTTTTAGGCACTGCAAGCCATTTCTCAAGATTTCTCAGTTGATTTTCTTCATTGTTTATGTGAAATTGCCATACGTTTGCTTTGGCAAGCAGTTGTTATTTTTATATGGGTAGTTGAGTTGATACAACTTGGTCTGACATTTTGTTCCTTAAATTGGTTATATTGAATTTCTGTTCTATACCATTTATTCTTCCTTTGGAATTCTGATGAGTCACTGTAGCAGAGATTCTTATCCTTTCTAGAGTCCTGTAGCTCTTTGAAAGTGATAAAAGGTAGGAATCCTCTCTTCAAAAAGTGCTTACATTCAACATTTTATGTATGATTTTGGGGGTTTCAAACTTTTATTTCCCCTTTCCTCTACCCATAAGACCCTGGTTAAAATTCCCTGCTCTAGAATTTCACAGTTTGATCAAAGACGCAATACAGTTAGTAAACCCCTTTGGCTTCCCTTACTTAAAACTCTTCTGCTTTTTTCTTCTGAAACCTACCCTGCTTTTAATCCCTCTTGCCTTGTGTCCTATTCTCAACTAAAAATTAAATTTAGGGCCCATCAATACTTTCCAGCCATGGCAGTGGGAGATTATTACTACAGGTGGCCATCTCTCACAGAAATCATTACGGTGGTATTGTCTGGAATTACTTTAAGATACTTACCAAACTTCCTTTATGCTGGAAAGGAGAAGGCTAAGTAAGGAAAGACTTAATAGATGTTCCAGAGTTTATTTTATAAGGAAGAGGCACACCTCTTCATAGACTCTTAAGTCTAGTGAGAACTTAGATTGTGACCAGAGAACCTAGGATGGTTATTAAACACTAAAGTTAAACCCAAATTAGAGGGTCATATCTCTTCACGGTTTGTGTTTATGGGTAACTTTGTACTAGGCTTGGTATTTTAGGTGAGACTGTTCTTCATTGTGTGAGACTGCCACCTACACTGCAGGAAATCTTAACTTTTCTGGCCTTGCCCACTGAATGGCAGTAGTACCCTCAGGTCCTTGTGATTACTGGAAACTCTCCTGTCTACTCCCATTGCCCCCTAGAGGGCAAAATTCATCCTGGTTGATAAACACTGGGCTTGATGGATTTTGATTTATTTTTTGACAGTGTTAATCTTTTTGTAGAGCCTCTGTTGCTCATGTTCTTTGGAAATAGGACAGTCCTTCCCCTCTCTCTCTAGTGCCTTCTTTCTTTTTTTTTTTGGAGACAGGGTCTCACTCTATTGCCTAGGCTGGAGTGCAGTGGCACAGTCATGGCTCACTGCAGTCTTGACCTCCTCAGGCTCAAGCAATCCTCCTGCCTCAGTCTTCCAGGTAGCTGGGACTAGAGGCTCATGCCACTGTGCCTGGCTAATTTTTGTATTTTTTGTAGAGACGGGGTTTCACCATGTTGCCCAGGCTGGTCTCAAACTCCTGGGTTCAAGAGATCCTCCCACGTCGGCCTCCCAAAATGCTGGGATTACAGACGTGAGCCACCATGCCCAGCCTCTGGTGCCTTTAAATGTAGACCAGTCAGATGAACTTGTGAGCTCTGAGCTCAGGTGACCTCTAGTTCTAGAATTTTATAATTATCATGTCAAGGTTTCCTCACATCCCAAGGAGATGGCTTGGGAAGCATGCTCTGGGAAAATTTAAGCAAAATGACTGTTTTGTGACTTACTTTTGGTCCTGTGGCAAGTCAGCATCAGTATTTGAGTGAAACTCACCTCCCCTCAGCCATGCTGCCAGTAGCCTCTTTCTGCTGTGACTCTGGTTTCTTTGTTAAATTTTGTACAACTACTTCAGCAAGTTCAGATTTGCTATTTTCTTACTGTAATATATGAACAATTGAGGATTAAAACAACTTGTCTTTTATGAGACGTGATTGTCTTTAGTAAGCAGTTGTAGTCGGTAGCATCACGTTTAGTGGTCTCTGAGGTCTTTCTCTCTCCAATTTTCTAGCATTTCTGTGGGGCAGAAGATTTACTGTAAACTTGGTTAAACTTTCCTATGGCCATAATGGGAAAAGGAAGGGGGACTTTGTTACATGAGCTCCATTATTCGTATTTCTTCCTAAAACTGGTCTTACATTGGGCACCATGTTGCACGCATCTTTCCAGTCACTGTATAGCAGCAAACATTATGTAACTTATGATTGTTTCCAGAGAGCAGCAGTACAGAACAGGTTTGCCTGCCACTTCCTAGACCAGTGGTCCCCAGACTGTTTTCCAGAGTCTGAGGAGGAAGTGCCTCAGGAACTGCTTCAGGCTGCAGAGAAAGGCCTAGAAGTGGGCTGGCCACAGCTCCTGGGCTCCCAACCTCATTCGAACAGCAGCTGCTCTCTTAGGATCTTATATTGTCTGTGAGTTCCACTTCATTTAAAGAAAGGGTTCTGCTGCTTAATGGAGGGTTGAGAATCCCTGCCCTAGATAAACTAGAATTTCAGAGCTAGAAAACAAGTCCTAAATAGGGAGTGCATTTTATTTCCCACGGTGATGCATCCATGAGACTTGGCTGGACCTATAGTTGCTTTTCTGAGGGTTCTCTTTGATCTCCATTTAAACTCCCCTCAGTCTCTTTTTTCAATGGCATTACTATGGTTTTGAGTGTTTTCTAGGACCTTTAGAAATAATAGGACCCAGACAGTTGTAACCATATAAACTGACATAAGTATGAATCTACTTTAATGCATATTAACCGACATCACAAGGACCACTCTTTTCCCTCTTTTCTCTAGTGTCTCTTAAAAATCTATCATACTAAAGCTCTTTTTTTCCTGATCCATGGTTTAATTCCATATTTGAAATCACTTTTTTTTCCTATTTGGTTTCTCTGCTACTCTGGTCTAGCTGTGTTAGCTTGTCATCTTTTTCAACTGATAAACATGTTTTCTGTTACTCCTTCCACTTTTCCTTCCTATTTTGACTTAAGTTCTTCACCTTCATCTCTTATTTCTTCTTCCTTCCCCTGTCATCCGTTCCCCTTTCCACCTTTTATTTCCCTCTTCCCATGCTTTTTTGGGACATTATTTGCAACTCCAAAGACAAATGATATCTGGAGGCATTTTCTTATTTTATTAACTTTGTCTTCTAATCATAGAAATGATACAAAAGATAATATCTTGGCTGGGCATGGTGGTTCATGTCTGTAATCCCAGCACTTTAGGAGGCTGAGGCGGGTGGATCACGAGGTCAGGAGATCGAGACTATCCTGGCTAACACGGTGAAACTTGGTCTCTACTAAAAATACAAAAAACTAGCCAGGCGAGGTGGTGGGCGCCTGTAGTCCCAGCTACTCGGGAGGCTGAGGCAGGAGAATGGCATGAACCCAGGAGGCGGAGCTTGCAGTGAGCAGAGATCGCGCCACTGCACTCCGGCCTGGGCGACACGGTGAGACTCTGTTTCAGAAAAAAAAAAAAAAGGCCAGGCGCAGTGGCCTATGCCTGTAATCCCAGCACTTTGGGAGGCTGAGGCGGGTGGATCACGAGGTCAGGAGATCGAGACCAGCCTGGCCGACATGGTGAAACCCCGTCTCCACTAAAAATACAAAAAATAAGCCAGGTGTGGTGGTGCACGCTTGTAATCCCAGCTACTTGGGAGGCTGGGACAGGAGAATTGCTTGAACCCAGGAGGCGAAGGTTGCAGTGAGCCGAGATCGTGCCACTGCACTCCAGCCTGAGCGACAGAGTGAGACATTGTCTAAAAAAAAAAAAAAACTTAACCGTGTAATAAGTGATTATGGTTGTTGGTGCTGAGTCACTATATTCACTTTGTATGTGTATGGTAAGGGGTGGTTAATTTGCATAGACACTTCGATTTTTGTCCTTTTTTTTTTTTTTCAGGTTGCTAGGAAGAGGCTCAATGTTTGTGTTTTCACCAGATCAATTTCAGAGACTGCTTAAAATTAATCCAGACTGGAAAACCCACAGACTTCTTGATTTAGGTGCTGGAGATGGAGAAGTCACAAAAATCATGAGCCCTCATTTTGAAGAAATCTATGCCACTGAGCTTTCTGAAACTATGATATGGCAGCTTCAGAAAAAGAAATACAGGTATAATTTTTAGACATGGGGTATATTTTTTGGTTTTAGATGCATTTCTTCTTGAAAGTTTATTATTTAAAGGATACGAATCAAAAATGGTCTTCCATGATTAGGAATTTAAAAAAAAATCATGTTATACATAAGTAGCTGGAAATATAGAGAAATAATCTTCTGGTGGCAGTATTTTCCTGGAGCAGAGGGGTTGGCACTCTAGGGAAGGAAAGGACTAGCGAGAGATAGCTCGGAAAAGGCAGATCAGAAGAAGGGACTTCTTCCCTAATAAGAATCTGGCATTCTCAAAAAAAATTTTTTTAAGTAGTGTTAAAATATACATAGCATAGAATTTACTATTTTAACTATTTTTAAGTGTACAGTTCAGTGGTATTAGGTACATTTACATCGTTGTACAATCATCACCACTGTTCATCTCCAGAATTTTTTATCTTCCAAAATGGAAACTCTGTACCCAATAAACAGTAACTCCCCATTTTTCCCTCCTCCTAACCCCTGACAACCACCATTCTACTTTGTCTATGAATTTGACTATTCTGGGTACTTTGTATAAGAGGAATTATATACATTAGCTCCTTGAGACTGGCCTATTTCATGTAGCATGTCTTCAAGGTTTACTCAAGGTTTTACTCATGTTGTACATGGGCCAAAATTTTCTTTCTTTCTTTCTTTTTTTTTTGAGATGGAGTTTCGTTCTTGTTGCCCAGGCTGGAGTGCAGTGGCGTGATCTCAGCTCACTGCAACCTCTACCTCTCAGGTTCAAGCAATTCTCCTGCTTCAGCCTCTCAAGTAGCTGGGATTACAGGCGTATGCCACCATGCCTGGCTAATTTTTTTTGTATTTTTAGTAGGGATAGCGTTTCACTACTTGGCCAGACTGGTCTCGAACTCCTGACCTTAAGTAATCCAGAGTGCTGGGATTACAGGTGTGAGCCACTGCATCTAGCCCAAAATTTTCTTTAAGGATGAGTAATAGTTCATTGTATGCATGTACCACGTTTTGTTTACCCATTTATCTGTCAGTGGATACTTGGGTTGTTTCTGCCATTTGGCTGTTGTGAATAATGCTGCTATGAACATGGGTGTACAAATACCTACTTGAGCCCCTACTTGTTCTTCTTTTGGGTATAGACCCAGAAGTGGAGTTGCTGGATCACATGGCTGAGTCTGGGTTTAATTTTTTGACGAATTGCAATACTTTTCCATTGCTGCCGCACCATTTTACATTCCTACCAGCAATGTAGTACAAGGGTTCCAGTTTCTCCACTCTTTAACAATACTTGCTATTTTCTGTTTTGTTTTGCTTTTAATATATAGTCATCAGTGTTAATTTTGGTTTTAAGGTCATCTGGAGCTTGAAAGACTAGGAAGAAGGATAATTTTCTTTTTTTTTTTTGGAGATGAAGTCTCACTCTGTTACCCAAGCTGGAGTGCAGTGGCGTGATCTTGGCTCACTGAAACCTCCACCTCCTGGATTCAAGTGATTCTCCTGCCTCATCCTGCTGAGTAGCTAGGACTATAGGCACACGTCACCATGCTTGGCTAATTTTTTTTTGTATTTTTAGTAGAGACTGGGTTTCACTATGTTGGCCAGGCTGGTCTTAAACTGCTGACCTCGTGATCCGCCTGCCTTGGCCTCCCAAGATTTGTTGGGATTACAGGCATGAGCCACCGCACCCAGCCAGAAGAAGGGTATTCTTATTTCAGTATGATTTATTGATTGGGAGATTTCTGTCTCTTGGCTCAGTGCAGAATGGGGGAGGTAGAGCTGGAGTCAGCCTCCTTCTCTGTGATATTTTTGGAAGTCTAGTTAGCCTTAGAGAGAAAGGAGAAAGAATTATGTAATCACTCACTTTCCTATCCACATGTTTCTACTTTTGCAGATTAACCCTAGAGACAACATCAGTGTAGCTTTTAGAGCAGCACTGGTTTGAGCATTTGCAAAACATGGAAATTTTTAGCCTGGAGAAGGGAAGATTACTGTGAACAGATACTCTGTGGGATTTTTATATGGAAGGAAAGGGGTAGGTGTAGTCTTTGGTATGATCAGGCACAGCTATGCCTTAGAAGTTGAGTTACAGCTTAGGGAAATCGACCTTCCTAGCTTGAACCGTCTTAAGTCCTTATCACTGTCAGTGTTTGAATTGCTGTTAGGGATGTTATAGGAAGAGACATTAGGAAGTTGAGCCTAGTGATTAGAAAGCCCCTTAGCTTTAGCAGTCTGTCTCAGATAAGGTTCTGGTGGGTCTGCATAGTAATAATTGACATGTTTTCCTTCAGTTAGAAATTAATTTGGCATTTCAAAACTTGGAATGCTTTGACCTTTGTTATAACAGTGGCTTAAGTCAGGCTGAATTCCTAATCTGATTCCAGCTCCCCTTTAAAAAATCCATGCTTTGAAGTGGGTCGAAGAGGAAGGTGTTAAACCCATCTTCAGATGATTAACCACCCCAGTCTTCTTTTTCTTTTATTCTAAGTGTCTAAATGGAATTTTCAGTGAAACTTTAGATGTTTGAATTAGTAATATATCTGGAGTGTACATGGTATGTAAAGATATCTACCACATAAAAAATACTTGGTTTAATTTTTTCCCTTGTATACAGCACATAAGCCAAAAACCTGCAGTTTGACCTGCATGGGAAATTCATACTGATTGGCATTCCTTTCATAATGTTAGTATGAAGTGAAAATCTTGTCACAAAAGTGGTAAATTTTGTAACTATTGGTGCAGTTTGAGGTTTTAACGAGGAAGTGGTATCTTTATTTCCTAAGTTTAGAGGTCTCCCAATCCAAGATGGCAAGGTAGACTTTCAGCTTAATTTTACAGTTTTTTCTTCCTTTTGAGATTAGAACTATTTTCTGTTTCTCTTCAATATCTGGGCCATGAAAAACAGGCTTTTTATTATTAATTAATATGTGCATTTTTAGAGACAGGGTCTCTGTCACCTGGGCTACAGCATGGTGGCGTGATTATAGCTCACTGCAGCCTTGAACTCCTGGGCTCAGGTGATCCTCTCACCTCAGCCTCCTCAGTAGCTGGGACTACAGGTGCCTGCTTCCATATCTGGCTAATTTGAGAATGTGTGTGTGTGTGTGTTTTGTTTGTGTGTCATATGTTTGGAGACACGAGTTTCACTATGTTGACCAGGCCAGTTTTGAACTCCTGGCCTCAAACAGTCCTCTTCCCTTGGCCTCCCAGAGTGCTGATATTATAGGCGTGAGCAAAACATGCCTTTTAAAATAAAGGTTCTGTAATTTTTCTAGACGAAGGCTCGCTCTGTCACCCAGGCTGGAGTGCAGTGGCACGATCTCAGCTCACTGCAACCTCTGCCTCCCGGGTTCAAGTGATTCTCCTGCCTCAGCCTCTCCAAGTAGCTGTGATTACAGGTGCACGCTGCCACACCCAGCTAAATTTTTTGTATTTTAGCAGAGATGAGGTTTCACTGTATTGCCCAGGCTGGTCTCGAATTCCTGAGCTCAGGTAATCTGCCCGCCTTGCCTTCCCAAAGTGCTGGGATTACAGGCGTGAGCCACTGTGCCCAGCTAAAGTTTCTGTATTTTATTTTATTTTATTTTTTTAATTTAATTTTATTTTATTTTTTGAGACTGAGTCTGGCTCTGTCGCCCAGGCTGGAGTGCAGTGGCCGGATCTCAGCTCACTGCAAGCTCCGCCTCCCGGGTTTACGCCGTTCTCCTGCCTCAGCCTCCGGAGTAGCTGGGACCACAGGCGCCCGCCACCTCGCCCGGCTAGTTTTTTTGTATTTTTTAGTAGAGACGGGGTTTCACCGTGTTAGCCAGGATGGTCTCGATCTCCTGACCTTGTGATCCGCCCGTCTCAGCCTCCCAAAGTGCTGGGATTACAGGCTTGAGCCACCGTGCCCGGCTAGTTTCTGTATTTTAAAAATAGGTCAATAAACAGAAAATGGCCCAGTTTTTCCTTTATCTTCCCAAGTTGTCATTGTTTATGCCAGAAAACCCAATTGTAAAACTAAAGGATGTGGTTTTGATTTTTACAGCAAGACAATACGTTTTTTTTATATTGTTGGTGTTTCATTTTTTATTTAGGATTTATCAAAATACTGATTGCTTATTTCCTAAGTTTAGAGCTCTCCCAACCTGAGATGGCAAAGCATCTTTTCCTTTTTTTTTTTTTTTTTTTGGGAGACGGAATCTCACCCTGTTGCCCAGGCTGGAGTGCAGTGGCACCATCTCGGCTCACTGTACAACCTCTGCCTCCCGGGTTCAAGCAATTCTCCTGCTTCAACCTCCCGAGTAGCTGGGACTACAGGCGCATGCTGCCACGCCCGGCTAAGTTTTTATATTTTAGTAGAGATGGGGTTTCACTGTGTTGCCCAGCTGGTCTTGAAATCCTGAGCTCAGGTAATCTGCCCGCTTTGGCCTCCCAAAGTGCTAGGATTACAGGTGTGAGCCACTGTGCCTGGCCCTTTTATTTGAGACAGGATCTTGCTTTGTCGTCCAGGCAGGAGTGCAGTGACGCAATCATAGCTCACTGTAACCTCAAACTCTTGGTTCAAGCCATCCTTCTGCCTCAGCTGCCCAAGTAGCTTAGCTAGGACTACAGGCATGTGCTACCATCCTTGGCTATTTTTAATTTTTTATAGAGATGGGGTCTCGTTGTGTTGCCCAGGCTGGTCTCAAACTCCTGGGCTCAAGCAATCCTCCCAAAGTGCTGGAATTACAGATGTTAGCTACCACACCTGACTGCTTTATCATTCTCTAAAGAGAAATATATTTTACATCCTTCTGGAGTTATTAACTCATTTTCTTGAAAATAATAATCTGCTGAATAGATACCCTCATTCTAGGTTTAGAAATATGTTTTAGAAAGAGGAAAATTCTGACACCTTGTTAGGATTCCTGGGCTAATAGGCAGTTTTAGTGGGGCTAAGCAATTTGTCTTCATCAGTGGAACTGAGTGAGTTTTCAAATAAAAATCACAAAACAGAAGTAAGGATGCACTTGAGCTTCTATAGGTATAGATTTAACTGTCTTGGTGTTAGTCATCATTTTCTGTTGTGAGCATATATTTCTCTTCCAAAATTACCAACACAGAGGCTACCTATCTGAAACTAATTCTGAGGTAGATTTAGTGAGATTATTTAAATTGGACCATGCTGATGATGTTTGGCTTCTGCTTCATTGCAGATAGACGTAAGATTTTTTTGTTGTTTTGTTTTTTAAAATCAAATATATAATTTGTATTTTACAGTTTATGACTTTAAATTGGCTGCTTAGCTAAGGCATTAATATATACAAATAGTCCTTTCTTTATTAATTTCCATTTTTTAGAATGGGAATTGATGACATTTTTGTTCTGAAAGTAGTCTTCTGAGTAGTGTTTGGAAACTCTTTGAATAAGCTAAATTGAGTTTCCAAAATTACTATTACAGTTGACTTAGTACAACAAAGTGATTTTGAAGCCAGAATGCCCTACTTACTTCAAACAGTATTTAGTACATTGAAACACCTGCTCCAGTAAGGAATCTGACTAGTCCCTGGAAGTTTGTTAGGCTGCTATTTGGAAGAGGCTTTAGTTTGACAAAAATATAGATTGAAAAGAAATTGAAACTAAGTGCTTTGTGTTTTTAAAATTCTGCTATTCAGAAATGCTATAAAAAAATCATTATGCTAATGAGGGTTTCAAAACAGCCCTCATTATACTTTTAGAATTTTCTGAGCTGTCTTACAGTATCTGCTCAACATTACTAAAGACTTGTTTACCAAAGATCCTTTTTTTATGTTTCCTTTTTTACCTGTCTCTATCGTAACATGTCTCACCTACCACATTCTGATTGGTATAACCAAGCAGGAGCAAGTAATTTGTAAAATTGCCTAATTGTGTGGCTAACAAAGACTCTTGATATAAAAACTCCCCCTTTCTAGAGATAACATTGTAGAGGACTGAAAATGTTCTCTGTGTTCTGTGTGTGTATATGAAAGTGAGAGATTGAGGGTCGAGAGTGGTTTTTTTTTTAAACCATGCTTAGTGTTAATAGGATGTCCTGGGCTTTATCTTTTCTGTATAGTTTTTGTTTTTTTTTGTTTTGAGATGGAGTCTCGCTCTGTCCCCATGCTGGAGTACAGTGATATGATCTCAGCTCACTGCAACCTCCGCCTCCCTGTTTCAAGTGATTCTCCTGCCTCAGCCTCCCGAGTAGCTGGGATTACAGGCACACACCACCACACTCAGCTCATTTTTGTATTTTTAGTAGAGATGGTGTTTCATCATGTTGGCCTGGATGGTCTCAATCTCCTGACCTTGTGATCCACCCGCCTTGGCCTCCCAAAGTGCTGGGATTACAGGTGTGAGCCACCGTGCCTGGCCCTTTTTTGTGTAGTTATTTAGATATGAAGATTCTCAAGTATGAAATATGTCTTTCCTGGGAACAGAAATGTGCTCAAAGGTCATAAGTTTATCAATGGAAATTATTTTATACCACTCCCAAGCCATTTTTAAGAATAGAAGGGATCCTAGGAGTAGAAAACATTAATTATATGATATATTTTTTGATTAAGTTCCAATGAGTGGTAGAAAGCAGGACTCTTGTTCTATACTGATATTCAAGAATTTGATGTTTTAGTTTCATAACTTTATCAGGTTACATCTTCATACTTACTAAACATGATTAGTTCTTGTAAAGAAAATTTCATATGTGTTGAGATTTGGAAATAGGTGAAATGTTAAATTTAAAGAAATATGGGCCAGGCATGGTGGTTCACACCTGTAATCCCAGCACTTTGGGAGGCTGAGGCAGTCAGATCGCTTGAGGTTAGGAGTTCAAGATCAGCCTAGCCAACATGGTGAAACCCTGTCTCTACTAAAAACACAAAAATTATCTGGGCGTGGTGGCGCCTGCCCGTCATCTCAGCTACTCAGGAGGTGGAGGCAGGAGAATCGCTTGAACCCAGGAAGTGGAGGTTACCATGAGCCGAGATTACTCCAGTGTACTCTAGCCTAGGCAACAGAGTTGAGACTCCATCTCAAAAAAAAAAAAAAAAAAGAAATATGATTGCTATTTTTCTCTTCCCTGGCCATGTCATTATTGCAAACATAAATTATAACAGAGGATTTTGAACTTAATTTAGAAGACAAAGTTAAAGACTTTACTGTCATCTCAGTTATTTTTAAAGATGTCTTTAGAGAGATGTTAATACAGTTATTTCTGATTTTTCTAGAGTGCTTGGTATAAATGAATGGCAGAATACAGGGTTCCAGTATGATGTCATCAGCTGCCTGAACTTGCTGGACCGCTGTGATCAGCCCCTGACTTTGTTAAAAGATATCAGAAGTGTCTTGGAGCCAACTAGAGGCAGGGTCATCCTGGCCCTGGTCCTCCCCTTTCATCCTTATGTGGAAAACGGTAAGTGTGGTCAGTCAGGCTGGCTGTTACCGAGGATAGCTGTTTATTGGTATTTGTGATTTTGTGCTGTGTACAATTAAACACTGTCTAGTATTTCTCATAATAGCCTGCAGTTTAAAGTAATCCAGTTAATCCATGTAAAACACCACCTTGGTTAATGTTCACCTTAAGGTGGACTTTATAGAGATCTAGCATTCCCCCTGCAGTAGTAATAATTAATATTTAGCTGGGTCTGACTGCTTGAGATTGAAAGCCAAAAATGCATCTGTATCTCTGGTTTTAAATGGAGCTTGAACCATTTATTTATTAGTTTTCCAACTGAATCGAGCAATAAACAGTTCCTTTAAATCTGGTCATATATACTTGCTGAATGTCATGGCTGTTTTGTTTTGTGTTTTGTATCTCTTGTGCCAGACTCTAAAAATGATAAATGCTCTTATTTGTTTTTTTCTCTTTTGAAGACCATATGTGTTGCAGCATGTATCATTTCTTTCTGTAACATTTGATTTTTTGATTGCATGGTCTTGCTTTTCAGCAATATTGAATGAAGAATATGTTAGAAGAAACGGGTTGATTTCATATCACTTCATAGTTACTGTGACTTCTGGCCATTCTGACTTAATGCCACATTAATTTATAGTTTTAGTTTATGTGGTTTGCATTTTAGGTCATCTTGAAAATTAGGACTTGAAGTCTCTTGCATTTTCATAAGTTAATGTACATTAATATACAATTATTTATTTTATGAATTATACAAGTTACTATTTAAAAATCTTTAGTGTTTCTTTTTTTTCTTTCTTTCTTTTTTTTTTTTTCCCGAGCCAGAGCTTTGCTCTGTTGCCTTGGCTGGAGTGCAGTGGCGCGATCTCGGCTCACTGCAACCTCCACCTCATGGGTTCAAGCAATTCTCCTTCCTCAGCCTCCTGTGTCCCAAGTAACTGGGACTATAGGCACATGCCACTATGCCTGGCTAACTTTTGTATTTTCAGTAGAGATGGGATTTTGCCATGTTGACCAGGCTGGTCTCTAACTCCTGATCTCAGGTGATCCTCCCGCCTCTGCCTCCCAAAATGCTGAGATTACAGGTGTGAGCCACCATGCCCGGCTGAAAAATCTTTAGATTTTCTATTTTATTGCCTCAATTGACCTTGACTTCAGAAACTCTTAAGAGCTCACAGACATTTTGAAGAAATCTATTACTATTTTGCAAATGTCGTCATCATCAAATATCATGAAAATCTATGTCTTAAGGAATAATGCCCTTGTTTCTTATAACCATTGGATTCTGTGTGGATTTGTGGTGTCACAAATTAATTTAATTTCTTGTTTGTTATTTTTTCTCCCCAGATCTTACTGCCTTCAGATTTAATTCTTGTCTTAATATTTACCAAATGGTTTCAGATTTGTGTTGATAATGGGGAAAATGGGGAATTCTTTCGATATAGAAGGGTGTGGAAAAGAACAGAGAGAACAAATCTCCCGTTTCCCATCTTAGATCTCCATTTTATGTTCCTGTTGTTGAGTGGCTTGTCATGGTAAACAAAAAATGCTTTTAAATGTGAGTGTACATATATCATCTATATGTTGCAAAATGTCCTCCTTTGTGATTCAGCAACCTGATCTTACTTCAGTGCTACTACTCCCTGTGTAATTAAGCCTCAGCTCCAGCTCTCTACACTGCACTCACTAGTCGTCAGGTTGGAAGGTCCTGCGTTCCTGTGTCCTGTTGGACAACCACATGATAGAACTTTAATGCTACTTCCTGGCATAGCAGGAGGTGAAAGAGCAGGGGGAAGAAACATCAATCTAACCACGAATTTTATTTCCTTGTGTGTCTGATGCTAAAAATGGAGAGGAAGTCAAGCTAGACAAGAGGGCAGTCTCCAGGAAGGGTGGAAAACAAGCTCCTTGATTGTGGATGTGCAGAGCTGCCTGTTGAGTCTGAGGAGTCTGGCATGTGACACACTGCAGACCTGAGACAAGAAGCCTTGTTGCTATGGGTGACTTTCAGTGACCTGTAAATTTCGCAGACGCGCCACAGCACGCTATTATTGCTTTTTTTCTCTGAGTCACTAGATCTTGATGATTTCCATGTGAAACCGTGAGGACTGGGAGATGCAAAATGGTCTTGCTGTGTAGATTTATGAATGCTGGACTGTTGGAAGATATCTGAGTGTGCTTTGCATACTTGCCTTAATTTATTTTTTTTAACTAAAAGTAGTTGTAGGTGAAATGATTACTTATATAATTGTTTTGGTAAATGACTTGAAGTTGAACCACAGCAGTTTTGCTTTTTGGAAAAAAGTAAAATGAAAAAAATATTCTAATTTCAGTTTATTTGGCTTACTGACCCAGTTTTGGCTAGGGGTTATTGAATATAGTGAGAATTATTTTAAGTACCCCCCCCCCAAAGAAGGAAAGATGTGTAGTCAAGAAAAGGATAATTATATTATAAAAATAAAAATTTAATGGTGTTTACTTTTTCAAAAATGTAATTTTTATTAAAAAGTAATTCAGTAATTTAAAAAAATAGCTCAAACAACTTACTAGAGGGTTTACAATAAAAAGTTTCTCGGCTATGCACAGTGGCTCACGCCTGTAATCCCAGCACTTTGGGAGGCCAAGGCTGGCGGATCACAAGGTCAGGAGATTAAGACCATCGTGGCTAACACGGTGAAATCCCATCTCTACTAAAAATACAAAAACAAAATTAGCTGGGCATGGTGTCGGGCGCGGTGTCCGGCGCCAATACTCCCGGCTACTCGGGAGGCTGAGGCGGGAGAATGGCGTGAACACAGGAGGCGAAGCTTGCAGTGAGCCGAGATTGCGCCACTGGACTCCAGCATGGGCGACAGAGCCAGACTCCGTCTCAAACAACAACAACAGAAAAGTTTCTCATCCAGTCCTGTTCCACATCTTGTTCAGGTTTCTTTAATATTCTTTAAAAGATAATCTATGCAAATATAAGTATGTATGTACATTTAAAAAGTTGTTTATACAGGCAGTACCCAATTATAAATACTTCTGTTGCCTTTTTCCACTTAAATGTATCTAGGAAAGTAGTTCTTACCAGCACATATGTCTCCACATGGTTGTCCAGATGTAAGCTGTAGATGCCGGAGCTGGCTTGGACTGATTCATGAGAGCTGATTGTTGTTTTGGTAGGAATTTAGTGAACTGGTTGTTAAACATGGCCATTATTGAAATTGACCATTATGGGAGTATTTACACTGTAAAAATTGACAAACACTGCAAATAGCCTTTTTCTTCTCCAAACTGGTAGTTACACATTTACCAGCACACCACTAGATGTATAACTTTACTAGAGGAGGTCTCTAGATAGCAATTTGCTTTGTAATGTTTAAAAACAAAACACCCTCCCCTCCCCTCTTTTTTCTTTTTCTTTTTTTTCTTTTCTTTTTCTTTTTCTTTCTTTTCTGACAGGGACTCGCTCTGTTGCCCAGACTGGAGTGCAGTGGTGCTATCATAGCTCACTGCAGCCTTGACCTCCTGGGCTCAAGCTGTTCTCCCACCTCAGCCTCCTGAGTAGGTGGGACTACAGGTGCATGCCACCACACCCATCTAACTGTTGTATTTTTTTGGTAGAGAGGAAGTCTGGCGGTATTGCCCAGGCTGGTCTTGAACTCCTGGGATTAAGTGATTGGCCTGCCTTGGCCTCCCAAAGTGTTGGGATTATAGGTGTGAGCCACTGCACCTGGCCTTGTTTCTAACTTTAATGAAAATATTTCTACTTTATGATGCTAATTTTTTTTTTTTTTTTTTTTTACTTGAAGTTGCTGTTGTTTGGCTTGAGATGGTTGTTTTGTTTGTTTGTTTGTTTGTTTTTGAGATGGAGTCTCACTCTGTCACTGAGGCTGGAATACGGTGGCACGATCTTGGCTTACTCACTGCAACTTCCGCCTCCTGGGTTCAAGCAATTTTCCTGCCTCAGCCCATGGAATAGCTGGGATTATAGATGTGTG
Source organism: Macaca fascicularis (assembly GCF_037993035.2). Classification (NCBI taxonomy): domain Eukaryota; kingdom Metazoa; phylum Chordata; class Mammalia; order Primates; family Cercopithecidae; genus Macaca; species Macaca fascicularis. The sequence goes on from NC_088394.1 coordinate 21,478,824, forward strand.
CCACCACACCAGGCTAATTTTTGTAGTTTTAGTAGAGACAGGGTTTCGCTATGTTGGCCAGGCTGGTCTTGAAGTCCTGACCTCAAGTGATGCCCCCGCCTCAGCCTCCCAAAGTGCTGTGATTACATTTCCCTCTTAAAGTTGTGCTATAGACTGCGTGTTTGTTGATATATATATCAACAGATATATATGTTGAGGCTCCCACCCCCTATCGTGATGGTATTAGGACGTGGGGTCTTTGGGAGGTGATTAGGATTAGATGAGATTATGAGAGCAGAGCCCTCCTGAATGGGATGAATGCCCTTTTAAGCGTTCTGAGAGACCTTGCTTCTCTCTGCCTTCTGCCATGCAAGGATACAACAAGAGGTCAGCAGCCTGTACCCTAGAAAGAGGGTCCTCACCAGAACTCAATGATGCTGGCACCCTGATCTCAGACTTCCAGCCTCCGGAACTGTGAGAAATAAATTTCTGTTATTCATAAGCCACTCAGTCTATGGTAATTTGTTTTTGTAGCTCAAACTAAAACAAGTCATTTCAGTATTAATTCTTTTTTCATTGTCATGGGAAACTCAAATCTAAACAAAGTTACAGCTTAGGCTGGGTGTGGTGGCTTATGCCTGTAATCCTAGCCCTTTGGGAGGCCAAGGTGGGCAGATCACCTGAGGTCAGGAGTTCAAGACCAGCCTGCCCAACATAGTGAAACCCCGTCTCTACTAAAAATAGAAAAAGTAGCCAGGTGTGGTGACGTGCACCTGTAATCCCAGCTACTCAGGAGACTGAGGCAGGAGAATTGCTTGAACCCTGGAGGCAGAGGTTGCATTGAGCCGAGATCACGTCATTGTACTCCAGCCTGCGCATCAAGAGTGAAACTCCTCAAGAAGAAAAAAAAAAAGTTACAGCTTAATCCTTTTCAGTGAAAATGTTTCTGGATGCTCAGATAGCAGGACAATTAATACTGTTGGGGTTTGTTGAATGGTCTTTATGGAAAGGGGTGTAGCTTCATGGTGAGGGACTGACGTATGCTACAAATTTCAATTTAAATGCTGAAGGAACATTTTTCTGTAGCAATATTGTTCAGTTGCATTTATTGAAAGGCATTTGAGGGCCTACTGTGTACCAAGTGGAAATACAGAGATAAATGAGAATCATGCTTTCGCTCTTAAAACACAGAATAGTACAGAATATAGATATCAACAGATAATGGCGGGAAATTGTGGTAAGAAATATGTCAAAGTAAGTACTGAAGAATTAGAGACGAAAAGATCTGTTAGCCTCTGGGTGAGTTAGGGAAGGTTTCATGTTGAGGTGAGCTGTGTTTGTAGTCTGAAGTGTTTTACCAGGCTGAGGGGAACAGCATGTGCAAAAGCATGAAAGTGTGAATAAGGTTTGTGTGGGGGTGGAGCAAGTTCAGTATGACCCAAGCATAGGTTGCAAAAGAGGCCTTTGATTGTGTAGTGTAGCACTCAGTAAATATTGTTGGCACCTGAAATCAATGACTGTACATTCCAAACTAATCTGAAAGCTATTTCCTTTTGATGTGGGTTTGGTTTTCTTGTTAATTTCGAAATATACTTTTGAACACTGAGATCTCTGAAACTGCTAGATCTCTAGAAGTGTAATTTGGAAAGAAACTTGCTTGTAGCTTTAACAAAATAAGGAATTTCCCAAATAAAACTTGTTTTGAAGTTTGAAAATAAATACTGTTGGTGGGATAGATGAATAAATGAATGAATACTGTGTATACACCAGATATTCTTACATATGACCTAGAGGAATGGAACTCTTTGCAAAAGTATATTTCATATTTCAGCTTCAAAATCGATCTTTGAAACATGGTCCTTGCTTACATGGGAAAGGCATATTGTGAGTCAAATACTAGTTTATCTTAGGGATTTTGTCTCCTGGTTAGTTACACAATGAACAGTGTATTTTCAGCCCTGAAATTCAGTACCAAAATGTAATGCCTCCCAGAAATTAAAAATAAATGATTGAATTCAACACTTCTGTTCATTTTGATGGTATTAGTGTTTGCCCTTTTTTGCAGTCTGGCTTAGAAGCTTATTACTTTACCTGAGCTAGTGGTCTCAGAGTGGGGAAGTATACACTGCAGAGTACACAAAACAGTTTATTTTGGAATATGGCAGGAAAATATTAGCATTTTTTATTTATATTGCTGCTTATGCCATTGTTTAATTTCTGTTTTTGTGTATAAGGTACAAACGTACATATTCACGCATATACTGTATACAAAACACATGTAACCCCACACATATACACATGTGCAGTCACATATATACACTGATACACATAAAAAAATGAGGTTCCATGCTGCCTCCTTTCCTCTGCCCATTTTTCTGGGCACATATGATCAGGAAAGTTTGATACCACTGATTTAAACCATCAATGCAAAAACACTTTCAAAGGAATCTTAAAGTATTTTAAAATTCTAAGTTTTATAAAGAATACACCTTAGGCAATACCAGTTTAAAAGAAACACTTTAATGAAATAAACACAGTAGGTTGTAAGGTTGTAATTTGTGTCTAATAATGAATGCATACTTATGGGCACTTTAGATTTTTTTATACCAAAGTAGCTTTCAAAGGACAATTTATGTCATGTTTTCTTAGTGAAGTGGTAATGAATTCCATAAATATCCTTGCTGTACCATGAATCCTATCTGACATTTCCCTCCTAAATTGGTTAAAAATCAGTATTATAGGCTGGGCGCAGTGGCTCACACCTGTAATCCCAGCTTTGGGAGGCCAAGGCGGGCAGATCATTTGAGGTCAGGAGTTTGAGACTAGCCAGGCCAACATGGCGAAACCCCATCTCTACTAAAAATACACACAAAAAAAAAAAAAGAAAAAAAAGAAAAAAATTAGCTGGGCATGGTGGCGCGCACCTGTAATCCCAGCTACTTGGGAAACTGAGGCAGAAGAATGGCATGAACCTGGGAGGTGGAGGTTGTAGTGAGCCGGATCGCACCACTGCACTCCAGCCTGGGCAACCGAATGAGACTTTGTCTCAAAAAAAACAAAAGAAAAAAAATCAGTATTACAAACGTGCTTGTAAAGTAGATGTGTTGCCCACATCTTCCCTGGTGCTGTTACTTGGCACAACACTGACATCTAGAGTCAGTTGTGGCTTATTTGTTCTGAAGTTTCCTCTGTTTAACCTTCAGCTTTGGATTTTCTGTATTTTGGCTTTTATGGTCTTACTGTAGCCACTATTCTATTCTCCTTTTGCTGGTAGCATGATGTTTCATACCCTGGCAGGCAAATGTGCGTTACCCCATTGCCCCATTACAACATCAGAGGGAAAAACTTTGACTAAGGTGCTTTTCAAAATGAATGTCTCTAACTCAAATTTTGTTACGTTGCTCCCTCTCAACTTATTTTGATTGTCCCAAGACTTCCACAAACCATAAAGGTGATTCTTCCACTCAAGACTGAGGCATATGGTTTGGCTTCAGATTTTCAGGATGGCAGTCATCACACATCTCATGTTGAATAAAGCAAACTCAGGATACATGTTTAAAATAGATTTTTTTTTTTCCCTTGGCAAATTTGGAAGGTATTTTTCAGTTGTATTTTGTTGGGTTTTGGTATTTTGATAATGACTGTTATAGTTTCCTTACATTCTGGCATCCTTCTTTGTAGCCAGTTGTCTTTTCTGTTTACCTTTATTTTTTTTAAGACCTGATGATATATGTTCATTAACACTGCCATAGTTCCTGGAGTTGGATTTTCAGTGACTTAATTGAAAATTAAAACGTTTCTATGGTCTTTCATAGTTGGAAAGTACCCTTCTGTTTTCATAAGTGGTGTTGTCTTTCTCCTGCAATAATAAATAAATAGAAAGCCATATTTAAGGTTATGTAACCAATGAAGCCACCTGCCAAGGAACATGCAAACCATTGGGCCATCTTGGATTCTGGGTCCTAAGTGCCCATACAGTAATCTTAAAGGCCAGGTTACCATTTCCCCATCCGTATATAGAGTAGGATGTGGGAACTGAAAAATCTTTGTTTTTTTTGTTTTGTTTTTTTTTGTTTGTTTGTTTGGATGCTATTGTCAACATCCTGGCTGGGAGCTTTACAATTCTCACTTCTAAGACTGCTTTCAGGCCACATACCTTGGCCTTGTTGTTGAAAACATGTCCCAGCCTCAGAAAGAAAAATGATTTATAATTACTCAGCATGGCATCTTAGTAATTAGACGACCTATCATCTTTATGTATTCATATATACACTGGAGGATGAAACGACTACTTAAGACGATATTCTTTCCTTGGCAGAAATCCTTTGTAAAAGTTAGATTTTTAGCGCTTGCTTTGGCAGCACATACACTAAAATTGGAACAATATAGAGAAGATTAGCATGGCCCCTGGGCAAGGGTGACACACAAATTCGTGAAGCATTCCATATTTTTTAAAAAGAAAAAAATTAAAGTAAAAGTTGGACTTAAAAAAAGTCGCCTTATTTCAGTCTCCTGATGCATTTGCCCTCTTGGCTGCTGTTTAAGAGGAAAATATCTTTACTAGTGTATCAGTTCAGCTTATTTTGTGCTCGCTTTGGCAGCACATACACTAAAATTGGAATGATACAGAGAAGATTAGCATGGCTCTTGCACACAGATGACATGTAAATTTGTGAAGCATTCCATAAATTTTATTTATTTATTTATTTATTTATTTATTTATTTGTTTATTTATTTTTTGAGACGGAGTCTCGCTCTGTCGCCCAGGCTGGAGTGCAGTGGCCAGATCGCAGCTCACTGCAAGCTCCGCCTCCCGGGTTCACGCCATTCTCCGGCCTCAGCCTCCCGAGTAGCTGGGACTACAGGCGCCCGCCACCTCGCCCGGCTATTTTTTGTATTTCTTAGTAGAGACGGGGTTTCACCGTGTTAGCCAGGATGGTCTCGATCTCCTGACCTCGTGATCCGCCCATCTCGGCCTCCCAAAGTGCTGGGATTACAGGCTTGAGCCACCGCGCCCGGCCTCCATAAATTTTAAAAAATAAATAAAAATAGGCCAGGCGCGGTGGCTCACGCCTGTAATCCCAGCACTTTGGGAGGCGGAGGCGGGGGAATCACGAGGTCAGGAGATCGAGACCATCCTGGCTAATACAGTGAAACCCCATCTCTACTAAAAATACAAAAAATTAGCTGGGCGTGGTGGCGGGCGCCTGTGGTCCCAGCTACTTGGGAGGCTGAGGCAGCAGAATGGCGTGAATCCAGAAGGCAGAGCTTACAGTGAGCAGAGATGGCGCCACTGCACTCCATCCTGGGAGACAGAGCTAGACTCCGTAAATAAATAAAAATAAAAATAAATTAACCTTATTTTGTATACATTTTAGCTTATTTGAGCTATTTCATCATGCATCATGGAAAGAAAGTATCTGTTCTGCTGGAATTAAGATAACATTTCGTTTGTAGAACCTGTATATAAGCCGGGCGCGGTGGCTCAAGCCTGTAATCCCAGCACTTTGGGAGGCCGAGACGGGCGGATCACGAGGTCAGGAGATCGAGACCATCCTGGCGAACACGGTGAAACCCCGTCTCTACTAAAAAGCACAAAATCTAGCCGGGCGAGGTGGCGGGCGCCTGTAGTCCCAGCTACTGAGGAGCCTGAGGCAGGAGAATGGCGTGAACCCGGGAGGCGGAGCTTGCAGTGAGCTGAGATCGCGCCACTGCACTCCAGCCTGGGCGACAGAGCGAGACTTTTTTCAAAAAAAAAGAAGAAAAAAAAAAGACTTTAAAGAAATACTTTCGACCTGGCGCAGTGGCTCACGCCTGTAATCCCAGCACTTTGGGGGGCCTAGGTGGGCGGATCATGAGGTCAGAATATCGAGACCATCCTAGCTAACACGGTGAAACCCTGTCTCTACTAAAAAATACAAAAAATTAGCCAGGCGTAGTGGCGGGCGCCTGCAGTCCCAACTACTCACTTGGGAGGCTGAGGCAGGGGAATGGCGTGAACCTGGGAGGCGGAGCTTGCAGTGAGCCAAGATTGCTCCACTGCACTTCAGCCTGGGCGACAGAGTGAGACTCTGTCTCAGAAAGAAAAAAAAAAAAAGGAAAGAAATACTTTCAGGATGTGTTATAGGTATAGATATATTCTTCTTTTCAGTTCAACTCCAGACACTGGAGAAATACTCATTTTTTAGTATCATTAGCTGCATGTTTTCTAATGTAAATTTATTTTCACCTTATAAGTAATAAGTAATTTTTTTCATAATTTGACCCACAAACGTTTGCAGTATCTACTGAATGCCCACCACTGCATGCAGGATACCGTACAGAGTAGCTTTTAATCCGTCCTTTTAAAGCATCATTGTCTGTATTGAGAACATTGCTGGTGTCCAATGTGTTTCTGAAAGTTTCCATGTCACTAAGAAGCCAGCCTGGGGCTATTTAATATTCTATCAGATATCTTTTGTTATGTATTTATTAAAACAGGTTCTATATAAAAATGCATTTCATGTGAAAGTTCTCTTTCATTGGGAGGCTGAGACAGGCGGATCACGAGGTCAGGAGATCGAGACCATCCTGGGTAACCCGGTGAAACCCCGTCTCTACTAAAAAAATACAAAAAAAACTAGCCGGGCGAGATGGCGGGCGCCTGTAGTCCCAGCTACTCGGGAGGCTGAGGCAGGAGAATGGCCTAAACCCGGGAGGCGGAGCTTGAAGTGATCTGAGATCCGGCCACTGCACTCCAGCCTGGGCGACAGAGCAAGACTCCGTCTCAAAAAAAAAAAAAAGAACTCTTTCAGACTCTTCTGAAGGAAAACATGGTTATTGACAGCTCCTTGGCAGCTTAGTTTTTTCAAACATGCTTTATATCTGTATTTACTTTTTTTTTTTTTTTTTTGATATTTTACACTTACAGATCGTTGGTTTGTTTCCACATGTCTCTTATGGTATAGTTCTTGAGCAATTTCCTGAAAAATACGCCGAACACTCTTCTTCTATAAAGACAAACGAGAAAAAAAAATCTCTCCTTTGGGAATATAAGTGATGATAACTACACATCATCAGAACTTTTCTTGCTTTATTGTCACCAGTCTCAAAAACTACTGCCTCCCCCAACACATCTATGCCTACCGTTAACTCTTTTGTATTTGAGAACTTTAAATGGAATTTATGGTTGAGAACTGTCCAATTTAAGTCACAGTTTACCCCTTGAGATTATTTTGTCATTGAGTTTCTCAACAATAGGAAACAGTATCTATGGTTGAAAATTACCTTGATACTCTGTTTAAACTTAACATTTAAATATTTAAAAACTAAAAATATTTCAGTTTTGAAATAGTTACAAACAGCCACAATTTAAAAAATGTTTTGCAAGTGTTGGTCTGTACCTTTTGTGAGTCTTCTTTTATTTCTTTGTTTCTTAGAGGTTTGGATTTTGACTGCCAAGAAGAGAAGGAAAGTCTGTGAAACATTGTATGTACTCATAACAATGGCGGCAGGTATCACATGCCCTAATAAGATTAAACTAACTTAATATTTAAATGATATACAATAAGAGTTAATAAGTTTTACATCATTTCCGAGATGCTTTTATGCCATTAAAAACTAATTGAACAAACTGATGTTGATTGTAGGATTTATAGTAGTCCTAACATAATGGTATATATCTCCCTTCTTATACGCATAGCCAAAAGGTTTTCTTTCTCAATAACGTTAGCCCTTTTTGAAGATTTTAAGGCGGCTTTTAGTCTCTTCATCAACCCATTTTTGTTCTTCAAGACTGTTCTTAAAGCTTTCGTAGATAACAGTAATATCTTACCCCCCACCTGCCCACACCTCACCCCTACAGCAGAAAGATAGCATAGTGGATGGCTCTCTTCTTAATCCCATGTTACTGGGCTTTAAAGAGAAAACACTGCAAATTGTGTCCTCTGGCTAATAATTTCAGGGATGAGAATGTATGATGCTTTCTTCGAGAGAACTCTTCTGCAGGTGGTGTTCCCTGCAGGTGGCGTTCCCTGCAGATGCACAGGAAAACATTAATTAGGGAGCTCTTGCTGAGGCCCGTAACTTGCGGAGAGATGGAAATTATTTTTCCTTTTGATAATATTCAAGGATATAGGGACACTGCATGCGAGAAGATTTGACTTACTTTGGAGAGGAGTATGAAGGCCACGCCTACACCGGTCACATAGACAGAGAGCAGTGATACAAGAGCTGTCAGGAAGCTCCACAGTTCCTTGCTGAGCAGCTTAATTTCTTAATTACAAAAACAGAAACACAGTCACTATTAAAGCCTGTTTTTTCAAATACATGAGTATAAGGTATCCTTGACACAGCATGTTAGAGGTGAAACGTGAACTTACTCTGCTTGCCTATTCATAAACTAGACCTCAAAAGGTACTCAAGTATGTGATAGTTAATGCCAGTTCATCAGTTCTTTAAATATGTTAAACCAAAAATGTTACTTGTTTTTAAAAATTAAAAAAAATCAACCAACCATTTGTCGTATTGCTGAGCATCACTTTTTAGATAAAGGATTATTCAAAGTTAGATAAACATTTCCAGACAGTTTGTTCAAGGGCATCTAAAATCTCTTTTGGTAGAAATGGTTTACCAGCATCATCAAGAGCCTGCCTATGTGGTTAAGATATTTTCACATGTATTTGTTAAGGATGATATTTATAACCTTGGAACTGGTACACATAGCTGAAGAGTCCATCTGTGAAAGAACCTGGGAAGGCCATACATTGAGGAGCGCAGTGCTCACTGCGTGCTTGAAAGACAGGCACTTTTACCGAATGTGCTCTTCTTTTCTTTATGATAAAATTCTGGAAATAGAGTTATTGAACCCATTTTCACATTCGGAATTTCTCTGTCCTTGCAGAAATTGTCTTGTGCTCTGGGTAGGGGATTAAGTAACATGCCATGTCTCCAATTACCTGACTATTTGGAGTACAAAATACAATTAGATTTGTACTTAATGTCTGAATAGCCAGTACTTTCCAACTAAATATCCCATAGAAGAGGCTGGGCATGATTGCTCATGCCTGTAATCCCAGCACTTTGGGAGGCTGAGGCGGGCAGATCACTTGAGGTCAGGAGTTTGAGACCAGCCTGGCCAACATGGTGAAACTCCGTCTCTACTAAAAATACAAAAATTAGCTGGGCGTGGTGGCACATGCCTGTAATCCCAGCTACTCAGGAGGTTGAGGCAGGAGAATCACTTGAACCTGGAAGGTGGAGGTTGGTTGCAGTGAGCTGAGATCATGCCACTGCAGTCCAGCCTGGGCGACAGAGCAAGACTCTTGTCTTAAAAAAAAAAAAAAAAAAAAAAAAAAATCCCACAGATGCTTATCCTGTGAATGCAATTTATGCAGCATGCATTTTTATTTGTGAAACTAACAAATTAACCACATCTATATAACTTAAATAAAAAAGCTTCAGTGCTAAATTAAGAGCTCTGTAGAAAAGACAGGAAGTTGCCATGTCTGCCTTAACACTTTCAATTCTGCCTTTCACTTTCACTTCACTTTATATAAGCCTTGCAGTTTTGAGATCTTCATCTTTTCACAAGCCATTTTCCCTTTTGACTAACATGTTATTAGAAGGCTAATGCAGTGAGACATACCAGTCTCTAAAGCTGTGTGTGTTTTCATATCAGTAGCTAACATTTATTATTTGCTATATGTCAGGCACTATTAAAAATGCTTTAGGTGCCTTAACTTGTTTATAATTTAGCTGACAGCTGAGAATAAACTAAGGTTAAATGACATTTGAATATCAAAAGCCCGTTAGAACCCTAGTAGTTTAAAAGCAGGGATTATAATACTGGATGATCCCCCTTCCTCAGAGTCCTGTTTTGAAATCAAAGGGCTGGTCGATTTTGAGTTCATGTTTTAACAATCTCAGTGCTCATCGTACCAGGGTACTTCCTACGGGAAGAGACCCCAATAAGGTGAGGAATTGCTGCTGTTCTCTTTGTTCTTTCAGAATCATGTAAAGCTTTTTCTCTGAAATTCCCTTTTTTTTTTTTTTTCTTGGAAATTTCTTAATCTCAGTCTACTCAAGGGAATGACTTGGTGAAATTACTGATAGGATTTAGCTGTGTTTGATGGCCTTGCTCGGGTGAGGAATTGTCATGGGTTTTATCAAATCTCAGGAAGTGAGAGTCATCACTTTCCGTTCACTGATGACCAGGCGGAATGGGAAGGGTCAGGGATCCCTTAGTAGCTTCCCTCCCAATCTGTGCTTCTTTTCCATGTTGCATAGTTTCTCTGGGTCCAGTTTATTGATCTTCTACACTTCTCTAGTGCTTTGGTCTAGGTGGTGCATTACCAGACTAGTTCCTGAGAAAGCTGATAGTTACTCACCACAAGCTTCCCTTTGGACATGGTACTTTATGCTAAGTCACTGTGATATACAAAAGGGATGAACATGGCTGGTTAGCTGCCACTATGGAGAGAGAATAGAGCACCCAGCAAATCACTGACTTGTGTTCGTGGATGTTCGAGATAGATTGGAGTAGTTCTTTGGTTTTGTTTTTCTGAGACAGAGTCTTGCTCTGTCGCCCAGGCTGGAGTGCAGTAGTGTGATCTCGGCTCACTGCAGCCTTCGCCTCCTGGGTTACAAGCAATTCTCCTGCCTCGGCCTCCCAAGTAGCTGGGACTACAGGTGCATGCCACCACACTCAGCTAAGTTCTGTATTTTGAGTAGAGATGGGGTTTTACCATGTTGACTAGGCTGGTCTTGAACTCCCGACCTCAAGTGATTTTGCCTGCCTCAGCCTCCCAAAGTGCTGGGATTACAGGTGTGAACCACCACACCCAGCCAGTTGGAGTAGTTCTTTAGTCCAAACCTCATGGTGACTTGTGCTCAGATCACACCCTTCACTGGCTAGGGTATTAACATAGCAAATTTATCTCCTGATTTCTGCTTGTGAGTGAGGTAATGGTTTTACAGGCCTGAACAAGATGCAGTGATGCACTGAAATAAAGCCTCGCTGACTGACCTCTTACCACCAGTGTGGTCCCTCCTCCCGTCTGCTTAGCTCTCGCTTCCGGCACACTGGGGAATGCTATTCCACAGATGTAAATTGCACTGTCGTTTGCAGTCACTCTGTTTACAGTGAGGGAAACTTGGTTTTCCATGAAGGCTTCCCTCACTGTGAACTTGTCTGCCTCACTTTTGCACCCGTCCAAGCACAGGTTCTCAGGCTGTTGAGTCCCGTAGCGAAACCACAGGCGTGTTGGTTGCTCAGAAGGGCATCCGGTTGCGGAGAAGGTACACTTTATGGTGACGGCCTCGTGAGTGTAGTCCACTTCTAGGTACCATGGTTGTGTGACAGAGACAGTACAGGCGCCCACAGCACCTGCGGGAGGAAGCAGATGAGTGGGTTAATGGGCCTGTCACCTCACTGTCTGCGCTTTTATTTTACTTATATTTTTGAGTTAGGAAACCCAGCCATTCTGTTATTTTTCTTACCTTAATTCCAATATAAATAAGACTAAAAACAGACACCAGTGGTCCTCACTTGTCCCAACTCCTGTTTTTTGACCTTGACTTGCTGGGTCACATGATGTCTGTTGACTTGAGGCCAGCCCTAGAGAGGCTTCAGGGGAACAGAGCCCTGCACAGAGGTGGCACTGTATTGGAGTCAGAAGTTTGGGGTCTGTCTGTGACTCTTGCTCCTTACAAGCTTTCCTTCGATCCAGTCACTTAATCTCCCAGCCCACCTTCTTGTCCACACCCTGGCCTCCCCAGAGTGCTGTGCTCAGTGTGGTAACCTGTGTCCCCAGACAAACGCTGCTGTCGCTGATGGAGCCTATGAACAGCAGCGATGTTTGTGCTTTGTGGGAGTTGAGATCGCCAGGAATTCATGGCCATTCACAATTGTTCCTTTGTGAGCCTCATGTCCCTTTGGGAAACATGATAAAAGGCAAGATGTACACCTGTGGAAATGCAGCCCTGGCTTAGCCTACCATGTCTTTGATTACTGAGCAGGGACCAAATGAGCTCGCCAGGCCATAGCTAAGCAGATTTGGTTTCTTCCTGGCGTGTGTGCTGCATTGTAGGCCCTTGTAGCATTTATCTTATTTAATTAACAGGATTGTGATAAAGGGCACAGACTTGAGTTCAGATCCTAGCTCTGCCTGTTCCCAGCATTATAATCTCAGGATCTCAATTTCCTCATTAGCAAATGATGATAGTGTTGTTGACCTCATGCAGTTAGTGTGACATTCAAGACGATGCCTAGGAAGTGTTTACCTGCCTAAGCTATAGTAAGTATTAAATACAAGGGAGCGATTGCTGCTGCAGCCGCCACTGCTACTGTTTCCACAGTGTCACATGGCTGTTTGAGAGATGGTTGTGGATGTCTATCCACGAGGTGTTCACAGAGCTGGGATGAGTCACCCAGTCCAGTGCACTGTCCACCATGTGGTGCTCTTCCAAGTTACGAGGATTGAGTCCCCCACCTTGGCCTTCATATCCCGGGCATGTGAAGCTGGAAAGCCACTGGAGTGCACAAATGGAAAGACCCACCCTAAACCCTTCTTGCGGCAGGGGAGGCCATAGGTAAAATAGTATTGGTTGAGACAAATTGGAATTTGTCAAGTTTTTGGTCTGACTTCCGCCTGGTCATATGTTCCCAAATGGTCCTATTTGTGTGAGTTTGTCCTTTGCTACTGTAAATGAAATTGACAAGTCATCCAGGTGGACTGATGCTTACTTTTCAGACAGGGGCGTTTTTTCTCTTACCGTTTTTCTTATGGATCCCCATTCATAACAGCAGAGGAATTAAAGTTAGAATCATGGCGTTTGTGATGCGAGTCTCTTCTCACCATGTGTTTTTGTTTTTGTTTTTGTTTTTTAGACAGAGTCTCTGTCTCCCAGGCTGGAGTGCAGTGGCGCAATCATGACTCACTGCAACCCTGACCTCCTGCCTTAGCTTCTCAAAAGTAGCTGGGACTACAGGCATGCAGCACTGTGCCCAGCTAATTTTTGTATTTTTTGTAGAGACAGGTCTCGCCTTGTTGCCCAGGCTGGTCTTGAACCTCTAAACTCAAGCGACCCACTTGCCTCGGCCTTCCAAAGTGCTGGGATTACAAGTGTGAGCCACTGTGCCTGGCTTTCTTCTCATCATGTTATATTTTAGTATTTGTGCAATGTGAGATGAGCTGGGAGCTCTGTGGTGACCTGATAAATGCAAACCAGACAAGAGGGTGCAGTCATCTGGAGGAGGCCTGCAAGCTTCTCAGAGCCTCGTGTCTGCGGGAGGCCCAGCTCAGCTCCATCTCCAGCCAAGGGGATTGGATCCCCTCTAAGTCTGATAAATACAACCTCATGTCTCCTGCCCAGACTCAAGCACCTTACAAGTACAGTGAAACATTTTATAGTATATTCTGAGTGGAAATTTAAAATGGAATTGGGTCTGCCAAAACTTAGCAAGGTTAATCACTGTCTCAGTCTCAAGTTATCTTTCGGATAATGTTTTTATTTTTATTTATAAAATTATTTTTAAAAAGTGGACGATTCCATTATTTACACATTTTTATTTTTGAGATAGGGTCCCACTGTGTCGCCCAAACTGGAATGCAGTGGTGTAATCTCGGCTTACTGTAGCCTTTGTCTCCTGGGCTCAAGCAATCCTCTCACCGCAGCCTCTGGAGTAGCTGAGACTACAGGTGTGCACCACCATGCCTGGCTAATTTTTTAATTTTTGGTAGAGACAGGGTTTTGTGATGTTGGCCAGCCTGGTCTTACACTCCTGGGCTCAAGCAATCCACTTGCCTCAGCCTTCCAAATCAGGTAGTGTTTCTAAAAGGGAAGCTAAAGAGCCAGGTGTGGTGGTGTGGCCATTAGTCACCGCTACTCAGGAGGCTGTGATGGGAAGCTGATTGAGCCCAGGAATTCCAGGCTGCAGTGAGCTGTGATGGCACCACTGCACTCCAGCCTAGGCAACACTGTGAGACCCTGTCTCTATAAAAGGAATAGAGGCTGGGCGTGGTGGCTCACGCCTGTAATCCTAGCGCTTTGGGATGCCGAGGTGGGCAGATCACCTGAGGTCAGGAGTTCGAGACTAGCCTGGCCAACATGGTAAAACCCTGTCTTTATTAAAAATACAAAAAGTTAGCCAGGTGTGATGGTGGATGCCTGTAATCCCAGCTACTTGGGAGGCTGAAGCAGAAGAATCGCTTGAATGTGGGAGTCAGAGGTTGCAGTGAGCCAAGATTGTGCCACTGCACTCCAGCCTGGGTGAAAGAGGGAGACTCTTGTCTCAAAAAAAAAAAAAAAAAAAAAAAGGGTTGGTGTGGGGGGCGGGTAGCTGACTTTTAACACTTTTCTTTAAAAACTAGTAATATAGGATAAAAACAGGTAATTGTAACTTTGGAATTTCCTATCTCTACTTATTTCCACCTTCTTCCCAATTAGTCTGAGTGTGGGAGAAAACCAATTGTAATGATTTCCTATGTGAGCGGGGACTTGTGATGAAACTGTGGTTCCCTCCCCCTACCAGTTAGGCAACCTATTAACAAAAAAGAGAAGTTTGGATATGTCACACCACAGCCTGCTTCTGTGAACAATTTCTTTTAAGAAGCCTCATATTCTAGGAATTGTTTTTTAAAAACAGTATCCAATGAAAAGGTTGAAAATTTATTTCCTCTGTGGAGGGAATAAAAAGATTATTATTATTATTTAAAAAAACCATATTGAGGCTGGACATGGTGGCTCACGCCTGTAATCCCAGCACTTTGGGAGGCCGAGGTGGGCGGATCATGAGGTCAGGAGATTGAGACCATCCTGGCTAACATGGTGAAACCCTGTCTCTACTAAAAATATAAAAACTTAGCCGGGTGTGGCAGCGGGCGCCTGTAGTCTCAGCTACTTGGGAGGCTGAGGCAGGAGAATGGCGTGAACCTGGGAGGCGGAGCTTGCAGTGAGCCAAGATCGCACCACTGCACTCCAGCCTGGGCGACAGCGTGAGGCTCTGTCTCAAAACAAACAAACAAACAAACCATATTGAAAGTAAGTAGAGAACTAATTCTTGACATTTAAACAAAGCTGTCTATCTAGTAAGTAAGAACTAAGTAAATGTCTTGCCATGTTGCCCAGGCTGGAGTGCAGTGACATGATCACAGCTCCCTGTAGCCTCAAACTCCTGGGCTCAAGTGATCCTCCTGCCTCAGCCTCCCAAGTAGGTGGGGCTGCAGGTGCATGCCATCACACCCAGCTATTTTTTTTATTGTGTAGAAATGGGGGTCTCGTTATGTTGTTCATGCTGGTCTTGAACTCCTGGGCTCAAGCGATCCTCCCACCTTGGCCCCCAAACAGGCGTGAACCACCACGCCCGGCCCAAAGCTTTGTTTATGATATTAGATTTCAAATTTCTAACATATCAAAGTAGCAAAGTAGTACAGTCAGCCCCCTGCCATCACATGGCTTTGACCCAATCTTGTTTCTTTTCTCCTCCCACCTACTCCCTCACTCCCATATTATTTTAGAGCAAATTCCATCCATTTTATCTGCATGTCTTTCAGAATATATCTCTAAAAGACAATAATTCTTCTTTAAAATAATGCTAATTAAAAGTCTATGAAAGTAATATATACTTATTAGCAAAAAACAGATTATTAAAAGTAGAAGCAAAAAGTCACCCATAGTCCTTTTGCCTGAAATAACTCCCATTAACATTTTGATGTATTTCTTCACAGATGAGAAAAAATTAATTTTAAGAACTTTTCCCCCTTCCCTGCCCTATAATTCAAATTGTGTGGGCAAATCTGAGATTATTAGATGCATTGGAAATACTTTCTCTTTTGTAGATAAAAAAACGGGTAGGCAGAATTTTAAAAACATATATTATGGGATTGCTATTCTCTATATAAGGAGTCGTGGCAGTTTTTTTTCTTAAATGAAAAGTACTTTTATAGAAATTGTTCTTTGAAAATATTCAGCAAATAATTGTTTATTGCTTTCTATGTGCAGATCAAGTTAGTATGATAAATTGTTGATGTACCTACAATTTTAAGAATATTTTCAGCCCTTTGTTTGGTCTGATTGTCTCCAAAGCGGCATAATAGCAAAGAGACTTTTCAAGGTTAATATGAAACTTTTTCTCAGCTATTTTTTTATTATCTATTTCTCAGGGGAAAAGGGAAACTTATCCTCTTAGGCAGTTTCCATAATGTTATACATTTAAAAATTAATCTGAAGGAGCTTAAAATATAAATGCATTAGGTGAAAAATAGCAATTGATTTAAATAAAATGAAGGAGGAGAAGAAAAAGAACCTTACCGACACAAAATAGAATGAGGTTGGTTTGCAGATGGCGCGCGATGTTGCTTCTGCTCACAGTCCCCATTTCTGTGTGTGCCGGGGCGGGCTGGGGTGTGTATTTGAAAGGAAAGTTGGCTTTCTTTTTTCAGAAGGGAAGAGCTGAAGAGAGGAACCTCTTATGAAGGAACCATAATCAGGAACTTTTTGAAATTGTGCAAGGATGGTATATAACTCAGCTTCACCATTTAACGTTGAGATTTTGGCCTGGAGCACATTTAGAAATGTGCATATCATTTTTTTTTCATGGATTTTACAGTCCTCATAGGTGTTAGATGTTTTTGGGTGAGATTTTGATTTACACGTAGCACATATTCCCAGGAAGAAGGAGTATTGTTTGACAGATAATTCATACTTGGATTTTTCAGAACAGTTCAGTCACCGTCCAGGGTATCTGCTGTGGGTGCCACTCTGGGCCAGTAACTGCTGGGAACAAAGACACAGCAGAAGGAGAAGTGGCTTTGTGTAGAGACAAGAGAAAAGTTAGTAAACAACACATTCTAATGCAGTGAAGAAGTAAATTGTCTATTATTAACTTTTTGTACTCCAGTTTTGAATCCAAAGACACCTGCCTTCCCCCCTTTTTTTGAGACAGGGTCTCTATCACCCAGGTGGGAGTGCAGTGGCAAGATTCAGCTCATTGCAGCCTCAGCTTCCTGAGTAGCTGGGACTACAGGTGTGCACCACCACCCCTGGCCAATTTTTATTTTTTTGTAGATTCTGTGTTGTCTAGGCTAGTCCTGGCCTCAAGCAATTCCCCTGCCTTCGCCTCCCAAAGTGTTAGGATTACAGGTGTGAGCCACTGTGCCTGGCCCAAAGACCCCCTTTTAATATGTTGAGAAACAAATACGTGGGTCCTCTGTCCTCCGTGTCCTCTACCCCAGTGCTTAGTAGTGATTCAGTAAGGGTCTTCTTTGTAAGGCTGCAGAAACAGACTCAGGCTGACTTAAACAAAAGGAAATTTATGCAAGCATTTGAAGGTAGCTCCTAGAGTCACTGGGAGGGCTGGTGAATCTTGTATGGGATCCACAGCCAGGAAGAATGCCTCAAATCACACCGTAAACAGGTCTGAAGAGGATGCTGCTGCCACTGCCAAACACTAGGTGCCATCAGCCCTTTCGTCAGCATCCCTCAACCATTGCCCCGGCCCCTTGGTCTCACTGCCGTTACTCCACCCCCAGAGAAGGAGAAGCTCACATCCCCACTGCTCTGGGTCACTGGCTCTCCATTCCAGGGCGTGGGCAAGTGTGCCTGGCTCAGGCTGCATGCCAGTGCCTCAGCTGCACGGCAGGCCAGGAAAGCGGCTCCCAGGCCTTGCCTCTCTCCCAGACTCTGGGCAGGCAATTCCCCAGACATGGGAAGAGTGTCATCTGCACCACTGAAAATTATGAAAAATCTCTCCACCATGATATGATGTCTGCCCTTGGCATCTGCTCATGATATATTTTCTCATTAACAGAAAGACAGAAAGTTATTCGCAATCTGGTTTTTTTTTTTTTTTTTGGAGATGGAGTCTCGTTCTGTCACCCAGGCTGGAGTGCAGTGGCATGATCTTCGCTCACTACAAGCTCCACCTCCCAGGTTCACACCGTTCTTCTGCCTCAGCCTCCCAAGTAGCTGGGACTACAGGTGCATGCCGCTACGCCTGGCTGGTTTTTTTGTATTTTTTTTTAGTAGAAACGGGGTTTCACCGTGTTAGCCAGGATGGTATTGATCTCCTGACCTCGTGATCCACCCGCCTTGGCTTCCCAAAGTGCTGGGATTACAGGTGTGAGTCACCACGCCTAGCCTCAATCTGGTTTTAACATTTCAACAGATGTATGTAGTTTTTGTATCACCATAGTACCTAAAAAGTACCCCCAAAGTTAAATATACTACCATCTCTGTGTGTGTCTATAGTCAGTGCCAGGTTTGTATGTGAATTTGAGGACCTTCCCTAGTTCCCTCGTCCCCCAGGCATCTTCTGCTCATGTTTGGAAATGACTGATAGAGGCTTCATCTCTAGTCGAAGAAATGCCGGACAGTGCATCCATCCTACTGTTCCACCTCTTTCTGGTCCTGGAGCTTAATGTTAATAAAATTGTTCTGAAAAGGCAAGGAATGAGTCAGTTTCCCTTGAAAAACTCCGTGATGATCTGTTTTTATAAATTAAAATCCTTCATGAGCTGTTTTTATTTTCAGCCTAATAAATCTCTTTGGGTAATAAGTTGCCTAAGTTTACTACACCAGTGGTATTTTCTTGCATTTGTCCAAAACTGTCTTTCAAATATTACATGTTACTCTCAGTTGCAGTATTCCAGCATTTAATAACCAGTTTTCTAAACCCATTAACCATTACACCCCCCAGTCAGTCTACTGGCAGATACTACCCAAAACTGTCAGAGAAGATAACAGTGTGGGCCTTGGATCCAGACAAACCTGGGCTTACGTTTCCGTGCTGACACTCATTAACCTTGCAAGTGTGGGCAAGTTCTTCAGCCCTTCTGAGTCTATTCTTTTTACCTCTGTGCCCACCTGTCTCAAAGAGTACCTGGGAAGTATGAAAGAGGTAACTCATGAAGCCCTCAGGCCTGGAACATACCAAGTCCTTGGTGGATATGGCTCCTCCCTGCTTCCCTCTTTAAATCACTTGTTTGTTCAAGAATTTAACTGAATGTTTTTATTTGTATTAGTAGGTGGCAAGTGGGAGAAACCATCAGAAATTTTGGAAATCAAGGGACAGAACTGGGAAGAACAAGTGAATAGTCTGCCTGAAGTTTTCAGAAAAGCCGGTTTTGTTATCGAAGCTTTCACCAGACTGCCATACCTGTGTGAAGGTGACATGTATAATGACTACTACGTTCTGGATGACGCTGTCTTTGTTCTCAAACCAGTATAAACACGTGGAGGTCAAAGTCTTCAGAGTCCACATCCTCTGGGATGTGCCCTTGGAAGAGGGTCTGTGTTCACAATTATGTGAAGGGAGGACCCTTGGGGACCGCCATTCTAAATATCATGTAGGAATTTAAAAAGCCAAAATACTAATTATTTCTTTGTAGTGTGTAAAGGAATGTTTTTAAAAGACAAAAACCCAACTCTTTGTGAATTTTTATCAACTCTTTACTCAGAGCCACTCTCCAACGCAGGTCACACTCCAATTATGATGGAAGATATTTTTTATACTTAATTACAGTAGGGACTCATTCCCAGACAAAGCAATAGTCACGACTTCATGGAACCAATCAATGGATTGTTTTTTGAAGACTGGCAATAAAGCTGTCCATCCAATTCCAAATACTGGTTTTAAGGTATAGCCGCTGATATTCTTTCATATTTAGAATTCTTTCTGTTATTATTCAAGAAAATGTTTTTAATCATGCTAATAAACTTTTTTGGAGATGACTTTGGCATCATGTTTGAATTAATATAAGGCTCCCCTAGCATTTTTTATTGGTTTGGCTTCAGGAGTACCCAAATAGTAGCATTATGTGAATGACGCAGATAATTTGAATAGCGGGGAAGGAAGGCTTCAGACTGGGGGGAAGGGGAGATGATTGCAAATTGCAGTGAACACTGAGGCAGTAAAAAAAACAAAAACAAAAACAAAAACCCAGCCTCATTCAGATATAGAACTTCAGGGACCACCTCCACTCCCCAGTTAATGCTGCTGTGAAAATGCAAAATAACCTGGTTCTGACTTTTCATTGCTCATGTCCCACACACTGAACTTTTGTTTTTTTCTGGACAATCTCAGGTTCTCAGAATTGAAACATTCAGTTTTGTCTACTGACAAAATGCAACTAAAAATGTTTTAATTCAACTTCTTACTCTACACTTGTATACCTCTCTCCCAGAGCTTGGCTCTTCCCTGAAATCCTTAAAGGAGTTTATTATTTGCCAAGAATATGGTTTGATGAAGACCGTGTCAGACTCATGCATTCTGGAATCCGTGAGTGCCTCCAACCATAAACCCAGAAACGCTGCAATAAGGAACCCATTAGCAAGATCAATAACCATTGTGGATATTCCAAAGAGCAGAGCACTTAACCCAGAATCTGAAATCTCAGTAATAACAGAAATGTCGATATGAGATTGTGGTTATTAACAATATGTTATTCTCACAAGTTTATTTCTTTTTTCATCCAGGTGTTTCATTAAGTATTCTCATTTATATGTTCATAGAAGTCATCAGATCAACACAGTCACTCCAACACCTGGGTATAAAGGCGAATTAAAACCTGAAGAATTACTTTATTATTCATTAAGAACTGCATTCCCACATCCTCACACCAATATCTTCCACTGTTACTGTGCAGTCATACTAAGAGTTGGGTTATGTGATTTATGCAAAATTGTTATTGGTGTGTTCTAATGATTTTTTTCCAGGAATTCAAATAAGTGAAGTACAAATACTTAGCACCATAGATTGTAAAAATAGAAAGAAGAAATGAGAAAACTTAATGTCGTTCTTGTACAGCTGAGTTTTGCTTCTTTATAAACTGTCTGTCAAAATCAGGGGTTGCTGTTAGACTGTCAAGCAGAAGTGATGGATGTTCAAAGAGGCGGGTTGCCCCAGTGTTTTCTAACTTTCAAGGTGAGAATTTTATGTTCTAATAAGAAAAATACAACTCATTCTTAACCACCCCCCAAAACAGAGAAAACACATACATTTATGCATTTTAAAGATAAAAGTAGTTTCTCAAAAAAAATCAGTAGTTTCTCTGAAAACCAGCTTATTAAAAGTGCTGTTTTATGGTGAAAATTGAAACCAAATGCACTCACATTTCGTATCGGGTCTTGAAATTCTTGGTGGTGTGTCACCATTCCACTAGATGGCAGTGTTGCTTACTGAGTGTCAATGGCTTTTTTCCCCCTAAATGGAATCATGTTTTTCTCCCCACAAAGTACAATAAAGCTGCCTTGTCTGCACCATTCCTCGTGTAAGTGCTTCATATCAAGTTAAGACTCTACTAGAGAAATTAAGAAGAGCTTTATTTGTGGTCAAAGCAAGCTAACCAATTGACCTTAAAGGTTGAAATGCAAGCTACACCTGTGATTCCTAGCTCCCTGCACCTGCATTTTAAGCTCCTAAAGTGCTCAGACCACTGATCTCAGAGAGGAAAGGAGGTACAATGCCCTTAGTCATTTATTGCTTGTATAGAGTAGTTAAAAGCAATACTGTATTTTCTTCCATCCAGTGTGACTGTCGTCAGTTTTTACATGGTTGGCTTTTAACAGAAAAAAAGTCGGGTTGGAAAATAAAATGTAGATGTTTCAAGTCTTCCTGAGCAAAGCTTTGTTTTCCCTTGGTTCTGAGTATAGTATTAATAGGCTATACTGAGTATGTTAATTACAGTATTAATGAAGCAAGATGTTTTCATTAATTGCTTCCCACTATTTGGTTACTGATAGAGGTGTTCCATGATCCTTTTTCTCTAGCAATGACAGTAGAGTATCATGGGCTGCCAGTGGCTACAGTGGCCTACCATGTTAGTGCAGATGCTTAAGCACCCCCCAGTTACCTTATATCCCGTGCTTCCACTGGCTGGAAGATAGTGCATGGAATCAGGGCAGCCTGGACTGAGTTGTACTGTCTAGGAGTGCACTGAGCACAAAACTGGGCTCATAAGTAACTTGAAACAAATCAGCACTATGTTGCCTAGGCTGATCTTAAACTCCTGGCCTCAAGTGATCCTTCCACCTTGGCCTCCCAAAGTGTTGGGACTACAGGTGTGAGTCACTGCCCCTGGCCTTGCACTCCCTTTATCTTGCAAAACTGAAACTGTGTTCATAAAAAAGAACTCTCCATTCTCTCCACCCCATCCTCTGGCAACTCTCATTCTACTTTCTGCCCCTTTGACTACTCTTGGTAGTCATGATCCGCCCCATGATCCAGTCACCTCCTATATAATTGGAATTATACAGTATTTGCCTTTTTGCGACCGGCTTATTCCTCCTCCCCCTCCTCCTTTTTTTTTTTTCTCTGAGATGGAGTCTCACTCTGTTGCCCAGGCTGGAGTGCAATGACACAATCTCAGCTCACTTCAACCTTTGTCTCCCGGGTTCAAGCAATCCTGCCTTAGCCTCCTGAGTAACTATGATTACAGGTGTGCACCACCATGCCTGGCTAATTTTTGTATTTTTAGTAGAGATGGGGGTTTCACCATGTTGGCCAGGTTGGTCTGGAACTCTTGACCTTGTGATCCACCTGCCTCGGCCTCCCAAAGTGCTAGGATTACAGGCATGAGCCACCGCGCCCGGCCCATGACTGGCTTCTTTCACTTAGTACAATGCCCTCAGGATTCACCAATGTTGTAGAGGGTGTCGGAATTAACTTCCTTTTTTTTTTTTTTTTTAGATGTCTCTTTCTGTCCTCCCGGCTGGAGTTCAGTGGTGTGATCACGGATCACTGCAACCTCCGCCTCCTGGGTTCAAGCCATTTTCCTGCCTCAGCCTCCTGAGTAGCTGAGGTTACAGGCACCTGCCCCCACGCCTGGCTAATTTTTGTATTTTTAGTAGAGACAGGGTTACACCATGTTGGCCAGGTTGGTCTCAAACTCCTGACCTCAGGTGATCCACCTGCCTCGGCCTCCCAAAGTGCTGGGATTACAGGCGTGAGCCACCTTGCTGGCCAGAATTTCCTTCCTTTTTAAGGCTGAATAATCTTACTGTATGGATAGACCATATTTTGCTTATCCATTAGTGTGCTGATGAACTCTTGGGTTGCTACTGTCTTTTAGCTGTTCTGAATAACCCTGCTGTGAACATGAGTGTACAAGTATCTTGTGACCCTGCTTTTAATTCTTTTGGGTATATAACCAGAAGTGAAATTACTGGATCATGTGGTAATTCTATTTTTAATTATTTGAGGAACCACAATGTTGTTTTCTGCACCATTTAACATTTTTGCCAACAGTTCACAACCATTCCAATTTCTCCACATCTTCACCAACATTATCTTGTTTTATTTTGAGATGGAGTCTTGCTCTGTCACCCAGGCTGGAGTGCAGGCGTGATCTCAGCTCA
The DNA here is from genome assembly GCF_037993035.2 of Macaca fascicularis. Taxonomy (NCBI): domain Eukaryota; kingdom Metazoa; phylum Chordata; class Mammalia; order Primates; family Cercopithecidae; genus Macaca; species Macaca fascicularis. The sequence continues at coordinate 21,502,137 of NC_088394.1, forward strand.
CTGCTACCTCCATCTCTTGGGTTCAAGTGATTCTCCTGCCTCAACCTCCTGAGTATCTGGGATTACAGGCACCTACCACCACGCTTGGCTAATTTTTGTATTTTTAGTAGAGACGGGTTTCGGGGTTTCGCCATGTTGGCCAGGCTGGTCTCAAACTCCTGACCTCAGTTGATCTGCCAGCCTTGGCCTCCCAAAGTGCTGAGATTACAGATGTGAGCCACCATGTCCAGCTATTTTATTTATTTATTTATTTTTTAGTAGTAGTAGCTATCCTGTTGGTGTAAGACAGTAGCTTGTGGTTTTGATTTGCATTTCCCTAATGACTAGTGCATCATTTGTTTTTATAGTACAACTTGTATGGCATTTGGCTTCATTTACTAGTAAACTGTGCTTTGTAGCTTGCTATCTATATCGGTATCACTGAATTGGAGTCAGTATTCAGTGATAACAAAATACTTCTTTTTCACTGTGAAATTTTATACTTTTGGAGAACTGGGAGAATATTATTACATGACTGAACTTAAGAATTCCCTCTGGATTTGGGTCAGTATGCTGTATTCACATGGATTAAATAATATGCTTTTGTTACAAAGTCACTTTAAAATTACTTTCAATACATGTAAAATGAAAAATAAATATTTTTTCTCTCAAGTAAATGACCATGTAAATTGGGATGTCTTATATACCTGTACTTCTTAAGTTCTGGAAATAAGAACAGATAGAATGCCCAAATGCTGTTTTCTTATATCCTGTTTAGGATTCAACACAGAACGTTGGTTTTAAATGACTGTGAACTCTCAACACTTTTCCAAATGCCAGAGTTCAAGCGAATACACTGGCAATTATTTTATTCTTTTTTTTTGAGATGAAGCCTTCCTCTGTTGCCCAGGCTGGAGTGCAGTGGTGCAATCTCGGCTCACTGCAGCCTCCACCTCCTGGGTTCAAGTGATTCTCCTGCCTCAGCCTCCCAAGTAGCTGGGATTACAGGCATGTGCCACCATGCCCCACTAATTTTTGTATTTTTAGTAGAGATGGGGTTTTGCCCTGTTGGTCACGCTGGTCTCAGACTCCTGACCTCAGGTGATCCACCCGCCTTGGCCTCCCAAAGTGCTGGGATTATAGGTGTGAGCCACCTCGCCCAGCCTCCATCTTGTTTTTATTTTCCATTATAAGTAACACGTTTGTATTAGTCATTTCTCACACTGCTATAAAGACATGCTTGCCACTGGGTAATTTATAACGAAAAGAGGTTTAATTGGCTCATGGTTCTGCAGGGTGTATAGGCTTCTGCTTCTAGGGAGGCCTCAGGAAACAGAATCATGGTGGAAAGTGAAGGGGAGGCCAGCGTATCTTACATGGTGGAAGCAGGACTAAGAGAGAGCCAAGAAGGTACCACACACTTTTAAACAACCGAGCACGGCCAGACGCGGTGGCTCACGTCTGTAATCCCAGCACTTTGGGAGGCCGATGAGGGCGGATGACGAGGTCAGAATATCAAGACCATCCTGGCTAGTACGGTGAAACCCCGTCTCTACTAAAAAAACACAAAAAAATTAGCCGGGCGCGGTGGCGGGCGCCTGTAGTCCCAGCTACTCGGGAGGCTGAGGCAGGAGAATGGTGTGAACCCGGGAGGCGGAGCTTGCAGCGAGCGGAGATCGTGCCACTGCACTCCAGCCTGGCAGACGCAAGACTCCGTCTCAAAATAAAATAAAATAAAATAAAATAAAATAAGATAAGATAAGATAAGATAAAATAAGATAAAATAAAATAAAATAAAAAAATAAATAAAATAAAATAAAATAAAATAAAATAAAATAAAATAAAATACCCAGCACTCATTCACTATCACGAAAGCAGTATTGAGGGGGAAGTCAGTCCCATGATCCAATCGCCTCCTACCAGGCCCCTCCTCCAACACTGGGAAATACAATTCCACGCGAGATTTGGGTGAGGACACAAATCCAAACCATATCAACGTTCATTGCAGAAAAAGTATAAAATGAAAATTAACTTTACTTACCCCATAACCTTGAGAGAACCACTACTGACAATTTGGTTTATGCCTTCCAGACTTTTTTTTTTTTTCTGTGCATGTATGTATCACACATTTATAAACCTTTAAACATTAAAATATGTAAAAATGAAAAGGTCCTTTTATTTTTCTGAGACGAGTCATGTGAGACTCCTAGACACCTATATTATAAATCAAAAATTGACAAAGGATGGAACCCATTTCCTGTCATTTAAAGCTTGAAGTTAAGCATTTTTTTTTTTTTTTTTTTTTGAGAAAGAGTCTCACTCTGTCGCCCAGGCTGGAGTGCAGTGGCACGATCTTGGCTCACTGCAAGCTCTGCCTCCCGGGTTCATGCCATTCTCCTGCCACAGCCTCTCGGGTAGCTGGGACTACAGGCGCCCGTCACCACGCCTGGATAATTTTTTGTATTTTTAGTAGAGACAGGGTTTCACCGTGTTAGCCAGGATGGTCTCGATCTCCTGACCTCGTGATCTGCCCGTCTCAGCCTCCCAAAGTGCTGGGATTACAGGCGTGAGCCACCGTGCCTGACCGAGGTTCAGCTTTTTTATTTAAATGACTAAACAAAGACCCTGGGGATAAAAGGATGTTTTTGAGGATGCTGGACATTAGCGTTATATAAATTACTATCAGATGGGCAGCAGAATGCTACAGTTGGCCATTTCTGAAGATAATGTTTTAATTGTGCCACTGAAAAACTAATGTTAGCACTGGGCATTTCAGTAATTACTTTGAAATATTATGGATATTAGACGTGTTTCATTAAATGTGAAGGATTGCAACGAAACCTCTTGAGTCCACAATTATATTTTCATTAGGAAAGATACAAAACAGTTATGCATAATCTTGTCATGCAAAGCTAATATTTTCATGCATTGCCTTCCAGATTGTTTTTTAATTTTTTTTTTTTTTTTTGAGGCAGAGTCTTACTCTGTTGCCCAGTGCAGTAGTATGATCTCAGCTCACTGCAACCTCTGCCTCTCGGGTTCAAGGGATTCTCCTGCCTCAGCCTCCTGAATAGCTGGGATTACAAGTGTGCACTACCGTGCAAACTCATTTTTGTATTTTTAGTAGAGATGGGGTTTCGCTGTGTTGGCCAGGCTGGTCTTGAACTCCTGACCTCAAGTGATTCATCCACCTCAGTCTCCCGAAGTGTTGGAATTACAGGCCTGAGCCACCCCACCGGCCTTGCCTTCTAGTTTTTTGCTTTGTTTTGTTTTGTTTTTGAGACAGAGTCTTGCTCTGTTGTCCAAGCGGGAGGGCAGTGGTGCCATCTCAGATCACCGCAACCTCCGCCTCCCCAACTCATGCAATTCTCCTGCCTCAGCCTCCCAAGTAATGATGATTACAGGCACCTACCACCATGCCCGGCTAATTTTTGTATTTTTAGTAGAGACGAGGTCTCACCATGTTGGCCAGGCTGGTCTCAAACTCTTGACCTCTAGTGATCAGCCTGCCTTGGTCTCCCAAAGTGCTGGGATTACAGGTGTGAGGCTCTGTACCCAGCCCCTAGCTTCTAGTTTTAATAAAAGTTCAAATACATGTATTTCTTAACATTCGGCTTTTTTGTTTTGGATATAAAATTATTTCCTTGTGCTAATTATGTGGTCTTTGTTGAGAACAATTTTAATTACTATGTGATCCACAGCGTTTATGTATCCATTTATTTAAACATTTCCTTACTGGTGGACATTTAGGATGAATTATTTTCTACTACTCCGTGTATGTATATATCTAAGTCATACTATTAATTATTTTTATTATGGAAAATTCCAAGTACATAAAAAAGAAAGGTTATTACCCCACCCAGCTTAGGCAGTTATCAACACCTGGCCCACCTTGTTTCATCCCTAGTCCCACAACTCCTTGGTTCCACTATTGCCAAGCAAATCCCAGAGGTATCATTTCAGTTTTGTAAATATATAGCTGTAAAAGATAACCATTCTGAAAAGATAGCCACATTACAATTATTCATTAAGAAACCCGGCTGGGTGCGGTGGCTCACGCCTGTAATCCCAGCATTTTGGGAGGCTGAGGCCGGCGGATCACCTGAGGTCAGGAGTTTAAGACCAGCCTGGCCAACAAGGAGAAACCCTGTCTCTGCTAAAAGTACAAAAAAATAGCCGGGCGTGGTGGTGAGCGCTTGTAATCCTCGTTACTTGGGAGGTTGAGTCAAGCGAATCGCTTGAACTCGGGGGTGGAGGCTGCAGTGAGCCGAGATCTTGCCATTGCACTCGCGCCTGGGCGACAGAGCGAGACTGTGTCTCAAAAAAAAGAAGAAACAAAAGAAAGAAACCCAGCCATTAAATATTCCAGCGACCACATTGCTCCAATTTTCTTATTTTATTTTATTTTTATTTTTATTTTGAGACAGAGTCTTGCTCTGTCGCCCAGGCTGGAGTGCAATGGCAAGATCTCGGCTCACTGCAACTCCCCCCCCTCCCAGGTTCAAGCAATTCTCCTGCCTCAGCCTCCCAAGTAGCTGGGATTACAGGCGCCCGCCACCGCACCTGGCTAATCTTTGTACTTTTAGTAAAGCCAGGGTTTCGCCCTGTTGGTTAGGCTACTCTCGAACTCCTGGTCTCAAGTGATCCGCCCGCCTTGGCCTCCCAAAAGTGCTGGGATTACAGGCGTGAGCCACCGTGCCCGTCCTATAACTTCTTTTAACGGTTTGAATTCAGATCTAAATAAAGTTCCCACGTGGCGATCGGTGGATAGCTCTCTAGCGCTCTCCATCCTTGCTTCCTCGCTGCTGCTCAGAAGAGTGGCTGGGCAGCAGGCATGTGTGCGTCTTGCACGCTTCGGGTCCAGACAGGAAGCCCCAGGCGGGGACTGTGACCCCCGCCGCTGCCCTGGCGGGGTTCCCACCTGGGCCGCTGCAGGGAGGAGGTTGCAGAGCTGCCGGCTGGCGCCGCCCCTCCGCTCCCCTGCCTGCCCGCGCCCGGCGTGAGCCCGGCGGCCCCGCCCTGCGCCACCTGCCAGCCGGTGGGACTCAGTGCAGCCAAGCCGGGCTCTGCAGGTGAGGCGAGCGCGGGGGCCGGGGCGGAGGACCCGCGGGGCAAAGCGCTCGGGGAGCGGGTGGGCGCTCACTGCTGGGCCTCCCTAGGGAAGGGGCGCAGGTGTGCATGGATGGGGTAGGGGGCGGACCGAGAGAAAGAGGGTGGGCAAAGTGTGGGTGCAGCGGCTTTAAGGGCTTCTGGGATTAGAGGGCACTTGCGGGGAGTGACGAAACTTCGAGAAAAGGAATCCAAAATTACTTAGTAATAGTAATAATAATAACAGCGATGACAACTGTTACAATAACTATCACAATTATTATTTGTTATAATAATATAGCAGCAGTAAAAACAATAGCATCAATAATAATAATAGCTACGATTTATTGCATTCTTATATGTGCCAGTGCTGGCTTACTTCTTTACATGTTTTATGTATAAAGTAATACCTACCTCATAGCAGTTGTGCGGAAGAAATAGAAAAATGCTGGTAAAGGCCAGGGCTCACACCTGTAATCCCAGCACTTTGGGAGGCCGAGGCAGGTGAATCACTTGAGGCCAGGAGTTTGAGACCAGCCTGGCCAACATGGTGAAACCCCATCTCTACTGAAAATACAAATATTAGCCAGGTGCAGTGGCGGGCGCCTGTAAGCCCAGCTACTCTGGAGGCTGAGGCAAGAGAATCGCATGAATCGGGGAGGTGGAGGTTGCAGTGAGCCGAGATCAGGCCACTGCCCTCCAGCCTGGGCAACACGGCGAGACTCTGTCTCATATATAAATAAACAAATAAATAAATAAAGTTGATGGTTTTTTGCGAGGGAGGTATGAGTGCCATGCCTATTATGCAGAGGAGGAAATGCAAGCCTATAGAGGTTAAGGAATTTGCCCAATAGCACACAGCTGGTTAAGGCTTGGTTCAGGTAAAAGCTGGGGTCTTATCCCTGGCGTGGCACCCGCCACCTGGAGTTTTAGGTTCAGGGCTGCTGAGCTGAGACTGGAGAGCAAAGCCAGTAAGCGTTGGAATCATTTAGCTCTGGGTTTGCCACCCGGCTGTCCATGCATAGCTGTGTGACCTTGGGCAGGTCACTTGACCTCTTAGAACCCATTTGCTCATCTGTGAAGTAGAGATAATGGTAATGCTTGCCTGAAAGATTCTGCAAGAATTAAGCAAGACAATGTATGTTAGAGGGGCGTGTACTTAGTTCTCTCTCATTAAATGACAGCTGGGATTAAGGTTACTATGGAGCCCAGCAGCTCTGCATCATAACCCCCTCTCTGCCGTTGGCTTGCTGTGTGATCATTCATGTCCACTGAACTTATCTGTGAAACTGAGTATGGTAACCTTCAAGGCTGGTGGAAAGAGTAAATGGCAGGGAGGGTTTGGCGTGATGCCCATCTCATAGAGGATGCTCAGTGAGACCAGTTTCTTCCTTTCTTTCCTTCTTTTCCTCATTGAATCCAAAGCCATTTGTTCTCAGGAGACGTAGGAGAGAAGAAGGGGAATAGCTGTGCCTGAAGTCTCACTACTAGGGGCAGGGCTGGGACAGGAACTCAAGCCTGGGCATCTCTAGTCCACCAAGCTCCCATCCCCTTGGCTTCTTTGAATTTTTTTTTTTTTTTTTTTTTTTTTAACCAAGGTTTTGCTCTGTCACCCAGGCTGGAGTGCAGTGACATGCGATCACAGCTCACTGTGGCCTCGACCTCCCAAGCTCAGGCAATTCTCCTGCCTCAGCCTCCTGAGTAGCTAGGACTACAAGCACGCACCACCACACCCTGCTAATTTTTTAAATTATTTGTAGAAATGGAGTCTCCCTATGTTGCCCAGGCTGGTCTTGAACTTCTGGACTCAAGTGATCCTCCCGCCTTGGCCTCCCAAAGTGCTGGGGTTACAGGCGTGAGCCACCAAGCCTGGCCCCACTGGACTTCTACAACCATTGTGAACTGGGCCATTCCAACACCAAGCATTTGTAATCAGGCTGGTATTCTGTAAGCCACACACATTTGCCTATTTTGCATTAATAGTCATGAAATGGCTTTTTTTTTTTTTTTTTTTTTTTTTGGTGAAAAATCTCCCAGCTAGTGTCAGTATGCCTAGAGTTATGTGTTCATGACCCAGAGCTTAAATGGAGCAGCCTTGCAGACAGTGAAACTCCATGTAATTGTGAATTAATGATGTGTGTCTGGGCTGGGGTGTCCCAGCAGGAGGGGAACCTTCTAGCATCTTTGCAAATTTCACAGAAGATGAAGTGACTCTGATTCATGGGTTGACCAACTCCCCCGGTTTGCCTGTGACTTTCTGTTTTTGTTTTGTTTTGTTTTGTTTTGTTTTAAGATGGAGTCTTGCTCTGTTGCCCAGACTGGAGTGCAGTGACCTGATCTAGGCTCACTGCAAGCTCCGCCTCCCAGGTTCACGCCATTCTCCTGCCTCAGCCTCCTGAGTAGCTGGGACTACAGGCGCGTGTCACCACGCCCGGCTAATATTTTTGTATTTTTAGTAGATACGGGGTTTCACCGTGTTAGCCATGATGGTCTCGATCTCCTGACCTCTTGATCTGCCCTCCCCAGCCTCCCAAAGTGCTGGGATTACAGGTGTGAGCAACCGCGCCCGGCCGACTTTCTGGTTTTAAAACAGAAAGCTTTGAGTCCTGGGAAACCTTTTAGTCCCGGGCAACTGGGAGAGTTGATCACCCTGCACATCCAAATGTTCGTAGTTTCTCAGGAAATTGTCTTCATTTCAGGTTTGTGGTTATTGTTGCTGTTTTCGAGTAGTTTTCACCACAGGGATCCTTGCCTGACTGATTTCCTCTAGTCTGCAGCAGGGGAATCTTTCGGTGGGGAAGGGTATGGCCCATAGAGAAAGCTATCAACTCCCAAATCACCATCGCCCTGCCCAATCCTTTCAGTCCTTTTGACCAATCTGCTAAAAAAAGTGACCCAAAGGGTCTTTAATGAAAACCAAATCCTGATGTGCTGCAGTTTCTCGCTGGAACAAGGACATTATGCATAGTAGAAAGCAAAGCATCTGTTTCAGTAACCTTAAACCTCTCTGTAGGGTTAATAGAGGGGCCCAAGCAAAGAGCACAAGAAGCCACATTGTCTGGGAAACTGGAGAATTGTGAATGGGGCCAATGCCCCAGGGTGACTGCCCAAAGGGAAGGGAGAAAAAAGGGCCAAAGGTTCCCCAAAGCCCCAAAGGACGCAAACCAGGAAGACTTCTAATTGGAGTTGTGCATTCCAGTTACAGGATGGTGATGGTGGGCCAACACACCTACAAAGTGCTTTGGGATCAGGTTTGCTCCAAACCTGTTAGAATGCATGGCTTTTGGTGTCTGGGGACTTCAAAAGTTTTACTGTTTTTGTTCTGGGCAGTAAAATGAGCATAATTGTTTTCAAAGCTGGTTGTGGACGTCCCCTTGGGGGAAAAATAATCCATTTCCATAACAAGTTACACAATACGGGGGAAATTTGTATTAAAGAATGCTGGGATGCCTATAAATAATTTCAGGAGACCATGAGCGTGCATTATGCATTTCCTTTAATACGGAAAGTTCCTGTTAATACTGAAAGAGGCACGGCGTGGTGTTTGTGTTTGTAATCCCAGTGAGCCTGGAGGCTGAGGTGGGAGGATCATTTGAGGCCAGCAGCTTGAGACCAGCCAGGGCAACATAGCCAGATCCCATCTCTTTTTTTAAAGCATTTAAAAAATACCAGTTGGGCATGGTGGCTCACGCCTGTAGTCCCAGCACTTTACAAAAGTGAGTTGGATGGCTTGCTTGAGCCCAGGAGTTCCAGACTAGCCTAGGCAAAATGGCAAAACCCCATCTCTGCAAAAAATACAAAAATTAGCCAGGTGTGGTGGTGCACGCCTGTAGATCCAGCTATTCAGGAGGTTGCGGTGGGAGGATTGCTTGAGCTTGGGAAGTGGAGGGTGCAGTGAGCTGAGATCGCACCACTGCACTCCAGGCTGGGCAAAAGAGTTAGACCCCATTTCAAAAACAAAAACAAATGAAAAACAAATAATGAAAGAGGGTGGTGTCACATAATTGGGGTATGGGCCACTTGAGAGCCAGGTGATGCAGTTCCAAGTCTTCACTGGACTTGACCCTCTATAGCAGCTTTTAGTGACCCTCCTCCTTCTCCACTTGACCTCAAGGACACCATACTCACCTGGTTTCTCTCCTGGGCCTCTGGCCTTTCCTCTCAGGCCCTCGCCTTAGTTCCTCCTCCTCTGTCTAACCTCTTTTGTTAAAACGCACGATCTCTTTTGTTTTCCTTTTCCTTTTTAAAAACTGTTATGTGGAAAATTTCAAACACATACGAAAGTAGACGTAAAAATAAAATGAACATCCATGTCCCTGGCACTCTGCTTCAATGATAGCCAACCCATAGCCATCCTTGTTTCATCTTTGCCTCCACCTCCCACCCATTTCCCCCCTCCAGCATTATTTTGGAGGCAATCCCAAACATCACATCATTTCTTCTGTAAATATGTAAGGACGTAACTTCAAAACAGGGGTTGGAGGCTGGGCGTGATGGCTCACACCCGTAATCCCAGCACTTTGGGAGGTCGAGGTGGGACCTCCTTGAAGGTCCTACTTGAAGCCAGGAATTTGAAACCAGCCTGAGCAACATAGTAAGACTTTGTTTCCACAAAACAAAAAAAACAAAAAAAACAAAAAAAAAACAAGTTAGCCAGGTGTGGTGGCATGTGCCTGTCGTTCCAGCTACTTAGGAGACTGAGGTGGGACGATTGCTTGAACCCAGGAGGTCAAGGCTGCAGAGAGCCATGACTGGGCCATTGCACTCCAGCGTGGGTAACAGAGAGAGACTCTGTCTTTAAAAAAAAAAAAAAAACAATTAAATAATACATAAAATAAAAGAAGGGCTGGCAAACTTTTTCAGTAAGGGAACATGGATTACATATTTTGAGCTTTGGAGGCCGTATGGTCCCTGTCCCAAGTACTCAACTCTGCTATGGTAGCAGGAAGCTGCCATGGACAATAGGCCAACGAATGGGCCTGGACATGTGCCAATAAAACGTTATTTATAGACACTGAAATTTAAATTTCACACAGGAAATTTTCATATGCCAATAAATATTATTCTTTTGGTTTCAAAAAACTATTTAAACAACCTAAAAATCATTTTAAGCTCATGAGCCACACAAAATCAGGAAGCCATTTCAATTTGGCCCGTGGGTGGTACTTTACTAACCCCCTCCTTGAAACAATAAGGACTCCTTTAAAAATATAACCACGGTTTCATTATCAAACTTAAAAAACTATTAACAATAATTCTTTAAAATCTTCAAATCAAATTTCCTCAGTTGTCTCACAATTTTGGGTTTTTTTTTGAGACAGGATCTTGTTCTGTCACTCAGGCTGGAGTGCTATGGCATGATCATAGCTCACTGCAGCCTTGAATTCCGGAGCTCAAGAGATCCTCCCATCTCGGTCTCCTGAGTGGCTGGGACTACAGGTGTGCACCACCACGCCAGGCTAAATTTTAAATGTTTTTATAGAGACGGAGTCATGCTGTGTTGCCCAGGCTAGTCTCAAACTGGCCTCAAACAATCCTCCTGAGTTGGCCTCCCAAAGCACTGGAATTAGGCGTGAGCCACTGTGCCTGGCCTAATTTTTGTTTTATTTTATGGTGTTTTTTGTTTGTTTGTTTTGTTTCTTTATTTTTTATTTGAGATGGAGTATCACTCTTGTCGCCCAGGCTGGAGTGAAATGGGATGATCTGGGGTCACTGCAACCTCCACCTCCCGGTTCAAGCGATTCTGCTGCCTCAGCCTCCCGAGTAGCTGGAATTACAAGCATGGGCCACCATGCCCGGCTAAGTTTTTATATTTTTAGTAGAGATGGAGTTTCACCATGTTGGCCAGGCTGGTCTCAAACTCCTGACCTCAAGTGATCTGCCCGCCTTGGCCTCCCAAAGTGCTGGGATTACAGGTGTGAGCCACCACACACAGACATGATGTGTTTGAATCAGGATCCAAATAAAGTCTAGATTCTACAAGTGATCTATCTTTTAAGTTGTTTTTGAGTCCACAGGTTCTCTTTCTCTCTCTCTGTAATATATTGGCTAAAGAAACTAGGTTGTTTGTTTTGGGGAGTTTTCCACAGTCTTGATTTCTCTGACTGCACCTAGTTTACTGACAAACGTCTTGGCAATGGGGGTGCCATGGGCGTCTCAGTCCTTAAAACTCACCTAATTTCTCCATAAACTTACTTTCTTGATGATATCATTCAGGGTTTAAATACATACTGACTATCTGGGGCCGGGCGCAGTGGCTCATGCCTGTAATCCCAGCACTTTGGGAGCCCGTGGCGGGTGGATCCCTTGAGGTCAGGAGTTTGAGACCAGCCTGCCCAACACGGTGAAACCCCGTCTCTACTAAAAACACAAAAATTAGCCGGGCATGGTGGCACAAGCCTGTAATCCAGCTACTCAGGAGGATGAGGCACGAGAATCGCTTGAACCCGGGAGGCAGAGGTTGCAGTGAGCTGAGATCGCACCACTGCACTCCAGCGTGGGTGACAGAGGGAGACTCTGTCCCCCCCTCAAAAAACCCCAAAACAAAAGAACAAACAAATGAAAAAAACTACTGACTATCTCTGTTTCAGTAGCTGCTTCTGACTGCACCTCTCCCCTGACCTGCAGGCTCAAACATCAAACTGCCTACTTGCTGTGCTATCTGCACTCTAAAAGGCTTCTCAAGCTTAGTATGTCCAAAACTGAGCTCCAGGGATTCTCCCCTAAACTCGGAACTCCTATGGTTTTCCCATGTCCCTCTCTACATGCTCAGGCCAAATCCTTGATGTCGTCTTTGACCCATCTATTTCTTTTATTCCCTACATTCAATCTTTTGGTTCCGCCTTCCAAATACCTCCAAAATCCAACCACTTCTCACCACCTTCACTGCTATCAGTGACCAAGTTATTGTCATCTCTTTCCTAGATTGGTCTGCCTCCTACAGCCATTGTTCCACTCCAGGGTATTCTCAACACAGCGATCAATGTGCTTGATCCAGTTAAAATAAAAGTCAGGGCCAGGCACAATGGCTCACGCCTGTAATCCCAGCACTTTGGGAGGCCGAGGTGGGTGAATCACTTGAAGTTAGGAGTTGGAGACCAGCCCGGCCAACAGGGCGAAACCCTGTCTCTACCAAAAATACAAAAATGAGCTGGTGGAGGGCACCTATAATCCCAGCTACTTGGGAGGCTGAAGCAGGAGAATCGCTTGAGCTGGGAAGTGGAGTTTGCAGTGAGCTGAGATTGTGCCACTGCACTCCAGCCTGGGCGACAGAGTGAGACGCCATCTCAAACAAAACAAAACAAAAAGCAAAAACAAGTCAGAGCATCCATCCTGGCTTACATCCCTTCAGTGGCTCCCACCTCCCTCCAAGTAAAAGTCAGAGTGCTCACAATGGCCTGAAAGATCCTACTCACTCTGGCCCTGATATCTCTCCAACCCCATGTCCTACTGTTACATCCTCTTCATGCAATTTACTGAAGAACATGCAAATTATGCTCCTAATGTCAAAGCCTTTGCACTGTCATTTCCTTTTTTTTTTTTTTTTTTGGAACTTTCTTTCTCTAGATATTCCCGTGATTCATTCTTTCACTTCCTGAGGTCTCTGCTTAAATGTCACCTCCTCAGGTCTTCCCTGACCACACTGTCTATAACAGTACCTGGTCCTTCTTTGGCTCCTTTTTCCTACCTGGTTGTATTTTTCTGCATGGCACTCATCACTCCCTGACATAATATAGTTATTTGATTATCTATTTATTTTCTGCCTGGTTCATTCCAACGCACCAGCAGGGAGTTAATTTTGTAAACTGCCGTATTCTCAGAGCATAGAATAATGCCTGGCTCACAGCAGTACTCAACAAATATTTGAAGAATGAAAGCATGAAATAATTACACAAACATAAATATGTATTATAGCTGTGCTTGGTGCTATAAAAGAGAAGTATTGGCCTTTTCTTCTGGCTAATTCTTTGGCCTGGTCAGAGAATTCAGGGAAGGCTTCATTGAAGACTTGAAATTTACAATGAATTGATCTTAGCTGTGCAAAGAGAAAGGGGAAGAATCCTCTGGGCCGAGGAACAGCCTGTGAGAGGGTCTTAATTTGGGGAAGATAGCAACTTGGAGGGACAGATAGATGGCCCGGGCAGGAACTCTGGGGAATGAGGGGCAAAGAGGCGGGTGATAAAGTCACTGAAAAAGCTTTGGGCTTTATCTTGAGGGTAATGGGGAGAGGAGGAGGGTGACATGAGTTTACTGAGATGGTGTTTTTCAAAACAGCATCTGTTTGAAAACAGCAATCTGGTTTATTTGCTTATTTAATAAGCTTGTATACACAGCTGACTTTGTGTCAAGCCCTGTTGGATGTGATTCACTATTAACAACTCATTTTACCTTCATACGACACAATGATGCTGGTACCATCATTAATCTCATTTTACAGATGAGAAAATTGGAGTGCAGAGAGATTAAGAAACTTGTCCAAGGCCGGGCACAGTGGCTCACGCCTGTAGTCTCAGCACTTTGGGAGGCCAAAGCAGGTGGATCACTTGAGGTCAGGAGTTCGAGACCAGCCTGGACAACATGGTGGGAACCCGTCTCTACTAAAAATACAAAAATTAGCCTGGTGTGATGGTGGGTACCTGTAATCCTAGCTACTCAGGAGGCTGAGGCAGGAGAATCGCTTGAACCTGGGAAGCAGAGGTTGCAGTGAGCCTACATTTTACCACTGCACTCCAGCCTGGGTAAGAGAGTAAGACTCCATATCAAAAAAAAAGAAAGAAATTTGTCCAACATCTCACAGCTAGTAAGTGGCAGAGATGTGATTCAGAACAGGTGACTGGCTCCACAGTCCATGCTTTTCCATTTCTGTTTGATACTGACTTCTGTGAGGTATAAATTTACATGCAGTACAATGCATGCTAAGTGTACAGTTCTCTGATAAATGTATGTAACTGTGTGAGAACCACCATAATCAAGATACAGAAAATGGAGGCTGGGTGCAATGGCATCCACCTGTAATCCCAGGACTTTGGGAAACTGAGGTGGGAGGATTGCTTGAAACCAGGAGTTTGAGACCAGCTTGAGCAATATAATGAGACCTTATCTCTACAAAAAAAATTTTCCATCACCCCAAGAAGTTTCCTTGTGCCCTGTTGCAATAAACTTTTCTCATTGCACCCTAATAATGTCCCAGACCATTTCTAACTTGTTTTCTGTCACTGAAGATTATTCTGCATAATCTAGAGTTTCACGGAAATGGAATCATATGTTGTGTGGTCTTTTTAGACTGGCTTCTTTTGCTCAGCATAAGCATGATGTTTCTGAGGTTCATCCGTGTTGTTGCCTATATCGGTAGTGTATTCCTTTTCCTATGCACATAATGTGTGTTTTTTCCCTTTGGATGCTTAAAAATGTATTATTTTATTTATTTAAAAAATTGACATATACGCCGGGCATGGTGGCTCACGCCTGTAATCCCAGCACTTTGGGAGGCCAAAGCAGGCAGATCACCAGAGGTCAGGAGTTCCAGACCAGCCTGACCAACATGGCGAAACCCTGTCTCTACTAAAAATACAAAAATTAGCTGGGTGTGGTGGTGCATGCCTGTAATCCCAGTTACTTGGGAGGCCGAAGCAGGAGAATCGCTTGCACCTGGGAGGCAGAGGTAGCAGTGAGCTGAGATTGCACCACTACACTCCAGCCTGGGTGACAGAGTGAGACTCCATCTCAAAAAAAAAAAAAAAAAAAAAAAAAAAATTGACATGTAATAATTGCACATATTTATGGGGTACATAATGATGTTTTGATGTGTATGATGTATGGTGATCAGATCAGGGTAATTAGCATGTCTACCATCTCAAACATGTCTCATTTTCTGTTCAATATCCTCCTTCTAGGTATTTGAAACCATATATTATTGTTAACTATTGTCATCCTACAGTGGTACAGAATACTATAACTAAATTAAAAAGAATTGTGTGGTCGGGGATGGTGGCCTATGCCTGTATTCCTAGCACTTTGGGAGGCTGAGGTGGGAGGATTGGGCCAGGAATTTGAGACCAGCCTGGGAAGCATAGCAAGAACCCATTTCTACAAAAACTAAAAAAATTAGCTGGGCATGATAGTACATGCCTGTATTCTCAGCTCCTCAAGAGGCTGAGGCCAGAGGATCGCTTGAACCCAGGAGTTCAAGGCTGCAGTGAGCCATGATCATGCCACTGCACTGCAGGCTGGGTGACAGAGACAGACTCTGTCTCTCAAAAAAATAAAAAAGAATTTGAAATAATTAGAGATTCGTAGAAAGTTGCAAAAGAAATATCCTGTGTACTCTTCACCCAGTTTTCCCCATTGGTTACATGTTATATAACAACAGTACCATATAAAACTCAGGAAATCATGGTACAAATTCAGGGCTTATTCAGATTTCACTAGTTTTACATGGACTTCTTTGTGTGTATATTTTATATCGTTTTCTTCAATTTTGTGACATGTGTAGATTAATGTAACAGCTACCCTAACTAGGACCCAGAACTCTCCTGGTGATCACAAGCCTCCTTCATACATCCCTTGATAGCCTTATCTCCCTCTCCCCATGGCGAATACTAATCTGTTCTCCATTTCTATAATTTTATTTCAAGAATGTTTTATAAATGGAATCATCAGTATATAACTCTCAGTGATTAGCTTTCTTCCCTCAGCATAATTCCTTGTAGGTCCATCAATAGTTGTTGCCTGTATCAATAGTTCGTTTTCACTGCTGAGTAGTATTCAATGGCATGGACATATCACAGTCAGTTTAACCATTCACCTATGGAATGACATTTAGATTGGTTCAATTTTTTGGCTACTATGAGTAAAGATGCTATGAACATTTGTGTACAGGTTTTTTTTTGTTGTTGTTTTTGTTTTGTTTTGTTTTGAGATGGAGCCTTGCACTGTCGCCCAAGTTGGAGTGCAGTGGCACAATCTTGAATCACTGCATCACTGCAAGCTCTGCCTCCCCGGTTCACACCATTCTCCTGCCTCAGCCTCCCTAGTAGCTGGGACTACAGGTGCCCGCAACCACATCTGGCTAATTTTTTCTGTTTTTAGTAGAGATGGAGTTTCACTGTATTCTCATTAGCAATGTGTGAGTGATCCAGTTTCTCGTCATCCTTTCCAGTTAATGGCATTATGGTTTTATTTATCTTTTAATTTATGTTTGAGATGAAGTCTCACTCTGTTGCCCAGGCTGGAGTGCAGTGGCGTGATCTTGGCTCACTGCAACGTCTGCCTCCCCGGTTCAAGCAATTCTCCTGCCTCAGCCTCCTGACTAGCTGGGACTACAGGCATGAGCCACCACGCCCGGCTAATTTTTGTATTTTTAGTAGAGATGGAGTTTCACCATGTTGGCCAGGCTGGTCTCGAATTCCTGATTTCAGGTGATTCACCCACCTCGGCCTTCCAAAGTGCTGGGATTACAGGCGTGATTCACTGCACCCAGCCTCATTATGGTTATTTTTTATTTTAGCCATCTGATAGGTTTACGCTGTAGTTTCAATGGTAATTTTCCTAATGGCTAAAAATGCTGAGTATCTTCCCATGTATTTATTTGCTATCTGTATATATACTTTGATGATATATCTACTCATGTCTTCTGCTCATTTTCTGATTGGATTGCTTATTTATTTACTTTTTAGTATTGAGAGTTTTTTCCCATATAGTCTAGATGCAACTCCTTTTTGTTGGATTTTTTAAAAAAATCATTTTTTAAAGCAATTTGATTATTATATATGCCTTGGCATGACTTTCTTCATGATTCCTCTGCTTGGGGTTGGTTGAGCTTCTTGGATCTATGGATCCGTAGTTCTATCAAACTTTACACAAATTGGTCATGAGGTCATGTTTTCCCTCCCTCCCTCCCTCCCTCCCTCCCTCCCTCCCTCCCTCCCTCCCTCCCTCCCTCCCTTCCTTCCTTCCTTCCTTCCTTCCTTCCTTCCTTCCTTCCTTCCTTCCTTCCTTCCTTCCTTCCTCTCTCTCTTTTTCAGTCTCACTCTGTTATCCAGGCTGGAGTGCAGTGGTGCAATCTTGGCTCACTACAACTTCTGCCTCCTGGGTTCAAGTGATTCTTGTGCCCCAGCCTTCTGGGTAGCTGGGATTACAGCCACCACACCCGGCTAATTAATTTTTTTTTTTTTTTTTTGTAGAGATGGAGTTTCACCATGTTGGCCAGGCTGGTTTTGAACTCCTGGCCTCAAGTGATATGCCCACCTCAACCTTCCAAAGTGCTGGGATTACAGGCGTGAGCCACTGTGCCCGCTCATGATTTATTCAGATACTTTTCTGCCACCCCCTCCTTTCCTGGGACTCCAATTACACGTATTTCAAATAGTTTCATATTGCTCCAGAGACCTCTTAATTTTTTCGGTCTTTTTCCCCCTGCATTTTACTTTGGATAATTTATTTTGCTATGACTTCAAGTTCACTAATTTTTCTTCTGCAGTGTCTAATATGCTGTTAACTCTATCCAGTGTATTTTTCATTTCAGATATTATATTTTTATCTCTAGAAGTTCATCTTGGGGTTTATTTTGTACCTATCATGTCTCTCCCTTTAACATGCTCACTGTTTTCCCTATTTTCTTGAACTTACAGAGTGTATTTATAATAAACATCCTTGTCCATTAATTGGATCTTCTGTGTCATTTCTGGATCTGTTCTATTGATTGGATTTTTCTCCTGACAATCAGCCATATTTTCCTGCTTTCTTGTATGCCTGGTAATTTTTATTTATTTATTAAAAAATTTCTTTGACACAGGGTCTCGCTCTGTCACCCTGGCTGGAGTGCAGTGGCAAAATCATGGCTCACTGCAGCCTCAACTTTCCAGGCTTCAGTGATCCTCCTACCTCAGCCTCCTGAGTAGCTGGGCACCTGCTACATCCCTGGCAAATTTTTGCATTTTTGGTAAAGACAGAGTTTCACCATGTTGCCCAGGCTGGTCACAAACTCCTGAGCTCAGGCAATTCACCCTCCTTGGCCTCCCAAAGGGCTGGGATTACACGCATGAGCCACTGTGCCTAGCCTGCCTGGTAATTTTTGATTGGACGCTGGACACTTTGGATTTTACATTGCTGGGTTTTTTTTCTTTTTCTTGCTCCATCTTCTGGTTTTCTAAAGTTTCTGGGTTTTATCATACTGCTTTAAATATTGTTGGGTTTTGTTCTGGAATGCAATTCAGTTACTTGGAATCAATTAGATCCTTCCAAGACTTGCTTTTGAGCTTTGTTAGGGCACATCTAGAATAAACTTTAGTCTAGGGCTAATTTGGCCTATCATAGAGGTAATTATTCTTTGATGATTGACCCTGATGCCCAATGTATTTGGAGATTTTTCCATTGCAGCTTGTAGGAGCTATTCTCATTCCCCTGTGAGGTCCAAGGATTGCTCTGCATACAGGTGGTTCATTCTCCAGCCTCAGGTGGTTTCTTACAAGCATGGGTAGATAAATATTCAGCCAAAGACTCAAAAGACCCTTCTTCAGATCTCCAGAACTTTCTCTCTGTGCAACTTCCTCCTCTCCAAGTATTCTTCCTGTGGATTCTAGCTGCCTTGATTTCCCTGAAGTTCCACTCTGTCTCTTCTGCTCAGTGAGACCTGTAGGCTCTGTTTGAATTCTCCCTCCTTGTGCTATGGGCTGGAGACTCCAGGCACTGAGCAGGAGCAATTACAGAGTTCAGCTTGTTTGCTTTCCTTGCTCAGGGATCTCAGTCTTGTACTACCTGCTGCCCAATGTCTGAAAAACCTTTGCACCCACATATTTCAGCCAGTTTTTTAATTGTTTAAGGCAGGAAGGTTTACCCATTGCCAATTACTCCATCATAGCTAGAATAAAATTATAACTAATTTCTTTTTATTGTTATTACCGAATGGTATCCACTGAATGGAGATACCATGTTTAACCTTTCACCTGTTATTGGATATGTGATTCTTTGCAATATCTGGCTACTATGAATGAAGCTATACAAATCTTTGTGTAGACATGTTTTCATTTCTCTTGCTTAAACACCTAGGAGTGGCATGTCTTGATCATAGGTTATTGTATATTTAGGTCTGTAAGACGCTGTCAGTTTTCCCAAGCAGCTGTATCAGAGTTCCCGTTGTTCCATATCATCACCAACATTTGATAGTCAGTCTTTGAAATTTTTACCCATTCTAATGACTTTATAGTGGTCTCGTTGTGGGTTTAGTTTGCTAGTTCTTGTTAGCTGTGATAATCAGTTGCGTGCTTATTGGCCATTTTTACATCTGTTTTTATGAAGTTTAACTTCGTATCTTCTTTTTTTTTTTTTTTTTTTTGAGACAGAGTCTTGCTCTGTTGCCCAGGCTGGAGTGTAGTGGCGCGATCTCGGCTCACTGCAAACTCCGCCTCCCGGGTTCACGCCATTCTCCTGCCTTAGTCTCCTGAGTAGCTGGGACTACAGGCGCGTGCCACCACGCCCGGCTAATTTTTTTGTATTTTTAGTAGAGATGGGGTTTCACCGTGTTAGCCAGGATGGTCTTGATCTCCTGACCTCATGATATGCCCACCTCGGCCTCCCAAAGTGCTGGGATTACAGGTGTGAGCCACTGCACCTGGCCAACTTCATATTGTTTTTACATTTTTTCCCCTTGGCTTGTATATCTTCTTATTTAATTATAAGAGTAGTTTTTATATTCTGTATATACATTTCTTGCAGATAAAATAGAGTCTATACTTTTTTTTCAGACAGAGTCTCGCTCTGTTGCCTAGGCTGGAGTGCAGTGGCACAATCTTGGCTCATTGCAACCTCTACCTCACAGATTCAGGCAATTCTCCTGTCTCAGCCTCCCAAGTAGCTGGGACTACAGATATGCACCACCAAGCAGTTAATTTTTGTATTTTTAGTAGAGACAGGGTTTCACTATGTTGGCCAGGCTGGTCTCGAACTCCTGACCTCAAGTGATCCACCCACCTTGGCCTCCCAAAGTGCTGGAATTACAGGTGTGAGCCACCATGCTTGGCCCAGAGTCTACTTTTGACCATGCCTTTTTGCTGGATTGAGAGGAGTGAGAGGTAGTGGTAAGATAAACAGGCCATTGTAGTCACCAAGGAGAGAGATGATAGTGTCTTAGACTAGAATGTGGGTTTAGATGGAGGAAAGTAGGTGAATTTTAAAATTATTTTTAAAAAGATTTCAAGGGATTCTGGGTCTACTTGGTTTTTCCTTTTGTCTTCTGAATGTCTCTATATATGTATGTTTATATACATGTTTAAATATGTATGTGTGTGTGTGTGTACATATATATATATTTTTAAACCTGAATCACTTCTGTGCTTAAATTAACTACAGGAGAATGTCTCAGGAACCCACGACATACTCCCTTTTCCTATTCCTTTTTCTGAGTCATGGAGTGTCGAGTTATACAGTGCCAAATTCCAGGCAGGGTAAGTCCTGAGGGAAGAATCACCCTTTGTGGTTTCCACACAGTTTAGGGAATGTGGTGGGATAGATACATTAGGTACATGATGCTGTAAGTTGTTTTTTTTGGGGGGGGGTGTGCATGTATGATTTTTCAGGATTATTCTAAGAGGATTTTTCAAGCCACGGTTTTCTCAGAGTGGACAGTTATAATTCAGATTCACTAAAAATTTCCTTTATGAGTGGCTTTCTGGGGCTTTTTCCCTAACCTGTATTTGTAGTTTTGAAGGTCACACAATTCAATTCTAGTTATACATTCAATGGCTTTCTTACAGATTTGCATCCATTGTTGCAAAAAATGGCGGTGAGTATTCTATTTTCTCTTAATCAGAATCCCCTCTACTGGAATTGCCAACTTTTGGATGTTATACTTGATGTTATCTCTTTGTCTTTTAGGAAGAAATAATAGATGGAAGCTATCTGAATGGTAATGTGCCCCCTCGGTCTCCACTTGCTGCTTCTAAGAATTTCAAACAGAATGCGGCTGTGATCTCTCTGGAATGATTCCTTTTAAAGATGTCTTTTCATTTTATTCCCATTGTAGCACTGCTGGATCTCATACAGTTTCAAAGGTAACCTGCCCTAGAGGAGAGGGGAAGGGATGGGATAGATTTTTAATAAAAATTCTTAATGGAAGTCTCTTAATTGTAAAAAGTAATATGTGCTCATTACAAAAAATGTCAATCAATGCACAATGTTTTAAAAGTCAACACCCTTGCTCCACAGACATCATTCTTCCTCACTCTAGCGTAAGAGCCTTTTTTTTTTTTTAAACGGAGTTTCACTCTTGTGGCCCAGGCTGGAGTGCAGTGGTGCTATCTTGGCTCACTACTGCAACCTCTACCTCCGGGGTTCGAGCAATTTTCCTGCCTCAGCCTCCTGAGTAGCTGGGAATACAGACACCCATCACCACACCCGGGTAATTTTTGTATTTTTAGTAGAGATCGGTTTTCACCATGTTGGCCAGGCTGGTCCCAAACTCCTGACCTCAGGTGATCTGCCCACCTCAGCCTCCCAAAGTGCTGGGATTACAGGCATTAGCCACCGTGCCCGGCCTAAGAGCTGAAATTTATTGAGTGCTTTCTATGTAGTCGGTATTCTACTAAGTGCTTGGTATAGAAACAATCTAATCCTCACAAGTGCCACACAAGGTAGGTCCTGTTGTTATCCCATTGCACACAACGGTGAAACTGAGGACAGGAAGGGTAAATCAAGGCCACACAACTGGGATGTGAACCAGTGGCCTGGCTCCAGGACCCATTTCCTTTACTTTTGCGCTATAAGCTGCATATAGACAGATACCAGGGACATGGGGCAGGGAGGTAGGTAGTGTGGAAATGCCAATATTAATAAACAATTCTAATATGATGAGTACTATGAAGGAGAAGAAATAGGGATCTTGGGGCCCCATGTCAGGGATACCCAGTTATGTTGAAGTGAAAGATCCCCATAGCCCCTCCTTTCCCTAAGATAACACCAATGGATACTTTTGGATATATTCTTTCAGTATAAGTATTTTATTTATTAATTTAACCATCCATCCATCCATCCATCCATCCGTCTCTTTATAAGATTACAGGCCAGGCACGGTGGCTCATGCCTGTAATTCCTGCACTTTGGGAGGCCGAGGTGGGCAGATCACGAGGTCAGGAGTTGGGGACCAGCCTGGCCAACATAATGAAACCCTGTCTCTACTAAAAGTACACAAAAATTAGCCAGGCATGGTGTTGCGTGCCTGTAGTCCCAGCTACTCGGGAGGCTGAAGCAGGAGAATCACTTGAACCCAGGAGGCAGAGGTTGTAATAAGCCAAGATTGAGCCACTGCACTACAGCCTGGGCAACAGAGTGAGACTCCGTGTCAAAACAAACAAACAAACAAACAAAAGATTACAAAAGGCTATTCATAGGCTGGGCATGGTGGCTCACCTCTGTAATCCCAGCACTTTGTGAGGCCAAGTTGGGAGGATCGCTTAAGGCCAGGAGTTCCAGCCCAGCCCAGCCCGGCCAACATGACAAAATCCCGTCTCTACTAAAAATACAAAAATGAGCTGGGTGTGGTGGTGCACACCTGTAATCCCAGCTACTCAGGAGGCTGAGGCAGGAGAATCGCTTGAACCTAGGAGGCAGAGGTTGCAGTGAGCCGAGATTGCACCACTGCACTCCAGCCTGGGTGACAGAGTGAGACTCTGTCTCAAAAAAAAAAAAAAAAAAAAAAAGAAAAAGGCTATTCATGAGCATTTACTGTGTGTTGGGCACTACCTTACACAGTTTTCATGTGTGAACAAATTTTAATCTCACAGTTGTTAGCAATATTTCATAGAAAGGGAAACTGAGGCACAAAAATTTAGCAAATTGTCTCAAGTCACACAGCTAAGTGATGAAACTAGGATTCAAATCCAGTTTGGAGCCCACACTCTTAACTATGCTATTCCAGCCTCTCATGGTATACCTAGCATCTGCTTTTTAAATGTACATCTTTCTAACTCAATCAGTTTGCATTGTAGTCAATCTAAGTAGATTGTTAACGGAAATTAGAATATTGCATACAGCTTAGAAACTTGGGAATTGGCTTTGAGAGAATGGGATCCAGGCAGATTCCTAGAATTGGAAACTCTTCTATCACTGTGACTGGTTAAGAAATTTTTTACTTCAGGCTGGGCACCGCGGTTCACTCCTGTAATCCCAGCACTTTGGGAGGCAGAGGTGGGAGGATTGCTTGAGCCCAGGAGTTTGAGATCAGCCTGGGCAACATAGTGAGACCCCATCTCTACAAAAAATAAACAAAATTAGCTGGGTGTGGTGGCATGCACCTGTGATCCCAGCTGCTTGGGTGGCTGAGGTTGGAAGATCACTTGGGCTGGGGAGATTGAGGCTGCAGTGAGCCGTGATCATGCAACAGAGCAAGACCCTGTTAAAAAAAAAAGAAAAAAGAAAGAAAGAAAAGAAAAGAAAAAAAGAAAGAAAAGAAAAGAGAAACCTCCCACTTCCAAGCACAAAGTTTCTAACACCTCTGGTCCATCCCGACCTGTCCCCTGGGCACTTAGCTAGTACGGTAGTGCTTGTAGGAGAATCTGTCATTGTGATCTTTTCCCATCTGTCTTCAACTGAAGCTCCCACGTGTGGACGGATGACCTGTCCCACAGAGTCCTGGCCTATCTGAATTCCCGGAATGTTGCCTTCACCATCTCCAGCCTGCAGGTGTGTACCTGAGACCCATCTTTCTGTTCCCATCTCAGTGCTCAGGGATTGCAAACTCAGGGGCCAGGTAAATTGGAGAAGTGGGCTGGATGTAGAGACAGTCTTTACTTCTGCAAGGAAAAGGGTTCTGTACAGTTCTTCTTGAAACGTGATATAAGATATTTTGTCTTTCTTTCATTTTCCCACCTTTGATGGAGACATGATATATTAGGGTATAGGCTGAGCTGCTATAACAAAAAGACCCCCAGAGGACAACAGCTCAAACAGTTTAGTTTATTTCTTTCTCATGTAATAGTCCAGAGCTAAGTGGGAGAGCCACAGAGAAAAGGCAGCTGTATTCCATGAGGTTATCCAAGGACCCAGGTTCCTTTTATCTTTTTGCTTTGTCATCTCCTGGGGAGTTATTGCCCATGTGGTGGAAACACCACACCCCTTCTCCAATGCAGGGGAAGGGTGAGGAGAAGAAGACAAGGGTAAGCATCTTCTCTTCTGAGGATATGACTTGCAAGTTACACAATTCCCTCTGCACACATTAGCTTGACTCACATACCATAGTCACATCTTACTGCAAAGGAGACATGTACCCAATTAAAAGTTGAAGGGTTCAATTGATGAAGATCAGTGAGAGAGTGGATATTTGGATATAGTGATCAGTCTTTCTACCATGGGTCCAAGAAATGTATTTTTTCCTCTTTTAACTCTACTGTAATGAAAACAATAGCACAAGCGTGTTGATAGGTGGCAAAGGATATTTGCCTTAAGGGGCAATAGGGCTCATGCCTGCAGTGGTGACTGCGGTGAACTGCACAGCACCTGCCCGACTATTAGCCTAGTGTGGCATGTTGTGTCTTTTTCATCACACTGTGGATAACACAGAAAATTGGAGAAAAATTCTTTCAGTATTGAGAAACAATTATTCAGTTTAGCAAAAGGCCATTTATGTCATTAATTAATGAATAAAGTTCTGACATGTCTTCATTGTTTCCATTTTTACTTACATTTTATTGAAAATGGAAACATCAACCAACATTGATGTCACAAATATACTCAGAGAGCTTGTTGTCTGCCAGGTCCCAGGACAGCCATTAGCTGGAGGTGGCTGTTGGCCCCACATGGCATCTGCTTTTCTTCTCTTCATCAGTCAGGGCAACTGAAGGAGAAGCAATGCTTGCCCTCTTTCTCTAGCAGTAATGGATACTCATGAGATGTATCTACTTTAACCTGATATATCTCTTCCTGTGTATATACCATATTCATTTATTCATTCAATATCTACTGAGTTAACAACTGCTTTTTGCCAGGCATGGCTCCAGACACTGAGGTCTCAGTAGAGAACAAGACAGTCATGATACTACCCACAGGACCTTTCATTTTAGGGGTGAGGCTTTAAGTAAGCTATTATTCACCTTGGTCAAGATAGAGAATAATAGCTGGCACTATTGAGCACTTACTGTGTGCTAGCCACTATCGAAAACACTTTACACACTGAATCCTCATAATAACCCTATGTGGTAAGTTCTCTTATTGCCTCCATTTTGCAGGTAAGAAAACTGAGGCCCACAAGAAGTGTTGCTGATTTAGCAAATAAAAATACAGATGCGGCTCTGCGTGGTGGCTCATGCCTGTAATCCCAACACTTTGCGAGGCATAAGTGGGAGGATTGTTTGATACCAGGAGTCGGAGACAAGCCCTGGCAACATAGTGAGACCCTGTCTCTACAAAAACAAACAAACAAACAAACAAACAAACAAAAAATTAGCTGAGTGTGGTGGTGTGGCCTGTAGTCCCAGGTACTTGGAAGGCTGAGGCAGGAGGATTGCTTGAGCCCAAGAGTTTGAGGTTACAGTGAACTATGATTGTACCACTGCATTCCAGCCTAGGCAACCAAGAAAGACCCCGTCTCTAAAACAAAAACAAAAAACAGATGTCCGATTTCATTTGAATTTCAGATAAACAATGAGTGATTTTTTTTTTTTTGAGACGGAGTCTCGCTCTGTTGCCCAGGCTGGAGTGCAGTTGTGCCACCTTAGCTCACCACAACCTCCATCTCCCAGGTTCAAGTGATTCTCCTGCCTCAGCCTCCTGAGTAGCTGGGACTACAGGTGCATGCCACCATGCCTGGCTAAATTTTGTATTTTTAGTAGAGATGGGGTTTCACCATGTTGGCCAGGATGGTCTTGATCTCTTGACCTCGTGATCCACCCGCCTTGGCCTCCCAAAGTGCTGGGATTACAGGCATGAGCCACCGCGCCTGGCCCCTCACTTTTACATGTTGGTGGCTAATGAGGAATTTGGAGCTGGCCCAACCAGACTGCTGGCCACCAGTTGTGGTCTCTGCAGGGAATGAGGTGGCTGGGCTGGGCCGCTGGCCATGGTGCTGACCATGTGCTCCTGCTCTTTCTGTTCTCACCGACTCTCCCAACACCCCCAATACAGGCAGCCGTGGGAAACCACCTGGAGCAGCGTCTGCACCAGCCCCAGAAGCTGCTGGAGGACCTGAGGAAGACAGATGCCCAGCAGTTCCGCACTGCTATGAAATGCCTCTTAGAAGACAAGAAGGACCGCTTGGTGAGGCGCCCTTGGCATCCCGGGGATAGAGGAAGTCCAGCACCACGTGGTGTTGTTGAATTGAATAAAATGGAGCCTGACTTAGGCCTTGGCCCTTCATTGTCTTTTCCTCTCTCCTTCTGCCTCCTCCAACCCCCTGGGAGCTTTAGGATCTAAGTTTTCTCACTTACTTTCTCCAAAGTTAAAATGAAGAGCCTTATAATTTTCTATTTTATTTTTGTTTTAGACAGATTCTTACTCTGTCACTCAGGCTGGAGTGCAGGGGCACAATCTCAGCTCACTGCAACTTCTGCCCCCTGGGTATAAGTGATTCTTGTGCTTCAACCTTCCAAGTAGCTGGGATTACAAGTGTGTGCCACCATGCCTGGCTAATTTTTGTATTTTTAGTAGAGATGAGATTTTGCCAGGCTGGTCTTGAACTCCTGGCCTCAAGTCATTTGCCTGCCTTGGCCTTCCAAAGTGCTGGGATTACAGGTGTGAGCCACCATGCCTGGCCTAATTCATATTTTTGTGAGTACTAAGAAATGAGGGGTTCTAATTGAGGATCTGAGGATCTCCTGATTGTTTGGGTGAATAAACATCCACTAATAAAAATTACTATGCACCAGTGGACACAGAGATCCTGTCCTCAAGGAGCTCACAGTCTGGATGGGAGACAAAAAACAGAAGCAGTTAATTTCCACAAAATGAGGTTAGTGATCCAAGAATATCACAAAGCAAGGCCTCTGAGACTGTAAAAACTGGGACTTAAAAAAGGTAAGTCATTTGCTCAGGACATACAGATAATGGAGGCCCTGGGATTTGAACCTGGGAATGCCTGACCCTAGTACCCATGGGGTTTAACCTGTAGGACTGTCATGAGAATTAATCAGATGATGCATGTTTGCTCCAAGCTTGGCACAGTAGAGTCAATGCTCAGTAAAATGGAAGCTTTTTTTTTTTTTTCCTTAGAGACAGGGGCTCACTCTGTCATCCAGGCTGGAGTGCAGTGGTGTAGTTATAGCTCACTGCAGCCTTGATATCCTAAGCCCAAGTGATCCTCCCACCTCAGCCTCTCAAGCAGCTAGGACTACAGGTGTGCACCAGCACACCCAGCTAATTTTTAAACATTTATTTTGTAGGGATGGGATCTCCCTATGTTGTCCAGGCTGGACTCAAACTCCTGGGCTCAAGCGATCCACCTGCCTCGGCCTCCCGATGTGCTGGGGTTATAGATGTGAGCCTATGCACCAGGCCAATCAGTCCTTTCCAAAAGCTCCCCAGATGGGCTGGGCATGGTGGCTCATACCTGTAACCCTAACACTTTGGGTGGTTGTAGGCAGATTGCTTGAGCCCAGTAGTTTGAGACCAGCCTGGGCAACATGGCAAAACTCCATCTCTACAAAAAATAGCTGAGTGTAGTGGTGTGTGCCTGTGGTCCCAGCTAGTTGGGAGGCTGAGGTGGGAGCATTGCTCAAGCCCAGGAGGTTGAGGCTGCAGTGAGCTATAATCACACCACTGCACTGCAGCCTGGGTGACAGAGCAAGACCCTGTCTCAACAATAAAATAAAACTTTAAAAAAGCTCCCCAGGTGTTTCTGATGTGCACCCAGAGGTGAGAACCACGGGCTTGGAGGAAAGACACATGAGTCCCTTTAATGCATTATAGAGTTTGGTTCAAGATGACCTGGGGGCACATAAGGGAGGGAAATCTGATTTGAAGTAGGAAGTTGGAGGGATCAGAGACTTCACCAAGGAGACAGCAATGGAGCCCAGCCTTAAAGGATGAGCTAGATTTCACTAGAAAAAGGAGAGATGAAGAATTCCAGGTACACCAAGGGCCTGAGGTATGCTGGTCAGGTGTATCTGGAGAGTGGGAAGGTTCCAGAGTGAGTGGAGCAGATAAAGGCCTTGACTTTGTTCTGCAGGGAATGGAAAGCTCTAGAAGTTTCAACATAGCAGCATGGTGTTAAACAGTGATCCTGGCTTTCCCCACTGTTGCAATGTGTGGTCCCTCCCAGGGCTTCCAAATTGAAAGGCAGCTCTCAAGCTGACCCTGGCTTTTCTTATTGCTTTAGGACCTGAAAGACATCATCATCGACTTAGGAGAGATTCGAGAACGAGCCTTGCAGAGCCCTGGCGTGAACCGCAGCCTGTTTCTCATCACACTAGAGAGGTGTTTCCAGGTGCTGAACTCCCTGGAGTGTGTGGAGATCCTGGGCAAGGTGCTGAGGGGGTCCTCAGGCAGCTTTCTCCAGCCAGACATCACAGAGCGGCTCCCTCGGGACCTGCGCGAGGATGCCTTTAAGAATCTGTGAGTGGTTTCTCCCACAGTTTTTCTTTTTTTTTTGAGATGGAGTTTCACTCTGTCACCCAGGCTGGAGTGCAGTAGCGCAATCTCGGCTCACTGCAACCTCTGCCTCCCAGGTTCAAGTGATTCTCCTGCCTCAATTCCAAGTAACTGGGACTACAGGGGCGCCTACCACACCCAACTAATTTTTGTATTTTTGTAGAGATGGAATTTCATCATGTTGGCCAGACTGGTCTGGAACTCCTGACCTCAAGTGATTCACCTGCCTTGGCCTCCCAAAGCGCTGGGATTACAGGCGTGAGCCACCACACCAGCCACTCCCACCTTCTTAACTCATCATACTATCCTTCAGGGGCTGTAGTGAGAATTCAAAGAGGTATCACCTGGCAGCAGGGAGAAGGCAGGTGGGGACAGGTTTATATGCATGTTTTGGAGCAAAAGCTTAAAATCTGTAGAGTTAGGCTGGGTGTGGTAGCTCACGCCTGTGATCCCAGCACTTTGGGAAGCAGAGGTGGGTGGATCATGAGGTCAGCAGTTCGAGACCAGCCTGGCCAACATAGCGAAACCACGTCTCTACTAAAAATACAAAAATTAACCAGGTATGGTGGCAGGTGCCTGTAATCTCAGCTACTTGGGAGGCTGAGGCAGGAGAATCACTTGAACCTGGGAGGTGGAGGTTGCAGTGAGCCAGAATTGCGCCACTGCATTCCAGCCTGGGCGACAGAGTGAGACTCCGTATCAAAACAAAAACAAAAGCAAAACAAAACAAAAAACCACATAAACAAATACAGTGGGAAAAAAGTGTCACTAAATCCTAGCTAGATATGTTGCTTGCTTAAGTGTGTTAGTCAGATTGGGCTGCTATAACAAAAATACCACAGACTATGTGGCTAATAAACAACAAGTGTTTATTTCTCATGGTTCTGGAGACTGGGAAGTCCAAGATCAAGGTACTGGCAGACTCGGTGTCTGGTGAGGGCTCACTTTCTGGTTTATTGGCACCTTCTCGCTGTGTCCCCTTGGGTGGAAGGGGTGAGCAAGCCCTCTGGGATCTCTTTTATAAGAGCACTAATCCCATTCATGAGGTATCCAGCCTCATGAACTAATCACCTCCTCAAAACTCCACCTCTTAATACTGTCATGTTGGGAGTTAGGATTTCAACCCATGAAATTTGGGGAAATGCAAACTTTCAGTCCACAGCACCAAGGCTGTGAACCTGGGTCTTGTTCTATTGATTTAAAAACAATCTGAGTATGTTTTAAAGACTCATTGGCACTAAACTGAGACCTTCTTGAGGGACAGCAGGAGGAGTGACAGAGCATTGAAAAAGGAGGACTTTTCTCCTTTTGAGATGCCATGCCAGCGTATGTTGGTTACAGCCAGCCCTGCATGAAATTGCGCTTTGATATAAACCAAATTTGAGGATTGGGTCTAGGACTTGAAGGGCCATAGGCATTGCAAACACCGCCAACTTCCTCCTTTTACTAATCGTAGCACTTTATGGCCATAAAACACTTTCTTTTTTTTTTTTTTTTTGAGACGGGGTCTTGCTCTGTCGCCCAGGCTGGAGTGCAGTGGCACGATCTTGGCTCACTGCAAGCTCTGCCTCCCGGATTCAAGCGATTCTCCTGCCTCAGCTTCCCGAGTAACTGGGACTACAGGCACCCGCCACCACGCCCAGCTAATTTTTTGTATTTTTAGTGGAGACGGGGCTTCACTGTGTTAGCCAGGATGGTCTGGATCTCCTGACCTCGTGATCTGCCCACCTCGGCCTCCCAAAGTGCTGGGATTACAGGCGTGAGCCACCGCGCCCAGCCATACAACACTCTTTCTAAATCTAAAAATGATTTAGAAGAAGGAAAAGCCCAATATGATGATAACAATGTGGGAGATTCCTTTTATCTTTTGCAGCCAAAGGGCAGTAGGTGAAACAGACAGTATACTGACCTCATCTTTTCTCTAGGGGTGTCAGTTTTTTCCACTAAGATGTATATACATGAAGCCCTTTTGCTCTGCAGGCTATTACACTATTCCTTTTAAATTCAGTGTCTCCTCCCTCTGCCATTCATTCACGTTGTGGAAGAGAACATCATTGGAGTGAGAGTTTATTGGTTACTGCTTACCTGAGTGAGCAGTAAACCCAAGTGGCAGAAAAACCCATTCAAACTGGCTTGAAGCAAAAGGGAATTAGTGGAACATGTAATTGAATAGTTTTAGGTGTAGGGCTGACTTCAGACACAGCTGGATCCAGAGACTCAAATGATGCCATCAGGAACATCTTTGGCTCTTTATCTTATATGCTGAAAACCACTGAATTGTGTACTTTATTTATTTATTTTATTTATTTTATTTTTTGAGACGGAGTTTCCCTCTTGTTGCCCAGGCTGGAGTGCAATGGTGCCATCTCGACTCACTGCAACCTCCGCCTCCCAGGTTCAAGTGATTCTCCTGTCTCAGCCTCTGAAGTAGCTGGGATTACAGGTGTATGCCACCACGCCTGGCTAATTTTTGTACTTTTAGTAGAGACAGAGTTTCATCATATTGGTCAGGCTGGTCTCGAACTCCTGACCTCAGGTTATCTGCCCATCTTGGCCTCCCAAATTGCTGAGATTACAGGCGTAAGCCACAGTGCCTGGCTGAATTGTGTACTTTAAATGGGTGAATTGTAAGGTGTGTGAATTATATCTCAACAGAGTTGTCCCCCACCTCCCCAAAAAAGGACCAAGAGGTGAGGAAGTGGAGACAATATGTATGGAATATTCTTTGGAAGGTGTTTAGCTGTGAAGGGGAAGAGGAAAATGGGAAAAATAGCTACATATAGCTAAGGAGTGTGTGTGTGGGCGTATTTTTTATTATTAAGTTCTGGGGTACACGTGCAGGATGTGCAGGTTTGTTACATAGATAAATGTGTGCCATGGTGGTTTGCTGTACCTATCAACCCATCACCGAGGTATTAAGCCCAGCATGCATTAGCTATTTTTCCTAATGCTCTCCCTTCCCCCATCCCACCCCCCAATAGGCCCCAGTGTTGTTCCCCTCCCTGTGTCCATGTGATCTCATTGTTCAGCTTCCACTTGTAAGTGAGAACATGGAGAGTTTCATTTTCTGTTCCTGCATTAGTTTGCTAAGGATAATGGCTTCCAGGTCCATTCATGTCCCTGCAAAAGACATGATCTTGTTCATTTTTATGGCTGCATAGTATTCCATGGTATATATGTACCACATTTTCTTTATCCAGTCTATTATTGATGGGCATTTGGGTTGACTACATGTCTTTGCTATTGTGAATAGTGCTGCAATGAACATGTGTGCATTTATCTTTGTGAC
Source organism: Macaca fascicularis (assembly GCF_037993035.2). Lineage (NCBI taxonomy): Eukaryota > Metazoa > Chordata > Mammalia > Primates > Cercopithecidae > Macaca > Macaca fascicularis. The sequence continues at coordinate 21,534,061 of NC_088394.1, forward strand.
AGAATGATTTATATATTTTTTGGTATATACCCGGTAATGGGATTGCTGGGTCAAATGGTATTTCTGGTTCTAGATCTTTGAGGAATCGCTACACTGTCTTCCACAATGGTTGAACTAATTTACATTCAGGAGAGGGAAGGTTTTTTTTTTTAATGCTTTTAAGTTATAGGGTACATGTGCACAACATGCAGGTTTGATATACAGGTATACATGTGCCATGTTGGTTTACCGCACCTATCAACTCATCATTTACATTAGGTATGTCTCCTAATGCTATCCCTCCCCCAGCCCTCCACCCCTTGACAGGCCCCAGTGTGTGATGTTCCCCTCCCTGTGTCCAAGTGATCTCATTGTTCAATTCCCACCTATGATTGAGAACATGTGGTATTTGGTTTTCTGTCCTTGTGATAGCTTGCTGAGAATGATGGTTTCCAGCTTCATCCATGTCCCTACAAAGGACATGAACTCATCCTTTTTTATGGCTGCATAGTATTCCATGGTATATATGTGCCACATTTTCTTAATCCAATCTATCACTGATGGACATGTGGGTTGGTTCCAAGTCTTTGCTATTGTGAATGGTGCAGCAATAAACATACGTGTGCATGTGTCTTTACAGTAGCATGATTTATAATCCTTTGGGTATATACCCAGTAATGGGATTGCTGAGTCAAATGGTATTTCTGGTTCTAGATCCTTGAGGAATCGCCACACTGTCTTCCACAATGGTTGAATCAATTTACACTCCCACCACCAGTGTAAAAGCCTTCCTATTTCTCCACATACGGGAGAGGGAAGGGTTTTAACACAAGACAGCTTTGGGTCACATTTGCTGTTGTGACTCCCTCTTTAAAGCAGCCCCCACCTGTTTGTTATTAATTGATGCCCATGTTTGTGTCATTTAGATCTGCAGTGTTCAAAGATCTCTACGACAAAACCTCGGCTCATTCCCAGAGAGCTCTCTATTCCTGGATGAGTGGGATATTGCAGACATCCTCCAATGCCACTGGTGAGCCTGTACTTGGAGGTGGGATCACTTTTTGGGGGAAGAATATCTTCAAAAGAGGTGCTTCATCTCTGAAAACATGGATTTGATGTTGTTCTCTTCTGATTTTTACTACCTCCCACCACTTTGAAAAACAGTTTGATATGGCATATGGAGTAAAACACATACCCCATTTTGTTAATGCAATTCACACATGTGGAAGCCTCTGATATAATGATGTGTCTATATTTCTGTATTTCACAATCCATGTTGTGTCGTAACTTTTTAGTGGAATATAAATAATGATGGTAACTTAGATTCATTGTGAACCTTGAGTAGGGTTACAAGTTCAAAATCTGTATTAAAAAATCTATATTAAAATGAGAGAAGAGGCTGGGCACGGTGGCTCACACCTGTAATCCCAGCACTTGGGAGGCCAAGGCAGGAGGATTGCCTGAGGTCAGGACTTTGAGGCCAGCCTGACCAACATGGTGAAACCCTATCTCTACTAAAAATACAAAAATTAGCTGGGCATGGTGGTGGGAACCTGTAATCCCAGCTACTCAGGAGGCTGAGGCCATTGCACTCCAGCCTGGGCAACAGAGCAAGATTCTGTCTCAAAAAAAAAAAAAAAAAAAAAAAAAAAAAAAGAGAGAGGGAAGATAATTTTGTTAGGAAATCTAGGCAATAAAGCACAGAAATTTAACTCTGAGCATCCTTGCAACCAAAGCAGGTAGGTCAGGATTTATTTATTTGATGGATGTTGATTAAAGCCTCCTTGTGTCCTAGAGTAGTTAAATTCATAGAGACAGAAATTAGAACGGTGGCAGAGTTTCAATTTTGCAAGGTGCAAAATATTCTGGATATGGTTGGTGGTGACGGTTGCACAATAATATGAATGTCAATGTACTTACTACCGCTCAACTATACACTTAAAAATGGGGCCTGGTGGGCTGGGTGAGGTGGTTCATGCCTGTAATCCCGCCACTTTGCAAGGCTGAGGCAGGCGGATCAACTGAGATCAGGAGTTCGAGACCAGCCTGGCCAACATGGTGAAACCCCCTCTCTATGATAAATACAAAAAATTAGCCCAGCGTGGTGGTATGTGTCTGTAATCCCAGCTATTTGGGAGGCTGAGGCAGGAGAATCACTTGAACCCAGGAGGCAGAGGTTGCAGTGAGCTGAGATCATGCAATTGCACTGCATCTTGGGTGACAGAGTGAGACTCTGTCTCAAAAAAAAAAAAAAAAAAAAAAAAAGAAAAGAAAAGAAAAGAAAACTGGGGCCAAGTGCGGTGACTCACGCCTGTGATCCCAACACTTTGGGAGGCTGAGACGGGCGGATCACTTGAGGTTAGGAGTTTGAGACCAGCGTGGCCAACATGGTGAAACTCTCTTTACCCCCCTCAAAAAAAAAAAAAAAAAAAAACCAGGCATGGTGGCACACGCCTGTGGCCCCAGCTACTTAGGAGGCTGAGGCGGGAGAATCGCTTGAACCCGGGAGGCAGAAGTTGCAGTGAGCTGGGATTGTACCACTGCACTCCAGCCTGTGTGATGGAGTGAGACCCTGTCTCAAAAAAAAAAAAAAAAAAAAAAAAAAAACCAAAACCAAAACCAAAAACAAAACAGAGATAGAAAAGAATGGCTATATAGATTAGCAGTACAAACAATTTCTCAGATAGCTTCAATTTGTTAACCTTTAATGTCACTAACGTAAACAGAATAAACTTTTTAAAAGCCCATTATGTATCAATAGCTGAAGATAGAGAAGGAAACAAAACAAAGTCTCTGTTCTTATGACCCTATTGTTTGATTGTGGGAGGGTTGGTGGAGAAAAATGTTTAAACATGTAAGTAATTAAAGAGAGAGAGAGAGAGAGAGAGAGAGAACTTAGAAATTTAGATACTGGTAGCTGCTATGAAGAAAATAAAATAGTTTGTTGAGATGGAGTCTTACTCTGTCACCCAGGCTGGAGTGCAGTGGCACAATTTTGGCTCACTGCAACCTCTGCCTCCTGGGTTCAAGTGATTCCCTTGTCTCAGCTCCCAAATGGCTGAGATTATAGGTGCCTGCCACCATGCCCAGCTAATTTTTGTATTTTTAGTAAAGACGTGAAACCTCAATGTTGGCTAGGCTGGTCTCGAACTCCTGACCTCAAGTGATCCACCTGGCTTGGCCTCCCAAAGTGCTGGGATTACAGGCATGAGCCACTGCACCCAGCCGGAAAGGATTATTATAGGTACTTTAGACTAGAAGAGTGCTTGGCAAATGTTCTCTGTAAAGGACCAGGTAAATATTTTAGGCTTTGTAAGCCTACCATCTCTGCCTCAACTATTCAGCTCTGACATTGCATCTTGAAAACAGCTGTAGTCAATAGATGAATGAGCATGCCTGTGTCCCAGTAAAGCTTTTTTTATGGATGCTGAAATTTCAAATTTGTATAATTTTCATGTGTTACCAAATAGGATTTTTCTTTTGATTTTCCTTTCAGCCATTTAAAAAATGTAAAAACGAGGCAGGGGGCAGTGGCTCATGCTTGTAATCCCAGCACTTTGGGAGGCCCAGGCAGGAGGACTGCTTGAAGCCAAAAGTTCAAGACCAGCCTAGGCAACATAGCAAGACCCCATCTTTTAAAAAATTTTTAAAAAATTAGCCGGTGTGCTGGTACATGCCTGTAGTCCCAGCTACTCTGGAGGCTGAGGTGGGGAGGATCCCTTGAACCCAGGAGTTTGAGGCTGCAGTGAGCCATGATGGCGCAACTGGACTCCAGCCTGGGAGACAGAGCGAGACCTTGTTTCTAAAAAAACTCCAAAATAATAAATGTAAAAACCATTTTTGGCTCACAGGCTGTATAAAAACAGGTGGCGGACTGAGTGTGCCCCATGGACCAGTTTGCCAACTCTTGGACTAAGGAATCAGGGAAGACCTCTCAAATGGGTGACATTTGAATCAAGACCAAAATGAGGAGATGGAACCAGTCGTGTAAGGCTCTGGAGAGAGGGCATCCCAGAGAGAGATCCCAGGAAACACAAAGGCCCTGAGATGGGAATGAGCTCTGTGCGGGGAAAACATAAGGAGAGCAGATGGGGCTGGAGGATGGGGAATGCCAATCAATCCTTTTCCTGGAATTCAGCTCTGAGATTTGTGCATAATGAACATTAAACAAGATCGTAATCAAAGTCTCAAATGCATAGTAGAATTCCCTCTGCCTGGTGCATAATTATGGCCTCCAGGAATCAGAGTCTCACACTGGGTAACCATGAGAAAGCCACTCAACCTTCAGACTTCTCTGTCTTTATTGCCAGAGTTTAATTAGGCACAGACTTTCCTTCTAAAATTCCTATACGGTTTGCTTCATTATTAACCTACAGTCAGTTAAAATTAATTCTGTTAGGACTTATTTATTTATTTATTTATTTTTTCATGAAGTCCCTTGAGGGAACTGGAGATATGGTGGCTGTTAAAAATATCCCAACCTTGCTGGCCAGGCATGGTTGCTTACACCTGTAATCCTAGCATTTTGGAAGGCTGAGGAAGGAGGATTGCTTGAGGTCAGGAGTTTAAGGCCAGCCTGGGCAATGTACTGAGACCCCTCTCTCTGCAAAAAAATTGAAAGATTAGCCAGGTGTGGTGGTGTGTGCCTGTAGTCCTAGCTACTAGGAAGGCTGAGGCAAGAGTTTGAGGCTTCAGTGAGCTATGATCATCCCACTGCACTCCAGCCTGGATAACAGAGGAAAAAACAATTCCCAAGCGTGGGGATGATTGATCTGTGGAGATAGAGTTCATGCTTAGTAATTAGTTAAAAAATAAACAACTCAGCTTGGTTTTTTGTGAATGTGTGGTTCTAGCCTCAAAATTTTCTAGCCCTCTATATAGGCAAGGCAAATGTCCAGGGTCCCCATCTAGAGAATCATAGGAGTCTGCCTGTGTCACCCCAGCATCGTTGATTTCTGGTTTGGGGGAGGCACTCCATATGTTCTTGTGAATCAGTCCATACAAAAGTTATTTCTCCATCTCGTTTGGGCATCTATCATTGCCCATGGCTTCTGCAAATAGCCCTTGGTGTTACAGTCATTGCACACTGTAAACGCTCCTCACTTCTTTCATTTTCCCCAAATGCCTCCAATACAATGTCGATGTGTGTAAATGTCTTTTGCTAAAGAACTGGGGAGCATTGGCAGTCAATTCCAGCTCAGTGAAACTTGAAGTCTGATCCTAGACTTGAGATATATATATATATATATATATATATATATATATATATATATATATATTTATTTATTTTTATTTTTTCATTTTTTAATTTTATTTATTTTTATTTTTTATTTTTGAGACAGAGTCTGGCTCTGTCACTCAGGCTGGAGTGCAGTGGCACGATCTCAGCTCACTGCAACTTCTGCCTCCCGGGTACAAGCGATTCTCCTGCCTCCACTTCCTGAGTAGCTGGGACTACAGGCGTGTGCCACCATGCCTGGCTAATTTTTGTATTTTTAGTGGAGATGGGGTTTCACCATGTTGGCCAGTACGGTCTCAATCTCCTGACCTCGTGATCCACCTGCCTTGGCCTCCCAAAGCGCTGGGATTACAGGTGTGAGTCACTGCACCCAGCCAACTTGACGGTTTTTAAAGTTCCACTGACATCTCAGTGATGGGGAATTTCAAAAGCTAGAACAGGGTGTCAGAGAGAGTCCTCTGGGAATTCAGTGGAGGGAGAAAATATTTCTCGTGAAGGAGATAAGAGAAGACTTTAAGGGAGAGGAAAATTTGAGATTGATCTTAAAGTAGGATTTAGATGCAGAAGGGTTAAGGAAAAGCATTGTAGGTGGTGAAAAGGGCCAAGGCCAGCCAAGGTTTGGAGAATGTTTTGGGGAGTTACAAGTAGTTTGGTTTGGTTCAAGTATAGTAACATGGTGATAATCAGTGAGGATGATCATTATTAGTGGTAGTGATGCAAGAGAGTCAAACATATTTCATGTTGCCAGAGTATTATTATTATTATTAGACAGAGTCTCACTCTGTTGTCCAGGCTGGAATGCAGGGACGTGATCTCGGCTCACTGCAACCTCTACCTCTCAGGTTCAAGAGATTCTCCCGTCTCAGCCTCCCAATTAGCTGAGATTACAGGCGCTAGTACACCCGGCTAATTTTTTTATATTTTTAGTACAGCCGGGATTTCGTGATTATAGGCGTTAGCCACTGCGCCTGGCCTCATGTTTCCAGGTTATTTAGTAACCAATTGAACAAAAAAATAAAACTACATTTTGTGGGTTTTAAGTATTAAAAATAATCTGCATTTCTTATTTATTTTTAATAATAATTATTTTTTAAAAGAGATAGGGTCTCACTCTGTTGCCCAGGCTGGAGTACAGTACAGTGAGTGCACAGCTCACTGTAGCCTCAAATTCCTGGTTTCAAGTGATCCTGCCTCCTTAGTTTCCTGAGTAGCTGGGACTACAGGTGCATGTCACTGCCACTGGCTTTTTTTTTTTTTTTTTTTTTTTGTAGAGATGAGGGTCTTGCTATGTTGCTCAGGCTGGTCTCAAACTCCTGGCCTCAAGCAGTCCTCCTGCCTCAGCCTCCCAAAGTGCTGAGATTACAGGTGCCTGGCCAGAAAGAATAATCTGCATTTCTAACAAGTGGCCAGGTGCCACTGATGTTGGAAGTCCAGAGACCACACTCTTGAGTAACAACGTTTGAGGTGGTGTGAATCTGTGGTCACATCCTATGTGTGATCTCACAGGTAGGCCCTACATATATGGTTGTTGAATGAGTTAACAACAAATTAATGTAGCTGGATGCGGTGGTTCACGCCTGTAATCCCAGCACTTGGGGAGGTGGAGGCGGGCAGATCACCTGAGGTCAGGAGTTGGAGACCAGCTGGCCGACATGGTGAAACCCTGTCTCTACTAAAAATACAAAAATTAGCCGGGCATGGTGGCGGGCGCCTGTAATCCCAGCTACTTGGGAGACTAAGGTAGGAGAATCGCTTGAACTGGGAGGTGGAGGTTGCAATGAGCTGAGATCACACCACTGCACTCCAACCTGGGCAACAGAGTGACATTCCATCTCAAAAAACCGTGAAAAACAAAATAAACAAAGAATTAATGAATGCAAAGAGGTCCTGACAGCAAAGATGCTGTTGACTATCACATACCAGTGTAAAGGCTTTTATTTATTTACTCATTTATTCATTTCTTTATTTTTTGCAGATGACTCTGTTTCATGGGTCACTGCGGAAAACTTATGGATTTTGGGCAGATACATGGTTCACCTATCGTTTGAAGAAATTATGAGAATTAGTCCTATAGAAGTGAGTTGGAAAAGTACATTTGTACGTCACCATTACTAATACACTTGGGGTAAGGTGTATTCTCAAACTCTAATGTTTATCCAGCCAGCCAAGGTGCCTTGGAAACTGTATACCCTCCTCATCCCAATAGAGCTTGGGCCTCTAAAGAAAACTACTGGAAGAAAGTTTCAAGTGGACAGTCATGGGATTGTGTTTTAGTGTGGAAGGGCTAAGAAAAGAAAAAGAATTGTGGACAATTAAGATCACATCTCTGATGTGAGCAAACACGATTTAAAGGGATTGTTGGCTATGAACCAAAAATCACTTAAGGGTATTTTTGTACTGGAGAAGGCCAAGGACAAAAGATACAAAGTTTCCTGTCCTTGGAAGCATGAACTCAAAGAAAAAACAACATGGATTGATATTTACTTCTATTTATAGCTACTTCTGTTAATAGCTACTTGAGCATGAGCAATGGTTAGATTTTAATTCTAGAGTTTACAGTGGAGAAATGTACACATTCTAGGGTTACTTAACTCACTAGTTAACCTGTCCCTCTCCTTTTGATGTTGACCCAATGACACTAAAATCCCTTGGGCATCATGATTCTTGAACGCAGTCTCCAAAGAATGCTGCCAACACAAAAGGATTCATGAAGAGACTGTGGGCCTTGCTTCCAATTTTTCTTCTTCTTCTTTTTTTTTAAAATCATATGTGCCCTGACACTTCTGGCCGGTGAGAGAAGTGTTTGCATCAAATGACTGACCTGTTCAAGGACCCATTGACCCAGCAATGTCTGGTTATTATGAAACCAGAGGCAGAACGAGGTTTCTCTCTTTTACCTGCGGTGCTGGGAGTATTTCAAGTGTCTTCCGATTTTTATAACCCGCAGTCCTAGAATTAACCCCCCACCCTACTGCCGTTTACTCTCTCAATGTGGAGTTGCTTTGAGTAGGTAACAGCTTAAATTCTTAGAAAGCTGGGCCCCCTGGAGGAAATTTCTAAGATCAAGCAATCATTTGCAACTTTTTATTCTCTAAAAATGTAGAGAAGGGAGAAGTCAAGAATAACACTGCTAAAAGGGAATTTTATATTATTTTATTTTATTTTTACTTATTTATTTAGGAGATGGAGTCTCGTTCTGTCATCCAGGCTAAAGTGGAGTAGTGCAATCTTGGCTTACTGTAACCTCCTTCTCCCAGATTCAATTGATTCTCCTGCCTCAGCCTCTTGAGTAGCTGGGATTACAGGCACGTGCCACCATGCCCGGCTAATTTTTGTATTTTTAGTAGAGATGAGGTTTCACCATGTTGGCCAGGCTGGTCTTGAACTCTTCACCTCAGGTGATCTGCCTTGCCTCAGCCTCCCAAAGTGCTGTTATTACAGGTGTGAGCCACCGCACCCAGCCTAAAAAAGGAATTTTATATAGACAAAGAGTACAATCCATAAAGGAGAGACAACTTTATGAGCCCCTTTGAGCGCAGCATAATAGTGCCTCAAAATATAGAATGTGCCGGGTGCTGTGGCCCGTGCCTGTAATCCCAGCACTTTGGGAGGTCAGGGCAGGAGGATCACTTGGGCCCAGAAGTGCAAGACCAGCCTGGGCAACATAGTGAAACCTCATCTCTACAAAAAAATTAAAAAATTAGCCAGGTGTAGTGGTGTGTGCTTGTAGTCTCAGCCACTTGGGAGGCCGAGGTGGGAGGATCACTTGAGCCCAGGAGGTCGAGGCTGCAATAAGCCATGATCACACCACTGCACCCAAGCCTGGGTAAAAGAGTGAGACTGTGTCTTGGCCAGGCACGGTGGCTCACGCCTGTAATCCCAGGACTTTGGGAGGCTGAGGTGGGTGGATCTTGTGAGGTCAGGTGTTTGAGACCAGCCTGGCCAACATGGAGAAACCCCGTCTCTACTAAAAATACAAAAATTAGCTGGGCATGGTGGTACATGACTGTAATCCCAGCTACTCGGGAGGCTGAGGCAGGAGTATCACTTGAACCTGGGAGGCTGAGGTTGCAGTGAGCTGAGATTGTGTCACTGTACTCCAGCCTGGGTGACAGAGTGAGACTCCCATCTCAAAAAAATAAAAATAAAAATAAAAATAAAAATAAAAATAAAAATGAAAATAAAAACAGTGAGTCCGTGTCCCCCCAAAATTATATATATAATGTATAATCTGCTAGAAATACAAGGAAGAATAGATAGATATGAGTCCTGTAGTAGAAGATTGCACATGGCACCCTTGGACATGTGGGCCAAAAAGGAACAAGGATGTTGGCAATCTGAATAGTATATTTAATAAGCTGAATATATATGCACCAAACTTTGTGTCTTACAAAGTGAACACACACTCTTTTCCATCGCCCAAGGGCCATTTATAAACTCATTCATCTATTTAAAAACTTCTGATTCTTCAAAGCAGAAAGTTTGTGGACCACATTCTCTGACCTCAATGTAACAAATCTAGAAATAAATGTACAAAGATTAGCTTTTAAAAAGCCCAGTTTCTCAGATATTAAAAAATAATACTTTCCTAAAGAATAGTTAGGTTCAGGAGGAAACCAAAGTAGCTGTTATAGACCACTAAGAAATCAATGACAATGAAGCCAGGCATGGTGGCTCACACCTGTAATCCCAGCACTTTGGGAGGCCGAGGTGGGTGGATCACTTGATGTCAGGAGTTCGAGACCAGCCTGGCCAACATGGTGAATCCCCATCTCTACTAAAAATACAAATATTAGCCAAATGTGGTGGTGGGCACCTGTGATTCCAGCTACTCTGGAGGCTGAGGCAGGAGAATTGCTTGAACTCAGGAGGTGGAGGTTGCAGTGAGCTGAGATCATGCCACTTCACTCCAGCCTGGGCGACAGAGTGAGACTCCATCTCAAAAAAAAAAAAAAAAAAAAAGAAAAGAAAAGAAAAGAAAAGACATCAATGACAATGAGAACCAGCAGGAGGTATATCTAAGTGTCCATGATGGGGCACAGTGCAGACCACCAGGGTGGGGCCACACTGGGCCACTTCTACCCTCCTCACTGATATTCTCGTCCTTGTCTACCAACCAGATTGGGCTGTTTATCAGCTACGACAACGCCACCAAGCAGCTGGACACGGTCTATGACATCACACCTGAGCTGGCCCAGGCGTTTCTGGAGAGGATAAGCTCCTCCAACTTTAACATGAGGAATACCTCCACCATCCACAGGCAAGGCCTTGGGCTCTGGGCCCTGGAGCTCTTTCCCAAGGTGTGATCTAAGCATCAGTATTCTCTGAGCAGCAGAACACCCAGGGAGGGAAGGGAGGTGGTTGGTCCATCTCTTTCAATAGTCCCATGTTTCTCTGTGCATGTGAGGAGAGGTCTCTGCAACCTTTTTATGAAGAGGTTATGAAGCAGGGTGAAAGGGTAAATGCTTTCTGAGCATCTCCTGTGTGCCAGGCATTTAATGCAACCTTATCAAGTGCTAATTCTGGCTCTCAGCACAGAAATGAAACATTTTAAATACTCAGGACTGGGTCCTGTTCCAAAGTCAATGTGTGATTTCCATTGAAGTTGCATCAAGTGTTGGAAATACCTCATGGGTCCCCACATTTGAGAACCGCTTGTTATCAGACCCTTAGCTGGGGAGCCCCTGGATGAGATCAGCTGTAGAATTTAGTGACCGTAATGTGATCCTCCCTAAAACCATTCCCAGCAGGGGAGGAGGGACAGGAACTCTACATGCCAGGTGTGTCAGGAAGGGAGTGGGCAATGGGAAGGGGGTGGTGAGTACTGTTCAATCCCCTCTCCTTTTACTTTTTTTTTTTTTTTTTTTTTGAGACAGTCTCTCATCCTGTAACCCAGGCTGGAGTGCAGTGACGTGATTTCGGCTCACTGTAACCTCTACCTCCTGGGTTCAAGCAATCCTCATGCTTCAGCCTCCAGAGTAGCTGGGACTACAGATGTGTGCCACCATGCCCAGCTAATTTGTTTGTATTTTTAGTAGACATGGGGTTTTGCCATATTGGCCAGGCTGGTCTCGAACTGCTGATCTCTCGAACTCCTGACCTCAGGTGGCCCGCCCACCTTGTCCTCATGCTGGGATTACAGGCATGAGCCACCACACCTGGCCCATTCAATCCTCTTTTTTTTTGAGTCTCACTTTGTTGTCCAGGCTGGAGTGTACAGTGGTGCAATATCAGCTCACTACAACCTCCACCTCCGGGTTCAAGAGATTCTCCTGCCTCAGTGTCCCAGGTAGCTGGGATTACAGGCATGTGCCACCACACTCAGCTAATTTTTGTGTTTTTAGTGGAGACTGGGTTTCGCCATGTTGGCCAGGCTGATCTCAAACTCCTGATCTCAACTGATCCACCCATCTTGGATTTCCAAAGTGCTGAGACTAAGGCATGAACCACTGTGCTGGGCCATCATTCAATCCTCTTGTGTCCATCTCTCAAGGTCTTTTTGCCACACTGCTCCCATCGCATATTACTTTAAGGTTTTTCAAATGAACCACCCTTAGGCAATGTACTCATAGGAAACAATTAGATGGCTTTCACCTATCTTTAGTAATTTCCACTTATTATCATGGATCCCATTTTTCTGTGGTTACACACACACAAACAACCTCATGATTAAGAACATGGTACCTCGAGCCAGACTTCGTGGCTTAATCCTGGCCCTGCTGCTTACAAATGGTATGATCTTTGCCATTTTTACATCACCTCTCTATGCTTCCGCTTCCCCATCTGTAAAATGGGAGATAAAAATATGTCTGCTGCATTAAGGTCTTTGTAGGGATTTGCACACTTGACACATAGTAAGTGCTCAAGAAATATTTTTTCTTTTTCTTTTTTTTTTTTTTTTTTGAGACAGAGTCTCACTCTGTCGCCAGGCTGGAGTGCAGTAGTGCAGTCTCGGCTCACTGCAACCTCCGCCTCCTGAGTTCAAGCAATTCTCCTGCCTCAGCCTCCCGAGTAGCTGGGACTACAGGCACCTGCCACCATGCCTAGCTAATTTTTGCATATTTAGTAGAGACAGGGTTTCACCATGTTGGCCAGGATGGTCTTGATCTCTTGATCTTGTGATCCACCCGCCTCGGCCTCCCAAAGTGCTGGGATTACAGGCGTGAGCCACCCCGCCCAGCCTATTTTTTCTTTTATAATTTTTTTAAATTGATAAATAAAAATTATATCTATGGTATGCAACATGATGTTTTGAGATATATATTCTTTGTGGAATGGCTAAATCAAGCTAATTAAGTTATCGTTACCTCACATACCTTTTTTGTGATGAGAACACTTAAAATCTACTCTTAATAATTTTCGAGTATATGATACATTGTTATTAACTGTAGTCAGCATGTACAATAGATCTCTAGAACCTCTTTTCCTATTTAACTGAAACATTGTATCCTTTATCCAAGTCTCTCCAACTCCTTTCCCACCTCCAGCCCCTGGTAACAACCATTCTAAGGCTCTGCTTTCATGAATATGACGTTTGTTTATTTGTTTGTTTTTCAGATTCATAATATAAATGAGGTCATACAGTATTTGTCTTTCTGTGTCTGGCTTATTGCACTTAGCATAAGATCCTCCAAGTTCATCCATGCTATCCCATATGATAGAATTTCCTCCTTTTTCAAAGCTGAAGCACATTCCATTGTGTATCCACCAATTAAAAAAAAAAAATCCATTCATCCACTGACGTGTTGGACACTTAGGATGATTCCATGTCTTGGCTATTGTGAATTATTATTCTCAACATGGTTATTAACACTTACCCCTCACATCCCCTGAGTCTTCTTTTCTCGAAGTTAAGCAGATTCCTTTTCCTCATGAGACACTTTCTTTTCCCTGGACCTGGCAGCTCTCCTGTGGGCGTGTCTGAATATGTCAATATCATATATGTGAATCAACTGCCAAGGAGACAGCAGGCAGTGCTCAAATCTGTGTCTCTGAGCTGGGGAGTGGGGCAGGTTTTATAGGCAGAGGGTAATAAGACTTGATCTGATTGGGTCTTGCTATGAGGTGATGCTGGGAGGTGTGATCTGATTGGATCATGCCATGAGGTGATGCCAGGGCTCAATCTGATTGGATCATGGACCACGCCAAGTGGTGTCCACTTCATAATTCAGCCCCCATTCCTTGGTCCTGTCTGAGCACTTAGGTTCCACCTCTGGTTGCATGTTTGGTTCATCTGAGGATGTTCAGGTTACGTGACCTTCAAGCCGGGAGTCCGTGGCAGCTGAAAAACAACTCGCCGTTTTATTACACAAAACGGAACCGGAACGGGCTGGTTCTGCGGTTACACCTCCACCACAATCCCGCCTCTTCTCACACAGGTTGGGGCTGCTGGTTTGTTTCTACGATGACCTGGAATTGCTGGATGCCACTGTGGCCCAAGTCCTGCTTCACCAGATGATCAAATGCAGCCACCTGAGCGGCTTCCAGGCTGGCGTCCAGAAGGTACAGCTGGGGTGCAAGGCCCTGAGGCCTCTGCCTCAGTTTCGCTAGACAGAGAAATGGGGAGCTTAGCTTAGCCTTTGAGAGAAAACACACAGTAGTTGGGATTTAAGTCCGGTCACAGCAGATGGCACCTCAAATACTGAGATAAGTGTAACATCGAAGCCCAGACAGAAATTAGCAAAGGAACAGACCCTGGGGAGATCAAAATTTAATCAGAACAGCCGTCTCAGCCAGGCGTGGTGGCTCATGCCTGTAATCCCAGCACTTCGGGAGGCCAAGGTGGGAGGATCATTTGAAGCCGGGAGTTTGATACCAGCCTGGTCAACATCATGAGACCCTTGTCTGCAAAAAATACAAAAAAATGGCTGGGCACGGTGATTCACACCTGTAATCCTAGCACTTTGGGAGGCCAAGGTGGGCAGATCACCTGAGGTTAGTTTGAGACCGGCACGGCCAACATGGTGAAATCCCATCTCTACTAAAAATATAAAAATTAGCCAGGGGTGGTGGCATGCGCCTGTAATCCCAGCTACTCAGGAGGCTGAGGCAGGAGAATTGCTTGAGCCTGGGAGGCAGAGGTTGTGGCGAGCTGAGATCATGTCACTGCACTCCAGCCTGGGGGGTGACAGAGTGAGACTCTGTCTCAAAAAAAAAAAAAAAAAAAAAAAAAGCCATATGCCTATACTGCCAGCTACTTGGGAGGCTGAGGTAGGAGGATCACTTGAGCCGAGGAGTGCCAGCCTGCAGTGAGCTATGATAGTGACATTGCACTCCAGCTGGATGACAGAGCAAGACCCTATGTAAAAAAAAAAAAAAAAGAAAAGAAAAGAAAGGGACAGCTACCTCTAACTTAAATATGCATACAGATCACCTGGGGATCTTAAATGCAGATTCTGATTCAGGAGCTCTTGATTGAGGCCCAGCACTCTCCTTTCTTCTTCCTCCTCCTTCCCTTGGCCTCCCAAAGTGTTGGGATTACAGGTGTGAGCCATTGTGCCCAGCTGACACTGCACTTCCAACAAGCTTCCGGGTGATTCTGAAACCGCTGCTCTGGTGAGCATGCCTGGAGTGGCAGGAGATAAAGGAGTGGTTCTCGAACCTGCCTCTAGATTAGTAACATCCCTGCCAGGTGCCACCCCCAGAGATTCTGATGTTATTGTTCTGGGGTATGGCCTGATTTTAAAGCTTCTCAGGTGATTTCAATGCAGCCAGGATTGAGAACACTGGATTGGAGGGCGGCTATGAGTTCCCAAGGCCAGCTTCTGAACAAAGGAGCAAACACACTGTCTCTCATTTTCCTTCCTCTCCATCTCTCTGTTCTTCCATCCAGTCAAGTCTCAATTCTACCCCTTCCATTCCACTTTTTGTGGCCCTTCTCAATTTGCTTAAAATAAAAAAGATGACATGAAAACAATATTAAATGAAATTTTGATAAAGCCATCCATAATTTCAGAGCAGTTTTCCACACATCACCGTAAAGTCCTCAAACACATTTGACATTTGAGATTGTGGCCATCTATTTTGGTCAGTGCATTTTTTTTTTTTTTTACTCATTTTTTGTGTGTATCTTATTCTGTCACCCAGGCTGGAATGTAGTGGTATAATCTCAGCTCACTGCAACCTCCGCCTTCCGGGTTCAAGTGGCACAATCTCAGCTTATTGCAACCTCCGCCTTGCCTCAGCCTCCAGAGTAGCTGGGACTACAGGTGCGTGCCAGCACGCCCGGCTAATTTTTTGTATTTTTAGTAGAGATGGGGTTTCACCATATTGGCTAGGCTGGTCTTGAACTCCTGACCTCAAGTGATCCGCCTGCCTTGGCCTCCCAAAGTGCTGGGATTACAGGCCTGAGCCACTGAGCCTGGACTGTGAATGTGTATTTTTGTTTCCAAGGAAAATAATCCCTCCCAAGCAAGCTCAAGCAAAAATAAGAAGACAAATATATTTTAAGGCCCCGGGGTCTCAACATGTGGCAGCCCTGACCAAGGAGAAGGTCGCATACGATTAGATATGAGGGAGCCCTTTGGGATCATCTAACTCAGTCATTCTCAAACTGGAGAATGCATCTAAATTACAGGGATGGCCTGTTAAAATACAGCTTGTGGCAGCGGTCCAGTTTTGTGGAAGACAATTTTTTGGCACCAGGGACCGGTTTTGTGGAAGACAATTTTTTCCATGGACTGGGGCCAGGGGATTGTTTCAGGATGATTCAAGTGCATTACATTTATTATGCTCTCCCTTCCTTCCTTCCTTCCTTCCTTCCTTCCTTCCTTCCTTCCTTCCTTCCTTCCTTCCTTCCTTCCCTCCTTCCTTCCCTCCCTCCCTCCCTCCCTCCCTCCTTCCTTCCTTCCCTCCCTCCCTCCCTCCTTCCCTCCCTCCCTCCCTCCCTCCCTCCCTCCCTCCTTCCTTCCTTCCTTCCTTCCTTCCTTCCTTCCTTCCTTCTTTCTTTCCTTTTCCTTCCTCCCTCCCTCCCTCTCTCTTTCTCGCTCTCTTCCTTCTTTCCTCCTTCCCTCCCTCCCCCTCCCCCCCTCCCCTCCCCCTCCCCCCCTCCCCCCTCCCCCCCCCTTCCCCTCTCCTCTCCTTTCTTGATGGAGTCTCTCTCTGTTGCCAGGGTGGAGTGCAGTGGCATGATCTTGGCTCACTGCAACCTCTGCCTCCCAGGTCCAAGCAATTCTCTGCCTCAGCCTCCCAAGTAGCTGGGACTACAGGTGCATGCCACCACGCCCAGCTAATGTTTTTTATTTGTAGTAGAGCTGGGGTTTCACCATGTGGCCAGGATCATCTCATTCTCTTGACCTCGTGATCTGCCTGCCATGGCCTCTTAAAGTACTGGGACTACAGGTGTGAGCCACTGCGCCCAGCCTGTGCACTTTATTTCTATTATTACATTGTAATATATAATGAAATAACTATACAACTCACCATAATGTGGAATCAGTGGGAGCCCTGAGCTTGTTTTCCTGCAACTAGACAGTCCCATCTGGGGGTGATGAGAGACAGTGACAGATCATCAGGCATTAGATTCTCATAAGGAGCGCACAGACTAGGTCCCTTGCATGCACAGTTCACAATAGGGTTTGCTCTTATGAGAATCTAATGCTGCCTCTGATCTGACAGGAGGCAGAGCTCAGGCGGTAATGCTCACTGGCCTGCTGCTCACCTCCTGCTGTGGCTAGTTTCTAACAGACCAGGGTCCCGGTGGTCCCCATCTATGGCCCCGGGGCTGGGGATCCCTGGATTTCAGAGCTCCACTGTCTCTGATTCAGGAGGTCCGGGAGCAGCCTGGCAATCTGCATTTCTAACACGTCCCCAGGTGGTGCAGATGCCGCTGGGTGTGCTCCACACTTTGAGAGCTGCCGCTGTAGTCCACCCCTTCGTTTTACAAATGTGGAAACTGATCTCTAGGGAAGGGAGTTGCTGAACTTAGAGGACCCAGGTGCTGTGACAGCTGTTTCTTCTACTTCACTCTGCTGCCCCCCAGTGGCCATTTCAATATTGCCAGAAACCCGTTTTGGGCACCTGTCTGAAATGACGTTATTACGTAAATTCGGGTGTTAAAACATGAACCATTCTTGTTTTTTGTTACAGAGCTCCTTGTATAGTAGGTGACTTTATCATGTTCCTTACCGAAAGCAGTTGGAACGCACATTTTACTATCATTAGGCAGGCATATTGCAATAAAATAATTATTAAAATGATCATAGAAATGTGCAGACAGGTGCAAGAGATAATTTTAAGGGGAAATACAGAAAAGCAAATTGTGCTTCTGTTCATATCACAACTCTGTAAAAACTACCTAGTGTCTCTATATTTATAAAGTATAAGAAGTCTTGGAAGCATATACACCCAATTGCTAATCACAGTTATTTTTATGAGGTAGGATGTTCAGGAGACTTTTACTTTCTTGAACTGTGAAGAGTTATTTTTGGCCGGGTGTGGTGGCTCATGCCTGTAATCCTAGCACTTTGGGAGACTGAGGCAGGCAGATCATACGAGGTCAGGAGTTCGAGATCACACTGGCCAACATGGTGAAACCCAGTCTCTACTAAAAATACAGAAATTAGCCTCATGTGGTGGTGAGTGCCTGTAATCCCAGCAACTCAGGAGACTGAGGCAGGAGAGTCACTTGAACCCGGAAGGTGGGGGTTGCAGTGTTGCAGTGAGCCAAGACCGTGCCATTATACTCCAGCCTGGGCGACGAGAGCAAAACTCTGTCTTTTTTTTTTTTTTTTTGTTTGAGACAGAGTCTTGCTCTGTCGCCCAGGCTGGAGTGCAGTGGCGCGATCTCGGCTCACTGCAAGCTCCGCCTCCTGGGTTTACGCCATTCTCCTGCCTCAGCCTCCTGAGTAGCTGGGACTACAGGTGCCCGCCACCGCGCCCGGCTAATTTTTTGTATTTTTAGTAGAGACGGGGTTTCACCGTGGTCTCGATCTCCTGACCTTGTGATCCGCCCGCCTCGGCCTCCCAAAGTGCTGGGATTACAGGCGTGAGCCACCGCGCCCGGCCAAAACTCTGTCTTAAGAGAAAAAAAAGTTATTTTTACACAGATTATAAATTATCTTGAAAAGGCCCCTGGCTATTTCATGAAAGGAAAACAGCCTATATATATGGATATAGAGTTCAAAGTCACCAGAGGACAATAGATGCTATAAGAGTGTGGTGGAGTTATAAAGGGAACAACATTTCTTTCTGATATGGATTAAGGTTGATTTAATAACAAATTAATATTTAAATGAAGCACACAGGGAATTTTCGGCACATGAAAGCCAAGGCCAGAGAAGGTGTCCTCCGTGTGGTGTCTCACTGTCTGGGCATGGCGGGAGCCTCTTTCCTTCCTCATTTCTGGGCCTGGAGGCTTTGATGGGACAAGGTCCAGGGAGGATGCTGTGGAGTCCTAATAGCCCTGGATGTGGTCAGAGGGAGCCACCGCCCTGCTTCCTGTCAACACTCATTCTCATTTTCTCTCCTTCCAGCTCAAAGCAGAACTCCTGGACATTGCCACAGAGAACCAGACGCTCAATGAGACCCTGGGTTCTTTGTCGGATGCGGTTGTAGGTCTGACCTACAGCCAACTGGAATCTCTCTCCCCCGAGGCTGTGCACGGAGCCATCTCCACCCTCAGCCAGGTCTCAGGTTGGGCCAAGAGCCAGGTCATCATCTTGTCTGCCAAATACTTGGCCCATGAGAAGGTCAGCTGGAGTTTTAAACTCTTCTTTATTTCCCCTGAGATGACCTAAGTGTATTAGTCCTCCCAGGCTGCCATAACAATATACTGTAGATTGAGAGGCATAAACAACATACATTTATTTCTCACAATAGTGGAGACTGGGAAGTCCAACATCAAGGTGTCACAAATGTAGGTTTTATTCTGAGGCCTCTTCTCTTGGCCTGTAGGTGGTCTCCATCTTGCTGTGTGCTCACCTGACCACATGAGAGCAAGCTCTCTGGTGTTTCCTCTTACAAGGAAACTAATACCATTGGATCAGGGCCCCACCTGACCATCATTATCTCATGACGTCATTTAACCCTTAAAGGCCTCACCTCCCAATACTATCACATTGGGGGTTAGGACTTTGACATACAGATTCTTGGGGGACACAAATATTTAATCCATAATAGTCATATAGACACAGCAGGGGCAACCAATCAGTAAGAAGATGATGCTGAGGAGGACTGCCTGGGTTCAAATCCTCGCTTTGCCATTTACTAGCTCTGTGACACTGGGCAATTTGCTTACTTTCGCTTTGCCTCAGTTTCTCTATTTGTAAAATGTGGACAACAATAGCACTTACTGCTGGGCTACGTGGCTCACACCTGCAATTTCAGCACTTTGGGAGGCTGAGGTAGGAGGATCACCTGAGGCTAGGAGTTTGGGACCAGCCTGATCAATGTGGTGAAATCCCGTCTCTACTAAAAATACAAAAATTAGCTGGGCGTGGTGGTGCACGCCTGTAATCCCAGCTGCTTGGGAGGCTGAGGCAGGAGGATGGCTTGAACCTGGGAGGCGGAGGTTGCAGTGAGCAGAGATCGTGCCACTGCACTCCAGCCTGGGCAACAGAGCAAGACCCTGTCTCAAAAAAAAAAATTAAACAACAACAACAATAACAAATCAGTAGCACTTACCCTGTAGCATTGCTGCAAATATTATGTGAGTTGGTACACATGAAGAAGCTAGACCACCAGGTGACACCACAGAGTATGAGCTCAAGGGGCGTTAGTCATCACTGAGTGGGATCAACGTGTGGGACTTATCCCAGGATTTTCCTGCCTGCTGTTGAGCTGCTATTAGGTTGATGCAAAAAGCAATCACAGTTTTTGCCATTACTTTGGGTTTAGGGATGATGCTATTTTATTCCAATCTTGGGCTGCAGAGAAGGAACTGTCAGGCAGACAGTCCTCTTTGGTGGGGACAGGAGTCTTAATCTGTGTTCTAGCTGCTCCTGGGGTAGACAATGGACATTCTTTTGGGGACAATTAGTGTCCCTGGGTTGGGTCCAGTCCAGAGGGCTCCAAATATGAGAGACTTGAGTTCTAAGCATTTTGGTGTCATCTTTTTTTGTTTGTTTGTTTGCTCTTGTAGCCCACGCTGGAGTGCAATGGCACAACCTCAGCTTACTGCAACCTCTGCCTCCCAGGTTCAAGCAATTCTCCTGCTTCAGCCTTCCGAGTAGCTGGGACTACAGGCACCCATCACCACACCCAGCTAATTTTTGTATTTTTAGCAGAGACGAGATTTTGCCATGTTGGCCAGGCTTGTCTCAAACTCCTGACCTCGTAATCCACCCGCCTTGGCCTCCCAAAGTGCTGAGATTACAGGTGTGAGCCACTGCGCCTGGCCTTTGGTGTCCTTCTCATTTAGTCCACACTCCTGGCCACTTCCCAGGATGCAAACTGGCTCACAAGGATTAGATTAGGACCCATTCCAATCAAATAATAATAATAAACATTTATTTATTTTTGGCTTCTGGATATTAATTTTAATTACTTTGAAACAACATAATTTACTATCAGATGTTTAACAAGCATCCATTATAATTGCTAAACTGTGAATTCAGTGTTAACTGTGTCTGACTAACTATACAAAACTCATCAATTTTTCTTTTGACGAAATGTAGTAGGCTGGGCGTGGTGCCTTATGCCTGTAATCCCAGCATTTTGGGAGGCCGAGATGAATGGATCACTTGAGGCTAGGAGCCTGAGACCAGCCTGGACAACATGGTGAAACCCTGTCTCTACTAAAAATAGAAAAATTAGCTGGGCATGATGGTGCACGCCTGTAAT
This sequence comes from Macaca fascicularis, assembly GCF_037993035.2. NCBI lineage: Eukaryota > Metazoa > Chordata > Mammalia > Primates > Cercopithecidae > Macaca > Macaca fascicularis. The sequence continues at coordinate 21,555,059 of NC_088394.1, forward strand.
TCCAGCTGCTTCCAGGCCAAAGCAGGAGAATCGCTTGAACCCGGGAGGCAGAGGAGGTTGCAGTGAGCCGAGATCGTGCCACTGTACTCCAGACTGGGCTGGGCTACAGGGCAAGACTCTGTCTTTAAAAAAAAAAAAAAAAAGTAGTAGAAATCTCAAAGAATAAAAGAGAGACTACTCCATAAAGGTCATGTTTACTAACCTAGCACCATAATTCCAGTGTTAGTACCTCCCATGCAGCTGGAAGGAGGATATGGGAAGAGGTGAAGATGTTGAAAATGTAAGGGGCTCCATTTTGCTTGCTCTAAAGCGAAATACCACAGTGTCTCATAAAGAAGAAAATCACTGAGGTTGGAAATGAAAACAAAAGCTTTTGATTCAGGTGGTAAAGGGGTTTAAGAGTTATAGAGTAGAATCCATGCACCCAGAAGGCAGTGCTGGAGTCGGCCTCAGGAACTGAGGGGTTTCTTCCCCTTTTTTTCTTTTTTGAGACACGGTCTCAGTGTGTTGCCCAGGCTGGAGTGCAGTGGTCTGATCTTGGCTCACTTCAGCCTTGACCTCCCAGGCTCAGGTGATCCTCCCACCTCAGCCTCCTGAGTAGCTGGGACCACAGGGGTGTGCCACCATGCTGGGCTGATTTTTTGTATTTTTTTGTAGAGATGGGGTTTTGCAATGTTGCCCAGGCAGATCTCAAACTCCCGGGCTCAAGCAAACTACTCGCCTTGGCCGCCCAAAGAGCAGGAGTAGGGGATTTCTTCTTGGCATCCAAGTCTTTTTAAATTTCTTCAAGTTTTTAAAGCTAGGTTTGGTATGTCATGGTTCTGAGCCAGCTATATTTCAACCACATTCTCCAAAGTAAATCCAAGTGGGAACTGGAGCAGGATGTCGGTGGGGAGGGCGAGAGGGAGATGAAGGGCAGCTGTAGCTCCGAGGGCTGGTCCTAGCCTGCTTCCTCCATCGCGGGGCTAAGGGAGGGGGATGTGGAATAACAAACATTTACTGAACACTTACTATGTGCCAGGTTGTGTTCTAAGTGAGTTAATCATTTAATCCAACAATCCTCTGAAGTCAGTAGTGCTGTCATCTTCATTGTCCAGTTCATTCATGTGAGGTACAGAGTGTGTAAGAGAACTGGAAAAGGCCACATCAAAGTTACGCAGCTGGGATTGAACCCAGGGCACCTGGCCTCAGAGGCGTGTTGTTTACCTCTGGCGGTCACTGTCTCCAGCATGACACCATGACCAATGCCCACCCATTTCCACTTTCTGACTCAGGTACCGGGCCAGCCCATTCATCTGGTCTCTTCTAGCCTCATGGTGACTTTACGCTGAAGGCTTTGAATCCTTGTTTCTGGACCTCGATTGGGGCTCCATGGGTCCATCTTGACAGTCCTCTCTGAATTTGATTTTAGGGAGTTAGGGAGACTGTTGTGTTCCCTCCTAACCCAGGACAAAGTGGTTTGTTTCTTTTCTAATATCCAACTCTTCCTACTGAGGGGTGAGGCCACTTTTACTCAGAAGGCAAGAGGTCAAAAGGTCATGCCTTCTTTGAAGACAGCATGAGATCACCCATTATACACAGAATAACTGAAGGAACCCACTCAGCTGTCTTTTCATAGAACCAAAGCATGTCCTTGGTTATATGGAAAACTTTCTAGCATCTTCACTCTAAAGGAAGGAAAAAAACCCACGTATAATTTCTTTCTTTTCTTTTTTCTTTTTTTTTTTTGAGATGGAGTTTTGCTCTTGTTGCCCAGGCTGTAGTGCAATGGCACAGTCTCGGCTCACTGCAACCTCTTGTCTCCTGAGTTCAAGCAATTCTCTTGCCTCAGCCTCCCAAGTAGCTGGGATTACAGGCACCTGCTACACACTTGGCTAATTTTTGTATCTTTAGTAGAGATGGGGTTGTACCATGTTGACCAGGTTGGTCTTGAACTCCTGACCTCAGGTGATCCACCCGCCTTGGCCTCTCAAAGTACTGGGATTACAGGTGTGATCCACCACACCCGGCAAACTCTCTTTCTTGATTTGATAGAAGGAAGGAAGGCCTGTGGAGGCAGCCTCTGTCTGGCTCACTGCTGTGCCCCTAAGGTCTCACCTATCCCAATACTTGGCACATAGATGGGCTGAGTGCATGTTGGAGAGGTGAAAAGTGGGAGCAGAGCCTGACTGTGCGGCTGCTCCTCTTCCAGGTGCTGTCTTTCTACAATGTCAGCCAGATGGGCGCGCTGCTGGCCGGGGTCAGCACCCAGGCCTTCTGCAGCATGAACTGCAAGGACCTCTCGCAGGTCCTGAGAAGTGCCGTTTCCCAGTACCTGTCTGACTTATCACCTGCCCAGCAGCAAGGTATCCTCAGCAAGGTGAGAGGATGATGTCTGGTGCTCAGCCACATGTCACGGGGTGTGCTTTTGGGGTTTGGTGAGTGGGTGTGACTTTGGACCATGAACGCAGGGCTGGGATTGTCTCAGTCGTTGGTGTCTTGGCTCTGCCTTCTCCTGGTGGCACACCTTCCCTCCTTTCCAGACAGAGCCCTTCGGTCATGCTGTCATTCTTCCCAGAACCCTTTGTTCTCCCAGACAATCTAATCTGGAATACTTTTCTTTTTTTTTTTTCTTTTTTTTGTTTTGAGACGGAGTCTTGCTCTGTCACCCAGGCCGGAGTGTAGTGGCGCGATCTTGGCTCACTGCAAGCTCCGCCTCCTGGGTTCACGCCATTCTCCTGCCTCAGCCCTCCAAGTAACTGGGACTACAGGTGCCCAACACCGCGGCCGGCGAATTTTTTGTATTTTTAGTAGAGATGGGGTTTCACTATGTTGGCCAGGATGGTCTCCATCTCCAGATCTTGTGATCCACCCGCCTCGGCCTCCCAAAGTGCTGGGATTACAGGCTTGAGCCACGGCGCCTGGCCTAGAAGACTTTTCTTAAATCAGGTTTCCTGATCTTATAACACTTCAAGTTTTTTTTTTTTTTTTTTTTGAGACAGTTTTTCTGTGTTGCCCAGGCTGGAGTACAGTGGTACGATCATAGCTCATCACAGTCTTCCGGGCTCAAGCAATCATCCTGCCTCAACTTCCTGAGTGGCTGGGACCACAGGCATGCATCACCATGCCTGGCTAATTTTTTAACTTTGTAGAGACATGGTCTTGCTATGTTGCCCAGGCTAGTCTTGAACTCCTGGCCTAAAGCCACCATGTTTGGCTAATTTATTCATTTCTCGTAGAGATGGAGTATTGCTGTATTGCCAGGCTGCCCAACTCCTGGCCTCAAATAATCCTTCTGCTTCAGCCTCCAAAAGTGCTGGGATTGCAGGTGTGAGCCACTGTGCCTGGCCTCAAATTTGTTTTTCAAATCTAAAAGTAAACCCCAAAGTTCTAGGGTGCATCTGAAAGCCCTTTTCATGGTCCACAGCCATGTCTGTATTCTGTTTTTTTTGTTTGTTTGTTTAGATAGGGTCTTCCTCTATTACCCCAGTCAGCATGCAGTGGCATGATCTTGGTTCACTGCAGCCTCCACCTCCGGGGCTCAGGTGATCCTCCCACCTCAGCCTCCCAAGTAGCTGGGACTACAGACCTGTGCTGCTCACTAATTTTTGTGTTTTTTCTAGAGATGGGGTCTTGCCATGTTGCCTGGGCTGGTCTCAAACTCCTGGGCTCAAGTGATCCACCTGCCTCGGCCTCCTACAGTTCTGGGATTACAGGCGTGAGCCACCATGCCTGGCCCCTTTTTTACTTGTCAGGGAGTCTTTTGACATCTTGCCCTATCAGGTCTGTTCTGTCCAATGGCAAAATCTGTTAAGAAACCAAAACTTGGCCAGGTGCAGTGGCTCACGCCTATAATCCCAGCACTTTGGGAGGCCAAGGTGGGTAGATCACGAAGTTAGGAGATTGAGACCAGCCTGGCCAACATGGTGAAACCCCTTGTCTCTACTAAAAATACAAAAAATTAGCTGGGCGTGGTGGTGCACTCCTGTAGTCCTGGCTCTTCGGGAGGCTGAGGCAGGGAAATTGCTTGAACCCAGGAGGTGGAGATGTGGAGATTGCAGTGAGCCAAGATTGTGCCACTGAACTCCAGCCTGGCGACAGAGCCAGACTCCCATCTCAAAAAAAAAAAAAAAAACAACAAAAAACCTAAGGGGTTTGGCCTAAAACACCAACATCTTACAGATAGCAAGTAGCCCATACAGTTAAAATAAAGAAATAAAGAGCATGAGTTGCATGGGTTTTGGAATCAGACAGACTTGGGCTTGAATCTCACTTACTGACTTTCAACTCATCACACTTGAAGTCTCTGTTTCCTCACCTGTGAAATGGGGATGATGCTACTCTCCACTTCCTAGGGTTGCTGAGCCGGTCTGATGGATTTTATTGCCTGTGTTGTAGTGTCCGGCCCTTCCTTAAAGCTCAGTGCATTTTTTACAAGGTTGTTTTGATGCTTCTCACTTTTGGCAGATGGTGGAAGCTGGAGACACTGCCTCAGGCATTGTGGAGATACAAGGGGCTTTCTTTAAGGAAGTGTCTCTCTTTGATTTAAGGAGGCAACCTGGATTCAACTCTACAGTCCTGAAGGATAAGGAACTTGGAAGGAGCCAGGTACTGCCATGAAGCACAGATCGATCCTGTATTTCTGACTCTCTGTCTTGTGAGAATGAATGGTCTGTTTTAAAGTTAATTTGATAAAAGAAATTTATTTCTGTGTGATTAGTATAGGAGGCAGAATAGTATAGTGTTAAGAAGTTGGACAGGCTGAGGCAGGAGGATCGCTTGACGCCAGGAGTTTGAGACCAGCCTGGGCAACACAGCAAGACCCTGTCTCTACAAAAAGTTAAAAAATTAGCCAGGCGTGGTGATGCATGTCTGTGGTCCCAGCTACTCAGGAGGCTGAGGCAGGAGGATCATGTGAGCCTGGGAGTTCCACAATGCAGTGAGCTATGGTTATGCTACTACTACACTCCAGTCTGGGCAACAGAGCAAGACCCTGTCTCTTAAAAAAAAAGTTAGACAACACCTGAGCATGAATTCTGGCTCCCACTTATTTATTAGCTTTGGAGAAGGTCCTTATATGGCCTCAGTTTTCTCATGTGCAAAATGGGGATAATTTTGATAATAAAATGAGGGTCACTGTTATATGCCACGTGGGTTGTGTGCTATAAATATTTGCGGCTATTATGTGTGTTATTAAATGCTGTGAGCATTGAGGCCACTTGGGGGGATGGTGCTGTTGAAGTGGATGCTCTGCCTTAGTACCGTCCTTGACTTCCTTTGTATCCAGTCAATCTTCATTACATGCTCTCAGGAAATGTTTATCAAGCACCGCCCAACAATGCGCCAGGCACCGCTCACAGTGCTGAGAGTGCAAAACTGAATGAAATCCCAGACACAAATCCCTGTCTGTTGCAGGGGCTCTTGCTCAGGGTCTCTCATGAGGCTGGATGATATCCCGGTTATCTATTGCTGTGTCACAAACCACCTCTAAATTTAGTAACAGTGGCAACTGTTTTATTTTATTTTGTTTTATTTTTTGAGACAGAGTCTCTCTCAGTCACCGAGGCTGGAGTGCAGTGGCACAATCTTGGCTCACTGTAACCTCCTCCTCCTCCCGAGTTCAAGCAATCCTCATGGCTCCGCCTCCTGAGTAGCTGGCATTACAAGCACACACCGTCATGCCAGGCTAATTTTTGTGTTTTTTATAGAGACAGAGTTTCACCATGTTGGCCAGGCTGGTGTCGAACTCTTGACCTCAAGTGAACTGCCCGCCTTGGCCTCCCAAAGTCCTGGGATTACAGGTGTGAACCAGGGCATCCGGCCAATAGTTTTATTTTGGAAAATATCTCCTGCCACCAAAGACTTCAAGATACTTTTGTCCCATTGAGCTGATGGGATTGCCATTTCCTGAGATGGGGAAAGACCGTGGGAGGGTCCCCGAATTTGACTTTGTGCCCAAGGAAATCTCTGGGGCCATAAACAGTGTCCAGAACTTCCCTCCATCACCCACTCCTTTTGCCTGGGCTTTTGTGCTGCTTTCTGGCTCTCAGCTACCATATCTAACGCTAGATCATAATTTATTCTGTTTGGGGAATGATGCCCAAAGTTTCAGAGTCTATAAAATAGACAAATGTAGTACTTGATTGCATCTGCAAGCTAGGGATTCTGTAAAATTATGTTCCTTAAAACAAATGACTCCCTTGTCTACTTGGCATTGTTCTAGAGTGCTCATTGGGGGGTGGTTTGAAGGGAGTGCATGCTGCTGGCTGCGGGTACTTTATTGCTGGTGCTTTCTAGCCCATCCTGGTCTATTCTGGGATGCCTGGTGTTCAGGACCTGGCAGGTGCACATGTAAGTAGGAGCCACAGGGAGTTCTCAACTGGTCAGCAGTTTTGTAAATCACAGGAAGTAAAACTCCAGCCTTGCCACCAACATCTTTGCCTCTCATCTGCCTCATGGGGCGCAGAGAATCACGTGGAGTGTGAGAACAGGGCTGTGGAATTACCTTGACGCTGGTTCAAATCCAGGCACTGCCACTTAGCGATGGTGTAGTCCTAGGTAACTCACATAGCCTGTTAAGCCTCCATTTCCCTATCTGTAAAATGGGCTTGTGGAGCACCTGCCTGATGGGGCCTCACAGTGTTGGGCACACGCTGAGTGTGCCATCAGTGCTGTCGATCATTCTCTTCTCGCAGGCTCTGTTCCTGTATGAGCTTCTGTTAAAGACCACCAGAAGGCCTGAGGAGCTTTTGAGGTAGGAAAATGTAACTTGGCCTGGGTGCCGAACAGGCCCTTCAGAACCTTTTGCCAGAGCAGCCTACTTTCCCAGGAGGGAGAGTTAGGCAGTCACATCTGTAGCTTGTGTCTGATCATATCTGCCTTCTCTTGCTCTTTCTTTCCTCTCCTCCTCACCTCCTTCCTCTCCTGAGTCCCTTGTTTTGTTTTCTAGTGCTGGGCAGCTGGTCAAAGGCGTGACCTGCTCACACATTGATGCCATGAGCACTGACTTCTTTCTGGCCCATTTCCAGGATTTTCAGAACAACTTCGCCCTACTTTCACCGTATCAGGTACCGTTAAAGCATTTTTCAGCTTCTAATTCTCACTCCCTACCCCAGTCACTGGGCCTGAATTAGCTGTGGCGTCTAAAGATCTTTATGCCAGAATTATTTAGATGCAAGTGATGACTTAGGGCCAAAGATTGAGCCAGGTTTTTTCCAGTTTCTTTTTAAACAGCTCCAAATACCCACATCTCTACAGCCAGAGTATCAACAGATTGGTTATTCCATACTCAAATTTGAACCTTAAAATATATTCATAAGGGATAGTATTTTGTGTGTTCGTAATTACGTTCTCGTGAGATGAAAGGTGATCCTCTAGCTAATATTCCAACATTTTCCAGGAGTAGCTGTGAATGCGAACAGTACTCTGAGAACATTTTCTTTCTCACTTAAAACTTCATTTTCCAAAAGATTATGGAGGCTATTTAACCCTTTGGGGAGATTAGAAGCAGTAACTGATTTTTTTTTTTTTTTTGAGACAGAGTCTTGCCCTGTCGCCCAGGCTGCAGTAGAGTGGCACGATCATGGTTTACTGCAGCCTCAACCTCCTGGGCTCAAGAGATCCTCCCGCCTCAGCTTCTTGAGTAGCTGGGACTAAAGGCACACACCACCATGCCTGGCTAATTTATTTATTTTTTTGTAGAGATAGGGTCTTGATATGTTGCCCAGGTTGGTCTCAAATTCCTAGGCTCAAGTGATCCTCCTGCCTCAGCCTCTCAAAGTGCTGGGATGACAAGCATGAACCACTGCACCCAGCCAGTGACTGATTTTTCACAGGGTCTAAGCTAGTAAACACAGGCCTTGCAGCATTTGAACTTTTGGTGTGAACCGTTGGCTTACAGACTCCTGTAATGGGTAGAAAAAGCACCTTCTCAACTCTGGCCTTGCGTTTCAGACTAGAATGAAGAATTTCCAAAGAGGAAATTATCTCCCAGAAAATCAGGAAGCATAGAGAGCTTGCTGTATAATCCTTCAAGATCATTAGAGGAATATGCAAAGTTTTAATGAAGCTCTCTCATTCCCTTGGGCTGTTAATTCTGTTAGTGATTCTTAAAGTTGAGCTTGCATCAGCATTGTCTGGAAGGCTGTAAAAACACAAATTGGAGGCCCCACTCCCAGAGTTTTACATATAGTAGGTAAGGGGTGAGGCCTGGGACTTTGCATTTCTAATCGGTTTGCTAGTACAAACCACTGAACTATATTAAAAGACCTGCCCAGGTGGGCAAGCCAGTAACTGAGCAAATGGATGGAGGTCAGACCTGCTTTGAGGAAGACCTACATGTTCGAGCAGGAAGAGTTACCCCAGTGAAGGTGCTTTCCTAGGCTTCCAGCTCTCAGAGCCTTCACATACCAGTTAATTAGATAATTTGCCTTTCTCATTTATATTTTTACTAAAAACACATTATTATTATTATTATTATTATTATTATTATTATTATTATTATTATTGAGACAGGACCTTGCTCTGTTGCCCAGGCTGGAATGCAGTGGCTCAATCTTGGCTCACTGCAACCTCCGCCCCTGGGTCCAAGTGATTCTCCTGCCTCAGTCTCCTGAATAGCTGGGATTCTAGGTGCCCACCACCATACTTGGCTAATTTTTGTATTTTCAGTAGGGATGGGGTTTCACCATGTTGGCCAGGCTGGTCTCAAACTCCTGACCTCCAACGATCCACCAGCCTCAGCCTCCTAAAGTGCTGGGATTACAGGCATGAGCCACCATGCCCATCCTGAAAACACATAATTATTACAAAAAAAACAAAAACAAAAACAAAAAACCACAATACAGAGAAAGTAAAATTTCCCCAAATTTTCCCCAGAGCAGTTGTTCTCAACAGAGTACTGTTTTGCCCTCTTAGGGGACTTTTGGCCCATGTCTGCAAACACTTTTGGTTGTCACAACTGGAGCAGAGCTATTGGCATCTAGTGGGTAGAGGCCAGGGGTGGTGTTCAACATCCTACAATGTGTAGGACAGCACCGGTACACAGAGGTATCTGGTCCAAAATGTCAATAATACTGAGGTGAGCAACCGTGTTTCAGAGGTAACTATAAAGAACAGTTTGCTATCATTTTTGAGAGTTTTCTTTTACATATAAAATATAGGCCAGGCGCAATGACTCATGCCTGCAATTCTAGCACTTTGGGAGGCTGAGGTGGGAGGTTCATTTGAGGACAGGACTTTGCAACCAACCTGGGAAACATATAGCAAGACTAACTGTACAAAAAGTACAAAAATTAGCCAAATGTGGTAGCACACGCCTGTAGTCCTAGCTACTTGGGAAACTGAGGCAGGAGGATCACTTGAACCCAGGAGTTCAAGGCAGCAGTGAGCTATGATCGAGTCACTGCATTTCAGCCTGTGTGATAGAGTGAGACTCTAACTCTAAACCAAATTTAAAAAAACTTATCTATTTACATGTAATATAAAAACCACAAGTGGGCTGGGCATAGTGGCTCACGCCACTTTAGGAGGCCGAGATGGTGGCTCACTTGAGGTCAGGAGTTCGAAACCAGCCTGGCCAACTTGGTGAAACCCCATCTCTACTAAAAATACAAAAAAAAAAAAAAAAATTAGCCATGCATGGTGGCAGGTGCCTGTAATCCCAGCTACTTGGGAGGCTGATGCAGGACAATTGCTTGAACCAGGAAGGCGGAGGTTGCAGTGAGCTGAGATTACGCCACTGTACCAGTGGGTGACAGAGTGAGACTCTGCCTCAAAAAAACAAACAAACCACAAGTGAGTTCATACTATACACACTGTTCTGTTTATATATATAGCTAAGATATATATATATAGATATGTAACTATATATATAATGATATATATAGTTAAGCTATGTATAACTATATATAATTAAATATAACTATATATAGTTAAATATAACTGTATAACTATATGTGTAGTTAAGCTATATATATAGTTTAACAGAATAGTGTGTACAATATGAGCTCATTTGTGGTTTTTACATTATAATATAACTATATATGTATATGCACATGCATAAAATAGCACAGACATCATTTAATGTTCATATATATAAATCTACCTTATTTAAAACAAAGTAGGTGCACTATTCCATTGTATGTATATACCATAATCTACTTAACCAATCCCCTGCTGAGGAATATTAAAATTATATCTCTCTTTCTTGCAGATATAAAACAATTGCGATGAGCATCACACTTAAATGTCTGTGTTAATGTTTGTTATTGCAATTTTCTCATCCATAAACTGGGCAGAGTAGTGGTACCTACATCATAGGGTGCTGTATTGCATAAGTGAACACATATGAAGCACTTAGAATAGTGCCTGGCACACGGAAAGCACTACTTGTGTTTATTCTTCTTCTTACTGCACTAAATCCCCAGAACTGCTTAATCTTTCAGGTTAATTGTTTGGCGTGGAAATACTGGGAAGTTTCCAGGTTGTCTATGCCACCTTTCCTCTTGGCTGCACTCCCGTAAGTGAACATCAGCCCCCACTTTCTGGCTCAGCAGTAAGATCGGTGGGAATCACTGAAGTCAAAGTGATTCTCTCCCCACTGGGTTTTTTTGAGGAACTAGAGGCAGAGTGGAGCGTGCCTTAGAGAGTTAAGCCCTTGAGATCCAGGATTTCAATTCTGAGTATCATATAGACATTTCAGACAGACCTTCTTGCTTTTCATGTTATGTAAAAACCAAGCCAAAGCAACCGAAGCCTGACTGGGTGTCAGTGAGGCAGGTCCCATCTGGCCTGGCTTTGTGGCTGTGCCAGGCTTCAGGGGAATCAGGGCTGATGGGAGTAGTAGGTGTTTCTCCTGGCATGTGTGAGCTTTCAGGCCTGCAGGGTAGCCCTGCTTTTCAAACATGATCTGGACATTGTTTCTCTCCTTTTCTCCTTCTTTATTTCCTTCTACCTTATTTTGCTTTTATTGTCTTCATTCATTCAAAAAAAAAATTCATTGAGTACTTGCTGTATGCTAGTTCTCAGATAGCTAAATTTTCTATCTGAAAATTTAGAAATTCCTATTAGTTTATCAGACCTTATAATCTCATGGTGGGAGAGGGAATAGACAAACATGAAGCCAATTATAGTATCAGGTTGATATTTGGTTGAAAGCAACAGAACTGAAACTGAAACTGGATTATGCAATAAAAGGGAATTTTTGGTTCAGGTAACTGGAAAGTTGAGAGGGACTTCAGGCATGGCTGGATCTAGGGGTTCAAATGATGTCATTTGTCTCTTGTCCCAGCTTATCTCTGCTGGCTTCACTATCAGGCAAGTTCTTTCTCTGTGGAAACCCTGGCAGATCTAAGGTTAAATTTTCCCAGCTTCATATTCAGGGAAAAGAGAAAAACATTCTCTTCCCATCATTCTCAATACATGTCTTGGGTTTGACTCTCATTGACCTTAATTGGGCGAATTTGTTTTCCTTGAACCAATCAGTGAGGTTGGGAGGATGGGTAACTTTGACTGACTTTAATCTGTATTGCACCCCTGGGGCTGGAGAGAAACCATAAGGTCTTAGAGTGAGAGAGATGGTTTTCTGAGAAAAACCAGGTGCTTTCCTAGAAAGCCAGGTGCTGTTCTACACCTCTGTTAGCACAGAGGTGTAAGAACATGTTTCAGGGAAGATGTTGAATCTGGTTTTCGAACAGTCAAGTGGTGGGGTTGAGTAGGCCAGATGGGTTTCAGGCAGCCTTTCTCAACTTTTTTATTGCTTTCCAAAGGAGAGGCAAAGGAGAGGGATAATGAGCACTGGGCACAGAGGAGAGAATATCACCTATAGACTGGAGAGACAGAGGAGACTGAACTAGTGCTAGATCAAGAGTTTAAGATGGACATTCCAGGCAGTGGAATGGGGATGTCCGGTTCAGCAGTGGGTAAGAAAAGCAAATCACTCTGGGAACACATGGGGGTATATCTGCGGAGTAGATAGGGGAGAGAAGGCCGGAGAAGTAAGGAACATCAGATCATGGGGGCTTTGTGAAGTGAGGAGTTTCACTCATATTCTGTGTGCAGCCATCAGATTTATATTTCAGAACAATCATAGCCACTACCCACATGGAGGACAGAATGCAGGGAGGATGAATGGAAAGAAGGGAGACAGCTGAAGATTATTTCAGTAACCCAGATCTTGGCATGGCATTTCTTCCACTCATTCATGTCTCAGCTCAAATGGAACTGCCTTAGAAGGGGCTCGTTTGATTATCCCCATTGTCATTCTCTTTTACAGAGCCATTTTATTTTCTTCCTTACATTAATTAATTAATTACTTTTTGAGAGTCTCCCTCTGTCACCCAGGCTGGAGGGCAGTGGTGTAATCTTGGCTCATTGCAACCTCCGCCACCTGAGTTCAAGAGATTCTCCTACCTCAGCCTCCCCAGTAGCTGGGATTACAGGTGTGTGTCACCACACCTGGCTGATTTTTGTATTTTTTGGTAGAGACAGGGTTTCACCATGATGGCCAGGCTGGTCTCAAACTCCTGACCTCAGGTGATCTGCTTGCCTTGGCCTCCCAAGTGCTGGGATTACAGGCGTGAGCCACTGTGCCTGCCTTCTTCCTTACATTTATTAATAGCTGAAATGACCTGTTTTATTCATTGGTTTCTGTGTTTCTTCTCTCTACTAGAATTAAGCACCATGAATGCAGGACCACTTGTGTCTTGTTCATTGTTATATTTGGTGCCTAGAATAGTGCCTGACTTACTGTAGATGTTTTGTAGGTATTTGCTGGATGAATGAAGAAATAAATAAGACAGTGGTACTGGGAATGGAGAAGTAAGAATAGATTTTTGTTGTTGTTGTTTTGAGACAGGGTCTCATTCTGTCACCCAGGTTGGAGTGCAGTGGTGCGATCTCAGCTCACTGCAACCTCTGCCTCCCAGGTTCAAGTGATTCTTCCACTTCAGCCTCTGGAGTAGTCGAAACCCCAGGTCCATGCCACCATGCCCAGGTAATTTTTGTATTTTTGGTAGAGATAGGATTTCACCGTGTTGCTCAGGCTGGTCTCAAACTCCTGATCTCAGGTGATCCACCCACCTTGGCTTCCCAAAGTGCTGGGATTATAGGTGTGAGCTACCACACCCAGCCGGAAGTAAGAACAGATTGGGATAATACTAAGGAGATAGCAATAACAGGCTTGGGACAAAGAAAGAAAGGAGTGTGGGATAGCACAGAGGTGGAAGAACATGTTTGGGAGAAGATGTTGAATCTGGTTTTGGAACAGTTGAGTGGTGGGGTTGAGTAGGCCGGATGGGTTTCATGCAGCTTTTCTCAACTTTTATTATTGCCTTTCAAAGGAGAAAATTTTAATTTCTCCTGAATGAAAGAAATTATACACTGAGGAAAAATATTCTGAGTAGGAATGAGTTTCAGTGGGTCACAGATCATAACAGTCTTTTTTATCCCCCATCCAAACCAGTTTCTCCTTTTTGAGGGTGACCTTGACCCTGTTGAGAATACATGGTCAAGAGCTGAAGGATCAAGAGCTGAAGGCAGAGTTCTGGACTGGAGATGACAGAATTTCTCTTTCCACTCTTTTTCTTATCTTTCTTTCTCACTTTCTACTTATTCTCTCTCCTCTTTGTCTCTTTTTTCATCTACTTTTTCCTTTCTTTTTCATCTCCCCTCAACCAGTCCATCAATCAACATGTTTATTTATGGAGAACCCATTATCTGATCAATGCTCTGGGGCATAGAAGAGGAGCATGATGGGAAGTTTGTTCCCACCCATAGAAGAGGGTCATGATGGGAAATTTGCTCCCACCCATAGAAGAGAGCATGATGAGAAGTTTGTTGCCCATTCATAGAAGAGATAGCATGATGGGAAGTTTGTTCCCACCCATAGAAGAGGAGCATGATGGGTGGGAGACTTGCTACCTGCTGCAGGGAGCCAAAGCATCACTGGGGAGAACAAACATTTAAAGAACGTCTTTGGGATGAGCTCTTGGGCATGTGGACCCTGATTTTAGGGGTCAACAGGAGCAGCCACGTGTTCCTCCTCTTGTTCTCCACATCCCTTTCCAGGGCCCGCTACCTGGCTTCTGTCCCAGCCTCCCAGTGTGTGCCCTTTCTGATCAGCCTGGGGAAGAGCTGGTTGGATTCCTTGGTTTTAGATTCCCACAAAAAGACTTCAGTCCTCAGGAAAGTGCAGCAGTGCCTGGTAAGAAAACTCTTCTTGGGCATTCCCTCCCTCTGGGTATCTGTGGCCATCTTGGGGAGCCCTGTGAGGGATCTGGCTGGGATCTTGAGCCTGCTCTGATGTCCAGAAGTCTGACTTGTGGGTCTTGAAGCTTACTGTAAAGCTGCTGGTTGGAACAATCTTGGCCATTGGTTCTGGAGACTTCTGCTCCAGGGTCCAAAGGAGGGGAGGCTACTCTGGAGGAATGGAAAGAGCACAGTACCCAGAGACTGGGTGCCAGTGATTGGTTATGTGGCTTTGGGCGAATCACCTTTCCTCCCTGAGCCTCAGTCTTCTCATCTGTAAGGTGGGGGTAATAGCACATCCCCCATAGAGTATTTTTTTTTTGGGGGTGGGGCAGAGTCTCACTCTGTCACCCAGGCTGGAGTGCAGTGGCGCGATCTCAGCTCACTGCAACCTCTGCCTCCCAGGTTTGAGCGATTCTCCTGCCTCAGCCTCCCAAGTAGCTGGGAATACAGGTGTGTACCACTATACCCGGCTATTTTTTGTATTTTCAGTAGAGACAGGGTTTCATCATGTTGGCCAGGATTGTCTCAAACTCCTGACATCAGGTGATCCACCTACCTTGGCCTCCCAAAGTGTTGGGATTACAGATGTGAGCCACTGTACCCAGCTTCCTCATAGGGTATTGAGAGCATGACATGGGCAATGTGTTATTTAATGTAAAGGCTCAAAGGCCAGACTGTCTGGGTGTGAATCCTAGCCTTGCCACTAGCTGGCAGTTTCTTTTTCTTTAAAAAATGGATAATAGTAGTACTTACTCCTTACAGTTACTTTGAAGATGACTAAATTGAGACCCGTAGATACTCAGGACAGTGCACATAGGAAACACACAACAAATGTCAACAATTTTTGTCATTTTGCAAAAGTGCAAAAGAGCTTTGAAGGCTTTCAAGTGGCACACAGACTTTGAAGTGCTGTTTTCGTTGTTGTGGTGCTAATAGTATAATGGTGGTTGAACTCTGGAATATTCTTAGAGCAGTAACAATGACAGTAGTGCTCAATTACTGAGTGCTCCTGGTGTGCCAAGCCAGGGTTTTCCAGATTTCTGAGGCCTGCATCCCTGGGGAAGATCAGGTCCCCTTCCATCTCTAGGAATCTGTGGCAGGTAGGCAATTCAGATCCTGGAGTCTTTAAGAAGTTTGGGATTGGAACTTTTTTTTTTTTTTTTTTCTCTTTTTTGAGACAGAGTTTTCCTCTGTCACCCAGGCTGGAGTGCAATGGCATGATCATCTCGGCTCACTGCAACCTCCACCTCCCGGGTTCAAGTGATTCTTGTGCCTCAGCCTCCTGACTAGCTGGGACTACAGCCATGCGCCACGACCCCAGGCCAATTTTTGTATTTTTTTTTTTTTTTTTTTTTTTTTGAGACGGAGTCTCGCTGTGTCTCCCAGGCTGGAGTGCAGTGGCGTGATCTTGGCTCACTGCAAGCTCCGCCTCCCGGGTTCACGCCATTCTCCCGCCTCAGCCTCCCAAGTAGCTGAGACTACAGGCGCCTGCCACCACGCCCGGCTAGTTTTTTGTATTTTTAGTAGAGACGGGGTTTCACCATGTTAGCCAGGATAGTCTCGATCTCCTGACCTCGTGATCCGCCCGTCTCGGCCTCCCAAAGTGCTGGGATTACAGGCTTGAGCCACCGCGCCCGGCCCAATTTTTGTATTTTTAGTATAGATGGGGTTTCACCATGTTGGCCAGCCTGACTTTGAACCCCTGGCCTCAAATGATCTGCCTGCCTCGGCCTCCCAGAGTGCTGGGATTATAGGTGTCAGCCACAGTGCCCACCTCACAGGATATATTTCTAATGGTTCATGATCTTATGCTCTGCTGGAACTGCCCATTGGCTCCACTTTTTGGGTTTAGGACAACTCCATTGCCGATGAGTACACTGTGGACATCATGGGGAACCTGCTGTGTCACTTGCCCGCAGCCATCATCGACAGGGGGATCTCCCCCAGGGCCTGGGCAACTGCTCTACACGGCCTCAGAGACTGTCCAGACCTCAACCCCAAGCAAAAGGCTGCAGTGAGGCTCAAGCTCCTGGGACAGTACGGGTGAGGAGTGGCTGGGCTTGGCTTTTGGGGCTGTGGTATGCTCTGTGGAGGGACACTCAACCTTGGCTTTCCTGCCCTGCAAACAGAGTCTCTGGCTTAGGATGAGATAAAATTATTAGGCTTATTTTGGAAATGTGAACTTTCTTCTTTTGGCTTCAGATTTTTTTTTTTTTTTTTTTTTTTTTTTTTGAGACGGAGTCTCACTCTGTGGCCAGGTTGGAGTGCAGTGGTGCAACCTTGGCTCACTGCAACCTCTGACTCCCTGGTTCAAGCGATTCTCCTGCCTCAGCCTCCCGAGTAGCTGGGATTACAGGCATGTGCCACCACGCCCAGCTAATTTTTGTATTTTTAGGAGAGACAGGGCTTCACCACGTTGGCCAGGATGGTCTCGATCTCCTAACCTCGTGATCCACCCGCCTCGACCTCCCAAAGTTCTGGGATTACAGGCATGAGCCACCACGCCTGGCCTTGGCTTCAGATTTGCTGTAAAATGGAATCAATAGTAGCTTCTCTACAAATCTCAAAGAGTTGTTACTTACACAGCTTGGCATATGAAGGGGAAATTTGGAAAACATGGCCCTTTACAGATGCACAGCAGTGGTATTATTATTAGTTTAAAGACTATATATATATATTTTTTTTTGAGATGGGGTCTTGCTCTGTCACCCAGGCTGGAGTGCTGTGGCACAGTAATGGCTCACTGCAGCCTCAACCTCCTTGGCTCAGGTGATCCTCTCACCTCAGCCTTCCAAGTAGCTGGGACCACAGGTGCACATCACTGTACCCAGCTAATTTTTGTATTTTTTTTTAAGGGATGGAATTTCATCATGTTGCTTAGGTGGGTCTTGAACTCCTGGGCTCAAGGGATTCACCCACCTAAGCCTCCCACAGTGTTGGGATTATAGGTGTGAGCCACCATGCCTGACCCTAGAGTCTATTTTTAAGACCAGTTTTAGGTTCTCAGAAAAATGGAGAGGATAGAGATTTCCCATATCCCTCTGACCCCATACATGCATAAACTCCCCGTGATCAATATCCCCCACCAAAGCTGTACATTTGTTAGAACTGATGAACCTATGTTGACATTATTGTCATTGGATTCTCATTGTCACCCGAAGTCTGTATTTTACATTAGGGTTCACTCTTGGTGCTTTACATTCTATGGGTTCAGACAAGTATATAATAACATGTATTCACCATTATAGTATCATTTGGAGTATTTTCGCTGCCCTAAAAATCCTTCCGGGCTTTGCCTGTTCATTCCTCCCTCACTCCTAATTCCTGGCAACCACTGATACTGTTGCCTTTTCTAGAGTATCATATATTTGGAACCATACAGCAGATAGCCTTTTCAGATAGACTTATTTCACTTAGTAGTATGTACTTAAGTTTTCTCCAGGTCTTTTTTTGGCTTGATAGCTCACTTCTTTTTAGTGCTGAATAATATTTCATTGTCTTCATGAACCACAGTTTATTTAGCCCTTCACCTACGGAAGGACATTTGGTTGCTTCCAAATTTTGGCAATTATGGATAAAGCTGCTATAAACATCCATATACAGGTTTTCATGTAGACATAAGTTTTCAACTCCTTTGCGTAAATGCCAAAGAGTGTGTTTGCTGGGTTATATGGCAAAAACATGTTTGCTTTTGTAAGAAACCACCAAAGTTCTTCCAAAGTGGCTGTATGATTTTGCATTGCCACCAGCTGTCACTGCTAATTGGGCAGACCTCCTTTAGAGATGTCACCAAAGATAGTGTAATGCTCTTCACTGTAGGCATTTATGATCTACATAAGAATAACAGTGGATTCCGGGTCAGTGCTTTTATTTTATCCTGCCAAGTTCAAGAGAAAGTTTTTTTTTCTTATTCTAGGAAAAGACTGTTATGGTAAATTAAAAGGAAGAGATATATAATTACTCTTCTATCGGGGAGGAGGAGGAAGGAAACACTGATGTAAATGGCAGAAATTCAATAATTTAATTCAAACTAAAGAGAATGAGAATGTATTGAATTCAGGAATGGAATGTAATGGGAAACTCCACTGGTTGTCTTCAGGCGTGGCTGAATCCAGTGTCTCAAATGACATCATCAGGAATACGTTCCTCCCATCCCTCAACTCTGTGTTCCTTGGTGTGGTCTTTACTTTTTCCACTTGGTAATACGAATGTCCTCCAATATCCTCTTTACAGCCAGAGATACCAGAGAAAGGAGAGCTTCTCTGATAGTTCCATCAAAATTCCCAGGGATGACTCTGATTGGTCAGCCTGTATCACATGCCAATTTTCTTGATCAAGGAAGTGGGACCATGTGATTGACAGTTTCTCTGAGTATAAGACAATCTGTTCCTGAAAGACAAGAGTGTTGGGGGAAAAGGCAACAGATGTCAACCACAGCATGCTTTTTTCACTTTACTGGTTATTATATCTTTTTAGACTCCCTCAGCACTGGACAGCCGAGACCACGAAGGACTTGGGACCCTTTCTAGTACTTTTCTCAGGAGATGAATTAAGCTCTATAGCCACAAAGGTAATGTTGTGCTTCATCTTAAGAAGGCGGAAGGAGTTTGAAGGGGAGAGAAAGTGTGGTCAATTATACTGCGGTCTAAGCTTCTGGAAGCTTCCTCCCTGCCTCAAAGGGCTAAGATGTTTCCAGCTCCATTCCAGGATGTGCAAGGTTCTGGAAAAGGGAGTGAGGCCACAGCTAAATGAACTCAGGCCCTTTTGTGTGGCCCCCCAGGCAGATGTGTGCAGACGGGCATCACTTAGCTACCACTCTGCTATTAGTGTGCATCTCACATCCACATCTGTTCTGGCTCTCACACTGGCTGGTGCCCTAGGCACATGCACATATATGTCCAGTGTATGCAATCACATGTGCAGACACATTTAATCCAATAACAAGTCTTTATTGATTATTACATTTGGGCATGACACTTTTCTTGGAGTAAGGCTCCAGAAGTTAGATAGTCTAGGTCAAGGGACACGGAAAATAAGCATGAATTAGTCATTTTTGCTGTGTAACAAAGCCACACAATCTCAAGGGCATAGAACAATTCGCATATGTTTCTTGCTGCCTGATCTGTGGGTCACTGGAGCAGCCCTGCTCTATAAGGCTGCATTTGGAGCCCAGCCTCTAGAACTTGTTCTCACCATGAAGGTGTGAAACTACCAAAAAGAGAAGGGATAAGTACAATTCTCCTTAAGTCCTAGGCTGGAAATTGACACGCTGTCACTTCTGCCACACTCCAATGGCCAAAGTAAGTTACATGACCAAGACCAACTTTAATGGGGCAGGAGGTGGAGGGTAGGAAAGGAGTGAATGTTTGCTGAACGACAATCAGATTCCCCACAAAGCATATCCACACACTCTCATACCTGCACTTTCAGGCGCAAGGTACATATGGTCACACATACTCAGCAGGGCCTGATCACACAGAACATCACCTACGATTACACATGTGCAGCACACATTCTTAAGTCCAGTCACAGTAAAATCATATTCTGGATGTCCAAATATATGGTTATAAGCAGTTGATGCACAAATGTTTATTTTTATTTTATTATTTTATTTTATTTTGAGATGGAGTCTCCCTCTGTTGCGCAGGCTGGAGGGTAGCGATGCAATCTCGGCTCACTGCAACCTCCGCCTCCCGGGTTCAAGTGATTCTCCTGCCTCAGCCTCCCGAGTAGCTGGGATTACAGGTGCCTGCCACTATGCCCGGCTAATTTATATATTTTTAGTAGCTATGGGGTTTCACCATATTGGCCAGGCTGGTCTTGAACTCCTGACCTCAAGTGATCTGCCCGCCTTAACCTCCCAAGTGTTGGGATTATAGGCGTGAGCCACCTTGCCTGGCCCTGATGCACAAATGTTATATATCCATCTATTTTTTTCCTTCCTTGTTTTTTTCTATGTTTAGATATTTATTATTTTCCACAAGTTATTGGGGTACAGGTGGTACTTGGTTACAGGAGTAAGTTATTTAGTGGTGATTGGTAAGATTTTGGTGCACCTATTACCCGAGCAGTATACACTGCACCATATTTGTAGTCTTTTATCCCTTGTCCCCCACAATCTTCCATCCAAGTCCCCAAAGTCCATTGCATCATTCTTATGCCTTTGGGTCCTCATAGTTTAGCTCCCACATATCAGTGAGAACATACATATATCTATCTAATCTTAAAAAAATCAACTTCTGAAATTGAAAAAGTCTTGTATCAACACTGTGAAATCTCAAAAACACAGTGTAGAATTTAAAAAAAACCCAGGTTGCAAAAGAATATCTATAGTAGGATATGAAGTAAATAAATAAATACTAGCTGAATTAATTTAAAGCATATGTAAACCAAGTTTATATGTAA
Source organism: Macaca fascicularis (assembly GCF_037993035.2). NCBI lineage: Eukaryota > Metazoa > Chordata > Mammalia > Primates > Cercopithecidae > Macaca > Macaca fascicularis. The sequence continues at coordinate 21,575,693 of NC_088394.1, forward strand.
GAGAAGTGTAAAAGTGAATGCCAAATTCAGAGTGACAGTTACTTCTGGGGAAGGAGGAAGGCAAAGAGTGAAGGAGGGACTTATTATTTATATTGTGATGTTTTATTTCTTAAGCTGGGTTGTGAGGACATGGGTGTTTTGTTGTATTATTCTGTACACTCTTTTTTTAAATACTGGAAATGTTTAATAAAACAAGTAATACATGCTCCTGATTAACAAATCCCAATTGCACTAAAGGTAATAGGATGAGAGGCAAGTCTCCCTCCCACCCCAGACTTGTAGTTCCCTTGCTTCCCTCTTCAGAGGCAGTTGCTGTCCCCAGTCTCTTCTGCATCCTTTCAAAAAAAATCCTGACTACCTATATAACAAGTTTTATATACGTGTAAAAATATCTATATAACAAGCCAACATGGTGAAACCCTGTCTCTACTAAAAACACAGGAGCATATATACACTCTTCTTTAAAAAATACAAAATGGAAAATACCATTCACTCCATTATGCACATTGCTTTCTAAAAGTTAACTGTCTTAGAGCAGTTGCTTTCCACCTTAGCTGCACATTAGAATCACCTGGGGAGATTCCAAGGTGGACCAGTCCATGGTATCTAGCCCAGACCAACTAGTCAGAATCTGTAGGAGCTGGCTCTGGGTGTCCCAGGTGATTCTTATGTACAGTCAGGGTTGAGAACTGCTGGCCTAGACGGTGACTCTAATTCTGAAGATGAGTCTAGAAAGGGGAGATACATAGGCTGAGAGGCTTTCTCTCTGGGTGAGCTGGGACCCAGAGAGGCATAGCTGTTTGTAGGGCTTGATGAATTCTCTGGGCCCACGGACAGGCCTCCTAATAATATCCCAAGTCTTGACAAAGTGTATTCTTTCTAGATGAGAAACAGCACTTTCTCCAAGGCAACCCAAAGTCCCCTAAGTCCCCTCATTGCTAGTCTCCATCCAGGATGTTGAGACAACCCTTCTTCACCTCCTTTTCATGATAAATGTTGTTAGGCAATTCTCTTTTTCTTTTTTGAGACAGAGTCTAGCTCTCTTGCCCAGGCTGGAGTGCAGTGGCACGATCTCAGCTCACTGCAATCCTCGCCTCCTGGGTTCAAGTGATTCTCCTGCCTCAGCCTCCTGAGTAGCTGGGATTACAGGCATACACCACCATGCCCAGCGAATTTTTATATTTTTTGTGGAAACAGGGTTTCATCATGTTGGCCAGGCTGGTCTTGAACCCTTGACCTCAGGTGATCTGTCCGCTTGGGCCTCCCAAAGTGCTAGGATTACAGGTGTGAGCCACTGCACCTGACCTGTGTTAGGCAATTCTTGCATTGCTATAAAGAAATACCTGAGACTGGCTAATTTATAAACAAAAGAGGTTTACATGGAATACTATGTGGCTGTAAAAAAGAATGAGATCGTGTTCTTTGCAGGGACATGGATGGAGCTGGAGGCCATCATCCTTAGCAAACTAATGCAGGAACAGAAAACCAAATACCACATGTTCTCACTTATAAGTGGTAGCTAAATGATGAGAACATATTGTCACATAGAATGGAACAGCAGATACTGGGGCCTATTGGAGAGTGAAGGGTGGGAGGAGAGAGAAGATCAGCAAAAATAACTAATGGGTACTAGGCTTAATACCTGGGTGATTACATAATTTGTACAACAAGCCTCCATGACACAAGCTTACCTATATAACAAACCTGCCATGTACCCCTGAACTTAAAATAAAATTAAATTTAAAAATAAAAAATAAAAAGGGCCAGGCGCAGTGGCTCATGCCTGTAATCCCAGCACTTTGGGAGGCCGAGGTGGGCGGATCGAGGTCAGGAAATCGAGACCATCCTGGCTAACACGGTGAAACCGCGTCTCTCCTAAAAAATACAAAAAATTAGCCAGGTGTGTGGTGGGTGCCTGTAGTCCCAGTTACTCAGGAGGCTGAGGCAGGAAAATGGCGTGAACCCTGGAGGCAGAGCTTACAGTTACTTGAGATCGCACCCTGCACTCCAGCCTGGGTGACAGAGCGAGACTCCATCTCAAAAAACAAAAAACAAACAAACACCACCAGGCACAGTGGCTCACATCTGTAATCCCAGCACTTTGCGAGGCCGAGGTGGGTGAATCACTTTAGGCCAGGAGTTTGAGACCAGCCACGCCAAGATAGTGAAACCCTGTCTATACTAAAAATAAAAAAAACTTAGCCTGGCTTGGTGCTGCATGCCTGTAATCCCAGCTACTCAGGAGGCTGAGGCACGAGAATTACTTGAGCCTGGGAGGTGGAGGTTGCAGTGAGTGGAGATCCCACCACTGTACTCCAGCTTGAGTGACAAAGCGAGACTCTGTCTGGAAAAAAAAAAAAAAAAAAAGAGGATCGATTGGCTCATGGCTCTGCAGACTGTACAGGAAGCATGATGCTGGCATCTGCCCAGCTCTTGGGAAGGCCTCAGGAAACTTACAATCATGGCGGAAGGCGAAGAGGGAGCAGGCACGTCTTACTTCGCCCCCGCAGGAGCAAGACAGTGATGGGGGAGGTGCTACGTGCATTTAAACAACAAGGTCTCGAGGGAATGCTCTCGTTATTGTGAGGACAGTACCAAGGGGATTGTATTTAACCATTCATGAAAAATCTGCCCCCATGATCCAATCACCTCTCACTGGGCCCCACCTCCAATACTGGGGATTACATTTCAATATGAGATTTGGGTGGGGTACACATCCAAAGTATATCAAACATAAAGTTTAATAAAAACTTTGAAATAGCACCAAACCAAAAAAGGGGTAGGTACATATACATTTTTTTTTTTTTTTTTTTTTTGAGACAGGATTTTACTCCCATCGCCAGGCTGGAGTGCAGTGGCATGCTCTCAACTCACTACAACCTCCGCCTCCTGGGCCCAAGTGATCCTTCTGCCTCAGCCTCCTAAGTAGCTGGGATGACAGGCGCGTGCCACCACGCCTGGCTAATTTTTGTATTTTTAGTAGAGACGGGGTTTCACCACATTGGCCAGGCCAGTCTTGAGCTCCTGACCTCAAGTGATTTGCCCACCTCGACCTCCCAAAATGCTGGGATTACAGGTGTGAGCCACTGCACCTGGCCTAGCCTACATTTTTTGTTGATATTATCAGATTGCTCTGCTAATACTGCACAATTTGACAGTCCCACAGAAAAATGAATGTGCCCAACATTAAGTATTAGCACTTTATTTTATTTTTGACTATCTAGTGAAAAGTGATGTATTTATGTTTTTTAGCCTTTATTGGATTTTTATTGAGGTTGAGTATCATTTTATAGGATTCTTTATAGAGACCACATTAGTGGGACTAGGGATTAGATTTATATGAGAAGTTGCTATAACAAAGAATGAAGGCAGTAAGTAGTGTGACGGTTTCAATTCTGATTTCAATCTGTATTTAAGAGGCTTTAATTATTATTCATCTTCTTTCATCTTCTCTCACACAGTTTCCTGAGATCCTTCTACAAACAGCTTCCAAGATGGCCAGGACCTTGCCCCCTAAAGAATTCCTTTGGGCTGTCTTTGGATCTGTTCGGAACAGCAGTGACAAGATCCCCAGCTCTGACCCTATGCCTGGTGAGTGTTTCCAGGGTATCTGAGCCGCTGCTGGGGTAGCAGTGTTTTGGGCAGGGTCTCTGACATCAAGAGGCCTCCTTATGCAGGGAACTGGATGAAATGTCTGCAAAGCAATAGAATGACAAAATCTATAGGCAAAGAATTACATTTTTGGGTCAGGCGCGGTTGCTCAAGCCTATAATCCTAGCACTTTATGAGATTGAGGCAGGCAGATCACTTGAGGTCAGGAGTTTGAGACCAGCTTGGCCAACATGGCAAAACCCTGTCTCTACTAAAAACACAAAAATTAGCCGGGCATAATGGTGCGCGCTTGTAGTCCCAGGTACTCCGGAGGCTGAGGCACAAGGATTGCTTGAACCCAGGAGGTGAAATTTGCAGTGAGCTGAGATGGTACCGCTGTACTCCAGCCTGGGTGACAGTGAGACTCTGTCTCAAAACAAAACAAAACAAAACAAAAAAGAGTTACACTTTTGTAAAGTAACCTGGAATCATGTCCCATACTCCATACCCAGGCTAGTAGGTTTAATGAGTGAATTCGTGTAACAAACATTTCAGTAGGATTGACTTAAAGGACCAACATGGATTAATGGTTTAACATTGCAGTGACAGGGCTGAGCTGGCTAGATTTCACTCCTGAGGCTGCCACTTACTGGCTGTGTGGTTTTGGGTAAGCTCTTTAACCTCTGTGTGCCTCAGCTTTCATCCTCTATCAAATGGGGATAATGAAAGTCTCTACCTCACTGGGTTATTGTGAGAATTAATGGGTTTAAGCCCAGAAACATGTTTACAAGAATGTCTGGCATGTAGCAGACCCTTAATAAGTGTTAGATATTTTTAAAATTTGATTTAAAAAAATTTTTTTGAGGTGGAGTCTCACTGTGTCACCCAGACTGGAGTACAGTGGCATGATCTCGGCCCACTGCAACCTCCGCCTCCCAGATTCCAGCAACTATCCTGCCTCAGCCTCCTGACTAGCTGGGATTATAGGCGTGTGCCACTACGCCTGGCTAAGTTTTGTATTATTAGTAAAGGTGGGGTTTCACCATGTTGGCGAGGCTGGTCTTGAACTCTGGCCTCAGGTGATCCACCCGTCTTGGCCTCCTGAAGTGCTGGGATTATAGGCGTGAGCCACTGTGCCCCCGCCTAAAATTTGATTTTATAGAGGCAGGGCCTTGCTTTGTTACCCAGGCTGGAGTGCAGTGGTGCAATCATGGCTCACTACAGCCTCGACCTCCTGGACTCAAGAGATCCTCCCACCTCAGCTTCACAAGTAGCTGGGACTACAGGCATGCACCACCACATCTGGATAATGTTTTATTTTTTGTAGAGATAGGATCTTGCCATGTTTCCCAGGCTGATGTTGAACTCTGAGACTAAAGTGATCATCCTGCCTTGGTCTCCCATAGTGCTGGGATTATAGATGTGAGCCACGATGCCTGTCCAAGTGTTAGATATTTTATTATCATTACCCTGCACCTACTAAGTGCAGACTGGGGCCAGGCATGAGGAGACAAAGTTAATCAGATCCAATGGTAGTAGTTGACAGTCAGTGCTTGCTTTCATCCACCCAACAAATATTAGTTAATCACTAATTATGTGAACAAAGAGCTTACTTTCAAATGGAGGGTAGCAAGACAATAAAGTCCATACATAAGTGAAATATATGGTATATCATATGAAAAGTGCCAAGAAGGAAAATAAAGCAAGGGAACGGGCCATGAGTGTTGGGAGGGGGACTATCATGTGAAAAGAGAACCATGAAGGAACGTCTCGTTGAGAAGGTGACATTTGAATGAAGACCCAAGGGAGAGTGCGCCATGTGAATATTTTCAGTTAGAGTCTTCCAGGCAGAGGGTGCGCCAGGATCACTTCTGTGAATGGGAGGTAGGGACCAGTGTGTTTGGAGGGGAGTGAGAGACAAGGCCAGCCATGTAGGGACTGATAAAGGAAACCCTAATGACTTTGGCTTTTACTCTGGATGGAGGCATCATGTGACATCGAGCAAAGAAGTGTCACAATTGGATTTATGTGTACCTTGGGTGATTATCCCTCATGCATTATATTGTTCTCCCGTTTTGTTTTTCTTGGTGAATGTGGGGATTTTATTGGGTAATGGAGGTGGCTCTCAGTGGGATGGATGGGGACCTAGAAAGGGGATGGGGTGGGAAGATGATCTTCCCCTGGAGTTTGGCTGTCCTGTGGCCAATCTCCTCTCCGACCGTCCCCAGCCAAACTCTTCTTGGTATTCAGACGCTTCTTCTTTTCACTCCTTCTCTGCCATGCTGCTCTTCTGCTCCTCTTCTCTTTATTCATCTGCTCATCTGCTTATATGCTCATGGAGCCTGGGGTTTGGGGTTTATATGGGTACAGGATAGTGGGATGTGGCAGGCCAAAAGGTAACACTTGGATGTGAAAACAGGAATGCCTATTCCATTTAGGGCTGTGGATTTCCAGGCTTGGGTGTTCTCTTGTTTTTTAAATTAAGGAAACTGGGGCTTAGGAGACTAAGGGACTTGTCCAAAGTCACAGAGTTAGTAAATGGCAGTGTTTGGATTTGTACCCAAAGCTGATGGTGAGCACCACTGGCTCCCACCGCCCTCAACATCTGGCAGTCCATGTCATCATATTGCAGAGCTCTTACTGTGTGCATGTGGTACACAAAAGTAAGGCTGTCCACGCTCAGGGGAAGGAAGCTCTGGTATCAGTGCATAGTTTGAGTGTTCTTCAGTTGGTTCTGGGTATTAATTGCTGCTATGCTTTAGTGATTAATGAATTAGCAGAATTACTGCTCGGTTTTATATTAGTTTGTGTGTGTGTGTGTGTGTGTGTGTTCATTCACCCACAGATATTTGCTGAACACCTACTATGTACCAGGCTCTATTCTAAGCCCTGGACAGACACGGTGATAAGACCAAGTCCCTGATGTACTAGTCAACCATTCTGCCCTCTCTAGTTCTGTGCTACCACTGATGTTGTTTTCACTAGAGAGTGGGGTAGGGGTTGGCCTAGGGAGGGATGGATCTTTAGTCCCTTCCAAGTGGCTTATGATAAAGATGGTTGAGGACCACAACTGGCATCTTTGATCTGGTCTACTTTTGCCTCTTGATTGGAATGCAGTGAATTTCCATTGAAGGTGCAATGAGAAGAGAGAGGCCATGGGGCTTTGGGAAATGCCCTGGCCTTGGGTGGGGTTGGTGCATCTGTCAGCATCAGTGGTGGTCTGCTGCTAAGACAAGAAATCCATGGTTGCTCTTAAGGATCCTAGAGTTTTCTCCCAGGTTGGGCACATCGGAGCCAGCAAAAACAATATCTCATTTGCATGTTGGTTGGTAACTGGTTTGAGTAGGTAAGGTTCATGTTATTCAAAGACCAAAATGGCTGTTTTTCCTCTTGCCAAGGGAAGTGCAAAGGGCTCATTTCTCTTTTCTCTTGGGATGGGAAATCCACAACCCCCACTATGATTTTCATGGACAGCAACTCATCTTCCTAGTTTTTATTTTTTATTTTATTTTGACACAGGGTCTCACCGTTACCCAAACTGGAGAGTAGTGGTATGATCACGGCTCACTGCAGCCTTGACCTCCCAGGCTCGGGTGATCCTCCCACCTCAGCCTCCTGGGTAGCTGGGACTACAGGCATGTGCCATCATACCCAGCTAATATTTTGTAGTTTTTTTTTAGAGGTGAGGTCTTGCCATGTTGCCCAGGCTGGTCTTGAACTCCTGGGCTCAAGTGACCCTTCTGCCTTGGCCTCCCAAAGTGCTGGGATTGAAGACATGAGCCACCATACAGCCCATCTTCCCATTTTTATAGGAAGGCTCCTTCATAATTTTGGAACCTTTATGCTGGGTTGCAAACTCAAAGGCATAGGGGGTGAGGTAGGCAACAGAAATTGTGTATTGAGTGCTTACTGTATGCATGGCACTGTTCTAAGTGCTTTATATATAACACATTTAGTTTTCACAACCATGCTATAAGGTGATTTTATTTCCATTTTGTAGACAAGAAAACTGAAATACAGAGAGGTTAAACAGCCTTGGATTTGAATCGAAAGTCAGGACTGTTCACCACCAGCTCTTACTGCCCTCAAGGAATTTGTAGTTTAATTGTAATGTTGCACTGCTCCTAGTTTGTGCATGTGGATGTGCAAAAAGCTGACATTTCCATGACTTTGTTACCCAGTAATTAGCAAGAAATGGCAGAAGTGGGATTCAGTCTAGTCCCTGGGCTCCTGCTCTCCACTTTTACTCTATAGTCCCTTCCATGCATAAATCTGACTGGCGAAGAAAGTTACTCATTTCAATACACAGACTAACATTTCCTGAAATTCTCTTTCCTCTTCTCCTTCCCTGCATCTCCCCTTTCTTCAGGTTGCCATGGAGTCGCGGCCCCCTCTTCCGATGACATCTTCAAGTTGGCCGAAGCCAATGCCTGCTGGGCCCTGAAGGACCTGCGGTGCATGGAGGAAGACACATTCATCAGGACTGTGGAACTGCTGGGAGCTGTCCAGGGTTTCAGCCGGCCTCAGCTGATGACCCTGAAGGAGAAAGCAATACAGGTGAAGCCCACCTCAGGGAGGAAATGTTAAACAGAGGAAAAAAGAAAAACACCAAAACCAGTTCAGCATTTCTGCACATAGAGCCCTCCTCAAGGAGTTTTCACATATATCATCTTGAAATTTTACTGCATCAGCTCAGTGATATTGTGATCTCCTTATCTGAGAAAGGAGGAAATTTCCAGTTCCTCCCTCTTAGGACTGTGGCAGAGAATGGGATGAGATGTGTCTTGGCATCTAGCAGATGCTCAGTGAATAAAGTTCTGTGGCTGTCCCAATGCCTCTGACCAAGGCGGTTTGCAAGAATTAGCCCTTTTATTCCTTCACATGGAGAGCCCCAGCTGCTGCTCACAGCAGGTTTTCTCAGAATCTGTTGCAAATTTGTCTGAAAATATAACAGAAAGGAGTAAAAAGAGGACTGGAAGTAGTTTTCCATCTTTAAAAAGGTTCTTTGTTGGCTGGGTGCAGTGGCTTACGCCTGTAATCCCAACAATTTGGGAGGCCGAGGCGGGCGGATCACGGGAGGTCAGGAGTTCGAGACCAGGCTGGCCAACTTGGCAAAACTCCGTGTCTACTCAAAACACAACAATTATCCGGGCATGGTGGCATGCGCCTGTAGTTCCAGCTACTCGGGAGGCTGAGGCAGGAGAATTGCTTGAACCCAGGAGGTGGAGGTTTCGGTGAGCCAAGATTGTGCCAGTGCACTCTAGCCTGGGCATCAGAGCTGAGACTTTGTCTCAAAAACAAAATAAAAGTAGGCTGGGCACAGTGGCTCATGCCTGTAATCCCAGCACTTTGGGAGGCAGATTACGAGGTCAAGAGATCGAGACCAGCCTGGCCAACAAGGTGAAACCCCATCTCTACTCAAAATACAAACAATTAGCTGGGTGTGATGGCAAGGACCTGTAGTTCCAGCTACTTGGGAGGCTGAGGCAAGAGAATTGCTTGAACCCGGGAGGCGGAGGTTGTAGTGAGCCGAGATTGTGTCACTACACTCCAGCCTGGTGACAGAGCGAGACTCCATCTCAAATAAATAAATAAAAAGAAAAAGGTCGCTTTGTGGCCTGTTTTAGCTTTTTTTTTTTTTTTTTCTTTTAAGACAGAGTCTTGCTCTGTCGCCCGGGCTGGAGTGCAGCAGCACGATCTCTGGTTCACTGCAAACTGCCTCCCGGGTTCAAGTGATTCTTGTGTCTCAGCCACATGAGTAGCTGGGACTACAGGCACAAGCCACTACGCCTGGCTAATAATTGTATTTTAGTAGAGTTGGGGTTTGTTTGGCCAGGCTTGTCTCGAACCCCTAGCCTCAAGTGATCTGCTCACCTTGGCCTCCCACGATGCTGGGATTACAGGCATAAGCCACTGCGCCCAGGCCCATTTTAGCTCTTTACATGGTTGTAGAATATCTAGTTACCCTCAAGGGTTAAACAATTCAATTTCTTAAAATTATAAATATAACTGTATTTGTGTATTATATGAGTACTTCAAGTTTATTGTAGAAAAGTCAGAAAATAATAAGAAAATCAGTGATAATCTTTTACTTACTGTTGATATTTTGATAAGCATTGATCAACAGATAAGTACCGTTGATATTTTCGTATATTCATTTGAAGCTTACCAGACTCCGAAACTGTGTATATAAAAATATTACTTTGTATATTTCATACACATATCTCATGTTCTACAAAAATACTACACTTACCTACTATTCAATAACTTGCTTTCTACACCCAACAGTACAGACTGCATATTTTTTTCATATCCAAAATGTAAATCTATGTCAGTATTTTATTTATTTATTTATTTTTTGAGATGGAGTTTTGTTCTTGTTGCCCAGGCTGGAGTACAATGGTGTGGTCTCAGCTCACTGCAACTTCTACCTCCCAGGTTCAAGCAATTCTGCCTCATCCTCCCAAGTAGCTGGGATTACAGGCACCTGGCACCATGCCTGGCTAATTTTTGTTTTTTTGTTTTTTTTTTAGTAGAGATGGGGTTTCACAATGTTGACTAGGCTGGTCTTGAACTCCTGACCTCAAGGCCTGCCTTGGCATCCCAAAGTGTTGGGATTACAGGCTTGAGCCACCGTGCCCAGTCTATATCAGTGTTTTAAATAGCTTTGTAATACAATTAGCCTTCCATATCAGTGGGTTCCACATCTGCAGATTCAACCAACCTCAGGTATTTAGAAAAAACACTCCAAATAACAATAAAAAACAATACACATAAAAATACAGTAGCACTTTTGACATACCATTTTGTACATATTTACATAGCACTTACATTGCATCAGGTATTACGAGTAATCTAGAGATGATTTAAAGTATACAGGAGGATGTGCATAGGTTATACGCAAATACTACACTATTTTATATAAGGGACTTGAATCTCCGTGGATTTTGGTATCTTCGAGGAGTCCTGGAACCAATCCTCGGTGGAGGTATCCACAGGGGCAACTGCATTTTATTTATGGTTAGTTCTTATTTATTTAGCTAATTGTTAGACTTTCAGGTTGCATTTTAAAAAATGCCTCAAGGTATGCCTTTATACATATACGGTTGGGTACTTGTCTCATTTACTCAGGCTAAATTCCCAGAGGTAGAATTTCTGGGTCAAAGAATATAAATACTTTAAAAGCTTTTGATACAGATAGCCAAATTGCCCTCTCAACAGCATGTACCAACTTATATTCTCAACTACAACAAATGAGGGTATCCCTTACCTTGTATCTTTCCAGCATCATAAATGATGATAATTCTTTTCACTTCTTGTCATATGATGAATCAACATGGTCTTCTCTGATTGTTTTTAATGTATATTTCTTTAATTATGACTGAGAATAAACTTTTCCCCATACATTTAATTTTTCTTTTGCGAATTCCTTGTTGATGTCTTCTTTTATTTTTAAAACAAATATAGTTATCTTTTTATTATTGATTTAAAAGAGAGCTTTATATTAAGATTTACCCTGTGTCTTTTAAATTTTTCATTATTTTTTATTAAGGGATAGTTAACAAATACAAATTATATATATTTATGGTATATACATATACACAATATGGTGTTTTGATATATGTATACATTGGGGAATGGTTAAAGCAGGCTAATTAACATGTCAATCACCTTTCATACTTGTCAGCTGTCAGTTTTTGTTGTGAGAATATTTAACATCTACTCTCTTCACAATTTTCAAGTATTCAACACATTATTATCGACTATGGTCACCATGCTGCACAGTAGGTTTCCCTATGTCTGTTTTATTTTTATTTTTTTGAGACAGGGTCTCGCTCTGTCACCCAGGCTGGAGTGCAGTGGCACCATCTTGGCTAACGGCAACTTCTGCAAGTGAGTCTTGTGCCTCAGCCACCCGAGTGACTGGGATTACAGGTGTGTGCCACCATGCACTGCTAATTTTTGTTTTTTTTTGTATTTTTAGTAGAGGCAGAGTTTCATTATGTTGGCCAGGGTGATCTTGAACTCCTGGCCTCGTGTGATCTGCATGCCTTGGCCTCCCAAAATGCTGAGATTCCAGGTGTGAGCCACCGCACCTGGCCTCCTTATGTCTGTTTTAGATACTGTCTTTGTCCATTCAGGCTGCTATAACAAAATATCGTAGACTGATAACTTACAAACAGAAATTTATTTCTCACAGTTCTGGGGGGTGAGAAATCAAAAATTGAAGCATTGGCAGATCCAATGTTTGGTAAGGGCTTATTTTTCATAGATGGTGCCTTCTCACTGTGTCCTCACATGGTGGAAAGGGGCTAGCTTGTAGCTAGCTCTCTGGGGGCTCTTTTACAAGGGCACTAATCCCACTTATGAGAGCTCCACCCTTATGACCTAATCATCTCCCAAGGCCCAACCTTCTAATATTATCACATTGGAGATTAGGTTTTAACATATGAATTTTAGGGGGGTACAAACATTCAAATCATGGTGTAAATACCATCACCAGTGTTCAGTCTATTCTGTTTTCTTTTTTTGCCTAAAGGTTTGGGACATGCCTTCTTACTGGAGAGAACACCATATCGCCTCCCTAGGGCGCATTGCTCTGGCTCTTAATGAGAGTGAGCTGGAGCAGCTGAACCTCAGTTCCATAGACACTGTGGCTTTTCTAACCCAGCAAACAGAATGGAGCCCGAGACAGGTGGGTGGATGTTTCTGGGTCTTTTAACTATTCCGTATTTATAAGAGCTGCCTTCGTATTCTTACTGTTAATTTCATCATCACTGTCATGTTTGAGTCCGTTGCTGTTGACTGATTTTTATCTTAGTTCTGGGTCGTATTTTCTTTTTTTGTTTGCAAGCCTAGCAATTTTGATTGGGTGATGAGCATTGTGGATTTTACATTGTTGAGTATTTGATTTAGTTGTAGTTCTTTGAAGAGTATTGGGCTTTGTTCTGTCGTACACTTAAGTTACTTTCAAATCAGCTTGATCCTTTTGATGCTTCCTTTTGAGTTTTGTTAGGGCAAGTCCAGAGTGACCTTTATTCTGTGGTTAATTTATCATCATTACTGTGACATGATTCCTTTGAGGACACTACCTAATGCTCCATGTATCCAAGACCTCTCTACTCTGGCTGGTGAGAACGTGAACTATTTCCAGCTTCACATGAGCTCTGGAAGTTGCTCAGCCTAATCCTTTCTGATTACTGATGACTCTTTTCCTGCCTATGTGGAGTTTCACTCTTTGCATGTGCAAATTAGCAGTCAGTACTAGACATCTCTGCAGATTTCTGGAACTCTCTGCAGTTTCCTCCTGTCTAATACTTTGCCCCACAAGTGATAAGTGCCCTGGCCTCTCTCAACTTGGATCTCTGTATCCTCAACTCGACTGGGCCACTGGGCGTGTTGTGGTTCCTCTTCCTGATCTATGTCCTGGAAACTGCTTTTTGGCAGTAAGTGAGGGTAATTTTAGGGCTGATCTTGTTTGTTTTTCTTCTTTTGGGATTATGATTCTGTGTTGTTCCATATCCGGATGCAGTTGTCTGATATATTTTGTTAAATTTTCTAGTTGTTTATGGTGGGTGGACAATTCCTATGTTAATTAATCCTTCATGGGCTAAAGAAGTTTTCCCCAGAATTTTAATTGTTTTGATTGGGAGAGAAGTTTAGGGTGTCTAATCCACTGTACTGCTGGAAAGGGAAATCTTAGCCCTTCCATGTTATCTTCATTCTCAGGCAGCTCTCTCAGCAGTCATTTTCAGCACTAGGCTTATATACAAACTAATTAACAAGTCCATAAAAATGTGCCACTTCTTTATTAGTTTTTGGAAAAACCCCAGCATTGACTCCACTCATGGAGTTGCCCACCCCTGAGCAACCACTCTGGTCAGGGGTTGAATATGTTGGTTGGCGAGGCCTGCATCAGGGAGTGGAGTCCATCTTATCACCATCTCATGACCACATGAGCCGCGTGGGGAAGGATATGTGGTAGGCTGATTACGGTCCTCCAAAGGTGTCCATGTCTTAACCCCTAGAAGCTGTGAATATGTTAACTTATGGAGCAAAAGGGACTTTGAAGATGTGATTAAGGATCTTGAGATGGGGAGGTTGTCTTGGATTATTTGGGTGGGCCCAATATAATCACAAGGGTCCTTTTAAGAAGGAGCAAGGAGGGTCATAGATAGAGAAGGTGACATGATAATGGAAGCAGAGGGACTAGAAAGAGATCTGAAGGTGCTCTGCTGCTGATTTTGGAGATGGAGGATGGGGCTGTGAGCCAAGGAAATGCAGGTGGCCTCTTGAAGCTAGAAAAAGCAAGAAAATGAATTCTTAGATCTCCCAGAAAGAACCTATCCTTCTAGTCCATTTTAGGATGTACAGTCTCCAGAACTATAAGAGAATAAATGTGTATTTTTTAAAGCCACTGTATTTGTGGTAATTTGGTAGAGTAGCAATAGGAAGCTAATAGAGGGTAATTTTCCAAAGAAAAGTGTGGATGCTGAGCAGCCAAAACCAATGAATGTCCCCCTACTCTTACGAGCTTTTTGTAATCACAGTTGCCTTGTTTCATAACTCTGAGTGGCACCATTCAAACAGAATACAGTGTGAGTGGTGCCCCCCTAGAGCTGGGCAACATGCAGATCCTGGCCATGAAGATTACATGAGTTAAATACTTGAAAACGTTTTGAACAATGTCTGGTACATAGTATTCAATAAAAATTAGCTGTTTTCATAGTTGATATTGACATCATTGCGTTGTCATTATCAACATCATCATATCATTATCACCATCATCACAGCCCCTTTCTCTGGGTTAGTCTCCTCCTTTGCAAGATGAGAGGGTTAGCCCCAACACTCAGAGGTTCCTTTCAGTCTGATATTCTATCGTCCCATGGTTCTTTGACTCTAAAACTGGTTTTGACTAGTTTGAGAAGTGCCACATCACACTGTGCTATTAAAATCATTCTATTTGCAGTCTGGGAGAAACGGAAAAATACATCCAACTTAGAAACTAGGGTATCTCTTTCCCTTCGCACCGATTTTAATTCTCATGGATGGCAGTGAGATTTATCAATATGTTTGAAGAGGATATGAAAACCTAACATTTGCATGTATCATTTGCAGCCAGTTCTTCAACTTTAGCTCCCAATCAAACCTTAAATGCATGTTTCTAGATTAATAGTCAGACCTGACAGAACTACATTAACAGATAGTTCAGCTCAAAAACCAATATAAGGAAAATAACTATTATAGAAGCCAGAGGGATGAACAGAGGGATTGAAATCTTAAAGCTATTCATTTTTCAACAGTTAATATTTCCTAAAAGTGTTGGTGTTAATTGTCTTGGAATCATTACATATACGCTGGTCTAGTCACTCAAGGAAATATATTTTAACTTATCACCTTGCAGGCTGAGCTTGCATTTTCCGGGTTTCAGTGGCAAGGACAATTTAATACCACATCTTCAAAGTAATTTTATTTAAATTGTATTTTTGCACTTTCATTTTAAAGTGAGCATTCCTGATAGTTGAGGAGCCCAAATTGCTCTGAGTCAACTAGTGAAACCTGATTGTGAAGACTTAATAAGAAAAATTTGAAAGCTAACTTGAATCTCCATCTTTTCTCCACAGCCAAACACCTTCACTGGCTAAGAGTATAGGCCATGGATTCAGACTGCCTGGGTTTTGATGCTAGAACCATCATTTTCTTTTTTCTTTCTTTTTTTTTTTCTTTTTTAGATGGAGTTTTGCTCTTGTTGCCCAGGCTGGAGTGTAATGGCAAGATCTCCACTCACTGCATCCTCCGCCTCCCAGGTTCAAGCCATTCTCCTGCCTCAGCCTCCTGATTAGCTGGGATTACAGGCATGCACCACCACACCCGGCTTATTTTGTATTTTTAGTAGAGACAGGGTTTCTCCATGTTGGTCAGGCTGGTCTCGAACTCCCGACCTCAGGTGATCCACTCGCCTTGGCCTCCCAAAGTGCTGGGATTACAGGTGTGAGCCACCGTGCCCGGCCAGAATGATCATTTTCTAGCTATGTGATCTTGGCCTAGTTACTTCACTTCTCCATGCCTCAGTTTGCTCGTCTGCAAACTAGGGAAACTATTAATACTTACCTCATAGGGTTATTTAGGAGGATTAGATGAGATAGTATGTGTAAAGTGGTCAAAGTAGTGCCAGCACACAGTATGCACTCAATAAATGTTAGCTATTACCACTTTTGATATACAGTCCCATTAAGTCAATGACATATAAGTCTAAGCATGGTGTTACTGAATCCCCCGCCCCCATAGTAGCTGTGAGCTTTGTAATCATGGAGGACAACTTGATGAGGACACTGACCAGTCCGATTTTCAGAAACATGAGAAGTCTTCCTGAAGCCAGTCTATTACATGAAGGCAGCAAAGTGAAGCATGTCAAAGACTATATATTGACCATGACTTCTGTAAGTCACTCACTCAGATGTTGTTTCATTCATTCATTCATTTACTCAAGAAGTACTTATTGAACTCCTACTGTGTGGCAGGCATTATGCTAGGTGCTGGGGACTCAGTGGTAAACTACCTGGATATGGTCCTTTTCTTTTGGGTGCCTACTTGGTGATACAGACAAAAAAGTGAGTAATCAAAGTGAAAAATTTGAAAAATCATGATAAGTGATGCAGAAAATGGACAAGGTACTCATGGGAATAGTGGAATGAAGGGCTGTTTGAGGTGAAAGAGTTCAGAGGGCAGTTTTCTCTGAGTAGGTAGCATTTAAACAGACCTGAGGGGTGGGAAGCACCAGCCCATGAAAATGGAATTTCATTGCAACATTTCACAATCTTCCTCAACACTTTCTCTCAACACCTTAATGGTTTATATTGTGTGATGGGGATGACTAACATTAAAGGGAGATGGGGGCTGGGCATGGTGGCTCATGCCTGTGATCCCAGCACTTTGGGAGGCTGAGGTGGGTAGATCATTTGAGGTCAGGAGTTTGAGACTAGCCTGGCCAAAATGGGGAAACCCTGTCTCTACTAAAAACACAAAAAATTAGTTGGGTGTGGTGGTGGGTGCCTGTAATCCCAGCTACTCAGGAGTCAGAGGCATGAGGATTGCTTGATAGAGGTTGCAGTGAGCCAAGATCATGTCACTGCACTCCAGCCTGGGTGAAAGAGTGAGACTCTGTCCAAAAAAAAAGACAGACAGAGAGAGAGAGAGATGGGAAGATTGACTCTAGCCTGTGATTTTCACTTTCAATTAGCGGTCTGTCCTTGGATGTCTCCTCATCTTTGCCTTGTGAGGTCTCATAATCTCTTTTACTTGCTCCCATGAGTACTGAAGGAACCAGACTTTATTTTGTGAGACAGAGTCTCACTTTGTCACCCAGGCTGGAGTGCAGTGGTGCAATCTTGGATCACTGCAACCTCCACCTCCCAGGCTCAAACAATCCTCCCACCTCAGCCTCCCAAGTAGCTGGGACCATAGGCACATGCCACCACGCCTGGCTAATTTTTGTATTTTTGTGTAGAGACAAGCTTTCACCATGTTGGCCAGGCTGGTCTCAAATGCCTGACCTCAAGTGATCCTCCTGCCTCGGCCTCCCAAAGTGCTGGGATTACAGGGGTGAGCCACTGTGCCCAGTCTAGACGTTATTTTATAGCTGATCTTCATAGGATTGGCTTGGATGCTTTCTCAGGTCCTACACAGGTAGATCGAATGAATCAGCACATGTTTAGTTACAAGTGGCAGAAAACCCAACACAAACTGGCTTGATCAAATAAAGGGGCTGAGCACAGTGTGTGGTGGCTCACACCTGTAATCCTAGCACTTTGGGAGGTTGAGACGGGCAGATCACTTGAGGTCAGGAGTTTGAGACCAGCCTGGCCAACAGTGAAATTACTTCTCTACTAAAAATACAAAAATTAGCCAGGTGTGTTCGTGCCTGCCTATAATCCCAGCTACTTGGGAGGCTGAGGCATGAGAATCGCTTGAACCCAGGAGAGGGAGGTTGCAGTGAGCAGAGATCATGCCACTGCAGGCTGGATGACAGAGTGAGACCTTGTCTCAAAAAAATAAATAAATACATAAATAAAAAGGGAATTGATTGATTCTCATAACTGGAAAGTTCAGGGGTAGTGTTCAGGTACAGCTGGATCCAGGATCTTTAACACTCTTGGTGGGAATCTGTTTCTTATCATGTTTTTGAACTTTGCTTTTCTTTGAGAGACAGGCTCTATTCCTGCATGTGGTAGGTTCCAGCAGATCCTTGTGTATATCCTTCTAAGTTCAAGTCCAGAGTAAAGAAAGCTCTTCTCCTAATGCTCCACTCAAAATTTGGTTCTGGTTGACTCTGGTTAAATCACATGTCCTATCCAGAACCAGTGACTGCAGCTAGGCTAAGGTATGAATTGAATTTCATCACTCCTGGAACTCGGTGCAGTTAGCTTTGACTGAACCACATGAAGTAGGAATACAAGAGAGGTGGTTCTCCAGAGGAAGTCATGAATGATGAATAGCCACTGCTAGAATTATGAAGACCTATGCATCAGCCCCCTTAAATCAAGGCTTAGTTTAAAATATTTTGACACCAAAGCATTTTGTGTGTTACTCTCTGGAATTGAAGAGTAAACATTGGAATTGAAGGGGTAAACATATTTCTGTAGGACCATAGAGGAAGAAAAAATCATTCTGGCTGAAACGTCATGAAGAAGGTGACATTTGAGTTGACACTGCCCCTCCCCCCCCCCAAAAAAGGATGGCTGCACTTGGAAGTGCAGAAGGGCATTTCAGATGAAAGGACGGGTTTGAACAAAGGCAAAGAGACAGGAAATTATAAGGTTTTGTTGCGAGGTTGTGGAAAGGCCAGGTGTGGTGGCTCATGCCTGTAATACCAGCACTTTGGGATCTCGAGGTGGGTAGATCACTCAAGGTCAGGAGTTCGAGACTAGCCTGGGCAACATGGTGAAACCCTGTCTCTACAAAAAATACAAAAAGCCAGATGTGGTGATGTGCACCTGTAATTCTAGCTACTTGGGTGGCTGAAACACGAGAATTGCTTGAACCTGGGGAGGCGGAGGTTGCATGAGCTGAGAGTGTGCCACTGCACTCCAGTCTGGGTGACAGAGCAAGACTCCATCTCCAAAAAAAGAAAAAAAAAAAAAGAAAGAAAGAAAAGAAAAAGAAACGTTGTGGAAAAAGATACTGGAAAAGTTTCGATCTTGTTGCAGAAGAAGTTGTATGTCCAAAGTGTCTGAAGGTCATAAGAGTGACTGAAGGAACTAAGCAGCAGACACAGACACAGGACACAAGTGCCTTTAATATTGGTGAAGGATATAAGAGATTCATTGCCTGAAGACACCTCCACAGTAGGGGACATACTCAGTTGAAGTAGCATCTTAAGGACATTAACTTGGATGCAGAGGCCAGGATGGTTTGGGGTGGGGATTCCTGAGGAGTAGGATGGGAGATCAGTCAGAAGACTACAGCAACAGCTTATTAATCCCCTCAGGCCTGGGGACCTCGATCATTCCTGGAGAGTTTATCTTTTATTCTTACTATATTTTTTAGGCTGAATCCATTTTGCAAGGGTTCCTGGATGATTCAGGATACAATATCCAGGACCTGAAGAGCTTTCATTTGGTAGGACTTGGTGCAACCCTGTGTGCTATAAACATAACTGAAATCCCACTTATAAAGATCTCAGAATTCAGGTAACTAAAATATGAATGTGCAAAATGGCAAATGGGTTCATCCATCCATCCATCCATCCATCC
The DNA here is from genome assembly GCF_037993035.2 of Macaca fascicularis. NCBI lineage: Eukaryota > Metazoa > Chordata > Mammalia > Primates > Cercopithecidae > Macaca > Macaca fascicularis. Next base: position 21,595,036 of record NC_088394.1, read on the forward strand.
ATCCATCCATCCATCCATCCATCCATCCATCTAGATATTCCACCTCCTGACACTTGGCACCTTTCTGGGCTAAAATCCCACTGGGCTAATGGGATAAGCTGGATCTGCTCTGCCTGCTGAGCCTACCTAACTTCTGCACATTGTGTGTGTGTGTGTGTGTGTGTGTGTGTGTGTGTGTGGTGTGTTTGTTTGTTTGGTTTTGGCTGAAGAGTCCAAACTCAGATTATATCCCTCCCTCTTTAACCACTACCAGGGTGGTAGTGGCCAGAATTGGGACCCTGCTCTGCAGCACGCATGTCTTGGCTGAGTTTAAGAGGAAGGCTGAAGTCGTGTTTGGGGATCCCACTGAGTGGACCAGTCCTGTCTTGCAGGAGCTTGGGACCATTGCAGGTAAGACTCACCCTGAGCATGCCTTTCTCTCCCTTTCCAAACTTAAATGTGGGGACACAAAATAAAACATGATCCTTGGCCACGTGTAGCAAACATCAGTGGCATTACAGTAGAACCTATATTTCATGATTTGAAGTTGCAGAGGGTGAGTCTGCAAATCTGCTTTTAAAACAAGCTCTCTTGGAGATCCTTGTGTACACTAAAGTTTGGAAAACCACTAGTTTAGAATGTGATTTAATTGACCCCTAAGTAGTTTTATACAAAATTTGAAAGTGTGTAAATTGAAGTTCCTTCTGGGCATGCGTTTCACTGTAGGACGCCAATCAGGGCTAATGTGACCCACATTTTTTTTTTTTCCTGAGTTGATGAAGGAACTTGATTCCCCAGTGTGATTTCCAGGGCCTTTTGTAAGGAATGATGCTTGCCTAGAACACTCAGATCTGAGCATTATGAAGCACCATTAATAAAACAAGCGGAGTTCTGATGGCTTGAACTAAACCCCTGTGATTCCTTTTTCTCCCCAGCTGGATTAACTAAGGCAGAGCTCCGGATGCTTGACAAAGATTTGATGCCATATTTCCAGCCATCAGCAATAAAATGCCTTCCTGATGAGATATTCAAAGTAGGTGCTCAGTTCTTCAAGGAGAAAGGGGAGCTTGACCCCATTTCAAATCACACAGGGAAACAGATGATGGGCCTTAGAATTTAGAGACTTGTGGCCAGACTCTGCTGATGGGGTCAGGGGAGATCTATATGAGTTTAGGTGTTTTTGAAAAATACTTTTTCTTAAAATTACATATGTGTTTTAATTATATTTATTTTTATGGTCACCTTCTCTTCTTCTAGCAGGTGGTACTGATTTTCTATTTATGGTGGTATGAGGTTCATAAACCCTTACGAAAACCCTTGGGGACAGATATAGTTCAGAATTGAGAATTTCTCAGATTTTAAAAAGATTATCCTGTACATTTACTGTATGTAACTTCATACCCCCAGCAGTGCCTGGGGAAGCACCTTGTAAGCAAACACATTAATATTTCTGTGAAGAAATCTGTGAGAAGCCACGCTAATTGGAATAAATAGAGATTATAAATAAATAGCCTCACATCACTTCAGGTCAAGTTTTGCTGATAAATAAGTTTGACTTAAACTTTGGGGGAAAACTTTCAGTTTTCAGATTATTTTTGGACTTCAGAATTGCAGATGAGGGATTGTGGACCTTTTAATATTTCCTTTTAAAATACGATTAAATAAAAATATTTTAGTTGATTTAGGTCAGGCACGGTGGCTCACGCCTATAATCCCAACACTTTGGGAGGCTGAGACAGGCCAATCACCTGAGGTCAGGAGTTCAAGACCAGCCTGGCCAACATGGTGAAACCCCATCTCTATGAAAAATACAACGTTAACTGGGCGTGGTGGTGGATGCCTGTAATCCCAGCTACTTGGGAGGCTGAGGCAGGAGAATTGCTTGAACCAGGGAGACAGAGGTTGCAGTGAGCTGAGACCACACCATTGCACTCCAGCCTGGGCAACAAGAGTGAAACTCCATCTCTCTCTCTCTCTCTCTGTGTGTATATATATATATATGTATTTTTTTCTCTCTCTATATATTTTTAGTTGATTTAAAGAAAAATATTAGGAAAATCACAAGAGGACAGGTGAAAAACTGCTATGGAAAAAATTGAGAGGGTGGAATTGGATCAATTGAAGTAAGGGAAGCAGGGTATCTAATGACAGGTCCTTTTTTTTCTGTCTGTGTACAAGATTAGGGGAGTATTTGGTGGGAATAGTCTGCTCTGATGAGGAGGCAGTGACCCTGGTGTTCCTGTTTGCTGGGTAATGTGGGAATACATTTTGTCCACCACTTCTGGATAAAACACACAAATCAGGCTCAACAAACTCCCCTGGTGCCACATCACTTGTTCATTTCAAGAAAGATAGCCGACCTTCAATCATTTCAGCACTTCGGACAGTTCCGAGCACATTGCAGGCATAATAGCTGTCTGAGGGCAATAAATAGCAGTTCTTAAGGTCATTGAGCAAATACCTGTTTCCCCTCTGGGGCAGTCTGCATGGGACAAGCAGCCTGGCCTTGGATGCTGGCATTTTGCTAAGCGCTTTCTCTTGGTCTTGTTTGGAGTGCTGTTGTGCTGCTTCTTTGTACAGGTATTTATCTATTCCAGAAATCCCTACCAATCACCTACATTGTGGCAGGCTCCAGGGTAGGTGCACCTAAGGATGCACAGGTGAAGGGGTTATCACACAGTGCCTTCAGGGGCCTGAAAGGTAACACAAGGTGCAGTAGGCTGGGTAGAGACCGAAGTGAACTGGAGAGCCCTGTCTAAATGTGGAGGCTGCTTCTCATCCCTAGCACATTCATGCAGTGTGGCCACGTGGGCCCAGGATTGCTGAATTTTCCTTTTTACTTTTTTCAAGAAGAAGTCAGAAATCTTCATTTTCATATGGAATCGCTTGATAATTAAATGTTGGCAGCCAATCTGAATTTATTTTTGAAAACACAGTGCTGCAGGCCTAGAGATTCAATCTGGCCTGTGGGTCGCAAGTCAGCAACATTGATAAAAGAGATAATTTTTAGAATACAGACTCTGTGTTAATGGTATATGGAAGCCAAAAAAGCACCTATGTGCTCACCCCACCGTGTGTGTGTGTGTGTGTGTGTGTGTGTGTGTGTGTGTAGTGAGAGGAGAGGAGGTGATGCTGAATTTTAATTTTTTTGAGACAAAGTCTTACTCTGTTGCCCAGGCTGTGCACTGGCACAGTGATGGCTCACTGCACCCTTGATCCTCTGGGCTCAAGCAATGCTCTCACGTCAGCCTAAGTAACTAGGACTGCACATTTGGCTAATTAAGCAAAACTTTTTGTAGAGATGGGGGTCTCATTGTGTTGCTCAGGCTGGTCTCGAACTCCTGGGCCTGTTAATCATTCTGCCTCAGCCTCCTAAAGTGCTGGGATGGTAGGCATGAGCCACGGCACTTGACCGACCAGATGCTGAATCTTTGAGGACAGCTAGTGATGAAGAAGAAACAGTGTTCCAGGCAGAAGGAGGTGCACAGAAAGGTGCTGCCTCTCAGGAACTGTAAATATTGGCACTCACTCTCCTGGAGTGAAGAATGCCAGGTGTGAGGCTGGAGAGGTGGGCAGAGTTTTTTCCAGGAGCCTGAACTGTGTTCTAGAATGGGGTGCCTGGAAGGGCTTTACACAGAGGGATATGATTCCAGGGAAGTATCTACCTGGACAAAAGAGGAGGAGAGGGTGACTGACAGGAGAGGAAGGGATAAGGGAGCATAAGCATCTTTCCCAGATTGTTCAGGGCCTTTAGAAAATAAACACGATTATGTAGAGTCCCCTTTACAAGAGCAACATCCTGCCATCCCAACGTATTCCAGTCCCATCGGAACGAGTCACCAAGTCCTTTGATCTGAAAGTGACTTCAGAAGACAGCTTCTTCACAGTCTTTGAAGACATAGTCTGGCCAGCAGAATTTCCTACTCATGTTGTCCATGGCAGATATCACCAATAGATGACTGCATTTTGCCTCCGTGGAGCCCTCACAGAGCTCATCACATGGTGCTCAGGCAGTCAAACCAAAGGATCAGAATCAGTCAGCAGAGGAGATGAGTTCTCTGTGCTGTCTCACATTTATCCCCAAAGCCCAGGGAGGCTGTGTAATTTTTCCAAGGTGACACAGCAAGCATGTGGCAGAGCAGGGGCTCAAATTCAGGCCTCTGGTCTTTAAGACCTGTGTTTCCCCCTCCACATCAGTGTTTCAGGAGGTGGAAGACTTGAAGCACTGGAAAGCTGGCTTGCATTGCATTAAACAACATTGCCACATAGGGAGGAAATCATGCCTCTCTTTTCAACTCTCTGTTAGTACTTCTAATTACCTCAAGGAAGAAGTGTCAATTTAACACCTATATAGTACATTTTATATTCTCTCTCTCTCTCTTTTTTTTTTTTTTTTTTAAGACGCCAGGGGTTCAGATATTGTTGGTGGACAAATCTAGCTAGGATTCAACAATATTGTTTTATCTTTGTTTTGCGGCTCCTATTTAATGCTTGCTTATGGCAAGTCTGCGGCTTTCCATTTTTGGAAATTTCCATTTTAAAATTTCTATTTTTAAATGCATTTATTTTGGTAGTGCAAGAGTGATCTAATTTTAAGGAAACATCTTAAAGAGGACCACACATGATACACACAAGGAGATGACAAAGTTGTGCGCATCCTGTGCCGGACGCCCGAGGTGTGGGAAATCCGGGGAGGGGCCCCGTGTGAAGGTGCTGCCCCTTTGCCTCCCGCAGGAGCTGTCCGCGGAGCAGATCGCCTCCCTGGGCCCGGAGAACGCCGCGGCGGTGACCCACGCCCAGCGCCGGCGGCTCAGTCCGCTGCAGCTGCAGAGCCTCCAGCAGGCACTAGATGGCGCCAAGACTCACTCCTGGCAAGACGCGCCCGCTAGCGCCGGTCCCACTAGGACCTCATCCTCGCGTTCTCCCGCAGGTGAGCAGAGTCGCCCTCTGCCCCGTGTCCCAGCCTCACTTTCCTTCCCTGTCCTCCCTGTCAGGCCTGGGGTGGGAAGATTCTTAAGATTCAGAGCGGGGTCTCTGACAGTCACTGGGGATTCTGCCCTCAGTGAAAAACCCAAAGTTCCTATCAAGCTTCCCTACCAAGTTTCAGGATTAATGATTCTCAACTATGGCTGCACTTGGGTGGTGGGCATTAAAAATCTTCCAGTTCCCCGGCCCCTATCCAGAACGAATCCCATCAGAATCTCAGGACTAAATTCATTTTAGTGGCTCCTTTGCAAACTCCCTCCTCACTATCCAATAATAATTAACTATTATTATTATTATTATTATTATTATTTTGACTCAGAGTCTCGCCCTGTCGCCCAGGCTGGAATGCAGTGCCACGATCTCGGCTCACTGCAACCTCCACCTCCCAGGCTCAAGCGATCCTCCCACCTCAGCCTCCCAAGTAGCTAGGATTACAGGTGTGTGCCACACACCTGGTTAATTTTTGTATTTTTAGTAGAGATGGGGTTTCACCATGTTGGCCAGGCTGGTCTTGAACTCCCGACCTCAGGTGATCTGCCCACCTCAGCCTCCCAAAGTGTTGGGATTACAGGTATGAGCCACCAAGCCCGGCCTTGTCCAATATTAACTAATTCAATCCATGTTTACTGGGCACCTGCTATGTTCCAAGTCTGCCGTAGGGGCTGGGAATACAGAGGTGAGCAAGATAGATAAGGCCCTCTTGTAAATGAAGAAGATATTTCAAATCTGACAAGACCAGGGAGGGTGATAATGACTAAGGGCTGAGCTAAGATAGAGAAGCCTCTCCAGGGAGTGGCATTGGATCCTGGGAACATGACCTTCTTTCCTTTTTCTCCCCCATGCCTTTCTTACATCTCTCCCCCTTTCTCCTTCACTTTCTCACTTCTTTGTGATGCCTTCTGTTCTTAACACCACATTAGGACCATGCTTTGGGGAGATAGCTTCTAACAAGCCAGAGATGTCCCCTGCCCTCGTTGAGCTCTCAGTGCAGCCTGGCGGGGAGGGAAGACATGTGTCCTGGTGAGCACGAGGCAGTTGCTGGGTGCTGAGAGGGGGAACACACAGGGAACACACATGGGTCAGGAAACCTCCTAAAGTCAGTGATGTCTCAGGTGAGACACAAGGTGAGAAGAAGATGGACTTAGCGAGGTGGACAGTGTCCCAGGATTAGGTACCGGCATGGACAAGTACCCAGAGAAGACAGAGGACTTGGTGCTTGACTAAAACCTCCACTCTAGCTTTTCCTGACTTGAATGTCTTCCTACCCTGGCTTCACACAGGGATGGTGAATTGGGGTATTCCCCATTTCTGCAGCCACAGTGGCCAGAGGTGGCACTTGAATACACAAACCATGCCTTTTAATGAATTATATTATTACTTTAAAATACTTTTCGTTGAGGCTTGTCACATTGGCTCATGCCCGTAATCCTAGCACTTTGGGAGGCCGAGGCGGGTGGATCACCTGAGGTCGGGAGTTGAGACCAGCTTGGCCAACATGGTGAAACCCTGTCTCTACTACAAATACAAAAATTAGCTGGGTCTGGTGGTGGGCACCTATAATCCCAGCTACTTGGGAGGCTGAGGCAGGAGAATTGCTTGAACACTCGGGGCGGAGGTTGCAGTGAGCTGAGGTCCTGCCAGTTCACTCCAGCCTGGGCAAAAGAGCAAAACTCCATCTCAAAACAACAACAACAACAACAACAACAAAATTTTCATTGAAATATGATATGCATATATTTAAAAGTTATTTGTAAATGTTATAGCGTCTTACACGAATAGATAATATGCACAATGGATAATGCACAGGGTTCCAAATATATAAAGTCTGAAAGGCATGTAGTGAAACCTTTTCCTCCATCCTGGGTCCCCCAGCCACCCAGTTCCCTCTCCAGAGGCAACCAATGTTACCAGCTTCTTATGTATTTGTCCAGAGATATTCTATGCATATACAGCAAATCAAATATAGATGATCTCTGCACTTTTCACAAAAGCTTATTATACACCTTGTTCTGCACCTTGCATTTTTCACCTAACAATACACTTTGGAGGAAATTCTGTATCTGTGCACAGGAGCTGTGCCATTGTTGGTTTTATGGCTATGCCATAACTGTATTCAACCAGAGGTCTGTAGATGGACCTTTCAGTTGTTTTTTTTTTTTTTTTTTTTTTTTTTTTTGCTGTTATGAATAATGCTGCAGTTCCTGACCTGATATAATTTGCATCTGTGCAAATATGTCTGTAGGATAAACTCTTTAAAGTGAGATTGCTAGATCACAGGGTCTGCATTTATAATTTTGATGGATGTTGGTCGGGCGTGGCGGCTCACGCCTGTAATCTCAGTATTTTGGGAGGCCGAGGCAGGCGGATAACTTGGGGTCAGAAATTTGAGATGAGGCTGGCCAACATGGTGAAACCCCGTCTCTACTAAAAATGCAAAAATTAGCCAGGTGTGGTGGCACGTGCCTTAGTCCCAGTTACTAGGGAAGCTGAGGCAGGGAAATCGCTTGAATCTGGGAGGCGGAGGCTACAGTGAGCCAAGATGGTGCCATTGCACTCCATCCTGGGTGACAGAGCGAGACTCTATCTGAATTTTTTTTTAATGGATGTTGTCAAATCCCCTGCAGAAAGGTGTGATGGGTTTTCCCTTGAAACAGCAGTGTCAGAAAGTGATGAGGGTGCCTTACAAAGATGTCCCCTGCCTGTCCCTGGCTGGGCAAGATCCTGGATGCCCCTCCTTCATTCACCCCAAAGGCCTAAGTGAGGGCTGCCATTGGGTGAACCCTTCCTATGGATCAGAGCCCTAATCTTTTGTTTCCTAAACTTGCTTAATATCAGAATCACCTGGGAGAGATGCTTAAAATACAAATTCCTGGGCCTCCTGGCAGACTTGCTAAATCAGAATCTCCAGGGGATCCTGGAATTGGTGTTTTTAATAAGCTCCCTAGTACATGCTGACTGACACAATCTCATTTAATTCTCACTCCCCCACCTCTCCTCCTCTTTGAGGGTCATTGTTCCCATTTAAGAGATGAACAAATCAAGGCTCTGCATCAAGTGGTCCCAGAGAGAGACTCGGGGAGTTGGATAAGACATGTCTACCTGCTTGCTGCTGGGACTTCATGTGTACTCTTACTTTGTGTTTGCTTTTAGGAGCTCCCCTGTCGTGGGATCTTTGGCTTGGTTGTCCTCTGCTTGTTCTAATGGCTAAGCTTCTGTGGTGAGTGGCCTGAGCGCATCGTCCTGTGTTGCCCCAAGCAGCTGGCCAACGCGTGTAGAGACACGATGCTTCAGACGGTGGGAGACCCTTCCCTGGATCCAGACCCTCATCTAGGGCAGGGAGACCCCGGGGCCATGATGGTGAAAATGCATCCAAACTGAAAAATAATTATTAAAAATGATCTTGCAAATTATTTTTAATTTTTTTAAATTTTAATTTTCATGAGTACATAGTAGGTATATATATTTATGGGGTACATGAGATGTTTTAATACAGGCATGCGATGTGTAATAATCACATCATGTAAAATGGGGTATCCATCACCTCAAGCCTTTATCCTTTGTGTTATAAACAATCCAATTATACTCTTTCAGTTATTTTTAAATGTACAATTAAATTACTATTGACTATAGGGCCGGGCACAGTGGCTCACACCTGTAATCCCAGCACTGTGGGAGGCTGAAGCAGGTGGATCACCTGAGGTCAGGAGTTCAAGACCAGCCTGGCCAACATGGTGAAACTCCATCTCTACTAAAAATACAAAAATTAGCTGGACATGGTGGTGCGCGCCTGTAATTCCAGCTACTCGGGAGGCTGAGGCAGGAGAATTGCTTGAACTGGGGAGGCGGAGGCTGCAGTGGGCAGAGACCGTGCCACTGCCCTCTAGCCTGGGTGACAGAGTGACTTTGTCTCAAAAAAACAAACAAACAAACAAACAAAAACGACTGTTGATTATAGTCATCCTGTTGTGCTATGGAAGAGTAAGTCTTACTCATCTTTCTATTTTATTGTACCCGTTAACCATCTGCCTCCTCCCCCCACAACTCTCCCATTACCCTTCCCAGCCTCTGTTCACTGTCCTTCTCCTCCATCTCCACGGGTTTAATTGTTTTGATTTTTGATCTTGCAAATTGTTAAGCCCACTCATCTCCTCAGTGGGAAGCCCTTCTCTGTCCCATTGCAGCCTCTTTTGTTTTCCATCTTGGAGACAGAGAACCTGTGGGGAAGGAATGGTGTTTTCTATTAACAGTACGAGGCCCTTACAAACAAGTTGCTGCCCTCGCTTTAGAGAGATACCAGAGAGAGGCAGTGCAAGAAAAGGCACCATTTTAGCCAGGGCCTGATCTAGTTTCTACTTGAGCTTAATTTCACTTTCTTGAAGCTACAGGCTACATTGGATTTCTCCCCTACGATATTTAGCAGAGCTGAAATAAATGAATCCCTGAGCAGAAGCCAATATTCTTGGCTGATTGCTGGGACTAATTGATGTTTTGGTGGGCATTGCATTGGTTGGAAATTAAAACATTTAACATGGCTCAACGTTAAATCAATTTAAAAATACATTTTTCAGATGTTTTCCATTTCCTTGGGACTCAGCTGAATGGATGGCTGTGAAGTTATCATTAAGCTCTCAAAATATTCCCTTTTTTTGGTGGAGATGGTGGTGGCTCTTCTGGTTTTAAGTTGCTCTGGGCTTTGGGGAATGGGCTGAAATAAAAAATAAAAATACGTTGGGTAAGTCAGTCACTGGTGTGATCCTGGTGTGGCTGAGCAAACTCCGCCCACTGGCTTGATCCTTCTAGAATGAAGTTACTTCTGGGAATTGCCAAGATGCTTTTAGCCTTAGGTTTAGGAAGTCAGGGCTCAGGGAAGGGGGGCAGCAGTGGTGTTTGCAAACACCTTCTCGAACACAGCATCACAGCTGCTTGGCAGGGCGTTTCTCTGGTGGCATCCTAGGCGCTTCTGTTCTGCCACCAGCACACCTTGGGTTCTCCTCCTAGTCACTCATCCACAGTAGACGTCTCATCTGGAGATAAGAAGAAAACCCTGCATGTTTCCGAAAATCTGTGGTGTCCCATAAAAGGCGGTTGATATTACGAAGCATCATGAGTAGCTATTGCAGAGGCTCGAGTGTATTTTCAGAGGTCACGTGGTTTTATAGAAAACTAAGACTGCAGTGTGAAAGGTGTGATCCTACACGTGTTATTTAAGGTCTGACTTGGTTTTCCTTCATCCTGGTAGGGAAGTGGCAACAAATGCTGCTTCTCAAGTACAGAACATTAATTTTTTTTTTTTTTTGAGATGGAGCCTCACTCTGTCATCCAGGCTGGAGTGCGGTGGCACAATCTTGGTTCACCGCAACCTCTACCTCCCGGATTCAAGGGATTCTCCTGCCTCAGCCTCCTGAGTAGCTGGGTTTACAAGCATGCGCCACCATGCCCAGCTAATTTTTGCATTTTTGATGGAGATAGGATTTCACCATGTTGGCCAAGCTGGTCTCGAACTCCTGGCCTCAAGTGATCCGCCTTAATTTTCTTACAAACAGAAGCCCCCACTTTAGCTGGGCTGGACCAGCTGCTTGAAGAGGGGTGCTTGATGAGAACGTGTCTGCACAGACTCCCATGAGGATGTCCGTGGATCTCAATCGGTATTCTCACTTTCTGCCGGTCTTGGATTATCCTGGACAAGAAAAAGCAAACAGTAACAAAATCCACTCTCCTGTGAGTCAGGCTTCACACTGCCAACTTCATGTAGCTTTTGTATTTCATCTCTCTTTCTGCTCATTTGTTTCTGCTCTAATTCCTGTTTCTTTCCTCCCATCTTGAATAATGACTCCCATTACAGAGGGCTGACTCTGGGTCAGGCTGTCTAAGGGCTTTCACTGTGTCATTAGCTCATTTCATTGTGGCCATGCTCCTGCCAGGTAGGCACTGTTAGGATTCCCATTTTCCAGATGAGGGAACTGAGCCTGGGAGAGGTTACGGAGATCTTGTCTAAGCTTCCCAGATAGCACAAATTCGAATCCTGACTTCTTTATCTCTGCACCGTGCTGCCTCCTGGGCGAGTGTCCTTTAACTTCTCTAATAAGTCAGATCAGAGAGAGATTCTGTAAATCCCTTCGCCTCCTCCTCTGGCGGGAGGCCAGTTTGCCTCACAGCACATATAATTGGTGATCGCCCCAGGCAGAAAGACAAATCTAGCTGATGCCTTGCAGAAACCTCAGGGCCTCAGGTTGAAATGCACAGTCCTTTGCATGCAGGAAAGCAGCAGGTCACGCTGGCAGGTGCTGCTCCCATTCACCTTTCAATGTCAGCTCTCCTGATGGATTTCTAGCCTCCATCCTCCACAGCCCTCCTCAGCTGGAGGCAGGGATCACTGGCACTTGTATGCAGATCACAGCGTGGTGTCTTTGGTTCTTATCAGTCAGGACTTGTGCCATTCTGGCTTCTAAATTTTTTGAATTTTACCCCAGTTAGATACTTTTGCAGAATCTCTACCTTCAGGCCCCCTCCAGACACCAAGCCTGGCTTGATGGGGGCTGCAACTTCAGCCTAACATCCAGTGGAACTTAGAATGAAGTTATCCTCTCCAGTCCTGGTACTCAGGGGTTCAGCCACAGCTGCTTGTGATGGGTGAACATCTTTGGTAGTACCAAAGAGAGGTTACTGTGTCTTGGGGCGTGTGTGTGTTTACTCTGTTTTACTGAAGTCATGGAAGACAGTTACAACACAGTAAACATCTTAATATTCAATACTAGGCACTTTTGCCTCTTGAGGGGGCCTTTAAAAATATTGGGCCAGGCGTGGTGGCTCATACCTATAATCTTAGCACTTTGGGAGGCTGAAGTAGGAGGATCACTTGAGGCCAGGAGTTTGTGTCCAGCATGGGCAACATAGGGAAATGCTGTCCCTAAAAAAAAAAAAAAAAAAAAAAAAGGGCTGGGGGCAGTGGGTGGGTGGTTCAATCCTGTAATCCCTGTACTTTAGGAGGCTAGGCAGGCAGATATCTGAGCTCAGGAGTTCAAGACCAGCCTGGGCAACATGGTGAAACCCTATCTCTACTAAAATACAAAAAATTAGCTGGGAGTGGTGGCATATGCCTGTTGTCCCAGCTACTTGGGAGGCTAAGCAGGAGAATTGCTTGAACCTGGGAGGTGGAGGTTGCAGAGAGCCGAGATCGCACCACTGCATCTGAGTCTGGGCAACAGAGTGAGACTGTGTCTCCAAAAAAAGAAAAATTAGCCCCTGCCTAGTGGCACATGCCTGTAGTCCCAGCCACTCAGGAGGCTGAAGGGGGAGGATCGGTTGAGCCCACAAATTTGAGGTTGCAATAAACTATGATTGTACCACTGCACTCCAGCCTGGGTGATGGAATGATCTATATGTATATCTGTATCTATATCTATATCTATTTGTATATGAGATATATAGCTCTCATATATATAAGATATAGCTATATATCTCATATCTTATGTATGTGAGAGCTATATATCTCATATATAGGAAGATAATGTGTATGAGATGCATATAACTCATGTATATGATAATATATCTTATATATAAGATAATATATGAGATACATATCATATATAAGATTATATTTAGATATAATATATAGATATATAGATATATATAATATATTATATATTATATATAGCTATATTATATATATTTATATATAAATATATTGTATATATAGATAATATATATAAATATTATCTATATTATATATCTATGTTATATATCTGTATTATATATAATATATATAATAATCTTACATATAAGATTATGTATTGCTTATAAATATAATATAACATAACATAATATAATTGGAAAAAAGTAAACGTTGCAGAATTCCCAGGCCACATGGTGTCTAGTTGGGACATCTACAAAGTGTGTGTCTTAAAGTAGTCTTGAACTGAGTACCCTCCTCAAATTCATTCAAGACCTCCAACGATTCCTAGGATTCTTCCAATACCGTAAGTAGTTTGTATTACACTTTTCTTCTGTCACTTCCCTGATTACTGATTGTTTCAGAAAGGGACATGGGCTTGACTGATCCATGGAGATATCTGCAGCTTGCCAGCAGGTGAAGTCTTTATTTGCCTTTATCTCCGTTGTGGCCTCTGATGAGCCAGACTACAGAGATGCTGATAAAATCTGGGAAGCAATGGTGGATGCTGTAGTTTCCCAGAACTCTGGCCCTTGGGAATTCCTTCCAGTCTCTGAGTCCCTGTGGCACATCCCGTGTATGGCAAACTAGATGATTGTTCCCAATGATTCTGCTTACTTCCTTTATTAGAATTATAAGCTTTTTGCCATGTGACTTTGTAGTACATCTCAGTAGGTAGAGTCTAATTCCTTGCCCTTCTAACTTTGGGCTTTGGTCATTGGAATGTGAGCAGACTCAATATTTTCCCCCAGCAGAAGTTTTAAATGTGTTGCATGATTTGGCTTGACCTCTTGGTAATTGCTTCTCATGTGAAGAGACATGTGGAGCAGACCTGAACTCAATCCAAACCTTTGAGCCAAGCTGAGCTCAGCAGAACCTAGCTGAGCTCAGCCAAGCCAAACCCAGTATAATCACAGCCAACCTGAAGACTGAAGAAGCAAGAAACAAATATTTGTTATAGGGATCCATTGAGATTTGGGAGTTATTTCTCTTTAAAAAAAAATTTTTTTTTGAGATGGAGTCTCGCTCTGTCACCCAGGCTGGAGTGCAGTGGAGTGATCTTGGCTCACTGCAACCTCTGCCTCCTGGGTTCAAGCGCCTCTAGTGCCTCAGCCTCCTGAGTATCTGGGATTACAGGCATGTGCCACCATGCTTGGCTAATTTTTGTATTTTTGGTAGAGACAGGGTTTCGCCTTGATGGCCAGGCTGGTCTCGAACACCTGACCTCAGGTAATTCACCCACCTTAGCCTCCCAAAGTGCTGGGGTTACAGGCATGAGCCACCGTGCCTGGCCTAGGGAGTTATTTGTTATTGTAGCAAAAGCTGTCTTATATATCATGTCATTAACATGCCCACCTTACACAGTGCTGGTCCCATTCTGATGATAGGAAGATGATACATTTTATCCTTTACCCTTACCATCATTTACTATTCACGCTATGCACATTTGTCAAGCTCTTCTGCCTCCAAAAAGTGCTATGGTACTTGATACCTGATAATGGTCTTTAACTTCTGTCATGTACCCATTTATTTCCCATCTCCAAGATCAGGGGTTATAGAAATCAGACGAAAGCTGGGGTCAGAGCTTATACTCGTAACATGGTTGTCCCACCTACTTTGCCATGGCAGACTTTGTATCTCATGACTCACTTAACTGCTTCACCTTGAGCACTCACTCATTTCCCCCAAATCTATAACTTAGCTTTTCTCCCTGGTGCAATCAAGGCCCTTTTACCTAGAGTCTCCCAGAAGGATTTTCAGGTCATATGATATATTAGCTCATCCTTAGGGAAGAACGTTCCAGTTGAAGAAGCCATCTGACTCTCCCCCAGGTGTGTGGTCATCTTCTCTGCTCATGCTGGAAGATGGAAGACCCTTTGAAGTGACTCAGTTCAACAAGTCTGTCCTTAAGTTGTCTTCCCCCTGCGGATCTGCCCCATCTTTGTATTCTCCCTACCACAGCAGGTTCATTGAGAGCTCACTCTCCACCGTGGTCCTCTCTCATGCTCCCTGGCATCTTGCAACAGGGAACTTAAGATGCTGATGGGCAGCTGGGTGGATTCTCAGTGGTGGCCAGTTCAGCTCCAGGACCTGCCATACTGGAAAGGGTTTGGGGTTGGAGGAATCGACATGGCAACTCACCAGCCTGTATTCCACCCGAATGTAAGCTTCTGTGGGCAGGAGGCTCATCTGCTTGTTCGCTGCTGTATTGCTACTGCCAAGCAGTCCCCAGTAGGCTGGTCATGGCTGATGTCCATTACATATTTGTGCAGTGTATGGGTGAACATATGCACATCCTTTCTCAAACAAAACTGAACTCAGTAGGACATTCACTCAAGCAAAGATTGGGAAACTTTAGATCCATTCTGGAGGAGAGGAGGAGATAGAATCAGAGTATATTCATTTAACAAACATTTATGGAGAACCTACTTTTTTTGGTGGACCCCGTGCTACAGAAACAACAGTACACGAAGTCCTGCTTTCATGAAGCTTATAGTCTCCTGGGGGCCGGGAGTGGCAGACCGTAAACACACACATGCACACACATACATACTCATATCCACACACCCCTATATCAGATAGTGATAAATATTATGGAGCAAACGAAATCTGGAGGAAAGAATTGAGAGCTCCAGATGGTGGTGTTAGGGATAGGGGTGGTGGAGAATAAACTTTAATAAAACATTAGGTAGTCAGGAAAGGCTCTGCCCTCAAGAGGGATCCAATCGCTTCTTAAAGTTCCTATATCTCAATGCTGCCACATTTGGGATTAAGTTTCAACATGAGTTTTGGAGGGGTCATTTGAATCGTAGCACATGGTGTCCACCATCAGCTCTAAGATTACAGCCTAACACTTCCGCAATAACAAGAAAGAGAGATTGATCTTTCCTGGTTACTTCAGCGAAAGTCCCCAGATTAGGTCTGATTGGGCTTGCTTGAGGCAGGTGCCCATTTCTGATCTGACCACTGTGGCCCAGACAATGGTTACACCAATTGGCCAAGGCTAGGTCTGATTACCCTAAATTCTACCACAAATAACATTGACTGAGTGGGAAAGGACTGATTCCAGAAGAGATCAACTACTAAAATGTGGTAGGCAGAATTCTGAGATGGCCCCCAAGATCCCTGCTCCCTGGTGTGCACACTCTGTGCAATCTCCTCCTCTCCAGTGCTGCACAATTAGAGGATGTGATGGAATAGCCCTGCCATGATTGGGCTACTAGGTAGTCGATTTTGAGTTAATCAAAAGGGAGAGCATCTGGGTGGGCCTGACCTAATCAGGTGCACCTTTAAAAGGGACTAGGTCCTTCCTGAAGTCAGAGATACTCAAAGTGTGAGAAAGCCTATGGAGAGGCCACAGGGCAAGGACCTAGGGTGGTCTTTAGGAGGTAAGAGAGGTCTCTGGTCGATAGCCAGCAAGAAAACAAGACCTCAGTCATAGTGATGCAGGGTAGATGAATTCCAAACTGGGGCTTAGCCTGTGAGGGTTCTTGGCCTTCCCCAGGAAAGAATTCAAGGGCAAGCTGGAGGTAGAAGAAAACAGCTTTACTGAAGCAGTGGTGTTACAGCTCCTGCAGTGTTACAGCTCCATGATGGCTCCTGCAGAGCAGGGCTACCCCATAAGCAGACAGTACCAGCTCAAGGCCGTTTTGTAGTCATATTTATATCTGCTTTTAATTATATGCAGATTAAAGGGTGGTTTCTGCAGAAATTTCTAGGGAAGGGGTAGTAACTTTTAGGTCATCAGGTCATTGCCATGGAAAGGGGTGGGAACTCCCAGGTATTGCCGTGCCAATGGTAAACTGACCTGGCACACTGGTGGGTGTGTCTTAGGGAAAGTTGCTTCCCTCCCGGCTCTGTTTTAGTTAGTCCTGAACTTGGCCTGGTGTCCAAGCCCCATGTACAGAGTCAAGTCCTGTGTCCTATCTCAAGATAAGCAGAAGGAATGGAAGTCTGAAAACAACCAGTCATCCTGGAAGAAGACCCTGAGCTTTAGATAAGACTGCAGCTCCAGCTGACACCTTGATTTCAGCCCCATGAGACCCTGAGCAGAGAATCCAGTTGAGCCATGCTTGGATTTTGACCTATAGAACTGTGAGATAATACGTTTGTGTTGCTTTAGTTGACGCACTTCTGTCAATTCGTTACATGGCAATGAGAACTCAATAAGGGAGAAACAAGTGCTGGGTAGACAAAAGCGACTGATGTGCATGAGGAGCTGAGACAGACAGCTGCCTGGAATTGAGCCTTACTTTGCCTGGAAGGTATGACTATGTCTCCGAATCCTCACTGGAAGAAGTTTTATTGGTCAGGCATCCTGTTCTATGTCAGCATCTCCCTCTAGGATCTTTTGCTTCCTGCAAGGAGTGGGGCCTGGTATGTGTATCTTTTGCATTTGTCATGTATAGTGACTCAGCATCAATTCGTCAGTACATTCCAGTATTGTGAATTTCCTTTGGGGAAGCACACTTTTGGTACTCTCCAGTGGATTAGGTGGCATTAACCCCACCTTCACTCCAGTGCTGGGCCCTGATTCCCTTAAGCCAATTAGCATACTCCATTCCCCCAGGCCATAATGGCTGATTCAGGGATAGACCAAAGAAAGCCAGGCTTTGGATTTTTTTATTCAACTGTCAGAGTAAAGAGAAAGAACTTCTCTTTCCTCTGCACATGAATTGGGCAGCCACCTTGAAAGAGTAAGAAGAGAAGCTTTATAAAGGAATGAAATTAAGAAATGGAGTGAGAAGAATGGAGTTAAGAAATGGTGTGAGTCAGGCACGGTGGCTCACACTTTAATTCCAGAACTTTGGGAGGCTTAGGTGGGAGGGAGGATCACTTGAGCCCAGGAGTTCGAGACCAGCCCTGGCAACATAGCGAGACCCCCTGTTTCTACAAATAATAAAAAGAATTAGCTGGGCATTGTGGTGCACGCCTGTGGTCCTAGCCACTCAGGAGGCTGAGGTGGGAGGATTGCTCGAGCCTGGGAGGTTGAGGCTATAGTGAGCTGAGATTGCACCATTGCACTCCAGCCTGGTTAACAGAGTGAGATCCTGTTTAAAAAAAAAAAAAGAAAAAAAAAAAAATGAAAGAAAGAAAGAAAAAAGGAAAGAAAAAAAGAAAAAAGAAATGGTGTGAGAAACACTGGGTCCTGGCAAAAGATTTTGGCGCCTGCATCAAACCGCACCTGCAGGTTTGCTCTTGGACCTTTCAGTTATATCAACATATTTGGGTTGGATTTCCTGATACTTACAAGTAGTTGGGTTGCTTTCTTTTTTCTGTTTATTTTTCTTGCTCATGGGATGCGCACAAATTGTTTTTTATTACGGGTATAAGTGATCACAAAGTACCCATTTTCTCTATAACCTGAACAGAGAGAGTATGGGCATCTCAGCTTCCTGGGCCACAGCATCAATCTTTACCCTGAATTCAGCCTTGATGCACCTGAGCGCCTGATGAGCTACAGAGATCCTGTTTTTGAAAATTTTACGTGGGTGAAAAAATAGCAAAATTGTGTGTGAGGCTTTTGCCTTGAGACCTGGGTTTGTTCCAGAGACAACTCTAATTGGAGGAGAGAGATTTACTCCTCCCACTCTCCTTGCTGACATTTGGCCTCAGGGGACTGAGTCATACCCGACCGATACTATGTATCTAAATTTGAATGGCAGTCTGCTAGTCCAACCAGGTGATGCTTCCTGTCCCCTGAGGGTAGCCAATATCATCTCTTTCTTTTCTTCCTCCTAATTTAGCATCACTCAGGGCAGGAATTCTGGGCTGGAGGGGAGAGGCCTATAGTTCTCTTGTATGGTCTAAGTTTGCTCACACAGCAACCTGCTCTTATCTAGTCTGATTTTTTTCAATGGCAGCCTGTTGTACCTTGTCATCTGACTCTGTGGACAGGACTTTCTGGTCTTCACACTGATTCAGGTTTGTTAATTTTTTCCTCCTTGTTGATGTATAGTCAGGAATTTAACATCCTTGACTGTCCTCATCATTGGACACCCTCACTAGTCTTGTCAAGTGCTTAGCTATACAAGTGAAAGCATGGAAGCTTGGAGGTGATATGTCATGATGCTGAACCCTAGGACTGAGCCCCGTGAATATGCTGTTAAGGTTCTTCCATCCCCACTTCCCTTCTGGGCCTGCCGCTCTTGCAACATCCTTGTGTCATGCTCAAAGACCTTTGCAGTGCCAGTTCTGCGTTTCCCAACAGTGTCTTTGTTTTGGGTGCATTCTTTGATATTGGATCCTTGAAATGGACTAATCAGGTCCTGGCAGGCAATGGATATGCACATTAAAATTGATTACTTGAGGACAGTTTAACAAAGAGTATTTACAGAAGCATGGACTGGGTTAAATGAAACAAAGGGTGTGAATTTCTCTGGAACTGTCAACAGCAGGGAGCCCTTACCAACCAGGTCTAAAAGGGAAGGGAAGAGAGACTTCTGGAATCCAGAAAGAACTGTAGTGTAATTACTCAACCTTCCTACCCACTGCACAGACAAAACCAGTTTGCTGAGACTGTGGTATTGCAGTGAAGAAAGAGTTTAATTAACCTGAGGCTGGCCATGTGGAAGAACTGGAGTTATCACTCAAATCATTCTCCCCAAAAACTTGGAGGTTGTGGTTTTCCTTTTCTTTTCTTTTTTTTTTTTAGGTGTAGTTTTGCTCTTGTTGCCTGGACTGGTGTGCAATGGTGTGATCTTGGCTCACCGCAACCTCCACCTCCCGGGTTCAAGTGATTCTCCTGCTTCCGCCTCCCAAGTAGCTGGGATTACAGATGCACCACCGCGCCCGGCTAATTTTGTATTTTTAGTAGAGACAGGGTTTCTCCGTGTTGGTCAGGCTGGTCTTGAACTCCCGACCTCAGGTGATCCCCCTGCTTTGGCCTCCCAAAGTGCTGAGATTACAGGCATGAGCCACCGCACCTGGCCTGTGATTTTTCAAAGATAGTTTGGTGGCCAGAGGACTAGGCAATGGGGGCTGCTGATTAGTTGGGGATGCAACAGGGATGGGTGGGAAACGGTCCTTGTGCTCTGAGTCCACCTCTGGGTAGGGGCCACAGGACCAGTTGAGTCATGAGTCATAAGTCCAGGTCTGGTCAGTTATTTGCCAGAATGCAAAGTCTGCAAATCATCTCAAAAGACCAATCCTAGGTTCTATAATAGTGATGTTATCTATAGGAGCGACTGGGGAAGTCACAAATCTTGTAACTTATAGAACAATGGCTGGTTCTAAGACTATGCCTAAGACTATGCCTTCATTTTAGCAGAATTCAGGCCCCTCCCTGATCTTGTGGCCTTCCTTAGTTTTACAAAGGTGGTTTCAGCCCTGAAACAATGAGGGATTCAGTTTTAGTGGAACACTATTATCATCCTTGCTTTCAAGTTAGACTATAAACTAAATTCCTGTCCAGGTGCAGTAGCTCACGCCTGCAATCCCAGCACTTTGGGACACCAAGGCAGGCAGATCGCTTGAGCCCAGGAGTTCAAGACCAGGCTGGGCAACATGGCAAGACCCCATCTCCACAAAAAATACAAAAAAATTTAGCATGTGCCTGCAGTCCTAGCTACTCCGGAGGCTGAGGTGGGAGAACCACCCTGAGACCAGGGAGTTCGAGGTTGTAGTGAGCCATGATCATGCCTGGGCGACAGAGTGAGACCTTGTCTCAGAAAGCAAATAAATAAAATAAAAAAATTCCTCTCATGATTAACTTGGTCTATACCCAGGAATGAGTGAGGACAGTTAGCCTGTGAAGGCTAGAAACGAGATGGAGTCAGCCACACCAGGTTCTCTCACTGTCATAATCTTGGCAAAGGCAGCTTCAGTAGCTGTGAGAAAGAGTTGCCCAGCAAGAGCTGTAGTAGCTTTTCCCAGCGGCGCCAATGCTTCCCTAGTCCAGGCTCTGGGGAATTCTCTCTTGGAAGATGCAGCAGGCTGGAGTCGAGAGTGGGGACTTTAATCCTCCTCTGCAAATTGCCAGGAACCACCTTTTCCCTTCCAGAGCAGACTTTCATTTTAAAAGCTATTTTGTGTTCAGCTTCTGAGAGCCCATGTGTTTGCTCATTCCCAGGAGAATTTTTATGACTTCAACACTTTTAAAAAGCTCATGTCAAGCTGCCTGGCTTTCTGTCTAGGTTTTGCACCTCCAAATCCGCTCTCTACTCTTCTCAACTCTGCTGTGCCCAGGGAGCCAGATTGGCCAATGGGGACCCAGTAGGAGATTGGAGGGTGGAAGGAGAGGTCCAGGTATTTATTCCCTTGGCTTCTTTCCTTCCAGGCTGAGGGTTTGCAGTGGCTCAGTTTCTCCCTAAAGGCCACAGTTCCTGTTGGGCGGCTCTTTCTTACAGTGACAGCTTTCTCTGGGTTCCAGGATTCTCTCTCTCTCTCTCTCCTTCCCTTTTAGACCCCACTGTTGATAATACCAGTGTACTCCACATCCTTGTTTTCTCTCAATCCTGTCCACACTTCTGTAGATAACCTCTTTCCTAAACTATCCTCAGTTACCCCATTGGAGTGTGCATCTGTTTTTTGCTAGGGCCTGATTGCTCCATTTCAAACACCCAATATCAAAAAATTCGCCCCTGAAGACTGCAAGGGCATCCTCAGAGAAGTTTCCCCAGTGTCTTTCTGTTTCCAGTGGTAGTCCATCTCCAGCATAGCCTGAACCAGGTCAATGAGTGCTGCCTGTTGTATCTGATCAAGTTTGTCATTGAGATCCTGAAGATGCATACCTCCTACTTCTGGCTTGGGGACAACTGGGCACTGCCCCATAGTTAATGACTGTGGATACAGTTCTCAGATTAATCTGGGTGTCAGCTGAGTCCATCAGCCAACCAAAAACCTGCAAATGACTGTCTCAGGACTCCTTCTAGTTGCATACTATCTATGTACCTCCTTGCCCTAGGTGTGTATCCTCTGAAATAATTCATTCATTCAATACCGTAGTGGAACATTGTGGTAGACAGCTTCTAAGATGACCCCAAATGATCCTTGCCACCTCATGTTCATATCCTTTTGTGACCCCTTGCCCTGACTGTGGGCTGGACCTAGTGACTAGCTTTTATTTTTTTATTTTCATTAAAAAAAAAATTTCTCAGCCGGGTGCAGTGGCTTATGCCTGTAATCCCAGCACTTTGGGAGGCCAAGGTGGGTGGATCACGAGGTCAGGAGTTCGAGACCAGCCTGGCCAACATAGTGAAACCCTGTCTCTACTAAAAAAAAAAAAATACAAAAATTAGCCAGGTTTGGTGGTGCGCACCTGTAGTCCCAGCTACTTGGGAGGCTGACACAGGAGAACTGCTTGAACCCGGGAGGTGGAGGTTGCAGTGAGCTGAGACCATACCATTGCACTCCAGCCTGGGTGATGGAGTGAGACTCCGTCTCAAAAAATTTTTTTCTTTTTTTGAGACAAGGTCTTGCTCTGTGGCCCAGGATGAGTGCAGTGACATAATCACGGCTCACTGCAGCCTTGAACTCCTGGGCTCAAGCAATCCTCCTACCTCAGCCTTCCAAGTAGTTGGGACCACAGGTGCACACCACTATGCCTGGCTAATTTTTAATTTTATTGTAGAGAGGAGGTCTCCCTATGGTGCCCAGGCTGGTCTTGAACTCCTAGACTCAAGTAATCTTTCTGCCCCAGCCTCCCATAGTGCTGGGGTTATTGGCATAAGCCACTACAAACAGCCTATAATTTCAACTTTTATTTTAGGTGTAGGGGATACATGTGTAGGTTTGTTACATGGATATGTTGTCTGTTGCTGATGTTTGGGGTATGATTGGTTCTGTCACCCAAATAATGAGCATAGTTTGTCAGCCCTTTTGTCCCTCCCTTTCTCTCTCATCTAGCAGTTCCCAGTTTTTTTTTTTTTTGAGACAGAGTCTTGCTCTGTTGCCTAGGTTGGAGTGCAGTGGTGGGATCTTGGCTCACTGCAACCTCCACCTTCCAGATTCAAGTGATCCTCATGCCTCAGCCTCCTGAGTAGCTGGGATTACAGGTGCTTGCCACCACTCCCTGCTAATTTTTGTAGTTTTAGTAGAGACAGGGTTTTGCCATGTTGGCCAGGCTGGTCTTGAACTCCTGACCTCAAGTGATCCGCCCACCTTGGCCTCCCAAAGTGCTGGGATTATAGGTGTGAGCTACCATGCTCAGCTGTAGTCCTCAGTTTTTATTGTTCCCATGTTTATATCCATGTGTACCTAATGTTTAGCTCTTGCTTATAAATGAGAGCATGCAGTATTTGGTTTTCCATTCCTGCGTTAATTCACCTAGGAAAATGACTGCCAGCTGCATCCATGTAGCTGCAAAGGGTATGATTTTGTTCCTTTTTATGACTGTGTAGTATTCCACATTTTCTTTATCCATACCACATTTTCTTTATCCAATCCTCCGTTCATGGGCACCTAGGTTGATTCTATGTCTTTGCTATTGTGAATAGTGCTGCAATGAACACACGAGTCACTAGCTTTTAATCAGCAGAACACAGCAAAAGTGATGGCATTTCAGTTTGAGATTAGGTTACCAAACACAGAGACTTCTGTCTTGCTAGCACACTCTCTGTCTTGCCTTCTTGCTGTTACTGAACCTAACTTGGGTCCCCCTGCCCAGCATAGCAAAACCAAACATTGATATTGGGATTGTAGCAAGAGCAAGTAGGGTATCTATTGGAAGGCACCAAGCAAAGAGAATTAATGCTTAAGTCCCAAGTTCCCCGATGGCTTATAGGTAAGGATTTATAATTGCGGGAAGGCAGAGGTTACATGCAAAGTTATAAATCAATATGTGGGAGGCTGTACATTGGTTTGACCTAAAAAGGCAGGACGTCTCAAAGCGGAAACCCATAGGTGAAAGGTAGATTTAAAGATGTTTTGATTTGCAATTGGCTTAGGAAGAGAAGCCTTGTCTAAAAATTTGAGATCAGCAGAATGTTAATTCTGGCCTGGGGTGTGACTTCGTCTACGCCCCTTAGGAAGAAATTTAGAACCGAGAAGAGTGTTAAGAGTTTAGCCTTCAGTTCCCCCTTGTCTGAGTCCTACGTGTCAGTGGACCCATTTAGTGGGGAGTCCTCATTTTTGAAAAACAATCTGTGAACATTAGTTTTTATAGGGAAGCCAAACATCCCATGATTTTAA
Source organism: Macaca fascicularis (assembly GCF_037993035.2). Taxonomy (NCBI): domain Eukaryota; kingdom Metazoa; phylum Chordata; class Mammalia; order Primates; family Cercopithecidae; genus Macaca; species Macaca fascicularis. The sequence goes on from NC_088394.1 coordinate 21,618,800, forward strand.
CTTTCTTGCCCATTATTCTAAGCTACTATTATCTTCTTGCTTATTAAATTGCTTCTTTATGTATTTATTTATTTTTGAGACAGAGTCTTTCTCCATTGCCCAGGCTGGAGTGCAATGGCATGATCTTGGCTCACTGCAACCTCCGCCTCCTGGGTTCAAGCAATTCTCCTGCTTCAGCCTCCTGAAGCAGGGTACTACAGTAGCTGGGACTAGAAGTAGCTGGGACTACAGGTGTGCGCCACCACTCCTGGCTAATTTTGTATTTTAGTAGGGACAGGGTTTTGCCATGTTGGCCAGGCTGGTCTTGAACTCCTGACCTCAAGTGATCCACCTGCCTCGGCTTCCCAAAGTGCTGAGATTACAGGCGTGAGCCACCATGCCCAGCCTTATTTATTTTTTAAGCGCTGGCTAAGTGCCTGGAATTTTTCTTAAAGGAACTTAAGATATTTCTTTATTTCTATGTTTGGGCGGGGAGCTGCATGCCCCTAAGAGAGGTCCCTGTTCTGCCTCATCGCCTGCTTGCTCTGATAAATCAAGCTGTTGTGTTGTGAGCTGCCCTATGGAGAGGCCCACGTAGCAGGGATCTGAAAGTGGCTTCTGACAACGGTTCATGAGAAACGAATCCTGCCAATAATCATGTGGGTGCGCTTGGAAGTAGATCCTGCCCCAGTTGAGCCTTGAGATGAAACCTAGCTGACACCTTGATAGCAACTCATGGGAGACCCTGAAGCAGGGGGCCCATCTTCGAATTTCTAACCTACAGAAATTGTAAGATAATAAATATGTGTTGTTTTAAGCCACTGAGTTTTGGAATAATTTGTTACACAGCAATGGATAGCTGATATAGCAGTGTAGACTTTAGTTGATGATTCCAGTGGGGAGACCAAAGTGAAATTTACATTGCACACTTCACAAAAAGTAACTAACTAACCAACCCATTAGTCGTTTCTGTGCATCCTCAGCCCTCTTAATGCTGAGGGCTCCTCTTTCTTGCTCTTGTTCTCTCTCAATATCATTCTCTAATTTGACCGTATCTAGCTTCATTGCATATTATCTTTCTCTGGATCGTCAGTTTTTTTCTGTGTCCATTTGGTAGAGAATTTTAGTTTTTTATGACTTTTTTTTCTTTAGAGATGGAGTCTCACTCTGTTGCCCAGGCTGGTCTCAAACTCCTGGGCTCAAGCAATCCCCCGCACTTGGCCTCCCAGAGTGTTGGGATTACAGGCATGAGCCATCACACCTGGCGCTTTCTGACTTCTACTCCCAAACGTGTTGGCCAACTCCTCTAGGTATTCAGCAGGAAAAAATCCTCTTTATTAATGCAGGCCACCTTTTCTGGGCAGCAGTGTGGGTTATAGATATTTGAAATATCTGTTAGATAAGCCTCTCAGTTTCTTCCTGCATATATTGCTATTCAACTGCTTAAAGCTATTGAAAAATGCATGCAAACAAAATTTTAATCTAACAGAGAAAATATCTTTATGACATTGTTCAAATCAAGTTATATCATATGTGAAGGAGAAGCACATTCCACCGGAGAAAGCTTTTTAAACCCTCTGCTTTTTGACATTTTAACCAGTATGTTAGATAAGAAGACTGCTATGGAAATATAGTTAGCAACATTGTTGGAAAATATAGGCTAGAAAAGAGTTCAAGAATATGTATCCATTGAACTTGATGAAATAATTTTAGAAGCTGAGGCTGTGAAATCTTGACAGCGAAACTGAAGAGACACTGTAGAGTTCCCATTTTGCAGATTTATATTTGGTTGGTTCATGCAGGCAGACCCCAGGAGAGCTAAGATTTTGTTAAATACCTAACACATACCCAGTAAGAAGGATAAATGTAGGTGTTCACATCAGTGTTTTAAACACGTGATCCAATAAATCAGCAAAAAGGCAGCAAAGCAATTGTAGTAATGGCTAAAAAACAGGAGTGGGAAAGACTTCAGGAGCAGGAATTGTATAAAAATACATCCAAATGTGGCTATTTCTGACTACTTCATTCAAATGTGAGCCTCCATCCGTTCTCACCTGGATTCCGGCAAGAACTTCCTAGCAGTTTTCTCTGTCTCAGATTTGCTTTCTTGGGGTCTATTTTCAACAAAGCAACCAGAATAATACTTAAAAAAAAAAAAAAGAAAGTATCAGACTGGGCGTGATGCCTGTAATCTTGTACTTTGGGAGGCTGAGGTGGGAAGAATAACTTGAGGTCAGGAGTTTGAGACCAGCCTGGGCAACATAGCTAGACTCTGTTTTTACAATAAATAAATAAATAAGTAAATACATACATTAGTCAGGTGTGGTGAAACATGCCTGTAGTCCCAGTTACTTGGGAGGTTGAGGTGGGAGGATCACTAGAGTCTGGGAGGTCGAGGCTGCAGGCAGATGTGTTCCTGCCACTGCACTCCAGCCTGAGTGACAAGAGTGAGACTCTGTCTCCAATCTCTCTCTCTCTCTGTCCTATCTTCTATTTAATTTATCTATCCATCTACATACACACACACACACACACACACAGTATCAGAACATTATTCATGATAGCCAAAAGCTTAAAAAAAACCCAAATGTCCATTAGCTGAATGGATGGATACATTGTTGCACAGTATATCCATACAATGAAACATTACTTGGCAATTTAAAAAATGAAGTACGAGTCGTCATATTTATAGAGACAGAAAGTAGAATGGTGGTTGCCATGCCAGGGACTGGGGTGGGGTGGGGAATGGGAGTTGTTGTTCAATGGGTACAGAGTTTCAGTTTGGAGACAAGAGTTCGGGAGATGGATGGTGGGTATGGTTACACAACAGTGTGCATATACTTACTGCCATGAAACTGTACACTTAAAAATGGTAAAGATCGTTAAAAAAACCAAAAGGACTGAAGTACTGATATATGCTACAACATAGATGAAGCTTGAAAATCTTATTCTAAGAAGCCATATGCAAAATGTCGCATGTTGTATGATTCCATTGATAGGAAATGTTCAGAATAGGCAAATGTATAGAAAGTAGATTAGTGGTTGTCCAAGGCTGGGTGGGGGTTTTGTGGGGAGGGTTGAGAAAATGGGGAGTGATTGCTAATGGGCAAAGACTTTTTGGTGGTGATGGGATGATACAAAATTCTAAAGTAGATTACTGCCAGGTACGGTGGCTCATGCCTGTAATCCCAGCACTTTGGATCCAAGGCAGGTGGATCACTTGAGGCCAGGAGTTTGAGACAAGCGTGGCCAACATGGTGAAACCCCGTCTGTACTAAAAATACAAAAATTAGCCAGGCGTGATGGCATATGCTTGTAATCTTAGTTACTTGGGACGTCAAAGTGGGAGGATCACTTGAACTCAGGAGACAGAGGTTGCAGTGAGCTGAGATCACACCACTGCACTCCAACTCTGGACAATAGAGCTAGACTCCATCTCAAAAAAAAAAAAAAAAAAAAAAAAAAGAAAGAAAGAAAAAAATGAAGATTATGGTGATGGTTGTACTACACTGTGAATATATAAAAATTCATTGAATTGTAAACTTTAAATAGGTGAATTTTATGTCAATTAAAGCTGTTTAAAAAAAAGACATATATGAAAAACTTGAATTTTGGGGAGTTAGTTGTATTAACCAGGCCCTATCCAATCTTTTTTTTTTTTTTAATTAGAGATGGGGGTCTCACTCTGTCACCCAGGCTGGGGTGCAGTGGCATGATCATAGCTCACTTCAGCTTCCCGAAGAGCCAGGATTACAGGTGGCCACAATGTCTGGCTAACTAAAAAACATTTTTTAAGAGATGAGGGTCTCACTATGTTGCCCAGCCTGGTCTTAAACTCCTGGCCTCAAGCGATCCTCTTGCCTCAGCTCACAGGTGTGAGCCACCATACCTGGCTTATCTTTCTCTTATCTTGAGAAAGAATAAATTCAGTTTGGTTATTGCACATTGAACAGTAAGCTGTCCTCAACATCTGGTAACACACCATAGCTTTTCCAAAGGTAGAAATGGTGATAGGATCAAAGAAGTATGTTGTTTCAGGGCATATGAAGAAAAAAAGGCAGATTATGTTATTCCTTTGCTCAAAACCTTCCAGTGGTTTTCCATGTTAATGAGTGGAAACTAAAGTTCTTAAAATTGCCTACAAGGTCCAACACACTCAGTCTGCCACCTGCGACTTATTTGAGCTTACCCCCTACTTCCTTCAGCCATGCTGACCTTCTCCCCATCCATCCCATGCCCTGGACCCACTCCTGGCCCAGGCCTTTGCACCTGCTGGCTGTGCCCTCTGCCTCCAAAACTCTTTTGCCAAATTCCCTCATGGCTTGCTTACTTACACCTCCTTTAATTCAAATATCACTTCTTGGCCACCTCCCTGGCCACCCCCTACAAAAATGCATTCCTGACATATTCTGCTTTTCCACTTTTCTTCCCTCCTTCATTTTTTCCCATGACACACCTGCACAATACATAGTTTGTTTATTCTTTGGTTCATTGTCTCCCCACACCCACTCCAGAATGTAAGCTCTACAAGGCAGGGATTTTTGTCCATCTTCTTCACCGCTGTATCCTCAGTACCTTTATAACGGTGTTTGGCACATAGTAGTAACTCAATAGATATTTGTTAAATGAATGAATGAAAAGCTGCCACGTGTTCAAGAAGTCATTATGTGTTGCATAGGAAAACAGTACCTATTAAGGAGATACCAGCATCCTACAAATAGTGGAGGAAAATGCCACACAAGTTGCCAAATTGATTAAAATGTGCCTTTTAACTTGCAGACTCTGGAGGGTAACTTACACAAATACAGACAGTTGTTCCCTTATATGTACAATTTGCCCCTGATTTTTCATTCCAGCTGTCACACAATTGCCTGGAGGATTGTTAAACATCATTTAATAAGTGGGTCTTTGCTACGTTTCTCCCGGGAACAGAGTATAGAGAATTGCCCATTGAGAAGCAGCCGAAGCCCAGGTCAGCACCTGCAATGAGGAGTGGCTGCTTAGTTAAATGGACTGGGGCTTCTGTTTGAAACCTCACTGGTTTTCTCTGTTGACAGCATCTTGATGTATATGGCATGTGTCTCCTGACCTTAGTGGCCTCTCACAAAACTCTGGAGCATAGCAGTGCATCTCTGAGATTCTCCTAGCAGCATAGTCCATAGGTGAATTCCCTATGGACTATGTGTCTTATATTTTAAACCAGTTCAAACCAAACCCATCACAAAAGTACCCTCCAACTTTGGTGAAAACCTGTCTAGCCATTTTCTTATGATATTGTAAGACAGAAACTTAATTTTTTTTTTGGAGACAGAGCCTCGCCTTGTCACCCAGGCTGGAGTGCAGTGGTGAGATTTCAGCTCACTGCAACCTCTGCCTCCTGGGTTCAAGAGATTCTTATGCCCCAGCTACCTGAGTAGCTGGTACTGTCAGCACACACCACCACACCCGGATAAGTTTTGTATTTTTAGTAGAGGTGGGGGCTTCACCATGTTGCCCAGGCTGGTCTTAAACTCCTGGCCTCAAGCAATCCACCCACCTTAGCCTCCCAAAGTGCTAGGATTACAGGCATGAGCCACCATGCCCAGCCTATATTTTAATCTCCAAGTAAAATAAGAACCAGAAATAAGGCGTCTTGTGTTTGTAGTATGCGGAACTGGAAATCCAGACTTTCAAATAAGATTGAAGCCTGAGAGACAATGGTAGTTAAGGCATGGGTCTGTGGAGGGCTGTGGACAAAAGCACATGTTTACCCACAAGTGGTACGCAGATTATCTTGAGTAGTTGGGATTATAGGTGCCTGTCACCATGCCTGGCTAATTTTTGTATTTTTAGTAGAGACAGGGTTTCACCATGTGGCCAAGCTGGTCTCGAACTCCTGACCTCAAGTGATCCACCTGCCTTGGCCTCCCAAAGTGCTGGAATTACAGGCGTGAGCCACCACATCAGGCCTTGAAATGGTATTTAAGATTTACTTACCTAATAACTTGATTTCCTCCCTAGAGAAAGAATTAAATTGTTTTTAACTGATTGAATGGGGGCTTGGGTGACATTTCAGGAGAGTTAGAAAGTGTATGTGTATATTTTAACACTGATTTGTAAGTTGACACTTGAATATATGTAAGAGTAGTCAACTTGGTTTGAAATAGTCTTTTTTTATTCTTTTTGGTTTATTGGTAACTGTGAGTTGATTTATCCCTAAAATAGTTCAAAGCCTTTTCTGTTTTAGCTCTGGGAATAATGTTATTCTTCTTTTCAAAGATGTAATATTTCTGTTAACAGTACAGAAAGATAACAAAGATAAGAGCCTTCAGGGCTCTTTGAAGACAAAATGGTGTTCTGAATTGGACATTCATTAGACTGAGGGGATAAATCTCTAAATCTGGGTTTTATGATTTTAGGTTTGTTTGTTTAATGGATTTCTTTGCTTAAACTTCAGGTGCATGCATGATAATTTTGAAGAGCAGAGAGATGGACAAATGTGATTTGATTTATAAGTCTTTTCAAAGGCATTTGAAAATGTATTTCAGGTTTAGTTAAGCTTATTTTTCACACTCTTAGTTGAAGGCAGGAGTGATTGCTTTCCTCCCTCCACACCTCAGAAAGATGGAATGGTTTCTCACTTGTACATTTTTCCATCTCAGCAAAGGAGGAGCAGAGGTTTTCCAGAAGGGTTAGGAATAAAGGTGGGGAAGGCAAGCCCTTGTGACCATAAGAGCAGGAATCCATACAGAAGAGTGGCTGGTTTAGATTTGCTGGCTTGAGAGTGGATTATTTTATCCAACTCTTGATCAGTGTTGTGAGAATTAAGTAAGATAATAGATGTAAGTGGCTTAGAAGTGTCCAATCAATGCTAGCTACTGTTGTTATTCTCAGTACTACAGGTAAGCTTGGTGGATATATTTGAAGACATTTGTGCCAAGGGTTATGGGGGAATAAGTGTGTGGTTCACCATTTGGCCCAGTGAACTTTTCAGGACTTAGGCTGAGGAAGGTGGGAAGGGCCCTGAGACTGGCAGGTTTGGTGGGAGACTCTTGCATCACGGTCCCGAGAGCCCCAGGATAGGAGACAACCTTTATCACAAGACCTGAGAACTGCTGCTATCTTGGGCTTCTAGAATAATGGGCTGGGAGCTCACACTCTGACAATGGAGGGATTTTTTTTTTTTTTTTGACAGCCTTGTTCTGTCCCCCAGGCTGGAGTGCAGTGGCGCGGTCTTGGCTCGTTGCAAGCTCCGCCTCCCGGGTTCTCGCCATTCTGCCTCAGCTTCCCGAGTAGCTGGGACTATAGGCACCCGCCACCACGCCTGGCTAATTTTTTGTATTTTTAGTAGAAACGGGGCTTCACTGTGTTAACCGGGATGGTCTCAATCTCCTGACCTCGTGATCCTCCCTCCTCGGCCTCCCGAAGTGCTGGGATTACAGGCATAAACCACTGCGCCTGGCCCAATGGAGGGATTTTTTATAGCATTGTGTCTACCTGGCTTTTCATATGACTTGTGTTCTGCTCTTGCAACTTTGATGACTTCTGAAGTACAGATGTTCCTTGACTTACAATGAGGTTGCATCTCAATAAACCCATTGTAACTTGAAAATATCTTAAGTAAAACTTGCTTTAATACACCTAACCTACTGAACATCATAGCTTAGCCTAGCCTACCTTAAACGTGCTTGGAACACTTACATTAGCCTAAAGTTAGGCAAAATCATCTAAAACAAAGCCTGTTTTATAATAAAGTGTGGAATATCTCACATAACTTATTGAACATTGTACTGAAAGGGCAAACCAGAATGGTTGTATGGGTACTTGAAGTACAGTTTCTACTGAATGCATATTGTTTTTGCACCATTGTAAAGTTGAAAAATTGTGGGTTTAACCAATGTAAGTTGGGGACCATCTGTGTTTTTTTTCCTCCTTAAAGCATATAGAAGTATAGCCAAAGAGTGTTTCAAAGCTGGATTACATAATTAATCTTTTTTTTTTTTCGACGAAGTCTCCCTCTGTTGCCCAGGCTGGAATACAGTGGTGTGAACTTGCCTCACTGCAACCTCTGCCTCCCGGGTTCAAGCGATTCTCCTGCCTCAGCCTCCCGAGTATCTGGGATTACAGGTGTGCCTGGAATTACAGGCACATGTCACCATGCCCAGCTAATTTTTGTATTTCTAGTAGAGACAGGGTTTTGTCATGTTGGTCAGGCTGGTCTCAAACTCCTGACCTCAAGTGATTCACCCGCCTTGGCCACCACACATGGCTGAAAATTCAGATTGTTGTCCAAGATTGCAGAATAAATTGCCTGGGACAAGAAAGTCAATGAGTGAGGAGAGATAAGTCAATGGGCTGAGAAGGGGTAGCCTCAGTCTTGCATAAACAGAATACAGAGGGGATTTGGGTGGGTGGGGGGTGGTGAGTGAATGGGCAAAGGTAGGACAAAACCAAGCCCACTTAAAGAACAATAATATTACAAAGGACAAAGTTGAGAGTATGGGGCAAAGGGGGAAACTTTTAAAAGCATATTTTTGAGCACTGACTAGTGATGCTTTCCCTGCGTAATCTCATTTAACCAGTTTAATAACCTTAAAAAGGAAGTAGTAGTGTTCTTACTTCATAGATGAGGAAACAGGCTTGGAGACAGGAGAGATGTTCAGAGAAGACTTTTTAAAAGGGTATGTGGTTAGCTGTATTCTCAACGTTCTTGATACCTCCCCCGACCCCCATGTCCTTGAACAGTCACTGTCTTCCCAGCCATCATCTATTCTACCTTCAAAACACATCCCCAGTTCATCTACTGCTTCCCATCTCCTGCATTGTCACCGTAGGCTACCATCGTGTCTCAACATATACAGCCTCTCGATTCTCCCACTTCCTAATCTGCCCCCTGCTTAAACTGTTCTTTCAACAAAATCCAGAGAAACCCCAAACAAAGCACATCTGATAAAGATACTGCCCTCATTAAAACCCTCAAAGTCTCCCTTGCAATTACTTTAAGAATCTCAAATGCTCATGCTGGCCTTCAAGACCCAACATGACCTTGTCCCTGCCAGACTTTCTGGTTACATCCTCTTCATCATCTCCTTCATCCTGGTGCCCCACCAATGTGGTCCTTTCATTTCTCCAACTGCATCCTCGCTTTCCTTCTCCATGGTCTTTACTCATGCTCTCCTTGCTATTTAAAATACTTTCCTTCCACTTTGCACTGACGAAATGACTTGTCTTGCAGTTCTCACTTTAAACATCACTTTTCCAACTCTCCAAATTAAAGTAAGCCTCCTGTACTTATTGAGAGTAGCATATTTTTCTTTGGGACACTTCACAATATAGAATTATGTACTTGTTTGTGTGATAATTTTTTTTTTTTTTTTTTTGAGCTGGAGTTGCACTCTTGTTGCCCAGGCTGGAGTGCGATGGTGCAATCTCGGCTCATTGCAACCTCCGCCTCCCCGGTTCAAGCAATTCTCCTGCCTCAGCCTCCCAAGTAGCTTGGATTACAGGCGTGCACCACCACGCCTGGCTAATTTTGTATTTTTAGTAGAGATGGGGTTTCACCGTTTTGGTCAGGCTGGTCTTGAACTCCTGACCCCAGGTGATCTGCCTGCCTTGGCCTCCCAAAGTGCTGGGATCACAGGTGTGAGCCACCATGCTCGGCCTGTGTGATAATTTATTTAACATCTGTATCTCCCTAATAGATCATAGCTCCACCTGGTGAGGGAATGTGTTTTTATTGCTCACTATTGTATTTCCAGGGCCCTATGAAGTGCTGCCATGTAAATAGGACCTCCATAAATATTTATTGAATGAATATGTGAATGAATGAATGAAGGAACTGCACCTAGGATTGCTGACAATTCTGGCTTTTGGGACTTTAGTGTCATTTTTCATTTTCCTTCTTAAAGAGCAGTAGGTTTAAAGTTATACTTTCACCTAGAAGACAGAAGAGTTTTTGAAGCAAAACCTTGAAGCTGGTGACATGTGCCACATAATGAATGGATGTCCACCCAATTCAAAGTCCCTGTGTTGTGATCTGACATGACCTCTGAGCTTGCCACAGTGAACTTGACCACAGAGATACTGCGTGCACTGCCGACCACAACTAGCAATTGAGTAGCGAGCAGTGGTGTCAATCTTAAAAGCCTAAGATATTCTTAGATGCTTATTTTTATAATCGGTTTTATTATAGAGTTGCTAAAATGGGCCCAAACCATATGTCTCTCCATCGAGAAAAGTCAGAGCACTGGCTGCATGAAACAAAACACTTGCAGAGACATTGAAAAGCCACTTGTTTGACTTTGGAAATACAGCGCTAGTATTTTTTGCAACTCAAAAGACAAGTCTTGTCTTGGAGCAGTACAATGAGAAGTGCAATCAAACAAATAGATAAAAAATTGTTTGTCTCTTCATTCAAGGTCGGTTTAGAATCACCGTGAAAGGTACAGGCAATAATAGAAAGCCTGGTGAAGCCTGGAGCTGCAGAAAGAGTTGAAATTATTTTGGGTCAAAAAGAGGCAGCCAAGTTGAAAAAGGTGCCCTTATTGAGTGACACCATCAAATGGGTTCAAAAGACATACTTAAAAATTGGTGAAGAGTCCCAGAGGCAGCTAGTTCTTTACATTTTGATGAAAGGGGAGATATCAGTGACTTGGCTATTTTGCCATCTTTAAAATAATGAAGTCTAAGAAGGCATGCTGATTTTCCCAATGCTGAATGGTATAGCAGCTGGTGAAGGAATTTTCAATAATATATCCTTTTCTTCTTTTCTAGCAAGTATTCATATTTGCCATTTGATTCCAGAAATTTATTGTGTCTATGTTCCTAAAGCACTCTGACCCTGAGAGAGAGGACAAACTGAACCTGATATATGATGTTCATGCCCCTCGATGCAGACTGAATTTTCTGAACTTGAACGATCAATACAACAGGGTCTTGCTAATAATAGTCTCGCAGAACATGTTTCATTCGTTTTTCTTGATGGCAAGTAATGTTCCCTTAATCAGAACAATTAAACATCTTTAATTATTTTTAAAGAGGGGGTGTGATTACATGCATATGGTAAAAATTAAGCAGCACCAAGGGCGTTCAGTGAAAATTAAGTCTCTTTCCTGAATGGAGACCATAGTACGAGTGTTTCATGGCTCCTTTCAGAGAGATTCCGTGCCTAGCATTTATGCATGCACACAAATTCATTTCCTTTTTAAAATTAACACAAATGACAGCATGCTGTATTCTCTCTCTTTTAAAACATTGAGGTGGGGCCAGATGCAGTGGCTCATGCCTGTAATCCCAGCACTTTGGGAGGCCGAGGCAGGTGGATCACCTGAGATCAGGAGTTCAAGACCAGCCTGACCAACATGGAGAAACCCTGTCTCTACTAAAAATACAACATTAGCCGGTTGTGGTGGCAGGCACCTGTAATCCCAGCTACTCAGGAGACTGAGGCAGGAGAATTGCTTGATCCCAGGAGGCGGAGGTTGTGGTGAGCTGAGACCGTGCCATTGCACTCCAGCCTGAACAACAAGAGTGAGACACCGTCTCAAAACAACAACAACAACAACAACAACAACAAAACCCAAAAAACTGAGGTGAAATTCACAAAGCAAAATTAGCCACTTCAACGTGTACAATTCAGTGGCGTTTTACTCCATTCACACTGTTGTTCGGTTATCACTTCTACCTAGTCCCAAAACATTGTGTTCTCTTTTGCAATCTACTATTACTCTTTCACTTAAAAATCTATCATGGAGATTGTTCCATATTAATACATCTAGATTCATGTCTTTCATCTTCATCCTATGGATAACCCTTGTGCCATACCTGGAGGTGAGCTGCTCAGATCCTCCTCAAAAAGAAAAAAGGCTCTCTGTCCAGCTGCAGGGAGTGGGGAGCTGATGGCCTCAACCTGGCAGCTCTTTCAGGGTCTCCTTAGCTGTTAAGTCATGGTCATGCTCTTCTTGGAGTGGCTCCCAGCCAGTGACTGAGGGTACAAGGGCCTGACTATCTCTCTAACAGGCAATCTTTGCTGCCTTCTGAAATGGTGTTAGCTCTAAACTGTGCTCTAATGGCCCCTCTTGCCCAATCCTATCCCTTCTCCTTTTCTGGCAGAGGTGTTACTCCCTAAGGAATCGTTTGCATTCTATCTGGGCATGCGCTTCTCAGAGAACCCAACCAACATGTACAGTATCTCATGTATACAGTCTTCTAAGGATTGACACTGAGGTTGCTTCTGGATTTTTGCAATTACAAATAGTGCTGGATACAAATCTTTGCAAATATACGTTGCACACATGCATGAGAATATCTGGAAAGTAAATTCCTAGGGTCTAATTGTGGGTTGATTTAAATTTTGCATTTAAAAATTTGATACACATTTTCTTTTCTTTTTTGTTTTTTAGAGATGGAGTCTCGTACTGTCGCCCAGGCTGGAGTGCAGTGGTGCGATCTCCACTCACTGCAAGCTCCGCCTCCTGGGTTCACACGATTCTCCTGCCTCAGCCTCCCAAATAGCTGGGACTACAGGCGCCCGCCACCACACCTGGCTAATTTTTTGTATTTTTTTAGTAGGGATGAGGTTTCACCGTGTTGGCCAGGATGGTCTCGATCTCCTGACCTCATGATGCACCCGCCTCGGCCTCCCAAAGTGCTGGGATTACAGGCGTGAGCCACTGCGCCCAGCCTGATATATATTTTCTAACCACCCGCTCCTCCCAAGAGGTTGCACCAGCTTACAGTCCCGCCAATCAGGGAAGAGGGATTTTTTTTTTTTTTTTTTTTTTTTGAGACAGGGTCCTGTCCTGCCACCCAGACTGCAATACAGTGGCCTGATCATGGCTCATGGCAGCCTGGCCCTCCCTGGTTCAAGCAATCCTCCCACCTCAGCCTCCCCAGTAGCTGGGACAGTAGCCGCATGCCACCACACCCAATTAATTTATATTTTACTTTTTGTAGAGACAAAGTCTCACTACGTTGCCTAGGTGGGTCTTGAATTCCTGGGCTCGAGCCATCCTCCCACTTTGGCCTCCCAGAGCTGTGGGATGACAGGTGTGAGCCACTACGCTCTGCCTGAGAATTGTTTTCTTACACCCTTGTTAATAGAAATATCACATTTTAAGATGTTCTCAATTTTATAGGTGAAAATATGTCATAATAGTTTTAATTTGCTTTTACTTTATTATGAGTGAGGTTGACTGTATTTTCAACTCCTTAAAAATGATGGCAAGCAAAGGAAAACTATTTCAGATTAAAACAAGCAGAGAATATAAACATTTGCAATGGAATCTTGAGATAAAACATGACACTTTAAAGAAATCCTCTGCTTGTAGAGGGCTACTTTGTGTTAAATTCCCATACATCTTTCAGCACAAATTCTCCTTCCTATTAAGAAAACTGTGATAGAAAAGTTCGAGAAGTCCTGCATATTGGTGTAAGATTTTCTTAAAGTACAGGAGGAAAGGTATCTACCGGTATAAGGGATTTCCTGAGTACTCAATCTATTAGGTTTAGACATTAAGCATGTCATAATTTAATATGTATAATGAGTTAAAATGATTTTTTTTCGGGAGTTGTCATGAGTTGGCAATTAGAATGTTTTAATTCCTACCATTAGTTACACTCTGTCAGACTTCATGAGATAAAGGTTATGGCTGAAATAATTACGTTTCCTGTTTCCCAAATGAGTCTAAGGAGGAACCAGGGCAGTGAAGGCTAAGCTCCCATTTCAAAAGTAACAGCTGTGAGTGCAAAGGACCAGTGGGGAATTTGTCCTGTCTGATGACAGGGGCAAGTTGGGGTGACATAGGAAAGGAATATCATAACATTCTGAGCTTTGGTCACAGACCAAGGCTATATCTATTAATTAATTAATGTTCTATTTATTTTTATTTAATTTTTTGAGACAGAGTCTCACTCTGTTACCCAGGCTGGAGTGCAGTGGCGTGATCTCGGCTCACTGCAACCTCCCCATCCTGGGTTCAAGCGATTCTCCTGGCTTAGCCTCATGGGTAGCTGGGATTACAGGTGCACACCACCACACCTGGCTAATTTTTGTATTTTTAGTAGAGACAGGATTTTGCCATGTTACAGGCTGGTCTCAAACTCTAACCTCAAGTGGTCCACCCGCCTTGAGCTCCCACAGTGTTGGGATTACAGGTGTGAGCCACCATGCCTGGCCAATTAACGGTCTATATCTATTCCATTTGGATGATGTTTTGAGACTCTTTTTGCTTCTTTGTCTTCCTTAGGAGCAGGAGACTTGGTGAGGTATATTGGTTAGATTAGAGGCTAGGCTGCTGTCACAAAGAAACCCTAAAATGCAACGCTTCAAAAATACGATTAGGACTTATTTTTCTCTCATGTTATAATCCAGGTGGGCCCAGGGTTAAATAGGTAGCTTGGTTCCGTGAACTTATGTAGGGACTTGGGTTCCTTCTGTCTTATTGCTTAGTCATCTCCTGGGGTTTGTTTTTATTCATGTGACTGAAGCTGACTCACCAGCATCACATGCATGTTCTGGCTCATTGGAAGGGTAAAAGAGAGGAAGTTGAGGACCAGCAGTTCCCTTTTTGGGAAAGTGATGAAGATACTGACACATCACTTGCACTCATATTCTGTTCGTGAGAATTTAGTCACAAGGCCACATCCAGTTGCAAGGGAAGCTGAGAAGTGAGATCCCAGTAGGGTGGCCACATGCCCTGTTAAAACTCCATGGGAGAGTATACCTGGAGGAAGAGGGGATAAATGTTGGAGGACAATTAGCCATCTATGCCACGTGGACTCAGAACCTGGCAGAATTATGATCCAAGAAAGGCAATAATTCTACATATATCATCAGTCACATCCATTCCAAGCCTTCTGAACTGGCACCACAGGTGGGCAAGATAGTGGCAGGGGAGAAGGTAGCACCACTTTCTTCTTTGATCCTTCAAATAGGCCAGAAGCTATTATCAAGGGTGCCCAGTTAACTAACTTGGAAGCCATTCAGTCATTTGACAGATAATTAATGGAGCATCTGCTATGTGTCTGGCATTGCCTAGGCACTGGGTGCGGGGAGGTCCTTGTAGAGTTTCTAGGAGAGTGGAGGAGGTAGATGTTTAACAACAAAGAACTTCACAGCTAGATATATAATTACAAATTATAAGTGCCATGAAGGAAAGAGTAGAGGATTCTGTGAAGAATGTGAGATATGGATTTCATTCATATTAGAGATAGAGGGAGGTCTTGGAGGGAGTGTTTAAGCTGAGATCTAAAAGATGTGCTGGAATTGGCTGGTTGGTGATGAAAGGGAAATAATGGTCTAGGTAGACTGTCTTAGTCCATTCAGGCTGCTGTAACAAAATACCATAGACTGGGTAGCTTATAAACAATAGAAACTCACTGCTCACAGTTCTGGAGGCTGGGAAGTCCAAGATCAAGGCATTGGCAAATTCGTGTCTGGCAAGGGCCTGCTTCTTTTTTCACTGTATCTTCACATGGCAGAAGGGGCAAATGAGCTCTCTGGATTATCTTTTATAAGGGCACTAATCCCATTAATGAGGGCTTCACCCTCATGACCTGATCACCTACCAAAGATCTACCCTCTAATACCATTACCTTGGAGATTAGGATTTCAACATATGAATTTTGGGACACAGACTATAACATAGAGGAATTAGAATAGTAAAAGAGAAGAAGAGAAAGGAATTGTGTGGTTGGAGAGAGAGGCAGTGTAGTTTTTCTATAGACTTGTAGGCCTAAATGTATCAGAGAGCTATTGTTGCATATCAAATTCCCCCAAAAGGTAGTGACTTAAAACAATAGTCACTTATTACTTCATGCTTTGGCAGGCTGGCAGTCTAGGCTAGACTCAGCTGGGAGGCGTTTGTGATCTAGGCTGAACTCCCTTATGCATCTGGAGTCAGTTGTGGGTCAGCAGATGCCTCTGCTTCTGGGGTAGGTTGGTTGTCGGCTGGGGCACCTCAGCTCTCCTCCACATGGTCTCTCATCCTCCATTAGGCTAGCTCAGGCAGGCTTGTTCACATGGTGGCAGGGTTCTAAGTGAAAGTGGCTGCATGCAAAGCGTCTTGAGACTTGTGCTCAGAACTGGCACTCCATAATTTCGGTGACATCTATTGGCCAAAGCAAGTCCCATGGCCAACCTAAATTCAAGGGGTAAAGAAATAGATTTTAACTCTTGATGGGAGGAGCTGCCAAGTCACATTGTAAAGGGGACAGGATAGAGGGAGGGGTGAATTATCAAGGACATTTTTGCAACCAGGTAGGAAATTCGTGTGGTTGGAAGTCACAGGAGATTTTTAAGCAGGAACCAGCAATAACAGGGCACATGGCCAAGGTCATTTGTGCTGCACCGTGATGGAAACTTTCAAGAGTTTGTGTCTTACCTTGCCATCGTGGTTATGAGTTCTTAGGATACAAACTCTGCGATGCCCTTTCTTAAGGCTGGACATGGTGCCCATCTGCTGACTCAACTCCCTTAGTTGGAAACAAGAATTGAAAGCTCTGTTTTCAGCACCTCCAGGTTTGCCAGTGAGGTGTTGTTAAGGGGATTTCACACAGGCAACTTAACTTGTTTGGAGTTGCGAAGCTAATACCATCACCACAAGCTGAGCTGTGAAGAATCCCAGACTTGTCTAAATTATAATTTGTTTGTTGGGCCTTAAGCGGGTCTGAAAAGCCTGTTCCAAATTCTTTCTCTAGCAACACACAAGCATATTTGCCCAAACTGGCATTTCCCTTTTGAGCATTTTTTTTTTTTTTTTAATGATAGTATTTCGCCAACTATGATGTGCTGGTTGTTAAGCTATTGTCTCTCAATGAACCCATGAACCCACCCTTCTAGACTTTTCTCTGTGATAGCCTACCTTCCTTCCTTCCTTCCCCTCTCTCTCTCTTTCTCTCTCTCTTTTCCTTCCTTCCTTCCTTCCTTCCTTCCTTCCTTCCTTCCTTCCTTCCTTCCTTCCTTCCTTCCTTCCTTCCTTCCTTCCTTCTCTCTCTTTCTCTCTCTCTCTCTCGTTCTCTTTCTTTGACAGAGTTCTTTCTTTCTTCTCTCTCTCTCTTTTTTTTTTTTTTTTTTGACAAAGTTTCACTCTTTTTGCCCAGGCTGGAGTGCAATGGTGCGATCTTGGCTCACTGCAACATGCCTCCTGGGTTCAAGCAATTCTCCTGCCTCAGCCTCCCAAGTAGCTGGGATTACAGGCATGTACCACCACGCCTGGCTAATTTTGTATTTTTGTTAGGGACAGGGTTTCTCAATGTTGGTCAGGCTGGTCTTGAACTCCTGACCCCAGTTGATCCGCCCACTCCTGCCTCCCAAAGTGTTGGGATTACAGGAGATAGTTTTTCTATAGCTTTGTAGGCCTATAGGGATCAGACATCTATTGCTGCGTACTGAATTCCCTTAAAGGTAGTGGCTTAAAACAATAGTCACTAGTTCATGATTTGGCAGGTTGGCAGTTTAGGCTAGACTCAGCTGGGAGGCATTTGTGTGACCTAGGCTGACCTCCCTCATCTGCAGTCAGCTGTGGGTCAGCAGATGCCTGTGTGATGTTGGGGTGGTGCTCTGTACAGCACCTTTTCCCGTCACCAGCCAGATGCTCTGTCATGAGGGAGAGTGGAAGGAAGGAAGAAGGGGAAGGGACACCCTCCTTTTTGTTTGCTTGCTCTTCCAGTATCATCTCTTCAGCAGTGATTCTTTACCCTGGCAAGGGCCATTGATTACAGAGGAAATTGTTCCTGTTTCCAGTTTCTTCCCCCATACTGCTAGAACCAGCCTCAGGAGCTCTCTTAGAGAGACCAGCATTGTCAGGGGCCAACCCTCTCCTCATAGGGTCCCAGCTCCTGGTGGTTCCAAACTTCCATGTTCTTCCCTTTATTCCTTCAGGGTAGTAACTGCTTCATATAGTTTTTATCTCTTTGTTAACTCAAGGGTTCCCTTTTTCACTTCTTCAGTTCTCCCATACCGTTTAAAAAATTCTGATAAAATAAACGCATGCAGTTTCTGTTGTGTTGCCCAAATCTTAACTGTTATATATAGTATATAAGATTATTTTAAATGATACCCACTTGAGCACTCAAACAAAAATCTGAATGGGCATTTATTAGTATAATATATGTTATGGGAAAACATAACTAATACACCAAACTTATTAGTTCTTGAATATTATTGCTTAAGATTAAAACAATAAATTAAGAATGGGTTAACTTAAAGAATAATATTATGCAAATAGGACAAGTGGAACATAGGCAAAATAGCTGTGGGTGTAGGCTAGCTGTTGCCTGGGGCACCTCAGCTCTCCTCTATGTGGTCTCTCATCCTCCATTAGGCTAGCTTTGGTAGGCTCGTTCACATTGTGGTAGAAAGCATATGCATGCAGGAGAAAGCACATGCATGCAAGAAATTTTGAGTGTACTCTATTGAGGTATGTCTACCCTGCCCATTACTCTAATAAAACGACCTTTTTAGAAGGAAAATCATCTTGATTCCAAAAAGGATCCCAATAGAGAGATTAGAAAAGTCATAAAGTCTGATTTCCTATGTTTCTTTACTTTCCCAGGTCCGTATATGATTGTCACCAGGGTTTCCAATGTAGCAGCCAAACGAGGTCATTCCCCAGCACCTGAACTCTATCCTATAGCTGACTGTTTGCTGGATTTGAAGGCTGAGCTTTACATATTCAGATCAACCAACAGTCGAGAGGGTTGGCTGCCATTTTGAAAGTCATATAGAAAGAGCTCACAAAAGCAACCAGTGGAGTCTCTGAAGTTGGGGGCCCAGATCTTTGTGTTTCACCATCATGGTGTTGCTGGGCTCTGAGTTGCTTTCTGGGCAGCAGTCTGGAGGTCAAATACCAGACCTGAGAAGACCATGTAGCGAGGTTGGAGAGGGGAGTGGGGAGGCTTGAGGAGTCACTCAAATGTCTCACCTGTAGCTGACAAGGCACAACCCGTAATGACACCCTGTTCTGAGAACTCTAATGCTATCTTTTTTTGCTTTCGTGACAAGGAGTTGAGGTAGTTATTTTTGTTCCAAGCAACTCCAGATGGGTGAAAGTCAACCCACACAGTCTGGAAAGGATACTAATCCTTCAAATCAGAGACTTCACAAGAAGCACAGAGGTGGCCAGGCCTAATGAGGTTACCCCAGTGGAAACTGTGCACCCAAAATGTGACTTCTGGATTATGTACAAACGAGTAGAAAAATGCAGCCCACTAGTGGGGACCTGGCATTAGACAGTTGTTTCTGGAAACGTTTCAGCAAAGGCTAAGCGGGGAACGTGTCCCTCCATGACTGACACTCAGTGTCATGGCTTTAATTTTGTTTCACTTCTGAGAGGAAAGTTGACATAGGTGAGCTACAGATGGAAAGGAAGGGGGTATGAAGAATGATTTCACTTATACCTGAAGGTGACAGCAAAAATTTTTCAATTTATACATTCAGTCCTTCACACAGACTTCTTAATCTTTAGAGAGATTGTGATGTGCTAAAATTTTCTGGTTGAATGTTTTCCTTTAGGAATGGTGGTTCAGAGTTAGAGGCAAAAGCAATTGAGAACCACAATTTATCTGAGATAGCTAACAGTTCCACTTGAAATGATCAATATGATATAGAAAAAAATGGTTCTTTGGTTTCTGCACTGATTTTAATCTTTTTGGAATTTTTTTATACACAGTGTCTTAAAAAGGACCAGGTTTGCTATTTATTGATAGATCTTCCTGAATGTCTCATCACCAAAATTTTTTTTTTAAACATTGTTTCCTTAATCACTAAAGTTTGCCAAGTGTAGGAATGAAGTGTATCAAGGCAACGTGCTTGTTCTTGATTTCTGAATTATTTTTGACTTGTCCCTTTTCTCTGCCCTATATCCAATCACTTCCCAAGCCCCACACACTGGGGCCATTCACTCATTCATTCATTTGACAAATGTTTATTGAGCACCCAATATGTGCAACATTCTCCCTCAACCTGGAGATATTTATCCGTTAAGTTTTCACTCAGTGCTCTTTTTATTGTGGACCCTTAGCATTTGGTGATATGAGATATCTGCCATTGGCCCAGAAAGTGTTCTGACATCTTTGGCATCACAAGCATCACTTAGTTTATTGCATCTCTTGTATCCAAGCATAAGTATGATAATGATCAGGTTTGCATATATCCGTCAATTTAAATAGAGAAATAAATACAACAGAGACCAGGCACAGTGGCTCACGCCTGTAATCCCAGCACTTTTGGAGGTCAAGGCGGGTGGATCATCTGAGGTCAGGAGTTCGAGACCAACCTGGCCACCATGGTGAAACCCCGTCTCTACTAACAATACAAAATTAGCCAGGTGTGGTGGCACATGCTTGTAATCTCAGCTCCTTGGGAGGCTGAGGCAGAAGAATCACTTGAACCTGGGAGGTGGAGGTTGCAGTGAGCCAAGATTGTGCCATTGCACTCCAGCCTGGGCAAAAAGAGTGAAATTTCATCTCAAAAAATAAAATAAATATGATGGTAATCTCTGTTTATTAAACACATAATGTGCCAGGTACTATTGTGGTTACCCTGCAAGGACATGGACCTCACCACCCAAAATTTGTTTTAGATATCAAGACTGATGATACATCACATGCACCAAGAGGATAGGAAAAGGTTTATAGATCATGCAATAAAGCTTTCTGAGAGAGCAGGGCAGACTCCCAAGCAGGTCCAAAAATGGCCTCAGAAAACCAGGCAAGGAGACTCCCTTAGCATTTATGGTGAGGGATGGGGATGGGGATGGGGATGGGATGGGTCTGGTGGGAGGGCTAGGGCTTATTGGGTATGAATTTTCTGCTGGTGCCAGAGGAGAGAGCAGCAGGCTTTCTTAGCTTGCCCAGATGTGGGGCAGAGGGTGAGAGGCAGGATGGAAGATGTTAGCAGTCCCATATCAAAAGTGGAGGCAGACTGTGTTTCCCTCTACAATTTTTTTTTATTATGGTAAAATATACAACACAAAATGTAGCATCTTAACCATTTTTAAGTGCACAGTTCAGTGGTATAAAATAAATTCATATTGTTGTGCAACCATCACCAGCATCCATATCCATAACTCTTCATCCGCATCCTGTAAAATGAAAATTCTGTACCCATTAAACAATAATTTCCCCATTCTCTCTTTCTGCAGCCCCTGGCAACCACCATTCTACTTTCTGTCTCTCTAATTTTGACAACTCTATGTGCTTCCTTTAAGTAGAACCATATAGTATTTGTTTTTCTGTGACTGGCTTATTTTACTTAGTGTAATGTCCTACAAAATCATTCATGTTGTAGCATATTGCAGAATTTCCTTCGCCCCTCCCTTTTATTTTTTGAGACAAAGTCTTGCTCTTGTCAACCAGGTTGGAGTGCAGTGGTATGATCTCAGCTCACTGAAACCTCTGCCTCCTGGGTTCAAGTGATTCTCCTGCCTCAGCTTCCTAAGTAGCTGGGATTATGGGCACCCACCACCACACCCAGCTAATTTTTGTATTTTTAGTAGAGACGGGGTTTCACAATGTTGGCCAGGCTGGTCTTGAACTCCTGATCTCGTGATCTGCCTGCCTTGGCCTCCCAAAGTGCTGGGATTACAGGCGTGAGCCACTGCGCCTGGCCTTCCTTCCATTTTAAGGCTGAATAATATTCTGTTGAATGGATATACCACATTTTGCTTATCCATTTATCTGTCAATGGATAAGCATTGGATTGCTTGCAGGTTTTAGCCATTGGGAATTATGCTGCTATGAACATGGAGGGGTGTATAAATATCTCTTCAATAATCTGCTTTCATTTCTTTTGGGTTATATACCCAGAGTCAAAATTGTTGGCAGGCCTTTCATTGCAATTTGCCCTTGATGTTTGACTGATGACTAAAACATGCCATGTTTCAGTTAATTAAGTTTTGAACTGGTTTAATTAAGCCATTATGGTTCTCTATGAGGCTTGTGTCCTGAGGCTGGTAAGGAAATTGAAAGTCTCGTTGAATGACTCATTCCAGAGCCCAG
This sequence comes from Macaca fascicularis, assembly GCF_037993035.2. Lineage (NCBI taxonomy): Eukaryota > Metazoa > Chordata > Mammalia > Primates > Cercopithecidae > Macaca > Macaca fascicularis. The sequence continues at coordinate 21,640,757 of NC_088394.1, forward strand.
CATTATATCTGTTGAGAAGTGCAATATGCACTTTGTTCAGAACACAAAACGATATACGAAGTGTCTCAGGGAGACTCTGTACTGTGGTTTGTGTATGTACAGAGACATGTGTGACCTTGATTTTATATCTTGGGTATCTATGAGGCTAGAGATTAATGGAGTTCTGTACTCCAAAGGCAGAAACTCCGGGTAAGAAATTGTTGTTCCTGCCATTGGCAAGACTAGATGGGCAGACGATTGGCAGTAGTCCATGAGTCTGTAAAAACGTGTGGATGGGACTGATTATTAGCCCAGGCATCCCGTGCTAAGATTACTTCCTGAAGTTCTGCCAATTATGTTAACCTTTGGGTCCTCTCTTTTTTCACGAATGTCCTGGTTAGGGATGGAATGCAGCAGCTTTCTAGCAAGCCCCATCACATTGAATGTGGTTAAGATCTCACCCACAAAGATTGTATGCAATGGCAAGCCTGTTGAGTGCTCCAGCAAAGGTATATTGTGTCCCTTTGGTGGTGAAGACAAACTGCAGCTAAGAGACTATAAAAATAGGCATTGAACATAACCGATTTAGTTAAATCTATGACTGCAAGGTATTTACAAGTTGCTGATTCGATGAAGTCAATAATTTAAGTAATATTGGGTATGAGGACCTCAATGGGTAAGGCATTGTGACATTAAGATTACAGTATCAGCCAGGTGCAATGGTGCACACCTGTAATCCCCACACTTTGGGAGGCCAAGGTGAGAGAATTGCTTGAGGCCAAGAGTTTGAGACTCGCCTGGGCAACATGGTGAGATCCTGTCTCTATACAAAATTAAAAAAAAAAACACATTAGCTGGGTGTGGTGGTACACAGCTGTAGTCCCAGCTACTCTGGAGGCTGAGGCAGGAGGATTGCTTGAGTCCAAAATTTCAAGGCTGCAGTGAGCTATGATAGCACCACTGCACTACAGTGACTTTGAGTGACAGAGAGACCTTATCTCAAAAAAAGAAAAGAAGACTTCAGTATCTATAGTGAGGCACTATTCTTTCCTTCCAAGACAAGTCAAACTGAGCGATTACATAGAGAAGTAGTGGGAATAATCACTCCCTTTTCAAAATGGACCTTGCATAATGAGTTTCAATCTTAAATGCTTTGTTTTGATTTATACAGGACCTTATTAAATATTCTTTTTTTTTTTTGAGACAGAGTCTCACTCTGTCTCCCAGGCTGTAGTGCAGTGGTGCAATCTTGGTTCACTGCAACATCTGCCTCCTGTGTTCACGTCTTTCTCCTGCCTCAGCCTCCCGAGTAGCTGGGACTATAGGCACCCGCCATCAGGCCTGGCTTATTTTTTCCATATTTTTAGTAGAGATGGGGTTTCACTGTGTTAGCCAGGATGGTCTCTGTCTCCTGACCTCGTGATTTGCCTGCCTCGGCCTCCCAAAGTGCTGGGGTTACAGGTGTGAGCCACCACGTCCGGCCAGATCTTATTAAATATTCTAACTAGGGTCAGGGAGGTCTTAAATATTCTAACTAGGATTAGGGAGGTTAAACCCATTGTAAGTGCCTAATTGTAAGTGTAAAAACCTAATTTAACTTTAAGTTATCACACTTTGGGTTAGAGCATCCATGCCCACTCTGAGATATTTTGGGGCCATGGGCATTTTAACTAGGCGGAGTTTAGGTAAGGCAATATTTCTGGTGGTTAAGGAGAGGTGTACCTATTTGTTTTCTATTTATGTTCAGTAACTCTCCCAAGATTATGGATGGTACCTTGTTTACATTTAATGGGATCCCAGGTATGACCATAATTTCAGTCCCCTTGTTGATGAAGGCCATTAAAATTTGCCAACTGGTACATCTCAGGAGATTTTGAAGTGAATTCACAATCTATACTGCAGAACTGTAAAGGCCAATCTTTTATCTTTTTATGGTATACATTCTTTTGGTGCATCTTGGATTTCCAATTGGGTCAAATTGAGGACCTCTGTTTCTGGTTTTTGTTGTTGTTATTGTTTCCTCTGGCTCTGGGAGCCAGATGTTATAGTTGTTATTTTTTGATGGTTACTGGATATACTTCAGGGAGTGGGTGTTCTCTACCTTGCTTATATTTAGAAATTTCGTTTTCCAAAGAGCCTGAAATTAATACAGTCCGAATTAGGGGCTTCCCTTTTAGAAATGGTTGCTTTATTGGGTTTAAGAACCCAGGATTTAAGTTGTGTTTAAATTAACCCTTTTGCTATGCCACCAGGGTGCTAAGCATATTTTTTTTAATTAAAAATTTTTTTTTCTTATTATTATACTTTAAGTTCTAGGGTACATGTGCATAACGTGCAGGTTTGTTACATATGTATACTTGTGCCATGTTGGCGAGATCACTTGGACTCGGGAAGGGGAACATCATACACCGGGGCTAAGTGTATTTTTTTCCATATAACTCTCAGGATTGAGATCTTTGTTGTGACAAACATATAGGCAGCAGTGGCAGCAGCAAAACCATTTTGTAGGGTCCTAGTGAGTCACCTGATTTTAGGAGTATGACTTCAGCATATACTTCCATGCAAGGGACCACTGGATGGCATGCATATTGCATAGGGTATCCGTCTTTCCCCAAGCACTCTATAAAATGGGGGCTAGACATGTATACATATGTAACAAACCTGCACGTTGTGCACATGTACCCTAGAACATAAAGTATAATAATAAAAATAAAAAATAAAAATAAAAACAGATTTGTAAGTACAAAAAAAAAATGGGGGCTATAGTCCGGTTGAGACATACAACGAATGGTAACAGAGTAAGAGTCATTCCCCCGAGCCTCGTGGCAGTCATGGTTTATGCTGGAATTGAGACACACAAAGGCGTCCAGACACATGATCCAAGGTCACTTTAAGGAGGGCCCCAATCCCATGCTCCTGTTTCTAAATGCCAATTAGTGAACTTCTGATTTAGGTTGGTTAAGTATATAACAGAGGCTTGAAAGCTCAGCAAATTCAGCAGAAAGCAGCTCAGCTCAAAGAGTGAGCCAGCCTGCCAGCAGTGGCACAACTCAAAGTGCATGTGAGCCAGCAGGCAGCAGGGCCTGTTCACGAGTCAAAGCCAAAGAAGAATGACCCCCGGTGGTGGTGGTCATTGCCTAGGCATACTACTCACACAGTTGTGGTCACCCTGCAAAAGTGGGATGGACTCTGTCACTCCAGATTTGTTTATATGACACACACACACACACACACACACACACACACACACACAATGACAAGGTTTATTACTCACGTAATGAGCAAGGCAGGCTTCCCTAGTAGGTCCAAAATGGCTTGAGAAAGCAAATAATGGAGGTTGGCTTGGGTTTGATGGTAGCTGGGGGATAAGGTTGGGTTGTGGGTTCCTGCCCACTTGTCACGCTTGTATAGTGTTGAACTTCTTGGCATCACCAAAGAAGAGAACACCCAGGCTTTGTTATTGGCCTGTTAAGATGTGAGGCAGAAGAGGAAGAGGAAAGGATGGGGCTTGAAAGCTATCAGCAGTCAGATATCAAAAATGGAGTGACATTATTACAGATATATTATTTCCTTTAATACCTAGTTACAGATGAGAAAATAGGCTTAAACAGGCCACATGGCTATTGAAAAAATCAAATAGTGGAACTAGAGTCAAATTCTGGCCTATCTAACTTCTAAACCTATTCACTTTTTTTTTCCTTTTTTGGTAAAGATGGGGTCTCGCCCTGTTGCCCAGGCTGATCTCAAACTTTGGGCTTCAAGTGATCTACCTGCCTTGGACCCCTGAAGTGCTGGGATTAAAAAGAGCCACTATGCCTGGCTCAAACCTATTCACTTGGCCACTAGGCTACATTGCCTCTCAGGAAGAAAGTGAAGGGTCTAAGCTCTAACAATCCAGGCCCTACAGATATCACGAAGGGAACATCAGTTATTAGTGAAGAACTCTGTCCATTAATAAGGAGTTGGAAACATTAGAGTATAAAACAGAAAAGAATAGGGAATGTGGGCCAATTTGGGCTTGAAATGTATGTTGACTAGAGATCTCTGTCCCTTGGTACGGTTAGTCAGAGCAATTCATTATAACTCTATTTGATTATCCCCACTTAAAATTGCTGTCCCAGTAGTCTGTACAAGCATTGGTGGATTTGCTGGATGCAGTGGCTCATGACTGTAATCCCGGCTCTTTGGGAGGCTGAGGCAGGTGGATCGCTTGAGCCCAGGAGTTTGAGACCAACCCGAGAAACATGGCAAAACTCTGTTTCTACAAGAAAGTAAAAAATTAGCCGGGTGAGGCAGAGTGCACCTGTGGTCGCAGCTACTCAGGAGGCTAAGGTGGGAGGATCACCCAAGCCCGGGGAGGTAGAGGCTGCAGTGAGCCAAGATTGCACCATTGCACTCCAGCCTGGGTGACAGAGCAAGAAGACTCTTTCCAAAAAAAAAAAAAAAAAAAAAAAGCATTGGTGGGCTGGAGTCTAGTATCAATATTAATTGCAGAGTTTCTTAACCTAGAGTAGGGGAGGAGAAAGAAGGGGTCAGAAAAGGGGCATATGGATGAATATCAAGAGTTCTGTGCATCAGGCCAGGCGCAGTGATTCATGCCTGTAATCCTAGCACTTTGGGAGGCCGAGGCGGGCAGATCATGAGGTTAGGAGTTTGAGACCAGCCTGGCCAACATGGTGAAACCCCGTCTCTACCAAAAATACAAAAATTAGCTGGGTGTGGTGGTGCATGCCTGTAAACCCAGCTACTTAGGATGCTGAGGCAGGAGAATCATTTGAACCTGGGAGGCGGAGGTTGCAGTGAACTGAGATCGTGCCACTGCACTCCAGCCTGGGCGACAGGGAGACACTCTATCTCAAGAGTTCTGTGAATCAGACACACATACATACACACACATACACACACACACACACACACACAGCTTTTCTTCCAGTTTTCTTTCTGTTACTTTGAACGTCATCTTTGAAAACAATTTGGTGTCAAATTATATGATTAAGGTATTGTTCCATTTCAAACAGTTGTGGAAAGGTAAATGCAAAGTTTATGGTTATGGTTGTGTCAATGCCTATATTAATTTCTCACTGATAAAAATTAAAGAAGATATGCCTTGCCTTAATACTCAAGGGAATCTGTCTTTGTTCACATCAAGCTTAGCTGAATTGGGAAGTATCAAGAGATAAAAGCATGATGCAACTGACGTATCCCTTGGTTTCCCTTTCCTCATTGAACATTATGGGACACTAAAGCCACAATGGTTCTGTGAATGCAAATCGCTCATCAATGGGTGCATCAAACAAACACAACCGAAGAAGCAACTTCCATCTCAGCATCTTGCAGTGTAGGTGTGTTTCCTGAGACAAATCTTAAATTTGGAAAGGCTGGAACTCCACCTGATCTTACGTTTGTTCCAGCCCCAATGCCATATCTAGAAACATTCTACAACATTGTCACTCACATTGCCAAAATACAGAGTATCTGTACAATTGGGGATACCTTGGAGAAGACCAGTACCTTAACAGTGATCAAGCTGGTTTATGACTTGGAGCAGAGAAATCAATAAAGTAGTGCCTCTATCAAATAACCTCACCTACTCCAAAAGATGAACATTTATTTCTTCCTGATATTTTACAGCAGGAATTGCAGCAATTTCTCCTTCCTTCAGCTTGCAACTGCTTGAAACTGCCGATGCCTTTCAGTGCGGAGGTACTACCCTTCATCCACTATGTGCATTCTGACGCCTTCAGAAGAAACATTTTCTTTTGGCGGGTCCCTTTGGAAACATCATGCCTGAATAGTTTATTTTCTTCAGACACAACTCTAACTGGGAAAAATGTCTGGGTATGGATGACAGCATCTGGCATGCCTTACAACACATATGGCTTCCTTGTTTTAATGGAGACGCTGCGTGCTTCATTACTTTCTACACTGGCATGGGGACTTGGCCAAAATCCTGAAGGGAGTCTTGTCTCGTGCCCTAAAACCTGACCTTTTGAGCAGTTTTTGCTACTTGAATGGATGTAGAATATCGTGTTCTTCCTGTTTACACACAAGCGTGCTGCCTTTCCAGAAAACAATTCCCCCAAGCTCTTGATTGAACATGGGGCAGAATTTTCACCTTTATGAGAGTATGAAAAGCTCCTTTGCAGTTCCCTACTCTGTGTCCAAGTGTTCTCATTGTTCAGTTCCCACCTATGAGTGAGAACATGCGGTGTTTGGTTTTCTGTCCTTGCCATAGTTTGCTCAGAACGTTGGTTTCCAGCTTCATCCATGCCCCTACAAAGGACATGAACTCATTCTTCTTTATAGCTGCATAGGGAGGGGGGAGGAATAGCATTAGGGGGAATACCTAATGTAAATGATGAGTTAATGGGTGCAGCACACCAACATGGCACATGTATACATATGTAACAAACCCGCACGTTGTGCACATGTACCCTAGAACTTAAAGCATAATAATATTAATAATAATAAAAAGAAAAGCTCCTTTGCAGAACAATTTGGCAGGAAATTCTTTTACCACTGGACTTACTTGGAAGAAATTATTGTTCACCAGAGTGAAGCCAATATTTCCACACAAGGTCCTTCAGTTACTATTATGGTCAGTGCAGAAAAATTGTGAGCTTTTTTTGGCAAAAAATGTTAACCTGCAGTGGTTAAGTCTCTGCTCTGAACTGCTGTGTGAACCAAAATCTTACCCTGCAGGAGGATAACTCTGCAAACTTCTCAAGGCTGAATGAAAGCTCTTCTGCAGATTGGAGTCAAACATGACAGCCTTATAAATTTCATGGCACACCAAATCTGAAAACACCTTGAAACACTGATGAAGTCATTTAAAGGTTACTTACACTCAGATCATCTTCAAATTTAATGATAGATTCATAAACTCTTCCCTCATTGACCCAGCCTCGTTAACTTAAGGACAAAAGAAAACAGGCGACATGAATTTAATTTACAAAGTCTTGGAGGATTTGGTGTTTATTGACATAGCGCCACTCTAACTTGGCAAAGCAAGCAATGGGAATGTTAATTTTGTCTTTTCCTGTGCATTTTGGGGGTTCAGCGTTTTTGACCCTTGGTGCTATTTAATAGAAAAATTAAAATTGATTTGGGATTGATATCAAAGACTACTTCACAAAGCCAACTTTTAATTCAAGTCAATAAACTGTAGTATTCTCATTACAATGTGATTTTGAGAAGAAGAAAATTTTAAACATTTCTGTTTTATTTGCAATTTTGGATTGACCCCCTTTGCCATTTAAATAGGACTTCAATCTTAGAATAAGTTATAAAATAATTAGATCAGGAGTTTTTATCTTAAAATAAGTTATAAAATAATTAGATCAGGAGTTCTTATCTTAGAATAAGTTATAAAATAATTCAATAGGAGTTTTTTTTTTTTTTGACAGTTTTTAACTTCTACTGATGTATAAGACATACATTTCCAATGTAAAACAAATTAAATGCAAAAGTTTTGGTGTGTGCATTTTTGTGTATTTTTCTGAGAAGGGGGAGCATAGCTTTTTTCAGGTTTTCAAAGAAGCCTGGGATGCTCATACTGGAAAGAACTGTAGAATATGGCCAGGTTGGCTGCTTTGGCCTCGGTTCCACTGGTTCCAATTACTCCCAATCACAGGTTTAGGCTGTTGAGTTCTCGGCAGGCTGTTGCACCTTAGCCAACTCCCCTTTTGAAAACAAAAACTTGGGAAGGTTAATCAGTCCAGTCCCTCGTGGTCCTTAAGTCAATCAGTACAGCATTGAAGTTATGCATGAATTTCCCAAAGGTAAACAGATTTCTATTTAAATGTTATTGCTCTCATTAGCATCAGCGGTTTTCATTATAAATGTGCTGAGAAGTTCTTTTCTAATCTAGTTTATAAATTATGCTTATTACTTTCAGATGTTGAAAAGAAATCATTTTTTTTTTTTTTTTTTTTGGTTCCCAGTGTCCTTTTTCCCTGATGCTTTTATTTACTCTGCTCCCTTGTGATGAGCTGTGATTCTATTACAGCCTTCACTACCTTTCTCAATGGCCTATTTCCCCCGAGTTCCTCTGATTCCCTGCCATTATAAATCCTCCTTTTTCTCCTTCTGCTCTGAGTGTTCCTTCTCTGACTCACACTAATTGTGGTTACACGTTTATTTTACTGTTACCTTCCATCTATAGCAAGAAATACTGGTTTTCAATTACATTGGCTATATCATGTGTCCTATTTAGAAAGGCATTTAAATTAAAAAGTGAGTTGATTTAAAGCAGGGATCAACAAACTTTTTCTGTAGAAGACTGAATGGTAAATAATTTTGACAAAAAATTCAACAGATAATTACAGGGAACAGATAAAGACAGTAGGTATGAGAGGGACCTCAGAGTGCCAACAGACATGTGTGTGTGTGTTTGTGTGTGTGTGCAGGACCAAGGGAGCTGTGTTGGCCCTGAAAAAACTGCCCTTTTCTATCCACTCTAGATTATCCATCAATAAATTATGATACATTTTATGTTAGCCTTTGCCATTTTACAGTTGAGGAAACAGGCTAAAGGGCTGGGCAGGGTGGCTCATGTCTGTAATCCTAGCAATTTGGGAGGCTGAGGCGAGCAGATCACTTGAGGTCAGGAGTTTGAGACCAGCCTGGCCAACATGTCGAAATCCCATCTCTATCAAAAAACAAAAATTAGCTGGGCGTGGTGGTGCATGCCTGTAATCCTGCTACTTTGGAGGCTGGGGCACAAGAATCGCTTGAGCCTGGAGGTTGCAGTGAGCTGAGATCGCGCCACTGCACTCCAGCCTGGGCGACAGAGTGAGACACAGTCTCAAAAAAAAAAAAAAAAAAAAAAAAAAAAAAAAGGGCTAAAGTATTGCTGAACGTCACAGAACTAGTAGGTGGAAGAAGTGAGATTTGAGCCAGATACTCTGACCCCAAGACCCATGTGCTTCACCACAAGGCTATCCGTTGCCCCAATTATGTTGACTAAGGAATTGACTCTTCCCCTTAGGAGGTCTCAGTATAACAGAAACCAGTTCAGTCTTCAGAAAGTTGTCAATGTATGCACGTGCTTGGCATCTTCCCTCTTACGATTTCCCTGCAAAGGTGAGCAAGGCAAGTCCCGTACATGGAAGAGCTTGGCCTCTTCCTTTGTATCAGGGGATGAACTGAGAGCCTGCTTGCCAATCGTCAACTCCAGTTGTCTGTGCAGATGGGCAGGCAGCTTATCTGTCCATTGTCTGCTATTGCGGTAGTGATAAGGGATGTCTACCTATTGGGACAAAGCAACCACAATATTAAGAATATCAACAAATAATAACAATTACGCCACACTTGTGTGATTCACCAGATGTCAGACACTCTCCTAAGCACTTTGCATGTATTGCATGTATAATCAATCCTCATTTGACACCCTCTGCTGTCAATTGACACCCTCTGAGCTGGTGTATTAACATCCCAGGGCTACTGTAACAAATGACCACAAACTGTGTGGCTTAAGACAACAGAAATCTATTCTTTCATAATTCTGGAAGCTAGAAGTCTAAAGTCAAGGTGTTGGCAGGACCATATTTCCCTCCAAAGCCTTAAGGGAAGACTCTTTCCTTGCCTATTCCAGCTTCTCATGGTTACTGGCATTCTCTGGCTTGCAGATGAATATCTCCATTCTCTGCTGTGGTCTCACGTGGCCTTCCTGATGTATCTGTCTCCACGTCTCCAAATCGCTCCTTCCTCGTAAGGACACCAGTCATTAGATTTAGGGGTCTCCCTAATTCCGCATGACCTCTTCTTCACTTAATTACATCTGCAAAGACCCTATTTCCAAATAAGGTCACATTCATGGGTACCAGGGGTTGAGACTTTAACATATCTTTTTTTTGTGGGGGGCACGATTTAACCCACAACATGTGGGTACTATTATTATTTCCATTTTACAAATGGGAACTCAAAGGGACTGAAGATTAGGAATCTGTCCAAGGTCACACAGCTTTATCAGCAGACTCAGGATTCAGACTCAGGTATTCTGGAAGTCTTTGCGCTTAACCACTGTGTGAACAACTGCTTTGTTGCAGGAGGGCCTGCAGAGCTGCCTGGCCCTCCCAAAGCACCTGGCATTGACATTAGCTGAATGTGAATGTCTAACGCATGTGTGGCCATGTCAGTGGCGGCTCCCAGGAGCCTGAGGACAGGTGAGGGACTTGGCAGGGCGTGAGGATTCTCATTCATCTGAACAGAGAGCCGGTCTCTCTGTGTGGCTGGGTGGGCACATGACCAACTCCGGCTGCCACCTGGGTAATTGGTTTTCTGTGTTCCCTTCAATAATGAACAATATTAAAGGAGGCTAGAGATGCAATGGAGATAGAAGCATTGTGGAAGAAACAAAGAGATTTTAATGTGTTGAGTCTCGGGTCCGGGGAAGATGAGGGACATGATAATCAAGTATTAAAACAGAAAAGATTATGCAGCGGGCCTGGCACCATTCATCATCACTCCCATCCTCGGCTGGCGGGAGAACTGGGCGTCTGACGAGACTCCGGCATTATCTCCGCAGTTTATTTACATCTCAAATCAGGTTGCACTGACAGGAGAGAAAGGAATTCCAGGGATGAAATGTAACTACGTGATATATTTCCTACAGAAAGTGCAAACACAATACAGACTATCTGGTTAAATATATCATCCCAGAAACGACCCAGCTGCCAAATGCTTGAGTTTGCATTTTATATTTCTTGCTGTGAGACCATTATATACCCTCTGAGACCACCTATCTCTTCTGTCTTCTATTTTTCGGACTGCTTCTCCACCACCTTTTCTTCTACCAACTCCTTAAACTTCCTTCTCTCTTCACATCTGTCTAGACAGCTTTACCTTCCTCATGGCTTTAAATGCTGGCTGTGTGCTGATGGCTTCCAAGTTGTACCTTCCTAGGCACACAGCTCTTTTTTTCCCTTCTCAGTTATTTAAAATCTTTTTGAATGGGCACTGCATTTTCATAGTTAAAAATCCAGATAGTATAAACAGTCAGTAAAAATTCTCTCTCTTCTTTGTCTTGTGTATGCCTAGTTTCTGTCCTCATGAGAAATTATTGCACTTAATTTTGTGTTCCTTTCATTTCCTTTCCTTTCCTTTCCATTCCTCCTTTCCTTTCCTTTTCCATTTCCCTTTCCTTTTTCCCCTTTCCTTTCCTTTCCTTTCCTTTCCTTTCCTTTCCTTTCCTTTCCTTTCCTCTCCTCTCCTCTCCTCTCCGCTCCTCTCCGCTCCGCTCCGCTCCTCTCCTCCAGCCCCTTTCATTTCCTTTCTTAACAAAGTCTTGCTCTGTCACCCAGGCTGGAATGCAGTGGTGCAGTCATAGCTCACTGCAGCCTCCAAATCCCAGGCTCAAGTGATCCTCCTGCCTCAGCTTGCCAAAGTGCTAGCATTATGGGTGAGAGCCACCACGCCTGGCACTCTTGGTTTCTTATGACTCATTCCAGAAGTTCTTTACACATATGCAAAAAGAGTCATATATAAATTGTAATTTTTCCTCATTTTCCCTCAGAAGTATCATATTACACACAAATTCTACACTTTGCTTTTTTCACTTTAGGTCTTTCTATGATAGCATATAGAGAATATCTTCTTTCTTCTTTTTCTTTTTAAAATTTATAATTGCACAGTGTTCTATTGTCTGGATGTCCCATCATTTACTTAACCAGTTTACTATTGATAGGCATGTGAGCTATTTCCAGTTGCTTGTCATGATGGATAATTGTATGTGTCACCTTGACTGGGCCACAGGCTGCCCAGATGTTTGGTTAAACATTATTTCTGGGTGTGTCTGACATGAGGGTGTTTCTGGATGAGATTAACATTTGAATTGGTGGACTGAATCAATCAAGCAAACTGTCTTTTCTACTGTGGGTGGCCCTCATCAAATCTATTGAAGGCCTGAATAAAATAAAAGGCTAAGTAAGGCTCTTTCTCCGCCTATCTATGAGCTGAGACATCAGTCTTATTTTGCCTTCAGACATGGACTTGGATAGAACTTACTCCATCCGTTCTCTTGGGTCTGGACTCCTCAGCTTCCATAATTATGTGAGCCATTTCCTTATATTCTCTTTCTCTCTGTCTCTCTCTCTGTCCTCTTCAAACACACACTCACATACATATGCATGTACTTATACATACACATTTGTATTAGTCGGTAGTTGGGGTTCTCTAGAGAAACAGAACCAACTGGGTGTGTGTGTGTGTGTGTGTGTGTGTGTGTGTGTGTGTATGTGTCTGTCCTGTTGGTCTGTTTTTCTGGAGGACCTTGACTAATACACTTGCATTACAAATGATGTTGTAATGAGTACTTTTGTGCAAATACAATTCACACATGTGCATGTATATCCTTAGGATAAATTCTCCAAAGTAGAATTTTTGGGATAAAGGATATGTACATTTGTAATTTTGTTGGAGTGCCAAATTGCTCTTCAGAGTGATTATATAAAATTAAATCCTCACCAGCAATGTAGAAGTGTTCCTGTTTCCCCACAGCCCTTATCAACAAAATGTGTTACCAAACGTTTGGGTTTTTTCCAATTTGATAGGTGAGAAATGTTATTCAGGTAGTCAATTTGCATTTCTTATATTACGAATGAGGTTGAACGTGTTTTTTTCTATATTTAAGAGCTGTTTTTGTCCTTTTCTGTGAACTGAGTGATCATATTCTTTGTCCCTTTTTTGATTTAAGTTTTTCTCTAGGGCCAAGCTCTAGATTTGAACATCTGACACTCTACTCGGATATCCTAGATGTGCCTCAACTTTACCATAGCCCCAAAGAGAACAAATCATCGCCTCTTTCCTTGCCTCAGCCAGGGACTTTCTTGTATTTTCCTAGCTTGGGTAATGAGACCCAGCCCCGGAATTTCCACGTTATTCTAGACTCTTCTCTTCTTCATTTGCCCAAGCAGCACTATAAAAATACCTGATCCAGTTCCTTGACAGGGAGAGGTGAATCTGGGTGTAAGTTTATTTTGCAGCTATAGATGAGAGGCAACAGTGAAAAAGAAAGTCCCCCTGTCTCTGAGCCACAGGATGTTATGAGAAAAACCTGGGGCTCTATGGAACAATGTCCCCCCAACCTGGGAAGGAGCCAAGAGACCAAACAATGACTTGGACCAGTCCAGCTTGACGAGTAGATGAGTTTATTGGGACTTACCCACAGGGCACTCCTGGGTGGCAGCAGGACAGTTCCAGAGACACATCCGCCTCCCGTCTGTAAGCTGCTATTAAGCTATTATTTTTTTGGTTCTTTGCCTGCTGCATACAATGAGACTTTCTCTTGGTATAATCCCAGATATGCTGTGGGATATTTGGGTTCTCAGGGACGCTTGATCCTTGGCTGGGCGCTATGACCTTGGCTCACTGCCCAGCCTCTAGGGTTCAACCAGCAGACACACACTGTTAAGTAATCTCATGAGAGATCAATCACTCTATGCTTACAAAGAACAAGAAGCCCATGAAACTTGGGCATTACTACTCCAAAGAGGCTGGCTCACCTAAAGAGGGTGGATGGATGGACTTCTGAAGAATACTCTCCATCTTACACCAACAAGATGAGCTCCAGACAGGTAGAGCTAGTCCCAGTACAGAAGGTTAGCCAAATTCAGAGGCGGAGGTGGAAGAGAGAGGAGAAAGAGAGAGAGAGAGACTTTAAGAAAGATTGTAGCTGGGTGTGGTGGCTCACACCTGTAATCCCAGGAGGCCAAGGTGGGCGGATCACTTGAGTCACTTGAGTCCAGGAGTTTGAGACCAGCCTGGGCCACAAAGTGAGACCCCATCTCTACAAAAAAATAAAAAATTACCTGAGCATGATGCTGTGCTCCTGTAGTCCCAGCTACCCCAGAGGCTGAGTTGGGAGGATTGCTTGAGCCCAGGAGGTTGGGGCTGCAGTGAGCTGTGATCATGCCACTACCATTGCATGCCAGCCTGGGTGACAGTGAGACACTGTCTCAAAAAAAAAAAAAAAAAAAAAAAAAAAGAAAAAAGAAAAAAAAGAAAAAAAAAAGAAAGAAGAAAGAAGGAAAGATTGTGTCTTTCTCGCCTTTAAGTCCATGTGTTCCTTCAATGCTGGATTATGGAATGGGCCAGCCAGGCTGCTGCATGCATTGCTCGCTTACAAAGGACATTAAAATATATCTATGATGCTAAAAAGTTGCTGGAAATGTGATGAGAGGAGAACATTTTACCCATCGGAACACTGGGAGACTACTAAATGCAGCTGGAAAGAATCCAACTCCCAGATCTTTGGGACAGGGAACAAGAACCTCTCCTTTCTTCACAGAAGGGGGTATGATCTTAGTAGAATCATAGGTGGCTGCTAATTGGCCTTGTAAGGTGCCTTATTGATTTCGGGGCTTTGGTTTTGCTGACTGGGGCATGCAATCGGATCAGAGAGGAGTTGCTGAGGACGCGTAGGAGAGGCTGTGCATTGTCAACACACACCCGTCGCTTCTTCCTTTCCCCTGACAGGCCCAGTGTCTTTCTAAATATATGTTGAAAAAATGCTTAGACCTTAGAAGTTTAAAGGTCTTCACCTTATTACCCCTCATCAGGCTCTGGTCCTGTGTCTATTTCTTTCTTCAAAAGTGGGGAATTAGAGACCTGCTTTGTGCTGGTGCAGCTCAACCAAAGGGGATCTGGGTCTGTCACCATAGTTATTTCTCAGTGCACTAGAATGTCTAATAGGTAAGGAGATATCCAAGGGAGCGCGAACGGTGGGGCAAAGACTTCTTAGAGCGGGATAACAGCACACCCTTAGGGAGAAGGAGAAGAAAATTAGAGGAGGAAGGTGTAACCTCTGGCTGGGACTCCTCATTTTGGGAACCATCATGATCTTGACTGATTTGTCTAGGATTCTGAGAAAAGGAGTCTGTGTGTTGTTATTACAGGATACAAGTCATGGCTCATTGTTACGGACAGAACTGTGTCCCTCCCAAATTTATATGTTGAAGCCTTAACTCCCAGTGTGACTATATTTGGATATAGTATGTTTAGGGAGGTAATTAAGGTTAAACGAGGTCATAAGGGTGGGGCCCTAATCTAATAGGACTGATATCCTTAGAAGAAAAAGCAGAGATACTAGAGAGAGCCTCTTTCCCTGCCTCTTGGTGTAAGCAGAGAGAAAAGACAATGTGAGGATACAGTGGGAAGTCAGCCATCTGCAAACCAGGAAGAAAGGGCTCACTAGAAACTAACCCTGGGCTGGGCATGGTGGTTCATGCCTGTAATCCCAGCACTTTGGGAGGCCAAGGTGGGAGGACCACTTGGACTCAGGAGTTTGAGACCAGTCTGGGCAACATAGCAAGATCGTATCTCTTAATCAGTCAATCAATCAATCTTGTATGTATGTATTTATAAAATTATAGAAACCAACCCTGGCACCTTGATCATAGACTTTCAATCTCCAGAACGGTGAGAAAATAAATGTCTGTTTGTTTTTTTTCTGAGAGGAAGTCTCACTTTGTCGTCCAGGCTGGGGTGCAGTGGCATGATCTTGGCTCACTGCAACCTCCACCTCCCGAGTTTAAGTGATTCTCCTACCTCAGCCTCCTGAGTAGCTGGGACTACAGGCATGTGCCACCATGCCTGGATAATGTTTTTGTATTTTTAGTAGAGATGGGGTTTCAGCATGGTGGCTAGGCCGGTCTCGAACTCCTGACCTCAAATGATCCACCCACCTCAGCCTCCCAAAGTGCTGAGATTACAGGCGTGAGCCACCACACCTGGCTAATAAATGTCTGTTTTTAAAGCCACGCAGTCTGTATTATTTTCTTTTAGCAGCCCAAGCAGACTAATACACCCACATAGATGTCTCAAATTCATCCTAATTACATACGTAACAGATGTTTTCATTCGCCTTGTTAAAAAAAATATATATATACATATATATATACACACACACATATATATATATATAGAACACGAGAGGCTCTACACCTCTCCTCTTGGTTCTCTAGACCAGGAGTTGGAAAACTACTGCAGACCCAATCTGGCTCACCGTCTTTATTGAAATAAAGTTTTATTAAAACACAGCTCATTCATTTGTTTATTATCTGTGGCTGCATTCACACTCCAAAGGAACTGCTGGTTAGTCATGACGGAGCCCCTAAGACCTGCAGAGTCTAAAATACTTACTCTCTGGCTTTTTACAAAAGAGGTTTACCAACTACTCTCCTAGACCATCTCCAGAAACAAGCACTGTTGCCAGGTTTATGTGAATTGTTTCAGCTTATAAAGCTCTGTATTGGTGAGTGTGTGTGTGACATTAATGGTATTACATATTTCTGCACATTTTTCTTTTACTTGTTGTCTAGTTGACAAATAAAAATTGTATATGTTGACCAGGTGTGGTGGCTCACGCCTGTAGTCCCGGCACTTTACGAGGCCGAGTGGGAGGACTGCTTGAGTTCAGGAGTTGGGCATGGTGGCGTGTGCCTGTGGTCCCAGCTACTCAGGAGGCTGAGGCTGCAGAATCGCTTAAGCCTAGGAGTTCAAAGCTGCAGTGAGTGATGACTGCGCCACTGCACTCCAGCCTGGGCGACAGAGACAGACCCTGTCACACACACAAAAATGTATGTTTATGGTGTACAGTGTGATGTTTTGATATGTGTATACATTGTGGGATGGCTAAATCAACCTAATTAACATATTTACCACCTCGCAGACTTATTTTTTTTATTGTGAGAACATTTAAAATCTTTTCTTAGCCTGGGAGTGGTGGCTCACACCTGTAATCCCAGCGCTTTGGGAGGCCGAGGCAGGCGGATCACCTGAGGTCAGGAGATCGGGACCATCCTGGCTAACATGGTGAAACCCCGTCTCTACTAAAAATACAAAAAATTAGCTGGGCGTGGTGGTACGTGCCTGTAGTTCCAGCTACTTGGGAGGCTGAGGCAGAAGAATAGCTTGAACCCGGGAGGTGGAGGTTACAGTGAGCTGAGATCACGCCACTGCACTCCAGCCTGGACGACAGGGCAAGACTCCATCTCAAAAAAAAAAAATTTACTTTTAGTAGTTTTCAAGTAAATAATACATTATTATTATTATTATTTTGGACAGAGTCTTGCTCTGTCGCCCAGGCTGGAGTGCAGTGGTGCCATCTCGGCTCACTGCAACCTCCCCCACCCAGGCTCAAGTGATTCTCATGTCTCAGCCTCCCAAGTAGCTGGGATTACAGGTGCATGCCACTACACCAGGCTAATTTTTGTATTTTTTTGTAGAGTGAGGTTTCACCATGTTGGCCAGGCTGGTCTCGAACTCCTGAGCCAAGTTATCTGCCCATAAACGGCTAGGATTACAGCCATGAGTCACTGTACCTAGGTTACAATATGTTATTATTAACTATAGTCACCATGCTATGCAATGGATCTCCTGAACTTATTCCTAACTGAAGCTTTGTACCCTTTGACCTACATCTGCCCATCACCTTCCCCTCCCCTTACCCCTGACAATCACCACCTTTTTCTTATGCAATAGTAAATCTTGGAGATTTGTCCATGTTAGTAGACATAGATCTACCTCGTGGTTTTAACTGCTGCATAATATTCAAAGTATGAACATGCCACAGTTTATTCTGTAAGTCCATTAATGAACATTTTGGTTATTTCTACTGTGTTTTCCTCTATAATAAGCAGTGCTACAACAAATATCCTTCTATATACCTCCATATGCACGTGTGTGAGTGATTGTCTATGGTTGATACCAAGACTGAAATTTCTGGGCCATGAGGCAGGTACATCTTAAAATTAAGTTCTCCGTTTTGAATAGGTCACACATTTAGTTAATTCAAAAATAAAAAATGATATGCAAGATATATGTCACAAAGTCTTTCCCCCATCTTTTTCCTAATCTCTTGTCCCTTCTCTCACCCCTGTAGGTATTAGTTTCTTGTGTATACCACCTCTATGGTTCCTTTATGAAAATAAAGCAAAGAAGAACATGTATTCCTATTTTCTCTTCTAACACAAAAGATACCATACTCTCTCTCTATATATATATTCTTCTTTATTTCACATTTTTTTTCACTTGATAATATATCCTGGAGCTCTTCCCATAACCATAAATCTTCTAGAACTATAGAGAGTATATAATCATGCTATTTTTTTTTTTTGAGACAGAGTCTTGCTCTGTGGCCCAGGCTGGAGTGCAGTTGCACAATCTCAGCTCACTGCAACCTCTGCCTCCCGGGTTCAAGTGATTCTACTGCTTTGGCCTCCTGAGTAGCTGGGATTACAGGCATGTGCCACCATGCCTGGTTAATTTTTGTACTTTTAGTAGAGATGGGGTTTCACCATGTTGGCCAGGCTGGTCTTGAACTCTTGACCTCAAGTGATCCACCTGCCTCGGCCTCCCAAAGTGCTGGGATTACAGGTGTGAGCCACCACACCCGGCCAACTCATGCCTTTTTACATAGTATTTAATTTACATAGTATTTCTTTACATTGATGTGCTCTAATTTTTTTTAACCAGTCTCTTGTGGATCACTTTTCCCTGATCTTTTGCTACTACAAACAAGACATAAACATTTTATTATTTTTTAAAATTTTTGTAGATTTAGGCTTTGAGATGTTTTATTCATTCATCCAGTTAGCCAAGCATGTATGTCTGTACTAAATATTTGCTGAGGTCCTGTGTGGTGGCTTTGTCTTAGGCACTGCTGATAACAGGGTTCATAGAACAGGCATAGCCTTTCTTCTCACAATGCTTAAGATCTTGTTAGGACAACAGATCTTAGAAAGAAAACACAACCATAATATATTTCCATAATGAATATGAACCTGTGTTAACTCACCGAGATTTTTTTTTTTCCCTCGTGATCACGCATTTTGTGGAGGAAATGTATAATTAGGCTTTTGAGACAGAGAGAAACTAACTGGGCCATGAGGACCTGAATCCATTGCCTCCATCGTTATTAAAGAGACAGGCACATTTTAAATTTCAATAGACATAGCCATGCTGCCTTTCAAAGGGGTTGTGCAGTTTACACATCCACCTGGGTGGATTTTATTTTTAAAAGCTTTTTATTTATACTTATTTAATTTAAAAAATTATCTATTTATTTAGAGAGAGGATCTCACTTTGTCACTCACGCTGGAGTGCAGTGACATGATCATAGCTCATTGTAGCCTTGAATTGCCTGGGCTTAAGGGATTCTCTTGCCTCAGCCTCCCTGTAGCTGGGCCTACAGACACACATGACCATGCTTAACTAAAGAGACGGTGATGTCTTGCTACGTTGCCCGGGCTGGTCGTAAACTCCTGGCCTCAAGCAATCCTTTTACCTCGGCCTCCCAAAGTGCTGGGATTATAGGTGTGAGCCACCACAGCTGGCCTTGGGTGGATTTTTAAAGGAGCCAAAATAGAACAGACACTGGCACCTTCTGCTTTAGCCAGATAAAACTCCTGTGGTTCCCAGAACAGGACGCACGTCCTCACGTATTCTTGCAACAACAAGAGAACGCTCTTGACGGAAACCCCCCTTTCTGCAGTTCGTCTGTCTAGCTAACATCTTCCTCTAAGCTACACCATGACAATCTGTGGTGCCATCTCCAGCCCCTTTAGGTAGAGTTGATCACTCCTCCTCTGTATCGCCACTGACATTTGCCCACATCTCTAGTTTTGTGTTTGTTCCTAGTTCGTTTTCTTTCCCAGCCTAGTCTCACTTCCTTCATCGTGGACTTCTTGAAGGAAGAGACCATATCTTTATTGACCTTTGTATTCCTAAAGCCTAAGACAGTGTCTGTTTCCGAATAGCTGCTCCATCATGTTGGCTGAATGAATAAATTAACAAATAAATGATCACTGAAAATGGAGATGAACCCACCAAATGAACCCATTGAATTTGGACAATGAATCCGGGGGTGTGTTTATCCACTAGTTTACCAATCATGCAGATGAGCTTGTCTGCATCTGCTGATGGGATTTCGGCATAATTTGCATGCTAGAGGGGGAGGCTGCCAATTCACAGAGGATTCTTCTAGGCATTTGTCATTCATTATAGAACATAAGCTTGCATTGGAGTCTATGCAGCACAGCGTTAGCCAATTAGAGGAGATTGTAGCTTTGGAAACAAACATCTGCTTGATGCTGGGTAAATAATATTTAGAGTCTGGTGTCTTATGCCTGTCTATGTGATTAATTTGAATCCTGTGTAATTTTGCATTTGATCATGTGGGACTCACAGAGATTACTTTTATAGTCTAAGTTACAAAAGCCATATCTGGCATTTCCCAGGATTGGTCCCATGTTTTAGGAGATGCTTTCTGGTTGGGGTGACACCTGGGACTGGAGGTAAGTGTCTATGCAGTGGTAGCCACCTTCTATAAAGGAAAATAGAGAAGGACGTCTGTCTCCAAATTCTATCCTGGGTAACCCTCATGTAGAAAATTCAGGAGTATTGGGAACACGTGAATGTTTTTTCTTAGCTGTTGCTAATTGGTGCTTCTCTTTCCAGGGTTAAGAAGGTTACAAGAGATGTAGTGAGATTAGTACCATTTATAAAGTTCCTACTCCATGGCAGGTTCTTCTCCAGATGCTTTTCTTACATTTTTCCCATTTGAAACTTTTTTTTTTTTTTTTTTGGGACGGAGTCTCTCTCTTGTTGCCCAGGCTGGAGTGCAATGATGTGATCTCGGCTCACTGCAACCTCCACCTCCCAGATTCAGGTGATTCTCCTGCCTTAGCCTCCTGAGTAGCTGAGATTACAGGTGCCTGCCACCATGTCTGGCTAATTTTTTTTTTTTTTTTTTGTATTTTTAGTAGCAATGGGGTTTTACCATGTTGGCCAGGCTGGTCTCGAACTCTTGACCTCAGGTGATCTGCCTGCCTTGGCCTCCAAAGTGTTGGGATTACAAGCGTGAGCCACCGTGCCCTGCCCCATTTGAAACTTATATTACTATGGTGTCAGTAGAATTCCTTTCTATTTTACAAACAACAAACAGGGTTGAAAGAACATATCCTGGGCCCCCAGGTAGCAGGCAGCAGTGCTGGGAGTTAAAGCCAATCTGCTACAGTCTCTGCTCCTCCCAGGACACCACCCTGCCTTCCCAGGGGATGCAGCCAAAGGTATTCAACAGAGCTATTTGCTGTAATATAGCTGTGATTCTCTACAGAGAGTGCTGGGTGGATTGGCTGTGAATTTTGCCTCCCTTGCTTCCAAATGAAATAATCAAATGCATTGGCATCCTCATCCGTGGGGTTCTCAAGTATATCATCCAAATGCTTTTTGTAAAAAGATGAGAGACCCAGTCAAGAGCCTGCTGCTGGTGGGCTTGGGCATACAGCAAATGCTAGCCAAGTGGTTAAGAGTGCAAAATATTTGCCAAGGTAATAGTACTGCCTAGCTCTGTAGCTACCATCAGAATTAAACAAACAGATAGGCCACTGCATTTCAACAAAATCACCTATGGAGCTTGAAAAAATATGCATGTCTGGTCACCACCCACAGATATTCTGATTCCATCGGTATTTTAAACGAGCTTCCCATGCTATTCTGATGCACAGTCAGGCTTTGGAATCTGTGATCTAGTCTATGGATCATTTGAGTCATCAGAACTTGAATAAGAATTGCTTTCTTTGGATACATCTTTTCTTTATCACATCAAATCAATCTCCCCCCAACCCCCACCTTCCCTCTCCCTCTTTCTCTAGCAGTCAGAAATTCTTAAAAGCTTTTTGCCACTAAACCATCTGCTGGAGAAATCTCCCACTAGGTTTCAAATGCCAAACCTTTCCCAGTAGCAATTTTCTTTATTATTTTGGGGGAAAAGAATGCATTACATTTCTCCCTATGAAAGAAAGTACTTTAAAAATAAAAATGTTCATTATGGAACTGTAGCAGTTACTTATATTTTAAAAAAGAAAATAGCTTTATTAGACATGCATCCTGGGAGTTTACTCCAGGCTTCCTTCACAGGCTTGATTCGGACTTCAAGGACGGGAAGTATGGCTGATCATAGCACCACGATGCCCCGGTGAATAGTGGTCATGTAGAGAATAGAGATTAATTCCAGTCAAAGAATAGTAGGATACTTTCTTGGCTTCCTGATGCCCACAAGCTTTATGGCAGCAGACCATGCTTCAAGCCTAATTTAAAAGTTTATGTAGGTTATAACCTTGTCACACTGCATAATCCCCTCCCTGTTCGAAGTCTTCACCCATTGGCATAAAAGCCTACATCCTGTGACAGGGAACAGGAGTGTTAAGAGACTTGGAAAGAATAGGCCAGGTGTGGTGGCTCACACCTGTAATCCCAGCACTTTGGGAGGCCAAGGCAGGAGGAAGGCATGAGGCCAAGAGCTTGAAACTAGCCCGGGCAACATAGCAAGACCTGATCTGTCTAAAAGGAAAAAAAAAATAGCTAGGCATAGTGGCACTCATCTGTAGTCCCAGCTACTTGGGAGGCTAAAGCAGGAGGATTGATTGAGCCCAGGAGTTCAAGGCTTCAGTGAGCTGTGATCCTGCCACTGCTCTCCAGCCTGCGTGACAGAGTGAGATCCTGTCTATTAAAATAAATAAATCTGAAAATGTTGTGGTTTTTTTTTTCTTTTTTTTTTTGAGACAGAGTCTCACTCTGTCACCCAGGTTGGAGTGCAGTGGTATGATCTCGGCTCACTACAACCTCCACCTCCCAGGTTCAAACAATTCTCCTGCCTCAACCTCCTGAGTAGCTGGGACTACAGGCACATGCCACCACGCCCGGCTAAGTTTTTTATTTTTAGTTGAGACAGGGTTTCACCATGTTGGCCAGACTGGCCTCAAACTCCTGACCTCCAAGTGATCTGCCCGCCTCGGCCTCCCAAAGTGTTTGGATTACAGGCGTGAGCCATGGCGTCTGGCCTGGAGATTTCTTAAGAGTCTTATTAGATGATCTTCCAATTCATTGAATTAGAAGATCATCTGAATCCTTTGAAATTCATTGGCTATGGCAGATGACTAGCTATCCACAAAAAATTCCTGATCCCCTTTCTACAGCATGAAGTTGCTGCTGTGAGGTGACTTCGAGGCCAGCAATGCCATTTCCCTGTTTCCTTCGCATCAGCAGGGAGTCATGTGATTAGTTCGCACCACAGGAACATGAGCAGAAGTGATGTGTGTTATTTCTGAGTTAGCTTTACTTATTTATTTACATTTTGCTAAAGTTTCTCTCTTTTCTTTTTTTTTTCCCCCAACTTTTATTTTAGAGGTACACGTACAGGTTTGTTGTAAAGGTGTATTGTGTGATGCTGAGGTTTGGAGTACAAATGAATCTGTCACCCAGGTAGTGAGGATAGTACCCAATAGGTAGTTTTTCAAATCTTGCCCCACTTCTCCCCTCCTCCATTTTGTATTCCCTGATGTCTGTTGTTCCTACTTTATGTCCATGTGTTGAGTCAGCATTTTTTTTTCTTTTTAAAGAAGTGGGTACCCTCTTTCCTTCTTTATTTCTCTTTCCTTCTCCTCTAGCAGAGTGCAGATAATCCCAAAGCTTTAGGGAAAAGTGGAACTGTAAGATGGAAAGAGCCTGGGTCCCTGAATCACTGTGTGGAAGAAAGTTGCCTGTTGATCAGGTGCACCACTGCTGTGCTTTATGTGCATGAGAAATAAACTAAACCACTGGAATTGGGAGGATTTTCTTATGATGCTGGTTTGGATCACCCTCATTAACTATACACTGACCAATCATCAGGATACTGAAGACTTTCATCTGGCGGGAGGCACTTTGGCTTCCTGACACGGGGATGCTGCTAAGAGCAAAGATGGTTTCTGATGTCTGGCATGAAGCATATGGAATGGGTAAAGAGTTTTTGTCCTATGACAAACATTCTAGGAGAAAAGGGAATAATATTTGTCATCAGAAAAGAGTAGATAAAAATATTAAGGGTGAGAGAGGTCTGTAAAAGCAATGCCCATTGTGACAAACAGGCAGACAAATAATTTCTGCCCCTTAAGATGGGAGAGTATTTCTCACCCCAGTCCTGTTCAATCCTCCAGTAATGGGCTCTGTATCATCCAAGCACTAACCATGCAGTGACAATTGTGACAGTAACCAGGGAAGAGGATCACTTTGCAAATAACATGTATCAGTAGCAGTAAATAGGGTCAGAGTGCGGTGGCGCGATCATAGCTCCCTGCCGCCTCGACCTCCAGGCTCAGATGATTCTCCCACCTCAGCCTCTCAAGTAACTGGGACCACAGCTGCACGCCACAATGCACAGCTAATTTTCTGTATTTTTTTTTTTTTTTTTGGTAGAGACAGGGTCTCCCTATGTCATTCAGGCTGGTCTCAAACTCCTGGGCTCAAGCAATTCTCCCACCTCGGCCTCACAAAGTGCTGGAATTATAAATGTGAACTAGTCAATAAATATCCTTGAAAGTCCACTACAAACCAGTCAGTAGGCTAGGTACAGTGAGGCCAATAAAAAAAAAAAAAGTTGCCCAGCTGTATGTCTTCACAGTGCTTACCAAGCAGTCAGGGTGACAGAACATAATGACAAGAAATATTAAGCAACAGAGGCTAAGTATGAAATAAGTGGGAGGAAGGGAGCTAACACAGGCCTGCAGAAAACAATGAACACACTCGGGTGCATGACATGACATCAGGGAGAGTCTTGGGTAACAATCCCAATTCAGCAGCTTGCATCTGGGTGAAATGCAAACCAGAATAATTTTTAAAATTTGGGTAAGCCTATGAGAGTGAGTCTTTTATGTAAAAGTAATTTGACACGTGAGTCATGACCGCAATAAAAATTGCGAACTGATGTTCTAAAATTCTTCAAGCAGGAGCATCATTATGCAATTCTGATTGGAGCCAACATGAGCCTTAAAAAAAAAAATCACTTTTTGGGGGAGGGGGAAAGAACAATAGATATTTTTAAAATTAACAATTTTCCCAGCCTGTAAAGAGACCAAGCTGAATGGACCCTGGCCTTAGAGTTATATTAGGGAATCTGGAAGCTCCTAGGTGTATTTGGTGTTAACCCTTCACCTGCTGGATCATGAGTGGATTGGGGAGAGTTCTTGCGGGGCTTGGGACAGTGGCTTTTTCCAACTAGTACAGAAGCATTTTATTATTTTGAATATCCACACAGCTGGTGAAATATACTGCATATTAGCCAAATGTCAACCCAATATAGAATCTGCTATGGTCTGAGTATTTGTGTCTCCCCAAATTCATAAGTTGGAACCTAGCCCCCAGTGTGATGGTATTAAGAGTGGGCCTTCAGTAGGTGATTAGGTCATGAAGGCTGAAACCTCAGCTAAAAGTTGCTGTCAATGAGAAATGGGCCCTCACTAGGCACTGAATCTGCCAGTGATATTGGACTTCCCAGCCTCTAGAACTGTGAGAAATGAGAATGTTTGCTGTTTATAAGCCACCCAGTTTGTGATATTTTTGTTATAGTAGCCAAACAGACTAAGACAAATTATTATAAAAAATGAAAATACTAGCGAGAAGGTAAAATCTCACTATGATCCCTCCTCTCAGAGATGCCTACCATTAACAGTTTAGGGTATATTTTTCCAGACTGCGAAAAGTTTTCTATGCAAACGTAAACAAGATTATACTATGCGTTCTATACTATGAGCTGTCCTTCCCTTCCCTCTCAAAACAGTATATTGTGAGTATGATGCTATGTGAACACATAAAGAATTATCAATTATCTTTTTCTCTTGCTCTTTCTTTTTTCTCCTAATTAGAAGTTTTGGATCTAAATCAATACTGTTATTGCAGTGTTTTTGTGCGCTACCAAGCTACATCCTTACACTCAGGCTGCATTTCTAGGTGTACACAGTTCTTCAGTGTTTCTGAAACTACATCAAGAGTCCTCTCCTCATGAACATTTTCACAAAAAGACATACATGCAGCCAACAAGCATATGAAAAAAACTCAATATCACTGATAATTAGAGAAATGCAAATCAAAACCACAATGAAATACCATCTCACATCTGTCACAAAGGCTACTATTATTATTATTTTTTGAGACCAAGTCTCACTCTGTCACCCATGCTGGAGTGCAGTGGTGCAATCTTGACTCACTGCAAACTCTGCCTCCCAGGTTCAAGCGATTCTCTTGCCTCAGCCTCCCAAGTAGCTGGGACTACAAGTGTGTGCCACCATGTGCAGCTAAATTTTGTAATTTTTTTAGTAGAGATGGCGTTTCACCATGTTGACCAGGTTGGTCTCAAACTCCTGACCTCAAATCTGCCTGCCTTGGCCTCCCATGCTGGGATTACAGGCATCAGCCACTGTGCCCATCTCTGAATGGCTAATGACTATATTAAAAAGTAAAAAAAAATAACAGGTGCTGTCAAGGTTGTGGAGGAAAGGTAACACTTATACACTGTTGGTGGGAGTATACATTCCTTTAACCATTGTGGAAAGCAGTATGGCTATTCCTCAAAGAGCTAAAAACAAAACTGTCATTCGACCCAGCAATCCCATTACTGGGTATATACCCAAAGAAATATAAATCATTCCATTATAAAGACACATGCACGCATATGTTCGCTGCAGCACTATTCACAATAGGAAAGACATGCATTTAACCTAAATGCCCACCAATGGTAGACTGGATGAAGAAAATGTGGTACATATACACAATGGAATGTTACACAGCCATAAAAAAGAATAAAGTCATGTTCTTTACAGGAACATGGATGGAGCTAGAGGCCATCATTCTTAGCAAACTAATGTGGGAACGAAAAACCAAATACCGCATGTTCTCACTTATAATGGGGAGCTAAGTTGATGAGAACACATGGACACAGAGGGGAACAACACACATTGGGGCTTATCAGAAGGTGGAGGGTAGGGGGAGGGACAGGATCAGAAAAAAACTATTGGGTACTAGGCTTAGTACCCAGGTGATGAAATCATCTGTACAACAACCCACTGTGACACAAGTTTACCTATATAACAAACCTGCACATGTACCCCTGAACCTAAAATAACAGTTTAAAAAAGTGAATCCTCTCCTGAAGCTACCTTCTTTCCATTATCTCCCCAGGCCATTTTCCCAGTCTCTCTCACCCTATACTCTGCAGGGCTTACTCTAATCTTGACTCCTTGAATGAACTTTAGCCTTTGGAAGGATCTGTTGAGAATGGATAATTTTTCAGCCAGTTCTCTTGTAGTGTAGCCTTTGAGGAGGTCAGTGGGGCAGTGAGGGATAGGATAGAAGGCAAGATACATAGGAGGCTGATTTAAACCTGGGTTTGTCAAAAGGGCCACTGGGCGGGGAGGGGGGGGGAGCTGTCCAAGGTGCTACACAATGGGTTCTGACATATCCCTGAATATGAAATGTATCAGCATGGTTTTTGTCAGCAATAGCAGGGGCAAGAATCAAACAAGACTCACAGGATAGAAGTTTTTCTTTCCTGGCTGTTTCTTCTTTACATAAGGAGAGTCAGAACAAATATAGGAGGCTGGCTGAGTTTTCTTTCTGGATATATTATCTTGAAAGCCTTGCAGTCATCTCAAATTCAGCATGTCTAGAAATGAATTCATCACCCTTACTCATCACACCTGCTCCTCCTTTAGTTTTCTCTATCTCAAAATGACACCATTGTCCTTAAAATGTTAAATCAGCCTCCATGCTACCTTCTGTACCTTCATATCCTTGTTGGCTGCCTGTATGTCTCTGGCCTCTATGCAGTCTCTCACCAAGTTTTGTTGCACTTACCAAAAGCATGCCTAGATACCATCCGTTTCATTTCCAATGGTCTAGCCACTGGAAGTGGCCAACTTTCATCTGGACAACTGCAAAGGACTGCAATTTACTTCCTCCTTTTTCTCTTGTTTCTTCCCACCCAGCCATCAGAATTATCTTTAAGAATGCAAATAGAAATCCAGTCACTTCTTTGCTTAGATCATTTAATGGCTTTCCCCTGCCTTCAGGATAAATATGGACTCCCTAAGATGACTGGTCAGGCCCAATATGATCCAGTATCTTTGCTTTATCTTACATCACTCTCTTCCTTGTTCTATACTTCTTCCTCTTATTCAAAGCTGACATGCTCTATCCTGACTCAGGGCCTTTTCTCACATTATTCCTTCTGCCTGGAATGATTCATCTGTCCCCCCACCATCCAGCTAACACCTGCTTCATTTCTTACCTCACATATCACTTACTCCAGGAGACCCCACGCTGGTTTAGATATACCATGATATGTTACTGGTGTACTCTGTACATCTTTCCAATAGCCAGTTAACTTACTCAAAGTTTGTTTTCCCTTCTAGACTTTGTTTCATGAGGGCAGAACCTGCTTCTTTCTTGTTCACCATTGTATCATCGATAACCATGCTTGGCACATAGCAGATGCTTAATAAGTATTTGTTAAATAAATAAGCAGAAGTTCAAGGACCCAGACTCGTTGGAGACTGAACTAAATACCCTAAGACCCTTCATGCTTGTCCACAAGCCTGAAGTGACCTCAGAGAGGGAAGGGTTACAAGTTTAAAACAGCTGCAAAGTGCAGAGAAAAGGCCAGCAGATGTTCTGACTGTTAGATGTTCCCGGTGGGTTGTGTGCTGTGTCATATGGGACTGCCAGCCAGGGCCTGCCATGTCGGGAGACCTTGGGGGAAGGAGCAGATCTCAAGCTACAGCAGATGGTAAGTGCTGTCTTTAGTCTTTAACATTTAAGGAAAAGAACTGGGAATAGACGTTCAGCTCAGTAGCAGTTATGATGCATTTAAATAAGCCTTGCAAATCATTTACAGAATGCATATGCCTCCAGAATTCTTCATTGCTCATAGATTTTGTGGGAGCTTCCTCTGGTCCATCTTTGTATCCTCAATGTACAGTAGTGTCTATGGCACAGGGTGAACCTTCAGTGTGGGTGGGCTACCCACTGAAGGAAGGCACATACTTGAGACATATTGGCATTTGACCGGCCATGGGTAATTGATCATCTTACTCGGGAGAGTCACGCCCCCTAAATGCAGAGACTGTGCCTTGTGCCTTTTTGTCCTCCCGGTCCCACTTTACTCAGTTGCTTGTTCCCCTCTAGCTAATATCAGGGCAGGTGGGTGGGACACTACTCGCCCTATCTTAGTTCAGGTTGCTGTAACACAAATACCATAGATTGTGTGGCTTAAATAGCAGAAATTTCTTTCTTACAGTTCTGAGCCTGGGAAGTCCAAGATCAAGGTTCTAGATGATTTGATTTGGAGAGAGTTTTCTTCCTGGTTTGCAGACAGACATCTTCTTGCCTGTATCTTCACATGACAGAAAGAGAGAGAGATGGGGGTGGAGTGAGGGAGGAGAGAGAGAAAGACACACACACACACACACACGCACACACACACACACACGCAAAGGAGAGTGAACTCAAGAGTGCTCCATCTCATCTTAGAAAAGTACTAATCCCAGCCGGGTGTGGTGGCTCATGCCTGTAATCACAGAACTTTGGGAGGCTGAGGTGGGCGGATCAGCTGAGGTTGGTAGTTCAAGACCAGCCTGACCAATATGGAGAAACCCCATCTCTACTAAAAATACAAAATTAGCCGAGTGTGGTGCACACGTCAGTAATCCCAGCTACTCGGGAGGCTGAGGCAGGAGAATTGCTTGAATCTGGGAGGCGGATGTTGCAGTGAGCTGAGATCGTGCCATTACACTCCAGCCTGAGCAACAAGAGCAAAACTCTGTCTCTAAATAAATAAATAAATAAATAAGTACTAATCCCATCAAGAGAGCTCCACCCCCATGACCTAATTACCTCCCAGAAGCTCATCTCCAAATACAATCACATAGGGCATTAGGGTTCAATGTATGAATTTTGGGGTGACACAAACATTCAGTCCATAGCATGCTCTATCATATTTTCCTGGAGAACCATGGTTTTGGAACAATGGAAGTAGGGCTCGGGTATTTCAATTAGCTTCCATTTGAAAATGGGAATGAGAATACCTGCTTCATAGGATTATTGTAAAGATTAAATGAAATCACATATGTAAAATGCCTCAGCCTCTGCCTGACCCATAAGTAGTTAGAAAATTATGGAGTTGAAGAGACAGTATGCCATGCCATTGTGGTCATGGGCCTTGCAGCCATAGAGTCCTGGGCTTCACTATGGGCCCTGCCACTAGTAAGTGAATTTGACAAGTTATTTAACTTTTCTGAGTCTCAGTGTCCTCATGGGGAAAAACAGGGCCAAAAATCTGTCTAGCTTATGGAGTGAGTGCAGGATTAAATGCAATATACATACAAAATGGCTTGCCATATAGTAAGTGCTCAATAAAAAGATAGTAATTGTTATTACCATCATTTTTATTGATCAGCGAGTGATAAATGGGGTATCCTGACTGTCTTAAATTGTCTCAGAAATGTGGGATCTGGTGGGTATTTTTAGAGACTTCTTGTTCTTTCAATTGTTCAACCTAAAAAACTTAGAGTTGTCCTTGAATCTTCCATTTTTTTCACTTCGCACAACCTGTCCATTGGATATTCTTGTTGGTTCTAGTTTTAAAATCTAGGTAGAATCAAGCTACTTCATTTCTTTCCTTTTTTTTTTTTTTTTTTTTGGCAAAATTCAGAAGACAATGTAAAATACATATTACCAAATGCATTACAAATAACATTTCTATATCAATCAGTGATTTTTTTTTTTTCCTTTTCAACTTCTATTTTAGGTTCAGAGGGTATGTATACTGATGTGTTACATGAGTAAATTGCTTGTCACTGGGGTTTGGTGTACAGATTATTTTGTCACCCAGGTAATGGGCATAGTACCCAACAGGTAGTTTTTTGATCCTCGCTTTCCTCCCACCCTCTATCCTCAAGTAGGCCCCAGTGTCTGTTGTTCCTTTCTTTGTGTTCATGTGTACTCAGTGTTTAGCTTCCACTTATGAGTAAGAACAGGCAGTATTTGGTTTTCTGTTCCTGCATTAATTCGCTTAGGATAATGGCCTCTAGTTCCATCCATATTGCTGCAAATGACATGATTTCATTCTTTATTATGGCTGCATAGTATTCCATGGTGTGTATGTACCACATTTTCTTTAACCAGTCCCCCATTGATAGGCATTTTGGTTGATTCAATGTCTTTGCTATTGTGAATAGTGCTGTGATGAACATATGCATGCATATATCTTTATATATTTTTTGAGATGGAGTCTCACTCTGTTGCCCAGGCTGGAGTGCAGTGGTGCAATCAGGGCTCACTGCAGCCTTGACCTCCTGGGCTCAGGTGATCCTCCCACCTCAACCTTCTGAGTAGCTGGGACTACAGGAGTGTGCTACCTTGCCTGGCCTTTTTTTTTTTTTTTTTTGGGTAGAGACAGGGTTTTACCATCTTGCCCAGGCTGGTCTCGAACTCCTAGGCTCAAGCAATCCACCTGCCTTGGTCTCCCAAAGTGTCAGGATTACAGGCATGAGCCACCACACCTGGCCGCATGCATGTGTCTTTATGGTAGAATGATTTATATTCTTTTGGGTATATACCCAGTAACGGGATTGCTGGGTCTAATTGTAGCTCTATTTGAGAAATCTCCAAACTACTTTCCACAGCGGTTGAACTAATTTACATTCACACCAGCAGTGTATACACATCCCCTTTCCCCTGCAACCTCACCAGTATCTGTTGTTTTTGACTTTTTAATAGTAGCTATTCTGACAGGTGTGAGATAGTATATCACTGTGGTTCTGATTTACATTTCTCTGATCAGTGATATTAAGCATTATTTTCATATGCTTGTCGTCCACATGCATATCTTCTTTTGAGCAGTGTCTGTCCATAACCTTTGGCTATTTTTTAATGGAGTTGTTTGTTTTTTGCTTGTTAATTTGTTTATATCCCTTATAGATTCTGGATATTCCAATGGTTCTGCAACTACCCCAGAGTAAAAACCAAAGTCATTCCAATGACCTAGGAAGCCCCACATGCTCTGCTCCTTCCCTGATGCCATTCTGTCCTCATCTCCTGCCAGTCTCCCCCTTAGTCAATTCATTTTGGCCACTCTAGTTTATTTACTGTTTCTTGAACACACTGGGTACATTTCTACTTTGGGGACTTCGCACTGACCATTCCTTCTTCCAATGCTCTTTTCCTAGATGTTTGCATGGCTAAGTTACTCTTCTTCTTCAAATCTCTTTTCCAATGTCACCTTCTATATGACCACTGTGTCTAAATACCAATAGGCAACCCCTGCACAATTTCCAATTCCTTGCCCACTGTACTTTTTCTGTCTTTTCTTAGCACTTCTCCCATCTAACGTACCCTATGCTTTACTTAACAT
This sequence comes from Macaca fascicularis, assembly GCF_037993035.2. Lineage (NCBI taxonomy): Eukaryota > Metazoa > Chordata > Mammalia > Primates > Cercopithecidae > Macaca > Macaca fascicularis. The sequence continues at coordinate 21,672,957 of NC_088394.1, forward strand.
GTTTATTGCTTATGGTCAATCTCCCTCTTCTAGAATATAGGCTTCCTAAAGACAGGGATCTTTGTTTTCTTCATTGTTCTATCTCCAGTGCCTATAACAATGCCTGGCATATATTAAGCATTCATTAAGTATTTGTTAAAGGGAAAAATGAACCAAAGGGAAGGAATAACTTCAAAGACCTAGGAGGCAACTTACTAAGTGAGAAAAAAAATCACAGTTCCGGCGAAGTATTTAAACAAAGTTTTTAAAAAAAACTGTTGAAAAAAGGTTTTTTCTTCCAACTTAAAAATGTGGTTTTGTTTCAGTTTACAATCCAAATACACAAATTTTAAGGAAGAGTGAAACGATTTGCCAGCATTGGACCCTCATTCCTTTATGGCAACTGTGGGCAGAGTAGAGAAAAGGTTGCCCTCTTTAGATCAGGCAGACCCTCTCCAGTTTGCTGTGGTACCAACTGAGCTCACTTTCCTCTTAGAATTCTGGTGCCTGGAGATATTTGGGTTTGCTTGTTTTGATACACTTTGCTAACAACTGGAGTGTCTGCGCTCCCATTTGTAAGGAAGGAGTTCCGTTCCTGGGAGCTGGATCTCCCTCTTTGCCTGGGCTCTCTATTCATGTTTCCAGTAATTAGAACCAGGGTGATTGACCATGAAAGATCAGTTCGCAATCATTCCCGAACACATAAAAATACCATGAGTACATGAAATAAAAATGTTACGTACTGGGAACATCGATCAGAAGGATGATGTTTTTGTAGCATTGTTTTTTTTTTTTTTTTTTTTTTGAGACGGAGTCTCGCTCTGTCGCCTAGGCTGGAGTGCAGTGGCGCGATCTCGGCTCACTGCAAGCTCCGCCTCCCGGGTTCACGCCATTCTCTTGCCTCAGCCTCCCGAGTAGCTGGGACTACAGGCGCCCACAACCGCGCCCGGCTAATTTTTTGTATTTTTAGTAGAGACGGGGTTTCACCGTGGTCTCGATCTCCTGACCTTGTGATCCGCCCGCCTCGGCCTCCCAAAGTGCTGGGATTACAGGCGTGAGCCACTGCACCCGGCCTGTAGCATTGTTAATTGGATTTTTACAGTGAGATATTCAGTGGGTTGGGGTTTATCTGATAACACTGTAGTCTGTGACAGCAACTTCTGTGACTCAGCGTGGCTTGAAGGTCAAGGAACTGAGCAGTCTCCTGACCAACAGGCTGGGGAGATCGTTGGGAGTTCTTGTGGGCCAGACTTATCGGTGAGCTGTATGGAGAACACCATCTCTCAGATTTATCCATAATTTTAATGAATGCTGTGTTTGAGATAATGACCCATATCTTGACTTGCACAGAGCCCTGAAAATACTTCTACGAATTGTGTTTTATCTCAAGTACTGCAGCATGCGGCATCCAACATTACCATTGATATCATCTATTGAGAACTCTTTCCCAGGTTCTTTATTAAGGTTTAATTAAATTTTATGTCTTATCAATTAGGATTAATCTACATTTAGTCTGAATTAGAGGGAGCCAATTATAAATAACACCACTTCTCATTTATTCCTGAATACAAAATGAAGGTTTTTAAACTTCCTTTGGAGGAAAAAAATAAAAAACCTCACAACCCCCCTGACTCAAATGTGTCCTTTTAAAGAGTTTTATGCCCAGGAGACCACAAATTCTATTATAATAAAGTGAAAAGATGAGAATTCCCATAGGAAGGTGTTACAGACAGAAATGGGGGTCCAGAGGGAAAGGAGAGGTAATTTCTGTTATGATGTGGGCAGTTGAAGCAAAGAGATTTTCAACTTTAAAGTTTTAACTTGGAACAACGGCAGAAAGAGAAACTGAATTCTCCACGGTTATTGTGACATCTCTGTTTCTAGAAGAGGACAGACCAGCTTGTGCCCTGCGGTTGTGTTCAATGCTGCTAATTAAATATTTCCAATTCTGTTATTTCTGGGCATAAGTTGGATCATACTCCTCCCCTCTCTTCACCTTGGAGTCAAATATGGGCATGGGACTCGTTTGGTCAATGAAATGCAAGAAGAAGGAATATCTGTCAGTTCCATTTGGAAGCTCCCATATGGGTTAGAGTGCAATTTCTCACGTTTTCTTCCTCCTGCTGCAGTGGTCATGGAAACACAATTCAGACAAAAGCCCCATTAACCCAAGATGAGCCAGCCTGCATTGTTTGTGCAACATGAGCAAGAAGTAAACTTTTGTTGTGTTAAGACACTGAGATGTTGAGTTTTTTGTTACTTCAGCATCACGTAGTTTATCCTGCCCTATAGAATCTCTAGGAGCTTTGATTTCTTCTAAGCTTTGGTACTGACTTCATTGGGTTGTTATATAAGGAAGACTAATGAAGTAATTAACAAAAAGTGTTTCATTTAGTGCTGGCACACAAGTACTCAGTAAACATTAGTGCTTCCTATTATTGTTGTTGTAGCTGGGGATGTCTATGTATTATGGCTAAATGATCCTATTTGGGATATTCTGATAGTATGTTCAAAGTTTATTTAAACTCTTAGTATTTCAATGTCTTGCCTTTCCACCTGATCAGAACAGAAGCTTCACATTGAGCACTTTTATTCCTCTCTGCTAATGAGTTTACAAAGCCTTCTACTTCTCAGTTCTATTTACTTCCTTCTTTCTCTTACAGCACTATTGAATAGTCCCATAATATATAGTTTAAGAAAGGGCAAAAAGCCTTATGATAACAGTCCATTTAGGAAGGTACTGTGTTTTCAAATGAGCTTTTGGAGATCTGGCCTCGATAGGCTTTCTGGCAGACCTGTGAATTCAAGGACTCCTTTTCCACAAGTATTCAGAGTAACTTGTGATTTATAACTTGGGCTTCTGTACATTTTCTGGCCTGGACCTCATTTGAGTGTGTCCAGCCAGTATACAATGGTGTAAACCATAAGGTTTGTAGAGACTCAAATTCTTGTTGTGACCAATATAACGGGTACACACTGTGAACTCTTCCCATGAGCTTGGTGCATTATTGAGCCAAGAAACCTCTAGAGGTTGCCTCATAGTAGGAAACCAGAGAGATATCCAGGAACAATGATAAGACCAGTTCAAATTTTACCTGGACCCAGCATTTAGAAAGTCTAGTTCTTATGGATGCAAAGGTCTTGTTCTAGAATCGGGGTGTGATCCCAATATGTGCAAACTCACCACAGTCGGGAAGGTTTTGATTGCAAGTGACAGAAACCCAGCACAAACACCAAAGGAAAATCGTTGGCTCCTGTAACCCTGAAATTTAATGGATAAACCCTTCCACCTTCAAGTATGGCTGTATGTAGTTGTCCAAATGAGGTCATTAGCTCTTTCTCTTCCACCACTCTGACTCGTTTTCTCTGTATCTATTTTCTTTTTTATCAGACTCTATCTACATGGCAGCAAATATGGCATTGGCACCTGTAGGTTGCCATTGCTCTTATTCCAGTGATCCCAGAAAAAAAAGATTGCCTTTTTTTTTTCTTTGATAGTTTCAGGAAAAATACTTGGGAGGGTGCCAGGGCTAGTTTTTCTGTTTCTTTTCTTTTGTAAACTTTTAAGTTCAGGGGTACAAGTGCAGGTTTGCTACCTAGGTAAACTTGTGTCATGGGGATTTGCTGTGGATTATTTAATCATCCAATAATTAAGCCTGGTACCCATTAGTTATTTTTCTGGATCCTCTCCCCCTCCCACCTTCCACTCTCTGAAAGGCCCCAGTGTATGCTGTTCCCCTCTATGTGTCCATGTATTCTCATCATTTAGCTCTCACTTATGAGAACGTGTGGTATTTAGTTTTCTGTTCATGTGTTAGTTTGGTAAGGATAATGGGCTCCAGCTCCACCTATGTGCCTGCAAAGGATATGATCTTGTTTTTTATGGCTGCAGAGTATTCCATGGTGTATATGTACCACATTTTCTTTATCCATCTCTCATTGATGGGCATTAAGGTTGATCTAACCAGGGCTAATTTTTCTAATCCACAAATAACTTCTGCAAATTGAAAAAGACTTAAAAACCCAGTACAGAAATAGATAAAGTATAGGAGTAGGCAATCTTCAGAAGAGTGGAAATGCAAATAGCCAATAAACAAATTATGCTCATTCTTATAGGGGGAGGAGAAATGCAAATAAAAATGAGAATACATTACTTTAGAAATTAATCAATTTGGCCCAAACTGAAATGATTTATTACCGTATATGATTGTATGGAGGAAGAAAAGGCTCTCATACTTTGCTGGTATGAGTAAGAATTGCTTTAACCATTCAAGAAAATTCTGAAAGTAGCTACTGAAATTCAAAATATACTTACTCTTTGACTTAGAAATTTCACTTTTGGCATACAGAAATAAAAGTACCAATTCCATAGAAAAATGTTTATTACTTTACATACCTGATCTTTGCAAAAATCTGGAAACAAAATTAATGTCCAAAAGCAGGGAATTATTGAATAAATTATAATATTTTATGTTTTAGAATTTTATGCAACTGTTGAAAAAAGACATTTCAAGACGCCTCAAAATCTCTCCATATCCTTGAGTATATGGAGAGATGGCTATACTTTCTGGTTAAGTAAAAATCACATTTGTGTAATATCATGCTATTTTTGAAAAAAAAAAATCTTTCATGTGGCTTTTCATGTATGATGTTTGCATGAACTCAGGAAAAACATGGAAAGATACATAGTAAATTGTTGACATTGGTTACTTTGAAGGGAAGGGCGCATGTGACATATACTGCAGCTTGAATTTGAAGGGAAAATTCATTAAAGTTCATATAAAACAGGATAAACTGCACCTGTGTCCTTAAGACAAATTACCGCAATGGACAGGTACAACGTGACATCCTAAATCTTGGGGTAGGCATATGGGGATATGCATATCTTGTCAAGGTCTGTTTCATAGTGTTTAAAGAACTTTATTTTATTTTTTTGAGACAGGGTCTCATTCTGTTGCCCAGGCTGGAGTGCAGTGGTACAATCACAGCTCATTGCAGCCTCAACCTCCCTGGACTCAGGTGATCCTCCCACCTCATCCTCCCAAGTAGCTAGGACTACAGGTGCTCACCATCACACCCCGGCTGATTTAAAAATATTTTTTAGAAATGGAGTCTCATTATGTTGCCCAGGCTGGTCTCAAACTCCTGGTCTCAAGCAATCCTCCTTCCTCAGCCTCTCAAAGCGTTGGGATTACAGGTGTGAACCACCATGCTTGGCCTAAATGAAGAACTGTGGACAAATGAAATTTAACAGAGTTTAACTGAGCAAAGGATAGTTTGAGAATAGGGCAGTCCTCCTTTTCAGAGAGACTCCTGCACTGCCACATGGTTGGAGAGGATTTATGGACAGAAAAGGGAAGTGAGGTGCAGAAACAGCTGGTTTGGTCACAGCTTGGCATTTGCTGTATTTGAACACAGTTTGAACAGCTGGTTGCCTGTGATTGGCCGAAACTCGGTGATTGGCACGAGAGTAGGTTACAGACTGTTGACACATCCGGTTAGGTTACAGTTCACTAAGTGCGGAGAAACCTTAGGCCCAACTTAGAACATGTCAGGAGGGGCTGGGTGCAGTGGCTCACTCCTGTAATCTCAGCACTTTGGGAGGTCGAGGCAGGTGGATCACCTGACGTCAGGAGTTCGAGACCAGCCTGGCCAACATGGTGAAACCCCATCTCTACTAAAAATACAAAAATTAGCTGGGTGTGGTGGCACATGCTTGTAATCCCAGTTACTCCAGAGGCTGAGACAAGAGAATCGCTTGAACCTGGGAGGTGGAGGTTGCAGCGAGCCGAGATTGTGTCATTGCACTCCAGCCTGGGTGACAGAGAGAGGCTCTGTCTCAAAAAAAAAAAAAAATAAATAAATAAATAATAACCAAGATATTACAATGTGACTCTATGTAAAGAAATACAAATGATTCAATGATGCAGATATTTTTAATAAAATATGAATTACAAAAATTGACTTATGAAAAAGTAATGTCTAGAATAAAAAAGTAAATATACAAAAATAAAAAGTGCTTGGGCATGGTGGCTCACACCTATAATCCCAGAAACGTTTTGGGAGGCCGAGGCAGGAGGACTGCTTGAGGCCAGGAGTCTGAGACCATCCTGGGCAACATTGTGAGATCCGGATCTTTACAAAAAATAAAAAACTATCTAGGCTTGGAGGTGTGTACCTGTATTTCCAGCTACTTCGGAGGTTGAGGTGGTAGGATCCCTTGAGCCCAGGAGTTTGAAGATGCAGTGAGCTATGATCACACCGCTGCACTCCAGCCCGGGTGACAGAATAAGATCCCATCTCTTTAAAAAATAAAACAAATAAAAACAAAAAAGTTAAAGTATTTTTAAATGGTAATTTTAAAATAGCCTCCTTAAACAGATTTTTCTAATGTATTTTTTTCTCTGCAAATTTTCTAGTAACAAATTTATTCCTATACTCAATGAAAGGTTCCCGATTATAGAAAACCATGGAAAACTTTCTAATTCATTTTACGAGAATGGTACAACCCTGAAATTCAATCTTGAAGAGTTTAGTGGAAAAAAAAAAATAGAACAGAAGACCAAGGCACTAGATGAAAAACTATAAATAAAATAATGGCAAACAGAATTCAATAATACATTAATAGAGTCACTTACCATGACCAAGCAGGATTTAGCCTAGGAATGCAAAGACGTCTGTTTTTTAAATCATTTTATTTAAAAAAAAAAATAGAGTAAATCTTATAGGGTAGAGTGACACTTTTTGTACCCCTCCTGGGTTTTCTTCTCTTCCTTTTTCCATCCCCTATAACTTGCAAAAACCAGAGATAAGTACTATTTTGAAGTTGGTATTTATCTTTCCAATCTATGTTTCATATCCCTACAATTTTTATAAGTATCCATCAATATTTAACTACATATTATCTTGTATGTTCTTTACAATTCCATAAGTGGTTTTATTCTAGGTGTGTTCCTGTGGAACTGGCCTTTGTTCTTTCAGCCTTCTGTTTTTGAGATTATCCACGTTGATACAAGTAGATCTAGCTCATTCATTGTATAAATGTGCTGTCGGGGCATGGTGGCTCATACCTGTAATCCCAGCACTTTGGAAGGTTGAGGTGGGTGGATCACCTGAGGTCAGGAGTTCGAGACCAGCCTGGCCAACATGGTGAAACCCCGTTTCTACTAAAAATACAAAATTTAGCCAGGAGTGATGGTGTGTGCCTTAGTCCCAGCTACTCGGGAGGCCAAGGCAGGAGAATCGCTTGAACCTGGGAGGCGGAGGTTGCAGTGAGCCGAGATCATACGTCTGTCCTCCAGCCTGGGCAACAGAGTGAGACTCTGTCTCAAAAAAAAAAAAAAAGTAACATTATTTATAATTTTTTACACGTAGACCGAATGTTTGGGTCCCTTGCCCCCAAATTGAAATGTTGAAATCCTAACTCCCAGTTTGATAGTTTTAGAAGGTAGATCCTTTGGGAAGTGATTAGGTCACAAGGGTGGAGCCTCATGAATGAAGTCAGTGCCATTACACAAACGACCCCTGGGAGCTTTCTTCCCCTCATTCCCCCATGTGAGGATACAACAAGAAGGTAGCCACCTGCAATCCGGAAGAGAGCCCTCACCAGAACCCAACCATGCTGGCACCCTGATCTCAGACTTCCAGTCCCCAGAACCATGAGCAATACAATTCTGTTGTTTATAAGCTACCCAGTTTATGATATTTTGCTATAGCAGCCTGAACTAAGACAAATTTGGATTGCTTTATTTTTTTCGGTAGCTATTATAAACAATGCTATAACAAACATGGTACAGATTTTTTACACTGACGTGTGAATAAGGTTGTGGCAGTTTACTGTCCTATCAACAGAGTGTGAGAGTTCTTCCATATTCTTATTAACTCTTGTGTGGGATGCGATTTTATTCCCATTTTTATTTGCTTTTCCCTGATTACTAGCGAGGTGGAAATTTTTCCAATGTTTATTGATCCGGAGTACTTCCCATATCCAGAATTGTCTGTCTGTATCCATTGTCTAATTTATACTAGATTAAAAAAAATTCCTTTCCTATTGATTTGTAGGATTTCTTTATATATTCTCAATGCCGACCCAGGACTGTTTAATAACAGGAAATCTATTATTGTATTCTATCAAAGAAAGAGACAAAAATTCTGTATGGTTTAGTCAATAAGTACCAAAAGGCATTCAATAAGCCTGATATCCATTCCTGATAAAAAGCTCTCTGAAAATTTGAGATAGAAACATGATAAAAATATCTCTTTTAAATCAAAGTACACATCAGACTTGAAGAAACATCAGATATATTCCAATGAGAGACAAGAAATATTCACTATTATGGATTGAATTGCATTTCCCCAAAATTCCCTTTTTTTTTTTTTGAGATGGAGTCTCACTCTGTCACCTTAGCTGGAGTGCAGTGGTGCGATCTAGGGTCACTGCAACCTCCGCCTCCTGGGTTCAGGTGATTCTCCTGCGTCAGCCTCCTGAGTAGCTGGGATTACAGGTGATTGGCATCATGCCCAGCTAATTTTTGTACTTTTAGTAGAGACAGGGTTTAGCCATGTTGGCAAGGGTGGTCTTGAACTCCTGACCTCAGGCGATCCACCTGCCTTGGCCTCCTGAAGTGCTGGGATTACAGGCGTGAGCCACGACGCCCGACCCATTTCTCCAAAATTCTTATGTTGAAGTCCTAACCCCAAATGCCTCTGAATATGACTAAAGACATTACCTTTAAGGAGGTGACTATGTTAACGTGAGGTCGTTAGGGTGGGTACTAATCCTATATAACTGATGTCCTTATAAAAACAAAATCAGAACACAGACACGTACAGGGGCAAGACCACGTGAAGACACAGGGAGAAGACGGCCATCTGTAAGCCAAGGAGAGAGGCCTCAGAAGAAACCGACCCTGCTGACGGCTTGATGTTAAGCTTCTAGCTTCTAGAACCAGAAGAAAATAAATTTCTGTTGTATAAGCCACCTCGTCTGTGGTACTTCATCAGGCAGCCCTAGTAAACTAATATCCTCATTTACTGATCTAAGTGTGCTGTGATTTTTTGTTTTTTCTTTTGAGACAGGGTCTTGCTCTGTCACCCAGGTTGGAGTGCAGTGGCATGATCTCCACTCACTGTGGCCTCAACCTCCCAGGTTCAAGTGATCTTCCCACCTCAGCCTCCTGAGTAGCTGAGATTACAGGTGCACACTGCTATCCACAGCTATTCTTTATTTTTTAAGAGATGAGGCCTCACTATATTGCTCAGGCTGGTCTTGAATTCCTGGGCTCAAGTGATCCTCCCGCCTCAGCCTCCCAAAGTGCCAGGATTACAGGCCTGAGCCCCCATGCCTAGCCTGCTGTGAAGTTTTTGACCAATGGTGTAAGAGAGAAATAAGAGACAGAACTATGAGAATGAAAGAAACCAATGTATCATTTATAAGTGACATGATTATATGATAAGAATTATAACAATATCAATAAGATAGTTCAGGAAAGTGGTCAGATGTGAGATAAACCTCTGAAAATCAGTAACAAATAAGGAAACTATTATTAAAAGTATTTTGTGCAATAGCAATGAAAAAATAAAATAACCAGACTGTATGTAACATAAAATGTACATGAGAAAAAACTATAAAAATTTACAGAGCAATACAGATGGTTTAAATAAATAAAGAGAGATTTTAGTTGCTTGCATTGGAACGTAAAGAGTTTAGAGATTTAAATTCTTCCAAAATTAGCTGACAGACTCAACATATGGAATTTACTGTTTTTAGTAGCTTAATAAAATAATCCCGTGGTTCAATTAGAACAATTTGAGAAAGGTGGGAACATCAGATATAATGACTTATTTCAAAGCTCTAACAATTAAAACAAGATGGGATGGCTAAAAATTCAAAGCCAGGGAAATGGAACAGATACCTAACCACGTGTTACTTTATTATTATTGTTTTTATTTTTATTATTATTTTTAGACAGAGTCTCACTCTGCCGCCCAGACTGGAGTGCAGTGGCGTGATCTCAGCTCACTGCAACCTCCACCTCCTGGGTTCAAGTGATTCTTCTGCCTCAGCTTCCCAAGTAGCTGGGACTACAGGCATGTACCATTACACCCGGCTACTTTTTGTATTTTTGATAGAGATGAGGTTTCACCACGTTGGCCAGTCTGGTCTTGAACTCGTGACCTCAAGTGATCTGCCCCCCTCAGCCTCCCAAAATGCTGGGATTACAGGCATGAGCTACCGTGCATCACCACTATGTTACTTTACCTATCAGCAAAAGTAGAAAATAAGGAATAAATAATGCAAAGATAACATTTTATTATTATTATTATTGAGACAGGATCTTGCTCTGTCTTACTATTATTATTATTGAGACAGGCTCTCGCTGTCACCCAGGCTGGAGTGCAGTGCAGACCACGGCTCAATGCAGTCTCAGTTTCCTTGTGTTCAGCCTCCCAAGTAGCTGGGACTACAGGCTTGTGCAGTTATGCCTGCCTAATTTTTGTTTTTTGTTTTTCTGTAGAGACGAGGTCTTGTTATGTTGCCCAGGTTGGACTCCAACTCCTGGCCTTAAGCGATCCTCCTGCCTTAGCCTCCTCAAGTGCTGGGGTTACAGGCATGAGCCACCATGCCTGACACAAAGATAATATTTAAAAAATCAAAGAGCAAGTGGAACTTGGAACAAAGGAGCAACATAGAGCAAATAAGGCCAGAACAGGCTGTGAATACAGTTGCTGGACAGTTAGAGGAATCTACAGTACCTGCCTCTGACCCTCATCTTCCCTTTGCATCTATTCCTGTTGACTTTGGGGCAGGGCTGTGGGATGGTCACCCTAGGTACTCCATCCTTATTTCTCCTCCAGCTGGCTGCATAGAATTTCTATAAGGGCCCCTCATGGAAAGGCTTCGTGCAATAAAAGTCACACTTGAGATGAGTGTTTCATAAAACTCATGCAGCTCAGGGCCCTATGGTTGCCCGTACATAGCACGAGTACTTCTTAAGAAATCACATGTGGGTGTGTGCTCCTGGGTGAGTGCTCCCCAGGTAAGTCCACTGGCTCATTCTCTGAGGTAGCAGACCTGGTGTAGGAGGCACAAGTTTCCCAGGAGTCTTGCTTGTGATGGCCTAGGCTTCACCTTACCCCTCCTCTCAGCAACAGAGCAGGACAAGAAGGAAGGATGCCAGTTGGGGCCGGGTGTGGTGGCTCACGCCTGTAATCCCAGCATTTTGGGAGGCCAAGGTAGGTGGATCACTTGAGGTCACGAGTTCGAGACCAGCCTGGCCAACATGGTGAAACCCCGTCTCTACTAAAAATGCAAAAATTAGCCAGGTGTGGTGGCACGTGCCTGTAGTCCCAGCTATTCAGGAGGCTGAGGCAGGAGAATTGGTTCAACCCAGGAGGCAGAGATTGCAGTGAGACTGTGTCTCAAAAAAAAAAAAAAAAGGAAGGATGCCAGGGGTCTTTGCAAGCTGGCTGTGGGAGTGGGAGGATCCCGGGAGTCCCACTCAACCATCTGGAATAGGTCTCCAACTTGTGAGTGGGGTGGATGGTATAGAAACGTCCTGAAGGAGTAGGAGGAGGAGTTATGAGGAAGCGCTCCCTGTGCAATGTATGTTCTAGAACAGGAATTGGCAAACTTCTTCTGTAAAGGGACAGACAGTAAATATTTTAGGCTCTGTGGGCCATCTGGTCTCTTTTGGCGAGGACTCAGCCCTGCCCTTGGAGTGGGAAAACAGCCATAGGCAGTAGGTAAACAAATGGTCATGTTTTATGTTCCAATAAAACTTTATTTACAAAAACAAGGGCAGGTGGGATTTTGCCCACAGGCCATCGTTTGCAGATCTCTGGTTTTAGAACTGGGTTTCATAGTTAGACCCATCTCCACTGCTTCCTTGTAAGTCATTGGCAAATATTTCTGGGATTCTATTTCCTCAAGTCTAACGTGGGGGTGGTAATAGGTCTGTCTCCTAATGTTGTGCATAGTAAGTGCTCAAGAAATGGTATCTGTTGTTACTTGGTTGTTAACTTCCTCGTCATGATTATTATTTCTTGTGATGAACAGAAGGCACTCAGGAAAGTCACCCTAGGACAAACACGATCTCCCTTCCTGGCTTAAAAATAAAATGGGAACACTGATTCTACTTAACACTTCTGTCAGTAGGCATGAGTCTCTAACATTTCCAAAACCCTCTAACATCTGTTGGCAGGTCTTTGGATAGACTTAACAGTAAATCTGAATTCCTGAAGGATCCAAACTCATTTTCGTAACTTCAGATTGGAGACTGAACTAGAGATTTTTATGGAACTCAGACAGGTCAGGACTTGATGGTGCTTTAGGAGAGTAAGTCATTGTGCCCGTAAATCATATTTGACTTCTAGTTTCACAGTGTGGTGAGACGATCTTTCTGCACTTGGGCTAAATTTCTTTCTCGCCGGGCAGTCATTTGTTGCTGGACACTCAGGAAGGAACATACATTTTCCTTTTACCTCTCTGTGTGCTACTCTAACATCCCCAAGTCCCTGCTCTGGGGACTGCCTGTGTGGCGACTCTGTTTGTCACTGTCAGGACCCAACATGCGGTCTCTGGAAAGCTGGCTTTTATTTGATCAAAGGGCCTCTGGCACTAAGATGTCCAAAATATTTTATTTGATTTTTTCAGAGCCAATATATCAGAGTCTGAGATATATCTTGCAGCCATCTCCTTACCTATATACCTACTGCCTTGATAGAGGCCATCGTGTTGCCTTCCTGGATTATTTTCACAGCCTCCAGACTGAACTCTATGCTTCTGCTCTTACGGGTCCTCACCACAGCCTCCCCACCGCCCCCATCATCACAGAGCAGCCAAAGTGGTCTTGGAAACTGAAGATCAGATTACATTAAAACTTTTTAATGGGGATGGGCATGGTGGCTCACGCCTGTAATCCCAGCACTTTGGGGAGCCAAGAAAGGAGGATCGCTTGAGGCCAGGAGTTTGAAACAAGCCTGGGCGACATAGTGAGACCCCATCTCTCATAAAAAATTTAAAAAAAATTAAAAGATTAGCTGGGCATAGTGGTGCTTGCTGGTAGTCCTAGCTACTTGGGAGGCTGAGGCAGGAGTCTGCAGTGAACTATGATCGTTCCACTGCACTACAGCCTAGACAACAGAGTTAGATCCCGTCTACAAAAGCAAAAACAAACAAAAACCAAAAATACTTTCTTTTTCTTTTTCTTTTTTTTTTTTGAGATGGAGTCTCACTCTGTCACCCAGGCTGGAGTGCAGTGGCATGATCTCGGCTCACTGCAACCTCTGCCTCCTGGGTTCAAGCAATTCTCCTGCCTTAGCCTCCTGAGTAGCTAGGATTACAGGTGCGCACCACCATGCCCGGCTAATTTTTGTATTTTAAATAGAGATGAAGTTTCACCATGTTGGCCAGGCTGGTCTCAAACTCCTGACCTCAAGTGATCCACCCACCTTGGCCTCCCAAAGTGCTGGGATTACAGGTGTGAGCCACCACGCCCTGCCCCACAAAAACTTTTTAATGACTTCCCATAAATCTTAGAATAAAATCCTGACTTCTTATGGAGGGTGGTCCATGAGGGCCTGCATCATCTTGTCCACTTCTTCTACCTCCTGGTGTTCCTGGCCCACTGGGTACCAGCCACATGTGTCCACTTCACATTTCTCAAATAAAAGCCCTCCTGCCTCAGGACTCTGTACATGCTGATCCCTCTGGGGTGACACTTGTGTCAATTTCCTCTTTGTGCTGTGACTTCATGACCACAGACTTAGTGGCTAAAAACAACACAAATTTCTTATCTTCCAGTTCTGTAGGTCAGAAGTCCAAGATGGATCTCCCTGGGCTAAAATCAAGGGGCATTCTTTCTGGAGGCTCTCAGGATGATCTGTTCCCTTGCCTTTTCCAGATGTACAGGCAGCCTGCATGCCTTGGCTCATGGCTGCATCATTCTGACCTCTGCCTCCATCATCACTTCTCCTTCTCTGACCCCTCTGTCTTTCTCCTTCCCTTATTAAGGACCCTTGTGATTATAGTGGAACAACCTAAATCATCCAGGATAATTGCCCACCTCATGATTCTTAATTTAATCACATCTGGAAAGTCTTTACTGCCATGTGAGATTACACGTTCACAGGTTCTGGAGATTGGGATGTGGACATCTCTAGGGGCCCAGTACTGTGTCCACCACTGTGCTCTTGTGAAACAGCTGATCCCTCTCCATCTTCTGGTCTTGATTTAAATGCACCTTCCTTAGAGAGGCTTTTGTGCCAACCCCATCTGCATTGACTTCTCCTGATTTTCTCTTCCATAACACCCTGTTATTTTGCTTTATAGCAATTTCTTCAATAAACATGCCTCTATTAAGTAAGCCCTTTAAAATTAGGTACTCTGTGCCCTAAAGCTGAAGACATCCTTGCTACAAAAACCTTAACAGCCTGCACTTCAGTCCCCTAAGATCCTCTAGTCAGAGGAACCTCCTTCTCTCCACCCAAAAGCTTGGTCCTACCCTGCCCTGATCTCACATAAAATTCTTTCTTCCTTTCCTTCTTTCTTTCCTTCTTTCCTTCCTTCCTTCCTTCCTTCCTTCCTTCCTTCCTTCCTTCCTTCCTTCCTTCCTTCCTTCCTTCCTTCCTTCTTCCTTCCTTCCTTCCTTCCTTCCTTCTTTCCTTCTTTCTTTATCTCTCTTTTCTTTTCTTTTCTTTTCTTTCTTTCTTTCTTTCTTTCTTTCTTTCTTTCTTTCTTTCTTTCTTTCTTTCTTTCTTTCTTTCTTTCTTTCTTTCTTTCTCTCTTTCTCTCTTTCTCTCTTTCTCTCTTTCTCTCTTTCTCTCTTTCTCTCTCTCTTTCTCTCTTTCTCTCTTTCTCTCTGACAGGATCTTACCATGTTACTCATGCTGGAGTGCAGTGGCACAATCATGGCTCACTGCAGCCTCCACCTCCCCAGTTCTAGCATTCCTCCTACTTCAGCCTTCCAAGTAGCTGGGACAACAGGTGCGCATCACCATGCCCAGATAATTTTTTATTTTTTGTAGAGATGGGATCTCACTATGTTACCCAAGCTGGTCTCGAACTTCTGGGCTCTAGCTATTCACCCACCTTGGCCTCCCAAAGTGCTGGGATTATAGGCATGAACCATGCACCTGACCCCAGATAAAATCTTGAGAAGGAGCAGGAGCATCTTAAAGATGATCTTGGCTTACCCCCAAGTCAGTCTTGCCACTGAGCTCCAATGTCCAGTTTGGTTGGGATCTCAGGGGCACAGACTTCTCATGCCTTCTCAGTGGGGCACTGGGCTAGTGGGGGAGAAGATTCAAGAGTAGAGGGGTTTAGCCTGTTGACACGAATATGCCCTGCCACTTACAGCATTACTAGCAGGACTTTATCCTTGTCTGAACCAGCTAATGGCCTGTCTGGATAGAGTGCTTGCATGCACTAAAATTTATGATCTTAATCACAGCTCAGTGAGAATATTTGCGAGCAGAAGACTCTGTGTGTTTTAGGTTGGGCTCCCCAGAAGCAGACCCTGAGAGAAGGATTTGTGTGAAAGTGATTTATTATGAGGGGTTCTCAGAAACACTGGTAGGGGAGTGGGAAATGGGATGGGGAAGAGAAGAAGCCAAGAAGGGTGTGTGATCAAGCAAGGTCCCACGGGAGGACAACTGTGGCTCCGTCCCCAGGGCAACTCCAGGGAGAGTTCAGGCTGCTCCTTGCAATTGTCCCATCAAGGCAAGAGAGCTGGTGTAATGTTTCAGAGACAGGGTCTCGCTCTGTCACCAAGGCTGGACTGCAGTGGTGTGATCATAGCTCACTGCAGCCTCAAACTCCTGAGCTCAAGCAATTCTCTCACCTTAGCCTCCCAAATAGCTGTGACTACAGGCACTCACCACCATGCCCGGCTATTTTTAATTTTCTTTTTTGGTAGAGATGGGGTCTTGCTATGTTGCCCAGGTTGGATTTGAACCCCTGGCCTCAAGCGATCCTCCTGCCTTGGCCTCCCAAAGTGTTGAGATTATGAGCATGAGCCATTCCACTCAGCCAGCTGGCATGCTTCTAAACCTGCCTTCACCACTAATTGGTTAAGGGCTGGCCTCCAAGGGGAATGTAAATTCCCAAGCACTCCAGTCTCAGCACACACAGGCAAAGTGAGAGCAGCCCTCTGCCAACATGTGGGTGCTGGCTAAGAGAAAGCACACCAGGAGCTGTGTGCAGAGCGTGGTCTGCGTGTGTGTGGGCAGAGGCCCCAAGAGCCCTGCTATATGCTCCTATTGCAAGTGGATCCATTAGTTCATTCTGCACACATTCATCCATCTTCAACTCTGTGCCAGGCTCTGGGCATGCAGGCAACAAAGACACAGCCCCAACCCTCATGAAATTTTTACAGCCAAGTAGGGGAGACAGACATTAAGTTTTAAAAAGCCTCCAAAAATGAGGAACTGTGATTGTGAGTAGCACTGTGGATGAGAAGAATGTGCGACCACCTGGGAGGAGACCTCGTCTAGCAGGTGGATGGGGATGAAGCGTCTCCAAACAAGTGATGCTGAGCCAAGAGCTGAAGGATGAGTAAGAGTGAACCAGGCACAAAAGGGAAGAAGGAGCATTACAAGCCTGGGGTGCATGTGCAAGGGTCCTGGGGCAGGAATCCACAGGAGCAACTGAAAGGCCAGTGTGACTGGGGTCCCGAGACCAAGGGGAGAGCAGTAAGTGATGAGCCTGTGGGTTGCTGAGGGGTCATTATTCCCCACTTGCCACCTGATTCCTTTTCGAGCCTGTCCAATGTCGTTCATACCCAGATCTGTGAGCCATTCCTTGCTACGTTCCCTGGAAGCAGAGGGGAAATGGGGACATAGCGAGGATGTTAGGGTGGAAGAGTTTATTTTCAACGGTTCATCTTTTCCCCACTGAAGCTTATAGCTGAAATTAATACATAAATTTACAGCCACAAGTCAGTTGTGATAAATAATCCCAGAAGTGTTCCGATTATTTACATTTTTATGGAATCTTGCCTGAGCAAACCCAGAGAGCGCACCAGGCACTTGAAGAATTATGTCTTGTTCAAAACCAATTTAATAGCAATGGAAAATAAAGCCATCTGTGGGAACTTGTAGAGCAGAGTAGTAATTCTCTGCCAGATGAGCAATATACAAAAAGCACCAAATCAACCCGAGCACACCAAGCATTTGCACAGTTCAAAGGAAAGTAACAACTGCAACTTCAATGAACCGTCGGAAGACATCAGGCCTCAGAGTGTCTTTTGCTTGTGTTTTCGGCAGATGTCAGACAGATGAGGATTCTGCTCACGTAGCAACGTGAGAAGAGTCCCTCATGGTCTCCTTATATATACAGTGGGGCTGACTGGTGAGAGGCTGTACAAAAGGGAAGAAAGATCACATGTTGGAGGGGTTAAGAACATGCGTTTGGGGCCAAAGAGTTGGGAGTTTGCATCTGGGCTCCCCCACTTACTAGCTGGGTGACATAGGGCAAAGCATTGTTTCTAATGTGTAAAAATGGGTGATACACGTGAGTGTTTTTCTCTCCCAGTTCAGCATCCTTTCCAGCTGTGTTAGTCTGCTTTGCATTGCTGTAAAGAAATGCCTGAGTCTGGGGTCTGGGTAATTTACAAGGAGAAGGAGTTTATTTGGGCTCACAGTTTTGCAGGCTGTACAGGAAGTATGGTGCTGGCTTGGAAGCTCAGGAAGCTTCCAATCATGGCGAAAGGCAAAGGGGGAGCCCGTGTGTCACATGGCAACAGAGGGAGCAAGAGAGAGAGGGGGGAGGTGCCAGACTCTTTTAAACAACCAGATCTCATGTGAACTAAGAGCAAGAACTCACTTATTACTGTGAGGCAGGCACCAAGCCATTCATGAGGGAGCCACCCCCATGACCCAAACACATCCCACAAGGTCCCACTCCAACACTGGGGATCACATTTCAACATGAGACTTGGAGGAGACAAATATCCAAACCATATAATCCCCAATATAACAGCATCACGGTTTTCTCTTTTCTCTTGCTTATTTTTTTCATGGTTTATTATTTATTTTTTAACAGCTTTATTGAGGTATAATTTACATACATTAAAATTCACCCGTTTAAAATGTACAGTTCGATGAGTTTTAGCAAATTCATATAATGCCACAATTATCTCTACAATCCAGTTTTAGAAAACTTCCATCACTCCCAAAAGTTTTCTCATTTCCATTTATAGTCAATCCCAACTCCAACCTCCAGCTCTAGGCAACCACCAATGTTGTTACCATCTCTACTGTTTTCCTTTTTCTAGAAATTTCATGTAAATGGAATCATACAATATGTAGTCTTATGTGTCTGTTTTCTTTCACTTAACGTAATGTTTTTGAGATTAATCTATGTTGTTTATTTATTTATTTAGTTTTTGAGACAGGGTCTTGCTCTGTCGCCAGGCTGGAGTGCAGTGGCATGATCTCGGCTCACTGCAACCTCTGCCTCCCAGGTTCAAGTGATTCTCCTGCCTCAGCCTCCTGAGTAGCTGGGACTACAGGCATGCACCATCATGCCCAGCTAATTTTTGTATTTTTAGTAGAGATGGGGTTTCACCATGTTGGCCAGTATGGTCTTGATCTCTTGACCTCGTGATCCACCTGCTTTGGTCTCCCGAAGAGCTGGGATTACAGGCATGAGCCACCACACCTGGCCGATCTATGTTGTTTTAAGTATGAATAGTTTGTTCTTTTTTGTTTCTTTATGTATACACCACATTTTGTTTACCCATTTACTAACTGATGGATTTGGATGAATTTGAATTTGGATTGTCCACTTTTTTTGGCTGTTATGAATAATGCTGCTTTGAGCAATTGGATATATGTCTTTGTGCTGATATATCTCTGCCTATGAATCTTGAGTAGATACTGATGAGTGGAATTGTTGCATATATGGTACATAACTTAAGAAACTGCCCAACTGGTTTCAAAAGTGGCTGCACAATTTTACATTCCTACCATCAATATATGAGGATTACAGTTACTCCATGTCCTTACTAACATGTTGAATTGTTGGCCTTTTCTATCTAACCATTCCATTAAGTGTGTCATGGCATTTCATTGTGGCTTAAATTTGCATTTCTGCAATAGCTAATGGTATGGAGCAAGTTTTTATATGCTTATTATTCATTGGTATATCTTCTTTGGTGAACGGTCTTTCATTTATTTAAAAAATTGGGTTATCTATCTTCATATTATTGAGTGCAAGCATTCACTGTGTTCCATACAGGTTCTTTATGCATTTTGCAAATATTTTCTTCCAGTCTGTGGTTTGTCTTTTCATTTTTCTTAGTGGTATCTTTTAAAGGGTAAAAATGTTAAATCCTGATGAAATCTAACTTGTCAATTTTTTTCTTTCATGAATTGTACTTTTTAGGGTTATTTCTAAGAAATGTTTGCCTAGCCCAAAGTCACAGGAGTTTTCCTCCTAGCCCAAGGTCACACAAGTTTTCCTCCTATATTTTCTACTATATGTTTTATAGTTTTAGCTCTTATATTTAGGTTTCTGATCAATTTTGAGTATTTTGAGTTAATTTTTGTGTGTGAGGTAAGGACCTAAGTTCTTTTTTTTTTTTTTAACAGGGTCTTGCTCTGTTGCCCAGGCTGGAGTGCAGTGGTGCAATCATAGCTCACTGCAGCTTCAGACTCCTGGGCTTAAGCAATCTTCCTGCCTCAGCCTCTCCTGAATAGCCGGTGCTACAGATATGCAACACCACCAGGCTCAGCTAATTAAAAAAAAAGTTTTTTAGAGATTTTTTTAGGTCTTGCTATGTTGCTCAGGCTGGTCTTGAACTCTTGGCCTCAAGTGATCCTCCCGCCTCAGCAACATATAGGTATCCAACTGTTCTAACACCATGTATTGAAAGATTGCCCTTTTCTTCTTGAATTATCTTGGCCACTTGTTGAAAGTCATTTGATCATTTGTGCGTGGAGTTATTTCTAGACTCTTTTAGTTTCCTTTTGAGGAATAAGCCCTTTTCTATTTGATGCAGATTCATAGGACAGTAATAGGAGAATTGATCTGGGGTTCTCTGAGGCTTTCAACCTAGGATTTGAATCTCTAGCAGAGAGACTTTGTTTATAATGGTGGTTTCCTAGCCACAAAACTATCAATGGTAACAGCTAGCACCCATATGGCTCTTACTAAGTGCCCAGCACTCGTGCAAAACACTTTAATTATATTAATTCATTTAATACTTATAATAAAACCATCAGACACATACTATTATTGTCCCCATTTCTGAGGGGAAAACCAAGGCATGCAGGGCCTAAGTAACTTGCCAACCTCAAAATTAATAAGTAGCAGGGCCAGGATTTGAACCCAGGAAGTCTGACTCCAGAACCCATGCCTTTATTTTTTTTAGAGACAGGGGTCTCAGTATGTTGCCCAGGTTGGTTTTGAACTCCTGGGCTCAAGCGATCCTCCTACCTCAGCTTCTTAAATAGCTGGGATTACGGATGAGCCACTATACTCAGTGTGAGCTTATGCTTTTAAACATCAGGCTATCCTGTCTTGGTTATGCTTCCTCTTTTCTACCCTCTGGGGATGCCTTAGTTCCTGTCTTCTCCCAGGCCTGGCCACGGTATAAGCCCATCTTAGAGGATCTGGTCCCAACTTCCTCCCAGGAAATGGTACAGGAGTTGCTGAAGGGGTTTACCTCCTGGGGTAACATTGTCAGATGTACGTTTAAAAAACAACTGTGATTTCCACCACAAAGTGATATTTTCTTCAATTGTATCTTAGTTTGCTAGGGCTGCCATAATGAAATTCCACAGGCTGTGTAGCTTAAAGAACAGAAATTTACTTCTCACAGTTCTGGAGGCTAGAAGTCCAAGATCCAGATGTTGGCAGGTTTGCTTTCTCTTGAGGCCTCTCTCGCTGGGTTGTGGGCGGCACCTTCTTGCTACATCCTTACATGCCCTTTTCTCTGTGCATACCCATGCCTGTGTCTCTTCCTCTTCTTATTAGGACACCAATCCTATTGCATTAGGGCCCCACCCTTATGACTTCATTTAACCTTAAATACCCCTTTGCAGGCCGTATCTCCAAATACAGTCACACTGGGGATTAGGACTTCAGCATATGAATGGGAGGCAATAATTCAGCTGGTAACAAATAGCTACAATTTAATGAAACATTTATTATCTCCTGGGCTCTGCACTAAGTAATTCACATATAGTCTGTCATTTCATCCCCATACTAGCTTTGTAAACTTAGACAACTAACAACCTCTCTGTGCTGAGTTTCCTCATCTGCAAAATGGGGACACAAATAGTACCTGCCTTATAGTGTTGTTATGAGTATTAAATCAATGAATATGTGTAAAGCACCTAGAACAGTGTCTGGTGCAGGGTGTTTGTTAAATAAACCCACACTGTGAAGTTGGTAGAATTCACATCCTCAGATAAGCAAACCAAGCTCATCTGAGGATATGAAGCAAGCACTTTGTCCAAGGTCAACTGGCAGAAACATGTTTAAATGCAGTGCCGTGAGCAAGGTACGGTGGCATACGCCTGTAATCCCAGCACTTTGGGAGACTGAGGAGGGCAGATCACCTGAGGCCAGGAGTTTGAGACCAACCTGGCTGACATGGTGAAATCCCGTCTTTACTGAAAGTACAAAAATTAGCCAGGTGTGGTGACAGATACCTGTAATTCCAGCTACATGGGAGGCTGAGACAAGAGAATTGCTTGAACCCGGGAGTCGGAGGTTGCAGTGAGCCGAGGTCATGCTACTGCACCTGCGCGACAGAGCAAGACTCCGTCTGAAAAAAAAAAAAAAAAAGAAAAGAAAAGAAAAGAAAAAAAAATTCACTGTCATCCTGATCTTTGTAATGGGCTCAGGAAGTGGCCCTAGAGTCCTGGTAGATTCTAGTTTGCGTCTCCAGGGAAGGAGAGACTGACCAATCTTACATTTGGAGAGCAGGACTTAAGAAAAAGCAATCACCAACGGCCATTCTGCTCAAGCAGAACTCGCACTCTGATCCGCTGCAATCCACTGCCTTGAGTGATCGGTAGGGAATTTTTCAGGTGCGGAAGCGGGAATACAGCAGAGATATCTATGCCATGCATTGGGAGAAAGAGCAGGAATTCCAAGTGACTGAAGCGGCAGGTGGCTGGGGGGATGGGGCAGTGAGGAGGCAGGGGCTTGGCAACTGGGGAAGCTGAGCCACAGTTGTACACATTGGGACTTGTCTGTCCTTTGTGTTGTAAGCCACAAGGATGCACTGGAGAGTTTTGTGCAGGATCACTGACTGCATCAGTATCAAGCCACAAAAATGGATTCTGGCCAATTTAAGCCAAAAAAAAAAAAAAAGCTAAAATAGAAATAAAGCTTTTTTGAAAAGCCTGCCTCAAAGATCTAGGCAACAGGAACTAACCGAAAACCCTTTGAGGCACCTTACCACGTTTCTTTCTCTGGAATGGGGCTTGGGGGGCACCTCCAGGCCTGTTCTAGGGAGAGCTAATATGATTGGGCTAGCCTGGGTCACATGACCACGCCTGGGCGGGCAGAGCTTCTTGATTGACAGTCCCACCCGACTGTTCTTAATGAGGGAGGGAGGTTCCCCAGCGTTAGAGTGGGTGCTGTTGCCTGAGGAAGGGGAGTTGTCTAAAACAAGAGGAGAAGCTGCAAGTAGACTACTAGTAACGGGAGCAGACCTGGGAAGCAAACCAGAAAAAGGGACTTTTGTTAGTTTGTCACCAGGACACACTGCCGTTTCATGTGCAATGCGGCTGTGCTTAAAATCGGCCCCCTATGTAATTTCGAGGGTAAACAGAGCTTTTTCAATAGTTAAAAAAAATCTAATGGCAAGAACTAGATACATTTCTGTGTGTTTTATGAAGAAATTTACTATTTTTTTGCGTAGAGAATACTTGAGCAATATATTCACGTAGTTCAGAACTCAACATGATACAAAAATATATACATGTGACAGTTTCATTCACATCCCATTCTCACCCTCAGGCTTATACGTAAGCACTTACTTGTTTCCTATATGCCCTTCGGTGTTTTATTATTATTATTATTTATTTTTTATTCTGCTATAAGTTCAGATGAGTATGTTTGAGTATATGAAGGATTTGTCCTGAATTTCCTTTTTGGACGGTGTTGAGGACCTGAGGAAGCCCAGGGGAAGTTGGAGGTCTATTTTATCAGCCTAGGACCAGCTCTGGGATTCTCCCATTGACCCATTGACAAGGCAGGTACTATTTGTGTCCCCATTTTGCAGATGAGGAAACTCAGCACAGAGAGGTTGTTAGTTGTCTAAGGTTACAAAGCCAGTATGGGGATGAGATGAAAGACTGCATGGGAATTACTTAGCACAGAGCCCAGGAGATAATAAATGTTTCATTAAATTGTAGCTATTTGTTATAGACTAAATTATTGCCCCCCCACATTCATACGCTGAAATCCTAACCCCCAATGTGACTGTATTTGGAGATAGGGCCTGCAAAGGGGTAATTAAGGTTAAATGAAGTCATAAGGGTGGGGCCCTAATCTAACAGGACTGGCGTCCTAATAAGAAGAGGAAGAGACACAGGGATGGGTGTGCACAGAGAAAAGGGCATGTAAGGATGTAGCAAGAGGGTGCTGCCTGCAACCCAGGGAGAGAGGCCTCAAGAGAAAGCAAATCCGCCAACATCTTGATCTTGGACTTGGTCTTTTTTGAGGTCCTGGGTACACTGGAGTCCTCAGCCCCCTGCTGTATTTCTGGAGGAAGGTCTCCGGCTTCCAGGCCTGGGAATAAGTACTCTTATTTCATTGGAATACTCCAGTTCTTCAGGCCTGGGGAATGTAGGAGTTCAGCTTAGTTTTCAGATTCCTCCCAGTCCTCTAGGGCAGGAGTCTGCAAACTGCAGTTGGAGGGCCAAATCCTGTTCATCACTTTTTTTTTTTAAATAAAGTTTTATTGGAACACAGCCACAATAATTTGTTTACATATTACTTGTGGCTGCTTTTGCTTTATAGCAGCAGAGTTGAGTAATTGAGACAGAGATGGTACGGCTTTTGAAATCTAAAATATTTTCTATGTTGTTCTTTATGGAAGTTTGCCAGTCCCTGCTGTGAGAGCTGAAAAGGAAATGAGGACCTTGTCCTGGAAGTACTTCCCAGTGGTTACAGAAACCCTCAGTGGCCCAAAATGAGGAGGCCATCACTACAGAGAAGGAGCAGCTCAGTCTAAAGTCTGGGAGTCATCCTTGTCACCTCCTTTCCTTCATCCTGTCCCCACCCCACATTGGATTCCATAGCAATGCCTATGGATTTTTTTCCTCCAAAGTATTCCTTGATTCTGTCCTCTTCTTTCCATCTCCAGCAGCATCACTGCTTCATCTCTTGCCTGGACCCCTTCAGTCACCTCATGAGCCCCTTTCCTC
The DNA here is from genome assembly GCF_037993035.2 of Macaca fascicularis. Lineage (NCBI taxonomy): Eukaryota > Metazoa > Chordata > Mammalia > Primates > Cercopithecidae > Macaca > Macaca fascicularis. Next base: position 21,697,326 of record NC_088394.1, read on the forward strand.
CTGCTTTCACAGCGAGGCTGTTGCAATCCATTCTCCACCGAGCAGCCAAAGTCATCCTTGCAAGGTGCAGATCTGAAAATCCTTCAATGGCTTCCTGTTGTACTTGGGATAGTGACCCAAAGCACAGTCTGACCTCTGCCCACTTCCCTGGAGCCCTCTTGTGTCATGCCTACCACCAGCTCTCTGTACTCTGGCCACACTGGTGGTGCTGGTTTCCTCCAGAACAGGGCTTTCCCACAGACTATTTACTGTGCCCACATGCTCCCCACTCTTCCTGCTTTTCCAGTGAGCTCCTTCTCGTCCTTCAGGTGTTACCTTGACCATCACTTCCTCTGATAAATCTCTCTTGACCTCCTTTACTGGGTAAATGCCCTCATTACAGGCTGCTGCAGCCCTGTGTCCCCATTCTCCCAAATGGTGTTGAAGTTGCAATTCTATACGTGTGTGTGTGTATGTGTGTGTGTGTGTTTGTTGGTCACCTTCTCCATGAAGGCAGGAACCCACATCTGGCCTTGCTGACCATGGTGTCCCCAGTGCCTAGTATAGTGCTTGGCACGTAGACCCTCCATAAATATTTACCAAATAGATAAATAATGAATCTTACTCCATTCCAGCCATTTCCGAGTGTGGGAGAGATTCTGCTGTGCTCTGCAACTTGCTGAGGTTTTAGGTGCCAAAGTCTCAACTTCATCCCTTGAGAACCACGTTTAACCGAGCGAGTTGGCGGAGCCAACCTAGCCTGGTGTTGATTGAATGCCACTTTGAGATGGCAGCTGCTGAATTTCTTCCAGTCGGTGTCTCCAGCCCCAGACGGGGTGTGCATGAGAAGCTTTTCTCCAGACTGTGTCCTGGAGATCTGTCATATCAAGAGGGATGGATGCTTGTTCCATTTGCTTTTCCAGCTTCTGTGCACCTGGTTCCCACAACCCAACCAGTGAAGATGCTAGTGAGGAAGGCAGACAGGTGTCTCAGTGCCTCCCCCTCCACACCCCCACTAGCTGTTAAGTATTCCACGGCATCCAGAGAGAGAATTTTATTTGTTTTTCTGGACCTAAGCTGCCCCTTGACATAGCTGGTGATTGCTTTTTTTTAAAACCACGAAGGAGAAACTAGGTTTTTTCATACACTGATAAGGTGTCAGGTGACAGAGAGATCAGCATCCCAACACATAAATCTGCAACTAATCCTTAGAAATCAATATTTTTCATTAAGAACCTGTGAGAGTTGGACCATTATGGGGAAAATCTGTTTAGGTTGACACCTTGATGAAGTTATTCAGTTCAGGGGCTTAAGTCATTGAAAGGTAATAAAGAGCACAGAGCAATCTCGGGACTGGTTAGGGGAGAAAACGATGGGACTATTGAGCTTCAGTTCAGTGAAAAATGACCTCCTGATTTATTGGGGAATGATGGGGTGCTGGCCTCTTGGGCAGGCTGGGCCAGACACCATGCACATGGCAGCCTTTCAGTCTCACCCCCTCTCCTCCCTCTGCAGTCACTGCTGTTTATAAGCTGCCTGGCAATAACAAAGTAGTGGGGAAATATTTGGAGGGTCTTGGGAGATTTCCAACATTCTCTAAGTCCCCACCCACATAATGCTCTTTCACATTGGACTTTCTCCAAAGGGAGACTTTCTCCAAAGGGAGTGGAGTCAGGGGAGCCAAGGGTTGAGAAGGATGGAAGGATTGACTGAGCCACCGTCCTCAGAGGTTGTATAAGATCACTACTCAAAATGCCCATTTTGCTGGTCACAAGGAATGGGGGTATTTAATTATTCTAATAGTTTAACAATGAGATTGAATTCACTTTTGTAAAATTGCCTTTATAACCTATTGGATCTGAAAGGACCCAGTTCATTGTCAGAAAGAACCAGGGTTATTTGAAGCCAATCCCTGGTATCGTCAGGATCAAGAAGGTGAGGGTGGCATCAAATATTTCCTTGTGGGTCTCAATTGTTCATAGAGAATCATGCTGGATGGGCTCTAGGAAGTACATTTTCTTGTCTCTCTCTATCTCTTTCTCTTTCTTTCTTTCTTTCTTTCTCTCTTTCTTTCTTTCTTCTTTCTCTTCTTTCTTTATTTCTCCTCCCTCCCTCCCTCTCTCTCTCTCTCCTTCCTTCCTCCCTCCCTCCCTCCCTCTCTCTCTTTCTCTTTCCTTCTTTCCTTTCCTTCTTTCCTTCTTTCCTTCCTTCTTTCCTTCTTTCCTTCCTTCTTTCCTTCTTTTCCTTCCTTCCTTCCTTCCTTCCTTCCTTCCTTCCTTCCTTCCTTCCTTCCTTCCTTCCTTCCCTGTCCATGATCCCAGATCCATCTTTCTCCAGTCCTCTGTAATCAATGCCACATGAGAGCCATTCCTGGTTTTGTCCTGGGAACGGAATGGTGGATTCTCAAATTCTTAGAGTGGATCATTTACAAGACAAACAAATCTCTGTCTTATGACTATTGATTCCCTCTCAGCATAACTTTCATGCATTTATAAGCGCTGGAAGCCACGTGGCATGGAAATATCCCTTTGGTACCTTCTTATAAGGTCAACAGAGTGCTGCAGCACAGTCTTTTGGATCTGATGAAATATGATATGATTTCTGATTTAATGCAGTTGAGAGATGTCCTGTCTGGGTGTGAGGCTGAGGAAGTATTGAAGTGATGAAAGGTACAGAGAGCCCCATTCCACTGAAAAGCCACACTGGCGGCTGGGTGGGATGTGTGTGGGCAATTGCAGTAGGGATAGTAAGAGGAGGGTGGATTCAAGAAAGAGTTAAAAATTCAAATAGATAGGAGTGCTAACAATTTGGATTAGGAATCCGTTCATGTGTTGAGCTTTCACTACCTCCTCATCACTTAGAAAGAGTGGGAGGAAAAAGAAGATAAGAAGAGCCAAGAAGGGAATTCAGATGAATGTCGAGAACTAAGGCACAAATAGAGGAGACTGAGGCACAGTCAGAGAGAGAGGGAAAACCAGAAGGGAGTGGAGTCAGGGGAGCCAAGTGTGGAGAAGGACAGAAGGATTGATTGAGCCACTGTCCTCAGATGTTGTGTAAGATCACTACTCAAAATGCCCATTTTGCTGGGCAAATATGGTGTTTTCTATGACCCTACTCAGAACCGGCTCAGTGCAGTGATGGGAGCCAGAGAGCAGTGGATGGAGGGGTGGGTAGAACTCAACTTCTGGGGCTTCCCTTTTGCTGTGTTCCATAGAGCTAAGTTTCCAGATTTATCACCCTCACAGAGCATGATGTGAATGGCGCCCCTGGAGGTTCTGGTTGGGAGTGGAGTCCCTGAGCATAGACTATACTACTCTTGAGTCTCTTGGCTGAGAAGAGGAGGGAGGAGGCAGTAGCTAGTGGGGAGCATTATTTTTATTATTTTATCTTAATAAAATAATAAAAAATCCCCACTGAGGGGATAGTGGTGGTGAAGAGGCATCCATGACTATTAAAAACAAAGAGGGGCCAGGCGTGGTGGCTCACACCTGTAATCCTAGCACTTTGGGAGGCCAAAGTGGACGGATCGCCTGAAGTCAGGAGTTTGAGACCAGCCTGACCAACATGGTGAAACCTCGTCTCTACTAAAAATAGAGAAAATTAGCCAGGTGCAGTGGCATGAACCTGTAATCCCAGCTACTTGGGAGGCTGAGGCAGGACAGTCACTTGAACCTGGAAGGCAGAAGTTGCGATGATGAGCTGAGATCGTGCCACTGCACACCAGCCTGGATGACAAAGCGAGACTCTGTCTCACACAAACAAACAAACAAACAAAAAACCAAAGAGGGCAGGAAATAAATGAAAGGGTGGGATCTAGAGAAAAAATGGGGAACCTGGCTTTGTGCAGGAGCCACCTCTCTTCCACTGAGCAGCAGGAAAGGGATTAGTGTCCACCCATCCCTAGCTCTTTAATGGAGCTTGTTCCCTGACACAACATACACTGGGATTCTGTTGGGCTCAGTCTTTTTCTAGATCACAGCTGCGGGGCTAGGCCAGCAATTGGGCTCAGTGTTTTTCTAGATTTTCTGGCTTGCCTATATGAACTGTCAGTCTAGCTCTTATTTCCTGGCAGTGCATTCTAACACCTCATTCATTCATTTCTCCATTCAATAAGTATTCATTGAGCACCTACTGTGTTCTAGATACTGTACTAAGCACAGGTGAGTACAAAGCTGAACACGATCCAATTCCTGTCCCCAAGGAGCTTAGAGTTTTGTGAGAGAGGCTGACAAGCAAACAGGAAATTACAGTATCATGTGGTAGGGGCTTTTCTATGGGTAAATCACAGGCACCAGACTCAGTCTTGGAGCAAGAGGCTTCCTGGAAGAAGAGACATCTGAGATTAAAAAGGCGAGTGCAATTTAGCCAAGCCAAGAGGTGGTAGGGATGGTATTTTGGGAGAAGAGCAGTCCAGTGAAAAGGCTCAATGAGTAGAGAAGGTGTGGCACATTGGATGAATGGAATAAGGCCCAAGAGGCTGGACTGTGGATTGAGAGAAGGGAAGTGGCAAGAAGTGAGACTAGGGCAGAGTTTGTTAGCCTTGGGACAATTCACATTTGGTGCTGGGTAACTCTTTGTCACAGAAGTCTGTCCTGCCCACTGTAGGATGCTTAGCATCCCTGGCCTCTTCCTGCTAGATGCCAGTAGTACTCATTCCCTGCTTGTGACCACCAAAAATATCTCCAGGCATTGCCAAATGTCCCTGGCTGGAGGTGGGGGAGCAAAATCACCCCCCACTGAGAACCACTGAATTAGAAAAATCAGGCAGGGATCCTGTCCAAAAGGGTCCTACAAATCATGATAAAGAGTTAGGGCTTTATCTGGGAGACAAGGGGCAGCCCTTGAGGGTTTTCATTATGGGATGGGGGAGGGGTCCCACGAACAAATCCATGACTTAGAAAGATCATCTTGGCTGCAATGATGCAGAGACAGAAGTGAGATCGAAGGCAAGAAGACCACTTTCGAGGCTGCTGCTGTGACCCTGGTGAGAGAGAATGGTGACACGGATCAGGGGACAACACAGGTAGGGAGAGGTGGGTGGAATTGGACTCTCACCCTTGTTCTGGTGGCCCAGTGAGATGTTTTCTTTGGTTTACAAATCTCAGCTTCTCTCTCCCCCTACCCTGTTTCAGGATGTTCCCTGAGTTGGAGACAGTGGTTCTCAACTTTGTGGGCAGTCACCAAGAGTACTAATAACAAGTGCAGTGGTTCAGGCTCCTTGAAGGAGGAAAGGGCCCAGGCCTTGGCATTCTGCCTGGCTTCCCCGGGTGATTCTGATTCCCACCAGCATTTGGAAACCACTGACTTAGGGTATCCATAGCTACAGGCAAGATATATACTGTGGGTCCCCGTCCCACCTGACCTGCAAAATCTGGGATGAATGTCCCATCTGATGCACAAAATCTGGGATAAATGTCCCACCTGACCCACAGAATCTGGAATGAATGTGCTACCTGACCTGTGGAATCTGGGTTGAATGTCCTACCTGACCCATGGAATCTGACATAAATATCTAGCCTACCCTTGGAATCTGGGATAAATGTCCCCTGACCCATGGAACCTGGGATCAACATTTAACCTACCCATGGAATCCGGGATAAATGTCCCACCTGAACCATGGAATCTGGGATAAATATCTAACCTACCCACGGAATCTGGGGTAAAAGTCCCACCTGACCCATGGAATCTGGGATAAATAGCTAACCTACCCACAGAATCTGGGATAAATGTCCCACCTGACTTATGGAATCTGGGATGAATGTCCCACCTGACTTACAGAATCTGGGATAAATGTCCCACCTGACTTATGGAATCTGGGATGAATGTCCCACCTGACTTACAGAATCTGGGATAAATGTCCCACCTGACTTAAGGAATCTGGGATGAATGTCCCACCTGACCCGCGGAATCTGGGATGAATGTCCTTCCCCCAGACGTGGTCTTTTCCAGGCTGCTCAGGGATCATACTGGGAACACTTGTTTCCTGGGCGTCCCTCCTGTCACATATCCGGGAGCAGTGCATGAGGTCTTGGTTGTGAAATTGAGTATCTGCCTCTTGCTGACAGCTCCTGCAGCTCAGGGGATGCCTTGAGGACAGAAGTTGACCATGGACACGTCTGCTGCTCCCATACAAGAGAAATTTGTAGGTGATTCCAAGCCCGGCTTCCTGGCCCTGATGCAGTCATATATCAAAATACAGAGGGGCTGTTTCCAGGGGAACCTAGGCAACAGTAATAACAATAAACAAGAACAGTAGTGATAACAGCAATAGTAAGAACTGCCATTTACAGGGGGCTTACAATGTGTGTACCAGACATTATGCTGAGAACATCGTATATAGTATGTCATTAAATCTTCCCATCAAACTAGAACATAATTACTAGAACGTTACCCACATGCTAGTGATAAGAAAATGGAGGCTCACAGAGGTTAAGAAACTTGCCCGAGTTCATGTAGCTATTAAAAGGTAGAATTAGGAACTCAGGTCTGCCTGACTTGAGCATAAGCTCCTAACCACTGCACAGCCACTATATCCTTTCCCACTTCAGCCCAGCATCCATCTCCAGTAACTTGAGACAGAGAATTTGTGGGTCCTTGTTTCGTTCCTGGGTATATCCATTAGGATCGTGTTTGTTTGTGACAGAAACCCCAAATAAAAGTAGTTTATGCAAGGTAGAATTTTGTCTCCTCTAAAAAGAAGTCCAGAAGTATGCAATTTAGAGCTGGTGTTATGTCCCTTTTACCTTGATGCTCTGTGATTCTCAGCAGACGACTACTACCTCATGATCCAAGATGGCAGCTCACATTAAGCCATCACATCTGCATTCCAGCCAGCGGAAGGGAGGAAGGATCAAAGAAGGCACCATCTTTCCCCGAAGTCACACATATCCCTGGTTACATGTTGTTAGCCAGAATTAGTCACCCAGTAGCAAGAGAATCTGCTCATCAACTAAAAATGAGTGTTCTATTTCTAAGGTAGGCAGAGGAGAAGAAATTAGTGGCAGCTAGTAGTCTCTGCCGGTGGAAGGCTGCTAAGGGTCTAGGCTAGATAATTTTTAAAATTGTTTTATTTTACAACTTTCACTTTTGTGGGTACATAGTAGGTGTATATATTTATGGGGTACATAAGATATTTTGACACAGACATACAATGTGTAATAATCACATCAGGGTAAATGGGGTATGTGTCACCTCAAGTATCTATCCTTTGTATTACAAACAATCCAATTATACTCTTTCAGTATTTTTAAATGTATGGTTAGATTATTATTGGCTGTAGTCAATATACTGTGCTATCAAATACTAGCTGTTATTCATTCTTGCTATTTTTTTTGTAGCCATTAACCATCTTCCCCTCCCGCTATTCCCCACCACCCTTCCCTTCCCAGCCTCTGGTAACCATCATTCTAGGCTAGATAAATGTTTTGGGAGGGTTGCCATATAATTTATCATCGTAAGATGGACACTTTGTGGGAGCAAACGAAAGTACTAAAATACTGAATAAGTATGAATGGGCTTAGATCGGGCATGGGACTGTCCAGGAGAACTGGAATGTAAAATCGCCCTACTGGAGGAATCTGCCTCCTGCATTAGAAATAAGACTGGGTCAAGGTTGTTCTCATTATAAACCTAATAAAGCAACTCCATCCCAGAAGAATGCATATGTCCACTCCCTGGCTGACTGTCAGCACACACATTTTGATTGAGGTTTTTCTCAAAATGCCAACTTGAGGTAATATCTTTGCCTTAGGTGTTTGTCCTCAAAGGGCAGCAACCACCATTGATTTCTGCATGATGTGGCAGCTGTTTAATTCATTCCTTACCTAATTTTCCCTCCAACCCTCTGAGGTCTATGAGTCAGGTGCTATCATCCCCATTTTACATGCATCCACTGAGGCTGGGGATGGTGGGATTAAAAGATGTTCCCAAAGTCACTCAACAAAAAATGGCAGAGCCTGGGTTTGAACTGGTACCTTGTGGATACTGAACACCCTTCTTATAACCACTCTATTATACTTCAGCCCTATCTCAGGCTATCCACTTCCCTGCCTGACCCACTGTACTGCTCGTCTGTCTTTTCCATTCCTGGTTCCATAAGCTGGGCTGCCTCATCACTGGGACAACCATTTGGATCTCCCAGTTGATGTTCCTTAGTTATTCAAACCTCCTCCTTAGCTCCACATCCTCTCCTTTCCTATTCCACTCTGAGCTCTCCACGCCATCTTGGTTTCTATTCATTGGTAGCTCCGTGCTCTTGGGCCCATCATGGAGCTCAGACCAACAGGACCATCTCTGAGGTTTTCCCCACAGTGAGGAAGGATGAAGATAAGACACAAAGAATGAAAGACATAGAGGCAGAGAAGTTTGCTGGTGGAGTGGTGGAAGCTTTAAGCTCTTCCTACTGTTGACCACAACTTTATAGGAGAAAGAGGATGTGGGGTCTTAATAACTCACCTTGAAGATATGGAAGGGGGAGCCGACCAGGAGCACTTGAAAGGATGGCATAGCGGCGTGAGAGCTCTGCAGAGGTTGGAGAGCTTGTATGTAGAGTTGCTTGTATGTGGACTGGGTTTGTGGTGTGGTGTGATTTCCTTTCCTACAGCTCAGTCTCCTCTGGGGTGGGGAAAGAGAAGGCATGGTTGAGGGAAGCCTTGGTGTGTATCCCCTGTGCTATTCTGCCGTAACTCATAGTTAATTTTTCACATGTCTCTCATCTTATCAATTCTTGTATCCCCAGGGTCAGACACAAAGCCTGACACCTGGGAAGGTGTTTCTCCGATGTGAGTGTCTGATGAATGTTTCCTTTCAGCTCTAAACCCTGATGGCCTTTTAAATGTTGAGTATTCCTGTACGCCTTTCATGATCCATCCTCTGTCTCCTTCCCGACCAAATACTCACTCAAAAAAGATGCAGTCTTTTAAAACCAGCTATATTTATTAATAGCCATTAATACATGTGGTCATTTAAAAATTAATCATTCAATAAAGCAATACATCACAACATAAAATAGAAATAACACAAAAAAACAGTGCTTGCTCTTTATTTAACTCTTTTTAACCCAAGGCTGGGTTTTTGTGAGCCAGCTGGGGTCTTTTGTAGCGAAATGTCCACATTTCATTAGGTGTTTGTGACCCCCTGGAAATAGCTTGTAGGTTCCCCTTCCTCTTCCTGCAGATGGCAGCATGGAGTAGTGGTTAAGCCCATGGGCTTTGGAATCAGGTTTTCTGCGTGCAAGTCTTGTCACTGTGATCTACTAGCTGTGTGACCTTGCGCCAGTTACTTAACCTCAGTTTCTCCATCTGAAAAATGGGGAGAATAATAAATACCTATGTCACAGGGTTGTTATTAGATCTTTCATAAAAAGCCTTGAATAGAATTGCTACTTTCCTTTCTGCCACCCAGGTGGGGTGGGAAACTTCTGCTCTTGACGGTCATTTAAATCCTGTGCTCTGGTGAGGTGGCTCACGCCTGTAATCCCAGCACTTTGGGAGGCTGAGACGGGTGGATTTCTTGAGGTCAGGAGTTCGAGACCAGCCTGGCCAACATAGTGAAACCCTATCTCTACTAAAAATACAAAATTGCCAGGCGTGGTGGTGCGTGCCTGTAATCCCAGCTATTCGGGAGGCAGGAGAATTGTTTGAACCCGGGAGGTGGAGCTTGCAGTGAGCTGAGATTGCCTCACCGCACTCCAGCCTGGGCAACAGAGCAAGACTCTGTTTCCAAAAAATAAAAAAATAAAATCCTGTGCTCTGACGACCCAGTGACTGACTTCTTCATAGACAGAAAGAAACTCCTGGCCATCCGACTCTTGGTGGAGAGGAAGGGGTATTGCTTTTTAGTTTTGCTCTCCATGATTTCCAAAGGCAGCAGCATTTCTGAGTGAAAACGAATGCTCGCCTGCTGCTCGCTGGTTCTGTATGTATTGATTAGCGTCACAGGAGTGGGGCTGGGGGTACTGTTCTAGAAACACTCACTTTGATTCCTCAAATAAATCCCCCCTGGGTCCTGCTAGGAAACTAATTGGGAGTTGATTCTGATGAATAAACGTGCTGCCGCCGCCTGAGGAATTGACCACGCCGGCAGATGGCTGGAGCATGAGAAACACTCTGTCGTGGCCTTCTAAGGGGCCCATCAATAATAGATCGGCTCCAGCCCTGGGAGAGGGAGGCATTTCTGCTGCAGGTATGAATTATGGATGCCGTTTAGGGTAATGCGGATCTATCTCAAAGGTTCCGCTCAGTTTATGTGCTAGTAAAAGCGGGCAATTTGCTTGTGTTCCAGCTATAATTTGCGCTACATTAAGGGATCCTCCTTTCCATAATGGATGTGCGGTTGAACGCAGGCGCAGCCAGGCCTCGAGGGCAGGGCCTAGGCAGCCAGCTCAGGAGTACAGCTAGGTGTGATCCTCTGCAGCCCAGTCACAGGGCCCCAGATGTGTTGCTGCGTATGCAAATGGATGCCTTAAACTCTTTCCCAAGGTCCTGGAGAGAAACTGCACTACAGCCTTGCTGTGACGCACCTATCAAATGCAGTTGGTGCACATACCCAGAGAAGCACAAAGGAAAACCTACAGGCTACAGTCTGGACAAAGACACAGCAGTCTTGCAAGAGAAGCCATAGATAGGGTGGTTAAGAGCACAGATTCTGGAGCCAGATTGCTCAGGTCTGAATTCTGGCTTTGCCATTTTCTAGCTATGTAGCCTTTTGCAAATTATGTAGCCTTTCTGTGTCTCAGTTTCCTCCTCTATAAAATAGCAATAATAGCACTAGCCAGTTATATGCTGAAGCCAGAGCAAACACATGAAAGCCAACTGTTTAATTATCAGACACTTTGCAAGCTGGTTGTTAAATACAGCCTTTATTAAAAATTAAATTTTATAAGCTTGCAATTAAAACTAAAGGTAATAAATGCTCCAAACTCGTCAATTCCTAATTATTTTACTCCATTTTACTATTATCTATGCTCTTGAGGCTACTTATGTCTACTGTGTCTGCATGGTGGCAATGATATGTAATATATGTCCCTTTCCAGTGATACATGATGTACATCTTCCCGGTGATGTGTGATAGGCATTTCTTCCCAACGCCAAGATCATGACATTACACTGATAGCTTACAACTGGCCACAGTGGGAGTGTTTACACTAGGGACATTGGCAAGTGCTGCAAATCAAAGCTTTCCCATTGAGAGCTGGTTGTTAAACTTTTAAGAGCCTACCAGTGGTACTGACCTAATAAAGTTGTTTGGAGGACTGAACAGTTAATATGTTTATAAATTGCTTATAACAGAGCCTGGCACAAAGTAAGTGCCATATAAAAATTTGCTGTTATTATTTTCAGAGATTTTTATAATTTTTTCTAGCATAGATCAAGTGGTCACTGTTTGAATGAAGTCCTTCAAGGAACAGCAATCTTTTTCTTTCTTCCTAGCCCCCGTGATCCAACAGCCTGAGAAAAGACATAAAGTTTCCCTTAAAGGCAAGGACACACTGAAATCTAGGGGGAAAATTGGTTTGGGTTCTCCTGAGCTTTTCAAAGTACTTTCTTTGGTGTGAGTTGGTGTGATAGTGGACCGACTTTAGTGAGGAATGGGATTCTGGCTTTATCACTGATCTGAGAAGATTACTTTACCTCTTCAAGTTAGGACTACAGGCCCATGCCACCATGCCTGGGTAATTAATTTTTTTTTTTTTGAGAGATGGGGGTTTCACATTGTTGTCCAGGTTGGTCTTGAACTCCTGGTCTCAAGCAATCCTCCTGCTTTGGCCTCCTCAGTTGTGAAAAGAGGGTAATAACGGCTGCCTCATGGGTTTGGGTGGTAAAGGTGATATAGTTGCCTGAGATCCAATTCTACCTCTAGCACTTGCTGCCCCCAAGACCTTAGAAAAGCTCTCTGATTTCTATAAACCTTAGTTTCCTCTTCTATAAAATTGGAGCAATAATACTTCTGTTTCCTGGTGGCTGGGAGATGAAATGGGGCAATACAATTAAGAAGGTTAGCATTTTACCTGGATATAGGAGATGCTTAATAAATATTAACAGTAACCTTAGCTACTACTTGGCAATGATACCTCTTCCCATCCCTGATAACCTGGGTGGTTTTGGCTGATCTGGCTGGTTGGCTGGGGAAGGCTCCCTTTCTTTCTTCTCTCTTGCAGATCTCTTCCTCCCAAAACTCTGCCTCCCTAAGATGAAGGGCTTGTGACCCTCTCATACTGAGGCTGTGTCCTCTTGGATAGAGTGTGATCAGAAGGGCTTGTGACCTTCTCATACTGAGGCTCTTTCCTCTTGGGTAGAGTGTGATCGAGCAGTGCATCCTTGCTCACACCTGCAAGCAAACGGCTCAGAACTGTTGTGAGGATTAAATGGGACAATGTAGGTGAGGATTAAATGGGATAATGTAGGTGCAGCAGGACCACTCATTAGGAATTTAACATGGCAGAATGGCCTGCTGAGGAACGAGTTGTCTTATTTTCTCAGCTGGATATTCATCAGTGAAGGATGAGACGTTCTTTCTCTTCTCTGGCCCAGGAGGATGGAAGGGTCTTTGTGTCCTTAAGGTTTGAGTTTGTACTGTCTCCTCCTTGGGAAGGGTTAACAGAATTTTTCTTAAGCTGTTGGATCTCAGGAGTCCAGGAAGGAAGAAAGGGTTTTAGCTCCTTAGTGGGGTTTGCTCAAAAGCAGTGTCTGGGTGGTTTTCTCTGAAAAGCCAGATGATAGGGGCAGGGACCTGTGAATCATAGGAGGATATCCTGAGGCCAGGCTCTGAACGGTGGGTGACCCGTGGGTTTGCTGGCCACTACCCTCTCCCAAGTGGGAAACAGAACTTATGGCACCTTTGAATACTCGGTGGGAGGCTAGGCACTGAATGTGACTTGGGGCTTTCCAGGATCACACAAAGAGGAAGTGGGGCTTGGAGATGATTGGGAGAATCTATTTATTTATTTATTTATTTATTTATTTATTTATTTATTTGAGATAGGGTCTTGCTCTGTTGCCCAGGCTAGAGTGCAGTGGCTCAGTCACATAGTTCACTGCAATCTCCAACTCCCGGGCTCAAGCAATCCTGCCTCAGCCTCCTAAGTAACTGGGTCTACAGGAGCACACCACCACACCTGGCTAAATTCTTTTTCTGGAGGCAAGGGTCTCACTTTGTTATCTAGGCTGGTCTCAAACTTCTGGCCTTAAATAATCTTCCTGCTTTGGCCTCCCAAAGTGCTGGGATTACAGGTATGAGCCACCACACCTCACTTGGGAGAGGTCTAATAAACGACTGGTAACTCAACTTTGTGGTAACCTTGTTCTCTTGGGGTATGAGGTTGGGTTTGAACTGGATTATGTTTGGTGCAGACAGAGAAACATGCTATTACTTTCACCTTTCAACTTGAGAGCAGTTCATATTTGTGACTCATGTAATATGCTGGCTTCATAACATAACAGAGGCTCAATAAATGGTTGTTCCCTTCACTCTTCTGTTTATACTTTATTACATCTAATCACAAATCTGGATCCCATAGCACGTTAGAGGTTGAAACCTAGGACTTGAGAGTTCAAATCGTTGATCCACCACTTACTTGGCTGTGTGAACCTTGGGTAAATTCCTTAATCTTCATCAACCTCAGTTATACTATCTGTAGAATGGGGATTAAAAAATAGTGCTGTCTGTGAAAATGAAATGATTTTTGACCCAGTGCCTCAGGTGTAATAAGTACTAAGTAAATGGTGCCTTTAGTTTTGTATGCGCTATGAGTCAAGTGGGACAAAATAAACTCCATTAAACAAGGGAAGAAATGAAGGCACAGAGAGCCAGATGTCTCCCCTGGGGTCAGTAAAGGACTCATGAACCCAACACGTGGCTCTCTTGTGATCCAAGCCAGAAGGGAACATGGTGTTCCTAGTACCGCTCAGAGCCAGGATTCCACCAGCCTGAAAGTTCCATGTTCCCAAAAGCTTTTCAAAGCTATAAATATAGATGCAGCCTTCTGAGAAATGTGCTGGGTCAGGGCTTCTGCCTAAGCAGACAACTTTGGCGGACTTTGGCGCTTTTTCCTGCTTGCCCTGTTCCATGAATCTGTTGTTTTAGTGCACTCTGTGGTTTCTATTTGAGTCTTCCAGAACCACTTTAGACTTAGAGAGGAGACGAGGGTAGGATGCCAACCTCTGGAAAAACACAGACACTGGAAAGACCCAGTTTAATTTAGCCAGAGTTACCACTGAATCTGTTGGGGCAATTGTTTTTAAATTTTAAGTGGTGTATTTTCTTGTTTAGTTATTTTTAGAGCTGATTTTCTGATTATAAATGCATTATGCGGCAATTATGAAAAATATGGAAGACAAAAATCCCATCCTTTTTTTTTTTTTGGAAGGCAAGCAGTTTAGTAAAAACCCAATTTACCTAAATCCCATTGGAGTTTGAAAAAAATACATGCCTTATAGAATTGATAGCTTTTCCAATGAATTAATCAGTAAATCAATTAACCAGAAAATCTTTATTGAGTGCCTTTTGTGTGCTAAGGCAGATTCCTGGATGAGGTAAGAAAATGAAAAGCTCTGAACTAATAAATGTCATCCAGTCCCAGAGGGAGATCAATCCAATGGCAATGCAATTAGTGATCAAGCGATTGGTCCTTAGAGGTGGCAGGAGTTGAGACAATAAACGTGGTATGAACTGGAAGAAAAATGAGCCCCAAGGTGAAGGAAAGGCTTGTTGAAAAAACCCATGGGGAAACATCCTATTTCTTAGGGCACAAGTGAAGGAAAGGTGACCATATCCATCCACCCACTCAGTCACCCACCTGGTTTGTAGAAATTGATCCAGTGATGCATCTAGTTAAAAACTGCATGCAGTTAAAAATTTTTATTACCCTGGCCGGGCGCAGTGGCTCACGCCTGTAACCCCAACACTTTGGGAGGCCAAAGCGGGCAGATAACGAGGTCAAGAGATCAAGACCATCCTGACCAACATGGTGAAACCCCGTCCCTACTGAAAATACAAAAATTAGCTGGGTGTGGTGGTGCACACTTGTAGTCCCAGCTACTCGGGAGGCTGAGGCAGGAGAATCACTTGAACCTGGGAGGCAGAGGTTGCAGTGAGCCGAGATTGAGCCATTGCACTCCAGCCTGGGTGACAGAGAAAGACATTGTTTCCAAAAAAAAAAAAAGAAAAAAGAAAATTACCCTTAAAAAACAGCCTTTTGAGGTATAATTGACATATAATGAACTGCACATATTTAAAGTGTACAATTTGATAAGTTTTGACATAAGTCTACACCAGTGAAACCATTGACACATCAGGATAATGAACTTATGCATCACCCTTAAAAGTTTCCTTGTGGCCCTTTCTAATTCTTTCTACCTACCTTCCCAGACAACCATTGATCTGCTTCTGTT
This sequence comes from Macaca fascicularis, assembly GCF_037993035.2. Lineage (NCBI taxonomy): Eukaryota > Metazoa > Chordata > Mammalia > Primates > Cercopithecidae > Macaca > Macaca fascicularis. Next base: position 21,712,694 of record NC_088394.1, read on the forward strand.
GGTATATATTAGTTTGGATTTCCTACAATTTTATAAAAGTGGAATAATACAGTATTCACTAGTTTTTGTTGAGTTTACTTCACTCCGCATAATTATTTTGAGATCTATCCACATGGTAGCATATATCAATATTTCACTATTTCTATTGCTGAGTAGTATTCCATTGTATGGATATACCACAGTTAGTTTAATTCACCTGTTGTTGAGCATTTGGGTCTTTTACAGTTCTTGGATACTAAAAACAAACTTACTTTTTGTATAAACATGTTACACAATGAGAGGTCAAAGGACAAGCCTGACAAATCTAGTTTCTCAGGAAGAAACATTTAACAGGGACTTACAAACAGGAGCAATGTCTTGGGAAGCCACAGGATGTTGGCTCACTGCATTCACCCTAAAAAACATATTCTTCCTATAGTAAGCTTTTTTGATAAAACATGTGCAGCTAGTCATGTCTCAGACTTTCTTGCAAAACTCTTGACTACTGGATAGGTTAGATAGATGTCTTTATGAAGGGTTATCTAAGCTACAGGAACATCTTGGTAGGCAGGAGTCACACATTGGTCGTCTTGGTGGTTTCTCTTCAAGATGGTGTCACACTCCTGCCATGCAACACGCTGTTTTCCTGCAAGACATATGCTTTCATTTGTTCATGGGTAAACACAGGAGTAGAATGTCTGGTTCGTATTGTAAGTACATGTTTAACTTTTTAAGAAACTGAGAAACCATTTTCTAAAGTGATTGTACCATTTTACATTGCCACTGGCAGTATATAAGAGTTCTATTTTCTTTTTCTTTCTTTCTTTTTTTTTTTTTTTTTGAGATGGGATTTCACTCCTGGGGTCTCACCCAGGAGGCTGGAGTGTAGTGGTGCAATCTTGGTTCACTGTAACCTTGACCTTCTTGGGGTCAAGTGATCCTCCCACTTCAGCCTCCCAAAAGCTGGGGCCACAGGTGCATGCCACCATGCCTGGCCAATTTTTTGTATTAAATATTTTGGGTAGAGACGGGGTTTCACTGTGTTGCTCAGGCTGGTCTTGAACTCCTAAGCTCAAGCAGTTCTGTCACCTTAGCCTTCCAAAGTGCTGGGATTATAGGCATGAGCCGCCGTACCTGGTCAAAAGTTCTATTTTAACCATTCTAATTGGCATAGTAGTGATATGTGATTTTAATTTGCATTTCCCTAAAGATTAATGATTGAGTCTCTTTCCATTACATACGTCCCATCTGTATGTCTCCTTTGGTGAAGTGTCTGTTCAAGTATTTTGGCCATTTAAAAAATTGGCTTGTTTTCTTAAGTTTCGGGAGTTCTTTATATATTTGAGATATAAATTTTTTATAAACTATATGACTGATCAGACATATGGTTCTCTAACTCCGTAGCTTGTCTTATATTCTCTTCACAGTGTCTTTTAAAGAGCAAAAAATTTTTAATTTGATGAAGTCCAGTTTCTCAGTTTGTTCCTTTTTGGGTCATACTTTTGATGATGAATCTAAAAAATCTTTGCCTAGATCAAGATTAAATTTTTCAATGCCCTAAATGTTTTATAATTTTAAGATTTATATTTATATCTACAATCTATTTTGAATTAAGATTTATATATGATGTGAGGTATGGATAGGAGTTCGTTTTTCTTTTGGCATATGGGCATCTAATTTTCTCAGTACATTTTTGAAGCAACTTTAATTTCTCCACTGAATTACCTTTGCATGTTTGTTAAAAATCAGCTGTCCATATATATGGGGTTATTTATGGATTTTTGTATGCTATGTCATTGATCTATTTATCATCTTTTATGCAAGTATTACACTGTCTTGATTATTACAACTTTGTAATAAGTCTTGGATGGTGTTAGCATTACAACATTGTTCCTTTTTTTCCCCCAGAAGTATCTTGGTTATTTTAGGTCCTTTGCAGTACCATATACATTTTAGAATACGACAATTTCTACAAAAAATTCTTCCTGGAGATTTCTGTTTGGATTTCATTGAATCTGTACATCAAGTTGGGAAAATTTACATCATCTTAACAATATTGAGTTTTCTTGAACCTGTAAACATAGGTTCAAGACCAACATTTTATGTATATATGTATGTATGTATGTATGTATTTATTTATTTATTTATTTTGAGATGGAGTCTCTGTTGCCCACGTTGGAGTGCAGTGGTACGATCTGGGCTCACCGCAACCTCTGCCTCCCAGGTTAAAGCGATTCTCTTGCCTCAGCCTCCTGAATAGCTGGGATTACAGGCATGCACCACCACACTCAGCTAATTTTTGTATTTTTAGTAGATACAGGGTTTCACTATGTTGGCCAGGCTGGTCTTGAACTACTGACTTCAAGTAATCCACCTGCCTCGGTCTCCCAAAGTGCTGGGTTTACACACATGAGCCACCATGCCTGGCCTATTTTGGTCTTTAACTTCTCTTGGCAGTAGTTAGTAATTTTCATAGTATAAGTTTTTCACATCTTTTGTCAGATTTATCTCTAAGTATTTAATATTTTTGATGTTATTGTGAATGGTATTGTTCATTAATTTCAATTTCTGGTTGTTTATTGGCATCATATAGATATCTAATAGATTTTTGTATCTTGAGATTGTATCCTGCAACTTCACTAAACTCAATTGTTGGTTCTAGTAGCTTATTTGTTGCTTCTATCAGATATTCTGCATAGATGACCACATCATCTGTGAATAAAGAGAGTTTTACTTCTTTCCTATCTGAATGCCGCTTTTCTCTTTGCACTACTGCACTGGTTAGAACCTTTAGTACAATGTTGAATAGAAAGAGTGATAGTGAACATACTTGTTTTGTTCCTACCCTCAGAGGAAAGCATTTATTCTTTCATTATGGTGTTTGCTGTAGGTTATTTGAAGATGCTACATGGTTCTCTTCAGGTTCTACATTGCTGAAAATTTTTATTAGAAATGAATGTTGTTAAATATTTGCAAATGAGTTTTTTCTGCATCTATTGAGATAATCTGTTTTTCTTTTTTGTTTGTGAATTTGGTAAACTACTTGGTTTGTTTTCGAATGTTAAACCAACCTTGCATTTCTGGGATGAAGCACTACTCATCATAGTATATTATCCTTTTTATGTATTGTTGGATTCAATGTGCTAATACTTTGTTTTGCAGTTTTACATGTATAATCATGAAGAATATCCATCTGCAGCCTTCTTTTTCTGTAATATCCTTATCTGGTTTTAGTGGTAGGGTGATAGTGGTCTTATAGAGTCAATTGGGGAGTATTCTTCCCTGTTCTATTTTCTGGACGACTTTATACATAATTGGAACTTACCAAGTATGTGAGTTTGGGGAAGTCTCTAAACATGCATCTGCAAAATTGAGGAATAACAATGCAATAGTGCCTACATCATAAAACTGTTGTGAGAATTAAATGAGATATTCAATAACTTTTACTGTTGTAATTATTACCATGAGCCAGTGTCTCTGAGACAAGACTAAACTGGAGAATAGGATGGAAAAGGGCCTCAGGAAGGGTGTGGACTGTTTTCTCTCCAGATATGGTCTCATTTGGGCCTTTATGTTCCTTACTCCTTAAGGTCATTGGAAAGAAAAAACTGGCCCCCCTACTTAATCTCTGCCCACATTAATTAACTTCTGCTAGCCTTGTTTTCTTCATTCACATGGAAGGGATATTATTAATAGCAAATATATGTTGGGCACTTTCTAGATGCCAGATACTGTCCTGGGCATTATCCATGTGTCATCACTTAATTTTCACAACAACTTATGAGGTAGGTACTATTATGATCCCCAATTTTGGTGATGGGAAACTGAGGCAGAGAGATGTTAGTAACATTTAAAGTCACACAGCTAATAAATGGCAGAACTGGGATATGAACCCAGGTGGTTTGGCTCTGGTGTGCATTTTCTTACCCCTTCTTTTTTCTTACCTTATAGATGTTGTTGTCATTGGTGGTGGTGGTGTGTGTGCATGTTGATTGAGATAACCTGGAACACATGAAAGATGTCAATAACTGTCACTTCACTTTCCACAAGTTCTACAAAACTCTGGAAGGAATAACACACTGATTATTTTGTCTTCTCTCAACTTCCATCCCCAGGGCAGCCCCAATCCAGGGCTGACTCCAATTAGAAGAGACTCTGTTTCAGCAGAGAGGATAAGCTCTAGTCCCAGAAGAACCCTGACTCTCAGGGTAGAGTGCAATGCCAAGGCCCCGTGGCCCTTTGCTACTCAAAGTGTGGTCCTGGGACCAGCAGCATTAGTATCATCTGGAAGCTTGTTAGAAATATGTGATCTCAGGCTTCACTATGACCTACTGGACCAGAATTTGTATTTTAACAAGACCCCAGGTGATTTGTGTGCACATTAAAGTCTAGGAATCACTGCCCAAAATCAATACTTTTTCTGCTTGATCCTTCCAAGCGGTCACTCATTTGCTGAGGTGATGGGGGTTCACCGAAGCATCCCTTCACAGATGTGATGTTTATATTGAGTACACATTTATCTTCCCTGTGCAGGAGATGCAAAAGTCAAATCCTGTTAGTTGGCCAGATGGGAACTCTGGTAAACTAGAGTGTGCGTGTTCTGTCTAAAAGGGACAGCTACCATTTCACTGCAGTCAACTGCAACATGGAAACACAATCCCAGTGTTTAGATCTTCTGATATTTTCTTTTAAGATGGGTCTCACTCTGTTGCTCAGACTGGAGTGCAGTGGCATGATCACAGCTCACTGCAGCCTCAACTTCCCAGGCTCAAGTGATTCTCCTGCATCAGCCTTCTGAGTAGTTGAGACTGTAGGCATGCACTACCATACCTGGCTTATCAATTTTTTTTTTTTAGTAGAGACAAGATCTTGCTATGTTGCCCAGGCTGGTCTTGAACTCCTGAGCTCGAAAGATCCTCCCACATTGGCCTCCCAATGTGCTAGGATTATAGGTGTGATCCCCACACCTGTTGGGATCTTCTGATATTTTAATCAAAGCTGGAAATGTGGATCTTCATCTGAAATCTCTTATTTGTTAAATGTTAATAACTAATTCAAACTAGTAAAATAACTTTGAGGGCCAAAGAAGCATGTGTGCTGGCCATATTCTCCAAGGGATGCCATCTTGTGACCTCAGACCTAAAAATGACTTTAAAAGAGTGCAGCTTCTCAAATAAATCAAGTATGTATTGTACATGACAGTCTTTTGAATGTTCAGAGGTTTTTGCAAAGCATGCAAGACTTTCCATTACTTGGTTGTCTCTACTGTCAACTACACTCAACCACAAGTATTTAATTGCTGTTTCATCTTCTGAGCTTTGGCATGTATCTGTTCTCTTTGCTTTGACTATCCATTCCCCTTCATCCTTCTGGCTAGCTTTGATTCATCCAAGATGCAAACCAAATTTCACCTCCTCTGTGAATATTTTCTGGTTTCCCTCCATTACAGTTAACCACTAGTGCAGTTCTCCACCCTGGGCCATGTTGTGCTGGAATCATTTGTTTATATCATTGTTTCCCCTATAAATGCTCAGACGTCAGGGACCAAGTCTTATTCCCAACATTTAGAAAGTGTTAGGCACAGAGTAGATGCACTCACTAACTATTGCAGCATAACCAATCACTCCACAACTTAGCAGCCTGAAACAGTAAACATCTATTATCTCAGTTTCTGTGGGTTAGGAATTTGGGCCTGACTTTCCTGGGTATCTCTGGCTTGAGGTTGCTTACCAGGTTGCAATCAGACCTCAAAGTCTCTAACCAGGTTGCAGTCAGAGTATAGGCTGGAGCTGTAGTCTCATGTGAAGGCTCAGCTGGGGAGAATCTGCTTCTAGGCTCCCTCCCGTGGCTTTTGGAAGGTTTCAGTTACCTGTGGGCTGTTGGAGCTGAGGGTCTAGGGTCAAAGTTTCTTGCTGAATGCTGGCCAGAGGACTTCCTCAGTTCTTTGTCACTGGGATCCTTGGACAGCTCACAACATGGCAGCTGGCTTCCCTTGGAGTGAGAGTGAGAGAGTGCTCCAGATGGACGACACCATCTCTTTGTAATCTAATCCCAGAAGTGACGTTCTCCTCTTCTGCATTCTGCTCGCCAGAAGCCAGCCACTAAATAAAGTCCACACACAAGTGGGGAGGGAATTACAGAAGAGTGGGGCTACCAGGAGGCAGGGTGTATTGAGGCCATCCAAGAGGCTGCCTACTAAAATGCCCTCCATGCAGTTATGTGCCGTGGTTACTCAGCCTTGGGATTCAGATTCCCCAGGTTCAAATCTTAGTCCTGTCACTCTCTGAAAGTTTGCTTACCTGTAATGGGCATCAAGGGCTTCTTGACCCATAGAATTGATATGCGGACTGTGTGTAACAGAATGCCTGCCTGCCTCTAAAAAGGTGAGCTATAATTAATGTTGTTTTAAGAAATGATGATGATGATGATGATTTTTTTTTGAGGTGGGTTCTCTCTTTGTCACCCAGGCTGGAGTGCAGTGCCGTGAACATGACTCACTTCAGCCTTGACCTCCTGAACTTAAGTGGCCTCCTGAGTAACTGGGACCACATGTGCATGCCACCATGCCAGGGTAATTTTAAAAATTTTTGTAAAGACAGGGTCTCACCGTATTGCCCAGGCTGATCTTGAACTCCTGGGCTCAAGGAATCCTCCTGTCTTGGGCTCCCTAAGAGTTGGGATTACAGGTGTGAGCCACCATGTCTGGCCAAAGAAATGATTATTGAATGTACCATAAGTATCTAGGTAAGAGAGTGACCATACAAAAAGATGGAAGAAGCATGGCTGGTTATATGCTCAGTTCTCTGAATCACCCCCTCCGACTCAAGTTCCTCATTCCTAAATTTTTTCCTTCCCTTCCTACAAATTAGCTTGATCTTTCCCTGGTGTGCTGGTGTGACTCCTACAATTCTGCCCTGGCCTCCAACTCTAAGTGAGCGCTCCCTATTGTGCTCAGATCCTGTCCTTTTCCCACAGGAGATTGTTTTAACCCTTGCCATTCTTCAAGCCAACAATTCTCCCAACAATTTATTTCTTCCACTCCCACCACTCCAGTGCTCAGTCATTGAGTGCTTCTAGGAAGGGTGGCCTGGCTGGGTTGGATGGCCAGCTCTATTTCAAGTTCATCTTAGCCATCTGGTTATTAAAAAAAAAAAAAAGTAAAAAAAGGCTCTGGGAAGTAGTCTATTTAAACACATATGAGCAGCCGTTCCTCCCTTTCCACCTGCTTTCATCCCTTTCTCAGCAGATGGGCTCATCATCTATTTTATTGAAATAATAATACCCCCAAGTTTTGTTTTGTTTTGTTTTGTTTGAGACAGAGTCTCACTCTGTTGCCCAGGCTGGAGGTGCAGTGGCACGATCTTGGCTCACTGCAACCTCCTCCTCTTTGGTTCAAGTGATTCTCCCGACTCAGCCTCCTGACAAGCTGGGATTACAGACTCGCGCCACCATGCCCGGCTAATTTTCATATTTTTCGTAGAGACAGCGTTTCACCATGTTGCCCAGGCAGGTCTCAAACTCCTGACCTTAAGTGATCCACCAGCTTCGGCCTCCCAAAGTGCTGGGATTACAGACATGAGCCACCGTGCCTGGCCAATACTCCCAAGTTTACTGACCTCTTAACTATGTTAGATGCCAATCTAAGCCCCTTTAATGGATTATCTCCATTGTCACAATAACTCCTATGAAGATAGTACTGGTATTATCCTATTTTACGTGTAAGGAAAGTTAGGCTCAGAGATGTGGAATGATTGGCAAATATCCAAAAATAGAGCTGACATATGAATCCATGTTAACCTGATCCCCAAGTTTAAGCTCTTATCCACTTTTACTGAAAAGCCGGTTGGATTCTTTAGTCCACCTACTTTCTATCTCTGCTTAATGGGCTACAAGATGCCCACTTCACTGAACTTGTTTCTCCTAAGGACCTGCAGGCTATATTGCTGAATGCTCCTCCTCCTCCTTGATCCTGCTTTGGCATTCCAAACTGCTGGGTTTGTGATCCTTTTTGGATCTGTTTGCTAGTTTGTGGGGCTCTGCATGCTCCTGGCTCTCCAACAACCACTTGAACTGCTTACTGACTGGTCGTTTTCATTCCATCCCTTAAATGTCAGCATGTTCTGAGGTTCTGTCTCAGCCTTCCTTGCAGGCTACACATTCTCCCTTGGTGACCTCATGTCCTCTTGTAGCTCCAGAATCATTGCTTCATAAACAATCTCTCTGTTAATTTTTTAGTCCCTGCTTTTATTTGAAGCTTCTGATCTGCATTTCTAACCAGTGGGTGTTCTGGGGGTGCTTCAGAATTAGCTTGACTCAACTCAATGTCATCATTCCCAAAATACTCCCTTCACCCATGTTCCTTAGCCTAGTAGTAAAACCAGTCTATCCAGGCTGGACTTTAATTAACAAATTCTGTTTGTTTCTCCAAAACAGTACCAGCGAGTATTCCTCTGGAAAGACCTCTGTCTCAACTCAGTTTCCCATTATCATTTGACTGGACTATTGTAATAATTTCTTAAGGGTCTTTCTATCTTCAGAATCTTCACTGCTACCCATCTCCAAAGACGTAGACCTATTTATGTTATTTGGCATCTTGAATTTTTCCCACTATATATTTCATAAATACCACATTTCTTGGACTAGCATTCCATGACCTTCTCATATTGCCCAAACTGACTTTGCTAAGTTCATTTAATTATTAAAAGTACTATGTGGGGCTGGGCATAGTGGCTCACTCCTATAATACCAGCACTTTGGGAGGTTGACGCTGGAGGATTACTTGAGCCAGGAGTTTGAGACCAGCCTGGGTAACATGGCGAAACCTCGTCTCCATGAAGAAAAATGCAAAAATTAGCTGGATGCAGTGGCACGCCTGTAGTCCCAGCTACTTAGGAGGCTGAGGTGGGAGGATCGCTGGAGCCCAGGAGTTGGAGGCTGCAGTGAGCTGTGACTGCGCTGCTGCACTACAGCCTGGGCAACAGGACGAGATCCTGTATCAAAAAAATAAATAAATAAAAATAAAGAGCACTATGTGATAATTACTGGTAGAAAAGCTCTTCATTTTTATAGGTTTATCTCACAACCATATAGCATCTGAAATTTCTACTTTAAGTGGTAGATACAATGGATCATAGTGATAGATTCTCCTGCATCAGCCTCCCGAGTAGCTGGAATTATAGGTGCCCACCATGATGTCCAGCTATGATGTTAAGTCATTCTTGTGCTCCTAATATAGGTGTATTATTATTTTGATGAACTGATGGGCTTAATTTTCTAATATTTGTTTACAACTATGTATCTGTATTCATAAGTGAATTTGTCTGTGGCTTTCTGTTTTTGTGCTTTCTTCATCAGGCTTAACTAATAAGGTGATTCTAATTTCATAAAAGTAGTAATATCAAACATGTATGCATGTGGCCCTTAATAGGCACCAGACGCTGTTCTAAGCAGTTTGTAGTTATAAACTCACTTAATCTTCACAACAATCTGTATGAAGTAGAGTTTCCTCATCATTTAACAGAGAAGGGAGTGGAGAAAGGGAGAGAATAAATAACTTGCCCAAGATCACACAGCCAGTATTATAGCCATGACTTGAACAAGGCAGAATGGTTTTAACAGCTTTGTGCAAAGTGCTTTGCTAACTTCTTCGAAGTCACAGTCAACTTGGGGAGTTTCATCTTTTTCTGTAGTCTAAGATAGTTTAATAATATAGGAAGAACTGTCTTTTTTTAAGGCTTGATAAACTTGCATGTAAATCTATGCAAGTGTGGTGATTTTTGAAATGGTAGATCTTGACCTTTCCAATAGTTCGTGTTATTGATCTGTTTAGGTTTTCTTCTTCTTTGGTCAATTACTTACGTTTTAATTTTGTTAGACTTTCTTCAGTTTCCCTTAGATATTTAAATCTGTTGCCATGGTCTTGCACGGATTTGAAGATATTGCTCCATTGTTTTCCAGTTGATATTTGTTGCTAATTAGAAATGTGATGCCAACCAGATTATTGTCTCCCCTATACTTTCTATATTGGTTTCTTTCTTTTTCTTTTTTCTTTTTTTGGCAGAGTTTCACTCTGTTGCCCAGGCTGGAGTGCAGTGGTGTGATCTTGGCTCACTGCAACCTCCACCTCCCCGGTTCAAGCAATTCTCCTACCTCAGCCTCCTGAGTAGCTGGGATTACAGGTATGTGCCACCATGTTTGGGTAATTTTTGTATTTTGTATTTTTTTTAATGGAGTCTAGCTCTTTTGCCCAGGCTGGAGTGCAGTGGCATGATCTCTGCTCACTGCAACCTCTGCCTCCCAGGTTCAAGCGATTCTCCTGCCTCAGCCTACCGAGTAGCTGGGATTACAGGTGCCCACCATGATGCCCAGGTAATTTTTGTGCTTTTAGTAGAGATGGGGTTTCACCATGTTTGTCAGGCTGGTCTTGAACTCTTGACCTCAAGTGATCGGCCCGCCTTGGCCTCCCAGAGTGCTGGGATTACAGGCATGAGCCACTGTGCCCAGCCTATCTCTTAATCTCTATTACTTTCTAGGGCGAATGATACAAACTTGGTCTTCTTTTTAGGGCTCATGCAGGTATTTCCTTAATCAACTTATCCCATAAATCACATGACCTGTTTCAGAGACCAAGTAATTACAAATAAAAGATTCCCCCCAAACCATAGGTTCTTGTTGGCAATGAGCATCAGTTGAGCTCAGATTCGGTAAAAAGTAAAAATGAAAAAAGATCCATAGCTACAGATTTACGTTAGCCTTTTTTCTATGGTTTTTAATACCAAAGGTATTAAATAATTAATTAATTATTAATTGGACCATTAATACCAATGGTCCAAAATACCAATAATGTAAGTATAAACTCTTCCCAATGCAGAAAGACCAGTCTTTCTTGTTTCAAAAGCCAATTTCTCCCTGGTGGGATTTTTTTTTTTAAACAAAATCTAAAGTCCTCTTCCCTTTTAAATATTTCTGACTTGGAAAATTGGTAGGTAGAATAGCTGCTGGCAGCCCAAACACTCAAAATCACTTCTTTGTTCTTTCAACGGTTGCTTTGTTCATTTAAAACACTAACAAACACTGCAAACCATGATGGAGTGCCCCCTGTGTTCCATGTGCTGAGGTCACAGAGATGATAAAGCCTATAGGCCTTGAAATGCCTATAATCATGCACGACTTCCCCCTCCACCTTTCTGTCTCCCACTACCTTCCTCTGGAGCTATTATACATTACTCTCCTCTGAGTTCCTCGAAGCATCTAGATCTCCTTTGAACAAGGCCTTTGCATGGAGAAGTTCTATTTTCTTGAAAAGCCTTTTCCTTTCTTCTGCCATCCAGGCCTCTTTCTTAGGAAAGCCTTTCCTGAGCCTCCAGTACCTGTACACGTTACTCACTGGGCACCCTGTACTTCTCCTTCCAGGCATGTGGCTCAGATGTAATGAACAATGTGAGTAACTGTGGTTTGTTGTCTGTTCCCTCCTGAACCCAAGTTTCACGCAAGCAGAGGCCATTATGTCTTTTTTGCTGCTGTATCTCTAGTGCTTAGCACAAGCCAGACCATTGGTGTTCAATAAATGCTTGACAGGGAAGGAATGTGGCCAGTTTCCCTACCCTTGGGATGTCCCCAGTCCTGTGGGTTTGCCTGTCACCACCTGAGTGACTGTAGATACTTTACCTCCTTCTCTGTGCCTCGGTTTCCCCTTCTGTGAAAGGGATGATAACAGTACTGGTCATAGAGTTGTGGTGGTAATTCAATGAAATAATGCACGTGAGGTTCTTAGAAAGTACGTCATGCATAGGAAGTGCAATGTTCAACCAATCTTAGTAATTATGATGATGATGGCAAATACATAGAGTTCTGTGCATCTGTGAGGAAGAAGCGATATGACTCAACTTTGGGTTGGGTCTGGGAGGATTCACTAACACATACACGTCCAAAAATCTAATCCTGATTCAAAAATCTGAAATCAGAAATGCCCCAAAATCCAAAACTTTTGGAGCACCAACATGATGCCACAAGTGGAAAATTCCACACCTGACCTCAGGGGATGGGAGCACAAAATTACTAAAAATATTGCATAAAATTACAATAAAATATTGTATAAAATTTAAATATTGTATATTTTATCTGATATACAATTGTATCAGGTGTGTATATAAAACAGATGAATTTCATGTTGAGACTTGGGTCCCATTTCCAAGTATCTTAGTATGCATATGCAAATGTTTCAAAGTCTGAATAATCTGGAATTGGAAACAGTTCTGGTCCTAAGCATTTCAGATGGATATTCAACCTGAAACATTGGACTGGGTGGTCAGGGGAAGGCTGCTTTGAGGAGAGGACTTTTGGGCTGAGACCTGAGTGGCAAGAAGGAAGGAACCCTGGTTAGGGCTTGGAGATGAGCCTCCTAGGAAGAGAGGAGAGGAGGTGCTGTGGACTTTATGAGGAACCATGTTGGGTTTGCCCAAGCAATGGCAAGGAGGCCAGTGTGGGTGGAGCAGAGCAAGTGAGCGGGAGAGTGGCAGGAGAGGAGGTCAGGTCAGGTCATTCAAGACCCTTCAGGTCATGGCAAAGAGTTGGGCTCTTATGTTGGAGAGTTTTAAGAAGGGGCATAACACAATCCAAGTTTAAAAGGGTCACTCCGATCACTCTATGAAGATTGCACTGCGGGGACAGGCTTGGAAATGTGAACAGAATATGTCAACCAGAGAAAGGCATTTCACGGGGAGAAAATGGCACAGTCAAAGGCCCTGAGCTGGGAATCAACATAGCTTGTTTTGGGGACTGAGGAATTTCAGGGGGGCAGGAGCTTAATGTGCCTAGAGGAACATGTGTCTGCAAATGTGACCCGGTCCTGCGTTGCAATAGGCCTGAAGGACATTCCAAGGTTTTTGAACGCACTCATGGAGAAAAAGATAGAGATTCTGGCAAGGTATTTAAGCAGGGGATTTATAAGGAGTATCAGTTGCTCAAGATCCAAGCAGAAAAACATAAACCTTTAGATACTTCTAACAGAGGCCATTTAAGGGAGGGAATTAGCTACACAGGTGAAGGAAGAGCTGAGAAACCAACCAGAGCATGTGAAGCAACTCATAGATAATTACCATCAGTAGGAAGCCAGTACCACCATTTGGGCTGGGGGAATGATGAGGGAGGAGGTGGTGTTAGTAGAATCTAGGAGCTGGGGCTGGTCAGTGGGACTAGATTCACTTGGGGACTGTCCAGAAGGACCCATTAGAAACCAGATCTATAATGGGGGCTGTCCAGTAGGCATTAGTAGGAACTAGAACTGCAGTGGGGACTGTCCAGTTGAGCTTAAATCATGGGAAAGATGCAGCAGCTTCCAGAGTCACTGCCTGGTGCACTGAGGCTGGGAGATAAATGCCCTGACTTCTTCCTTTCCCACTGTGACTCTCCCACCCATGCCTCCCATTGGACAAACCCGGTCATAAGTCAGAGATCAGGAAGCCTGAGAAACCCAGCTTGCAGGAGGAGAAGGACAAGCATGGGTCTGTAAGCAGCAGGACATAGCCGGCCCACAGGACCAGGTCTGTTTTCTAGGGAGATCCCAGTAGTGACTGTGTTGGAAGGGCTGGCTGGCCTCAAGGAGTCAAATTGATTTTGAAGGATCCATAATGAGAACAGGGCATGAGCTCTACCGTGAACTTGGGCAAAGGCAGTGGAGATGGAGAGGAGGGGTGGCTTGAAAAGACCTGCCTAAGTCTAGGTGACCACCTGAATGTAGAGAGGGAGAGGGAGGAAGGAGAGCAGGTGTTGGATATTTCATGTTAGGGCAGTTGCACAGAATCCAGGTGCAGAGTGGGAGGAATGATAAGTAAAGAATTCCATTTCAATGTTCTAAGTTTGAGGTTCCTCCAGGTCACCCACATGAAGGGGAAGCCCTTGTGCTTCCCTTCAGCCCTCTGCTTAATGATGATGAGTAACAGTAGATAACATTAATTAGTGCTTGTTATGTGCCAGACATGGCTGTAAGCACTTTATGTGTAATAACTAATTTAATCTTTTCAACACCCTTATGAGGTTGATAATTTTGCTCTCCCCATTTTACTCATGGGGCAACTGAGACACAAAGGGATGGTGATGCCTGACTACACTCACCTAACTTGTAAGGGTGACGATTTAAACCCAGGCAGCCTGGATTCAGCCTCCTAGTGCTGCCATGAGAATTAATTGAGATAATATAGATCCCTTGTTTTTTTTGTTTTGAGACAGGGTCTTACTCTGTCGCTAAGGCTGGAGTAGTGCAGTGGCTGTGATCATAGCTCACTGCAGTCTGGAATTCCTGAGCTCAAGTGATTCTTCCACCTCAGCCTCCCAAGTAGCTCAGACTACAGGCACACGCCACTATGCCCAGCTAAATTTCAAAGTTTTTTTTGTGTAGATATGGGGCCTTGCTATGTTGCCCAGGCTGGTCTTAAACTCCTGGCCTCAAACAATCCTACTGTCTTGGCCTCCCAAAGTGCTAGGATTACAGGTGTGAGTCACCACACCCCGCCACTTGTTTTTGTTTTAATATTATTATTGGAATATGTTAGTGTTTGTGAGAATTTTTGGCCCATACAACTTGACATTTAAGATCATGTTAACATCACACTGAGAGAGGGAGAGGGTGTGAGGATGGAAATAACAGAGTATTAAAAATTTGATAGACTTGAACTGAAATATGGTTACCTTTCTTGACATCTTGCTGATCTGGACAAGTAGACTTGAACTCTTTGGGCCTTAGTTTATTTATTGGTTAAAGAGGGCACAATAACACCTCACTTGGCTGTTGGGAGGGTTCAGCAAGGTTAAGTATGTGCAGTGCCTAGCTTGGTGCATGGTACATAGTAGGTGGGTGGCAATGTAAAGGTCTCCTTTCTTGGGGAAATCTCCTGGTTTAATGGAGCAAGGGAATTTGGGGTCTAATCCAGCCTCACTAGGGACTTGTCTTTGGTGAGTGCCTCCTGCACTTGATCTTAGCTCCTCAACATCAGAGGAGTTGGATGCATCTCCAAGGCTCCAGCTCTGGAATCCCAGTAAGTAACCTGTGATTTCACGTCCCCAACATTCCATCCTGTCAAATGGAAATATAACGTCAACCTCCAAAGCAGACTGAGTGCCGGGGGGCCAGGTAGAGGACACATGGTCTTTGGGAACAGTGGTTTGTCCTCTGAGGGCATGGATTTGACATCATGAGAGCATTCTGAATCTACTCAAGGTGAAGGAAGAAGGCTTGGGGCAGGAGGATCAGTATGGGGATAACATTCGTAGGAGGTTTTTTTTGGCATGGAGTCTTGCTCTGTTGCCCAGGCTGGAGTGCAGTGGCATGATCTCAGCTTAGTGCAAGCTCCACCTCCCAGCTTCAAGCAATTCTCCTGCCTCAGCCTCCTGAGTACCTGGGGTTACAGGTGCACACCACTACTCCCCGCTAATTTTTGTATTTTTAGTAGAGACAGGGTTTTACTATGTTGGCCAGGCTGGTCTCAAACTCCTGACCTCAGGTGATCCACCCACCTCTGCCTCCCAAAGTGCTGGGATTACAGCCATGAGCCACTGCGCCCAGCCACATCTGTAGGAGTTTTAAGCATTTTTGAGAAGAGTGTTCTGTTCATAAAACGTCATATTAATACTCCATTAATTTGGGCATGGGCAAATCAAATTCCTTTTGCTTTCCTTGATTTGCTCATGGAAAAATGATTGAGGACCTATTATGTACCATGCATAGCAAAAGGGGCTGCAGTTACAGCAGCAAACAGGAGTCCTCCTGGATCTTATAGTCTAGTAGGAGCAGCAATGAACAAATCAACACATAAGACAATTCAGCTTGACAAGAAGTGTTATGCAGAAAATGAAATAGAGACAAGGAATGTGTGGTCAGAAAGGAGTGGTCAGGGAGGTCTTTCTGAGAAGGTAACGTCTGAGCTGAGACCTGAACAGTGAGGGGAAGAGAATTCCAGGCAGATGGAACAGCAAGTGCTAAAATCGCAAGGCAGAATAACCTGGAAGGCTGTAATGAAACGGGACTGAGTAGGAGCCAGATTCTTGACGTCTGCTAAGTAGAGTTTTGCTTTTATTCCAGGTGTACTGATCGCCATTGGAATGCTTTTAACATGGAAGTGGCAGTCTAGGTTGAGACTTCATTTACATTTTAAGAGTGCTCAGAAATCCTCGGAAGCTATTTTCTCTGCTGACTTAGGAGAGTTAATTAACTAATATCTGCACAACACTTGATATTCTTGGAGGAACAGAGATACGTTATGATTATTTCCCCGTTGAGGTTTTCTAAATGGAGGTCTGAATACCTGGGATTCCCACCCTTAGGAGACTGAATGAGAATGGCACGCCGTTCCCTGCTAAAACATCTCTTTCTCCTGCCCTGCAGGGAAATCTCACTTCCATTTTTATAAGGCCAAAAAGGGACTTGAAAACAGGGCTAGCTCTGACTCTAATTAATTTCAAAGAAAGTCTTTTACTTTTACTGCCTATAAAGATACTACAAAATAATTTTTGTTTAGATAATCCTTTTCTCTAGAGAGCTCACACAAGGAGTTTGATCTTCTCACCTTGGTGTGAAGTAGGCAGGAAACTTACTACCTTTTAATTTTTACTTTTAAAACAGGCAAAAAAAAAAAAAATTACACAAAAGATTTCCCGGCAACCTAGGGAAATCCAGCTCTTGGAACATCCACCCTTCACTGTATCTCAGATCCTTGTCCCTGACTCCATTTCATTTCTTTTGAGAATTTGGATTTTTGCTGATTTTCATCTAGTTAATCTCTCTCCCTGCCTTTCCTAGTAACAGCTAAAGCTGATGGTGCTCTTGCCCTAAGCCACATACTCTGCATGCATCATCTCATTTAATTGAAAATTTACGGAGGTAAGTTTTGTTGATACCACCAATGTCACAGATGCGGAAACTGAGGCTCACAGGAGCCAAGCAACATCCTGAAATCACATTGTTTGTAAGAGTCAGGGTTGGTGCTTGGACCCAGGCAATTTGACGCCAGAGAGCACATGCTGAAACATTACCATCTATTGCATCCTTAGACTTAAAACCCTAAGAATAACTTGGATGTCTTTGCAGATTCTTCATGTAGTACCATATTCAGGGCACTGAAGGCATACTCTTTATTGTTTATTTACTTGTGTTTTGGGCAGCAATATCATTTTTTTCTTTTTTTAAATGTGAAGTGCTGGAGGTGGGAGGTGGGTGGGTACCAAGTGGAGAAAAAATGCCTTTTATGGATTGTCTGTTAAACCTCGTGAAGTTGGAGCTATGTCTCAGTGCCAGACAACTGTGCCTGCTGACTTAATGGCTCTGAAAGATGACAAGGCTTAAAAAATCGACTGTCACTGCAGCGCTTGGAACAGATTGAAATAGAGCACTTGAGTCATCTGTTAAAGATGCCACTCTGGGCCCCTGTCATGCAATGCCCAGTTAGAGGCAGGAATGCATTTAAAAAAAACTTTGATTCAATTCTGATGCCTAAGGTGCCCTGTCCCAGGTGAGGGGACTGTGGGATGGACACTGCTGCTTGGCAAATACCCCACTTCCAGTAGCTGCTTGAAGCTGAAGGGTGCAGCAGAGTTGCTGTGGTTAGTAAACAGTGATGTTCCCAGTAGAGCTCGCGACAAGGGCTAGGAGATATATACTGTATTGTCTGCAATGCCCCTGTATCTACTCTGCTTGAGATACTCCTATAATCCTTGGCATTCCACATAGCCCGGTGCCCACATGTGTTCCCAATGCTTGTACATCTGTACCCACAGCCCCACCCACACTCAGCCTCCTGCCAGACTATCTCTAACCCAAACTTCACACCAAGCCTTGTCTGGAACTCACCTCCAATGGTATGGAAATTATTAAGAGCACGGGGTTTAGAATCAGAGGAGCTCTAAGTGGAAAGTCCCCACTGTTCCAAAGGTACGTAAAACAAACCCACACAAACTGAAGAACGCCTGATTGCATCGAATCAGGATGTCGGCGGAAGCCAGTACAGCTCAGATGGTATATTTGGGTTCCTTAAGTAGTGTTGTGTAAGGGGTGCAATGTGTGTTTTGTTGAACAAGGTGGATGAGGGCCCCTCAGGAGGTAGAGGTGGGTTTACAGATATGATAGCAGGTAGAGCTGGAGGGCAAATGTATGAGAAGACCAATTGGCTTTGAATCCAGCTCCATTAATTACCAGCTGTGTGACCTTGGACAAGTTACTACTTAACCTCTCTGTCATTCAATTTCCCCACCAGCTCTAAAATGTCGAGATGAATAATAATATCTAAGTTTGGGTTGTCATAAAGATTAGATCAGTCAGAAGTGCAAGTGTCTGGTGCTGTGTTAGTGCTCAGTGAACTTTAGTTAAAAAAGAAAACCAATAAACGGAATGTAGGATCTTATTTTCAACCCGGGAAGATGGAGAGAATTGGTACGAGCAGAGGTAGCTAGAGGATATGGAATAGGAAGTCCCATGAGCTTCTATAGCCATTAGCCTGGGGGAATTGATAACCTTGTCTTATATGAAGTATCATGACCGTTCCAATGGGTACTATTGACCAGAAGGAAAATCTATAATACTGGAAGAGGGAAATGTAGTAGGGAAAATAATATGTTTGTAAAAAGTAATTTATACAAGATTTGATGATTTGGCGGTGCCACTTGAGGAATGTTCTGCATGTTATCTGGGTTTCTACTATGGAAGTATAGTAATATTAGTGGGTTTGAGCAGACAAGTCTTGATTGGAAAGAGAGTTGAAGACTACCATGAGAGGAAGAGGAAGCTCTGGGGAAAATTTCTTTTTATAATCATAAGAATGAGGTAAGCCAAGGACACAGTTGAAGTACATCCATATGGAACAGAAGGCCTGGGTCTTATCAAGTTGTGTGGATACCACTCCTGGATTACAAAGCCCTGCTTCCCATTAATGATATTATACTGACACATGTCACAAGCTAATGAAGAAAATGTTAACCACAGGCAGGACAAAATGTGGACTTGCCTGATCCACTGTGAAAGAGGGTCTGCAGGGAAATTTGGGAGGGGCTCACAGAGAACAATGAGATCACAACAGTGAGAAGGCTAGCATCGTGCATAGTGGATATGGAATGGGCATTCGGTAGAGCATCCTGGAGGGTAGGTTTAACTGGCATCATATTTTGAACCCAAGAGTATAGTAATTTGGGGAAAATTAATAGAAGAGCCCATACATGTACACACACACACACACACACACACAGATATGTAATTAGATATTTTGAGCAACACACTTTTTTGTTTTTTTTTTTCTGAGACAGGGTCTTGCTCTGTTGTCCAGGCTGGAGTGCAGGGGTACAATCACAGCTCACTGCAGCCTCAAACTCCTGGGCCCAAAGTAGCCTCCCATCTCAGCCTCTTGAGTAGCTGGGACTACAGGTTCATGCCACCACCCCTGGCTAAGTTATTTTTTTCTTTAATTTTTAGTAGAGACAGGGTCTTGTTATGTTGGCTAGGCTGTTCTCAAACTCCTGGGCTTCAGTGATCCACCAGCCTCAGCCTCCCTAAGTGCTGGGATTACAGGCATGAGGCACTGTGCCTGGCTGATCAACATACTTTTTAATCAAATATATTTAGTATTTTGTTGAAGCTTCTAGAATCCTGTGGCAGAGAAGTAAAACCATTAGTAAATCCTTGTACTTAATCAGACTTTTAAGCAAGTACATGGGCAATAAACAATAATTTGTGCAAATAGCAATAAGGCCTGGCCGAGTGCGGTGGCTCACGTCTGTAATCCCAGCACTTTGGGAGGCCGAGGCAGGTGGATCACCTGAGGTCAGGAGTTTGAGACCAGCCTGGCAAACATGGTGAAACCCTGTCTCTACTAAAAGCACAAAAATTAGCTGGGTGTAGTGCTGCGTGCCTATAGTCCCAGCTACTTGGGAAGCTGAGGCAGGAGAATTTCTTGAACCTGGGAGGTGGAGGTTGCAGTGAGCCGAGATCACGCCATTGCCCTCCAGCCTGGGTGACAGAATGAGGCTCCATCTCAAAAACAAAACAAAACAAAGCAATAAGGCCTAAATTAAAAACAGTGAAGTTGAGGATGAAGAGAACTTGGATGGAAACAGAATCCAGATTGGAACTTGATAAAACCAGCACTAGGTGATGTTTGTTGAGTCCTGTGCACAGATGAGGCTTTTACATGTATTAATCCTCACAGCATCCCAATGACATGGGAATTGTCCCCAGCATATCCACTAGAGAACCAAGGCACAATAGCTGCCAAGTGGTAGAGTCAGAATTGGAAAAAAAGCCTGGGGGCTGAGTATGCCAACGTCTTATCCTTTACTATTTCTTTTATAGAAACAAAAATCAGAACTGCAGGTGTAAATCATTCATACTTTTGTTGTTTTTGGTTATTTCTTCATTTGGAGTAAAATGTATATAGTTCTCATTCCTTGGCGGAGACTATATAATTCTAAATAAATCTTTTTGTGGTCTTCGTAAAGTCTTGCACTGAAAAATCCCTCCAGGTATAGTAATCGGTGGAAATCTTGGCAGGGTGGACCCTATTTATTCTGCTATTGTAGTGAAAATTCTGTTGCCCAAGCAATATATCTGAACAGCCTACTTCACAGATCCATCAAGATGTCTCAGGCACATCAGATTAATATGTCCAAGGCTGGACTGAAATGTGTTCTGAAGCTTTTTTTTGTTGTTTGTTTTTTTCACAATCGGTGGCACCACTGTCCTTCTGGTCACTCAGGATATGAGCCTGGGATCCTTGATGTCTTCTCTCTCTTTCAATTTCCACCCCTATCTCCAGTTGGGCATCAAGTCATTAGGTGCTAGTTCTTAAATGGCCCTCAGACAGGGCTTTGGTTCCATCCCTACTGCCTCCACCCCAGTTCTGGCCCTCTCAGACTCATGACAATTGCAACAGCCATTTTCTAACTGGTGACCCCACTTGTGTTTTGTCATCTTGTTTTTAATGCTCTTCTTCTTCTTCTTTTTTTTTGAGTCAGGATCTCACTCTGTCACTCAGACTGAAGTGCAGTGGCATGATCACAACTCACTGCAGCCTCCAACTTCTAAGCTCAAGCAATCCTCCTGCCCCAGCCTCTGGAACTACAGGTGCATGCCACCACGCCTGGCTATTTTTTTTTCTTAATATTGTAGAGATGGTACATCTTACTATGTTGCCCAGGTTGGTCTTGAACTCCTGGCCTCAAGCAGTCCTCTGGCCTCAGCCTCCTAAAGTGCTGGGATTACAGGCCTGAGCCACTGCACCTGGCTGATGTTTTCTTTCTTTCTTTTCTTTTTTCTTTTTTTTTTCATTTTATTGTTTTCCTCAATTAACTGTTTTGGTTTCTGTTACCTTTTGAAAAACCTTGGGAGGCTTGCACTTTGATTGTAATCCCATCAATAAATACCTTTAAAATTTTAAAATAAAAATTTAAACCTATAAAACAATCAAAATCAATTTCAGAACCACAATTTAGGGGGTCTTCCTTCTGTAGAAGATAAGAAATTGGTTTTGAGACTTTTCCCTTCCCCAGTCTCTCTGAATTTAATTCCATCACTTTTTTGAATTATTAAAAAAAACATTTGGAGGAAAATCAACCTTGTATCCATACTAAAACAATATTTTAGAGTTATTGTGTCTATTCCACTATGTCCACACTGAAACAGTATTTTGGAGTTATTGCATCTATTCTATTAAACTTGGCTTCAGTACTCACAACATGTTCTTTTTGGCCACTGTTTCCTCATTCTTGAGTGTTTATCTTTGATGGCTATTTCATTTTTCTGGAGTGGGTCTTCAAGAACTTTATTCAGGATGGATCTTTGAATGTCAATGTTTCAGAAAACTCTTTGGTTACTTCTCCCCAGATGACAACTTGGCTGGACATAGAAATCTTTGGTCGTAACTCTTTAGTGCTTTGTAAATAATGCTTCATTATTTTTTCGTTTTACCATTTAGTATTGCAGAATGCAAGTCTGATGCCAACATGATATTTTTCCCTGAATATTTGTTGGTGTTAACTTTTCCCAATAATTTCTACGTGTGGATCTTATTTGCCTAAGCAAAAGTCCAGTCTTCATTTTCAAGCTATCGTCTTCATTTAGATCCAGAATTCCTCTTCTTTTATTTGGTAGTGTGTTTGCTCCTTTTGAGGTTTCTGTTATCTGTTTTTGGGTTTGCTCATACTTTTTGTCACTCTGCTATCTTCTCTGAGTTTAATGAGAGAGGGGAGTGAGTTTTCTCAAGTGTATCTTCACTGATGCTGTCTTCTGTGTGGCCTTCTCTCCTATGCGCAACCTTCAAAGTGGCTTCTAATTAGATTATTGTGCTTTTCATCTTTAGATAATCCTTCCTGACCTACAATTAATTTCTCATTATGACTACATGCTCCAGTTCCATAGATTAAAAAGACTTATTGGATCTTGTTGAGATCACACATCAAATGTTTAAAAGGTGCTTTTCTTTTCCCCTTCCATTCTCTCACCTTTGTCTTCTTCTTCTTCCTCTTTCTTTTTCTCCCTTTTTTTTTTTTTTTTTTTTTTTGGGGGGGGAAGCAAGTTAGTTTTCCTTGACTCTATAGACAGGTTTCCTTCCTTTGAACTGCAAAATGTTTTTCTATGCCTCATACTTCTCTTATTTGTCCAGATGGTTGTAAGAGGAACCTTCCAGTTCACACTTAAAGAGAAAGGCAAAACAAAACTTAAAGGAGTTCAGAAGCTTAGGAGGTATTGAGTCTGGTGGGGAGAGAAGACTTAAGAATAATGGAAGGAACAGAGTCTTTGGCAGACTCCTGTATGGGGCTTTGTCACAGACACTATAAACAAAACCCGGGTCTCTCTATGCTACACCCTGGACCCGGAAGTGTCATGTGTATAACACAAGGTATAAAAGATGGCAGAGGTTTTCCCCAACAATGTAAACAGATCTCACCCAACATGGATCTGCAAAGGAAAGGTTTTACTCCATCAATCCCCAGCTGAGAGTTGGTTCAGCCAGGAAGTCCCGAGTTTGGGTTTTGAAATCCACTCTCCCATCTCTGCTCATCTAGGGAAGCTGGATTCTAAGCTTAGTCTTCGGCCTTTTTAAGTATACTCAAAAATATGTTCAGTGACACTGCTGTAGGTGCCAGGGCTACAGTGATGAGTCTTTGCTCTCAAGGAGATTACAATTTATGGGGTAGTAATTGGATGCTAATCCAAGAATGACACTAATAAATGCAAATAAAGCCTAATTGCAAATTGAGAGTATGTAACTGGAAGTAGGCAGGGGGCTCTGGGATGCTTCCTGGAGGAAGTGATATTTGAGCTGTGATCTGAAGGGTGAGTAGGAATTAAGTGAGCTAAGTGGGTGGGGATGGGGAGGGAAGGGCACACAAGGCAGAGGATGTTTGCATGCTAAGTATTCCTGGTGGGAGGAAGCCGGGACTATTTGAGGAATCTGAATAAACAGCTCCTGTGGTTGGAGTGCAGGTGCGGGAGGAAAGCTGCAGGGTAGGTGGGGAGAGGCAGAGGTCCAGATGCTGTGTCATAGTTATGGGCCCAGGTTTCCTCTTAAGAGCAAGGGGGGGCCCTGGAAGAGCTTCCTTGAAGGAAGGAGCTGGAAGGGAGGAATGACTCATTCAGAATCTGCCTTTTGGGAAAGTTAATTCTAGAATCAGAGACTCTCCTGGCTGGGGTAGCAGGTAATGAGCAGGAGGAAGAATAGATTAAGAAACACCTACCAGCACAAGAGCATCAGCTGTGCCCTTGTAGAAGAGAGTGGTGTTTTTTGTTTTGTTTTGTTTTGTTTTAACTTCCTTTGTGAAAACCAGGTGGTTTGTCCAAGCATGGGTCAGGATAGGTTGGGGAAATTGGTTACTTATTTGGGCTTTTTTTTTTTTTTTCCTTATTATACTTTAAGTTCTAGGGTACATGTGCACAATGTGCAGGTTTGTTACATATGTATACTTGTGCCATGTTGGTGTGCTGCACCCATCCACTCGTCAGCACCCATCAACTCGTCATTTACATCAGGTATAACTCTCAGTGCCATCCCTCCCCCCTCCCCCCCTCCCCATAATAGGCCCCGGTGTATGATGTTCCCCTTCCAGAGTCCAAGCGATCTCATTGTTCAGTTCCCACCTATGAGTGAGAACATGTGGTGTTTGGTTTTCTGTTCTTGTGATAGTTTGCTGAGAATGATGGTTTCCAGCTGTATCCATGTCCCTACAAAGGACACGAACTCATCCTTTTTTATGGCTGCATAGTATTCCATGGTGTATATGTGCCACATTTTCTTAATCTAGTCTGTCACTGATGGACATTTGGGTTGATTCCAAGTCTTTGCTATTGTGAATAGTGCCACAATAAACATACGTGTGCATGTGTCTTTATAGCAGCATGAATTATAATCCTTTGGGTATATACCCAGTAATGGAATGGCTGGGTCATATGGTATTTCTAGTTCTAGATCCTTGAGGAATCATCATACTGTTTTCCACAATGGTTGAACCAGTTTACAATCCCACCAACAGTGTAAAAGTGTTCCTATTTCTCCACATC
The DNA here is from genome assembly GCF_037993035.2 of Macaca fascicularis. NCBI lineage: Eukaryota > Metazoa > Chordata > Mammalia > Primates > Cercopithecidae > Macaca > Macaca fascicularis. The sequence goes on from NC_088394.1 coordinate 21,737,202, forward strand.
TTCTCCAGCACCTGTTGTTTCCTGACTTTTTAATGACTGCCATTCTAACTGGTGTGAGATGGTATCTCATTGTGGTTTTGATTTGCATTTCTCTGATGGCCAGTGATGACGAGCATTTTTTCATGTGCCTGTTGGCTGTATGAATGTCTTCTTTTGAGAAATGGGCTTCTTACTCACCCTTTCTTCGTAGGGTGGGGGAGGACAACCTCCCTGCTGAATCCATGGAGTTGAGTCCATGGGGCTGGTCACAGCCCAAGGAAGCCTGTGCTACAGGTATCACCACCCAAAGGGTTCATTTTGCCTGCTGCCCAGATAGGGCCAATTTCTCAAGACAGGTGAATCACAATAGAGAAAGAGTTTAATTCATGCAGAGTGTGCTGAATAGGAGACTGGGGTTTTATTATTACCCAAATCAGTCTCCCTGAAAATTTGGAGACTGACCAGAGTTTTTAAAGGATGATTTGGTGGATAGGGGTCCAGGGAGTGGGGAGTGCCGATGCCCATTGGTATGGTCAGATGAAATCAGCTGAGCTGAAGCTGTCTTCTTGCGCTGAGTTGGTTTCTGGATGGGGGCCTCAAGACCAGATGAGCCATTTCATCGATCTGGGTGGCACCAGCTAATTCATTGAGTAGAGGGTCTGAAAAATATCTTGAGTACCAATCTTAGGTTTTACAATAGTGATGTTATCCCTAGGAGCAATTGAGGAATTTCAAAATCTTGTGGCCTCCAGCTGTGTGACTCCTAAACCATAGTTTCTAGTCTTGTGACTAATTTGTTACCCTACAAAGGCAGTTTGGTCCCCAAGCAAGAAGGGTGTTTGTTTCGGGAAAGGGCTGCTATACTCTTTGTTTCAAAGTTAAACTATAATAAGTTCAACCCAAAGTTAATTTGGCCTATGCCCAGGAGTGAACAAGGACAGCTTGAAGGTTAGAAGCAAAATGGAGTCAGGTCAGATCTTTTCACTGTCATAATTTTCTCACTGTTAAAGTTTTTGCAAAGGTGGTTTCACAGGAACCAAGCCTCTCACCCTGCCCTTACCTGCAGCCCAAACCCCTCCAACTTAGAAGATACTTCAGGGGCTGGGGGGAGGGTGGATGTTTCTAGCAGGTTCTCCCCATTATGCCCCCGGTACACCACCTTTTCCAGAAGCGTAATGGCATATCAGACTTCAAAGAACTCTTTTAGTCTGGTTTTGTCCACACTGCACTGTGCAGAAATTCCTTGAAACTCCTGCTATGTTACTTGCATCCCATCTGTGTCTTCTATTAACCCCTGGTGATGGAGGAGCTAGAAAGCTGTGCTCACACACACAAAATAGATCTTTTTAAATGAACCTCTAAATAGCCTTTCTCAGACCAGTCTGGGCAACATAGCAAGACTCTTTCTCTACAAAAAATTTTAAAAGATTAGCCAGGCATGGTGTCCTGTGGCTGTAGTTCCAGCTACTCAGGAGGCTGAGGCAGGAGGATCACTTGAGCCTAGGAGTTCAAGGCTGCAGGAAGCCATGATTGTGCCACTGCCCTTCAGTCTGGGCAACAGAGCAAAACTCAAACAACAACAACAACAACAACCAAAAAACACCACCACCACTACCAACAAAAACCTTTCTGAAAAGTAAACCAGTTTACATGGCTCAAAACAATAAGCAAGAATGCCTGCTCTATTCCTTTGCTGGGTATTCTTGGGATGTCTGCTACTTTTTGGGATGAAAATATTGTATCTTCTTTCTTGGATTTGCGCTTCCTTCTGTGAGCTTGCTTGGGAATCCTATTTTCTCTTTCATCAATGTCTGTTCAGGCTACAAAGGGTTAATTTAAAATGAGCTACAACTAATTACACTGGCTCTGGGAGATCTCTGAGCTCATTTCAAGGTAGATCAGAGGTGACTTTTGAAAATGTATTCATTGCTGGGTGGCTTTTGCAGGAGAAATGAAGGAGGGACCTGCTCTTCTTCAGGACTAATTGGTTGGCCATGTGCAATGCGAAAAGTAGTTCTTGGAATCTGTTCTGTTGTCGGTTTTTATTTTTTATTCTATAGCCGAGAGACTTGTTATCTATCACCAGAAAATTTGATAAATTAATGGACTCTGCAAATCAATAAAATAATTAATAGGACATTTCTGGGTGAAAATATTTTTTTTAAATCAGAAGTTAATATGATTGATGACAGGGATTAAGCAGGTGACAGAGTGAGGCCAGCCGGGTCGCGGAAGGGAATAGTCAGGGTGTGACTGAGGAGAATCCGAAAGTGGATTTCCTGATAATGGGATTGCTGGGTTGAATTGCAGCTCTCTTTTAGGTTCTTTGAGATATCCTCACATTGCTTTTCACAATGGCTGAACTAATTTACATTCCCATCAGCAGTGTAGAAGCATTCCCTTTTCTCCATAACCTTGCCAGCATCTGTTATTTTTTGACTTTTTAATAACCATTCTGACTGATCTGAGATGGTATCTCACTGTAGTTTTGATTTGCATTTCTCCAATAATGAGTGATGTTGAACAGTTTTTCATATGCTTAGGAAAATAAATCATTCTACCAGAAAGACAGATGCATGCGTATATTCATCACAGCACTAGCCACAGTAGCAAAGGCAAGGAATCAGCCTAAACGCCCATCAGTGGTAGACTGAATAAAGAGAATGAGGTTTGTATATACCATGGAATATTATGCAGCCATCGAAAAGAATGAGATCATGTCCTTTGCAGCAACATGGTTGGAGCTGGAGGCCGTTGTCCTAAGCAAACTAACACGGAAACAGAAAACCAAATACCACATGTTCTCACTTATAACTGGGAGCTAAATGTTGAGAACACATGAACACAAAGAACAGAACAACAGACACCAGGGCCTACTTGTGGGTGGAGGGTAGGAGGAGGATTAGAATGGAAAAACTATTTATGTGGTACTGTGCTTATTACCTAGATGATGAAATAATCTGTACACCAAATACCCGTGACATTCGATTTACCTATATAACAAACCTGTGGACCAGGCCCGGTGGCTCACGCCTGTAATCCCAGCACTTTGGGAGGCCGAGGTGGGTGGACCATGAGGTCAGGAGTTCGAGACCAGCCTAGCCAACATGGTGTAACCCTGTCTTTTCTAAAAATACTAAAATTAGCTGGGCGTGGTGGTGGGCGCCTGTAATCGCAGCTACTCGGGAGGCTGAGGTGGGAGAATTGCTTGTGAACCCAGGAGGCGGAGGTTGCGGTGAGTCGAGATTGCGCCATTGCACTCCAGACTAGGTGACAAGAGCGAAACTCTGTCTAAAACAAAAAGCAACAAACAAACAAACAAACAAAACCCGTACACAGAACCCTGAACCTAAAATAACACTGTTTTAAAACCGAAAGCATATTTCCTGTCAGCTGCTGCTGACTCTAGCCATGTTGGAATGTAGGCCCACTGTTGTCTTATCTTTCAGTTTTTTCCAATGAAGCTGAAATTCTGGATATTTATGTGAAATTAGTTGGCAGATAAATTCAAAATATGTATGTAGGCTGAACAAAACACACACATTATAGCCCACCAGTTTGCAGCATAGAGTCTAGATTGCAGAGTGAAGAAATTATTATTATTATTATTTTATTTTTATTTTTGGAGACAGAGTCTCACACTATCAACTCACTGCAACCCTCTGCCTCCCAGGTTCAAGCGATTCTCCTGCCTCAGCCTCCCGAGTAGCTGGGACTATAGGCAGCTGCCACCACACTCGGCTAATTTTTGTATTTTTAGTAGAGATGGGATTTCACCACGTTGGCCAGGCTGGTCTCAAACTCCTGACCTCAGGTGTTCCGCCTGCCTTGGCCTCCCAAAGTGCTGGGATTACAGGCGTGAGCCACTGTGCCCGGCAAAGAAATTCTTTTATCTCAGTGATTTACATCTACTTGGGACCCTTACCAAAGGAGGGAAGATTAAATATTGGGCCCTTCAACCTCAGTGCTTTGTTTTTCTTTTCATATTGGGAGAAGACTGGTATTTTCAGAGCTCTGTTCTTGAAGGACTCGATAAGTAAAGTGTGGAAACATAATCCATGTTTAACCCATCAACCTAACAGGGAGTGACCACTGGGGAAACCACCATGTGAGCCATCGGGGTGACAGCTCCGGCCTATCATTTTCTCAGCTGTACATGGGATCCAGTGGAAGCTGCCATGTAAGGTTGTGTAGGTTGTCTACTGTTCAACTGTAGAGAGTCTAATTTATACTGCAGACTATGTAAATGACAACCTGTGGGGTTGTGCAATGAAATCACACAAACCTTGTCAGACACCAGATGTCCCATATTTAAGAATGGACAGTGATGTATATGTTTGGATATATGCTTAGTATAACTGAATATATTTAGATTTAACTTTTCCACTTTATTGTGAGCTTCTTGAGAGGAGGAAATTTGCCTCATTCATCCTTCTATTACTAGGAATTCACACAGTGGCACACGGTAGACCCAACACTTTTTTTTTTTTTCTGCATAAAATGTCCAGCAAGCAATTGAAAGTATGCTTTTGGAGATTGGGAAAAAGTTAGTTTTGGAGGTAGAGGTTTGTGAGTCATCAGTGACTTCTTCAAGATATTGGAGTAACTGTCATTGGTGGGAGAGCATCAAAGACAGGAACCTGGGGTAATGGAGGAAGAAGTGTATTCATGAAGGAGATTGAGGAGGAAGGGTGTGAGGTGTGCAATCAGGAGATATGTTGTCACAAAAAGCAAACAATAAAAAACAACAAACACCACCCCCCCATTATTGCATCCTCCTGGTCAACCCATAATATTCTCAATAAATATCTGGCAAATAAATAAATGAACAAAATAGTGGACAATGGGCATTGCCAAGTCCTGCAGAGATATGTAGAATGCAGACTGATGCAAGGTCATTGGGTTAAAGAGAGTCATTCATAGAGTTGTGGGTGACTTTGAGAAGAGCAGTAGCAGTCTCAGTAGAGTGATGGCGGCAGAACTTTGAATTGAGTGGGTTAAAAGAATGAGCTTAGCTGTCTCTTCTTCCAGAGAGCCGTGTATGACTGCCTCAGTTGCCCTATAACCTCCTGATTGAGTTTATGTTCCTATATGCCCTGCCGTAACACTCCGTATTCAACACCTAATGAAATAATTATTACTCAGTATTACATTTGTTGGCACTTCTCTGTAGCCTTCATGAATCTGTAAGCTATGTGAGCACTGAGACTCTAACCCGATTCCTTTTACATCAACCCTCATGGTTTAAGTAATGGTGTATAGTGAAGGTGTTCACAGATATTTTTTGAATAGCAATAACTAAGAAAACAGAGAAAAGTAACTGGCATACCATATAATAAATGTAGGCTTGAGAAACACACAAACCTAAATGGATGTAGAGTGGAAGGAAAAGTTGATTATTCCTGGCAGGGACATTACTAAGGTTTCACACCGAGATTCAGAGAGATCCTTCACAGCAGGAACGACTGAGAGAACAAAGTATCCATTTTGGACTTCTTAAAGTGCCACTTAAAACACAGGGGCATGTTTTTCTACATTTTTCAGACCTAAGAAATGAGAAGAATAACTTTCTTAGCAGTAAGAGTTTCTGAGGTAAGAGCAGTCAGGGAGGTTTGGTAAGTCTGACCTTCAATAAAATAAAGCTGGAGGTTAGAATCCAACAGGGCTTCCGGCCAGCATACAAATATTTATCAAACATGGAAAAGTGTTCAGAATATATTGCTAAATAAACATCAGGCTACAAAATAATATGTAACATTTTTTAAAAATGCATTTTTCTTTTCCTTTCTGAAAACATGAGTATTTCTTAGAAATAAACGGATGTGTAGAAAATGAAAGATTGCAAGGGCATTCACTAAAGTGTTTACCTGGTTACGGTTGACTTTTGGTGCTTGGTACTTTTTTTTCTGGGGGCTCTGTGTTAAGAATTATTACTTGTGGAAAAAAAACCCACAATAAATATATTCGATGAAGTCTTTGAATAACATGCTTAATAACATGGAAAACGATGATCGTATTTGTTAAGTGAAAAATGTAGGTTGCAAAATTTGTTACATGTGAAATGATGCCATGGTTATAGCAATTTATGGGTCTGCACATCTGTGCACAAGAAAAGATAGTGGTTATCTCTAGTTGGTGAGCCTAGGGGTGATTTTTATATTCTTCTTTTCTGCATTTTTTTGTTATAACAGGTACAATTATTGCTGTAATAAAAATTCTCTAAATTAATAAAAATTTGTTATAATATTGATGTGTTACTTTGAAGTTAAAATGACTAATAAACATAAATACCCACTAGGATGTCAGGAAAGGCAGAGATCAGAAAACATATCTGTAAATATCTAAACGTTTTTAGAGATGTTACATCTCTAAAAATTCATATTTGTTAGCTTTTTGTCTTTTCCGACTATTTTTCTTTTTTTTTTTTTTTTTTTTGAGACGGAGTCTTGCTCTGTCGCCCAGGCTGGAGTGCAGTGGCGCAGTCTCCGCTCACTGCAAGCTCCGCCTCCCGGGTTCACGCCATTCTCCTGCCTCAGCCTCCCAAGTAGCTGGGACTACAGGCGCCCGCCACTGCGCCCGGCTAATTTTTTTTTCTATTTTTAGTAGAGACGGGGTTTCACCATGGTCTCGATCTCCTGACCTTGTGATCCGCCCGCCTCGGCCTCCCAAAGTGCTGGGATTACAGGCGTGAGCCACCGCGCCCGGCCTCCGACTATTTTTCTTTTTAGAGACAGGATCTTGCTCTGTCACTCAGGCTGGAGTGTAGTAGTGTGACTACAGCTCATTGCAGCCTCAAACTTCTGGGTTCAAGCAATTCTCTCACTTCAGCGTCCGGAGTAGCTGAGACTACAGGTGCATACCATCATGCATGCCCAACGATTTTAAATAAATTTTTTGTTGAGACAATCTGGTCTGTGAACTCCTTGGACTCAAACAATCCTCCTGTTTCAGCCTTCTGAATAGGTGGGACTATAGGCTCATGCCACCATGCCCAGTTAATTTTTTATTTTGTTTTATTTTTTGTAGAAGCAGGGTCTCACTTTGTTGTCCAGGTTAGTCTTGAACTCCTGGCTTCAAGTGATCCTCCTGCTTTGGCCTCCCTGAATACTGGGATTACAGGCATGAGCTCCCATGCCTGGCTTATTCCTGACTATTTTTATGCAGTAATTACCATAAAACATGACAAAGTATAGTAATGAGAAAGGACTACTTTGATCATGTCACTCCCCTGCTTTATATCCCTCCATAGCTTTCCATTGCTTTGGAATAAAGTCCAAACTCCTTAGGCAGATATATTAGGTTGGTGCAAAAGTAATTGTGGTCTTTGCCATTGCTTTTTCAAAAACTGACTTACTTATATTTTATTTTACAATTATATATATATATATATATATATATATAACAATATATTCACTAAATAAGGAGTGTTCTGTCTTGCTCTTTCCTTCCTTCCTTCCTTTCCTTCCTTCCTCCCTCCCTCTTTCTTTCCCTTTCTTTCTTTCTTTCTTTCTTTCTTTCTTTCTTTCTTTCTTTCTTTCTTTCTTTCTTTCTTTCTTTCTTTCTTTCTTTCTCTTTCTTTCTTTCTTTCTCTTTCTTTCTTTCTTTCTTTCTTTCTTTCTTTCTTTCTTTTTCTTTCTTTCTTTCTTTCTTTCTTTCTTCCTTCCTTCCTTCCTTCCTTCCTTCCTTCCTTCCTTCCTTCCTTCCTTTCTTCCTTTCTTCCTCTCTCTCCCTCTCTCTCTCTCTCTCTCTCTCTTTCTTTCTTTTTCAATTTTACCTCAAGTTCTAGGATACATGTGCAGAACGTGCAGGTCTGTTACATAGGCATACATGTGCCATGGTGGTTTGCTGCACCTGTCAACCTGTCATCTAGGTTTTAAGCCCTGCATGCATTAAGTATTTGTCCTAATGCTCTCCCTCCCCTTGTCCCTCACACCTCAACAGGCTCTGGTTTGTGATGTTCCCCTCCCTGTGTCCATGTGTTCTCACCATTCAACTCTCACTTATGAGTGAGAACATGTGGTGTTTGGTTTTCTATTTATGCGTTAGTTTGCTGAGGATGATGGCTTCCAGCTTCATCCATGTCACAAAGGACATGAACTCATTCTTTTTTATGCCTGCGTAGTATTCCATGGTGTATATGTGCCACATTTCTTATCCAGTCTATCATTGATGGGCCAGAATCCAGCAGCACATCAAAAAACTTATCCATCACAATCAAGTCAGCTTCATTCCTGGGAGGCAAGGCTGGTTCAACATACACAAATCGGTAAATGTAATTCATCACATAAACAGAAACAATGCCATTGCTTTTAAAAGTAATGGCTGGCAAAAACTGCAATTACTTTTGCACTAACTTAATACAAGCCCTTTGATGACCTGGCTTTGCCTGTCTCTCTGCCATTTCCTGACCCTGCTTCCTCACCCCTGCACCACTCTGATCATACACCCACTCTTTCTCCAGCCACGCTGGACTTCTGCACATGCTCTACTGTTCTGGGACAGTCTTTTTTCTCCCTCCCCCACTGGCCTCCCAAATTCTTACACAAAGTTGAGACACCAGCTAAAATGTCACTTCCTTTCAACTCTCTCTGCTTCTCTGTTTAGTCATTCTGATTTACATATTCTCTCAGCACGTGGTACATCTTCTATTTAAGTTCCCATGACACTGTTGTCATTTCTCCTTTAGCATCCACCTTGCTCATTAGATTGTGTTTTTGGCAACTTGCTCACTATGGTAGTCTTAATGCTTAGCACAGTGCCAGCAAAACCATAGGTGCTCCATAAAGATTTGTAGAATGAATGAATGAATGAATGAATGAATGAATGAATGAATGAATACATTCAGGGGCAGCACAGAAAGGGAGAGCTCAAGGGTCCCAATCATTGGTCAGCCTTTGGGGGTGGAATAGGTGGTGACAGTTATAAAGGGACCCAAGGGTCTAAAGCCTGATAGAAGAAAAGCCCAGGGAACCAGCCTGGGCTGGGAACAGTGGCACTAGGCTTCTCACTAGAAAGGCTGATCCCTGACAAGGTGATGTTTTAGTTAGGCCTTGAATGAAGACATTGCCTGGGGAACTTGCACAGGTAAAGCCTATAGGGTGGAAAGTGCTTATTGTCCAGAGTGACCAGGGCTTAGGGTGAGCAGAAATGGAGGAGAAGGGTATGACTGGTAAAGTGACATAGGACAAGATTGTAGGTCCAGATTGCAAAACCATTTAGCCAGTCACTTTGGGCTTTAGGAAACACAGAGCCATCCAAGATTGGTTTTGTTTTGTATGAATATTTAACAAGCAGCTTAATAATTGGAAACAATGCCAATTAGTTCTCTATCATCGTTTCCATGTCACGTTTGCAAATTCAGCACACACAGACATGCCATGAGCTGTGTCAAAGAAAACTCAAAACATGCAACAGCTCATTTGATCTGAAACTCTAAGCTCTTTTATTCAAAACATGTTACAGGAAACAAGCTTATAAACGGTGTTTACAGGCAGTGTCATTTGGGAGCTAAAGCATTTCTGTTTTGCTGAAGCTCTTTAAAAAATTTATGGCAAGATCAACATTATAATGCCAATAAAGGGAATTTTGAAAAGGCTGAACAAATAAAGAAATGTAACCACTGGTTAAACACAGGAGGATATGACAAGACTTGGGCTGAAGAATTGTTAGACTAGAAGAGCTTTTAAAAATTTTTAAATGAAAATAATATATGTTCATTGTAAAAAAAAAAAAAGGGGGGGAACAAAACAATACAAAATAGTTTTTTTTGTTTTTTTTGTTTTTTTTTTTTTTTGATGGAGCCTTGCTCTGTCACCCAGGTTGGAGTGCAGAGGCTTGATCATGGTTCCTTGCAACCTCCGCCCCCCAGGTTCAAGTGATCCTCCCACCTTAGCCTCCTGAGTAGCTGGCATTACAGGGACACGCCACCATGCTGGGCTAATTTTTGTATTTTTAGTAGAGATGGGATTTCACTGTGTTGAGCAGGCTAGTCTTGAACTCCTGACCTCAAGTGCTCTGCCTGCCTTGGCCTCCCAAAGTGCTGGGATTACAGGTGTGAGCCACTGCACCCGGCCAAAATATTTCTTCTAGTAGTTACCTCCATATCTCTACATAATATGCAAAAACTGTTGTTTCTCGATTTATCAATTGTGGACATTATGTATTGACTGCCAGCCGTGATGGATGAGGATTTAACTGATTTTTCGCTACATTCCTTTTTCTTTTTTTTTTTTCTTTTTTGAGGCAGAGTTTCACTCTTGTTTCCCAGGCTAGAGTGTGGTCACAGGATCTCGGCTCACTGCAACCTCCGCCTCCCAGTTTCAAGTGATTCTCCTGCCTCAGCCTCCCCAGTAGCTGGAATTACAGGCATGCGCCACCACGCCCGCCTAATTTTGTGTTTTTAGTAGAGACAAGGTTTCACCATGTTGGCCGGGGTGATCTCAAACTCCTGACCTCAGGTGATCTGCCTGCCTCGGCTCCCAAAGTGCTGGGATTACAGGCGCGAGCCACTGTGCCCGGCCACATTTTTTTGTCTCTTCCGTGTCTTCCTGCTATGATTATCTTATTATATATATTTACCTTTGCAATTCTAGGGACAAATTTAGGCTAGAGTTTTACAATTTAAACTGTTATAAATATGACGTTTACGACAGCCCTGGGGAAGGAGGCCAGGTGGCCGCAGGATGGGTGGATAGCAGGTGAGGAAGGACAAAGCCTTGGGGGCATCCTTCATGGTTCTCTTTCTCGGACAGTCCATGTCCACAGAACCAGAGGATTCTCTTGGCTCTGCCTTCAAAATATATCCAGTTAGACTGCATCTCTCGATGCCTGTGATGCTTCCATTCTGGTCTGAGCCCTGTTTTCTCTTGCCTGCGTTATTGTAATTGCCTTCTGATGGGTGTCCCTGTTTCTGCTATTGCCTCTCTGCCAAAGGAGACATTTAAAATGTAAGTCAGAGCACACCACTTCTATTCTAGCTCCCCCACCACCCCCACCACCCCCACCACCCCCATAGCTCTCCACTTCATTCAGAGTCAAAGCCAACTCCCTGTTGCCACATCTGGACCATAGTTGCTGCCTGGGTTTCACCGCCAACACACTCCTCCTTACTCACTGTGTTCCACACTGGCCTGGATGTTTGTTCCTCAACCAGCCCAAGCACACTCCCACCTCTGAGCCTGTGCATTTTGATCCCTCTGTCTAGAATATTCCTCCTCCAGCAATCTGCATGGCTCATTTCCTTTCAGGAGCTGCTCTGGAGGGAGTGGCAGTAAATCTATGAAATGGCAGGTGCGACCAGGGTTTGAGGGAGCTTGACAGGTGGGGTAGAAGGAGAATCGGGCACCAGGAAAAGGTAGGACCCAGCTATGCCTGTAACAATATGACGGCCTCAGGCTTGATTTTTGATTAAAGTAGAAGGAGCAATGGGAAAGGGAGAGGCTAGAACCTAAGAAAGAAGGAAAAGTGAACAGGTCGCGGTGGCTCATGCCTGTAATCCCAGCACTTTGGGAGGTTGAGGTGGGTGGATCACTTGAGGTCGGGAGTTTGAGACCAGCCTGGCCAAGATGGTGAAACCCTGTCTCTACTTTTAAAAATACAAAAGTTAGCTGGGTGTGGTGGCACACACCTGTAATCCCAGCTACTCTGGAGGCTGAGGTACAAGAATCGCTTGAACCTGGGAGGCGGAGGTTGCAGTGAGTCAAGATTGCGCCACTGCACTCCAGCCTGGGTGACAGAGCAAGACTCCATCTCAAAAAGGAAAAAAAAAAAAAAAGTTAATGCGGGAAGAGTGTCCCTAAGGAGGGAGAGGGCACAAGGTAGAAAGGATAAGGGTACAAAACAAAATTAATTAACAAGTTCATGCCTGCGAGTCATACTTTTCTCTATGAAACAGAAGGCAGGGTCCAATCCAAAGGGGCTGGAGCCAACTTAGGGGACAGAGAAGTGATCACATGGGTTTCAAGCTCACCAGCTGCTGAGGGGTACAGGAGAGGGAGATGACAAGGAGAGTATAAATGAATTTCCCAGGGAGGGACAGCATTAGGAGAAATACCTAACGTAGATGACGGGTTGATGGGTGCAGCAAACCAGCATGGCACATGTATTCCTATATGACAAACCTGCACATTCCACACGTGTATCCCAGAACTTAAAGTACACACACACAAAAAAAAAAAGTGGAAAAAAAAAATGAAGTTTCCACTGAGACAGCACTAATTGTGAGCAAAGGAGGATCATTGATAAACATCAGCAGTTAGGTTTTGCGTGTGCTCAGTGTGAGACAACCATTGTATGCCTACATAGTACGTGGCCTTGTGCTTCCTGACCCATTCTTTGTGATTTCCTTGCTCTGGTGTACGGCAGGTCTTCACCCCTGCAAGTAGTATTTCCCAGGCTACCTTGTCAGCTAAATTTTGGTAGCATATGGCCCCTATTACGAACTGGCTGGAGCTTGGAAGGCAGTATAAGGCAAAAAGGCGAGTATTTCTCCCTTTTTTTTTCTGTGCTTTAAGTGTGGTTTCCATCAGCAGCTATTCTCTTCCATGACTCCAGGTCCCTCCATGCAGTTCCGGTTTGTCCTCATTTATTCCCATCCAGTAACTCTGCCTTCTGCTTTTCCCCCTGCAGTGAAAGGATGGCAAAAACATCTCCTCTTACCTAAGGCTTATCAGCTCTTCTAACATCTGTATAAACAACTTCATAAATTAAATTATCTCGATTTCAAATTAAAAAAAAAAAAAAAAAGGATTTCCCTGAATGCTGAGAGACCCAGCTAAACTGGAGTTGAATTTGAAGTCTCCACATTGATGCTTGTATGATGTATGCTTTTCCCCTAGCAATGCTTGGCAGTATGTTGTAATAATAACAGCAACAATAATGATAACTTACATTTAGTAGTGGATTATTATTTTCCCCATTTAAAAAATGAGGAAACTGAGGCACAGAGAGGTTACATAGTGAGTAGTCAGTGTTAATCAGGGTTCTTTAGAGAAACAACAGAACCAATAGGATATTCATTCATTCATTCATTCATTCATTCAGAATTGGCTCATGTGATTATGGAGGCTGACAAGTCCCAAGATCTGCTATCAGCAAGCTGGAGATCCAGGAGAGCTGATGGTGTAGTTACAGTCTGAACGATGGTAACCTTTATAGCCAGAAAGAGCCCATGCTGCGCTTTCAGTCTGAAGATAGGAAAGAACCAATGTCCCAGTTGAAAAAGCTATCAAGCAGAAAGAATTCCCTCTCACTTGTGGAAATGCCAGCCTTTCTATTCTATTTCTGCCTTTAACTGATTGGACAAGGCCCACCCACATTAGGGAGGCAAATCTGCTTTACTCAGTTTACCTATTCAAATGTCAGTCTCATCAGAAACACCCTCATAGACACTTGTAGAATAATGCTTGACATATGTCTGAGCACCCCATAGACCAGTCAAATAGATGCATGAAATTAACCATCACGGTGGTGGAGCCTCAATTCAAACCCAGGCAATCTCTACTCCATTGGAGTCTGAGGCCGAGCGATTTTTGAGATAGTGGCTGAAATATTGTGGAGTGATTGAAGTAATGCTCTAAAGGAAGTGTAGGCTGGGAAATACTAGCACTGATGATATTACTACTAACAATTATTGCTTTTAGAGATCAAGCCAAGATAAAGGTTTGGGAGTGGGAGGTATTGGAAGTCTCCAGGGGGCTTAAGAAACAGTTGAAACAAAAGTGCTGGAAGGTGTATTATGGAAGGTATAGGAGAAGCTGCTGCAACAAAAGGACCAGAAAATACAGAGGTTTAAACAGAATGGAAGTTTATTTCTTCCCCTATAACAGTTCAGAGGTGGGTGAGAAGGCTCTGCCAACCCCAATACATAGCTTCCATCTCTAGCCCAGCTCTTTCAGTTGTTAGCATCTCCCAGCCAATGGGAAGAAGGATTGCACAGAGCAGTGCATGGCTACCTTTTCTAGGATCTGCACCTGAGCTGTCTGCCATGGTGGCCATCTGTGGCTATTGTGCACTTGAAATATGGCAAGTGAGAATGAGGAAGTGAATTTTGTATTTAATTTCATTCTAATTAGTTTAAATTTAAATTTTGAAAAATCATACTCCATTCAGTTATTGTAAAGCTTTTAAGTATGTTTCAATAACTTGGATATATTGAATGTGCTTTTTCAACTACAAATTTTATAAAACTGAAATACAAATCAACTCTTCCTTCCTCCCTCCCTCCCTCCCTCCCTCCCTCCCTCCCTCCCTTCCTTCCTTCCTTCCTTCCTTCCTTCCTTCCTTCCTTCCTTCCTTCCTTCCATCCTTCCTTTTTTTCTCCTTCTCTTTCTCTCTTTCTCTTCCTTCTTTTCTTTCCTTTCCTTTCCTTTCCTTTCCTTTCCTTTCCTTTCCTTTCCTTTCCTTTCCTTTCCTTTCCTTTTGAGACGGGGACTTGCTCTGTCACTCAGGCTGGAGTGCAGTGACACAATTGCAGAGCACTGCAGCTTTGACCTCCTGGGCTCAGGTGATCCTCTCACCTCAACCTCCCTAAGAGCTGGGACCACAGATGTGCGCCACCATGCCCAGCTAAGTTTTGTATTTTTTTTTTTTGTAGTAACAGGGTTTCCTCATGTTGCCCAGGCTGGTCTCGAACTCCTGGGCTGGGGTAATCCACTTGCCTTGGCCTCCCAAAGTGCTGGGATTATAGACATGAGCCATGGTGCCCAGCCCAGATCAACTATTTCTGATGAAAATGTAGCATCTTCATTGAAATGCGCTGTGAGTGTAAAATACCCCCTCGATTTTGAAGACTGAGTGTGGAAGAAAACAACGTAAGGTATCTGTTTAATACTTTCTTACATTGCTTACATGTTGAAATGATAATTTTTGGATATTTTGGGTTAAATAAAATATATTATTAAAGTTAATTTCCCTTGTTTCTTATTACTTTTTAAAAATACAGCTACTGGAAAATTCAAAATTACATATGTGGCTCACGTTATATTTCTGTTGGACAGTGCTGGTCTAAACAACTGAAAAATGTACATGTCACTTGAGCTTACATCCATTGAGCAGGAATTAGTCACATGTAGGCACCAACCTGCAAGGGATGCTGGGAAGTGTAGATGTCACCTCAGCTAAGCAGCCAAGTATCTGCAGAGAATTAGCAGTGATGGACAGTCAGCAGCCTCTGCTTTGGAAAGACCAGAAGTTATTATCAGAGATGGTACAGGCATGACAAGGTCCAGGATGTAATAGAGTGTGAATAGTTAATCCAGAGGAGGAGGTTAAGCAATTGTGGATAATCATTTTGTCATTAAATGCAGGATACTTGTCTTCCTGTTTAGTCTAGCAAAAAGATACAAATACAATTCTCCTCAACAACTGTCTTGGACACTGTTACCAAGTTGCACCTTAAATTTTGACAGAGCATTATAGTTTTATAAATATCATCATACAATCCTTATAAGAGCCAGCACTCAACACAATGCCTGGCTTATTGTAGGTCCTCAACAAATATTTGTTGAACAAATACATGAATGAATTAGGCCATTTAGATGGAGATAAAAGAAAAGGAAGTAAAAAATACATAATTCATTTATTCAACAAATATTTGAGCATTTACTGTGCTAGGCACTGGGGATATAGCAGTGAACAAAAGAGACAAAGAATTCTCTTCTCTGGAGGAACAAGGCTTAAAATAAACAAGCAAGCATACAAATAGTATAATATGATATCGGTTCACAATAAATACAGTAATGTGTTGCCTAACAATGTCTTAGTCAATGACAGACGGCATGTGTATGATGATAGTCCCATAAGATTATAATACCGTATTTTTACCGCACATTTTCTTTGGTTAGATACACAAATACTTACCATTGTGTTACAGTTGCCTAGAGTATTCAGTACCACAACATGCTGTGCAGGTTTTTAGCCTAGGAGCAATCGGCTATTTACCATGTAGCCTAGATGTGTAGGAGGCTCTACTGTCTAGGTTTGCGTAAGTACACTTGATGATGTTTGCACAATGACAGAATCAACTGACATTGCATTTATCAGAGCGAAGTGAGTAAGGTAGAGTTGGAGCTGTCTGTGGGAAGAGCGTGACAGGCAAGACGAACAGCAAGCTCAAAGACCCTGAGGCCAGAATGTGCTAGTGCTAGTGGAATAATAGCCAAGAGGCCAATGTGGCTGGCAACGAGTGGGTTAAGAGTGGGAATAACAAAAGATGAAGTCAGACCTGGTGACAGACTACTTGGATTGTATTTTGCAGTGAGAGGGAGACCCGCAGAAGAGTGTCCTTCTTTGAACTTGTTTAAAATTGTTACTGCACCTTTTTGTAAACAATTCCTGTCACAGAAGGCAAGGAGGTGTGAACAACCTTGTGAATAAGAGCCCAGGTAGGGAGAGAGCCAAGCTTTCTCTGACTTTCGCTAAAGAGCTTTCAGAAATTGGTTTACTTAACTGTGTTTAGCATTCCCACACTTTCTCTTTGGTGGACTGAGGAGACAGCAAAGTGCTATTTTGGGCTTCCTTCCAGACTTGGAATTAGTTTGTTTTCTGTCTTTTATCACAAACATCCTGCTGCCCTTTGACAGTATTCCTGGTAATGGAACCTTTTTGTTTTGTTATATTTTAATCTGCTTAGTGCATGTGGCTTGTCTATCTGGCCTCACAAATCACTGGTTATCATCACAGTCAATGGTCTGTGTCCAGCCAATTTCACAGACAAACACCTCTTTCCTGGTCACAGTCCCTGACGTGGGGAAGTCTGATTTACAAAGTCAATAAAAATGCATTCAGGGAATTACTGGGCCCCGTTGGCTTAATATACGAGATTAAAATCTCCAAGTTTAGGACAACAAGAAGTCATTTAACACACGTAAGATGGCAAGTGGGTTATGGAAATGTCAGCTGGTCAGGGTCAGGTACCACTGGGAGGGGATTTAGTGGAAGATGAAAAGACTAATTGATTAATTGCCTTCAGTACTTTTCCCAGTGCGACCTGGGGAACAGATATCATGTTACATCACTGGTCACTTTGGAAAGCGGACAGTTTCTCATAGCGGAAGGTCATCTAGACCCAAACCAGGAGGGTATTTTTAAAGAAAAACAATTTTTTAACTAAAAGTTTTACTCATTGCCAAATTAGTAAGTGTTCCTTTTACATGTTGTAGTCTGGTTAACCTGGAAAGTGAACTCTAAGAGAGGAATTCGCATACAGTTTACTAGGGAGCACCCTTGGAATCACACCCCTCAGGGAGGGAGGAAAGGAGGCCTGGCAGAGGGAGAAATTGGGCTGTGATGCAGTTGCAACAGAGGCTTCAGCTGATCCCGGGAAAATTCAGGAACTGGGATTAGGGAAAGGGACCAGTTATTGGATGTAGATATACCCAGGAAGGGTGTGTGACCCTGGGTGAGGCTGTTGTCAGCTGAGGACAATTCTTGGGAAGTGTTTCAGCTGAGAGCTGTTAGTGGCTAATGTTCCCGCAGCTGAGGCAGAAGTTCCTCAGGCCCACAGTGGTGATCTGGGTGGCACACCACAGCATCCACTACAATAAACATTTTAGAAAATAGAAGCAAAAGGAAGAAAATAAAAATGACTCCAGATTCCACCATGTTGGGAAGAGGATTATTAACTTTTTGGTGTGTATCTTCTAAATCTTTTATATCATAAATATATAGATAAAGGCACAGATATCTATATCTATATACAGATACACACATAGGTATATACATAGAGACATGTACATATATAAACTGTGTATTGTGTGTATATTTTCTTCATACATATGCAAAAATGAATCATGTTATTTCATCTTGTTTTTTCTTAACATAAACATTTTTTTCTGTGTTAATGTAGATTAAAACAGATACATCTAGTTCTTGACCCAGAAATTCACAGCAAAGAATTTTCACTGGGGAAATAATCCAAGATGCACATACAAGATGTTTACTGCCACATTATTTATAACACTTAAAAAGTCTGGAACAACCAAATGTCCAACAGTAAGGGTCTAATTAAATTACATTATGGGATATCCCTACTGTGACCATCATGGCTTAGAACAGGGGTCCCCAACCCCCAGGACTGGTACCGGGCTGCATAGCAGGAGGTGAGTGGCAGGTAAATGAGCACTACCACCTGAGCTCCGTCCCTGTCGATCATCAGAAGCATCAGATTCTCATAGGAGGGCAAACCCTGCTGTAAACTGTGGATGTGAGGGATCTAGGTTGCACACTCCTTATGAGGATCCAATGCCTGATAATCTGAGGTGCGGTTTCATCTGACAATCCTCCCCCAACCCTTCCCCAGTCCATGGAAAATTGTCTTCCATGAAACTGATCCTTGGTGCCAAAAAGGTTGGGGACCACTGATTTAGAAGTTTATTTTAATGATGTGTGAAACTGTGACCAATATATGGTTAATTTTTTAAAAATTTACAAATATTAGCATTTTGTAGAAAAAAGCTTATGTGCATTGAAAAAGAAATAGTAGAAGCCAGGCACAGTGGCACGTGCCTATAGTCCCAGCTACTCCGGAGGCTGAGGCAGGGTCACTTGAGTCCAGGAGTTCAAGGCCAGCCTGGGCAACATAGTGAGACCTGGTCTCAAGAAATATATATAAAGAAATAGTAGAATATCAACCAAAATGTTACCAATGGTTATACTGGGTCTTGAATTCCTGGCCTCAGTGATCTGTCTGCCTCAGCCTCCCAAAGTGCTGGGATTACAGACATAAACCACTGTACCGGACCCCAATGGTTCTAACTAGTGCCTTTTCTTTTCTTGTTTTAAAAAATCATTTTGCATTGTTTTCCTTTATCAGAATGCGTTCTTATTATTAGAGTTTATAGATTTAGGTGGTACAAATGCAGTTTTGTTACATGGAGATACTGTGTAGTGGTGAAGTGTGGGCTTTTGATGTAACCATCACCTAAATAGTGTATATTGTACCCAATAGGTAATTTCTCATTCCTCACCTGCCTCCCCACTCAAACTTTTTGAGTCTCCAATGTCTATGATTTCACTCCGTATGTCCATGTGGACCCACTGTTTAGCCCCCACTTATGAGTGAGAACATGTGGTATTTGACTTTCTGTTTCTGAGTTATTTCAACTAGTATAATGGCTTTCAATTCCATCTTTGTTGCTGCAAAGGACATGATTTCATTCTTTTTTATAGCTATATATGTATCACGCTTTCTTTATCCAATCATCCATTGATGGACACTCAGGTTGATTCTCTACCTTTGCTATTGTTAATAGTGCTGTGATAAACATGAGTGCAGATATCTTTTTTATGTAATGATTTCTTTTCCTTTGGGTAGATATCCAGTAGTGATTGCTGGATTGCATGGTAGTTCCATTTTTAACTCTTCGAGAAATCTACATACCGTTATCCATAGAGGTTGCATTAATTTACATTCCCACCAATAGTGTATAAGCATTTCCTTTTATCTGCATCCTTGCTGGCATCTGTTGTATTTTTTGACTTTTTAATAACACTCACTCAGAATATATTATTTTCCAATTAGAAAAAAGCATTTAAAATATTTTCAGTTGGTCCCCAAATATTTTTAACAGTACTTTAAAAGTTAAAACAGTAATTAATGCATATGGCACAATAGTCAATAAAACAAAATGCCATAAAATGAAAAGTTGTCTGTCGTTCCAGAAACCTCCTTCTTCTCCAGTTCTCTCCCCAAGAGGCAACCGCTATAAGGAGTTTCTCATCCATCCTTGTGGAAACGGCCTATGTAACATATACACTCACAACAGCACAGTCTTTGCACTGTTCAACGCCCCCCTCCAACTTAATATACCTTGGAGAACTTTCTAAATCACAACATATAGATCAACTTTATTCTTTCATTGCCTAAGTAGTGTATTACTATATGGCCATGTCATACTATGGATAACTTTTTATTCTTGCAAATATTGTTGTAATGACCGTTATTCTACAATCTTAAAAAATACTCATGTACAGGTTTTTGTTGGATAAATTCCTAGAAGGAGAATTGCTGAGTCTGTTGGTAAGCGTATTTTAAATTCTGAGAGGTATTTTCAGACTTCTCTCCAAAGAGGCTGCCTTATTACCAGGAATGTGTATGCCTATGACTTCAGACCCTTGGGATATCTTGTTCTATCAAAGTCTTTGTTTTTGTCAATCTGGTGGGTGAAATGTACAGCTTGTCAATGTTTTAGATTGCAAATCTTTATAAACAATCATTGTGAAGGGAAAGACAATAAAGTAAGGTTGTGAGAGATTTTGTATTTTAATTTTCCTTTCTTTCCTCTCTCATCTCCCCTTTCCTTCTTCCCTCCCTTTGAGTGTGAGATGAGAATGTCTACAGAGGACGTAGGGTAAGGGTGGAGGAAGAAATAGAGTTAGCAAATAATGAAAAGAGAAGTCCTGTAGGTAAGGAAGGAGGGAATGGAATTTTCTCTTACCTCTAAAGTTAGCTCATTCATCCAACAAATACTTCTTGTGCATCTACTGTGATATTAGGGAGTATCATTTACTCTCATCTGCCTCCTTCTGTTGCAGGGGAGTTTACTTTTCCACCTCATTGATGTTGAACTTGACCATGTGACTTACCAATGAGGAAGTAGCAGATCTAATGTAAGCTCAGGCTCTGTACTCGGTTGCACCATTGATGTGACTGCATTTGACTGTGTCCAGTGATTCACCATGACAAGAGCTTTCTCCCACATAACTGCTGTCCCCTTTTCCTGGGCCCCAGTACAAGTACACTTGGTCAGACCTGACCTCATGCACAGCCTGGAGCCAAGCAAAACTGAGCTGCAGCCTGAAGCAGAGCTTCCTGGGTAACCTGAACTCCTGTTGGCCTGCAGATTCATGAGCTTGAGAACAAATGTTCGATGAATAAATCATTGAGCTTTGGGGTAGTTTATTATGCAGCATGGTGACTATGGCAGTAACCAAATGATACACCCCCTTTGTGCCCAATGTTATTTTAGAACATTCCAGTAAGCAAACAAAAATTAAAAAAATCTTTCTTCTACCATTGAGTTTACTTTCTTGTAGGGGGAGATAGACACTAAGCAAATATATCAGATGGCGATAGGTGTCATGGGCCTCTGCTGTCAGCACAACGTGTTCATTATTCGGGCCTGCTTAAGGCAGTCTCTGGTTTCCCTCTGAGGACATAGTTGGGCCATCCCTGCTATGGCTTCTAGGTTTTGGACAAACAGATCCTGTAGTTCCCCCACTTTCCACTGTGCCCTCTCCTTCCTGTGCTACCTATCATCCTGCCAATTTCTTCCTAGCAACACAGGGCAAGAGCTGGCATGAATTAATAGCCACCATGCATAGAGCATCAAGTTCTGTGTGCCTGGCAGTGTGATAAGTATTCTACATGTGTGAATGTGCACAAAATTTTATGAGATAGCTACCATTATTATCCCCATTTTACAGATGAGGAAACTGAGAACCGCAGAGAAGAGGCAGAATCAGAATTTGAACCATGGCAGACAATCTCAGGAGTCCATAATATCTTAACTGTGATACTATAAATGTATGTCAACAGAAAGATTTCCTTTCTTTTAAAAAGTTGGATATTTTGACTTTTGGAGTAAATATTTCTAGGATCACTGTTTTTCACTCACTGGCTCTTGATTTTTTGCAACAGTTAAACTCACAATCAATTAAATTATTTAGCATATAAACCTAATTTGTTCCAGGAACTCTCTACACTTTAGGGATATAAAAATTAGGATAGACTTGGTATTCTAGTGAGTCTAGAAGTTCACAGTCTAATAATAAAGATGTAAACAAATGACCACAGCGGGCTGCAGATTGGATTATATAAAAATATAACAGTAATAATAACATAGCAGATAACATTTGTCAAGCACTGACAACATGCTAGACATTGCGTTAAGTACTTTATAGACATTATCTTGCATGATCCTCCTAAGAATCAGGAGATTTTACAAGATGAGGAAACTAAGGCTTAAAGAACCATCCCCTGCCCATAGTAGTGCCGCCAGATGAAATTCAAATTTCAATTAAACATGTCCCATACTTATACTGAAAAATTATTCATAGTTTATTTGAAATTCAAATTTAACTGTGTATTCTGTATTTTTAGTTGCTGAATCTGGCAACCCATGCCCAAGGTCACCTTTAGACCCAAAGCTGTTTGACGCTGGAGATAAGGCTTGCCATCCCCACCACACACTGTACCTAAAACACCCGCACAACCAACAGGCAGCATGCTTTCAAATGCCCCTTGGAGCCGGGTAATCTTCAGCGCTTACTGGCCTTGTAGAGTCAATGCACCAGAATGGTACAGGCACTCAGAGAATTTAGCGGGGTGTGTGTGTGTGTGTGTGTGTGTGTGTGTGCGTGTGCGTGTGCGTGTGTGTGTGTGTGTGTGTGCGTGTGTGTGTGTGTGTGCGTGTGTGTGTGCGCGTGCGCGCAGAGATGGCGACAGGAGGTAAGGGGGAATCTTGCCACCTTTGCCCTCCAGGTGCCGAGAATTCAGCAGCTAAGCAGCAAAATGAGTGGCTCATCTCTGGGCTGCTCCTTCCGGAGGGAAATCAATGATTTAGTTAAAGCCTCGCCTGGCCCGTGCTGCGGATTGGGGCCGTCCCGAAGGAGCTGCTCTGCAGAGCCTTTTTATAAACCGGCATCAATTTACACTCCAAATGAAGTCCTAATAAACTGCTGCCGCAGCCCTGCCAGGAGTGGGCCGGGTAAACACTTCCTTTTAATAAAACACATGCACACTGCTCTCAGCAGGGCTGGAGCTTTTGTGCACGGAGCGTCGGAGTCTGGACCCAGGGGGCTGGGGGAGGAGTCCCTGCACAGCCCATTGGTGTAAGTTCACCTGTTCTCATTCGCCCAGGTCTCTCCTGGTCTTCAGATTCCCAGGGTGGGAGGAGCCTTAGATTTCCGCCAGGACAATCTCACACTGGATGCTGCTGGAACTCTAGTGTTTCCCAATCTGTCCACCATTCCTCACCACTTTCCTTGGGGGAACAGTGAAGCAATGTTTGTTAGGAACTCTGATCTAGCGTCAGGCAGTTTGAATTCACGTACAGATTCGACCTCTTGCTAGCTGTGTGACCTTGAGTATATTTACTCAGCTTCTCCGTGCTTTGTTTTATCATTTATAAAATAAAGATAATAATAGCATCTACCATTTAAAGTTGTTGTACAGTGACTGGTGTAAATACTTAATTACAACTGTTATTGTGATTTTATTACTAAACTGGCTTTATATATCATGATGTGACATTGTTAGCACATAATGAATGCTCAGTAAATGGTATAGTATTTGTATTATTATATTTAGTATGATTACACGAATTGGTGATCCATATCAGAAAAACCTTTGTAACTTTCAGACAAGGCTATGTTGCTATAAATTCTATCTGTTGTCCTAACTCCATCCTCCTGAAACAAAACAAAACAAATATAATCCTAACAACCTTCAAATATTTGCCCCACTCCCAAATGTGTCCTAAATTCTGTTTCATTTAGGCGAAAGTGCACCAATTTCTTCAGCTACTGATCCAATGATGCCCTAGTTCTTTTCCTGGGAAGCCTCATGTTTAAAATGCGGAATCAAATACTTATCTTCCAGGAGGGTCTGAGTTAGTGCACATTAAAGCTCCTAGCAAGTTTGTAGCACAAAGTAAGTACTCTTTCCCCGCTGCCTCCCACGTGAAAACAGAGCGTCGTTGTCCCACTTCCCGAAAGCCAGCCTGGCTAGTGGTTTTAAGTGTGGTAAGTTTGCCTGGGTCCAAAGCTGGCTTCGTTAAAGCTGTGTGACCTTGGGCAAGTTATGTAACCTCTGTTTGCTTCACATACCTCACCTGTAAGATGGCAATAATAAC
The DNA here is from genome assembly GCF_037993035.2 of Macaca fascicularis. Lineage (NCBI taxonomy): Eukaryota > Metazoa > Chordata > Mammalia > Primates > Cercopithecidae > Macaca > Macaca fascicularis. Next base: position 21,761,033 of record NC_088394.1, read on the forward strand.
ACTGTGTGCTTGTGTTGATTTGCTGAGACTATCTGGGTAAAGCACGTAGCACAGTGCCTGGTGTACAGTAGGTTCTCAATCCATCTTGGGCGATTATTATTCCAAGTGAGCCACACGGAACTAAAGGCTAGTGCTCAAGAGGAGAGCACTGTTTCTGCCTTAGTCCATTTGTGTTGCTGTACAGGAATCCCAGAGGCTGGGTAATTGATAAAGAAAAGATGTTTAGCTGGGCTCAGTGGCTCACACCTGTGATCCCAGCACTTTGGGAGGCTGAGGTGGGGGGATCACAAGGTGAGGAGATTGAGGCCATCCTGGCTAACACGATGAAACCCCGTCTCTACTAAAAATACAAAAAAAAAAAAAAAAAAAAAAAAAAAAAAAAAGCAAGCCGGACATGGTGGCGGGCACCTGTAGTCCCAGCTACTCAGGAGGCTGAGACAGGAGAATGGCCTGAACCTGGGAGGCGGAGCTTGCAGTGAGCCGAGTTCGCGCCATTGCACTCCAGCCTGGGTGACAGAGCCAGACTCTGTCTCAGAAAAAAAAAAAAGAAGAAGAAAGAAAAGAGGTTTATTTGGCTTGTGGCACAAGAAGCATGTACAAGAAGCACGACGCCAGCATTTGCTTCTGGCGAGAGCCTCAGACTGCTTCCACTCATGGTGCAAGGGAAAGGGAACTGGTGTGTGCGGGGACCACACGGTGAGACAGGAGGCAAGAGAGAGGGGAGGGAGGGGCCAGGCTCTTTTTTAAATAACCAGCTCTCATGGGAACTAATAGAGCAAGAACTCACTCCCCCTCTTCCCCTGCATGGAGGCCATTCATCTATTCATGAGGGATCTGTCCCCATGACCCAAACACCTTGTACCTCCAACATTGGAAATAAAACTTCACCCTGAGATTTGCAGAGTTCAAACATCCAAACTACAGCAGTTCCCTAATCCTTTCTTTGGTCCAGCATCAATCCACCCTCCTTGGCCATTCCAGCGTCAATGTGCCCTCATTGGCCATTCGAGCATCAATCTGCACTCCTTGGCTATCTTCTCCCACTGTTGACTTATTTCAAGTTTATAGTCTTTTCTACACAAGCCATCACTAAGTGTCAACACCTTATCCTCTACCACCTGTTATTTCCTTTGGGCTCAAATATAGGCCTTCCCATTAATCTGTATTTCATCTTGCTAGCTTTGTGCCATGATTCCAATTGTTCAAGAAGCTTTTGGATGCTCCGTCTGTCACCAAATACTGGCCAGCACTTCTAGTGTCCTGGCTCACAAACAAAGTGGATGTTATAAAACCTGGAGGAAGAGCCAGAGCTTGTAGTGGACTTCTGTTGCTCCTGCCTGCCCAGAATTCATGCCCATTTTTTGCTAACTGCCCTTCAGTATTTCTTTAGGAAACCATCCCTTTCCCATGGCATGTGGTTTTGGTGGGGTTGTCAGTCGAGGTGCTGGAGGAGGGTTCAGGTCCTAAGTTGGGCCAGTAAGAGTATTTCTCTGGGGTTTAGCTGTTGAGAAGAATGACAGGAGGAACCCTCCCAATCCCAAGGAAAAAAGAAGAGAAAAGAGGCCGGGCATGGTGGCTCACGCCTGTAATCCCAGCACTTTGGGAGGCTGAGGTGGGTGGATCACCTGAGGTCAGGAGTTTGAGACCAGCCTGGCCAACATGGTGAAACTCCGTCTCTACTAAAAATACAAAAAATTAGCCAGGTGTGGTGGCATGCACCTGTATTCCCAGCTACTCGGGAGGCTGAGAGAGGAGAATCGCTTGAACCCGGGAAGCAGAGGTTGCAGATCGCATCATTGCACTCCAGCTTGGGAAACAAGAGTGACACTCTGTCTCAAAACAAAACAACAACAAACAAAGAAACAAAAACAAAAGAAAAAAGGTAGAGCTGGTTTATTCTGAGGACAGTAGACAGTGGACAGGAATTTGTTGACTAGTTCCTACCTATGGATCCTTCATGCTGCCTTTTTCCTCTCCATTTGGGGGCTACTTCTTCAGCTTTGCCTTGATGTCATATATCAGTTATTTATTGCCACAAGAATGCTGTGTGACAAACCATCACCCAATCTAGTGACTTAAAACACTAAGCATTTATTTATGAATATGTGGAACACCAAGTGGGTTTTTGGGTCTTGGTTAGGTTCACTCATGGATCTGCAGTTAGCTAAAGGTCAACTAAACAACTCTACTGGTCTTGGCTGGACCCTATCACATTTGTAGGGTGTCAACTGGGAATTGGGTCAGCTGGCTTAGGATAACCTTCACTGGGGCAGCCGTGGTGACTCAGCTGTGTTCAACATGGCATCCTCTAGCAAGTTATCAGGGCGTGTTCTCAGGATGCAGGCAGAGGTGCAAGAGAAAGAGTGGGGAGTGCCAGGGCCTTTCCAAGCTCCTGCTTGTATCACTACAGCTAGCATTTCATTGGTCAAAGCAAGTGAGAGCATCCGCAAAGTCACAAAAACTGTGGATACAGAGAGGGGCTGGGAGTTGAACTTGTTATTGGATCAACCACATGCCATGAGCTACTTCAAAACCTGAAAAGTTTATTTTATACCCAGCATTTGTTTTTGTTGCTTGCAGCTAAAGAGCCCTCACTGATAAGAACTGGAAGGTAAAATGGACTTACATCCACATCCTAGTCAACAGAAGAGAATGTTTCAAAATAGAAGCCATGTCAACACCTTTGGCTTTCCTTGTTCTGGGGCTCTTGGGCTTGGACTGAACCACACAACCAGCATCCCAAGTCTCCAGCTTGCAGATGGCCTGTTGTGGAACTTCTCAGCCTCTGTAATCATGTGAGCCAGTTCCCCTAATAAACCCCCTCTTTATCTATCTATCTATCTATCTATCTATCTATCTATCTATCTATCATATCATCTATTATATCTCTTATCTATCATCTATCTATATATCTATAATATAATCTATTATATCTATCATTATCTATCATCAATCTGTGTATCTATCTATCTACAATATCATCTGTTATATCTATCATAATCTATCTATCTGTCATCTATCCATTTAGTCATCTATCCTATTGGTTCTGTCTCTCTGAAGAATCCTAATACACCTGGTAAACTTAGAAAATCAGAAAAGGAAAACTTACCTCTTATGTAACTAAATTATATCTGGGGAGCAGCCCCTCTAGAGGGCAGAGTGGAATGAAAGCCAGTTCCAGGGAAAAGAACTAGGAAAGGGAAGACAACATCTTAATTTGAGTCCTCTGTGACTCAAAACTGAAGCCAACTCATGTAATAGGGTCATCCAGCTCCAGTGGTTACTTCTGTGTGACCTTTCATGGATGAATTGATGTCTCTGGGCTTCCTCCTCAAAGGATTATGAGACTTGAATAAAATTCCACTCGTAAAGGATTTGTAAAGCATGATGCTTGCCTAATAAATTGCCCTTTCTTTTTTCATCCACTGTGCAGCTACTAAATTACAGTCTCTTGGCTCCAAACCCAACTTTCTGTATTCAGCTTTGTGATGCTGGGACTGAGACTCACATTTCTGCAGTGCCAGCTGCTCCCTGTGAGGCTCAGTCCATCAGGGGCACTAGTGGGAGACCATGAAGTGGGAAGAGGAAGTAGAGACCTGCTTCTTTCTGTTGGCTTCCTGATACTGCAAGCATGTTCTTAACAAGCTTCTTCATCCCAGGTCCAGCCTATAGTTTTTCCTAAGCTCACAAAACCAGTCCTAATACTGGCACCAGCTGGCTAGCTGTCCCCTCTCCTCAGAGATTTGGGTCCCAGACTCAGAGGAACTCTCCTCTGAGTTTCTTTTTTTTTTTTTTTTTAAACAGAGTTTTGCTCTTGTTGCCCAGGCTGGAGTGCAACGGTGTGATCTCGGCTCACTGCAACCTCTGCTTCCTAGGTTCAAGCGATTCTCCTGCCTCAGCCTCCTGAGTAGCTGGGATTACAGGCATGTGCCACCATGCCCAGCTAATTTTGTGTTTTTAGTAGAGATAGAGTTTCTCCATGTTGGTCAGACTGGTCTGGAACTCCCGACCTCAGTTGATCGAGATCAGTTGATCGCTCAGTTGATCGCTTTGGCCTCCAAAGTACTGGGATTACAGGCATGAGCCACAGCACCCAGCCCGTGTCTGAATTTCAATAATTCCAGTCTCTTCTCTTGGTGCCCCAGTCTCTGGTGGCAGCTGCTTCCTGCAAGGGCTACGTCTGTGATACCTTTGTGAGTTTTGTTTATCTTCTTGCAGTTACCTAGTTATCACCTTTATAACCTGTTAAAAATACATCACCATGTATCCCATAAACATATACAGTTATTCTATGTCAATATAAAAGAAAATATAGCATAAAATATTTTTTACACTAAATTCCTCCTGTTCCTGTAACTAGTATGACTCCTGTCTCCTGACTGGACCCTGACTGAGAAGCCCGTTTTCTCTTTCACAGAACCTCATATGAAGGGCTAACAAAGGATCCTTTCCATTGTCCTGAATGTTTCTTTCCTCCTATTTCCATTGATACAGATATTTGTCTTATAGTGATTGCTAAACTTGGTTGTGTAAGAATCCACTGGGACCTCTGTTGAAACATTTTTGGGGATGGCACTTCTAGAGAATCAGGTGAGAATCTGGAATCTGTATTTTTATTTTTATTATTTATTTTTTGAGACAGGGTCTCACTCTGAACCCAGGCTGGAGTGCAGTGGCACAATCTCGGCTCACTGCAGCCTCCACCTCCTAGGTTCAAGTGATTCTCCTGCCTCAGCCTCCTGAGTAGCTGGGACTCCAGCACATACCACCATGCCTGACTAATTTTTGTATTTTCAGTAGAGACAGGGTTTCACCATGTTGACCAGGCTGGTCTCTAACTCTTGATCTCAGGAGATCCACCTGCCTTGGCCTCCCAAAGTGCTGGGATTACAGGCGTGAGCCACTGCGCCCAGCCTGGAATCTGTGTTTTTAATAAATGCTCCAGGGAACTCTGAGGCATAATTTGGTTTGGGAAGTCACTTTTCTGCAGGCAGGGACCAGGTTTTTCAGTCTTTGTTTTCAGGACTGTGGCATTGGGCAGTCCTCAACATGAATGCTCATTGAATGAGTAGATACAAGTGGTAGTTGCACGACTTTGCAGCTATTTCCTCCCCATAAAATTGAGAACCAAAAAGAACTGCAAAGGACTTTGCTTTTCGCTTAGTGAAAGCACGTATAATGGTGGTCAGTAGAATAGAAGATACACTCAATCCTGCTTTCTTCTAAGATAAGATGCTGGACCAAAAGATCCAAGCCTCAGTTCATTAAGAATAAGTGTAACAAACATTTTGAGAAATTATCCTGTAAAATAACAGATCTTTTTTTTTTATTAGTATTGATCTTTTTAAAATTATTATACTTTAAGTTCTGGGGTACATATGCAGAATGTGCAGGTTTGTTACATAGGTATACATGTGCCATGGTGGTTTGCTGCACCCATCAACCTGTCATCTACATAAGGCATTTCTCCTAATGCTCTCCCTCCCCTAGCCCTCCACCCCCTGACACGCTCTGGTGTGTGATGTTCCCCTCCCTGTGTCCATGTGTTCTCATTGTTCAACTTCCATTTATGAGTGAGAACATGCGGTGTTTGGTTTTCTGTTCCTGCGTTAGTTTGCTGAGAAAGATGGTTTCCAGCTTCATCCATGTCCCTGCAAAGGACATGAGTTCATTCTTTTTTATGACCTTAGGAAGTACTGAGCACTTGAATGGTGGGCTAAGCTAAACTGCTTAGTTAATTGACGTAAATAATGCTGTTGGGAAAAGGTCTTTTTTGTTTTTTGAGATTTACTTTATCCAATTTAGTGAAATCAGGTGAAAGTAGATTACTGGTCCCTTCACCAGTAAAAGCTGGTTTGGAGGCAGCTGTTGGGGAAGCTCATCATGCCTTGAAAGTTGGGAAAAGGAAGATGGTTTTTCACTAGTTCACCTCTCACAGAAGGGAGAAAAGCTCTGAGAGGTTAAGAATGAACCAATATATACAATACTTATCCCTAAGTTAAATAGATGGTGTGTATCCAACACTTGTTTCAACTATATTAAATGAATCTGTAGGAAAAATGACTATTAATTGATGGATCAATATTACTTTCTCCTACAGAAGTGATTCTTGGAGATATAACAACCCTCCACGTTCAGATATCTCCAGGTAAAGCTTAGCCAATCCTGGAATGTTGGACCTCAGGTATAATTATGAGAGTTATAAGTACACAGACAATGTAGGGGCAGAAATGATCAGTTGATAGTAGCTAGAAAGTCTCTATTTAGCAACTGTGATAGGAGGAGGAACACATGTTGAAGTATATCCATACTATTGAGGCATTGACCCAATAGGAAGAGTCCGTTTCCTAGCACAGTGTATAAATCTACAAGTTCAGAACTGGATACCCTAACATTAACTGGAATTCCTTTGGTTGGCCCATTTCTCAAATATTTTTTTCCTTACTGTCAAAGAAGAAGCTTGACAGGTAATTCATTTCCTAAAATCTAGCCTTTTGCAGATAAACCTGACAGATCAAAGTCTGTTTGTAAAATCTTGTCCACCTTATACATTATGAGAGAGGCTTGTGGGCCACTGGGAGGTAGTATCTGGGAAGTTACCATGTCTGGCAGGAGGTTTAGGATAATAGAGCTGTCATTGCTGCCTGAAGGACACCATGGGAGTTGGGTAAGGCTCGTTCTTCTGAATTAAGTTAATTCCATATGGTCAACTAAGTCTTTGTGTGAGAAAATCTGCAGGCTTTTTTGGACCTGGCTACCTGCATAATGAGAAAGCTAAATGTGAAGCCAAGGAAAAAGAATGTATAGTATGCCTGAGGCAGAAGGAATAAATGGTAAGGATCAGCCTCAGGGGCCAAGCCTTTGGCAGAGGGGAGATTTGAAAGGCATCATAACTGCAAAACAAAAGAAGCAGGGAATATGATCCGTTAGGGGAAGATAGTTGGGTAGATTCCACAGGCGGATGAAGGATGGCTTAATTGGATAGCACATCATTAGAATGTGGAATTGGCACAAAGGCCTAAATACGTTTAGATATTATTTAGCCCATGATGTAAGGACTCACATCTGCCTCAGATATTAATAATAGTCCCTGCCCCCTCAGGAGCCACACAAAGGAATATGGGCAGAGCCAACTCTACTCCAAGGCAAACACAGGGGCCTAATAACCCACTTTTGCCCCCAGAAGTTGAAGCTTTTGCTCACAGCCAATCTTAGTCATGCTGTTTGCCTAACCTTGATAATAAGAATGTGCCGGTATTTCAGTCTTTTTAGGAGATGCACTTTGAGGCACGGGGGAGGGCATTTCTGTGGCAGAAACTATTTAACAGGTCATTGTTGGGTATTTGCTTAGAACAAATGAAGCAATTATGTTTGTTGTCACTAAAACACAACCAAATATGTAAGCAGTTTGATGATAGGGCATCAATTTCTTCCCAAACCTGTGCCTGTGTGATTTGGCTCTTTGGACTGGCTTTGGGGCTCCTGATCACAAATGGCCCCCACGTTAATTATCCAATGTCTTGGCATGGCACAGATCAAACCTATACAATGTGCTGTTTGTTTCTACCAGGTCAGGTACCAGACTACAGGAGTAGTTGTGGCACTTTATAGGGAGCATTGATCATGGTAAGAAAACCAAATTACCTGGTGTATTAGTCTGTTCTCATGCTGCTATGAAGGCATACCTGAGACTGGGTAATTTATAAAGGAAAGAGGCTTAATTGACTCACAGTTCTGCAGGGTGGGGAAGGCCTCAGGAAACTTACAAATCATGGTGGAAGAGGAAGCAGACACATCCTTCTTCACATGGCAGGAGGAAGAAGTGCAGAGCGAAGGTGGGAAAGCCCCTTATAAAACCACAGATCTCATGAGTACTCACTCACTATCATGAGACAGCATGGGTGAACCACTCCCATGATCTAATCACCTCCCACAAGGTCCCTCCCCGAACACATGGGACTTACAATTTGGATTATCATTCAAGATGAGATTTGGGTAGGGACACAAAGCCAGACCCTATTACCTGGGCTAGTTAGTGATAAGAAAATAAGTTTATACTTGTAATAGGGCATTTTTGCTAGCTAAGGCTGGTCAAGAAAACATTCAATCTCTCCTTAACCACCCTCTCTCACCACTCTGTTCCCATCTGTCTATATCCATTCACACCCATAGAAGCTCGTTTTTATTTTTTATAATTTCAACTTTTATTTTAGATTCAGAGGGTACAAGTGCATGTTTGTTACGTGGGTATATTGCATGATGCTGAGGTTTGGGGTATAATTAATCCCATCACCCAGGTAGTGAGCACAGTACCCAATAGGTGGTTTTTCACCCCTTGCCCTCCTTTTGCACACTGTCCTCTAGTAGTCCCCAGTATCTATTGTCATATTTATGTCCATGTTCATTCAATGTTTAGCTCCCACTTATAAGTGAGGAGATGCAGTATTTGGTTTTGTGTACCTGCGTTAATTCACTTAGGATAATGGCCTCCAGCTGCATCTATGTTGCTGCAAAGGACGTGATCTCATTCCTTTTTATGGCTGTGTAGTATTCCATGGTGTATATGTACCACATTTTCTTTATCCAATTCATTGCTGATGGGCATCTGGGTTGAGTCCATGTCTTTGCTATTGTGAATAGTGCTGCCATGAACATATGAGTGCACATGTCTTTTGGGCAAATCAATTTCTTTTGGATATATACCCAGTAAAAAAAATTGTTTTAAACTGGAGGAAGGGGAAGGAGTTGATAGGAGAAAGAGGTCAGAGAAAGGAAGAGGATGGAGGAAACAGAAGACCCCCATTCTAAAGTTAGGAAATGGATTTGAGAAGTCACAGGGTTGTGGAAATGAAATAGGTCTGGGTGACACCTGAGGTTATGCATTTCCAACAAGTCCTCAGAAGATGCCCCTTCTGCTGGTTCTTGGACCACATTTTGCATAATTCTTTTTCAATTAACTTTTTGATCACATGCCACAATAGGCGTATGTTTATTTCTTTCTAAATTGTACAAATGTGATATTATGTATATTATAAAGCATACAAATTAGGAAAAATTAAAATGAGATCATACTAAGTAGAAATAGAATTTTGCATGCTTCCTTCCTATATCTCAGTGAGTCGTCTTGTCATTCCTAGGGAGGTGTGCACAACACTTTGGGGGGTCACTGCTCCAGAGGGGAGATGTACAAACTCACTATGGAGAGCCCTTAAATTTTGTTGAGTTCTGTTCTTTCCAGGGATTAGATGTCTGAAACATCCATGAACTGCCTGATATTCCAGTCATCTTCTGATGGTTTCCCTAGAGGGTTTTCTGTTACTTGCGCCCAAAGGAACTACAATGGACTGAATGTTTTTGTTTCCCCAAAAATTCATATGTTGAAATTCTAACCTCCAATGTGATGGTATTTGGAAATAGGACCTTTGGGAGGTAATTAGCTCATAAGAGTGGAGCCCTCATGAAAGGGATTAGTGCCCTGATAAGAAGAGACACAAGAACTAGCTAGCTCTCTGTCTGACGTGAGAGGATACAAGAAGATGACCCTCTGCAAACCAGGAAGAGGATCCTCACCAGACATTGGATCTGACGGCACCTTGATCTTGGATTCTCCAGCATCCAGAACTGTGAGAAATAAATGTTTGTTGTTTATGCTACCCTGTCTGTGTTAATTTGTTATAGCAACCAGAATGAACTAAGGCAGAAAACTTGACTAATAAACGGGCAATTGGAGTCATCACACAGACAGAAGGAAAATATGAGTTACAGGCAGCGAAGAGGGCAAAAGAATGCCCAGGGTCAGGAACAAAAAGAGACATGAGGCTGTACATGGGAAATTGAGTCAGGGAGCAAAACAGGCTGTGGGGCATGAAATTGGTTAGGATAGGTGATTTAGTTCTAAGGCCCTGGACAATGCAAAGATGTCAGAGATTGTTTTCCTGCTTCCTTCTGCTTAAAGAAATGGGCAGTAGCAGCAGCAACCAACAGAAGAATCTACCTCTATTCTACAGGAAACCAATTAGTGATAATACCAGTATGGGCACACCTATCCTTAGCTCTCACAGTCAGGGAGGAGGTATGGGACTCCCTGAGTGTTAGGGATTCCAGACTCTTACAGAATCCTCTGAAATGATGCCTGGTAGGAAGATAAATCAATTTGATACTAATCCCACAAGAGGTGGACCGATGTGAAAGAAATTTTGAAATTTAAAAGGTGAACAAGCCTGTGAAGAGGTGCTCAAACTCATTAGTAATAAGATAAATGCAATGACTGGGCATGGAGGCTCATGCCTGTAATCCTTGCATTTTGGGAGGCTGAGGCAGGAGGATCGCTTGAGACCACGAGTTTGAGACCAGCTTGGGCAATATAAAAGACCAGACCTAGTCTCCACAAAAATATTTTAAAAATCCAGGTATGGTGACATGTACCTGTAGTCTCAGCCACTTTGGAGGCTGAGGTGGATGGATTGCTTGAGCCCAGGAGTTTGAGGCTGCAGTGAGCTGTGATCATGTTACGTACTCCAGCCTGGGCGACAGAGTGAGACCCTGTCTTTGAAAAAAAAAATCAAAACAAGAATTCCAAAAGATGTCACTTTGTACTGGCAAAGTTAGAAAGCTGGGTTATACTAAGTTTTGGTGGGGAAGGGTGGTTTCTGGGAGCCTTATGTATGTTGAAGGAAGTAATATTGGTACAGTTGATCTGCAGAGCATTCTGTCAATACTGAAGCAAATAGAATATTCACTGAACCAGTAAGCCTGCTCCTAAAGAAGGTGACATGGATGATAATGATCCGCACAGCATGAATGGTGGCAGCAGTCCTGGTGTCACTGGCAGGATGGAGAGGCAAAGCCTGTAGGTCTATATAGCAGTTAGAAGACTAGTTACACAAAAAGCAATACAGATGCATCTTAAAAAGAGTGCGTGTTGTGTATGGTGTGGAAAGGCAGTGGGGTTAAAAGGGGATACCCTAATAAACAGGGGAGGGGCCTTGCATAGATCAATGATAATATTTCAGGCTGAAAGATTTATTTATTTTCTTATTCTTTTTATATTTTAGAGACAGGATCTCATTCTGTCACCCAGGCTGGAGTGTAGTGGTATGATCATAGCTCACTGCAGCTTTGAATTCCTGGGCTCAAGTGATCCTTCTGCTTCAGCCTCCCAAGTAGCTCAGACTACAGGTGAGCAGCACCATGTCTGGCTTCAGATGGAAAAAAGTTTTTTAATCTAGAATTTTTTTTGGACTAGAAATTATTTTTGAGACCAGAAAAAATTCTTCTATCTAGTTAAGGCTTCTTTGTTGTACTTCTGCAGAGTAATGGTGGAATTCAACAACTTGACTGTTAGTTCAAACTAAACTCAGGGTATAACATGTAAAATGGTGAGTGGGTGATCTTCCGAAAAGGATTTCCTTAGCTCCACCTTCACCACACACCACATCACACCCACACCCACACCCACCCACACACACACACACACACACACACACACACACAGAGGCCACTTCTTCCTCTATTTCTGGAATGCTGTTCCTTCTAACATCCCATTTTTTCTGTGTTAATACACCATGTGGACTTGTCTTCCTAGGAGAGGATTTTAACTTGTAAGTTAATTAGATCAGTAGTCCCACTGGATATTCTAACTATCAATTCCCAAGGTCCATCCCAGACCTGTTCCATCAGCATTTTTCACAGTTGAGGACCGTGAATCTGCACTTTTATTTAGATAGATGGTAAAATTGGTATTTCAGCACCCTATGTGATTGTGATCTTCTGACAACTTTGGATGTCAGGGTACTAGCCAGCATTTCTCAACATGGATAGCATGGTACTGTCAGCAGGAGAGCTAAAACCAACCAAGCAACCTAAGGAACAGCTAACTAAAACCAACCAACCAATCAAACAAACAAACAAGCAAGCAAGTAACCAAACAGCTAACCAACCAACCAACCAACCAACCAACTAATAAATCAACAAAGCAAACAAACAACAAAGCAACCAAGCAACTAACCAACCAACCAACCAATCAATCAAACAAACAAACAAACAAACAAACAAACAATAACTGGCCCCAGACCAATAAACTAGAATCTTAATAAATGGATCCTTTCTAGGGGATTCTACTGTGCAGCCAGTATTGAGGACCACTGTCTCTGGGCAATATTCCTCAAACTTCTCTGCTGATGTGAATCACCTGGGGTGCTTGTTAAGCATACAGCTTCACAGGACTCTGTGGAGATTCTGATACCCACGCATCTGGTTTGAAGCCCAGGAATTTATGTTTTTAACCAGTACAAGGCTTGATCTTTCCTAGAATATTGAGATAAATGTGAAAAGGAATCCCCTTCACTGTTCTCTTTCTTCCCTTATCTAACCCTGGGAAGACGTCTCACTCAAAGCAGGTGCATTTTTGGACACTTTTTTTGTAGTTTGTTTACCAGTGTTCGCCACTGAGTAATTAAGGTATTTAGTCTTTAGAGTTGTGCCTTTTTATGCAGCGATTGCTTTGTTCACTGTCCTTAGGGGCTGTCCCCTGTATTTTTCTCCCATGCCAGGGCTACATTTCCCGGAGTTGATGTGGTATTGACATTCCCTGTCTGTAGATCCACTAGTACGGAGGTTAGGAAAGTGATGTGACATGGAGTAACTACTGTCACTTACAAGGAGGATCCCCAGGTGCTCTTCGAATGGCCCTGCTGGCTTATGTCTATCCTTTTCTTGAGACCAGCAGGTAAGGACTCTGAATTAATCCGTTCTCATCAGCCATATCAACGTATCTGGGAGATCTCCACTCTCTCTCTGGACCAGAGATTCTTCTTGAAATTCTTTTGGGGGTCATTCTCAACTCTTGACCTTATCTGAATTAAACTTATCAATATATTTGATAGATACTACTATCTTTCCCTTCTCCCAAATGGGCAAAAGACATAAACAAATTACAGGAGACAAACTACAAGTGACCAGTAATAATAACAAATGCAAATAAAAGGACAATAATCCATTGAGTTTTCACTTGGTCTGGCAAAGATTAAAGATTAATAATAGTATGCATCGTTGATGAGGTTGCTGTGAAAAAGGCAATTCCCATTGGTGGGAACTCTGAATTGGTCCAACAACTTTAGAGGAAAATCTGGCAGTAGCTATCAAAATTTAAAATATACATACCATTGAGAATGCAATTCTGGCTGTAGTAATTTGCTTTATAGAGCTGTGCACAAAAGTATGCAAAGATAGACAGATCGACGGACAATTTATTGCAGCACTTTTCGTAATAGGGAAACATTGAGAAACCACCTGAATGTCCGGTTAAATAATCTGTTGTATGTCCAGATACTCTGCAGCTGTTAATGATGTGAGTGAGGTGGATCTGTAGGTGCTGACATGGAAAGACAACTATGTCATTCACTAAAGAAAACAAAGCTTCTACTAATTAAACAGTGAGGAATACCCAGCTTGCTTATAACTTCTTAAAAACATTTGTTCTGGGGTTATAAGAAATCAAGCTATAAAAGCAAAGGCTTACATCTCATTTCCATCACTTATGAGCTGTGTGATTTTGGCCAAGTTACTTAACTTCTTTGAACCTCAATTTCTTTATATGTAAAGTGGGAGTCATAACAGCTCCTTCACAGAATTCTGACGATGTTTAAAAGAGATCATGTATAAAACCCTTGTCACAAATAACACTCAACAAAGGTTAACTCCTATTGCTTTAAAAGCAAAAAGTAAGGTGATATACATGAAGATCTGTATAAACGGTAAGAGTAGATCAGTTCCTTATTGATGTAGTTTGGATATTGACCCATGCCCAAATATCATGTTGAATTGTAATTCCCAGTGCTGGAGGTGGGGCCTAGTAGGAGCTGTTTGGAGCATGGGGGCAAATCCCTCATGAATGGCCATCGCACACCCCCCACACCTCAAGTGAACTCTTGCTCTGAGTTCACATGAGGTCTGGTTGTTTAAAAGTGTGTGGCACCACCCACCCCACACACTCTCTGTTGCTTGCCGCTATTTTCACTATGTGACATACTTGCTCCCCTTCACCTTCTGCCATGATTGGAAGCTTCCTGAGGCCTCCCTAAAAGCTGAGCACATGCCAGCATCATGCTTCCTGTAAAGCCTGCAGAACTGTGAGCCCATTAAACCTCTTTTCTTTATAAATTACCCAGTCTCAGGTGTTTCTCTATAGCAATGCAAGAACAGCCTAATACACTTATCAATCATAGTTACCCTCTATAAACTATGACAAAGTTTTCTAGAATTGGCCCAGCTTTTTTTTTTTTTTTTTTTTTTCCTTTCTTGGAGTCTGGGTTTCAGGGAGGCTGCAGCTCAGGGGTGGGAAAATGAGAAAATGTGGGGTATAGATGGACTTATTCTAAGACCCATGTAGCCCCCCTTAGCCTGATTCAGTCTTAATTCATTTATTTTCTGTCATTCTGAGCTCTCATTTGAAGCCTTTAAGACAGGGATTTAGCTAAAGCTGTATTTCAAGGCCCCAAATCCAAATGCTTGCCTGAGTTTGAAAGGTAACAAAAAATGAGTGAAGCAGGCAGGAAATTCAATATTAAAAACTAAGAAAAGTCTGTTTATAAAAAGAAATCTGTTCATTCTGTTCTCTGCCTATCCCCATCTAGTTTTTATTTTCCTTTTTTTTCTTTCACTAAATATAGGAACAGAACGTGTTTTCTTTCTTTTGTAACTCTAAGAAAAACCACACAAGTACAATGATAAATGGGAACTGAAGTGCAGCCTCAATATCGAGGAGACTATAGGGAGTGGTGGAGACTGCAGCAAACAGGAAATACTACATCCTGGCTTAGGGTGGGCAGCTGACCCTCAGCTCTAGCCCAGTGATGCCATGCAGAATCATAGGCCTAGTGCTGCCAGCATTTCTACTTTTCAAGAGAAGTTGGAAATTTTTTTTATGTTATACATCTTATTTTTTTAGTGGTGACAACTATTCTCTCAAATATAAAAGCATATGAGATCCCAGCATGGAAGGCCCAACAAGACAGATCTGTGGGCCAGATGTGGCCTGAGGGACTGAGCTTGGAACCTTGGTTTTTGCTTCTTCACAGAGAGTATCAGAGAAAAGAGTGACGAGAGTGAGTTTGTTAGTCAGATTGTACTCAGAAAACAGATGGCACACCCAAGTTAGTCTAATTTGAGAAGGATTTATTAAGAAGGAGGCTGAGCACAAGACTGTGAGTAGGGTGGTGGGGGATCTGAAGCATGGTGCAAGACCTGGGACTGGCGGTGGTGGAGTTGCCACCTCCCACACATCAAAGGGATGAGGGGAGCGGGAGTTGAGTAGAGCAAGTCTCTTTGAGAGGTACAGTGACTTTCTTTTCAGGGGCACAGCCAGCCTAAGCTTACCTCTCAGAGATGGAACCAGAGAAATAAATATCCTGACCACCTTCCTTCCTGCTCCTAGTGTTTCCCATTGGCCAAATCCAACTGGAGCACGAGGACATGGCAGCCCATGGATATAATGCAGCCAGCTTAGCCCCTGGCTCAGAGAGGAGGATGCAAGGAAGTGGAGAGGAGATCAAGTGGGACAAATGGAGACATCTGGCATAGGGAATGCAACCAACAGATGTTTGAGGATTCCTAAGGCTTCTTGTGAATCAGGTCCTAATTCTCAGAGTCAAATCAAGTCACAGTCAAGTCACCAGCCCTTCCCTTCCCACATTTTAAATAAGGAGGAGGAGAGCCTGAGAAGAAGGCATCACTGGGGGCAGCCCAGAGGACGGCTGCAAGGGAACTTGACTGAGAGTGGGCAGTTCAGGCCTTCCGAGAGGATCCGTGCT
Organism: Macaca fascicularis; assembly: GCF_037993035.2. Taxonomy (NCBI): domain Eukaryota; kingdom Metazoa; phylum Chordata; class Mammalia; order Primates; family Cercopithecidae; genus Macaca; species Macaca fascicularis. The sequence goes on from NC_088394.1 coordinate 21,776,842, forward strand.
CTGCTGGAGGAACACAGGATTGGGAATGCACGAGCCTTGTTGGCAGCTCCACAAAACAGAGATCTGAATCTGCCTTGTTCCTTTGTTCCTCAAGCACAGTCTGGCATAAGCAGTTGCTCAGTAAATGCTTCCTGAATGAATGAGATGTTTGGGTAAAATGTGGCAGTCTGATTATATTCTCAATGTAGAACCATCCTGCTGCATTTCTGAGCAGATAGACCACTGGGGACTGTTGGGGTGTCCTGGTCTTTTTAGGAACTACTCTTAGGGATACCCCAACATCAGAAGGGCCTGGATGGAGCAGCTATATCCCAGTATCACACTGGGATTCCCTGCTTCAAGGAACAAAACCTAAACAAAACCTAAAGTCTCTTCTCCAGCTGCCTCCCACTCACCGGCTGGGAAGAACCCTGGGAACAAGTGGCTTGTGTCTCTGCATATTCCTCACTTGGCAAATCAACAAACAGTTGGATTAGAGGACTAGGCATTAAATGAATGGCTCATGGCTTCTGTGAGATGTTGCACAGAGGCCATAAAGCAGGTGGCAGGGCACAAGCTGAGCTGTAGAGTTTACCAAGTCAGGCCTCAGGCCTTCATCCTGGAGAAACTCTAAGAAGGAAGAGAACACGGGAGAAGATGGATCTATTCCTCCTTTGTAAGGCCCAGCTGGGCTGATATCTTAACCCTTGCTCTATGGATTGCTAAGTCAAAACAAAGGATTAGGGTCAGAGGCTTGTTTTCCTTCAGTCAATCGATATTTTTAAAACTTATACCATGTGCTAAGCTTGTTCCAGGGTCTGAAGACAGAGACATGAATAACATTGACACTCTTCCTACCTTTACCTTAGCTTATAGTTGAGAATATATATATCAGAATTACATGGAACTTATAATGCAGAGTCCAGAGCCTCATTACTAACTATCCTGACATAGATCTGGGGCAGGTATGAAGAACCTGTGCTTAAAAAAGGCAAACATCCTGGGTCCTTCTAATGCAATTGGTCCAGCCACATCTTGAGAACCAACTGGTCTACCAGGAATCTTACACATTGAGAAAGAGTTTCCTAGCCAGACAATTAATACCCAGCTCCCCCAAATTGGAATTCTGCTTCACCTTAGGGACTCAAGTAAGCAGAAGAGAAAAAACATCTCAAGTAGGAAGAAAAAGAGAAGAAAAACCACTTACATTGTCAAAATTACTCTTGAAAATCACTTAGGAAGGTACCATGTTGGAGGTTGTTCTACCAATTTCAAAAAGACCAGCCCAGTAATTTTCTCTCCACTATAGGAAGAAATCTGTTTCTTCAGTTGGACACCAAATGAATGGCTAGATTAGAGGTCCTGCTGTTTTAAAAAGTTAATAAAGCTGAAAAAAAAAGAGCACCAATCTTTAAATACTCCATATGGTGTGGTATTCTCTTTATAAGAGGCACACAAAGAGTAGCAGATTTGAAGCCCCATTTCAGGCTCACGATGGGGTGTGCACACACTGATTGAAGTGGCAGGCAGAATTGCCTGTATTATTTAAGTTATTATTTCTTTTTCTTAATTTTTTCCCAAATCAAAGTGGTTGGATTTGCAGAAATTAAATGTGCATGTGATACAACTCCACAGTTCTAGACAGACCATGAAAAGTGCCTGCCACTTACATTTTCCCATCTTGGGAAAGCCCAGTGTGCCTCCAAGCCCATCATTGTCTTTGGAGGAATTCTTGATGACTGGGTCCCTATTCTTTGCATCACGTGAACAACGGGTTATTGCACTCAGGTTGTGTACTTCACAACCTTTGGGGGTGCCATTCACAAAGACCATAGTGTGAATGGTGTCCCTAGAATTATGCAGTACACAACCTGCACAGTCTATCATGCTACCCCTTATTGTATCCAAAGGCAGTCAGGAAGCCCCAAAAACCTGCTCTAGGCTTTTCACTGGGTGTGTGGAAGGTACACTTATGTTATTGTTTTCAAATAACACAGCAGTGAAAAGCCAGACAAATGAAATACCCAAGAGAATCCGAGTATCCGTATTTCCAATTACACTGAACATGCATTCTTCACCCACATAAGTGCCAATTTGTATTATTCTAAGTTCCACTGAAATTGGCCCAAGCCCCTGGGGCACTTCTTGCCTAGTTTCACTTGTTACCCTGGGATAATTGGTTTAAAACTGATTACTGGGTCACTAATTATGGAGCCTATTGACAGTATATTTCAGCTTAGGGAAGCAATTAAAAAGTTCACCCTAATTAATCAGGGGTAATTAACAGGTCTTAAATTTCATCAAGAGATTAATTATCAAGAAATCCAGAACAAATCAATGTGCATTCCAGGAGGGTGAGAGAGGACTTCATCATTGGCGCTGGAGGTTATTTGGATGATCCATTCATTCATGTAACAAAAGTTTACTGAGCACCTACACGGTGCCAAGCCCAGAGCCCAGTGGTTTTGCAGTTCCAGGGGCTGTGCTGATGTGACTTCCCATTAGACAGGGAATGGTGGAACACGTGACCAGGCAGTTTTTCAACTGGTTGCAGAGAGGCTCCCTGAAGGCATAATCACAATATTTCGAGTTAATTGTTTTGAGCACTTATTATGTGCTATGTGCAGGACTAAGAGCTTCTATCTATTATTTCATTAAACCTTCACAATGACCCTATTATGTAGAAGCTATTGGTTATCATCATTTAACAGGTTAGGAAACTCAGGCATAGCTGGGTTAAGAAACTTACCCAAGAACACACAGTCAGGAAGTAGTAGGGCTAGGTTTTGAAGCCAGGGAGAGTGAGACTATGCTCTGATACACCTCTCAGTGTGTCAGTGTTCTGAGAAAGGATCAGGTTAGCCTTTCCCCGAGGGAGGTTAGTGGGAAGACAGCCAAATAAAGTGTAGTGTGGGGCTCTAGAGTCAGACTCCCTGCATCAAATCCTGGTGCTACTGACTAACCATATGAGCTTGGGCAAGTTCACCCCACCTCTCTGTGACCCCACTTTCCTCTTCTGTAAAATGGGCATGTAATGGTACCAATCTCACCATGCTAATTTAAGGTGATGCATGTAAAGCATTTCAGATCATTCCTGGCACCTGGTAGCTGTTGGGACCATTTATTACTGCCTTCTTGCTGAGCCAGGAAGTTACTGTCTTAGCTCTTTTTCTACCGGCTGGCATGATTCTGCTGTACAGGTCCTTCTTTGGGTTTTTAGGAATGATTTTCTATTTAGTTTGGGAGTGTGCTATGAACTGATTTGTGCCTGCCCAAAATTCATATGTTGATGCCCTGATCCCCAGTGGGATGGTATTTGGAGATGGGGTCTTTGAGAAGCAAATAGGTTTAGATGAGGTCATGTGAGCAGGGCCCTTATGATGGAATTCATGTTCTTATAAGAAGAGACATCAGAGCATTCACATGAATGTTCTCTGTCTCTCATTTCTTAACCTCAGATCTTCAGCCTCCAGAACTGTGAGAAAATACATTTTTATTGTTCAAGCCACCCGGTCTAGGGTATTTTATAGTGGCAGCCTGAACTAATACAGAATGTTTGCTAATTTTCCAGAACTGATTGCTTGGGGCCACTAAAGAGGTTAAGCTACCAGGCGTCAGAGTGTCATTCCCATCACTCTAATACAGAAATGCTCTGTTGCCTGCAAGGCAACTTTGATAACAGGGAGCATGGCAGTCCTAGAGAGTGACGCTTCTGTAAATTCTATGCTTGCATCTTTTCGGGAGCTGAAAAGCCATAGATCAGGAACTCAGAGGTGGAGGCAATGGGCTTTTTCCAATGCAATGCTTTGGTGATGTCCAGAGACCTATAGAGGTGAGAAATACTGATGTGAGAATATTACCAGTAAGGATATGTGGGCTGCAAATAGGGCTCAGATGTCCTTGTGCTCATCTCAGCCACCAGCCTGAGACTACAAAAATAAGGATGCGCTTCCTAGGTCTGACCGACAGCTACAGAAAGAAATATATACAAGGTATGGTGGTCAGGAGTGTGGCAACTGGAGTCAGATGGCCTGGATTCAAATCCTGTCCCTGACACTGCCTAGCTGGGTGACTGGGTAGGTTACTTAACCCTCATAACTTAGCTTCCTCCTCCATCAAATGGGGATTCAGTTTGTCAAGAGGATTCAATGACATTGAGTATGTAAAGTGAATAACTCAGTGCTTGGGACGTAGTGATCACCCCAGATAGCCTTTGTCGTTATATAACAATCCCTACTACCACTTGCCAAGATGACGTGAACATTCAATTTATTCCGGGAGTTGCTTTCCCAGAACAGTCCCGAAGACTCTTCAGGTATTTTCCTCACTGTTTTCTGCCTTACGTATCAGAGAATAGTCAGAAAAATACTTATGAACGGAGAAGGTCAATAAACTTGTAATGACTTTAAGTTCTGTAGTTTCTGAACCTTTTTCCTTTGGTCTTGTAAAGCAGTGATTTCCCACCTTCCCCTAACTCCTTGGTGGAAGTGTTTTATATGAATTATTGTTTCCGTATTGAATTAAGGCATTACTATAGTGCTAAGCTTTGGTGGAAGACTTTCTGCAGGGGCAGGGAGTGTAGTTACAGGGTTTTTACAGGGCTGTGCACCTGGAAAAGAGGTATGTCTTGCAGACCAGAAGAAGAACCTGGGAAAGAACTCATAGGATCATTCAGGGCTGAGCTCAGGTTCTCTTATTATGTACAGTGAGGATGTCTAGCAAGATGGTCCTTGGTGAGGGAAGGAGAGTCTGAGTTGCACCAACCTCTGTGGTCCAGAGACTGTCTTGTTGCATCAAGACAGTGTGTGACATGCTCTAAGGCTTAAGAGTTCCGGGAGCAAGCTAACTGTGGCAGGATTATATGCTCTGCTTGGTTATCCAGAGTGTTTTTGTAGTTTTTCAGCAGGGGGTGGGGGTGGGAGTTTCTCAGTGTTTGCTTCTCATTTGTTCTCTCTTAGCATTTGGCAATTCGAATATCCCAGCTAATTTAGCTCTGCTACAGGGCTGGGGTGGTTAAATCCATGTTGGAGCAAAGCTTTAAAAGGCAGCTTGATGTTTTTTTGAGATTAGAGGTGAAATTCTTTAATTCTTCCTTTCATCCTTTCATCCACCCATCCATCCATCCATTTGTTTACCCACTTGATAACCCATTTATCCTTGCATTCATTCATCCATTTACCCATTTAATAACCCATTCATCCATTCATTATTGCATTCATCCATCCATTTGTTCATCCTTTTATCTACCCATACATTTAGCCAGCAAATATCTCTGAGCACCTGCTGTGGGCCAGGCACTGTTCTAGGCATTGGAGATACAGCAATGAACAAGACAGAGACTTGCTCTCAAGGATCATGCTTCCCAGTGGTAAAAGATAAACAACAAACAAATGCAATATATACTACACCAGGTGGTGGCAAGTGCTTTGGAAACTAAAATCAAGGAAGGGAAATAGGGAGTGTGAGGGGTGAGCAATTAGAAAATGAATTTGGGAGGACAAAAGCATGGCCACAGATTCTAGCTGTTCTTCCTGACCAAGAGACTTTCAAGAACATGTGGTATTACCTTAGCGACCTCCCGAGGCTTATTACATTATGGAAATGGAGGGAGCTCAATGGCGGGTGTTTGCCCATGCATGGAGTCATTTAGTTTGTGCACACATAGTTGAAGAGGACATCTGCCATTTTTGTCTGTCTAGCATCAATCCTAATTCCTGTAACAACACCCTGATTTTTCCCTTGGGGAGCCAATCCGCTCCCTTTCTCATGGCCCTTGGTTTAGAGGGGGCTGATCTCCCTCCCAAGCTTTATAGTGAACATGTGACCCAGGATTGGCTAATCAATAGGTTCATTTTTCCTGGCCACGTGAATGGTTTCAGGCATTACCTGACCATGTAAATCTAAGGAGAATTCCCCTGAACTTTGGTTGGAGCCAGTGAAGAGGAGGCTCCCTCTTTATTGATGGTTATAAATATGTTATAATGAAATGAGATATAATTTAAACACCTACGATTGCCACTGGCCACCTTTGCACCTAGGGAAGAGGCTACCTGAGAACGAAGCCAGCACAAAGGTGACCTGGGAGACAGAAAGAGATTAAATCCTGGATCTATCTGAGCCTGGTCCACCTATCCCTAGACCATCAGCTTTGTGAGCCAATAATTCTTTTGATAAACTTAAGTCATTTTTATTTTTAACTTTTAAGTTCAAGAGTACAAGTGCTGGTTTGTTAACATAGGTAAATTTGAGTCATGGGGGTTTGTGGTACAGATTATGTCATTACCCAGGTATTAAGCCTAGTACCCATTAGTTATTTTTCCTGATCCTCTCCCTCCTCCCACTCTCCACTTTCCAAAAAACCCCACTGTGTGTTGCTCCCACGTGTTCTCGTCATTTAGCTCTCACTTGTAAGTGAGAACATCCAGTATTTGGTTTTCCATTCATGTATTAGTTTGCTAAGAATAATAGCCTCTAGCTTGATCCATGTCCCTGAAAACGTCATGATCTTGTTCTTTTTTATGGCTGCATAATATTCCATGATGTATATGTACTACATTTTCTTTATCCAGTTTATTATTGATGGACATTTAGGGTGATTCATTGTCTTTGCTATTGTGAATAGTGATGCAACAAACATATCATGCATGTGTCTTTATATCAGAATTTTTATATTCCTTTGGGCATATACCTAGTAATGGGATTGCTGAGTCGAATGGTATTTCTGTCTTTAGATCTTAGAGGAACTGCCACACTGTCTTCTACAATGGTTGAACTAACTTACGCTCCCACCAACAGTGTATGTGTTCCTTTTTTTCCACAACCTCACCAGCATCTGTCATTTTTTGACTCTTTAATACTAGCCATTCTGACTGGTATTAGATGGCGTCTCATGGTAGTTTTGATTTGCATTTCTCTAATGATCAGGGATGTTGGGCTTTTATTCAAACGATTGTTGGTTGCATATATGTCTTCTTTTGAAAAGTGTCCCAAGAATCCTGATTAACATGGTGCTCAATGAATACTTATGGAATGGATAACATCAGAACTTTGCTGGAAGGAGTCTTAAAAAACTGGAACTCTGCTCACTTTGTCCCAATTTTTCACATTGAGAAGTTCAATGTGACCTCTAAGGTGACATGAACTGGCTCTTCACAGATACCTGTAAAAAGAAGTTTCATTTATGTTCAGAATCATGATGCATAGGAATTAGACATGCCTTCTAAGTATGTTTAGGTATGATTTCAGTATGTTTCAAAAGTAATACATGCTCAATACAGAAAACAGAAAAGCACAAAGAAGAAAATAAAAATTATGTATCTAACCAGCCCCTAAATAACTTGGCACACCAAGTTTTTTCTTGGCATCCATATTTTAAAATAAAATTTAGAATATACTCTATAAATCTGTATTTAAATCTGTATTTATTTTCACGGAAAATATATTTTTACTATTTTCCATGCCAGCGATTACTCTCCCATAACAATATATTTGACCACAATCTGGAAATAATTTAAAGTTCTAGAAAAGGGCAAAGAACAACATAATAGACATGTATACTCCCACCCTGTGCAGTTAACAACTATTAATATTTTATTACATTCACTTTCAGTCATTTTTCAAAGGAAAAACATTACATAGGTAGCTAAAATCTCCTACCGGTGAGTCTTTATTTATTTTTCACCATTGTAAAGGCACTCTGAAGAATATCATTATTGAACCTGTACACAATACAAAATTACATGACCTTTGTGTGCATCCACCCCTCCCTCAGGGTGAAGCCTTGGAAATGGTGAAACTGCTGGATCGGTAGGTGAATTTGTACTCCTGCCTGCAATAAATGATAACTCCCCTGTCCCTATATTCTAGCCAACACTGGATCATTCTAATTCACTTAAAAAAATTTCATTCGAGGAAGGTGACATTTTAGTATTGCTTTATTTTGTATTTACTTGATTTCTAGTCATGTGACATATACACTTACTATATACCAGCCAGTTTATAATTTTTCTATTATTAATTGCATTTTCACATCCTATGTGCTTTCGTTTGTTGTGTATTCACCGTTTCTTTTTGAGTTAAAGGAGCTGCTTCTATATTAAGGATATCATCATCAATGGCAAACATATGTTCTGCTGTGTATCAGTTGCTCTTCAGTTTTATTTATGATGATTTTTGACATATTGTTACTGTTTTTTATGTGTTATAATCAAATTTGACAGGCTTTTCCTTTATGTTTTCTGCCTTTGGTGTCATGCTTAGAAAACCATTCTCCATACCTAGTTTCTAAAATTGTTCACCCATGTTTTCAGGGTCCTTATGGTTTATTTTTACATAAAATTAAAAAAAAACTGGAATTAATTTTGGGGTGTGGTGTGGGCTAAGATTCTTACAAGTTTTTCCCAAATGGGCATCATCTTGTCTCAACATCATGATGATTGATTAAAAATGCCATATACTACGTTGACTTTTATAGATCTATGTCAATTTCTGGAAATTTTATTCTATTCCGTCAATGTGTATGCCTTTGCTACACATCACTGCAGTTTTTTAATTATTATGTCTTTATAATATAGTTTCCTATCTATTTTAAAGAATCTCTCCTCTTCTTAAAAACTTTGGTCATACTTGTGTTTTTCTTTTTCTAAATGAGATTCTTAACCAAAGATGAGCATGAAAACAATCTGTGGAGGTTTTTCATTAATCTGCCCAGGGCTCACATCTCAGAAAATTCTGATTCATTGGGTCTGGTTTGGGGGCTGGGTATCTTTCAAAAATAAATAAATAACACATGCATGTACACATAATATATGCATTATACATAAAGGACTTCCGACTTGATGGGGAGGCCATTAAGAACCACAGCTCCCACATGAGAACACGTGGACACATAGAGGGGAACAACACACACCGGGGCCTATTGGAGGGTGGAGGGTGGAGGGTGGACGGTTGGAGAAGGAAGAGGATCAGGAAAAATAACTAATGAGTACTAGGCTTAATACTAGTGATTGGTGATGAAATACTCTGTACCACAAACCCCTATGAGACAAGTTTACCTTTGCAACAAACCCGCACATGTATCCTGAACTTAAAATAAAAGTTGAAATAAATAAATCAGAAGGCAAAACCAAATAAAAAGAACCACAGCCCCAGCTTCAAAAGATGTTTATAATTTCAGAATTTTGTGTCAGAGTTCCCCTCTTCTCTTACTTGTACCCTGTTTCCAAGTGCAAGATGCTCTCTGGGGGCCACCTGGGGTGTTCTTATGTAATTGGTCTTGAGGATTTAGCTCATGCTTTGGGGTTTTTGAAAGCTTCCTCAGTGATTCTAATGTGCAGTCAGGGTTAGCAATCACAAGTTTAGAAACTCCTTCTTAGTCCTGACCACTAAATCTTTGCTCTACTGTACAGATAGAATTCTATCTGTGAATTAGTGTGGATTTCAATCCTGGTTATATATCAGAATCATCTGTGGTTCTTAAAAAACAGACTGAGCTAAATGTATACATTAAATATTGACCATCAGCATTAAAAAAAAAATACAGATGGGTATGGTGGCTGACACCTGTAATCCCAGCACTTTGGGAAGCTGAAGTGGGAGGATAGCTTTAGGCCAGGAGTTTCAGACCAGCCTGGGCAACATAGTGAGACCCCCGTCTCTACAAAATAATTAAAAAATTAGTTGGGCATGGTGGCATGTACCTGTGGTCCCAGGTACTCAGGAGGCTGAGGTGGGAGGATGGCTTGAGCCCAGGAGGTTGAGGCTGCAGTGAGCTATGATTGAGCCACTGCAATCCAGTCTGGGCAACAGAGTGAGGCCCTGTCTCCAAAAAAAAAAAAAAAAAAAAAAAAAAAAAAAGAAAAAGAAAAGAAAAGAAAAGAAAAGAAAAATAAGTCCAATTTCATAGTGGATTCTGATGCACGGCAAGACTAAATAGCCATTTTCCAGGTAACTGTCCTTTTTAAATGACTAACTCTACTTTTCAGAGAGCCCACCTGTTTAAACACATGCATATAGAACTGATCCTTATTGATATAAGTGTTTCATCATGTTTTGATAGAAAGTGGTTCTCAGACTTAAGCATCAGAGCCACCTGGAGAACTTGCTGAGCCCCAGCTCCAGAGTTTCTGAGTTGTTTGACATGGGCCTGAGACTTTGCATTTAACAGGTTCCTTGATGCTGCCCCAAGGACCACACTTTGAGAAACACCGAGCTGTGGCATTCATACAGATTTTAGACTTGTTCTGTCACAGAGAGATTACTCCATAGCAATGACCTTAAGCATGCTGGTGATCTGAAGACCCCTGAGAAGTGATGGCAAGGGGTATCGAAAACTCTCTGTGCACCTATCACTGCTGAGAGTCACTGCTAAAGCATCTTATTAACCCTGTAGGGCTGTACCTTCAGTCTGACTTTGAGCTAACTTCTTACATATCCCCCTCCAGTTCCAATGTTGCCCTCATTATTGTGAGCATGCAACTCCTGATGCATGACCTCAGTGGTTGTAGTGTTGCATTACACGGTGTATAGGGTGAGTGACAAGGTGTTCCCTAAAGGGTAAGACCTTGCCATGATTATCGGGGGAAGGGCACATGTCTTAGAATGGGGTGGGGGCACTTAGATGGCCAGAAGAACTGCCTCCATACCCAATTCATTTGGAAGCATCCTCTTCCAACCCATTATCTTCAGAGGAGCTAATTAAGTGTTCTATAACACAACTGCAGCCATGTCACTCCCTTGCATAAACCCTTCAATGGTTCCCCAGTGGCTCCTAGAATAAAATCCAAAATTCTGGACATGATAGTATAGGTCGGGTTCCCCAGAATACAGATGGAGTTTGGCATGAAACATGTTCATTCTTAATCCCTTGGGATAAACACTCATGGATGCAGGAGATGGAAACACGAATGGGCAGAAAGAGTCAAGCCATGATATGGGCCCAATGACAGCCTCTGCTGGTCCCATGGGGAGCTCTGGAGTTGGACTGGTCCATCACTGTTTTCCTGAGTTGAGTAAAGACGGTTACACCTTTACAGCCCCACCAGATATGCATTGCCCCATAACCGGTGTGACAATGGATGAGGCAGCCATCTGTAGTTGAGACAATCCCTGAAGGTCCTGACCGTGGACAGCTGGCCACCACAACATGCCTACCATCTAGAGTAACAAGTTCTTCCTTGGAACAGGGCCTGAGTGGTAGCATAGTGTTCACCACAGATGGCCACAACATTCTTTGCAATCTGAAAGTTGCCTACCTCTCTAGTCTCATCTTTTGTTATTTTTCCCTTTATTCTCTCCTCTTTAGGCACACTGCTTTTTCCTTCCATCTCTCAAATTCACCATGTTCCTTTCTGCCTCAGGACCTTTGCCCGTGCTCACCTTCCTGCTTGGAATGTCCTCTGCATTTCTGCCCTCCTCACCTCCCATGCAGATATTCAAACTCCTTTTTCAGGTGTTTGCTGCAGGGCTGTTTTCTCCGGGGAACTTATCCGACCCTCGACTTGGGTAGGATGCCTGGTATATACTTGCAAAGCTTAGGAACCTACTGGACTTGAGCCAGGAAATGAGGGACTCATGCAAATCTGCCTCTTTCCTTGGGGTTCCATGTTGAGAGATGGGCCTGAAAGCCACGGTGAGCTGGCAAGATGGGGTAGAGTTAGATTCTTTGTAAGAAGTGTGCTGATTTGACTTAAAATTTAGCAAAACTTTTTGAACATTCTGCCCTGTTTTCATTATGCTTTTTTGGGGCTGGAGCTGACCGGGAGAGGCAGAAAGAGCCAGAATCAAAATGAGGGTCCTCAAATGGAAAGCAACATTTAAGAGGATCAATTCAAGGGCCCTTGATCAGGCATTCCTCTAAACCAGAGGATCCCCCTTCTTGTATTAAATTGTGAAGATTCAAGAGTTTTGTGTTGTTGAATAATAGCAATATAATAACAGCAGCCATGCTGCCCTGTACTGAGCATTTACTGAGTAACACCATGCTATGTATTTGCTTGCCTTGCTTCACTAATCCTCATATCAGCTCTGGGAGGAGGAAACTGTCATCTTCATCTGTCTTTGTTGAAGAGATGAACAGAGGTTAAGCGATTTGCCCAGGATCACACTTGTAATTAGTGGCAGAGTTGGGCTATGAAGCAGTGCTGCTGTAGGAACCGAATTGCCAGGCCAATGCAGCATGCATCTGGCCTCTTTGACACAGGTGCCTATCTGAACCTGCTCGAGGGGATGGTGCCTGTGGCCCAAGTCCCTGGTCCTCAGCAGTCTGCGGAGACCCAGCCTCTGCTGCTGGTTCCATGTACCCATCCCCCATTGGGGCTTCCTCCTCCTGCCAGCTCAGCCCTGGCTGCTTAAGTCCCAGCATGCCTCGGGCTGTAGCCAGCCTGAGTTATGACATAACTAGCCTGAAAATTCCCCTGTAAAGGGAAAGGGGCCAATCCAATGTGAGTTATTCTTATTGTAAGCTCCCCAAAGCCAGGGACCTTGTATAATTTATCTTGGTATAACCCACAGCACTGAGAACAGGGCCTGGCACACAGCACACAATAAATGTTTATGGAATTGACTGAAGTTTCCAGAGAGATGAGGGCGACACACACACATGCACACACACACACAGCCTGGCACACACGTAGTACATGCACAAGTGCACACACGCTATACCTACAAATCCTTCACACCCACACACTCTTTACACACAAAGACACTCTGCACACACACACACTGATTTTGTGTGCTCTGTGTGAGTTTGTGTTTGTGATCTTTCTCTTCCTATGACATGTCATGTGTATAGCTCCATCACTCGTTTTAATTACATTATTGTGGGCTCTGTTTGGCCTTTGGCTATTTTTGAGGCCAGATTAGAAAATTTAAAAACATCCATCTTTCTTCAGGAGAAACTTATAACAGCAATTTCCCTGGGGTGGGGAATTGGGATACAAAAGTAGGGATGGGGGGATTTACTTTTCATGGTCTTCCCTTTTGTTCTGTTTAAATTTTTTAAAAAACCATGTGCACGTGTTATCTGTTCAAAAAATAAAAATAGAAACATTTAGGAAAAAAAACTAAGAAAGCTGCCTTGCTTCCCAAACACTCACTTACATAAAAGCTTTCATAACTGGATTAGAGATTAAAGTTGGGGCCGGTTGTGGACAGGTTCACAGGCGCCGGGAAGCACGTCACCACCACCCATGCTGCCGACAGCTCTCTAGGGCTTGGGCTCCGGACGTTGTCCAGGATGAGCCCAGAGGGATGTTTCTTCTCCCAGGAGCTCCCCCGTGGTGACCCCCAAACACTCATTTAGTTATTCTCTTTGCTAGGTCAGTGACAAATCTGCAAGGATTAGGCGACGTAAGCTCTGAAATCTACTCAGTAAGATGAAAATCTGTCCCTTCGTTCTCAGGCTCAAGGGGAAGTGATTAAATCCAAGGGGTCGGGCTCAGGGAGCAGGGGGCTTGCTGTAGCCTTTGAGTTCGAAGTTCTGCTGCGTCCTTCCCTGTGATTTTAAAATCACCGGCATCTGGTCCCCAGACACGGTGGCAGCTGTCTGGAGCCTCAGAGTCAAACCCGGGGAGGATTGGGGCCTCCAAGGTGGACTGGATACTTAAAACCAGCTAATGAGAGAGCTGAGGCTTTCTTCTGAGTCCAAGATATTCCTGGAGGGATTAATTTTTATCAAATGACTTCTTAATGAGAGTCCGCTTACTTCCAAATCTGGAGACTTTAAAGCTCCTGAAATTTAAAACTAATCAGCAGGCTGGTCTGCTTTGAATGTGAGGAGTTCACACAATTAGAAACTCAAAAGAGAAGAGAACATGTTAGTAACAGCCAGGAGCTAGCAGAGTGGAAAATATTAGCTTGAAATTCAGCAAATGGCCTTGCTCTGTATCCTTGCAAAGTCAGGATAGGTTGCTAGGTTGGGGTCTGAAATTGAGGTCCTGGGAGCTGAATCTGGCTGGCAGGTATGTTTTGTTTAGCCCACAAATAATTTAAAATTTTGGGAAATTTCATGGACAAATGTGGTTTAAGGGGCTTCTTTGTAAAGTGAGAAATTCTGGCAGGAATAGGACTGCATTCCTGCATGGACAACAATCTCCTTGAGCTGCCTGGCAGCAGTTCCTTTATGACGCGCCATGTGCGTCCAGTTTGCCGCAGTCTCCAACTTTCCTTTAAGAGGAAAACTGTATGGATTATGTTACCTGCCCAGCCCTTGTGGATACTTGAGTCTGAGCTTCCTGCCCCGGATAAACCATATTCATGCTTAGAAGAACTTATGGGATGGGCCACTTTGCAAATATGGGGATGATTTTGTCGACAGTGAGGCCAAGACAATGCCATTGGACTCAGTTTGGGGAATTCTCCATCCCAAACCACACCTTTGATTTGGCTTCCCCGATGACTCAGCTTCAGTGAACTAATGTTTCTCTCTTCTGCCCTGTTGTGAACAGACTCTAGGATTGTTTCAAATGATCTCTGCCTCCCAGTGCCTTTGTAGAATCTTGCCCCTTGCAGGACAGGAAGGACTTGTGAGTTCCTTCTAACCCATATAATGGCAATGGTGACAGGACGACACTTTCATGATTATATTTCTGGCTTTGATGAAGCAAGTGAGTATGTTGTGAAGGCCCATGAGCAAAGATCTGAAAGAGGCTCCTGGCCAACAAATAGCTGAGAACTAAGAGGGACCAACAGTCAGCAAGAAACTGAGCTCGTCAGTCTAACAGCCCACAAGAGCCTGAATCCTGCTGACAACCGCATGAACTTGGAAGTGGCTTCTTCCCCAGTCAGGTCATCAGATGAGATCACAGATCTGGCTGACATCTTAATTGCAGCCTTGTAAAACTCTGAAGTAGGGAACCCAGCTAAGCCATGATCAGACCCTGAACCCCTGTCAGAAACTGTGAGACAATAAATGTGAGTTATTTTAAGCTGCTCAGTTGGTGGTATTATAATATTGTTATGTAGCAATAGATAACTAATACACATGCTTTTTGGGCTTGGAGTTTCAACAATTACATTCCTTCTCAGTTTGATCCTATCTCTGTCCCTAAACATTTTACTCATGGTTTAGAACTGCTAATTGCTGCTACTGATTCTTCCAAATCTGGATCACTTGCCAGGAGAGACCCTTTTTTTTTTTTTTGGTGGGGGAGGAGAGAATATGGCCACACTCAGTTCACACCTCTGTTGTATCATTAACCAAATGTCTCCCACAATAAAATGGCAGTTTCTTGATGGTAGGGATTCTGTTCTGTTCACCTTGTTGTCAGCAGTACTGAATATTGAGTAGTGCTCAGTGAGTAGATGTTGAGTGAATGAACATAGTTGAATGGCTGAATTGTCAATTGCAGACACTTTTGTTCCCCTCCAGTTCCATTCTTAATGACTGGATCATATTCTCCTGTTTGCAGGTACCAGAGTTTGATTAATATAGGTGATTAATATTCTTTTTGTATTTATCTTGTTTCCACAGGTTTTTTTGCTAATATAACTAATATAATAATAATAATGCTTCAATTCAGCATTCTAATAGCCAAATGTTTGTGCCTATTTATGATTATTGCTGGGCTAAAACGTATGCATAATATTATGATTTTAATACTTACTGGAAAGATATTCACATTCCTAAAAATACAGTATATAGGAATGCCAACTTTCCGACACATCTGCCAGTATTGGCTAACATTTTTCTGGTTAACGTTTGCCAATTTAATAGGTGTGGATGTTATCTTGTTGTTTTATTTGCATTTATTTACCAGTAAAAGAGGTAGAATTTTTTATTAACTGTTCGTATTTCTTTTATAAATTGATATTTCATGTCTATTGACCATTTTCTATTGGGAAGGTTGATCTTTATTTTATTGATTTGTAAGAGTTCTTTATATATTAGCTCTTAAGATAAAATATTACATATTATATATTATAATATATAAAATTTTGTCCTTTTAAAAAGTATGTTTTGGAACACATCAAAAATTTTTTATTTGGCAAAATTTATTAGTCTTTTATTTTATAGTTCCTGTCTTTGTTTTCATACTTAGTTATTCTGAGAAGTATCTGTTCATATCCTTCACCCACTTTTTGATGGGGCTGTTTGGTTTCTTTCCTTGTAAATTTGTTTAAGTTCCTTGTAGATTCTGGTGAGGCTGTGGAGAAATAAGAATGCCTTTACACTGTTGGTGGGAGTGCAAATTAATTCAACCATTGTGGAAGACAGTGTGGCAATTCCTCAAGGATCTAGAACCAGAAATACCATTTGACACAGCAATCCCATTACTGGGTATATACCCAAAGGGTTATAAACCATTCTACACTATAAAGACACATGCACACATATGTTTATTGTAGCACTATTCACAATAGCAAAGATTTGGAACCAACCCAAATGCCCATTGATGATAGACTGGATAAAGAAAATGTGGCACATATTCACCATGGAATACTAATCAGCCATAAAAAGAATGAGTTTATGTCCCTCGCAGGGACATGAATGAAGCTGGAAGCCATCATTCTTAGCAAACTAACACAGGAACAGAAAACCAGACACCACATATTCTCACTCATAAGTGGGAGTTGAACAAAGAGAACACATGGACACAGGGAGGGGAACATCACACACTGGGGTCTGTTGGTGCATGGGGGGTAAGGGAAGGGAGAGCATTAGGACAAATACCTAATGCATGCAGGGCTTAAAACCTAGATGACGGGTTGATAGGTGCAGCAAACCACCATGGCACGTGTATACCTATGTATACTTGCACGTTCTGCACATGTATCCCAGAACTTAAAGTAAAATTTAAAAAAGAACAATAAAAAAAGAAAGTTATTTACCACCTTCAACATTGTATGCTCATTCTCCAACCTTTTTTCTTTTTCTTTTTTTTTGAGACGGAGTCTCTCTCTGTTGCCCAGGCTGGAGTACAGTGGCACAATCTCGGCTCACTGCAACCTCTGTCTCCCGGGTTCAAGTCATTCTCCTGCCTCAGCCTCCCGAGTAGCTGGGATTACAGGTGCCCGCCACCATGCCCGGGTAATTTTTTTGTATTTTTAATAGAGACGGGGTTTCACTGTGCTGGCCAGGATGATCTGGACAGGTTCACAGGCCCCTGGAAGCACGTCACCATCACCCATGCTGCTGACAGCCCTCCACGGCTTGGGCTTCGGACATTGTCCAGGATAAGCCCAGAGGGATGTGTTAGTCCAGGATGAGCCCAGAGGCTACCGTTTTAGCCAGGATTGTGACCTCGTGATCCACCCACCTTGGCCTCCTAAAGTGCTGGGATTATAGGAGTGTGCAACCTTTTTTCTAAGGAAGTGGTTGATCTTCTGAGTACTTTTTACTAAATTTTGCAATGGATACAAGGACTTTCTCTGTATCAGTAATAATTTGGCCAGGCAAAATTGAAATCTATACATACAGAATCAGACTTGGTCTTTCAGCAGACTCACACTGATAGATTCTTAACAAAACCTGTTTTCTCTACCCAAGATTCCAGAGGCACTGCATGCCATTGCCTATCCAACTTCTTATTCCCATATTCTCCCCCTTCCAGTGGTGGAAGTCGCTTCATATCTTGAGCTAAGCTCTAGGAATAGAAGTTTCCTTGGAAGACAGACTCAGCAATGGGTGTTTGGAGGCAGAACATGTAATTTTGACAACAGGTGGTAGACTGGACAAGTAATCAGTGCTGAGTCCTACAGGAAATGGGAGCATCCTATAGGTGATCAGAAACATAATGGGATCAGGAATTGCTCGAGTATGGACTCCGTGCCAGGAGCTGTGTTAGGGTACTCATCTCCATTACATAACTTAACCCTCTTAATAACTCTATGATGGAGACATTTTCAGCCACATTTTGAAAACGAGGGAACTAAGACTCAGGATCTTGATTCAGGTTTGTCTGACTTTGAGGTCTGTGCCCTTTCCACCATCCTAGAATGCTGCTTCATGTTCCCCTGCATGACTATAGATCATATTCAGGGATGCAGGCAGCATCAGGAGCAGAATAGTCAAGCTGTGGGGCTAGGTTTCAGGTGGGGTGCTGGCTGAGCACCGATCTGGTATCTGGGTGGATTATTATAAAGGAGGAATGTGGGAGCCTTATGAACTCAGCCTATAGCAGAAATGGACAGTCCTGGCCTACAAATGCCCATTGAGATACTTATTAGAGTTTTCTAACCCTGCATTTTCTTATCTAGGCATGGGATCACCCTGTGTTAACATGTACTCCTTGTAGCAAGTTTTCTTTCACCATCCTCCTTTATTATCTGTAGGATCCCTTGGGGGTGACCCATCTATAAGCCCAATGTTCTCCTTAGCATTGGGTGTTGGAAGTGTGCTGGTATATATGCCACTTTTCTGGTGTTTATGAGTAGGTATGTCACATCTCCAGATCATAGAGGGATAAGATAACTTCATCAGGTGGAATCACTGAGAGCAATTGTCTCTGAAACCATATTTTACTAATTTATTCCACAAATATTTATTGAGCACTTACTATGTGCCAAGCACCATCCTAGATGCCTGGAAGATAACAAGTGAATAGAGTCTTATAATATATTAAATGGACCAAGCTGAGAAAGAATCTGCTCTCAGTGAGCTTACATTCTAGCACAGCAGAGTAGAAACAATACACACAACAAATAAATTATATGGTACACCAGCAGAAAGTGATAAGTGGTATTAAATTAAAAAGTGGAGCATGTAATTGCCAGAGGTGGACAATGGGGAAGGAGAGGAGTCACAGTATTGAATAAGGAGGTCAAAGTGGGCATTACTGAGAATGTGATTTTTGACCAGATACTTAAAGAACGTGTGGGAGTTAAAGAAGCAGATATTTTGGGGAAAGGTGTTCCAGGCTAGAAAGAACAGCAAGAGCAAAGTCTATGAGATTGGAGTGAGCCCAGGGTGCAAGGAGACAATGTCCGGAGAAAAGGGAGTGTAAGTTAGAAGAGATGAGGCTGGAAGGATAATAGGGTGGGAGGAGCACGTAGGATCTTGTAGGACATTGTAAGGGCTTTGGTTTTTCCTTTGGATGAAATGGAGGTTCACTGTAGGGCTTTGGGCAGAGGTGGAACATGATCTGATACATAGTAGAATCTGGTGGCTGCTGTGTTGAGAATAGATCATAATTAAGCAAGAATGGAGGCAGTGAGGTCAGTAAGAAATCCATGCAAAAACCCTGAAATGATGGTGGCTCCAACCAGGGCAACAAGAGTTAAAGTGGTGAGAAGTAGTTGGATTTTAAATATACTTTGAAGGGAGAGCCAATGGGATTCCCTGATATAATAGACATAGGGTAAAGGAATGAGAGTACTCAAAGTTGACATGCTCAAGTCAAAGGATGGAGTCGCCTTTAACTCAGGCAGGGAAGGCTGTGGAGGGTACAAGTTTTGAGGGGGAAGATAAATGTCTCTGTTTTAGACAATTGAAAGGTTATTCCTTATGCCTCTCATAATATCCCTGATTAGTCACGGAATGTGGCTTGAGGTGATGGGAGTTGAGATGACTCAAAAGAAAACTGAGGAAATGTGCAATGAAAGAGAGGGCTCCTCCCATATCATCCTTCCCTGAAAGTGTTTAATGAGTAAGTTATGAAGATTTCCCTCTAATGGGAGAGACTTCTGGTTCCCAACATCATGTAATCCTCCTCTTTCCCTAACACCAGAGGATGACACAGCCTAACCCCCATAAACTAGGACAGGGCTATGTGGACAGTGGGCTGGGTGGAAGTGACATGTCACTTCTAGACCAAAGCATTGAATTATCATGATGACCCTATCCCTCTCTCTTCCTCTGTCCTGGTGACCAAGGAAAGCTTCATATTCTAGATGGTCCAGCAACAAAATGTCAGAGCCTCCATCCATCATTCTGGGTAACTCTATGGAGCAGAGTTCCCCCACTGACCTTGCTGGATATGTACTCTGAAGAGGAAATACAACCTGTTGGATTGAAGCCACTGAGATTTCAGG
This sequence comes from Macaca fascicularis, assembly GCF_037993035.2. NCBI lineage: Eukaryota > Metazoa > Chordata > Mammalia > Primates > Cercopithecidae > Macaca > Macaca fascicularis. The sequence continues at coordinate 21,796,789 of NC_088394.1, forward strand.
GTTAATATGTTACCACAGCGAAACCTAGACTATCTTGTCTAACACAACCTTACAGACAAAAGCAAATTACAGCTTACTCTATTTCCTCTTTCATCTCTTATCCTTTTAAGAAATACAAAAGCTGCTAACACTCTCCCGATGCTCCTGATAATACGTCAGTACATCAGAAACCCCACCCATCCCAAGATACTCAGCTCTGTGTGAAGCCTTCCCCACCCCCACTCCAAGCAGAGTGAGAAGATGCTTCCTTTCTGTTCCCACGGCACTCTTATCATACCTCTATTAGAGCACTTACCACATTGTATTGAAATGATTTGTGTACGTCTGTCTCTCCCACTAGACCGTAAGTGTCAGAAGGTCCCTCTATTTCTCTCTTAAGAAATGGGAAAATATACCAAAGGAAGGATAAATACAGATAAAAAGCAGCTGCCCTTAGTCTCTCCCCAGCCTTTATATGGCACTGTTTTAGTTGAAGCTTTTTTGATTGCAGGCAACAAAAACCTAATCTTGCTAGCTTAAGCGAAAAGAAAGAAAATTTGTTGGAAGAATAGGAGGATATAGTCACTCTTGGATTCCAAGGAAAAGGCGAACAATACCTCAAGAAATTGCAGGAGCCAGGACAGTCTTGGGATGTCAGTGAGGGACTTTATCAACATTCCCTCTAAAGCTCTACCATGGCCTGACATAGCTGCCAACTCCAAGACTCTGGATCCATCAGTGACATTTTTCAGGACCAAGAATCTGATTGGCGCAGTTGGGTCAAGTGTTTGCCTCTGGCCCCATCCCCAATGGCCAGAAGACGTGCGCAGTAGAGACACAGCCATGGTTTTGGGTATAGGGGCAATTCTCAGAGATAAGGGTCAGGCAGATCCTCTAATGGATGCTTATGTCAGGTAATATCTTGTCCGACCCTTGGTAAAAGCATCTACCTGCCTCACAGCTCTCTCTTGACCTGATACTTTCTGATAAGTTTCAACCAAGATAGACTCTCTCTTGACCTGACACTTTCCAATAAATTTCCACCAAGTGCCTTCCTGGAGCCTGCCTTAATGTCCCAAATCACCTTGATCATTTGCAGAAATTCTGGGACATACAATCTTCTTCTGGAGACCAGAATACATCTCAGAAGTGTAGGTCACCTGAGTTGCTTTTACCTGACTGCCCTATTGCTCTGTTGCTTTTCTCCTTGATGGTTCACAGGCACTGGGCTCTGCCCAGAGGCTTTATCACCCTCCTTTGAGGCTGACTGCTCAGCCAAACTGGACTGTTAGCTAGAAACAGACAATGAGTTTACCGATATTAAGCCCATAAAAAATGCATATTGAATTAAATGGAAGTGGATTACTAAAACCTAGATAGTGTCTTCTCTTACCAGCCTTCTCTGGAACGGAAAACTGGAGTCCTGCAGGGAAGAGAGTGTGTGGCATCAATTCTGGAAACAGATTACCTCAGTCCTGATGGCTGATTCTCAGATTCTCATGTATTCATTCACTCACTCATTCAGCAAACATTTCTGGGGGTGCCAAGCACTTTATTAGGACTGGGGATATTAAGATGAAAAAGATCTTATCTTGCCATTACCTCAAGTCTAGTGTAGTAGGGGATGCAGACATTTACATTCCGGGTGATAGAACAAGCAACAAAGTCTTATAAAAGAGTATGAGTGTTGGTGGGACTGTAAATTAATACAACCAATAGGGAAAACAACATGGAGACTTCTTAAAGAACTAAAAATAGAACTCCCATTGGACCCAGCAGTCCTGCTACTGGGTATCTCCCCAAAGAAAAACAAATCATTATGTAAAAAAGACACCTGCCCTAGTATGTTTATTACAGCATTATTCACAATAGCAAAGTCATGGAATAAACTTAAGTGTCCATCAATAGATGACTGGATAAAGAAATGTGGAGCATATACATCATGGAATACTATGTAGGCATAAAAAAGAATCAAGTCATACTTTTTGTAGCAACATGGATGGAGCTGGAGACCATTATTCTAAGTGAAATAATTCAGAAACAGAAAATCAAATACTACATGTTCTCACTTATAAGTGGGAGCTAAACAATGGGCACACATGGACTTAAAGATGGAAATAATATACACTGAAGACTCCAAAAGTGGGGGAAGTGGAAGGAGAGTGAGGATTGAAAAATTGCCTATTGGGTACAATTGCCTGTTTGCATGATGGGCACACTAGACATCCAAACTTCATCATTAGACAATCTATCCATGTAACAAACCTGCATATGCACCCCCTGAATCTATTTTTAAAAGAGAATGTGGATTACAAAAATACCTCAATATGAATGCTCCCTCTACCACTTCCTGGGCAGAAGACCTTGAACAAGTTACTTGACCTTTCCAGATCTTAGTTGCTTTATGACAAAAGAAGGCAAAAATAATGTCAGCTTTGCAGTGTTATATTGAGTACTATATATACTATGTAAAGTATCTGGCATATAATAGATTGCCAAAAGATGGTAACTATTAATATGATTATGAAATCCAAGTTTTTCACATAGTTAAAATTTTGTGTAATTTCTGGGTCTATAACAGTGTCTGGCACATAGTAAGACTTCAGTACATGTTTTTTTGAATGAATGGTCATTTCTCTGGCACTCACCCTCTGTCAGGCATCTGTATGTGTGTCTGTAAAATAATTCAATTTAGAGAGGACAATGTAATCAATATAGAAGCTAAGACCTTCATCTCCAGTGTCAGAAACATTTGTGTTCTGAGCGTTACTATGATTTGGGCTCTGTCTTAGGTCAGGTGCCTAGAAGCAGAACCTGAGAACAGGCTTCCTGTGTAAGTGATCAGACTCTTCTTGGGAGAAACATGTAAGACAGTGAGGGAGACAGGTGAGAAGTTAGACAAAGATGTCTGGTGGTTTCCGGGGCCTCAGTCTGGCTTCAGTCTAATCCCATAGAGAGCTGCAGAGTGTGAATTGCACAAGAAAGGGGGTTGGCTCTGGTACCCCCCACATCAGTCAGCTATTGGAGGCAGGTGGTCCTGGGGAGGAGGTTTATAATCTCTCAAGCATCTCTAGGCAGAGTGCTCCCATTGAGAGAATGCCAGTATGAACTCACAGTCATCACCACCAGAAGCTGGGGGCTGTTAAGGGGACCTGGTGAGGAACCAAGAGCATGTACTATAGGCTTGTAAGCACTATCATCAAATATGGCACCCCCCCCTGCAATTTATGACACTCGAGGGATTCGAGGGATTGAGAACTTAAAATACTCATCCAAAGTTATTTAGCTCTAAGTAAAAAGTGAATCCCAACAGCTACTCATATGTCCCTAAAAAATATGGACATACACATGTATGAGAGAGAAGGAGAAGGAGAGACAGAGAAAAAAAGAGATACCAACAAAAAGAGACAGAGACAGACAGAGAGAGAAAGACAAGACAGAAAGAGACAGAGAGGGCCAGGCATGGTGGCTCATGCCTGTAATCCCAGTGCTTTGGGAGGTCAAGGTGGGTGAATCACCTGAGGTCAGGAGTTCTAGACCAGCCTGGCCAACATGGTGAAACGCCGTTCTACTAAAAATACAAAAATAAGCTGGGCGTGGTGACACACACCTGTAATCCCAGCTTCTTGGGAGGCTGAGGCAGGGGAATCGCTTGAACCTGGGAGGCGGAGGTTGCAGTGAGTCGAGATCGTGCCACTGAACTCTAGCCTGGGTCACAAGAGTGAAACTCTGTCTTAAAAGAAAGAAAGAAAGAAAGAAAGAGACAGAGAGACAGACAGAGACAGAAAAAAGAGATAGTTTGACAAAAAGAGACAGAGACAAAGAGACAGAGATATACAGAGACAGAGAGAAAGACAGAGATAGACAGAAGAAGGAGAGAAAGAGGAAAAGACTGAGAAAAAGAGACAGGCAAAAAGAGACAGAGATAGAGAGCTACAGGAAGAGAGAGAGAGGAAGGGAAGACAAAGACAGAGAAAGAGAGACAGACAAAAAGAGACAGACAGAGACAGAGAGAGCATGAGAGCACTTTTTGGATCGCTGAGCAGCAGAGATCTGACTGACCCTCACTTCCCAGGAGCACGGATGGGGGAAGATCACAAAACTCACAGAAAAAAAGGCCATGCAGTGCTTCCAGGCAGATGGGACCCCAGGAAGGCTCACAAAAGATTCCCACTTTCTAAGCTTTACAAAGAAGCACTGAATAAATGGATGAAAAGAAGTCACACGGACAGGGACAATGGCTGCATCCATGGCAGCTTGTGTAGACAGATGACTGAGAATCAAATTCAGCCACTCTTTGGGTGCAAAAGACATGGATGTGACATGACCCTGGGAAGAACCAGAGTTTTTTTTTTTTTTTCCTACAAATCAGAGGGATAGGGAACATGCAGTGAAATAATCACATTGGGCCAGAAAAAAATAAAATACATTTATTGCACTACTGACTTTGAAGTTTGAAATGTGTACCTATGACAAATGGAAAAACAATTTCTTGGCTTCAGGGAATGGGGTGATAGTGTCCTGGGTTATGGTGAGTGGAGGGTGGGTTATGGTGACTGGGTTATAGTGAATGGATTATAGTGGCTTTACACTGAAGTCAGCATTACTACTCACTAAGAGGCAAATGTTATCTATTTATTTGTGTTTCTCTACTCACTGTTCCTACTAGATGATGGCAAATATTGAAAATTGAAGTCTAGGTAAACTAAAGCTAGAACCCTGATAGGGCTATTGTCTCCGTGAAAGGGGGACTAATACATTGTGCCCACCAGTCTGGAGAAGCAAATTGAGGAATTTGTCACTCACCAGGGCTCTGGGTTGGAAAATTACAAAACGACTCATCCATGAGAAACTGAAATGCCAAGTCTGCACCACATGGTCATGTTGAAAGTCAAGTTTACACTACTGGTAAGTGCAGGAATTTCTCTAACGTGATCAATTAACATTATAACCTTGTCCTAAACTGGTAAAACACCCAAGGTTCTCAGCAGACCAAAGGCAAAAACATTCTGTAAAAACATTATCAGAACACTAGGCTCCCTGGGACTCCCATCGTATAAAAAAATCCCTGCTAGGATTTAGCAATCATTCAAAAACTACAAAACATAGGAAGAAATTATCAACCACAAGGAAAAGCCAGCAGACGCTCAAACAGTAAAATTAGCAGTCCCAGCAACTTCGGGTAACAGAATAACAATGTGAAACAGACTATAAGTCTGCTTAAAAATATTAAGGTGATAAAAGCAAAAGTAGATACAATACCAAAAGAGCAGAATGATGTGAAAATCACAAGCAGAATCAAACAGAATGTCTGCCAACAAAAATAAAACCTCAATAAATGTGTTAGACAACTGATTAAACACAGCTGAAACAAGAATTGTTGATGTGTAAGACAGAGCTAAGAATATTACCCAGAATAAAGGTAACAGAGAGGAAGAGGTGGACAGAATGAAAAAAGATATGGAGAACATGGTGTAAGAAAGTGTTCTAGAAGGAAAGAATAGAGAGGAATATGCAATGATCGTTTCCAGAATTCAGGAGGCACACTGCGTTCTAAACAGGTACATAAAATTAAATCCACAAATGGATACATCAAGGTAAAACTGAAAAACAAGGAAGACAAGGAAAATCTTAAAAGCCACCAGGGATAAAGGATAATGAAATTACCTGCAATGGAAAAACAGATTGATAGTCATAATAGACACTCAGAAGAATGAAACAGTCCCTCCAAAGTCCTGAGAAAGAATACTGTCAATCTAGAATCCCACATTCAGTTTAAATATCAAGGATGAAGGTAATAAAAAGACATCTCTAGACAGAAAAGATGGAGAGGATTTAATAATCCCAGGGATGTGTTTCTGTGAAAGGATATTGAACACAGAAGGAAGGAGTGGGGGACAGGGAGTATTATTGAGCTGACAAACTGGTGACATTTGTGGGTAACTCTAAGAAAGCATTTTTCTTAAAAAATAGTAACTAACATTGAAGAAGGGAGTAAAAGCAAGGTGGAAATAAAATAACCAGACAACAAAAATAAATCAGATGGGAAAAGAACAATGAGAGTTAAAACTTCCTAAGGCCCTCGTGTTGCTCTGGAGGATAGGAGAAGTAGTGATTAACTACAGAAATGACCTACGCACACTAAAAACTTAAAGGAACTACTAAGAGAATAGAAAGGGAATGCACAACTTCCAAACAAGTAGGGGGAAAAATAACTAACTCAATAAAAGTAGGAGATAGAGGCCGGGCATGGTGGCTCATGCCTATAATCCCAGAACTTTGGGAGGCCGAGGCAGGTGGATCACCTGAGGTCAGGAGTTCGAGATCAGCATGGCCAATATGGTGAAACCCTGTCTCTCCCAAAAATAAAAAAGTTTGCTGGGCATGGTGGAGGGTGCCTGTAATCCCAGCTGCTGGGGAGGCTGAGGCAGGAGAATTGCTTGAACCCCGGAGGAGGTTGCAGTGAGCTGAGATCACACCATTGCACTCCAGCCTGGGTAACAGAGCAAGACTCTGTCTCAAAAAAAAAAAAAAAAAAAAAAAAAAAAGTAGGAGATACAAACTATAAAAAGTATATAAATTAAAAATCACAAAACTAGATGGTCCAAATAAACCCAAAGATGCTAGTAATTACAATAAACATAAATGGATCACTGCCATTTTTTTTTTACATGAATAAGTTCTTTAGTGGTGATTTCTGAGATTCCGGTGCACCCATCACCTGAGCAGAATACACTGTACCCAACGAGCAGTCTTTTATCCCTCACTCACCAACCACCCTTCCCCTCTAGTCCACAAAGTCCACTGCATCATTCTTCTGCCTCTGTGTCCTCATAGCTTAGTTCCCACTTATGAGTGAGAACATATGATGTTTGGTGTTCCATTCCTGAGTTACTTCACTTAGAATAATAGACTCCAATTCCATCCAGGTTGCTGCAAATGCCATTATTTTGTTCCTTTTTATGGCTGAGTAGTATTCCATGGCATATATATATACATATATATATGTATGTATATGTATATATACATATATGTATATATACACACCACAGTTTATCTTCTTGTTGATTGATGGGCATTTGGGCTGGCTCCATATTCATTACCATTAATTAATATATAGATATGCTTAAGTTGGACAAAAAACCTGAATGTACCTACATGTTATTTATTAGAAATATACCTAAAAAGTAATTTTTGAAAGTCATGGGATGTAAGAACATATCCCAGGCAAATGCCAACCAAATATGTACAATATGTACAAATATCAGCATCACATAAAATATCATTCAAGATGATAAAGGATAATTCGGGATTAAAATGATCATTATATAATTATTAAAGGGAAAATTCATCAGCTACGTTCAGCTAACAACACAGCTTCAAAAATAAAAAGCAAAGATGATAGAATTACAAGAAGAATTCGACAAATCTACAATCGTAGCAGGAGATTTTAGTAGATATTTTTCAGAAATTGATGGATCAAGGAAATGAAAACTGAGTAAGGATATTGAAGTTCTGACCATCATAGTTAACAAGCTTGGTCTAATGCACATGTTGAAGATGTACAACCTAAAAATTAAAATATATTCTTGTTAAATAAACGGAATATGTATCAAAATATCCCAAGGCTACAAAGTGAGCCTCAACAAATACCAAAGACCCAATATTATGTTGACTACTTCCTTAACAATGCAATAAAATTGAAAAAGAAATGCAGAAAGGAAGTCAAACCCTCTCCCACTACATTTGGAAATGATAATACTTTTAAACAATTGATGCACCCAAGAAGAAATTTAATGGAACTTAGGAAATATTTAGACATAAACAACCCAAACCACTATCTGTTACAGCATGGGGATCTTGATTTCAAAAATTCATGTGGAAGAGTAAAAGGTCAAATCCAGTAGGAATTTGGGAAGTGCAAATGGAAACAGCAATGAGATTCTTTGATGCCTATTGGTAGGGCAAAAACTTAGAAAGTCTGACAATGACAAGCATTGGCAAGAATGAGTGAGATGGTAGGAACTCCCAACCCTGCTGCTGGACGGGTAAACAGCAGAGCCGTTCTGAAGAGAGGCTGAGCACGAGGATGCCCTTCAATTCAGCAAGTAACCTCTAGGCATATACCCTGGACTGTCTACCCCTCATTAGTGGTTGTGAAACCCAAGGGTCTTAATTAAACAGCTTTAAAAGTAAAGAAATAAAGAAAAGAAAGAGAGAGAGAGAAGAAAGAAAGAGAGAAAGAAAAAGAAAGAAAGAAAGAAAGAAAGAGAAGGGAGAGAGGGAGGGAGGGAAGGAAGGAAGGAAGGAAGGAAGGAAGGGGAAAAGAGAAAAAGCTCAAAGTGTGTTACACATAGTAAGATTAGGTATTGGTTTTGTGAAAATTGTGCACAAGTAAGTGTATGTGTGTGTGGCAATGTAAATACATTTTTTTTTTCTGGGGGTTGTGGTTAAAAAAAAGAATTTTCTAGATACTGCTCTAAAGAAACTCACATTTGTACACAAGAGATAGAGCTAAGGGTACTCATTGTAGTGTTTGCAGTACCAAAAGCTGAAAAGTTCTAAATGTCTATCCATAATGTAATGGAAAAGAAAAGTTGTCTTTATCCACTCAGTGGATAAAGGATATCCTGCAGCTAAAATAAGCTAAGTATACATGTGTCAACACTTGAGAAATCTCAAAATCATAATGTTGAAGATATGTCTTCATGTAGCATGCCTCTAATTTTTTTTTTTTTTTTTTTTCTGAGACGAAGTCTAGCTCTGTTGCCCAGGCTGGAGTGCAGTGGCACAATCTCCGCTCACTGCACCCTCCACCTCCCGGGTTCAAGCAATTCTCCTGCCTCAGCCTCTCGAGTAGCTGGGATTACAGGCGCCCATCACCACGTCCAGCTAATTTTTGTATTTTTAGTGGAGACGGGGTTTTGCTGTGTTGGCGAGGCTGGTCTCGAACTCCTGACCTCATGATCCGCCCACCTCAGCCTCCCAAAGTGCTGGGATTACAAGCGTAAGCCACCACGCTCGGCCAACATGTCTTTAAATTTTAAAGATGCATATATATTTGTGGTAAAAATACTGAGATATTCACGGGAAAGATCCACACCAACTTCAGGGTTGTGCTTACATATGAGGCAGAATGTCGGGAGGAGACTAGGGAGGAGTATGTGCCTGGCGTGACTTTTGCTTTACCTGTAACATTCTAGATGTAAACAAATCTGAATCAAATAAGGGAAAACATGAACACCTGTACAATTTGAGTGCTGGGTACACAGATGGCTATAATCTTATTTACTTTGTGTTTGAAATTATTCACAAATAAAAACATGAAAATTTAAATGATCACAATAAAAATACCTTCCGAGCATCCCCTACCCAGCAGAGGCTCCCATCCCAAACTGAATGGCCAGTGTGGACTCGGCCATTTGGAAGGGGATGCTTGCTGGCATTTAAGCTTGAAGCCAGGCAGACAGAATGTAAATTTATATCACACACTCCGACGAAATCAATAGAGGTAATTTCCTGATTCAAACCCATAGATGTGCACAGAATCATCCAGATCTACAGAGAACTATACACATGGAGAGGGAGCTCAGGGGGGCAATTCAGGGCCTGAATTATTCAGTGTCTGTCTCACGTCCCCATCTCTTTGGGCTTCACTTGGGGCGTGGTGGAGAAGCATGAATTCTGCTGCTGGACTGGCCTCGGCTCAGATGCTCTGACAATAAAGACCTGTGATGAATGATAATTGTGTTTTCTCTACATCAGAGTATGGAAATCTGTTTATAGATTTGGATTACAAATTCTGGAAGCTTTATATGTTTAATGATTTTTTTTTTCACCGACCTTAAAGGGCTCTGTACTGTTTCAACCATGACTCTGCTTAAATTCAGGCCACTGCTGAATTAACTCCGATTCTGCCCCGTGGAATTAACTTCTGTGATTAAGTCAAACTGGAAATGCCACTTATCCCACCCCCAACTTCTTCTCGTGATTTAGAAAACAGGTTGGGAAGGGAAAAGACAGACATTTGGGAAAGAATGGTGAATGGCTGTTTTTCTTCCTTAGGCTTATAGGAGCCCCGTGATTCTAGACTTCATAACTGAAATCCCTGTTGAGCACAGAGTAGTCCATTGGGTCTCATTTGTGTTTCTCAAAGACCGAAGCAACTGGCCATGAAGTTCAGTTCTAATAGGATTAAAAAATACAGCAGCAGGTAGATGGCTACAATATCAAAAGGTGCTGAGTGATATACACATTAGAAAAAGAAAACTGAATTAGCGGTGACATTTTTTGGCCTGAGGGCTTTTTTTTTGGACTGTGGAAATAAAGACACACTTTGATCTATTCTACTTAGAACCTGACAAAACATCAAGGCCAGAATATTGCCTCTAATCTTATTAGTCATTTCCAGACTGTATCCCTTCGGCTCCTCTGTTCCTTGCGGATAAGGCTGTGTGTTTCTCTGAATGGACATTTTATGCTTCTGTTACAACAACCCCAGAAGAGAAGTCATGCTGGGCACTCGTAAGGGGTCCCGCAATTGTTGTAGGAAGCAGCTACTGGATTGGCTGTGACTCTGTTAGATTCACGAGATTTTAAGCGTTCTTCCTCAGTGTGGAAACACCATCACCGGTGGGAGTGAAATGTAAAAGAAGGCAGGGAAACGACAGGCTAGTGAATATAAAATTATAAAAGACGCAAGCAGCAAAAACTCTCCTGTTCATTAATAAAATATTTCATTATTTTCTCAAAAAAAAAAAATGAAATGGGACCTACCATTAGACACAATCTAAAAGTGTTTTTTTTTTTTTACATTTTGAAGATAAAAAACAACGCTGCAGGCATTCAAGCAAGAAAACAGTTACCTTTGAAAACAAACACAAACACAAAAGGAAAACAAAACAAAATATATATTTAAAAAAAGAATCCGGCAGGCTCAGACCTTTCTGCTTCAGCAACAAACACCGTCACAGACTGAAGTGATGCCTCTACAGCTTTGAGAAAAGAAGATTGTAACTCGATACGCATCCAAGTCGGCATTCAGGTATGAAGAAAACAGAAAAGCATTTCAGAGATCCTCTTGTCAGGAGAAACAGGATTGCAAAGATATCCAAGTGAAAAGACCTCAGCATGTAGGACTTTGAAGCCCGCAGTAAGAGTCTGGAATTTTTTCTATGGATTTTAAGCAAAGGAGTGATGTGATTCAATGGATGTTTAAAAAATATTCATCTAGCTTGCTGGGTGGAGAACAGACTAGAAGGCTAAGTGTAGGAGTGGGCATATGAATGAGGGGGTTTTGCACCCACCAGGTAAGAAATGATGAAGGCCTCGACTGGTGCAGTGATTGTCAAGAAAAAGAAGTGGTTGGATTTGAGACCTCTTTTCTAGGAAGACCACATAACAGGAATTGTGGATAAGTTGCCTTGGAGGTGGGCTGGGGTGGTGAAGGACTCAGAGAAGGCTTCAGGTTTTGATTGTGAGCCCTGGGAAGCTGGTGTTGCAACTTACGAAAGTGAGAAAGACTAGTGAAGGTGTAAATTTAGGGTTGAAGATCAATGGACTGGTTCTGACCCAGTTTGAGAGACTAAAACTTCCAAACAGTGAGGCCAAGAAAGTAATTGGATATGCAAGTGTGGAATCATGAAAGATGTTCCCTGCTCCATATCTCTCTGTGCATCCGCTGCTGACCCCTTCTGATCCCTCACATCCTCCCCAACTTTTCCATTGACCCTCTGGGGCTCCTATACTGTGATCAATAAATGCACCATCCTTCAAATATTACCTCATCAGTGAATCCTAATCCAATATAAAGCAACATATTTTCCCTCCTTGGCCATCACCACCTGGCTTACTTTCTATGTTTATTTGTTTGTTTCGCCACACTAGAAGGCAAGTCCATGAGATCTCTGACTTTGTTTTGTTCACCAGTGTATCCCTATAGTCCAGAACAGTGCCTTGCACGACTGGGTAGAGGCCCAATCAATATTGTTGCTGGTGACTAGAAGCCCAATCATCTGGATTTTAGCCTCTATTATAACGTCATGAAACCTCCCTGAGATTGTTTTTAGTTGTGAGGTGGGGACCTTAATATCTGCCCTGCTAGCTTATGGGGCTGCTGTGACCATCAAGTGAATTATTTGACCCCATGGCTTAACTGTTACACAGAAAGATTTTGACATTTTCATAGGCCATGGCCTCATGCCAAAAATGCAAAGCAGATTGTGTGAAACTCAATAAGGGGATGTTTGACAGTTTTCTATATAATTTCCATGGGGGAAAATGGGGTGGGGGATGAGGGCCCCAGAGAAACGAGTGTGTTCTCATAGGGGGTTCTCTGGTAAGTTCTGATCTTAAAATGATCAGTACATAAAACATGGAAAGAGGGCCTTAAAACTAAAGGTGAATACAAAAGAGTGGTGAGCACGGACAAGAATGGTCTCAGGGAGGCTGTGGCAAAAAAAGAGCTAAGGCTTGCAAAAATGTTAAGGACGAGAAGAATTGATTTGGGGGCACATTTGAAGCAAGAAGATAAATTACAAGATCGTGCCAACACATGACAGATTAAAAGCAGAACTTGGGTTTTAGTGTGTTTCCAACAAAGAAAATGCTCTTCGGATTTGAAATAAGAAATCCTTAAAAATGAAACCTAAAGAGCAAGGGAAGTATGAAAAGGGACAACATTTTGCTTCATTAGATAAGATTGAGTCCCCCAAACCTGGCATAACTGTAAACTCAATCCCCTTCTCCATTTCTTGGGCCTTTTATTTTCTCCCCCAAGCTTGGCACTCAGGTTACCTATTGAGTTCTGGGTGTATTTCCAGCCAGTTCTCAGCTCAGTCTGATGAAAGAGATTATTAGGGAACCACGTCAGGTGAAGACTTGTTAGAAAGAATAACTGCTGTAGAGAGGCCTCTGCTGATCCTTATGATGGGCCTAGAAGAGTCATGACCGGCTGAGCATGTGCATGCTTGGTTGTGTGTGTGTACGTGCACGAGGGGTATTTCTTTACAAGGGAGGTCAAGGGAGGTGTCTTCTGATGATAGGAAACTAGGCTTTATTGTCACTATCTCCTCTGCCAGAGGTAGGAGAGTTTGGGGAACACAAGGGCTGTGGTTCTCCTGCTGCTAAGAAGCACAACATAGACATACTTTTGGATTTTCCAGTCTCTTACTAAATACTCCAAGAAAGGTTGATAAGGCCTTGCCTTCTCTTCTGGGAGCCCCACAAAACATTCATGAGATGGAGAAAACCCTGGGAATGTTGTTGGAGTGAAACCCCAAATAACAATTGCTAATCTTATTCAACAAAGTAATGTTTCTGCATCATTGTTCTTGGATAGCACTATTGACCATCTCAGATCATAGTTCTGACTTAATACAATATAGCAAATTTAGCCTTCATCTGGGTCCTTAAAATGCTAATCCTGCATCAAGATCTCTCAATACCCCTTTTCTCCTGTGTTAGGTCGTTTTTGTGTTGCTATAAAGGAATATCTGAGACTTGGTAATTTATAAAGAAAAGAGGCTCAATTGGCTCACGGTTCTGCAGGCTGTACAGGAAGCATGGTGCTGGCATCTGTTTCTGGTGAGGCCTCAGGAAACTTACTATCATCGTGGGAGGTGATGGGGAGCCAAAGTGTCACATGGTGAGAGTGAGAGAGCAGGAGAAAGACAGCGAAGGTGTCAAACTCTTAAACAACCAGTTGCCACTTGATCCGAGTGAGAACTCACTCATCACCAAGGTGAAGACACTAAGCCATTCATGAAGGATCTGCCCCCACAACCCAACCACTCCCACCAGGCCCCACCTCCAACACTGGGGATTACATTTCAACACGAGATTTGGAGAGGACACACATCCAAACTATATTACCCCCATTCTTTATAAGGCCATTGGTGGAAAACATCTTTCAAAATTTAACTATCGCTTGAAACTTGGGAATTACTCATACCCATGTTGATATGCTTTAATCCACTTATAAGTGCTTTACTCTAGAGCCCACTCCCCTTTCCCCTGCTGACCTGACCTTAGTGTGTTCTTGACCTCTCTTTTTCATAGTGCAAACTCATAATTTACCCATTATCTCCCTGGTGGAATGACCTTGACTGTTGCACTCTGGACTGGACACTGGGTTTCCATGTGGTCATCTGACTATTGGGATCCAACTCTGCCCACAAGGGGTTACTTGGGATAAGTATGGGTTCATAAGAATGGGATTCCATTTTGATTTCCATTCTTTGCTCTTATTCTTACAAATTGTTTATGCTTTCCATCTCCCATCCCCATGGGGATCACCATCCTCACTCTTGCTGGGGCTGGGTCCTGCCACCCACAAGGAGGCTTCTCAGACACTGCCTTTCTGTCTTCTTGGGCTTCTGAGCACTGTTCTTCTGGGGGCTCTCCCCTGATACCCATATGCCATTACTCTCCATAGCAGCCAGTGTGCCAGGCAACCACTTAGTTACACCATGAGCATGGAAGATGATATAGGCATACATGCAGGAGACCACACCTTGCTAATTGAACCAGTAGCCCCTGCTACTTTCCATGTCTCTTCCTTACTAGAAAGAGAATCTAGTCTAGATTATGGTCTGTCTGCCCTACCTACTTGATCTTGTTGTGAATTCTCTATTCTTCCTGACTCCCTTTGAACAATAATAGTTCTAAAACTTATACATATGGGATTCCCAAACAACTGCCAGTAACCGTTTGACTTTTTGACAGGCAGATACTGAGTCTCATTCATCTTTCTAGCCTGGGGCAGCAAGCAGCTACAATGTTTATAGGAAGAAAAATCAGGAGACTAGAAAAAGATGCTAATCTTTGTTTCCAAAAAATGGCAAATTCCAACAAGTGAAAGAGAGTTAAGTGGTGAAACCCTCAATAAATCTTTGCAATTTTGGTTTGTGGTACTTGGGAAAGAATGACAGTCACCAAGTGAATCATATGAAATTGACCTAATTCCCTGATTCCGAGGGGATAAGTCTCAGGGATATAATATGGAGGTTGTGTATCTCAATCTTTGTAAAAACTATATATCTTTATATACACATATATATGTTACGTATATATGTGGTAAATACAATTCTCCATTTTAACCATTTTTAGGTGTACATGTCAGCGGCATTAAGTATATTCACATTGTTGTATGACCATCACCATCATCCATCTGCAGAACTTTTTCATCTTCCCAAATTGAAAATCTACCCAGTAACTTCCTATTGTCTCTTCCCCCAGCTGCTGGCAGCCACTGTTCTACTTTGTCCCCATGCATTTAGTGATCCTAGGAACCTCGTAGAAGAGGAATCACACAATATTTATTCTTTTGCCACTGCCTTATTTCACTTAGCATAAGGTCCTCAAGATTCATCCATGTGTAACACGTGTCAGAACTTCCCTTCTTTTTAAGACTGAAAAATAGCATATCTCCGTTTTAAAAAGACAGAGTTTCTCCCACTATCCTATAGGAATTCAGGCCGAGGGATGAGATACGGAGACATCACAGAATCCATGCATCTGGAGGAAGCTGTCTCGGAAAGTTCCACAATACTCTTGTCCAGGCTCTGCCCTGGACAACATTTCTAACAATGACTTAAGTGAGGCCACACGAGGGCTGCCAAGCTAATAACTTGTGAATGACACAAAAATTGGGCCTAATAGCTCTTTGGTCGAATGATGAATACAGATTCAAGATATGTAGTATACTAAAATGGTATACTGAAACCAAGGAGATGAAATTTAACAGCAATACATGTAATTTACTAAAATTAGGTTAAGGTGCACATGCGCATATGTGTGCATGCATGGGAGTGTGTGAACAAACACAAACACACACACACAACTGCAGAAGCACAAGAGGGACTACAACTGCCTAAGAGCAGCACAACCAAGAGTTGTGGGTTTTAATTGACCACAAACTCAGACTGAGTCAACAGTGGGATGTGGTTGCCAAAAAAAAGCAACTAATGTGATCCAGAGGGGCATTAATAGAAGCACAATGTTCGGAGCAAGGCAGGAAATAGCTCGTCTGCAGGCCATGATGGTTAGGCCGCCCCTGGAATGTTGTGCTCAACTGGGTACCACAGTTTATGAGGGATATTAAAAAAAAAAACAACTGGAGGGCATTTGGCAGAGGGTGAATGGTCTGGAAAACGTGCTGCATAAGAAGCAGGAAGCAAATCAGGAAATTTAACAGATAGAAAAGAGGACTTTGCAGGGGCCACACAGAGAGTGGCTTTGCAATTTGGAAGGCCTGCTTCTGTGTAGCATTAGGAAAGGGAACTGCTACTCATGGATGGAAGTTCTGGGCAGGGTAATTTCTACTTAGAAAAAGAAACAACTTCCTTACAGTTGGACCTATCAAGCAGTAGAATGGGCTCTTTCAGGAGTGAGTTGCTCATCACTGGAGGCAATTACTCGGTTGTTTTAGGACAGTGGTTCTCTTAACCACATGTGGTAGCTCCTGCCTATAGTCCCAGCTACTTGGAAGGCTGAGGCAAGAGGATTGCTTGAGCCCAGGAGTTCGAGGCTGCAGTGAACTATGATCACACCACTGTACTCCAGCCTGGGTGACAGAGTGAGACTGTCTCTAAATTAAAAAAAAAAAAAATCTTTAAAAAAGAACAGTAGTTCTCAGGAGCAATTTTGCCCCCCTGGGGATATTTGACAATGTCTACAGACGTTGTTGATCTTCACAAATGGGGAATGGGAGGTGCTGCTGGCTTCTAGTGGGATGCTGCTACAGTGCACAGGACAGCCCCCAGAGGCTGAATGATCCAGTTCAAGATATCAGTAGTGCTGACCTCTGGCTGTAATCCCAGCACTTAGGGAGGCTGAGGCGAGTGGATCACCTGCAGGAGTTCGAGATCATCCTGGCCAACATGGTGAAACCCCGTCTCTCTAAAAATATAAATAAATAAATAAATAAAAATAGCCAGGCATGGTGGCAGGCACCTGTAGTCCCAGCTACTCAGGAGGCAGAGGTTGGAGAATTGCTTGAACCCAGGAGGTGGAGGTTGCAATGAGCTGAGATCACACCGCTGTGCTCCAGCCTGGGTGACAGATTGAGACCCCCATCTCAAAAAAAAAAAAAAAAAAAAGAAAGAAAAAAGAAAAAAAAAAAGTCCTGATCTCAAGAAACTTGCTTTTGTTTTAGAAGGAATCCTATACTAAAATGTTTTAGACCAGAGGACCAAGTCTGCTGGATCTGGCCTGCAGATTATTTTTTAGTTTTATGTCACTTGCCAACATTTAAGAATCCCGAGATTTAACACAAATATTTGGACTTCCGGCCTCTTTAAAAAAAAAAATTCACATATTTGGCAACATCTGCCCCACCTGCCTGGAGGTGAGAAATTGCCTGGAGCTGAGTAGTTGGATGAATCAAGAGCTCTCCGGTTCATCAGAGTCCTTACCTGATTACCTATCTGACATTGCAGGCATTTGAGTTTGTGACCTCGTGTGCCTTCCATCCAGTGGATCTCAACTCTGCCATGCATTTGATCACCTGGGGAGCTCTGAAAAATCCCAGTGCTAAGGCTGCACCCTCAACCAATTACATCAGACTCTCCAGAGGGGAGACCCACGCTTCGGTGTTTTTTTATAGGTCTCCAAGATGGTTCCAAGGTGAAGGCAAGGGTAAGAACCACAGCTATAGATAATGTAACACTATAACCTGCAGGAAGAAGTTCTAAGACAAGCTGACTCATACCCAGCAGATAGAACTTTCTAATAGTTAAAGAATTTAAGGCCAGGCACAGTGGCTCATGCCTGTAATCCCAGCACTTTGGGAGGCCAAGGCGGGCGGATCACGAGGTCAGGAGATTGAGACCATCCTGGCCAACATGGTGAAATGCTGTCTCTACTAAAACACAAAAAATTAACCCGGGGGTAGTGGAGCGTGCCTGTAGTCCCAGCTACCTAGGAGACTGAGGCAGGGGAATTGCTTGAACCCGGGAGGTGGAGGTTGCAGTGAGCCAATATCTCGCCACTGCACTCCAGCCTGGTAACAGAGCAAGACTCCAACAACAACAACAACAAAAATTAACAACTGAATGGGCTGCTTTGGAAGTGACCTCCAAAAGAAATCTTGACTTTGGGATGTCTGAAAGGGAGAGAGATGGAATGAAAGCAGTTTGTTACCTTGAATGTGGATGCTCTGGGGAGTATCCCCAAGTACCCAGGTCCAGGTACCATCCTGGAAGATTATAATCTAGTAAAGTCAGGTGGGCTGAGCAGGTATAAGTTGAAAAACTTCCCCAGATGATGAGCTGATAAGTGCTCTTAAAAGAGAACACTAAGTCAGATGAATGACCTCTACACACCCCCAACCTCAACCTTGGCAATGACTCAGGTCCTTAAGAAAAAAATCTATGTAAACCTTCAAATACACACTGAAATAGAAACATAAGTAACATAGCCATTATGGGTTGGGGAGTATTTTTACTGAGGTTAAACTTGAAGCTGCAAGATTCTCTGATTTGGTCTAACATTAAGGCCTAAAGGATGCCAGGAAATAACTGTTTTTTAGGTTCTAGCTCTTTTTCTGACACACTTGACATGTGATGCTTGCTTAAATAACCTCTCAGAAAGCAGCTTATGTACTTGTGTGAGAGTTCTTAGCTTCAAGCAACAGATATGATGCTTGATTCCGCCTGCTTTAAGCTAAAAGGAATTCTATTAAATGGATGACAGTGTAAGAAGGTTTTTGAATATGTTTGCTTCAATAAAGTATGATATATCTATGCAATGGCTTATATTAAAGCCATTAGAAACTATTAAACAGATTTAAACTTTCTGGTATGTAAATATGTTCACAACAGTGGTCTTTGTGAGAATATTAGGTTACGTAAAAGAATATAAGCTATGATATGATTTATCTTTAAAGTAGCACATATTTATGTCGATAGTTATATATAAAATCTGGAAAAAAACTGAGCCTCAACCTAAACCTCATACTTTATTTAAAAATTAACTTAAAATAGATCATAGATTTAAATATTAAATATAAATCTATAAATTTTTTTTAAAAAAGAAAAATCTTAAAGATCTTGGTTTTTAGACTTAACACCAAGGGCATAACCTGTAAGAGGAAAGACTGATAAATCTGACCTCGTCAAAATTAAAAACTTTTGCTTTGCAAAAGAACTCATGAAAAGAATGAAAACAAGGGGGTGCAAACTGGGAGAAAATACCTGTAAACCACATATCCAACAAAGGACTAGTAGCTAGAATGTATAAATGATTCTCAATACTCAACAGTAACAAAAAAATAAGATTAGAAAATGGGCAAGAACATGAAGAGACATTTCAGCAAAAAGGACATACATTTGAAAAATAAGCATAAGAAAGATGTTCAGCGTCATTAGGAAACATGTTAAAACCACAATAAGGTTATCACCACACATCTATCAGAAAGGCTAAAATAAAAAACGGTGACAACATCAAATGCTGTACAGCATGTGGAGAAACTGGACCATTCACACATTGTAAGATAGTATGGCTACTCTGGAAAACAGCTTGACTGTTTTTTATAAGCTATCGGGTTGGTGCAAAAGCAAATGCACCATTGACTTTACATTTTGGAAGGCCTGCTTCTGTGTAGAATTAGGAAATGGAACTGTTACTCGTAGATGGAAGTTCTGCGCAGGGTAATTTCTACTTAGAAATTAGGTTGCTTTTGCACCAACCTAATAAACATGCAATTACTATTTTATCCAGCGGTTGAGCTCTTGGGCATTCATTTACCCATGGAAATGAAAACTTATGTCCACACAAAAACGTATACGCGAGTATACATAGCAGCTTTATTTGTACTGGGAAAAACTGGGAACAACCCAAATGTCCTTCAATGGGTGGATGATAAGAAGCTGTGATACACCCACACTATGGAATACTACTCAGCAATAAGTAAGAATGAACTACTGATATGTGTCACAATTTCGGTGGATCTCCAGGGAATTATGCTAACTGATAAAAAAGGCCAGTTCCAAAAGATTGCATGCAATATGATTTCATTTATCTAACACTGGTGAAAAGATGAAATTTTAGAAGTGGAGAACAGATTAGAAGTTAGGGATGGGGAGTGGGGCAGGAGAGAGGTGGGTGAGGTTATTAAAGGTCCTTGTGATGATGGAACTGTTTTGTATCTTGACTGTGGTGGTGGATAAATGAACACAATAATACTGTATTCAATTAAATACACACACAAATGAGCACAAGTAAAATGGGAAATCTGAATAATATCAGTGGATTAATGTCAATATCTAAATTAAAAAATTAGCTGGATGCATTTGCCTCCATCTGTAATCCCAGCTACTCAGGAGGCTGAGGCAGGGGGATCACTTGATACCAGGAGTTTGAGGCGACAGGGAGCTATGATAGCACTACTGCACTCCAGACTGGGCAACAGAGCAAGACCCTGTCTCAAAAAAAAAAAAAAAAAAAAAGAAAAAGAAAAAAGGTCAATATCCTGGTTGTGATACAATAGTTTTCCAAGATGTCACCACTGGGAGAAATTGGGTAAAGGATACATGGGCTTTCCTTGTATTATGTCGTACAATTGTATGTGAATCTACAAATAACTCAAAATAGCAAATTGAATTAACAAAAAGAAAACTGGGTCAGGTACAGTGGCTGACGCCTGTAATCCCAGCACTTTGGGAGGCCGAGGTAGGTGGATCACTTCAGGTCAAGAGTTTGAGACCTGCCTGGCCAGCATGGCAAAACGCCGTTGCCATTAAAAATACAAAAATTAGCTGGGTGTGGTGGCAGGGCCTGTAATCCCAGCTACTTGGGAGGCTGAGGCATGAGAATCGCTTGAACCCTGGGGGTAGAGGTTGCAGTGAACCGGGATCACACCACTGCACTCCAGCCCAGGTGACAGAGTGAGACTCTGTCTCAAAAAAAGTCATAATAAAAATTTAAAAAGAAAACTGCATTGGCATGTAAAGATGTCCACAATACAGGGTTTTGTGAAAAAATTAGGTTGCAAAACAGAATATACTCTATGAATTATTTTTGTAATTTTGTATGTCTATATTAATGGTTACATATAAAATCTGGAAGATTATATGCTGAAATGATAACAGTCAGTTCTTCAGGGTGGCAAGATTTTGGGTAACTTTAATTGTAACTTTCTTTTATTTCCTTGTGTGTTCTATTGTTTTTTCTACTGGACACATGGACTCAAGGGATAGAAATAAGTAAACATTTTAAAAGAGAGAATAAAAGGCTGTTGGGTAGCTCATAGAATTGCTGAGATGTCTGGAGAAAGAGAAAAGTGGAGACAAGCAAAAAAAGAGGCTGACCAGTAGAAATCTCTGGCCATATCCCTTCAAAAACGGTCTAGTTAGGGTACTGCTGCTGCTGCCCCAGCGGTAGATGCATCTTGCCATCAGCACCACCAGCAATGGACCCCATTCTTCCTGCTACCACTTGCCTTTGGAATGCTAATCTTGCTGCAGCTGCCACTGCCACACAGACAAACACACACACACACACAGCCACACAGACACACACACAAACACACACAGCTGCACAGACACACACACACAGATACACACACACACACACTGCCCCCTCCCCGCCGACACACACACAGTGGTGGGTGGAGACTCTCTGTAGTCCTTGCTTCCTTGTGTCTTTTGCTACTGATGCAAAGACCAGAGCAGGTGCACAGACAATTCCTAACACTTTCAGGGCTTAGAGCAAGAGCACAATTGAAGTCCAACCTACTGTATGCTTAAACATTTAAAAGTTATAAACCAAACCTAGGAAACCATTACATAAAATACGTTCTATAATATGCCTTCAGAACATCCTTAAAGGCCCAGTTCAAATGAAGGTGATGGCAGGGGGAGAACCAGTCTGGTCGGTGGCTCATCCCCTTTCTCTTTCCACCACTGACTCATTCTCCACTTTAAGTTGCCTTATACACAGGCATGTAAGCATCCAAGCACAATCCACACACTACCACCATCCTCTGCCTGCAAACAGTCACTTCATGGCCACCCTTTGAGCCTTAGGATGTGCATGCAGTCCACCCTCAAAATAATGGATTTGGGGAGGAGATTGTACAGGCTTGGAAATGAATTGAAGCCTTTTGACCAGATAGTCCAGGATCCAGGACACCTGGAATGTGATCTATAAGTTGGGGGGCGGGCAGCCATAGGTGAACACATCGCCTTGGCCCTGTGGACTTCTCACCCCATGGAAAGGGACACAGCCAGAGTCTGGATTTCCCTAGCTGCAAGGGAGTCCAGGAAAGTGAAATCTGACACTTTTCAGTTTGAAGTTTTGCCTGCCACCAAGACTTAGTGTAGGGAATTCCATAAACATAGGAAAGGTGCTCAAAGCTGAGCAGCTTAAAAGAACAAATGTCCACTATGATATTATCTAATTGTGGGCTTAGACATTCATAGATTGATGATGATGACAATGACATTGATCACAATAAAGGCTAACCTTTTTTGAGCATTCACTTCTATCAGGCACCATGCAAATCTCTTTACTCTTTTTACTCTCATGACAATTCTAAGATACAGTCCCTTTTGTTATTGTCACCCCCAACAGAGACAAGAAAAACGAGATGGTAAGAGGTTAGATCACTTAGTCAAGGTCACTTGGGTAGCAAGTAGCACAGACAGGCTTTGAACACAAGTCCACCTGTCTCCAGGAACTCCAAGGTTTACCTCTACACTGGACATCCTCTAGAGATTAGGCTGGTAGAGATCACCTCCAAATCAACATATATGTTAGTAGCTATCTGTCTTAACTATAGGAAACCTGACCAGTGCTCCCTACAAATGTTTGATTCTGAACCAGAAAACCCACTAGGATGAGTTCACTGGATGGTGAAAACATTCTAGGGTGCTCTGTAAGCCAAGTTCAATGATATTTTAACACAGTTGGCCTGCTACCCTCTCCTCTCACCAGCCTTCTTTAGGACCAAGGATTCACAGAGGTTGAAGTTGTGGAGATAGGACTGAGGAATCCCAGTAGAAATTGAAAAAATATGGTGAGTGACTGGGAGGTGAACATGTGTTACCCTCGTGGTGGAGAGAAGGCAGGCATTCTCTGGTCTCTTTCTTTTCTTCTCCCTGTCTCCACACCCCAAGTGTAGGATTAGGGTGGGATGCTTTTAGGGATTATTAATAAAGAACAGATTTTTCAGTTTTGCAGGAAGATGATAAGAGATGAGAGAACCTTTCATAGCTGAGGCGTTTTAGAGGAATTTAGTTTGGGGGCACTTGAGCACAGTGGTTGAGGGGAGGGTGAGGTAGTCCAGTTTCTACTGGGGGTACTGGTGGTACCTTGCTGGTTAAGGATAGATCCTAGGTAAAAGTTTCTCAAACCTATCTTCCCATTGGAATCACCTGGTGCACTTTTTAGAAATACAGCTTTCGAGCTGTGATTCAGACCTACCAAGTTGGAATCTCTTAGGGAGATTTATTGGTCAATAGATGGTTAGCCTGGTTTAAAGGAAAAAGGATCCAAAATCGTATTCAAGCTTACTTTTGGGTCCAGCTAAGATAGGAAAAGAGGTATATAAAGGCTCTCACTAGAAATAAAAGCAAACATTGGGCTAGAGCAATGTTTCTCCAAGTGTGGGGTGTTTATGAGTACCAAGATAATATTAGGTGTCACACAGCCATCAATTCACAAAGAAAGTTATTCTTTTACAAACCTCTTTCAGTCCTTCTGATTACATCAAGAACTATCAGTCTGGTGCTAAAATGTCTTTAATGCCTCTCTTGCTTATTCCTCTTCCAAACAAAGAGAAAGCAAATCTCAAATTCAGTTTCTAGCAGATAACAGGATCTAAAGAATGTTGTAGTGTTGTGTTGTCTGTATTGAATGTGTGTGTGTTTTTTTAAAATTATACTTTAAGTTCTGAGATACATGTGTGAAAGTGTTTTAAAGATTTTATTTCTTGATTACCTTTTAATTGTCACATAATACTTGTACATATTTATGGGATACAATGTGATGTTTTGATACATGTGCACCTTGTGTAATAATTGAATCAGGGTGTTTAGCAAGTCCATCACCTACTACATTTATCATTTCTTTGTGGTGAGAACACTCAAGCCTTCTCTCCTGGCTATTTTGAAATATACAATACAATATTGTTAACCATGCTCATCCTACTGTGGAATAGAACATTAGAACTTATTTTTTTCTATGTAACGTAACTTTGTATGCATTGAGCAGTCTGTCTTTATCCCACTGCTCCTCTTCCCTTCCCTGGTGACCACTATTCTACTCCCTACATCTATGCGATCAGTTTCTGTAGATTCTACCTGTGAGTGAGATCATGCTGTATTTGTCTTTCTGTGCTTGGATTATTTCACCTAACATAATGTCCTCCAGGTTTATTCAAGTTGCTGCAAATGACAGGATTTCATTCCTTTTATGGATGAGTAGTATTCCATTATGCATATATGCCACATTTTCTTTATCCATGAATTCAATGATGGACACTGAGATTGATTCCATATCTTGACTATTGTGAATAGTACCATGCTCTTAGTTATTGGGAGAATTAATATTGTAAGAATGTCTATACTACTGTAGTGATTTACAGATTTAGTGCAATCCCTATCAAAATACCAATGACATTCTTCACAAAAATAGAAAAAAATCTTAAAATTCATATGGAACAACAAAAGATCTCAAATAACCAAAACATTCTCGAGCAAAAAGAACAAAGCTGACAGCCTCACACTACCTGACTTCAAATTATATTTCAAAGCTATGATAGTCAAAATAGCATGGTACTGACATAAAGATAGACACATCAATCAGTGAAGCAGAATAGAGAACACAGAAATAAATCCACCAACTTACAGCCAACTGACTTTTGAGAAAGGTACCAAGAAGACAAATTGGAGAAAAGGCAGTCTCCTTAACAAATGATTCTGGGAAAACTCTGTGTTCATATTCAGAAGAATGAGACTAGACCACTATCTCTTAACATATACAAAAATCAACTCAAAATGAATTAAAGACTTCAATGTAAGTCCTGAAACAACAAAAGTCCTGAAAGAAAACATAACAGAAATGCCTCATGGCTGGTCTGGCAAAGATTTTTTTAGTAATACCTCAAAAACACAGTAACAAAAGCAAAAATAGACAAATGAGATTACACCAACTGAAAAGCTTCTTCACAGCAAAGGAAATAATCAACAGAGTGAAGAGGTAACTTAGACAATGGTAGAAAATATTTGCAAACTATGGATCTGACAAGGGATTAATATCCAGAATATACAAGAGATTCAAATGATTCAATAGCAAAAGAAAATCTGATTAAAAAATGGACAAAAGATCTGAATAGACATTTCCCAAAAGAATGCATACAAATGGTCAACAGGTATTTGAAAAAAAATGCTTAACATCACTAATCATCAGGGGAATGCAAATCAAAACTACAATGAGATATCATCTCACACATGTTAGAATGACTATCATCAAAAAGACAATAAAAATACTGGTATGGATGTGGAGAAACAGGAACTCTTATATACCCTGGGTGAGAGTGTAAATTGGTACAGCCATTATAGAAAAGAGTGTGGAAGTTTCTTACAAAATTGAAAAATAGCTGGGTGTGATGGCTCATGCCTGCAAT
The DNA here is from genome assembly GCF_037993035.2 of Macaca fascicularis. Taxonomy (NCBI): domain Eukaryota; kingdom Metazoa; phylum Chordata; class Mammalia; order Primates; family Cercopithecidae; genus Macaca; species Macaca fascicularis. The sequence goes on from NC_088394.1 coordinate 21,822,395, forward strand.
CCCAGCACTTTGGGAGGTTGAGGTGAGTGGATCACATGAGGCCAGAAGTTTGAGACTAGCCTGGCCAACATGGTGAAATCCCGTCTCTACTAAAAATACAAAAATTAGCCAGATGTGGTGGCTCATGTCTGTAATCCCAACTACTCGGGTGACTGAGGCACAAGAATTGCTTGAACTGGGGAGGTGAAGGTTGCAGTGAGCTGAGGTTGCACCACTGTACTCCAGCCTGGTAGCAGAGTGAGACCCTGTTTCAAAAATAAATAAATAAATAAAAAATAGAACTACCATATGATACAGCAATCCTACTATGGAACATATAGCCAAAGGAAATATATCTAATATGTTTTAAAGGTTACCTTCAATTTTGGAAAATGAGACTGCTGTTTTATTTTGAGTAATGATAAGGGTCACTTTTGAAAAATCATATACATGTATTTTAGAGTCAGATAACATTAAAAGTTACATAAATAATCATACTATTTGTACACTGGTGGGGGAGAAATCTTGGAGGTGCAATGTGAATGACTGAAGTTTGGGAAACATTGGAATATTCCCTAGTCCCCATTTTCTCTCTCTTGGGAATCTGAGTGTGGTGGAAAGAGTACAGAAAATTAAAGACTCCCAATAAACAGCAGCCACGTATTTTCTTCTTTTTTTAAAAGTCTTTCATCTTATACTCAGAAAGAGGGACTCCAGACATTAACACATACTTCCTTTAATATGTTAATACATTATCTGAAATGAACTATAGTCCTTGCAGCTCACAATGTCATTAGACAGGTTGAGGAGGTTGGGAGTCAGAGACAGAGCCGTGGGGGGGATTAGGGAAGAGGCAATTGCTGATGAAAATAAAGAAGCCTTTTCATGGTCTGCAGCTAAGCCTCAAGGCATCACTGTGTGAGCAAGGAAGTGCTAGAAAGTTGTCTGTGTGAAATGGAGTGTAAACTGCAAACGTATTATTGAGGTGGAGGAGAGGGGAACAGAGACTGAAGGAGTAGAAATGGAATGCATGGACAGAAGGAGGGACCCACTTAGGAAGCATTAGCACCCCCTGCAAGTGGGAGACATTGTGGGAGTTTGGCTGTTCTTACTTATACAATACCAGATAAGGCTGCAGTTCACACTCCGTGTGTTTGCTGCTGCATCTCCATCAACAGATGGAGGTAATAAAGAGGCTAAAAATGGAAACATGAACTGGTGTGTAGCTTTGTTGTGGCAGTTTGTCACAGAACAGTCAAGAATCCCTCGCCGGTAAGTGTGCTTGTCAAGGTCACCCATGACCTCTTTGGTATTAAATCTAATAGATGCTTGGTTGACTGGGCTGTAGCATGGCCAGGGAGGCCAGTCTCTTGGGGCATGAGGTTGGCCACTGCCCATTTGTGATCAGCTGGACTCAAGCAATGGCGTGGCTTCCCTGGGGTTTCTTGAGGGCTGTTAGTTCCAGCTTTGGTCAACAGCCTATATAATTAATCAACTTAAAGGGAGTGCTGGTTAGCAATGGTTCTTGACCCTGGCTGCATATTAGAATCACCCAGGGAGCTTTAAAAATAATACCAATGCCTAGGCCTCACCCAGGACCAATTGAATCAGAATCTTGGGAGGAGGAGGGAGCCTCAGATATCAGCATTTTTTTAAAGCTCCCCAGGTGATCCTAATGTGCAGCCAGGGCTGAGAATCAGTAGGTTAGATCATTAAGGGGCCAAGTTCAGACACACATGCCTAATACAAGTCTGGCTTCCTGCCTCTTCCCAGTCAACTCTGAATTGGGATAGGGAGTTGACATTGAGAGAGAGCAAGAAACCGTAATTTATTTAAGCAATAACCAGTTAATGCAGCGTTAAGATTGCTTCCAATTTTATTTGTATAATATGACAAACACTAACCTTATGCATAAACCTTACTTTGGGAGGCCGAGGCGGGTGGATCACGATGTCAAGAGATCGAGACCATCATGGCCAACATGGTGAAATCCTGTCTCTATTAAAAATACAAAAATTAGTTAGGCATGGTGGTACGTGCCTGTAGCCCCACCTACTCAGGAAGCTGAGGCAGGAGAATCACTTGAACCTGGGAGTGGAGGTTGCAGTGAACTGAGATCGTGCCACTGCACTCCAGCCTGAAGACAGAGCGAGACTCCGTCTCAAACAACAATAACAACAACAACAAAATCTTTGTAAGTATCTACAATCTATTTACAATCTATTTCTTGGGATACACTTCTACCCTGAGTGAAAAGGTATGAATACTTTCTAATGTGTGTTATACACACAGCTAAATTGTCTTCCAGAACTACTGCTCCAATGTAAACACTCAAGTGTGCATGAGTGTGCCCTTTTTATATAGGGTTGATAGCCTGGGGCTTATCATTTAAAAAATATTGGCCAATTTGATAGGTAAATTCTATTGAATATTAATTTATCTTGTACTTCTTTAATGTTCAAGTTTCTCATTTGTATATTAGTCATTTCTTCTTTTCTGAAATGGCTACTCATATGTTTTGACCATTTTCCCATTGTGGTGTTCATTTTTTCTTACTGATTTTTTAAAGACTTTACATATTAAGGGTATTAAACTTTGTCATATGTTGCTGATTTTTCTTGGTGTCATGTGTTTTTATTTTATTATTATTTTTAAATATACAGATGTAAAGTGTTTACGTAGTCAAAATTGACCATCTTATCCTTTGTGGTATCTTCCACTGCTTTTATGTTTAAAAACTTCTTTATCTCAAAATGTTCTTATAATATTTTATGGGGTAATTTCTTTTTTTATTATTATACTTTAAGTTCTAGGGTACATGTGCACAACTTGCAGGTTTGTTACATATGTATACATGTGCCATGTTGGTGTGCTGCACCTGTTAACTCATCATTTAGAATAATATTAAATGCTTCAATTCATTTGGAAATTGTTTTGTTTTGGCAAACAAATTGTCTCAACTCCAACAACCAAATGCCTACTCCATCACATATTCAACAAATACTGAAGGCTTATTACTTGACTTTCTTTTTCGTCCTTTTGATCAATTTGTGTATTCTGTCTTAGGCAAATACCACACTGTTTAATTACCATAACTTTATAACTTATTTTAAGATCTGGCAAAGTAAAACATTCTTCCTTTTATTTTCAAAAGCATTTTGTCTATTCTTTATGATTCTTCTTACATAAATATTATTTCTAAAAAATCTTACAAAAACATTACAAAATTGAAGCATGTTAAGACCATATTGTTTGTAAATGTTAACAAATTGATCTATGGAATCAAAGAGAGAGTCCAGAGGTTAGAAACATAGCATTTTATATCAGCGAGAAAAGAGAAGACCATTCAGTAATTGATTTTGGACAATTACTTATCCAATTGGAAAAAACTTAGTGCACTACTTCAGATTATAAACAAAAGTAAACTCCAGGAAAATGGGTAAAGTCTATGAAGAGTCAATTGACAAACCAGAAATCAAGTATGATCATGAAATATATAAAAGGATTCTCACCCTCAGTGATAGGGAAATACAAATAAAAACAAAAATTTGATATCATTTTTCTTCCATACGATTAAGCAAAATTATTTTTAAGATACGATTTCTTAATATGTAGAATTGTTGAGGTTGGGGTGGTATTGCTGGGGTGGTGTCGATTAGCATAGGTAACTTGGAAGAAAATGTGGGAGAATCTATTAAAATTAAAAATATGTATACCCTGTGACCCAGTGACTCTTCTTCAGAGACACACTGTCACGTGTACACTGTAAGGAAAATATAAGCAGGCCTCTACCAGTTTCTAGAATATCGAAATGCTTCTCCTTTGGTTGGTAGATAGCCCCAATCTCAGGTCGTTTAAGTGCCCTCGACCCTCACTCCCTGGACCGCTTCAATCCCTTACCCTTAGCCCTGCACTTTTCTGTGATCCAGCAACTAGAGTTAATGACTGGCACAGAAGGACCCTTCTCTGGCTATAGGGCCAGGGTCTGTTCTAATTGGCTGGGCATATTTTTACTGATCCTTGTTGTTAAAAGATGCTTATTGAAGCATTGTTGTTAGAATACAGAATATAAACAACTAGAAGCAGAAACTGCTAGCTGCCTACTTCCTATCCACTTCTTTTTCAAAACAATAGGACTAATGAACACTACTACTCATCAAAAGAGTACACACCCTAGCTTTCCTTGTGACCAGATGTGGCCATGTGGTTAAATTCTAGCCAATGAAAGGTGATTAGACATTTGTGTAGACTTCTGAGAAATTCTCTTAAGGGAGAAGAAGAGTACCCTTCTCTGCTTCCTCCACATAATCAACAGGATTGGGGATGTGATTGTGGACACGTCAGGTGCCGATCTTTAACCATAAGGAGGTGGGATACATCCAAGGTTGCAGAGAGATGGAAGAAGTGTGGGTGCCTGATAACTTCATAGAGCTACCATACAGACCCAGATTGCTTCCTTTTGTACTTCCGTTAAATGACATAGATACATTTATATCCTATTCAAACTGCTATTGTTTTGGGGTTTTCCATTATATGCAACCAAATCTAATCCTAAAGGAAAAGGATAGAAAATTAAATGCCCATCAACACTGAAATGGATATATAAACCACAACACATAAATAAATATAAACTGGAAGTAACTTGAGGTATCATATATGTGATGAAAATACCCTGAAGAGCCTAAGTTAAATCTATAGGCATTAACATGTTCAGTGAAAAAAAGCAAGTTGCAGAATACCCTCATCATGTCTGTACATTCCTAGCAAAACCCCCAACAAAGTATGCTGGGTTTAAAATTTCTTTTCTATTTTTTTCTATACATGAAGGCATAGGAAAGAGATTAAAAGTATACTACCTAAACTGTGTCAGTGTTAATAACTTTTGGGGAGAGAAAGAGAGCACAAAAATTGCTGGGGATGGGTGGTCAAAGGGCATCTTATCTTTGGCTGCACTATTCTACATTTTTACAAAAGGACCGAGTCATGTACTACTTGTATGGTATAAATTAATTAGGTTTCCCTGCTACTCACTGGCTGACCTTCTTAAACTGTTTAGTTGCTCACTGCTTGCCACCTGCAGGGTCCACATTTGAAAACGGCCAGAGCTGAAGACTCAAAACTGGAGGAGTTGCCTCTTTCGTACAGAGAGATTAACTCAAGAGCCACCTCCTGATTGCTTTTTGTTGGTGAAGTTCAAGGTTCTTTCAGAACAATTCTGTCACATAAACTGTATTTCTCACAATACCACTGTGTCTAAAGGAATGAAATAAAGGTATTAATCTACAAGGACAAAGAAAGTGAGAGGATGCAATGGAGAATGTAAGATTACCATAAAATGTTGGAAGCATCACCCAGCATAGCAGACAAGTAGGTTGCAGCTGACTGCCTACAGTAGGAAACATTGCCTCAGAAACCTTCAAAAGTCTCAGCACTTGGAGGCATCAGGTACTGTGGGGAGCAGGAAAGAGGCACAAGGTTGAGCAGTTGGATCCCATATGTGTCCCTTGCCATGCACATAACCAGAAAACAGTGCCACTCACTCTGTAGTCACTTATTCTACAGGAAAATTGATTAAGAGGAGCTTCAGACTGGGAGAGTTCAAACATAGTGGTGGGAAAAGTCACAATGTTAGCATGAACCAAGAAGAATTAAGTTAAAATCATCCTCTTATGTAGTATTTATTCATGGATCCCATGCCGGATTCTTCTGATTATTTTTCATTTTCAAATGGGGTCAGTTCTTAGTCTGTTTGTTGCTTAAGAACAGTGTAGGGTCAAGGTGGAGGTGAGTGATCTGTGCAGTTCGCAGTATTATTTTGGCTTATTGTCCTAAAAAATTTCTTACCACGTTGACAAGTGTTTAGCTTCAGGAATAGATCTTCTATTTGAGTGATATTAGAAGCCATAGAGGGCTTTAAATGGAAGGATTCCTCTTTTTTGAGACTGGACTTTAGGAAGATCTGTTAGAGGACTGTCAGTCAGCATCCACTCAGGAAAACAGAACAGCTCTGGGTATTTCAAATGGAAAGGATTTAATAGAGGGAATTTGTCCCAAAAGTGATGGAAGGGTTGGAGGAGCAAAAAGGGGAGAATGGAAGTTACTGAAAAACTAATAACTGCAAAAACCATGCCTAGACTGGAGGATCAAAGGAAAGTGGTGTTAACAGAGTCTATGACTGCTACATCGCTGTGATAGTTGAAGCATCTGCTGTTGTTACTGCTGCCTTAGGAACCATGGCCACATCCACCTTGCAGGAAGCCAGAAGGTCACACTTCCGCTAACATTGCAGGATCCTGGGGCACCCTAAATTGTCTGAGAGGTAGAGGGTCCATTAAACATGTGGGAGCCAGGACCTATGAATTCTGTGCTGCTGAGGCTATAGGAATGCCCACTTCAACCACCATGCAACACGAGAAGGAAATTATAAGTCTGCACACAGCCACCCCTGCTGTTGCTGCTAATGCTATATGAGATATCTCTAGAAGCAAAATGTGGTTTCTTCCTTCCATCTGTTTTTCAGTCTTCTGCCAGGATCTCCTGTGGGTGAATCTAACTGGAAAACCAGCTGGTCAAAGATTCTGGGAAATGTAGTTTTCAGACTTCCAGCATCTTGCAATGCAAAGGAAAATATGAAAGAGTGGGAACAGAACCCAGGGGAAAGAAATGACTGTCAGTAGCTATTGCAGGAATTTAGATGAGAAAGGATAGTAACTTGGACCAGGCTGTTGACAATGGAGATGGTGAGTCAGTCAAATTCATCCAAGAGGGATATGTTCCAAGACCCCCAGTGGATGGTTGAAACCGTGGATAGTACTGAACTCCATATATACTATGTTTTTTCCTATATACACATACCTATGATAAACTTTATAAATTAGATACAATAAGAGATTAACTTATCTAAAAACACAAACAATAACTAATAATAAAATAGAACAGTTATAACAATATGCCCACATCACTACTCTTGTGCTTTGGGGTGATTATTCAGTAAAATAAAGGTTACTTGAACACAGGCACTGTGATGCTGCAACAGTTGGTCAGTTGGTCTGTTAACCAAGAAGGCTATTAATGATGAACGGGTGGGGTAGCATCTACGGTGTGGCTATATTGAACAAAGGCATGAATCACGTCCCAGGCAGGACAGAGAAGGATAGGGAGAGATTTCATCATGCTCTTCAGAATGCTGTGCAATTTGAAACTTACAAATTGTTTATTTCTGGAATTGTTCACTTAATATTTTCAAACCATGGTTGACTGTGGGTAACTGAAAATGCAGAGAGCGAAATTGCAGATGGGGAGGGACTACTGTATAGACTTTGAGGGGAGAATCAACAGGATTTGCTCACATATCAGGTGTGGAGTATAAGAAAGAAAGGAATCAAGACTAACTTTTCTTGACCTGAGCAAATGAAGATTAGGATTGTCATTTATTTATATGACTAAGACTATGAACAAAGCAGGCTTTAGGGAACTCGTAAGAGTTCAATTTGGGGCATGTTTATTTGAGATGTCCATTAGGCATCCAAGTAGAGATGCTGAGTAGACAGTTGAGGGGAAAAATGTATGCATTTGAGACTCAATAGCATGTAAGTGATATATCAAGCCATGAGACTTGTAATATCACTAAAAGAATGAATGTAAGTAGCAAAGAGATGATGTCTCAAGACTAATCCCTAGGATACTACAAGTTAGGGGTCAGGGAGGCAAAAAGAAATCATCAAAAGAGGCTTCAAAGGAGAAGGAGAGAAGTGATAGAAACACTAGAAGAATGCGGCATCTTGAAATCCTGGTGAACAAAGCATTTCAAGAAGAAAAAACTGTCACCTGTGTCAAATGCGTAGAATGAATGAGGATGAAAAATTGACTTGAGTTCAACAATGTGGAGTTCATTGGTGACCTTGAGAAGAACAGTTGTAGAGGAGAGGGGAGAGGTGGGGGCAAAAGTTGTTTGGAATGGGTTCAGGGCAATTGGGACCACTAAAGATCATTCTTTTGAGGAGTTGAGTTGTAAAGGGAAGCATATTAATAGAGCACTAGAAAGGCAGAGGTGAGTTCAAGATGAGGTAGTTTCTTTTCTTTTTAAGATGTCACAAATAACAACATGTATGCTGATGAGAAGGACCCAGTGGAGAGGGGAAATTGATGATAAAGGAGGGAAAGTGAAGGATTTCTGGGGTCATGTCCTAGAGGAGACAAGAGTGGATTTGATATGTGTACAAGTGGAAAAGTTGGCTTTATCTAAAAACACAGACAATAAAATCATACTGATAGGCACTTGCAAAAAGATGGATGGAATTGGGGATGATGATGTTCAGTGATCTCCAGCCACAGAAAGACAAACATCTCATGTTCTCACTGATTTGTGGGATCTAAAAATCAAAACCATTGAACTCATGCATGCAGAGTAGAAGGATGGTTACCAGAGGCTGGGAAGTGTAGTGGGGTGTGCGTGGAGTGGGGGAGGTGGGGATGGTTAATGGGCACAAAAAGGTAGCTGGAAGGAATAAATAAGACCTACTATTTGCTAGCCCAACAAGGTGTCTATACTCAATAATAACTTAATTGTACATTTAAAGATAACTAAAAAAGTGTAACTGGAATTGTTTGAAACACAGAGGATAAATGCTTGAGGGGATGAATACCTCATTCTCCTTGATGTGATTATTACATATTGCATACCTGTATCAAAACCTCTCATGCACCCCATAAATATATACACCTACTATGTACTCATAAAAATAAAAGATAAAAAAAAACAAACCGACCATAAAAAAATCATACTAACAAGAGAGAAAATAAAGTATATGAACACAGATGCAGGTAGGTGAGTAGAGGTGGTCATAAAAATTCTCTTCTGGTCTCTTCTACGTTACCAGTAAAGTAAAGGCAAGGCCATTGGCTGATGGGGATAGTGGAGAAAGTGTTAGAGGTTTGCAAAGAGGAGGGAGGGTACTAAGTAGCTATATAGAGCCTGAGAATGAACGGACTAGGAAATATAGTATGATTGCTAGGAAGTGTTAAGGGCCCTCTTGAGAATAGAAATGATGAATTTTAAGTGAGACTAGTCGTCATGCTTGTACATTCGCTGTGTTCGGTTGTGCGGGTGCAGACATTGAGTGGGAAGAAAGTTGATTTTAACCCAAGAAATACAGCACAGTGAGAGATGGTCAACGAGTTGATGGTTATAAGCGAAAAGTTGATTATTGTGCTTATCCATGGAATTTTGACTGAACAAAGAGGGAAGAGAGGACATAAAGGAGGTGATCAATCAACAGAGAATTTGGTCCTTTAAGATAAGTTGTACCATGTCCTCATGGCTAAAATTGTTGTCCTTCAGGCAAAGGGGTGTTTGAAGGTATTATCTGTCTATTTATCCAGGAAGCACTTATTGAACACCTGCCATGAGCTATGTGCGGAGAGGATATTTGGTTTCTTCCTTAGAAACATTTAAAATATCAAGGAGATACATTGGATTCAAAGCAAGAAGGGTCTTAAGTGATTACTGAGAACACAAAGCGATTTTATTTTGTTTTCAATAAAATTTTCAAGTTGGTTGAAAGATATATATCTAATTGAAAAGTACATATCTGTATCAATCAAAATGGCTTAAGCCAAAAAAAATTATTGATGGTTGTAATTGAAAAGTTTTCAGCATGATAATGGCTAATGTTAGCCAGGCTGTGTTCTAAGTGCATGACTATTAATACCCTGTTAAAACCTAGTAGCAGAGCCAAGATTTGAACCCAGGCAGTCTGCTTCCAGAGACTGCACTCCTAACCACTCTGCTTTACTGCCCCTTAAAGAGAGAGCTTTAGGCAAAGCTGGATCCAGGGATTGAAGCATTCTTATCAAGACTCAGCTTTTCACTGTCACTCTGCTTACTTCTGTACTGAGTTAATTCACATGCAGGTTAGGTTTTCTCCATTCGTAGTAGCTGCAGACTCACACCATCCTTACATCTAGCATTTTCAGTATAAAGTTATTTTCTCTTTCTAAAAGTACTAGGCTCATTATTACCTAAGTCCGTATTTAATGGCATAGAATAGAGTCACACTATTACAAAGTTGAAAAAATCAAAACTTTACAAAACAGTAGGCATGGACTGAACCATAAGCAAACAAACATACAAATACACTTATAATTGGAAGGATGGAAATAAAATATTAGAAATAGTTATTTCTGCATGTTATGATTTAGACGACCTTTTTCTTACCAGTATTTTCATTGTTTCTACACTGAGGATATATTACCTATAGAACAAAAATGTTAAAGGGAAACAAAAAAAATCAGTACAAAACAATAAAGATATGTCCCTATATTGTTCTCTATAGCTAGATATTCTTCCATTTATTCCATCATATACCATTAAGGTCTGTATTTTAGGAAAGTGATAACAATTGTGGTCACCCCTGGTTCAGTAGTGTCATTTTTATCTGCTTCCAGATAAAAGGAAAATTAGAGGAGAGGGTGCATTACTATGTCAGCCCTACTATATTATTGTTCAAGTAAACAGGCTTAGTATCACCTTTGCCATTACAAATAATCCATGCTGGATATATTTGGAAATGAAATGTTAGTTCTTCCTTGTAAGCCCCAACGTGGGTAATAGTTAGTGGTCCATCAAAGAAGGGGAAGGGTATAAAGAAACCAAGGGAGAAGTCCCAACATGAATATGCAGCCCAAATTCCAAGAGCCAGACTGAGTCGGAACTTGTCATTTTGTCCCTGCCCCTAAGGAGTTCACAGTTGCATTAAGAAGGCAAGATGGTAAGACTGGGAGAGATAAGATTGTGTGGTTTAAATAATGCAGCATAGGAGATGGAGGTGCTAAACAGTACTGACCCATGGGAATATTATGAGATGAGTAAACCTGATCCTGGATCTCCGCATTAATGCTTTTTTTTGAACTAATGTCCCCCTCCCTCAGCCTGTAACATCTGTAGAAACATGGAAAATTCAACCTACCTGAGACTTTCCTTATTTATAAAATAGGGATAATAATAATAATGCCTACTTTATTGGTTTATTGAGAGTGTAAAATTAGGTAATGCATCTAAATGCACCAGTCCATGGTGCAGAGTAAATACTCAATAAATGGTACCTACTATTATTATTGGCAAAAACAGAAGTCACCCACATGGAGAATAACAAAGGGTTTGGAATCTTACAGAGTTCTTAAAATCAACCAGGTCTCTGGTCTTCTAGATTTGAATCCTTTCTACAGGCAGTATCTGGAAGCCCCTTGAGCTTTTATCCTCCAATTTTATCCAAAGAATGAAGCACAACTGAAATTTTCTCTTATTCTCACTCTCAACCTCTTTCCTAAACGTAGCAGATATATGCACATCCTCTGATTCAGATGCAAGCTTTGTACCTCACAGATCCTGCAGACCATGTGGCTCCACTTCAGTGTCCTTCGCCTCATAGAAGTCACCATCTTTGGGACATTTTCTCATATTTTTGCAAAACTCTGCTTTAGGGAACAGTTTTGAAGCTTACACACTGAAATAAAACTGAATAACAAGGCTTGATTAGGCCCAAAGACTGAAGGGGAAGAAAATTTCCTTGTTTTATAATTTTAAATTCAAGGTCTTGAATGCAGGGCATTAGCGTGGGAAGGAAGATTCAAGAGAATGCTGATGCAAAAGAAAAATGGACTCAGAAAAAGAAAAGAAAGAGAGTGTAATGTGCTCTGTGGTTACTATTCTATTTGAGCCCAGTTCTCCAGCCTTCTTCTTAATTCTGTGAGCTACCCCAAAGTTCCTTTCCTGTATGAGATATCCCAAATCTCTCTTTTTTTTTTTCTTCTTGTAACCCTTACTGATTCATAAACAAGGAGCAATGGCAGTTAAGAATGAGAAGCAAAATAAATAAGATACAAGAAAGGGAGAGAAGTTGAAGAAAGTAACTGGATCCTATGACTGTCTCAAATTTGGAAGGGCTGTAGTCCTGATATGTGCATATCCTTCAAAATAAGCACCCCCACCACTTTTTATTAAAATGGTACCTATTCCTTGCAACTGAGGGAGCAACTCTTTGTTTGTTTGTTGTATTAGTCAGCACTCTTTCAGTTGCAAGTGCTAACAGAAAGATAGCTAATCACTGGAGCTATAAAGTCCAGGGTCCATGCATTCAGCATGGCTAGATTCAGAGGTTCAAAGGATATTATCAGGAATCTAATTCTCCCTCTGTCAGTTCTGCTCTCCTCTTCGTTGGCTTCATTGTCAGTTTCTCCACTTTATGGTAGAGATGACCATTGGAAGCTTCAGGCTTATTTTAGATTAATTCATCATCTCAGAAAAAGAAGAGTTTCTCTTTTCCAATAGTTTTAACAAAAGTTGTGTGGTTTATTCTCACTACAAAGATTTGAGTTACTTTCAGTCCTTGAAATATAATTAGAAAGTGATGATGTCAGGTGTCATATGCCTATCTTTGAACTATGTTCAACCCATACAAACCACATGGGAAAAAAAGATGGAATATTGTTTGCCCAGGATGGTAAGGATTACTAGTTGTCTTCCATAACCATTCTTTAGTTCTTTCTTGATAACAAAATCTCAAAGTGTTAGCCAGGCACATAGCCATCCAGAATCAAGACTACATTTTGAAGCATCTCTTGAAGCTAGAAAGACAAATGATAAAATGCTGTCAAATTGAAAATGAGTGGAAATAATACAGGCAACTTCCAAGAAATGTCCTTAAAGAGGTATTGCATGTCTTTACTTATTTACTGATGATCAGAATGTGAACATGATGGCTGTAGATGAATAAGTCATTGTAGACTATGTGATGACTTTAGAATGGAGGAAATGCATGGTGGAGTAACAAGATAGAGGGAACCTGGGTCCCAAACACTTTGGGGCTTCCATATGAGTCCTGAATTACCTTCATCTGGACTTTCATGTGATACAAAAATAAACACATACCTTGCTTAAGTGGGTGTTAATTGACAAACTACACAACCCAACATAAACCTACCTGATACCCCTAAAGCAGAATCATGTTTGCTACTGTAAACAGATAAAAGTATAGGAGATGGGCAGGTATGTCCACAATCTCACTTCGTAAAAAATTCTATCCGAGTCAGTCATTACTCTGATTGGAAATTTGAAGAGGAAAATCTTCCTGGCTTTCATATATTTGGGTATCCAGGGATATCACAGTTCAAAGATTAAAAATTATTTAAAAATTAAAGCAAGCACAGAATTATGAGAAATCATTATATTCATGTTTTATTTTCTAAGGGAAATAGTACTCATCGTAGCAGATGACTCCACATTTAACCTTGTAATTTTAACAATGGAATACAAAAATAGCAGGTTCATGATGTGAATAATTGTTCAAAGTATATATAAGAGCTCCTTTCAGGCCAGGCATTATGGCTCATGTCTGCAATTCTAGCACTTTGGGAGGCTGAGGCAGGAGGATCACTTGAACTCAGGAGTTCAAGACCAGCTTGGGCAACACAGTAAGACTTCATCTCTACAAAAAATTTAAAAACTAGCTAGGTGCGGTGGCACATGTCTGTAGTCCTAGCTACTCAGGAGGTTGAGGCAGGAGGATCCCTTGAGCCCAGGAAGTGGAGGCTGCAGCATGAGCTGTGATTGCACTACTGCATGCTAGCATGGTCAACAGAGTGAGACACTTCCCCCCATCCAAAAGGAGAAGAACTTTCAGCATATTTGTTTTGACATTTTTATTAACAATTAGAATGATGAATTAATTAAATTGTGATCAACTGTGGAAATTACATGATGCCAAGCGAGTGGTTCATGCTTTGGATAATGGAATCATAAAATTACACAACATCTAAACTTTGAGAGGCTTTTAAGGTGGATCATAACTTCCCATTTTACAGCTGAGGAAACTGAGGCTCAAAGCGGGTCCATTTGCCCAAAGTACACCTGGAATAAAGGGTAAAGCTGGGATATAATCTTTCTACTTTTTCTTTTTGAATAAATGAAAGCTACCTCATGGTTTGACTTCAAATAGACATTTGACAAAAACTGGAGCAGTGAACTGATGAGACAAGATGAAATGTAATCAAGTCAAATCTATAAGGACCTACATATTGGGTCCAAAAAGGCCCACTGTGCAAGCACAGTATGGGGTAGCTGTGCCTTAATCAGCAGCACTTGTAAGAAACATTTAGAGATGTTACTTGGCTGCAAGTTTGAGATATCAGCAGTATGATATAGCTACAATAAAAAGATGATGGAGTTTTAGGTGGCATTACTAGAAATAGAACTTACAAAAGAGAGGTGAGAGTCCTGTTGAACTTTTCAATCCATATCTGAAATTCCTCATGCAGTCCCAGGTGCAAGATTTTGGAAGAGACATAGACAAATTAGCTCACATCCAGGAGAGGAGCCTAGGATAGAATTATATGAATAATGGTCAAAGGAAGTGAGGAAGCTGCAAAGTGCTGTAACTAAGAGCTTGAATCTTGGAGTCAGACTGCCTGGGTTAATCCCAGCTCTGCCAGTTGCTGTGTATATGTTTGTTAAAATCTTCTTTTCACTGCCTGTAAATTAGGAATTACAATAATACCTACCTCCAAAGATAAATGAGGTAATGCATGTCAAGTATTAGCGCATAGCTCATACAAAACAAGCACTCAGTAAATGCTAGCTACTATTAGAATTAAGACAGCAAAGTGATGTGGGGGTAATAGTAACAACTTCATAGGTTGTGGTGAATATTTAATCAGTTAACCCATGCTAGGTGCTTGATAAAAAGTTGGTAGCTATTATTATTATCTGCAGTAGAATTGGTTTAAGGTTTCTAGGGATGGGACTGGTTTGGGGACAAACTATTTTTTGGTTTGGGCTAAGATCCACAGAACCTAATGATCAGTTTACGCCCTGAGGAAGGAAGTCAGTTGTAACCTGATTGGGGTGGGGGTGATGGTGGTCATCTAGACATTCTCTGGGGGGGTGGTGGTGGGGTCACTTTGTGAACGCCCAGACATGGTGAATTGGCATTGGCATTGTTGTTGAAGGACAACTCAGCTGTGTTCTTGCATGGCCATTTAGGCCTGTTCTGATGCAGGGTTCTGATCCAAGGTACCAGCGTGGTACCTCAGGGAAGTACTGGAGATCGTCACTTAAGCCTGTTCTGGACATGGTCACCGAGAACTGTCCTGTGGGCATTCACTTAGGAATCATTCGAAGTGGAATTGCTCCTGGATACGTTCTCCTTGTACTCTGTTTCCTCCTCCTAGTGTCTCTGCCTGAAGAAGCCCTGAGCACTCAGCCCTCGGCGACCCTCCAGTACCCTGGACAGCTCCCCGGGGAGCAGTCTACCGCTAGGCGGCGGCTGCTAAGAGAGGAACCCTCCTGGCGCGGAGTCTGCAGCTCTGGGGCTCGCTCTCCGGGCAGGCCCGGGGAGAGGTGGGGTGATAATGGGTTGGGGTGCGCGCGTGCCTCATAGGTGTGAGACAGAGCAAGCCGCCGGAGTGTGAGTCAGCGTGCGGGGGGCTAAGAAGCTTGGGTGAATAGTCACGGAATCTCACTCACGCTCGGCTCCTCCACCCATCCCATCTACAGCGCGTGTCCCAGTCCTGGGCGTGCGTGCGCTCCGTGTCGGATTCCGGGCTGTGTGTGTCCATTTGGCGAGATGTCGAGAGGGGGGCAGTGTCCCTGTCGGTGTATCTGGGCCCAGGTCAGGGGACTTCTCCTCCCCGTGTGGGGGTGTGTCCGAGCTAGGGCGTGTGTTCTTCTGTGCCTGTGCGTGCGTGTGCGGGTCAGGGTGGTGGGACCGCGCATCAGGGCAGGGTGCCTGCGTCTGCGTCTGGGTCTGTCTGGTCTGGATGTCGACGCGATCTCGACCTGGGTTCGTGTCCCTCGGTGTCGAGAGGCCCGCGTGGTAGGGTTGTCCAGCCTCCCAGAGGAGTACTATGCCTTGACACCTTCGCTTCACCGCCCCAAAGCTGGCCTGGGGCTCTGTAGGGAGTGGCCTGCGTGAGGAGCGCCCGCGTCCTGTGTTTCTGGGAGGGGTAAGAGAGTGGGGGCGCAGGGGGCGGGCCAGGTCCCCGGGCGCGGCGCGGGCTCGGGGGACCCGCGCGGCTGACGTCAGGCGACTCCTTAAATAGAGCCGGCAGCGCGCTCCGCTCGGCATTTCCCGAAGAGCCAGATCGCAGCCCGCTCCAGCGCCACCGTTCGGTCCACCTGCCAGCCTGCACAGCCGCGCCGCCACCGAGCGTTTCGTGCGCAGCGCTCCGAGGATCAGGAATGGGGCTTCGGGCGCTGGGCGCGCTCCGAACCCGGCGCACGTAAGAGCCAGGGAGCGCCCGAGCCGCCAGGCTGCCCGGAGTCCCATCGTCTAGGACCGGGAGATGCTGGAAATGCAACCGCCTGTTCCCCGAGGAGCAGCTGCTCCCGGGATCCCGGGGCACGGTGCGCACCCCGGCCAGCAGCGCCCGGAGAAGACGGCGCCCCCAACGCCCGATCCGCGCGACCGGGGCAGCGCCACGCGAGCCCTCTAGGCGACCGCAGGGCCACAGCAGCTCCGCCGCCGGTGCCCCCTCGGAAACCATGACCCCCGGCGCGGGCCCATGGAGCCATGGCCTATAGGGTCCTGGGCCGCGCGGGGCCACCTCAGCCGCGGAGGGCGCGCAGGCTGCTCTTCGCTTTCACGCTCTCGCTCTCCTGCACTTACCTGTGTTACAGCTTCCTGTGCTGCTGCGACGACCTGGGTCGGAGCCGCCTCCTGGGCGCGCCTCGTTGCCTCCGCGGCCCCAGCGCGGGCGGCCAGAAACTTCTCCAGAAGTCCCGCCCCTGTGATCCCTCCGGGCCGACGCCCAGCGAGCCCAGCGCACCCAGCGTGGCCGCCGCCGCCGTGCCCGCCCCTCGCCTCTCGGGTTCCAACCACTCCGGCTCACCCAAGCTGGGTACCAAGCGACTGCCCCAAGCCCTCATTGTGGGAGTGAAGAAGGGGGGCACCCGGGCCGTGCTGGAGTTTATCCGCGTGCACCCGGACGTGCGGGCCTTGGGCACGGAGCCCCACTTCTTTGACAGGAACTACGGCCGCGGGCTGGATTGGTACAGGTAAGGACCAGGAGCTCAGCTCCGTGCGCCGGGTCTCTGGTCGCTTCCATCGGGAGACTCATCCGTCTCTTGTGTTTTCTTTTTCTTTTAACCCGACTCGTTGTATGGGTTCAGGCTGACACGTCGGGCCATGGGGGACTATAACAGAATTTACCCAGAACTTCCCAGTGATAATCTAGATGGGCAGTTTCTGGAACTGCAGAGGGCGTTCCCTGTTGTCACTGGAGTCGTTGGAAAAGGATTATCTCCAGTCAAACCTAAGTGCCAGCTGGAGGGCTAACTCCCTCTGTGACCAGCCCTTAGGGTGCTCAAGGAAGGGACGGGCGAGGACCTGTGATGCCTGAACACGGCCCCATCCTGACCCTCTGTAGGTATTTGCTGGTACCCAGCACCTGAAGGACCCTGAAAAAGGGAAGGCGGTTCAGAGACTCCTTGCAGCAAGGCTCTGTTTGGGAAAAATCCCCAGAGTTCAGGTCAAATGACAGTGCATCCCCAGAGGTCTCCAGTAAGAAAGATGCCTTAGGGAGTCTCAATCTCAAACCCAGGTATTTGCTGCTGTACCGGGGCTGAGATCCCCAGTAGATCTGGCCCTGGGTAGGTGGTCTTGGAGTAGTGGAAAGAGCCCTGGATTCGAGTCTTGGGTCTGTCACTTACGCTTGAGCAAGTTTCTTAAACTCTATCAGCCTTTAGTTTCTCATCCATCCCAAGGGCAGGAAAACAGTTCTTGCCCTGTATACCTTCCAAGGCTTTTCTAAAGTGCCTTAAAGGTGTAAAAAAAACACTTCACGTTAAGTGATACTTCTAAACCAGCAGCCAAAATGTGGAATTTGAAGGTGGGCATGTGGGTGAAGGCTGGCGAGGGTCCTAGGGGCAGCCAGTCATGCATAGACTGTCTATGCTTCCCATGCATGCCAGGAAGGAGAATTATCCCCACTGGGGGTGTCAAGGCACAGACCAAAGCTTCTGTAAGGTGGCAGCGTCCACTCCTCAATGCCCATCTGCCTCCCCAGCCCTCTATGGTGCTGAAGTATAGGATCGGCCCACATTTGGGGATGTAATGTCTGGGCTCCCTGTTAACACATAGGTCACAGAATTCTCACCATTCACCTGACCCTTTGAAGACTTTCTAGAAACATCTGCATAGTAATGACGTTGGGGAGGGGTAACATGGTAGCTGACACAGTAGCTGAGGCTAAATCTGCTATTTTTATCTACAGCTTTAGGCAGTAGAGGTCATATGCATATTGGACAAGGGACAACTTCATTAGAAAGAGGACCCCACTGGACTTATAACAGAGGGCCCTGGATTTACCAAAAGTAGGGGGACCACAGGCCTGATTTAGCACCTTTGCAGGTTAGCCCTGACCCACAATAGTTGTGGTTGTGGGGACAAGGAGTGGGTCATGTACGTCCTTAGCAAGCCAACACATAGTCTGTCCCCATTGCAGCCAAGCAGGGGCTAACCAGCCTGTGGGTGGCCCCAGCACCATTATGTCTGGTTAATAGGGTAGGGTGGCACAGAGTGGCAGATCTGGCTTCGTGGCAATGCCAATAGCCCGCTGTGCTTTCCAAGCTATGACTCATGGGCATCCCGTCTAGGTGCATGTGGACACTGTCTGAGCCAGACCCCGGGATGGGGGAGGCAAACACATTGAACAGCAGACCCTGGAGTGGGTCAGCCACGACATTCGAATGCAGGCCAGCATTTCCTCGATGGAAAATCTGAAGATCGTTATGAAACCTTTTGCCAATGTGAAGTGCCTTTTAAGTGCAAAACAGCAAAATTCTGAGCATCTGGCTTTCAGATAGTGTGCCCTCCGATAAATACCTATACCCTGAACCCAGACTCTCCTCCCTCCCCTCTCTTCCTTCCACCACTAAACAGCATACCTCAGGCTTCCATCCCGGAGCCCTTGTCATTCAGGGATGGCTGCTTTTTATTTTTAACCCTGGCATGTGTGATTCTAAGCCAGCTTAACTGTGAACCTTAGAGATGGGAGCCATGCCTTTTTTTTTTTTATTTTTTTTTTATTTTTTTTTTTTTAGCACATTTGGATTCTGCTAAAATTCTCAGCTGAGTCTTGGTAGGTTTTATTTAACATCAAGCATGCTGACAGCTCCGCTTCTCTCTCCTCTCCCCCTCTACCACCTTTCTCTACTTTATATTTCTAAAAGATTATGCTAGAGTTCTGATCGTAATTGCCCTCTCCCCATTGCTCGACCAGGAAAGCTGGGAAGCTCCAGTGTCAGGAAAGGGCTGTGTGGTTTGTGCTTCTTTCAGTTACAAATCCACACCCCTAGAGTCAAGTGTTTAGCTTGTGGATTGCCATTTCTGTGCAAGGTAATACTACCCCACTTGGATGCTGTTTCCATAACCTCCAGAACATCTTTCTGTATATAAGGAACATTTATGTACATTTCTCTTTATTATGGCCAACTCATATGCATTAACTGCAGAAATCATGGGGATTTCCGGAATCCTTTAAAACCCACGTTCTCACTTTCTTCCTGAAGTCCATGAGCTATGTACGGTGGGTGATAGGATATTCCCCTCTCTGTCCACTGCCTTGTCAGTTCACAACTTCCCATCATAAAGCCAGGGTTCACTGGGCAGACATGGCCAAAGAACCCTTGCGCCCATTGGTGTGGACTGTGCTTTCCAAAGGGGGTGTTGCAAAGTTGCAGGCAGTGTGGATCTTAGTACGATCGGCCCACATCAAAGCCCCTGGTGATAACTTCCTGGTCAGGAGGCTGAAATCCAGATAGTGGAAAAATCAAAAGCTGTACCCTTAACACAAAGAAGGGGCTTCTTTCTGTGGGTAAATGGAGATAAAGCTGAAGGCCGGGTGATGTAGCCAGAGAGACACCATCATTTGGAGACACCAGGAGACAGAGTCTGCACCTTCTTGTCCTCAGCCTGATCCCCTTCTTGGGAACCAGTCCAGTTCAGGCCACCACCAAACCTAGCCTTCTGCAGTGGGTTCTTTCCAATTTGCTGTCTTTCTGCAGTGCCATCTCTGATGCTTACCTCAACTATGTATCTGGCCTGGGTTCTCCCCCACCTACATTTCCTCCCCGAGGTAAGAGCTGCAGGGTGGCCTCTCCTAGCTGCTTGGACAGGTGGGCAAAGCAACACCGGGCTGACGAGGGAACCAGGACAGGACCCACTATTGGAAGACCAGAGGTAGTCACCTAGGTGCTGTATGATTTGAAGAAAGGTGATTCTCCCAAGTCTCAGCTTCCTCATCATAGAATGAGACCTGTAGTAACTATCCTAGAAACTTGTTGTGAAGAATAAATGCAAAACTGTACATGAAATTGCCCTGGAAAAGTCTATGATATATAAAGATAAGGCAGTAATGTTACACTGTTATTGCTACTAATTACTACAACACCCCTGTTATCACTATTAATTCTGTTAGTATTTAAAATATTAGTTTCTGACCCTGCTGCTGTTATTAAATCGGGCTGAAGAATTAATCAATTGCTATAAAGATAGTTCCATACTTTCCTCTTTATTCCTTCCCTTTCCTTCCCTTTCTCCTTCCTTCCCTCCTCCCCAGTTCCTTCCTTCCTTCCCTCCCTCCCTGTTCCCTTCTCCTTTTCCTCCCTCCCTCCCTTCTTTCCTTCCTTCCTTGTTCCCTCCCTCTCCCCCTCCTTTCCTTCCTCTCTTCCTTCCTCTATTCCTTTTCTCTTTCCTTCCTTCCTTCCATGTTAACAGGAAGTCAGTTCACATATCTGGGTGTCAGTTTGCTCACCTATGAAATGGGAATGATGCCTGAAGTGCTTTGCAACCTTATAAAAATCAAGTAAGACTACGTGAAAATGCTTTTCCAAATCTAAGGTTATCTTTAGGATGCCCTCCATTCTAAGAAAGTTTGGATGTGAAATAGACTCTTCAGGGTCATCTTTTATAAGGAGATATAAGCTTTGCTGTGTGTAGTGGTTTTTAGAGTCATAGGGAAAGCTGAGTTATGTCTTAAGTGTTCTCAATTTTGCTAGTGTTTTGGTATGTCAGGGGAACGTGTGTGGAGGAAGTGTATCTTTTCTAAACGCATTGAAATGCCAACAAGAGCAAGTTAATACGTGATAATTGACTCTGTGTTCTGGTGTCCAAATTTTGATAGATGAGCCTATTCTATAAATTTCAGACTTCACTTCACAACTCTGGTTATTTATTTGTTCAGCATCGATGATGTTCTTGGGATGGCGCAAAGCAAAGAAGACAGAATATTTGCCCCAGAGGCAACAGTCTAAGTAAGAAAGAGAATAAAAATCACAGAATGAGATCTCCAGTTCATTTTAATCAAGAAATCATGTTCTAATTGCAAAGCCCAGTTCTCTGGAAATGCAAAACCTTAGAAAAAATAAAATCAAAGGCAGAAAGTAAGGGGCCTCCTGCATGAAGTAGTTAATGCAGACAGTTTTATAGTCTTTTAACAAATTGATCAACACATGAAACAGACTGATCTGTGCTCGCTAGGTATGCACACAGATGAATGTGTGTGCACACCCACACACATGCACCTGCATGCACAATTGCAGCATCTATGCAGACTTAGGCCTTTATACAGAAATTCCCTGTCTTGGTCCAGGCGAACATCATACACTATGATTAAATGAAACCATTGAGTCTATAACCACCCCCCCATTTGTCTTGCAGCACTCTGTCAGCCTTGTAGCATGCTGGAGATATAATATTTAGTGCCAGCAAATGTACAGTTCTTGTCACGGAGGAACATTCAGAACAGGCAAGGAGAACTGTCATTGCTCAAGGAAGTTTTTTGAAGAGGTGGTTTCCCTTCCCCTTGGAGCTGAGGACTGGCAAGAGGTTGCAATGAAGAACAGGCTTACCCCAAAGCCTTGGTCTATTAGTCCATTTTCACACTGCAAACAAAGACATACCCAAGACTGTGTACTTTATAAAGAAAAAGAGGTTTAATGGACTCACAGTTCCATGTGGTTGAGGAGGCCTCACAATCATGGCAGAAGGTGGAAGTCATGTCTTACATAGCAGCAGGCAAGGGAGAAATGAGAGCCAAGCAAAAAGGGAAACCCCATAAAAAATCATCAGATTTCATCAGACTTATTCACCATCATGAGAACAGTATGGGGGAAACCACCATGATTCAATTATCTCCCTCCCACAACATGTGGGAATTATGGGAGCTACAATTCAAGATGAGATTTGGGTGGGGACACAGCCAAACCCTATCACTTGGTACAGGAGAATTTTAGGTGGAGAAGATGCTCACAGCCCCAGTACTTTCCAGCTACACACATTGTTAAGGCTGTTTTGGATGTGAACATGTGAAAATACCACTGAGAGATTCTGAGAAGCATCTTTAACATCTCCGAAATTAGCATGTATCTTATGATTGATGGTGTCTTAGATTGAGATACAGGATGTTTCCATACTGATTCCCGAAATGCCCTCTGCCTGGAAGACCTGGCTTCCCCAGCTTAACCTGGACTTTCTGGATCTTCCAAAGAGCCAGTGACTAGACCCTGCTTCATCTCTGTAGCCAGCAGGGCTCTCTTCTGATTGGTCCAGGAGCTGAATTCATTTTGTATTTTTGAATGTTACCCATGCCATCTCCCTGAAAGCAACTATCCTGAAATTAGGGAAGGTGTGGGGCTAGTGCTCACAGGAGATAAGATGCGATGGTGGGCATGTCCTTCATGGCCTGCTGTACAGAGGCACTTGCTGTACCTTACACATATCTGGGACACATCCAAAGGGCCCTAACGGATTTGAAGCAGAGTCAATGCCCAACAGGTGCTATTACTTGCATTTATGCTTTGGTAATGCTTTGGTAATGTTCTGTGTATCTGGTGTGCAGGGCTGTAGAATAACTTCCCTCTCTTTGGTTAGACCTCTATGAATCATTCCTGAATGACTGAGTGACAGGGTGGGTGGGGAGGGGGTGGGAGCACACAGTTCCCTATTGATCAGATCCTCTGGAGGACTTGAGGAGAGGTCATCTCTACCTGTGAGGGCTCAGGGCAGGTGATGGGGGGGTGGGGCTTTGGGGGGTAGTGAGTCAGCCTTAAGGGAACTCATAAGTCACGCAGGCAACCTAAACCTGTGGGACTCACTGTCTCCACTGGAGCTAACTCCGGTGCGGGTTAATCCATTCATTTGTCAAATGCTTTCCATTGGCCAGGCTCAGTGCCAGGCTGCTGTAGGCCGGCTCAGCTGCCACTTTGTTCTCCTAATGGGCTGCATGGCTGGGCTGAAGCACTGTGAAGTTCACAAGCAGTTTGACAAGGTGGGTAAAAGCCACCCAGGAGGGGAAATGACCTTGTGCTTCTGAGGTAATTGCTGCCTGTCAAGCTACACTGCTGGGCTGTTGGTTCAATGCTATGCTCCCAGTGGCTTTCTCAGTGGGATAAGGGAACAGGGTGAAGACAGGGGACAGGGGAGTTATTATTAAGTATGCTTTTCCAGGGCACATGAGACAGACGTTTGGGCTTGGGTGATCTGGAGCCCGAGCATCACATGGATTTCCTGGGCATGGGTCCATTGGGTGTCTTCCTAAGCTTTCAAATCAGAGGAGCTGACAATGGCTCCACCTCAGTGCCCATGGCCACCAGCCACCATGAACACTCCCCACGTGAGAAAGCCAGAAGTGTCTGCTCTATCTGGGTGGAGGCTCAAGGACCTCTCACGCTGCCTTCCAAATGGTGGCATAGTTATTTGGGAGGGAGAATTTTTTCAGATTTCAGACATTCTTGTGCCACCTTCATGACATTTGCCAAAGCACAGCACGACCTCTACTATTATTTTCTTAATTTTTTTTTTTTTGAGAATCAAGCAGTGGCACAATCAAGGCTCGCTGCAGCCTCAATCTCCCAGGCTCAAGTGATCCTCCCACCTCAGCCTCCCAAGTAGCTAGGACTACAGGCATGCACCAACACACCTGGTTACTTTTTAAAATCCTTTGTTAGAGACAGGGTCTTGTTTTGTTGCCCAGGCTGGTCTCAAACTCCAGGGCTCAAGCAATCCTCCTGCCTCGACCTCCCAGAGTGCTGGGATTACAGGTGTCAGCCATCTTGTCTGACCTTCTTAATTTTTTTGCTTAAGATAACCCATTTAAAAATTATAATTTATCACAAAGAACACATTTTCCCCTTCAGTTTATATATTTTAAAATAGACAAGATATTCGACTGGGTGTGGTGGCTCACGCCTGTAATCCCAGCACTTTGGGAGGCCGAGGTGGGTGGATCACCTGAGGTCAGGAGCTCGAGACCAGCCTGGCCAACATGGTGAAACCCCATCTCTACTAAAAATACAAAAATTAGCCGGGCGTGGTGGCGTGTGCCTGTAGTCCCAGCTACTTGGGAGGCTGAGAAAGGAGAATTGCTTGAACCTGGGAGGCAGAGGTTGCAGTGAGCCAAGATAGTGCCACTGTACCCCAGCCTGGGCAGCAGAGCAAGACTCTGTCTCAGAAAAAAAAAATTTTGTATTGTGCAATTCAAAAGTGACAAAGGGTATTCAGAGAAAATGAATCCCTTTCTTTCCACCTCGTCTTTCAACCAAGAAGTTCCTCTTCCCAGAAGCAACCATAGGTACCTGTTTTTGTGTATCTTTCTAAAGATATGCTATGGATTTGCAAATCTAAAGCATACTGTGCAAGTATAGTTAAAGTAAATATTGTTTAAAAGCAACTTTATTTTAAAGCCACCCTAAATGGAAAACCAGCAACACTTGCCATAATTAGAAAGTGATCATAAAAGTAAGTTAGATTGAAAACAAAACAGTGATTGAATTTTTGCTCTCTAGTGTGGCTGGAAAGTTCCAAGCCTACAGTGTTTTCCATCTTTGCTTAAAAAAGGATACTAGGGGACGCTGCTAAGAGCAGTTAAAGAAATACCAATATCAATGTGAGACATTTCTCCTTGATGTAATCAGAAGGAATGAAGGTGAAGAGGAAGAGATAATACATCTCACTGTGTGATGTGGTGGTATTTAGTAGGTCTGTGTAGTACCTAAAATTACCAAGATGAGGCACACAACTGACGTTTTGGGAAATATTGCTGGAATTTGCTGAAAACTCAGCTTAAGTAAATCCAATGATGGGCTGGGTGTGGTGGTAATGCCAGCACTTTTGGAGGCCGAGGCTGGGTAATCGCTTCAGCGCAGGAGTTGGAGACCAGCCTGGGCAATATAGGGAGACCTCATCTCTAAAAAAAAAAACAAAAAAAACAAAAAATTAGCCAGGCATGGTGCCATGCACCTGTAGTCCCAGTTACTTGAGAGGCTGACATGGGAGGATCACTTGAGCCCAGGAGTTTGAGGCTGCAATGAACTATAATTGCACCACTGCACTCCAGCTTGGGTGACAGAGCGAGACTCCTTCTCAAAAAAAAACAAAAAACAAAAAAACCATGACATGAAGCTTACACACAGGGCAGGGTAGGATGTCAATTTTGCTTTCTCAAGCAGTTTAATTTCACTGGATCAAGAGCGGAAGACAATGCAACTTCTTTGTGTGCTTTTAACTGTGTGAAAGAAGACCCACTGCAGAAAATGGTGCCTGGAATTTCCCTTATATTGTTAACAGAGGCAATGTAGAGGGTGTCTATGAAGACAGGGCTTCCCAAACTTGCCTTTAATAGGGCAGATGGTCAATTAAGGAGAGATGGCTTTCTGCCCGCTCAGGGTGCCCCCTAGCCTCAGTGCTTGCTGCTGGGTGAAAGAACCCCAGATCAACCCTGAGGCTGATGGAGAGATGAGTGGGCACTGAAGCAAGGCCTCATGGTGGCACAAGGGCTTTTTCGGAAGCAATACAAAGACAGATCTTATTGGAGAGAGAGAGAGAGAGAGAGAGAAACTGAGATTCCAAGCATGAACTCAAAATGGAGATAAAGTTGCAGAAACTACTATGGAAGGCAGTTTCAGCACAGCTATGAAAAATTCGAACTCTGAGATGAGAAGGAATGTGTTGGAATCTCAGCTCCACCACATGCAAGGTGCGTGTGTGCCAACCAGTGGCTTCTCGGTCTCAGTTCCTCTATCTGCACACTGGGACTAATCGTATTGACTGCCACATAGGGTTGCTGTGAGGATTCAATGAACAATTACACGTAGAAGTGCTTGAAACATCTGTGGCACACGAGAGTTATTAAAAGCCTGTTAGTTGTCATTGTTGACCATTGATTTCTTCATCATACCTTTATTGAGCAGCATGCTGAGGACACAGAGATGAATATAACACAGAGCCTCTGGGCTCTTCACTGTTTGGTGAGGCTACTAGATGTCCATGGAAAGTTTGCACACAAGTCAGATGAGAATAGGTACCATACTAGAGATACACGGAGAGCTATGGTAAGTGGCGTGGAAAGGAGGGAAAATTCATTTAGGGGAATTTGGGAAAGCTTCCTGGAGGAGTTCCACATGAATTTATTGGCCACCTGCTATGTGCCAGGTACTGTGCTAAGCCCTGGAGAAATGAAGATGGGAAAGAATTAATCTCTCCTTTAAAGAGATAAAGATGCAGAGAAATTCAGTAGTCAGACTTACTGAGAGAGAGAGAAAGCTCCCAGCATTTGTGGGGTCATAGAGGAGGGGCCCCCACCCAGGGTGAACAAAAGAGGCTTTCAAGAGAGCTGGTGCCTATGTTTTGGGATGTTTGCATCTGCTGTTCCTCTACAGGGATCATTCTTCCCCCAGAACATCTCAGGTCTGGCTACTTCTCATCATGCAGGTCCCAGCTCCAATGTTACCTCCTCAAAGAGACCATTCTCAGCCACCTAGTCTAGGCTGGCTCACCTCCTGTCCACTCTCTATCTTTCCTCACCATCTTGCTTTATTTACTTCTCTCTTCTCACTGCCATCTGAAATTATTGTGTTCATTTTCTCTTTTACTTACTGTTTCCCCACTAGCCTGAAAACTCCCCCTAGAGACCAGGAACCTTGTCTGTCTTATTCATGGCCGTATCCCTGAAGCTCAGAACGGTGCCTGGCACACAGTGGGTGCTCAATTAATATGCGTTGAGTGAATACTCTTAGCTATGAGGGATGATTAGGAATTGATGAGTCTGTTCTGGAGCTACAGACTGGTCCACCCCTTTGTTAAGCTTGCCACACCTTGTTCTGAAAGAATGTGGAATGTGGATGCTGGTGACTCAGTCATCAATAGGTATTTATTGAGCACCTACTGTGTGCCAGCCACATAGTCACTGGAGAGAGAGGAATGAAAAAAACATACAACAATTTCTGCCTTCATGCTGCTTACTTTCCACGGGGTAAGAAGGAGATAGTTAATAAATAAGTCAGTCAAACATATCTATGTCAGATGGTGGTAAGTGCTATGGAGAAAATACGGGGAGGAGGAGAGAGAGTACTTGGTCTGGGGAGGGTATTGCAATTTTAAACAGAGTGGGTAGGGAAGGCCTAGCAAAGAAGGCAACATTTGAGCAACAATCTGAAGGAGGTGAGGAGGGAAAACATGCTGTGATCTGGGAGAAGTACGTTCTAGCAGAGGAAGCACACATGCAAAGGCCCTGAGGACAGAGGGTGGCTGGTATGATTGAGAAAAACCCAGGGGCCAGTGCGTCCAGGTTGGAGTGCCCAAGAAGTGCACCAGGGATGGGAAATAAACTTGGAGAGGTAACAGGGGCCAGATGGTGCAGGACCTTGTAGTGCAGGTCTTTGCAAGGTCTTTGGTGCAGGTCTTTGCAAGAATTTTGCCTTCTACTCTGAGCAAATGCGGGACTATTGGGTAGTGTTGAGTGAAGGCATTATATGATCTGACTTACATTCTACAAGGATTTCTTTGGCTGCTATGCAAGGGAGTAAGGATGGAAGGAGGAAAACTGGTTAGGGGGCTGTTGCAAAAGTGGTTGCAGAGCAGTAGTGGTGAAGAGAGATGGGAGAGGGGACAGATGCTTGATACACTTTGAAGGGACAGTGGCAGGATTTGCTGATGATTGCATGGGGCAAAGTGTGGGAGAGAGGACTCAAGAAAGATGGCATTTGTGATAATGATGGTAGCAGTGTTGCTGCTGAGGATGATGATGATAGCATTTCTTTTTTCTTTTTTTGAGACAAGGTCTTGCTCTTTTGCCCATGCTGGAGTGCAGTGGCACAGTCATGACTCACGGCAGCCCCAGACTCAAGCGATCCTCCCACTTCAGCCTCCCTAGTATGAAACTACAGGCATGAGGCACCATGCCTGGCTAATTTTTGTATTTTTTAGGGACAGAGTGTCACCATGTTGCCCAGTCTGGTCTCCAATTCCTGGGCTCAAACAATCCTCCTGCCTTGGCTTCCCTAAGTGCTAGGATTACAGGCGTGAGCCACTGTGCCCAGCCCAAGTTCCTATTAAGGACTTGCTATCTTTCAGGCCCTTCCTTACAAGTGACAGGCTGGAGTCTGAACCAAATATACTTCCCAATACAGCCCCTCACTTGACTGGTCCTGTCTATCTATAGATGTCCCTAAACTAACCAAAGAAAAGAACATTATGTTCTACTGTAGCTTGGAGTCTCCACTCCCAATGAGGAATCTGCCATCTCCCATAGGTAGGAGATAGCAGACTCCTCATTTCTAGAGATCTTTGAGGCCCTTTTTATAAATACAGAGTTCTTAGGTAACCTCTTGAGATCTGTTAAAGGTTAAATTAGCCCTTCTTCAACCCAGAAAAGGCACGTGTCACCCAATGGGAGCCACCCTGTTTCTCATTCTTGTTCCAGCCTCATCAACATGCATGGGGAGGTGGCTGCTGTGGTGACACTGCCAGATTTAGGGGGCTTGTGCGTGTGGCTTCCCTTAAGCAGAATTGAACATGATAACACCTTCCTGCAAGATGGTCAGAATCTGAATCTCTCCGACTTTCCCAAAGCTGCTGAAGCATGGGGAAATGTTCTCTGCCTTGGCAGCCTCTTTGCAGTGAGTTTCTGCTTTGATGGCTTTAATGAAGACATGAAATCATCTAACAGCTTTCATTTTGCTCAGGCGAGATGGCTTAAAGTGGAGGTAGCATTTCCTAGGATCAATCCCCATTTTCAGAAGTGGTTGGTTAAACTCTCTGAAGTTTATGGCCACTTCTAGCTGAAACACTGTGGGATCTGAATTATTAATTCCGTGAAAAATGAGTTAAGTCATTGCAAAGCTCTGTGGTGGTGCAGTCCCTACTTTAGGCTCCCTTTCCTGTATTTTCTCTAACACAAACTTCTCCATTAACAAGAAATTCTTGGGTAACTTGGCCAAATGTTTGTCTGTCACTCATTTCATGGAGAGGGAAAGAACTTGACTTAATTCAATTGTTCTTTCCTGCCTAGGGTGAAGAAGAGAAATAACCAGAAGTGACTCTGGGAAGTACTCATGTCAGAGCCACTTATAGGTTCTCAAATTTGGTCATCATTCAAATGGCAATTGTGCAAGCAAGGTAGTCTCTAAAACATGAACCTCTGAGCACCTCCTTCTGTCCAGGTGGTTGGTGCCAAGGGAGGTATGTAGAAGGATGGGGAAGCTCTGAGCTGTTCTGAATATGTCGTTGTCAGCTGGGGACAGTGGCCAAGCTGCAGAGAGCTCCTATCCCATGGAGAAGCAGGTGGAAGGAGGGATGGCATCACAAACTCAACATCCTTAGGGATTCTGTGGGCACATAAATGAATGAATGAAGTTGGCTGTGGGTTATGAAGAATAGGTGGGGACTTGTCCCATTTATACAAATTTTGTTTAAATAGGGTATTTGGTCCCATTTAGATAGGATATTGATTATCCCATTTAGAGAGGACAAGCAGTAGTCAGTCCTAAATGATATTTTTGATATCTCTGCATGGCCAGATCTCCCAGTTATGGCTTTTTATTTTTTTAAAGAAAAACTTGAATATAGCATTTTAAAGAAAGTGAACTCTCAATTTATAATCACATCTGACTGATTCATAACTGTTATAGAACACTTGTGGGTCAAACAGGACATGTCTGTGGGCTGGATGTGACCTACAATCTGCCCTCTTATGATTCTAGGAAGGTGGGTCTTAGAAATAGGTACTAGTGGCTTCTAATCCTGCTTCTGCCATGGCTGTGGGGCAAGTTGCTTCATCTTTCCAAGTTTTGGCTTCTCCTATATAAGATGAGGATATGATGAAGTGTTCCTGCCTTTTAGGTTGTTGTAGTGATTCAATGTGATAAGAAAGTGTTTGATTTTATTATTCCTATCTTGGGTCCTGCTTCCCTGATTGTGTTTGAAGGAGGTGTAATAATCACTAAGCTGATGGCTGTGCTTGGAAGACAAGAGGCACTCACTGTCATCACATGGACCTTGGTCAATATGAGGGGAGCTGAGGTCTTAATAACTGGGCCAATACAGAGGAGAAGAATCTCAAGCCAAGATGACCCATACTTGAGGAAATCCGTTTGGTTATAGAACGAGACCCCAGCCAGCCAGCCAGCAATCTCCACCTCTCTTTATTGTCATTCATGTACATGCCCACAGACTCCCTGTAGGATGTCGAGTTTGTGATGCTTCTCTGTGGGATAGAAGCTCTCTGCAACTTGGTCACTGCCTCCAGCTCCCAATGACACATTCAGAACACCAAACGAAGAGCCTATACACTTCTCTTGGCATCAGCCACCTGAATTGGGTAGAGGTGCTCACAGGTTCTTGTTTTAGAGATCAGCTTGCTTGCACAGAAGGTGAGTACCTCTCTCATTCTATTGGTGTAGATGAAGTCTACCCTGGAGCATGTGGTCTTGCTAACAGGAGGAGGCTAAGAGATGAGTAGGAGTGCACCATAAAGATCAGCTGGGAAGAATTTCTATTCACCCTTGATCAGTACTTTGCATCCGCAGAATGACAGAGGAATATTGGGATGGTGGGACAGAGAGGGATGGAGAATGAATACCTGCCAAGGTGGCCTCAGAGATGATACAATTCCCTTTAAAGTCAAGCAAAGCTTTGATACAAATGGAGGTTTGTTGGGATTGGTTCTTAGTTCAGTATTGAGAGTCTGGATGCATGAACCCTTGGTGGAAGAGCTGGGAGACCATCCAAACTTTGCCTTGCTTCTGGGGCAACCTGTCTACAAACCTCCCCAATCATGGGGTCATCAATGTCCTTACAACATCTAACACATTGCCTCCCATCCTTCAGTCATTTGTGTGCCATCTTCATGATTTGTTTTTTGGACATATCTACAAATAGTTCCATTTACTTTACATCATATTGAGGTCCACTCATAACTTTTACTCAAATACGTTTACTTAAAATTGAAACTTTATATCACCATCCTAAATGAGTCTCCTTATCTCTTGCCAGAAATAGAATGTAGCCATAAAACGAATGCAGTGAAAACCAAACAATGCAGTGCAATTCCATCCCGATACAGTTGCCTATGCTTTGTTCTATGTGAGGCAACCTATTTCTCTGTTCCAGAGAGAGATCAAGAAAAGTGTTAACGACATTCTAGCACCCAATGAAGACTTTCTCCATGATGGAATAAGAAGACTTGAATAGAATGGAAAAGGAAAGATAATTATCTTCTTATGATGTGATTAGACGACATTTAAAACCATATCATGTGCCACCTAAATTTGTTTTTAGCCACTAGTGGTACGTATCCCACATGTTGGGAAATGCCCACTAAGATTCTCCCTGCTTTGATGGCACTATATTATTTTATCATGTTTGGTTGTCATGGTCTATCAATAGCCTGGGAGGGTCTGGCTGACATTACAAAGTCTGGGTGGTTTAAAAAGCTGTGATTCCAATTTCAATTGCAAATGGATGGGGCATCATGGGAAAGCAAGTGCAGACGTGAAGAACTGGAGGAAAAGATTCAACTCCACAGTATTTTTAGGTCTCCATTCCTGGATCAGTTTTACATAATTTGTATCTGGACTGTAGGTTTGATAAATTCTGATATCTGCTCTCTAATACGTTACCTGAGGGCTAACCTAATTTTTTTTTTTTTTTTACAATCTCAATTTAAATCACCGATGAGAAGCCTTTGTTTATTATTTCTTAAAAACTGTAACTTGGATGAATCTCAAAGGCATTATGCCAAGTGAAGAAAGGTTATGCACTGTATGTTTCCATTTCTATAACACTCTCAGACACAATGAAAATGACAGAGAACAAATCAGTAGTTCCAAGGGCTTAGGGCAGCAGGGAGGGTTGACCACAAGAGGCAGCCAAGCAAGTTTTCTGGGTGTTCTGTAGGGACACCCAAAGGGAACTCTGTACCTGATTGTGGTGGTGGTCACATGTATCTATACATGTGTTAAAATTCATAAAGTGAATGCCAATAAAAAGATGATTTTACTGTATGATAATTTTAAAAGATAACTTTTTTTATTTTATTTTTATTTTTTAGACAGAATCTCATTCTGTTGCCCAGACTGGAGTGCAGTGGCACGATCTCAGCTCACTGTAGCCTCGGGCTCTCAGGCTCAAGTGATCCTCCCACCTCAGCTTCCTGGGTAGCTGGGACCACAGGCATGTGCCACCATGCCCAGCTAATCTTTTTTTTTTTCAATATTTAGTGGAGATAGGATCTTTCTGTGTTGCCCAAGCTGGTTTCAAACTCATGGGATCAAGCAGTCCTCCCACTTCAGCCTCTCAAAGTGCTGGGATCACAGGCATGAGCCACTGTCCCTGATCTGAAGAAAAAATTAAAAAATAAATCTTTATTCAAGAAATATCCCTGATTATAGAACTCAGCAACTGGTGAGCATCCTACACCCCTCAACAGAGTGTGGTTCCTAATGATCAAAGAGATCCAGCCTTCACATTTTGGGAATTCACAAGCTTCCTTAAACTTTCATCCTTATTATGAGTTAGAATGTGGATGTGGACAGTATTCAAGTCTTCCCCATCCCACACCCACATTCCTGAATGATGCTGGGGTCTGAAGTAAAGGCTGGGAAGATTCCACTGTAGTCTGAGGCCAGGGTGGCCAGCATAGATGTCCAGCCTGAAAGGCATAAGATCAGGATACTGGAAGGCAGCTATGGGAAATGCATCTCATAATAGGAGTGAATGCTGGTGGATAAAAAGATCCACCTGAAGGTCCTGGGGAAAGGTGAATGGGATATAAGATGAGGAAAGATGGGCTATGAGCCACAGTGGAAGGGGTATCCCGGGGTTTTCCCCAAACAAGACAGTTCACAATCTACTGACAGCACTGATGACCTCCTGCCCACCAGAAAGCCTGAGGACTGAGTGAGAAGCATCCCTGTTGCTCACCCCACCCACTCTACATCCTGAGCCAACTCAGCAAGGATGAAATCCTTCCTGATGCACCCTCCCCAGCCAGAACACCCCCAGAGCTGGGGGAGAGCATCTACCCTGGACTGTTGATGCCCTCAGTTCCTTCTTCTCAGTACTGTGTAGAGAACCCATGCTTCCCAGAGGCTCGTGTGCTACAAGACCTCACTCCCCAGCCTCTGCTAAAGATGGGCCACCAATGGTGTTGATCTGGAATTGGACACAGAGACTATGTATATGACAGAGAGAGTAGCCATTAAAGCCTGGCTGTACTGCTTGCACTTTATATCCACAAGGCACCCCTGCATTCTTCCATAACCACCATTTTTCACTTGGGCGAGGTTGAGTGGGTTTCTTTTCTTAGGTGACTCAGACACTACCTGTGTGGTTGTCAGTGCACACACTTTAGTGATTGTGCTGAAGCCACTAGGACTGGAGGCAAGAATGTGTGTCTTGCTAACCCATGGATGATAATTAAATTCATGGAAGCAGCAGCAATGACCTAGGAGCACGTATAGCTGGAGAAGAAGGTCAAAGGTAGGGTGTGACCAGGAAATAGATTAACATAATGGGGAGGAGGGGCAGAGGATGGTGTCCCTTCATAAACCATGGTGGGGCAGAGGAGAGGCACATGGGACCTGTTTGGGGAGTCTACTATTCCAAAGGTTCTTCCTCTAGGCCAGCCCATGAGAGAAAGATATTTGTTATTTCCTACCATTTTTCCATGGTTATTGGTCTGTGTGGACTCTTGTAGGGTCAGTTTTAGTTATTTATATTTGCCTATTTCCAAAATAATGACAATCACACTACATATTGAGATGTGTGGGATCTGCTACTATCATCATTGTCTCCAACATATACTTTTATCTTTCCTGATTATAAGAATAATTTACAAATAATTATTTAAATAAGCAAACAAAAAATTAAAGAGACTTTCACATGGCAGAATCCAGCATAGCAGATGAAAGAAAATATATACTCCTATGGGAAGTTCTCAAGATACACTGTTCAGCTAAAAAAAAAAAAAAAAAAAAAAGCAAAGTAAAAAACATTTTATCTTTTGTATAGAGGGGGGAATAGATAATGTATATTTAACTCATTTATGCATAAATAAATTTTGAAAGCATACACAGGAAACTAATAACAGTTTTCTGGGTGTGAAATTGGGTGCATGGAAAAGCAGGGATAGGAGACAGACTTTTCTGTATATCTTTTGCATTTTTTGTGCTGTGTGAATATATCCTTTGAAAAATAAAAATGGAAATTGTGCATTGTGGAAAAATTAAGAAACTGATTAAAGAATTTAAAAATTACCCAAAGTAAAAAAAAAAAAATTACCCAAAGTGTACCCACAGTTGTAATCATTGTTAGGAGTTTGCTTTTTACCATTTTAGACAAATCATGTGTATACTTAATACACCATTTTATACCGCTATTTATATCAGCATATATAGTGGATATCATACACTTTATATTCCATTTTATAACTTGCAATTTTATTTAACAATGTGATGCAGATATCTCTCCATGCCAATAAGTATATCTACGGATTCATTTTAAATGCTCAGAATTATTTTAAATAGCATCTAGTTGGATAGATATACTATTATTTATACAACCACTAACCAGATCGTCTGCTGATAGACATTTAGATTGTCCCCACTTTTGCTCCTTAACAATGAAAGGGCAGCAGCAAGTATCATACCCAATGATTTTCCTCAGAATAAATTTATTTCAGAGGAATTTTGGGGTTTGAGGGTAACCATCCTTTAAAAAGTATTCATTTTTTGATACAAATTATGAAGTTTTACCCACCCCTATGGCAATATAGCTGAAGGATTTATACTTCCCTAGCATGAAAGTATGAAAGGGCTTTTTTTCCACATCCTTGTCAACATTGACTATTAGCAACCTATTTATTTACTCTTTGTCAATCTAATGCATGAAAACTATCTTCTTTTAATTTGAATTTAGGGGTAGTTATTTAAAAATATTTATTGCCCATTTGCATTCATTTTCTGAAATTTTTGCTTAATTTTTTCCCTGTTGGATATATTTCTTTCCATTTTTAAAAGAGGGTGTTTAATGATTAATGATGCTTATACTGGATTGACTTTATCTTTTAGTGTTTTATTACTTCAGATGTTTCTAGTGAGCTGATTTTGGCTGGGTTTTACATTTTCATCCAGTGTGATCATCTTCATCTTTCAGTAAGAAAGTCTGAATTTTTTATGTATTCTGATTATCAACGTATTTGAACTTTTCAAATGTTCATTTTGCTCATTTTTTTGTTTCTTTTTTCTTCTTCTCCTCACTCTTCAATACTGGATTGGTGGAGCCTTCTCTATTCCCCTCTTTTTCCCTCTGAGGTGGAAGCGATATAGGCTATTTGTGTACTTCTTGTTTGTTTGTTTTCTTCGTTTTTGTATTTTTAATAGTACTCGTTTATCTGACCACACTAAGACTTAACAAAGAGTAACTTAGAGAACAACGACTCCAAACCTCCCTCTTCCCCAGTTCTATACATGTTATGGATGCCAAGTATTTTACTCCAGTTTGTTTTTGTGATTTTAATGCTTATCAAAACAACAATAACATGTCTACATAGTTTAAACAGGTAAATAACATTATAAGGCTTATCACAAAATAGCAGCCTACTGTCTGACTACCCTGCCTTCTGATTCTTGCTTCACGGAAGCAACAGATTTTCAATTCTTTGGGCTCTCTCTCCACCTCTATGTTCCTCCATATTACTAAATAACCTGCTTATATTGAGAAGTCTTACAAATCACAAAAAAGGATAGCCTTGGGAGTTAAAATTGCAGCTGTCAGTTACTCAGGTAAAAGATAAATTTCAAAACCGCAGTTGTATAACATAAAGAAAATACTCATGTCTACAATACTTACTGAAACAAGTCAGATGTAGCCAAAGCTGCACTCAGCAGCAACTTAGCTTCTTTATTAAATGAAGAAAATGAATTGGCTAAGGATTCAACCACAAAAGTGAGTGGAATGTTAAAGATAAAGAAACAAGGAAGTATTTTGGAAAGATGAAAACAGAAATTAATGAATA
Organism: Macaca fascicularis; assembly: GCF_037993035.2. Classification (NCBI taxonomy): domain Eukaryota; kingdom Metazoa; phylum Chordata; class Mammalia; order Primates; family Cercopithecidae; genus Macaca; species Macaca fascicularis. Next base: position 21,858,719 of record NC_088394.1, read on the forward strand.
GAGGGAAACGGAAACATTGATTCTTAAAAAAACAAACCCAAGACTTATTCTTTGAAATAAAAACAATAAAATAGACAAACATTTATGGTATCTAATTAAGAATAAGAGATAACAAAAATAGACAAAATTAAGAATGAGAAAGAGGATATAACCACAATCTGTGAAGGGCTCAAGTATCTTTATGATACTGAAAAAAGGATTAGATAAAAATCTAACATTTAATCCTCATACAACACTGGTTACATGTTAGAGATGTTTTCCTAGCATGATTTTAAAAATAATTTTCAAGCTAATAGAGACATGCCGTCTGTATTAGTCTGTTCTCGCACTACCAATAAAGAAGTACCTGAGACTGGGTCATTTAAAAAGAAAAGAGATTTAATTGACTCATAGTTCTGCAGATTATACAGGAAGCATAGCGACTTCCGCTTCTGGGAGGCCTCAGGAGACTTACAACCACGGCAGAAGATGAAGAGGAAGCAGGAGGATGTTACCTTGGATGCTTCACTTAAGCTTTATAACTGTATCTACAATTACATCCTTGTTTACTGGCTCTGGTCCTCTCCTTCCTGTCTCCATTAATTTATACCTTCCTTTAGTTGCGTGTTTTTATTTATCTCTCAATCAGCTGATAGACTTTTATGGGTAACTTTTTTTTCCAGTTACTGCTTTAACCTGACTGCTGTGCAAGTTTAAGAATATCTTTCTGCTTTTCTCACACATGAGCAATAATTCAGCTGAATTGAAGTGTTTAGGATGGTTCACTGCAACCTCTGCCTCCCAGTTCCAAGTGATTCTCCTGCCTCAGCCTCCCAGGTAGCTGGGATCACAGGCATGCATCACCATATCAGGCTAAATTTTTTTGTATTTATTTATTTTTTATTTTTTAGTAGAGATGGGGTTTCACCATGTTGGCCAGGCTGGCCTTGAACTAGTCTCAAGCGATCCGCCCACCTCAGCCTCCCAAAGTGCTGGAATTACGGGTGTGAGCCACGATGCCCAGCCAAGACAAAATCTTTTTAAAAGCACCTCTGAAATCACGGATCTGTTGTCTTAGGTCATCTGTGTGTGTGTGGCAGAGGACAAGATTGATGTCAGCTAGGATCATTTTTTTCCCTTTGTTGGCAAACTGTTTTGCATTGCTTTCCCTTCCTGGATGCCTATACAGGTTTTTTTTCCATTATTTAAGTAAAAACAGAGGTTCTAGAGTCAGAATGTCCTGAGTTCCACTCCCTGCTCCTCTGCTTAGTAACCTGTGTCCTCTTGGGCAACTTATTTATCTTCTCTACACCTCATTCTCCCATGTGTGAAGTAGGGGTAATAATCATACTGGGATGTTATGAAAAATGAGGAATTAACTGTGTAAAGTGCTTAGAGGAAGGCTGAGCCCATAGCAAGTACTATATAGGAGTTTTCTACTTCAGTATTGCAGTAGTCATCCCTCATCCGGGGGGTGTGTTCCCAGATCCCCAGTGGATGCCTGAAACTGCCAATAATACCAAACACTATATACGTGTGTGTGTGTATATCTATATCTATATCTATATATGATAAAGTTTAAGGTCCAAATTAGGGACAGTAAGAGTTATGCATAATTAGGCACAGTACTGTTGCTAAGAGATTAACAACAACTAATAATAAAATAGAACACTTATAACTATACTATAATAAAGTTATGTACATGTGGTCTCTCGCAAAATATCTTATTTTACTCTGCTTATTCTTTTTGTGATGCCGTGAGATGATCTATAACACACTAGTCAGAATTTAATGTTTTCCAAAAAAAGAATTTAATCTTTTCAACTCTCTGCATGTGCTTTTACATGTATCTACGGTCTGTGGGAAGAGGTACCGGTTTTCCATTTAAGTGTCTAACAAAATTGTACGTAAAAAATAGTTTTATGTAAGTGAAAACAAAGTGAGTGGAATTCAAAGAAAAATATAAAGTAAACAATAGTGCAAGGATGTGGCAGGAACTGTGAGAGTTGCATGTGAATGACTGAATTTGGAGAAAATAGACTTAAAGATCATTTGTCCAGCTCTAGAATCTCTTTGTGCGAAAATCCCTCTGTGCAGTACTCACAGGGATTTTCGCACAAAGAGATTCTAGAGCTAGACAAAGGATCTAGCTCCTGAGCTCAAAGGGGGCTCACAATGCACTATTCCACGGCCCAGGATTTTGAAGGCTCCCTTTTGGATTCCTCTGGAATATGTTTGAAGCTGACCCGCTGAGTATGCCTGGAGTTGCACCTTTCAGAGGCAAGCATGCCTGCCACACTGGATCAAAGAGGCTTTTTTAACAGTTGGTGGAGGCTTCTCTCCTACAGCAGCCACAGAATGAGTCCTTAAAAATCATAGACGACAAATGGCCTCTTTGGCTGCTTTGACATTCTTATTTAGTTCAATCCAGGTGTATGGTAGCTGAATAGTTTGGACCAGAGTCCTGGCTGGGGAGAAAATCGTTATGAAAAGCTATCGATTAGGTGTCCACAGCTGCTGAAACTCAACCGCGGAAGCTCCTGGAGCTGCATTTATGAAAGGGCAGGGGGCATGGAGAAGGGCAAGAATGTGATGGGGCGAGGAGGCAATCTGTTTAAAGGACAATGGTGTGCGAAGGCAAGCAGCCGATGAAAAGTCAGTTCTTCCTTGTGCTAGGTAGCTGGGTGGATCATCCAGTATCTGCTAGGTTGTACCTTACGACTCTTGAAGCCTGGGAGAGAGTTCAGGGGATGCTGCTGCTTTGCCTTGGATCTCATTACCTTCCTTTTTCACCAGTCCAGGCCATTGCTGCCCTTCACTGCCCAGCAGCAAACACAACCCCATGCTTCCCTGCAGAGTCCAGCCTGCACAGCACAAGCCAACACTGTTTCCCCAATCTGTGAATGGCACTGGGCTGTAATTAACATGGTGCATATCCCTGCATTTCCTCTGACAACCCTGTGAACTCGCTCCTTCGCTGTACTGAACATCCTCAAACACCTGTGCATTACTGCAAAATGAAACATAGCCCTGCTTATGCCTCCAGCTTCTGTGCCTAGAAAAGTGCTTGGCACATAAAAAGATTGATAAATATTTGTCGAATGAATGAATGAGGGTTTGCACCAGATGGATGGGGCAGGACTCAGCAAGGCTCACAGGCACCCACTGAACACACATCAGACTGTTGACTTACAGCTGCAAATGCATGAAAGACTGAAAAGGGCTCAGAAAACCTGGAAGGGGCTCCTGACAAGAACAAAAGTATAAGTGGCAAAGGAGGAGTAGAACAATGCTCCTTCCTGCCTGGAGCTTCAGAATAGTTGTAATTTTGAATGGTCTGTCAATCACACTTGATAAATTAAATCATACCTTACAGCAGCATTTCACAACATTATTTTCTTCTTGGCTTAAAAGCTGCTGCATAGGTAACTCTGAGAGTTATGTGAAATTTTCTTTCCTGGGTAGCAGTAATTTCAGTCTTTTTCTTCAAGTTAGGATATTGTATGGTTTTTATTTTTTGGTTTTTTTGTTTGTTTGTTTGTTTTGAGATGACATACAGTTTTTTCCCCTTTTACCTAAAGATTCTGATATCAGCCACCTGTTACTCTTGCTAGTTAGAATTAATGTCTTGGATGCTTCTTACCAAATTTGTAAATACACACATGCAACATTTTGCAGACAATGCATCCTGTTTCAGTGGAAGACGAGTGCCTTCAAAACCATGCACTATGAATGTGATCTTTACAAAGAGCTATCTATGCCTTTTCACCTCAGCTTTTTAATGTAAAAATAAATGATCACATTCTGGAAAATAATATAAACTCAACGTTGTGCAAAATAAGACCAAAAGTAACCTTTAACCTTACCCAAAAGCAAATTTCAATGATAATGTGACTGATGTTTAGATTGCACAAGGAGCTGGAATTGTGGTGCAAAGCACCTGCCATCTTTGACATCAAATCAATTCTGACTTTTGGTTTTGATGGTGACAGGCACCTGACTTACAAAGGTAAGCAGAAGCAAATCCAGCCAGAGGATTCCATAGGCACCTTTGCCTGGTAAGGGTGGCCAGAGGTCAAAGGGCACAAGATTTCTCCAAGACTTCTTAAGATGAATTCGTGCCACATCATTTCCTTCATACTTGTGTCAGGGAAGTCACTTCCAGCCCAGTCTGCATGTTCTTTGCTGGATAAAGAAACCTTTGCAATTTACCAACAGGAGCTCACAAAATAGGAAACTTTTTTTTTTTCTTGAGACAGAGTCTCATTCTGTCGTCCAGGCTGGAGTTAAGTGGCAGAATCTCAGCTCACTGCAACCTCCCATGTTCAAGCGATTCTCTTGCCTCAGCCTCCGCAGTAGTTGGGATTACAGGCATGTGCCACCATGCCCGGTTAATTTTGTGTACTTTGAGTGGAGACGAGGCTTCGCCATGTTGCCCAGGCTGACAAAACAGGAATTCTTTGATGGTGTCAGTGTGCATACAGGCTTCTGGCTGCACTGGGAGGCGGCAGCAATTTATCCAGCTACATGCTAGAAAGAATGGGGGAATTATCATTTTCTCCATGACCATCCTCATACTATTAGGAGAAATGCCAGTGGTTCTGGAGTAGGTGATGACATTCTGTGGAAGCACTCCCTCAATTTCTCTTTTTTGAGACAGAGTCTCACATTGTCATCTTGGCTGGAGTGCAATGGCACGATCTCAGCTCACTGCAACCTCTGCCTTCTGGGTTCAAGTGATTCTCCTGCCTCAGTCTCCTGAGTAGCTGGGATTATAGGCACCCACCACCACGTCCAGCTAATTTTTCATATTTTTAGTAGACACAGGGTTTCACTGTGTTGGCCAGGCTGGTCTCGAACCCCTGACCTCGTGATCTGCCCACTTTGGCCTCTCAAAGTGCTGGGATTACAGGCATGAGCCACGGCGCCTGGTCTCACTCCCTGAATTTCTTTTGGCACTACCCGCATTTCTTTCTCTGCTCCTAATCACAAACCAGCTTGACAGCTTCACTGACTTCTTCCCTTCAGCTACTTTGGAAATTGTCTGTTCTACTTATATTCTTTAGTGGTTATTCTTACAATGCTTACTTGACTTAACAGTTCAGAATTCATCAATATTTTACCTTCTCCCTAAATAATACAAGAACCTTAACACACTAATTCCTATCACCACCCCCACCTACCATGCGATTGTCTAGTATTTTAATGACACCGTGTCTGTATCAACCAAAACCATAGCATCATTATTGCTTCCTTTTTAAAAAACAAGATTGTAGATTTATCCAGAAGTTTTCCTAATTCCCCTGCTTACTATTGCTTCTTTCACCTACTTCTTCTTATGAGTTCAGTTGCCTGTAGTGGTTTTTTTCACTGGTGAATTCTGTCAATATTTTTTAATGAAAATGCCTCTGTTTTGCCTTCTCTTTCAATTAATCATTTAGCTCAGTATGGAATCCTAGGTTGGTGATTATTTTCTTATAGATCCTGGAAGATATAATTCCAGAATCTTCTGAACTTTCCTTTTGTTGTTGAGAAAACTTCTCAGAATCTAAACAACCTTTCTTTTATCTCTGGTCGCTTTTTGCCGTATCTTGGGTGTTCTGTAATTTCTTTTTATTTTATTTTATTTTATTTTATTATTATTTTTTGAGACAGTATCTTGCTCTGTTACCCAAGCTGGAGTGCAGTGGTGCACTCCTGGCTCACTGCAAGCTCCACCTCCCGGGTCCAAGTGATTCTCCTACCTCAGCCTTCCGAGTAGCTGAGACTAAAGGCATGTGCCACCACACCCGGCTAAGTTTTGTATTTTTAGCAGAGACAGGGTTTTACCGTTGTTGGCCAAGCTGGTCTCAAACTCCTGACCTCAGATGATCTGCCCACCTCAGCCTCCCAAAATGCTGGGATTGCAGGTGTGGGCCACTGTGTCCAGCTAGAGTATTGTAATCTGGCTGGAGTACTGTAATTTTATTGCAATGTGTCTAAACATGGATTAGTTTATTTATTTATCGTTTTTCAAGACTACAATGTATTGTTATTAACTAGTCGCCATGTTGTACAATAGATCTCAAATGTATTCCTCCTACCTAATTAAAATTTTATATCCTTTGATCAACACCTCCCCACCCACCCCCAGCCTCTGGTAACCATCCTTCTACTTATTTATATTTTTATCAGAATACATTTTACTTCCACATTCTGAGGATTCATGCCTTTTATCAGTCCCAGAAAATTCTCAGCCATCATCTTTTTGCTTATGTTCTTTTCCATGATCTCTACTTCCTCCTCCCAGAGCCTCCTGTTAGACACACGTTACACCTTTGGATGCATTCCTCCCATCTCTTAACCTTCTCCCTAGCTTATTTTCCTTTAGTCTGTCTGTGTTGAGCTCTAGAGACTTCCTCTGTGATTTTTCATTTGTTTAGAGCATGTATTTTTAACAAGAGAAAGGCTCGATTTGGAAAGGCTAGAGCTTTTGCCAGAACTGGGATTTGTCTGTCCCATCATGCCACATAATGTACTCTTCTTTCATTAGTGTTTCTGGTTTTTTAATCTCTTCAATTGTGTTAAATATACTTATTTTATAGTTTCTTTTAAATTACTCTATTATTTCAAGTTTTGAGGAAGGTGCCATTCTCTTTTTGTCATGTTGTGTAGGGAAAAATTTTCTCATGTTTTTCTTCTACTCTCACACTACAAAAATCATAATCCCAGAATAAGATCACTGTGACTAAATGTATGTGTCTGTGTGTGAACACATTGCCATGTGAGTGCCATGTATCCCAAGTGTAGAAGCCACTGAGTGGATTTACGTTTTGCTTCTGCTGTATTAGGACAAACTTTTGGGTTAATTTCCCATCACCAAGCAGCAGACACCAGCTGGGTGTCCTCTAGTTCAATTCTGACATTATCTACCCAGAGACAGCGTCAGATCCCACGGGTTGAGGACTCAGTCCCCAAGACTGCTCCCCCTTGCCCGCTAGTTGCAAATTCAGGCCTCCAGAACTTCTGACTGATCTGCTTCAAGTTTGACTGGCTTCAAGTTGGGGTTTCCATGACCTCCTCTTTGAGACTGATTAATTTGCTAAAGTGGCTCAAAGAACTCAGGGAAGCGCTTACATCTGCCAGTTTATGAAGAAGGCTCTTTTAAATGATGCAAATAAATAGCCAGATGAAGATATACAAAGGGTGAGGTCTGGAAGGGTCCCCAGTGGGTGAGCTCTGTCTGCATGGAGGTGGGGTGCCTCACTACCTGAGCTCGTGGATGAGCTCTTCTTTGCCTTCCTGTCTGCCTCCATGTGTTTAGCTGTCTGGAAACTCCCTGAATCCTGTTCTGTTGGGTTTTTATGGAAGCTTCAAGATGTCAGCATTCCTTTCTCCAGCGTGTAGGGTGGAGACCCTCTCTGGGGAGGATCTGAAGACCCACAATCAGAAAAGTGGGGAAGATTAGAGTCCTGCCTTGGGGCAGGCGAGAAAGGAAGGCAAGAAAGAGACACTATTTCCTAAGGCCTAAGGCACCCAACATTATAACAAAAGACTGTAACAAGGGATATGGGAGTTATGAACTGGGAATCTTGGATGAAAACCTACACACACACACACACACACACACACACACGCACATCATAACACCACATATGTCTTCTTACTTTCCATTATGATGAATCATTTCCTGGTATGTTTCATAATTTTTGAATTTTGAGCTCATTTTAGCTGAGTTTCATTTTTCATTTTTTTGCCATGTGAGTGCCATGTGTCCCAGGTGTGGAAGCCTTTGAGTGGCTTTACATTTCACTTCTGCTGCACTGTGACAAACTTTTTGGTTTATTTTTCACTTTGGGATTCCTGCATCACACTAGACACAAGCTCAGGGTTTCAATTTCTCAAGACTTAGTTTTTCTTTCCAGAGCCCTGAGTAGAGACAAAGCTCCTTACAGTTCCCAGGGGCTAGTGGGAAGAGCTTCCCTAGTATTCCTTCCCCAAAGTGGCAACCTCTATAAGATTCTCAACTCTATGCAGAGTCTCAGTTCCAGGTAACTTCTTCATATAAACTCAGGGCGGCACCTTCAGTCCTTCTGGGAGGGATATGGTTTGGATCTGTGTCCCTACCCAAATCTCATGTTGAATTGTAATCCTCAGTGTTGGAGGAGGGTCCTGGTGGGAGGTGATTGGATCATGGGGGTGGACTTCCCCCTTGCTGTTCTCATGATGGTGAGTGAGTTCTCACGAGATCTGGTTAAGTGTGTGTAGCACCTTGCCCTTCTCTCTCTCTTCCTCCTGCTCCCACTATGTAAGATGTGCTTGCTTCACCTTCACCTTCACCTTCCACCATGATTGTAAAGCTTCCTGAGGCCTCCCCAGCCATGCTTCCTGTACAGCCTGCAGAACTGTGAGACAGTTAAACCTCTTTTCTTTTTCTTTCTTTCTTTTTTCTTTTTTTTTGAGATGGAGTCTTGCTCTGTTGCCCAGGCTGGAGTGCAGTGGTGGGATCTCAGCTCACTGCAAGCTTCGCCTCCCAGGTTCATGCCATTCTTTTGCCTCAGCCTCCTGAGTAGCTGGGACTGCAGGTGCCCACCACCATGCCCAGCTAATTTTTTGTATTTTTAGTATAGACAGTGTTTCACTGTGTTAGTCAGGATGGTCTGGATCTCCTGACTTCATGATCCACCTGCCTCGGCCTCCCAAAGTGTTGGGATTACAGGCATGAGCCACTTTGCCTGGCCTAAACCTCTTTTCTTTGTTAATTACCCAATCTCAGGTAGTTCCTTATAGCAATGGGAGAAGAGACTAATACAAGGGGCAGTACAACTTCATCCACTAAGGCTCTGTAGGCTACTGTAGCATCATTCCAGCTGCCAATGCTGTCATTATTTCTGCCATTTGGGAATTTCCTTTTTTGTGTGAACTCATCTATTTATTTGTGATTTTTCTTTTTTTTTTTTTTAAGATGGAGTCTCACACTATCGCCCAGGCTGGAGTACAATGGTGTGACCTTGGCTCACTGTAACCTCCCCCTTCCGGGTTCAAGCAATTCTCCTGCTTCAGCCTCCTGAGTAGCTGGGATTACAAGTGCCTGCCACCATGCCCAGCTAATTTTTTGTATTTTTAGTAGAGACAGCATTTCACTATGTTGGCCAGGCTGGTCTGGAACTCCTGACCTCGTGATCTGCCTGCCTCAGCCTCCCAAAGTGCTGGGATTATAGGCGTGAGCCACCACACCCGGCCTATTTGTGATATTTTATCTATCATTTCTATTGATACAAAAGTCCATGTTAGGTCAGGCTACTTTGCCGTTAGGCCTCATGATGTCTCTTTCATCATGGCAACATTTGTTTAGCAACACAAGAAGTAACTTAGTAGGATGCTGAAGGTAAGGCTTTTGTGCTAAAGCAAATGCAACTTCTGGTAAAGTTCCAGTCTTTTCAGATTGAGTTTTCTTCTCATTGACAAGAGATCCTTATTGTCTGATGTTATTACAAGATGGGAAGACAGGAGTTGATACTTCAGATTGGTTGCTGCATTAGGCCAAGAGGCCCAGTCAACACTTGTTAATATATTGTTGTTGGTTATGAGGCTGGGCACGGTGGCTCACGCCTGTAATCCCAACACTTTGGGAGGCCAAGGCTGGTGGATCACCTGAGGTCAGGAGTTCGAGACCAGCCTGACCAACATGGTGAAACCCCATCTCTACTAAAAATACAAAACTAGCAAGGCATGGTGGCGAGTGCCTGTAGTCCCAGCTACTCAGGAGGCTGAGGCAGAATTCTTTGAACCTGGGAGGCAGAGGTTGCAGTGAGCCGAGATCACGCCACTGCTCTCCAGCCTGGGCGACAGAGTAAGACTCGATTTCAAAAAAAAAAAGAAGGATATATATATATATATGTGTGTGTGTGTATGTATATATATGTGTGTGTGTGTATGTATATATATGTGTGTGTGTGTATATATGTATATGTGTGTATATATGCATTGTGTGTATATATATATGTATATGTGTATATATTATTGTTGACTACGGGCAGTGGTGTGCCCAATAATCTCATTGCAAACCCTTTCTTTGCTCTCACCTCTAATGCCTCTCTTGTTATATTCCTGGTCTTATTTTGTACCTTCATGTAAGCTTAGTGAGAGTCTGGGCCAAGTCATATGAGTGTTTCATATCACCTATGGTGTCAAGCACACAGTGAGATGTTTAAAAATCTGGATGTTTACGTTAACTCCTCTGTAATCAGAGATATTAAAAGTACCACCATTTGAGCTGCCATTTCACACCAATTACACTGGCAACAATTAGAAAAATGCCACGCGTTGGAGTCATGAGAGGTTCAAGGAACTGCCATGTACTGCTGATGAGAAGGTGGACTAGGGCAGTTCCAAAGAGCAATCTGACATTGCTGTCAAATTAAACATATCAAACCCCAGAGATCCACTCCTAGGCATGTAACTCAAAGATAGTCTCATAAACCTTAATTTAAAAAAAAAGTTCCAGGAAAGTAACTACAGGGAGGTTATGACGGTGGGGAGCTGGAGACGGTCTGGATGTCCATCTCTGGCAGAGTCGGGATACAAAAGTGGGGATACACAGTGTGGAGTTCCTCTACAGTGCTGTGAATCAGTAAATGTGATGAATACAAAACAACACAGATAGATCTTTTTTAACATTTATTTTAGGTCAGGGGTACATGTGCAGGTTTGTTACGTAGGTAAACTCATGCCATGGCGGGGGTTGTTGTACAGATTATTTCATCACCCAGGTACTAAGCCTCGTACCAGATAGTTATTTCTTTCTGATCCTCGCCCCTCTCCCACTCTCCACCCTCGAGTGTGCCCCAGTGTCTGCTGTTCCCCTCTTTGAGTCCGTGTGTTCTCATCATTTAGTTTCCACTTATAAGTGAGAACATATGGTATTTGGGTTTCTGTTCCTGCATTAGTTTGCTAAGAATGATGGCCTTCAGCTCCATCCATGTTCCCACAAAGGACATGATGTCATTTTTGTGGCTGCATAGAATTCCATGGTGTATATATACCACACCTTCTTTACACAGATAGATCTTAAAAGCATAGTGCCTAGTGAAAAATGCAAGACAGGAAGTGAGATATTTAGATAAATATCATTTATGTAAATTTTTAAAAACCCATTTGCAAATTTTTGAAGCCCACGTGCAAATTTTTAAAAATGCAGTGTATATTGCAAAACAATATACATTTTGCAAGATCGTACTGTAGCCAAAAGATATCCATTAGATATGTTTCCTCATGGAGTGCCTATAGGAGAGGGGAATGGAAGAGAAGAATGAGGATAAAACTGAAAACATGAATTTATAAATATATTTTTAAAGGAGCTGTGCAAAGGGTATACCTGATAAGCTATCAAGCCATAGAGTCAGGAGTACAATTAACTCTAAACACCTGATGTTAAAAAAAAAAAAGAAGAGGGAGAGAGAGAAAGAGGAAGAAGAAGAAGAAAGACGAGAAGGAGGAGGAGGAGAAAGAAAAAAATAAAGAAAAGGGAAGGAAGGAAGGAAAGAAGGGAAGGAAGGAAGGAAAGAAAGAAGGAAGGAAGGAAGGAAAAAAGAGAGAGAAAGAGAAAGAAAGAGAAACAGAGAGAAAGGCAAAGCAAGAAGGAAAGAAGGAAGGAAGGAAGGAGGGAGGGAGGGAAACAAAGAGTGAGAAAGAAACATTTGTTCAATTAATAGTCTCATTTTCTTCTTCAATTCTTGCCTGATCAGGTCAGCCTCATGTATTTTCTGGAATCCTATAATTCTTATTTTAATGTGTCCTTTTCCTTCAACTGGCTGGTAAGCCCCTTAATTGCTGTTGCTATGTTTCATTTGTTGTTTATTGTTACATGGCTGCAGCGAAATGTAGCTGGAAGAGCCTGGATTTTGGGGTCAGAGGAGCCTTTACCACTTATTGCCTGTTTCACCTTAGGCAGGTCACTTCATCTTCTGAGGCTCAGTTTCCTCACTTGGAAAACAAGGGCAAGAAGACCTCTGATGGCTGTCACAAGGACTAAATGAAATTTGGGCTATTGCCAATACAGTGCCTACAATAGGCACTAGGAAAATGCTAGCTTCCTCTTCTTGATTTTATTTCCTATAATCCCCAGCACATTATAGGTGTTCTGTCAAGATTTTTTGAACAGACATTAACTGATGTTCACCAGAGACTGGAGCAGAAGATGATGGCTTTAGCTCAAGCTGAAAAAGAACTTCCATACAGCATTTTTTAAAAAGCCTCAGGATTGCTTCTGAGTGCAGTTGTGAAATATGCTCCTTTGAATACCTTTAGAAAGGAATTCTCTACCTTCACATACGCCTCCACCACTGCATTCCCTGGCTCTGTTTTTCTGCATTCAGTCTTGAGCATCCTGTGACTTCTCACTCACCTTCCTCCCTGCTGGTCTCTTGGAAAAGTGCTCTACATATTCAAGTTGATTTCTCTCTCCCTTTTGTTCTCTGCTGTCTGTTAAAGAGGCCATAACTTAACATGAGGCTCTATGATTATCCCCATGCTGGCTGCCGAGGGAAGGAACCCTGACACCGTACCATGCATGGTGGTGATTTTCTGAAGCCGTTAGATTGTTTGCATTCATCTTACCAGCAGGTTACACCCGCCTTACAATTATCCAGCTGCTTTTATAAAATCTTGCGTTCAATGTGAGAGTCTTTAAAAGCTTTCACATTTAGAACATTTAAAAATCCAGCAGGTTTGGACAATGAAACTGACTCACTGTGCTTTGGGTGGGTGTTTTTACATCTCTATGCCTTGTTTTTCTCATCTAAGAAACGGGAATGATCTTCCATGTGGCATATACACCCAGACGGACTTGAAGCATGTAATGTGCCCTAAATAGCAGGTTTCACAAATGTAGACCAACTCCCTGGCAGTTATGACTCCCGGATCCTCTACAGGAACACACTCGTGCTGTCTCACCATTTCCAGTCAACAGGATCTCACAGATGTATGCACTTACCTCTTTATCCCAATCCTCTCTTTAAAATAAGCCAGCCCACCCAGAGACTAACAGTATAAGGGCAAACAAACCTCTTACTAAAATGTCTGCAATACAGAAATGTTACAGCTCATCTTCTATATATGGAAATACTCTCTTTTTTTTTTTTTTTTTGGAGGTGGGGGCCTAGTTCTATTCTGAATCTATTTAGGAGGACAGAATAGGCTCAGTTGTGCTGCAGTAACAACCACAGCATATCAATGGCTTAACACAGCAAAAATGTGTTTCTTGCTCAAGCTACATGTCCTACAGGTATCAATGTACTCACTGTGGCCCCTCAGGGACCCAGTTGACAGACACTTCGTCTCAACATAGGCTTCTAAGGTCATCACAGAAAAGGAAAAGGAATGGAGTAATTGTGCACTTGTTCTCAACATGTCTGCCTGGAGGCAGCTTCAGGCAAGGCTTGATTCAGGACACAGACTATACCATTATGCTCCATCTTTCAGATCTGCTTCCTCTGGCTAATCTCTGTTCTTAGCTTCTACTCGATAACCTCACAGCACCTAATTCAGCCAAAGGGACAGGATGATTTTGAATAGTTCTCACACCAGTCCTGGGATTCCCTCTCCCATTACCCCGGTTGGGGTAATATAGCCATCCTGAAGGGAGAACCGTAGCTAGCGGAATACAGTGCATTACCATTACTGGCTAAGTGTAAGGTCCTTCTCGCTTCTGGGACTGGGTATGGGAGTGGAGTTGCTCCCATACAATAAAATATAGGATTCCCAGCTAAATTTGAATTTCAGATGAATAACAATTTTTTTTAGTATAAGTAAGTCCCAAATATTGAATGGGACACACTTATACTAAAAACATTCATTGTTTATCTGACGTTTAAATTTAACTAGGCATCCTGTATTTGTATTTGCTATTAATAAAACGGGTAACCCTTAATGGGAGCCCCTTTCCAAAACACATGTAGGGAAAGGGTGGTTCCCTCCAACGCAATGATATGTAGCATGATCAGAATGAAGGACAGTGGCAGCAACTGTAACTGTTCACTCTAGTAACTATGTCAGGGCTTGAGTGGGTGTAATACTCTCTGTAGGTATACATGTGTGATATCGCCCTAAAAAATAATACCTTATAATAGCATGCCATTGTTCCAGTTATCTGTTGTTATGTAACAAACAACCCTAGCATTTAGTTGCTTGAACCATAATTTATTATTTCTCATGGTTCCATGTGATGACTGGGCTAAGCTGTTCTTATTCACAATCTCTCATATAGGCTGGGCACAGTGGCTCATGCCTGTAATCTCAACACCTTGGGAGGCCAAGGCAGGCAGATCACTTTAGGTCAGGAGTTCGAGATCAGCCTGGCCAACATGGTGAAACCCTGTCTCTACTAAAAATACAAAAATTAGCCAGGTGTGGTGAAGCTCACCTGTAATCCCAGCTACTTGGGAGGCTGAGGCAGGAAAATCACTTGAACCTGGGAGGCAGAGGTTGCAGTGAGCTGAGATTGTGCCACTGCACTCCAGCCTGGGCGACAGAATGAGACTCTCTCTCAAACAACAACAGCAACAACAAAACAAACAAACAAAAAACACCAAACAAAAACACAACAACAACAACAAAAAAAACAGAATATCTCACACAGCTTCAGTTCTGCAGTTAAATATCAGCTGGGCTGTAACCATCTGAGGATTCTACTGGGATGAATGTCAAGGATGACTTACCCGCATGGCTGGGAGTTGCTGCTGGCTGTCACCTGTGAGCTCAGCTTGGGTTGTCAACCAGAATAACTACCCATGTCCTCTCTGTAGGGCCTGGGCTTCCTGCACGTGGCAGCTGGGTTCTGGGAAGGAGCATCTCAAGGGCAAGCATTTCCAGAAGCCCAGGCAGAAGCCGCAGGACATCTTATAAATTGGTCTTACAAGTCCCAGAGCATCATTTTTGCCTTACTAGTTAAGCAAGTCATTGAGTCCAGTCTAGATTCAAGGGAAGGGGAATGAGACCCCATCTCTTGTGTGAAGAGCATCCTGTGTGTACAGGGAGGGGAGGAACTGATGGGGCATATATTACATCATATATATAAACCACCTGCGTTTTATGTGCATAATGTAATTTAATGCTCACATCAACTCTATTGGGTAGAAACTGATTTTGTCTCATTTTATAAGTGAGGAAACCAAGTCTTACTGGATTCAAGGGAATTGCTCAAAATCAAAGAGCTAGTAAGTGGCAAAACAAGAACTAGAACTTAGTCTTCTGATTCTAAGTTGATGCTATTTTTTTTCTCCATTGCAGCCCAGCTGTCTCCTCATTGGAGTGGTATAGCTGTAAAACATGGGTTTAAGAATAAAGTTGAAAATCTATCCTCCTGAAGGAGGGAATCTCAGATACAATCCACACTTTCCTAATTCCTGGGAGTTTCCCATCCCCTAGTTACTTATCATATTTCCTGGGTCTCCTCTAGGATAATTTAAGATAAAAGGTGAAGGACTCCTTAGACTAATATAATTTCAAGGCAATTGTAGTGTTGATGGCTGTGATAGTTTAGATTATTATTCCATAAATATTCACTCCCATCTCCCCTCCACTGGGACAAGATGTGCTTCCTCACTCCATCAGTGTTGGGCTTGACTGTGTGCACTGCTGTGCCCTAGGGATGTTAGCTGATGTAACATGACCAGACGTTTGAAATGTGCTCATGGGATTGTCCTTCTGCAGTCACCTATGAGAACACCCTGAGCCACCTGGTTCCAAAAAGATGAGAGACACGTGGGGCAGGCTTGGACCCAACCTGAAGCTTAGACACAAGCCCAGGTGAGCCCAGCTCAAGCTCAGCCTAGACCAGTGGTTCTCAACTGAAAGTGATTTTGCCTCTCAGGAAACATTTGGCAATGTCTAGAGACATTTTTGGTTGTCACAACTAGGAGTAGGATGTTATGGGCATCTAGTGGATAGAGGTTACTTCTAAACAGTACAGTGAGCAGGACAGCCCCCATCATAAAGAATTATCTGGTTCCAAATGTCAATAGTGCCGAGGTTCAGAAACCCTGGTCTAAATGAGCTCCTAGTGTAGATACAGGAGCAAAAATAAGTGATTTCTGTTTGAAACCTCTGAGTTTTGTGGGAGGTTTTAAATGCAGCATGATTGTGGTAGTAAATAGCAGATATAATGGCAAATGTGAGAACCATGTTTTATGAGGCAAGCTCAGTAGGCAAGTTCCTTCTAGTAAAACTTTGCAATCTCCCTGCTGGCTCTGGTCCCCAGTCATTCCTTCTGTCACAGGGCAGTCCTGCAGATGAGCTCAGATGTGTACTAGTTCTTAGACATCCTGGGAGAAGAAGGCACTACCTTGGACCCCAAAGATTCCTCCCTCAAGCTTTGTGTCACCCTCTTTCTTGCCTTTTGAAGCCCTTAATGACTCTCTGCCTCGCAAGGCCTGCCCCTTCCCTTCTCTGTCACATTCAATTTGTCTGAAGAATTTTCTCCAGCTGGTTATTAATGCGTGTTTCTCCTGTAGAAAAGCTCAGCCATTTCTCTCATCATTCCAGGCTTGACTCTCCAGCCCTGAGGACCACGTGCCCTTGATGGTGACTTGCGTTCCCCAAGGAACCGAATTCATTCTGTACTTTTCCAGAAAAGACGAAGAATGTTCCTTTTGGTCCTTCATAAAATCCCCACATCCCTTAGGATATTTTTACATAGTTTTGGTTTCCAAACCGAGAAAGAAATTGGGTTCTGACTAATCTACACGAAAGAAATTATAGAAACATTTCTTTCTCTACTGAACATGCATCCCATTTTATATCAGCTTACCTGTTTCACCCACTTTGAAGAGTTTTTAAGAATTGAGGTTTAACTTTGCATACAGCAACATGCACAAATTGGAAGGGTACAGCTTGATAAATTTTTACATCTGCACACACCTGTGTAACCAGTACCCAGATCAAGGTCTGGGACATGCCATCACCTCAGAAAGCCCCCCATGCACCTTTCCAGACAGTCACTACCCCCACAAATCTACCCTATTCTGTCTCCTATCACCAGAGATTAATTTTGCCTGTTTTCAAACTTCTTACATGTGGACTCATATGGTGCATCTTGCAAGATACGCACATTTGTGTCAAGGTTCTTTTGGTCAACCTAAAGTTTTAAAATTCATCTATGTTGTTGGGTATAACAGTTAAAGGATTCTAAATGGCATCTTCCACAGAAAAGAGGAAGGATTTCATAACAGTTTCTGCCACTACTATTTCAGGAATCCATGAACGGGTAAAAGAGAGAATTTAGGCCTCCTGGGGAAGATGGGGACTTGAACATAGGCATCTACATCTTC
The DNA here is from genome assembly GCF_037993035.2 of Macaca fascicularis. Taxonomy (NCBI): domain Eukaryota; kingdom Metazoa; phylum Chordata; class Mammalia; order Primates; family Cercopithecidae; genus Macaca; species Macaca fascicularis. The sequence goes on from NC_088394.1 coordinate 21,876,004, forward strand.
CCCTCTTCCTCCCCTCACTCCCATGACAAAGATCAGCGCTAATCGGAGGATGATCGGCATTGGTTTTCAGATGCTAGGATAGCTTCATCCTTATGATAGAGACTTCAAGATGAGACGGGTCTGAAGGTGCCACGGAAGTCAGCTTCCCTCTTCCCATCCTGAGAAGAGGAGAGAGCACTGTGGGACAGACAGAGGTCCCTACAGCAGAAGTGGCTGGGCCTCCTCCAAGACTGGAAGGCTGCCACGATCACAAAAGTTCCAAGGAAAGCATCTCCCCAGCATCCGCAGCCAAAACAAAAGTCCACTGAGACAGGGCATCCTCTGAGGCTGGTTGTCTGGTCAGGCAAGAAGCCTGGCACACTTATTGGCCTCAACAGGTTGACTCTTCTTGAGTCAATTTTGGTGATTTATCTTTTCCTAGAAGAGCATCTACTTTGTCCATATTTTCATTTTCTAAACATGGACCCATGTGGTCTCACTATTGTATTTTTAATCAGCTGATGATTGGCTGGAACTTGATTTCAGTCATGTAGAATATGGGTCTTGAACTTCCTGAGCCCTTAAATATCTGAGAATATCTTCCCATTGCTGTGCATAGGGGAATGGCAACTCAGTTGTGTGTGTAGATTTCTGGGATTGCAGGCTTCCAGAACCCTGAAACTCAACATTGTCTTTGATGTCTACTGTTAGGGAGGTAAAGTCTGAGACCAGGCTGACTTCATCCTTTATAGTAGGCTTTTCCCCTGAGTATTTATAGAGTTCTTTTCCTTGAAGTTAGAATTGTGCCAGGATACATATCTAGGTTTTAGTCTCTTTTTTATGAATTTTTTTCTGACGTGATTTATACTCTTTTGAAACACAGGTCCAGGTTTTTCTTTAATTCAGGAACTTTTCCCTCATTTTGGATATTGCTTCTATTGTACTTGTTTTGGTATCTTGTTCACAGACATATATTTCCTATGTGTTATATCACATTATCTGTCTTGATTATCACCACTTCCCTCTATCCTTTTCCTCTGAATCGTGAGAAACTTTCTCAAGTTTCTTGTTATCACTGAATTGCTTTTCTGCATTGTTAATTTATCTGTTACTGTATTAAATGCTTTTTTTTTTTTTTTTGGAGACAAAGTCTCACTCTGTCTTTCAAGCTGGGGTGCAGTGGAATGATCATAGCTCACTTCAGCCTCAAACTCCTGGGCTCAAGCAGTCCTCCCACCTCAGCTTCCCAAGGAGCTGACACTACAGGTATGTGCCACCATGCCCAGCTAATTTTTAAAAATTTTTGTAGGGACAGGGTCTCGCTTGGTTGCTCAAGCTGCTATCAAACTACTGGGCTCAAGCAGTCTTCCCACCTTGACCTCCCAAAGTGCTGGGATTATAGGCGTGAGCCACCACACCCAGCCTCAAATGCATTTTTAAATGGTTTAATTTCTTTCTGGCTTTAAACTACAATCACTTTAATCTCTTTTCTTCTCAACTCGTCTATGTTTTTGTGGCATGGAGTCTGCATTGAAAAAGAAATTTATGAAAAGTAGAAAGCAAATGCTATTGGAATTTACTCTATTTCCTGCAGTAAATCATTTTCCAAACCACATTTTTCCTCTGCCCATTTTATGACATAGGCATTTTTCATAGGCCTCATATTTCTCCCCTTGTTTATTGCTTCTAATTGATGAGAGTTCTATTTGGGTCTGGCATGTCCTCCCAAGCAGAGGGCAGTGGATTCTTCTAGTAGTTTCCCCTTGAGCTGGGGGGTTTTGCAAGTTCAGTGGTTGAGCATCCTTGGGGACACAGAAGGAAGGTGAGGCCACAGACAGTCCCAGCCCTGGCCTGTGACTTCTGAACATTTGACAAGGTCACCATGGCAGGTTTCAAATATCTTCAGCCTCTAGGCTGTGTCTGGCTGCCTGCTTCCTACCATGCCTGCAAGAATTCCTGCTGCCTTGGGAAATTTCCCCTGTCCAGCTGCAACTACCATGCCCCTGCTGCTCTCTCATCATCTGGAAGGCTCTCCTGCCACCCTGCTCTTGAACTCAGAAAGCATTCCTTTTCAATCTCTGACCCTCTCCCAACTCCAAGTTGTCTGGCTTCTGGGGTTTCTCTCTCTCTCTGTCTCCTCTCCACTTCATATGCTGACTTCATTCTCAGACCCCTTATGTTGACATGATGCTTCAACCCTTATATCCTCACAATTCCAAGTGCAACAGAATTTTCTTTTCTCCCAGCATTCCCAGAAAACTTCTAGTTGTGACTCATTGGCTCTGACTGGGTCATCTGCTCATCTTTGGACCACTCATCACAACTAGCGAGTGGGATGTTCTGCCTGGTTTGCGCATGGGTCATATACTCACTTGTTGAGCAGGGATTTGGATCTGCCCCACTCAAACTCTAAAAAGAAATGTTGGGGTATCATTACCATAAGAAGGATGAATCGTTGGTAGATGGCGAAATAATAGACATACATTACAGAAGACTTCTCCACTTAATTCTGCAAAAGCACTCTGCTTCCTAAGTATAGTAAATTGTGAACTGGCTCAGCAGGGATGCCATGTGAGACTGGGCAGGTTGTGCACTGCACAACCGTGCATATGTAAGGGGCCCAAGTTACATCATAGACACTATAGATTTGCATAACTTTTACAGTTTTCCAGCAGATAGAAGTAGGGTTTTGAGGAAGGGACACCTTTTGCTAATCATATAAAGATGCCATGTAGACTGGTGACAAGTGACAGTCCTGTCAAGATAGCTTTACTCAATATTTGTTTCCATGACCTGCAATTCCTTTCCCTGAGCTGCCAGTCCTGATGCAGTTTCTTCAGATTATTTTTGCATCTTTAAGTCTGTAAGTCCTCAGTCTCCTGTCTTTTCCCAGAAATAGAAATCCTATTGCTAATGTAGGATTGTTCTTCTCTCTTGCTCCCATGCTTATCCCCAAAACACATAACCTCCACTAAGAAACCCAACTCTCCCGTCCTTTATCTTTTGGGTTTTGAGCATTTCTGATGGGAAAGAGTGTTGGGAAGTCCCTCCTGGGGTAGCTGGATTTGACTCTGGAGGAGCAGGAGAGGCCGCGTCTGCTTCCATTCAGTAGCTGATGTGTCCAGTTGACCGTGACCTCAGAGGGCCTTAGGGAGCCGTACTTTGCAATCAGGAGTCCAGGCAAGGAATCACCTGGATTTTAGTCCTGACTTTTCTCTGCCTTGGGCATGTCACATCACTTCTCTGGGCCTTTCCACGGGAGTGCAGAGCTGAGTCATTTCTGAAGGCTTTTCCATGCTCAGATCTGATGCCTGTGGGTGTCATTCAATGATAAGAATAAAAACATTTTCAACAGATGCTACCTAATCTCAATGGCAATCCTTAATACAATGTACATATAATACATACAAGGCACTATCCTAGGTGTTTTGTATGCACCATGCCGTTTCATCTTTCCAGCACCCCCACAGATATGTGTTACCATCATGATCATTTCATAAATGAGGAAAGCGAGGTTCAGAGAGGCTAAATAAGACCTTGTTAAAAAAAATCAGTTAGGTCTCAATCCCATGACTTTGTATGTGATTTCCTGGTACTAAGTACAGTGATGAAAGTAATGTTATTAATTTCCACAGCTATAATTTTAAACACAAGTCAATATGAATGCAAATGGTTTCACAAGATGCTTCTTGCATCCTTCCACACGTATGTTACCCAACCACCGTCTTCTTTCTTCAAGCTAGAGGCCTTTTGATTATTTTCTTTTAAGAAAGTACCTCTTTGTGATTTTCACTGTAGCCTCTTGATGAGTATTTGAGATGATTTTAAAGCGTAAACAGTGGAAAACACGTTAATATCATTTCCTTTCCAGCCTCATTTCAAAATGAAAGGGAAATGTGTTTGGGGAAAAATTCACTTACAAGGTTGGCCAAATGCCTAAACTATGCAAAGAGCCTAACAAATGGAACAAAGTTTAACTTGCTCTAAATAAAATCTCCGTGCCTCTGATTCTGCGCTGGGGAAAGCTCTTACACTGACCCGTTTGCTAATGATAGCCCGGACATCAATAATGGAATGTGAAAGACAATCTTCTAATCAATTTTTTTTTTCTGCTGGTTTAGATTAAAGCACAGAAAATGCCCAAATGCTCCATCTGCTTCCTCTAAGATTTCTGGTAGGCTGGAGCCCAATTATGGCTGCCTTATCCATTTTTAATAATCTACTTATGATCGTGCAAACACAGGGTGTGATTATACCCACATCGGCTTCTGTTTCAGAGCTTCCATTTCCATCCATAATTAATAAGCCACTCAGTACATTGGAGGGGAGCTGAAGGAGAGATGTGAGAGATTCTTAAGTAGGATAGCTTTTGCGGTGGTTGTTCTTTGATTCATTTTACAAACCCTCACGGATGTCTACAATGTGCCAGGCGCTGTGCTAGACACAAAAGGTAAAAGGATAACACACACTTTTGCGCTCTTTAAGAGCTCTTGGCAGTTAGAAAGAATGAATAAGACCTAGTATTTGCTGGCACAACAGGGTGACTGTAGTCAAAGATAATTTAATTGTACCTTTAAAAAAGAACGAAAATAGTATAACTGGATTGTTTGTAACACAAAGGATAAATGCTTGAGGGGATGGATACTCCATTTACCTTGATGTGATTATTATGCATTGCATGTCTGTATAAAAATATCTCATATAACCCATAAATATATATAAATATATAGTATGTACCCACAAAAGTTTTTTTAATTTTAAAAAATAGCTCTTGGACTATCAAAAAAGATGTATAAGCATGCATGTTTTGTTTGTGATGTGAATTGGGCTTTTTAACCAGAAAATTCAGCTGCTAAGACAATCAAGATGTTTTATGTTCCCAAACAATGAAGTATACGATAATTAGATCACTATATTATTACAAATATAATTCTAAGAGAGCTTATTTTGGAATCCTTTTTTGTTTGTTTGAAAGGAAGTGAGCTATTCTTGGAGGAAGTCAATTTTATAAGGATGTGAGAGTAGAAAAAGACAAACTTGCAGCTAGACAGCCTGGGTTCAAGTCCCAGCTTTGTACTGTGTGACCTCAGACAAGTCTCTTGACCTCTCTGAGTCTGTTTCTGTATTGTAAAATGAGGAAAATGCTTCCTTCGCTGGGCTTCTCTGAGATAATGTGCATGAATTCAAGGTATGGATTGCAAAGTACTATATCAGTATAATAAAGAAAGCTCAAAGTCTTACTGATCCAAAATATGATAAAAACCACTTTGGGCCAGGTGCAGTGGCTTACACCTATAATCCCTGCACTTTGGGAGGCTGAGGTGGAAGGATCACTTGAAGCCAGGAGTTCAAGACTAGCCTGGACAACATAGCAAGACCCTGTCTCTACTACAAAAAAATTAAGATAGTAGATAAGCGTGGTGGTGTACGCCTGTAGTCCCAGCTACTTGAGAGGCTGAGGTGGGAGGATACCTTAAACACAGGAGTTTGAGGCTGCAGTGAGCTATGATCGTGCCACTGTACTCCAGCCTGGGTGACAGAGCAAGATACTGCCTCCAAACAAACAAACAAACAAACAAACACTTTATCCTTATTTTTCTGATTCTATTTCCCTGCCCAGTTCTCCCAGTCAAATGTTACTTATGCTCTAAGAAGACCAAAACCTTCACCTTAGCGACTAGTATGAAGTATTTTGCAGTATACAGAGTACAAGTTATTTTTCTTATTTGCAAACAATGCAAACTGTCTTTCATAATTTTTAACACAGAAGGGATACTTTAGGAAAGATATTGGGGCCTCACACATTTGCAGAAAGCTAGATAACTGAATTTAGTCCATGTTCTGTTGTTATTTGCTGAAAACGTAATTGAATCAGTGATTCACTACTTATTCTCATTTTCAGTGTTATAGCTGTCAGATTCCTTACATCTTTTATGGGTCTCGTGTTAAGAATCCACTGTGCCCACTCTCCTATCTCAAAGTCTTCCTTATTGGGTCAAAGGGGTTCTTTCTTGACAGAATTGCTTTCTTAGCCCATCTTAGAGGAATTCTCTACCTCTGATTTCAAAATTCCCACTGCTAGGCTTGATGGAAAATTCCAGCAATCTATAATCTATGACTTATAGCTGAGTGAAACCTACAAACATTAATCTCCAGCAGTAACTGAGCAGTATTAAGTGAGGGTGCAGGCAACAAATGCCTATTTCCAAGGCATGAGAGTTACTCTGATCTGGTTTGGACCTGGTCCGAGGGGATTTCTGACTTAGGCATGTAGGGGTGATTGGCAGTGGGGTGGATGCAGAATGGGAGGGATCTGAGCGTGTGCACCCCAGGTCCTCGACATCCTCCTCAATCTGAAGTCCAGCCACATAGCTCTTCCTCAGACACTTCAAGTTCACTCCCTGTGTATTAGTCTGTTCTCATGCTGCTAATAAAGACCTACTTGAGAGTGGATAATTTATAAAGGAAAGAGGTTTAAATGGACTCACAGTTCCACATGGCTGGGGAGGCCTCACAATTATGGTCGAAGACAAAGAGCAAAGGAACATCTTACATGGTGTCAGGCAAGAGAGAGAGCTTGTGTAGGGGAACTCCTCTTTATAAAACCATCAGATCTCATGAGACTTATTCGCTATCATCAGAACAGCACGGGAAAGACTCACCCTCATGATTTAACTACCTCCCACTGGGTTCCTCCCATGACACATGGGAATTATGGGAGCTACAATTCAAGATTTGGCTGGGGACACAGCCAAAGCATCTCACCCCGCATACGCATCAGAACTCCCCATCTGACTTCTGTGCTTTGTTTATTTATTTATTTATTTATTGAGCAATGATCACTTTTTACCATATCACTTGCTTTTGGGGAAAAGTCTGTCTCTCACCTCCAGGCAGGAATTGCCATCTATTTTGCTCACTGCTGCAATCCTCAACACTTACACCAGTTTGGGCAATTGTTGGCTCCCAATAAAAATTTGTGGAAGGAACCAATGAAAGCCGTAGTCTTAGATATATAAATTGCCTTTATGTATCACAGTTATGAGTGTATAAAAGTATGAAACATAAAATATACATATTTAATAATTGAATACCCTTAATGTACATTTAACATCTTATAATATATGGTAAAATATATAGTATATTTAATATAGTAATATATAAATATATATTTAACATAATTATGTGTAGGGAGACAGGATCTTGGTCTGTTGCCCAGGCTGGAGTGCAGTGGTGTGGTCATAGCTCAATGCAGTCTCAAATTCCTGGGCTCAAGCAATCCTCCTGCCTCAGCCTCCTGAGTAGCTGGGACTACAGGCAAGCACCCACCACACCTAGATAATTTAAAAAATTTTTTTATAGATATAGGACCTCACTTTGTTGCCCAGGCTGATCTTGAACTCCTGAGCTTAAGCAATCTTTCTGCCTTGGCCTCCCAAAGCACTGGGATTTACAGGCATGAACCACTATACTTGGCCTAAAAATATATTTTATATATCGTAATTGCATATCATAGTTTTGATATATAACGTTCTTTTGTGGCCTCTAGGACCACAGCCCACTCTGGGGGGTCCATTAGAGACTCTATACTTGTGGGCCCATCTCTCTACTTTTGTCTCTGCTTGTGGCCTGGGGGCAGCTGCCCTGACTGCATCTGAACCAGAGTTGAACCCAGTTGGCTACTGGCATAAATAGCACCTGTACTTGCTGGAGAGGAGTTTCTTATTTCTGAGAGGCCTGGAGGACTTGGGGCCTTGCCCTGGAATGTCAGTGGGGAGGTGAAGCGACCAGAAGCTGGAGGAGCCACAGTCCCCAGGACCAGCCTTGGCCCTCTCCTCTTCCACAGGCATCTGAGCTATCATCTGAGTACTAAATGGTGCATGGAGATATTGACAGTCAGAGACTTTTAGAGCACAGTAACTAAAAGAAATACAATTTTTAATCCAGAGCTGGGGATGGAACCTCCTTCTAGAAGTCATGGGGCAAGGGAACTTAAAATAATAAAATACACATCTCTTATTGTGGCCTCCAGCATCTCATGTGATATGGCTGCTGCAATCCTCTGTGGACCTCCTACTTCCCCCTTGCTCACCACCCTCCAGTCACAGTGCCCTCTCTGGCTTTTGAACCTGCTGAGACACTTCCCTGCCTCGGGACCTTTGCACTGGTCTCCTAAAGAGCTCTGCTCCCCAATCTCAGCCTCCTCTCATCATTCAAACCTGAGCCCAGTATATCCCATTGGAGAGACCTTTCCTATCTAAAATAGCTGCCCCATCCTGTTTATGTTTTTCATAGAGAAAAGTAAATGTACTTGTTAAATGTTCACTGCTTGTCTTTCCGCCCCGACTGTGGTAATGTGAGCTCTATGAGTTCATTTCTCTGGTTCATTTACAGCTCTAGCCCTAATGCCGCGTACAGCACCTGGAACTTAACAGGTGCTCTGTAAGCATTTGTTGAACGAATAAATGGAGGAATGCACCAACAGACCAATTAGGCATTCCTGTTTTAGAATCTAAAAGCAACTGTGTGTGTGTGTGGGTATGTGTCTCATTCATGAGGCAGGCTTCTCCTCAGTTTTTTTTTTGTAGGAAATCAGAAGCAAAGGTTGCAAACTGGTAGAACGTGGGCTAGATGGAGCCTGTGGATCTGTTGAAATGGTTTGATTGGTCTCCCACCATGTTTTAAGGGCAAACTAACCAGGCACCTGTTATGCTTGCAATCCCAGCTGTTCAATATAGTCATGTTATACCATTGCTATCTCACACATTTTCTGTTATCTGTCTGGCTCCTGCAGCATGTAAGCTTCACCCACCCTGGACTATTGGATCATTTGGACTCAGATCATTTGATATGTGGGTTCTGTAGCTTCTACTGCTGTCCTGTGGATCAAAGTTCATTTTCAGGAACCTGGGTGGCAAACCAGTCTTCTCACCTGGGACTCAGCCAGGTTGCCAGTCCAAGACATGTCTACCACATTCCCAGGCTCAAGGGGTATTCAAGGCATGACTGATGGCTTTCTTCCTCCCAGAGAAGCCAAGCAAGTTTGATAGCCAAGAAAGAAGCATGGAGTGGACAATAAAGATTTGAAACATCTCCTACGGGGATGCAGGGGGCAGCCCTCATGGGCAAGATCCAGGTCTGTTTTGTTCACTGTTTATGTCTTCAACGTCCAGCATAGCTTGGAATGCACTGAATACTAAGGAAACTCTCCCCAGCTTAAGGTTCTTCACTTAATCACATCTGCAAAAACTGCTTTTCTGAATGAGGTCACATTTCCAGGTTCCGGGGTTAGGACCTGCTGGGGACCATTCCTCAGCCAACTACAAACAGTTTTCCCAATTGTCCTGGCTGCCAACAAGGCACTAGAAATCGCAAATAAGCTTCTGTAGGATCTTCTGGAATTTCTGGTAGCCCCACTAGTGCCTCCAGATGAACAGAACTCATGATACATGTTTGAGAATGATGTACCTCCGGAGTCTTGCCCTTTGGGATAGCACATCAGTAGACGTCATTGCCAATTTGTTCCCACCTTGGGGCCATCACGTTGGTCTTAGTCTCCTGAATGTGCTCTTAAAAATGGCCACCTCACTCACTGCTGTCATTCCACACTTGTCCTCTGACTCAATGTGTGTCCTCTGACTCAATGCTCCTCTTCCTCCAGGATGCCCTCAAAAACCTCCCTGGCCAGGGCCCTTCTGAAGGACCTTTTGTCTTGCTCTCTTTTTAAAAAAAAATCATTTTAACTTTTATTTTAGATTTAGGAGGTGCACGTACAGGTTTGTTACCTGGGTATATTGTGTGATACTGAGGTTTGGGATACAAATGATTCCGTCACCCAGAGAGTAAGCATAGTACACAACCGTTAGTTTTTCACCCCTTGCCCCTGCCCCCACCCCGTATTAATCCCTAGTGTCTATTGTTACCATCTGTCTGTCCTGGGACCCATCTTCTGGCTGCCCCTAAAATCATCAGCTCCTGTGACGGTGCCTCTGACCCAGCAAGCTGCCTTTGCTCACAAGGTTCACACATAAGGGACTGCCTAGAAGTCCCATTGATGAGGGCCATTCTGGCTCTGTTAGCATAACCCATAGCTCTCCAGGCCGTGCAAGAAGCTCAATGGCAATTACTTGCCATCCTCTCCCTTCATCCTTTGTGGTTCCCAGCACTCAGTGCTCTACAGTTCCTTCACATATTGAGTTTGGCAGGGTTCTCCACTCTATCTGAAAGACCCTACCCTCGAGTTCGAGTGACTAGAAAACCTCAAATGTATAGGACAAACGTTCTCTTAGTAGAGTGGGAATCGAAGTCTCAAAGTAACATATAAACTTAAAAACCAAAAATTCATGCCTGGCTCCTGCAGCATGTAAACTCAACCGCCCTGGACAATTGGATCATTTGGATTCAGATCATTTGATCTGTGGTTTGACCGGCAGTCACCCCATCCACCCTGCCCTTTTAGTCGAGGCTGCACCCACATGCTCAGCATATAATTTCTTCTACTTCTGGAGGTGGTGATATGATGGATGCCTGACCCTCAGTGACTGTCTTCATCAAGAATCCTCTGGCTGCAAAGAGCAGAAACATTAAAATTAGATAAGGCAGAAAAAGGGTTAATTATCAAGTTACAAGGATATTTCATGGAACCAACACAAGAAATAGGTCAGGACCTCATGAGGAACTGTACCTGGGAACCAAGGTGATAACTATTGGTTTGAACACATGGCAGACATTAACTAGCATCTCTAATTCTCAATTCCAAGCTCCCAGGAGAGATTGTTTGAGGTAGCTTGAGCCACGTGTGTGTAGCTGGTCTGGTCCAGATCAAAAGGGCCGGGTTATTCAGTCCAAATGTGGCTGCAGGAGTCCCGCCCGAGGGTGAAGGGTCTGCTCACGGAAAGGGAGATGGAGAATGAGCAGAGCCTAGAGTGCATCTATCCTAGTGACTGAGTGCATACGAATCACATGTTTACCACTCTCCTAGGAAGAGGGCCCTCAAGACACTGTAATTAACAAATAAACCCAAGTGCTGTTGTTTTAAAAAGACAAAATAGACAGACTTTGGCTAGATAAACCAAGGGTCATGCCTGTAATCTCAGCACTTTGGGAAGCTGAGGCAGGAAGATCACGTGAGCCCAGGAGTTTGAAACCAGCCTGGGCAACATAGGGAGACCCCATCTCTATAAAAAAAATAAAAACATAGCCAGGCATGGTGGTACACACCTGTAGTGCCAGCTACTCAGGAGGCTGAGGTGGGAGGATCACTTGATCCCAGGAAGTTGAGGCTGCAGTGAGCCATGATCCTGCCACTGCACTCCAGCCTGGGTGACCAAGTAAGACCCTGTCTCAAAAGAAAAAAAAAAGAAAAAAGAAAAAAAGGAAACGAAAAAACCTCATATGCACAATATTAGAAAGACAAAATGCAGATTTTTTGAAAAATTAAATTGCATTTATTAAAAGTGGAAACCTCATTTAAGAAGATACTTTTCTAGGAAAAAAAATTGACTCAAGAAACACTGAATATTCCAACAACCATTGGAGAGTTTGTAAATAATGTCCAAAAAAAAGTGCTGCTAGGCTGGGCGCAGTGTAATCCCAACACTTCGGGAGGCCGAGGCGGGCAGATCACGAGGTCAGGAGTTCGAGACCAGCCTGACCAATATGGTGAAGCCCTGTCTCCACTAAAAATACACAAAAAATTAGCCAGGTGTGGTGGCAGATGCCCGTAATCCCAGCTACTCAGGAGGCTGAGGCAGGAGAATTGCTTGCACCTGGGAGGCAGAGGTTGCATTGAGCCGAGATCGCACCACTGCACTCCAACCTGGGTGATAGAGTGAGACTCTCTGAAAAAAAACAGTGCTGCTGGACCCAAAGATTTTATATATGAGTTCAATCAAGTCTTCAAGGAACTAGGCTATTTATGCTGTTTCCGAAATATAAAAAAACATACTTCCTTGTTTATTTTACTACTGAGTAACTGGATTACTCTGAAAACAAACTCTGAATACAGATGCATAAAATGTGAATAATATAGGAGCAAACAGGATTCAAGTAAATTAGCAAAGATAAATCTGCATTTAGAGAATTTAGGGAGGCAGGGTGTGGGGAAAATGTGTAGTAGCCAAATAGGATTCCTTCTAAGGATGCCAAGAATGTCTTGTTATTAGGATGCCCAGTAATATAATTAAAGTGCTATAGTGGGTCAAAAGAGGGGAAAATGCACAATCGAATGGATAGTTTTTAAATTAGGCATTGATGGAAGTCAGTGATCATTTCTGAAAACAAAATCCTAAATTAGGACTAAAAGATGGTCTTTAATGTAATCAAGAACAAATACCTGACTGGCTCCTTACCTTATGTTTAAGGCAGCATTTAAACCCAGAACAACATGACTGCAATTATTTAGTATTGTTCTGGAAGGTATAGCCAATGTGACAAGACAAGGAAAAAGAAAAAAATAGTCTCAAATCTTGAAGAGAAGTTATATTGTTTTGTGATTAGCAGATAATGGTATTGTCTGCCTATAAAAACGAAGAAAACCAACTCACAACCTGCTGGAACTAATAAAAGATTTTGGCAGAGGGGAGAATTCACACGCATGCACATACACACATTAACAAATTTGACAATATGGGGTGTGTGTGTGTGTGTGTGTGTGTGTATGTGTTGGGGCAGAGGAAGGGTTACTTGCAACAAAAACCAGAAAGAATTTGTATGAAGGCTGGGCTCAGTAACTCATGCCTATAGTCCCAGTACTTTGGGAGGCTAAGGTAGGCAGATCACTTGAGCCCAGGAGTTTGAGACCAGCCTGGGCAACATGGCAAGACCTCATCTCTACAAAGGGCAACATGGCAAGACCCCATCTCTACAAAATACAGAAAAATTAGCCAGACATGCTAGCATGCATCGGTGGTCCCAGCTACTTGGGAGGCTGAGGTGGGAGCATCACTGTGGTGATTGTGAAGGTCAAGGGGGCGGTGAGCCAAGATTATGCCACCACACTCCAGCCTGGGTGACAGAGTGAGACCTTGTTTCAAAAAAAGAAAGATAAAAAATTTGCATGAAGAAAACTATAAAACTTTGCTAGATAATATAAACAAAAGACCTGAGTAAGTACAGGGCCTGGCATATACCTGGATGTTAATTCTCTTTTAATTAATCTATTCGTTTTATTTAATTAAATGGAAACTCCTATTAAAAGAACACTTTCACTTTTAAAGTTCATCTAGAGATTGGTGCGAACACTTGGAGAAAATCTGAACGTGGAGAGTAAGATTATTATTTTAAAACATAAGTTTATAGGAATTAAAAGTATAGTACTGCTGTGGAAAGATCAGTGGGATAGAAGAGAAAATCCATTTTAAAAACAGAGTTTACTATATGGCAAGGTGGCATTTGAATCAGTGGGAAAGACTTATTTAACAAATAGTGTTGAGACAACTGGCTTGCCATTTGGAAACTAATTCTTCCCTCATGTATACCAAAATAAGTCTCAAAATAATTGCAGACTTACACATTAAAAATGAAACCACTTTTTAAGTTACAGAATGGTGAAAATTTTCTAAGCATGGCACCAAAGACAGAAAACACCAAGAACAAAACTAAGAAATTGGACTACATAAAAATGTGAAATATGTTTACATTAGAAAATCACAAAGGCAAAGCAGCCAGCAAAATGGGTAATGGGATATGCAACATATAAAGTCGAGGTGTAGATATCCTGAGCTTGTAAACATTTATGACATATAAACAAGAAAGAGATAAACAACCTAGCATTGTGCAATGAACATGAACAAGCAACATGTAAAAGCAGAAATTCAAATGGACAATCAGCAAGTGAAAGAAAAAATGCTTGACTCAGTAGGCATGAAAAAATGGAGCAAAATAATGATAGCGTTTTTTACAGTTGAGAAACATGGAAAAGATCCACTTTTAGTGCTATTATGAGTGTCAGTTGGTACAACTGTTCTGGAAGGATATTTGCAAGGATATTTTGCAAAAGCTTTAGACTCAATCACTTCTAGGATATGTTTTTAGAAAACAACTTCAAGGAAATAAAGGGTATATGCATATTTAACTTCGAGGATGTTTCATATAGTTTTGTTTGACTATTAAAAAATCCAAACAAGTGTCTGATATGGGACATTGGTATGGAATACTATAAGCTCTTTGAAAAGATTAAGTAAATGGATGTAAACAACTAATACAGAATATTACCCACTGTGTATGATCAAGTTTTAAAAGGTTACAGAATGATGCACTCAATTTGTGTGATTCTGTTTATTTTTTAAAAAATACTACACATGCACAAAAATTACACAGACATACAAATAAGAACATTAAAAGTCTGGAAGGATAGGCTGGGCGTGGTGGCCCACGCCTGTTATCCCAGCACTTTGGGAGGCCGAGGTAGGCGGATCACAAGGTCAAGAGATGGAGACCATCATGACGAACATGGTGAAACCCCATCTTTACTAAAAATACAAAAATTAGCTGGGCATGGTGGTGCACACCCGTAGTCCCAGCTACTCAGGAGGCTGACACAGGAGAATTGCTTGAACCTGGGAAGCGGAAGTTGCAGTGAGCTGAGATCATGCTGCTACACTCCAGACTGGCGACAGAGAAAGACTCCGTCAAAAAAAAAAAAAGAAAGAAAAGAAAAAGAAAAAGAAAAAAAAAAAAGAAAGTCTGGAAGGATCTACAACACACTGTTAATAGTGTTTATCCCTCCATGGCAGGACGTGTTATTTCCATGTACATCAGCCAGAGAATGCAAAGTCAGGAAGTATTCTGAAGCCAGTAGCAGTTAAGTTTCAGATCCATTTCTGAGCCTGGGCCCTACCCAGGACTGTTGTTAATTTAAAGATAAATTCATCCACCGCCATGCTCTGTCTTACAATTCTGGGCATTGATTTGTTTCCTTTTAGCGTTAATTTTGCTGCTGCAGCTTTCTGAGGTCCCTGAGCTGGGGGCGCTTGTTTAACTACCGGTCCTGTGTGTCTCTTGCCAGATTTATTCAGCAGTTTATCTAGTGCTTTTCCTAATTGAATAAAACCTATAATTTCATTTTTAAAATACATGGACCCATTAGTGTCAGTAATTAGACATTAACTAGTATGAAGATGGCCCATTAATGAAGCAGCAGTTTTAGGAGGCTCCACTGGTAGAGTCTATGGGGGAATCACGTGTAAATGCTGTCCCTTGCTGATTTATGATGAGCCTGTTTGTGATCCTCTGAACAGCAGTGGGACCTACAATGAAATTAGCATTTTCCTAACAGGTATTAAACAGCAAGAACTGCAAATGAGATGTATGTTGTTGTTGGAACAGCCCGGAAGCCTAGTGAAAAGGGATGCTCTGTAAAACTAGCCCTCAGAGACAGAGCTGATCCTGACTCTTCCTGATAGAGACCTCCCTCATCTGGCCTGCTGGACAAATCATTGAGCAAAAGGTCTTCCAGCCCCCATGGGAGGCAGCATGGTGTTGTAGTTAAAGGCATGGATTTAGCATCAGACAGCTGTGGGTTCAAATCCAGCTTTGACACTTTCTAGCTCTGTAATCTTGGGCAGGTTACTGCTAATTACTTAGCTGGCCCAAGACTCAGTTCCCTGATTTGAGATTATAGAGCAGGCCTCTGTTAAAAACTGTGTTAGTCTGTTTTAATGCTGCTGATAAAGACATACCCAAGACTGGGCAATTTACAAATGAAAGAGGTTTAATGGATTTACAGTTCTACATGGCTGGGGAGACCTCACAATCATGGTGGAAGGCAAGAAGGAGCAAGAAATGTCTTATATGGATGGTAGCAGGCAAAAAGAGAGCTTGTGCAGAGAAACTCCCCCTTTTAAAACCATCAGATCTGTGAGACTCATTTACTAACATGAGAACAGCACAGCAAAAACCCGCCACTCTAATTCAATCACCTCCCACTGGGTTCTTCCCACCACATGTGGGAATTGTGGGAGTTACAATTCAAGATGAGATTTGGGTGGGGACAAAGCCAAACCATATCAAAAACCTAAGATCTTCCACCTCCTGTTAATGTAGATCAGGGAAGCCAAAGAAGTCCTCTTTCAGCACCTATGGTCTATCTCAGGTTGAAGGCAAAGCCCCAGAACTCAATCTTAATTTGGGTCACAGACTCCTTGAGAAAACTGGATGGAAATAGCTCATGTAGATTGAACACTTACTATGAAGTGCTATGCAAACATAGTCTTAAATTCTCACATTGCGTTTATAAAGTAGGTATAATTATTAATATCTCCAAGCCTACAGGTAAGGAAACTGAGGCTTAGAGAGAGATTTATACCTCCCTCTAGGGTTACAGAAAGTGGCTGATGTGGAATTTGAACTTGGGCCACTTGACTGTGGTGCCCTGGGATACACTGCCTTCCTCTGACTCGCTCATGCATATATCACACACAAAACAGCATTCCATGGTGTTCTGGAGCCCCTGAAGCCCGCCCAGGAATGCCTAATAACCTATGGAGACAGGAATAATTCCAGGATTAAAATGTATCCAGATATGACGACTACTCACTCACTCTCAGCCAAGCTACCATCATCTCTTTCGTGGATGACCATGTGCAGCTTCTAACTGATTAGTGCTCTGCCCTTTCCTCTCTTCTGTCTGTCCCCAGCAGAGCAGCCCACAGGTCTGCTAAAGCATAAGTCGAATCACGTCGCTCCTCTGCTTCTCATCTCATTCAAACGTTGAAGTCCTTATACAGCCCCCAAGGTCTTACACCCAATGCCTGTTCCTGTTTGTCTCTCTGATCTCCTCCCCAGCTACTCACTCTTTTGCCTGTTCTGTTCCAGCAACACCGGCTTCCTCCCTGTCCCCTGGAGACACCAGGTGCATTCTCACCTTGGAGACTGTGCACTCGTGTTTCTCCCACCTGAAATGTTTGCTCCTCTGAGAGCCTCATGCCCAGCTCCTTCATTCCTTGTAAGTCTTTACTCAAACTCCCCTTCTGAGGGAAGTTTTCCCCAGCCACCCTTTGCACAGTCTTAACCTCCCTGGCCCTCCGTCCCTCCCTTGCTTTATTTTTGCTGCTTAGGACTTATAACCACCTAATGTGATTTAACCATTAGATACAGATGATCCCTAACTTACAACGGTTCAACTTAAGATTTTTCGACTTTATGATGGTGCAAAAGCAATAACCCTTCGGTAGAAACCATTCAACTAGTCACGCAGGTACTCTGTTTTTCACTTTCAGTACAGTATTCAATAAGTCACATGAGCTATGCAACACTTTCGTATAAAATAGACTTTGTGGGCCGGGCGTGGTGGCTCACGCCTGTAGTCCCAGCTATTTGGGAGGCTGAGGCAGGAGAATTGCTTGAACCCGGGAGGTGGAGATTGCAGTGAGCCGAGATGGTGCCACTATATTCTAGCCTGGCAACAGAGCAAGACTCTGTCTCAAACAAAAAAAGGGGGAGGGGTGGGGGAGGCCTTGTGTTAGATGATTTTGCCCAATAATAAGGTGACGCAAGTGTTCTGAGCATGTTTAAGGTCAACTTGGCTAAGCTACGATGTTCAGTAGGTTAGGTGCATTAAACGCATTTTTAACTTAAGATATTTTCAACTTGTGGTGGATTTAGCAGGATGTGACCTCATTTTAAGTTGGCAATCATCTATACTTTGTTATGCATCTTACTGTCTGTATCCCCACAACACCACAATCTCCATAGGTCAGAGATTTTGATTCTTCTGTTCAGTCTATCTCTAGGCTCAGGAAAAGTACCTAGCACATAGTAGATGCTCAATAAATATTTGATGAATGGATGAACCTGGCCCAATGCCCTTCTATCCACAGGGGTCTGCGATTTGACAGGCAAGTCTCAGGGAAACCAGAAAGACTCCTACATTGAGGGCAGCTGTTAGCGGTAACACCTTGTGGTTTAGAAACCTGTGTGACTCCGACGCCAATGTTGGCAGGGAAAGGATTCATTTCCAGGGCCAGGGTGGACTCACCTGGGAGGTGCAAACAGACCTGGAATAGCTCTGCAGGGAAGTGACCAGGTGAAATACATTTCTTTTGGTACCAGTGCAACGATTACAGAAGGTACCAGGGCTTCTCCAGACAGTCTGTTTATTGTTGATGGAAATGAGATCTGTATACTTTAGATACCCAAAGAGCCAATAGTACAGCAGACACTTTGAGATGAAAATTTCAGAACTTGGCTTATAAATCTGCTGTCTACACAGAAGTGGGACAATCTTGTGATTTGTCAACTGAGCGTTAGGATTTCAAATGGCAGCCCTAGAGATAAACCCAAGTAAAATACTATTTAATAATCTACCTTTCACTTCTCATATCGACCCTAAGGATGATTATTCCAGACTTATTTTCAAGGAGATAAGTTCCCTCCTTCAATGCATTCTGATTTTTATTGTCATTTACCCAGAGCTTTATCTCCTACACCAAATATAGCAAATGCTGCTCTTGGATAATATTTGATCCAGAGAAGTTTTGCGGGGCTCACAGGGTATTTTGAGAAAAAATTCTTTTATTGGTTGCTGATTTAAAAATCAAAGCATACCAAAAATATATAGTTCTATCTTGAAAAATGGGGAAATTGGGCAACACTGGACGTATATTCCTGCTTGTAAATAATCAGCCGGAAAGAAGTGGTTCCTTCTGTAGATGGGCGCACCCTCTAGGGTTCCCCACCAGCCCCACCCAGCCCACTGCACTCATCTGTTACCTGCCTGGCCCATGTAAGTACCTCAACCAGCACCTCAACCAGTGGACCACTGGGTGGTGGACTGCCTCACTGAGGTTGAGGAGGGAGCAGCCCTGGACCCGAGAATACAAGATTCTCCCTAACATCATCCCGGAGAACCCAAAACATGGACTTATTTGGCAATCGGCTTCCCTACCCAGAGCCCTCATGTTGGTTTATAAGAGTCACATTGTATAAAAGCTGTTGATATAATGACTTCCAGACTTTCAACCATTAGTACTGAGAGCTCTGGCTGGAAGTTGGGCTCTGGAGCCACAAAGCCCTGTGTCAAATCATGTCTCAACCCCTCACCGGACATGTGACCATGAACACGTTTCTTAACCTTTCAGTGCCTCAGTTTCCTTATCTATAAAGTGATGATAGCAATACTTACTACTGTATTGGGCTAGAGTTGAGGATTAAATTATTCATATAAAGCATCTAGAAAAGTATCTGGCATGTAAGTAGTGGTCAAAAAGTGTCCGCTGGAAGAGGAATCTTGGGGTGTCAGCAAAACAGTCTAACTTCAGAGCTAGCAGAGTGGAATTCAAAGCTTTGCTCCATCACTCCAAGGGAAAACCAGCACCACTTCTCTGAGCCTCATCTTCAGCATGTGTAGAAGAAGAATCTATTTCATAGATTATTAAATGGCAGTGGTGGGGGCAAAGGAAACCAAGAATTCTTTAAATACAAAGCTCAAAGGCTGGAAGATGGCAGACATTTAAATGTTCACTAAATCTTATCTCACTTTAATGACAACTTTCTTGGACAATTTTCTCAACCTCTAAACCTGCTGGGTAGCAGATAAACTAGATTAGAAGAGCAAGAGCAATGGGAGATGGTTTTTTGTTTTTGGTGCAGGAATTTTTGAATGTAGAGTCACTGTCTTTGTTAAACTTTACAAGTGACCATTCTGGGATGTTCTGGGCAGATATCCTAGTCTACCAGGATTAAGCCTACTCTATCTTGGCAACCTCTGACAAAACAAAACCCGTGTTTTTCAGTTTGCTTTTGTTGTGTAACAAACCACCCCAAAACTTAGTGGCTTAACACAACAGCCACTTATAGAGTCCAACAGCTCTACCGATTGACAGTTTGGCTTGAGTTCACCTGGGCAGTTCTAGACTGAGCCTGGTTTAGCTGAGCTTGACTGGGTTCACTCATGCATCTGGGATCAACTAGTGGGTCAACTGCAGGGCTGGCTGATGGACGGCAGTTTGGTCCAGAGTGCTTGAGATGATGGAGGCTGCCCCATCTCTGAGTGATCTTTCATTCTTCAACAAGCTTGCCTGGGCTTACTCAATGGAGATCACAGGGTTCCAGGAACAGCAGGAGGGCAAGCTTCAGTGCTCAAAAGCTTTTCAAGTGTCTGCATGTGCCACGTTTGCAACTATCCTGTCTGTCAAAGCAGGTCCGGAGCCAAGTTTTGAGTCATCCTGGGAGGGCACTACCAGAGGGGGTTAATACAGGAAGGGGACTGCGTGTAGCCATTTTTGCAAACAGTAGACCCCCTCAGGACCATAAACTAAGCTAGAAAACTGTTCCTTCAACTTTTAGTTGTCAACTGAGCATTAGGATTTCAAATGGCAGCCCTGGAGATAAACCCAAGTAAAAGGCTATTTAATAATCTACCTTTTGCTTCTCATATCGACCCTAAAGATGCTTATTCCAGACTTATTTTACAGGAGATAAGTTCAGAAGGTGAGATTTCCTCCTCCACATCCCATCTGCAAGTTCTCAGATTTGCGTGGAATTTATTCACTGGCAATTGCACTAAACAGGGTTCCAGCAAAGCCTAGACACCGCTGTCCTCAAGCCTGGTTTCACAGCGATCCCGTCTGAGTCTCCCACCCCATGCTTCCCTGTGTGGCCTGACTTGACCACAGGCAGTGAGCCCATATGGCTGTGACTCTCTCTCCTGGGTGCCAAACTCTGCCAGGGCCATATGCTGTCTGGAACGAAGCATTATTCACTGTAAATGTCATTGCTGAGAGCTGGCAGAGGCACCTGCTGGGGCTGGAACCTGTTACAGTCAAGACAGTACTGGGACCTGTTATACCTCCAGGCCCCAGGAAGCTGAACCACTTGATCCAATGACAAATCTCCTGGTTCTCCTCAGATTTCTGGATCCTAAGTTCCTAGACCATTAACCTTAAAGGGCTGAGTCGACACAGTGGTCAGGACTCCTCTGCAGCTGAGAGTGTTTGGAGCCTGAGGGTCAATCCCAAATCACATACAGGGAAGGGCATGGGGGCCAAGACTGCACCAACATGTCCTAATGGGACAATCCTAATAGCGACCAGCATTGACAGAACACTCACCTACACAGTCATGTATCGTTTATTGATGGGGACGTGTGCTGTAAAATGCATTGCTAGGCAATTTCAGTGATATAGATGATCCTGGCCCTGTGCAGGCCTAGGCTAATGTGTGTCTTTGTGTCTTAATTTTAAAAAAATGTTCAAAAAGTAAAAAGTAAAAATTTTTTTAAAAATAGAAAAATGGTTATAAAGAGATAAAGAAAATATTTTTGTGTAGCTGTACAAAGATATTGAACTAAGTGTTATGACAAAAAAGTCAAAATGTTAAAGATAAGTTTAAAAGTTTATAAAGTAAAAATGTTATAGTGAGCTCAGGTTCTCTTATTCACTTGTTATTGAAGAAAGAAAAATACTTTTAATAAACAAATTAATTATTAATTAATTAATAATTAATTTGTTTATTTTCAGATGAAGTCTCATTCTGTCGCCCAGGCTGGAGTGCTGTGGCACGATCTCGGCTCACTGCAACCTCCACCTCCTGGGTTCAAGTGCTTCTCCTGCCTCAGCCTCCTGAGTAGCTGGGACTACAGGCACCCACCACCACACCCAGCTAATTTTTTGAATTTTTAGTAGAGACGAGGTTTCACTGTGTTAGCCAGGATGGTGTCGATCCCCTGACCTCGTGGTCTGCCTGCCTCAGCCTCCCAAAGTGCTGGGGTTACAGGCATGAGCCACCACAGTGTGACCTGAGTATACAGCGTTTATAAAGCCTACAGTCGTGTACAGGAATGTCCTAGGCCCTCACAGTCATTCGCCACTTACTGGCTCTCCCAGAGCAACTTCCAGTCCTGCAAGCTCCGTACATAGTAAGTGCCCTATATAGGTATACCATTTTTAACCTTTTATACCATACTTTTACGTTCTTTTCCCGTATTTAGACACACAAATGTTTCCCAATGTGTTGCAGTTGCCTGGAGTATTCAGGACAGCAACATGCTGTCTAGGTTTGTAGCCTGGGCACAAGACTATACCATATAATCTGGGTGTGTAGTAGGCTCTAACATCTAGGTTTGTGTAGGTACATTTTGTGATGTTCACACAACAAAGTTGCCTAATGTCACATTTCTCACAACATATCTCTGTCACGGAGTGACACATGTCTGCACATAATATTGCATTCCTTTCTTCCCCTCCCAAGTTCAAAATGAGTCGAGTCAAGAATGAGACAAATGGCCATCAAAATGTCAGCTATAGCAAACTATGCACCCGACAAAGGACGAGTAACCAGAATCTACAAGGAATTCAAACAATCAGCAAGAATGAAACAAATAATCTCATCAAAAAGTGGGCTAAGGACATGCACAGACAATTCTTGAAAAAAAAAAAAGATATACAAATGGCCAAGAAATATATGAAAGAAATGTTCATCATCACTAATGATCAGGGAAATGCAAATCAAAACTATAATACAATACCACATGACTCCTGCAAGAATAGCAGTAATTTTTTAAAACGTTAAAACATAATAGATGTTGGCATGGATATGGTGAAAAGGGAACACTTTTACACCGCCAGTGGAAACGCCACCACTATGGAAAACTAGCACAGCCACTGTGAAAAACAGTGTGGAGATCTACTAAAAGTAGATCTACAATTTGACCCAGCAATCCCACTCCTGGGTATCTACCCGGCAGAAAAGAAGTCATCATATGAAAAAGACACATGTACATGCATGTTTATAGCAGCACAATATGCAGTTGAAAAAATATGGATCTATCCCAAATGCCCATCAATCAATGAGTGGATAAAGAAAATGTGGTATATATGTGCCATGGAATACTACTCAGTCATAAAAAGGAACAAAACAATGGCAGTTTCAGCAACTTATATGGAGTTGAAGGCAGTTATTCTAAATGAAGTAACTCAGGAATGGAAAACCAAACATTGGGTGAGGGATAAAAGACTACGCATCGGGTACAGTGTACACTGCTTGGGTGACAGGTGCACCAAAATCTCAGAAATCACCACTAAAGTACTTATCCATGCAACCAAACACCAGCCGTTCCCCAAAAGCTTATTGAAATAATAATAATAATGATGATAAAATGTCAGCTATATCACTGGGTGAATGTGACGGGGAGATATGACTTTAGTTCTGAAGTCACTAGAGCCTGCTGGGTTAGACTCACCCACCTGGTCACCTGAATAGTTGGGTGACTGCAACCTTTCCCCCAAAGAGCGCTCTCTCTGCATGGATGGCACAGAGGAGCAGGAATACTTTAGTTGGAGGCTAGCTAGCCCTAGCAGGATTGACAGGGAGGATTGCTAACCATGGCGTGCTCGGTGACTTCTCCTAAATTTGCCAACTAGTTGACTCGACATGAGCAGACTGGTTATAAGTAGGCAGGGAAACGGAGCCTCCTTCTAACACACTAGGTTGGCCTGGCGACTTACTGCAGAGTGGAGGATGCATGTCTTTCTTTATTGGTCCATGAGATGCTCATTTATACAGAGGAGAGGATCTGAAAATCCAAGAGAGTTGTAGGATCATGACTTATGCTGAGAAGGGTGCAGGTTTGTATCAGCTTGGATTTCATCCCAGACCTACCCCTAACTCCAAAGTACTAGGCAAGCAAATCATCCACAGAATGTATGTAAGATGGTGTTTCACTCAACATTTATTAGTACCTGATACGAGCCAGGCACTGTGCTAGGCATAGCAGTAATGAAGAGGAAGAAGGCAATGTCTACCCTCAAGGTGTTGCTTGTCTGACCAAGTAAGACAGTGCCGTGTAATGAGTGCAACAATATGGATATTACAAGGTATCCAGGAGGCAGAAAGAAGCAAAGGATGAATTCTTTCTTGTGTAGAGGGGGATAATGAGGGCTTCTTGGAGGGAGTGATGCTGGTGCTGATACCTGAAGGACAAGCAGGACCCCACCCACAAGACAATGCTGGGAAGCACGTTCTGGGCCAAGATGTGTAAAAGTGTGTTAAGTGCTGGGAGAAACCTTAAATATTCCTGTATTACCAGAGTTCAGGCTGTGCAGAGGAGAGTGTCTGAGATCGCAGCTAGTATCAGGTGTGGAAAGCTCCAAGTGCACTGCTCAAACATATTTAGAATTTATTGTGTACATTATGATGTCTTAAACTTCTGTCATTCATGTAGCCCCTTAGGGATTTTCTTCATATCAGCTACCTGAGTTTTTTGCTTAATTTTTTTTAGAAGGTCAACTTTTTAACACTGCAGAAAATGGAAAACAGGGATCCTTTGTCAAAGAAATAAGTAAACAAAACCCAAATGATGTTACTCAATTCCGATTAGACACTGTTGCCCGTGGAAGGTTCGGAGCCTGAGACCTGCCCTGTCTTGGTTAAGAAGGGAGATTCGTACATGTTTAAGTCATACTAACACTAAATTGAGACTTTGTCCTCAACTAAGGGAGGAGTTGAAAGGGATTGACCATCTGGGTCTGTGATGCAGGGTTAGTTGATGATGGGCTCACTGACCATCAGAAGCATCCTCCCTCTAAGCCTGGGGGAAACACTGAAGGATATGAAGCGGGGGCCTAACAGGGTCAAAACAAAAGAAATAAGTACATTATAGAGCATTTTAGAAGGTGGTAAGTGAGGCAGAGAACAACAACAAGAATTGAGGGTGAGGGGTACTGAGGGAAGGGTGTTGCAATTTTAGACATGTGGCCAGGGAAGTCCCCCTGAGATAGCAACATTTGAGTGCAAGCCTGAAGAAGGTGAGGGAAAAGCCATGTGGATATCTGAGGAAGCACTTCCATGCAGGGTGGATGGCAGGTGCCAAGGCCCTGGGGTAGGCAGGTGTCTGGATGTTCAATTGCAAAACAATCAGTGAGGCTGGAGTGGAGTAAGGGAGGGTGAGATGGCTGGAGACAAAGTCAGAGAAGTTAGGGGAGCAGGGCAGAGGGTCTCCTGGCATTTGCCCAAAGCCCTATCTACATATTTCTGCAATCATCTTAGAGGGAGAAAAGTTAAAAGGTCAGCTGGCTGCTTCATGCTCTCTTTTTATGAGCTGAGCACCCATCTTAATAATAAGTCAGTGCCAGGGCCATCTATGCAGACTGCCTGGGCTCTGGCTGCAAACTCAGCAACAGTGCCATGTCGTCACCAACCCAGCATCTCTGTCTACACAGCCCCAAACTCAGGCTCTGTTTTCTGAGCAAATAACCAGTCTCATTGATAATTTCTTTGGATTCCAACAGAATCCACCAGGTGTTTCAGTGTCTTGTAGATGGTCTCCAGAGCTTTCTAATAGCTAACGCCCCGCAGGCGGGACTGCTGATATCACCAGCACTCCCGCCTTCGGAACTGTTACTGGGCTCTCCAGGGGAAGGTAACTGAGCTCCTCTGAGGACTGTGTTCTTGCCAGGTATTCTGCACCATGCCCTTGGAAGGATAAAGGCAGAGGGTGGATGAGGTGGGGGTGATGAGCACACTCTGCTGGGGAGCATCCCAGTTGGAAATCCACCTCAGGGACCCAACATTGAGTGCACGTGACCCAAGTGAGCTGGCCCCACTTTACATGAGATTAGCTGTGTCTGAGGTGTGGCAAGGGAAGGAAAGGAGCTCTGAGCTAATGAGCTGAGTTCCTGGCAGCATTAATGCGGCCGCACACCCAGCAGGCATTACCATCCATCAGTCTGTCAGTCTCTCTGGGGGCCGCTGGAGTGTAAATTAATCTGGAGGTACCGACTCCACTGCCGAATTCTTCCTCCAATATGTTTGTGTCTGAAATTGTTCCCTGGGCTCCCAGAGAAGATAAGGCAGTCACTTCTGCCTTCTGCCATCAAAGCATGGGGATTTTTCATAACCATGAACCCCAGACTGGACTCAGGGACTTGGGAGGGAAACTGTGATTTCCAACCATAGACTGGGTGAGTCATGGTGAGAAAGAATAAGGGGCCTCTGAAAATGCACAAAGCTCCATAAAGCACAGAGCTCGGCCTCTGGGACTGTTGAAGAACATTCTGCTAACTTAGGTATTGGAGAGTAATCAAACCACATAAGGAAAGGCTCACAGCTGCTAACTCTCCTATCTTGATTTGTCTTCTTGCCAATAAAAGTGTGGGGGCCAGGGGTAGCTCATTCCTGTAATCCCAACACTTTGGGAGGCCAAGGTGGGAAGATCACTTGAGTCCAGGAGTTTCAGATGAGCACGGGCAACACAGCAAGACCCTATCTCTAAACACATTAAAAAATTAGCTGGGTGTGGTGGCACACCTGTAGTCCCAGCTACATGGGAGGCTGAAATGGGAGGATCGCTTCAACCTGGGAGGTTGAGGCTGCAGTGAGCCATGATTATGCCACTGCACTCCAGCCTGGGTGACAGAGTGAGACCTTGTCTCTAAAAATAAAATAAAGTTAAATTAAAATTAAAAACCGGGGGTGGGGGAGGGAAACCTTCAGTAACAAAGTATAGAAAACAAATGTGTACACTCTGTCACCCAGATATATACATCTGTTGTCTATATGTTCTGTTTTACCTATCCAGTCCCTTGTTTAGCTGGTACCACTTTGATTTTTGTCTAGGGAGACTTTTGTGCCATGTGGCCCAGGTTAAGGAGTGTATAACGCTGCCCTCCTCCCATGGAGATGGGCTCATGACCTGGGCTGGCCACTCAGGGAACTCCATGCCCCTTGGCCGCTGGGATTTGTTCAGGAATGGCATGTGACTCAAAATGGGTCAACCCAAAACTCCCTAAGATACGGTCTATGGACTCTGGTAGAAATAAGTGTCTTTTCCTCTGGGATCAAGCTGTTGAGGATTACGTAGCCCAGGTGCTAATAGACACCTTTGCCAGTCACCTGAAGGGAGCGATCTGCAAAACGAAATGAACATACAGAGAACAGCAGAATTGAGTGATGGATACAGAGAGTCCCAGGGATGCTATTGGATGCCTTAGATCTGGATGGGCTTGAGACTAGATGCATCATGGGACTTTCAAAGTATGCATGGCAATACATTCCCTTGTTGTTTGAGCGAGTTTAAACTGAGTTTCCATCATCTGCAACCAAAGGACGGATCTCCATTCAAATTCTAGTTTTGCCAATTACTAGCTAGATGATTCTGGGAAAGAACTTCCCTCGTCTAAAGTCACTTCCCTCGTCTGAAAAGTAGAAATAATCACAGCACATGTCTTGTAGGGCTGCTGGGAGAGTTGAAAGGAACACCTATGAAGGCTCCTGACCACTTCTTGACTTCAGCAGGTGATTTGTGAAATGCTGTTTCCCTTCCTTCTCCACTGCTGAGCGTTGAGCAGACATCGGTGCTGTCGGGAGGAGACAGGGCTGAGTCCACGTGGTCACCGCAGGCTCTGAGGGCTCTCCTGGGCCCTGCTTCTTGCTCTGTCTCTACCCTTGTTCCTGTTTCCTCATCTCCTCTCAGTCTCCAGAGGGCTCCATACTCTACGGAGGGTCTCAAAATCCACATTCAGCCATATTGGAATGGAAAGAGCCAAAAGAAGCCAGTTGAGAGAAAGCAGAGCTTGCAGGAAGCTGACAGGAGTGGGAACGAAGGGGTCAACCTAGGGGAAGATGACTCTTACAACAGAATCCTAACTTCTCAGCAAGATGAGGACAGGAGGGTTCCCGGGGGCCTTGGAAAGCTGGAGAAGCCTCTTCACAGCATCTAAAAGACTTACGACAAAGGTTCATAGGGTTACTTTAATTCTGGGCAAGATTCACATGTACAAGAACTGTGGGTCCTTTACTCACTTCTCTTCTCCTAGCATCTTCTCAGGTGCCTGGAATCGAACAGGTCCTTTGTAAACATCAGCAAAAGAAAGAAGAATAGGCCAGTGGCTGAGGCATGCAGGCTGCAGACTGGCAGACAGTAGCCTGAAGAATCAGGAGACACAGTTTACTTGGCTCTTACCATGTTTTTTGTTTGTTTGTTTGTTTTTGTAGCTGTTGATGTTATTTAAAAATAATTTGCCAAAATTTTATAACTGAGAAATTTTGCACGAAATCTTTATTTCTAACATCACATTTTAAAAATGATATACAAGGTCAGGTGTGGTGGCTCACACCTGTAATCCCAGCACTTGGGGAGGCCGAGGTGGGAGGAGTCCTGGAGCCCAGGCATTTGAGAGCAGCCTGGACAACATGGTGAGACCTCATCTCTACAGAAAATTTTTAAACATTAGCCAGGCTTGGTGGTGCATGCCTGTGTTCCCAGCTACCAGGAAGGCTAAGGTGGGAGGGTCAATTGAGCCTGGGATGTTGAGACTGCAGTGAACTGTGATTGCACCACTGCACTCCAGGCTGGGCAACACAGCAAGACCCCATCTCAAAAAATAAAAAAAATGATATACCTAGGGTTTTCAAGAGAACCTTGGAGATCAGTAAGGGAGTAAACTTAGCTGCATTAAGATTCCCAGATCACTGGGTGCAGTGGCTCATGCCTGTAATCCCAGCAACTTGGGAGGCCAAGACAGCTCACTTAAGGTCAGGAGTCTGATACCAGCCCGGCCAGCATGATGAAACCCTGTCTCCACTAAAAATGAAAAAATTAGCTGGGCATGGTTGCACGTGCCTATAGTCCCAGCTGCTCAGTAGGCTGAGCCAGACTTGCTTGAACCCAGGAGGCAGAGGTTGCAGTGAGCCAAGATTGTGCCACTGCACTCCAGCCTGGGTGACAGAGTGAGACTCCATCTTAAAAAAAAAAAAAAAAAAAAAGAGAGGCTGGGTGTGGTGGCTCATGCACTTTGGGAGGCTGAGGCAGGCGGATCACAAGGTCAAGAGATGGAGACCATCTTGTTCAACATGGTGAAAGCCCGTCTCTACTAAAAACACAAAAATTAGCCAGGTATGGTGGTGCACGCCAGTATTCCCAGCTACTCAGGAGGCTGAAGCAGGAGAATTGCATGAACCCAGGAGGCGGAGGTCACAGTGAGCCGAGATCGTGCCACTGCACTCCAGCCTGGCAACAGAGAGCGACTCCATCTCAGGAAAAAAAGAAAAGAGAAGAAAAGATTCCCAGACTGTAGCAACATTCCTGCTATCTATATACTCTATTTGGGGAAAATTCAGATCACTTTATAGTGCTTGCAGAATATTGTAAAGTGCAGCAGATGCCAGTTCCCAAGCACATGAGCCATTCTTGCCTCTGAGAACCACAAGATGAAAGCAAATGACTGTAAAGAAGCTCGGGAAGTGTCCCACCAGCCCAGCTGTATCAGACAACTATTGTCCATAACATCAGACCCGCAACTCAGTCAGGGTTTATACCCTTTTAGAGAGAGCCAGAAAAAATTGGAGAGGCCAGAAGGGCAAGGAAACTAAAAAACAGGTCCGATGAGAAAGAGTTGAATGAATAGGAGCTTTTTCTGGGACAAAAGAGTTATCTAAGACAGAAGTATTTGAAAAGCTGTTATGTGGAGGAGAAATTGGGTCTGTGCTACGTAGGGTGGGTAGGAAGTCCAGGGATCCACAATTAGCACAATCCAAAAAATAAAGTGAGCTCTTTTAGAAAGTCACTCTAGTGGCTAGAATCTATGTAACTGGTGTTTGTTTTTTGTGTTTTTTTTTTTTTTTGGATTGAAGGTAAAATATTATATGATGGCTAAACTGTACACTTTCCTTCAGTTGAGGTTTGAAGTCAACAATTAATGCTTCTCCTCACTTTCTGGTTCTAAACTAAGTTAAAAAATAGGTGCAGATGGACATTAAAATATAATTTATACTTGTATTCCTGATCAAGCTAGATTGAAGAATACATCTGGAACCCAAGGCCAAAATTAGGCATTCCATAGCTACTCATCACCTCTTAAACTTGACTTCGGTATCTGCCTGAAGGAAAAGTTGGGGCACCCACCTAGCTAGCCGCAGAGGAGATCTGGACCTCCCTCACCTTCTCTGGGGCCTCGTAGAGAAAAATCATAGATGTGGCTTCCAGACCCACCTCTAGAAATCAGAACAATTTGGTCCTGCCCCACTGAGGCTCTATCATTTTTCTGTAATGGGCAAGTCACAGAGACAGAGGAAAAGTGAAAGACCCAAGGTCAAGAAAGGAGTTGAGCTATGCTTGACCCAGATTGCACCATGTAAACGTGAATTTTGACATCTGATACCTACAGGGCACTTGTTATGTGTCAGGGACCATTCTTAGGGCTTTACACGATATAATGTATCTCATTTTATCTCACTGAATCCTTGCAACAACCCTATGAAGCATTACTACTACTGTCTCTATTTTATAGATAGAAACCCAAGGAATAGAGAGGTTAAATAATTTGTATAAGAACACACTAGTTAAGAGATTGGGCTGACTTTTAAACCCAGATTCTTCTGACTCCACGTTGGAGATCCTGCCAAGGTAAAAGGAAAAGCAGAAGCTTCATTTACAATAGTTTATGGAGAGGATGCGGGTGTTGGCGGGACTCTCCTAGCTTCTCATCACAGGATTCTATCCATAATAGAAGGAGCTTCGCATTCTTCTTCTCCCTGAGCCCTGGGACAGGTCCTGTAGCTTCTGGGTTCAAACCTTTGCTTTGCTATCTTTGAACTGGATGGCCTTGGGTAACTTCCCTAATTTCCGTTTTCCAATCTGCAAAATAGAGAAATAAATAAATAAATATATATATATATGTATGTATATATATATACACACACATACATATATACTCTCATATATATTCTCAGACTTGCTTGAACCCAGGAGGCAGAGGTTACAGTGAGCCATATATATATGTATATATACATACACACACACACACACACACACTCACACACACTCTCTCTCTCTCTCTCTCGGGAATATATGTATATATATATATATGTACTCTCAGTTTTATCCCCTGTGCAAAGTTAGTCAGGCTTCGATCCCACCTAGACATCTACCTTGACCATCCCTCCTTTTGCCCTGTAGCTTTTCAGCCCTGAACCATTGCATTTTTCACTCTTTTTTCTTTCTCTCTCTCTCTTTTTTTTTGAAACAGAGTCTCACTCTGTCACTCAGGTTGGAGTGCAGTAGCATGATCTCAGCTCACTGCAACCTCCACCTCCCCAGTTCAAGCGATTCTCATGCCTCTGCCTCCTGAGTAGCTAGGATCACAGACAGGTGCCACTATGCCCAGCTAATTTTATTTTTAGTAGAGGTGGGATTTCACCATGTTGGTCAGGCTGGTCTTGAACTCCTGACCTCAAGTGATCCGCCCACCTTGGCCTCCCAAAGTGCTGGGATTACAGGTGTGAGCCACCGCTCCCAGCCAACATTTTTCACTCTTGAAAACTGCCATATTGCCACCCCCTCCCCCATCCCCCGTTTTTCCCTCTTTAAGGATCTGTGAGAGGTGGCTTAGAAGAAAAAAGTCTTGCCCCAACTTTGATTCTGTAAGCCTCCAATATAGAAAAATCTTCCAGATGTCAATGCAATCCGTCCCTAGAGATAAAATTGAGAAGGGGTGGGGGGAAACCAGCAAAAAAAAAAAAAAAAAAAAACCAGGAGGAACAGAACTTTAAATCTCACTCTCTGCTAGAAGACTTCACTGTATGTCATTGTGGATGCCATGTAGTCCTCAATTTTTTTTTTCTTTTTTTTTTTTTTTGAGACAGAGTCTCACTCTGCCGCCCAGGCTGGATGCAGTGGCGGGATCTCAGCTCACTGCAACCTCCGCCTCCCGGGTTCAAGCGATTCTCCTGCCTCAGCCTCCCGAGTAGCTAGGATGACAGGCGCATGCCACCATGTCTGGCTAATTTTTCTATTTTTAATAGAGACGGGCCTTCACCGTATTGGCCAGGCTGATCTCGAACTCCTGACCTCAAGTGATCCACCTGCCTCAGCTTCCCAAAGTGCTGGAATTACAGGTGTGAGCCACTGCGCCCAGCCAAGTCCTTAATTTTTACTGAAGATACTCCTCTGCCAGGGGCAAAGTGGGGAAGACTGAACAGAAGGTTCTGTAGACAGTCACCCAGTCCACCCACTGTGGTCACTGGTAGACAAAATGCCTGGAGTCAGAGATAGGGACAG
The DNA here is from genome assembly GCF_037993035.2 of Macaca fascicularis. NCBI lineage: Eukaryota > Metazoa > Chordata > Mammalia > Primates > Cercopithecidae > Macaca > Macaca fascicularis. The sequence goes on from NC_088394.1 coordinate 21,907,976, forward strand.
ACCATCTGGCCCAGTCCAGCTGTCTCAGCCTGTCCCCAAGGGTCAGGCCATTAGAAATCAGCCTTTCTTTCCTGGCTCATGCGTGGAAGCCCAGGCTCCCTCATACCCCAACACAGAGAGCTGAATGTACATGGTTTACAAGGGATGCCGTTAACACACAGATTATCTTCTAAGCAAAGTAGCCCTGGAGGTTCATTTGCTTTTCCCTCAAAACCCTCTCCAGGCAGCTACGGATTCGGTTTTATAGCTCAAGTTAGCTGCACAATTAAACCCAAAGCAGCTCATTTACGAATATGAGATGCCAAGTTTCCCTGCAAAACATAGCAAAGTAACAGATGCTTTAGAGCAATAAACAAACTGAAATATAGCTTTTTGTTTCTTTCTCTGATACTAATGGGCAGAAAACCTTTCTTGGGAAGTACAACTTGGGGATGCGGTGATGTAAAATGCTGTGTTCATGTCTCTCCATTGGACACAGGGCCTTGATGACCCATATTTGAAGACCTACATTGGCCCAAATCCCTGGGCTTCTTGTGTGAAGTGCAGGGATGCTGCTGGCCTCACGGAAAATAGACAGAGTGCCACTTCCCTGTAAGCCCAGCTATAGGGGAGACAGCTTGGTAAACTAAGTGAAGACTTGGTTTCACCTCCATTTCTCCCTTGGCTGGGCACCCTTGGCCATAAAACAACTTGGCACAACTTTAAGTAGCGGGCCTGACGCAATTATTTTTCTACCACCTAGAGAGTGACCTCTGTTTCATAGATTGAAGAAACACAACAAATTCAAGAATCCAAAAAGGGAGACATTTACTCTATTTTCCTTTGCTGGCTTATACTTCACATTTTTGGTGTTACCGTGGCTTCGATTCCACTTCTTTTTCATTTTTTTTTTAAAGACAGGATCTTGCTCTGTCGCCCAGGGTGAAAAGCAGTGGTATGATCATGACTCACTGCAGGCTCAAGCTCCTGGGCTCAAACGATCCTCCTACCTCAGCCTCCCAAGTACCTGAGACTACAGGTATATGCCTAGCTAGTTTTTACATCTTTTTATAGAGACGAGGTTTTGCCATGTTGCCCAGGCCGGTCTCAAACTCCTGACCTCAAGTGATCCTCCTGTCTCTGCCTTCCAAAGCACTGGGATTACAGGCACGAGCCACTGTGCCTGGCCTGATTCCACTTTTAAATTATGAGTCACAATTCATCAGAGTCCCTAGCATTTCTAGTGATTTATTGTGTGCACCTGGGAACCTCCCACTCTATTCCCCCAATGGCCATTTCAAACCTTTCAGTCCACTGTAAATCTTTGGCCCTGCTCTTCAGCACATGACCTTGCTCCTGCAAATCCTTCCATTTCCCACTGTCTTTGTCTGTTTGGGTGGCTTATAAACAACAGAAATCTATTTCTCACAATTTTGGAGGGTGGGAAGTTCAAGATCAAGGTGCTGGCAGATTCAGTGTCCAGTGAGGCCCCATTTCCCGGTTAATTAATAGCCATCTTCTTGCCGTGTCCTCACAAGGCAGAAGAGATGAGAGAGCTCTCTGAGGTCTATTCTATAAAGGCACTAATCCCATTCACTGGGCTCTGTCCCCATCAGCTAATCACCTCCCAAAGACCTGACCTTCACATATCATCACCTTGGGGATTAGGTTTCAACATATAAATTTTGGGGCAACACAAACACTCAGTCTATAGCACCTTCCAAACTATTTACACAGCTGCCTGCACCTGTAGCAGACACGATCGGTGCTTGGCTCAGATCACGGTTAGTCTTCACCCTCACATGATGAAGGCTGTGACTCAGTAGGGGTATTCTTGGCCCATGAAGGCCAAGGTGGGAGGATCGCTTGAGGCCAGGAGTTTGAGACCAGCCTGGGCAACACAGCGAGACCCCATCTCTACGGGAAAAACAACAACAACAACAACAACAACTAGCCAGGCATGGCTACATGTGCATACAGTCCCAGCTACTCGGGAGGCTAAGGTGGGAGAATCCCTTAAGCTTCCAGGAGTTCAAGTTTGCAGTGAGCCATGATCATGCCACTGTAAGCCAAAATTCTGGAGACTTCATAAGCCTGGAGCTAGCCCTCAGTGAATAACAGACAAAGATGTGGAGGATAAATACAACAGCTTTCTTGTTCTTCAGTTGGGACAACTCTAGGCTGGATCCCACACTGCCTTCCAGAGATCCAGTGGGACCAAGCCTCAGTTTCCCACAGTGGTAACTGGCTTAACAGCACACCCTTTATTGGCTTCCTTTCTGTCTTACTCTCTGGTGTTTTCTTAGATCACCTTCCAAATACATTTCTTGTGTTTAAATCCTTGTCTCTGTGTCTGTTTCTGGAGTGGGGACAGGAGAAACAAATCTGAACACTCCCTAAACCAGTCGCTATTCTTTCACTCATTCAAGGCTAACTGATCTGTGCTCTTACGCCCACATATAACTGAGGCTGTGTAATCTCACAGATACAAAGACTACTTTTCAAGAATATCTCTGGCTTTTCTTTCTTATTTATTTATTTATTTGAGACAGGGTCTCGCTCTGTTGCCCAGGCTGGAGTGCAGTGGCACGATCTCGGCTCACTGCAACCTCTGCCTCCCAGGTTCAATAAATTCTCCTGCCTCAGCTTCCCAAGTAGCTGGGACTACAGGTGTGTGTCACCACACCCGGCTAATTTTTTGTATTTTTATTAGAGATGGGTTTCATGATGTTAGCCAGGATGGTCTCGATCTCCTGACCTTGTGATCCGCCCGCCTAGGCCTGGCAAAGTGCTGGGATTACAGGTATATGTCACCACACCTGGCCCCGTCTCTGGCTTTTCTTAGCATTAGACACCATTGACTATTTGCTCCTTCTGGAAACTATATGATCTGTTGTTGGCCGTCACTTCATCTGAGTGTTAGTTTGGATGTAGATTTAACCAAATTAATGTTGGCTTAACTGAGACACTCTTGCACTCTCTGGGACACAGTGAGGTGCCACTGCCTCATAGGCTGTCATTGCACCTTGGGTGCATTTCGCCCTGAGCATTTCTCTTTGTTTTGTAGCCCTTTGTCTTCTTGGCTAAAACATGAATTCCTTAATTAAGGCAAAAATTTGCTATCAGCACCAGGGACAGTACATAGCACAAACAAGTTCCCCTCTCTGTCAATGCTGAATGAACTGGTTGACAAAACTGTACAACAGCCATGGCATCGTGACAGTCGAGGTCGGCCCATCTTCCTTTATGCTTTAGCCACACACAAAAGTGTCTAGCTGAAAATTCACATGCAAAAACTTGGACACACACACACACACACACAAACACAGACACACATTTCCTAAAAACAGACAAAGGAATAAGCAGAGACAACAATGAAAGCTTCAGACTCACAGACTTTGGTGACAAATTTACAATCAAAATCAAACTTATTTGCAATGATAATGAGTATGGAGGGAAGTTGTGAAGGGCATCCTATAACATGTGCCAACACTTCATATACAATTATTTAATCATATGAATCATTCACTGAAGCCTCACAAAAGCCCTGTAAGAAATATACAGGTTGACCATCCCCAATCTGAAAATCCAGAATTTGGAATACTCCAGAATCCAAAACATTTTGAGCACCAATATGACAATTCAAGGAAATGCTCATTGGAGCATTTCAGATTTGGGATTTTCGGATTTGGGATGCTCAATCGATAAGTATAATACAAATATTCCAAAATCTGGAAAAAATCCCCAATCTGAAACACGTCTAGTCTCAAGCATTTTGGATAAGGGATACTCAACCTGAATTGCTTTCTCCATTTTAGATGTGTGGAAACTGAGACTTGGGGAGCTTAAGGGACTTGCTCAGTGTACCTCAATTTTTAGGTGATGGAAACAAGATTACAACTTAGATTTGTGTTTTTCACTAAAATAGTTTCCAGTAGGGATTACCCTTTACACATTCAACAGGTTTATACCACAACTAGGAAGTGAGATGAGATGGGAGACTTTGGGAATTGCCTATAAATTTCTGGGAAATAACAGACTTTTGACAAAAATATTTTTTTAAAAATAAAGTAAAATACAACCGACTAAATTATTGCCTCTTCAGCAGTGACTATTCTTAGGATTGACTTCACGATATAATAGTTAACCAGTGAATAATTTCCTCTATTTCAAGATTCTTGGCATAATAAGGAAAACCCCACATATCCTTCATTACAATCTTGTACAATCAGAAAAGAAAAAAGCTTCGGATTATCTCTCCTTTGACCTCCTTGCTAATCCGAAGATTACTTTCCACACAAGGGCTTAGGGTTAACTAATAATTAATTACATGTATATGACAACATGCCCATTGAAAAATGGGGAGATATGAGAGATACAATTTAATAATCACATTAATAATCAGAGTTTGGGGTTTCCTACAAAGATTTTCGTTTTAAAGGAGCATTGCTTTATTTTTTTTCTCTTTGAAACCATTGAAATGTTTTTGACCACAATAGAATGATACATTTTCTCATATTTTACCTTTAGGGATATCTAAAAAGCCAGTTATTTATAAGCTTACCACAGAGGACAATGTGAATGTTCTTTGTGATTGCTTTTATCCTGTTGTTAAAACTTTCTTTAAAGAGATCCCAATTATATACATTTTTCTGCAATAGGTGACCTTCCTGAGGAAGGTTCTTTTAATGCAAAAGCACGTACATCTTTATTTTGTCAAACTTTTTAGGTCTTACCAAGCACCAAGCACTGTACAAAGTACATCACACTTAATTATGACAATAATCCCAGGAGGCTAAGCACCACAATTTGACCCATTTAACAGAGGAGAAAACTGAGGCTTAAAGAGGTTAAATAGCTTACCCGTGATTACTCAGGAGGTGGGCAAGTAGAATTAGAAACCATGTCAGGCAGATTCTGGAGTCTGTAGGTTTAACCACCAAACTCTTGGGCCTTCCGAATTTTAAAGAGCTATCAAACTGACCCATTGCATGAGAAGTGCCTTTCCGTGGATTAAGTAAAAGCCTTAACCATCTAATTCTCCAGGCATTCAGCAACTGGCTGGAGGCACTAGTAGATAGAAGAAATCACCTGTGTTTAACAGAAAATGGCCAGAGTTTGCTGACATATTTAGCTAATCCACAGAGAGCTCGCTGATGAGGATTCTGCTTAATTAGTTATGGAATTTTTAAAAACGAGCAGATGTGCTATGGTGAAATGCATTTTACTTCCTGAACCCTAGGGGAAAGCATTGGGTAGGTTCTGAGGCTGTGTACTTACATATCTTGATTGAACATTCAGCTGCATGTTTTGCAAGACTCAGGTATCCTGGCCTGGTTCCAACATGGATAATTACATTCTGCTTCAGTTCTCCCACAGCTTCAGGCAGGTACAAGGTTAATCATAACTACAGCTAACAAGCGCCTACTACGCATCAGAACATACTGAGAAATTTCCATGCATCATCTCGAAGGCTTTCCACACTTCTGCAGAGTGAGTTTTATTTTATCCCCTTTAATGGGGAAACTGAGGCTCAGATTGAGGTTAAGTGACTTGCCTGAGGCTGCACAACAGTAAGCAGCAAAACAGAAATTCAGACTTTTCCCTTGTACAATCTTCATTTGGAAAAAAAAAAAAAAAAAATGCACTTGACCCAAGAAGTCAAAGGGTGCAATGAGGATATAATTTGTATTTCAAAGGATTAACATTACAAAGGATTAATTTAAACATTAATTCATAATTACAGTTAAAAAATCAATTTTAAAATTACAAAGGATTTAATTTTTTATTTCTTTGATGTCTAATGACTGAATATTTTGCAATATTTCTATCTTCTTTCAGGAATTATGTCTCACAATAAAAAATGAGTTTCCTTCCAACTCTTAGCCCTTCAGTTCCCTCCTCAGAGACCCAATGTAATATGTTCTTATGTATCATGCAATATATTCTATGCATCTACACCTGATTTTCTCTTTGAAGTTGTTGTAATAATTTGTTTGGCTGAAATGGACTCTACCTCTGTTCTGAAGCTTCCTATTTCGAATTTATAAGTGCACAGGGAGTAAAGCAGTGAAGGGTTTTGTATGAAAATCAAACAAAGAATAGGCTGTTCTACACATCTTTCAGGAAAAGTCGTCAAGAACTGCAAGTGGTATATTTTATAGGGTTGGGAGAAGTAGAGAATACCAGAATATCATGAAAAAATTATGTCTTCCTTTTAATATCCAGTACACAAATATACAGACCAGTTATTGTGCATATGAAGTATTTTCTGATTTTTGTTAACCTACCAATTTACACTGGCATTTTCCCTATATCTCTAGCATTTTCTAAAACGTTATTTATAATCACAGCATAGCGTTTCATTAAATGAATGTGCTATCATTTAATAAATATTAGCATTGTGTTACACTTAGGTTGTTTCTATTATTTCACTACTTTAAATAAATAATACTAAGTTAAGCATCCTTATCCATCTTTTTGCAAATATCTTAATACTTTGACAGGATAAATTATAGAGAGTGCATTCCATAAAATTTAAACTTATCTGCAATCCAAATATGTTATAAGAGTGCATATTTCTATGTGCCATGGATTGCTAAATAATTTTTAACACTGTGATAGGTCAAAATGCTATCTTGGATTTAATTTGTATCTCTTTAATATCTAACGAATGTGAATATTTTGCCAATTTTATATCTTCTTTCAGGAATTATATCTTTCCTCAGTTTTCTAGTGGGACATTTTTCTTATTGATTTATAAAACTTTATATTGAAACTATTTATCTATTATATTTGGAACACAGTTTATCTTTTGCATTTGCTTCCTCTATATGGTGAGTGTTTTGTCTTCCAATACTTTAAAATTTTTATGTGGTCCATCTAAAGTCTTTTTCTTTGCTTTCTTCTAATAATACCATGGTTATAAAGTCTCCCCAATTCTCAAGAATATATACATGTTTATTGATATTTTAATTCTTTGCATCGTTTTCTTTTTAACATTGAATTATTTCATTCATCTTGAATTAATAATGGGGTAGGGTATGAATGAGAAAACCTAACACCATTTTTTCCCCAAATGATTGACTAATTGCCTCAACAAAGCCCCAATAATTCATAATTTCCCAACTCATTTGAAATGCCACCTTTATCACGTGTTTTTTTTCACGTAGCTCTACTTATTTCTGATGTTGTATTCTCTCCTGTTAATCCATTTGTCTGTTCCTGAGCCAGAACCACACTGTTTTAATTACTACAGCTTTACTGTATATATATATAAAAATATTGACTATTACGATTCCATCCCCCATGGCTCTTCAAAATGCATTAGCTCTTTTCATTCATATACTGATCCAATAGAAACATTATAATTATTATGTCAAATTCAATTTTTAAAATCCTTTTGGGATCTGGATTGGAATTACACTTGATTTATACGTTCATTTGAGAAGAATTGATGTCTTTCGAACATTACGATTTTCCATCTCTCCAGTTACTAAAGTTTTAATTGAGTTGTCTACACATTATAGAACAATATTAAATATTAATTGTGTTAGGGGACGTCTTTGCCTTGCCTAACTTTAATGAGACTTGCAGTCTGGAGTTTATGGGGACAGGTACTAGAGTAAAAACGCTTGGGGGGGGGGGGCGGAGCAAGATGGCCGAATAGGAGCAGCTCCAGTCTCCAACTCCCAGCGCGAGCGACACAGAAGACCGGTGATTTCTGCATTTTCAACTGAGGTACTGGGTTCATCTCACTGGGGAGTGCCGGACGATCGGTGCTGGTCAGCTGCTGCAGCCCGACCAGCGAGAGCTGAAGCAGGGCGAGGCATTGCCTCACCTGGGAAGCGCAAGGGGGAAGGGAGTCCCTTTTCCTAGCCAGGGGAACTGAGACACACAACACCTGGAAAATCGGGTAACTCCCACCCCAATACTGCGCTTTAAGCAAACAGGCACACCAGGAGATCATATCCCACACCTGGCCGGGAGGGTCCCACACCCACGGAGCCTCCCTCATTGCTAGCGCAGCAGTCTGTGATCTACCGGCAAGGCAGCAGCGAGGCTGGGGGAGGGGCGCCCGCCATTGCTGAGGCTTAAGTAGGTAAACAAAGCTGCTGGGAAGCTCGAACTGGGTGGAGCTCGCAGCAGCTCAAGGAAACCTGCCTGTCTCTGTAGACTCCACCTCTGGGGACAGGGCACAGTAAACTAAACAAACGCAGCAGACACCTCTGCAGACGCAAACGACTCTGTCTGACAGCTTTGAAGAGAGCAGTGGATCTCCCAACACGGAGGTTGAGATCTGAGAAGGGACAGACTCCCTGCTCAAGTGGGTCCCTGACCCCTGAGTAGCCTAACTGGGAGACATCCCCCACTAGGGGCAGTCTGACACCCCACACCTCACAGGGAGGAGTACACCCCTGAGAGGAAGCTTCCAAAGCAAGAATCAGACAGGTACACTCGCTGTTCAGAAATATTCTATCTTCTGCAGCCTCTGCTGCTGATACCCAGGCAAACAGGGTCTGGAGTGGACCTCAAGCAATCTCCAACAGACCTACAGCTGAGGGTCCTGACTGTTAGAAGGAAAACTATCAAACAGGAAGGACACCTACACCAAAACCCCATCAGTACATCACCATCATCAAAGACCAGAGGCAGATAAAACCACAAAGATGGGGAAAAAGCAGGGCAGAAAAGCTGGAAATTCAAAAAATAAGAGCGCATCTCCCCCGGCAAAGGAGTGCAGCTCATCGCCAGCAACGGATCAAAGCTGGACGGAGAATGACTTTGACGAGATGAGAGAAGAAGGCTTCAGTCCATCCAATTTCTCAGAGCTAAAGGAGGAATTACGTACCCAGCGCAAAGAAACTAAAAATCTTGAAAAAAAAGTGGAAGAATTGATGGCTAGAGTAATTAATGCAGAGAAGGTCCTAAACGAAATGAAAGAGATGAAAACCATGACACGAGAAATACGTGACAAATGCACAAGCTTCAGTAACCGACTCGATCAACTGGAAGAAAGAGTATCAGCGATTGAGGATCAAATGAATGAAATGAAGCAAGAAGAGAAACCAAAAGAAAAAAGAAGAAAAAGAAATGAACAAAGCCTGCAAGAAGTATGGGATTATGTAAAAAGACCAAATCTACGTCTGATTGGGGTGCCTGAAAATGAGGGGGAAAATGGAACCAAGTTGGAAAACACTCTTCAGGATATCATCCAGGAGAACTTCCCCAACCTAGTAGGGCAGGCCAACATTCAAATCCAGGAAATACAGAGAACGCCACAAAGATACTCCTCGAGAAGAGCAACTCCAAGACACATAATTGCCAGATTCACCAAAGTTGAAATGAAGGAAAAAATCTTAAGGGCAGCCAGAGAGAAAGGTCGGGTTACCCACAAAGGGAAGCCCATCAGACTAACAGCAGATCTCTCAGCAGAAACTCTCCAAGCCAGAAGAGAGTGGGGGCCAATATTCAACATTCTTAAAGAAAAGAATTTTAAACCCAGAATTTCATATCCAGCCCAACTAAGTTTCATAAGTGAAGGAGAAATAAAATCCTTTACAGATAAGCAAATGCTTAGAGATTTTGTCACCACTAGGCCTGCCTTACAAGAGACCCTGAAGGAAGCACTAAACATGGAAAGGAACAACCGGTACCAGCCATTGCAAAAACATGCCAAAATGTAAAGACCATTGAGGCTAGGAAGAAACTGCATCAACTAACGAGCAAAATAACCAGTTAATATCATAATGGCAGGATCAAGTTCACACATAACAATATTAACCTTAAATGTAAATGGACTAAATGCTCCAATTAAAAGACACAGACTGGCAAACTGGATAAAGAATCAAGACCCATCAGTCTGCTGTATTCAGGAGACCCATCTCACACGCAGAGACATACATAGGCTCAAAATAAAGGGATGGAGGAAGATTTACCAAGCAAATGGAGAACAAAAAAAAGCAGGGGTTGCAATACTAGTCTCTGATAAAACAGACTTTAAACCATCAAAGATCAAAAGAGACAAAGAAGGCCATTACATAATGGTAAAGGGATCAATTCAACAGGAAGAGCTAACTATCCTAAATATATATGCACCCAATACAGGAGCACCCAGATTCATAAAGCAAGTCCTTAGAGACTTACAAAGAGACTTAGACTCCCATACAATAATAATGGGAGACTTCAACACTCCACTGTCAACATTAGACAGATCAACAAGACAGAAAGTTAACAAGGATATCCAGGAATTGAACTCATCTCTGCAGCAAGCAGACCTAATAGACATCTATAGAACTCTCCACCCCAAATCAACAGAATATACATTCTTCTCAGCACCACATCATACTTACTCCAAAATTGACCACGTAATTGGAAGTAAAGCACTCCTCAGCAAATGTACAAGAACAGAAATTATAACAAACTGTCTCTCAGACCACAGTGCAATCAAACTAGAACTCAGGACTAAGAAACTCAATCAAAACCGCTCAACTACATGGAAACTGAACAACCTGCTCCTGAATGACTACTGGGTACATAACGAAATGAAGGCAGAAATAAAGATGTTCTTTGAAACCAATGAGAACAAAGATACAACATACCAGAATCTCTGGGACACATTTAAAGCAGTGTGTAGAGGGAAATTTATAGCACTAAATGCCCACAAGAGAAAGCAGGAAAGATCTAAAATTGACATTCTAACATCGCAATTAAAAGAACTAGAGAAGCAAGAGCAAACACATTCGAAAGCTAGCAGAAGGCAAGAAATAACTAAGATCAGAGCAGAACTGAAGGAGATAGAGACACAAAAAACCCTCCAAAAAATCAATGAATCCAGGAGTTGGTTTTTTGAAAAGATCAACAAAATTGACAGACCACTAGCCAGACTAATAAAGAAGAAAAGAGAGAAGAATCAAATCGACGCAATTAAAAATGATAAAGGGGATATCACCAACGACCCCACAGAAATACAAACTACCATCAGAGAATACTATAAACACCTCTACGCAAATAAACTGGAAAATCTAGAAGAAATGGATAATTTCCTGGACACTTACACTCTTCCAAGACTAAACCAGGAAGAAGTTGAATCCCTGAATAGACCAATAGCAGGCTCTGAAATTGAGGCAACAATTAATAGCCTACCAACCAAAAAAAGTCCAGGACCAGATGGATTCACAGCTGAATTCTACCAGAGGTACAAGGAGGAGTTGGTACCATTCCTTCTGAAACTATTCCAATCAATAGAAAAAGAGGGAATCCTCCCTAACTCATTTTGTGAGGCCAATATCATCCTGATACCAAAGCCTGGCAAGGACACAACAAAAAAAGAGAATTTTAGACCAATATCCCTGATGAACATCGATGCAAAAATCCTCAATAAAATACTGGCAAACCGGATTCAGCAACACATCAAAAAGCTTATCCACCATGATCAAGTGGGCTTCATCCCTGGGATGCAAGGCTGGTTCAACATTCGCAAATCAATAAACATAATCCAGCATATAAACAGAACCAAAGACAAGAACCACATGATTATCTCAATTGATGCAGAAAAGGCTTTTGACAAAATTCAACAGCCCTTCATGCTAAAAACGCTCAATAAATTTGGTATTGATGGAATGTACCTCAAAATAATAAGGGCTATTTATGACAAACCCACAGCCAATATCATACTGAATGGGCAAAAACTGGAAAAATTCCCTTTGAAAACTGGCACAAGACAGGGATGCCCTCTCTCACCACTCCTATTCAACATAGTGTTGGAAGTTCTGGCTAGGGCAATCAGGCAAGAGAAAGAAATCAAGGGTATTCAGTTAGGAAAAGAAGAAGTCAAATTGTCCCTGTTTGCAGATGACATGATTGTATATTTAGAAAACCCCATTGTCTCAGCCCAAAATCTCCTTAAGCTGATAAGCAACTTCAGCAAAGTCTCAGGATACAAAATTAATGTGCAAAAATCACAAGCATTCTTATACACCAGTAACAGACAGAGAGCCAAATCAGGAATGAACTTCCATTCACAATTGCTTCAAAGAGAATCAAATACCTAGGAATCCAACTTACAAGGGATGTAAAGGACCTCTTCAAGGAGAACTACAAACCACTGCTCAGTGAAATAAAAGAGGACACAAACAAATGGAAGAACATACCATGCTCATGGATAGGAAGAATCAATATCGTGAAAATGGCCATACTGCCCAAGGTAATTTATAGATTCAATGCCATCCCCATCAAGCTACCAATGAGTTTCTTCACAGAATTGGAAAAAACTGCTTTAAAGTTCATATGGAACCAAAAAAGAGCCCGCATCTCCAAGACAATCCTAAGTCAAAAGAACAAAGCTGGAGGCATCACGCTACCTGACTTCAAACTATACTACAAGGCTACAGTAACCAAAACAGCATGGTAGTGGTACCAAAACAGAGATATAGACCAATGGAACAGAACAGAGTCCTCAGAAATAATACCACACATCTACAGCCATTTGATCTTTGACAAACCTGAGAGAAACAAGAAATGGGGAAAGGATTCCCTATTTAATAAATGGTGCTGGGAAAATTGGCCAGCCATAAGTAGAAAGCTGAAACTGGATCCTTTCCTTACTCCTTATACGAAAATTAATTCAAGATGGATTAGAGACTTAAATGTTAGACCTAATACCATAAAAATCCTAGAGGAAAACCTAGGTAGTACCATTCAGGACATAGGCATGGGCAAAGACTTCATGTCTAAAACACCAAAAGCAACAGCAGCAAAAGTCAAAATTGACAAATGGGATCTCATTAAACTAAAGAGCTTCTGCACAGCAAAAGACACTACCATCAGAGTGAACAGGCAACCTACAGAATGGGAGAAAATTTTTGCAATCTACTCATCTGACAAAGGGCTAATATCTAGAACCTACAAAGAACTCAAACAAATTTACAAGAAAAAAACAACCCCATCAAAAAGTGGGCAAAGGATATGAACAGACATTTCTCAAAAGAAGACATTCATACAGCCAACAGACACATGAAAAAATGCTCATCATCACTGGCCATCAGAGAAATGCAAATCAAAACCACAATGAGATACCATCTCACACCAGTTAGAATGGCAATCATTAAAAAGTCAGGAAACAACAGGTGCTGGAGAGGATGTGGAGAAATAGGAACACTTTTACACTGTTGGTGGGATTGTAAACTAGTTCAACCATTATGGAAAACAGTATGGCGATTCCTCAAGGATCTAGAACTAGATGTACCATATGACCCAGCCATCCCATTACTGGGTATATACCCAAAGGATTATAAATTATGCTGCTATAAAGACACATGCACACGTATGTTTATTGCAGCACTATTCACAATAGCAAAGACTTGGAATCAACCCAAATGTCCATCAGTGACGGATTGGATTAAGAAAATGTGGCACATATACACCATGGAATACTATGCAGCCATAAAAAAGGATGAGTTTGAGTCCTTTGTAGGGACTTGGATGCAGCTGGAATCCATCATTCTTAGCAAACTATCACAAGAACAGAAAACCAAACACCGCATGTTCTCACTCATAGGTGGGAACTGAACAATGAGATCACTCGGACTCAGGAAGGGGAACATCACACACCGGGGCCTATCATGGGGAGGGGGGAGGGGGGAGGGATTGCATTGGGAGTTATACCTGATGTAAATGACGAGTTGATGGGTGCAGCACAGCAACATGGCACAAGTATACATATGTAACAAACCTGCACGTTATGCACATGTACCCTACAACTTAAAGTATAATAATAATAAATAAATTAAAAAAAAAAAAAAGACAAATAAGCTAGATGTAAAAAAAAAAAAAAAAAAAAAAAAAAAAAAACAACAACAACCAAAAAAAACGCTTGAATTTGTATCTTAGCTTCACTACTCAGTCCCTTGGGTCTTTGGGTGGGTACTTCTCTGCCTAATTCCCTCAAGTGATAATAAGGTTAATAATAAGGCTATAAAGTTAATAGTAATAGCTCCTTGATGATATTCTGTGGTATTTAAATGAGATAATACATGTAAAAGCTCATATAGCTATGTCTACCACAAGGCTCTCAATAAATGTTAGCTACTGGTATTATTTCATCCTTCAATATGCTAGCGCCTATGGGGTTGAGATGGATATTCTGTTTCACATTAAAGATGCAGCCTTCCTACTTTCTTAAGATTATTATTTTTTTCCTTAATGAGTAATAGATGTAGAATTTACTAAGTGCTTTTTCAGAATGTGTTGAGATGATAATTTTTTCTTTTGACCTATTTCTGCACTGAATTATAACTGGATTAGATGCAGTGATATTGATCTTGATGGGATTTGGCAGCTTTTATTTTTTCTTTTTTCCTTTTTAAAATATATATATATTTTTTAAAGGAACAGAAAACCAAACACCGCATGTTCTCACTCATAAGTAGGAGTTAACAATGAGAACACATGGACACAGGAAGGGGAACGTTTTTTCCTTTTTTGAAGCAGGGTCCCACTGTCGCCCAGGCTGGAGTGCAGGGACGTGATCACAGCTCACTGCAGCCTCAACCTCTCAGGTTCAAGCGATCCTCTACCTCAGCCTCCCAAGTAGCTGGGACCACAGGCCCATGCCATCATGCCTGGCTAATTATTTTTATTATTTTTAATGTTTTAGTAATTTTTTGTTTTCGTAGAGATTTGGTCTCACTATGTTGCCCAGGCCGGTCTTGAACTCCTGGGCTCAAATGATGTGCTGGCCTTGGTCTCCCAGAGTGCTGGGGTTCCAGGCGTGAGCTACCACGCCCGTCCATGCTTTTCTTGCAATACATTGTGCTCTGGTAGATTGAACTCGACACTTTGGTCAATTTCTCCCACTGTCAGGTGGGAGTAGCTACACTTCCTGCCAGCATTCTGGCTTGGTGCCTCACCACGTTCTTCTCTGTTCCCTACGTCACCGACCCTGGGGGCTCCCTGGTTCAAAATCTCCAAGACATAATCTTCCCTCTGCTGTCCTAATAGGTGTAGGGCAGCTGCCTGGCTGTAGGCAGGGGAAGTCTCTGTGAATGTAGCTCCTCCTTCTAGAGACCTCTAACATTGATTGTGCCTTTTCCCAAACCTCTCACCACCACTGGGGTCCCTGGTGCCTCCAGTTCCTGAGCTTTTGGAAGGTTCTGTGTCAAGAACTCACTTTCTCTTCCTTAGTGACACCTCCTCTCCCACAGCCACTTGAGTTTCAGCCTTCTCCTCTTTTCTAAGTCCAATGCCTCTCACAAATCAGCCTCAGGGCCGGGTGCGGTGACTCACGCCTGCAATCCCAGCCACTTTGGGAGTCCAAGGTGGGAGGATCACTTGAGGCCAGATGTTCAAGACCAGCCTGGGCAACATGGCGAGACTCCATCTCTTAAAAAAAAAAAAAGACTTGGAGGCTGCCGTGAGCCATGATCGTGCCACTACACTCCAGCCTGGGAGACAGAATGAGACCATGTCTCAAAAAGAATAGATATATCAATAAAAACAAATTAGCCTCCCTTCTTCCAAAAACATGCCTATATTTGTTGTCTGCCACCAATGCTTCACCATTTCTCTTTGACATTTTGATATTTATATTTTGTATTCACTTATTATCAATCTAGTGCTAATCAGAGAGGGAGTGGAAGTAAAAGCTGGATTTGATTTACTGTGTTATGTACAATTTCCAACTATGAATTGGTCCCTTTTTCTTTTTTTTTTTTTCTTCTGGTTTGTTTGTTTGTTTTTGTTTTTGAGACAGAGTCTCTCTCTGTTGCCCAGGCTGGAGTGCAATGGCATGATCTCAGCCCACTACAACTCCAGCTCCTGAGTTCAAGCTATTCTCCTGCCTCAGACTTCCAAGTAGCTCAGACTACAGGCACCTGCCACCACACCCGGCTGATTTTTGTATTTTTAGTAGAGACAGGGTTTCGCCATGTTGGCCAGGCTGGTCTCGAACTTCTGACCTCAGGTGATCCACCCGCCTCAGCCTCCCAAAGTGCTGGGATTACAGGCACCTTTTTCAATATTGAATGGTTCACTTTGTCTCATTTAATATATTTGTCCTAGGATTCTACTTTCTGTGGAATTAATATCCTATCTCTAGCTTTCTTTAGCATTACATTTTCGTGATGTATCTTTACCTCTCCATTTTCGTATAAAATGTTCCTGCCTCTGTGTTCTGGGGTGGTCTTGTGAACACAAATGCTCTTATTGTTGTCATTTTGAAAATCGTAGGCCGGGCGCGGTGGCTCAAGCCTGTAATCCCAGCACTTTGGGAGGCCAAGACGGGCGGATCACAAGGTCAGGAGATCGAGACCAGCCTGGCTAAATACGGTGAAACCCCGTCTCTACTAAAAAATACAAAAAACTAGCCGGGTGAGGTGGCGGGCGCCTGTAGTCCCAGCTACTCGGGAGGCTGAGGCAGGAGAATGGCATAGACCCGGGAGGCGGAGCTTGCAGTGAGCTGAGATGCGGCCACTGCACTCCAGCCTGGGCGACAGAGCGAGACTCCGTCTCAAAAAAAAAAAAAGAAAAAGAAAATTGTGGTGTTTGGCCTATTTCCAACAATTTTTAATATTAATACAATCCGTCTTTTATACTTCTTCAACTTGCCCTAAAATGTTTGCTTGCTTTTTTTTTTTTTTTTTTTTGGCTTTCCTATCTTTTGTTATATCCAAACAATTTTCTTTTCTTTTCAATTTTCCACTATTTTGGAAGGTATGTATCCTGTTTATAATAGTTCATTTTGCAGTTTTCTAATAGAGTAAATGAGTAGGCAGTATCTCTTAGTAAAGAGACTTGTGTAGTTTTTCTCTGTCCCTTCTCCTTTTCTTCCTATATTGCCAACTCTTCTGTCTTTGTTAATGTGGATTTGATGCATCAAATTATTAATTTTTATATTTTTTAAGAGAGAAAGGGTCTTACTATGTTGCCCAGGCTGGACTCAAAATCCTGGGCTCAAGCAATCCTCCCGCCTCAGCCTTCCAAGTAGCTAGGACTACAGGTGCACTCCGCCATGCCTGTCTGTATCTTTTTTAAAAGTATAATGTTGACATTAGAAGCTACATGTATTATTTATTTGGGGTTAGTGTTTGTTTAACCCCATCACTGTCCTTTCAGATACAACTTTTCCATTCTTGAGCTTTTCCACACCATCACTCGGGATGTTGTTTTTCTTTTCAAGGGATTTTTTTGAAGAGCAGGATCTAATGCTTTTCAGGATTTTGCATGCCATAAAACACTTTTCTTTTGCCTTCACAAGCATGTTAGCTCAATAATAATTATTATTAGGAGTTACACATTTTTTTCTGCAAAACTCTTTAGATGATAATACGTGTTTTTCTAGCATTTAATGCTGCTAAAAGGCCTTTGACTGGCTTAAATTTGTAGAAAAACTGTTTTGTTTGCTTTATCTGCCCTGGGTGCCTGTAATACTTGTAGAACTTTGGAATTTTACCTATAATTTAAAATGTTTGTCCTGGTGTATTATGTATTATAGACGATAGATGGATGGGTGGGTGGATGGACGGGTGGGTGGATGGATGGATGGATGATGGATATTCAGCCTCACGGATGTGGGTTTTATTTCATTCGGACTAGGCTAACCTTTTAATATACCCACATAGCCATCTTATATCTCTGGGAATGTCTCTTTAATGAAATCTTTCGCTATAGCTCTGTGCAATTTGTTTTGGGTTTCTTCTTCAATAACACCAGCAAACTACAAGTTGCCTATAACCACTCTGTCTTCCATCCCACTTTCTCTCTCATCAGCTCAATCTTGTGAATTTTATTTTAGAAGCCTAAGATCAGGTTCCAGTTTGTTCTGATGTTTATTTTTGACATCACTAATCCTGTTCTTTACTGCTGTCAGTATAGTCGTATTTTTAAATTCTTTTTGGTACTAGCTTACTTCATCCATACCTTGTTTTTTTCTGATCTGTGTTTTCATGTCGTCTTGCTGTCTTTTCTTTTCTCTTTCTTTCTTTTGTTTTCCTTCTTTTCTCTTCTTTCTTTTTTTATTTTGTTAATTGAGACAGGGCCTTGCTTGGTTGCCCAGGCACTGGAGTGCAATGGCGCAATCTCGGCTCACTGCAGCCTTGACCTCCTGGGCTCAAGTGATCCTACCACCTCAACCCCATCAAGTAGCTGAGACTACAGGTGTATACCACAATGCCTGGCTAATTTTTGAATTTTTTTTGTAGGAACATGGTTTCACCATGTTGCCCAGGCTGGTCTCAAACTCCTGAGCTCAAGCAATCCAGTCACCTAGCCCTCCCAAAGTTCTGGGATTACAGGCGTGTGCCACCGTGCTACCCTTGTCTTTTTGCTTAAGCCTGTGCTCACCTCTTGTCCTTCTGCTCAAATGTCCCCCAGGGTTTCTCTGATCACTTAATTTCCTCATTACGCTTGTTCTCTTTCTTTTCCTTTATCACACGTTGTAATTATTTTTTTTATTAAGACTGCTGGCAAAGAGTGGGTGCTCAGTAAATACTTGCTGAGTGAGTATATGTTCAGATTACTCTGGTTTGGATTCCCTTTGGCCACACCAATATTGTTTTGAGCTAGAGGTTCCCAAACTTTAGTCATTGAAGGATCAACTTTTTACCATATTCAAGGACATAGACTATTATTTACTTAATATTTATGTTTAGATCAATTTACATTTTCTACCTTCACTATGTATTTAAGCTTCATCCTAAACAATGAAGTCAGTTAAGTAAAAGTGATGTCCTGGTTCCAATTTTCTAAAATATATTAAAATAAAAATGTAACTGTAAAAAATGTAAATTTCATCCATGAATCACTTGTGCGCCACAAATGATAAGTAAACACACTTTGGGAAATTCTTTCTGAAGATCTCAGGCTGCTGCATTTCCTCCAGGAGCTCATATCTTCTTGATTTAGGCTTTGATTCCTTCCCATCTTATTCATTTAACAAGCAAAATATTTGGTAGGTATGATTCATTCTCTTTTGCCTGCCTAAGATGGCATGGCACAGTGACAAGGACTGAAGATACCACAGCCAGCAAGCAAGACACTGTGCCTTCCTGATGGGGTTCACAGACTAACTAGGGGGGAGGCAATAAACAGGTATGCAAGATAATTGCAGATTGTGCTTAGAGTGATGAGGAAATAAGCCAAATAAGCCACTTCAGAGAGTGGCACAGTGCCTTCCTGATGGGGTCCACAGTCTAACCTGGGGAGGGGGGAACGCAATAGATAAACAGAGAGGCAAGGTAATTACAGATTGTGCTTAGAGTGATGAGGAAATAAGCCACTTCAGAGAGTGACATTTGAAAGTGGTGACATTCTAACTGAGACCTGAGCGTGAGAAGGATTGAGCCACAGGAAGAGCCAGGGTAAAGTGATCCAGGCAGAAAGAACAGCACAGCCCTAGAGACAGAAAGGGAAATGACTGGGGGATTCAAGAGTGTCTGCTAGTTCATCTTGCTGGGTTTTGCAAATGTCTTCCAGAACGGACGTGCAGAGCTGGACCATTCTACACAAAAGCCTAGAAAAGAACTCACATGTATATAGTTTAGGCAGGCCTTGAACCTGCAGGAGTATTAGTGACCCAACAACTACACGTGTGGTTTTAGGCACATCTGAGACATGAATTATGTGTAGGCAGCTGACTTCCCAGTGCATGGCCCTTGCTCCCTCCATGACGAGAAAGCCAGCTCCTGCTCACCCATTGCAATAATGGAGCTTAATGTATCCTGATACAACGACAACATTCGGGAGTCAGAATGGAAAACATTCCTATCATTGGTTAATTTCTTCCAGGGAGGCAACAGGTGTTGGCTCCAACCACTGCAATTGGATCACCTCCCACTACCCACTAGGGGGCGCTGCTATGCTGCAAGAAGTGGGGCTGGCTTGCGGAACTCATCCCTGCAAAACCATTAATACCCCCGGGGGACTCTGAAGTGTGAGGTTGTAAAGCTTGGTGTTAACAAACAAAATAAACTCACTGACTCATGCAGTTGTTGGCTGGGGAGTTTGCCTGGGAAGCATTCAGATCTGGTGGGAAAGGATGAGGGTGCAGATGGTGGAGGGTGGGGACTACGTGGACAATTCAGGCAGGAAACTGGGAGGTGGGGGAGGTTTCAGAGCAGGGAAGCTGGCATCAGGAAACGGCTGGGTTGACCTGCTCCATCCTCAGCCTAGTGCTGGGCAGAATAGAAAATGTTATGTGCTTGGTAGCAGGATATTGAGGGCATTACATTCTAATGGTTTCTATATTGTCTGTGGAATGGGATGCAAGGTCACCTACTGACAGTGGCAAGAAAGGGCAGGGTTTGGTCATTTGCAGAGAATGGGAATGGTCTGAAATAGTCATGCAGAGTGAGAGAGCCAGTTGTCCAGAGACACATGGCACAATTGTGCTGTGTACTAAAGGCCCCTGAATTAGTCTGTTCTCATGCTACTAATAAAGACATACCCAGGGTAATCTGTAAAGGAAAGAGGTTTAATAGACTCACAGTTCAGCATGGCTGAGGAGGCCTCACAATCATGGTGAAAGGTGAAGGAAGAACACAAGCACATCTTACATGGCAACAGGCAAGAGAGAGAGCATGTGCAGGAGAATTCCCCTTTATAAAACCATCAGATCTCATGAGACTTATTCACTACCATGAGAACAGCATGGGAAAGACCCACCCTCGTGATTTAATTACCTCCCACCGGGTCCTTCCCAGGACACATAGGAATTACGGGAGCTACAATTCGATATTTGGGTGAGGACACAGCCAAACCATATCAGCCCCCTTTGTGTTGGCAATCAGGTGTCTGGAGTGGAACCAACCTGTGATTTCAGGTGTTCTCCAGCAGTGCTCTGCCCTGCTGAGTATAGAGAGAGGGCAGTCAGGTGCTCCTGGCTCCCAGTGTTGCCTCAGGAAGCTTCTTGTACAGGTTCCTGGCCCTTTTTGAGGGTCTCCTGCAGGTACTCAGGGATGATCCATCATTCACTCTGGAGGTGGTGGCTTCAAAATTTCTATATGGGGGAAGGGGTAGGAGTGGCCCCATCAGAGGAAGGATAGAAAGCTCGTCTGGGAGTTGCCATGCATGCTGTTTCATGGCATGCATTCACTCTGATTGACTGACGGAGACTAGAGGGGGATAAAGATCCCTTTGGCCTCCACTTGGCACCATCACTGTCCCCATGTGCCATTTTGTTTCCTGGATGCTAATGTCACTGGGGAACATCTCACGAGAGCAAGCTGCCTCAGGCTGGAAGCTACTAAGTAGAGCCTAGCTAGAGATAGGCACTGAGTTGCTCCCCACAGCTCTGACCATGAGTGAAGAGAGCTGTGGTGTGTCCTGAGCTGGCTGGGACAGACGTCGGAAGGGAGTGAGTGAGGAGAGATCACCAATTGAATTTGGTTATAGATTAGACATGGGTGTTGCTGGGACAACTGGTGAATAGTGGGGCCATTAATTGAGACATCAGAAATGGTAAGTTGAGGAGAAATAACTGAAGTGTGTATGGAGAAAGAATGGTCAGTGGGAGGCAGGGGTGGGGAGGAAGAAAGAATGTGTTCTCAAAGGAAGAAAAACAAGTTTCTACAAGCAGGGAGTGGGCAAGTGCTTCAGAGGCCACAGAAAAGTGAAACAAGACCAAGATTCGAGGTGGAGTTAGCATTTAGGGTTGTGTTCGGAGAGTACTGCTTCAGAGGGTGATGGGGTGGGAGGAGACGGAGCAAGAGGATGAATGTGAGGTGAGGAAGTGAAGCCATGGAGCTTTATTTCAAGAACTCTGGCTGGGAAGAAAAGGAGATATACAGGACTGTCGCAGGAGCAGGTGAAGGGATAAATGGCTAGCTTTTTGAAAATGAAAAAGACTTGAACCAAAGGGGGAAATCAAGTAGAGAAAGAGGAACTCACTGATAGATGGTCACGGTGCATTACATTTTATATGGGACTCTCGCAGCTTAGACCTCACAACAACCAGGTGAAGTCGGCATTACCATGATCCACACATTGCAGGTGAAGAAACTAACATGAAAGTCACATGGCCAGGAAAAGGAAAAGCTGGGACTCCAATCCAGGCTTTCTGAATTCAAGTCATCCGCAATTTTTCACCCAACATCAATTAGCCGATTCCGATTAAGGCAATAAACATTCATTGGCTATATCCTTTGTACCAGTATTGCCGGGGCTGCCTTAAGACCTTGCAATTCAATGGATGGCCCAGGGAGCAGAAAGTCAACCTCACCGTGGAGCCTGCTAGAAGTGCATACTCTTAGCACTCCCTCCCTAGACCTACTGAATCAGAATCTGCATTTCAAGAAGAACCCCACACGCGATTCAAATGCACATTAAAGTGTGAGAGGCACAGGCTTATGGGGTCCACTTCCAGAGAGAAGGGAGGGCAGGGAGAGAAGTTAAGCCCAGACCACAGAAGAAGAGATATCCTGGGAGTTACCTCCAGATAGTGTCCCATGGTCAGCTGCAGATGGGGCTGAAGAAATTGAAGTCCAGTTGCCTGGAAACTTATCAGAGCTGTACACGCAGCAGCAAAAACATTCCTTCAACACCCACAATCACCGTTCCTCCTTTCCAAGCGAGCTTCTTGAGAAAGGAGCTATACATTTTCACCTTCCATATCCTTCCTTCCCACCCACACCTCAGCCACTCCAGACATGTTTCCTCCCCCTCACTCCACAGTAAAGGCTTTCTTCATCCTAAATAATATCAATGGAGACTTTTAAAAATAGCTTTTCATTAGCTAGTTTTTTTTAAAATGACAAAAAATACATGTGCATGGCAAAGACAAAAATAAATCCAAATGCAAAAAGCTAAAGGTGAAAATAAAGTCCCATTCTACACTACAGCCCAGCCCAGATTCCCCAAGGTTATTTTCCAAAGATAATAACTGTTAAATGTATTGTGTATCCTTTTAGAAGAGGTCTATGCATATAGGCACTAGCACGCATGTGTATATTTTGTACGTAAATAGGGACATATTAAACTTACTGTTCTGCAACCTGCTTTTTTTCACTTAATATTATGTTGACTCCTTTTGGTGTCAGTATTTGTAGATCCACCTCATTTCTTGACAGCCAAATCATAATCTGTCATATGGCCTCACTGTTGTTCTGATAGACATGTTGTTTCTGGTCTTTTTTTTATTACAATGTTGCAGTAGCTAAGTTAATGCTAGCTGTTATAACAAGCAAACCCCTAGGAAAATTTTATTTCCTGCTTAGACAATAGTCCAAGGGTGTTGTTTTCTAGTTGTAGGTGTTCTCCCATATCCTTTCTACCTTTTAGACCTGCCCTCTGGGAACAACCTAGGCAGGTGTCCTTGGGAGATGCCTTCCCATCTCTACTTCAAATGCTGCAATGAACAGCTGGCACATGAGTCTTTACGCACTTGTGCAAATACATTTCCAGGAGTGGAATTGCTGGGTTAAAGAGTATGTGCATTTTACATTTTGATAGATAATATATAATTGTCTTCCTAAAGACTGCATCAGTGTATATGGCTACCAAAATTAGGAGAGTGTTAATTCTTCACATTCTTGGTGTCATAATTGTTACAATTTAAAAAAACAATTTTTTCCAGCCTTACAGGTGACTAATATTGTCTCATCATGATTTTAGTTTGTGTTTCCTTAATTTTAGAGATTTATCTTTTCATATGTTTATTTTCTATTCATAGCTCTTTATTAACTCTTTTCTCATGCCTATGATCCTTTCTTCTACTGGCTGGTTCTTCTTTACTTATTGATTTGCAATGTGTCTGTAAAAATATATAAAACATAAAAAGATATGAAAAATAGATATGAAATCAGCTCTTTGTGTTTATAGTGTAGGTGCTGCAGATATTTTTCCAATTAGTCATTTTCTTTTTATTTGTGATATTTTTCTATTCCAGGGACTTACATTTTTTTGAGAGTCTAACTTTTCCATCTTTTCCTTCATGATTTTTGTCTCATGCCTAGAAAGGCTGTCCTCGTGCCAAGATTCATTTTTATATTCTCACGTTTTCTTCTTGTGTGAGAGTCACACTTGAATCTAGATTCTGCAAACTGGCTGTGTTGCTTTGCTGATTTACTTTAGTTCTCTGTGTCCTAGTTTCCTTAGCACAAAAACTGGAATAGCGTGAGTTCCTACTTTGTAGGGTTATTGTGAAGATCAAGTGAGATGATTTAGAGTTTAGAACAGCGTGTGGCCCACAGTCACTGTGCAATAAGTGTCAGCTATTGTCTTATGTCCAAAGCACCAATGACCACGTGTATGTCTGATGACTGCTGTGTACCCATTTTTTATGGTTAGCAAGTGACAAGACTCAGGTCTCTTTGATTCCAAATCCTATCCTCATACCCAGCCATTAAAGTAGCTGGTAGCTGAAAGTGGGGATCATGACTGTCACATCTCTGTATTGGCAATGCTTCATCCTGTGTTTGGCATGCGTAGTGTATTCATTCCTGAGGCAAGTGTTTACTGGGCACCTACTATATACCAGGGATACAAAGATAAGCGAGGTGCAATCTCTTTGCTCAGTGGTCCTCTATGTGGACATACCATGTAAGAAGGATCCCTTTGTAGTCTCCACTTGTCACACAGCAGGACTAGGGATAAATTCCACAATACACAAGGGATGGATAAAGGAATAGGCTTTACTGGGGACATTTGCAAGCCATGGGTCACAACAGAAGAGGGGGAAGGACAACATTACCCTCTCTTCTCACCATCTCATTGAGGGGACTGCTGGGACCTGGACCCAATGTGGTATATGCCCCAAGGATGAAGGAACTCTGCCCCTTCAGCTTTATCAACTTCCCTCTTGTAGTGCAGGGATTAGAGCAGCCTTGTCAGTTGGGGAATAATCAAACAACTGGCTGACTGGATTTAGATACCAGCTATTTACAGGAGTTATCTGGGACAGCCAGCTGCCCAGCACCTGAATGCCTGAGGACCTATGAGAAACTGGGTTCAAGGACAACCTCTCCTGCCAGAGGAAGAAAGTTACCACTTCTTATAGAGAGCCAAGTTTAGGTGCAGCCCCTCACACTAGGAAAAGGGGACCCTGCCGCCTCCTGTCGCAGTTGGTCCACAAAGCTGTTAACTCTGAGGAAAGAGACTGCACCTCACTTATCTCTGTATCCCCAGCATATAGTAGGTGCTCAATAAACACTTATCTCATGAATGAATCCATGATTGCATACCAGCAGAGGACTAGACACTGTCGATATAGAGATGCCACAGTCATGATCCCTGCCTTCAGGGACACTGAACTCTAGAGGGATGATAGACTCAGATAATGTATCAAAAATGGGTTATGTCTGTAGTGGGTACCATGGAATCACAAAAGTGATTTCTCCGGGAAGGGAGAAATAATAAGGGCATGGTCAGGGAAGGCTTTATGGTGGAGGTGACAATGAGCTGAGAGATGAAGTTTTGCCAGGCAGGTTAAGGAGGGCTTCATGCAAAGGGTACAACATGTCAAAGTTCCCTTAGCATGAAAGATACAGTTTTTGGAGGAGTACAGACTGGCTTCAAATAATCTAGTCTAGCCAGAGCCCAGGAGGGGCGATGGGCAGGATCAGGAAGAGCCACAGAAATCCTGGTGAAGTCTCTATCTTGTGAGCAATGAGAATGGTCGCTGGAGTTTGAGCTGAGACTTAGTGACCTGCTCCAGGGTCACATAAGCGTAAGGATTTGGGGCTGTGGACTTGGAAGGAAATGGTCCCACAGTGTGAGAGGGAGCTCATGACTACGCTCAACTAGACGAGGATAAACAGCCACAGGTGCTGCGCCTGCCACATGGCTCAGTGTATGGGGCTTTAGCAGGTTTGGTTTGAAGAACCGGTTTCCTGCAATAAGGCCTTTTCCCTCCTCTTCCGCTCTTAATTATCTCTCCGGAGACTGCAATGATTTTCAAGGAGCTTGGTTGCCCAGTTAGAAGCTAATAAATCACCACAGGCCTCCAGGCAGCCGGGTCTTCCAGAACACATATAAAGAGTGTACAAATTTAGCAGAAAATGAAACCTTCCAGAGAATCCTATCAGTAATAATCAGTGGTGTGCCAGCTCTGTAAGTTTCCAATGATGGCCGGACATCAGGCAGGTTCCCACGTGCTCACACGTGCAAGGGATGTTGCTTAGGTGGACAGTGGGTTCTAAGGGAGCTGTCTTATGTTCCACTGGGTAACCTAGTGTGGGTTAAAAATATAATTTCCAGAAAGCCTCAGGATGACAAGAGAGTACTTGGGTGGGTTTTTTTTTTTCTTTTTCTTTAGCAAGGGGCTACAGGAAGTCTGTGATGTTTCCCTTAGGGTGAAAGAGTACAGACTTTTATAGCATAGAAAGAGTGACACATCTTCATCAGTACAAACAGTATTATTCTGCCTCATTGTTCCGAGATTAAAGCCTTGTCTTTATTATTTTTTCCCTTCTGCAAGTATTTTCTGAACCCTTACTAAGTGCCAGCCTTTGTCCAGGCATAGAGAATACAGCAGTAAATAATACAGACAACAATCTTCACTCTCAAAATTTACCATCTACCGTGGGATGGGATGGGTGTGGCCAGGGACAGTAAACACGCGAATCAACATCAAATATATTAGGTAGTAATGAGTGTGCCCATGTTACTTATGAGAATACCTTTTGTTGAGGTTGTATGCCCCAAGCTTCTCTGATCATAAGAATCATGGGGGGAGCTTGTTTAAAATGCATATTCTTGAACTGCACCCCAAACCCACTGAAATTGGAATGTACTGAAGAGGGACCTGGGAATTTTTTCTCCAAGATGCACTCAGTTAATTCTCATGAGCAACTGTATTAAGGGACACGTGGCTAAAGGAAGGTGCAGTCTGCCACAGTGGTTCTTAGCACTGGTGGCCCACTGGCATCATCTGGAGAGCTTCAAAATTGCAAGTACCAGCCGGGTGCGGTGGTTTATGCCTGTAATCCCAGCACTTTGGGAGGCTGAGGTGAGCGGATCACGAGGTAAAGAGATCGAGACCATCCTGGCCAACATGGTGAAACCCATCTCTACTAAAAATACAAAAAATTAGCTGGGCGTGGTGGTGCATGCCTGTAATCCCGGCTACTCAGGAAGCTGTAACAGGAAGATCGCTTGAACCTGGGAGGTGGAGGTGGCAGTGAACCAAGATTGTGCCACTGCACTCCAGCCTGGCGACAGAACGAGACTCCCTCTCAATAAATAAATAAATAAAATTGCAGGTACCTGGGCCTCATGCCCAGAGTTTTTTATTTAATTAGTCTGATGTGGGACCCAGACATTTATACTGCTCCAAAACCCCCTCAAGTGGTCCTGGCATGCAGCTTAACTTCACCACCCCCTCCCCAGCAGCCACAGGGCAGAGCCTTGGGCTAGGGACAGTGTACGTGTGGCAAAACAGAAATGGCGTGAGATGTTCGCTTAAATCTCATTCTACCTTCCTACATTTGGAAAGTTTGGTGAAGTAGAGCTTGGACTCCTCCTCAGTCGTGAGCCAGAGCCCCTGTGGGCACAATGAAATCTTAAAAACAACAGAAAAGTTCCCTGCAGAACTAGCTGCCCGAGGCCAGAATGCTAAAGAAGGGCTGAACTTTATAAAACAGCACTGACAACTTCTGAGGACTCAAGGGCCACTTCTCAATGGGCCCCACCTCTGACACTGGATCTTTGATCCATTTATGGAGCACCTATGGTATGCTAGGTGTGATGTGAGGCAGGTAAAAATGAACAAGAGACGTGCAAGTTGCTGAGGATCTGTTGGCATAAATGGATGCGTAACTAACAATTCCCACACAAGGGGATGAGGGTGCTAGTAGGCGGTTATACAAAGTGCCATGAGGTTACAAAGAAGGGTTTACAGAGGGCGTGTGTGACTTTTCGTTTGTACTTGGAAATATGAGTAGGCATTCACCAGGGCAAGAGAGACAAGTAAGATGGACCAGAGTCTTAAAAAATAAAAATAAAACACTTGGCAAGTGCAAAACACACATGAAAGGGCAGGTTCCTATCTAGGGAGAGGATTTTATGTTCAGCATGGCATGAACATCGGGCTACCAAGGAAGGAGCAAGAGATTAATTCTAGAAAGGTAGACAAGGGCCTCAAATGCCAAGCCAAGGAATACGGACCTTATTCAAAAGAATCATTGATGCCTGACTTAATTGGATTTGCTCCAGAAAGCTTAGAATCCATGATTGGATTCCCTGGTGGACATGAAATGAGTTGAAAAGGGAAAAAAGAATAGGAACATGGAGGGCAGAGAGAAATCTGTGGTCTGTGGAAGAGTTGACAAGGGCCCGCGGCTGTGTTCGTGGACTAAGGGAGGAGGCTGGAGACTTCAGAAGGTTGGGGAGGTAAACTTATAAGAATGAAAGACATTCCATTTGAGGAAGAGAAAAGAATGATTCTGAAGTTTTCCTCCTTTCATAATGATATTTGCAAAGCAGGCAAAAGGGAGAAACAAATCTGGGGAGGAAAATGTTAATTGTTGAAGTGAGGTATCCAGTCCATAGGCAGGCATTCCAGTTAAGAACATAGGAAAGCTTTCAGTCGGAGCTGCAGTTACAGATTTGTGTGTCAGCATCTCTTAGGTGATGGTTAAAGGCTGGGGAAGGAATGAGGTCATCCAGGAGGATCACATAGAATGACAGAAGTGGGCCTGGGTGCAGTGGCTCCCCCCTGTAATCCCAGCACTTTGGGAGGCTGAAGTGGATGGGTTGCTTGAGCCCAAGAGTTCGAGACCAGCCTGGGCAACATGGCGAAACTTTGTCTCTACTGAAAATACAAAAAAAAAATAGGCACCTGTGGTCTTAGCTACCTGGGGAGCTGAGGCGAGAGGATTGCTTGAGCCTGGGAGGTCAAGGCTGCAGTGAGCTGAGATTGTGCCACTGTACTGCAGCCTGGGAGACAGAGCAAGACCCTGCCTCAAACAAACAAACAAACAAACACAAACCAGCATGAGAGAAGTGGAATGCAGGCCAGTGAGAAGTTCCGGAATGGTTTGGGGAGAGTTAGGAATTTGTAAAGGGGATGAGGGCTTCAATGCATAAATGGATTAGATAGGTTGCTGACTCCATTTAAATTTCAAAGATATTGATAAAGACCTTACTTGTGCCATGGAGTGTGGTAGACTCTGGAGATACAGCTGCAATTAAGATACACCCTGCCCTGCCCTCATGGAATTTATACTCAAGTGGTGAGTATAGCTTCTACAGAACATAAGTGTCTTAGTCCATTTTCTGTTGCTCATAACAGATTACCTGAAACTGGATGATTTATAAAGAAAATGAATTTATTTCTTACAGTTATCGAGGTTAAGAAGTTCAAGGTCAAGGGGCTCCATCTGGTGAGGACCTTCTTGCTGGTGGGGGCTCTCTGTAGAGTCCCGAGGCAGCACAGGGCATTAAATGGCAAGGGGATTGAGTGTGCTCACTTGCTAGCTCAGATCTCTCATCCTTTTCTTATAAAGACACCAGTTCCACTCCCATGATAAACCACTAATTCATTAACACATTAATCCTTTAATTCATTAATCCATGAATAGATGAATCCATTCGTGAAGGCAGAGCCCTCATGACCCAATCACCACTTAAAGTCCCCACCTCCCAATAGTACCATGTTGAGGATTAAATTTCAACATGAGTTTTGGAGGGGACAAATATTCAAACCATCGCAAGAGGCCAGACTATAAAAGGTTAAAATTCTTGGATTGCAAGCGACAAAAACCAACTCTAACTAACTTAAGATAGTAGAAACTTACTGGAAAGATGTGTAGTAATTCAGAGAATCCAGAAGAAAGGGGAAGAGTCAGGTCTCGGAAAGGGCAAGAACCTACATAGCTGCAGGGATTTGGCAACAGAAACTAATGAGGAATTCTTCCAGGGTTTTATATCTGATTGGAATTTCAATCTTTATGACACCTTTTTAGTCTTTGTAACACAATTGGTTCCCA
Source organism: Macaca fascicularis (assembly GCF_037993035.2). NCBI lineage: Eukaryota > Metazoa > Chordata > Mammalia > Primates > Cercopithecidae > Macaca > Macaca fascicularis. The sequence goes on from NC_088394.1 coordinate 21,937,873, forward strand.
ATAGCCTAACTTTGGACATGCACCCCCACCCTTGGCCCACCAAGATTTTGTCCAAAGCAGGAGTGGTAGTCCTCAAGGAAAAATCTGGGGCTGTTACCAGATGTAGGGAAAATAGTTCCTAAGCAAGTTAAAATAACAGATGGGAGGAAAGTCCAAACAATGAGCATTAGATTATTCTTTCAGTAACTTTTGCAGAGCTACATAGAAAACAAAGGAGGCAAAAGCTTAAAAGGGTTGCAGGGTGAGAGAAAAGTTCAGCTGTTTGCTAGCAGCTGGAAACAAGTAAGCAAAATTTAAATAGTGACATAAAGAAGAAAGATGAGCCCCAAGGCAAAGTCTAATTATGCCTTCCTCCAATGTGCACAGGGCATGGGAAGGTATACACAGTACCTTTGCACATTATCATCACACAGAACTCCAACACTCTATTCCAATGACACAAGGAGAAATAAATATTCAAGGATGTTTTTTGGTGGGATAGAGAAAATTTGAAGTACCCAGGAGCCCTCTGACTTGCGGCATGACTACAGCGTGTTTGCAGCCTGATTTTTGTATCTTCTTTAGTATTTGCCATTTGGTTTTGCAACTGATAACACCAATTAGAAATTAGAAGGGTAGGCTGAGTGCGGTGGCTCATGCCTGTAATCCTAGCACTTTGAGAGGCCAAGGTGTGTGGATCACCTGAGGTCGGGAGTTCGAGACCAGCCTGACCAACATGGTGAAACCCTGTCTCTACTAAATACAAAATAGTAGCTGGGTGTGGTGGCACATGCCTGTAATCACAGCTACTTGCGAGGCTGAGACAGGAGAATTGCTTGAACCCGGGAGGCAGAGGTTGCAGTGAGCTGAGATTGTGCCATTGCACTCCAACCTGGGCAACAAGAGCAAACCTCCGTCTCAAAAAAAAAAAAAAAAAGGAAATTAAAGAAAAAAAGAAATTAGAAGGGTGGAGCTTCACTTTAGTGCACAGATGGGGGAATAATGTGGTACTTTGGAGATCACTGGATTTGGTCAGCATTTTCCAAACTGGTAACAAAAAGAGATGTTAATTGGTGCTTCACAGCTCTATAGTCAAGTAAGCTTAGAAAATCTGTCCTCAATTCCTTTCTTGGATATTCTTTAGCGTATTGAAGGATATTGCAAAGGAATCTGTTTAGTGGCAAGTCAAGTCAATTTCCTTGTGCTGGGAAAGACCTTTATTTCAATAGCCCCTGTAGAGTTTGGGAAGTCTTTAAACACAGTTTAAATGCACTGTTATCCTTATGTAATTTCATCTATTCCTGTCATACAGGCCAACACCTAATTACCATATATGCCACAGTCACGATATAATATGTCCTGATTTCTAAGAAAATCCAGCCAAAGAGTTCTATTCAAGTGCCCTTGTGATTGTTTGCACATAATGCAAACTATCTACTCAATACTACTTTATTAAAATTAGTTCTACTCAAGTTTTAAAAAATTGTTTTTAATTGTTCTACTCAATACTAATAAATACTATTTTTAAAAATTGTCCTACTTAATACTAATAAGTACTATTTCAATCGACCAAAAAGGGTCCACATAGACTTTGGGCCTGGAAGCAAGAGATCAGTTGTATCAGCCTAGCAATGAATTAGAAGGTTCAAGGCGCTAATGGGTGCGTTTGCAGGAAAGGCAGAAGGGGAAGGGATCTAAGCACAGGTGGATGGGTGAGCCCTCGGGTACCTTGTTCTCTGAGACTAGCAGGAGGGACTGAGGATGGTTGCACATAAGGATCAGCTTTAAGCTGGAGGAGAGGCAGGTTGAAGGAGTTGAGGTGTTAGGTTGAAGGCTTATGGCTTTCTAGTGTCAGGAGACTAGCTGCATGTTAAGGATGGATGACAGGATTCAGGCTGGGAGTGTATGATGAGAATTGGAAACACTTACTATGAAAAATGATGGAAAGGCTCTGATAAGACAAATATAAGATCACTGAGGAGTATCGAAGATTCAATGGAAGCTAGAATCCATGAACATAGTAAGGATCTACTTGTAAGTGCCAGCAATTTTCTCCACTGCTGTTTGGCAACCCAGGGACAGACCTGGAAAGGAGAAAAGGCTGGAAGGATGCATTATTAGAGACTGGAGAGAGCAATTAGAATGGGAAAATGGATGAGGATGAAGATGATGCTATTGAAATGATTGTTCATTGGGTCCAGAGAAGGTATGGAATAAAGTGAAATCAAGAGAATCCCAGATGAATTTGAAAATGGGTATAAGAAGTTTGAGACTGGAAAAGGTAGAAAGGGACGAGGTTGTAATCTGTAGTTTCCTGTGGCTGCCATAACAAATTACTGCAAACTGGGTGGCTTAAAACAACAGAAATGCATTATTTCACAGTTCTAGAGGATAGAAGTCTGAGACCAAATTGTTCGCAGGGTTGGTTCCTTCTGACTGCTCTGAGAAGAATCTGCCCTGTGCCTCTCTCCTAGCTTCCAGTGGCTGATCGTGGCAGTCCTAGGTGTTCATGGCTTGTAGATATCTGACTTCACACTCTGCCTTCGTCTTCAGGTCACCGTATTTAATGTGTGACTCTTCCTCCCTTCTCTTACAAGGACACTCGTCACTGTGCTTATGGCCCACTCTAATCCAGGATGATCTCATCTGCAAGTCCTTAATTACATCTACAAAGACCTTTTTGCCAAATAAGGTCACATTCAAAGGTTCTGGGTGGGCTGGGCATGGTGACTCACACCCGTAATCCCAGCACTTTGGGAAGCCAAGGCAGGCAGATCTCTTGAGCCTAGGAGTTCAAGACCAGCCTAGGCAACATGGTGAAACCCTGTCTCTACAAAAAATACAAAAATTAGCCAAGAGTAGTGGCGAGTGCCTGTAGTCCCAGCTACCTGGGATTTGTCAGGTGGGAGGATCACCTAAGCCAGGGGAGATTGAGGCTGCAGTGAGCCCTGATGGCGCCACTGTACTCCAGCCTGGGTGACAGCGTGAGACTCTGTCACACACACACACACACACAAAACCCAAAACAGAACAAAGGTTCTGGGTGGACATATCTTTTGGAGGGTCACCATTCAAACCTCTACATAGTCTTAGAGTGAAATTTCTGAATTAACCACTTCAGAGTTAAGCAAATTTCAATGACATGACCCAAGGTATGGCCAAGAAAAAGAGTTGGTGAAGGGAAGAGAAAATGGAAATACTTGGAGTAGCAAAGGTCAAAGAACTGTGAGGCCAGGGTATTGGGTGGAGAGAGTGATAGGAGCCGGGAAGCAGAAAGCTAAAAACTGGGAGTTGATATTCCAAAGGATGCGAGAATGAATGTTCTGGGGGTTGGTAAATCATAGTGTTAGTGATGCAGGGCAGGCGAGCCTCGGGGAGTTCTTGGCTTTGCCCAGAAAGAATTCAAGGGCAAGCCAGTGTTGTTAGATAAGCAACTTTTATTGAAGCAGCAGTGTACAGCAGAAGCAGAGGCACTGTTCCTTGCAGAGAAGGGCTACCCTACAGGGGTAGTATATAGGCAGAGTATCCAGAGTAGCAGCTCGGAGGCAGTTCTGCAGTCATATTTATACCCACTTTTAATTACTTGCAAATTAAGGGGCAGATTAGGCAGAAATCTACCACCCTAGGAAAAGGGTGGTAACTTCCAGGTCATCAGGTTGTTGCCATAGAAAGGGATGATCACTTCCAGGTGTTGCCATGGCAGTGGTAAGCTGACAGGGCACACTGGTGGGCGTGTCTTGTGGAAAGCTGCTTCCGCCCCGCCCTGTTTTAGCTAGTCCTCAATTTGGTCCTGTATCCAAGCCCTGCCTCTGGAGTCTAGACCAGCCTCCTATCACATTAGGCTTGGGAAAGGTGTTTCTCAACTCTGCCTTCCCATTAGAATGATCTGAGGAACTTTATATAAGCATATCTCCTCCCTCAATATTTTGAATCAGTTGTTCTAGGACAGAGCCCAGACATGTTTGAAAGACAGAGGAAGGAAAGAAAAAGAAAGAAAGAAAGAAAGAAAGAAAGAAAGAAAGAAAGAAAGAAAGAAAGAAAGAAAGAAAGAAAGAAAGAAAGAAAGAAAGAAAGAAAGAAAGAGAGAGAGAGAGAGAGAGAGGGAGGGAGGGAGGGAGGGAGGGAGGGAAGGAAGGAAGGAAGGGGAAGGAAGGAAGGAAAAGGAAGGAAGGAAGAGAAAGAGAGAAAGAAAGAGAGAAAGAGAAAGAGAGAGAGAGAGGAAGGAATGAAGGAAGGAAAGAAAAGGAAGGAAAAAGGAAGGAAAGGAAAGAAAGGAAAAGAACTTCTCAGGTAGTTCTAAATGCACGTAAGGGTCAACAGTGCCTTCATCAAGAAGTAGCGGTTGGGAACCAGGGATGCTCCCCTCCATCAAGGTCTGAATGAGATGCTCCCGGGAAAGAGACTTCAGTGCTTTTTCCCAAATCCCTTAAGGTCTCCAGCACAGCCAGGAAATTAAAAAACAAGGGAAAGAGAGGTTACATAGCCTGGCTCCTGACTGAGATCCCAACCAGCCTGGAGTTCTTGGCTTGTTCAAGCCTACACAAAGGATGTGTTTCAACCGTTTTTCAGCAGAAGAAGACGTCAGAACTCATATCTAAAACAGTTGCTATTCCTGCAAGACAAGACTTTTTCCCCAAAAAAAGATTTTCTTAATATATTTGGAGAAATATCTTTTGCCAGAACAATATTCAGTGGCTTACTTTGTAATTTTTGAATATGTAATAAATGCATTAAAATTTTCAAGCAGTTTTAAAGGTTATAAAATAAAAAGTAATTCTTATCCAGGTGCAGTGGCTTGTGCCTATGGTCCCAACACTTTGAGAAACCAAGGCAGGAGGATCACTTGAAGCTTGGAGTTTGAGACCAGCCAGGGCAACATAGTGAGACCCTATCTCTACAAAAAAAAAAAAATAGTAAGCCAGGCATGGTGGTTTACACCTGTAATTTCAACTGCTCAGGAGGCTGAGGAAGGAGAATCACTTGAGCCCAGGAGTTCAAGACCAGCCTGGGCAACACAGTGAGACCCCATCTCTACAAAAAATTGTTAAAAATCAGCCAGGAGTGGTAGCATGAGCCTGTAGACCCGGCTTCTTGAGGTGAGAGGATCATGGAGCCCCGGAGTTCGAGGCTTCAGTGAGCCATGATTGTAACTCTGCATTGCACCTTGGGAGATAGAGTGAGACCTTGTCCCTTGAAAAAAAAAAAAAAAGAAAGAAAAGTAATTCTCATTTATCCCTCATCTTCTAATTCTGCAGTCACCTTGAGTTTCCTCCCTAGAAGCAACTGCTCTTATTGGTTCCTTATGTATCCTTCCTAAGATGTACAAGCTGTATCTTGCCTATTTTCATTTAACACCGTATGTTGGAACTCATTTCATATTAATGCATACAGATCTACCTAACCCTATTAATTGGCTATTCCACAATTTATTTAGCTCACAATGATGGATGTTTAGATTGTTTCCAGTCTTGAAGCAAACAGGTTAAACATTAAATAAGAAAAAAAGCCTGTGATCCCAGCACTTTGGGAGGTTGAGGTGGGAGGATTGCTTGAGCCCAGGTGTTCGAGACTAGCCTGGCAACATAGTGAGACCCTGCTCTACAAAAAAATAGAAAAACTTAGCCAGGCATGGTGGCGCACACCTGTAGTACCAGCTACTTGGCAGGCTGAGATGGGAAGATAGCCTGATCCCAGGAGTTGGAGGCTGCAGTGAGCTGTGACTGTACCACTGCACTCCAGCCTGGGCAACAGAGTGAGACCCTGTCTCAAAAGAAAAGAAAAGAAAAGAAAAGCAACAAGATTTAAAGTGAGTCCCTCACCAGGTGAGAGCTTTGAACGGAACAGAGGCGAGGAGGGGGATGCAACAGGTCCCTGGGTGGAAAGGCTGATGTAGCTGGGCCTGAGGCCTGGCCCCACGCAAACCTATTTGATGATGTGTTTCTTCTGCCCACACAGGAGCCTGATGCCCAGGACCCTGGAGAGCCAGATTACGCTCGAGAAGACGCCCAGCTACTTCGTCACTCAAGAGGCTCCCCGGCGCATCTTCAACATGTCCCGAGACACCAAGCTGATTGTGGTCGTGCGGAACCCTGTGACCCGCGCCATCTCTGATTACACCCAGACACTCTCCAAGAAGCCCGACATCCCGACCTTTGAGGGCCTCTCCTTCCGCAACCGCACCCTGGGCCTGGTGGACGTGTCGTGGAACGCCATCCGCATCGGCATGTACGTGCTGCACCTGGAGAGCTGGCTGCAGTACTTCCCGCTAGCTCAGATTCACTTCGTCAGTGGCGAGCGACTCATCACTGACCCGGCCGGCGAGATGGGGCGAGTCCAGGACTTCCTGGGCATTAAGAGATTCATCACGGACAAGCACTTCTATTTCAACAAGACCAAAGGATTCCCTTGCTTGAAAAAAACAGAATCGAGCCTCCTGCCTCGATGCCTGGGCAAATCAAAAGGGAGAACTCATGTACAGATTGACCCTGAAGTGATAGACCAGCTCCGGGAATTTTATAGACCTTACAATATCAAATTTTATGAAACTGTTGGGCAGGACTTCAGATGGGAATAAGCCCACGAGAGGAAAGGGCTCGCAAGGGCTCTTCTGCTTATCTCTTCCATGAGATTTGCTCCCAGACCCTCTGATCTTCTCCCTCCAACACACCTCAGCTCCAGCCCCCTTTCCCACCTTGAGCTGCATCATCTTGGAACCAGGAAGCCCAGGTAAAGCCGAGAGAACAGAAAGTCCCTGCCACTATCTCTCATCAGTCTGTTCAAGCAAAGTTGATCTGCTCCTGGCATGTCCAGTAAATTCCAGAATCATTCTCCTTTCTGCCCATAAGGGTCCTTGAGGAATTGCTTTAAGAAGAGTGAATGTTCCAGTGATGATAGATACTATAAGCGATGATGGTTCTGTTGCTGTGGGCACAGCGGTCAGTCTCTGTCATTGTCCACGCAGGAGTGGCCTTGTTAAATCCAAGTGGCACGTATCTTCCCTCTGAGCTTCGTTTCTTCAAGATGCTCTGGGTGGTGGGATGGGAGACCATCCTTAGCCTTCCTCAGACCTTAGCAATTCATTGAGAAATTGCAAAGCTGAAAGCACCTCCGGCCGCTCCTGGGAGACAGACCCTTTGGTGATGAAATAAACCAGTGACTTCAGAGCCTGTGGTCTCAACTGTGCTTGAAAAACACCGTCTCTGAAAACCACTTTGTGATTCTCCCTGCTCCCTGTGGACAAAAGCACATAATTCTGCTGTTACGGGTACTCTGCTCATTCGAGCTTTCATGTTCAGCATGCAATGGAATCATGCTTGTCCATGTGAAATAAATATGGCTCTCTCATGTCCTTAATGCTGGGTTTTTCTCTGTAAGCTGGGTCTGCAGCACAGTTCATTAATTCAACTTCTCCCAGTGCTAGAAGGTAGCTGGTGCTGGGGGTGGTCTGGGGGTCAGGGAGGAGGGCAAGGACTACCTGGGGCAGAGGCAAGGTGGTGGAGATGAGGAAGGAAGTTCTTGGTGGCAGAAGCTGAGGCAGAAAGATCATGTGAGACCTATGGGGACACCCTCTATCTGAAACACAAGTCTGTGTTCATTCTCTGCTTAGAAATTTTAGATCAGAAGTGCCACACTGAAGGTCCAAAGGTTGATGGGACATCAGATATCCTTTTGCTTGGCCAGGATGATATTTTGAAATAACTGTCAACAGTTAGAAACTGGGAGCATTCGTATGTAAAAATTATGGATTTCCAGCTTCCTATTAAAAAAAGAGAGAGAGAAACTTGACTACACTAAGCCCACCTCGCATCATGGCAACAATTGGCCACTGCCTTTGGATGGAACCTGCACTCCCCAGTTTTACAACTCCCATGTAGGCACCCTCCCTTGCTGGTTTGTCATTTGCCAGGCTCCTGTAGGCATTTGAGTTCCCAGCCCTGGCTTGAATGTGTCTTATAACCTCTAGTAAAGCCCAAATCCTCCAGCATGGCACCCAAGACGACCCCAACTTACAGTTTCTCCTTCATCCTCTGCTCCAAACTTGCAGAACGATGTGCCTTTTGTTGCATTTTTCAAGCCTCCATTACCTATTCCCATGCCATTTCCTTCACCTGGAATGCTTTCTTCCCTGACACATCTCCAGCTAATGGAAACCCATGCTCCCTTCACTCAAGTGTCGTTTGCTTGATATTTCTGAAGCCTTCTCCAGCTAAACTATCTGCTCACTCTTCTGTTCACTGGGGAGCTTGTACATGACTCAATGGCAGCTTTTATCATACTAGATTATAATTATTTGTGTAAATGTGTAAATGTCTGCCTCCACCATAGACGATGAACTCCTCAAGAGTCAAGACTATATCTTGTTAAGATGTAGTAGGAACATAGCAGATGTCTGATGGTTGAATGTGTGAGAGGTGGATGGATGTTGGAGGTCTGGGGTTGTGGATAAGGGTGTCCCAAGGAACTGCATTTCTGGGGGATGCTTCCCAGATAGCTCCATGTATCCATAGGAAGCAAGGAAGGATTGCTGAACATCTGGGGACCGCGTGGACTTTGTGTCCTCTGTCAGGCACAGTAGAAGCTCCTTGAAGATCAGTTTTGACTTATAAGGGTGGAAGACACTAAAGTGTAATGCAACAATTCTGCATCTTGGTCCATCTTCCTTTCCCAAGCGTCTTACAGGGAATCAGATGACTGGATCCGTGGCATCAAGAAATCAATTCTGCAGGTCTGCCTCTGTGCTTCCCCTGTGGATCTGGAGAAGTGACAGGGTGCAAGCCATTCCTGCTTGGAAGTTGGGGCCCTGAGCCTCTGGTGATCAGAAAAAGGGCAGATTATATATGGGCATTAATTAATTGCCCTTATACACTTCCCATCCAAAAGCATTTGGTGTTCTGTAACTCTGGGCCTTATAGGGGCCAAAGCCATATCCAATGGGAGACGGAAGTGCATTGAGACACAAAGGAATCGCCTAAGAAGGAGTCAATGCAATTTGCTTGTTTATTCTGAAGAGATCAGTCAGAATTGATGAAAATTTTGAATTTTGTGCGCATAAATGCAGCTTTATTCCTTTGCATGACAAGCACTCTCAGACTGCCCGGACTAAGTAAATTTCAAGTATTAATGAATAGGTATGAGTCTCTCGTAATTATCATCTCAATCATTGTATGCAAATGAAAGATGCTTAAAAATCCTAGTTTAAATGAGTAAAATCTGGAGTACATGAATCTGCTCAGCAAACTCTGATTTTTTAATCCAGTGCAAATGGACCCTTTTACCCAGGCTGCCCCAGGGCAAACTTGTGCAAGTTCCAAATTAGTATGCTTTAAATAGATGAAGTTTGAATGTTCAATCTGAACTAGAAAGGCTCCTCAGGGTGTGTGTGTGTGTCTGCGTGTGTGTGTGTTTGGTTAGGTTGTTGAAACAGAGACACAAAATGGCGGTGTCTTAAAAGGCTGAAATGTATTTCTCTCTTACTAACAGCCCAGAGTGGACGGCAGTTCCATGACACCAGAGACTGGAGACCCATGCATCCTACTATGTCTGCATTCCACCCAGCAGGAAGAGGGTGTAGAAATAAATGAAGACTATCCAAAAGAGAGCAAGCAGAGGTCATCGATTCAGAGCTTGCTCTAGCAAGGAGTCTTGCATTTGGCAGAAACTCACAGGCTGGCAGAACAGTGGGAAAGGTTCATATTGGAAAAGAGAGAAGGCTTCAGGGGTGCCTGATTGTAGGTAGTTAGCATAGGAAAGCTGGAAGCGAGCTCATTAGAAGTGGGTCATTTGGCTGGGTGCAGCGGGTCACATCTGTAATCTCGGCACTTTGGGAGGCTGAGGCTGGCAGATCCCTTGAGCCTAGGAGTGCGAGACCAGCCTGGGCAACATGGTGAAAACCTGTCCCTATGAAAAAAAAAAAATAGCTAGGATTGTGCCATGTCCTGTAATCCCAGCTACTTGGGAGGCTGAGGCAGGATGATCATCTGAGCCCAAGGAGGTCGAGGCTGCAGTGAACTGTGATTACACGACTGCACTGTAGCCTGGATATCTAAAACAAAAACAAAAATCAAAACAAACAAACAATCAAAACAAACAAAACAAAAACGGGCATCTTATGTGATTGATTCAGAGGTTTATGTGACTCTCTGTCTGGTCCTGAGTTGGAAGCAGGGACAAAAAATGGAGGAGCTGGCAGTTATTGAACAAGTCTTTCTCATTCTGGGCCGGTTGCTGCAGGGATTGTGGTCTGGCTTCCCAAGCGGGTTGCTAAAGAGGTTGTGGATCAGAGTTCTATTGCCGTTGTTCGTTGGTACATTCAATCTCTTAGGAGCAAAAAGGGGCACAGGAAGAACATGCCTTTTCCATTTGAGGTTGCAACATCATTTCTACTCACAGCATCTTCATATTGTGAATGGTGCCTCCTGTGGTTGTGCAAAGGTAGTGGTACCACTTTGACTTACACCCTCTTGGGTAGAACATAGTTATTTGGTCACACTTAGATGTGAGGGAAGCTGGGAAATGTAATCTTTAATTTGGGTGTCACTATACTGAGCTAAAACTAGGATATTCTATGAAAGAAGGGGAGAACAGATATTGAGGGATATCTAGCTGTCTTGGCCACAGAACCATATCAGTGTAGCAAAGCCTCCAGGTGTCTCTGATTCTCTCTGTGGCTTTGTGTCAATATGTGAGTATGCTTCTCCACACATATTGGAATGTGTCTGTACTTGTTTCAGTCCCTGCTTTCTTTCCCCTGCCTCTGTCTAAGGACAATATGGTATAGAAGCAAGCACAATTTGCTCAGACCCAGTAGGTCTGAGTTTGAATCCCACCTCTGTCATTCCTTAGCTACATGACCTTGGGGAAATTATTTAACTTCTTTGAGCCAATTGTATCATAAGTAAATTGGGACATAAATTTGTACCCATGATAAGGAGTTTTTGTTGTGAAGATTAAGTGAGAAAACACTTGCCTCACACGTAGTAGGCAGTCCATTCATATCCCCTTTATTCCTGGCAGTGGAATCCACTACCGCTCCAATATTTCTGTTGGCTGAGATCAGCTGCAGCTCTAACAGAACTACAGAATTGCTCATAGCAATTTCCTTTTTCCTATGAATGGGTGAATTAAATCACTTTCACAACCCAGAATCAAGTGGCTCAGTCTAAACGCTGGGCTCCAGATTCTCTGGCCAAATAAACCCAGTCCCTGTGCCCCCTAGGGTAAGGTGCTCTCTCTCACTCTGATTTTCCCAGTTCAGACCCAGTTTATACCTGTTGTCCTGGCATAATTATCAACATTGCCTCTTTCACTCTCAACCATGCCCCACTTGGGATGGTAAATCTCTAGGTGTCCTTATTGTCCCCAAACTCTGACACCAACTTGTTCCTCCTAAAGGGCTAATCCTCAAGATTTCATGGCCATCTCTTTCTTATCATCCAGTTCTAAGCTCAAATATCCACTCAAAACTTGCCCTTTGTCTTCCCCAGTCACTCTCAATCTTGTAATTCTTAAAAGTCTATTATAGCACTTATCACTATCTGACATTATATATTAGTTTACTTGTTTGATATCTGTCTCTTCTAGAGGTCTAGGAGCTACATGAGAGTGGGAACTGTGCTCATATTTTTCAGCATAGTGCCTGACATATGTAAGTACTTAATAATTATCTGAGTACATGAATGAACTTCTGGGGCTCTCTAACCTGAATGTTAGCCCTTTTGATCATTGCTTAACCACAAGAATAGACCCTGTTCCTCGGCTCTGTCTTCTGCCTGAAATCACTCAGGTCTCTTGGGATCTTTATTGCCATCATTAGCCTTTGTGAGGTTAGAAAAAGGCACTCTTCATTGGCAGATAAGTGGGAAAAGGTGTGTCTTTGGGGTGGACACAGCGTTTTGAGTATACAGCATGGTGAATGGAGTACAGATTGGATATCACGCCCCACACTGCCCCCCAACCCCCAGCTGGCATCTTTTTGTAAGGCACAAACTGCAGTCTTGCATGGCAGCCCTGTCTGCAGTTCCTCCCCATTCACTGGGATTCCATGTCCCTGAATGATCTGGAAATTAGCAATGAGATACTTCTGCCTTTGGACATCCAAGACTCTTTCTATTTGTCTAGCTCTGCCTTTCAGGAGCTTCTCCAACTCTGCTGGTATTGTGATCCTTAGTGATTCCTCATACTCCACATTCAGTCCTTTTGGTATGCACATGTGTGTCTCTCCATGGATGCATACTTATATGTGGATTTGTGTCTTCTTGTGTGTATGTGTCTCTTTATTACAGCCTCATAAACACTTATTAACACTCAAAACTATTCAACAAAAATTTACTGAATGTGTGCAAAAGGGAAGTGCAAATGTAATGACAGCTAACATTTATTCAGTGCTTTTTGTATGCCAACAATTGTGCTTTCCATATCTTATAATAACTCTGTAAGGCAAGTACCATTTCCTTTTTGTTAATAGTTTATTATTATTATTATTATTTTTTTTTTTGAGACGGAGTCTGGCTCTGTTGCCCAGGCTGGAATGCAGTGGCGCGATCTCGGCTCACTGCAAGCTCTGCCTCCCAGGTTCACGCCATTCTCCTGCCTCAGCCTCCCAAGTAGCTGGGACCACAGGCGCCTGCCACCAGGCCAGCTAATTTTTTTGTATTTTTAGTAGAGACGGGGTTTCACCATATTAGCCAGGATGGTCTCAATCTCCTGACTTTGTGATCTACCTGTCTCAGTCTCCCAAAGTGCTGGGATTATAGGCATGAGCCACCTCGCCCGGCCAAGGCAAGTACTATTTCAAAGCGTAGTCAAAAGTGAAACTATTCGGTGTGGTGGTTAAGACCACGGATGCCTAAGTTCTAACCCTAGCTTACTACTCTCTTACTCTGAGACCTTAAACAAGTTATTTTAGGTTCCTGTGCCAGTTTCCTCATCTATAAAATAGGGGGATTAAGAATTGTACCAATATCATAGTGGCTTCATGAGGATTCAACAAATTTAATTCATATGAAGTGTTTGGAATCACACTCAAACGTGATAGCTGATATTGATGCTCTCCTCACTTTGAGATAAGAAAAGTAAGGCTTAAAAAAAGTAAAGAAAATGTCTAAAGTTCTCACATCTGGTAGAGCCAGGAGTCAAATCAGGCTCTAGTCTCAAGGCCACACCCTTGATTGCCAGAGTATGAGCACTGCCCTGGAGCAAGTCACACAGGAGACACATGAGACAGTGAGCAAAGTGCAATAATTAGAGCAATGCAAGAATTTACGGTCATATAAACGAGGAGAACAACCACAGAATCAGCAAGAACTTCATGAAGAAGGCCATGGAACACCTTCCCACTCTTCTCCCACTTATGATAAATCTCTCAACCTCTTAGATGAAGTTCAGCTTGTTACCCACACAATGGATAGGTTTTGTAGCTTGGCCGGTGACAGCCCAATGACCACAACCAAGAGGGGTTTAACAAGGGGGTTTTTATTACTCGCAACAAGTAAGAGGAACACCAGGGATAGCTTCCAAAGCAGTGCCTCCTCGAGCTGGGGCTGGGTCAGGTTTTATAAGCATAGGGTAATGAGGTGCAATCTGATTGGATCTTGAAATGAGGTGATGTCAGGAGGCCTGATCTGACTGGGTCCTGCCATGAGGTGACAGCAGAGCCTGATCTGATTGGATTCTGGATCCTGCCGTGTGATATCTGCTTCTCCATTCAGTCCCCGCTCCTTGGTCTGGGCACTTACATTTCCCCAGAAGTTGCAAGCTTGGTTCATGTAAGCATGCTTAGGTTACATGAGCTGAGGGTTTGTGGCAGCTGAGAAACAACTCACAACTTTGTTACATAAAAGTTGAACCAAATCGTTCATTGGACAAGCTTGCCCCAGAGGGACAATGAGGTTACATTTTTTCCTTAAACTTGATGAAGAACCTACTAGATGAATTTTTTAAAATGAGTAATTGATGGGATTTAATTCACTTAACCTTGAACACTTAGGTGTACTAGCCGGGCTCCAGAGATGCGCAGTCATATTGGCCTTCCTTCCTGCACCCCCATGGAGCCCCCAAACTAATGAGAATTAGAGTCATATAAACAAGTAATTACTATATAATGTAATAAGTGGAATCTATGTGATGAAGGGCACAGAGAAGAGAGTGGAGACTTTCCTGGTGAAAATCGGGACAGGAGGAGGTGACAGCGGAGTCCCGCCTTAAAGAATGAGAGCAATTTTCATCTTTTGGAAGAGTGTTACATGCCAGTCTGAAAAGCATCTGGAGGCGTGATTGTTTTAGGTGGGGGAAATCGGGACCAAGAATTCAGGCCACTGGGCTAAATTCTGGTCACAAGATTTGACCCCGGACCCATCTACACCATATCCCAGTCCAGGGAGTATACTCAGCTTTCCCATAGATTCAAGGTGGATCTCACACCTACCTACCTGTACTAGGGGCAGAAATACAAACCCACCTTTCCAAGGATAAGATGGGCTGCTGGTCTCCTTCCTGTTTAGTCCCCTTCCTAGGTAGACATACGCAGTCTCCTCACCCTCTCACACCACCTCCCAGTGTTCAGCTCCAGAGATCTGAAAAACCAATTTAGGCCAATAAATAGTTGTCTCAGTGGGGCTCCTCACATTGTGACAATGAACTTTGCCTTTGGTTTGCTGGTAAATACTGAGAACATGTTGCTTTTATCACCTCAAGGGAAAAAAGCAAGCCCCCTCCCCCCCACAAACAACTTATAACACATTTCATTCCATTTTTCTAGTGTGAAATGAAACTATGAATGTGCCTTCTAGGAACTGTATTCCTAACTGCTTTTTATTGACAACAGTGGCTTAAATAAATCCGTGGTTTAGTCTCTCAAATCAAAGAAGTCTGGAGTCAGACAGTTAAGAGTTGGTGCAGCAGCTCCATTATATTATCAGGGACTCAGCCTCCTTTGGTCTTTCTGCCACACCATACTTATTCCATGGTTTCCATCCTCATGGTCCAAAATGGCTGCTGGGGCTCCAACCACCATATCTATGTTGTAGCCAGAAAGAAAAGGAAAAGAAAGAAGTTACTCCTTCTAACTAAATCAACTCCCTTTAAGGATATTTCCCAGAAATTCTACCCAGTAACTTATTTCTTTTTTTTTCTTTCTTTCTTTTATTTTTTTTCTTTTGAGATGGAGTCTAGCTCTTGTTGCCCAGGCTGGAGTGCAAGTGTAGTGATCTTGGCTCACCACAACCTCCGCCTCTTGGGTTCAAGCAATTCTCCTGCCTCAGTCTCCCAAGTAGCTGGAATTACAGGTGAGCGCCACCACACCTGGCTAACTTTTGTATTTTTAGTAGAGACAGAGTTTCACCATCTTGGCCAGGCTGGTCTCGAACTCCTGACCTCAGGTGATCCACCTGCCTCAGCCTCCCAAAGTGTTGGGATTACAGGCGTGAGCCACCACACCTGGCCCAGTAACTTATATGAACATCTTTTTGGCCACCTCTAACTACAGAGGAGACCAGAAAATGTAATCTCTTGGCTGAACACATTGCTTCCCTGACAACCCAGAATTGAAGTTTCTGCTAAGGAAGAAGGAGAGAATGAATATTGGGGAAAAATTTAACAATCTGTGTTACAATGAAACTTCAACTATTTGAAAAAGCTGTCTCTTAGCTTACCAACACTTTCCAACCAATCTTCAAAATGACTCCAGCACCTCCCACATTAGAGACCTCCAATTTGTCTCACTATCCCTTCCACTTGACTTCTCAAGGCAAGTGCCCCCAGCACCAACTTCTCCCTGCCTTTATCTCCAGCTCATAAACTGGCTCTCTGAAGGAGTATCAGGGGAAGGAAAGACGTCTGATTTGCAGCATCTGCCAATTTCCCTGGTGTAAATACACTCACCTGGGCCAATTTCAAGCTACCAAAGTGGCATCGCTGCATGCAAATTAGGAAGAGATAAGCGCAATCAGCTCTCAGGAGATAGAACTAGCAAGCTCAGGCACACCACTCTCCCTGCTTCCCGTAGCCAGGGAACACCTGAGAGAACACATCGAGGCCCTGGAGTTTTCTTATGCACTTGTGGGCCTGGTACCTGGATTTAGCCTGAGCTCTGGGAACTGGACCAAACATATTTTCAACACCTCTAAAACAAATCAGATTGCATTTCATCTGATGATGCAAGGGAGTCGTCTCATAAGGCATTTAACTCACCTAAATCCAATCCTATTCTGTCAACTGAGAAAAAAAGAGATGACTTAAATAGTATAAGCAATTTTACCTGCTATCTTGTTCATGAACATACACTGCAGGATAACCATGAGAAGGGAGATATAGATCTTTCGTCCTTTCGATCTCGGCATACCCTTCACAGTGTGAGCATTTTTCCCTACTAACTGTGATTCTAATGTTAGTTATTACTTATTTTTTATCCTCTGTGGTCCCCAAATGCAAGCTACCTACTTCCTCGGACCAACTGAATAGACAGCAATGTGCAGCAGTGATGGAAGGCAGTATGGTTTGAGTGTTTGTCCTCTCCAAAATTCATGTTGAAACTGAATCCCTAATACAACAGTATTAAAAGGTGGAGCTCTGGGGAGGTTTAGGCCACAAGAGCTCCACCCTCATGGGCGGGATTAGCACTCTTTTAAAAAGGGCTTGAGGGAGTGGGTTTGGCCCCTTTTGGCCCTTCCATCCCTTCCGCTGTGCGAAGACACAGTGTTCAGGATGCCATCTTGGAAAAGACCGGGCTCTCACCAGAAACTAAATCTGTCAACACCTTGATCTTGAACTTCCCAGTCTTCAGAACTGTGAGAAAGACATTTCTATTATTTATAAATTGTCAGATCTGTGGTATTTTGTATAGCAGCCCCAATGCACAGAAGGTAAAACGGGCGAAGTTGGACTGAGGGGATTTCTCAAGGCGACTTTGCGTCCGTGCCTTTGTCATCTGACCTGTTCACTCCAGAACCCAATCTCTGAGTAAAATGCCACTCCACTTTCTTTGTCCCCCACCATGTGGCATCTGCACTGCTGGGTACATAGCACACTCAGACTGCAGGAAAAGGGACCAGAAAGGTGGTAAGAGAAGAGCCAGGGAGGATGGAAGGGCTTCTAGCAACTTCTTAATTTTTACATCAGCCTTTTTCCTGCATGCTGCTGGGGGCACATGGTTTGTGCCCCTTTCTCATGCAACACAGCGTTGGATGGAAATGCACCCGGTGGACGTGTGTGTGACTGACGTTTATTTTACTCCCACAAGCCTTGAAGAACTGGAGATGAGTCTGTGTGACTGGCATGTGTCTGGCTGATCCACATCTGACCAGAACATGATTGACTGCACATGACTAATTAGATCATGGCTGACTGACACATACTTAATGGATAGCACCCACCCCAGCACACCTCAGTCTGCAGCTTATCTGTGGGGTTCCAGTCAATTGACATATGCTCAGCCTTGCCGTGGGGCTGGCATCTTGCCATCTGTTGATGGGCCTGCTATCCTGCCCTCAGGCTTCTAGGAAGACACTCTGTTCCTCTCCAGGCCTAGAGGGAAGGATGTATTTATAGCTTGACTGTAGCTGCAGCTCAGCCCCTGACCTAGCTACCCTTTCACGCTGGGCATTTTGCTGTGTCCCAGATCAGCATGGGCTCTGCAGCTCACTGTACTCAGATGAACCTGGCCCTCATGGGGTAGAGTTCCAGGGTCCTCACAGTGGCTTTAAGGGCAATACACGCCACCGTCAGAGCCCTGGATCCTTTTCCAAAAGCTGTAGCCATTCAAGCCCTTGGACAGAGGTATAGCAAGGAGCTTCTGGGTAATAAGAAGAAACAAAGATAATAGAGGCAAGGTACTTAGGGCACAAAGGTATTTTATACAAGACTTCAATTTTCCTCCTGCCTTTGAATAATTGTAACATGACTTGTATACTGGCTTAAGGAAATAAAGTCCTTTCATATACTTTATATCATTTAATCTTTGTAATAACAAAGATTTTTATTCCCATTCTGCAGAGGAAAGAAATTGAATCCCAGAAGTTTTTTTTAGAAGTGACTTGTCTGAGGTTACATAGCCAGCTCAAATCAACAACTTCTAACTCTAATTTCTTATCTTTATGAGGAAAAGACGTATGTTGCAACAGTAAAATTTAAATTGTCTTTTAAGAAGAATTTGCCATCAGCAAATTTGTTAGACCTGGGAGAACAGATACACGTTATCTTTTTCCTACTGTTCATTAAGTCCAGTATATTACTAATGGAGAAGTGGAGCTCATACTAAGAAATTAGACAAAAATCCTGGTGCTCTGTTTATAGCAACAAGAACAAGCAGACAGGGGTATAGAATGGGAATGTGACCAAGCCTGCTCTCCAAAACTAAGCTGACGTTTGGGGGTAGAGTTGCTACAGGGGTCAACACAAAATTCCTGACAAAAAGTGAAGTGATTTTAAATTCAATCCGTCAGAGTAACTAAAATAAATGAGACATTATAAGCAGATGGCTATCTCATCTAAACTTCTAAAAGTTTATGTTAAGACGTATGAAATATATTATGAAATAGCTACTTTTGTAAGTCAAAATACCCAAGTATTGGCAATTTCATGTGGAATCAAGAGGGAGGTAGAATCATATAAAGAAATACTATGGTGAGAAAAGCTCTCTGATGATTGAGCTCAAACATAGATGTGAGTTTCCTAACAGTAAAAGCAAGGAGGAAAACTGATGGGTCATGTGTCTCTTACGACATCATATGGTCTCATGATGTGAGCTCCAAGGAGACAGGGCTTATTTCCTCTTTATATAAGAGATGCTGGTCAACATAATGGATCTTCTATAATTATTTTCACAGGAAATCCTAGGATAATCCTCATATTGCTATTTTCTATACAAACTAATGATAAGTATGAATTAGAAAACGTATGAAATAATGGTTCTATTAGGGCGAGTCTAGGGGGGATCAAGGTGATACAGTGCAAGAACTGCAAATTATAGGTGGTATGGGTTGATAGAGTGAGAAAGCCAGTAGAATTCTGAGAGATGCACAGTGATGATCTTATTCTCCCTAGAACCTCCACCGTTTGATTTTGGCATTAGCTGGAGGCAAGCAATTCGCCACTAACGTCACTGGTGAGTGTATGAAAGACAAGTATTCTATGACATTGTATGAAAGAAGATCTATCTGTCAAAAAAATTGGGCAAATAGTCAACAGACATTATAATTTCTAGGTATATCATCATAATTGAAATATGAAATCACTTCGTATCTTGTTGGTTAAGATGACCCTACAACAGATTGTGTACATCCAACATTTCCATATCCATATCATTTCCATTTCCATTTCCATATCACCGAGAGTCAAGAGCCAAGAGTTTGTCTCCCAAAATGTTCTCAGTTAAGTAAAAAATTCAACAAACACTCCACTGAATCTCCAAAATGCCGTCACGGCTCTAGCTTTAAAGATTCTGAGGTCAGATACTTCCAAGGTGCCACTTTCACCTTGTAGCATAAATGCCTGCCCCCGCTAACATGATCCACCATTTTCCCAATGGTATTTTTTAAAGTATTCTGCCAATTTGAGTTTGTAAAGTTGAACCACATGAAATTGCCAATACTTAGCTGTTTTGACTTACAAAAGTAGCAATTTCATACGTTTCAACATAATATAAACTTTTAGAAATTTAGATGAGATAGCCATCTGCTTGTAATGTCTCATTTATTTTAGTTACTCTGACGGATTGTATTTAAAATTACATTAATATATGAATTTAAAATACTGCTTTTCCCCTCAAATCTTATGAAATGATATTATTTACATGCTCATTAATCTTTGACATCAGGATCTTGTTTTGCATTATCTAACAGCTGTCTGGGAGGCCCCAGTTTTCAAATCCATGTGTGGTGACACTGGGGAAATTTTCTCCCAGCCCCATGCACCCATTCCCAAGATGTTAGGACAGTTGACCTACCTGGTGGTTGGTCATGAAGGGCTGGAGTCATGATCCCAGCAATTTTTTGTTTTTATTTTTTTAAGTGACTTGTCTGAGGTTACACAGTCAGAACTCAAATCAACAACTTTAACTTCTTATCTTCACGAGGAAAAGACTTACGCTGCAACACTAAACTTTAAATTGTCTTTTAAGAAGAACTTTCCATCAGCAAAGCTTGTTAGACCTGGGACTAGAGAACAGATACACGTTGTCTTCTTTTTTAGCCACTTCACATCTTTCTGGTTCAAATGACCTTCCAGCACATTGTTTACATCCAACACTTGCACTATGAGTTCACATCACCAAGAATAAGGACTAAATCTGTGTTAAATTTCTTTGCCTTCTCTGTTACCAAGTCCATCCGGTGACCTATATAAACATTCCAGATTAGCATTAAGTCAGCTCACACGAGACTGTACAGACAGTACTTCATGGTTCAAAAGAAAGTAGAGAATGCCTTTTAATATACAGACTTTATCAGGACTCAATTATAGGATGGCTCCATCTTTTCTGAAGGGATTTTTTAGTGGGGGCAGCTGTCATACCTTATTTAAGCATGCTTGCAGAGGGCTTTTGATTTTGACTTCAAATGTATAGCAGTCAACCTTTCAGGGAGATTTGGCAGCAACATGGCCCCAGGTAACAGAGTGAATGAACCTCTGGGGTAGAATAATTTAATGTCGTCATGTGGATGCCGAGATTTATCTGCCAAATCCATGTTTTCTTTTTGGCATCAGTCGCATTTAGCTAATTCTACCTAGCACCGTTTAGTCAACAGGTTTGGCTGTATCATGCTGCCTCCTGGAAACTGTGACTATAACCTTGACATGTAACGGATAAAAGGAAACTGGTGTCCCTGTTTGCTATGGCCGTCGGACATGTTTCTAGTTCGTCTAAAAACTGCATCAAATTGTTGAAGGACACAGTCTCATCTCATGCCATTTAAAGGTAGAATTTGGTATCCAACCCACTTAGATTCTCTCAGTGAATTTTTAAAAAGAGAGAGACAGAATTAAAAGCCTTGGATCAATACTATTAAGATCATATGACTCGACTCATAAATGATTTATATATGTGAAATCAAGACCAATAATATGTCAAGGGTCTTAGTTTATTTGTTCTAACCACTCTATTGAGTGAAACCAAATCAAAAATGATCAATGGTTGAAGAACTAAACTAAAGCCTTCTGTTCCTTTTCTGTCCCTTGTGGAAAACATGAGGACAAATGACCCTGGTCTTCAGTTTATGAAGATGAAATGTGGCATTGAGATTTCAGGGACTAGTCAGTGGGCCAGTGTTTCCCAGACTTTGGACATTTGAGCATCATCTTTACAATTTTGCCATATCCACATACTACGTGTACTATTATTACCTTAATCTTCGTTTAAGTTATCTCCATTTTATTTACTTCAATTTATTTAAAAAGGAGACCTTATGTTCCTATAATAAATGGAAAATCAGTTCCACTAATCCTAATTCATTAAAATACAAAAGCAGCTAGGAGCAGTGGCTCAGGCCTGTAATCCCAGCACTTTGGGAGACCAAGGCGGGTGGATTCCTTGATCCCAGGAGTTTGAGACCAGCCTGGGCAACATACTGAGACCCCGTCTCTACAAAAAAAACAAAACAAACCCCACAAAATTAGCTGGGTTTGGTGGCATGTACCTATAGTCCCAGCTACTCAGGAGGCTGAGGCAGGACAATTATAAATGAAAAGTCAGTTCCACTAACCCTAATTCATTAAAATACAAAAGCAGCCAGGCGCAGTGGCTCAGGCCTGTAATCCCAGAACTTTGGGAGGCCAAGGCGGATGGATCACTTGAGTCCAGTTTGAGACCAGCCTGAGCAACATAGTGAGACCCCGTCTCTACAAACAAACAAACAAAACACACAAAAAAGCAAAATTAGCTGGATGTGGTGGCATGCACCTGTGGTCCTAGCTACTCGGGAGGCTCAGGCAGGAGAATCGCTTGAGCCCAGAAGGTTGAGGCTGCCGTGAGCTATAATCACACCACTGCACTCCAGCCTGGGTGACAGAAATCCTGTCTCTAAATAAATGAATGAAATGAAATAAAATAAAATACCAAAGCATAACTATTGCTATAAGGGAATATCTTCCCACATTTATCTGGTTTCAAGAGAAGGGGTTTTCACAAAACACTCCTAGATTTTACTTATTCCTTCTCCTTTTGCACACAATTTATCTGGTTGGTGGGTGCAGTCATTGGTCATTTCCTGGTTGGGTGGAGGTGATTTATCATAAATCCTTGTTTGTTTGTTTGTTTTGAGACAGGGTCTCATTCTGTTGCCCAAGCTGGAGTGCAGTGGCGTGATCTTGGCTCACTGCAACCTCCACCTCCTGGGTTCAAGCGATTCTCCTGCCTCAGCCTCCTGAGTAGCTGGGACCACAGGCGCACACCACCATGCCCAGCTAATTTTTGTATTTTTAATGGAGAGGGGATTTCACCATGTTGGCCAGACTGGTCTTGAACTCCTGACCTCAGGTGATTCACCCACCTCGGCCTCCCAAAGTGCTGGGATTACAGGCATGAACCACCACACCCGGCCGTAAATACTCATTTCTGTCTCTTTCTCCTTCCTCTCCAACCTGACTACAGTCACGCAGTGATCTGGGCAATTGAGTCTGTTCCTAAGAATCACACTTACCCTCAGGTGGGCTGCCCAATGTTCCAGCTGGGGTACGAGGTATGGTGGGCATTAGTAGGGCCCTTGACTCTAATAAAATCAGATCACAGTTGAGTCTTTACCACAATGAGAACGTTATTGTAATCTCCCATCTGACTTATGCTTTGTCTTTTTCTCAATTGGATCAGACTTCAGATGAAAAAAATAATAGGGTTGTGCCTTTTTGGTTCTCTCAAAGCCCAACAAATGCTAAAAAGAAATTTTTTAAACCATCAATGCACTACTTAAACACACCAACAATGAGACATTCATCCCACGTTGAGACATACTGAATATGGATAATGATTTGGGAAATTAGAGAAGTATATCCTTTTTTTCTAGCTAGAATAGGTTATGCTTTGAGTTTGCCCTGATGGACTCTATTCAAAGAGTTAATTACAATAATTTGTAATAATTGAGGCACACAAAACTGAAAGCAAAACCTAAAGTGATCTAATGGCCAAACGTTTTCTCCAAGAGCAAGGTGCTATTCCAAAAATGTAAAAACCAGTGCAACATTGGCTCTGACCAATGAGACTAGATTCCAGCCACGTATAGCCAGGGTGGCTTCCTTCAGCTTGGGGTAACACAGAGCCCTCTAAGACTCTGCGACCCAAAGTGTGTTCTGCAGACCAGCATCAGCAGTATCACCTGGGCGCTTGTTCAAATGCAGAACACCAGTTCTGACTCCGACCTGCTGGATCAGAATCTGCATTATAACAAGATCCCCGGGTGACTCGTATGCACATTTTCATGTGAGAAACACAGTGCATTTCTAAAAAGCTGCCAAGGGATCCTGGTCTGAGACCCTACCTTGAGTAGCAAGGCTCTAAGAGGTCTGTAAGGCATGGAGTGGACGTCTGTAGACTCTGGAATTGGGGGAAATCTTCCCAGGCACTAAACTGGTATACACACCCTCCAGCTTCCCTCCCTGAGTCTGTTTAACGGCAGCACTACCCCAAAACCTGAACTGGTTCCCCTGATGGCCAGGTACCAGGCCTCTCGGGCAGTGCTAACTGCCTATTTCATTGTTAAGCGATGAACTACTTCCAGGACTCAGAGAGTCCCTGAGTTAGCTTTCTCTGAGTACTGAAGTCTTTGTTTAGAAAAGGAATACATATCCTCAGAAAATTTTTTTAAAAGTTTGCAACAAATAGGGAAGATGTTAACACGTGTTAAACTTTTATGGTGGGTATGTGGATGTCTGTCATATTATTTTCTATATGTTTGACGTTTTAAAATTAAGAGATAAAAACCTATCAATTAAAAGTAACAGATACTCAACTGAGATAAGAAAAATTGCAAAGAAAAGAATAAAAATCACCTATAATTCCACTACCCAGATATACCTTTGAATATTTATCCTTTCAGTCCTTTTTCTTGTTAAAAAGAAAATTTTAAATTTGCATTTTCATTAGAATACTTGAAGCTCCTGCTTTTAATTCCTCTCCTTCATAAAGTCCAATTGAAATGGTCACAGAAATAGAAAAAATGGGTTGGGGGAGATCTTCATTAATACTGGGAGACAGGGAAGCTAGCCATTCAAAAGCTGGGGCTGGAAGAGGGATTTCCACAAAGATCCCCCCAGCAGAGTGATGGGACCAGGACAGGACACAGGACATGAGACACGGGCAGCATTAGCGCTAGACCACGGAGCTGTCCACCCTGGCAATTCCCCTGGACAGTGCGCCAAGCCAAGCGGAGGCATTTCTGCAGTGAGCTCTTAATGAGGGCACTTAGAGGAGAGGGCAGTGCCCTACTAACTTCTGCTGCCAAAATAAACTCAGAAAGGAAACTGCTTTGCCTAGCAGGAAACTTCTCTTCTGTAATGCTGACTCCCCCAGAAACTCACTTCCTACTCATTATCAGAAGTAACCAAATCCCAATCCAGCAAAAGAAAAATACAAAAAAACAAGCTCTCCCATTTCCCCTTAGTATGAGACAAAAGGATCAAACAAAGACCCATTAAAAAAAAAAAAAAAAGAAAGAAACAGGAAAGAACAAGAAGATCTCCCTCAGTAAATGTGTCCAGGAAAGAAAAATTATAGAGGAAAAGGAAAAAAGTAAGAGAAGATTCAGGAGTTTAAAATGAGATTGTGCTAAAAGGTTCTTCTTAGATGTAAGCCAAGAAAAATGAAAACACTTTTTATAATTATTCCTACTCCAAATTTTCTTAAGACTTGAGAAGATTACGCTTGTAAAAAGGGAATGGTTAAGACATATTGTTTTCGGCCAAAAGAAGGTGTAGGGTAGGTGAAAAGGACAAGCTTTGGAGTTAGACCAACTGAGTTCAAATTTTGGCTCTGCCATTTTTTAGCGATGTGAGTTTGATCAGGTAAACTTTTCCTATGCCTCAGTTTCCTTAGCTGTTAAAAGGACTGGCGATAATAGTTCCTACCTCACAGACTGCTAGGGGATATGAAATGTGACAATATATACCAAGTCATATGTGGCAAAGCAGTCATTAGTGGTACATATTATTTTGCTATAAAAATAAAATTGCTGGCCAGGCGCGGTGGCTTATACCTGTAATCCCAGCACTTTGGGAGGCCGAGGCTGGCAGATCATGAGGTCAGGAGTTCGAGACCAGCCTAGCCAACATGGCGAAACCCTGTCTCTACTAAAAATACAAAAGAAATTAGCCGGGCGTGGTGGCACATGCCTATAATCCCAGCTACTTGGGAGGCTGAGGCAGGAGAATGGCGGGAACCTGGGAGGCGGAGGTTGCAGTGAGCCAAGATCATGCCATTGCACTCCAGCCTGGGCGACAAGAGCAAGACTCTGTCTCAAAAAACAAAACCAAAACAAAAACAAAAATTGCCAAATTTTAAAATGCAATGGACAATCTTTGTTTGCTAAAGGGTAAATCTAACCTCCATGTTTATCTCTATTCCGTCCCCAAATGCCGCTGAAATGATAGAAATTTTAAAACTGTAGAAAATCTGGAAAAGAAGAGAAAGGTACTACCAGTAGACAAGAAGCTCTCGGGAATTCTTGGAAGACATGAAGTGACACTGTTAAGCTGACAGAAAATCCCATCCGGGCTGAGCGCTCCCTACTCTGCAATAGAATCCATGGCAAGACGGCAGTCGCCCAGGGCTCCTTGGTGTTTCTCCCCTCCCAGGAAGCAGTGCTATCTGCAGAGGAGGAAAGGAGAGTCGAAGTTGCTGACTCAGGAATTGATAAAGAATGGAATAAGCTCTTTAAAGAATTTTAGAAAGTATTTATTTGGAGCCACGATGTATGCTGATTTATTTTTCTTTTCTTTCTTTCTTTTTTTTTTTTTTTTGAGAAGGAGTCTCGCTCTGTTGCCCAGCCTGGAGTGCAGCGGCACGATCTCGGCTCACTGCACGCTCCGCCTCCCGGGTTCACGCCATTCTCCTGTCTCAGCCTCCGGAGTAGCTGGGACCACAGGCGACCGCCACCACGCCCGGCTAATTTTTTGTATTTTCAGTACAGACGGGGTTTCACCGTGTTAGCCAGGATGGTCTCGATCTCCTGACCTCGTGATCCACCCGCCTTGGCCTCCCAAAGTGCTGGGATTACAGGCATGAGCCACCGCCCCCAGCCTTGATTTATTTTTCAGGAGTAGGAGTGGTTGGCAAGAGTTATACTGTGTGTGTGTGTGTAGTGTGTGTGTGTGTGTGTGTGTGTGTGGCTGGCATTTGCAAGCGTGTGTATGGGGGTTATTGCATGCATATCCATGTGTGTGGTGTGTGCATGCGTGTGCGTGTGTGGTATGTGCTTGTATGTGCATGCATATGGCATATGCATGCATGAGCGTGTGTGTGTGTGTGTGTGTGTGCATATTGGAGTGTCTATGCATAAATCCATGAGCAGCTAAGCAGGTAGCTTTTGCAGGACTGTATTTGCAAAGTGTTTGGAGTGCATCTGTGGATGTCTGTTCTATCCAGAAGTGTCAGCAGCTGTTTGTGAAAGGGTATCTGCTGCAGGCAGCGTGTGAAAGTAGTGAAGAGCCCAGACCAGAGTGAAATTGCCTAGGTTTAAATCAAGACTCCATCCTTTACTAGTTCTGTGACCTTAGGCAAATAACTCATAATCACTCCGTGCCTCAGTTCCTCGTTTGTAAAATGGGACTAGCTGTATCACCATCCCATAAGGAGATATGAAGACAAAATGAAAACATAGACAAATCACCTTTTTCCAGGTATGCAGAAAGCACTCAGCAAATAAGAGGCATTAATAACATCTGTAGCTGCGTGCATGTGTGTGTATGTGTATACTTGTATACCAGGTCCTCAAGCACAGCCATGCAAGTTCCTGTCTAATGGGAGGTGACTAGATGGGAAATTTGAGGAGTGGTAGAGAAAGAAGCCCTCCCTTTGTCAATTACAAAGGAAGTTGCCATTTGTGGCAAAACATGTAGTCAAAACTCCTAGGCAGCCCTCTTCATTCTTCCAGGGTCCATACATCTTCCCCAGAGCAAGAGGACTCAGAGAGACATTGTTGCTTGATAATAATTTCCATAATCCTCAGTATCAGCCATTAAGCCAGCAGCCTACTCCACATAAGCAATAATAATTTATAGTTGCAGTTAATGGGCTGTTTTATAGGAACCCACAATTATAATTGGATGTCAAGTGTTGTGAATCTCAACGGATGGAAAGTGACAAGCACTGGGGCCTGCTGTTTAAGTTTTTAATGTGATTATTAAATTTCCCATCTCCTTGCTCCTGTATCTTCTCTCACTGTGGCTTCCAGCTGTGGCCCCATTCTCTGTCAATCCTGGCTCTGAATCTTGAAATGTATTTCTGTACACCTGTTTCTGGCCCTATGGGCTTTTTGGTGGGCTTGGGTATACAGCCACCTGCTGGCCTAGAACCTATAGAAATATGGCAGCTACCAACTTTTCTGCTAGGAACTCCCCCACCTCCAAAAAAAAAAATTCTCCAAAACAAAGCATCCCAGCTCCCTTGATTTGCTTAGCTTGCTTTGCACACACTGAACCCCTCAGCACATGGCCTGGTGGCCCCCAACCCCTTCAGAAGGTGACCTTAGGGTCACCTTCAATCCAGTGGCCAGGAGCCCTTAGAAACAGTAGTCTTGGGATTTTGCAGTCAGAATCTGTTCTTAGAGTTCTTCTAGATTCTAGGACATAAGATCAACACGGGATTCGCCAATAGCAAGGGTTAAGGAAGTGGTAGAGTTATTTTTGGGAAGTGGCAAATAGATTAAAGAACCATGGAAAGCTTGCTTTCTTTTTTTTTTTTTTTTTTTTTTTGAGACGGAGTCTAGCTCTGTTGCCCAGGCTGGAGTGCAGTGGCCGGATCTCAGCTCACTGCAAGCTCCGCCTCCCGGGTTCACGCCATTCTCCGGCCTCAGCCTCCCGAGTAGCTGGGAGTACAGGCGCCCGCCACCTCGCCCGGCTAATTTTTTTTGTATTTTAGTAGAGACGGGGTTTCACCGTGTTAGCCAGGATGGTCTCGATCTCCTGAACTCGTGATTCGCCCGTCTCGGCCTCCCAAAGTGCTGGGATTACAGGCTTGAGCCACCGCGCCCGGCCCAAGCTTGCTTTCTTATTTTCACACCTGGGTGAAGGAGAAAGTGTGGACTTCATTCAATGAAGTTGAGGAAAACTTCCCAGGAGATGAGATAGTAGGAGCTGATTGAG
Source organism: Macaca fascicularis (assembly GCF_037993035.2). Taxonomy (NCBI): domain Eukaryota; kingdom Metazoa; phylum Chordata; class Mammalia; order Primates; family Cercopithecidae; genus Macaca; species Macaca fascicularis. The sequence continues at coordinate 21,966,127 of NC_088394.1, forward strand.
CAAGAGAAGGAGAGAGAAATCAAAGACAGGCCAGCCAAGGCATTGAGATATGGTGGTGGCCCTGAGCCCACCTGCCTCAACCATCTTAGATTCCAGCCCAGCCAAGATACTGGTGTTCCAAGCCAAGTGCAGAGATTAATGGAGCGCAAAACTTAATCCCAAGCCTAATGAAAATCATAGCTATGTAAAGACCTAACATTTCCCTGCGCAATTCAGACAGAAGCCAAAGTCTAATCCAAGTCTAACCCTAGAGCCCCCTCCATAATCCATATTAAAGCACTCTCAGGCCCAGAACCCAATGGAACAGTAGCTCTGAATTCACTATTGCCTAAAGTCCATAACCAGGGCCTAAATCCCAAGCCCATTTCAGGATGAGGAACAAAACAAGAAGCCAAAGTACTTGAGTAACTGAAATCCATTGCCCTTTGATGATTACCTGGATCCAGAACCCTCTGACCCAACATTCCTCTACTGAGAAGGAATCGCACCTTGGAAGTCCATGAGTGACTAGTCTCATAGCACCAAAAACACCCTATTTCACATGGACTTCCAGTTCTCTGGGGACAGAGACTATCTTACAGTCAACTAGGAAATTCTAAGCCTAGCACAGGGTCTGGCATAGTAAATGCCTGCTCAATGACTACATGGAAAACATGGAGTCGATTAAGAAGGTGGTCTTTGGAGTCCATTGGACCTTGGTGAGAATTCCTACCTTGCCACTTTTTTTTTTTTTTTTTTTTTTTGAGATGGAGTTTCGCAATTGTTGCCCAGGCTGGAGTGCAATAGCTCAATCTTGGCTCACTGCAACCACCGCCTCCCAGGTACAAGTGATTCTCTTGTCTCAGCCTCCCAAGTAGCTTGGATTACAGGCATGTGCCACCACACCTGGTTTTTGTTTGTTTGTTTGTTTGTTTGTTTTGTATTTAGTAGAGACAGGGTTTCACCATGTTAGGTTGGGTCACGAACTCCTGACCTCAGGTGATCCACCCGCCTCAGCATCCCAAAGTACTGGGATTACAGGCATGCACCACTGTGCCCGGCCCCTACTCTGCCACTTTTAAGCTGTGTGACCTTGAGTTTGTCCCTTCCCTCCCTCAGCTGTGAAATGGTGTTCATGGGGATAGCTGCAAAGAGAAAACAGAAGAATGACTCTAGACTACCTGGCACAGAATGTTGGTTTCCTTTTTGTTTCTCCAAGGGCAATGTCTCCGAGGATGGTATTGGATAATATCTATTTTTTTTCCATCCATCACTGAGTGCAGACTCCTCAGAGGGTTTCGGATTCCCAGAGTCCTTGTGACCTGCTAAACATACTCTTTCATCCTGCTGTCTAATATTCCATCGTGCGTCTTCCCAGGATGGAGTCTCCAGAGCCTTCTGTACTTGTCATCTATTACCACAGCAGTGCCATGTAATAAGCAATCACAAAACTCCAGTGGTATACAACAATCAACATTTATTCTTGTTCATGAATCCCTGGGTTGCTGACCGGGGCCACCATCGGCTGATCTCTTGTATCTGCATCAGCGGAGGTCCTCAGCTCCATTCCCTAGGGTTTCTTGTCCTCCAGCAGGCTAGCCTGGGCTAGTTCACATGGCCGTGGCAGGGCTGGCACAGAGTGAATGGAAGCCCAGAAGAGCCCCGGAGGCCTGGGCTCAGAACTGGCACACCCTCACTTCCATAGCAAGTTTCAAGGCCAGCTCAATTTCAAGCCAGCAAGTTTCATAGGCAGCCCAATTTCAAGGGGTGAGACATAAACTCTGCCTCTTTTTTGATTGTTTATTTGTTTTAGAGAGAGGGTCTCGCAGGCTGGAGTGCAGTGACATCATCATATCTCACTGCAGCCTTGAACTCCTGGGTTCAAGGGATCCTCCTGCCTTAGACTCCTGAGTAGCTGAGACTATGGTGCACACTATTATGTCCCGCTATTTTTTTTTTTAAATTTTTGTAGAGATTGGGTCTTGCTATGTTGTCCAAACTGGTCTCAAATTCCTGGCCTCAAGCAATCCTCCCACCTCAGCCTTCCAAAGTGCTGGGATTATAGGTGTGACTCACTGTACCTGGCCAAACTCTACTTCTTGATGGGAGAAGTTTCCATGGCATAGGAAAAGGATTCAGAGAAGGAAAGAATTGTGACAAATTTTAGCAAGCAATCTACTGTTTCTTCTTTCTCCTCCTTGAGTTTCTTTGGTTTTGAGAAGGTAAATAAGACACTGGAAAGAATGACATGCTTGAACTAGAGACAGAAGCATTTGCATTCTAACCCCAGCCCTACCACATGTGTTACTCAACCTTTCTTAACCTCAATTTTCTTGTCTGTAAAGTGGCGTCAAACATAAGAACTGCTGACCTCCTCTCTTATCCCCTTTACTCCTTTGGGACATGTCCAACTCTCTGGTGTTAGTAAGAGCAGGAAGAAAATTTTAAGCAGTAGATTGTCAAAATCACTGCCTGGTGGTGCCCTGAGAAGCAAGGATTGACTCTAGGGTGTGCATCTCAGATTCCAGGTCAACCATGATCCCAGTGTTCAAAGCTAAGTACAAGGCCACAGAGCACCAGGAAGATCGTCTTTCACCATTTCCTGTGAACACATTTCTCCAGGAGGCTATGCCATTGTTGAAAAGGATTAGTCAATGGGGATAAGCAAGTTCATTATTTATTTCCATCCCATTTTTTCCCTAAAGTTTGTGGGAGATGCCAAAGATACATGCCATGCCAATTTATCTCAAGGTAACTTTTATACATAACCCATATGTTTTCCCTCCTGCCCTCCTTTCCCATCTCCGTCCTCCCAAGATGGCATTCACTAGGCATACACAGTTCTTTCTTGATTTCCTGTTTATTTCATTTTCACTTTCTCATTATAATATTATCCTAAAGTGAGGATCCTATTACTGGGGCAACCAGAAATGATGCCTGTGTGGATTCTGTCTTTACTGAGACCTCGGTTTTACTGGGTTAAAATCCAGGACTCAGAAACAGAAAGTCAAATATTGCATCTTCTCAGCTAGTGTGTGCACATGAACAGAGAGCATGGAATGATAGACATTGGAGGCTCAGAAGAGTGGGAATGTGGGAGGGGCTGAGGGATGATAGACATTGGAGACTCAGAAGAGTGAGAATGTGGGAGGGGCTGAGGGATGATAAATTACTTAGTTGGTACAAAGTACTCTATTCAGGTGATGGTTACACTAGAATCCCAGACTTCACCACTTATAATATATCCATGTAACAAAACTGCACTTCTCCCTAAATTCATACAAATTTAAAAAATAAGAAAAACACATCTAAAATCCACTCTTGCTGTCAAAGAACAAAAAAGCATCCCACAATTCTGCCTACCCTTGTTCCTTATTTTGTCTTTCTACAAATAAGACTAAATCGACCTCTATGATTTCTCCTGAACATGCTCACATAATTCATTTTACTTTCATTCAGCAGCCACAATACCTTATCTCCTCCTCTAAGTGGACTCGCCTCTGATCAATACTGCCCACTCAAAACCTACCTTGTGGGGTTGGTGTGAGGTTAAATGGATAACGCATTTAAACTCTTCGTATGGTCCTCAGCATACAGTAAGCAACTCAATAAAGGTTAACTACAGTATTCCCATTAACATTAATACTAATGTTAATATTAGTATGTTATCACCCTCACTGGAATGTTTTTGTTGTTCTTGTTTCAATACCCTTTGTCCTATTTTCAAGACAAAAAGCCTCCTCTCATCCTAGTTTCTATAATTCTCCCCTCTCAGTAGATGCCTGTCACCTCTGACCAGGTTAACAAGGTCAAGGGACTGTTACTAACTAATCTGGCAAAGAGGCTTCTGGGGCAAGTTCAGGGAGGAAGAGAGGAGACTTTCATGGTTTCAATGTTTGTCCCCTCCAAAACTCACATTGAAATTTAATACCCAATGTGGCAGTATTGAGGGGTGGGGCTTTTAAGAGGTGATTGGATCATGAGGGCTGTCTCATGAATGGATTGACCCATTCATGGATCAGTGGGTTAACAGATTAATGGATTATCATGAGAAGAGAAATGGTGGCTTTAAGAGGAAGAGACCAGGAGTTCAAGACCAATATGGGCAACATAGGGAGACCCCGTCTCTACAAAAAAATTTGTTTTATTAGTGAGGTGTGGGGATGTGTCCCTGTAGTCCCACCTACTCAGGAGTTGGAAGCGAGAGGATTGCTTGAGCCCGGGAGTTTGAGGCTGCAGTGAGCTATGATCAAGCCACTGCACTCCAGCCTGGGTGACAGAGCAAGACCATGTCTCTACACAAAGGCATAAGAATGATATAATGGACTTTAGGGACTTGGGAGAAAGGGTGGGAGGGGAGTAAGATAAAAGACAACACATTGGATACAGTGTACACGGCTCAGTTGAAGGTGCACCAAAATCTCAGAAATTACCACTAAGGAACTTATTCATGTAACCAAACACCACCTGTTCACCAAAAACCTATTGAAATTTTTAAAAAGACCCTGTCTCTTAAGAAGAAGAAAAGAAAAGAAAAGAAAAGAAAAGAAAAGAAAGTAAAAGAGAGGAAGAAGGACCCGAGCTAGCATACTCAGCCACCTCTCCATGTGATGTCCTGTGCTGCCTGGGGACTCTACAGAGACTCTACCAGCAAGAAGGCCCTCACCAGATGCAGCACCCTCCACCTTGGACTTCTCAGCCTCCATAACTGTAAGAAATATATTTCTTTTCTTTATGAATTACTCAGTTTCAGGTATTATGTTACAAGCAAAAGAAAACAGACTAATACAAGACCTCACCCCATACTTTGTCTATTGACTCTTGACCCAAGCAGAGGCCAGTGCCATACGGAACAGGTAGTGCCAGGGAGGTACTTGTGGGTTTTCCTTCAGAACTAAGTTGAGGAGCCCAGCAGCTGGTAGGAAAGGAATATGACACAAACGCTCTGCTGGAAAAGCTATAAATAGGGAAAGTCAATGGAGTGGAAAAGAAAGCATTTAAGAGCTAAGTGTTGTTCTTTGCAACAGCAGGCTCACACCTCATTTTATCAGACATTATTTACACAAAAGAAGGTGTGATCATGCTTATGGCATCATTAGGCATGGATTACTTCCTTAACCATGAATACAGAGCCAGGGGAAGCAACTCCTGGAGAACTCCTCAAGGACACCCTGGAAAGCAAGTATGAGAGGCCTGGCCACCCCCTTAGTCAACTGGAAACTCTGTCATTGTGCCCCATCTATTGCTTCCTCTCTCATTTAGTTCTCATCCCTCCAATAATAAACACAGAGTGGATGGGAATCTCTGTCTCAAAAGTGTAGGGTGCAAGAATGGTCACATCTCCTTATAAAAAACAAACAAACAAACAAAACAGCCAAATTTCCCATTCTGAACCTTGTAGCACTAGCAGGAACTTCAGCCTCTGTCTCTTAGAGTGGCCCTCAGCTCAATGCATCTGTACTGCCAAAGATCCAGGATCTTATCCAGTGCCAAGGCATGGAGTGTGAGATCTATGGTGTCAATTACCCCTGAGAGTTCCATTCATCTGTGTGGTACCTTCAGCTCCAAGTTCTGCATGCTGCTTTCACCCCAGACACGGGACCCAAGGATCTCTGGCAAGGCTGGGGATCCAGGTCCCTGTGGTCTTATGTCCATGGACACATCATGTACCATTTTTCCCTGGGGGCTTTCTGCCTGCCTATTTCTCTGGGAACCCACTGGATTCTCTCTCTTACCCCAGCCCAGAGGACATCTCTTTTTCTTAATCTCAGGGAAGTCTCTCTCTCTCTCCTTTCTGAGTCATCTAAGCCATTCCACCTCCTCCCACAAACCTATCCTCACATGTTTAAGTTTTCAGCAACAAAGACAGAAATCTCGGGGGATACTTCTGCCTTTAGTCCTGACACATTCCTCCCTTAAAGCAATCAACCACCAAGCCAGCCACCTGCCTGTATGGAAGGAAGGAAAAGAGAGAAAATACAAATTAATGTCTCACAACAGTATCCAAGCAGTACCACTTAAGAAATTCTGATTATATATTCTATCTTCCCAGACAGTCTGTCTTTCTAGGAACACACTTAAGGCTATACATTCTGAGTGTTGATGGTCTGTTTTAAAAAAGCCTTGAAGATATTCACTCGCCCACCAGCTCCTTGCTGGGTCAGCTTGGAGTGTGTAAAGTGGTTCAGGGAGAGGGCAGATGAATGAGTTTTTGGGAGCTCAGATAGAGCTGGGAAGGATCCTGGTAAACTGACCTTGTCCTGCAGTTTGTGTCTCAAGTCATTTTCTCTGGGATGTGAGGAACCCCTCTGAAGAACAAAATCACCATGTTGCATATACTGAAACACAACCACAGCACAGTGACGACATGAAGCCATTGCCTACTTTGTTTTCCATTTAGTCACCAAATGGAAGAAAGTTAGTGGTTGCCTACTGCATATCCAGATCTCTGCTGGAACCTGGGGGAGTGCCAAGTTGTCATTCATTTTTTAATTTATTTGATACTTTTTCATTTATTCAATTGATTATGACAAGTGCTATTCTAGGCTAGAGGGATATCGCAGAAAACAAGATAGCCAAAGTGTCTTCTGGGCATAACCTTTTGGAGTAGAGGACGTTGGATAAATAAATAGGCAAATAAATTGATGACATAAAGAAAAGAAAAGAAGGGTGGGGGGATACAGAAGGATGAGGGGCTGTGTTTTACATAGGTCGATCACGGAAAGTCTCTCTGATGAGGTGACATTAAGCAGAGATCAAGATGACAAGAAGAATGGGAAGGTAATAACATTTCGGGCAGAGAGAGTAGCAAGTGGGATCGCGCTGGATGAATGAATGAATAACTGAAAGGAAGCCCGTATGGCTGAGTGGCAAGTCCTGAGGACAGGAGGGTAGGAGATAAGGTCAATGAGACACGAAAGGGCTGGAATCTGTAGAGCATCTAGTCATTGCAGGAACTCTGACTCTCTTCTTAGTGCCATGAGAAACCATGAGAGAGTTTTAATCAGAAGAGTAACGTGATTTGTTTCAGAAAGATCTCTCAGACTCAGGTGTGCAAAATGGATTGTAGGGGGGAGAGATGAGCATGTGACCAAGGCCATTTGGGAGGCTGGGGCAGTGGTGCAGGCAGGAAATGATAGTGGCTTGGATCAGGGTGTGGGCAGCAGAGATGGGGAGAAAGGGACACATTCAGTATGTATTTTGGAGTTAGAGATGGCAGGTCAAGCTGAAGCATAGGATGTTGAGGAGGAGGGAAAGACAGGAACCAAGCATATTTAAGACATTGTCACTATTGTAGAGAAATCCACAGTAGATTACAAAAGACCCCCTCCCCATACCCAGGCAAAGTAGAAGTCAAAGTCTCATCTATTTCACACTCACACATCTTTATTATTATCAGCCTCCAGTCTTTGCTTGAAAAAACTTCTGAAATCCTTTATTTTCTATCAAATGCCAAGGACCAGTTTCTTATTACCTGGCCTTGGAACTTTCTAGAAAGATGTATGTTTACACTCCCTGGTTGCCTGCTCATGACAATCAAGAGCTTAGATTTCCACCCAGGTGGTCTCATGGGCTGGAAAAGACTTCCACCAAACTGGGATCTCGTTGGGTTTGAGGAAAAGCAGCCTCAGTAGTGGAAGGGATAGTGGTTGAATTTCAACTCCAACATCCCAATGAAACCAGCCTCTGCGCAAATGCCTCCCAGTGATGAGGTGCTCATTACCTCCAAATGGCTTTAATCACTTTGACTACTAGCTCAATTTCCCTGATGAAAACTGTTCTTTGAACCAGATATGAGAGTTCATACATCTCCTACTTGAACTTATTTTTCTTCAGTGCAAAAGGAGTTGGAAGAAGATCAGAAATTAAGGTCTTGAGGAGAAACAGAGATTGAATATTCCCTGGACAGTGTCTTCCATTCTCTCAGTTTTGCTTCATTTACTAGATGACCCTTTTTGATGGAAGATGAGAATAAGCCCCTATACATGCAGCGATGACAAGGTGCATTATTCAGCGTAAGTCAGCTGCCGTAACAAACAATCCCAACATCCTAATAACAATAAAACTTCATGTCAATCTTGCTTAAACTACAGTCTGTGGCAGGGTAAAGATGGCCATTCATTCTGTTAAGAGGGGAGATCCTTTTCCCTTTCCTGGAATCTGGGTTGGCCTCTATGATTGATTTGATCAATGAACTTTGGCAGAAGAGATGCTGTGCCCCTTTTAGGCCTTTGAGAGAGGTCAGACAGCCTCTGCTGGCACTCTTGAGGGAATGCTTTCCCCATGTGAGAAGTCAGATTACCCTGAAATTGCCATATTGTGAGGAAGCTGAAGCCAGTCACAAGAAAGGCCACGTGAAAAGAAAGTGAATGAGAGGAAGAGAGGTGCTAGCTGGCACCCAGCTGTTTCAGCCATCTCAGCCCAACCACCACACATGTGATGGGAGAAGCCATCTAGGACATTCCAGTCCACATCTCTGTGCCTACCTCCCTCATCCTAGCTCAAGCTTCAAGTAACCCCCAACACCATCTTTCTTGGCTATCACCCAGATAAGACGGCCCCAGCTTCTGTGAGCAGAAATTCAGACAACAGAGGCCTCATGAGAATAGCATGGGCTTCTTTAGCTTTGTAAAGACAACATCTCCACGTGTGTGTGTGTGTGTGTGTATGTATGTGTGTGTGTGTGTGGTGTTAATATGTGCAGGATGTCTAGAGGTCAGAGGTAACCCCAGCAAAGCCCCAGGAAAACATGATACACAAACCTGTTGTATTTTTTTCAAAATCGCTCAATTTTATTTTATTTTTGCCCAGGGCTTTATTCAAAATTTCTTTCTATAGACACTTTGGTTGCTTTTACAACCAAATTATTATATTAGCCATGGGTAATTCACTTCCCAATTAGTCTCTGTTGCTCACATTAACAATTCTTACCATTTAGTTACTGAGTTCTACTGGGTGCATTGCAGTGAGTAGCTACAGAGCGTGCTGTTAAGACCCAAACTCAAAAACCCAAATCGTCTAGGTTTGAATTCAGGCCACGCCACCTATTACCTGCGGGACCTTGAGCAAGTTACTTGACTTCTCTGGTTCTCAGTTCTTCATCTGGAAATGTGGATAATAAGACTACCTACTTCATAGAGTTACCGTGGGGATTAAATGAATTAATATATATCAAGCACTTAGTACAGTGTCTGGCACAAATATTAACTGCTATCAACAATGTGAATGTGACCAGCAAGGATGAGGTGCTGAGTTGTGATTGGTTGAACTGGCTTGGAATCTGATAGGTCCTAATGTCCATGAGTGATGGTGGTTCTTAGATTGGGTTCCCTAGGAGCCTCAAAATAATGATTCACCTGAAGGTAATTTACTAGGCATGCTCTTAGGAAAAGCCTGCAGGGGAGTCGAAAGTAGGACTGGGAAGGGAAGGAATGAAGTCAGGGTGTGGCACCAAGCAGAGTAGATTCTGTTTATGCAGCAGAACCTAATCCTAACAAAACAATGATGCACGGTCACAGCTCTGTGAACTCCACTGTATCTGTATTAGTTTGTTTTCTTGCTGCTGATAGAGACATACCTGAGACTGGGTAATTTATAAAGAAAAAGAGGTTTAATGGACTCAGAGCTCCACGTGGCGGGGGAGACCTCACAATCATGGCAGAAGGTGAAGGGCATGTCTTATGTGGCGGCAGGCAAGAGACAATGACAGCCAAGCAAAAAGGGTTTTCCCTTATAAGACCATCAGCTCTCATGAGACTTATTCACTACCATCAGAACAGTATGGGGAAAACCACCCCCATGATTCAATTATCTCCCACTAGGTCCCTCCCACAACACGTGGGAATTATGGGAGCTACAATTCAAGATGAGATTTGGGTGGGGACACAGTCAAACCTTATCAATATTTCAACTTCACTATGTCTTAATATTACTCTAGCTAACTTTTATTGAGCAAATGTCATGGGCCGGGCTCCGTGCTAAGTGATTTACATACATTATCTCATCTAATTTCCCCAACCCGATGAGCTATTACATAATACGTCCTAACAGGTAAACGATACATCAACGTTTTCATTTGTTTTATGTAACTATCTAATGATGTTGAGTTTATTAGATTCTGCTGATGAAGTATCCCCAGACACACTGTCATCCTCTAAATAATGCTGAGAAGATATGCACATTTATACATTGGCCAACACACACTTCTCTAGTGCAATGAAAGCTGAACCGCAGTGATGTGCAATTGCAGATTCTTCATTCTTGAATGAGGCTAGAAACGTGTAATTGTAATGAAGTTTGATGCCCGGGATTTGGCAAGGCCCAAGGCCAGCGATGCCCTGAAGGTTTCACACTGTGCAGTAACTGATCAGAGTGTGGAGCACCACACTGAGGCTATCTAGACTTAGCGGGAAAGACTGTGTGCATCGATTAGTCCTCTGCATGGCTTAGGATCGGCAGCAAACTGTGTGTGCCAATCCTGTAACAGCGACAACTCGAGGAAGTTACTTTATAATTCCATTTTACAGATGAGGAAACTGAGGCCCAAAGAAATAATGCTCCTAAAGTCACGGTTAGTAAGAGGCAAAGCTTGAATCACCCCTAAGTGTGTTGAGTGCAGCGCTGATGCTGGCAGCTCTCATGGTGTTATGACAGCGCCCCCTAATGTGACACCAGCCCCTGTGTGGACGTTCAGCAGAAAGGGGATAATAAGGGCTGCTTCTGGCGGAGTTGCAGCTCCAGAATCCAAGTTCCACTCTTCTGAGCCCATCCTCCAAACACTCCCACCCACCCCAGGAGTTCCTAGGATCTGGGGGCTCCAGGTGGAGTCTCTCCTCCTTCCCCAGCAATCCGCGGGATTGGGAGGACTTGTCGTGGCCTGGCTTCCAGAGCACGCCTTTTGGCATGGCCAAGCCCCAGTGGACCCTCCACCCCGACCGCACTGCACTCAGGGTTGTGCCGGTCCAGCGCTCCAGCCCTGTCCCCACCCGGGTGAGGACTGATCCCGGCGCTTCCCGCAGCTACCTCTGCCGAGAGATGCAATTTACCACCAGCTCGGAGGTCACCGTGGAGGAACTCGGCCGCCCGCAGGCGCTTTTCTGCCGCTGCAAAAACCACTGAAAGAGCCACTTTGTGAGCCGCAGCGCTGCTTTCACCATCAGAGGAGCAGCCATGGGTCCGCAAGCCCTGGAGCCGCCTTGCGACTCCCCAGTAGGCTCGAAACCCCAGAAATCTCGGCTGCACCCCGCTCCGCGCATTCAGGAGAGGCTGTGCCAGGACTGGTGCACAGAGCGCAGCCTGCACGCGCCCCCCATGGCGCAGGGAGGGGAGGAAGACGCCACAGAGACCTGCCCTAATCCCACACTCTTCATCCCTAAGCTGCCTGCACCCCTGCTTTGGGCCGGGCATGCCCGAGCGACTCACTCCCCTTTTGATCGTATTAATAGCAGCTCTGTGAGGGAGCAGGTACTGTTACTACCTTGCCCATTTCTCAGAGGGCAAAACTGAGGCTCTGGGAAGTTAAATGACTTTCCGGAGGTTTCTCAGCTGGAAGGAGCAAAAACCTGGATTTAAACTCGAATAGTCCAAAACCAATGGTTTTAATGTAATCACCGGGTGACTCCACAGCACCCACAGTTTGATAAAGATAAAGTCACGATTTCAGCCTCAAAAGCCAACTGCACAGGGATCATGCGCCACGTGGTTTAACAGCAACAAAGGTGACAGATCCTTGGCCATAAGCCCTTCCCATTCTGGTCGCCTGTTCAACTGCGCCACCTACAGGTTGAGTCTGCTCACTGTTTCTTTGGAGCCTCACGGAGTTCGTTCATTCGTCTGTTCATTCGTTCATTCATTCATTCATTTGACGTGTCATTCCACAGACATTTATTAATGTCTGCTCTGGGCCAGGAGCACGGGACTGGGCAGGATGCTGGAGTACAAAAGATGTCTATAGTCTAGCACAGGAGACAGACACTTAAACTATCGTAATACAGGATCAACTGATAGTGAAAAGGGAGAAAAGGAAGGAGGGCTGCCTGGAGGAGGAGCCTTTACAGTTAAGATCTGAAGGATGAGTAGAAGTTATCCAGGCAAAGCATGGTCAGGAAATGTGTACCAGGGTCAGGCACAGTGGCTCACGCCTGTAATCCCAGCACTTTCAGAGGCCAAGGCAGGAGGATGATTTGATGCCAGGAGTTCCAGACCAGACTGGGCGACACAGTAAGACCCTGCCTCTACAAAAGAAATTTTTTTAAAAAATTAGCCAAGCATAGTGGCTCACACCTGTGGTTCCAGCTATTCAGGAGGCGGAGGTGGGAGGATGACTTGAGCCCAGGAATTGGAGGCTACAGTGAGCTATGATTGTACCACTGCACTCCAGCCTAAGTGACAGAGCAAGACTCTGTCGAAAGACAAAAAACGGAGGGAGGGAAGGAAGGAAGGAAGGGGAAGGGAGGGAGGGACCGAGGAGGGAGGGAGGGAGGGAAGGAAGGAAGGGGAAGGGAGGGAGGGACCGAGGAGGGAGGGAGGGAGGGAAGGAAGGAAGGGGAAGGGAGGGAGGGACGGAGCGGGGAGGGAGGGAGGGAAGGAAAGAAGGAAGGAAGGAAAGGAAGGAAGGAAGGGGAAGGGAGGGAAGGACGGAGAGGGGAGGGAGGGAGGGAGGGAAGGAAGGAAGGAAGGGGAAGGGAGGGAGGGACGGAGAGGGGAGGGAGGGAGGGAAGGAAAGAAGAAGGAAGGAAGGAAGGGGAAGGCAGGGAAGGACGGAGAGGGGAGGGAGGGAGGGAGGGAAGGAAGGAAGGAAGCAAGGGGAAGGGAGGGAAGGATGGAGAGGGGAGGGAGGGAGGGAAGGAAGGAAGGAAGGGGAAGGGAGGGAAGGACGGAGAGGGGAGGGAGGAAAGGAAGGAAGGAAAGAAGGGGGAGGGAGGGAGGGAGGGGGGAGGGAGGGAAGGAAGGAGGGAGGGAAGGAAGGAATGAAGGAAGGGGAAGGGAGAGAAGGACGGAGAGGGGAGGGAGGGAGGGAAGGAGGGAGGGAAGGAAGGAAGGAAGGAATGAAGGAAGGAAGGAAGGGGGAGGGAGGGAGGGACGGAGGGGGGAGGGAGGGAAGGAAGGAAGGGGGAGGGAGGGAGGGAAGGAAGGAAGGAAGGAAGGAAAGAAGGAAGGAAGGAAGGGGAAGGGAGGGACGGAGGGGGGAGGGAGGGAGGGAAGGAAGGAAGGAAGAGGAAGGGAGGGAGGGATGGAGGGGGGAGGGAGGGAAGGAAGGAAGGAAGGGGAAGGGAGGGAGGAAAGAAGGAAAGAAGGAAGGAAGGAAGGAAGGAGAAGGGAGGGAGGGACAGAGAGGGGAGGGAGGGAGGGAAGGAAGGAAGGAAGGAAAGGAAGGAAGGAAGGAAGGGGAAGGGAGGGAAGGACAGAGAGGGGAGGGAGGGAGGGAAGGAAGGAAGGAAGGGGAAGGGAGGGAGGGACGGAGAGGGGAGGGAGGGAGGGAAGGAAGGAAGGAAGGGGAAGGGAGGGAGGGACCGAGAGGGGAGGGAGGGAGGGAAGGAAGGAAGGAAGGGGAAGGGAGGGAAGGACGGAGAGGGGAGGGAGGGAGGGAAGGAAGGAGGGAGGGAAGGAAGGAAGGAAGGAATGAAGGAAGGAAGGAAGGGGGAGGGAGAGAGGACGGAGAGGGGAGGGAGGGAGGGAAAGAAGGAGGGAGGGAAGGAAGGAAGGAAGGAATGAAGGAAGGAAGGAAGGGGGAGGGAGGGAGGGAGGGAAGGAAGGAAGGAATGAAGGAAGGAAGGGGGAGGGAGGGAGGGACGGAGGGGGGAGGGAGGGAAGGAAGGAAGGAACGGGGAGGGAGGGAGGGACGGAGTGGGGAGGGAGGGAGGGAAGGAAGGAAGGAAGGAAGGAAGGAAGGAAGGAAGGAAGGAAGGAAGGAAGGAAGGAGAAATACGCTCCAGGCAGAGGGAACAGCATGCATGAAGACCCCAGGGTGAGCACAAGCACAGCACAGACTCTCAGTCATCAGTTATAAGAGGAACCAAGCCAAGCTCCACATGACTGACACACAAAAGAAGAGATGCCAACAGGTGGCTTCCATGTTTTCTGTATCTCACTGCCTCCATTCTTTGAGATGGCAAATCGAGGTTGTCTCAGCCTTATGCAAAGCATAATGCAAGTATTGCTTTGAGGCAATGGTGCAATCATAGCTCACTATAACCTCAAAACACCCTGCCTTCTACACAGGAAAACCTGAGCCCCCTCTGGAGAGAGGAAGAGTGGTAAGAGGTGGCGGGGGAGGGGAGCAGCTCATAATGGGTCTTGCAAGCAGGTTAGCTCATTTGGTTTTTTTTTTTGAGCAAATGGCAAATGGCAAATCATTAAATGTGTGGTGATAGGAGACCAGACCAGCTTCTCCTTCTCACTGGAGAACTCTGGGAACAGAGTGACTGCTTGGCTGCCTTTAGGTTCCTAGGAAGCCTGTACCAACAAATGCATGCTTCTCAGTTTGGAAATCGTAACTGAGTCCAGACTTGGACCGCTCACTGCTTGACAGCCAGTAAGTTGAGAGACAAGTAGTTAGAGCCCCAACCATCTCCAGCTGCCTCATAAGCCCCTTCTCCTAATAGAGACCAAGGGGCCCCTGCAGCAGAGATCCCCCAACTTCCTCCTCTCTGCAACCAGATTCTTGAGCATCTTCCTGCTCTCCTTCCAGACCTCATCTCCACTCCAGGAGAAGCATCTCCTCTTTTCCTTTGAGTCTAACTTCTCCACCCTGTCTTGCAAGACTGACTTCCACCTATTGTCCCATCTCTCTTGAGTCTTCAATATTTTTTCATCCTCCCCCTGCCAATGGGCATACTTAAGTTTCCAGAACTAAACAAACAACTCTTTTCTTCATCCTGGCCACCGTCTTTCCTTTTCTCTCTCCCTCTCTCTACTGTCGCACTTTTCCCCACAAAAGCAACCTCTGTTCGTGGCCCTGCTTCCTCATTCTAGGGAAGTTTGTGTAACATCAACTCCTTAAGCATTCCCTATCTGCCAGTTCCGCGTCACTTTGTATACATCGAGCTCATTCATTTCTAATACAACCATGTGAATTCTGATCATCCTCATTTTACAGATGGGGAAACTGAGGCCCATGTGAGGGACAATGAAGTCAATTGCTTAGTCATACTTCTGGCTCCAAAACCTGCCTCTAGCCACTCTGCTCCACTGCCCCAATGAGCCTCCTATGAGAGTAGCCACCTGTCATTCCTTGATGTATCCCTAGTATATTTGAGGCACTCAGTAAATATTTAGTGACTGAATGAATGTTCAAATACTTTAATGACTTTTTGCCAGCTTGTCTAGAGGCCTTTCCTGCAAAGTTTTATAATTTAGTCATAAATACATTTGGTTGTAATGTTATATGTATCGTGTCTCATGATCCCGAAATTACTTTATGAATTAAATATCTTGAAAAATAGAGTGGAATTCAATACAATTCTGAATCCATGTGCCACACGTCTTCATCCTTGCTGTCAAAATGCCAGTGCCTTCTTAAACAGGGTGAGAACATTGACTACATACTAATTTGGTTTAGCTCATGAAGTGTACTCAGACACACATAGTACAAAACAAAAAAAAAATCAAGGAGACAAAAATAATCAAAAGGGATGAATTTAGTAAATCCTGTACAAAATGCTGCAGGCCTGAAAATATTTATTGGAAGAAATATACACGTTCAAGAAAGGTTATTCAGCAGACAGAAGAGAGAAAAGGCACCACAAAGATAAAGTGGTACAAATTTGGGAAAATGTTTCATAGAAATAAAAAATTGTTTGAAATTCCTTCAGGCAAAATGAAGAAAATATCCTTTCACTTATATGACCAGGAAACCAAGTGACTGGCTGTAGATAAATGAGCTAGTGTCAATCAGAATGGGTTAAGTACTGCTGCAGGAACAATCTCAAATCTTAGTGACTTGACACAGTGAATGTTATTTCTTGTTCATTTCACATTTCCAGCACAGGTTGATATCTGCTCCATGTTATCTTAATTCCAGGACTCAGGTTGATAGCATATTCTCTACTTAGAATATTACTAAGAGAGGCTGGACTTGGTGCCTCACACCTGTAATCCCAGCACTTTGGGAGGCTAAGGCAGGAGGATCACGAGGTCAGGAGTTCAAGACCAGCCTGGCCAACATAGTGAAACCACATCTCTACTAAAAATAACAAAAAAATCAGCCAGGCATGGTGGTGAGTGCCTATAGTCCCAGCTACTAGGGAGGCTGAGGCAGAAGAATCACTTGAACCTGGGAAGCAGAGGCTGCAGTGAGGTGAGATCAAGCCATTGCACTCCAGCCTGGGTGACAAAGCGAGACTCCGTCTCAAAAAAAAAAAAAAAAAAAAGAATATTACTAAGAGGTTCTGTTTACCAGCTTTAAATGGTTCTGCTTAGAAGTGACACAAGTCATTTCTGCTTACGTTTAATTGACCAAAGCAAGTTTCATAGCTAAACAGGAAGGAGTGGTCTCCTGGCAGTCTCTGCCATATTGTTCTCCACCTTTCTGCCACAATCCTGAATGCGGACACACCTGCCTTCTCCCACCCTCTCCCACTGGCCTTTGTGATGCTACCCTGTCTTGCTATGTCCATCTTTGCATCAAGACTTCTGGGTCTTGGAGGCTGGCCTCTCTTCCTCCTCCTTTATCCCGAAGCTGGCTTCTCAGCTTTCTGCTGTCCTTGCCCAGAGGTGATATGTAAGCCATATCCAGCAAAAAAGATGTGTTTTGTTTAGCCCATACAGGTTTGCCCATATTGTTTGTCATTTGTTTCCAATATTTAAAAACCACACTGAATGTTCTTCTGCAATTAATTGGAGGATCTGGCCACACTGGACCACATTCCTTTGTGGACACAGCTAGCTCAGCTGAGTAAAGCTGGCCCCGTAGAGGAAGCTGAGTAAAGCTGGCCCCGTCTCTCCCTGGGCCCACCTGGTCCACTGATGCGGCTTATGTTACTGAATCAGCCACCTGGGAGCTCCAGATTTTCCCCCCGGGAAAGGGGAATCTCCTTAATTTAGTTTGTATCTACATGCAAATAACAATTTAAATCACAGTGTAGTCACGATCTCTTACCTGCATTTCAAGCCTGCATTTCTAACATCTATTAATCCTTCCTGCTCCCGAGACCATTTCGACGTGGCTCATGATTCTGCCATGTTCAAAACTATGGGCCTCAGATGAGTTACTTAATCTCTATAACTCCTTAACTCATATGTAAAAATAAATAAAAAAAGTTTCTGTAAGACATATGAACTTCATGACCCCCTGATAGGATGCACTGAAATGAACACAACCTCATGTTGGTGGTATGCTTGTCTAAAATGCATAACCACAATTTAATCATGAGAAAACATCAGACAAACCCAGATTGAGAGACATCCTTTGAAATAACTGACCAGTGCTCATCAAAAGTATCAAAGTCATGAAAGGCAAGAAATGGCACAGCCTGGAGGAAACCAAGGAGACATAACAAACGCAATGTGGGCCAGGTGCAGTGGCTCATGCCTATAATCCCAGTACTTTGGGAGGCCGAGGTGGGTGGATCACTTGAGGTCAGGAGTTGGAGACCAGCCTGCCCAATATGGTGAAATCCTGTCTCTACTAAAAATACAAAAAATTAGCCGGGCATGGTGGCTCACGCCTGTAATCCCAGCTACTCGGGAGGCTGACGCGGGAGAATCGCTTGAACCCGCGAGGCGGAGGTTGTAGTGAGCCGAGATCGCACCACTGCACTCTAGCCTGGGCGACAGAGTGAGACTCCATCTGAAAAATTAAAAAAATAAAATAAAATAAAACAAATGCAATGTGGGATCCTGGACTGGATCTTGGAACAGGAAACAAACGTTAGGGGAATTGTTGGTGAAATTTTAGGAAGCACTATTACAATTGGGGCAATTCTCTTAAGTAAGCGACTTAGCTGTTTCATAATTTCTTAATATTAATTTCTTGGTTTGGAAAATTGTGCTATGACTATGTAAGATGTTAACATCAGGGGAAGTTGGGTCAAGAGTATACGGGGAACTCTCTACACTATTTTGGAGACTTTTTTGTAAGTCTAAAATTATTTCAAAATAAAAAGTTAAAAGTAAAGTTATCGACCGGGCACGGTGGCTCATGCCTGTGATCCCAGCATTTTGGGAGGCTGAGGCAGGCAGATCACCTGAAGTCAGGGGTTCAAGACTAGCCTGACCAACATGGCGAAACCCCGTCTCTGCTAAAAAATACAAAAATTAGCCAGGCATGGTGGCAGGTGTCTGTCATCCCAGCTACTCAGGAGGCTGAGGCAGGGAGAATTGCTTGAACCCGGGAGGCAGAAGTTGCAGTGAGCTGAGATCATGCCACTGCACTCCAACCTAGGCAACACAGCCAGACTCTGTTTTGGGAAAAAATAATAATAATACAGTTATGATAAAAAATTTATGTCATGGGATCATAATGATGTGAAAGAGATCATATACGTAAGGAGCATGGCCCTGCAACTGGTCTGCCTGTCTGCTCCTCCCTGCACGGCGGCCTGCTTTCTGCAAGTGCTCTGTAAGTACTTGACGAATTAGCTTGAGAAAAAGGAAAGGGAAAGTAACTGTATATAAGTCACACTGTTTAATTCTTACAATCACTCTCCGAGGAAGGTATTATTATCCTTATTTTACAGATGAGGAAATTGAAGTACAAAAGGGTTTATAGCTCATGCACTTGAGCACAATTTGTTTCTGCCAGGGCTGTGGTGAAATGTTTCTTGCCCACAACACTTCCAACCCAGGGGAGCATCCCTCCATTCTCCCAATGCCCCCAGGCCCACCCTTTCCAGCTTCCTGGTGTGTACTTACAGCAAACAGGGCCACTTCTGCCAGCTTCCTGCTCCAGCACTTGGATTTCATTAGCAAGCACAATTCTAATTGAACTTTTGTTCACTAGCCTTAGCTTGGCAATTAACCAAGCTTCTCCCAAGCTCAGAGCCCATGTTTACTTCCTTTCATGGAGAGTGAGAGAGGAAAGCAAATCTCAATCCTCATTCCTGGGGCAACGTACCCTGTGCTTGTGCTGGTTTCTGTGTCTCTCTGCGTTCCCAGGACACTGTACACTTAGTAATTTCTAAGAAGGCTGATAGATTCAGATGGTAATCTCAGCCCCCTTCTGGTTCATTCCCTGGACTCTTGGCCTCATTAGAAATCCTCTCACTGCCTGCCTCCAGCCTCTCACTTAGAAGTAACTGTTGGCCTCTGCTCTCCTGCCTGCCAGAATCTCAGAGCACCTCGTTTACTTTTGCCTTAATGTAACATTTATTGTCATTTCCTCCCTGTTCTCTGATTAAAGAAGGAATAAATGTTCATTGCAGAAAAATCGGAAAATGTGAAAAATCACAAAGACGAGACTAAAAATCATAATGCCACCAGCCAGAAAGAAACACTGCTAATACATGCAGGTGCAGGTGATGCTTGTCTTTCTTAAAGATGGCTTTTGTGCAAATTACATATTATATGTCAGAAGCCCTAATTCAGAGATCCAAAATGCAAGTTAAAAACAAGGCAGGGGGCCGGGCGCGGTGGCTCAGGCCTGTAATCCCAGCACTTTGGGAGGCCGAGGCGGGCGGATCACGAGGTCAGGAGATTGAGACCATCCTGGCTAACACGGTGAAACCCCGTCTCTACTAAAAGTACAAAAAATTAGCCGGGCGAGGTGGCGGGCCCCTGTAGTCCCAGCTACTCGGAAGGCTGAGGCAGGAGAATGGTGTGAACCCGGGAGGCAGAGCTTGCAGTGAGCTGAGATCCGGCCGCTGCACTCCAGCCTGGGCCACAGAGCGAGACTCCGTTTCAAAAAAAGAAAGAACAAGTCAGGGTCACTACATTGCACAGTTCCAGAGGGTACCATTTATATTGTAGTCTATGGGAATGGCTTCCTCTGAAGTTACGCAGTGCACGTTCTGTGCTGCTGTACTTGGTGGCCGTGTGCAGGGCCCGGGAAGATCACACAAAGTGAGTTGTAGGTAAACTAAAGGGCCAGGGAAGCTCCTGAGAACTGTTACAAAGTAGGGATGTGGGACCACCAGTGCCAGAGTCCTGTGATTTTTCAAAAAGAGCTGGAAAACTAACAGACCCAATGATTCCAGGTCCTCCCAGGGCTCTTCTGTATCGTAGCCCAGTTTTTCCTCTTCCCATCTTCTTTGTTTCTCCCACAGAGTGACCCCAAGAGTCCTCTTATGTAGAAAGCCTTGCTCTGATTGTCCTCTGGTTGGGCAGTGGCAGAGGCTATCAGCAAAGCCCTTCTCATCCCCTGCCACTAAGCCCAGGAAGGAAAGTCATTTAATCTGCCCCTTCCCTGGCACTGGACAACATAGAGGACCTAAGGTTGGGGGCTACCTAACCATCTGTCGTGGGTCCTGGGGAGAGAGGGAAGACAGTCAGCAAGACCTGGGTAAGGAGAGAGGCTCAGGTCCATTTTCCCGTCATCACTTCCAAGGGGAATGGCTGACGTGTTCTTTTCTTTGAGGGCACATTCATTCATGTGACTATTTCATTAAGATGTGTCCCACTGTACTCGACTGTGAGCTATGTGGGAATAAGAAATGAGTCTGAGGCTGGGTGCGGTGGCTCACGCCTGTAACCCCAGCACTTTGGGAGGCCAAGGCGGTAGGATCACAAGGTCAGGAGATTGAAACCATCCTGGCTAACATGGTGAAACCCCGTCTCTACTAAAAATACAAAAAACTAGCCGGGCGTGGTGGCACGTACCTGTAATCCCACTACTCGGGGGGCTGAGGCAGGAGAATCTCTTGAACCTGGGAGGCGGAGGTTGCAGTGAGCCGAGATCAGGCCACTGCACTCCAGCCTGGGCGATGGAGCGAGACTGCGTCTCAAAAAAAAAAAAAAAGTAAATAAAAAAAAACGAGTCTGGTTTTGTTCCCCAGCATGTCCCTGTGCTCAGCAGAGGCGCTGGCACAGAGCAAGTACACAGTGAATACCACTGAATGGACAGAAGAGGGGCATGCCCTGTAGTGTCCACATCCTCCCACGGGGAGACCCAGGCAGAGCACTGCCAAAGAATCTCCCCTCCACAGAAGATCTGCAGCAACCATAAGTCAGGATTTTCGTTGTTTTTAGCACTGTAAGAATAGGAATACTTTGTCACATGTAAGCCTAGTGCTGAACTTTCAGAGAGCCCACTTTCAAAGACACTTTTAGCAAAACATCGTGTATAAAAGGGGAACTTTGTAAATATTCTTTCAATATTTTAAACTATCTCTCCGTGTGTGTAGAACACTTAATATTTCATAATTATATTATGAAATACAACCACACATTATATTTTCCTACAGCAGTATTCTTCTGTAACATTAGTTTTAACAACTGCACAGAATTCAATTGCATGAATGTACCATAATTATTTCCTCTTGATGAGCATTTAGATTGTTTTCAATTTTTTTGTATTGTAAATCAATTAGTGATAATCATCTTTCCCCAGAAAGGTTTGTCTGTATTATAAATGTATTTACTTATTTTATGTTAAACTACCTACTCAAATGGTATGCCAATCTGGATGCACAAGTTGCCCTGTATAAAGATTGTACCTAATTTCTTCTTCTTCTTTTTTTTTTTTTTTTTTTTTTGCTTTTGAAGACTTATTTGACTTTCCACAAATACCCATTCTTATTGACTGTTGCAATTTTTTCTCTTTCATCTTTTATTTTAGAATCAGCGAGTACATGTGCAGGTTTATTATAAAGGTATATTGCACGATGGTGAGGTTTGAAGTATGAATGAATCTGTCACCCAGGTAGTGAGCATTATACCCAATAGGTAGTTTTTCAACGGTTGCCCTCCTCCCCACTCTTCTCTCTCTCGTGTACCTTAGTGTTTATTGCTCCTATCTTTATATAAGATTGTAAAAATTTCCACATACAGTGTATAAGTGCTCATTTCCTAATCCCATGATCCACTATAGACTTAGTTAGTGCTAGATCACAGGGTGAGACACCTAAACAGTCATTTGAAGTATCTAAGTACTTTGAAGTATCACTAAAGTACTCAAATATTACTAAACATTGTATTCACCAAAACTCCTAAGGAACAAATAGATGGTCATTGAACCACTGTCTAAGAAGGATGGTCCAAATAACTGTAGGAATGTGAGTTTACTCAGGGGGACATTCATGCAAGTTCTGGGTCAGAGTTGAATTGTTGGGGCATCAGTGGAGGGGCTGAAGTCTACTCCTTTCCCACTCTTACTTACCAACACCCAGACACTCTGCTTTATAAGTACTATATAAATGTCTAATGAGCATCAATTTTAATCATATAGAGTATTGTGTATTAATTGGAAGATTATCCATGATAAACTGATAACTGATTAAAGAAAGCTGAAGAACATCTTTTGTACTTTCTACTTTTTAAAGGGAAGGGGAAACCTATGTAAGTAGTCATACATTTCCATATGTTTATATAAGCAAAGGAAAATATAGACAGTTACCATACAATAGTTTTA
Organism: Macaca fascicularis; assembly: GCF_037993035.2. Lineage (NCBI taxonomy): Eukaryota > Metazoa > Chordata > Mammalia > Primates > Cercopithecidae > Macaca > Macaca fascicularis. The sequence goes on from NC_088394.1 coordinate 21,988,610, forward strand.
ACAGTCTCTATTAGGAATATTAGTCTGGAGAGGGGTAGAAAATATTATTAATTTTACTGTAGATGCTTCATTTACATTCATTTTTTAACTTGTTTCAACAACCACATACAACTTTTATAATTCAAATGTTTAATATTTAAATTAGGTTTGAAGCAGCACCCAATTGTAGTATGCTGACAAGAGCCCACATCTCAGTCATCTTTGACTAGATTTTGTTATCTTTTTAAATATTTATTTATTTGTTTATTTAAGACGGAGTCTCACTCTGTTGCTCAGGCTGGAGTGCAGTGGTGTGATCTTGGCTCAGTGCAACCTCTGCCTCCTGGGTTCAAGCTATTCTCCTGCCTCAGCCTCCCAAGTAGCTGAGACTACAGGCACACATCACCACATTCAGTTGATTTTTGTATTTTTAGTAAAGACAGTGTTTTACTGTGTTGGCCAGGCTGGTCTTGAACTCCTGTCCTCAGGTGATCTGCCCACCTTGGCCTCCCAAAGTGTTGGGGTTACAGGCGTGAGCCACTGTGCTGGGCCCTTTCTGCAATGTTTTCATCAGATTTTGTTGTCAGTTTTTCTAGCTTCACAAAACTATTTGAGAAACATTTCAAAATATATATAATATATTTTGCTCTAACTATTCTAGGAGTCTGTAAATAACCTGCTCTTTGCGTGTTTAACAAAACTCATCCATAAATTGTCTGAGCATAAAATATTTTGGGGAAGTAGGGTTTTGTTTGTTTGTTTACAACTTTTACTATTTCTTTCAGGGCTACTCTTCTATTTAAACTTCACACTTCTTTCTTTAGTCAATTTTATTCATTTGTATTTTCCTTCAAAAAATCTAGTTCACCTAGATTTTAAAATTCATTTGCATTATCTTGTACTATATCCTTTGTTAATTCTTTTAAAATAGCCTCTAAGTCCATAGTTTTAACTCCTTTTCCATTCTGAATTTTGACTATTTTCTTGTTTGCCAGAGATTTGTCTATCTCACTGGTCTGTTTAAAGAACCAGATCTGGGATGTAGCTATCAATTTTTATTGGTCTTAGGTTTTCAGGTTCAATTTATGATTCTTTAAAGTCCTCCTTCCTGCTTTGCTTAGGTTTATTTTGTTCACCTTCTCCTTCTAATGCTTCAGGTCAATCTCATTTCATTTATTTTCACTTTTTGCTCATCTAATGACTAAAATATTCAAGACAAGTATTTTTCCTGAATTCAGCTTTAGCTTATCCCATAAAATCGAAGATATGTTGATTTCATTTTTACTTTCTTTGAAATAGTTTATATCCACAACTGAGTTTGTAAGAGACAGTTTTATGGTTGTTTTTTAAAGAACTGTTTTAAATATTATTTTAAATTAAAAGTAGGTTCATTATAGAAAAAAAAAAAAAAGGGGGGGAAATCATCCAGTATTCTGCCACTCAGGTGGCTGCATATGTCTTTCTAATCGTTTGTGCCTATGGTTATTTCTTTCCTTTTTAAAAAATTGTATTATCTATTTTATCTTAAAGGCCACTTTCCTCCTGAGACATTATACATGCAGTTATTAGGACCTCTTGCTAGTTTTGAAAGTTGTGACCTTTTGGAGTCCCATAGTAACTTACCTGAACACAGAGATTGTCAGGCAGACTTTAGGAAATTTCATTGGTATCTTTTTTCCTTCCTTATGAGAGCCAGAAAGGAGAATTGTGACAAAGATATATGTGAGAACATATCACCTTGCCTTCATCTCCCTTGAAGAGCCTCATCTCCTTCTCATCAAGCTTGAAGACAAAGAGAGCATGAAAAGCTTTCCCATGCCCTCCTGTCCAGGACCCCGGCTCCTCCCTTGCTTCCCATCATTTACATCCATCCTCTACCAACTGGACAAGTCACATCACTTCTTCTGAGCCTTACTTTCTTCATCTGTACAATGGGGAAAGTACTAGTCCCTGTCTCATAAGGCAGCATGTTTTAAATAAAACAATGCTTATAAAGCACTTCACACAGAGCCTGGCACATAATAAATACTCACTAAATGATAGTTGCTGTTGTTGTTGTCATTACTCCCACCCCTTTTCAAGCACACAAGATGAATAAAGAGCTCACTTCTCAAGTGAGACTCAGGGGGATCTCAATGCCTGCTACTCATTTGCAGTTTTACAAAAGCAATTAAAGTTTGCCTGTGATCGTGTGTCTCTTGATCGTCCTTGAAGCCGAGGTGCCCTATTGAAAGAGGAAGCCAGTGCCCTTCCCTGCATTCTGGTGCTGTTTATTATGCCAGAAAGGCTGCTCAGGCTCATTACTGCTGCAGAATACAGGCCCCCAGGGGCTGAAGTAGAGCCAGATAATTACCAACAGATCCCTAATAGGTATGGACTCAATGGAAACAAGTCAATCAGGAACACAGCATTTACGTCTAAACTATTCCCATTCACGCTCAGGGGCATGAGAGACTGCTAATGAGGGCCACACTTCTGAGGCCAAGGGCCATGACCACTAGCTCCACCCTGAGAGCTCTGTGCCTAAAAGAATCCTAACAAGTGGATCCTCTCTGTGTTAGTCTATTTAGTGTTGCTATAAAGGAATGCCTGAGGCTGGGTGGTTTATAAAGAAAAGAGGTTTATTTGGCTCATGATTCTGGTGGCTGGAAAGTTCAAGACTGGACACCTGCATCTGGTGAGGGCCTCAAGCTGTTTCCACTCACGGCAGAAGGTGAAGGGGTGCTGGCTGTGCAAAGATCATATGGTGAAAAAAAGATGCTAGAGAGAGAGCAAGGGGGGTACCAGGCTTCCTTTTACAACCAGTTTTTGCAGGAACTAATTTAGTGAGAACCCATTCATCCCCATGGTAGGACGTTAATCTATTCAGGAGGAATCTGCCCCCATGACACAAACACTTCCCATTAGGCCCCACCTCCAAAACCAGGAATAAAATTTCAGCATGAGGTATGGAAGGGATAAATGTTTAAATTATAGCATTGTGCCCCTGGACCCCCAAAACTCATGTCCTCCTCACATGCAAAATACAATCATTCCATCCCAATAATCTCAAAAGTCATAAATCATTTCAGCATCAACTCAAGAGTCCAAAGTCTTATTTGAGACTCAAGGTAAGTTCCTTCCAGCTATGATCCTGTAAGGTCAAAAACAAGTTATTCACTTCCCAGTTACAATGGTTGTACAGGCATTGGGCAAATATTCTCATCCCAAAAGGGAAAAATCAGCCAAAAGAAAGGGGTAACAGGCCCAATGCAAGTCTAAAACCCAACAGGGCAGACATTAAATCTTAGAGTTCCAAAGTAATTGCCTTTGACTCCATGCCCTGCATCCTCAGCACACAAGTACAAGGGGTGGGCTCCCAAGGCTTCAGGCAGTCCCACCCTGATGGCTTTGCTTGGCACAGCCTACATGACTTCTCTCATGGATCAAAGTCTAAGCTAGACGCTTTTTCCAGGTGGGGTGGGAAGTGGCCAGTGGCTCTACTATTTTTGGGTCCTGATGGTGGCCCCACTCCTGCAGCTCTGATGTACAGTCTAGGTGGCCAGGCAGGAACCTGCCTCAGTAGTGGAGTCACCATTAAGAGTTCCCACCTAGGCAATGCCTAGTAGAGTTGCATAAGCCTTGCAATGCCTGGTAGAGCTGCATAACAGATTCTGCATAAGCCTTTGTGGCTTCCACCTCTGAAATCTAGATGGAAGACACCAAGGCTTATGGCTTGTGCCCTCCAGAGCAGTGGCTCGAGCAGTACCTGGGCTGTTTGAACCAAGGCTGAAGCAGAAATGGCCTGGATGCAGTGAGCAATATTCCAAGGTGGAACAGGGCAGTAGTACCCCGGGCCTGTTCCCTGAAACCATCCTGTCCTCTTAGTCCTCTGGGCCCGTGATAAGAGGGGGAGGCCTCAAAATTTTCTGAAATGCCTTCAGGACCTTTTCCTCATTGTCTTGGCTATTAGCACCTGGCTCTTTTTCAGTCATGCAAATTTTTTTAGCAACTTGTACTTCCCACCATACCCTTGAATTTCTCTCCTGAAAATGCTTTCCTTTTCTACCACACGGCCAGGCTGTGAACTTTCCAAATTTGTATGCTGTGCTTCCCTTTTAATTATAAAGTCTGCCTTTAGCTCATTCATTTGCTGTTGTAATTCACTGTAAGCTGTTAAAAGTAATCATGTCACTTCTCGAGTGCTTGGCTGCTTGGAAATTTCTTCCACCAGGTACCCTAGGTCATCACTCTTAAGCTCAGCCTTCCACAAAGTCTAAGGGCATGACACAGTGCGGCCTAGTTCTTTGCTACAGAGTAACATGGGTAACCTTTGCTCTAGTTCTCAATAAGTTCTTCATTTCCATGTGAGACCTCTCTGGCATGGTTGGTTGGTTGGTTTGTTTGTTTCTTTCTTTCTTTCTGTTTTTCTTTCTTTCTCTTTCTTTCTTTCTTTCTTTCTTTCTTTCTTTCTTTCTTTCTTTCTTTCTTTCTTTCTTTCTTTCTTTCTTTCTTTCTCTTTCTTTCTTTCTTTCTTTCTTTCTTTCTTTCTTTCTTTCTTTCTTTCTTTCCTTCCTTCCTTCCTTCCTTCCTTCCTTCCTTCCTTCCTTTCTTTTCTTTTCTTTCCTTTCCTTTTCTTTTCTTTTTTTCTTTTTTGACAGAGTCTCACTCTGTCACCCAAGCTGGAGGGCAGTGACACAATCTCGGCTCACTGCAAGCTCCACCTCCTGGGTTCAAGTGATTCTCTTGCCTCAGCCTCCCTAGTAGCTGGGATTACAGGCACCCACCACCATGCCTAGCTAATTTTTGTATTTTTAGTAGAGGCAGGATTTCACCATGTTGGCCAGGCTTGTCATGAACTCCTGACCTCAAATGATCCACCCACCTCGGCCTCCCAAAGTGCTGTGATTACAGGCATGAGCCACCATGCTCAGCCGTATACTGTTTATATTTCTATTAGCATTTTGGTCACAACCACTTAACCAGTCTCTAGCAAGTTCCAAACTTTCCCTTGTCTTCTTCTGAGCCCTCCAAACTCTTCCAGCCTCTCCCCATTACCCCGTTTGAAAGGTACTTCCACAATTTTATGTGTGTTCCCCACTCCTCTTCCCCACTGAGAAGACTTGGTTTTCTGTCTTAGTCCATCTAGTGTTGCTATAAAGGAATACCTGAGGCTCAGTAGGTTATAAGGAAAAGAGGTTTCTTTGGCTCACAATTCTAATGGCTGTAAAGTTCAAAACTGGAGATCTGTATATGCTGAGGCTACATCCACTTATGGTGGAAGGTGAAGGGGAGCTGGCTATGCAGAGATCGCATGGCAAGAGAGGAAGCAAGAGAGAGAGGGGTCACCAGGTTCCATTTCATAACCAGTATTTGTGGGAACTAATAAAGTGAGAACTCATTCAACCTAAGGGAGGGTATTAATCTATTCATGAGAGATCTGCTTATAAATATGCTCTGCTTCCCTCCATGACCCAAATGCCTCCCCCATTAGGCCCCAACTCTAACACTAAGGATAAAATTGCAACATGAGGTTTGGAGGGGACAAACACCCAAACCATAGTACTTCCCAAGGACTGACACCCAGGGTGAACTACAAGGCAAACTGGTTTAATTTGATGTCATAATCTTCTCTGACTTCTGACCTGCTGCCCTCTCTAGTAATAAATCTGCTTCTTTCAGAAATGCCACATTTAGGGGAACTCTGAAGCAAGTCTCCCTCCTGTTCATCTTTCCTTCCCTCTCCTGCTCAGCTCCACTTCTCTTCCTCCATTCTTATCACAGGTAGTGTCATTTTTAAAATCAGCAGTGACTTCTGAAAGCCATCTCACCTCCACTCACCAATTCTCTTGGGCCGCAGCATTGCCTTGAGCGAATGTGGCTTCATTTCTAATGTTTGCTATCAGTACGGCATGCAGACACACAATTAAATCTAAAAACACAACTGATTGGAATTCCTGACAGATTGCCTCCTCCAGAAGTAAGAATTTCAGGCCACAAATTAGAGGTGAAGTAAACTGAGCCTTCTGGCTGGTTCTGTAGCTGATTTTTATTGGTATCCCAAGCCCCATTTGCTCTAAGTGGTAAAAACACAACCTCAGCTGCTCAGGGAGGACCCCCACTTGTTCTCTGGGTGGGAGGGGCAGAGGAACCAAGTGCCAGAGGGTGAACTGGTCCCTTATCACTGCCTGCTGCCCACGCTGGCATGCCCCAAGCTACCCTGTTCTTTTACCTTGGCCATCGTCCATCATCCATGCAGAGTCCTTGCTGAGATCTGCTCATCCCCACAGCGAAGTCACACTGGGTCCAGTCGTCCAGCTATTTCCAAACCCTTCTCTCCAAATAGCAAACATTTACCTGCTTCTCTGCTGTACCATCCCTCCTCTGAAGCACTAAAACCCACTAACTCGAGGGACAGGAAAAGCAATGACATATGGGGATCCTTGGCTAATATCTAAAAGGATTGCTCCACTCCAGGTGTTACGAAGGGAAAATGGAAAATGGTTGAGAGTCGGTCAAGCCATCTGATAAGGAAGACCCCTATCACTTGGGAAGCGTCTGTAACACAGGTATGACAATTTTGGACACAGCCGCTGCTCCTGAAAGGAACATGATAGGGTGAATCAGTAAAGGGATATTACCTATGGATATTAGCACCGGGGAGGGAGCTTCCTCTGGACTCAGGGGCCAGCAGTGGCTTTCTTCATTCCAAAATTCTGTAGAAACATAAAGCATACCCATGAGGAGGGGTAAATAATTCCACAGAGAGAATTAAGCAGCAAGGCTCTTTTTTTTCTCACCTAAGGCTATAGTTGCGTGCGTGATTACGTGTCACCCAGGTAACAGTTGAGTCCACCATGCAGTTGTGTCCACCACGTACCTGCCCATCCCCACTCCTGGACCGCAGTTTGGTTTTGGAATGAATTATTTTTGTCAATACCTACAAATTATGGCAGACCTTGTGCAAACCTCAGAGGCAGCTAGCGCTTCCTGGCCTCCTGCAAATGTATTAGCCTGACCTGGAAACTTGAAGGCAGTTCCTGCTACCAGGCAGCTCTCTCATTCTTGGCCATCTTACAAAATGCAAACAGCTTGGAGCATTTATCCTCCGGATCTTTCTCAACCCCACAGTATCCTGAGCTTCTTTCTCATCAACTCTTCCAAATTCACGCGAAAAATAGAAGCCCACGGCATCTGGTCGTATCTCCCTCCTGCCTCATCACTGACATCCAAAACCTCCTCGACACTCCTCAGCAGCTGGGGTAATTTCCGTGTCTGAAGAAGACCTGTCCAACCAGAGAGGCTCCCTGTTCTTTGATGCTGCAACATTCTCCATCTCAACCAAAGCTATGCCTAGAACTTCTTGGCATCTCCTAGAAGTGTTCCATGCCATAAATGCTCAATTCCTCAGCTGCAATATCTTACCCTCCCCACTGCTGCTTCATGCGTCAATGACATTGAAGCCTTTAGGGTCTCGTCCTTCCCTTTTTCTCAGCCTGTGAACTGCTAAGCTTCAAATTCTTCCCTAACCAGCCTAGACCCCACAATCCCCCATTTCTTTTTTTTTATACGTTAAGTTCTAGGGTACATGTGCACAATGTGCAGGTTTGTTACATATGTATATTTGTGCCATGTTGGTGTGCTGCACCCATCAACTCATCAGCACCCATCAACTCGTCATTTACATCAGGTATAACTCCCAATGCCATCCCTCCCCCCTCCCCCCTCCCCATAATAGGCCCCAGTGAGTGATGTTCCCCTTCCCGAGTCCAAGTGATCTCATTGTTCAATTCCCACCTATGAGTGAGAACATGCGGTGTTTGGTTTTCTGTTCTTGCGATAGTTTGCTGAGAATGATGGTTTCCAGCTGCATCCATGTCCCTACAAAGGACACAAACTCATCCCTTTTTATGGCTGCCTAGTATTCCATGGTGTATATGTGCCACATTTTCTTAATCCATTCTGTCACTGAGGGACATTTGGGTTGACTCCAAGTCTTTGCTATTGTGAATAGTGCCACGATAAACATACGTGTGCATGTGTCTTTATAGCAGCATGATTTATAATCCTTTAGACAACCCCCCATTTCAACTACTTGCTTGCCACCCACACTCTCAATCCCCTTGTCCCTCTGCCACCAACTGCTTCAACCCAGAATTTGTTCAGGTTGCTAAAAACCTCTGCAGAAATTCCTATGGCCAATCAGTTCACTGTCACTACAAATACATGATCTCCAGCATCAGCTTCACTCTTGAGCCTATCTAGGGATCATTTAAAGAAGGAAGTCAAGCATAAGTATGTTTTGGTTTATTTGTCAAGCTCAATTAAACCTTTTAGCTTCCCTGAAATGTTGATGCTTGTACTTAGGAGAACCTGAGACAAAGGTAAGATCAACCTTTGCCTCTGACCCAAGTAGCAACAAGGTTCTTTTTTTTAACAGATTCTGCAGGTTACAGCACCGCAACCATTGTTCCATTTAAGAGACCACCATCCTTGCCACAGGGACAGTTTCAGAGGCTTCTAGAATCAATTCTTCACTACCTTGCAGTGGAGATTGCATTGGAGATTGGTGGTAGCACTTCTCACAGACCCCCTCATTGATCACTGTGTCCTTGCACTGCGACCTATGTAAGCAAAGGGTTGATCATGTATGGAGAAATCAGCCTTCAGGGCAGGGGCAGCTCACATGTCCAGAGGCATTCTAATCTCTACACTGAGGACAGGCTAGTCTCTTTGACAACAGATCTCCCTATCTTTAAAAACTAAGAGCAAATCAACATCTTAGCTCATGAACAAAACTTACTAGCCTGATCCACGGAAGTGGTACATGAGGCATTCACAGAGAGAGTCAACCTTTTCCTAGTAGGATAAGCACGTATAACCCTTTTTATGCAATGCATGTAAATGCATATGGCTCATTACATTGTAATTCCTTAAACAATGACACAGCCATGCTATCTAGATCTAATTTAGCTCTAGCTGTCAGGGCATGAATTATTCCAGCCCTTGGCCCACATGGCTGCCTTGACAAATGCCTGAACTATGGCCTCACCTTGGCCTGTGTGGCCTGAGTGACAGGGCTTGCTTGGCTTGTCTGCCTCTAGAACTCACACTGTGATGTGGTCACTCACCCATCTCCCTGTCAGCATATCCCAGGCACAGGCAATGGGAAATGAATAGCATGGGAGGGCTCAATCAGGTGCAGTTAGTGGGAATCATACTAATCGATAACCCAGGCCAGAGTTCCAGCCATACTCCTATTTTCCATTTGGAACTAAATGAGATAGCAAATATAAAGGATTTAAAACAGGGCCTGGGACATAGCAAATTCTCAGCAATTGCTAGTTGGGCAATAAACTTAGACAGTGTAGTGTGGTGGCTCAAAGCATGGACTCTGGAGCTAGATTCTTTTGCTCAAAACCCAGCTCTATGGCTTGTAAACTGTGTGACTTTGGTCTAGTTACTTAGCATCTTGTGGCTCAGTTTCTCTTCCTTGAAATGGGAATAATAATAGTTACCAACCCATTAGCTTGTTGTGGACAGCACTTAGCACATAGAAAGCACTTGATAAGTGATAGCTACTTTTATTAACTAACTGAGAGAAATGAAGGGTCTTTTGGAGACTGCCTTATTGTCTCTCTGCCATCTCTGCTGGGGCACTGGGGAGACATTTTCATACCTCTTTAGCTTGGGCTCTGTGATGGATTAGAAATGAATACAAATTATTTGAAATGTCTCCCTTTGGAAGGTAGAGCTTAATTCCCTTGCCCATGAATCTGGAATGATCTTAATGACTTGCTTGGGCAATAGAATGTGGCAAAAGTGATGTTCTGAGACTTTCAGGACTAGGTCAAAAGCAGCCTTTCCGCTTCTGCTTGGATCTTGCAGAAGGCTTGCTCTTGGGATGGACTTTCTGAGAAACCAGCCTCTAGGCTGTGAGAAGCCCAAGCCACATGAAGAAACCATGCACAGGCAGCCCCAGAACCACAGCCAAGTTCCCAAGTGTCACTCAGCATCAACTGCCAGACATACAAGTGAGCCATTTTTTTTGTCTGGCCCAGTCAAGCCTTAAGATGACAGCAACCCAGCTGCCACCTACCTACAACTGCACAAGAGACCCCAAGTAAAAACCACCTGGCTGAACCAAATCAACCCACAGAACCATGAGAGATCATACTAAAAAGATGCATCAGCCATTATGTTTTCGGATGGTTCATCACAGCAGAAATAAATAACCAGAACAGCGTCCAACCTGAAAGAGGTTGTCAGTACTCCTGGATGTTCTCCCACCTGTCTTTGCACCACTCCTTCCTCCTCATCTGAACCTTCACCCCTCGCCACCTGCCTCTCCCTTTGCAGCAGTGCATCTCATGGTACAGATTAGAGTTTAGCCTGCAGAAAAGGCAGGGAGAGGAGGATTGCTTAGAAGGTCTGTGCAGCTTTAAGGGTTGCAAATCTCTCAGAAATCCAAGAGCAGGAATCACTCCAGCCAGTGGATGAGGCTGGGAAACGGCAGGTGAACAGAATTCAAGGAAGTGCCAAGTGTTTCTCCTCCCCTGCTGGCATCCACCATTCACTCCAAAAATACTTGCCAAGTGCCCATTCAGGTTTCTCTCAACTCAACCCTCCGACGTCTGCCTCTCTAGGCTCTTCACTTCTCCTGATGCTTCCCACCAGTGTCTACATCATCTACACTTTATCTTTAGTTTACATTATAAATCCTGTTGCTCCACAACTGCCCCTTGCTCATGACACACACTTCCTCCCTTGCAGGGTCCCTATTCAATGTGATGACCTCTCAAAATGCAATTTGGCCACTTCAGCTTCAGCTTAATGTCCCAGGCCAAATTCCTGAAAGCAAGAACTGATGGGCCACCCCTTGGGCCAAGTGTGTACCTCTGGTCTGATCAGCACTCAGAAAGCCACACGTGGTTGTGGGGTGGTTCCTAATAGGAAGAGCGGACAGAGTGACAAGGCAGTGGCTTGGAGAACATAATGGCTCCATCACTAATCTCTGTGATTCTTGGCACAACCAACTTCCCAACTCAGGTTTTTTTGTTTCCTCCTGTGTAGAATGAAATCGTTCCATCACGTGGGCGGAGGGAGGGATTGCACCTGGTAGATGTTCCAGAATCTAAAAGTAGTTGAAGCCTGTAAAGTTTGGGAAAGGATACCTGCTTTATTTCTCAATCCTCAAACAACCCTATCCAGTAGCAACTGGTATTATCTTCATTTCACAGTTGGGGAAACTGAGGTGTGGCAAGATTAAGTGGCACATTCAACTCACACAGTCAGTAAGTGACTCAGTTGGGACCCAGACACAAATCTGCTTGCCATCAAAGCCTGTGTTCTGATTCATTCGCTGTGCACCCTTTATCTATGCCACAGTCTGTGCCCAGGAGGAAAAAAATGATATAAAATGAAAAGGGTTGAGAAATACTAGAACAGTCTGTAATATTTCTTTCAGCACTCCATCTTCCTCTCTTATGCTCTAATATTTTGTTCTGTTAAGCATTTCAGGACACCAGCGGCCTGATAAGTAATAATGAGCTGGATGTAAACCAAAGGCCTCAAGGAGAGATGACTGCTCGCAATGACATCTCCCCCCATGGGACAATTTCATGATATCACATAATACAAGGGTGGGGAGATGCCGCCATCCCTTTCTATTAATACCATTCAGTGAAAATTTTAAAGAAACAGGACTTCATCAGCTGTCGTGGCTGGTAAAGTGGCCAAAGGCCTTAGTCTCTGTAACTCTGAGAGCCCTCCGAGGCTGCGCATTCAGAGCATGTCGGGCCAATGAGCACCCCCATTAGCCGAGCAGCCTCTCTAATTAGCACAGCCCCTAAGGAAGGAGGGCAGAGGCCTGGGTCAATGCGGAGAGGGTCCTGCCCTCTCTGTGGATCACGGTCCGGAGAACAGGTTTCACAGGGTCTCTAATGTGCATTTGAATGTCTTGCTCTGTGCTGTCACTCCCTGGCTTGAATACAGATGAACCCTGCTGAAACGCAGCAGCTGCTACAGGGAGGGGGCTGGCTGGAGCCTAATGTCTGCCAGAAGACGGAGAATTCCTCCACCCAGGGGCTCTCAGCTGGGGCTCCCTGAAACTAGAACAAACTTAAGATATCAGTAACAGGGGGCTGCACCCAAAACAAGGGAGGAGGGCATGCTTATGGCACTCAGCATTCAGTAATTCCAGAAAAACTCTGTAGAGGTCTTTACATTTACCAATTTTGTTTAAGCAGTTTTTGTTTTAATTACACATGGCATAGGTGGTGGAAATCATCATCTTTCATGATAGCTGTGCTCATGTATAGCGGTAACTATATCCCAGGCACCATTCTGAAAATTCTTAAAATATTAACTCATTTACTGTGTACATGAATGCTGTAAGTTACATAATCCATTTTTATCATAATTTCACAGGTGAGGAAACTAAGACACAGGCAGGATAAAGAACTTTTCTTTCGGGCTAAACAATTAAATTATGAGGCTGGGATTTAAACCTAAACAAGTGTGCACCATGGTTGTATCAGTTAGCTTCTGCTATGTAACAAACATCCCAAAGCTTAATGGTTTAAAATGGCATATTTATTATTCTTAATTATTATGTGAGTGACATGGTTCTTCTGGTCTGTGTCATCTCAGCTGATCTCTTTGGTCAGCTAGCAGCTCTGCCAGGGCTGGATGGTCTAGAATGGCCTCATCCATGTGTCTGGTGGGTTGGCTTCAGGTTGGCTGGGGTGCTAGGAATGACTTGGCTGTGTGTCCCTCATCACCCAACAGGCTGTCCTGGATTTATTCACATGCAGGTGCCACAGGGTCCTAAGATGAACAAGAGAGGGAAGATTCTCAATGAGCCAGTGCTTTTAGGGCCTCTGCTTGTGTCATATTTGCCAATGGTCCACGGGCCAAAGCAAGTTACCAGGCCAGCCCGTCAGTGTGGGAGGGGAATGCCCAAGGAATAAATAAGGTCTATTTTTACAATCTCCACAATAGTCTGAAATCTGAACCATTCATTTGTCTGCCTCATAGGCTTCTAGTAATCTTAACCCAATTTTGGTTCTCAGTGGGGCCCAGAGCAGGAATAGTTGAAAGAAAAATCTCAACTATTTTCCAAAAGGGGCCACATACTTCTCACCCATGCCCAAGTCATTCCTGCCTTTCTTCCATTGCCCCCACCCAATTATCATCCCCACCACCACCACCACCATTGTGGGGAAATGAAATCTGATTAAATGCTCATGGATGGAAAAGAAAATGGATTGTGATTCAGGGAATTTGAATTTAGTTACTCGAAACTAGCTGTGGGACCTTGGGCAGGTCACTTCCATTTCTCTGACCCTCAGTGATTTTTACTTTTTCAATGTAATAGCCCCAATTTTTCTATAAACATGAATTCAGTTCCCACTGTGTGCTAGGCATTGCACTGAACAACACAGATACCATTGTGAAAACAGACACAGTCCTTGACTTTATGAAGCATATAGCATAATGGGATAAACAGATGTTAATCAAATAATCTCCATAACGAGCATATAATTACAGATTGAGATAAGTGCTCTGAAGGACAAGAGCCCAATTCTATAAGAAGTTACTACAAAGGTGTAGTCTGGTGTAGACCATGAGAGAGGAGCATGAAGGAAAGTCCCTGTCAAGTGAAGGACAGTTGAGAGGAAATTAACTACGAGGACCAAGGCAGATGACATTGAACCCAGAGTTATTGGGAGAAAATTCTCCATAGATCTCTTGCATTTCTGCATGTTTTGAAAGCAGAGGGCCTGTCTGCCTTTGTCTTGGGCTATATTTTCAAGGATATTTGGAAAACAACCTTGAAAGATAGAGATGATATCTTCTTCTACAGCAATGGGTAGGCATGCTCACTGCCCATTGTAGAAGATTCAAGTTTCAGCTGGGTGTGGTGGCTCATGCCTGTAATCCCAGAGCTTTGGGAGGCCAAGGTGGGAGGACTGCTTGAGGCCAGGAGTTTGAGACCAGCCAGGGAAACATAATGAGACCCTGTCTCTAATAAAACAAATTTCTTTTCTAATCAACTGGGCATGCACCTGTAGTCCTAGCTACTCACAAAGCAGAGGCAGGAGAATCACATGAGTCCAGGAGTTTGAGGTTACAGTGAACTATGATTGCATCTACCGTACCCTAGCCTGGGCAACAGGGCAAGGCCCTGTCTCTAAAAAAAAGAAAAAAAAGAAAAAAGAAACAAACAAAGAAAGAAAGAAGAAAAAAGAAGATTCAGTTTCCCTCTTCACATCACACTCTTGGAACTGGGGCTTAGAGAACCAACACAAAAATGATGATATTCTGGACTCTGCTATTGCTATGAGTCGTAAATTATCCTTTATCTCTGACCCAGGTGTCTCATATCTTTTGCAGCATCCTTGAAGCTAAGGCCAACTAACAGGTTAGCTTGCAAGGAAGTTAACACTCAGATCCTTCATGGTGCTTAATATTTGCAGGTTCCCTCAAAAAAGTGACATACAAACTGGAGCTTAAAGGATTAATAAAGCAGGAGGACAGAGGGAAGGAACGGAGTTCTAGGCAGTGAATATGTGCAAAGACTTGGAAGTGATGGTAAGCAAGGACACACCAAACAAAATTTGCTCAATCTAGCAGGACTACAGAATCTGGTGATGAAATGGAAAGAGATGAAGCCAGAGGGGTGGGAAGGAGTGGGAAGATGATGTTTAGCCGTGTTAAGCAGGGAGACTTTATCCTGAAGGCAAGTGTAAACCACTGAAGGCTATTTTGGGCAGACTGGACTCAAAAACCATTGAGGGAAATTTTGAATGCCCTCTACCACCTTAGCCTCCAGAAACTTTTCTACCTCAGTACCGCCCATGAAATAGCCTTGGTTGCAATGTAGGTTGGCATAGCAACTGATGATGTGGTTGTTTTCACCACAGTTTTATTTTTATTATCTCTAGATTGTCAAGCTGGCCCTAAGTGTTTGGACAATCACAGAGCACTGGATGTGGGGAAGAGAGCTAGAAAACCAACCTCCCTCTGGCTGAAAGGTGAACAGCAAAAAGAAGGTAATTTATTTTGCAAGACTGAGACCACTAACCAGTCCTTTGTGGCCTGACTAGTGACTGCTTGTTTAAGCCAGTCAGGCCAGGTAAAATAACCTCTTTCCTATAACTTATGCAATACACCGTGAGAGACATTACACCTGGGGCTGCAAAAAGAACGAATGTCCCTTATCTGAGTGTATGTGGGATATACAGTATATTTGAGTGTAGAGTCAGACCACTTGGGTTTAAATCCTGGCTTTATGACTTCAGGCAAATGAATTAATCGCACTGTGCCTCAGTGTCCCTACCTGAGAAATGGGACCTAGCTTAACAGGCTGCCATGAAGATTACATATGTAAAGGGTCCAGAACAGTGTGTGGCACGTTATATGCATTCAAGAAATATTGACTATCATTATTAGTGTTTATTTGAAATATATATCCTCACAACCTCTATCGTTCAAAAACTTCAAATATTTACCTCATTCCTAATAGGGCAGGTATCATGCAGCAAATTAAACACCTGTAGCTACCACATCATTTTCAAAGAAACTCCCTCTTAGAGTCCGTGGAAATCACTAAGCTTTGTCAAAACCTGCCAAAATACCGTTGAATGGCCCTACTTCAACACAATTTTTTGTTAGCTCCCAAGTACTTACAAAGTTTTCTTCCTGAGGGAGACCTGGGGCTTGTGGATTAGGGGGTCGTCCACAATTGCCAGTGGAACCCAGAGTCTTTAAACTGGGGAAGATCCACAGAACATGAAAAGCAATAAACCATTATTGTTTTAATCTACTGTTTCAAAATGGTTAGTTAAGAAGACACAACTGATAGAGGAAACAGATTCCCTGCGACGCTCCCTAAGATTCTGACTCATGAAGTCTAGGGTAGGGCCTGGGTAGCTACTGTTGACTTTTGTCTCCAGGTGATTCCAATTTACTTGGTTTCCATCAGGGTTCCCTCCAACCCTTCCTGATGATAAGAATCACCTGGAGATTCCTAGACCCTCACCCAGACCTTCTGAACCAGAAAGCCCAGGGGAGAGCTCTGGGAATTGAGAGACTGAATATACAGGTGGACAAAGGCTTGACCATAATAAAATTGAATTCTGAACCATTCTCTGTAGCAAACCCTCCAGGAAGCCAAACAACTCCTGCAGCCATCGGCTTAGAAGAACCAAGACTTAATCAATAACTGACAATTTTCCTAGTTCTTTTGATTTATTATTGTTTTTTATAAAGACGGAAGTCTTACTATGTTTCCCAGGCTGGTCTCAAACTCCTGGGCTCAAGCGATCCTCCCACCTCAGCCTCCCAAATTGTTGAGAACATAAGCGCGAGCCACTGCACCTGGCCCAATTTCCTTAATTCTTGGCCTTGCTTCCAATTTAAGACCAAACAGAGAAAGTCAAACATGGCCCCTAACAAGTCTCATGGGGTTTCCTGCCCCTAGTTAACTTGTCTCTAGCTTCTCCTGGCCAGCAACCTCCACTCAGGGCCCACCTGAAGTCTCCCCCTGCTTCCCACCTCTACAGCCTCCCCACTCCTCCACCTACCTTTGAGCCTCTACCAAACAGAAGTGAGGATGGCTGACTCCCTTGCTGGAGCAAGCCCCAAATAAATATCCTTTGCTTGTTCTCATTTGGGTGGTCTTTTAAAAATTACAACTGAATTTATATATTTGATAAAAACAAGTGATTCTTATCATTGGGAAAATTTGGAAGACACCCTCCCAGACCTTGCTACTCAAAATGTGATTCCCAGAACAACAGCAGCAGCATTGAAATGTAGAATGTCAGTCCCGGCTGATGTTACTGATTTTTAACAAGAACCCCCGAGGTGATCCTCTAGCACACGAAAGTGTAAAAAGCATTAACCAGGAGCATTGATCAAGTCAGTGGGTCTCAACCCTGGGAGCACATTAGAATCCTCTGGGGCTGATTTATTAGTCCTGGGTAGGACTTGCATATCAGTGGTCGTAAAAGCTCTCCAGGTGATTCTTATGTGCAGCCAGTGCTGAGAATCACAGATGTAGAACAAGGGTTCCCACACTTTGGGGGTTGTCAGAATCATCTGGAGAACTCACCAGGTGCACAGAGGTCCTGACTTGATAAAAGAAGATGCGCCTGGGCCTTGCTCGTCTTACCAAGTTCCCAGGTGATTCTGAAACTGACCAAAGTATGAAAACTGATCTAGGAGAAGTGCTCCAAGGGAAAGAGTCCCATGGAGACCTCCTTGGAACTCCAAGGAGGGTGAGACAGTTCTTGTTTCTTCCCCATATCTTCTTCCTCAATTCGACTTGGCCAGCACCACGGCTTATAAAGTTTATGGAATGAAAGAACTCAGAACTGGAGGGAACTGAAGGCATCTTCAAGTATGAAAAACAGAGATTTGCCAGCCAAATTCAGCTCATGACTGTGTACTTTTTTTATTAGATAGTTTTATGGTTTTTAAGGTTTAAATCCATTGCCAACATTTTTTGTTGTTGTTGTTGTTTTTGGAGACAGAGTCTCGCTCTGTTGCCCAGGCTGGAGTTCAGTGGCACGATCTCGGCTCACTGTAATCTCCGCCTCCTGGGTTCAAGCCATTCTCCTGCCTCAGTCTCCCGAGTAGCTGAGACTATAGGCTCCCGCCACCATGCCCGGCTAATTTTTTGTATTAGTAGAGACGGGGTTTCACCATGTCAGCCAGGATGGTCTCAATCTTCTGACCTCGTGATCCACCCGCCTCGGCCTCCTAAAGTGCTGGGATTACAGGCGTGAGCCACCACTCCCGGCCGCCAACATTTTTTGAAAGGAGATTGAATTTTCAGATTCTTCTGGAAGCTCAAAGGACCTGGCAAAGAGGGACAAGGGAGAAGAGGGAGGGGAAGGAGGGGGAAGGAGAGAATGGAGAGATGGAGGTGAGGAAGGGGAATAAGAGGGGGCAGAAGGAGGGTGAGGGGGAGATATCTGCTGTGTCTTCTTTTAAATTTCTTTTCATTTTTGTGGGTACATAGTAGACCACATTCCTACATGACAGCAATTGGCCAGAACAGCCCTTTAAAATGCGGCATGTGCTCACCAGTTTGCCACCGTCCCTGCCTGATCCACATCACTCATTTTTGTTACCCGCTTGGCCCTGCGAGCATCTAATTTGGAGTCTTTATATATAGAGAGTTCAACCTCGTCTTTTGTGGAAGAAAAAATCGAGCCCTATAGTGGAAGCTGTTTGTCCAGCGTCCCTCACTTATGGCCAGAACTGGGACTTGGATCAAAATTCTGACTGCTTTTTGCTTGTAGGGGGCTGGGGATTCTGTTGGGTTAGCTTCTCCCTTCCTGAGATCCCAGCCAGAGGCCAAAGACCTAGATCTCCTCAGTTCCCACTTAGAATCCAGGGCAAAGCACTTTGAAGTATAGGCAACCTCTGCTGTTGGCTTTTGGGCTGTCACCTACTCAGACACACCTATGCAGCAATTTACTTAGCCTCTCTGCATGTCAACAAACTCATCTACACAATGAGAGTAACAACGGTGCCTGATCTATAGGGTTGTTTTGAGGGTTAAATTACATTGTGTTTGTAAACCATTATTCTGGCACTTGAGACATAGGAAGGGCTCCATTAAGTGAACATTAAATGACATTAATGATTTTTTTTCAACATATGTGCTCATCTGAGAGCACCACCACTGTCCAGCTTTAAAATGGTGTTCAGTTTCTGCCAGTCTCAAACTAACTCAGAAAGCAATGTGTTGAGAGAGCCACCTATTGGAGAATAGCATCAGGCAAAGCTCTTAAAATGTGCTAAGCCTCAGCTTTTTGTCATCTGTAAAGTAGGGATAATAATAGCACTTACTCCTTAGAGTTGCCATGAAGTTTAAATGAGATAATGCATGTAACAGCGTTGCTTATCAAGTGCCCAGCTCCCAATCAATAGCCTTGGGGTTTTGACTCCTTGAAGTAGAGTCACCACCTAGTGGCATTAAGAGAGTGAGTAACTCCAGGCTTTGCAGGGCATAAGAGAAAAGAACGGCAAAAATAGAGTCCCCCATGAGTGGTGGGTACAAAGGTCTGATTTGACGGTGGAAGTCAAATTCAGGAAGTGACTGGCCCCTCCATGAGCTTAGGAGTTGTCCCCAAGTCCATCCCCGGACCACTCTCTGCCATTGCACTCCATGCTCCGTAAACACCCTGGCTTTTCAGCTCGTTTGGGAATTCTCCTCTTGATCTTGGCCATCCGGAGTCTGGAATGAACTTCCTGGCACCTGGGCTTGGTTCATGGTTGTCTCAGTCATTGAGGCTGCTATCACAGAGCACCATAGACTGGGTGGCTTAAACAACAAGGTTCTTGAGGCTGGAAGTCTGAGATTAGGGTCCCAGCATGTTGGGTTCTTGGTGAAGGCTCTCTTCTTGGTTATGACCTTACAGGGTCTTTCCTTGGTGAGTGCAAGGAGAGAGAGGGACAAGGGAGGAAGAGAGAGGGGAGGGAGAGGGAAGGAGAGAATGGAGAGATGGAGGCGAGGAAGCGGGGATAAGAGGGGGCAGAAGGAGAGTGAGGGGGGGATATCTTCTGTGTCTTCTTTTAAATTTTTTTTTTCATTTTTGTGGGCACATAGTAGCTGCATATGTTTATGGGATACATGAGATGTTTTGGGATAGGCATGCAATGTGCAATAATCACATAACAGAAAATGGGGAATCCATCCCCTTGAGCATTTATCCTTTTTGTTACAAACAATCCAGTTATACTCATGGTTATTTTTAAGTGTGCAGTTAAATTATTTTGACTGTAGTCACCCTGTTGCGCTATCATATACTAGGTATTAATAATCACAGCATGGAAAATGGGGTATTCGTCCCCTCAAACATGTATCCTTTGTGATTACAAACAATACAATTATACTCTTTTAGTTATTTTAAAATGCAAAGTTAAGTTATTATTGTGTGCCTTCCTCTTTTAATAAGAACCCTAACCTCACCATGAGGGCCCCACTCTCATGACCTAATCTAACCCTAAGCACTTCCCAAAGCTTGGGAGGCATGGTATTTAACCATTTTCAAATACCATCACACTGGAGGTTAGAGTTTCAACATATTAATTTTGGGGGTTATGAAAACATTCCATCCATAACAATGGTTACTTGGCTTACTCTTTGACCACTAGCTTGGTTAAGGTGGCCAGTTTCTGGACCCAACTATTTAGCTCATGGGTAGATCCGAATTTGACTGTGTGCCATTCACAGGACTGAAGCCAGCTGGTCTTCCCCAGCATGGATAAGAGCTGCTCTTCTCCACTTCGCAACGTGGCCAGCTAGAGATGCCCTTGCCCTTCCATAAGAGCCCTGGAAACTGCCCCTGCCCTGCCCAGAACCCAAACCACAGTAAGGTGGCATCATCTACTCACCGTAAGCCACTCATCAGTCTACAAAAGTCCCCTGTGCTGGTTTCTAACAAGGTCGCCTGAGGCTCCCCCTCTCTTCCACTATCCTCACCCTGTTTCTTACTTCTCCCCAAGCAGAAGCCATCATCAAGAGCAAGGTATTCTTTCTGCAAAGAGAAAGAGTGCTGTTAGGATGAGTGGAGTTTGAGGATATCTTATTTTTTCCCACCATCCAAAAAAACAGACAGGGAGAGCCATGCCATGTGAACGGTGCCTCTCTCCACCCTTTCTCTTCCTCCCAGTTTCTTTATTAAGACAGATAGAGGGGACTATCCCCATGAAGATGAAAACAGAAATTCATTCATTTCTTTCTTTCAATAAATATATAATAATCACCTACTATGAGACAGGAACTATTCTAGCGTTAGAGATCCAGCTGAGAACAAAACAGACAAACATCAATCCTCCCTAGACCTGAATTTCAAAGCAGAGAGATGGACAACAAATCAGATAAATAATGAAAGCACATACTGTGTTAGTGATAGGTGCTAAGGAAGAAAAAAACCAGGGAAATGAGAAGGTGACATTTGGATACAGACCTGGAAGTGGCAAAGGAGCCAACCATATGGATATTTGGGAGAAGAACATTCCAAATGGAGGAAAGAGCAAGTGCAAAGCCCTGAGATTAGATTGTGGATTGTTCCAGGAGCAACAAGGAGGCCAGTGTGTCAGGGTTGGGTGAGTCAGGGTAGAACTGTGGTCAAAAGGGGACTGGATGGGCTGGAAGGTGAAGGTCTTGTCACCCTCTGAAATGGGAAGCACTGGGGAGATGATGAACAGAGGAGTGACAATATTAAATTAAGCAAAATAAATTTAAATTAATCTAAATGCTTAATTTAGATAAATTATGCTTAATTTAACTGGAGCCAGAGTGATAGGCAAATGAGTAGATGGACAGATGGATGAATAGATAGCTAGATGTGTGGATGCATTCATGGAAGGATGAATGAGTGGATGGATGGATGGATGGATGGATGGATGGATGGATGGATGGATAGATGGATGAATGCATGGATGGATGGATGGATGGATGGATGGATGGATGGATGGATGGATAGATAGACGAATGATAAGGATGGTTTCCCCACTTCCCCTTGTTCAAACTATAGAGTTTTGAATAGTCCATTTTAGAACAATTCATGGAGCTCACCACCCACCTAAGGATATTCCAGCAATGCCCCAACTTAAAAAAAAAGAAAGAAAAGAAAGAAATGTTGTGTGCATAGCTGAAGCCCTAAGGAGGCAAGGAGCCTCATCAGATGCCTAGGAGAAGCTGGAACTAGAGCCTCCCTTCCTCCTTAGTCCTCCCAACTGAGGTGAGAGACATTCTAAAAACTGAGATGTGGACACTCAGGGGAATTTTTAGTTTGTGTGAAGCATCTGCTCACTTAGAGCTTGGTGCATGGTTCTTTTTGTAAGCATGTTTTACATAACCTTGCATAAAGAGGACTCTCGGGACCATGCCTGTCCCATATATAGTAAGTATTCCCAGGAGCCCAGGGAGAAGGGCTGCCAACCATGGGGAAATACCTGAAGGGCTTGCTGTCTGGGTGACATTGAGAAAAGTTTGTGCCTCATGTGGGTGTTATATCCAAATACTTATCCAAGGACACATTCCTCCTCCACTGCCTCAGGAAACAACCTTCTTGTTGTTAAATGTCCAGGCTCCCAGGGGGCACCTAGCCCTGCCCAGACTGTTCTCCTGGCTGTACCTTTCCTATAGCCACAGGGAGACTGGAGAAAGAAAGTTTATCAAAAATAAAACCCACTTTGACTACTTCGGCAGACGATGTCCCAGGAATGGTTAGTCATGCAATTCCAAGTCTAGATTCAGTCTGGCCACAAAAGCTTCTTCTATTCCACACAGTCATTAGCAACCCTGAAATCAATAGACTGCCCATGCCAGCCCTAAGAAATGCAAAAACAGTCATAGCCACAGCTCTGGTTAAGCTACTGTGGTGTTTTAGGAGCTCACGGAGGGAGGCGGTGGAGAGAGCGGCAATCAAATGAGTGGATGTTTCCCCCCTTATCATAAAGATATTTGAATTGCAGGTTATGTATATGTGGCTGTGAGGGTCTTTAATCTCTCTCTTTCTGTTTCTGTCCTCTCTGTCTCTGTCTCTCTGTCTCTCTGTCTCTCTCTCTCTCTCTCTCTCTCTCACACATACACACACACACATTTAGTCTGTATATCTCTTTTGCTTTTATATATTGCATTGGCAAGCATATACAATGATAATGGTGCCTGAGACTGTTAGTCAAGGAGAGAAAAAAAGTCTGCATGAGGAAAAAACAAAAGATTCACATATGGGACAAAAGTTCAAGGGGGTATCTTAAGTTATGATTAAGATGCAGCAACGAGAAATAATTGCCTGCATACCATACCAAAAAAAAAAAGACAAAAATGCTTACTTTCAAAGTGGAGAAATCAACCCATATATTTTAATTTGTCTGTAAAAAAATTTAACAAAATAAAAACCTCTCATAGAAATCTACAAAGAAATACACAAATAAGTAAATACTTTCATTTATAAAAATATGTTTTAAATGAGTATTTATTGGTACCAAATATGTTATACATTGTTAAGGGAAAAAATGAAATAAAATAACATGAGATTTTCATTTCTAATAATCTAATAGGTTGGACATCTTGGGAAAACCCCTGGCACAAAACATGTAGAAATTCTTCTAAATGAATATACGAGCAGCATCCAAATAGCATAAATCCCCAGATGTCAAAATAGGAAATGGCAGCTGAAAAGCAGAGTGACAAGTTGACACTGAGACTATAGGAGGCCTAGGGGCATTTGCCAATCTCAGTAATCAAGAGGTTTTTTTTTGTTTTGTTTTTTGTTTTTTTACAGTTTTACAGATTTTAGCAGTCACATGAGGAGAAATGACCAAAGTCCTAGACCTGCCCATGGTAGGAATATACCCAGACAAGGTCAGGACCCTCAAAGGGCTATTCTTTTGATGAGAGGTTTGCCTAGAAAATAATTCACCCACTGGCAAAGGAATAAGACTAAGGATACCTGTTGAAATCAGTTCAATTCAAAAGGAAAAATATTTCCCTGACAGTTCATTACCATAGAGTCATTCTCATGTGGATTTGAGATTCCAGTTATACTTTCTACATGGTTTGCAAAACCCCAGCAGAAAAATTAGAAGAGTGAGTCCACACTGGTAGCCCTTCAGAGTACCTAGAAGAAGAAAATGCAAATTCTCCCTGGAGGTACCCACCCTCAACCCAGGTCGCCCAGGAATCCACAGATAATACCCTACTAAACATTAGCTCAATAGCCAAAACTAAAAAATACACAAAAGAATAAGCATGAGTGAAAATAAGTAGAAACAATGAAGAACACAAGAACTTTAGACCCCCAAGAACTCTGCAATGTAGAATTGTCGAGTTCAGAATATGAAATATATATTTTTTAAAAGGAGAAAAATTAAAATATTCAAAAACAGAGGTAAGTGAAAAATAATCAAATGTAACTCTTGGAAATAAAAAATGACTTAAATTAAAAACCCAGTGAACAAATAAACCAACAGATTGGAAACAAATGAAGATAAAATAATGGCCTAGAAAATAGACCTGAATAAACTACCTATAATATTGCACAGAGAGATAAAGAGTATAAAATTATGGAGTGGTTAAGAGGCACTGATTCTAGAATACATATTTAATCATATTGCCTAAATAAGGGAATATAATGAAGAAAAAACAATCCTTGCAGAGAGAATAAATGAGGATTTTCCAAACTGACAAAGAAATTAACCTTCAGACTCAGAAAGCATACAAACACAGACTGTTTTTTAAAAAAATTAACACTTGTGCACATTGCAGTGAAATTGAAAAATACTCAAACCACTCCCCATTGCCAAAGAAAAAGATATTAAAGGCAGCCTGAAATTAAAGACAAAGCAGTGGAGTTTAAATAGCAGAAGACTTCAATAGCAGCAATGGAACCTTGAAGATAATAGAATGAGACCTTAAATGTGCTGAAAGAAAATAGCTGTCAACTCAGAATTGTATATCTAGCTAAACTATCATTCTCTAACAGGAACTAAATAATGCCATTGAAGAAAAATAAAACATCTTCACTAGGGAATTAAAGGAAGTATTTTAGGAAGAAAGAATGTGAATTCCAAAAGAAAGGACCAAATAAAACAACGAAATGTGCATAGAATCAGGTTTGTGGATTCAGTGGTCTTATGTAAGTTTGGTCAAAATCATAACAGCATAAGACATCTCAATGGTGTCATAAAGTGGAGATAAGCAGTTGCTCCTTTTGAAGATGCTAATGCGTGCAAAAGTTCCCCTCTAATACAAGATGGTCCAGAAAATCTTTTGCCATCAGTATTTTAGAAAGTTTTTTTCTGACTATGTTATACAGTTCCTTCCATTGCTCCTAGGGTACTCTTCCCTCTGTATGAACTCAACCTGAAACTTTATCCTCCCTCAAAGCTACAGAGCTGTTAATTTTCCAGATAACCCTTCAAATCCACATGCTAGTTTTCTACTCAATTGGTTGCAATTCTGAATAAATCAGCCTGATATCTCAAATGACGAGAAAGCGTGTTCAAGTAATCTGTTTTGTATTAACCACAATTTCTTTTGCCTTATGAAGACATTTGCCAAGAGAAAAGTAAGGCTGTTGGCAGCTTTCATTAATTTTTTCCCATTGGTCTTTGATTTCATGAATAGAATTGCTAAAGATGAAGGAACTTGAGATAAATTTTCCAGTAATAAGTCATCTAAACAGTCTGCATCTTTATTTCACTACAGGAACAAGAAAAATTAAGACAAGTTTGGGGACAGATCAAATCTCTCTCCATTTTTTAAAAAACGAGGTTGTATTATAGACAAGTCCTCTAACTTAGACATTGGTAACTTGATATTCTTCTCCATGAATTGAGTCCATGTCATTCTGCTATTAAAAATAGGAAGAGAAGCATATGCTCATAAGCTGAGGACATGGTTGTAATACCCTATATCAAGATTTACTGCCATGAACCTCACGAGACCAGTCACTCTGGTGCTTAACTGCAGTAAAAAGAAATAGCTCGATGTCAGTCTTATAAACCTGAAAATTATTGTCTTGGTAGACATTCCCCAAATTCATTAGATCAATATTAAATGACTCTCTACAGCAAGTTAACATTTTTTAGTATCTGTGAATATTTTGCTGCTAACTCAACCTGGCATACTCATAGGGAGATAGTGTTGTTAAAGTCAAACGTTTTTAAGAAACGTGACTGAGATTTTTCTAGTCCATGTAAAAATAATAGTATGAACAAATTCATACAGGTGAGAAAACACAGTTTGTTCAAGAACTGTGAATAGTGCTACTAAATGAATTTTAGCGGAGGAAAGCAGTACATTAAATTGGAGAAATAAGTAGGAATCTATTCACAAAGACTGTATTAAGCCATGCTGACAAATTGGAACTTTATCTTATAACTAGATTTTCCACCCAAAGGGTTTTGCTCTGGGAAGCAGCATAAAAACACTGCATGCCAGAAAGTGTGGAATGTATCCAATGCAGCATACAAAGGTAAATTTATAGCCTTAAATAATACTAATGTTTAAAGAGAAGAAAAAAAATTTCATCCTAGAATTTTGAAAGGGAAAAATAATTATGTTCAAACAAAAATAAAACCAAAGAAATAACTGGGCTCTCAAATCACATTTTATACCTCGTGTTTTATCTGTGTCCTAGCTCTCAAAATATTCTTACCCCTTTTTGCCATATGCAAACTCCTACTCATCCCTCATGACTCAACTCAAACATAAGTTTTGTGAAATATGCCCTGATTACCTCTATACTAACATTATAACTTGAAATATTATGTATAATATTTCAGTTTTGCCATAATTTCTATGTGTCTGTCTCCACCTCTAGACTGTGACCCTCTTAAGGACAAGAACTGTTTTTTCTTAATTTTACCTTTTTTTTTTTTTTTTTTTTTTTTTTTGAGACGGAGTCTCACTCTGTAGCCCAGGCTGGAGTGCAGTGGCCGGATCTCAGCTCACTGCAAGCTCCGCCTCCCGGGTTCACGCCATTCTCTGGCCTCAGCCTCCCAGGTAGCTGGGACTACAGGCGCCCGCCACCTCGCCCGGCTAGTTTTTTGTATTTCTTAGTAGAGACGGGGTTTCACCGTGCTAGCCAGGATGGTCTCGATCTCCTGACCTCGTGATCCACCCATCTCGGCCTCCCAAAGTGCTGGGATTACAGGCTTGAGCCACCGCGCCCGGCCAATTTTATCTTTTTTATCCCCAGCTCCTGAACAGATTCTGGCATATAGTAGGCATTCATCATAGCTATTTCATATTTATTGAATGGATGAATAGCCCCATGGCTCTAGATTTGTAAATGAAATTATCCAACAGATAAGGACTATCCTATCACTAGGTAATCAGGTCCTGCATCAATGTTCTGGATCCTGAGGTAAGTCTAACTCACAAAGTGTAAGAGCCCCTAGTAAACGCTTTTCTAATGAACTGGGAAAATGTTATCCACTACAAAGTAAGGAACTACGCCTTAGTAATATCACTATATTGATGTCCCAGTAGAATCTGGGGTCAAAGATCTGTGGCATGGAAGTAATGCAAAATTGAGCACTGGGCCTGCAAGAAATATCAGAGGATTTCAGACCTTATAAACAACCATGGTCCTAGGGAAATTTATTGAGAAATGTATTTATCAGGGTTGGTGACATCTAGATTTGAATTTGTCTGCCCACCCCCCCCCCTTTTTTTTTTTTTTGCCCAGGTTGGAGTGCAGTGGTGTCATCTCACTCACTGCATCCTCTGCCTCTGGGGTTCAAGCAATTCTCCTGCCTCAGCCTCCCGAGTAGTTGAGATCACAGGGGCCCACCACCACGCCTGGCTAATTTTTGTATTTTTAGCAGAGATGGGGTTTCACCCTATTGGCCAGACTGGTCTCAAACTTCTGACCTCAAGTGATCCACCCTCCTCAGCCTCCCAAAGTGCTGGGATTACAGGCGTGAGCCACCATGCCCGGCCTGTCTGCCTACTCTCTAAGCCACTCATACAGGATGTTTTCTGACCCTTGATCACTACTGTCTTCTTAGCATATCATTAATTTCTGTGTAATACAAGGGTCATAGACCATCACTGTGACACAGTAATTCCCCAAATGTAGAGAACTGAATTCTTTACATTTCTGAGCAGAACTGAGAAGATTATGTCTCAAAAACTTATTCAGTGATAACAGGACAGAAAGCATCCTTGAGTCAGAAATGTCATTTTGTAGAGTAGCAAAGAGAATGTAAAAAATTCCAGATGAGGATCTGGTTAAAAAGGTAAATGTTCAGAAAAGGCAAATCTTTAGAGACAGAAGGCAGATTCATGGTGCCTGGGACTGGAGGTGGAGGTAGAGATTAAGTGTAAATGGGCTCAGGGGATCTTCTTGGGTGATGGGAATGCTCTAGAACTAGATGTGATGGGTGCACGACTCCGCCAAGTTGCTAAAAATCATTGAATTACACACTCGAAATGGGTGAATGTTAGGTATGATATATTAATTATGCCTCAATGAAGTTGAAGATTTTTTAAAATGCAGTTTTAGAACATCAAGGCAGCAACAGTGTTTGCTCAGAGAGCATTCACAGCCTATTTGGACACAGCCACATCAAGAATTAAGGAGATGGAAATCAGGGAAGACCTAAGAAGGGTTTATGATAGGATATTCACTGCAGCACAGTTGTTTAACTTTTCATTTAGAAAATGTCAAGCATATAGAGAAGTAGAGAGGATGGCTTAACAAACCTAGCACCCAGCTTCAACAGTTACTCAATTGATGGTTAGTTTTACTTCATCTAAAATCCCACCCATTCCACCCCGGCCCCCACACAAGATTATGAAACAGTTTTTAAAAATGTTCTCACTGTGGAAAATGTCAAAAATATACTAGCAAATACAATACAGTACCATATAGCCCCATAAGCCTACCTCCCAGTTTCAACAATTATCACTACATGGCTGCTCTTTTCTAAAAAAATATTTTTTCTGAGGGTACATAGTAGGTGTATATTATTTATGGGGTATATGAAATATTTTGGAACAGGCATGCAATTCATAATAGTCACGTCGTGGAGAATGAGGTATGCGTCACCTCAAGCATCTAGGCTTTGTGTTCCAAACAATCCAATTATACTCTTTTAGTTATTTTTAAATATACAATTAACTATATTCACCCTGTTGAATAGTATTAATACTAGGTCTTAATACTTGTATCAAATACAAGGGTGACAGATAAAAGCATTTAAACAATCAAAATGCATAGAAGGTCAGATGGTGGTGCCTACAATGAAGAATGGCAGACACAATCCATCAAAAGAAAGGTAAATAAATGAGGCTATAACCCTGCAACAGAATTCATAAAAGTGATGTGCTTAATTTACATCGACCAGAAAGATGCAACAAATATTTATTTATTCTTTCTATTTTTTTGTACCATTAACCATTCCCCTCCCCACCTCCCCACACCCGCTACTACCCTTCCCAGCCTCTGGTAAGCATCCTTCTACTGTCTGTCTCAATGAGTGCAATTGTTTTAATTTTTAGCTCCTACAAATAAGTGGGAACATGTAAAGTTTGTCTTTCTGTGCCTGGCTTATTTCACTTAATGTAATGACCTCTAGTTCTGTCCTTGTGGTTGAAAATGACAGGACCTCATTCTTTTTTATGGCTGAATAGTACTCCATTGTGTATATGTACCATGTTTTCTTTATCCAACACATGGCCACTCTTATTTCATCTGCGTTTTTCTCACTTCTCCCATCCTTGTATTATTGGCAAGCATGCCTCATACATTGTATCATTTCATTTGCAAATATTTCATTAAGTGTGCCAAAAGGTGAGGACTTTATTCTTTTAACATAGTCACATACCATTATGACATCCCAACAAATTTCCAATTGTATCATAAATGTCAAAAAAAAGAAGTTTTTTTTAAGAGTTTGTTTATTTGAATCAGAGTCCATCACATGTTGCTATTTGTTGATATGTCTCTCAAGTTTCTTTTAATCCGTAGACCTGCTTCCCCATCACCACTCCCTTCTCTCTTTTTTCTTGCAATGTCTTTGCTGAAGAAACCAGGTCATTTGTCTGTAAAGTTTTTCACAGTCTAGATTTCGCAGCATTATTTTTAATAACAAAACATTAGAACCAGTAGACAGCATCCATCAAAAGAAAGTCAGGTAAATAAATGAGGCTATAACCATGCAACAGAATTCATAAAAGCGATGTGATTAATTTACATCAACCAGAAAGATGCAACAAATACTTATTAAATATACACTATGTGCCAGGTTCAATTCTAGGTGCTAAAGACATAGCTGTGGACTAAACAAAATCCCTGCCCTCTTGGAGTCTGTACTTTAATGGAGGGTGATACACAATAAGCACATAAACAATCAAAATGCATAGAATGTCAGATGGTAGTGCCTACAATGGAGAATGGTGCAACAGGAAAAAGGAATAAGGAGTCTGAGGAAGTGGGGAACAGAGAGCTGCAATTTCGAACACCAAGGTCAGAGAAGGCTCTAATGGGGAGATGACATTTGTGCAGACGTGACAGAGGCGATAAGCTAGCAAGTTGTGCAGATAACAGAGGTAAAGAATCCAATGCAGGCTGGGCGCGGTGGCTCAAGCCTGTAATCCCAGCACTTTGGGAGGCTGAGACGGGCGGATCACGAGGTCAGGAGATCGAGACCATCCTGGCTAACACGGTGAAACCCCATCACTACTAAAAACTACAAAAAACTAGCCGGACCAGGTGGCAGGCGCCTGTAGTCCCAGCTACTCGGGAGGCTGAGACAGGAGAATGGAGTGAACCCGGGAGGCGGAGCTTGCAGTGAGCCGAGATCCCGCCACTGCACTCCAGCCTGGGCAACAGAGACTCCATATCAAAAAAAAAAAAAAAAGAATCCAATGCAGCGGGAACAGTCAATGTGCAGGTCCTGGAATGGGAGTGTGCCTGGTGTGTTCAAGGAACAGCAAGGGGGTCCACGTGATTGGAGGGAGCGAGAGAGAGAGGAGCAGGAAATGCGTCCATGCGGTACCCAGGACCAGACTGTACAGGGCTTGGCAGCCCGTCACACGAACATAGGCTTTCCTGTCCCAGACATTGCTCTGGGTACGATGGAGCCACAGGAAAGTTCTGAGCTAAGAGGTGACATGATGTGATAATGCAACATGAATAAAGAAAGTTGCTAAATGTCTGATGTGGCTTGATCCCATTTGTGTTTGATACAGAGCTCTATATGCAAGGGAAAAAGTCAGAACCCTGATGAACTCTTTCCCCGTCACCATCTCAGGTCCTGCATGTGACACCGCATGCTCATGACAGATCATCTTTCACTTATCAGACCTTGGGGGACCAGCTCAAGATGCCCTAAGCCCCTCCATTGAAGCTGGGGACAAAGAGGTGTTGCATGGGTAAAATTCACAAGGAGGAAATTTCCCCAGAAACCTCAATTCTATGGGGAAAGCCTGACTTTCTGAACTCTAGCCTGGGTGTTAGCAGTTAGCACTTAGTCTGTCTCTCAAAATCCTTCCAAAGCAGGAGTCAGCAAACTACAAGCTGTGCACAAATTCTGTTTGCTGCCTGATTTTTGTAAATCAAGTTTTATTGGCAGGCAATGATCCCCGTTTATTTACATATTATCCAGGGCTGCTTTTAGTTGTAGAAGAGACCATGTAGCCTCAATGCCAAACATATTTACTATCTGATCCTCAATAGGAAAAGTTTACCAAGCCCTGTCCTAGCAGGAACCAAGTCTCCCAAAGCTGAGAATTTCCCCAGCAAGGTGGTCCTGGGTCTTTGGAGAGTCATAGCCTGGTTCCACTGTGATTTCATCAATATGTCTCCACCACTCTGAGTGGCTTCGTGCATTAGGTCCAGATGAATTTCCTGAGATTGGGTGATACTCACACAGGGTTCCTCTGTGGCTTCCCCTTTTTTATGCTTGGAACTCAGGCAAATGGGCCCTGCCTCCCTTACCAGCCTCCTCCCACACCCAGGGTGAGCCCCACACATAGTGTGCTGTATCCTCATGGATTCAGACTCATAAAACAAACAGTCCTGGGCCCAAAGCCCAGCTCTGCCACTTACTTGAACACATCACTGAGCCTTGGGTCCCTCAAATGTGAAACAGCTCCTTCAAAGACTGCTGGGAGAATTAAATGCAATCATGCACATAAAGAGGCTTAGTACAGTGTCCAGCACACACTGTGTTCAATGCATGTTGACTGACATCACATATGCCAGCCTATTAGCCTATATGCTTGGCCAAAGTACAATTCCATCTGGATGCAATTGTGAACACTTTGTCCCTGACAGGCTTTTGCTATCACAAGGTTCTATTGACCTATCTCCATCACGACATCCGTGCATTCAGCTTATCACAGGGTCCAGCTGTCACTGGGGAAGCCCTGACCTCTTAGGCACTAATAGACATCTCAAGCTTTCCTGCTCCCTTCTCCCTTCTTTGGATAAAACCATCATGATTTTCCTTTTGGGAAAGCACACCCACTCTCAGTCTATGCGGTCTGAGTAGGGCTGATGACACCCCAAAAAAAAGGTCCAGCAGGAATGCCGAGGACACCATGAGATACCCCAGCATGCCCACCAACCCAATCCAAGAGCCTCTTCTTCAGCAGTTGGAGAGACTCAGGTATCTCCCCAAAATCAAGCCCATTTCCCAGCAGAGATTTTGCGCTATGTTGGTCAATTTTTGAAATGTCCATACCCATGTTGGCACAAGCTAAAAGCAGCTCCTTACTTCTGGCGCCTGCACCATCAGACTCTCAGAGTGTCTGTGGTCATCATGCATACACCATTCCTTTGCTCTCTTTCCTAACCTCCACCTCAGGGACTCGTGTCCATATTCACATCACATTTCCGGTCTTTCATGGTCAGAGAGGCTTCTGGGGCTAGAAAACATCACCGTGGGACACAGCACCCTTTCCAGACTCAAACTGAACTACACTTCTAGGTGTGAACAGAAAGTGCTCCTTGTGTCTCCTTAAACAGGAGACAGAAAAAACTTATGTACCAGGAGGAGGTGGGGAGCTGGAGTGATTAGACTGGGGTCTCCAGGGCCTCCTAGAATAATAGCTGTGCTCCAAAGCTGCCACTCTCAGAGGCAATTGTGCCACTTTTGATTACAAAGTAATGAGAGGAAGCCAATGGAGGGACAATAATCAGAAACATTTCGTGGGAAGGAGGGGGATCCCATCCTTTCCTAAGTCTCATTATTTTATCTAGGATAGGATCCAAAGGAAAGAAAGTGCAACAACACAAGAATCAGCAATCATAAAACAATGGCCAAGAAAGACTTTGATCTGCCCAGGTCCAACATGTGCAACCTACCATATGATAAAGAATGGATTTTCTTTTTTTCTTTTTTCTTTTTTTTTTTTTTCAGATGGAGTCTTGCTCTGTCACCCAGGCTGGAGTGCAGTGACCGGATCTCAGCTCACTGCAAGCTCCGCCTCCCAGGTTTACGCCATTCTCCTGCCTCAGCCTCCCAAGTAGCTGGGACTACAGGCGCCCACCACCTCGCCCGGCTAGTTGTGTTTTTTTTTGTTTTTTGTATTTTTTAGTAGAGACGGGGTTTCACCGTGTTAGCCAGGATAGTCTCGATCTCCTGACCTCGTGATTCGCCCGTCTCGGCCTCCCAAAGTGCTGGGATTACAGGCTTGAGCCACCGCGCCCGGCCAAGAATGGATTTTCTAAGTATTTGGAGGTATGGAAATGCTGTGATGGATATGTTGTTCTTCTGTACAGAATACTATCTCCTCTCTTTTGACAAATCCACCACAGTTTTCTTTTGTGAAACTACCTTTCCTGCCTGCACTCCTTTATCCCCTGAACAAACAATAACTCCATGAGGTTTAGGTGGGGCAGATCCCACCCTCTTGCTCCAGGAATCAGCATGCAGCCCTGGCCAATCAGTGCACTGCATGTCTTTGGTTGTGGTGAGTGGTTCAGAGGTGAGCAGGTGGCCCAAGCTGAACCAATCAGAGTCAACAAGTGTTATTCCCGGGGCTTTAGCTAGAACTATGGGGCAAGAGGTTCCCTCTAGCAGATGAACGAGGTAGTCAGATGTGAGCTCGCAGCCATGGAAGAGCCATCCTTGCCAAGACTTAAGGACGGCCTGCCTGAAAATGAAAATATCCCAGACAATTCAACAGAGCCAAGAGACAGAGATGAGTCCCAATGACATTGTCTGAGCCCCTGAATTCAGTCATGTCTAGAGTTAACTGTACTCCTGATCTTTTCAGCTTATAAATTAATACATTTTCTTTTTATATCAACTAAATCAAGATTGCAGCCAGATGCAAATATCTGCCAGCCATCAGGAAGTTAGTAAAAGTTAGTAAAGGATGTTTTAAGCATCTTTTCTTTCTTTCCTGTTCTTTTTTTTTTTTTTTTTTTTTTTTTAAGATGGTGTCTTGCTCTGTCACCAAGGCTGGAGCGCAGTGGTGCAATCTCAGCTCACTGCAACCTCCACCTCCGGAGTTTAAGTGATTCTCCTGCCTCAGCCTCCCAAGTAGCTGGGATTACAGGCATGCACCACCACGCCTGGCTAATTTTTGTATTTTTAGTAAGAGACAGGGTTTCACTATGATGATCAGGCTGGTCTCAAACTCCTGACCTTAAATGACCCATCCCCCTTGGCCTCCCAAAGTGCTGAGATTACAGGCTTTTCTTTTTCTTTAATGAGACGGGGTCTCACTCTGTCACTCAGGCTGGAGTGCAGCGGCACAATCAGCTCATTGCAGCCTCAAACTCCTGGCCTCAAGGGATTCTCCCACCTCAGCCTCCTGAATAGCTGGGACTACAGATGTGTGCCTCATGTCTAGATAATTTTTGTTTAATTATTTTTTTGTAGCAAGGGGGTCTCATTATATTGCCCAGGGTGGTCTCAAACTCCTGTGCTCAAGCAATCCTCCCACCTCAGCCTCCCAAAATGCTGTGATCACAGGTATGAACCACCATGCCCACCCTCTTTCTCTTTCTTTTCTTTTCTTTTTTTTTTTTCCTTTTGCACTGAAAATTCAGTATACTACATATTTTCCTTCCTCTTTGGCATTCTCTAATAAAATGAAAAATGAGCCAGAGAAAAACATTCCTTGACTTGAGTCAAATGAAGGTTATATTATCTAGATAGTTCACTGAGTTTGATAAGTAATGCAACAAAATCCCAATAGAGACATGGAGGAAAGGCAGCAAAACTTTATGCAAATGTCAGGCAGAGAGAAGAAAATACACATGGCCAAGCATTCCTTTTGAACTGTGATTCCCCTCAATCAGCCTGACACCACTCAGCAACACTATACATCAGAGGGCTCCTGAGTCCACAAGAAGACAGCTCCCCAGGTGACGCTGCTAAGGAAAAACATCTCCAAACTGGGAAAGAGATTTCCTCAGTCACCTTGCTTCTCATACCTCTCCTGATAGCATCCCTGCCACTGTTCACAGGATGTGGGCTGTTATGGAGATGGTGGAGAGGGCTGGAGAATGGACTGGGAAAGAATTGTGAACATTTTCCAATGTGAGGATGATTGCTTGCTGATATGGTTTGGTTCTGTGACCCCACCCGAATCTCATCTCGAATTGTAGTTCCCCCATGTTGAGGGAGGGACCTGGTGAGAGGTGATTAAATTGTAGGGGTGGTTTCCCTCATGCTGTTTTCACGATAGTGAGGGAGTTCTCACGAGATCTGGTGGTTTCAAAGTGGCAGTTTCCCTGCACACACTCTCTTTCCTGCTACTATGTGAAGACGTGCTTTCTTCCCCTCCACCTTCTGCCATAATTGTAAGTTTCCTGAGGCCTTGCCAGCCATGTGGAACCATAAGTCAATTAACCCTCCTTTCTTTATAAATTACCCAGTCTCAGGTAGTACCTTTAAAGCAGTGTGAGAAGCAACTAATACACTTGCTTTACATAAGTTTTACGTTAAATATATCCCTTTGAGTGAAGCTTGCAGTTTGGGCACATGCACTTCCTATTTCCTTGATGCCAGAAGTCACTATGAGGTCCACAACATTTGCTATAATTCTTTAAGCCAGAGCTGTCTCTGCCCTTCTCCATTTGACCCTGAGAGCTAGGGAGCCCCCTTTGCTATGAAGGGGAAGGTCCCCATAGAAATAGCTCACAGCAGGCTGGTGAACATCACTTAGCTGGTCCAAATCTGTCCTATTTCTCTTGCCCTCTCACTCAGAACTGGTTACTGAAGTAAGGTGGTCTTGGGTGATTGACTTCCATGGACTGAGCTCCAGCCTCACCATTCCAAAACTGTGTATCAGTTTCTCCTCCCAGAGAGGGACAATCCTTGGGAGCTCACCTTCCTACGGATGAGGAAGTCATTATACATAAACCTATCATCTACACAGGCACAAATGCAAAAATTACTTATTCACACAGTAGCAACAACAAACTTCGTAATAATATAATATAATAATACTAAACCATGCAACAACAAACGTTTTTGAGCATCTGCTTGTGGCAGCACCAACTTAGGCATGGAGAATACAAATATAAACCAAACTTGGTCCTTGCCCTCGAGGAGTTTGTGGAAAAACTAAGCAAATAGTAAACGGATGCCACCCAATTAAATCATCAGCTGTGAACAGGATTCCGTAAGATGTTGATTGTCCAGTTTGTCCACCTGTCTCTTTTCACCCCTCTGTGTTCTCCCAGAGTGCTCTGTCATTGTCTGACTCTTCTCTGCCCCCAGCCCTGACTCCTCCACCCATCCACTCTTTCTTCCATTTGCAGTTTGGATTAGTTCCGTTTCCCCCAGGACCTGAACCAATCCTGACAAAGCCTTCCTTCCTCTGCCTCTGAGTGTGGATGACGTTTTCTGAACCGAAGGTCTTCAGCAGCCTCTACCTTTCTCTCCTGCACCCACTCCTTTTCCTCTTAGAATACAGCCTTAGTCACAGATTCAGACTTGGGACCTAGGTACCCCAGTGCTCAATCCCAGGCTGTCCCCCTACATCCCATCTCTTTTCCTGCTACTTTGATCTGAAATAAGGAGCCAAGGATAACCGCTGGATGCTGTGCCATGCCCTGAGTCGCACCCTCCTGGTGTTTATCCGCAGCACCTCATCCTTCCTCTCTTGGCCTTGCATCATCCAAGGAATAGAGGCATTTCCCTGAGTCCTGCCTGAAGCCCATGTCAAGAAAGGACTTCCTCTACAGAGACAAATAGGGTTGTCCCATGAGTAATCCTAGAGGTTCAGACTTCCTGGCAGTGAGCTAGAGGAATCAGAGTTTCCATCTCTCCCACAGGTGGGGTTGCAGCTCACATCCAACTTCCACAAGGCTTCCAGGTGCAAGAAGCCGGCAAAGTCTTGTGCAATTTCTACAGAGCTTCCATCTAAACCTAGATTCCTGAGCCAGAGGCTTATTTTTCCCACATCCAAGGCTACATTCATGCTTGCACTATAGCAGGGTAAAGGAGAGGGGCAGGGCCCTTCCCTGGAGCACAGGCCCACATTATGTCCAGCACCTGTGGGGTCCTGAGAGAATGGGGTAGGGTGCAACGTGCTCATCTTGGTGGCTCTTGGCTTATGAGTTTTCATAACAAAGCCTGCTCCTCACCACATGATGTGGGTGGATTTGCCCTCACCCACTTGGCCACAATTTTTCTCAGTGAGGGTGTATTGGTTTCCTACGGCTGCAGGTACAGAGGGGCCTCAACTTATGATGAGGTCATGTCTTGATAAGCCCATCATAAGTTGAAACTATTCTAACTAAAAAATGCATTTAGTACACCTACCGAACATTATAGTTTAGCCTAGCCTACTTTATTTTTTTAAATTTTTTTTAATTTTTATTTTAAGTTCAGGGGAATATGTTCAGGTTTGTTATATACGTAAACATCAGTCATCAGGGCTTGTTGTAAAGATTATTCCATCATCCAGGTATTAAGCCTAATACTCACTGGTTGTTTTTTCCTGATCCTCTCCCTCTTCCCACCCTCCACCCTCCACCCTCCAAAAGGCCCCACTGTGTGTTGTTCCCCTCTGTGTGTCCATGTGTTCTCAGCATTTAGCTTCCACTTGTAAGTGAGAACATGCGGTATTTGGTTTTCTGTTCCTGTGTTAGTTTGCCAAGGATGATGGCCTCCAGCCTACTTTAAATGTGCTCACAACACTTATGTCAGCCTACAGTTAGGCAAAGCCAAAGCCTATTTTATAATAAAGTGTTGAGTATCCCATGTAATTTATTGAAAACTGCACTAACAGTGAAAAACAGAATGGTTGTTTGGGTGCTTGAAGTATGGTTTCTGCTGAACGTGTACGGCTTTGGCACCATTGTAAAGTCGAAAAATCAGAAATCGAACCACCATAAGTAGGGATCTGCCTGTACCCACAACTGCATGGGTTAAAACAACAGAAATGTATTGTCTCGCAGTTCTGAAGTTTGGACGTTCAAAATCAAGGTGTCAGCAGGTATATGCCCTCTCCCTGCCTCTAGGGGAGAATCCCTCCTGGCCTCTGCTGGCTTCTGGTGTTTGCTGGCAATCCGTGGTGCTCTTTGGGTCACAGCTGCGTGACTCCAGACACAGGCCATCTTCTCCCTGTGTGTCCAATCATCGTCTTCCCTGTGTGTGTGTCTGCCTCTGTGTCCAAATCTCCCCTTCTTAGAAGGACACCAGTCATATTGGATGAGAGCCCACCCTGATGCCCTCATTTTAGCTTGATTACCTCTACAAAGATCTTATTTCCAAATAAGTTTACACTCGGAAGTACTGAGGGCTAAAATTTCAACATATCTTTTTTGGGGGACAAAACTCAACCCATAATAGAGTCTCCCTGAGAAGCCCCACCTGCTTCCAAATGGCCTGTCTAGTATCATCAGATCTGTCTTTATGACCACATGCAGAGCCCCAAAACTTTATGGGAGATGCCCCAGAGCACACACTTAGGCCCACGGAGCCTGCCCTGCCTTGGAACACTTAGTGCCTGGGAAACTTAGCCATCCCATTGTCAATCTTCATAATCTGTTTAGATTCAGGTTGCTTATTTGTCTAATGTATTATTGCTATGTAGATATAGTGAGGCTGTTGGGTCCAAGCTGCTGAATAAGCCCTGGAACCTTCTAATAAACTGTCCAATATACTCAGCATATGCTGAATGTCATAAGTCACTAAGATCTCAAAAACAGGAAATACAAAGAAATCATGCAAACCCATCATGTACATGAAATTTGCTTAAACGGCCTCTTTTGATGAATAGGGTCCCTCCCAGACACTTGACACAATAGTAGGTCATTAAGATGATGAGAAGAATGGTGGGATTGGTTAGTGATTTACCAAACACTGTTCAAATGCATGTAACTCCCTTGAGTTTGCTGGGGACATCCAGAGTCTTGTTCCCATATTGTGGGAAGTATCATGACAATAATACAATTTCAAAGGTTTTGTGGATCTCACTCTTGTCTCTGCTTTTCTGTGTTTAACCCAGGAGTCCAAAGGGATGCAGTCACAGCACTTTGTCACATTCCAAGTAGATCGTTCCTTCTCTGCATTCTAGGTGTTCCTCCAATTCCTAAGTCAATAGGATCCTTCCTGCTATTGCCCTTGCACCTTATATTGTCTTTATCCAACTGGAATAGGACTGGTAGAACCCCAACGGCTGCAAGTCTAGGAGACAGGCATGCAAGAGACATAAGCCATTCTAGCTGGGTGGAGAGTCTGGAACCAAGAAGGATCTGAAATAGTTGAACCCTACATTGATAATCCTTGTCAAGAGCCTATGTTTGGCATCCCCTGTTTTATCCTGTCCAATTATTCGCCCATTAGAATAACACATCAATTTTTTTTACTAAATAGGGTTGTAACTCTAGAAACCTGTTATTTTTCTTAATTATTCCCCTTTCTTCTGGTTCCTTTCTCCAGCCTATGTATTCTAGGTATCGTGTCTGGAAGGAATGCAGCAAAATATACTGAATTTTCCAACAAATTTCCATTTTATAAAAGCACTGACACATGATAATGTTGTGGGCCAGGAGACCAGATCAGTGGTGCTCAGCATTTGCTTGTAGTCTGCTTTTCAGGTAGAGAGAGTCACCTGGCTTCATAGCTAAGAGTCTTTGCAATTTATTCATTTAGTACAAGATTGCTCACTCCCATGCCTACATTTCTGGGAGCTTATCTGTGGTCTGCTGTCTCTAACCCAAAGAGGGTTTCCATTACCCATTTTGTGGAGTCTACCCTGAGAATTTCCCACACATAAAGGGAATTGTTAGCTATAATTTCTTTCTGTTAAATTAAACTCAAACATCACTTGCAAAACACTTTTCATGGGTTGAGCATTATGGAGGTCATGATAATGGGGAAATCTTTGTTCCTGTTCTCTCTAGGGACTGATAAATCAACAGGAAGAGGTAGACATACATAAATAAATAAATACTATAAGGCACATTTTGTTAAATAATATGCATGGAGTGTGTAGTGGACCCCATCTTGGCTGCCCAGACTTTCCTTTTGTGACCCCCATTCCCCCAGCTGCCAGGGGTGCTGGTTGTCATTAGCCCACAGCTGTATCCTTCTCAGAGCGGCCTTCAACTGAAGTAATCTTCCTTGATTAAAGTTATGCCTTCTCCTAGGACAGCCTAATCCAATAGCCATCTGACGTGGGGTTACAAGAACCTTGCCTAATTAAGGAAATCTCTGCAGGGCCATCTCAGCTATGAAGTCCCCCCAGATCAGCCGATGTCTGTCTTGCAACTCCTTCTTGCTGCAACCTCTGTCTCTGCCCATTCTTGCTTCTCTGGCTCCCTCATGGGTGTTTTGTACCTAAGAGCTGTGCCCGGCACATTTCCTACTTGCCAATCTCTGCCTCAGTCTTTCTCTAGAATGTAACCTATGACAGAGTACTAAGGGAAAAGGAATTTGTTTGGACTAGAAGATATGGAAAGGCTCTTAAATACTTATTCAACTGTTTATTGAATGTCTATTCTGACTTGGTACTGACTAGGTACTGGGGGGTGCGGCAGCTAACACAGCAGATCTGGCCACTGCTCTCAAGCAGTTTAAAAAAAGTATTCTTAGCCAGTGATAAGTGGAAAAAGAAAGGAGAAAGCAAGCATGCAAGCAAGAAGGAAGGAAGGAAGGAGAAAGTAAAGAAGGAAGGAAGGAAGGAAGGAAGGAAGAAAGAGAGAGAGAAAGAAAGAAAGAAAGAAAGAGAGAGAGAGAAAGAAAGAAAGAAAGAAAGAAAGAAAGAAAGAAAGAAAGAAAGAAAGAAAGAAAGAAAGAAAGAGAAAGAAAGAAGAGGAGAGGAGAGGTTATTAGCTAATAATAAGATAGAAAGTGACAGCAAAGGGCTCCCTCTTTGGGGGTAAGGTGATCTCCCAAAATGTCAAAGTGGTCGGCCATGTACAGATCTGGGTGTAAAAAGTCCAAATGAAGAAAATGGCAAGTGCAAGGTCCTGAGGCAGGAATGAGCTGGGTGTGTTGAAGAAACAGAATAAGGGACAGGTGTGGTGGCTCACCCCCCTGTAATCCCAGCACTTTGGTAGGGTGAGGTGGGAGGATCAGTTGAAGCCAGGAGTGCAAGACCAGCCTGGGCAACACAGTGAGATTCTACGTCTACAAAAACTTTAAAAATTAGCCCAGCATCGTGGTGTATGCCTGTAGTCTGAGTCACTCAGGAGGCTGAGGCAGGAGGATCACTTGAGCCCAGGAGTTGGAGGCTGCTGTGAGCTGTGATCACATCACTGCACTCCAGCCTGGGTTATAGAGTAAAACTCCGTCTATTAAAAAAGAAAGAAACAGAATGAACACCTCCATGGCAAAATGAGAGTCAACATGGAAGAAAGATAAGTAGGGCCCAGATCATGTAAGGCCTTGAAGATTAAAAAGCTTGAATTTTATTCCAAGTACAAGGGAAAGGCAAGGCGGGATTTAAAGCTCAGGAGTGATATGTTCCACAGTTTAGAAAGATGATTCCAGTTGTCCAGTGAAGAAAGGATGGAAGCAGGGAGGTCTTGTCAGAAAATTTCATCATAGTGCAGTTGAGAGGTGACAGTGCCTTGGACTAAGGAGGTTTCAGAGAAGATAGAATTGGACAGATCGTGAATAATGTTGGAGAC
The DNA here is from genome assembly GCF_037993035.2 of Macaca fascicularis. Classification (NCBI taxonomy): domain Eukaryota; kingdom Metazoa; phylum Chordata; class Mammalia; order Primates; family Cercopithecidae; genus Macaca; species Macaca fascicularis. The sequence continues at coordinate 22,030,162 of NC_088394.1, forward strand.
AGAGGCAGCAGGACTTGCTGATGTATTAGATATGAGTAAAAGAAAGCAACGTAGCAAAGATGACTTCCTGATTTGGGGCTTCCACAACAGAAAGGCCATTGGTGCCATTTATTGGAAACGGGAAGGGGGAAGAGTAGGCAATTTATGGGAAGACATTAGACAAAAAAAAAAAAAAAAAAAAAATTCCAGGTGCAGGTTAATAATAAAGCCATCGAGATAGGAAAATCCAGCATGCATATGAGAATCTGCTATTAGTCTAATGGGGTTGGAGTGCAAGGTATGTGGGGGTGTGAAGAAGTCGTTCAACAGGACGAGACACACAGGGAAAATCGGGTTTGAGAGGAATATAATTGAGTCTGTGTTGGGCATATTAAGTTGGAGATGATGAAGTGGTGCTTGGTGGAAAGCACTTTTTGCAATTAAAAGTGCTTATCCGCAGTTCCAGAGAGAACTAAAGGCTCCAGACAGCTGGCTGGTGGTTGAAGTTATGAGCATGGCAGGCAGACTTGAGTGATAAGAATGACTGAGAGTGGGGTCCTGAAAAACAGTGTTTCAGGGTGGGGAAAGAGGGAAATGTGAAAGGATTCTTCTGGGTCGGGGAAAGTCAGGACAGCTCAGGATCATGAAAGCCAGAAGAAGAGGGAAAGACTTTTGCAAAGTACAACCTTCTATTATTAAGAATAGTGATTGGGGCACAGTGACTCACACCTGTGCTCATCCCAGCACTTTGGGAGGCCAAGGCAGGAGGACTGCTTGAGGCCAGGAGTTTGAGACCAGCCCGGACAACATAGTAAAACTCTGTCTCTACAAAAAAAAATTAAAATTAACCCAGCACAGTGGCATGCCTGTAGTCCCAGTCACTCAGGAGGCTGAGGTGGGAGGATTGCTTGAGCCCAGGAGTTTGAGGCTGCAGTGAGCGAGCTATGATTGTGCCACTGCACTCCAGCCTGGGCAATCCAGTGAGGCCTTACCTCTAAAAAAAAAAAAAAGGCCTGGTGCAGTGGCTCACGCCTGTAATCCCAACACTTTGAGAGGCCGAGGCAGGTGGATCGTGAGGTCAAGAGATCGAGACCATCCTGGCCAACATGGCGAACCCCATCTCTACTAAAAATACAAAAATTAGCCGGGCATGGTGGCATGTGTCTGTAGTCCCAGCTACTCAGGAGGCCGAGGCAGGAGAATCACTCGAACCCAGGAGGCAGAGGTTGCAGTGAGCCACGATCATGCCATTGCACTCCAGCCTGTGCAGCAGAGCAAGACTCCATTTCAGAAAAAAGAAAAAAGGAAAAAAAACAGACACTCACCGTCTTCCTTTGCATGTTGAATCTTCCAGAGAGGGGTGTGGCCTCTGGAGTCAGCTCCTACCTCTAGGTCCCAGTGGCCAGAGAGCAGCCTCAGCACATCAATGCCTCTCTCCCCAGACCCCATTGCTTCTGTTTTGTCTTCCTCCTTTCCATCATTTCTCACAACGGCAAGCTGTGGCTTGGTAACATCGCTGCCTGGAGCTAGGGTTAATGTAAAAGCACTTTAAGATGGTGGTTCCCAAACTTTGCATGCAGGGAAATCACCAGAGAGCTTGTTAAGCTGCAACCCCCACTCCTGAGATTCTGATTCAGAAGGTAGAGCCCATGAATCTGCATTTCTTTTTCAAATTTTTTTATTTCAATAGTTTTTGAGTTTTGGTTTTGGTTACATGGATGAGTTCTTCAGTGGTGATTTCTGAGATTTTAGTGCACCCATCACCCGAGCAGTGTACACTGAAACGAATATGTAGTCTTTTATCCCTAACCCCCCCTCCAAACTTTCCTCCCCACAAGTCCCCAAAGTCCATTATATTATTCTTATGCCTTTGCATAAGAATTTGCATTCTCATAGGTTATAAGTGAGAACAGACCATATTTGGTTTTCCATTCCTGAGTTACTTCACTCAGAATAATGACCTCCAGCTCCATCCAAGCTGCTTCAGAAAGCATTATTTTGTTCCTTTTAATGATTGAGTAGTATTCCATGCCATATATATACCACCTTTTCTTTATCCACTTGTTGGTCGATGGGAACTTAAGTTGGTTCCATATCTTTGCAAACATGAATTGTGCTGCTATAAGCATATGTATGCATGTCTTTTCTAGATAATGACTTATTTCCCTTTGGGTAGATATCCAGTAGTGGGTTTGCTGGATCAAATGGTAGTTCTACTTTTAGTTCTTTAAGGAATCTCCATATTGTTTTCCACGGTAGTTGTACTAATTTACATCCCCACCAGCAGTGTAAAAGTGTTCCCTTTTTACCACATCCACACCAACATCTACTGTTTTTTGACTTTTTAAATTATGGTCAATGGATGTGCATTTCTAACAAGCTTCCAGCTGATGCTGACAGCAGACCCCACTTTGAGTTGCACTGTCTTAGTCATACTACATTGAAAAGCTGACTTCTTGTAAGCCAGGCTCTGGAGTTGTACTAAGATAATAAAAATAACAGTGAATCTTTATTGAGCTTTTACTATGTGCTAGTCACTGCCAAATGCTTCCTACGCATTATCTTATTTAATCCTAACATAATGCTATGAGGGAGGCACAATTATTAGTCCCATTTGTTCTCAGAGAGAATAAGTAATTTGCCAAATGTTACACAGCTTTGGCATCCCTGGGGTTCCAACACAAGCTGTCCTCTTTCAAGCCTGAGATCTCAGTCAGTGGTGCACTCAGCTGCCCACACAGGTGGGACTTGCCCAGAATGCAGCACCTTTAGAATTATGCCAGCCCCACTAAGTGTCCCTGAGACCTCTCATGATGGAAAATGGCCACCTGTCCCCTGCAACAATGGTTCTCAGTCATTTCCTTCCGTTGACACACACCAGATGGAATTCACAGTATTCCTCCACTGACACAACAAAATTTCTACGTTGCCCGTGGGTGAAATATAAAAGAAACTTGAAGCAACTATAAATCGCAACTCACAAGCAGTACAATAATTCCCAACTATCACAGGTAAGAAAACAATGGAACAGTAACAATCGATCATTATGAGCTATCACCAGACAAGATCATCTGCAGGTAGATGTAATTCTTAACACACTAACTGTGATGCAACGGAGTGAGAGCAAAGAATTGTGAACAGTTTCTTTCTTCTTTCTGTCTTTCTGTCTTTCTTTCTGTCTTTCTTTCTTTCTTTCTTTCTTTCTTTCTTTCTTTCTTTCTTCTTTCTCTCTTTTTCTTTCTTTCTTCTTTTTTTTCTTTCTTTCTTTTTTATCTTTCCTTTTATTTTTTGAGACAGAGTCTTACTTTGTGGCCCAGGCTGGAGTGTAGTAGCACAATCATGGCTCACTGCAGCCTTGACCTCCCTGGGCTCAGGTGATCCTCCCACCTCAGCCTCCCAAGTAGCTGGGACTAAAGGCACGTGCCACCATGCCAGGCTAATTTTTGTATCTTTTGTAGAGACAGCGGTCTCACTATATTTCCCAGGCTGGCCTCAAACTCCCAGGCTCAGGTGATCCGCCTACCTCGGCGAGTTACTGTTTAATCCCAAAGTGCCGGGATTACAGACAAGCATGAGCCACAGTGCCCAGCCAAATGTAATCTTAAACCCGTTCTAATTTGGGGAGTTGGAAAGTAAATCAGTTGAAGACCTCATCTCTCTCCACCTGGTTGACGTCTATGTTTTTGCATCCCTGGCATTCATTCCACCTCCAATTTTGCCTGAGAAATAAGTTCTCCCTCCTTCTGATGTGTTTTGGGAAGAGCTGACTCTAGTCCTGGTGCTGGAGATGAGCGTTCAACCCACACTTGGCTAATCAAACCATGATTGCCCCTAGCCACACTATTGCTTCCAGGTTGGGAATCTGACTCCATCAGAGCCTGTCAGCCTCAGTTTGGAGACTCTTGTCAGAGACTCTGTCTCTTGCTCTTACAGCTGGGAGGATGTGGGCCCAGAACTACTGAGATCCACACAGAGAGACTGGGTGGCCATATAACGTATCATCCAAATCAGGATACTTTTGAGAGCAAAAGGGAAACTGTTAATTACGCTGGACAGCAGACAAAAAATGGAACTGTGTCAGGCAAACTGGAGTGACTGGTAGTTCTGCCCATGAGATTTGCTGACAGCAAGTAAGTCAGAGCTCAAAAGTAGAAACTTTATTTGCAATAGCCAAAAGGTGGGATCAATGTAAGTGTCCATCAGTGGATGGATGGATAAACAAAATGTGGTCTACCCACACAATGGAACACTATTCAGCCTTAAAAAGGAAGGGAATTCTGACACATGCTGCAACATGGATGACAATTCGGTACCTTATGCTGCATGAAAGAAGCCAGTCACAAAAGGACAAATACGGGATGATTCCACTTAGATGAGATACCTAGAGTAGTCACACTCATAAAGACAGAAAACAGAATGGTGCTTGCCAGGGGCTGGAGGAAGGGGAAATAGAGAGTTATTGTTTAATAGGTATAGAGTTTCAATTTGGGAAGATGAAAATGTTCTCGAGATGGATGGTGGTGATGGTTGCACAACAATGTGAATGTACTTAATGCCACTGAACTGTGCACTTAAAATAGTTAAAATCACAAATTTTGTTTTGTGTGTTTTACCACAATTAAAAATGTTAAAGATAGTAAAAAGATTAGCATATATTTTTCCTAATAAAAATACAGGTTTTAAAAAATAGAAACTGGGTCTTGATGATAGTTTTTTAAATTAGCTATTTTGAAACAATGTTAGAGTTACAGAAAAGTTGCAGAGAAATCACACAGAGTTCCCTGACACCCCTCATCCTGTTTTCACTATTGTTAATATCTTACATTACCACGGCACATTCATTGCAACTAAGACACCAACACTGGTGGATTGCAATTAACTAAACCCACGCTTTCTTCAAATTTCACTCGCTTTTCCACTAATGACAGTTTCCGTTATGGGAGCCAACCCTGAAGACCACATTGCGTTTAGTTGTCACATATTGGTCTGCAACAGTTTCTCAGTCTTTCCTTGTTTTTCAAGGCATTGAGAGTTTTATAGAATCCTGATCACATAGTAAGTGAACTTTCCCTCAATTTGGATTTGTCTGATGTCTTTCTCATGATTAGACCTGGAGTTATTGGCATGGGGAAGAACACTACAGAGGTGAAGTGTCCTCCTCATCACATTATAGCAGGGGCTGCATGTTATCAAAATGATTTATCACTGGTGACGTTAACCTTCATCACCTGGCCAATGTTGGCCAGGTTTCTCAGCTACAAAGTTACTTTGGTTTTTTTCCCTTCCCATACCATTCTTTGGAAGCAAGTCCCCAGATCCAACCCATGCTCAAGGGAGGGGGGTAATTAAACTCCACATTTTGGTTAAAAAGAGCTTTGAGTCCCTGGATCCACCTATACCTGAAGCCAAGCACTTCCAGCCTTCTCAGTTACCTGAGTCAGTATGTTCTTTCATTTTAATGCGTTTAAAATGAAAGACTCCTAACTCTTGTTTCCTTCCAGTCCATCTTCCATGCAGAAGCCAGCATGATTTTTTAAGTGAATATATGACAAGTTCTCGGAACTACCACTAGGTCATAGCCTATCTGTACAGTCTGCATGATGAACATCCTTTGAGCTCTCTAACTGATGTAGCCCTGAGGCTTCAACCCTATCTGTCTCTCTGGGATAATATATTCTGTTGACCCAACCCTGTCAGGAAAGTAGTCTATTTAGACTTGCTGTTTTACCACATTTGAAGAGCTTAAATGCCCAGAAGTATTTACAGACATGATCTCCATCAAGGGAGAAAGGGGGACACTTTGTTAGTCTCAGTGACCCAAATTTGAGGTTAATGATCTTGCTGGGCTGTTAAATTCAATCTTGCAAGTCTGTGCATTTCACAGTTATGAGAGGAGTCCTGAAATATTGGAACATCCAATTCCTTGATTTGTCCATCCATCCATCCAACCATCCATCCATCCATCCATCCATCCATTCAGTGAATATTCACTGAGTTTCTATTATGTGTCAGGGAATATGCCAGGCTCAGGGAAAGCAATAGTGAAGAAAACGAAGTCGCTACCCTCGTGGATCTTATTGCTAGTGGGTAAACAGCTGATAAAGCAGTAAACAAGAAAATAAACTAGATAGTTTTGGATAATAAATGCCACAAGGAAAATAACACAGAGAATTGATAAGAGAGTAAGTGATGAGGGAGGCGAAAATACAGTTTTACATGGGATTTCAAGGGAAGATGTCTCTAAAAAGTAAAAGGAGGAAAGGAACCAATCGTAAAAAACACCAGGGGAAGATCTTTCCAAGCAGATGGAACCACAATGCAAAAGCCAGAAGGCAAGAAAGAGCTTGGTATGCTCAGGAAATAAGCAAGAAGCCAGTGAGGCTGTAGCACAGTGAGTAGGGAGAAGGGTAGTGAAAGATTATGGTGAAGAAGTAAGCAAGGGTCAGATCATGTAGGACCTTTGTAGCCATGGAAACAAGTAGTTGCAAGAAAGGGAGTGACATGATCCAATTTATATTTTTTAAAGACCTATCTGGCTGCTCAGTAGAAAATGAATTGTGAGGTGTCAGAATGAAAACAAGGAAGACCAGCTAGCTGTCTCTGCAGCCCAGGCGAGACATGATGGGGACTAGATCCAGGGTGGTGGTTATAGACTAGAAGAGAAGTAGGCAGATTTTAGATTCATTTTGGATAAAAGGACTTTGTATTAGTTCATTCTCACACTGCTATAAAGAACTACCTGAGATTGGGTAATTTATAAAGAAAAGAGATTTAATTGACTCACAGTTCTGCATGGCCGGGGAGGTCTTAGGGAACTTACACTCGTGTCAGAAGGGCAAAGGGGAAGCAAGCACATCTTCACGTTGGTGGCAGGAGAGAGAGAAAATGAAAGGAGAAGTATGACACACTTTCAAACAACCAGATCTCATGAGAACTGTATCACGAGACAGCGCTAGAGGGATAGTGCTAAACTATTAGAAACCACCCCCATGATCGAATGATCTCCCAGGAGTCCTCACCTCCAACACCTCGGATCACAATTCAACGTGAGATTTGGGTGGGGACGCAGAGCCAAACCACATGAGACTTGTTGTTAAATTAGAAGTGAAGAAATAATTAAGACTGAGTCAGGTTTTTGCTTTGATGATGGCACCACTACCTGCATTGAATGGACTGGGGGGTGCAGAGCTTCATTTTGGATATATTTGTGACATCTGTAAGTGAAGAATGAAGCCAGGGCATCTGCTGCAAGTAGAGGTCAGGGGAGGAAGGGATGAAGAAGATTTGAGAAGAGACAAAAATGTATGAAATAATAATCTCAGACAGGAGAAAAGCAAATTTAACCAGATAAATGTGTTAAGTTTCTGGGGAGCATTATATATCCATTTGAAATGTGTGACCATGAAGTAAAAGTGAAGCAAGGCTTCACACACCAGAAAATCCAGATATGTGATTTTCTGCTGTAATATTCCCTTGCGTGGGTACAAACCAAACGAACAGTAATGAGTTTTTTTCTGGATGAAAAAGTAAAGAGTGGAGGACACTCTTGGAATACTATGATGATAGTAATGGGATATGGAATCTACACTGGATAAGAATGAATAGAAGGACATTGGACAGGATAGATGAAACCTAATTAAATCAACGGAATACAACTTCTCTGTCCAATACAGTAGCCACTAGCTACATTGAAAACTTCACATGTGGCTACTCTGGATTGAGATGTGCTGGAAGTGTAAAGTACGTGGATTTCAAAGACTTAGTATAAAAAGAATAAAATGTAAAATATCTCATGAATAATTCAATATGGATTATACATTGATAATATAATATTTTGGATCTATTAAGTTAAATAAATTATATTATTAAATTAATTTTAATTGTTTATTTTACTTTTTTTTTTTCTGAGACAGAGGCTCACTCTGTCGCCCAGGCTGGAGTGCAGTTGAGTGATCTTGACTCACTGCAAGCTCCACCTCCCGGGTTCATGCCATTCTCCTGCCTCAGCCTCCCTAGTAGCTGGGACAACAGGTGCCCACCACCACACCCGGCTAATTTTTTGTATTTTTAGTAAAGACGGGGTTTCACCGTGTTAGCCAGGTATGGTCTCGATCTCCTGACCTTGTGATCCACCTGCCTCGGCCTACTAGAAAATTTTAAATGACATGTGTGGCATGCATTATGTTATTGGCTAAGGCTGAACTAAAGGTCTTACTGGGTTAGGGAAATGTTTAGGGCGAAGACTATCACAGAAGGAGGGTGGTCAGAGAGTGGGAGACTTGAAATCCAGATTTCAGGGGTTGTACAGTTACCACCAATGGCGAGGTCCAGGATGTGGCTACGGAAAGAGTGGGCTGGTCGGGGAAAGATTATGGCTGAGTGGGAAGGCCCAAGGATGGAGAAATCAAAGGGTTACATGAGTTATCTGTGTAAATGTTGAAATCATCAAGAATGATGAGCAACGTGGAGTGGGAAGAAAGGTGGTGATGAGGTAGGCATCAGAGGCTTTTGATAGATGACCACTTTAAGGAGGAGCAGCTGATGCCATGAACCACTCTGAGGAGAAGCAGCTGATGCTATAGCTGTTCTGTCCAATTTGGCAGCCACTGGACCACTTTGAGGAGGATCAGCTGATACTATAGCTATTCTGTCCAATATGGCAGCCACTGGCCATTAAGCACTTGAGATGCAGCTGGTCTGAATTGAGATAAATCTGAGGACTTCACTTGAAAGGGTCTGAGAGTTTATTTTTTAGGTAAAATGGGAAGAAATGTCTTGAAAGTGGCAAAAGGGATGCCTGAGGTACATGGGGTGAGGAGAAAAGCAACCTACACTTGGGAAGGCTGACCTTAAGCCAGTAAGAAGGATAGGGGACTACTAGGTTTAAGCTAAGACAAGAAATGAAAGAAAATGTTTGGAGAAGACACGAGGAATGTAAGGATGTTTCCTGGTTATAGATTGGAAATTCCAGTGGTGGTGGAGGAAGTAACTGGGGAGGGAAGTGAGGGGAGGCAAGAGGAGTGAGGCAATCAGAGATGTAGAGAGCACCACGGGTCTAAGATTCTGAGTGATGACAGAGGTCCTAGGAGACTTCCATCCATTGCTTCTGGAGGTGAGCAATGTCATCGGATATGTGTGGCATGAGGCTGTTGGTCCTGGCATTCTCCTAGAAAAAAGTGGGTAATCAACCGAAGCCATAGTCCTGACTATTTAATGTGGTGGTTTGGAAGTAAAGTGACAAGTCTCCAGGCATCTGCCATCCTCATTGATTCTGAGGGATGTTTTAAAGCAACAGTAATTAGTAATAATAAAGAAAGAATAATTATTGTAATGAGAAGTACCAGGAATAATTAGAACTTGCAATGATGTTGCTGTTGTAGAGAAGAGTTAGAAAAGACTTCTCATTAAACTAGATCAATGAGGAAGGATATTGGAAACAATGAGTGAGGATGTCTGTAAATGCATGTCAGAAAAATGCTGCCGATGGAGAATCTAAGAATGCTTACCCAGGAAAATGTGCTGACATAGAGACTTATTTCTTTTTTGGTACTATTTTAGTGATAGGTGTAGGTTAGTTTATTCACAGAAAAGAATCTGTAGGAATCTACCCTAGTTAACTAACTAACTGAGGCCACAAATAGGAATGAAGTTAAAAGGGGGTGGTCCCTATTGTCACTATATATTTCTGTGATGTTAACACTTTTATAATAAATTCATATTACTTTTGTAAACAGAAAATATATACCTGTAAACTCTGAAACGGTACATTTTTTAAAAAGGAAATATACATATACTGTATAAACGTTGAAACTATATGTAAATGTAAGTCCTTTCAAAATAAATTGAAGTTTGTGATAAATACAGGGGTTGGCAAACGGTAAAGGCCCAGATAGTAAATATTTTAGGTTTTAAAGGCCACACAGTCCTGTGGCAGCTATTCAACCCTGCCACTGTGGCATGAAAACAGCCATAAATAAATGATTAAATATTTATTATTACAGATGCATATAAATTATTAATATATGTATATATGTATACAATTACATATATGATATGTAAATTAATGACCATGGCTGTGTTCTGATAAAAGCTTTTTTTTTTACAAAAACAGGCAGCAAGTCCAGATTCAGCCCATCAGCCATAGTTTGCCAACACCTGAAATAATATAATAAACACATAGAATGAACTAGTAACCAAATGAAGGTAAATAAAAAGACAAAAGCCTACGCATTTTTCATGTATGCCAGGTAAGAGTAGTTTAACATAATTCTAGGTGCAATTTGCACCATAAGTTAAAATTTCTAAAGAGAAAAACGTAAAAAGCAAGGTAGAGGCAATGAAACAATTATTTCATACAACCTATACTGACGGTTGCTACTGACATTACCCACAAACTTACCTTGGAGCTACTTTGAGGCCAAGGCAAAGAGGGAAACATGAAAGCTTTCAAAACTGCCATGAGAAGATGAAAGGAAACACCCCAATTCTGCAGAAAAATGTAATTTTGTTTAACTTTTTGAGCTTCAAGAGAATATTGTTTTTCTTTGGGTCTTTATTTATGGTAGAGTGACGAACTCATCTCCCTTTTCCTGGGACAGTCTCTTATCCTGGGAAATCCATCCATCTCAGGTTTGGGTTTTGTTTGTTTTTTTGTTGTTGTTGCTGTTGTTGTTTGACACAGGGTCTCTCTCTCTCTGTCGCCCAGGCTGGAGTGTAGTGGCGCGATCTCGGTCCACTGCAACTCACTGCCTTCTAGTCTCAAGTGATTCTCCCACCTCAGCCTTCCAAGTAGCTGGGACTACAGGCACATGCCACCATGCTCAGCTAATTTTTTAATTTTCTGTAGAGACGAGATCTCTCTATATTGCCCAGGCTGGTTTCAAACTCCTGGGCTCAAGCGATTCTCCTGACTCGACCTCCCAAAGTGTTGGCATTACAAGTGTGAGCCACCATGCCTGGCTCCATCTCAGCTTTAAAACTGTAAATCCTACATCCCAAGAACTCCCCTAGTCCTGAGAAAATTGGTATGTTTGGCCACCCTAACTAATTAAGGGACATTGAGCAATGCAAGGGATAAGTCCTTTAATAATAGTGATTACAAAATGTACAAAGTTATTTTACTTATGTCCATTTCTTATACTATCAAAAAATAATTGCCAATGCATCATGTGTCCAACCCTCGAATATTTATAGAGTGCCTACCATGTACCAGGTACTTTAGATACAAAGGTAAATAAAATATTTATTTATTTATTTATTTTTCTGTCCAGAACCAGATGCTAAGTGCTAGTAAGTGGAACAGGAGCCTGCACAGTCGCCTGAGTCGATGAGATCTCGTGAAGGATAAGGAAGAAAAAATACTGGATTCAGGAGAAGCAATCAATTAAATTGAACTGTGAGCCTCTAACATGCACAGCAGAAAGGGCAATGGGATTGTTGACATCATCACAATGGAAGGGGAACTCTCAAGGAGCAGACACAAGATTCCCTCTGCTGAAATCTAAAAGGTGCTTTTGAAGAAGAACTTCTGAGTTGGGAGCCCTGAGATGCAGAGGCCACCTTCACGCCCAGAATTTTTCTTGGTTCAAGCTGGGGGTGGAGCATCCAAAAGACAATTCAACAAGGACAATCCGGAAGGCCACAAACGGCCGTGGGCCATCAACAACTTCATATCGATCACCCCATTAGAGGCCCTTACATTTTAAAAAATGACTTAAATTTTAAATTACTCAGATTTTTAGAAATCTAAAAGTTTCAGAAGGTAATCTGAATTGTGTTAAAAACCAGAAAACCTGACAATTTGTCCCCCATGGCATAATCAGCCGGACTGAGTACTGGCGACCCCCTTAGAGAAGTGTCCACGCTCCTGCTTAGTCCCTGATTAATCCCTGATACTGAGACCCTGGGCCAATTGCCATTTGCCAACACACTTGCCAGGTTCTTTAATTTACATACAGCCTGTTTCTCATATTTATGTTAAATTCCAGCCCTAGTATGCGTGTCTACTCAAGTTAGTAACCCCTAGACTGAGCTAATGAGCTGAGACGTGGTTTACTGGTGATCCATGGGACCTGAGGAGAACTCAGGATTCTTAGAGGACTTGGAGCTCTGTAGACCAGATTATAATGGTTGAAGCTCTAACTTCACTGGGAGATGGTGTGTTTCCCATTCCCCACAGAAGCTGTACTTCAATCTATGTCAATCCCTGCTCACTTTCTCCTTTCTGACATTCTTGCCTCAGTTTTCCTCCCATGGAACCCTCTACTTCTGCTTGAGGAACATTCATTACCCTTAATATCAGCTCCCCACCAGACCATAAGCTCCAAGAGGGCACGGGCTACCTCTTTTCTGTTCCCTGCCAGATCCTGAGCAATTGGCGATAGAAGTTCTTAATAAACGTGGCTGGATGAGTAAATAAAGTGTCAGTCCCTTATCCAAGACTAATTCATCTTCCTGGCTCTTACTCCTACCACCCCTCCCCCTCCACAAGCACCCTTGAACACCTTTTCACAGTGAGGTTCTTCTAAATCCAGCATCAAGAGATCACCTTCCCTTCCCATTGAGGAAAGGTGAAGGTTAAACATTCTAAGATAAAAGGGGCTGTAGATGTGGTAGGCAGAATTCCAATAGGACCTACAAGATTTCCTACCCTAATCCCCAAGACTGTGGATATGATGCAATATCACACCGGGTTCATGTTACTTTACTCAGCAAAAAGAATTTTGCAGTTGTAATTAAGGTAACTTATCAGTTGACTTTCAGTAAATCAAAAGGAAGGTCATTCATGAGCCTGATATGATCACATCAGCCCTTTAAGAGCTCAGAGTTTTCTGAAGTTGGCAGCAGAAGGCTGAGTCAGAGAGATCTGAAGGATGAGAAAGACTGAAGGTACCATTGCTGGCTTGGTATATAGAGGGGCCATGTGTAAGGACCAGGGAATGTCATCTGTGAGATAAGGGTGACTCCAGCCCACAGCCAGCAGGGAAACCAGGACCTCAGCCCTACAGTCACAAGTTACTGAATTCTGCCAATAATAAGAATGAGCTTGGCTGGGCATAATGATTCACACTATAATCCCATCTACTCAGGAGGCCGAGACAGAAGGATTGTTTGAGTCCAGAAGTCCCTGACCAGCTTGGGCATCATAGTGAGACCCCATCTTTACAAAAAATTTTAAAAATTAGTGAGGCATGGTGGTGCATGCCTGTAGTCCTAGATATTTGGAAGGCTGAGGTGGGAGGATTGCTTGAACCCAGAAGTTCAAGGCTGCAATGAGCTTTGATCATACCACTGCACTCCAGCCTGGACAAGAGATCAAGACTGGGTCTCCTAAAAAAGAAAAAGTTTTTTAAGGGATGAACTTGGAAGTAAATTCTTCCTCAGAGCCTCCAGATGGGAGCCTAGCCTGACTGACACCTTGATTTCAGCCTTGTGAGACCCTAAGTAGAGAATCCAGCCATACCCATGCCAACTTATGAGCTACAGAACTTGGAGACACTGAGAGAGTGTCAATAAGTTTGTGGTAACTTGTTACGCTGCAATAGAAAACTAACAATACAACTTATTATCACCAGGTTTTGTTTAATAGAGAAAGAGATTTGGGATGATCAAGAGGTGAAAAACTGCCCACCTCTGGAGGACAAAGATGAGATGACACAAGCCAGGGCATGTTTGTTCCATACTTGCTGCCCATCTGTTGTGGATCCCAGATCCTCAAAGGTGACTGAGTATTCATTTATAAGCCTTTTCCACGCAAGACAACCTGGGCAACAATGTGTAGCCAAGCCTGGGAGGAGAGGACACTGATATGGTTTGTATGTCTGTCCTCACCCAAATCTCATATTGAAATGTAAGTCCCAGTATTGGAGGTGGGGCCTGGTAGGAGGTGAGTGGATCATGGGGTGAATTTCTTATGAATGGTTTAGCACCATCTGCTGGTGATGTCCTTATGATAGTCAGTGCGTTCTCGCAAGATCTGGCTGCGCAAAAGTGTGTGGCACTGCTCCCCCAACTCTTTTTCTCTTGCTCCTGCTTTTGCTCCTCCTTCTGCCATAATTGGAAGCTTCCGGAGGTTTCCCAGAAGAAGATGTTGCTATGCTTCCCATACAGCCTGCAGAACCATGAGCCAATTAAACCTCTTTTTTAAATAAATTACTCAATTACTCAGTCTCAGTTTGCTTTTTCTGTTATTTATTTATTTATTTATTTATTGCTCTTGTTGCCCAGACTGGAGTGCAATGGCGAGATCTTGGCTCATTGCAACCTCCGCCTCACAGGTTCAAGCAATTCTCCTGCCTCAGCCTCCCCAGTGGCTGGGTTTACAGGTGCCCACCACCACGCCCAGCTAATTTTTTTTTGTATTTTTAGTAGATACGGGGTTTCACCATGTTAGCCAGGCTGGTCTCAAACTGCTGACCTCAGGTGATCCACTAGCTTCGGCCTCCCAAAGTGCTGGGATTACAAGCATGAGCCACGATGCCTGGCCTCAGGTATTTCTTTATAGTAATGCAAGAACAGCCTAATACAGACATAGAAGCAAACATGTTACATGATAGGTGATACAGGCTAAGGAAGCCACTGAGGTCAGTGACAAGTCAGACAGGGCTCTGGGTTTCTATAGTGCCCCAGGAGCTTTCCTGACTCTCAGGTGCTCTATAGTGCTTGAGACACCTCAACACAATTATGTAACCTGAATGTCCCTGGGCCTCAGGACACAAAATGAGGTCACATAAGCATTTATACCCATAATTTACTTGTTCAGATTCCTTCTTATTAACTGTATTAGTCCAGGGCACTGCATAAGTTGCTGGAACAGAGAGATTCAAATACATAACAGTTCAAGCAGAATAAAAGTTTATTTCTCCCTCATGTAACATCCCGTAGACCGATGGTGGTCCTGAGAAGGGAGGCAGCTCTGATCCACAGTGTCACTCAGGGTGCCAGGTTCCTTCTACCATGCTGCTCCATCTGCCCCTGAAGTGTTCTTGTCAGAGCTCAGCACCACCACCAGCAACTCCACTTCCAGCCCCCAGGGAGGGGGAATGAAGAAATAGAGGCCAAGCAACTTCCTTTTAAGTAAATGACTCATCACTTCCACTCACATTCCAAGAGCATGACAAGAGCATGGCTGCCCTAGCTGCAAGGGAGGCTGGGAAATGTACTTTCCATTGGGCAGCCTGTGGAATCCTAAAAGGAAAGAATAAATTTTAGGGGGCAGAAAAGAGTCTCTCCCACAGCACCACCCAAGTTTTGCTGAAAGTCTCTGGAGGCCATTTCACAGGTGTTTGAAGACCAACAAGTACCACATCCCCTGTGACCAGCCCTCGCACTGTGGCAATCAGTAGAGACAGCACTGCCCTGGCCAGTGGTCTGTCCCCTTGGGCTTCTTAGCTTGAGAGCGACTTTCTTAGCTTGAGAGCTACCTTCTTAGCTTGACAGTGACCTTCTTAGCTTGAGAGTTAGCTTGAGAGTGACCTTCTTAGCTTGAGAGCAGCTCCAGAAGCAAGGATTTGGGTCCTGATAGTTGATTTAAGAAGTGATCCCAAGAAATAAAAGTGAGGAAGCAGAGAGAGCAAAAGGGAAAAAGAAAAAGCCATTAAATTATGGGTTATTGGCCTGATTATCACTGTGGACAACTAGAACCCAATTCTACTATGGACACTGAGGAACTGTCCCTCTGATGGACAGGAAGCTGGGACATTTACCCACTGACTCCCATGTTCCATTGCTTGAGGATTCTGCCTGGGGGCATTAACTCCCCTACCGGCCTGAGGGCAGAAAAGTAGAAAGAGAAGGCAGGCACTGGAGGTGGGATGCTGTCAGCATACAGGAGGGCTGTCCACCAGGGCTGCTGCTGAAATCTGACAAGGGCTGAGGAGATGTGGTGGGGAGCACCAAAAGCATCACACAGAAATGTAGCCAAAGTTACCGGAAATGAGAAGAATGTGCTTCTGTCGCTCACACTCACAACCCGCTGATCCATGGAGCAGGGGACATGCCACGCTCTTTTCTC
The DNA here is from genome assembly GCF_037993035.2 of Macaca fascicularis. Lineage (NCBI taxonomy): Eukaryota > Metazoa > Chordata > Mammalia > Primates > Cercopithecidae > Macaca > Macaca fascicularis. The sequence goes on from NC_088394.1 coordinate 22,046,153, forward strand.
TGAGCCTAGAAATGAACCCTTAAAATATCTTCATTACAGTTCCTTTGCCCTCATGCAACTCACCCATGCAAACAGTGTCTGGGGATGTCCAATATGACCTGAAGCAGAGCCCTGCCCACCCACAAAAGTTACCCATTAATTAACATGTCTGTCTTCTGGAGATCTGTGAATCAATCAAGTAGAACTTCTTGGCTCTCAATAAATAATAGCTGCTATTACTCTTATGATTGTTATTATTAGCTGGAGGGTTTATCAACAATGCCTGGCTCCCAGGAAGCAGGTTGTGTGAAATCTAAAAGCTAACATACTTTGGGTTGAGATTTCACTGTTGTCAAATGATGAAGCCAGGATTTCAACACAGGCAACACGATCCCCAGTCTGTGGCCTAAGCTACCATGGCCCACGACCTCTCCAGGGGAAATCACTGACGGCATTTACTAAATCATAATGTAATTGTGACTATAATACATGAGCCACCTCAGGAAGTACCCAGGAAGAATGCTCAGGGGTCATAAGGGAGGCCGCAGGAATTCACAACCAAAGCAAGCTCTCCAGGGCCGCCTCATTCTGTCCCCAACCCTGAGCAAGGCCAGACACTCAGTACTGAAGAAACCATCTCAGCAGTTATCATTGCCGAGTCCTTCAATTGATCCCAACAGATGGAAAGGGGTAGGAGGCAGGAATGAAGCTGGGGCCTCAGAGAACACTGAATAATGGTGCAGGAGTGTTACAGCCATGGCACAGGTGATTTCAGCTTGGTTAGCTTTTTAGGACACTGCAAAGAAATTGCATGCAGAGGGGGCAGGTGTGGAGAAAGTGGATGGGTCTGGAAAGCTGCCATGCCACCTGCAATGTGAGAGAGCAAAGGAGGAAGCTCATTAACCGTCCCTGGATCATTAACTCAGTGTCCCCAGGGGCACAGTCACTGAGTTTGCACTTTGCATTTTGTCAGTTTTTTGTCAGTTTCTTTTCCAGGGTCTCTGGGGACTCCAGTCTGGAATGGGGCTCTCAACTCAGGAAGAAGGTGGCACTAGCAACTCTCCTAGACAGAGAAGCCTGGTAACCATTGTTTGGCCAGAATAACAATGGCTGCTGCTTACTGAATGCATCCTTTACTCAGGTAGGGAAACAGCTCAGAGAAGCTAATTAATTTGCCCAGGGTACTCAGTTGAAAGTGACAGGGCCAGAGATCCAAGAAAGTCAATCTACATCCCGAATCCATATTCATATTCTCTCCCTTTTTTTATTTTTTAGAGACAAAGTCTCTGTCACCCAGGCTGGAGTTCAGTGGCACAATCAAAGCTCACTGCAGCTTTGAACTCCTGGGCTCACGTGATCCTCCTTCCTCAGCCTCCCAAGCATCTGGGACTACAGGTGTGTGCCACTGAGTCCAGCTAATTATTTTTTATTGTTTGTAGAGACAAGGTCTCACTATGTTGCCCAGTTTGATCTTGAACTTCTGGATTCAAGCAATCCTCTCATTTTGCCCCCCTCCCCACCCCCAAAGTGCTGGCATTACAGGTGTGAGCCACATGCTGGCCCCCAGTCCATATTCTTAACCATTGCACTGCCCTGAGTCTTGCAGGATATACGACAACAGCCATCCATGGCTAGCAAGAGTATCTGAGAATGCATTAAACAGGTAAGCTGGTCAGAGTGTGTGGGTTATTCAAGTATGCATCAACAGTCCCTTGTTCAGTAAATAAATCCATTCATTGATACTTATTTGTTTTTGAGACAGGGTCTCACTCTGTCACTCAGACTGAAGTGCAGTGGTGCAATCATGGCTTACTGCAGTGTCGAACTCCTGAGCTCAAGCATTCCTCCTGCCTCAGCCTCCCAAAGTGCTGGGATTACAGGTGTGAGTCACTGCGCCCAGCTCATTGATATTTTTTGAATGCCTCCTATTTGTCTGGCCCTGGGGATGGTGGAGTGAACAAGAAAAACTGAATCTTGGCTCTCATGGAGAGGATGGGGGAGAGTGTTAGCACCAGCACCAACGATCTCAAACAGTGAGGGCACTAGGAAGGAAATAAAAGAGGCAACACAGAGTGATGGTGACACAGGAGAGTGGCCTGGAAAGGCTGTCCTAAGGAGGAGACATTTGGCTCAGCCCTGAATGGTGAGAACATACTTTTGGAAAAATCTGGGGAAAGCAACTCCAAGGCACGGGAACAGCAAAAGCCCTGAAGCGAGAACAGACTTGGTATCTTTGAGACCTGGAAAAAAAAGAGGTCATTGAGTTGGGAGGGAGTAGGATGAGAGAACATCAAATAGATAGGTGGTACTCTGCTCCCACCCCCTCCCCAGGCTGGGTTAGGTGCCCCTTCTCTGTCTCTCATACTTGGCAAACTCTAATTTTCTGTGTCGAGTCTGCTGATCGGCTTCTGGTGTCCAGGACAAGTTAAGGGACAGAAGTGATGCTTAACAGGTGTTCACCGAACAGATCTGGCCTGACCCCACAAGGAGAATGTAGTAACTTGGCAGTTTGAGTGACAGCTCCTGTAGCCACCCAGCAACAGACAGCAAGTCAAATTTTGCTGCTGACAAGGAGATGAGAGGAACGGCCTAGCACGGCTTCCTCTGGATTTGGGGGAAAGCCTCAGAGCTTTGCACCTAAGGATCGGGGTCCTGCGTCTTGGCTGCTCCAGGGTTAGGTACATTTCTGTCCCCTCTGCCTGGACCCTCTTCTTCCAGGGCCATGTGGACTCACTCACCTCTTTCAGGACTTAACTCTTACATTCCAGGAAGCCTTCCTTGATCTCTCCTCTCCCATCTCTGGAACTTCTATTCCCCTTTCCACCTTAGTTTTTCTCCAGAGCACTTATCACCTCTTACCATATATTTTCTATATTTGCTTTATTTACTGTCTGTCTCCCCACCACTAGGATGTAAGCTCGATAGAAGCAAAGATGTTTGCCTTTTTGTTAACTGCTGTGCCAACCTCATTAAACACTGTTACATGAACAAATGAATGAATGACACCAGAGCCAGAATATTTATAAGGCAGAACAAGTATCATCATGGCACACCAGCTAAGCTGTGGCACCCTCAAAATAAGACTGTTTCTGGTTCAATAAATGTGTTCAGCATTTGCCAATTAGCACATCCACATCTAGAAGGAAGCTATTTCGACATGTACACTTGTGTTTTATGCTTTAGTTTTGTTTTTATTCTGCATTAATATTGGCAGGTCTGGGGAACGCCATAATCTTTTCAATGCTTAAAGCCTTTAAATCCAGCCTTAAATACTGCAGCTGTCTGCGCTGCTAAACCTTAGCTGTGAGACAGAGCCACCTAGTGAAAATTCCAACTTCCATTGCCTATGTATTTTGTAATCTTTCCTCTAAAATTTAGCATCTAAATCAGTAACTCAACCTCTCCTGTGAATACGTTTTACCAGGCTAGGATAAGGTTTGGGAAAATGCAGATTCCTGGGCCCAGCAAATCTGGGGATGATGATAAGTCATCATCGTGGGACACCAGCTTAGCAACAGCACCCCCAAAATAAGACTGCTTCCGGTTCAATAAACCGCGATGAAGAGTCTATTAATGTTGGTATCCATCTGGACCTGCGGCCATAGTGAAGAGACCCAAGCACAGTGATTAGTAAAAAGCCCACATCCTTAAAAAATTATGAGTAGATATTATAAATTCCAAAATGATGAAGAGTTCAGGATGAGAAGATGGGGACTCACCCAGAACAAAGCAACACACTGATTTATCCTTTGTCTCCTGACAGCATTCCTTCCCCCACTGGTCATCCCGCCCAGTCGCACATATGACAAGTTGTAGCGCTGTATAAAAGGATACTCGAAATTGGAAAGATTACTCAATGTCGCCCTGAAAGGTGTTTCCTGTGGCCCATGAAACTCATGCAAAATCATCTGCTTGGAGAAAAGCTTGGGACAAGTAGCTAGATACCTGAAAATAGTAAACTCCTCCAAATGACTGCTAGCCAAGTGAGTCTTTCACATCTTTGAAACGGCCCCAGAACCCACACAAACTCAAAATACTAAAAAAAAAAAAAAAAAAAAAAAAAAAAAAAAAAAAAAAAAAAAAGGGCTGTCAGCGAAGTCATCGGCCACACATTGCGCACTTTTGCTTCTAAGACATTCCCATGTATTATATCATTGCCTCTTTCCTGCAGGCACCTGAGTCCCGGAGCTGGTGGTTTTGCCCAAGGCCAGCCAGATGAGAGAGTGTGGTAGAGTGCTCCTCAAGGCATTTGTGACCTGCTCTCCTCAGCTCAGACAAAGCCAGGGTGGCGTTTGAGGGAACAACCTCAGCTCCAAGGGGGACGCTGCCAGAGGGGGGAGGCCCAACCCTGGGCTGGTTCCGACCTCAGCACCCACAAGAGACCAGGCAAGCCCAGGCTAGGACCACAGGAGTGGGGGTAGGAGTGATGGAGTAACAGCTCGTCTCCATGCTCCCAGCATCTACTCCCTCATCCTCTGGTATGTAAACACCCAACTTTTCTTTGGGGATGGGCTCCTCTCCTACTCTCAGTCCATGCAGTTTGAATAGAGTTGACCATTAACCCAGGACCTCCCCAAGGAGGCCATTGTTATTTCTCCTACCTTTCTTTACAATGATTGGCTCAGAGCTGAGCACATGACCCAGGCCTGGCCAATCAACAAATAATATTCCATTTCCTTCCTTTCTCTACAGTGATTGGTTCAGAGCTGACCACATGACCCAGGCCAACTAGTATCTAGCTGTCTAACTGCCTTAGGCCATCAAAACTCCCAAATCAAATATTGTTGACCTAGCTTGTGTCAAGTGCCCATCACTGAATTAGTCACTATGGCCAGGAGGAGATGAGTCCTCACTAGACAACTGGTCTGTGGCCACCCATGGAGCCTGGGGTGAGGACAGTTCCACCTGAACACACAGAGTGGCAGAGGCAAAGTTTCCTGACGTAGACGTTCCTGTTCCATTTGTCCCGCAAACGTTTAAACATCACACATACTTGGTTAAGCTAGAAAACAAAAAACAGCCTTTGTTCACTCTCTCTTTCTCTCTCTCTCTTTTGTTTTCTTTTCTTTTCTTTTTTTTTTTTTTTTTTTTCTGAGATGGAGCTTCACTCTTGTCCCCCAGGCTAAAGTGCAGTGGCGCAATCGCGGCTCACTGCACCCTCCACCTCCCGGATTCAAGCCATTCTGCCGGCTCAGCCTCCCAAGTAGCTGAGATTACGGACGTGTGTCACCGCGCCCGGCTAATTTTTTGTATTTTTTTTTTTTTTTAGTAGAGACGGGGTTTCACCATGTTGAACAGGCTGGTTTTGAACTCCTGGCCTCGAGCAATCCACTCGTCTCGGCCTCCCAAAGTGCTAAGATTACAGGCATGAGTCACCACGCCTGGGCTGTTCACCATCTCAGAGACATTCACCATTGCTACTGAGTGTGGACAGAAGCATGGACACCAGGGTTCAATTTCTAGCTATTCTACTCTAGCTGTTTGTCCTTGGAAGTTATTTAGCATTCTGTGCCTCTGTTTGCTCATCTGGAAAATGAAGATAACATTTGTATCTGCCTCACCCGTTTAAAAGAATCAACGTTCTTAGGACAGCACCTGGCAAGAGTAACTGCTGTTGTTTTGGTTTGAGATTCTGAGAACCACTCTTCTGGATCATTCGCACATGCTGTAGTTTGGGTAGGGGTCATTAGAGGAGTATCGCTATTAGATAATAGAACATTGTTTCAATGGTCCTTTCAGAACTAAAGGGTCTCTCTCTTTCCCAATGTCTGTGTTAATTCCTGTAGAAGGACTCAGACCCGACATGGCTCCCAGCCCTCCTGGACCCATCCTCAGTCTTGTGGGACTGACGGATTCAGCACTCACATGCCCCACTCTGACTGTAAGAGCATGGACCTTGTAATCTGTAAGAGCCCAGGCTCAAGACATCCCAAAAGACTCCTGTCTTGCTCTGAGTCTGTGCTGCTGGGAGGTGAGCAGAATGCAGTGACATGGAAAAGAAATGAATGGAGCAGACAGGAAGTGGAAGAGCGGAGTGAGAGGACCTTGGGTTGAAGTAGGAGGGATGGGGGTGGCCAATAGGCGGAGAGAGGAGGGAGATGGATGGGATAGGATGAAGGGAGGAAGAGAGAGTGGTGAAGTGGGGTAAGATGGGACTTATCTCCTGACCAACCACACCTCTACCCCTGACATAGTCATCTAAATATGGCATCAGGGGATGATTTGTGGAGGGGACCTCAAGGTTGTCCTCCTTGGTAAGATCAACAAGAGAGAAGAGAAGAGCCACTGTACAGGTGCAAATATGGGTCCCTCCGAGTGTACCTTTTGGTGCTTACCTACTCAAAGCTCACCAAGCCTTGTGCTTCCCTCTTCCTCAACCTGCAGAGCATCTCCCAGAACCCAGCCATGCCCTTAAATATTCCCCGAAGACCTTAGTGAAGTGCTATTCTTTCATGCTTTGTTTTCATCCAGTCATTAGTGACAGAGGCCACCTGGCTCCCACAGTGAGCCTTCATCAGTGGGAGTCAAATCCCAGGCATCAGGTGAGGACACTGGTGATTAGGTGACTTCTTCCTGTCCCACAGCCAGTGTCAGAACCTTGGTGACAATCTACATATTCAGATTCCCAATTTAAATCATGTTGGAGATGGGCTGACAACTGAAGTGGTAAATAGACTCCAAGAATAAAAAAGAAGTCTGTAAATCAGTGCCTTGCTCCTCCTCAGCCCAGGGGAGCTACTCCCATGTCAGGACATGCCCTCCCTTTCCCTCTCCCCAGACAGAGCTCAGGGCACCCCACAGAGGGTCTCTGAAGAGGGAATCCCAGACTGGAATCCTCAAATATGTGGGGAGCTGGCCAGGTCTTGGCATTCCAGGGCCATAGATTCACTAATGACTCCTGTTGTTAAGCAGAGCTTGGACTGGTGGACAGAGTGCTAGGAGGCATAATAGCAAGCAGGGTGGGCCAGGCATGGTGGCTGAAATCTGTAATCCCAGCACTTTGAGAGGCCAAGGCAAGTGGATCACCTGAAGTCAGGAATTCAAGACCACCCTGGCCAACATGGTGAAACCCAACTCTACTAAAAATACAAAAGTTAGCCAGATGTGGTGGCATGCACCTGTAGTCCCAGCTAGTCAGGAGGCTGAGATATACCAAGTGATTCAAGAGAATCGCTTGAACCCAGGAGGTGGAGATATACCTAAGAAGTCCAGAAGTGGGTGCTTCAGATATAAATATAGGTAGGTGATATAGAAAAAATATCCAGACAAGGAGATGTTGATGCTCATGTTTCATCATCAGGTTTCTGCCTCTCTTCCTCCATCTGCGGCCTCTGATTTTCTTGTTTAATTTATTCTCAGGCACACTACTTCTATGTGGTGGGGAAAACGGCACTGGGAAAATTCCGTTTCAATGGTCTTTTCGGAACTACAGCATCTCTCTCAATGTCCGTGTTAATTCCTCTAAAAGAACTCAGACCTGACGTGGCTCCCAGCCTTCTTGGACCCCTCCTATCTGTGGGACTGATGGGTACACAGCTCACATATCCCACCCTGGGTGTGAGTAGGACCAAGGGCCTTGTAATCTTGGCTCATATGGAGAGAGGAAGGGGAAATTCCAGAAGTGAAGGTCATAGCAGTTTTCTATCAGATGGGGTGGTGGCTCAAAGCAGAGGTTATGAGCCTGAGTGTGTAGCTCCATCAGCCAGTGTGAACTTGGGCAAGTCCTTACCTTCTCCCCTCTGCACCTTCTCCCCTCTGCACCCTCTCCATCCACTTCCCTCACTGACATTCCAAAACACACACACACACTCATACACACATATGTTTAATATTTTAAGACAATTGTTGATTCACACGCAGTTTTAAGAAATACTAGAGATCACAGACCAGGCACAGTGGCTCATGCCTGTAATTCAGGCACGTTGGGAGGTCGAGGCAGGCAGATCACTTGAGGTCAGGAGTTCAAGACTAGCCTGCCCAACGTGGCAAAACCCCATCTCTACTAAAAGTACAAAAATTAGCCAGGAGTGTTGGCGTGCACCTGTCATCCCAGCTACTCAAGAGGCTGAGGCAGAAGAATCGCTTGAACCTGGGAGGCAGAGGTTGCAGTGAGCCAAGATTGCACCACTTCACTCCAGCCTGGGCAACAGAGTGAGACTCTGCCTCAAAAAAAAAAAAAAAAAAAGGAAAGAAAGAAAGAAAGAAACAAAGAAAAGTAATAATAGAGATCACAGAACCCTTTACTCAATTTTCCCCATAGTAACAGCCTGCATAAATGTAGTACAATATCACAACCAGGAAATTGACATTGATACCATCCACCAACTTTAGATTTTGCCAGTTTTACATGCACTCATGTGAGCTTGTTTGTGTGTTTAGTTCTATGTAGTTTTATCAAGTGCATAGATTGATGTGGCCACCACCACAGTCAAGATCTACCACCACGAGGTCCCTTGTACTGTCCTTTTATTGCAACATCTACCTGCCTCCCTCCCCTACTCTCTGATCTGCAGCGATAATTAATCTGGTCTTCATTTATAATTTTGTAATTTCGAGAATGCTATAGAAACGGAATAATACAGTAGGTAACCTTTCAGGCCTGGTTTTTTCTTTCACTCAGCATAATTCCTTTGAGATCCATCCAAAGGGTTGCATTTATCAATAGTTTGTTCCTTTTAATTGTTGACTAGCAATTCATAGTATGGGTGTTCCACTGTTTAACTGTTTGCTTTTTGAAGGACATTTGGATTGTTTCCAATTATTGGCTTTTATGAATAAAGCTGCCATGAACGTTCATGTACAGGCTTTCATGTGAATGTTAAGTTTTCATTTCTCTGGGACAAATGCCCAAGAGTATAATTACTGGGTTGTATGGCAAACATTTATTTAATTTCATAAGAAACTGACATATCTTTTTCAGAATGGCTGTTATATTTAAATTGCCACCAGCAGTGATTGAGTGATCCCAGTCCTCCACATCCTCACCAGCATTTGGCATTATCCCTATTTTTTTATTTTTACTGTGCCAATAGATGTGTAATGGTATCTCATTGTAGTTTAACTTGCATTTCCCAATAGCTAATAATGTTGAACATCTTTTCACGTGGCTCTCACCCACTTTTGTAGGGAGGTAAATCTTGAGAATGTTTTCTCACCTGATAAATGGAGAGAACAATAGGACAATATCTACCATCCAGAGATGTTGTGAAAGTTCTCCTAAGACCTAGCAAGTTAGTATTCAAGAAACATTAGGGTATGGTGGCTTATGCCTGTAATCCCAGAACTCTGGGAGGTTGAAGCAGGAGAATCACTTGAGTCCAGGAGTTTCAGACCAGCCTGGGTAACATAGTGAGACACCAACTCTACAAAAAATTTAAAAAATTAGCCAGGCATGGTGGCACATGCCTGTAGTCCCAGCTACTTGGAAGACTGAGGTGGGAGGATTGCTTGAGCCTAGGAGGTTGAGGCTGTAGTGACCTATGATCACACCACTGCACTCCAGCCCAGGGTGATAAAACAAGACCCTGTCTCTCAAAAAAGAAAAGAAAAGAAAAAAAGGCCGGGCATGGTGGTTCATGCCTGTAATCTCGGCACTTTAGGAAGCCGAGATGGGTGGATCACTTGAGGTCAGGAATTCGAGACCAGCCTGGCCAACACAGTGAAATCTCGTCTCTGCCAAAAATACAAAAATTAGCCAGGCACGGTGTCCCACACCTGTAATTCCAGCTACCTGGGAGGCTGAGGCAGGATACTTGCTTGAACCCGAGAGGCAAAAGTTGCAGTAAGCTGAGATCGCGCCACTGCACTCCAGCCTACCTGACAGAGTGAGACTCTGTCTCAAAAAAAAAAAAAAAGAAAAAAAGAAAAAAAGAAACATTAACTGTTAGTATTCCTGCAAGAGAGGGGTTAATAGTATAGACTCCAAAGTCAAACAGAACTCCATTCTATCACTGAGAACCCTCTCCCTAAACCTCACTTTATGTCTCTATTAAATGGGAAGAATAATATTACTTACTTTACAGGGTTGTCATGAAACTGAAATAGATAAGACATGAAAGGCACTTAAAACAGTGCCTAGTAAGTGCTTAATTCTGCTTTTCCCTCCAGAACTCAGCATATCCCAGGCCCCCAATTAAGCCTTGTCCCTCCAAATGACACTTCATACCTCTCCCACCATCATCTCCCAGTGCACCAGGGTCACTTGCTGGGGCCAGGGTAGGAAATCCCAGATACGAACTCTCCCTTCAAGGATTTTTACCCCACCAGAGTTCTCCACTGCTCCAGGAGAAGAAACAAAGGATTGGGTCTGGGAGCTGGGTGAGATTACATTTATCTGAGAAGCTTCCAAATGAAAACTAGCATTTGTACTTATTGCATTTCACCTCCAAATTTGATTACATTTCTCTCCCGCTGTAAATCTGCCTCTCCTTCTGCCAAGTTATTATTAAATCCAGGACAGAATTGGTGGAGTGCTACGTAAAATTTCCATCTTGGCTTTGACATTCCAGGAAGTTACAAACCAATTACAGCTGCTGAGCCTCAGGCCCTGATGAATCACAGAGCACGGCAAGGGATGGAGGAGGCCAGAGCGGGGACGGGAGGGAGATAGTGAGGTGGGAATCAAAGGTCAATTAAAATAAAACAGTCAATTTTAATTTGAATGTCTTGCTTATATTCATATCCCATTCCCATAAGTGGAAAAGCAAGATGAAGCTTATTCATTTGTGTGGGCATGGTGTGTGTGTGTGTGTGTGTGTGTGTGTGTGTGTGTATGTGTGTGTGTGTGCGCGCGTTAGGATGTTAGGACGATAAAGGCTTTTCAAATGGTTTCAGAGTCCCAGAGATTTGAAATTTGAAATGTCCTAGGGAGAAAACATGCAATCTGTGACCTGCCCAAATGTCAGGGTAGCTGCCTAAACAAAGAGCCATTAGCATTAGCCTTGGGGCATGTTGGTGTAACTGACACCAGTTCCAGCTTTGGGAGTTGGATCTCTGTGTTTGAGCCCTCACTTCATCACTTAATATGAGGAATTTCTCTGTGCCTCTATTTCCTCCTTAGTAAAATGAGGACAATAATACCTTTCCCTATTGGTTATTGTAAAGAGTAAGATAAATAATACGGCTAAGGCATCAAGCACAACGCCCCACCAGGCGAGCAACGTTATTTCCTTTCTCCAAGGAAATAACCGTCCGTGGGTCCCAAGTCCAACCAAATGACCTCAAATAGCTACAGTTTGACTAGACCTTGATGTACTGTGTACTTTCCTAATGGGAGCTTAGGTTCCTGGGCAGCTGGTTTTCTTTTCCTTCATGTGAACTTATCTTTCCTGGCCCTCTCTTAAGGGCAAATGGTTGGTAAGATTCAGCACCGTGGACAGCAGGGATGCTGCCAGTCAAGGTATCAGATTCCCATTCATGGACCCTCATCTTGTGGCCTCCTCCTGTCAGCTCATGGATCAGACATCCTGTAAGTTGTACAATTGATTTGGTGTTAGTCTTAACCTCTGACTTTCATCAGTATGGGAAATTTACTTTCTTTCCTTTTTCTTTTCTTTTTTTTTTTTTTAGACAGAGTCTCACTCTGTCACAAGACGCACATGGGGAGAGCTCAAGAGAAGCCTTAGCTGAGGAGGAGGTGACGGTGCTAGCCTAGGATTCAAGAGAGAAGGCAGAAAACAATACCCACACATAACACACCTCTGCCAGACAGTAATCAACACCTGTTAGTTCATCTTCAAGGTTTGGTTCCTGGGAACACCTGCTCCTCTATTCCCTGAGCATCTGATGTTGTCCTTGAAAGCAGAATGCCAGCCTCCCAGGGAGGAGCAGAGACACCAACAAACAGCTGGCAGAAGTCACCCAGCTGGCCCTCTCCCCTCCTCTCAGCCCTGGGCCTTTGTTTGCAAGGGCCATCCCACAGGCTGCTTTCTCCCTCTGCCTACTGCTGAGACCCCCTCTGCAGGAGTCCCTGGTACTCATATTTTCTAAGGAATCCAGCCCCACTTTGCCCCATACTCTGAGTGATCAGACGAGGACTCCAAGCCAGCAAAGGAGAAATCAGAGGGCCCCCCTCCCCCATCCCTGTCTCCCTCCTAGACTTCTGCTCAGGTCTCTCTGTGTCTGATGGTACTGCTCCCAGGTCTGGACTAGGTCACACTTGAAGGAAGTTTTCTCATTTGTCTCTATATCCATGGTTTTCAAAGCGTGGTCCTGGGATTTGCAGCATCACCTGAGAGGTTTTTAGAAATGCAAATTCTTTTAAAATAATTTTTTTTTCCCCTGGGTTATTGGGGAACAGGTGGTGTTTGGTTACATAAGTAGGTTCTTTAGTGGTGATTTATGAGATTTTGGTGCACCCAGCACCCAAGCAGTGTATACTGCACTGATTTGTAGTCTTTTATCCCTCACCCCCTTCCTACCCTTTCCCCCTGAGTCCCCAAAGTCCATTGTGTCATTCTTTGCCTTTGCATCCTCATAGTTTATCCCAGACTTACAAGTGAGAACACATGATGTTTGGTTTTCCATTCCTGAGTTACTTCACTTAGAATAATAATCTCCAATCTTGGGCTCCATCCCAGACCTACTTAAACAGAAACTCCAGAGATGAGGACCAGCAATCTGTTGGAACAAGACCTTCAGGTGATTTCGATGCACACTGAAGTTTGAGAACCCCTTTGTAATAGGAATAACAAGAAGTGGATGCCTAAATTCCACCATGCGGAATTGTTCTCTTGTTCACCCCAGTTGGTGGATGCCTGGATTAGTTCCATTTTCTTTTCTTACAACAGCGAAAAGTCTGTATTGAACATTCTTTCGTGTACACCCTCATGGACCTGTGCAAGTATTTCTACATGACACATTCTTTAAAAGTGATTTACTAGGACAAATGATGTACCTACTTAAACGTTCATAGATGTGCCAGATGGACTTCCTAAAAGGTTGCACCAATTTGCACTCCCACCACAGAGAATGAAAGGGTACATGTCCCCACAGCCTTTCCAGCTTCAATTAAGTATATCAGATGTTTTCACTTTCTGTTCCAATTTGAGAGGTGAAAATTATATCTTGTTTTGATTTGCACTTCTTTAAGAGTGAAATTGAGCATATTTTCCTATATTTATTAGCCATTTTAGCATGGTACTTTTTTGGTTGTCTCTATTTTCAGCAATCAGTATGTATGACTTGTATAACTTCTTTAAAAAAGAAAAAAAATATGCTAGTCCCCTCTTTTCTGCAAAGTACAGTCTTATGAAGGAGCCAGTGTGGGGTCAAGTGTGGGGTGACCACCCATAGTAATTTGCCCGAGATGGAGGGGTTTCTCTGGACATGGGACCTTCAGTGCTAAAACTGAGGAAGTCCAAAGCAAACCACAAGGAGTTGGTCACCTAGGCGGGTGACTTGCTCAGAGTGTCACACAGATAATCAGCAGCCAGCCTGAGGGAAGGTTCCCAAATCGCTGATCCCCTGCCCAGGGCTCCTTCTTCTCCACACATCTCTCATGGAGATACAAAAACGGACACAGAGGAGTTGGGTGAGATGACTTGTGAATCTCTCACAAATAGACAAGAAGCTCCTTTTGTTCATTTACCTCTTTAGCCCAGCGTTCATCACAGAGCCTGGCAAAGAGTTGATAGCTAGATTTAGACTAAAGGTATTATCACCGTGTTGAGGAAGGGGAAGAGAGGCAGTACCGCAGTATCCACAAAATTACAATCTGCACACAATCGGGATCCATCTCATGACTTTTGCAGGGAAATACAGTTGAAGGACCATGGGCTGTGGGAGGACAGACTTGATCTCTAATCATCCCAGTCTCATCACTTACAAGCTGTCTAACCTTGGAAAACTGCTCTTCCTGGTCCTTAGTTTCCTCATCTCTAAGATGGGACCAATAATACCCACATCTTAGCAGAATGGTTAGGACATGAAGCAGACACAAGGAAGAGATGACGAAGAGGGCAGGTCATTCTTTCTCTCAAGGAGAGCAGAATGAGTGCCTGGAGTGGCTCACCCGGTTGCCACAGGAGAACGAGTGGCCTCCACTTCAGGGCTCTGCACAAAAGAGCTTAGCCAAGGTCTCCCCTGGAGGATAAAATATAGTCCAGTCTCTCCTCACCAAGGAAGGCTCCCTGGCACAAGCCTGAATGTGCCTGGAGAAAGAGGTCTGTTTTATTTCTAGAAGGACCCCTTTCAGTGCCAAACTGAATAGCTGTGGGAATGTGTCTACCCAGAAGGAGCACATTTTTGCAAATTCACACAAAGCAGCAAGCCCTGACCTATATTAGCCCCATGTATCGGAGCCCCTCTGACCTCTCCTATCCCTTGGAACCCAGAGGAAAGGTTTCCCTTCTGAGGACCCCAGCACCAGGCCAGGCTCACCCTGACAGTTCATTTGAAGAGCGGAATCTTTTGCTCATTATGAATAATAAATCATTTGCAGAATAGGAAGTTGCCTCAATGCTGACATGAGGTCACTGGGAATCACTACAGGAGGCAGATGGGCTGCCTGCTAAGAAGGGAGCTGGTCATCAAGGACTCAGGTGAGCCTCCAGCACAGCTAGGTGCACAAGCCGAGGTTCAGGATCCAGATGCTGAAGCACCTTTGCCCTGGCTTGGCTGTGAGTGTTTACAGACCATCAGGAGCCCAGCCGCGGGTCTCAGGGTGGTCTTTGTGCAGAATACCAATCCTCCTGGCAGCCAGCCTCTGCTCAATTAAGAGAAAAAGAAAAGATGACTGCTAAATGTTCAGTTTACTTCCTTCACTACAAATATCCAACCCAAGGGAGAGGGTAATCTAATATATTCTGAGATGATTTAAGCTCATTTAAATAAAAAAAAAAGAATTCTGCAACAGTGAGCTGCACAGAGAATGGGGGTTTGATGACTCCACAGAACAAGTGGAAAACGTGGCTCAGAAAAGAGAGAAAACCAACAGAGGTAACGTAATATCTGACCACTCAACCAGCTAGCCGACCAACTCAACAGACAGGCAAGCCCAGACGAGGAGTAAGCCCCAACGCTGCATGAAGCCAGGATGGACGGTTTTTATTTCTGTTGTCAATGTTCAACCTGAATAAATTATCCTGGAGGAGGGAGAGCTGCAATCAATTAAACCAAAATAATATGCTGATAAAAGAACTATGTGATAATAAAAATTAAGTACATTTATTCGGGTGTTGCCAAAATGTTTCACACCCTGTATTCAAGGCACGGGCGTCTCATCTGTCACATCTAGGCAGACATAATTCATGCATTCCCTCTGTTGCCATCAGATACAAAATACCCTCTTCTTCAGCATGCACACCACTCATCCAGAGACCATCCAGAGATGGCACCTGCACACACAGATCCCCCACACTCACTGACACATGCACACTCATCCATTCACCCAGCTCAGAACTCCACATATACCAATGGTCAACCATCTGTGCTAACAAGATCATGAAAAATTCTGCAGCTCTGGTGGTGTCAACTCTCACTCCTCAGGAAGGTTCTATCCCCCGTGGTCTCTGTGGTGCCGGGTCCAGGTCACTAGAACACAAGGGCGGCTCTGTTCTGCTCAAGCTGTAAGGTTGCTACCGACTCTCGGGGGCCCAGGGTGCTCATCTGCAAGGAGTTTCCTGTGTTCTATCCCAGACCACTGGGGAACCAAGAAGGACCCACACCTACCTCTGTACTCTGGAAATCCTGCTTGCTCTGTTCCTTAAATCAGAGGATCATTAACACAAGAGGGAACCAGAGCCAGGCTGGTGATATCAACAAAAGCAGCTGTCCAGGGGGGCTCAGGTGGGTGTAGACCCTAGCCCCACTTCAAGAAGGCAGTTGCTGCTCAAGCCCTAGATATTGAAAAGCTATGGTAATTCCAGATGAACCTGCCCATTATTAAAATGCTGTCTAGTAGTTCAAGACCAGCCCGGCCAACATGGCAAAACCCCGTCTCTACTGAAAAAACACAAATTAGCTGGGTGTGGTGGCAGGTGTCTGTTATCCCAATTACTCACGAGACTGAGGCAGGAGACTCGCTTGAACCCGGGAGGTGGAGGTTGCAGTGAACCGAGACTGCACCACTGCACTCCAGCCTGGGCGACAGAGGGAGACTCCGTCTCCAAAAAATACATACATACATACATACATACATACATACATACATACATACATACAATAAAATAAAATGCTGTCTAACGCTTTGAATCTCCCCTCCTCCAGAGCAAAAATGAAACAATCTGTTTGCAACTTGATCTGTTCTCTTTGATATCTAGTGAATAGTGGTTTTTGCCTGGATTTGGGGACAGATTTGTTCAATCGTAATCACTAATAGCCTTTCCAATTATTGTGGATGTGCAAAAACATTGGGGGATGGGTGGCTGCGCACAGTGGCTCATGCTTGTAATCCCAGCACTTTGGGAGGCCGAGGTGGGTGGATCATCTGAGGTCAGGAGTTTGAGACTAGCCTGCCAAACATGGCAAAAACCCATCTCTACTAAAAATACAAGAATAGCCAGGTGTGGTGGCAGGTGCCTGTAATTCCAGCTACTCGGGAGGCTGAGGCAGGAGAATCGCTTGAACCCAGGAGGTGGAGGTTGCAGTGAGCTGAGATCACATCATTGCACTCCAGCCTGAGCAACAAGAGGGAAACTCCTCCCCCTACCAAAAAAAAAAAATGGGCGATAGGTTTCATAGCCACAACAATATCTCTGATGGAGTATTTTCCACACATGCAAATTGTCTTGGACCTAAGCACAGAAGTCTGCTAACCTGTGCTTCTTTCTAAATCTTCTTTTTCTCTACTCCTGTGGTCCTCCCTGCCTTTACACAATGGTCTCAGCCTCCCTTCTCCTTGTAGAAAGGAATGTCCTGAAGAAACGCTACGCCACTGCAAAGCAGAATTTCCTACTAGTTGTTTGAATGACACTTGCACCAAGGGAAATACTGCTTCTCTGGCCATATAAGCAGAAAACTCTGTACTCCGAAGAGATGATACCTAAGCAGAGGAAAGAGCCAAAGCTTTGCTGGCTGGGTGAGGTGGCTCACACCAGTAATCCCAGCACTTTGGGAGGCCGAGGCGGGTGGCTCACTTGAGGTCAGGAGTTCGAGACCAGCCTGGTCAACATGGTGAAACCCAGACTCTAATGAAAATACAAAAATTAGCCGGGCATGGTGGTGGGCGCCTGTAATCCCAGCTACTTGGGAAGCTGAGGCAGGAGAATCACTTGAACCTGGGAGGTTGCAGTGAGTTGAGATCGCGCCACTGCAGTCTAGCCTGGGTGACAGAGTGAGACTCTATTCCCCTTCCCCGCCCAAAAAGAGCCAAAGCTTTATAACAGACTCACCTGATTTTGAATCCTGGTTCAGCTATTTGCCACCTATGCAACCTTGGGCAAGTTACTTAGCATCTCTGAACTTGGTTTCCTCACAGGCTGAAATCAGGCTATTGCTATTGATCTAATTGAATTGGAATGGGGTGCTTTAGTCACTCATTCCACAGATATTTATTGAGGATCTACTATGTGCCAGGCACTGTTCTAGGTACTGGGAATATAGTGGTGAGCCAGTGTTAAAGTACCTGCTTCCCTGAGATGCACTGCCCAGTAGGTTGGGTAAGATACAATATTTATAAAGAGCTAGCATGATGCCTGGAAGACAGCAACACTCAGTTGTTTTCTGTTCTCTTCTGTCTTACTCTCTCTCTTTGCTGGTTGACAAGACGTTGGCACTGGGGTTAGGGCTATTCATCTCCATGCCAAGCCTTTGCCAAACAGTCCTTCACCCCCAGCTCACAGCTCCTTTGACCTTGCTGCACCCTATATTATACTCCCAGACATTTGTCAAGAGCCTACAATCTTCTATCGATCCTCTCTCACTGCATGCATAAGGAATAAAAGGACTGTGTGGATTCGGCTATTAGTCCAGCTGCTGTGAAAGAGGGATGCAGAATAACAGTGGCTTTAAAGGTTAGAAATTAATTTCTCTGTCATGAAAAGTCTGGACAGGCAGTCCGTGGTTGGCGTGGTGGCTGCTCCTTCTGTCTTGTCGCTCTGCCTGTCTCACCAAGTGACTTCCTTCTTGTGACCCAAGATGGCTGCTTCAGGTCCTATCATCACATCTACATGCTAGCCAGGAGAAAAGGAAAAGAGGAAGTGGAAAGGGTGTGCTGCTCTCTCTGTCAGGTCGTAAGTCAGAAGATGCAACCAACATATGGACATAAAGATGGAAACAATAGACATGCAGGGGATGCAAGAGTAGAGAGGGAGTGAGAGGGGCAAGGGTTGAAAAATTACCTATTGGGGCCAGGTGCGGTGGCTCATGCCTGTAATCCTAAAGCTTTTGGGAGGCCAAAATGGGCGGATTGTTTGAATCCAGGAGTTTGAGACCAGCCTAGACAACATGGCAAAACCCTGTCTCCACTAAAAGTACAAAAAATTAGCCGGGTGTGGTGGCACACACCCGTAGACCCAGCTGCTAGGGAGGCTGAGGTGGGAGAATCACTTGAGCCTGAGAGGTTGAGGCAGTAGTGAGCCAAGATCACACCACTGCACTCCAGCCTGGGAAACTGGAGTAAGACCTTGTCTCAAAAAAAAAAAAAATTACCTATTGGGTACTATGCTTATTTCCTGGGTGACTAGTTCAATTGCATGCCAAAACTGAGCAACACACAATATACCTTTGTAACAAACCTGGATAAGTATCCCTGGAATCTAAAATAAAAGTTGAAAACAATTAGAAAAACAAAAAAAAGATGTACCCACTGCTTATTCCCACATCCCACTGATTAGAATTTAGATATATGGCTACACTCAGCTAGCTGCAAGACAGTCAGGGAAATGGAGTCTTTAGCTGGGAGCCATGTATCTTTCAGACCCACTGCAGGGGGATTTGGCCATTTGTCTCCGCATTAACCTTCAGAGTGTTACAGATGTTTGTGAATGATGGGTCTTTTCACATCTTGTAAGATTTGGTGGTTGTCATCTACTGGAACAACTTTTCACATATTTGCAATGCAGAGGGTATAAAAAAAGAGCTTGGCAAGATTGCAGACTTTCTAAGGAAGGCAGCCTTCCTGAGTTCCAAAACTCCTTACAGGGTGGCATTTGCTTTGATGAATCCGGAAGGTCCGAGGTTCAGTCCAGTTCTCAGCTGATTAGGTTGATACGTTGTCCAGCCCCTGACAAAGCAGTCACTTCTCTGAGGTGGACTCACATGAAACTGAGGCTGCTGTGTAAGCTATAATTCCAAAGTATTCGTTTATAATGAGAAATACAATCGCTTACTCAATCCCAATGGTCAGCACATTCTGAGAAATGAGCACACCATGAGAAAACCACATGGGAAGGCAAATGATAATCAACAGTTTTCCCATTACAAATAAAGCTAGCTTGGCATGGTGTCACATGCCTGTAATCCCAGCTATTCAGGAGGCCAAGGCAGGAGGATCACTTTAGCCCAGGAGTTTGAGACCAGCCTGGGCAACATAGTGAGACTCGATCTCAAAAATAAAATAAAACTGAACAAAATGAGCTTGGTTAACCTCAAATATGGTGGCCGTGATGAGTTTGGCCAGAACTCAGGACCTCTGACTTGTTCTGTTGCTGAAAATTACCATGGGTTCTCAAGGGAAAGGATGTTCTCAGCAAAATCATACTGTTTTTCTACCAAAAGGCATTTGTCCCAAATATAAACCTTATGCTCCATTCTAGGGACACACCAAAGTCCTACTCCAAAGGAAGTGAGTGTGAGTCTTCTTCTCTGGTTCCTTCCTCCATGTTTATTCCTTGATCTTATGGAAGACATGGCGATGCAGTGTTCAAATCCCCCTTAGAGAGAAAACACACAGCCCAGCATTAAGGAGTGCAAATAACTGACAGCCTCCATCTGGCAGCAACTTCAGGATCCTCAGTTTGTGAACCAAGTCATACTCTTCTTGGGGTGGCTCCTGGCTAGTGACTGAGCAAGATGGTGTACTAGGACCTGGCCATTTCTGCCCCCTTCTGTAATGGCCATCTGTATTAGTATATTCTCTTGATGCTAATAAAGACATACCTGAGACTGGTAATTTATAAAGAAGAGAGGTTTAATGGAATCACAGTTCCACATGGCTGGGGAGGCCTCACAATCATGGCAGAAGATATAAGAAGAGCAAAGGGACTTTTTACATGGTGGCAGTCGAGAGAGCTTATGCAGGGGAACTACCATTTATAAAACTATCAGATCTCGTGAGACTTACTCACTACCACGAGAATAGTATGGGGGACACCACCTCTACAATTCGATTATCTCAACCTGGCCCCATCCTTGATACTTGGAGATTATTACAATTCAATGTGAGATTTGGGTGGGGACACAGCCAAACGATATCAGCATCCTTTGCTCCAGAGCTCCCTGCTAGGCCGGCAGAGACCTTGTGAGGTCTGCAATGTGGTTTTACAGCTCCTCCAGCACAAATCTGTCCCTTCTCATTTTCTTTTCACAAGTGTTACTCTCCTCAAAACCTTTTGCCCTCTAACTCCACTACAGCATTCTAAAGAGCCCAGCCTGCAACAGTGCTCTAGATCAGAGGTTGGTCAGCAAATAACAATTCATGGCCCAATTTATAACTTGCTTTTATAAATAAGCTTTTCTCAGAACTCAACCATACCTGTTTGTTCATTTACTTATTGTCCATGGCTGCTTTTGCTCTACAATGACAGGGTTGAGTAGTTGTGACAGATTAATCTAACATTTAAAATACGAACTAGCTGGCCCTTTACAGAAAAAATTGCATGAGTCAACAGGTTCCCCATTTTGCTTAAACCAATTTGGGTTGGGTTTTCCATCTTTCACAACACCAAAGACCTGGCTTAGATTAAGACTATCTCCAAATCATATCCTCACAACACACTGAGTAGTCCAGAGAGGAGACTGGGATGCCTCAAGACAGGAAGAAAGATGTTGAGAGGGTACCAGGAAGAGGTGACATGAGTTTGTGCCTCCACGTTCCAAAAGGCCTGGGCAGGAGTCCTGGCTGCAGGGACTCAGACCTCAGAGATGGATGGCATCTTCATCCCAAAGACCTCTCCTGTGATTGTGGTGCCCTGAGCAGGTATGTTCCCAATTGCAGTGAAGCAATGTCTTCATGAAAGTCTGAAGTTATTTCTAAATCCTCAAAGCTGAGCAACGAGGGGGATTTATTCTATAATCCAGCATCTCACAAGCCATCCAGGGTTTTCTTTTAAGCTACTTCTCTTTCCTCCCAGACGGGATACTCGTGTTGCTTCTCAGACATCAAGAATAAGATGAAAACGTCCCTGATGTGTTGGTTCAAGCCAGCTTAACCGACAGATTCCTCCCCTGCTTCCCCAGCCACTGGTGGACATGCCTGTCTTCTGCTTCCGTCAGGTCTATGCTAAATCCCCTTATTATGACTACATAAATGTTAGATTGAACAGAATGAGGTTCTCAAATGTGAAGGCTTATGCAAAAACATTAGTTTTTTAAAGATGTTTGGGCCCCTGAATGTGCTGGACGGGGGATGAAGTGGTACCCTTCTCCAGCACCATTTGGAGGAGGATGCAACTCAATCATCCTTGTGGCTGTCAGCCTCCACCTGCCATGATCAAACAAACTAGATCTGCAAGGCCAAATAAATGGTTGAAATGCAACATAAAACTGCACTATTTATATTTTCATTTCTATTAGACCTGTATAATGATGCCTTACTGAACTGAAGCTTAAATGGCTCAAGACTGATCATAATAGAACATTTAATTGTTTGCTTGTCTAACTCTCTCAGCCCTAATTAAATATTGTTTTTCATTGAGTGGGTTATACAATGATGTTTCTTTGCTGTCACTGAAGAGAGAAGGGGACTGAGGCAGAATTTAGATGTGCCAGGCTCACTTCGTGCACTCCTCCTATTCCGTTTTTGGTCCAACAATGGGAAGCAGAGCCCTCTGGAGGGAGACTTACCGAGATCCAGGAACAGCTTTTGGAGATGATCTCATGCAAGTCCTCAAGAGAGGAAGAGGAGTTATGAGAGATTATGTTACCTTGTAGGGTTTCCTATGGAAGGCATGGGTTCTCGATGTTCAAAGCTGGCACTGACATCTTTCTAACTCCTCTTTCTCCCTAACACCCATCCCTACAGCACTGCCTTTGGTATCCTTGGAATCTAACCACTTCTCACCACCTCTGTGCCATCATCCAGGGCCAAGCCACCATCACCTCTCATCTAGGTCATTGCAGAAGCCTCTTACCTGGGTGCCTGCACTTACCTGGGCTTTACCGCAGTCTATTCCCAACCCAGCAGCCACCGGAAGGCCCTGTCCCTCCCCATCTCAGAACCCTTCTGTAGCTCCCAGCTCACTCAGAAAAAAGCCAAGGTTCCATCTGACAATTACCTATGACTACAGCTCCAATGACATTGCCCTTTACTCATTCAGCTCCATCTAAACTGAGCTCTTTGCTGTTTTCTCGAATAGTCTTCACAGTGCTTCCTCTTTAGGGCTTTTCATTTGTTGTTACCACTACCTATACTATGTCTCCCTCAGAAATCTACACAGCTCACTCATTCACCTTCTTTGTGCCTTTATTCGAATGTCACCTGTCAGGGGGGCTTCTAACTGCCCTATTTAAAATTGCAACCTTCATCCATATTTTTCTCCATGGATCTTACTGCTGTTTCACAAATATTCCAGTTGACCTGTTTATTGCGTCTATTGTGTATCTCCCCTTCCAAAATGCGAGCCCCAGGAGGGCAAGGGTTTTCTCTCTTGGTTTCACTGCTGAATCCCCAGTGTCTAGAAAAACACCCAGAACAAAGTGGCTACACAAATAAATATTTTTGAGTGAATGAATGAGTAAACAAATAAATGTAAACATGCACAAATGAATGAATAGTCTGTCATTTCTTTCTAGCCATGAATTCCAAATGGTCAAGATCTACTCTAGGCCAGGAGCCTGAAAGTATTTGTATCTTGCATTCTAGGATTCTGGGCATTCAAGAGGAAATCTTCCCATTGGAGATGGAGCTGCAAAGGGCAGACTGAGATCCAGAGCTCAGAATTGCCCCAGTCTTCCAGCTGCAACTGCTAGTTCTTCTAAGACTAAGGCAAAAAGGTGAAAGAGGTGGGAGCTTGAGCCTGAGGTCAGAAAAAGGCCCTGATTTACAGCAAGAGAAGAGGCAAATTGACACAAGGAGCTTCTCTGGAGGAATCAGAGACCAGAGACAATTTAGTGAATGAATAAGGCACCACTGTGGCCACCCATAGAGTTCGTGGGTGCTGGGGATCCTGGGAATAATTTTATCTTTTAGGGCATGAGGACAATCCAGCAGAAATTTCTGGAGGAGGAAGAGGGAAGGGAAGTGGGATAGCCAAGACCGCTCCCCTTATACTTGGTCTATAGGATCATGGGGACCAGGCTACGTGGCCCATTTGCAGGACCAGAATGATTGAGATGCATCCTCCTCTGAATGCTATTGGAGAAGGATCCCACTTCATACCCTTTCAGCAAGTTCAGGGGCCCAACATCTCACCAAAAAAACCAATATTTTTGCATAAGCCTTCACTTTTGAGAAGCTCATTCTGTTCAATCTAACATTTATATATTCATCACATTTTCAAGGCATGCACATTGGATATTTTGACAAGTGTGTCAAACCACTCACCAAAGATGTTGTGCCAAGGTATGCTGTCCTTTTCTCATGCCTTACACTGAATATCTGTGTTTTCTTTCATGTCGGGGTAATTAAACTTTCCAGAGATTTGTCTATTTTATTCATCTCTTCAAAGTTCTGGTTCTTGATTTGATTAATCAGCTCCACCAACTTTTTGTTTTGTGATTAATGTTTGCTCTCATCTCTATTAATTGCTTCCTTTCACTTTACTTTTATTTTGCTGTTCATTTTCTACTTATTTTGAATTCTTAATTCAATTATTCCAATAAGCATATTTATTTTAATAATAACAGCTTTCAAATATGGATTTTGCTAAGAATAACTTTAGTCCCACTCTCTCATATGTATTTTTAGACAGTGAGTTTCATTGTCTTAAATGTCTAAGTAGTCCACTCTTTCAGTATTGATTTCCACCTTGATAAAAGGTTACTTTTTACATTATTTAATTTCCAAGTAGCTATCATTTATCTTAATTTAGGCATACTCTTGCTGTTAATGAGATCAGGAAATATAGTTTATAAACTCATAACTTGGAGAATTTGTTACGGACTTCTCTACAACCTGGTACACAGCATTGCAACAGTCAGGGTAGGTCAGGTTATGCTGCAGTAACAAACAACCAAAAAAACTCAGTGGCTCCAATAACAAAGATTGGTCCCTGCTCATGCTACATGTTTCTAAGCAGTCAGCTGGGAGTTATTCTCTTTAGAGTCAGTCAGGGACTCAAGCCAATGGAAGCTCCATCTTGACATGTGCTTCCATGATCACAGAGGTGGAAGAAAGAGAGCCTGACTCTTAAAGCCACTCCTGTGCACATTTCATTGACCAAAAAAATTCAAATGCCTGTGCTTAAGAGCATGGATGTCTTGTTCTGTAAAAGGAGAAGCACTGAATATTCCTGAATATTCTACCATATGCATTTAACAGATGTCTATAAAAAGCTATGGAGATACCTCCTGCTTATACCAGGGACTGTCTGGCAGATATTGTTAGTTGGTGACCTGCCTTCCATTCCATTTCCAACCCTCTTTTTCCTGTCTACTTTCCAGCCAGAAGTGGCTGGGACCCAAGTATAAGTAGAAGGGGTGAGTGGTGGGGGTCTCAAAAAAGCATTTTGCTTTAGCTTTTCTGCCATTGATGCTGCCCTGTCTCCCTCCTCCTCCTTCCTACCTTGACTGCTAATGTGAAAAGGCCAAAAGAATCCCAGTAATATTTGCTTTGACATTGTTGAGCATCTGAACTAGGGCCAAAGGTGCCTCCCTCCAGATTTCTTATATGAAGAGAAAAAATAAAATTACCTAGGTGCAGTGGCTCATGCCTGTGATCCCAGCACTTTGGGAGGCTGAGGCAGGTGGATCACTTGAGGCCAGGAGTTCAAGACCAGCCTGGGCAGCATAGCAAGGCATTATCTCTAAATTTTTTTGTTTTTACTTAGCCAGGCACAGTGGTGCAGGCCTGTAGTCCCAGCTGCTCTTCTTGGGGTGGCTGACGAGGGAAGAATCACTTGGGCCCAGGAGTTTGAGGCTGCAATGAGCCAATATTGCGCCTCTGCACTCCAGCCTGGGTGACAGAGCAAGAACCTGTCTCCAAACAAACAAAAGACTCATATTTGTATAAGCCATTGTGGTTGAGTTTCTTGTTACTTTCATCTGAATGCATTTCTGAGTGATAAAAGAATTCAGCATGTAAACAAGACAGACCGTTACCACCCTCAGTGACTAATAATCCTTTGGAAGTATTCTGTGGGCAACTGGAAAGTGTGCTAAATATGCATTTCTAAATACAGCCATACTCGGAGATATCATGGGCTCAGTTCTAGACAACCACAATAAAGCAAATATTGCAACAAAACAAGTAACATGCTTTTTTTTTTTAATTTCCCAGGGCGTATAAAACTTATATTTGGCTGAACACAGTGGTTCACTCCTATAATCCCAACACTTTGGAAGGCCAAGGCAGGAGGATTGCTTGAGGCCAGGAGTTTGAGACCAGCCTGGGCAACATACAAAAACCGTCTCTACCAAAAAAAAAAAAAAAAAAAAAAAGAAAGAAAAAAAAATTTAATTAGCTAACCATAGTCGCACACACCTGTAGTCCCAGCTACTCAGAAGGCTGAGATGGGGGGTTCACTTGAGCCCAGAATGTCGAAGCTGCAGTGAGCTGTGATTGTGACACTGCACTCCAGCCCCGGCAACAGAATGAGACTGTCTCAAACAGGCAAACAAACAACAACGACAAAGTTGTATTTATATTGTACTGTAGTCTATTAAGTGTGAGAGCATTAGTCTTCTAAAAATGTACATACCTGAATTTAAGAAAACTTTATTGCAAAAAACACAATTACAACCATCTGAGCCTTCAGCAAGTTGTAATCTTTTTGCTGGTCAAGGGTCTTGCCTTCATGCAGATGGCTGCTAACTGATCAGGGTGGTAGTTGCGGAACATTGGGGTGGCCGTGGCAAATTCTTAAGATAAAACAACAATAAAGTTTGCCACATCAATCGACTCTACCTTTCAGGAAAGATTTCTCTGTAGCATGTGATGTTGTTTGATAGCATGTTACCCACAGTAGAACTTTTTTCAAAATTGGAGTTAATTTTGTCAAACTCTGCTACTGCTTTATCAACTGAGTTTACAGAATATTCTAAATCCTTTGTTGTTGGCCAGGCTTGGTGGCTCACACCTGCAATCGCAGTACTTTGGGAGGCTGAGGCAGGTCGATTGCTTGAGCCCAGGAGTTCAAAACCAGCCTGGCCCACATGGTGAAAACCCATCTCCATAATAAAGACACCCCACCCCCCGACACAAAAAAATTAGCCAGTTGTGGTGGCATGCATCTGTAGTCCTAGCTACTCAGGCGGCTGAGGTGGGAGGATTGCTTGAACCGGGAGGTTAAGGCTGCAGTAAGCCAAGATTGTGACACTGCACTCCAGCCTGGGCGACAGAGTAGGACCCTGTTTTTAAAAAAATAAAAATAAAAATCCTTTGTTGTCATTTCAACAATGTTCACAGCATCTTTACCAGGAGTAGGTTCCATCTTAAGAAACCACTTTCTTTGCTATTCCATAAGAAGCAACTCCTCATCCATTCAAGTTTGATCATGAGATTGCAGCGATTCAGTCACATCTTCAGCCTCCACTTCTAATTTTAGTTTTCTTGCTATTTCTACCACATCTGGCACAATCACAGCTTTCTTCCTCCACTGAAGTCTTGAACTACTTACAGTCATCCTTGTGGACTAGAAACAACTTCTTCCAGATTTCTGTTAATGTTGATATTTGACCTCCATGAATCAAGAATATTCTGAATGCTTTCCACAAGGTTTTCAATGTACTTTACCCAGATTAATCAGAGGATTCACTATCTACAGAAGCTATAGTCTTACAAAATGAATTCCCTAAATAGTAAGACTTGAAAGTCAACATTACTCCTTAATCCACGGCTGCAGAATGGATGTTATGTTAGCAGGCATGAAAATGACATTAATTTACTTGTTCATCTCCATCAGAGTTCTTGGGTGACTAGGTGTACTGTCTATAAGCAAGAATATTTTGAAAACAATCTTTTTTTTCTGAGCAATAATTCTCAATAGTCGGCTCAAAATATTCAGTAAACCATGCTATAAACACATGTGCTGTCATTCAGGCTTTGATGTTCCATTTATGGAGCACAGGCATGGTAGATTTCACATGATTCTTAGGGCCCTAGGAGTTTGGGAATGGTAAATGGCTTCATCTTAAAGTCATCAACTGCTTTAGCCACTAACAAGAGAGTCAGCCTGTCCTTCAAAGCTTTGAAGCCAGGCTTTGACTACTTCTCTCTACCTCTGCAAGTCTTAGATAGACAGCATCTTCCTCCAGTAAAAGGCTGTTTCATCTACAATGATAATTTGTGGTTCAGTGTAGCCACCTTCCCTAAATGATCTTAGCTAGACCTTCTGGATAACTTGCTGTAGCTTCTCCATCAGCACTTGCTGCTTCACTTTGCACTTCTATGTTATGGAAATGGCTTCCTTCCTTGCGCCTTGCGACCCCTGCTAGTTTCAAACTTTTTTCTGTATCTTCCTCACCTCTTTCAGCCTTTATGAAATTGAAGAGAGTTAGGGCCTTGCTCTGGATTAGGTTTTGGCTTAAGGGAATATTGTGGCTGGTGTGATCTTCTATCCAGTCCTTTCTCCATATCAGCAATAAGGCCATTTCTCTTTCTTATCATTTGTGTGCTCACTGGAGTTGCACTTTTAATTTCCTTCAAGAACTTTTCCCTGCATCCTGAAGTTGGCTGATGGTTTGGTGCAAGAGGCCTAGCTTTCAGCCTGTCTATCTCAGCTTTCTACAGGCCTTCCTCACTAGGTTTACTCATTTCTCGTTTTGTTGTTGTTGTTTGTTTTGTTTTTTAAAAAATTATTTTTAGAGACAGGGTCTCACTATCGCCCCGGCTGGAGTGCAGTGATACAATCATAGCTCACTGCAGCCTAAAACTCCCGGGCTCAAGCGATCCTCTCACCTCAGCCTCCCACGTAGCTGGAACTACAGGTGTGTGCCACCATGCCTGGCTCATTTCTAGTTTTTGATCTAAAGTGAGAGACATGAGATTCTTCCTTTCACTTGAACATTTGGAGGCCATCGTATGGTTATTAACTGACCTCATTTCAATATTGTTGTGTCTCGGGGAATAGGAAGGTCTGAGAAGAGGGAGACAGACCAAGGAACAGTGGGTGGAAGAATTAAAGCACACACAGCATTTACCAATTAAGTTCACCATCTTATATGGGTGCAGTTGGTGGCACCCCACCCCTCAAAATTACAATGGTAACATCAAAGATCACCGACAACAGATCACAAGAACAGATATAGTAATAATGAAACTGTTTGAAATATTGTGCAAATGGCCAAAGTGTGACACGGAGACATACATGCTGTTGGAAAAACGGTGTCGATAGAGTCCCTCGATGCAGGGTCACCACAAACCTTCAACTGGTAAAAAACACAGTATCTGCCAAAAGCAATAAAGTAAAATGCCATAAAACAAGGTGCATCTATATGCAAAAGAGTTTATATGGTTTCCAGATTATCATTATCTATTAAAAACATACCATGAGAGAAAACAAGATTAGCAAAATGTCAACAACTGTTGAGCTGTGTGATGGGTAAATAGGGATCCATTATATTTTCTATTTTATATATGAAAATTTTTATAATAAAATATATATTTTCTTTATAAAAATTCAACTTTTTCCAATAAAACATCAGTTATAATAGGCTTAACAACCATACTAATTTAGCCAACTCTAACTTTCACTGATTTATTGACTCAACACTGTACCTTTTTAAAATAACAGCTTTATTGACATATAATTCCCATACCATATAATGCACCCATTTAAAGTATACACTGCAATCATTTTTACTATATTCAAAGTTGTGCAACTGCGTTGTAGAATCTACAATAAATTCTACAATCTACTGTTGAATATTTTATCACTCCAACAAGAATCCCTGTACCTATTAGAAGTACTTCCTATTTCAACCCACTCATCTCTCCTTCCTCCTCTCCCATCCCACAGCCCTGGACAACCACTCATCTATTTTTCTCTCTCTATGGATCTGCTTATTCTGGATATTTCATATAAATGAAATCATACATCATGTGGTCTTTTGTGACTAACTTCTTTCAGTTAGTAGGTTTTCAAGGTTCATCCATTTGTAGCATATGTCAGTACTTCCATTTCTTTTTATTCCTGAAAATGATTCCATTGTATGACTATAGCACTTCTTTTTTTCAACTTTTAAGTTCTGGGGTACATGTGCAGAATGTGCAGGTTTGTTACATAGGTAAACGTATGCCATGGTGGTTGCCTGCACAGATCAACCCATCCCCTAGGTATTAAGCCCAGCATCCATTAGCTATTCTTCCTGATGCTCTCCCTCCCCGTCCCCAGACAGGCCACAGTGTGTGTTGTTCCCTCTGATGTGTCCATGTGTTCTCATCATTCAGCTCCCACTTATAAGTAAGAACATTCAGTGTTTGGTTTTCTGTTCCCGTGTTAGTTTGTTGAGGATAACAGCTTCCAGCTCTTATCCATGTCCCTGCAAAAGACATGATTTCATTCCTTTTTATGGCTGCATAGTATTCCATGGTGTATATATACCACATTTTCTTTATCTAGTCTATCATTGATGGACATTTGGGTTGATTCCTTGTCTCTGCTACTGTGAACAGTATAGCACATTTCTTAATTCATTCATTGGTAAGTGAACACTTGGATTGTTTCTTTTATGTACATATTTATTTTGGCTATTATGAATAGTGCTGCCATCTGTGCACAAGTTTTTGTTTGAACACGTTTCCAATTCTCTTGGGTGTATCTAGGAGTGTAATTGCTGGGTTGTTTCATAACTCTATGTTTAACTTTTTGAGGAACTGCCAGGCTGTTTTCCAAAGCATCATTTTACATTTCCACCAACAGCGTATGAGGGTTCTAATTACTCCATATCCTCTCCAACCCTTGTTATTATCTGCCTTTTTAACTATTTTCATTCTAACGGGTGTGAAATGGTATCTCATTGTGCATTTAATTTGCATTTCCCTAATGGCTAATAATGTTGACATCTTTTCATCTGCTTTACTGGCCATGTGTATATCTTCTTTGGGGAACTGCCTGTTCAGACTATTTATCCATTTTTAACTTGGGTTATTTGTCTTTGCAAAATTGGATTGTAAGAGTTGTTTATATAAGAGATAAAAATAGAACTACCATTCAATCCAGCAATCCTACTACTGGGTGTCAACCCAAAGAAAAAGAAATCTTCGTATAAAAAAGACACCTGCACTCGTATGTTTATCGCAGCACTATCCACAATAACAAAGTCATGGAATCAACGTAAGTGTCCATCAATCAATGATAGGATGAAGACAATGTAGTACATATATACACCATGGAATACTACTCAGCCATGAAAAAGAATAAAATCATGCCTTTTGCAGCAACAAGGATGGAACTGGAGGCCATTATCCTAAGTGAAATAACTCAAATACCACATGTTCTCACTTATAAGTGGGAGAGACACCGGGTACACATGGACATACAGAGTGTAAGAACAGACACTGAAGACTCCAAAAGGAGTGGTAAGGGATGAAAAAATTACCTATTTGCTACAATGTAAAGTATTGAGGTGATGATTACACCAAAAGCCCAGACTTTACCGCTGTGCAATATATCCACGTAACAAAGCTTCACTGTACCCCCAAATGTATAAAAATAAAGAGTTTTTTATATATGCCTATATATAAAGAGTTTTTCATATACAAGTTCTTTATTAGACATGTGACTTGCAAAAACTATGACTATCCCATTTTTGGGATTGCCTTTGCACTTTTTGATGATATCCTTTGAAGCACAAAAGTTGTTAATTTTGATGATTCTCTGATTTATCTGCTTTTTCTTCTGTTGTTTGTGCTTTCAGTGTCATATCTAAGAAACCATTGTCTACATCAAAGTCAAAACACATCTGTTTTCTTCTAAGACATTAATAGTCTTAGCACTTACATTTAGGTATTTAGTCCATTCACATTTAATGTTCTTATGGATATAGCTGAAACTATTTTCTGAATATCATGTCTTCCCTTTGTTAAATTACTTGTCTTGATTTTTAGAATTTTTATGGAGAGGCACTTCAAGTAAATTTCTTATATATGGATGGTATCTTTTATGAATTCTTGATTGTCTAAAAATATTTTTTTATCCTTGTGCAAAAACAAAAGTTTGGGAGGGTATGGAATTCTGGGGTCATAGTCCATTTTCTTCAGAACTCTGTAAACCCTTTCCCATCGCCTTCTAACATTTCATGTTGCAGAACAATTCAATGCCAGTCTATTTTTTTTCCTTTTTTAATAGTTACATTTATACTTATCTGATTTTAATATTTTCTTTTTATATTAGAATTTATTAAAATTCATAACATATGCCCAAGTGCAGTTCTTTTCTCAACTAATCTTGAAAATAGTCAGGGAGCCCTTTTGACATAAGGATTTAAGTATTCAGATTAAGAACATTTTCTTCTTCGATTATTTCTTCTCCTCTATTACTTCATTGTGTATTTCTATAACTCCTTTTACACAAATATTGAATCATTTGACCTAGTCTCATATTTGTCTTTTGTGACTTTTATGTCTTTTTTTACTAAGTTCTAGAAGAATTTCTTGATAAAGCCTTTCATTCATTTGATTATATGATTCAATTTTTTTCCAATAATACTTTGTGTCTCCAAAAATTCTTTTGCATCTCGGATAATACCATGGTCTCTTGCTTTTGCTTATATCATTGCCTTATCCTTTCAAATCTCACTGCAGTCACTTGGCTTTACAACATGTTACTTGTTTTCACAGTAGTTCCCTTCTTTTATTCTGATGGAGATTTTTCTCAGAAATAAGGTCAGGATAGTTCAATGCCAGTAGCTGAGAGTGTGCTTCATTAACAATTCTTCATGTTGATGAATTCTGAGACCAAAGAGAAGGGAATTCTGTGTTGTTTGATCTTTGAATTGTTTATCTAACTGACCTTAGTTGCAGAAAATTGAGATAAACATACTCCTCACTTTATGACATATTATTATCTTCAGTCTGTGAAAAGCCTCCTCCTCTTATTTCACTTATAGATGTATTTCGTTTTTCCCCTGCCGAGTGTTTTCATAACTTCTTCTCGACTGACTGCCTGGAAGGTCCTAATCCTAGCAGGACCCCCATTCTCTGCCTTTACAGCTTGAGTGCAGGTCTAGCCATCACTGTGGAATCCCCACTCCCCCTAGAGCCTCCATCTACTATTGGAAGCTCAGGACTTGTCCTGTTGGTCATTCTGCACTACTGATCCTTACTGATCGGACAGATGCTGTGGGGTTTAGAGAGGTTGGAGGTGAGGGAATCATTTTACCACTTTCTTGGCAAGTATTCAAGTATCTTCTCAAGGGAATGGGTTTCAGTGGGCCATTCCCTCCCCCACAATGAGCTTGCTACTGATGCCTTTTGTGGTTTTAGGCGTGGAAAGACTCCACTTCTATTTCTACTACTGGCTTAGAGCTTTTCCTTTTGTTTAAGCTAGGACACTTCAACGGGAGACTAAAAGAGAGGAAGAGTCAGGTGCATGGCTTGAAGTTATCATCTAGTCTGTAAAATCCTTTTTGCTAGCTTACTTCTTCACTATACCATCAGAGGGGAAAGCCTAAATC
The DNA here is from genome assembly GCF_037993035.2 of Macaca fascicularis. Taxonomy (NCBI): domain Eukaryota; kingdom Metazoa; phylum Chordata; class Mammalia; order Primates; family Cercopithecidae; genus Macaca; species Macaca fascicularis. The sequence continues at coordinate 22,079,003 of NC_088394.1, forward strand.
ATAAAAATAAAAATGATACTAAAATTCCCTCCCCCCTCGTTAAGAGAAAGGCTGCTGATGGCTAATATTCCTCTCTTAGTTTTCTGATAGACCTGAGCAAAGTAGAAAAATACAAATGCTTCTCTGTGAATAATGTGGGTCTGTGGGTTATTCAATTTATATATTTCTCTTCATCTGACTGTAAGCTACATAAAGGCAAAGAACATGTCAGTTTTTGCTCCACACTATAACATACTGTAGCTGACGCCTAGTAGGTGTTCATGAAATATTTGTTGGATGAATGAGCAAATCACCTTCAGCAAAACCATGGGCAGCCAGGTGAAATCGACAATGAAATGTATGGCATCTGCTGGAACTGCAGTTCCATGTTTTGTCCACAGGAACAGGGCATGGAGTCTGGCTACAAACTGTTTCCTAGAAGCACTGGGACAAAGGGGTCAAGGAATCATGTCCTTTTCCCCCTGCCCTGGCAGGCTTTGGACAACAAACCTAGAACCTGAGCCCACTGGAAGCACACCTGCAGGAGACACAGGGGCCAAAGAAGTGTGTGAGGTGGCAATTGTGATCAATGCTGTAAACCAGGGTGCAGGAAACAAAAAGGCATTTGATAGTGCGGTTGGAGCGGGGGGAATTGACCTGGTTTTTGAGTCAGGGAAAGTTTTCTTGGGACTTGGGATTCAGATCCAATAGGTGACAAAGGGAGGGAAAAGCCTTTCTACTCTTTCCTTCTGGCGTTATTCTCTTCTCTCTCCTCTTTCTACTTTTCCCACCCTCTTCCTAGAATTCGGGAGGGTGACACAATTAGTTCCAAATGGAGTTGGGTATTGACCCAATAATATGATAAATTGAATAAAATAATCGGCTTTTTTTTTTTTTTTTTCCTCTCACATGCCCAGACAGAGGTAGTCCAGACCTGGGAGACTGCACTCACCTCCCCAACATGTGGCTTCCATTTCTGGGTCCTGGGCAGCTGATCCAGGCATTGCCATTTCCCCCCAACAGCACGAATGGGGAAAGAGAGGGAGAGAAAGGCGCCCAGCTTCTTTTTAAAGATGTGATCTGGAAGTTGGACATATTAAGTCCTCTCACATCTTCCTGGCCAGAATGTAGTTACATGACCATACCTATCCACAGCAAGGCTGGGAAATGTGGCCTCTAGCAGGGTAGAAAAGAAGGGATTATGGAGGAAAACCAGCAGTGTCTTCTGCAGTGGACAAGATCTTCAGCAAAACGTGTGTATATATATAATATATACATACACACACATATGTTATATATAATCATACATAAAACATTTATTTATATATAAATTATATATTTTACATATAACTAGTTTAGTTATATATATTTATGTTTTTATATGTTATATTTTATATGTACATATATATAATTAAACCAAAGAAACAAATTTATCTCTCAATGCCTCTGATATGGTTTGGCTGTGTCCCCACCCAAATCTTACCTTGAATTGTAATAATCTCCACGTGTGAAGGGTGGGGTCAGATGGAGATAACTGAATCATGGGAGTGGTTTCCCCCATACTGTTCTTGTGATAGTAAATAAGTCTCATGAGATTTGATGGTTTTATAAATGGGAATTCCCCTGCACACGCTCTCTTGCCCGCCACCATGTAAGACATGCCTTTGCTCCTCCTTTACCTTCCACCATGATTGTGAGGCCTCCCCAGCCATGTGGAATTGTGAGTCCATTAAAACTCTTTTCTTTATAAATTACCCAGTCTCAGGTATGTCTTTATTAGCAGTGTGAGAACAGACTCATACAGCCTCTTAACACTTGCCTAAATGTCCGCAGAACTTCCTATTTCTCAGGCTACAGCAGGAAAGCTGATGCCCTATCCAGCCCCAAAGCACAGTGAATGCTCTCCCCAAGTTTTCTCAAACCCCTGCCATTTTGAACCACTTTTGCCATTCCTACCACAGTTTCATCCACGTCCCACGCAAAATCACATCACAGCCCTTATACCAAAGGTGCACACATCCCTCCTGTCAGGCCCACACACCTCCTGCAGATTCTCCTCACTCATTCATTACCTCTTCCCTTGTGTAACAGAAAAAAAATGTATTCCAGAATTAAATATTGCAATAATCAGAGTACCTTAAACCAGAGGTTCTCAACCCCCTCTGAACATCAGAACCACTTGGGGAACCATAAAAATATACTACTATCCAGACCTCATCTTAGAGTAGTCATATCAGAATCTCTAGGTAAGTGTTCTAGACTTCAGCAATTTTTAAAAACTCCTCAGGGATCCTAATGTGCAAGAGGGAAGATATCCAGTGCATTAACATTCAGAAATAATACTACATTTCCACAAAGGGCAGAAAAGGTTTGTTCCCTTCTACTGCCTAAGAAGAGGGTGCCTTGCCTGGCCTGGCTTGTAGGGAGGTGGTTCATCTCATAAACCTAACATCACTCTTATGCTGATCCTTGCTAGGGAAGGGAGGCAGGAGGTATCTCTTCTTCAACAGGTCAACAAGACAGAAGAGGATGTCAATTTTTCCCAAAGCCATCTGGCAAGTCAACAAGCTCCTAACTCACACTCCAAAACTCTAGCCACACGACGTTTTCTACATAGCCTAAGGCTAGGTCTCCGAGTCCCACAGCCCTTCCTCATCCACTCACCTTGGATGAAGATTAGGGAAATAATAACCACGAATTCAACTAATACCAAGCACCAAACATTTTTCTACACACTTTACACATATGAGGCTGAGGCACAAAGATGTGAAACAATTTGCCCAAGGTCACACAGTTGAGAAGTGGTGATGCTGGGATTTGAACCCAGGCAGTCTGGCTCCAGAATCCACAGTCTTTATCACTATACCCTTCCTGCTGCAGGAAGAAGGTGACTATTTCCACTGCTGTGACCATGTCAGAAAGAAGCCAGTATTGGATTCAGACTAAACCAAAATTTGTTGAGCATCTACATGTGCTGGGAAACTTCCAATCAATCTACCTCTCAAGAAGGTTCTTTTTTTGTTTTTTGAGATGGGAGTTTTGCTCTTGTTGCCCAGGCTGGAGTATAATGGCACGATCTCGGGTTGCTCACTGCAACCTCCACCTCCCGGGTTCAAGCGATTCTCCTGCCTCAGCCTCCCGAGTAGCTGGGACTACAGGCATGTGCCACCATGCCTGGCTAATTTTGTATTTTTAGCAGAGATGGGGTTTCACCATGTTGGCCAGGCTGGTCTTGAACTCCTGACCTCAGGTGATCCAACTGCCTCAGCCTCCTAAAGTGCTGGGATTACAGGCATGAGCCACTGCACCCGGCTGGCATCTCAAGAAGGTTCTGAAGCAACAGATGCTCAAGTCATCCCAGCCTCTTATCCACCTATCCCCCAGGTAATTCTACACATCAGCCTCTCTAGAACATCTCTGCCCTTGCCTACTTTCTGAGAATCCTTGGGGCTGGGAAGGCTGCCTTCTTTCTCCTCTTCTGTGTCCAAGATGGCTCAGCAAAGACTGGTCACCCAACTCTGACCACAGTGACTTCTGCCCTCACTGGGTCGGGAGGCCAAGCAAACTCCTGAAACATGGCCTGAGCTACTGCCCAGAAACAGGCTCTCCACCTTCAGCCTACAGGAAGGGTCTGGCTGCTCCATCAGCCCCAACACGCAGGCTCAAGAGAAGGCATTCAGGGAACATGAGAGTGGCTGTTAAGTAGAAAGGACCATGCATGTTACCCTTTTGTCATTCCCTTTCTGCACTGTCACTCTGACAAGCTCGGCCTGACACGGGGCATTAATTTTTCATGCCACCCTGCTGCAGACACACAGATTTGTTTGGAGTGATGATAAATGAAATGCAAATGTGGCTGGAAGCCCCGTGCTGAGATGCTGAAGCTACAGGTCACATCATGCTCCCACCTCATCCCCTGTCCCTGCGACACCTTCAGCCGCTGCTTTACATCTGCTCCCGTGGCTCCGTGAAGCAAAAGCGAATACAATATTCTCAGCTGGAAGCAGGAAAGTTGATGAAGAAAAATTCACTCCCCCAATATGGCTTCTGATCTCCTGTTTATCTTCATTTGAACCATCCTGGGTAGATGTGTTTTCATTGCCAGCCACTTTCATTCTTTTTCTGGAAGCAGGCAGGGCATACATTATAAAATAAATAAATGATTAAGAAACATCTAATTATTGTGATTAGTTTCTTACTTGAAGGTACTTCCAAGCTGCTTCTTATTAAAGTCATTCATCAAGGAGCCACCGTGCCCTTTCCAGAGGCGCCACTCCTGGGACCAGTGCAGGACTTGCTGCCTCACGTAATGTGCACGCTGCTTAATAAACATGGAGAATATTGATGGCTGCAAATTCCTCCCTCAGCCTAAATTCAAGCATGATGGATTGATGTTTCCTAAACATGGCGAATATTTCTCCAGCCATTCATCAGCCCTACCACAAATACAGGTGTCAGCCCGAGCAGACGTCAGACTCTAACTGCCTCCTCCAGAGCATACGTAGAGAAAAGCCCGCATTTCCCACACAGGGACATCAATTTTTCATGCACTGCAGTCCCTTGACTTATTAAATATTTATAACAATGTCATTATTTACCAAACAAGCTACCAGGCTGCGTCTGAGGTCCCCGGTGCAAGAGTCCTGAGTGTACAGAGACCTCCCTTCAGCTCCCCTGTTCCTCCAGGGAAACCTTTTTAGTGGAGAGGGTTGGGTCTAGCAAGCAGGTTCCTTCTAAGGATTTTTCAAGGCTTTGGCACAGGCAGCTTCCAGGCCAGAGGTGCCATGAAGCTAAGGGGGTCCTTGAGCCAGGAACTCTTCCAGGGACCCACCTCTATCACTCAGGGTTGTCACACTGACCTCACCACTCTGATCCACTCTCCAAGTCATTCTCCTCTCTGGATTCCACATTCAGGAGCCCTGATGCTTGCAGGGAATGGCAGATTAGAAGCCTCTAGGCAGATTAGAAGCCTCTGACAACCTCATTCACTCCACAAAGATCTACTGAGTGTTGGCAGGTGCAGAGCACTGCCCCGGGGACTGGGGGTGACACAATGGGGCAGAGCCAGTAGACTGTGTCCCCATCACTCATTCTCTAGTGTCTTCTGGGCCAAAGCCTGTCCTCCACCCCCAGCACTGGCTAGAAATGCCAGATAGTTTGCTTTCCTTGCAACTTGGTCATGAGCAGGTGATCTGAGAGAAGATTTTCAGGGAGCAGAGTTGGTTCTGGGGAATATTTTCCTTTCTGGACCTAGGTAGAGAAAGGTCCCATCTTCTTCAGCTGGATGTTGTCATGTTAACAGAATCATGGCAGCCACTGAAGGCCAAATGTGAGAACAAAAGGCCAACATGCTGAGAACAGCAGCAGGAAGGATAAGAGCCTGGGTCCTCGGTGACACTGCTGAAGGACGGAGCCAGCCCCTGCACCTGCCCTGCCTCTGGCCTCCTCATTAAGTGAGGCCTTTAAAATGTCTTTCTCTCACCATTAGAATCCCACAGTCATATAAATTGCTGCAGGCAAGGTCCACTGATGGATGCTAAAATTAGCAGGTCAATGTTTGGGGAGAAACAGGATATTTGTGTGGTCTAAAAATAGAATCTCTGTCAAGATATATATTAATGATGGGAAAAACAGTACCTTTACAGTGGGAAACCCACCTGAACCAAGTGATCAAGGTTAATATTATCAGTAATAAGACATATTGATGCCTTGCTGCCTCCTTTGAAGCATGGAGAAGGGCACATTGCTTTCATGATATTCTCCCCCCAAAATGCAAAACTTCAATCTAATCGTGAGAAAACATGAGACAAACCCCAAATTGAGGGACATCCTATATAAGTGGCTAGTGCTCTTCAAAAGTGTCAAGGTTGGCCAGGTACAGCAGTGGCTCATGCCTTAACCCCAGAACTTTGGGAAGCCGAGGTGAACAGATTGCTTGAGCCCAGGAGTTCAAGATCAGCCTGGGCAACATGTGGAGACCCCATCTCTACCTAAAAAAAAAAAAATTAGCTGGGTATGGTGGTGCACACCTATGGACCCAGCTAATTAAGGAGGCTGAATTTGAGCCTGGGAGGTCAAGACTGCAGTGAGCTATGACTGCACTACTGTACTCCAACCTGGGCAACAGAGCTAGACCCTGTCTCTAAATAAATAAATAAATAGTCAAGGTCATGAAAAACTGAGCTGTCACAGATTGCGGAAACTGAGGAGACAGGCTAATTAAATGCAATGTGGAATCTGGGATCAACTTCTAGAACAACAAAAAAAATTAGTGGAAAAACTAGTGAAATCCAGATAAAATCTGTAGTTAATAGTATTATACCAATGTTAATTTCTGACTTTGCTAATTTTACTACAGTTGTATGAGCTGTTGACATTAGGGGAAGTTGGCTGAAAGGTATATAGGAATTATCTCAACTATCTTTGCAACTCCTTCTATAAGTCTAAAATTATTTTTAAGTTGTAAAAAAACAACCCAAGGAGGCTCTCCTCAATTCTGTTACCAAAAAGTAGACATTGCATCACTTCCTGAATTTGCTGTAGTAAAAGTCACTCAGGGATTACAAAGAAAATGACTATATCGATCTAGAAGAATTCCCCATCTAGTAATTGCATTACAAAATGCAACTGTATATGTTTATTATTAAGTTTTCCTATTTAATATAGTGTAGGGTATTGAAGGAATAAGTGGGAAAAAATAAAAGCTTTGAAATAAAACAGGCCTAGGTTAATATTCAAACCTACCAGTTATTTCCTGTGTGACTTTTAGACAGATTACTTACTCTGTTTGGGACTCAGTATGCAAAAGTATAAAATTAAAATAATAAAGCCTACATTGGTTGGAGATTCTGTTACTTATAGCTGAAAGTATCCAAAATGACACAAATATCAGAGAAAAGGCAGGTAAACAATTTTTCTCTCATAGTAACTACATTCCAGTTGGGGGAAGACAGATGATAAACCAATGAACTAATAAATACGAATTTCAGAGACTGAGAAATACTATCAAGATAAAAGAGGGTCCTGAGATAGAGAATGACTGTAGAGTGAAAGGGTAACTGTGGTTATAGTGGTCCAAGGAGGCCTTTCTAAGGGTCCATTTGAGATGAGAAAGAATTTGCTCTGTGACCATCCAGGAGAAGAGCATTTCTGGAAGAGGAAAACAGCCAAGGCCCTGTGTTCAAGACACTAAAAGGTGGGTTCTGTGCCCAAAGTGGAATAAAAGTGACATAAGATGGTGCTATAATCTGAATGTTGGTGTCTCGCTCAAATTCACACATCAAATTGTGTTAAGAGGTGAGCCCCTTAGGAGGTGTTAGGTCATGAGGGCAGAGCCCTCATGAGTGGGATAAGTGCCCTTACAGGGAAGGTTTGAGGGAGCTTGTTTGCCCCTTCCACCATATGAGGACACAGCTGGAAGGTGCCATCTATGAGGAACAGGCCCTCCCCAGACACTGAATCTGCTGGCGGCTTGATCTTGGACTTCCCAGCCTCCAGAACCATGAGCAATACATTTTTATTGTTTACATATTACCCAGTCTAAGGTGTTTTGTTATGGGGGCAGGAACAGACTAAAGATGGAATTGAAGAAGTAGACAAATTTAAGAGGCAGATACAGGAGCCCAGTCTAGGTAGGGATCATGTGACTTGGACTTGGTGTTATCAGTGGAGAGAAAGAGAAGTGAGGCAGATTGAGAACATAATTGTGGAAGTAGGACTGGACAGGGCTTGTGAATGGATTCAATGTAAGGAGGGAGTTGAGGGGAAAAGCAGAGTCAAGGATAGATCCTTAGTTTCTGGACTGAGCAGCTGGACTGGATGTTGATGTCATTTACCAACATAGGAAGGCTGGGGTCTGGGAAGAGAGCAGAGAGTCATGTTTTGGTGTGTATTTCCACACTGTTTTAATACCAACTTACCTCCACGTTTCTGTTCCTTCTGGAAGCTGGTCCCACCCAGCTAACGTCAATTATTATTATTATTATTAATAATTTCTGGACAGGTGAACTAGAAGATAAACTCCACTTGAGAAAGGGATTTTTTTTCCTGTCTGGTGTACTGATGTACCCCAAGCCCAGACCAGTGCTTGGCATAGCAGGTGATCCACAAATAATTGTTGAATGATTAAATGAATGCTCATTCTTGTTTAAGATGACCTGAAAGCAGCAGAGTCTTAGAACAACCACAGCCCAACTTTGAGTCCACTCAGTCCCTAGCTGCCGACCAGGAAATAGGGTGAATTCTCTCTGGAGGCAAATATCACCAGCCAGAGCCTACACATTTTTTCCTACACACTGCCTAGCATTAATCAAAAAGCACACCAAGAAGTAGAACAAAAGAAAAAAAAAAGACAATAGAAAGAAGTTCACATGTGACTAGATACGTGTTATCAGATCCAAGCTTTAAAATAACTAATACGTTTAAGAAAATAGACAATCAAATGAAGAATTTAACCAGAGACCTAGAGTCTCTGAAGAGCTAATGCAAATTCTAGAATTGAAAACACTGTAACCAAAATTAAGAATACAATTAGGTGGATTTAATAGCAGATTAGACTTAGCTAAGATGGACAGAACTGGCAAATAAAAACAGATGTCCAGTTAAATTAGAATTTTAGATTAACAACAAATAATTTTTCATATAAGTATGCTCATTCAAAATTTTGGACATGCACTAAAAAATTATTCACAATTTATCTAAAATTCAACTTTAATGAGATGTCCTTTATTTAATCTGGCAAGACTAGACAGAGCTGAAAAGATTCATTCAGTAGAAACTATCCAGACTGAGGTATGGGGATCAAAAAGAATAGGAAATGCAAAAAACAGTGAAAGGAATATTTGAGACATGGTGGAAGTCTAAGATACATGAAATTGGAGTCTTAGGAGAGGGCAAAAAAAAAAAAAAAAAGGGTCAGAAGCAATATTTAAAGCAATAACACCTGAGAAGTTTCAAGTTTGATTTATGAAGTGAAGGATAAAAACAAAACAAAACACCATCCTAATAAAACTGATGGAAACCAATGAGAAGCATCTTGAAAGCAGTCAGAAAAACAACAACAACAACAACAACAACAACAAAACATATCTTCAAAGTAACAGCAATAAGACTGATAGCTGACTTATGAACATAAACAGTGAAAGGCAGAAGGCCATGGAGTGAAAATGAAAGAAAGTAATTTCCAACCTAGGATTCTGTTCCCAGTGAAAGCACCCTTCGAGAAGACCAAATAAAGGCATTTCCAATCAAATAAAACGGAGAGAATGCATCGCTGACACAGGCTTAACAAGAAATAAGGGAGTTCTTCAGGCTGAAGGAGAATGGTCTCAGACAGAAGCAATTAAACACTGGACTGAAGGAGTGATGAGCAATGGAAAGTAAATATGTCAGTAAATCTGAGTGAATATTGACTACTCAGCATTACTAATAAAGTTAGGGTAGATAAGCATAGAATTAGAATGCAAGACAAAAATAGCAAAAGGTGGAAATGGGTAAGTGGAATTGTGTCCTAAATAAAGGCCTTCAAGGGGTAAACAAATTCAAATTTTTCCTAGAATCTTTTTTTTGGGGGGGCTGGCGGGGGCGGGGGACAGAGTCGCACTCTGTCACCCAGGCTGGAGTGCAGTAGCATGATCTCAGCTCACTGCAACCTCCGCCTCCTGGGTTCAAGCGATTCTCTTGCCTCAGCCTTCCAAGTAGCTGGGATTACAGGTGCCCGCCACCACACCTGGCTAATTTTTGTATTTTTAATAGAGACAGGGTTTCACCATGTTGGTCAGGCTGGTCGTGAACTCCTGACCTCAGGAGATCCACCTGCCTCAGCCTCCCAAAGTGCTGGGATTATAGCAGTGAGCCACAGCGCCTGGCCTTGTTCTTAGAATCTTATAAATCAAAAATGCATGTTGAAATTACAAGGATAACCACAAAAGAAGAGTAAAAAAATCAACAAACTGAAGAGAAAAATTAGAATTAAAAAAATGCTTTGTTCTGTGGGTTAAGAAGAAAAATTTTAAAAATTTAAATAAAAAATGCTTGATATATCTCAAAGAAAAGCTAGTAAGAATAAAAAATATAAAATAAGCAGGACAAATATCCAAGAAACAGTTAATATAGGCACTCCAGTTAAGCCTTGTGATGATCATGTAGACACCTTTATCCACATTTTACAGGTGTGAAGAATTTGAGCTGTAGAGTTGAGTAATCCACCTAAGATTGTCTAGCTAGCAAGTCGTGGTACCAGGATTCGAACCCCACAGCCTGCTCCTGGACCCTGAGCACGGTGCCTTTCCAAGTGTCTCCCTGTTCTCCAGCCACCTAGCACTGCTTTTGGTCAGCCCTTTAGCACACTCTACCCAGACTCCCGCAACCAGCTCCAAACCAGCTCTCTCATGACACATCTTGTCATGGTGACCATGCGAAGGTGCAAACAGGATCTCTTCTCCCCTAAATTAAAATCTCTTCCTGGATTTTCATTTACTACAGGACAAATGGAGCAGTTCATAAGAGGTTCCTCTAGATGGGATCTCCTGCCCCCTTCATCCAACGCTTCCTGCTTTCCTGCCCTACATTCCAGGAAGACTGGACTCAGGGTTTCCAGAGAGTGCAAGCAGCTTCCCCTGCCCACAAAGTGTGAGTTATGGCCCACTGCCCCCTCCTCCGACCCCAGGAGGGTCGGCCCCTCCTCCTCATCCTATTGTTATCTTTATAAAGGGCTTCATTCAGACAGTGCTTTCTCTGTGCCAGGCACCGTGCTGAGGGCTTCATAGGCATCATTCTCATCTAACTCTCACCACTCTATGATGCAAGTACCAGTATCCTCCATCTTCTGGATAGACTCAGGCAGATTACTAATTCGGCTAGTATGTATTTACTAAGGAACTGCTATCAGCTTGGCACCCTCTTAGATGCTGAGACAAAGAGCAGTGTATAGAACAGGCAAACCTCCCTGCTCTATGTAAGCTCACCAATCAGCTCACATATGCCCTATGGTAGTTGTGTAAGTGATATGCAGAAAATAAAATAGGGAGGACAGAGAGTGTGTGAAGCAGGTTGCAGTGTTCTAAAAGGGTAGTAAGGGAAGGTCTCAATAAGGTGATATTTGAGTAAAGATGTGGAGATGAGGGAATGAGCCCGGCGGGCATCTCAGAGAAGAGCATTCTAGGGACAATGGCTTGCGGGAAGAGCAGGGAATAAGTGGCAAACTTGCTGAAACATTATCTATTGGCCAACCTGACCTCCTGACTGGCCAGTAAGCCCCTCCAAGTATGGTCACATCCCCGGCAGCTGGGCACACAGAAGACATTGCTAAATGAAGGAACCTGGACTCCGAATCTGAGTGAGACAGTAAAGGGTCACCTTTCTCACTGAAACTTTTGTGGACTTGGAACCCTGAGACTGGCACCATTCATCCTCAGTCCCCACTGCACAATCCCCACACACTGTCCACTCCACACTCTCAGAAAGGAAAGACATATTACACCCTTCTGTGTCTCTGGAACTGGATCTGCGCACTGTGGGCCTCTCTGGAGTCCTCCTAAACAAAGGGAAGGCACGGGGGTGGTGTGCTGGATGAAAGATCCCTGAGACCCTACCAGGGGCAGGGAGGCCTGATTCCAACAAGGCACTGCAGTCTCACTTGCACCATCTTCTCACATTTCACAAGAAAAATGGAGCTGTTCGACATCCAAAGAGCAAGTCAAACTGATGTCAAATCCCTGAAAGCTCTAAGAAATGGGTGCAAGGCCACTGGGTTACATGACACAATGCAAAAAGGTACCACCAAGGGAGAGGAGAGCCCTGTCCTCTGTGTATAGCAGGTGTTGGCAGGGGGTGAAAAACGTAGCTAAGACCAGACCAAAGCTACCTTGTAGACCCACGAATACCCAACCCACCCAGAAAGGTGAAATCTACCAGAAGACCCTCGTGGAGAGGCCTGAGAAGGGAGCAGGGTCGCAGAGAGGAAACCTGAAGCATCCACCTAGGAGAACCCAGGAAGGAGTGAAGAGCAATGGAAAGTAAATGTATTAGTAAATCGAAGTGAATATTAACCGTTCAACATGTTAGATGATGTATACAAAATTAGAATATATGACAGCTGGGAAAGAGAAAGGGGATACTGGGGTGGGGGAGGACCTCAAGCTACATCTCTAGAATCACCTACGGGGCAGTTTAACACACAGGAACATGCAGCCCCAGGCAAGCGGTATAATCACACCTCTACTTTCTTCAGGAAGATTTACAGGGACCCAAAAAGTATTCAGAGAGACATTGACCATTCAAGTATTGGAAGATAATCTTCCAAATCCTAAGGAGACAGGCAAAATGATCCTTAAATATCTGCATAACTATTAAATCTACATATTTTATGACATGTGAACACTTTGTGGCATAATGAAGCCTCTTGAATAATCAGTGTACTACATGGTTAAACTCTCTAACAGAACCTAAGCGAAATCTTACCATTTCAAATTAGAGAGCTTTAGAAGTGCTGTACCTAGCACGGCATGTGGTTCACACTTGTCAGGAACATCAACCCCCCCAACCCCAACCCTAAACCATAATGTTGTGCTTTAGGAAAACAAGATCTGCCCTGATCTGTATTCGACACTTTCTGGGAACAAATGATGGCTGGTGGCACTCCCCTTAACAGAAACCTCTGCTCACTGACACCGTACTCCCCAACTCATACTGAATAAACATTTCCACACTCAGAGGCTAATAACCTGCAGGCTGGACTTTTAAAATGCATAATAGTAATCTTTAGTGCCCCCACGTGGCCATCGGTGATGTGACATCCTCAGTAGGGAGTTCGTCCTGAAGGGTGGGAAAGACAGCTGGAAAAATGTTGTATCAAAGATACTAAACATCCAAGGTATGAGACAGCCCAGGAAGAATGGTCCCTTTTATATTGCTATTTCTTCCCATCATATAAGTTTGGTAAAAGAGGGAAAAATAATGCGAAATGCTGAAAATCTGTTGGATTGAACTGGAGAGTTTTTGTCCAGTTCCATGGCCCAGGACAAACTGTCTCTGATCCGTCATGGAGGAAATGGGAATAACCATCCTTGATTGTGAAAATTATACAAGCATGGATGTGATTTTTTGTTTTAAACTTTTACATAGAAAACATACGTATACATCTTTCTGTAACTTGTGTCTTAAACACTGCAAATTTTAAGGCATTTGTAAAGACTGATGCAGTACAATTATTATTTTTAGTCAACATCAAAAAGATACCAGTTGGCATGGGGGAGAAAGGAGGAATGTGGCTTGAAGAGGACATCATGTAATAAATTTATTATATTTTGTTACATTTTCCACTTTTCTCTTAATTCCAACTGTATACTATATAATCAACCGCTGTTTCAGAAATAAAATGTTTCAAACATAAAAATATAAATTCTGCTTCTTAAAAGTGCACACACTTTGAATAATAAAACATACAAATAAATAACAGAAATCAGTGACACATCTCATGCACTTGTTCTAAAATAAATTTAAAATGTACGATACACTTTTCTTCCAGCCTCTAGGAAAGACATCCTGCCTTCCGTGTTACTGTACAACAAAAAACAACACAGAAATCACTATCCACGGTGCATGAATAATACCAAAGCACTTTGTGTACAGTGATATGACATGCAGCTTTTAAGACAACTATAGAAATTCCAGTGTAAAAACTGAAGAGTTCAATCAAGAAACGATTTGTGTCAATGGGGCTTGAATTCAATTTTAACCAGTGGTGAGAGGCACAGTTGGTGAGCAAACCTCTATGAAACACAAACACGTATCTGAAAGGCCTACAAAGAGAACTTCAGCTTTGGAAATACTGTAACTGCTTTTGCATTTGGTATGACACCACACCGTTTATAATAGCACCTAGGAAATTTCATATTGCATTTGAACGATTGCAACAGATATCGCTATTCTGGGTGGCCTTTCTAAAGAAACGTTTCCAACTTGCATGTTTACTTGTATCTTTATTCCTTAAAATGTTGAAACCACCAGGTAAACTGTGGTGGTGTTTTGTAGGCAGCATGAGGGTCGACAGAATAAAACCATCTGAGATTACTTTGAAGGTGTTGTAGTGCATTCAGCTCACCACAGATTAAAACTAAATTTTATTTGCCTCCACAGTTAACACAGAGTGCCGAATTCTGGGATGTGTATTATTGATGGTAAAAAAATAAAAATAAAAATAAAAATAAATGAAGAAATAGCAACAAGGGTTTAAAAAAAAATAAGACTCTAAATAAAATGTTTCACATTCATTTTCAAACTGAAAAAAGAATTCCTGAAACTACATTCTGGATAAGAACTATCCTAGAGAACGAGCAAAAGTAGGAAATTCGGCGGCAGCCTGGGGTTTGCTACTGTAATTCCTACAAAAAGGCAATCATTCTATCAAAAGCAGGGACAGGTTTTCCAAGGCTAGGAAAGTTGTTTCTTATTTTCTTCTTTGACAATTTCTAGCTCGGAGTGACTTCCCTATTCCTCCATGGGGAAAAGGCCCTGGGAGACAGCCTGCTCCGGCAACTAAGACCACCAATTCCCAGCAGACTGGCGAGTGCTAGGCCATTCACAACATGCTCCAAGCTCCCAAACTGGGCCTTGAATCAGAAAGGCCCTATTTCAAATGGGAGTTTGGTATCAGTATCTCTCAATTCTTTTTATTCTTATTTTTTTGCCTCTCCTATGCAACTGAGGAATCGGAATCACTCCTGAGTAATTCAAATGGCAGTGATTCTCGCCATAATTCTCAGGAAAGGGATAACATATCATAGTGGTTCTCAATCTGACTGCAAATTAGAAAAACCCAGAAGCTTTTAAAATACATGCTAATTCCTGGAGCCCACCCCTACATGAATTAGATCAAAAGCTAGGGACTGGGACCCAGGCACTGTATTTTTAATAGTTCCCCAGTTGATTCTAGTCAATGTGGGTCTTCACTATCTCAGACAAGTCATTCAGAAGAGGCTTAAAACAATCTTGAGAATACATGTGTGAGATTCAAAATACCTCTTAAGTCTGCTGTGCACCCCTTCTCCCCAAAATTGAGAAACACTAGATTTAAATAAATGTAAGATGGATCTAGAACTGAATCCACTGCACAACACTACCAGAAATTCCATGGGCTTAGTCTAATTGTGATCAGTGGCTGGGAAGCCCCAAAGCTTTTCAAAATAGCTCTAAGTCTCTACAAAAGCATCTTTAAATTCTTAACACTATTAGAAGCCACATTCTTTCCTTGTGACCACAATAGAATCCTTGAAGATATAAAAAATTAAAATCTATAGAAAATGGCAGGTTATTTTTAGAACAAAATACTTTAAGAAAGTCTTCAGGCTAAATACAGTATGTACACCAACGATGTGTGTTCAACATATCCAATTCCACTTCTGCTTAAAAAACACTTTACAATCTCACCAATGATCAGAAAAACAGTAAAGGGAAATATATGCAGAGCAAAACAAGAAGTCACATTCATGCTCTTCCACACAATGACGAGTAACCCATATTTTGAAAATCACAAATTTAAAAATAGAGCTCCATAATCTAAGTGTTGCCTTTTTTTTTTTAAGACTTAACATTTCGTGTCTATGTTTTATTGGTTGCTTGCATAGGTAGTAACAGCATGCTTTCTGAGTTATATGGAGGCCATGCACAATTGTTTTTATTACTTGTGGAAAAAAATGGTCACACTCAAAATGCGCCTGCAAAATACTTTGAAAGTTGATCAAAAGGCAGTGTGAGACAGTGTTCATTTAAATAAAAGCACTGGATTTCTCCCCAAAACATGTAGTAGAGTTTAACAATAATGTACCTTTTATGAAATGAAAGTTAAAGACAGCCTGCACAGTAACTACTTTTTGTGTTTATGATAGGCACTGGTTTGTCAGCAAAGTTTGCCTTTCTCAACTACAAATAATACAAAGTTCCACGCACCTCCAGAATACGTGTTTTATTGAAACTGTGCTTATGATTTGCATACTATTTCAAAAATCCAACCCAGAAACACTAGTTACTTTGTATCCAATAATTATAATAACCTACATAGGAAACAAATCACTTCAGCTGTTCAGCAATTTGTCCGAATGAAATGTAACGTCTGATGCTCCTCTATGTGAAATAAAGCAAGTTTATTTCAAATAAATGAACTTTGTTCGCAGCTCTTCTCTACTCCATTTTCCCTAAAGGCTGCCACTCTTGGTCCCTTTACATACTGTTGCTATTTTTCTCATGATAGTTATTTTAGAGGAATGACAATGTTACCCTCAAATCCCATATCCATCTCATACAAACACAGATGACCCAATGTTAACGTAAAGTGACTGTGTAATGGATTTTCAACCCCTAAATAGTAGAGACAGCTCAGTCTGAAAAAGTGGATGGAAGAGTAAAATGTCTCCAAAGATGAAGGGCACTTTTGGTTTCCAGACGGAACAGACTTGCTCAAGAGAACCACAAGCCTTAGCCGATTTGACCGGAATCCACGTGATCTCTTTTTCCAGGAGAACTGTCACTCCATTTAGGACACCATCACATCCCCTGCTTGATGGGCTGTGCTCCCAGGGCTCCTCAGCTACAGCAAATCCCTGAAGCTTTCAGTTTTGCCTCTGTGCTCAAAGCAGGCCCTCCATAAATGTTTGCAGAATGAATGATGAAAACAAGATTGCAAAAGGGTGTCAGGCAGCCTCAAAGATAATTACAATATTTTAGCACACCACAAATACTCCCACATCCGTTTCCACTGGTCCAGCATATTATTACTTACTTTCAGTTCAGCTGCTTTCAGGATGAGAAAATACAAAATGGATGGGAAATGGTCTAAGACAACTGGAGCCTAATGGTTTGAGTTTCCACATTATCTAAGGGATTACCAAGACAAGGTGTAGGGCTGTCTTAAGGAATGATATGGCCTCAGTGCAATGGATGTTTACAAGAAATCAAGAATAAAACTTTTTTTAAAAAGCAAACAAACATTACAGATACAACGTTACTGCTGGTGATTATTTTGTGCCTACTAGGAAATGACCGCTCTAATCAGGCCCATCTAGTTGTCAACCAGAAACCCAGGCCTATCATCCTTAGCAGATAATTCTTAACCCCAAAGCAAATACATGTTCATTGTGCTAAATACCACTGGGAAAATTTTAAAAACAAAAACAAAAACAAAAAAACCACCAAGTCTCCAACCCTACCAATGATCTAAATTGAATCAAGTAACTATTTTCCCACAAGATACTTCTCACCTCAAGGAGCACCTCCAAACTTTTGGGTCAAATAACCTTTTCTGTGGCCTAAAGTTGTACCTAGCAGTTGGAGATAATGAAATTTTCACTGTTTATCAACCACGGAAATAAAATAGCTTCAAGATGTCTAGACATTGCCATGATACTTCCTGATTTTTTCTATTAAACCTGAAACAAGGACTAAACTCCACAGACATATAGTTTATAGACACTGAAATTTTATTCTAGATCCCATGGAAAACCAAAGGGATTTGTAGAAACTTTTTTCCTTTTTTTAAGTCACTAGACATTGTGGAAAATCCATTCCTAGGTAACTCAAGAATAAATAAAAATATTTACCACTGTGAACATTAAACTAGTTTCTATTAATGTTTAATTGACTACAGCAAAAAAGAAGTGTTATTAAAAACCTTTGTCTAATCAAACTATAATTGTTTCAGAGATTCAGATAGGAGACTTCAAATGAAATCTACCTATTAAACAAATATAAGAGATTTGAGTTAGACATTCAATTCCTGATATGGATGATCTCATATTTGGTGCATCTTTTTCAGGTGATAAAAGCGATACAGAAAAACGAGAGTGGTGGCTAAACACTGATGGGGCTGTGATGTGCTGGGCTGAAAGCAATGATAGCATCGAAGGCAGCCAGTTGCCGCAGTTGTACTGAGCAGAAGAGAGTGGTGCTGCTTTGAGAACCCACCAAAATCTGAACAGTAAAACGAGGACAGCGAGTGAAGAGGCGAGTACAGGGCTGTGTGCAATGGACAACAGGCTCACGGTCAATGAATCATGTGGAGCACTGTGGTAACTTTCACGAGGCTGAATATCTAAATCTTAAATACTGCCAAGGGTCTAAAATTCCAGCTACCCTCAACATAAGTGGCCTCCAGACTTGCAAGTTACCAGCTAATGCTCAAATTAGCAGCAAAATAAAGTTAAGTAACCTACTAAAAACTTTTCAAACCCAAGAGATATTCCTGGGGCGGGGTGGGGGCGGGGGGGAAGGCAGTGCAGAATTCATAGCTATGCATGCATATGTCTTGTAGTTACTTCACACACAGCAATACTGAAAAGGGAGGTTATACATGGATCTGTGCACCAAGGGTTCAAGAATAACTTGAAGAGTCTGACGAAAAACGCTAATACTTAAAAGCACATAAAGTTAGCATGCTGTATTTAGCGGCAAAGTGACAAATGCTATGCAGAGAGAATCAAGACCCTCACACTCTTGACATTTAAAAAAAAAAAAGAAAAGCTAAAAATTAAGCAGGAAAGTATCGCCAGAAGACCTCGAAAAAGCTCGCAAAACTACATATTTTGCTTTTCTGTGAGCTTTTTGTGAGGTTCTCCTTTTTCTTAGTAAGAAATGCAATTTGCACTGACACGGCCAGATGGAACACACTCCAAAGCCTGCTTGTGAGTTCTGGGCATGAGATGAAATCTCAAGAACAAAGAAGAAATAATAAATGAGTTACTGAAAAGCAGCCCTAACAGAGACTGACAGACAGGATCCGAAGTGCATATGTAATACTTGATCACACATCGCTTCAACAAACCACCATTGGCTTTTGGCAGAAGGCAACTTCTTTCCTCTCCAAGCTACAAGATGGGGGAACATGAGCCCGCAGACACAGGGCATCGTGGAGCTTCCCACCTCTAACGGAAAAAAGCAACACCTGACAAGGAACATGATGTCCAGTCTTTCACCCAGTTTAGAATCCAGAAGTTTTTTCCAGGAATCTGTCAAAGGTGTTAACTGCTCTACTACAGTGCAAAATTCCAACGGCCTTAACTAGTAATTTTAGAAGGAAAAAAAATGAAACAAGTGACTAGCTTTCTGGCTATGTGATCTGCCACCTCTTAGGACCTATCCCAAGGCAGGTTTTGGTGCACACGTCACTGCAGATATGAAGGTGGTGAAAGGCTTCATTTCTACCTCAAAAACGTCTATCTGTGGCAGTAGGAGAAATGACACAGTCACCCACATGGCACCTTCCTCTTTAATCCATTTACTGGTGTGCATCCATCCTAGACTAGCTGAGTATATACCTGAGAAACATTAGTGTTAAAATATTGCCCTTTACAAAGACTGGTAGATGGGGCGAAAGTGCAGAAAGCAACAGTTTTTCCCTCGATTTGTTTCGTTGTTAGAGTCACAGTTTTTAGAGCTCCTGGTGCCACCCACAATCCACAGCAAGGACAAGTCCTGCTCAGAAGAAACACAAGTCAGCTCCTTCCTCCTTCCACGCACTAATGGTAGCTTTACTGGTTCCCAGGTTTCAAAGCCCTCATATCCAAAGAAAGTCATTAGAGTTCTCTAGAAAGAAATATGTACAATTGCTAAAGGGACCGTCCTGGGTATCATCTACAATTATTCCAGTTAGCTTGGTGTCAATGTTTTGCCTATGGCTGTTATTTGGTTCAATGGCAGAATAAGGCGACGCTTTGAACAATTCGCAATTGAATTACACACACACACACACACACACACACACACATACACTCACACACACACATAGAGTCGGGCATGTGACTCAAAAAAATACAAAACAAAAGCACACGGGACTTTGGTGGGAGGGGAGAGGTTCTAAATAAATAAACATCTTTACAGATAAAACACTTTGATTGCAGAAATATCACTGAGGTTTTTGAGAAGGCCGTGCAGAGGTTTGCATGCTAGAAGATAACTTTTTTGAGGATTTCTCTGCAGACTGCCTGCTACCAGGAGACGAGGGAACTCCAGAGTCCAGTTGGGAAGACTTGGATTTGCGAGCGGACAGCAGGGAATGTTTGGCAGAAGCAGGGTCCTTGGAGACAAGCTGCTCTTTTCCCGTTGCATTTGCGTTTGGCTGCTGGGAAGCTGGAGGCTGGTGGCCTTTCTCCCCCTTGTCGTCCCCGGTGTTCTTACAGACGGACTTAACAGAGCTCCCACCAGCCTTTTTAGAGAGCAAGGCTGTCTTGCCAAGATCTGTCGAGCGCCGTGTTTCCTTCTGTCTCAAGGCTGACTTGAAGAAGGACAGCCCCTTGTCCTCAGACTTGCTGTCCCTCTTCAAACCAGACTTGATGCTTGCACTGGGGGAGCGCAGGCTGGCCATGGAGGAGCTCCGCACGTGCTTCCCGGCCCCCCTGCCCTCCCCTGCTCGGGCCTGGCTCACCCGAGGGGAGTTGGGTTTGGAGGCAGAGGTGGCGCTGGCTCTGTCGGAACCCAAGCTTTGTCTGGAGCCCTCTCTACTCAAGCTCCGGTCTGAAGTCCTGCTCTTCCCAGGTGGGAAGGGGCTCCTTGTGGCAGGGCCCGAGGCCTTTTTGGCAGACGTGGAGGAAGCAGTGTAGGTGAGGGCCGAGGCTGACTTCTGCTTCTGTGGCGAAGGAGACGACACGGAGTCCTGAGATTTCGGGGATGACTCCTTTCTGGGTTGGGCAGGGGCAGGGGCAGGGGATGAATGCCGTCCACTGCCCCTGGAAGAAGAATCTGCTTTGCTGCGGGAGCGGGAGGGTTTTAGAGAGACTTTTACAGGAAGAGGAGAAGAAGGGGATGTACTTGAAAGGGATGACTCCTGGCTTGCCAAGGCCGGTCTCCCCTTCCGCAAGCTTTTCTCTGGCTCAGAAGTGCCTTTGGAACTGGGGGATTTCTTGGTTGTGCTCTCTGGTTTCTTCGTGAGTGAGCCTGGGTGGCTGGGGGGTTTCACCTCTTTGACTGGAGAGTTGTCTACAGAGTCGCTCTGATCCACATAGGCAATCTGATTATTATTATCAAATGGATCAGAGACCGGGGGCAGGCGGTCCCCTTGTGCTGAATGTTTGCTCTGTGTATCTATGACACTGGAGTTCAATCTGCGGGTGTCCGATTCGTCTTTGAACACACCTTCCATGACAGCCAGAGGGGCCCGGCCCACAGCCTTGTGCTCACGGCGACTATGACTGTCGCTTGGTTCCTGGTAACTGTTAGAAAGGTTCCGCAAGCTACCAAAGCAAGAGATGGAGACCTTGTCATCTGCTGCCTCCCCAATCTTCTCCAAGGTGGAGGCAGAGCTGTGAATTGGCGAGTCCCCTGAAAATCGGGATGGAGAATTGGAGCGCATCTGCAGCTTAGCAGACAGGGACCATGAAGGTCTCATGCAATTTTCATTGACGGCCAAGGGGCTGGTGACAGAAGATCTAGATGACAAACTCTGACGCTGGACACTTCTCACAAATGGTCGAGTTGAAAAGCCTCCTGAACACAGCAAAGAGAATACTATTAAGCTAAGCCAATGAAGATGTTCTAGCAACACTGTAAGACACTGAAGGTGAAATGAAGGTAAGCCTCATGGGATGAAAGGAGCATGACCTTCAGAGCCAGCCCATCTGGGATCAGGGAGTCCCAGTGTGGCTTTGACTTCTCTGAGCCCAGTTTCCTTATGTATAAAATAGGGACATTCTAACTCAGGATCATTCTAACACAGCAAACTTCTATTCGCCTCCTTGCCCTACATCAGGGCTTGCCATACCTTTTCCTGTGAAGGCCTAGACAGCAGATGTTAGGCTTTACAGGCCAAACATTTAACTCCGCCACTGCCACATGAAAGTAGCGACAGGTGACACAAAAGCAAATGTGTCAGACTGTGTTCCAAAAATCTTTACAAAGAAAGGCAGTAGGCTGTATTTCGCCTGTGGGGCTAGAGTTTACTGACCTCTGGTCTAACTCACAGGGCAACTGTGAGAATTAAATACAATCTTAGAAGTCCTGTGCCCAACAGAGCACCTGGCACTCCATACATGCTGTGAGCTACTGACCCAACTTCATGACCTTCCTGAAGGTGACCTGGGGCTCACAGAAATGAAGTCCTTGACCAAGATTACACAACTCATTAAAGGAAGTGCTAATACCAGAACCCAGAACC
This sequence comes from Macaca fascicularis, assembly GCF_037993035.2. Lineage (NCBI taxonomy): Eukaryota > Metazoa > Chordata > Mammalia > Primates > Cercopithecidae > Macaca > Macaca fascicularis. The sequence continues at coordinate 22,101,117 of NC_088394.1, forward strand.
CCTTGACCCCCCAATCCACCGCCGGCACCACTCAATTCCACATGTAAGCTGGCCTGTAACTGTTGACTACAGATGTGTATCAACGGAAAGAACTAAAAAGACTTGGATATCATATACTCCTATTTCCAGTGACTTAAAACTTCCAAAAAAATATTCATAATCAGAACCACATATTCCTATTTGGTGTGGCTCAAAACTTCCTAAGAAAATATTCTAAATTAAATTTTATATACAATGATACTACAGTTGTGATATTTACAAAATTCTGTCTTTATAGAGCCTAAGAAATAGGCTCTATTCTGTGGGCACCACCCAGCACCATTACACAATGATGATGCTTAAAAGGATATTGATTTCACCAACTGCACTGCTTAAAAATAGATCGAGGCAAACCTTATTGAGGCTTATTGTTAAAATGACAGTGAATTCTAAGTTTAAAGGCAGTAATGAAAATAACCTCTGCCTAAACAAGCAAAGGTTCACTAGTCCGTTTTCCATGGTATGTGAGGAGCCGGAAGGAGTTTAGGAATTGCCGTCCAGTATTTTTATTTTACAAATAAAGAGGAAGAGGCAACAAGCCAGAGCTAGAGCTATGGTGCAGCTCTCTTCGCCTGGCATTCTTCCTCCAGACTCCTGCAATTTTAACTCAATTTCATTTTCTCAGAATTATCCATCACCACTAGAAGCAGATTACAGTGATCGAAATGCTGGCTGCAGACTGAGACTTGTTGGCAGATTGAGTCACCGTGCTCATTATAGAAGCTGCACTCACTCCTCCTTCCAGTTCCCGGTACTGTGGCTGCCCAGTCCTTCCCACACCACCTGCGTCCCTGTCGGAATTAAGGTCTACCCTGCCATTACTCAAGCAGAAAGTGAAAGTTTAAAAAGAAAAAAAAAAAAGTTCAATTTTTATCAGACTTTTTACTATCTCTATGCAAAGGCAACAACAGCTTTTGTTTTAGATGCTTCTGTACTAAAAAGAACATTCCACAGCTTCCTCCCCGGGGAGCAGCATGGTGGAAAGGTGAGGCACTCCTGGGGCCAAGACAGCAAGGGGCCTCTGTGCCAAGCCTGGAGCCGACTCCCCACCAGGTGGCCTGGGCAAAGCAAAACGTCTCTGAGCCTCTTCCCGCTATTCTGCTTTTTAAAACACTTTGAAAAAAAAAAGAGTATACATTGGTATATAAAGCTCCAGCCTCCACAAGAGATCTTGAAAGTGGAAAATAATGAAGTGGAAGGAGAAAGTACTGGGACACAGGAAAAGCAAATGACTGTGTTAATACAAAATGCTTCTTAGGATCATAACCCACAGCTACACAGCTCTACTCCCTGTAGCTTCCTTTGCGTTCTCCTACCACCTCCTTGGGACTTAGCTCCTAGGAAAAACACGAGGGACTCTGCTGTGTCTATGAGTTACCATTCTGGAAATCTGTCACCAAAACCCACACCCACCATCATCTTCACTCCTTTCTCCAGTCATCTCCACGGACTCAGAGAGCGAGGCCAAGGAGGTGCGTCTGGAGGAAGCTGCAGAGGTCACGCTGGCTGGCTTGCTGCCCGGGAGCCGGCTCACCCAGTGTTCGCACAGGGAAGAACTCGTGGAGCCTGCAGAGAAGAAAACAGGCATGGAGGTCAGGTTGGGGTCCCTCGGCCAGCCTGAGCCACACACACCCTCATGAAGGTGCTACAAGCTGAGCTGGGTGGGTGCTGATGTCCTCACCCCGAGGTCAGCATCAATTCCCAGATCCTGTGTCATGTCGTGCCTGCCTGAATATCCCCAGTTAAGAAGAAAAGATGGAAGGCAGACTTCCGGACACATGAAATTTGTAGTAATAAAACGCAAGGATAGGGATGAATACTTTATAATGTAAGTCTGAGTCTTAAGAATTGGCAAGAAAATGGAAGAGACAAGCATTCATACATTCACTCTACAAATATTTATTAAGCATCCACATGCCAGGCACTGTTCTAAGCAATTGCAGTAATATTTTTTACACAAAGAAAAGAGAGTAAGCGGCAGTGTACTCTTTTTCTCTCAGCCTCATTGTTTTATGGAAATTTGTAACCATTTCATAATATTAATAATATCCACACACATAGCTATATGTCAATCTGCGCTGTCTGTTCCAGGGATGCCCTTAAATATTTATTAGGGCAAGAGAAATTGCTCTTGAAATGGAGTACATGAAGCAGCATGACTGTCTCAAGTAGACCTCAAGAAGGTGTCATTTCTGAGCACATCTGAGACTGGTGAAAGAGCACTGGAGTTACCGCTCTGTTAAGTGAGTGAGTGGCTGTACACTGGGTGGGCTTGGCCCCCAGCAGTGGGTCACTCTGCTTGGGAGATGCCTTGTTTTCGATGCTTTGAACTCACCCCCTGCAACCTTCAAGAGAAGCAAGGATTCATAGCCCCTAACCTGACTGCACATTACCACATTCCAATCCTCTGTCATGCTCTCTTGAAGTCAAACTCTGCATTCAGGAACGTGTGTCCCACTTGCTTGGATTATGTGTGGCTACATTCATATTGTGTGTGGGTACTGGTCCCTGTGTTTATTAAACACAACAGGCTGGATGTCATCCAGCTAACCCCAAACTATCTAATATTATCACAGCCATCAATCCTTCTCCTAACAGAATAGGCCAATCTTCTCACTGGAAAAGTGGACTATTTGTAATGGTCCTTTACCCTTTACAAAATGTTTTAACACACATTTGCCTAACTGGATGCTACCATGAGGTAGGCATTATTATTACACCTGTATTACAGATGACTGCTATGTGGCCCCGATGGGACAGGCTCCAGATAACCCCAGGACAGAGAGGGTAGTATGCCACGCTGCTTTTCAGCTCATCCATGCATTTATCCAAAAGTACACATCATGAACTTTCTTTGCACCAGGTCCAACCCACTGCCCCTTGTGAACTCCGCTGGGCCACAGCTGCTGTTACATTCCTCCCCAACTTCCTTGACTGCAATCATTTTAGTTTCCAGATTAAATGGAAATGTAAGGATTCATCTGATCAAACTAACAGAGTCATGAGACCCTCCAGAGAGGTCCTCTAGACCATTCATTACAATCTTTTGCTCTGAAAAAAACTGCCCAAGAACAAGAGTGGACCTCACCTGCCACTGAGCTGTTGGCTGACCATGACGGGATGGCTGTCCGCCTCTGGTAGAAGAGGATGTATGCTGTCTGCGTGCAGACCTCATCTTCTGATAGCTGCTGCACATCACTGTCGTCGAAGCAGTACCAGAGGCCGTCCACAGAGTTCTTACAGTATGCTGCCAAAGAGAGCCCGCCATCAGCACCAGGGGAGGCTGCACCAGCCACTTCATTCGACCCACAGACACCATCTCTTTGGCTCATCTAATTAACTCAATAACGTTTTAAGGCTGCATGTAGCAACACAGAAAGAGGCTAAAAAAAATTCTAAATTCTATATCACACTCGAGCAAACTGTCTTGAGAAATTCCAAACTATTCCAAGTAGATGCAGTTGTAGTTCATCTTAGAAAACACACACTTATCTAAACCAATGAGTCTGAACCAGGGACCTGTGTGTGTGGTGGGGGGAGTGGGATTTGGCAATGAATGGAGACATTTTTGATTGTCACAACTCAAGGGAGAGGTGCTACTGGCATCTAGTGGGTAGAGGCCATGAATGCTGCTAAACATTCCATAATGCACAGGACAGCCCCCCGCAACACAAAATTGTCTGGTCAAAATGTTAACGATGCTAGGGTGAAGAAACCCTGAGTTCAGTGTGTTGCAACATTTTAGGTCTGTTACAAATAGAAAATAATATGAATAGAAATAACAATATAATGATATGACAGCAGATAATATTTAACACTTATTATGTGCCAAGCATCTTATTTAATCCTAAGATTTGTTCTCTTATTACTCCCAATTTCCAGAGGTTGAAAAAGATTAACCTGCTTGCCCAAGGTCGTGCAGCTGGTGAAAGGCAGGAGCCCAGCTCATTTCAGGTTTATCAAGTCCTTGGCTTGCACTTAAAGCCCTACCCTGCCCTGCTTCCCTCAGGGAGGAGCACAAACCATGCTCCATCGAAGTTCCTTGGCAGACTAAGAACACACGTGCTCATGAATGCAGGAGGACTTCTTTCCAGTCCAAATTCTAAGCCTGAGCTGGAAATAAAGAACATTCAAGTAGCAGCAAGAACAGACAAAAACTTAAAATTGAGTTCACAAAGCCACTCATCCTGCAAGGATATATCAAAGGGTTGGATCAAGCTTATATTGATATATCAATATATCAATATAAGCTTGATCCAGAAAAGTAAATTATGATCACATTTTCTAAAAATATGCATTTATTTGGGGTGAGAAGAAATGAGTGCTACAATATTTAGCTGAATGCTGGAACAGACTCAGGATGGCCCCAGGGATGTGCCAGATAAGGTCCTGAGAGGTACCAAGAGTGACTCCCTCAATGGGCCATAACCATTTCCACAAATATGGAGCCTTAAGAGATAAAAGGGACTCAGGTGAGAAAGGGCTACACCAAACAAGTCCCCCAAAAGGAGAGCATGAGTAAGAATCTATGAATGGAGGGAGGGAAGTTATTTGCAGCTGAGAACTTGCCGGAACCAGAAGGGAGAGAAATTAAAATGTAAGCAGCAAATGGAGCTCTAACAAAACAGCAATTGTTTGGCCAATGGTGTCTGGTCAGGCTTGATGCACACATGACCCAACAGGGGAGCAGCTGCTCTTCTGGAGTGGTGAGTGGGAGCAGAGCTGTGAGGGACATGACCAGGAAGAGGACACAGAACAGGCTTGCACTCCTTTCAGTCTGCTCCTCTTCAGGATGGTCTCTTCTCAGTAACAGTGTGGAAACTGAGGCAGCACAGCAAACTCATTAATTACAAAATAATTCTACTTGCTTTTCTTCCTAGAACTATTTTCTTAAGTATTTTCTAGGCCAGTGCTACTAGAATTATGGCTCAGGGACTGACACAAGCCCACATGAGAGAAGCACCAAAAAGGAGAAAAGCATTTAAAAACTTTTGTAGCAATCTGATACTGCTGTGATGATTTTATTGTATTTTTACAAATGCACTAGGTTCATAAAAGATTGGAAATTTTAAAGTAGAAAAAGACCAAGTTCTTCATCACAGATGGTGTGAGAGGCACTGTTCTAGAATCCTTATACAATCGTTTATATCATTATACCATCAATTATAGCTAGAACCAGTGCAAAATAAAGATTACATCAAAATAAACATTCCAGGCTGGGCATGGTGGCTCATGCCTATAATCCCAACACTTTGGGAGGCTGAGGCAGAGGACTGCTTGAGATCTGGAGTTCAAGACCAGCCTGGACAACACAGTAGGCCATGACTCTACAAAAAAAAATTTAAAAATTAGGCCAGCATGGTGGCACACACCTGTAGTCCCAGCTACTTGGGAAGCTGAGGTGGGAGGATCTTGAGCCCAGGAGGTCGGGGCTGCAGTGAGCCATGATCACACCACTGCACACCAGCCTGGGTGACAAAGTGAGACCCTGTCTCAAAAAATAAAATAAATATTTCAAATGGAAACTTAAAAATGGGGGTGGGGGTGGGAGAGCATCAGGAAGAATAGCTTAATGGATGCTGGGCTTAATACCTAGGTGATGGGATGATCTGTGAAGCAAACCACCATGGCACACATTTACCTAAGTAACCAACCTGCACATCCTGCACACGTACACCTGAACTTAAAAGTTGATGTTAAAAAAAAAAAAGAAAAAACTGAAAAACAGAGTATCTTTAATTCAACAACACTAAGAATATTTAAAACGTTCTCTAAACTAAGACTCTAAACATCTCATATATTAGAAAAGTGGTGGTATGGCCTCAGCATGAGAAAGGGGAAAGAATACAGAAAACATCTGAGCACATCCTGGGTAATGGGTCCCCTGAGGTCAGCACGACCACTTTCTGGCTCACTAACGTGGTAGCCAAGTTAGTGGACAGTTACCTGCCTCAGGACACAGAGCTAGAAAGATGCGTCTGACTTTTAACCCAAGTTCCTTCCACCAAACTGTACTGCCCCTGAGGTAGTTGGGGGTTTCCAGGCATCTTCCCAAGGTCTGTTCTATTATATAAAGAGCAACATGATGCTAAAGTCTAGGCTGTCTTATTCTTCCCAACAATTTCTTCCTAGAAACTATGTAACAAGTCAGTCCGTATTTTCTTGAGAAACAGTGTTATAAATGGAAAATGCATTCTTTACCAAAGCTGAGCTGGGTGAATGTCAATCCAGGATGCTGGCAAAGGTGTTAAAACACCCGGTGAGTTGTGAAGTTAAATGACCTCCACGTCCCTTTCCATTCTACGAGTCCACAAGTATAGAATTCCATCACTCAGTACCAAAGAACACAGACATGACTGGTAATGCCACAAAAGCAAAAATCCAACGAGACACAGTATTTGTACACATGGCCCCCATAAAATAGAAATCTAAAATATGTAAGATACCAAATATACTATTATCATCATTGAAATATGGCTTAAACCAAAGTACAAGGCAAAATATATCTAAACACTTAATTCATATTAACTTGTGTCTTCTATGAAGTGAGAGCATCTTTTAAACTTCTCTAGCTTCTTTCTCCCCTTGAAAGTGCTTCCTAGAGCAGGCAGAGGCAATCCAAGCCATTCCATTAGGAGATGCACTCAAAGTTAGGATCATTCCTCTCACCAACAATTGCTGCCTGCAACATTTAAATATTTAAAGAACTTCTGGCAGTAAAATGAGTTTGAAAAAAAGAAAAATACCTATTTAAAGAACTTGAACTAAAAGGGTTTCAAAAGTAAAAGATTATTGTGTCCAGTAATCTTCCCAACCCCTGCCCTCTTGGAAGAGAACAGAGCAGACTGAAAGAGTGAGTGTGAAAGGTAGCAAGGCCACGGACTCCTCTGCCTTGGCTGATGGGGAGGGAGGTTCATGGCTAAATACTAGAGAAAAGAGTCCCAGAGATTTAATAGTACCCAGGACTGGGCAGACCCCACCCCTCCTCCACCTCTCCCTATCTTTATAAATCAATGGTCAGCACTAGCACTCGGGGTCTTGTTGCAGAAACCACTGAATTAATAAAGAAAGTCCCTGAGAAGTATGCATGTATAACACACTGAGTGTGAAGGATGCAGAAATCCAAATCCTAACCACTCACATGGAAAATCAAATTAATCACATCAACCCTCACATCAACAAATAAAGCCCTGAAATCTGCCTGGCTCCCAAAAGGCTCATACAGGCCCGTAGCCCAATGATTCCATTTCTGAGACTCAATCTCAAGGAAATACAGAATTAAAATTCAGAAAAAGTGAAAGAGCATAAAGATATTCATCAGTGTTACATGAAAAGTTAAAAACCAGAAACAATATAGATGTTCAACAATGGGTAAGGGTTACATAACATTAGAGGTCTATCAACAGAATATTCTGTGGTCATTAAAAAGTATTTAAGGCCAGGCACGGTGGCTCACGCCTGTAATCCCAGCACTTTGGGAGGCCGAGGTGGGCAGATCACGAGGTCAGGAGATCGAGACCATACTGGCTAACACGGTGAAACCCTGTCTCTACTAAAAATACAAAAAATTAGCCGGGCGTGGTGGCAGGTGCCTGTAGTCCCAGCTATTCGGGAGGCGGAGGCAGGAGAACTGCGTGAACCTGGGAGGCAGAGCTTGCAGTGAGCCGAAATGGCGCCACTGCACTCCAGCATGGGCAACAGAGCAAGACTGCGTCTCCAAAAAAAAAAAAAAAAAAAAAAAAAAAAGTATTCATAGGCCGGGCACAGTGGCTCATGCCTGTAATCCCAGCATGTTAGGAGGCCAAGGCGGGCAGATCACCAGGTCAGGAGATCAAGACCATCCTGGCCAACATGGTGAAACCCTGTCTCTACTAAAAATACAAAAATTAACTGGGTGTGGTGGTGGGTGCCTGTAGTCCCAGCTACTCGGGAGGCTGAGGCAGGAGAATTGCTTGAACCTGGGAGGCGGAGCTTGCAGTGAGCCGAGATTGTGCCACCGCACTCCAGTCTGGTGAAAGAGCGAGACTCTGTCACACACACACACACACAAAAAAGTATTTATAAAAAATTAAGTGTCCACATCAAGCTACTTCTGTTACAATACTAGGCGTGAAGATGAGGATGCAGAAGCGCATGTGCCACTCACCCCTCACTGTGCTGCTGTGCTTCTGAATTTGTGACCTGTCTATCCACCCCGCTGGCCCATGAGGTTAGGCAGCAGGTTCCTTTCCCCAACAGCTGACCCTGCCCCTCCAGCACACTATGACCAGTCTATCCTCTGGCTCCGACCTCTGCCCACTGCTCACACCTCCACCACAGAACCCATGATGTGGGACTCCTCTTTTTAAATCATATCTGTACCCACGTTTCCCCCTACTTGATTACACTCTCGGAAGACAGAGGCTGGGGACCTATTGATTTCTGCTGTGATAGAACCCAGGGCAAGCAGGATGTGAGGGGCTCAATAAATGTTCACTTGAACAACAATAACAAAATGCCGGTATAATCCCAACGGTGGAAAATAATGGCAAAAACGTAGAGAAAAACATGCCAAGTATATACTACATAACAAAATATTACCGACATACAGTGGAACATTATTCAGCCCTAAAAAGGCAGGAAATTCTGATACCTGCTACAACGTGGATGAACCTTACAGACATTAAGCTACATGAAATAAGCCAGTCACAAAAGAACGAATATTGAATGATTCCATTTAAAAGGAGGTACCAAGAGTAGTCAAATTCATAGACACAGAAAGTATAGTGCTTGTCACGGCTGAGGGGAGAGAAAACGGGAATTAGTGTTCATTAGGTACAGAGTTTAAGTTTGGGAAGATTAAAAAACTTGTAGAGATGGATAGTGATAATGGTTACACAACAATGTGAGTGTACTTAATGTCACTGAACTGTACACTTAAAAATGTTTAAAATGGTACATTTTGTTATGTATATTTTATCTCAATTAAAAAAATACCAATGGTTATCTCAGTGATAAGCCCATGGATGATGGTATTCTTTCCACCTCTAGCCTCTAAATTTCATGATGAACATAGTTGCTTTTATAAATGACAAGGTCAATTTAACCTTAAAACAAAAAGAAAAACCCTTCTAAGTCACTTTAAAGACACTATAAAAGTGTCATGCACTTGTATCCCAGCTACTCTGGAGAATGAGGCAGGAGAATTGCTTGAGCCCCGAAGTTCAAGGCTGTGGTGTATGATAATCATATCTGCGAATAGCTACTGTACTCCAGCCTGGGCAACACAGCAACAGCTCATCTTTAATTAAAAAAAAAAAAAAAAAAGGAGTTCACAATCATTTAAAATAAGAGAGAAGCTAGAACCTCAAGGAACTCTATCTAGCAAAACCTTAAATGGGGAGTGCAGGTTAGGTAAACAAAGAGCAAATCCTCAGTTCACCAGACTGCTACCTGCACATACCACTCCCCAATCAGTCAGCTACCTACTGGATGACCCCACTCAGGAAGAGGAGGAAGAATGTTCATTTATTTGCTCTTGGGCAGAGAGCCAGAGGATGGAAACTGCCCTCACAGTTGGCACACTGCCTACCGGAGGGGAAATGAGGCTCTCAAGTCAAGTCATCCTGTCACAAGCAAACCCGTCTGAAGGACTCGCCAGCACAGACACGCGGCCTCTCACACTGCAGACCTGTGTAGTGCCCCCCTTGCATGGTGCCATGGTGATTGCACACAGCATACAGGTCATAGATGTAGTCCTCAGGGTCCCTCCCGAGTCCATAGGGCCGTCTCCACGGGGACCAATGGGATGGCAAACTCCAGCTGCTCTGGCTCCTCTTAACCACATGAGGTGTCATGTCCAGGCCAGTCAAGGGGAACTTGACCATGTTCTGAAGTTTCATGCGCCTGTCTCCTTCCTGTTGCAAGAAGAAAAACAAGTTCTGGTGATATTTTAATGCAAGCAGATGGCAGATCACTTTAGGGGGACAATGTGGATCCTATCAGATAAAGCAGTGTGAGTTACCTATCTGACGTTTCCCAAGACATATAAAACAGGGAAACAGATCATAGTTTTAGCTATCTAGAGGAACAGGTTTTAGTATCAGCTAAGGTGGAACCAGTGAGGATCCATATGGGGGGGTAAATGAGTCTTCCTCTATGAGTCTTCCTTTCCTTATCTGTTAAAGGGCTTTAAAGCATTTGACTTACAAAAAAATGACAATATCAGGTGGCTCTTCCTGATACCTCTGTCAAAGAGGTATAAAAACTAATGATGTGATGGCTCCGTGAAGGGCAAACCACAGTGTCTGGCTCAGAAGAGCCTCTCGATAAGCAGCGCCTATTCCCCTCCACCCCCTCCAACAGGCACATCACAAGGCAACACTGACTCAGCTTAACATATTCACTCAGTGGCAATCTTTGGTAATCTGTATTTTCCATTAAACCTATAAGGAAATGCTTTGAAATCCATTCATGAGTTGAATAGATATTCACTGCGTGTTTCCTGTGTCTATGGGAACTTTAAAAAATTAACCAGGCATAGATATGCCCACCGTAAGGAGCTACATAAGGGTCTGTGAAGGGAAGAAAAACGTTCATGAGAGGAAGGGACGACGGGTCCTGGGTGGTCAGGAAGGCCAGCCTGAAGAATCTGGATCGTATCCTCTGAGGCTTTTATGGAAAAGGTGATGTCACCAGAGTTGTGGGTGAAGAACTGTGTAAGCAGTGCACAGAACATGTTAGAAATAGGAGTAATGGAGGTGAAGAAATCACTTAAAAGTTATTGCAACAGTGACCAGCTGAAAAGCCACAAAATGTCTAAATCAGCACGGTGACAGCAAGAATGGGGAGGGGACACACAAGAGTCGATGAAGAGGCATGGCCATGCCTAAATGAGAGGGACAAGAAAGAAGTCAAAGAGGACACTGCAGGTTTACGCCTGGGTTGCTGGAAGGGTGGTGACATGCCTTCAAAAGAAAACAGAAAGCCCAGGAAATTACTCTATGTCTGGGGAAGGAGACACAGCAGGCTGGGATCCAAACCCTCAGTCAGTTTTACACCTGCAAATCCCAACAGAATACACACTGGGTGCCAAATGCCCACTCTTCACTCCCATAGGAGCTGAACCTCGAACCTCTGTGTGAAAGCCCCAGACCTGGGGACCATGTGTGTGTCGCCCGATACCTCCACCTCCTCAGACAGTCCTGAACATCTCTCCATCTCTACTGCCACAACCCATCCCATCCACTAGCAGCCCACCCTGGATGATGGCAAGGGCCTCCTTCAGGTCTCCCCATCTTCATTCTTGTAGCCTCTAATCTGTTATCTACAAAATAGCCAGAATAGTATTTTCAAAATACAGATTTGGTAAGGTTGCTTCTCTGCTTATAACCCTTCATCAGAATCCTACTCTGCCCACAAAGGGTTCCTTGGACAACCAGCATCCACCCACGTCTTCCATCAACTCCCACCACTGCCCACCCCTCTAGAGTGCCTGCCCACCTGGCCTGCTGCAGGCTGTGCTTTCCCCACTGCCGGGCTTTGCACACACTGCTCCCTCTGCCCCCGTGTGGGAGATCCCTGCTTCCACCTCACCTAGTAAAAGCTTGCTAATCTTTCAGATACAAACTTAGAGCCAGGCCTCGTGGAGTCCATTAATGTTCACTTCCCATTTACCTCTTACACTGAGACTGTCTAGACAATCCTAACCTCAGGGAATATACAGCCTTTTTGGAAAAACTGACTCACAAAGCAATACAATTCAAAGCAGATTTTCTTTGTATTTATTTATGACTCATCTCCCCAACCATACAACAGCTCCTCAGGAGCAGAACACCCATTATTACATTAGGTAGAAATAGAATTCTACCTCCCCCAGAAAGGATCTCTACTTAGTTCTTTTTAAATCCCAGAGTACACTTTACAAAATTTAAGCACAACATTTACAAGTCAAGAACAAAGTAAAATATCTGCAATATGAACTAAAATCAAATTTTGCCTTGGGAAAGAACAAAACATTACCCTAAACACAGGGGCAAAAAAAGTGTGTCTATAACATACACAGACAGGACTCACTGGATCAAACAGGTATACCAAAGAGCCCCCACAGAGCCCATCAGCAAGTGTCATAAGAAACTTGTCACAGCTTGTTTGTTCCTGAGGATAGACAATTTCCGTACCTGCCGAAATCTCTTTAGATGTATAATAAGCACATCAGGCAGAGTCCAGAGGCTTAATGTAATGCTTCCCTGCTGCAGCTGCTTACAGTGTGGGCAACGCCAGGCATCATCGGGGGCAAGCTGAAAACAGAAGCATGACTCCCGTTAGGCACCACTTAATGCAAGACTGTGTTACGGCTGGACTAATGCCTTAGCCAGGGCATGGGGCAACTCAAAATCTCTCTGGAAACTACAGATGCTGGGCATCAATGGAATAACACAATCAAAAGTGGCCAGAGCTGGCACCCAAACTCTAAACAGATTCTGGTTTGTTGAATAGATTATCCCTCAAAGAGGAACGACTAAATCAGTAAATACTGTATAAACGTTAAATATGTTACTTTCTTTCTTTCTTTTTTTGAAACAGAGTCTCACTCTATCACCCAGGTTGGAGTACACTGGCGTGATCTTGGCTCACTGCAACCTCCATCCCTCAGGCTCAAGTGATTCTTCCACCTCAGCCTCTTGAGTAGCTGAGACCACAGGAACACACCACCACGCCCAGCTAATTTTTGTATTTTTGGTAGAGATCGGGTTTTGCCATGTTGCCCAGGTGCTCTTGAACTCCTGGGCTCAGGCGATCCGTCCACCTCAGCCTCCCAAAGTGCTGGGATTACAAGCATGAGCCACTGCGCCTGGCCAGATGTCACTTTCTATGTGCCATGTACTGCTCTGGATACTGGAATTATTTAGTGATCAAGACAGATGGAGTATTTGCTCTCATGGAGCATATACTGTGTCAATTCTGTCCCTCACCTCCTGTCCTCCAGCCATACTGGCTTCATTTCTGTTTGACAGTCTTGCCAAAGGGCCTTTGCTTCCTATTCCAGGACCTTTGCTTCCTTTATTTACTTGTTCCAGTAGACTATAAACAGCATGAAGGCAAAAACGTTGTTTATGTTGCCCCCTGCTACTTCTCCAGTACCAGTATGATACCTAACATGGTATGTACTCAACAAACACCTACTGAATGAATGAGCCCCTGTTAAAAGGTATCTTGCTAGCATTCTAGATCAGTGAGATGTTTTGTGGAATACCAGTGATGCCATCTAGTCGATCTGCTCATCCATTATCTTTGTGCCATTATCAAACATCTCCAAAGTCATTTAAAAAAAAAAAAAAGCTAAACAGGGCAAGGTGCCATAGAGAACCTATAGTCAACCAATTCCAAAGCCAACTATTTCATAATTGAGTGCAAAACTGGGGGAAATAAAAAAGGAAAAAAACCAAACATGTCTTATGAAAAACTATTATTAAAGGAACTAGCTAAAAACAGTGTGGGGGAGAGAAGACTCAGTGGAAATACAAAAGCTATTTTCAAATATTCGAATAACAGACAAAAATAAAATTAGGACTTCTGAGTCATAACGAATTTAAGAGACAGAACAATTATTAGCTGTAGTAACCAGCAGACATATTTCAGGTTAACTTCAGTTACCATCAGAGCTATCCAGAGAAAACACAGTTTATTGGTCTTAAGGAGGCAAACACATCTCATAACAAAAGATATTCAAACTCAGGCTAAGCAATCACCTATTTGAAATTAAGTAGAAGAAGAACCCAATCACTAGAATAAAGGAGTTTTAAAGTCCCCTTCAATCCTGAAATTGCATGACTCCCTCTATTTAAGAGTGAAGAGTTACAACTAGTAGTCACAATTATGATCCTAGATATCAATGCAAGGTTAGATGAACTCCAAGTACTCTGGTCAATGTTTATAAGGTGCATAAAAATCACACAGGCCTGGGCCCCATCCATAGAGGCTTATTTATCCATCTCTCTGTCCATCCATTCATTAAACACTTACTGGGTCCCTACTACCTGCAAAGCCTTGCTGTCTACTTTCTGGTCTATATCTACGCTGTTCAATATGGGAGCCACTAACCACCATGTGTCTGCCGAGCACTTGAAACATGACTAATGCAGTGAAGGAACTGAATTATTTAATTATTTACTTCACTTAATTTTAATTAATTTAAATTTAAATAGGTCCTGGCACCTATGTTCTTAGTATCAAAAAGTCAAGAATCACTGTTTAAGTTACTAAGGAAAAGATCTTGAAACTTCTAAATTGAGAAAGAAAATCATCAAAACTTGATCATTAACCATGAAAAAGAACTAACTATGAAGGTTCATTTCCAGAGTATTTCAATTAATCAAGGTTTTCTAGAAACTTACGACTTGTTGTTGAAGTCCTAAAAGCAATAGCACTAAGATGCTCATTACATGTGCAGACTTACATATATGCAAAATCCTGCGGCGACTTCTGGGGCATGATTTGTTTCTCCACTGTCATCTTGCCATGCCCCACTCCCCACTGCCCTGAGCAACCAAGAAATGCTGCCCAGCCTCTTACCCGCTCCTCTTTGGTGTAGAGTTGGAAACACTGGGATAAAGTACAGGTTTGAGGCTGATGATGACGCTCCCTTTGCAGACGAACACTTTCTGCATCAGGGATGTACTCATCTTCAGTATTTGCAAACAAGCTGCAATTAGGGGGAGAAGCATCTATCAGAGAATGTATTGCAAAACAGAAGGAAAAATACAATTATGGCTTCCTGAAGTGACTACAAACTTATAACTAAAGGGAAAAAAAAATCAATGTGTAAGAAAACAAAAGTAGTGACCAAATTTTTCTATATTCCAAAATGTTCTTGAAAAGTTCTCTGTATACAAAGTTATTTCCAGAACTAACTTGATTTTTCTGGGTTTGGCCATGAACTGTACTGGTTAAATCACATATTCCTGTCCTTTACATCTAAGAACATGCATCTAACATCGCTTCCTAGAATTAATGGGCCTGTAATAAAAAATCAAAGTAAATTGAACCTATATAGTAATGAGTATACAGTTTCTCTTTCAGCAGTGAACAAATGTTCTAAGGTTCTGGGATTGAGAAGAGAGAATGTACAGGAAAGGAATAATAAACTGCTTAAATAAAGGGTTAACAACACACCTGGATACTTAGCTAAAGAGAAGAGAGATTTAGGTTTCGGCTCATTTAACATATCAAAGGTGTGCTATAAAAATGATAATTAAAACAATGTTTCTATAAATACTAACTTTAAAAATACTCACAAATCTCTTGTTTCCTTGTCCCACTCGACTACTAATTTCACATGAGCGGTGCCACCTGGTCCACAAGATTTTAATGCCCTGTAGAACCGGGGAAGTGAAGAGGGAAGCCACATATTATTTTCTAAACAAATGATTTTACTTAATGTGATTATGTCCTACCTGAAATCATAATGTGATTAATGAAAATCTTCATCATAGTTCCCCATCAGAAAAAAGTTTTTGGCAAGACCACTATAACCACTGATTTAGTAACTACATGACAACTAAACTGAAAAACCCTTAAATTAAAAAGCCCAATATAGTATTAATAATAAAGAGGTGGGAGAAATTTAGTGTCATTTATGAGGCTGCTGCTGATCACCCTCAGATAGTCATTGTGACCTTCCCAACTTCTTGCCCAATTTTTTACCCACCCAAATAGACACTGGACGGTAGTCCCCCGGGAACAAAGTTGCCCCTTGCACCTTTCCACCTCTCCACCAACATGCCACGCCTGCTCTAGACTGCACCCTTCTTCCTCCTTCCTCCAAATCTACCCCCCTCGCAAGTTCACTGGCTCCTTGCCATCTCCTGGGAAATCCAGAACTCAGTTATTACCCATCTTATATTGTTTATGTTGTGCAATATTTTGGATTGTTGTCTAATCTATTAACTCTCATCTCTAAACCCAAACAGTGAGCTTTCAAGCAGGACCATGTTGTATGCTTTTTTAGAATGCTGAAATACAGGCACTACAATATTTGTTGAAAAAATCATTTTATTATAATAATTTTTATTATAAAAAATGTGTTTTCATATGTATATTATATATTCATAGACACACAGTGTGTATAGATGTATATTATTTTATTAATACAATAGAGTATTATAAATATAACAGATTTAGCCAGCACAGAGGTAGCAGAGTAGAGTGTCTAATTCTGCGGGGCAGGTTGCGGGGGGTGAGAGGAGGAAGAGTATAAAAAAGGGCTTAAAGGAAAGGGATTACAGAAAGAAGAAACCACACATGCAAAGCACGCGTATAAAATAGTATCGCCTGTTCAAACAATCGTCAGTACTTTAATGCTGCTGAAAGTTTGGGATAGTGGGGAGAGGAAGAGCAAGGCCTGACAAAAGTGAAGTAAGCGGAATTCAAACTGTGAAGAACTTCTTACATTGTGGAACACGGGGTTTATCTTTTATGCCACAAGTTGCCATATAAGGGTTTTAAGGAAGAATGTAGCCTGATTAGAACGTTACTTTACAAAACTTCATTCCTGGTGAATATGAAAGTGTCATTTATCTGCAGTCCTAGGACATACGTTAATTTGCTTTCCTAACGCAAGTCCTCCAGGGCTTTTCTTATTTCTTTCTTTTTTTTTTTTTTTTTTTTTTTTTTTTGAGACGGAGTCTCGCTGTGTCGCCCAGGCTGGAGTGCAGTGGCGCGATCTCGGCTCACTGCAAGCTCCGCCTCCCGGGTTTATGCCATTCTCCTGCCTCAGCCTCCCGAGTAGCTGGGACTACAGGCGCCCGCCACCTCGCCTGGCTAGTTTTTTGTATTTTTTAGTAGAGACGGGGTTTCACCGTGTTAGCCAGGATAGTCTCGATCTCCTGACCTCGTGATCCGCCCGTCTCGGCCTCCCAAAGTGCTGGGATTACAGGCTTGAGCCACCGCGCCCGGCCCGGCTTTTCTTACTTCAAGAAACATCACTAAACATATACCCAAGCATGAATCAAAAGTAAAATAAGTACTTAATTTCAAAATGAGCCTAAAGAACCTTGCACA
Source organism: Macaca fascicularis (assembly GCF_037993035.2). Lineage (NCBI taxonomy): Eukaryota > Metazoa > Chordata > Mammalia > Primates > Cercopithecidae > Macaca > Macaca fascicularis. The sequence continues at coordinate 22,118,196 of NC_088394.1, forward strand.
CTTACGTGGAAATTATATCAGACATCACTTGAAATCACAAATGAACATGTGTGAGATTCTAAAAGGTAATTAAAAAAAATTTTTTTTTTTTACCTTTCTACTGTCGGGTGGCACAAGGGCTGCTCCTCCTGGGGCAGCAAGTATGTTATTCCAACAACACTGACCACACGCAAGCTGAATGGACACACCTGCATCAGATGTTAGATGAGAATTAAGCCAAATTTTTCTTCAAGGGCATCTGTTTCACAGTGGCATTTCCAAAACAGATTAGAGTTTCAGTAAACTGTTTATTCTGCAAAATGCTTCTCTATAAGATTCTATAAGGTTGTTGAGCCACTCTAATACACTTTAAATATGATTTACCCAAATGCGATTTACATATCAAATAAGTCATGCAAGACAAGTAACACATTGCTTTTACTAAACATCAGCTTAATGGTCTTCCACGGATACCTTAACATAGTAATAATTTTTAAAATATACAGATAGACATTCTACTAAACCCTTCCAAGCTGATCATGTATTAACGTTTTTAGATAAATATTATAAAGGAATACACGGCAGTTCAAGGAAAACCTTGCAGTGACTAGCTCTTTCATAAAATGAGGGATAAATTCTCAGTCCTGGAAATCCAAACACAAGAAACTCAAATTTCATTGTAATGCTTGTTTCTTCACTGAGTATACACCCATGCTATGCTGGAATATCAAAATGCTTACAAACCTGAATGCAAGCCGTGGGCCTCAAGAAATACTTCATCTTCTCCAAGATTTCCTTCTGCAGAAGGTCCCAAGCTATTGTCTTCTCTAAGTGCAGCACAAAAGGCAGTCCAAATCTAACATACATCAACAATGTAATGACCTTAAAAGTACGGTAATTCCTTTAACACTGTTATCTTTTGTTCTTGATCTCTTAAAATGGAATCACGATATAATTGGCTTTAGGACAGTTCTCAAAATAAAACAAACAGGAAATGTAATGGTAACTCTTCATAATGAGATGAACAGCTTAGATTTCTAAATTAAATTTAATAGCCAATACACCAAAATGGCTTCTAGGGGCATATGGTACTAGGACAGCAGGTGGCAATGGGGCAGGATCAGTGAAGATGGGGAGCAGAGGGGGTGGGAGTGGACATGAGCCTGGCAAACAGCACACGTCAAACCCATAAGGGGTTGGGTGCCAGAGGACTAGATAGGGCTGGAAGGTCTCACAGACAGGCAGCCACATTCTTGAGTCTCTGACAACAAGGGAGGCACTGGCAAGCAAGTGACAGTGAAAGTCAGTTCCAGAGCTGTCTATGTCCCACAGAGTCCAAGCAGTACTGTGGTTCTTGGCCTCAGCTGCAAAGACCGAAGACCAAAATCACCAGAGGAGCTTTAGAAAATAATGATGCCCAAGTCCAGCCCCCAGAGATTCTGATGAAATCAGTTCGGAATGTGATCTGAACACTGAGATGTTTTTAGGGGCTCCCTGGGTGGTTCTAATATGCAGCCAATGTTGAGGACCACTAGCCTACCCTCAACTCTCATCCATGCCCAGTCATTCAAACCCGAATTCCCTGAATGTGTCCTATCTCACACATGCATGTCTTTTTGTCAGGGAACTCGCTCTGCTTGGAATACCGTCCCCATCCTTCTGAGTCTAGGCTGTCACCTGCTCACTCATGTGAAGACCCAGTGGAGGTATTCTTTTCCAGGAGGCACCCTGTTGGCTTGTTTCCTGTGTATACTGTGCTATAAACAATGCCTGCTTATTGTTCTGCCTCCACCAATAGGCTGTGAGTTATTTGATAGCAAGCACTGTGATGTATTTATCTTAGTAGCACAGACAGACAATGTCTAGAAAATAGAAGATGAATGAATGAATGAACAAATGATCTAACAGATTAACTCTGACTCTGACTCAGGCCCGGAGGGAAGTAGAGGTGCTAAGATCACCAAGAAACCAGTTTCCAAGAACTATCAAACTATTTGCTTGTAGTGGTGCTTAACAGTGAACCAATCTGCCTAAAAACTACTGTGATGCGAAATGAGTTACAAGCACATGTAAATCACCCAACCATATTTTTTAAAAATAATGACTTCCCTCTTTGAGAGACTAGCATCATGAAGGGAATTCCACAGGTTCTTTACTTCATTCCTTCTGTGCCTGACACACACCAACCTCCTCCTAGTCTTGTGTGCATGTACTGGGTGTTCCCTCTGCATGGGATCCTTTCTCCTCATGTTCACACAGCTCACTGGGGCTCAGCTTGGCTGCAGTCTCTACAGGGACGCCTTCCCTGACCTCCCTTCCTAATGTAGTCTTGCCAGCCTCCCACCATCAAACTCTATCATTCTAGTCTGTTTTAATGCCTTCAACATGGTACAGACTGTCTGAAGTTAATGATGTCTGCTTGTTCATAGCCGGTCTGTCCTAGCTAGGATGGAAGCTTCATGAGGACACAGACCCTGCCTGTCTTGTTCCCTGCTGAATCCCCAGTGTTTAGAACCATGCCCAACACACTGTAAACACTAAAATACCTGTCAATGAATAGCATAAATATGCATATCAACACATTTTACATTTATGTTATTTACTATGCAAGGAACTTATTTCAAAGCAAAAATTTCAAAGGCTAACATAAAGGTTCCCCTAACAAATGTTAAGAAACACCAAGTCATTTCTCCTTGAAACATATCTGTCTTTTGTTAATACTCAGGTTACATTCCTACTGTGACACAGTTACTTTAAAAGATAGTATAAAACACCCATACACTCTTACAGAGGGCATTAGACAAATTTGAGAGAGATTTCTGACTCCCAAATTTCTGACTTACAAAGCTGAATGAACGTGTGGTGCCATTTCTCAAGATGGGAAATACTGGAGAGCCAGTTTTAAAAGGAAAGAAAATGAGTTCAATTTGGGACATAAGACTGAGGGACATGCACCATCCAAGTAGACATGTTAAGAATTAAAAAAATAAAAATAAAAAAGCTGTCAGGAAAGCAGCTGGAAACGGGTCTAGAGTCCCAAGAGGAGCCTGAACTGAAAATACACATATGAAATGGGCCTTTAAAAACTAGATTCCTGGCCAGATGCGGTGGCTCACGCCTATAATCCTAGCACTTTGGGAGGCCAAGGCGGGTGGATTGTCTGAGGTCAGGAGTTTGAGACCAGCCTGACCAACATAGTGAAACCTCGTTTCTACTAAAAATATTAAAAATCTGCTGGGTGTGGTGGCTGGCGCCTACAATCCCAGCTACTCAGGAGGCTGAGGCAAGAGAATCGCTTAAACCTGGGAGGCGGAGGTTGCAGTGAACCGAGACCACACAACTGCGCTCCAGCCTGGGTGACAGAACGAAACTCTGTATCAAAACACACACACACACACACACACACACACACACACACACACACACACACAAACAACAACAAAAAGAAATCCAGATTCCTAACTTTACTCTCCCCCAACCAATGCCCCAAATCAGGTCAACTTGTACATGTATTCTTTCTAAATATCAGAATAAAAAATTAAGTACTAAAAGTAAGAACTTTTTGCCCATGCTTTTAAAAATGTTTGAAAATACTGAACTTTTCCAGTCTAGCTACTTACTGGGAAATAATCTGGTTCTCACCTTTTCCCTTGTTGCCCAGTGCAGGCTCGGTTACACACCAACAGGACAATCTTGTCGCTGCCTGCTCTTGAGGTGGACGAATCCATTTTCCCTTGCTTTGCTGCTGTTTGTGTAGGAGAAGACAGTCTATGATAATCCAAGCCAAATTTCAAGTGGTTTAGGTTGTTGTTTAAATGAATTCCTGAAATAGAATAAAAACAACTCATTTTATCTCTTCAAAATTATTTTTATTCACTCATTACGAAGAAATTTACCCAACAGAGAAAATTTTTTTAAAAATTGTCATTATGTAAATTAAACCGCAATCAAAAAAAGAAACATCCTACTTAGATTACTCATCTAGCCGTGAGAGAATTTCTTTAGCATCCATTATTATTTCCTTTAAACTAGTCTTACCTACCTTAAAAACTGAAAACTAAAACTGCACTTCAGTGAATGTTAGATACAGTTTTAGAAGTGCATGTGTGCTGAGATGATTCACCAAGAAAATTTAGTGAGGTCATGCAACCAGTAATCAAACAAATTTTTAAAAAATAAAGATGAGAATATGTGGAATGCTCTTCAATATTCAATAGCAGTTTCTTCTCCCTGATTAAAGAGTCAGACTTACAAGAAATAAAAGGTAAATTACACACTACACCTACTAGACTCAGAGCCATCAGGAGAATCTTCCAACTTGGAATACAATCTACTAGACTGGATCAATCCACATTAAAGTTAACAAAAATATATGTTTGACAGGCACAGTACTGATCCTCCCAAATGCCCCAAAGCAGAGCTCCCTGTCAATCCAAGTACCCAGCAATTCAGCACCCAGCACAACCTCAATAAATGCCTGACTAAATACCTGTTCCTTCCTCTAATCCTTTGGAAGTACAGCCTAGGGAAATGACGCCCCAGCTGGAGAATAAAAGAAACCCCTCCTACCACCACCATAAATAATAACACCACCAGAAAGAGAATAAAATACAAATGGCCTACACAAAAGTATTTATAGCAGAATGCTGGCAATAACCTCAATACTCAGCAATCTAAGACTCACTGAACCTATTAAGATACCTCAACATTATAACAATTTAAAATGACAAGTACACAGTTAATACCAATATAAATTCCAGATAGAGTTTAAAAAAACAACACACACAAACTAGAAATGAGAAAAAAGCTGACTCTTTGTCAAGCCATTAGAGGGAAGAAGACTTTTTAAGCTTAAACACCATAAAGAAATCAAAAGGAACAGGAGTAGATCTCACTTCATAACCATTTTAAACTCTGGTATGAGAAAATAAAAATAATAGATATCTGAAGTTGAGATAATAAACTCGTTTCCCAGGTTCTTGGCAGAGGTAAGGGTGGGAAGACCTGTTCTCCTAGAATTGATGAGGACTCCTGACAAGATGAGGGGATGCCACGTTGTCAACTGCACAGAAATCAAGCTCTGTGTTCAAATTGTGGACCCGTTTACTGCCAGCTGTGTGAGCTGGAAGTGGTTACTTCATCTCTAAGTCTCAGCTTCCTCGCTGGTAATGTGGGGAAAGCAGTAGCCTCATTACGTATTGAACAAAACATCTGAGGAGGCCTTAGGATAGAGGCTAACGCACACTCAATAAGGCAGTCTCTGGCTAGAATACAAATAACCTTTGAATTCACCGAATTCACTTATAAATAGAAGCTCAGTGTTAACTCTAAGCAACTAGAGTGGGAACAGGATTTTGAGAAACTTTCAGTTGAACAAACATTACCTGGGCTCTTGCTGCATATTAAGAACTATACTGCACTGCTTGGTATAGTAAGATAAAGCAAAATGTGGTCCCAGCTCCAGAGAACTTCACAGTGTGGTGGGAAGGACAGAAAGGAAAATAGATCATTTCCACATTACATGCTGGTATGAGAGATTAACAGAAGTTACTATAATTGAAGCCCAGAAGAGCAGGAGTTTGCCAGCCAGCCTGCAGCTAAAGGGAGTGAGGAAAGGCTCTCTGGACAAGATAATAGGTATTTTTTACTATAATGCAATAAAATTAGGAAACAATCCAAACAAAAACACATACAGGGAAACGCAACAACTGGAAAAGAAAGAAAAACAAGCACCTGAGTCAAAGAAGAATAAGTGAAATAATAGACTATCTAGAAAATATTGTAAATATGAGTAAACCAGAGAAAACTGAATTGTAAGCTGGCATTGTAGAAAGCTGGCCAACCCAATATACAGGATCACCAAAAGAATCAGAAACTGGAGGTGCCAGAGGCCTCTGAAGTAAAGGGTGAAGTAAAAGAGGAATTAAAATAAGGACTTTCAACAAGAGCACCAAGATCATTCAATGAGGACAGTACAATCTCTTCATCAAATGGTGCTGGGACAAGTAAATATTTACTTGCCCCCAGAATGGAGTTTGGTCCCTACCTCATACAATTTATAAAAATTAACTTAAAATGTATCAACAACCTAAATGTAAGAGCTAAAACTACACAACTCAGAAGAAAACACAAGGGTAAATCTTTATGACCTTGGATGTGGTGACGGATTCTTAGATATGACAACAAAATTATGAGCAACAGAAGAAAAAATAGATTTCATCAAAATGAAAAACTTTTGAACATCAAAAAACACTATCAAGAAAGAGAAAAAACCCAGAGAATGGAATAAAATACTTGCAAGTCATATATCCCATAAGGGTCTAGTATTATACAACCTTACAAAGAATTCTTACAACTCAACAAAAAGTGCAATTTAAAATGGGAAAAAGACTTGAATAGACATTTCTCCAGAATATATAAATGGCCAACAAGCACATGACAAGATGTTCATCATCATTTACTACTAGAGAAATGCAAGCCAAAATCTTAATGAAGTAACACTTCACATCCACCAGGATGGCTAAAATCAAAAAGATGAAAAATAAATGTTGGCAAAGATGTGGAGAAATTAGAACTCTCATCTATTGCTGGTGGAAATGTAAAACAATCTAGCTCCTATGGAAAACAGTTTGGCAATTCCCAAAAAAGATAACCATAGAATTATGATATGATCCATCAATTCCATATACCCAAAAGAACTGAAAACAGGTATTCAAACAAATACTTGTACACAAATGTTCATAGTAGGACTATTCATAATAGACAAAAGGTAGGGAAAAAACAAAAGCCCATCAATGGATTAATGGATAAAGAAAACGTGGTACATGCATATGTATGTATGGAATAATGTTCAGCCATTAAAAAGGAATGAAGTGGATCCGTTCCAAGATGGTCAAATAGGAACAGCTCTGGTCTGCAGCTCCCAGCATGATGGATGCAGAAGATGGGTGATTTCTGCATTTCCAACTGAGGTACCTGGTTCATCTCATTGGGACAGTTGGACAGTGGGTACAGCCCACGGAGGGCAAGCTGAAGCAGGGCAGGGTGTCACCTCACCCAGGAAGTTCAAGGGGTTGGGGGATTTCCCTTTCCTAGCCAAGGGAAGCTGTGACAGACTCTACCTGGAAAAACAGGACACTTCCACCCAAATACTGCACTTTTCCCAAGGTCTCAGCAACCAGCAGACAAGGAGATTTGGGTCCCACGCCCATGGAGCCTTGCTCACTGCTAGTGCAGCAGTCTGACAACGAACTGTGTGGCAGCAGCCTGGCTGGGGGAGGGGCATCCACTATTGCTGAGGCTTGAGTAGGTAAACAAAGCAGCCAGGAAGCTTGAACTGGGCAGAGCTCCCCACAGCTCAGCAAGGCCTGCTGCCTCTATAGACTCCACCTCTGTGGGTAGGGCATAGCTGAACAAAAGGCAGCAGACAGTTTCTGCAGACTTAAAGGTCCTTGTCTGACAGCTCTGAAGACAGCAGTGGTTCTCCATCCACAGCGTTTGAGCTCTGAGAACGGACAGATTGCCTCCTCAAGTGGGTCCCTGACTCCCATGTAGCCTAACTGGGAGATACCTCCCAGGAGGAGGCAACAGACACCTCATGCAGGCGGGTGCCCGTCTGGGACGAAGGTTCCAGAGGAAGGATCAGGCTGCAATATCTGCTGTTCTGTAGCCTCTGCTGGTGATACCAGGCAAACAGGGTCTGGAGTGGACCTCCAGCAAACTCCAACAAACCTGCAGCTGAGGGACCTGACTGTTACAAGGAAAACTAACAAACAGAAAGGAATAGCACGAACATCAACAAAAAGGACATCTACACCAAAACCCCATCTGTAGGTTACCAACATCAAACACCAAAGGTAGACAAAACCACAAAGAGGGGGAGAAATCAGAGCAGAAAGACTGAAAATTCTAAAAACCAGAGCACCTCTTCTCCTCCAAAGGATCACAGATCCTCACCAGCAATGGAACAAAGCTGGATGGAGAATGACTTTGATGAGATGACAGAAGTAGGCTTCAGAAGGTTGGTAATAACAAACTTCTCTGAGCTAAAGAAGCATGTTTGAACACATCGCAAGGAAGCTAAAACCCTTGAGAAAAAGGTTAGACAAATGGCTAACTAGAACAAACAGTGTAAAGAAGAGCTTAAATGACCTGATGGAGCTGAAAACCATGGCATGAAAACTTTGTGATGCATGCACAAACTTCAACAGCCGATTTGATCAAGTAGAAGAAAGGGTATCGGTGATTGAAGTAAAGCAAGAAGACAAGGTTAGAGAAAAAAGAGTAAAAAGAAATGAACAAAGCCTCCAAGAAATATGGGGCTATGTGAAAAGACCAAATCTACATTTGATTGGTGTACCTGAAAGCGATGGGAAGAATGAAACCAAGCTGGAAAACACTCTTCAGGATTATCCAGGAGAACTTCCCCAACCTAGCAAGGCAGGCCAACATTCAAATTCAGGAAATACAGAGAATACCACAAAGATATTCCTCGAGAAGAGCAACCCCAAGACACATAATTGTCAGATTCAGCAAGGTTGAAATGAAGGAAAAAATGGTAAAGTCAGCCAGAGAGAAAGGTCAGGTTACCCACAAAGGGAAGTCCATCAGACTAACAGCGGATCTCTCGGCAGAAACCTTACAAGCCAGAAGAGAGTGGGGGCCAATATTCAGCATTCTTAAAGAAAAGAATTTTCAGCCCAGAATTTATAGCCAGCCAAACTAAGCTTCATAAGTGAAGGAGAAATAAAATCCTTTACAAACAAGCAAATGCTTGTCACTACCAGGCTGCCTTATAAGAGGTCCTGAAGGAAGCACTAAACATGGAAAGAAACAACTGGTACCAGCCACTGCAAAAACATGCCAAATTACAAAGACCATCAATGCTAGGAAGAAACTGCATCAATTAACGGGCAGAATAACCAACTAACATCATAATGACAGGATCAAATTCACACATAACAATATTAACCTTAAATGTAAATGGGTTAAATGCCCCAATTAAAAGACACAGACTGGCAAATTGGATAAAGAGTCAAGACCCATCAGTGTGCTGTATTCAGGAGACCCATCTCACGTGCAGAGACACACATAGGCTCAAAATAAAGGCATGGAGGAAGATCTACCAAGCAAATGGAAAGCAAAAAAAAGCAGGGGCTGCAATCCTAGTCTCTGATAAAACAGACTTTAAACCAACAAAGATCAAAAGAGACAAAGAAGGCCATTACTTAATGGTATAGGGATCAATTCAACAAGAAGAGCTAACTATCCTAAATATATATGCACCCAATACAGGAGGACCCAGATTCATAAAGCAAGTCCTTAGAGACCTACAAAGACACTTAGACTCCCACACAATAATAATGGGAGACATTAACACCCCACTGTCAATATTAGACAGATCAACGAGACAGAAGGTTAACAAGGATATCCAGGACTTGAACTCAGCTCTGCACCAAGCAGACGTAATAGACATCTACAGAACTCTCCACCCACAATCAACAGAATGTATATTCTTCTCAGCACCACATCGCACTTATTCTAAAACTGACCACATAGTTAGAAGCACTCCTCAGCAAATGTAAAAGAACAGAGATCACAACAAACTATCTCTCAGACCACAGTGCAATCAAATTAGAACTCAGGATTAAGAAACTCACTCAAAATTGCACAACTACATGGAAACTGAAGAACCTGCTCCTGAATGACTACTGGGTAAATAACGAAATGAAGGCAGAAATAAAGATGTTCTTTGAAACCAATGAGAACAAAAACACAACGTACCAGAATCTCTGGGACACATTTAAAGCAGTGTGTAGAGGGAAATTTATAGCACTAAATGCCCACAAGAGAAAGCAGGAAAAATCTAAAATCGACACCCTAACATCACAATTAAAAGAACTAGAGAAGCAAGAGCAAACAAATTCAAAAGCTAGCAGAAGGCAAGAAATAACTAAAATCAGAGCAGAACTGAAAGAGATAGAGACACAAAAAAACCTTCAAAAAAATAAAAGAATCCAGGAGCTGGTTTTTTGAAAAGATCAACAAAATTGATAGACTGCTAGCAAGACTAATGAAGAAAAGAGAGAAGAATCAAAGAGACGCAATAAAAAATGATAAAGGAGATATCACCACTGATGCCACAGAAATACAAACTACCATCAGAGAATACTATAAACGCCTCTACACAAATAAACTAGAAAATCCAGAAGAAATGGATAAATTCCTGGACACATACACCTTTCCAAGACTAAACCAGGAAGAAGTTGAATCTCTGAATAGACCAATAACAGGCTCTGAAATTGAGGCAATAATTAATAGCCTACTAACCAAAAAGAGTCCAGGACCAGATGGATTCACAGCCGAATTCTAGGAGCTGGTACCATTCCTCTGAAACCATCCCAATCAATAGAAAAAGAGGGAATCCTCCCTAAGTCATTTTATGAGGCCAGCATCACCCTGATACCAAAGCCTGGCAGAGACACAACAAATAAAAGAATTTTAGACCAATATCCCTGGTGAACATCGATGTGAAAATCCTCAATAAAATACTGGCGAACCGAATCCAGCAGCACATCAAAAAGCTTATCCACCACGATCAAGTTGGCTTCATCCCTAGGATGCAAGGCTGGTTCAACATACGCAAATCAATAAACATAATCCATCACAAAAACAGAACCAATGACAAAAACCATATGATTATCTCAATAGATGCAGAAAAGGCCGTTGACAAAATTCAAGCTAAAAATTCAAGTTTTTAGCCCTTCATGCTAAAAACTCTCAATAAACTAGGCATTGAAGGGACGTAACTCTAAATAGTAAGAGCTATTTATGACAAACCTACAGCAATATCATACTGAATGGGCAAAACATGGAAGCATTCCCTTTGAAAACCGGCACAAGACAAGGATGCCCTCTCTCACCACTCCTATTAAACATACTGTTGGAAGCTCTGGCCAGGGCAATCAGGCAAGAGAAAGAAATAAAGGGTATTCAATTAGGAAAAGAAGAAATCAAATTGTCTCTGTTTGCAGATGACATGATTGTATATTTAGAAAACTCCATCGTCTCAGCCCAAAATCTCCTTAAGCTGATAAGCGACTTCAGCAAAGTCTCAGGATACAATGTGCAAAAAAATCACAAGCATTCCTATACACCAATAACAGACAAACAGCTAAATCATGAGTGAACTCCCATTCACAACTGCTTCAAACAGAATAAAATACCTAGGAATTCAACTTACAAGGGATGTGAAGGACCTCTTCAAGGAGAACTACAAACCATTGTTCAATGAAATAAAAGAGGACACAAACAAATGGAACATTCCATGCTCATGGATAGGAAGAATCAATATCATAAAAATGGCCATACTGCCCAGGGAAATTTACAGATTCAATGTCATCCCCATGAAGCTACCAATGACTTTCTTCACAGAATTGGAAAAAACGACTTTAAAGTTCAGATGGAACCAAAAAAGAGCCCGCACTGCCAAGACAATCCTAAGCAAAAAGAACAAAGTTGGAGGCATCACGCTACCTAACTTCAAACTATACTACAAGGCTACAGTAACCAAAACAGCATGGTACTGGTACCAAAACAGATATATAGACCAATGGAACAGAACAGAGGCCTCAGAAATAACACCACACATCTACAACCATCTGATCTTTGACAAACCTGACAAAAACAAGAAATGGGAAAAGGATTCCCTATTTAATAAACGGTACTGGGAAAACTGGCTAGCCATATGTAGAAAGCTGAAACTGGATACCTTCCTTATGCCTTATTCAAAAATTAATTCAAGGTGGATTAAAGACTTATATCTTAGACCTAGAACCATAAAAACCCTAGAAGAAAACCTAAGCAATACCCTTAGGGACATAGGCATGAGCAAGGACTTCACGACTAAAACACCAAAAGCAAAGGCAACAAAAGCCAAAATTGACAAATGGGATCTAATTAAACTAAAGAGTTTCTGCATGGCAAAAGAAATACCATCAGAGTGAACAGCAACCTACAGAATGGGAGAAAATTTTTGCAATCTATCCATCTGACAAAGGGCTAATATCCAGAATCTACAAAGAACTCAAACACATTTACAAGAAAAAAACAAACAACCCCATCACAAAGTGGGCAAAGGATATGAACAGACATTTCTCAAAAGAAGACATTTATGCAGCCAACAGACACATGAAAAAATGCTCATCATCACTGGTCATCAGAGAAATGCAAATCAAAACCACAATGAGATACCATCTCACACCAATTAGAATGGCAATCATTAAAAAGTCAGGAAACAACAGATGCTGGAGAGGCTGTGGAGAAACAGGAACACTTTTACACTGCTGGTGGGAATGTACATTAGTTTAACCATTGTGGAAGACAGTGTAGCAATTCCTCAAGGATCTAGAACTAGAATTACCATTTGACCCAGCAATCCCATTGCTGAGTATACACCCAAAGGATTATAAATCATGCTGCTATAAAGACACATGCACATGTATGTTTATTGTGGCACTATTCACAATAGCAAAGACTTGGAACCAACCTAAATGTCCATCAATGATGGACTGGATTAAGAAAATGTGGCACATATATACCATGGAATACTATGCAGCCATAAAAAAGGATGAGTTCATAACCTTTGCAGAGACAGGGATGAAGCTGGAAACCATCATTCTCAGCAAACTATTACAAAGGCAGAAAACCAAACACTGCATGTTCTCATTCATAGCTGGGAATCAAACAATAAGAACACTTGGACACAGGGTGGGGAACATCACACACTGGGGCCTATCGGGGGATGGGGGGATGGGGGAGGGATAGCATTAGGAGAAATACCTAATCTAAATGACAAGTTGATGGGTGCAGCAAACCAACATGGCATATGTATACCTATGTATCAAACCTGCACACTGCGCGCACATTTACCCTAGAACTTAGAGTATAATAATAAATAAAGAAAAGGAATGAAGTACTGTCTCATGCTACAACATGGATGAACATTGAAACATTATGCTAAGTGAAAGAAGCCAGACATAAAAGGTCCCATATTGTATTTTATTTATATGATTTTATTTATTGATTTTATTTATATGAAATAGCTAGAATAGGTCAACCCAGAGAAAAGAATGCAGATTAGTGGCTGTCAGGGCCTGGCGGGAGGGGAGAATGAGAAGCAATTGCTTAATGGTCATGGGGTTTTCTTTTGGTGTGATGGAACTGTTTTAGAACTACATAGAGGTAGTATTTGCCTGACACTGTTAATGTACTAATACCATGGAAGTGACCACTTAAAAGTGGTTATTATGTTAAGTAAATTTCACTGAAATTTTTTAAAAACGAGAAAATGACTACCAACATGATACGCCAAAATACCCCTCCCACTCCAGCAAAGACAGGGATGTCTGGACAGGGAGGCAATCCAGGAGAAGGTGAGGGCACTGTATTAAAACAAAGGGGTAAGCGAACATCTCAGCTCTTTCCCGTCACTCAGCACCTAGGGTGCTGGCAACCAGGTCCCACCTTCCAACAAAGAGTGTAGAAAGGTCTCCTTCAGGAATTTAACCTGCCCCAGAAGAATATATGAGGCCAGGAGTTCAAGACCAGCCTAGACAACATAGCTAGACCCTGTCTCCACAAAAAAATTAGCCAGGCAGATGGCACACACCTGTAGTCCCAGCTACTCGAGAAATTGAGGCAGGAGAATCACCTGAGCCCAGGAGATGGAGACTGAAGTAAGTTATGATTGTGCCATTGCACTCCAGCCTGGGTGACAGAGTGAGACCGTCTCTAAAAATCAAAAACAAAATACATAATGGGAGTGGGAAGAGGGTCACTACTCACAACAGCAATAAAACACCTAGGAATAACTTTGAAATAGGTGCAGAAAATCACAACTTTCCCAGGAATAAAAAAGGCGAGTAAATGCAGATATCACGTTCCTGAGTAAGCAAGTGCAATCCTGTAAAAATGCCACCCTCTCCCAGTTAATTCTATACATTTACCCCAACCTTAAAATTATGATTATAGGAACTTGACAAAACTATTATCAAATGTATCTTAAAAGTATAAGTAAACAAGGGGAGCCATAAAACATCAAAAACTGAATAATGAAGAAGAGGACTGCACTGACAGTAATGTTTTTCTGCCCTCCCCTAAACCAGTGGTTAACAGTCCTGGTAGCACATTAAAATCACCAGGAAGGCCGGGCACAGTGGCTCACACCTGTAATCCCAGCACTTTGGGAGGCCAAGGTGGGAGGATCACCCGAGGTCAGGAGTTTAAGACAAGCCTGGCAAACATGGTGAAACCCCATCTCTACTAAAAACACAAAAAATTAGCCAGACGTGGTGGCAGGTGCCTGTAATCCCAGCTACTCAGGAGGATGAGGCAGGAGAATCACTTGAACCCGAGAGGTGAAGGTTGCAGTGAGCTGAGATTGCACCACTACACTCCAGCCTGCGCAAGGCGAGACTCCATTTAAAAAAAAAAGAAGTTTGAGAAAAGACAGGATATTTACATATTGTCAAAGTATCTCACCACAAGATGCTTATTAATTACAAGGGGAAAACAGTAGCTTAGTACTAGGGGAAACCGGGCAGACATCACCTTAGTTATCAAAGTTACTGACAGCAATAGGACACATAGGTGTCACGTACCTCCTGCTATGATGCCATGAGAAGGACAAAACAACACTTCATGGTATTCCTGCCAGAAATACATAACCGGAATCTACCGATGACGAAATGTCAGTCAAACCCAAAATAAGGATGTTCTACAAAACAAAGGGCCCATACTCTTCAAAAATGCCAAAGTCATGAAAGACTAAAGAACTGTTCCTGACACATGAAATCAAAGAGAAATGACAACCAAGCAAACCATGATATTCGATCCTGCATAAGAATTTTTTTTTCATTTTGCTATGAAGTACAATAGTGAGACAAATGGCAAAATTTCAATAAAGTCTGTAGGTAAAATGATAGTATTTCAAATCTGGAATTCAGGAGAGAAGTCCAAGATAATATAATCAATATGCCTGGTATGTTTCTGATGCTCACTCCATCTGGAAGTGGATCATGCAGTAACAACTTGACAACTAGTAAAAAATTGTCAGGCTAAAAAAATTGTAGTATTGTACCAGTCTTAATTTCCTGATTTTCATAACTATACTTAGATTATGTAAGATAATATCCTTGTTTTTAGGAAATACATAAGGTATTTGGGCACAAAGAGTTAATATATCTGCAATTCACTCTCAAATGGTTCAGAAAAAGATTATAAACACACACCTATTACAGAGAGAGAACAAATGTGATAAAACAGTAAAACGTTAACACATTGAGGCATCTGGGTGAAGGATATATGGAAATTCTTGGTACTATTTTTGCAACTTTTCTCTAAGTCTGAAATTATTTCAAAATGAAAAGTTAACAATAGGCATGCAGTTTTTTCAAGAAGCACTGTTTTTCTTCTTTGCTTCTTTAATAGGAAGAACTGTGCTTGAATTCTGTCATTCACTGATCTCTTTGGCCCAAACCATCATTCACTTATCCAATCAACATTCATTAAGTCCCTACCATATGACAGGTATTAAGGAGGCTAATGAAAGGCAGATGAAAGATAACCCATAGCCTTCTCAGTCTAGTAGGGGACACACACATACAAATAAATATTAGGAACTATGTGATGTCATAATATTCGTATGCACAGAAGGTCTGTGTCAGCTGATGAAGCCAAGTCTGTTAGTAGAGGTCACAGAAGATTCCGGGGCTCCAGATAAGATTGAAAGGAGTTCCTCAGGCCAAAAGGGATGAGGAGTACATTTCAGAAAGAGTAACCAGTATGTACCCCAAAAGCCCCACAGGTGTGAAAACACATGCATTATTGCTTTAAATCCTCCTAACACCTATGGAACAGGCACAACTCCTCCCCAAACTGTACCTGTGCCCTTAATCATGAGGGTTTGATAGCAGACACATGATGGACTGGCAGAGGGACCGAAATAAGGGCAGACAGGAGACTCTGCTCTAAGAAAGAATGATGGTCTAAAATAAGAACAACAGGGCAAGTGGAGCAGAAGAAATGAGTATAAAATATTTAGGAGGCAAAATGAACAATAAGGGTTGAGGTGTGAACAGGGTGAGGTTGAAAGAGAAGTTTGATTCTCAAGCATCTGTCTTGGGAGACTAGATGGATCACGGTGTCATTCACTACAATAAGGATGTGAGAAAGGAGCCAGTCTGAAAAGAAAAAACAGAACCCTATGTTTTAAAATTTGAGGAGTCTGTGGACAATCGAGGTGAAAGTAGTAAGCATCTGGACGTGAAGTGAGATTTCGCATCACATCTGGATATGAAAGTAATAAGTAAAGATAGATGGTATACAAGAATGGCAGTTCAAACCGTGAGTGCTCAACAGACAGGCCAAAGAGAGGGTCAAGACCAAGACAAAGGATGACAGCAGGACCCTTGCGAACTCCAAACTTTAAGGGTGGCCAGAAGAAAGGCCCCAGCAAAAACACCAAGGAGGGAGGGTCAGGTGGGTCCTTGAACACAGGTGGTGTTGTGTTCAAGGTCAAGCCCAGGCTCAGTGCAGCAGCTGCACTCCTCCCTGATCCACACGCCTCCGTTCTGTTCAAGTGCCCAAACTCATCACCCACTCTGTCGACCTTGCCTCCTCCTTTGCTGGGATGAAGTCTTCCTGATCCAAATCACTTTGCCTCCCCTCTGCTCCACCTTGAATGTCTCCATCTTCACCCACAGTCCCCCTTCTTCCTGTCTCAGAAAAAAATGCCCCTTCACCTTTTAAAGGTTGAGCACAATCTACGACCTGCGTTTTACACTAAGGTCAAAAGAGGAAAACACACCCTGACTCCCTGTCTGGCCTTCTGCTTATTCCTTAGCCCATCTCACTCTCGCCTCTGCCCCTCCCTCCTACTGAAACTGCAAGCCCTTTCTTCCACACTTCTTTGCCTTGGATAGCCCACCCATCCTTTACATTCAAATCTGTCCCCTCCCCTGTGGCACCACCCTGATCCAGCCCAAGCAGTCTAGTGGCTCCCTCTAACATTTTCCAATACTTCCATTTATACTTTACTTGGAACATGGATAATACTCCTACATAAACTGACCAAGGCTAAACTATTACTAAGAGGTCACTAAATGGTGAAATTTTTGAAGGCCAGAGTTTGGTCTTAGTCTTCTTTGTGGTCATCAGTACCTCCCACATTATCTTCACTAAATAACTTCAATAAATCTCTGTTTGGATAGTACCAAAAACCTAAAATACACTTATTTTATATTTACCACTCATGCTAATTACAGCAGAAGTTATCTACAGGTGCACAAAAATATTTGTAATTGACTGATTCATTTATTGCTAGAGCAAAGACGGTCACCTCAACGTTGGCTTACCAGTAACGAACACTGGAAGCAATAACCAGAAATATGAAAGTAGCTTTCATTTATTGAAGACTTAGTATAGTCAGTCCCTGTGGAATGTCTGACGTGCCTGATCTCATACAGTCTTGACATCAACACTATAGTGATTATTCCTCTGCACTTCATGTAAAGAAACTAAAATTTTAAAAAACTGGGTAAGCTAGGAAGCAGCAGTCTCCCCAGGTCTGACACAAAGCCCAGGTGCTAGTCTCCCTTACGCTAACACAACTACTAAGGTGACCACGGTTCTGGTTTGGACCCTTACAGAAAAATCCAATGAGGCTTCTACCATTTCTATTACTCTATTCATGGAAGTTTACCCATCTGCTCGAAAAGTCTGTTAACTGGAACAACTTGACAGCCACCATGAAAGAATAATGTTGGCCCCTTACCTTACACAACACAAAAAATTAACTCAAAATAGTTCAAAAAACTATAATATAAGAGCTAAAACTAAAAAACTCTTAAAAGAAATTATGGGGTAAATCTTTATGACTTTGGATTTGATAAAGTGTTAGATATGACAACAAAAGCACAAGCAACAACAACAAAAAAAGATAAACTGGACTTCAACAAAACTAAGAACTTTTGTGTTTCAAAGGACATCAGGTAGTTAAAAGATCACTCACAGAATGGGAGAAAATATTTGCAAATCATATATCTGATAAGGGTCTAGTATTCAGCACATGTGAAAATTCCTAAAACTCAACAACAAAAAGCAAACAAGGCAATTTTAAAATGGGCAAAATATTTGAATAGACATTTTCCCAAATATGATATACAAACGGCCAACAAGCACAAGAAAAGATGCTCAACATCATGTCAGTCACAAACACAAATCAAAACCATAATGAGATACCACTTCATATCCACTACGATGGTTAAAACTAAAGAGTCAGATAATAATCAAGTATTGGCGAGGATGTAGAGAAACTGGACCCTCAAACACTACTGATAAAAATGTAACACGGCGCAGCACTTTGGAAAACAGTCTGTAAGTTCCCCCAAATGATTAAACATAGAGTTACCACACGACACAGCAGTTCTATTCCCAGGTATGAAGAGAAATGAAAACATAAGTCCACACAAAAACTTGTGTGGAATGGTTCACAGGAGCATTATTCATACTAGCCAGAAGGTGGAAACAACCCAAATGTTCATGAACAACGAATAAACAAAATGTGATCTATTCAAACAATAAAATATTATTTGGCCATAAAAAGGAATTAAGTGTGATATATGCTACAACATGAATGAATCTTGAAAACATCACACTAAGTAAAGCCAGTCACAAAATATCATATTATTTTATGATTCCATTTATATAGAAGTCTAGACTCAGGGAATCTGTAGAAACAGAAAGCAGAATAGTGGGCCGGATTTGGTGGCTCATGCCTGTAATCCCAGCACTTTGGGAGGCTGAGGCAGGCGGATCACTTGAGGTCAGGAGTTCAAGACCAGCCTGGCCAACATGGTGAAACCCCATCTCTACTAAAAATATAAAAATTAGCCAGGCTTTGTGGCATGTGCCTGTGATCCCAGCTACTTGGGAGGCTAAGGCTGCAGTGAGCTGAGATCGCACCACTGCACTCCAGCCTGAGCGACAGAGCAAGACTCTGTCTGAAAAATGAAAAACAAAAAACATACAACTACGGCATAGTATATCTTCCTGAATGCCATAAGATGCCAAAAAGGCTACTTAAAGGAGGTCACAGTCAGTCCTGAATCTCAATATAAGGTTTTCCCAACTAAACTATGGACATATCTTTGCCTAAAACAGTAAGAGTTGCCTTCCTCTAGGAAAATATTACTATAAGAGTTTTACCATTATACCATCAAAAAAATACATATGTGCATTTTACCACAATTTTTAAAAAATGTGTATTATATAATAGACATCTAAAAAGGTAGACTATAGTTAAACCTGCAAACCCAGGTGGCATTATGAAAACAGGAGCTCACTTACCTCTTTGACTGAGAATTCCTTCAGGCCTAAATATTTCGGGAGTCTCAAAGGCAAAAATGCAGTCGCTTTCATGGACTGTTTCCAGGTCGTCTGTATCACAAAAGGAACGATGGAACCCATCATAGTACATTTCTGTTAACACAATCTAAAAATAGGAAAAATGTAAACAGTTGGGTAACTGGAAATTCAATACTAATTGATCTCCCAATTCTAGGAACTTCTCCAGACCATCAGGACTGGCAGTGGTCTGAGAGAGCTCTGAAACATCTCGCAGAGCCCACTTTATTTGCCTTTAATGAGAGAATCTTGGAAGCACAATATCCTCTGTAACTATATTAACAATATACAGTCACCCCTCCATATCTGTAGGTGCTACATATGTGGATTCAACTAATTGCAGATCAAAAATATTCAGAAGAAAAAAAAAGGATGATTGAATGTATACTGAACAGTCTTTTACTTGTCATTATTCCCTAAACAATATAGCAGAACAACTATTTACATAACATTTACACTGCATTAAATATTATAAGTTATCTGGAGATGATTTAAAGTATATTGGAGGTACAACTATTATGTATCCATAAAATAAAAAGTAAAAATAAAGTATACAGGATGATATGCTTAGGCTCTATGCAAATACTGTGCCATGTTAAAAAAGGGATTAAAGCGCCGTGGATTTTGGTATCCTAGTGCAAGGGTTCCTACAACCAATCCCATGGACACTGAGGGATACCTGTACTCTGATGTCAGAACTCTATGACTCTAACTCCAGGGTTCCTCTAAGTTTTGGTATAGAAGAGAACCAGGAGATCATAACGTCTAACCCCCATTTTCACTGAAAGGAGAGAAGCCAAGAGACTTGCCTCAAGTTCTACAATGATTCAGCCTCATGTCGAGGACGGAGTCCACATCTGACTCTGAGGCTTTCTCCTATATCATTTTATTTTCTATTTTTCAAGCCTAAACCATGGATATTTGTATTGAAAAAAAAATCAACTCAAATGTCAAAAATACTAACTAGTTAAATATAGTATAGCCTTACTGGAATTATAAAGCTACTAAAAAGAATGAACTATATATATTTGCACTAACATGCAAAGATCTAAGTAAATACAAAGCAAGGTAAAAACAATAAGTGTAAATGATTCTTATATAAAATCATTAATGTATATATGCATGGAAAAAATCTAAATGAATACTATATAACATAGTATTAAAGTTAGTAACCCTTAGCATTAAGATACCTAGTATGAGATACTTTCTCTTTCTGTTATATTTCTGAAATGGTTGAATATTTTACAATAAAACAGAAAAACAGGACAGGCATGGTAGCTCAAGCCTGTAATCCCAGCACTTTGGGAGGCCAAGACAGAAGGACTGCTTGAGGCCAGGAGTTCAAGACCAGCCTGGGCAACATGCCAAAACCTCGTCTCTATGAAAAATACAAAACTCAGCTGGGCGTGGTGGCATGCGCCTGTATTCCCCACTATTTGGGAGGCTGAGGTGGGAGGATCGCTTGAGTCTACAAGGTTGAGGCTACAGTGAGCCATGATTGCACCAATGCACTCCAGCCTGGGCAACAGAGTGAGACCCTGTCTCAATCAATCAATACATACATACGTACATATATACATACATACAAACAAACAAATGAACAAAAGAAACAAAAGATGGAGAGGAGAACACTGGAGACATTTAAAGACTTTATTACATGCTCAGCCACGCTGTCTACTGAAAAAGCACTGGACTGGGCATGCAGATTCCAGTCCAGCCTATCACCAACCAGCCCTGCAAACCTGAACAAGTCACACGTCTTCTCTGAGCCTCTTTCAAATAAGAGAGTTGGACTGGACCCCTGAGGTCCCCTCTACCAGCACTAACATTCTGCAGATCTACCAGGTAAAAGAGGTTGGTGGCATATTCCACAAATAGTCCAGCAAAAATGTTCCTGGCACATTTTCCTTTTAATGAATTTAATGACCATGTTTTTTTTCTGCCAGTGAACATGCAAGTAAAATTCACTCTCTTCAGCAAACTGAGGTCAACAGCAAACTTGTAATTATTTCACCAATTTAAACCACATGCAAAAGGAGCCAGACGGTGCTGGAAGCTGTAAAGATGCAACCAGATTTGCCCTGGACACCACCAAAGCCTCGCTCCCTCTCTTTCTGCCTTTCCCTCATCCTGAGAGGAAGAAAGAGCCAATGGGCTTTTCAGAGTAGGAAAGAATATGAACATTTTATCAACATGCCAGTACTTGGCCTACAAAAATATGAGATATTTGCCATATTAGGGTAACACTGCTGGTTGTATTTGTTTTACTGTGGTAACTTCCCAAATAAGGCCACATAAGGCCAAAGTACAAAACACCTTTATTATTCCAGGGATTACATAGTAGCTTCCAGAAGCTACTATCTAGGGAAAGCAATTTAGCTACTGAGTCATCTTTCCTTAATAAATCTTAAATAAGGAATGTTTTTCCAAATAAAATAATAATAGCAAATTGAGTAAAAGCTATATGCAGAAACATGTCAAGTCCAAACAGGTCAAAAGTATTTTTGGTCAATTTCAACATAACTGCTTATCAAACATGCATCCCAAAAGGGAAGCGGCATGGGCACAACTTTCCTTTCTCTTCTCTAAACAAGGTAAGAGACTCTGATCCAGCCATAATGAGAAAACAAAACATATTGAGCATCTATTACGTATAGAACACTGTACTAGCAAGATATCCACTCTTATCACCACAAGGGGTTTTCTAGTGTCACTGCTCAAGTTTTCAAAGCCTCTTTGACTATCAAACGCTGCGAGGACGCTCCACTGCCCACATACACATCCATGGGAATGATTTAAGAAGGGTTAAGTAATTATACCTTATGAACGAAGCTACAAGAAGGTCCTGGTACACAGCTTCTCCTTTTCTTTTTTGAGAGGAGTCTCGCTCTGTTGCCCAGGCTGGAGTGCAGTGGCGCGATCTCAGCTCACAGCAAGCTCCACCTCCGGGTTCACACTATTCTCCTGCCTCAGCCTCCTGAATAGCTGGGACTATAGGCACCCGCCACCACACCCAGCTAATTTTTTGTATTTTTAGTAGAGACAGGGTTTCGCCATGTTAGCCAGGATGGTCTTGATCTCCTGACCTCATGATCCACCTGCCTCGGCCTCTCAAAATGGTGGGATTACAGGCGTGAGCCACCGTGCCCAGCCTCCTTTTAAAATTATATATACAATTACATGAAACATGAAAAGTTTCTCTATATATTTTACTCTTTGGGGTCTTGATTTTTTTTCCCCTCAACTCTAAATGCAACTGGTTTTAAATCTCTAATCATACTCGGCAAAGAACTATAAAAAATTCTAAGAGAACAGAAAGCAATACTTTTGTGGCTCATGTGTAACTTGCCTTAGCAGACTTATTACCTGATCAGTGGGGATCTTTGTTTCCATAGACACTGCTTCCCGAAGTCTGGCAACAGTCCCAGAGAGAGGCACGGCCACACCAATCCTCATGCAGTGAGAACATTTCCCTTGATACACTACAGTGACATAGAGAGGCCTGTACAGATCAAAGTCAGATCTTCTCATTAGTCACTTATTTCAACTAAAACATAGAAATGCAAAATAAACCTGAGTTGAAATCAACAAAAATCTAAAGCTAACCCACAGTGTTACTCTGAAGCCAAATGGAAAAATTTCACTTGGCTCTAAGCAGAACTATCAAACAATCATCAAGATCTTTGGAAAAGGCAATCGTCACAAAATGAACACTTTATGAAGCAAACAAAAATATATCTACACTTGATTCTGTGCTTTGTATTTTCTTTAGAACAGCATAACTCCTGGAAATGTTGAGAAATTGTTCAAAATAAAGCAACTAAGAAACAAGAAATGTAAAGTAAGGTCTCTAGAGAATCCTGAAGCCACTCAACAGCCCTCCCCCTCCCCCGATACTATGTGAGGATGACAAACCGGGTCAGACTAAACAGCCCCTGCTTGCCTCATGTGCCTGCTTACCCTGCAAACTCAGGAGGGCATTTATTCTTGTAAGGTTGTAGCAATGACTGTATTCAATCCCATTATTAATCCCATTACCTGTCTAAATAAGTAAGAAGATCTAATAGGAGCCTACAGAGGAAAAGGAATACAGTAAGAAAACACAGTCTTCATTTTACTAAATCCATTCTTACCTTGTGTGGGGTAGAGGAATTGGCAAAGAAATGCAAAGGAAAGGATCAAAAGTGTTGCTCTGTTTCTGACAATGAGGACACGTCAAAGAAGATCTTTAAAACAAAAGGTAAGACACTCAACATTAAAATCACCCAGAACTATGTCAGGTAAACAAAATAAGTGGGAACATCTGATTTGCTCATACCGGTATTGGGCTTGAAAGAGTTCTTGTACAAAAGTGCTACAGACAGGAAAAGGTCCCTCAGGCATCATATCAGTCTCTGACGGTGGCTAAAAAAAAAAGAAAGTACAATTTCACAGACTAGGAAGACCAATTCTTGGCTGAAGATGAAGTCAGAGAATCACAAATGTCCTTGACTTCCTTTACAAGCTATGCATCAAGTGCAGATACTTCAGTGACGGGCACCTGCTAAAGGAGCCAGAACACAGCAGGCAGGATGTGGGTCACGTGGACTCATCCCCTCACACAGACTCTGCCAGCGATCAGCCAGGCAGCTCCCCTTCCCCAGGATGCTCCAGTTTCCCTCCAATTCTCCAAACTCCTCTAAGAAGTAATCCTCAACCACTTTAAAAGTACTAATGGTAGCCGGGCACGGTGGGTCATGCCTGTAATCCCAGCACTTTGAGAGGCCGAGGCGGGTGGATCACTTGAGCTCGGGAGTTCGAGATCAGCCTGATCAACATGGAGAAACCTCGTCTCTACTAAAAATACAAAATTAGCTGGCTGTGGTGGCGCATGCCTGTAATCCCAGTTACTCAGGAGGCTGAGGCAGGAGAATCACTTGAACCCAGGAGGCAGAGGTTGTGGTGAGCCGAGATTGCGCCATTGCACTCCAGCCTGGGCAATAAGAGTGAAAGTCCATCTCAAAAAAAAAGTACCTATTAGCTGTGCTGTGTATGTTAGTGCCTAATCACACTCTACTTCATGTTGTATTTAACTTTTCATGTCCCTCCACCTAACAATTAATTACTAAGCACCATATGCAGAGAGAACTGTACAGAACGTTAGGATACAAAGATAATAAGATCCAGTGCCTGACCTTGAGGATGTCTCAATTTGGTGGGAGAATCAGCCACATGCATATAGTCATATGACAGAAGAGAGTGTTCAGGCACAAAAGGATCTTGAATTAGAATAATTTAACAACTTACCAAACCTAGAAATTTAAAATTTGAAGTACAGAGCAGAATCATCAAAAACTTTAAAAACTGCCCAAGGGAAGCAACTCTTTAGTCTTAATTTTTTCCATTATATAAGTCATTTTATCCATATTTGTAAGACTACATGTATACAATTAAAAATTAATCATTATGTTTCTCAATGAGAACATTCTGGGGCTTCTATAGTCAAATCCAATCCTAACAGCAGAGAAAATCCATGCTTCCTTTGTGATTGTGTATTCATTAGAGTGAACTACAGAGTATGTGTCTTACTAGAATAGAAAGCAAACACATTCTGCTTTAAAAACAGTTTAGTGAAATGGAATCACTTTTTTTAATCTGAAGTTCATCATACATGCAAATGTTTCCCCTCTCATTAGACTATAAATTCCTTGGGGACAACAGTTCTTGTATCTCACACTGCCAGCACAGTAGCAAACAAAATGAAATGTCCTTTAAGTAGCCATTGAATCTTCTACTCACTCAGAGCTTGGTCAATTTCATTGTATTAATGCAATGCAACAAGTCCTCAGTAGAAGAATCTACACGCTCTCATGACTAGCTGACTGCCCTAGGGGAGCGTGCGTCCTTACCTTCAGAGGCGGCTGGCCACTCTGCTTCACTGAATGGTTGAGGTCTTCGTGAACTCGGTCCAAAAGCCACAGTAGAAACTCCTGAGCATCATGCTGGGAATTTCCCCGGTACTGCAGTGCATTCTTTGACACAATAGTCTATGCAGGTAAATAAATCAGCATGAACAGTTGTGAGTTCCTGGCTTTAAACTATTTAGTCATAATCCCAAAAGGGATGCAAGACCTCAAGCATGTTAGAGAGTACTTCCCAGAAGGAGTGCAAAGTAAAAACAGATGCTGGTGTAAAAACCTCACCCCTAGAAACATGTACCAGAACCCTTAAAATACACTTAATCCAGCAATTCTACTTTTAGGAGTGTATCTAAGGAAATTATCAGAACAGCCTGTCAAGACTTCTAAGAAAATATTAATCAGGGTTTATGAAAGCAAATAATTGGTAATAACTTGGACATCTTAAAAAAGAGAATTGGTTAAGAATAGGAGGAGATGAAACAGTAAAGACAGTTAAATTAGGATACAACTACATGACATCCTTAAGAAATACTATATTAAGTGAAAAAGGTTATAAATAACTCGTGTGAAATGTGAATGTATTCTTGTAAAAATTGTTGGGGGGGGTGTAGACATGTACATACAAAGAAAAGTTCTAAAATAACACATACCTACATATTAAGTATTATCTCTGGGTGATAGAATTACAGGTGCTTTTTTTCCTTCTCACTTTTCATATTTTCTACAATGAGCATGTTACATAACAAAGCAGGTAAAAGTTTTGTTTCAAACTTTACGAGATTGATTTACATTGCTTTTGCTAAAATGTTGGACTTTTATTATGTAAGATACATAACAGCTTCAAGATTCATCACTCATAATAGAGATTTAATAAGTGTCTAAGATACAAACAGCCTAGTGAAGGGGACAGGGGGAAAGTCCATCTTACAGTGTAGCATGATGGGATAGTGGTAATGGATGCCAAGTTTCTCATAGAGAGGGAAGTTACAGATAAGCAAGGAGGGAAGGCAATGAATCAGCTGAAGTCAGTATAAACTCCTATTTAGCTTAATATAAAGTGAACAGATAAATAAATACAGATATTTATATAAACTTGGGTTCATATCCATATATGTACACTGAAAGGCAAAGAAGTAGTGACACCCCAGTAACAATGTGCACATCCAGTGCCCATATCTTGGTTTCTAATACCATTTTCCAGTATAAAACTAGGGCTCCTTGGAGAAATGCCGATTCTAGGGTTGGGACAGGAGACATATCAAAAAGACACAGGAACCAACCTAAAAGAACTCCCAACAGCCAAAGCTAGAACAATCTGATCAAAAGAATAAATAATATTAGGTTATAACCCAATGTATAAAAAAGTATAAATTGATATAATGACTGAATGAATAAATGAGGGAGAAGAGGTAAATCTTCCTTACAGAGGAATTCCAAATAAGTTATATCAATAATCCCCCCTCCAGGAGGTAGAGCTTACCACCCCTACACCTTGAGTGTGGGTTGTGATAATGACTTACTTCCAAAGACAGGAGATTGGAAAGAGGAGTAGAAAGTAACTTACAGTTACTAACACAGTAACTAACACTGCTTTAGAGAGCTGGGCAAGGTTGACATCATCAGTAGTAAGTCATGTTGCTAGCATGTGCACTTGATATGTGACAAAAAGAACATTTTACCTCTGGTCTTCCTCCCAAAAACCCATGGCCTCAGTCTAATCATAAGGAAAACATCAAACAAAACCCAAACTGAGGAACATTCTGCAAAAAAAAAAAAAAAAAAATGTGACTGGTGCTTCCCAAAACTATCAAGGTCATCAAGGATAAGGAAAGTCTGAGAAATAATCACAGACCAGAAGAGACTAAGACGACGTGACGACTAAATGTAATGTGTTATTCCATGGGAGTTTGGAACAGAAAAAAGGCACAAGAGAATAACTGGGGATATCTGAATAAAGTGTCAGATTTAGTCAATAGTAACGTACCAATGTTAGCTTCTTAGTTATAACAAATGCACTATGGTGACATAGGATATTAACAAAAGGGAAACTGAGTATGGGCTTCGTGGAAACTCTATGCTACCTTTGCCACTTTTCTGTAAATCTAAAACTATCCTAAAATTAAAAGTTTATTTAAAGGCGAATATATATATTTACAAACTTTCTATAAATATAAATATGGCAGTTGTATATAGGCATATCATGGGAAAAGAATAGAAGCTAATTAAGAAGTAGGAGGATAGTGGTGTTAACTAATAGACAAGAAACCCTTTCAGGAGATGTCATTTGAGCTGGACCTTGAAGATAAAGAGGCAGGGATTCAAGGCTGAGGAAGCAACATGCACAAACACACAAAGGTACAGTATGACACCTTCAAGGAAGACCAAAAAGGTCAATAGGCCTGAAATTCCAGGTCTATTAGACAGAATGGAAGGAGATGAAACAGTAGACAGATTAGGCAGAGTAGGAGGAGATGAAACAGTAAAGTCAGAGGCCAGTTCAGGAAAGACATTAAAGACCACTCAAACATGGCAAAGGGAGCTGTAAGTGAACTGGTAAATTAAGATCATGGGCTCTGGAGCATACAGCCTGAGATCAGATCCCCATTCCCCGACTTCCCATTTGTGAGGCCTGGGACTACTCTCCTCCAAAGCAAAATGGATAATAATGACTCAGTATGATGATTAGATTTTGAGAATGCATGCCAAACATTTCACATGTAAATGAGATATAATCAGCACTCAAATTTTAGCCATATTATATATGGGAGTAAAGAAAAAGCAGGGGGCCAGGTGCAGTGGCTCACGCCTGTAATCCCAGCACCTTGGGAAGCCAAGATGGGTGGATCACGAGGTCAGGAGATCGAGACCATCCTGGCTAACACAGTGAAACCCCGTCTCTACTAAAAATACAAAAAATTAGCCAGGCGTGGTGGTGGGCGCCTGTAGTCCCAGCAACTTGGGAGGCTGAGGCAGGAGAATGGCGTGAACCTGGGAGGCGGAGCTTGCAGTGAGCCGAGATCACACCAGTGCACTCCAGCCTGGATGACAGAGCGAGACTCCATCTCAAATAAATAAATAAATAAATAAGAAAGCAGGGGAGGTAACTGCACAATGGGAGAGTAGTTAGGAAACAAACTAAAGAGGCAAGAAATAATGACAGTTTAAGCTAAAGCAGTGAGGACAGAATGGGAAGGCAGATTTAGGAGAGATTTAGGAATTTGAGTGGTAGAATCATTAGGATTTGTGATCTAATGAATGTGGAGAGGGAGGAAGGAGGCATTAATGTCACTCACTCAGGGGTCTTACCTAGATGATGAGCAACTGGTATCATCAAGACAGAAAATAAAAAAGGAAGAAGTCTGGGAAAGAGTTCCCAGAATTGGTCCCCACTTTCGAATCCATTGTAGCTAAAGTTCTATGGAACCTCTGAATGGAAGTTATCTGGTAAACAACTGGAAACTACAGATCTGTGGGTTCACTGCAGGAGTCTGTGCTAAGGACAAAGATTTGGAATTCAACAGATGGGTGGTGGTAGAAACCTCAACTAAGGCTGAGAGTGCCCAGACATCATCTATGGGAGATTGAGTCAGAGGACAGAATGCAGAGGTAACCTATATTTAGGTGGGGGCCTCAAAGAAGACCAAGAAAAAAACCATCAAAGATGTAGTGAGAAAATCAGGAGAATGGTGTCCAAGAGTCAAATGAAGAGAGCTTCATGAAGAAAAGGTTGATTGACAGTGTGAAATGTTGAAGAATGATAAAGGAGGCCAGAGAACTAAAAAGTGTCTGCTATATTGCAATTAAGACAACGATAACAGAGGTGAAAAGAAGGAAGAGATTTGCAATTTGCATCACAATCTGATGATCAGTTTGATGTGAATCAACAAGAAAATGTTCATTTATAGATCTTGAGATTCAGATTTGGGAGGAAAATAACAGGGATATTACAGAGAATATGGAGGTGTCACTGACACAACTTACTGAATAAAATGAGCACAGGAGAAGGATCCTGATAACGACAAAGTTTCAAATACCTGGAAGGGACCACTGAATGCCATCTCAGAAACAGGTACACAAGGAGGAACAGGCATGATAGGAAGTCTTCACCACACTACAAAACCTCCCCACTAAATCATCAAATCCAAGGGCTTTTTTCTCAGTCTTCACATCTGTCTCCCTTTAGCATTTTGTATATATATAAACGTCCTGTGCGTGGTGGCTCATGCCTGTAATCCCAGCACTTTAGGAGGCTGAGACAGGTGGATCACCTGAGGTCGAGTTCAAAACCAGCCTGACCAACAGTAGTTAGCCCATCTCTACTAACACAGAATTAGTCAGGCGTGGTGGCACATGCCTGTAATCCCAGCTACTTGGGAGGCTGAAGCAGGAGAAATGCTTGAAGCTGGGAGGCGGAGGCTGCAGTGAGCTGAGAATGCGCCATTGCACTCCAGCTTGGGCGAGAAGAGCAAAACTCCGTCTCAATAAAAAGAATAATAATAATTTTTTTTTAAAAAAAACCCTTATTCCATCTTGAAATGGTTTGGCTTATGGCCTTATGTTCCCCTCATTTAGAAGAATCAAAACCAAAGGCATTAGTATGTATAACGGAAGAATGTGAGCTACAGAAGATTTCCTAATTAAAAAAAAAAAAAAATGAATAGCCAGGCGCAGTAGCTCACACCTGTAATCCCAGCACTTTGGGAGGTTGAGGCGGGTGGATCACCTGAGGTCGGGAGTTCAAGACCAGTCTGACCAACATGGAGAAACCCCGTCTCTACTAAAAATACAAAAAATTAGCCAGGCGCGGTGGCGGGCACCTGTAGTCCCAGCTACTCAGGAGGCTGAGGCAGGAGAATTACTTGAACCTGGGAGGAGGAGGTTGCAGTGAGCCGAGATCATGCCATTGCACTCCAGGCTAGGCAACAAGAGCGAAACTCCGCCTCAAAAAAAAACACAAAAAAGAATTGATTAAAAACATCATTAGCACTAATGAAACCTTGGTTGACTCGGGATGGAAGACAAACGTGTAGATGTCACTATACTGACGGATTGAAAGAGGAAAGCAGATGACACAAGGTCTCCCACTTCTGACTTAGGTAGATAATGAAACCAAGAACAGAGGAAGAGATTAGGGGACCACAGTTTTGAACAAGCTGCATTTGAGGTATAAACATGATCCCAAGTGAGGTTAAATCTGGTGCTCAGGAAAGAGATCTAAGCTGGAAATCTGAATCAGAGCAGCACACGCCTATCATATAAGACAGAACCCAGAGAACATCTGGTGAGAAAAGGAAGCAGCTGGGACAGAATCTTGAACACTGGAAAAGGTCACAGAAAAGCTGCCTGTGAAGAAGCAAAGAGGTGGCAGCCAGGAGAGAGAGAGTGGCATCACAAGTGAGGACAGACAAACCTCCACGGAGGCAGAAGCCACAATGAAAACTACCGCAGAAAAGGCAAGTCAGACAGGCTCTGAGGCAGATCCTCTGGAATAGCAAATTAAGAGGTTGCATGCTCATGTAATCTCAATGAAGCAGAATATTTATCAGAGAGGGTTAAAAGAAACAAGGTAAGGATTTGAATGACTGCCAGAGACCATTCTTCATCACCAACGAGCTCAGTCATAAAAGGATGGAGGAAAGATGCTGTGACCATCTGGAGGGGACCTTCAGGAGCAGAGGGACCCACATCCTAAGGGAAGGAGCTAACAGAAAGGAGATATCTGAATAAAGATGATTCTTCGGGCTGGGTGCAGTGGCTCACACCTGTAATCCCAGCACTTTGGGAGGCTGAGGCGGGCAGATGACCTGAGGTCGGGAGTTCAAGATCAGCCTGGCCAACATGGCAAAACCCCATCTCTACTAAAAATACAGAAATTAGCCAGCCGTGGTGGTGGGCATCTGTAATCCCAGCTACTCAGGAAACTGAGGCAGGAGAGTTGCTTGAATCTGGGAGGTGGAGACTGCAGTGAGTCAAGATCGCATTACTGCACTCCAGCCTGGGCAACAGAGCAAGACTCTTACTCAAAAAAAAAAAAAAAAAAAAAAGGTGATTCTTTGGTAAGGGGAAAAGGAGAGATTGATTTAACAGAGGCTGTAGAGGTACTGGCCTTAAACAGAAGATAGGTAGGAGAGATGGAAGAGAAGGGGGTAAAGATAGTCCTGGATGCAGATAAGCTAAAGACAGGAAGGCAGGGAACCTGGTTGAGTTTGTTTTGTAAAAAAAGTAGACGACAACTGCTAAGAGGAGCTCTTAGGTGTAACAGGGGTAATGACAATCTCATGGCATATGGTTGGGCCACAGAAACTGTCAGAAGTACAGCAAGCTTCTCTTCCGAATCCTCTCTCTTATGGACTCCCAATGGGGAAATAAAAGGAAAAAAAAAAAGTTTTCAACATAGACATTCCAAACAAATTAACTGAAATCAAACTCTTCATTATGTTTCAAAGCAGATAATTTATACACAGCATCCATTCAGATTTCAGGGTGGAGATGACATTCAATTATCAAGACTGCATTAAATTTATTTATGCTTCTGTCCACTATCACTTCAACTCATTCACACTTATCCACCAGTTGCTGTGTTCTAATGCAGACTGCCAAGGCTGCTCAACAACATGTTTGTTGGGCATGACCAAACAGGTAACAGGACGTCCACAACCCTCATAACTACGGCAAAAACCATTCTGGGTCAACTCCACCCTAAATCACTACATCACACCCTAAAGGAAATTTAAGGAAAAGAAAATCTCAATACACAAACACAAAAGGTCCTCTTTCTGCCTTTTTACCCCTCACAATGGTAACTTATTCCCACTGCAGATACCCAGGGGACTATTTATCTTACCTCTTCCCCAGACAAAACAAAACATAGAAGAATCTAATGGCCAATCCTTTAGTATGTGTCACAGAAAAAAGAAAAATAGCAGGAGTTAGGAATCCTAAGTTCAAGCTCTGGCTCTGCCACAAACCACTGGTTATCAGAGGCAACTCACTGAACCTGTGATTCGAATCCTCGTTTATCAAATGAGCAGATGAGACCCCTGCATCCCAAATCTTCACCCAAGCTCTTCCCTAGGAGTCCTAGAAAGTGATCTGGTTTACATTTTTGGTCACATCTGATGCTGCTTTGATTTGTCTTTACAATTTTTTTTTTCATAATTAAACCTTAGTTTATTTGATGTCAAATTAATCTTTCTGTATGTTTGCAGTTTTGAAAAAGTTGATTATCAATGTCCTCTGTAAACAGAAGCATTGCTATAATCTGAGAAATCATTTAAGTATGTCATTTCTATAGAAAATAGAATGTGGGCCGGGTGTGTTGGCTTATGCCTGTAATCTCAGCTCTTCGGAAGGCCAAGGCAGGAGGATGGCTTGAGCCCAGTTCAAGACCAACCTGGGCAACATATCGAGATCCCATCTCTACTTAAAATAAATAAAAATAAAACAGAAAAGAAAAGAAAAAATAGAACATGGTCCTTCTTAAAATTAGTCTTACATATTTGTGTCTATTTTACAGAATTTGGGTACAGTGCTTCTGTTTGGAAAAAATATTAAACTGAGTCTCTTGATCTCCTGGCTTAAATCCTATACATCCTACTATAAACAAGTTTGACCACTGCTTCAATTTTCCCCTCAATTGGGATGATCCTTAGCATATAGTTACTAAAAAATAAAGTAAAAGGCAAAACACTTACCAGGTTTTCAAGTTTCACAAAATTTCTCCTTACCCTTCAAAGAGAGAATGTTTTTATTTTTTTCCCTTAAAGAAAAAAAAAAAATGAGTTGGAAACATGGGTCAGAAAAGCAAAGAGCCATAAAATTAGACATGAGGGTCTTTCCTTCTGTAGAGCCCTAGTAAAGAGGCCGAAGCATCCCAGGCTCCAGGGAAAAGGTACTGACTGGTCCAAGACATCCTTCACCTAACACCAGGAAGAAGAAGAAAAAGCAATGGTCGGTCACTGGTGATTTCCACCCATGGGAAATGGATGTGGCAATACTGGTCTGACATGAATGATCGGGAACTGGGCTCCTCTTTTGGGAAGAAGGGTAGCTTGCAAGACTCATCAAACCCAGTCATTGCCCACTTTCTTTGATTATATGCCAGAAGAAACACAAAATTTGTTTCCAGTGATCAGGGACAAAAAAAAAAAAAAAAAAAACCCACACACAGAAGAACTCAGGAGAACAATAGTATTTACATTTTTAGAAAAAGAAATAGACAAAATGCAAACAGCTGGGTTTATAGATGGTATTTAAAAGAGAAATCTGGTTTCTGGGCTGCTGCTAGAAATAAAATAATAAGCAGTTGTCTTAAGAAAAGTTTCATCTTTTGAATTTTACTTTCAGGACACCTACTAAGTTGATGAAGAATAATTAGCTAAAACATGAGGGATAAAATTTGTACAAATAAATGAACACTGTAAAAACAGATATGAGCCATGAAAAAATGGTAATATAGTGTCCATGCAATAGTATGACATACTAGGACACAGAATAAATAGGGCCTTCTGTGCCCCTCATCCATTCTTCCTCCTTATCTTCTCCTCTGAGGGAAGATCTTTTAACAGAAGGCACAAATAAGACTGAGAGACTCCTACTATTTGCTGGCTGGGGCAAAAGGCCCTTGAAAGGGACCCTAAGGCCTCTAGGTTTTCATATGTACTTCCCCTAGGGCTGGAATGCCCTCCACCACACTCCTCAAACCACTCTCCCTCCTCAGAAGGATAAGCAGGGGACTCTGGTGGGAGAGGAGAGAGAGATAAATGAGGCACAGGGAAAGGGGGCTTCCACGCAGGATGGAAAGACAACCTGATGAGGACAGGAGCAAATGCCACACACATTCTTTGGACTCTGTTCACATTTGGTCACAGAGCAAAGCATGTTATTCCTGGTACAGGCTGAGTATCCCTCATCCAAAATGCTCAGAACCAGAGGTATTTTCAAGTTCATATTTTTTTTCAGATTTCTGATTATTTGCATTATATTTACCAGCTGAGCATCCCAAATTCGAAAAGTCAAAATCCAAAATGCTCCCATGAGCATTTCTTCTGAACATCATGTGAGTGCTCACAAAGTTTCAAATTTTGGAGCATTTCAGATTGTCAGATTTAGGATGCTCAACCTGTACAGAGCTCCTGATCCTTCCAGGCACAAGGGCCAAGCATAGGATAACTCAAGAATCGGTGTCCCTCATATCCAAGTTCTCAGGATCCAAACTCAGGAACCAAACAGATTTGGATAGCAAAGAATATCTGCACTGCTATAAGATTAGTGTCAGATTTTAGGCCGGGTGCGGTGGCTCACGCCTGTAATCCCAGCACTTTGGGAGGCTGAGGCGGGCGGATCACAAGGTCAGGAGATCGAGACCACGGTGAAACCCCGTCTCTACTAAAAATACAAAAAATTAGCCGGGCACGGTGGTGGGCACCTGTAGTCCCAGCTACTCAGGAGGCTGAGGCAGGAGAATGGCGTGAACCCAGGAGGCGGAGCTTGCAGTGAGCCGAGATCGCGCCACTGCACTCCAGCCTGGGCGACAGAGCGAGACTCCGTCTCAAAAAAAAAAAAAAAAAAAAAAGATTAGTATCAGATTTTAAGCAAATTCATATGTACCAGAAAGACCCGGTGGCAAGGACTCACTGCTGAGTAACGACTAGTAAAGTATACATTCCTCACCTAAAAGAAAAGGCTATAATAAAGGGGTTGAGAAATGGTTACTGCATTTCAAGAAATTATAACTGACTCGTGAAACCACAAAACTAAGGGTTGAAGTATGGTCAATAGCCAGGATAAAAGGGAGAAAAAGTGAAGTGGATTCAGCCAGATGAACAAGAAGCAACAGCTGTCCCAACAGATTATACAAGTAACAAGAGAAGACCTCCAAGTAAGTATTTACACAATGGCTAAAACTTTCTGCTAGAAATGCAGTAGAAAAAGGCTGGATTATGAATACCAGGGTTCAAGTTCTCTTCCTACTACTTCTGATTTCTTTTTCTTTTCTTTTCTTTTTTTTTTTTTTTTTTGTTACTGTTGTCGTTGAGATGGAGTCTCTCTCTGTCTGCCCAGGCTCGGGTACAGTAGTGCAATCTCAGCTCACTGTAACCTCCACCTCCTGGATCTTCTCCTGCCTCAGCCTCCAAGTAGCTGGGACTACAGGTGCACGCCATCACATCCTGCTAATTTTTGTATTTTTAGTAGAGATGGGGTTTCACCATGTTGCCCAGGCTGGTCTTGAACTCCTGACTTCAAGTGATCCTCCCATTTCAGCCTCCCAAAGTGCTGGGATTATAGGTGTCAGTCACTGTGCCTGAACTTTCTACCATTTCTTACTTAACATGTGTTTTCTCTGAGCCTCAGTCATCTTTTCTGCAAAATGGGAATGGTGAGAGTAATGCTTTTCTAAAAGGATTACTGTAAGGCTTTAATGAGATCATAAAAGCATTGTATAAAGTTTAAAACTCTGTACCGATGCTATTATGCAGTTTTGAAAAACAAAAAAAAAAAGAATAGAATCACCCTATAATACTACATGATCCTTAAAAATGCCAAAGAGAAGGAGAAAACATCTAAAGCACTGGTTCTCAATCCTGGCTGCATATTAGAATTACCTGGGGAAAGTTAAAAATAAAAACCACATCCTGGCAGCAGCCCACTGCTAATTTTTTCTCAAGTGTGACGTATTTTTAATGACTATTTCTAATGTGAAGCCAAGTCTGAGAATGAACACAGCCACACTGGAAAAGCTCTGGAGTTTCACTTCCAAAAGCACCAAAACTTACAGGAGGCTCCTTTGTCATAAGTGCATTATATGACCTCTTACATTATGTTTTATTCATATCTCCAGGACATACCATCTCACATGCATCCCTAGACAGCGAACAGGAATAATGTCTTACTCAATATTACTTCCCCAATACCTGGCAAATACAATGCTTGGTGCAAAGGGTAACAGTAACAGTTAATATTTATTGAGCGCTTATACTGTATCAGGCATTACGCTTATTGCTTATAGACGTTTTCTATAAAATTCACCCTTAACGGCTAGGTGCAGTGGCTCATGCCTGTAATCCCAGCTACTCTAGAGGCTGAGGCAGGAGGATCGCTTGAACCTAGGAGGCGGAGGTTGCAGTCAACTGAGATCGCACCACTGCACTCCAGTCTGGGCGACACTGTGAGGCTCTGTCTCAAAAAAATAATAAAATAAAATAAATAAATTCACTCTTGGGAAATTCCCTATGCTGTATTCTTATTTATAGATGAAAAAACTTAGCCTCAGAGAAACAAAGTAACTGTTCCAAGTTATCACTCTTCTTTTTTTCTATTTTGAGACAGTCTCGCTTTGTCCCCCAGGCTGGATCGCAGTGGCGGGATCTCGGCTCACTGCAACCTCTGCCTCCCGAGTTCAAGCGATTCTCCTGCATCAGCCACCCAAGTAGCTGGGATTACAGGCGCATATCACCATGCCCAGCTAATTTTTGTATTTTTTGTAGAGAAGGGGTTTCACCATGTTGGCCAGGCTGGTCTCAAACTCCTGACCTCAAGTGATCCACCTGCCTTGGCCTCCCAAAGTGCTGTGATTATAGGCATGAGCCACTGTGCCCGGCCAGTAACCACTATTCTTCAACCTCATCTGATTAAAATAAAATATTTTTGCCTATAATCCTTTTTCAACAAAGTCCCTTAAAATGCTTTGTCCCCATACAGGATTCAGCATCACACAGGGCTCAGGTTCTTCATTCTAAATGTCAATTTTCAATTAGACATAAAGCATGACTGAACTACAGCTGCACCAACTCTGAGGCTTCGGGGAATTTATTTGCTTTTAAATAAATCCTTGTTAAGCAATTTTTGTTTTGTTGCAATTTGTATTTCCTCCTATGACTGAAATATGGCCCAGAAACAAAAATGCAGTTTATCTAATTGGGATGTTATTATTTGAGGAGTAAGGAGGAATGCAGATGATGTAGAAAGATCAAGTTGCAGCATGTGAAGAACTACGTCCTGCCCAAGTGTCCCAGGATGCTAGAGAAAGCAAACACACCAGCGACAAAGATCTGGCTTTGGGGAACTCCATCTGTCTCTCATCAGTAACGTAAAGGGGGTGTTCTTCACCTTACAATGCTCAAGCTGCTCTTCTGGTGGAGATTAATTCCACCAACAGTCCATCCTTCCCCGTACAACTTAAGTGGCCAAACATTGCTGACTCCAAGTTTAGAGTCAGCTCAGGTCACCAAAATGTATTTAACTACCCAATTAACTAACTCAAGTAACTCAAGATACTTTTGAAAGCATCTTCTTTCTGGACTCTTTTTGTCATTTTCCAACACAATCTACAATTATTTTCAACCATAGTAAAACAAACCCTTTTTTTAAGGAGGAAGGGGGGAAATTTTGACTTACAATCAACACAAAAAAGCAAACGTGCAGTCCCAATGCAACTTGGTCATCATACAGAAAGAATGGTAATCTGAAAGAGTTAAAAGTTAAAACTGGGCCGGGCACGGCGGCTCACACCTGTAATCTCAGCACTTTGGGAGGCCAAGGCGGGCGGATCACGATGTCAGGAGATCGAGACCACAGGGAAACCCCATCTCTACTAAAAATACAAAAAATTAGCCAGGCACAGTGGCGGGCGCCTGTAGTCCCAGCTACTCAGGAGGCTGAAGCAGGAGAATGGCGTGAACCGGGAGGTGGAGTTTGCAGTGAGCTGAGATCGCACCAGTGCACTCCAGCCTGGGCAACAGAGCGAGACTCCATCTCAAAAAAAAAAAAAAAGTTAAAACTGAAAAGTCATCTAAATATCTAATAATTATTATATGTTCCTATCATGAAACATTATAAATGGTTAAGGGTTTAAAAAGCACCAAGTTGTACACTTTAAATACACACAATTTTTATATGCCAATGATATCTCAGGCTGTTTAAAAACAAGAGAGACCTATGGAGCTTTAAACAAAAGTTTTCCACTTACAGTAACTCTAAACCCAAAGCCCAGACCAACCTCTGGATCTTAACCACTGGGGAAAGAGACAAGAGCCAGCATCAAAGAAAAATGAGAGAAAGAGGGAAAAAGAATGTATCCCTACGGCTATATCCAGGGGCCTTTTCAGGCCATCCTGGCTTGCCAGGTGGTGGGAGATGAATGCTTAACCCTATGAAGAGAAAAAAGGAATGGCAGTGGCAGCTTTTTGAGCAAGTAAAAGAAAGTACAGGAAGAACATACAGACTTACGAACTCAGCACAATGGCCCTGCACACAGCACAAGAGCCAATCAACGTTCTTTGCTGAGTGGCGCTCCTCTCCGAAGTGGAAGTAAAGCGACCTATACATCCCAGGAGGCAGAATAAGGTGGGAAAGGCAAGGAGTAGAGGAAAAATGAGATAAGGCCTTGAACTACCCCTAAGCCAAACATGAATATATTTCTTCTATAAACACAGACAGATTATAGATACACACACAAGAAGCAAAATCCTCTTGATTTTGAATATATTGACATTTGATTA
Organism: Macaca fascicularis; assembly: GCF_037993035.2. Classification (NCBI taxonomy): domain Eukaryota; kingdom Metazoa; phylum Chordata; class Mammalia; order Primates; family Cercopithecidae; genus Macaca; species Macaca fascicularis. The sequence continues at coordinate 22,157,038 of NC_088394.1, forward strand.
TAACAGACCTAAAATGTTTTTGACTGAACAGCCGATTTTATAAGGGGATCCAAAAATATTCTGGAAATAACCTTGCGTTGACTCATTGTTCTGCTATTGCATCTTTATAACTGCAACATCACTTAGTAGTAACTAAGGGAGATTATTCATAAGCAGATCCAGCAAGTTTCACTATAAATTATGCATTCACATCACCATAAACTCAGAGTACTCCCAGTAAATTTTAACTGCCTGAGATACTTGCAAGTCATAGACCTGCTGTTGTACTCTACACAGCCAACCCTATGGATACTTGACAGGCAAACCAGGCTGACTCTTAGGCCTCCAATCAATCACAGCCTCCACCCATTCTTTCAATCCTGGCCACAAGAATTAGATCTCCTAAAAACCAACAAAGACACCTCCAGCTCATCCTGGCTCCAGTCTTCTCCTAGCAAAGTAAAATTTAGAACCTTCCCAGCCTAGGCCTGGCCTGGCCCAATCTTGACCAATTCTAGTCAGTCCAGGCCTTGGTCATCTGCCTGTCTTATGTGGATGCTAAATGGATGTGTGTGTGTGAACATACGGACAGTAAAAAAAAGACAACGGTGTGAAATAAAAATAGGGCAATTCCCTAGTATCAAAATTTTACTATCATATAGTAACTTCAAAGAATAGATCAAGCTGTTCTCCCTCACTACTAACCAAAGAAATGCAAATTAAAACAATGAAATGCTATTTTCTACTTAGCAACTTAAAGATTTCTTTTCTAATTGCAACAGTGGGGTACCACACATTCTTAATAATGCTAGTGGTAAAATCCTTCTGTAAATAAGGTAATAATATGATTTAAGAGCCTTTGAAATATATAACTACTGAAAGGAATTTCCTCATTTTATATAGCCTCAAGAAATAATCAAAAGTGAAAGGTTTATAGCAGATCCAAAAACTGAAGTTTTTATGATGAAAATTACTGATAAGACCATACGAAATAAAGATCACATGATGAAAATCTGGATATATGGTTTGATATCAATTATGTTATACACACACAGGGGAGGGGAAGGCAAGTAAGTCAATTTTATTATTTCAACTTGCATATATTTTCCATGTTTTCTACAATAATTTAGGCACTACTCTTACAGAAATAGATGTTATCTCATATCAAATTTTAGCAAAAGAACCCAGATACAAAAGAATATATACTTACTGCAAACCAAAACCACAATGAGATACCACTTCACGCCTACTCAAATGGCTATAACAAAAAAGACAGACGTTAACAAGTGTTGATGAGGATATGGAAAAACTGGAACCCTCACACAGTGCTCGTGGGAATAAAATGGTGTAGCAACATTGGAAAAGAGCCTGACAGCTCCTCAAACAATTAAACACAGTTACCATATAACCCAGCAATTACATCTCTAAAATATACCCAAGAGGAACAAAAACATATGTCCACATAAAAATCTGTATGTGAATGTTCACAGCAGCATTATTTATAATAGCCAAAGTAGAAACAACTCAAATGTCCATCAGCAGATGAATGGATAAACAAACTGTGAAATATTCATATAACATTTTGCAGCTATAAAAAGGAATGTAGTATGATATATACTACAACATGATTAATCTTGAAAATATGCTAAGTGAAAGAGGCCAGATGCAAAAGGCCACATATATGATTCCTTTTATCTGAAATGTCCAGACTAGATAGAGATACAATGTAGCTTAGTGTTCATGCAGGGCTGGAACGTTACAGGGAAATAGGGAGTGACTGCTAATGAGTATGGGGTTTCTTTGGGGGATAATTAAAAATACTCTAAAATGGATTGTGATGATGTTTGCACAACTCCAAGAATATAACCTAACTGTACACTAAATGGGTGAATTAAATGGTAGGTGAACTGTATCTCAATAAAGCTGTTTTCAAAAAAAACATATACTTATTTCACTCATAATAAAGTCCAGCAACAGACAAAACTAATCAATGGTGTTAGAAGACAGTCTAACTGTCTGTTTAATCAATGGTGTTAGAAGACGGTCTAATCGATGGTGTCTGGAGTGTTAGAGATGTCCTATTTCTTGATCTGGGTGACAAATTATCACTTTAAGATAATACATCAAGTTGTACACTAACAACATATATATTTTTCTGTATGTACGCTATACTTCATTTAAAAAGTTGACATCAGGCTAGGCACGGCAGCTCACGCCTGTAATCCTAGCACTCTGGGAGGCCGAGGTGGGTGGATCACCTGAGGTCAGGAGTTTGAGACCCGCCTGGCCAACATGGTGAAACCCTGTCTCTACTAAAAATACAAAAATCAGCCAGGTGTGGTGGCACATGCCTGTAATTCCAGCTACTTATGAGGCTGAAGCAGGAGAATCACTTGAACTGTAGCAGGACAAGCCGCAGACAAAACTCCTCAGACATTGAGTTAAAGAAGGAAGGGGTTTACTCGGCCGGGGGCATCAGCAAGACTCCTGTCTCAAGAGCCGAGTTCCCCGAGTGAGCAATTCCTGTCCCTTTTAAGGGTTCACAACCCTAAGGCGGTGAGCGTGAGAGGGTCGTGATCTATTGAGCAAGCAGGGGGTACGTGACTGGGGGCTGCATGCACCGGTAATTAGATCGCAACAAAACAGGATAGGGATGTTCACAGTGCTTTTCTACTACAATGTCTGTAATCTATAGATAACACAACCGATTAGGTCAGGGGTTGATCTTTAACTACCAGGCCCAGGGTGTGGAGCCGGGCTGTCTGCTTGTGGATTTCATTTCTGCCTTTTAGTTTATACTTTTTCTCTCTTTGGAGGCAGAAATTGGGCATAAGACAATATGAGGGAGGGTCTCCTCCCTTATTCCCCACCTTTGAGACTCTCACTCAAAAGTGGGAGTTCTCACTTTCATTTTTACTACCCATGTCTTCTTGCAAGACAGACTGACAGTGATTCATACAGTACACTTGTGCTGAAGCATTCTGGTGAACTAAGGTAGAGATGAAGTTTTTTATCATTTGAAGAAATACAGGTAGCAAACAAGGGAGCAGTAAGTAGGTTCCTATTACTATTATAACTCTTATTAATAGTTTTAAATCCTCCTAGCACTGGGAACCGTTTTCTAAACATGGCCCCAGGATCAAATCCATGTCACACTTGCACGGGCACATGTGCCAGTTTTATCATATCTCTGTCTTCAACTACTTGCCCTTGATACTCTATGTGTAGGCAGCAATTAGTAAAGTTAAATTTCCTACAGCCCTCTCCTTCAGCTGATAGCAAGTAGTCAAGAGCTAATCTATTTTGATAGATAGCATTTCTCATCTGAGTTTCTTGCCAGGCCAGAATAGTCAAGGTTCTGCCAGTTTTATTAGTGATTATGTTTAAGACAGCTTGTAACCGTATGATTCGGTTGATCATGTAAATGGCGGTCTGGTATGCCCACAAGTCGTCTTGTGCCTAAGTAGCAGGCCTATAATATTGTATGATTCTCTCAGGGGGCCATTTATCATTTTTTTAATTTCCTATAGCTATGCTTCTCTTTTCGTGGGAAGCATAGACAGGGAAGCCCAGGAGTTCGCCTATTTTTATGGGCAGTAGGAAGAAAGATGGTTTAATAGTGCCAATAACACAACTACTTGTCTGCTGGTCAGGCAGCTTAGCGTAGGCTCTATGTCCAGATATCCAATATAGCCCAGTGGGGGGCCATCCAGACCTGGTGGGACTCTGGGTGGGCCTGAAATGTCTGCAACTTTGGAAATTTACTGAATGGATTTTTCCCTGTGTGGTTTGAACTCCACCATGTAGTCTTCCTACAGGAAGGGTGAAGTCCTTCTCCACTCTTGCTATGCAGTATTGTCTAATGATTGAGGCTTTTAGGACCTAGAAGTGATCAGGGTGATTCTTTTGGGCCGGGAATTCATCAGGAACTGGGTCTGTAGGTACTAATTATCGGGCTTCCTATGGCCATTGATCTCCTATTACAGTTCCTCCACATACATAACATGAAGTGACATTGAGAGACTGGGCTACATGCTCAGCTAATTGCAAAAACAAATACCTTGTTTTACCTGGAATTTCTGGTACTGGCACATTTAGTTTATCACAGAAGGTTTGAAATACTGGCTCAGGACAGCGTTTATAGACTTTTTCTCAAACCATGATATTTACTTGAAGATCCAGTCCAGCTCCATCAATTTTTAGGGTTACATGTTCCCCTTTTTTCCAGCGAGGTTCAAGGAGATTGGTTATTACTAGCTCTAAGAGGTTACACTGTACCTTAGTACAGGAAGGGTCATTTTTTCCTTTCTGAAGGTGGACTGGATCCTTTTCTTTTTTTTTTTTTTTTAATCCAAGTGGCCTAAATGACACAAGACCGGTATTTACATTTATTTCCACACAGTCCTAATTTACGACAGATGTACTTATTTTCTGCCATATAGCCTCTTTTCTAATTAAGAGAACTACACCTTATTCCTAACTTAATACTATTCATTTGATTACTATTAATTTGATGCACAGGCATCAAATTTTAAGGTGACTTGTTTGGGCACCCCTTTTTTTCTGTTTTGGCTAACACTTTACTCGTATCATTTATGAACCCCTACCAGTCTTCAGTTCTTAATCTTATTTTAAAAACTGTGGTCATGGGAGGCTCAGATGGGTCATAACACACATCAGGTTGGTCATTTCTTGGGCTACATACCTTGTATAGAATAACATTATACAAACAAGTTCTTTTTAGAGTTCCAGTACACTTAAAATAACTATAAAATAATAGGATCATAGCAACCTTTTGTCCTACCTCACTGACTTGATGTATACACTGCGAACAGCCCTCAGTTGAGGAAGGTCAGTTGAAGTCCTTACTGTACAAGTCCAAATTTTAAGGAAAATGAGTCCCACGATGAATTTCCTTATGCTTCTGCCATGCGTGGACCAGTCAGTCAGCTTCCGGGTGTGACTGGAGCAGGGCTTGTCGTCTTCTTTAGAGTCACTTTGCAGGGGTTGGTGAAGCTGCTCCCATCCATGTACTGCTGTCTACTGATGTTTAAGGAGGTCTCGGAGGTTGGGCCTGCTAGAATAAACTGAGTCCAACAGCTCTACACAGTATGTTCAACTGGGCTCTCTGATACCAGGAGCAAGGTGGTGGGTTTTAGGGTGTTGCAAACTTCAACAGTTATGTGGGGATTTTCACATAGCAAGCTTTGGTACTTGGTTAATCTAGCATTTGTTAACCAATGCTGACTTTGGTATTTATTAAAGTTACCATGCACGGGTGGCCTTTATATTCAGGTTTTGCCTAAGGGTTTGTTTATCTGCTTTTTGTGCTACCAGTGCTGTTGCTGCTAGGGCCCTTAGACCTGGGGGCTAGCCTTTGGAAACCCTGTCTAGTTGTTTTGAGAGATAGGCCACTGGCCTTGCCCAGGTCCCCACAGTCTGGGTTAAAACTCCAACTGCCAATTTTTCTCTTTCTAACACATAGAGTGGAAGGAGTTTTGTCAGGTCAGGTAGCCTCAGCGCTGGGGACTGACATGAGTTTTTCTTTTAACTCATGAAAAGCTCATTGCTGTTGGTTGTAACAGATGTAGTTTATCTAATCTATATTTTTATTAACTGTCACCCCCAAAATATTGACTTAAAGCCTGCAGCTATTTGATTTCAAGCTTTAAATTGATCTAGTATTCCTTGTGGGACTCCAATTATGTCTCAATAGACACGAGAGTCAAAGGACCCATAAGGGGCTTCTCTCGCTTTATGATGTCTTATTTTTTTTCCTTCTTGTTGATGAAATGCCAAGGTGAAAGGCATAGCCAACTGGACTAAAGTACAAGTGCCACTCCAGTTATTCAGCAGAGTGCCCAGTAAAGGTCCACCACAATACCACCACACATCCGCTCAGAGATGAACAAGGGCTGACTGATTGATAAGCTCTTGAAAATTCTTTTTTTTTTTTTTTTTTTTTTTGAGACGGAGTCTTGCTCTGTAGCCCGGGCTGGAGTGCAGTGGCCGGATCTCAGCTCACTGCAAGCTCCGCCTCCCGGGTTTACGCCATTCTCCTGCCTCAGCCTCCGGAGTAGCTGGGACTACAGGCGCCCACCACCTCGCCCGGCTAGTTTTTTTTTTTTTGTATTTTTAGTAGAGACGGGGTTTCACGGTGTTAGCCAGGATGGTCTCGATCTCCTGACCTCGTGATCCGCCCGTCTCGGCCTCCCAAAGTGCTGGGATTACAGGCTTGAGCCACCGTGCCCGGCCGCTCTTGAAAATTCTTAAGCTCATCGCATCCCTTCAGGTCTCCAAGGAATGCTAAGTTTCCTCCCTGTCGTGAGAGACACGAAGTGAACTTAGTGTTGGGAGACGGAAGCTGGATGGCCCTCGGGGGCTGAACCGCAGGGTGCCGGACTTCCGGATATAGCAGAGAGAGCTTGGCATGACTTATTACTCCAGGCTGCAGAATCCTGTGAAAGAGCTACCATGCAGCCTACGCCTGGTCGACTGGAGGACCACCTTAGTGGAAGGGGGACAATCAGGGCCTCTGGCCTGCCATGTACACAAGCATAACAACTGCTTTTGTTTAACGTGCAGATGGAATATTTGATCCATTTTAACCAGGCATTTGCATCTTGGTATCCTGTCTTAATTGCTAAAGTTTAAGTCTTTAACTTCTATGGTCCTGTAGTAAAATGAATGTATGGTTTTAGGAAATTACAAAAACTGGTTGGGGCAGTCCATCCTTGCTCTTTAGTGGTCCACAGAACGGTGGACCAACCATGGCATGAAAGCTCTACGTCGGGGGGCAAGACTCCTCGTTGGCACTGGAGTCTTTATCGAAATCTCCCCAGATTAAATGGTCCTAGTTTACTAATGCCCAGGCTGAGGAGAGTCAGGAGGAACAGAAATACTTTTCTGAAGTAGAAAGCTGTCTTTGACTTGGCAAGTCCTCACAGGGTATAAAAAGGCAAGCATTAAATGCAATAGTTTGAGGCGAAATTGACTTGGTTATATTAATAACTAGTGGTCAGCAATAAAGCGTGGAACGAAGAAAGGGTAATAGAATAGATGAAAAGAGATTTTTCTTAGCTTTAGTTTGGTAGGATTTTCCTCTGGGACTATGGCCCATAGCTCTGGAGCGGGTGGCGCTTTCTTGACTCGGGTGTGATGAGTCCATCCTTTTTTGCTGTACGAACAGCAGTCTTGGTGGTTAGCAGCACAAGGTAGGGTCCTTCCCAGGCTGGCTCGAGTTTCCAGTTAGGGAAACTCACTTTCCGGTTAGGGAACCAAGAAATGTAACAGGATGTGCCGCAGACAAAACTCCTCAGACGCTGACTTAAAGAAGGAAGGGGTTTATTCGGCTGGGAGCATCGGCAAGACTCCTGTCTCAAGAGCCGAGTTCCCCGAGCGAGCAATTCCTGTCCCTTTTAAGGGCTCACAACTCTACGAAAGTAAGCATGAGAGGGTTGTGATCCACTGAGGAAGCAGGGGGTACGTGACTGGGGGCTATATGCACTGGTAATTAGATGGGAACGAAACAGGATAGGGATTTTCACAGTGCTTTTCTATACAATGTCTATAATCTATAGATAACATAACCAATTAGGTCAGGGGTCAATCTTTAACTACCAGGCCCAGGGTGTGACGCCGGGCTGTCTGCTTGTGGATTTCATTTCTGCCTTTTAGTTTTTACTTTTTCTTTCTTTGGAGGCAGAAATTGGGCATAAGACAATATGAGGGGTGGTCTCCTCCCTAAGAACCTGGGAGGCAGAGGTTGCAGTGAGCCGAGATCATGCCACTGCACTCCAGCCTGGACAACAGAACAAGACTCCATCTCAAAAAAAAAAAAAAAAAAAAAAAAGTTGATATTAAAAAGGAAAAACACTAAAGTTTCTTAATTTAGTCAGACTCTCAGGCCCTAACTCAGTTTAGTTAGTCTTATTTAGAGTCGATTCTATTTATCTAGTTACTTAACTAAAAAGCAGATTAGAAACTGCAAAAGAGTAGGGCATGGTATCTCATGCCTATAATCCCAACACTTTGGGAGGCCAAGGCAGAAAGATCGCTTGTGGCCAAGAGTTTGAGACCAGCCCAGGTAACAAAGAGAGACCTGGTTTCTACCAAAATTTTAAAAATTAGCCAGGCATGGTGGTGCACACCTGTGGTCCCAGCTACTGGGGAGCTGAGGTGAGAAGATCACTTGAGCCTGGGAGATCAAGGCTACAGTGAGCCATGATCACACCAGTGCACTACAGGCTGGGAGACAGAGTGAGATTCTGTCTCAAAAAAAAGAAGAAAAGTACAGGAGGAAGTAGGAGGTACAGGATCCCAGAAATAGGATAAAGCAAGAGAAAACTAGCATGAAGGAAGACAGTAGGGAGCAATGAAAGGAAATATCATAACAGAAATAAGAATTCGAACAACATAGCAATCCAGAATCACTCAATAGGGCCTATGTAGTCCCACTAGCCCCAAAAGAAACCTCCATATTACCTAAGAGGAGATCAATCAATGATGTTCACAACAACCCTAAATTGCCAAGGAACAACTGAGTATGTCTGGGATTCTCACCCTGGCAATGAGTCCAGGATAATATGATGAAGCCATCTAATCAAAAGAAAAGGTTAAAATTGTAAGGATCTGATGTTCAAATAAGTAATTACTTCAGAAGTCACTTACGTAAAAGACTCATTCCCCAAAATGCCAGGCACATGGGTTATCATTGTGTTATTCAATGATGATACAATGGCACAGAATGTATCATACTGAGAAGTGAGTGCCCTCTCGGGGACAGACTCCTCAGTGAGTCATCTGGCACTACGACACTGGAGATATAAATAAATACCACCTCTTCAAAAACAGTCTGAAATTCAAGGGGTCATAACCTAGAGCATCATGGCCGGGCACAGTGGCTCACGCCTTTAATCCCAGCACGAGGCTGAGGCAGGTGGATCACCTGAGGTCAGGAGTTCAAGACCAGCCTAGCCAACATGGTGAAACTCTGTCTCTGCTAAAAATACAAGTTACTTGGGAGGCTGAGGCAGAAGAATTGCTTGAACCCAGGAGGTGGAGGTTGCAATGAGCCAAGATCATGCCACTGCACTCCAGCCTGGGTGACAGAGCAAGACTCTGTCTCACACACACACACCAAAAAAAAAAAAAACCTACAGCATCTACGCATCAAAGGTAAGCTATAAAACAATCAGACTTGCAAAGCTAGACCCACAGAAAGTGTGGAGGTGGAGCATACTTCTCTTCAGCACTTAACTACGGTGATATTTTGCAATCTCCTCTCTACACCTCCGTCCTACCAGCATCCCTTTCCTATGTCCCAGAACTGCTGTCACAGGCTGGGTTGGTTGGTGTGCTGGTTGGTTGTTCTTGCTAAAATGTTTTCACCACTCAAGTGTAAAGGAGCCAATGGTTGTTAAACACCATGATCTGTGAGGCTGGTATTACTATGTGGCAATGAAAAGGAAAATATGGAAACTGAGGCTCAGTGACCTGTCCAAGATCTCAGCTGCACCAGGAGTCTCACTACATTCAAAACTCATAGGCTCACAGATTTTCAACAGGAAAGGAGTAGCCTCTGACCCTGGCTGCCCTCCTCCTCCCCCAGCTCTACCCTCTGAAGCTTGAGAGAATCCAGGAAGGGGTGGGGACAGCTACAACAGCTTAACCAGCTGCCTGACATCACAATAGAGCCTGAAGGGTAACTAACCCCTTCCTCCAGCTGGATATAAAATAAAAAGCAGCCAAATACTCCTTTCTTTCCCATCTGTAGGGAAATGAAGCTACTCTCCTTTCTTCCTGTCACTATTAAAATTGTGAAATCATTAACTAGTAGGTATTTTCCATGAGCTGTTGCTTTTAAAGGAGTCTGTCCTTTTCCTTAGCTACCCTAGTTTATTATAACTTCCATGACACAAAGACTCTAAAATGAGGAAGATTTACCAAGTTGTCACTGTACTGTTAAAAAGGAACTCTTATTTTAGAAGATTAAAGAACTTTCCAACTTAATGTATCTGTGCAACTACTGGGAGCAACTCTGGTCAAGGAATAAGTTCTTACTATTATTCTCTTCCAGCTACAGAGAGCCATAACCTTCAAATAAAGAAAGCGTTGAATTTCCTTCTCTAGAGTTTGGAAACAGCCTTTCTCTGCTCCCATTCATTGCTCAAAGTAAAGTAAATAGAGAAGTTCATTCCCTGCTCACTCATTTGCTCATGAATATGCACACGACGGACACGACTAGTTACTATCGGGGTTAAAGGGAATCATAACAACCACACACAGTGCCTCATGCCTATAATCTCAGCACTTGGGGAGGCTGAGACAAGAGGATAAGTTGAGGCCAGGAATTCAAGACCAGCCTAGGCCATATACCACGAATCTGTCTCTACAAGAAAAAAAAAAGTTTTAATTAGCTGAGAGTGGTGGCAGGCACCTGTCGTCCCAGCTACTCCAGAGGCTGAGGTGGGAGGACTGCTTGAGCCCAAGTTTGAGGCTGCAGTAAGCTATGACTGCACCCCTAAACTGTAACCTGGGTGCAGAGTGACACTGTCTCCTTAAAAAAAAAAAAAAAAAAAAAAAAAAAAAAAAAAGGCTGGGCGTGGTAGCTCACGCCTATAATCCTAGCACTTTGGGAAGCTGAGGTGGGTGGATCACGAGGTCAGGAGATGGAGACCATCCTGGCTAACACAGTGAAACCTCGTCTCTACTTAAAAAAAAAAAAAAATTAGCTGGGCATGGTGGTGGGCACCTGTAGTCCCAGCTACTTGGGTGGCTGAGGCAGGAGAATGGTGTGAACCCGGGAAGTGGTACTTGCAGTGAACCAAGATCACGCCACTGCATTCCAGCCTGGGCAGTAGAGCAAGACTTCATCTTAAATAAATAAATAAATAAATAAATAAATAAATAAATAAATAAATAAGGGACTCAGAGAAGTAAAGGTCTACACAGAAATACCTCTGTCTCCAACTATAAAACAGAAATTGTAACGCATGCATCTTACATTATAAGGAGCAAATAAAATAATCCACGGTGCAGGGCATGTGATAAGCACTCGTACATCAGCGATATGAAAAAACCAAGAGGATAAAATTATCCATAGTGTGCTACAACTTATCTAACTAAGAGAGAACATGAATACACACCCATATATGAATACACACATATATTAATATATACCTACACATACTGCCTTGTATTTAAATACTGAAAGAATAAATCATAAAATTTAGGCAGAAAGGCAACAGAGTGGAAGGATCAGAGACAGAGCTAGATTTCCAAATAGATGTTGTTTTGCAGATTTGACTTGAGGCCATATATTGCATTTTTTAACATAATTATGATGCAACAAAACCAAATTTCAAGAACCAATCTATCAAAATGAAAAGCAAAAAAAGAAACAAATGGGCCAGTGTGGTGGCTCACTCCTGTAATCTCAGCACCTTGGGAGGCCAAGGCAGGAGGACTGCTTGAGCCCAGGAGTTCGAGACCAGCCTGGGCAACATAGTGAAACAGTATCTCTACAAAAAATAAAAAATTAGCTTGGCATGGTGGTGAGCACCTGTGGTCCCAGCTACTCCAGGGACTGAGGATCACTTGAGCATGGGAGGTAGGCTGCAGTGAGCTATGATCGCATCACTGAACTCCAGCCTGGGCAACACAGCAAAATTCTGTCTCAAAGAAAAAAAAAAAGAAAACCTTATTTTTAAAAAAAAGATTAAAAAAGAAACAACTGAATTTTTTTTTTTTTAGATGGAGTCTCACTCTGTCGCCAAGGCTGGAGTGTAGTGGCATGATCTCAGCTCACTGCAACCTCTGCCGCCTGGGTTCATGCGATTCTCCTGCCTCAGCCTCCCAAGTAGCTGGGATTACAGGCACTTATCACTGCGCCCAGCTAGTTTTTGTAGCTTTTTTTTTTTTTTTTTTTCCCCAGTAGAGACGGGATTTCACCATGTTAGCCAGGTTGGTCTCAAACTCCTGACCTCGTGATCCAGCTGCCTTGGCCTCCCAAAGTGCTGGGATTACAGGCGTGAGCCAATGCACCTGGTCAAAATGACTGATATTAACTACATATCCTGTTGACAACAAAACCACACAGAGAACTATTCCAAGTAACTTTAAAACACAGTAATTTGTACTATACAGTCCTAGTAGAATATATGCTATGGACAAAAAAACTACCAAATAAGTCTTAAGCCATTTTCAAATACTAACCCTGCTGGTGGTAGTACTGGGATTATTATTCTAAGTCTTAGGAGCATACTGTGGGATAAGGCAAACAAGAATTTACGCTGGTGTTACAAATAGGATTTTCAGCATGGGAGGAAGGAGCCACAGATATAAGACCAATGAGGGTCAATAAAACCCCAAAACCCTGTATTGGAACAATTAGTGTGAATTCGTGATTTAGCTTTAAAAGAAATCACCCCTTTCTTAGAAACCATGTGCATTCCTTATGCCTCAACTGTGGTCTCTCAATATCACTGTACCAAAGAAACCTGATTCCAGTATCTGGAAACCACTGATTCCCAATCTGGCACAAGAAATGATGAGCCTGGAACATCTTAACATCCTTGCATTCTCATTTGACATCCCAGGCTACTAGTACAGCGTCAAAAGGACTTGACGGTCAACTTGTCCCACTGGCCAAAAATGGGACAACTTTGAGCATCAATAAGTATAACTGACTGAACACATCAAATATGCTTAAACCCATGAGTTCATAAGGTTACAAAAATTCACTAAACACAATTGGAAATCAAGTATTTTGAAAACTGGAAAATAAAGGAGGGGGAAGAAATCAAGCTTTTATCTAGCCTTTCTTCTGCAAAATTTACTTCAGGGAAACCAAATAACTGGACAAAAGTCTCTGCAGAAGTGTTCCAGCTAACAGTAAAAAAGGAATGTCAGAATTATAATTTCACCATTTTAAACCCTTAACAAATTAATGTACCAGGGAACAATCATCAGTGACTCTTGGCACCACAACAGATAGAACCAAACAGCGCAGACTTTCTGATGGAAGTTTGTAACACTGCGCACAGAAAGTTTTGCCAAAAAGAGGAGAAAAAAAACCTCAAATGTGAGTCTCTAAACCTCTGGCTCTAACCACCATTCTACAGGAAATACATGGACAGAGGAACATCTTATTTGACGCTACTGGAATATAATACAAAACATCAAGACTATGAAGTTTTTGTTGCCAGTCCATGATGACATTATAGAAGTTGAGAATAAGCATTTAGAAGTATTTACAAATTAAACCATAACTTTATGTCTACTGATTTTAACAATTTTTTAATGGGGCTGGTCTTACATACACCTTTTTTATGTCACTTTTCTATTAATTCATTTGTATTGTATTTTACAAACAGTCCACAATAGATTGGAAATTTTAAAAATTAGTCCTAAATCACAAATAATATGAAAAGTTTTGCTCTACAGACAAACATGCATTCAACAAATAAACTGCCAGAGGAAAAATAAATAAGAGACAGAACGTGAGAGACAACAGATTCATCAATCCATTGAAATTTTGGAAACTTACCTGGATTCTTATACAAAGTGTAGGAAATACATATGCACAGTTGTACACATATATGTGTATGTACACGTGTGTGAGAGACAGAGAAACAATTATCAGACAAATATAAACACTGGTGGATATCTGATGATATTAAGGAATATTAGTTTTCCTTAGGCAGATAATGGCATTATGATTTTTCTAAAGCATCCTTATCTTTTAGAGATATATACTTAAATATTTATGGATGAAATGCATTTGGAATTTGCTTCAAAAGTTTGGGGGAAGTACAGGCAAAGGTTATACAGATGAAATAAGATTGTCCACAAATTGGTAGTTGTTGAAGCTGGGTGACAGGGAAATGCAGGTTCATCGTACTGATCTCCCCTCTCAGTTATATAGTTGAAATGTTCACAAAGAAAGGTTTTCTGAACATTTGGCTATTACTACTATTAAACATAACTAAGAGGGAAGTGTATAAGTACTTTAACACGGTTCCATGTAAAATGTGATCTGCTTTCAAATGAGGGAGCCATAACGTTCAACTATAGGGGTGAGAGGAACTTTAATGTAGTAAGAGTAACTTCTAAAACGAGTAAAATGGGGGTATGCTCTGGACCCAGGAAGGAGAAAACAGAAAAAACATGACAGGTGGGAGAGTATAGGGCACAAACAATAGCCAGCAAGGTAGTCAGGGGACTGTGAAATAATAATGCTAACAGATTTCTCTATACCAGGTACTGTATTAGGCACTTTACAGACATTTCTCACCTATTCCTGGTTATCAATCCTATGAAGAATGCATCACTTGCCTCAGGTCTCAGAATCTGAACCAAAGTCTCTGATGCTACAACTCTTTCCCTGTGTTCCTCTGCCTTTCCAGGATAGGGGGAAGATAAGGTTTCATCATGGGGAAGCTTAAATACCAAGCTAAGAAATTTACATGGCACTTTGTGTATAAAAAAGCAATGGTAATTTTTGACAAGAAAAATACTGTAATTTCAAGTAAACTTTAATAAGATTCATCTGGTAGCAATCAAAACTATCAATTAGGCCAGGCATGGTGGCTCAATCCCATAATCCCAGCATTTGGGGAGGCCAAGATGGGAGTATCACTTGAGGCCGGGAGTTCGAGTCCAGCCTGGTCAACAAAGTGACACCCCATCTCTAATATTTTTTAATGTAATAAATAAAATTTTAACAAAGAAAAACTACCAACCAGAAAGGACAGAATTTAGCAATAGCAGGGGGGCTAGAAGGCTACTGCAATTGTGTGACTGAGACATAATGAGGGCCGGAATTACAAGAGTTGAAATTATGTGCAAAGACAAATGCTTTCTCTCACAGTAATCCCCTCTCTCTGCTGACAGACTCCCCAGGGAGTCTTCCACCACCAACTCTAGACACACTACAGTTTGTCAGCCCAGAAATTACATGATAGCCTAGGTTTCCAGAATGACACATAAACATAAAATCCTAGGTGTGGTCTGACAGGAACAGCACTATCACCCACCACCCCAGATCAAGATACTTCTCCGAAGGCAGCATAAAAACCTTAAACATTTTTGGCAGACACATGAGCATAAGTCACATGCTAGTAACACACCCAGGTCCTTTCACATAGGTGCTATGGGGTAGTTACTTCATTTTTGGATCCAAATGCAAGATGCAGGATTCTATTCCATGTTAGCTGTTAATTTTAATTAAAGATCTTAATGGACCTGCATTTTCTAACTTGGAGTATATGCTATATCCGTCAAGACATTTACAAATTCAGCTGGGTGCTGTGGCTCATGCTTGTAATCCCAGCACTTTAGAAGGGCAAGGTGGGAGGATCACTCAAGGCCAGGAATTCGAGACCAGTCTGGGCAACATACCCCATCTCACAAAAAAATACAAAAATTAGCCAGGCATGGTAGTGTGCACCTGCAGTCCTAGCTACTCAGGAGGGTGAGGCAAGAGGATCTCAAGCCCTGCAATTCAAGGCTGCAGTGAGCTATGATCATGCCACTGCACTCCAGCCTGGGCAACAGAGCAAGACTCTCTAAAAATAATAACAATTTAAAGTTGTATTTTATTTTAGTTTTGTAGACACAGGATCTTGTTATGGTGCCCTGGCTGGTCTTGAATTCCTGGGCTCAAGCAATCCTCCACCCTCAGCCTCCCAAAGTGCTGGGATTACTATCATAAGCCACTATGCCCAGCCGAATTTTTTTAGAAGACATTTACAAATTCAATTAATATACCTAGGTTAAGTCCTCATCCAACTCACTGGCAAAAATGTTGTTGGACACAGGATCAAACACAGAAACCTGTTGTGTCACTAGAGTACTAAAGGACTGAAATGTGCAAGCAATAAAATGAGTGTAGCAATGAATGGGAGGGCATTTGATGCTGAAGAACTCTATTTTTATTTTTATTTTTATTTTTATTTTTGAGACGGAGTCTCGCTCTGTCGCCCAGGCTGGAGTGCAGTGGCGCAATCTCGTCTCACTGCAAGCTCCGCCTCCCGGGTTCACGCCATTCTCCGGCCTCAGCCTCCCGAGTAGCTGGGACTACAGGCGCCCGCCACTGCGCCCGGCTAATTTTTTTCTATTTTTAGTAGAGACGGGGTTTCACCATGGTCTCGATCTCCTGACCTTGTGATCCGCCCGCCTCGGCCTTCCAAAGTGCTGGGATTACAGGTGTGAGCCACCGCGCCCGGCCTTGAAGAACTCTAATGAACCATAAAAGGCACATAGAACGTGCCATCATCAGCTTGCTTTTCTCTCTGGGCTTGAGAAAGCCAGAAAGAATGGATGATGAATTCATCCATTGCACATGAATTCACTTTGTAAATGATATGGCCCTACACAAATAAGCGGCATTTTCATTACTGTAATTATTATTGTTTCTTAAATCTCCTGACAATCAGATGGCTCTCTGCCTTGCTCTTCAAGATTAGAAGAATACCAAGAATTAAAGCCAAAACATGTACTGAGCTGGTGATGGGTTTACAAAGAAGGGTTCTTTCCAGTAGAAGCAGATACCAACAAAGGCATTTCCTGACCAGTCCTACGAAATCTTCTAAAGCGTGAACTGTTTGTTTGTGGACACATTGTTTGCTACCATCCGAACCCAACAGCTGGAGGGAAGAAGCAACAGATGTTCAGTGACTGGCCAATTGCTCTAGGAACTGCCACAGTCCATGGTTTAAAACAATGATTTCTAAATAGAGAAAGATCACAATCAAATCAAAGACAAGAGATCCCCATGTGCTCCACTGCAAAAATGTTTGTTACACATAAAAGGTCATCTGAGGAACAGCCAATGAACAATTAATTAGCAGAGCAAACAAGAATATTTTTGAAGGAAGAAGCAACAGAGGACAGAACTTTAAATTACTGAATTTTGAATGATTTATTTTCCCCTACTAAATATAAAAGGGTTTTTTTTGCGGAAACTATGAGGTCATTGTTTTCCAGAGTCTTTACTATAGGAAACAGCTGTGGGGACTACACAAACAGAGAACACTGCCCTATTTAGTAGCCCCTCATTGTGACCAGTGTATAGATGGGGACAGGAAAAATCCATCAAGCCGCACACAAATAAAACAAAAGTAGCAGAGTCAAACTAAAAACTTTAAGTCACACAAAGGAAGATGTAAAACAACTAACCTAGGAAAAGCATCTATATGATTACAATTGTATCTTGATTTAAGAGACAGTTCCATGTTTAGACTAGATCAGTTCCTTTCTACATGGGTCACCAAAAACTTACATGATTCACATTGCACAGTACCTGAAAATGGTAATATTCAATAAATATAGCTTTTAAAAAAGTTTTCTTGGGATTCTTATGTTCAAATACTATATGACCCAATCAAAATGAAACTTATCCACCCACATCCAGAATGGCTTTCCATTTTATTTTTCCAGTCGTCAAGAGTGCCATCCCCAAACACCCTGTTTCAAAACCTCTATGTTATTTTCATCTCCTCCTCCTTATCCACTCTTCACACACCCATAAAGCTGCCAAACACTGTCAACACTGCTTCTAACATACATTTTACATAAGCTCAAAAGTCAGAAGAAAGGAGCAAGAGACAAAGAGAAGAAAGTAAGTGATCTTACAGAGCCAAACCATATCATTCCACCCTGGCCCCTCCCAAATCTCATGTCCTTTTCACATTTCAAAATCAAAAAAAAAAAAGAAAGTAAGTAAGGTGAATCCAGCCCAGTCCACTAGGAGGCATGTGACTGCCCTCCTACAGTATCACCCAAGACTCTGCTTAAGCTTGTGCAGTGATAGGAAAAATACTATTATGTGAGGCAGCTCATCCTATTTTCAGACAATCTGCTCATAAATCCTATATACAAGGCCCGCCATTCCCTTTTCTAATTTCTCCTCTCCCCTCTCAAAGCTTCAAGCCCAAGAGTAATCACAGTCCTCAAGTGAGGTCTGACCCAAGCCCACAACAGAACTGGCCCACCACCAGCACATCTACATTTATAACATCAGAGGCTGGGGCTGGCTGCTCTGCAAGCTGTCTTTGGTTGTGGCATGTTCCTCTCAGATTAACCAACACGTTGTGCACCTCCTACAAACCAGGCACAGAGATTTGATGTTGAATAAGACATAAGCACTGCACGGGAGGGAGTGGAGGGGAGATGGCAATGGATTTAGGAAACAGAATCCTTTTGCCTCTGAGAGTGATTTTTCTATGTTTTTAAACAGTTCATACAACATGGGGATTATCTGATCCTTGGAAGAATGTATGAATAAATCCATCCAATCCTGCTACCCTTTAAGGGAACAGGCAGTTCTTTAAGAGCCTTCCATTTCTTCCTCAGTTATCAGTCAATTCAGGCTCTCCTACTGTAACATTTTTAGTTGATATTTTGTGAAGAGTTACTGATTGTATCAGTGACAGGCAGGCATTCAGTAAACATGGTTACCTGCCCCAAATTAATACACATATTTAACATTAAAATTCACACAGATTGGCCAGGCGCAGTGGCTCATGCCTATAATCTCAGCACTTTAGGAGGAACAGATGGGCAAATCACTCAAGCCCAGAAGTTCAAGGCCAGCCTGGGCAACATGGCAAAACCTATCTCTACAAAAAAATACAAAAGTTAGCCAGGCATGGTGGTATGCACCTGTAGTCCAAGCTACTCAGGAGGCTGAGGTGGGAGGACCACTTGAGCCCAGGAGGTCAAGGCTGCACTGAGCCAATATCATGCCACTGCACTCCAGCCTGGCCAACACAGTGAAACCCTGTCTCACAAAAAAAAAAAAAAAAAAAAATCGAACAGATGACTGTTTTTGAAACTTGACAAAATGATTCTAAAATTTGAAGGAACTTTAAATAGCATGAGAAAGAAGACTAAGCAACAATAACACTATACAGCACCAGCAAAAGAATTGATGAAACAGAATACAAAATTCAGAAATAAACTAAAACTCTAAATATACAGAGAAACCTTTCGTAAATAAGCAGGATGATCATAAGGTCGGAGTAACCAATGGTAACAACATCAGTTAGCTCTCAGTGAGCCCTGGCGGTATGCCAGACCCCCTGCCAAGTTTTTCTCTCATTTGTTTTCAAAACAGCCTTATGAAATAGATATACTCTTATCTAAACTTTACAGATGAGGAAATTAAGCCCAAAGAGTTAAGTGCCAAATGTCCCGAGGCTAGCAAGTGGTGCAGCCAGGATTTGAACGCAGGCAGTCTGGACCCCCAGTCAAGCTCTTAACTACTCACTATACTACACAAGAACACAAGATGGAAAATACCAAACCTTAAAATAAATCCTCACTGTATGCATGCACCAAAGTAAACTCCATATTCTGAAGAGATAAATATTTTAGAACACAATAGAAAAAAAGCTAAAAAAAAAAAAAAAAAGAAAGAAAAATTATCCTATATGCAAGAACACCATTTTCAGCTATATAATAACAAAAGCAATAAGGGAAAAGGTCAGGTTAAAAAATATAAATTAAAACTTTCTGTAATATACAAAAGTACCAAACTAAAAGAGCAAGAAAATGAAGAAAATATTTTTATCAAATATACCAAATGTTTAAAGTTGTTACCTTATATAAACATACACACACACATACACATATATTCTATAGAAAGCTCTTATAAAGTTTAAAAATCAAAAACAGTCTTCAGAATCTAAATAGACACCATAACCAAATGGGATTTATTTCTGGAATGAAAGGAGGTTCAACATATGAAAATTGATTAACAACAACATTAACAAAATAATGAGAAAAAAGCAAACCATGATCATCTGACGCAGAAGAAAGCATTTGACAAAATTCAACACTCTTTCATGATAAAAAATACTCAACAAATTGGGAATAGAAGGAAACTTCCTCAACATGATAGAAGCACCATATTAAAAAGCCCTCAGCTAACATCATACTCAATGGTCAAAGACTAAAAGCTTTTCCTCTAAGTTCAAGAAACAAGACAAGGATGCCTACTTTTACGACTTCTATTCAACATAGTATGAGAAGTTCTAGGCAGAGCAATTAGGCAAGAAAAAGAAACAAAAGCCATTGAAAATGAAAAGGAAGAAGAAAAATGATCTCTTTTCACAAATGACATGATCTTGTATGTAGAAACACCTAAAGATTCCATACCAAAATCTGTTAGCACTAATAAATAAATTCAGCAAAGTTGCAGGATACAAAATCAACATGCAAAAATCAATTGCATTTTTATATACTAGTAATGAACAATACAAAAATAAAATAATTCCATTTACAATAGTATCAATAAGAAAAAAATACTTAGGAATAAATTTAACCAAGGAAGGAAAAAAACAGTACACTGAAAACCACAAAACACAGTTGAAAGGAATTAAAGACATAAATACATGGAAAGACATCCCATCTTCAAGGCTTTGAAGACTTAATATTGTTAAGATGGCAATATTACCCAAATCGATCTACATATTCAAGGCAATCTCTGTCAAAATCCTAACAGTGTCTTTTTGAAGAAATAGAAAAGTCCGTCCCAAAATTAATATGGAATAATCTCAAGACACTGAAGCAAAACAATCTCGAAAAAGACAAAATTGAAGGACTCACACTTCTGATTTCAAAACTTACTACTGTACACAGCTACAGTAATGAGAACAGTGAGGTAAAGATACATAAAGATAAAGCCTAATAAAAACAGACATATAAATCAATGGAATAGAACACAGAGTCAAGAAATAAACCCTCACATATATGATCAATTGATTTTCAACAAGGGTACCAAGATCATTCAATAGGGAAAGGATAATTTTGTTAACCATGGTATGGTCCTGGGAAAACTGGACAGCCACATGCAAAAGAATAAAGTTGGACCCTTACCTAAAAATTTAATTCAAAATGGATGAAAAACCTAAACATAAGAACTAAAACTATAAAACTTTCAGAAGAAAACAGAGGCTTTATGACACTGGATTTGGCAATGATTTCTTGAATATGACCAAAAGCACAGGCAACAAAAGAAAAACTAGAAAAAGTGGATGTCATCAAAATTAAAAACTTGGCTGGGCACGGCGGCTCACACCTGTAATCCCAGCACTCTGGGAGGCCGAGGTGGGCAGATCACTTGAGGTCAGGAGTTCGAGACCAGTCTGGCCAACATGGTGAAACCCCGTCTCTACTAAAAATACAAAACACTAGTCAGGCGTGGTGGCGGATGCCTGTAATCCTAGTTACCCAGGAGGCTGAAGCAGGAAAATTGCCTGAGCCTGGGAGCCGGAAGCTGCAGTGAGCCGAGACCGTGCCACTGCACTCCAGCCTGGGCAACAACAAAGCAAAACTCCATCTCAAAAAAAAAAACAAAAAACAAAAAAACACTTTTGTGCCTGAAAAGGCACTACCAAGGGATTGAATGACAGAATGGAAGGTAATAGCTGCTATTCATATATCTGATAAGAAATTAACATCTTGAATATATAAAGAACTCTCACAATTCATCACCACCACTAACAAAAAACTAATTCAAAAATTAGCAAAGACCTGAATAGACATTTCTCCAAAGATATACAAATGACCAATATGCACTTGAAAAGGTGCTCATCATTAGTCATTAGGAGAATGTAAAACAAAACCACAATGAGGCCTGGTGTGGTGGCTCATGCCTATAATCCCAGCACTTTTGGAGGCCAAGGCGGGTGGATCAGTTGAGCCCAGGAGTTCAAGACCAGCCTAGGAAACATGGTAAAACCCCATCTCTACAAAAACACAAAAATTAGCCAGGCATAGTGGCATGCACCTGTAGTCTGAGCTACTCAGAGGAACTCAGGCAGGAGGATCCCTTGATCCCAGGAGGTTGACGCTGCAGTGAGCCATGACTGAACCACTGCACTCCAACCTGAGTGACAGAGCAAGACCCTGTCTCAAAAAGAAAAAAAAAAACACACACACACACACACAATAAGATACCACTTTACACCCACTAGGATGGCTATAATCAAAAGCAAATGGAAACTAACGAATGTTGGTGAAGATGCAGAAAAATCAGAACCCTCATCCATTATCGGTGAGAATGTAAAATGGTGCAGTTAGTGGAAGACAGTTTGACAGTCCCTCAAAAAGTTAAACATAGAATTACATGATCTGAAAAAACTGAAAACAAGAACTCAAACAGATACTAGTACATCAATATTCACAGAATCATTATTCACAATAACCTAAAGGGGGAAACGATCCAAGTGTCTACTGACAGATAAAAGAATAAAAACCTGTTACATACAAATGATGGAACAGTATTCAGCCATAAAAAGAAATGAAATTCTGATACATGCTATAACATGCATGTAGAGAGCCTTGAAAACATTATGTTAAGTGAAACAAGCCAGACAAAAAATTTTTGCATATTATAGAATTCCCTTTTTATACGGTACCTAGAATAGGCAAATTCATAGAGACAGAAGAAAAATAGAGGTTACTGAGGACTAGAGAAGAGTTACTGTTTAATGCATACAAAGTTTCTGTTTGGGATGATGAAAAAGTTTTTGAAATGGAAAGATGGTTGTACCACACTGTCTGTACGTAACGCCACTGGATTGTGGTTTTTTTCATTTTTTGTTTTTGTTTTTGTTTTGAGACAGAGTTTCACTCTTGTTGCCCAGGCTGGAGTGTAATGGCTCAATCTCAGCTCACTGCAACCTCCGCCTCCCGGGTTCAAGAGATTCTCCTGCTTTAACCTCCCTAGTAGCTGGGATTACAGGCATGTGCCACCACGCCTAGCTAATTTTGTATTTTTAGTAGAGACGGGGTTTCTCCATGTTGGTCAGGAGGCTGGTCTCAAACTCCCAACCTCAGGTGATCCACCCTCCTCGGCCTCCCAAAGTGCTGGGATTACAGGCATGAACCATTGCACCCAGTCCAATTATATACATAAAATGGTACATTTTATGTTGTGTATATTTTACTACAATAAAAAAAGTTTTTAAATGCTAAGAGATAAATGAGCAAAGAAAGGACATAACAAATTTAAATTACAAAACCAAACTCATTCTACAAGTGGCTTCTGGGTACCCAACATGTACCATTTACTGTGCTGGGTGAAGTTTATTATCAACTAGCAGCACTGTAATTTTTGTAATTTCTTTTCTTTGCAATGTAATATAACACATGAGAAATCAAAAAGATGTCCATACGTTTTTGATGTTCTAAGGATATGTCTGGAAATGTATCCTAAAGAAATAACCTAACAAAGCAAAAAGCTATTAACACAATTCATGTTCATTATAGTTTAAAAAAAAAAAAAAAAAAAAAAAAAAGAGTAGGGAAGAAAATGTACAAAGGAAGAGGACAGGATAAGCAAATTATCACTTAGCAATGTGATGATACCACATAAATCATTAAACACTAAACAGTATTACAAATGTTCTTTAGAAACATTAAAAAATGTTTTACGGCCGGGCGCGGTGGCTCAAGCCTGTAATCCCAGCACTTTGGGAGGCCGAGACGGGCGGATCACGAGGTCAGGAGATCGAGACCATCCTGGCTAACACGGGGAAACCCCGTCTCTACTAAAAAATACAAAAAACTAGCCGGGCGAGGTGGCGGGCGCCTGTAGTCCCAGCTGCTCAGGAGGCTGAGGCAGGAGAATGGCGTGAACCCGGGAGGCGGAGCTTGCAGTGAGCTGAGATCCGGCCACTGCGCTCCAGCCTGGGCGACAGAGCGAGACTCCGTCTCAAAAAAAAAAAAAAAAATGTTTTACAAGTTGCATTTATTTATTTATTTATTTATTTTGAGATGGAGTCTCGCTCTGTCGCCCAGGCTGGAGCGCAGTGGCCGGATCTCAGCTCACTGCAAGCTCCGCCTCCCGGGTTCACGCCATTCTCCTGCCTCAGCCTCCTGAGCAGCTGGGACTACAGGCGCCCACCACCACGCCCGGCTAGTTTTTTGTATTTTTTAGTAGAGACGGGGTTTCACCGTGTTAGCCAGGATGGTCTCGATCTCCTGACCTCGTGATCCGCCCGTCTCGGCCTCCCAAAGTGCTGGGATTACAGGCTTGAGCCACCGCGCCCGGCCTACAAGTTGCATTTAAAACTCATAATCCGAAGTGGTCTGACCAGAATAACAACTATATAAAATATCTTAAGTGGACAAGAAGTACAAAAATGTAAATCAATGGCACCTTAGGGCAGTGCGTTCCACAGAGTAAGAGCATGTATGTCACACTGCCCTAAGTTCAAGTTGAAGCTCTGCCCCTGCAAACGTGTAAAGAACCAAACTAGGTCAAATCAGAATGACAGATTCAGTGCTAGTTTACATCGTTGGTTGGGAAGACATTTTTTAAAAACCTCAGAATTGGAGTTTAATAACAAATAGAAATATCTAGCCAAAACTCTATCTTAAACTACCAAATATTTCCCCTCATGAATTACCATGGGACCACAAATATAACATGTCTAAAATAGAATTTATCATCTTTGAAAAGTTCTAAATTGCTTCAGTTTCCCAAATGTTACCAGTTTCAAAGAGGCTAAAGTATATATATATACTGTTTGTCCTGAATCAGTTTCTGTCCTTTCCCCTTTTTCATCATCACTCAACCCATCCTCAATGCACCTAGCCTCATGAGTGAACATTCTTTTAAAAATAAAAGAAAAAAGACAATCATACCACAAGCTTGTCTAAAATTATTTGGTTTCTGCCTTTGCAGAATGCCATTCTGCAACATGGCACCCAAGGACTTCCAGAGCCAGCCCTGCTCAAACCATCACTCAGTGGGCCTCCTCCCATTCTACCTTGTCAACCACTACCCTTCTGCTACAACCACCCTAGACCTTGACATTTTCTGAAGAAGTCATGTTGTTTGAGGTTCCAAACCTTTGCACTTACGGGCTTTGCTACCCTGCAAAGGACTTTCCCACCCTTCCCCTATCTACCTAGAAAATTCCTACCAAATCCTTCAAGACACGGAGCAGGTATTGTTTCTTCAGTCACCCCGCAGGCCCCATTCCTCCCTCAGGTGACCTCACCCCTAGGTTTGCACAGCACTTTTGTACGTAACTCTGTCCCAGTACTCGTCCTGTCCTATTGCAATTATTTTTATACCCATTTGTCTTCCCTTCTAAACCCTGAATTCCTTGAGGACATGGGCCACTTCACTCATTGCCATATCTCCAGTGCCTTCTAATGCAGGACCACCACAGTATATGTGCTCAATAAATCTGTGAACTTAATAAATCTATACCCTGTCTGCAAAATACCAACCTGATTTGTTTCTTAATGGGCATAAATTGATATTTCAGGCTAGGCGCGGTGGCTCACGCCTGTTAATCCCAGAACTTTGGGAGGCTGAAGTGGGTGGACCACCTGAGGTCAGGAGTTCGAGACCAGCCTGGCCAACATGGTGAAACCCCATCTCTACTAAAATACAAAAATGAGCTGGCCACAGTGATGTGCACCTGTAATCCCAGTTACTCGGGAGGCTGAGGCAGGAGAATTGCTTGAACCCGGGAGGCAGAAGTTGCAGTGAGCTGAGATCACACTGATCATGCCACTGCACTGCAGCCTGGGCAACAGAGCAAGATTCCATCTCGAAATAAAAAATAAAATAAAATAAATTGATATTTCTGCAGCTCTACACTGTATTCAGCGCTAAGAGCAGGTCGTCAAACTGTAAAGCAAACCAGGTGTCATGACTCTGCCTTCCTGGTTTTGCTGCTACCTCTCTGACTGCCCCTTAGGAGGTCCTCTTTCTCCTCCTGTCCTCTCAGTTTTAGTTTCCCTCAAAGGCTTTGTCATGGGCCTCAGACCTTCTAAATATGCTCCTGGCTTCAATTATCACCTCTATGCAGCTGAATCCAAGTCTATACAGCTAGTCCTAAATTGCACCTGATTTCCAACTGTCTATTAAGACTTCATCTCTTAAGTGGGAAGGTCATATCCTATGACTCCCAACCCCACATATTCAAATTAAATGCACAATCTTTCTGCTCCTCATGCTCCACAAACCACTTCCCTTTCTAAGTGCTCAATTTTTATCAGCTATTAAATTTATATCAAATATCCCTATTATTTCTTTATCACCTTGGCCTGAAATCTCAGTATTCCCTTTACCACTCCGCGTCTTGTAGTTTCCTTAATAATGTCCAATGTCCTCCAAAATGTCTTGGATTCACCTTTCCTCCCCCTTTTCCTCACTTCATTCCTGTGATTGTTTTCTCCCTGTATTTATTTTCTCCTCCATTTGATTCATTTTCGCTCACCATGAGACCCATTTTTCTAAAATAGTTTTCATCAAATCAATCTCTCTGCACAACTCAAGAAGCCTCAGTTGAATCACTACTGATTGCAGCCTCAAGGCTAAACTGTTGTGACAGACTCTCAAAGTCATCCATAATGTGCCCCCTCTCCTCTCCCCAGTCATCTAAATTTATCTCCCCTTCATTCCAAATCAGTGGTTCTCAATTTTGCTGCCCAGGGACATTTGGCAGTATCTGTAGACATTTTTAATTGCCATGCCTTGGAGTAGCGGGGAGGGAGTACAATCACATCTAGTGGGTGAAGGCCAGGGATTCTGCTAAACATCCTACAGTGCCAGGACAGCCCCCAACAACAAAGAATTATCCAGCCCAAAATAGCAACAGTGCCAAGGCCGAGAATCTGCTCCAAATCAAGGCTCTCTGTCCCCAGACCATGCTATATCTATATCTCTGCTCAGAATATTTCCTTAGCAACCTAGAATGTCGTCTCTCTTCCCCTTAACTATCAATGTTTTATTTATCTTCAAATCCCATTCTAAGTCTATAGCCCATGGCTTTAAATACGTCATCTATTGGGGACGACTCCAAAATGTTTATCTTATCTTCTGAGTTCCTTATTGCCTACTAGACATCTCATGAGTGTACTATTTAACATATCTGAACCTGAATTCCTGACTCCCCCAAAACTGCTTCTCCTCAAATAGGTATACAGCCCCAGTTGCTCAGGAAAACAGGTGGGAGTTATTCTGGATGCTCTCCTCGATGTCCTCTGCTCCAGTGTCTGGCCACAAATCAATCCATTAGCAAGTTCTGTCAAAAGTCTACCTCCAGACACATCTTAAATCCATCCACTTCTCCACCTCCCTCCATCATCCCTTTTACCTAGTTCATCACAAAAGCCTCCTGACTGGTCTCTGCCTCCATTCTATTCACTATTCAGTGTCCGGAATGGCCACTTCACATTTTCCCAAAATCATACCAGGACTCTGTTTAAAGCCTACAACAGCCCCCATGTGTCTTGGAATAAAATCTAAAACCCCTTACCTTGGTCTATAAGACACTATAGCTACACAAGGCAGACTCGGCCTCTGCCTACCTGGCCCCTGCCTCTCTTTCCACCTCCTCCACCCCACTTTCCTCCTGGCTCTCTAGCCGCAAATAAGATCCGTCAGACTTTTAAGTGTACTCTCAGCTCTTTCCAACTATAGCGTATTCTGCATTTTATTCCTCCTGCCTGGTCACACCCACTACTCCCTCTCATACACCTATTTCTCTTTAGCACTTATACAATATTTTTTTTTTTAATTTTTATCTTTTGGACACAGGGTCTCACTCTGTAGCCCAGGCCAGAGGGCAGTGGTGCAATCTCAGCTCACTACAGCCTTGACCTCCCAGGCTCAGGTGATCTTCCCACCTCAGCCTCCAAAGTAGCTGGAACCACAGGTGTGTGCCACCACACCCAGCTAATTTTTGTACTTTTTGGAGAGACAGGGTTTCGCCTGTTGCCCAGGCTGGTCTCGAACTCCTGGGCTCAAGCTATCTGCCTGCCTCAGCCTCCCAAAGTGCTGGGATTACAGGCGCATGCCACCATGTCTGGCCTACTGTAATTCTTAATTTCATATTTACCAGTGTTTATTGAATAATATCTGCCTCCTCTGTAGCAATAAAAGTTCCATGAAGGAAGGGACCACACGGTCTTTTACAGTTTTTTTACCATTATCATATCACCTTGTTTTCCACTATACAACAAATGACCTGTACAATATGTGGCATGGAGTTAGAAACTCAAATTTGTAGATGCTTAATTGCTGACAACAAATAAAAGGATGAATAAATCAATCTTTCTACTTACACTTTCGTACACAATGATCTCACCTCTCTCTGAGCTCCCAGTGAACTTTCCTCACCAGTACAACTTAAAACAGCTTCTCTATAAGCAGCTAAGTTCTCTGAGGGCATGAACGTAGTCCTATAACCTTTGTACTTAATCCTCTATTCCCAGCCCAACACCTAAACTAACAATAACTGCGCAGCAAATGTGATTCAGGTCCACAAATATGGAGTTCATAATTATCACATGTATTTTTATTCCTCAATTAGTCCTCTTGGAAAATTTACTGTAATTCTTAACACTTTACTTTTACCAAACTTGGTAAGATGTGGCAAACATCAGCTTAAAGCTTACTGGAGAGAGATCCACACGTGTTGATATATGTGTTGAAACAGTCTGAAAGGAATGTGTTTTAAGAAAGACTTCCAAAAACACCTAAGCCTGAGGAGCAATCGCACAAACGTGAAGCCAGCTGCAGATGACCTTATTTTCACTCCAATTCAGCACCACAGTCTCAGAGGAAAAAATGTTACACGTTTCAGCATGTCCCCTCTGCCCGTGTATGTGTTATGTTGAGACCTGTCGTTTCATTGCTTGTACTGATAAGGTCACCCCAGGCCCAGGACCATTTGTGCACCAGCAGCGCAGGGGTACACAGAGTTGACAGTCAGTGGAAGTCAGAACTCTGGTTCTGCTCCCTCAACATCTAGCCAGCAGGTGAACTCAGTTCCCTCATCCTGAAAGGCTACGGACTACTCACACCACATGAGTCTCCTTCCGAGTCTAAAATTTCATGATTCTATCAACTTTCTCCCTCAGAGATTTGGAGCTTTGCTAAAACTCAAGTGATGGCATTTGATGGACCAGAGAACTGACCAGGAAGGGATGTAGTTTCTATTTTATACTCTGTCACAAATCTAAATGTGACCTACACAATTTCATTTTTTCCCCCAAGGGACACCCTGAAGTCAGTGTGCTTTGTGGAAAACACTGAAATAACAGTATACTAAAAGAGCTTGACACAAACCAGAAAAAAACTGTGTACCATGGGTGTGCAGCATAGCACCAGAACCCCCAGCATGGGTGCATGGAAAAGCAGGCTGGGAAACTCAGCAAGTGTGAGCCTCCAATTGCCAGGTTGTTCCCCACTAGTCTCTTATGCATGTTTATTCCTTTAGTGACTTGAGAATTCTCACTAATAAATAAGCACTACAAGGCACCAAAGTTCAAGGAAAAAAAAATATGTGAGAGAGAATTCTATTCATCAATTACTATTTGTTTCACTGCAAATTTGGAAGGAGTCCCCACAATTCTTTTATCAATAGATCACTCTGTTCTAGCTGTTCTTCGCCAGCACAATTTAAAAACTGCTGCCATAAAATTTATCTTTCTTGCTTGAAAGATGACCATCCATCTTTTTACTTGTTGCAAAACGGCTCTGAGCACTAAAACTCAGAAAGCATTTGTGAGAATCTGGGGCACCCATGCTCCTATGAAAGCAATAAGCTGATTTCCCTTTAAAACAGCATATTATGTATTCAAAGTGATTTATTTACTCTCACTATTTCACTAAGAAAGTGATACAAGGGTCCTGCCAGTGAAGTCTAAGTTTTACCCTAGTGCTGCTGCAAACACATATACACACTCAGAGACAGGGGAGACAGAGAAGGAGAAAGAGAGAGGGAGAGGTTGCGGGGAAGAGAGTGAGACAGAGCAAGAGACAGTGAGAGAGAGCGAGAACACAGAGACAGAAAGAGAGAGAGAGACAACAAGGTAACCATTTTAAAGGTTAGGGAAGTAAGGGGAAACTTGTGCTGAGTCTCCAAACATTCCTCCAAAGTTTCTCAGCCTCAGCAATATTGACACTTGGGGGTGAAAATCCTTTATTAAGGGGGGCTGTCCTGCACATTGTGTGACATTTAGCAGCATCCCTGGAATCTACCCACCACATGCCAGTAGCATCCTGATCCCAGCTGTGACAACCAAGTAGGGTTCCAGACATTGACAAATGTCCCAGGGGGTGGGAGCAGGGTGGGGTGAGGACAGGCAAAAGTGCCCGTGTTGAAAACCAGTGGTCTAAGAGTAGGAAACAAACAAACAAAAAAGTGTAAAAAGAGAAAGGATAAAGGTAATGACTAGAGACGTTTTTTAAAGCGTATCAAGTTTCAGCTAGTCAATTCATTTCATCCTGGGAAACGAAAACCCAACTTTAACAACCATCTAGCCCATCCAAAACCAAAAACCATCTACTTGGCAGGCTCCTAAAACTCAAATCAATGTGGTTAGAAAGGAAGAAAGAATTCTAATTGAAAAACTTACAAGAAAAACATTAGTAACTTAAAGTTTTAAGATAATAAAAGCACAAAGACGTAGTAAGTGCTTTTCTAACCTCAAGGCAAACCATCTCAAGATGGCAAATTGGTTTTATCTCCTCTGCCAACTTCAACCAACTGATGGTGGCTGCCTAGAGCCCTTCTAGAACTGAGCAGGATTCTACGGCTGAATATAAACGATCTGAGAGTGAAGGACATCTGAATGAAATAACAATGTCCACCCCAAGCAGGCGAAGCAAGAGTGAGCCCTCCGGTCCATCTTCTGGTGTTTAACTTTGTTTTGTTTTGTTTTGGCGGAGGCGGGGGGGACAGAGCCTTGCTCTGTCACCCAGACTGGAGCGCAGTGGCGTGGTCTCTGCTCACTGCAACCTCCACCTCCTGCGTTCAAGAGATTCTCGTGCCTCAAACTCCCGAGTAGCTGGGATTACAGGTGTGCGCCACCATGCTGGGCTACTTTTTGTATTTTTTTAGTAGGGACGTGATTTCACCATGTTGTCCAGGCTGGTCTGGAACTCTTGGTCTCAAGTGATCCACCCACCCTGGCCTCCCAAAGGGATTACACCTCCCACCTGGGATTACAGACATGAGCCACTGTGTCCTGCCTTAGCATTCAACTTTCTTTATACTCAAAATAATATCCATCAAATTTAGCTAAAATAAAACATTTTTTAAAAAAGTAATCAATTTGCCAGAGTTACCTAACTTGGGGGAATAAAAAGGGGAAAAGAATCTAATTATACCACTTCCTTGCTTAAAAATCAGCTCTGGATTCTCAACTTGCAGAGGATGAAATCCAAACCAGCATAGATCACGAAGCCCTTCACAGTGTGTTTCCAACACACTTCTCCCAGGCTTCCTGCACCCCCACTGCTCTCAGTGGTGCAGCCAGCCACTAAGTGTCTATTCCCCAAAACCACACGCCCTTTCATGCCACTCTGCTACTTCCTCGCCCTGCAAATTTCTATTCATCTTCCAGAACACTGCTCAGGAGCCACCTTTTCGGTAATGCTTTCCTTGTTCCTTGGTGCCTGCTACACACAGGATGGTCCTTGAGCCAAAAGCACCAGCATCACCAGGGAGTTTGTTAGAAATGCAGAATTTTGGGCACCACTCCAGCTCTACCGAATCTCCATTTGCTTTGTAGCAAGATCCCCAGGTGAATTATGTGCACACTGACGCGTGAGAAGCGCTGTCTCTGGGAACTTCCTAGATCCCACTAGACTCAGCACTTCATAGCTGCCTGGGAGGTAAACCCCTCCTTTACTCATCTCCTCTATGGAGATAAGAAAACCCAAATACCCACCCTCCAGCCGCCATGACAGCCAACTGACATGGTTATAGCCACTGAGATGTCAGCAGAAGCCTGCTGAGGGGGCTTCTGGAAGAATTTTTATTTCCCTAATGACTTCCTGCCCTCCTGGGTAGAATGCTAGGTGCTGTGGCTGCCATCATTGGACAACCATGAGGTGACAAACATAGGAACAAAAAGTCAATGATAGCTAAAAAGACAACAGGGTGGAAATACAGAAATGGTCTGGATTCTTGTTGGGCCCAACAAGCCACTGAACCATAGAACCATTCAACTCCGGAATCACTGTGTGTGCCAACTGCAACGTTTTTATTGCTTAAGGCACTATCATTAGGGCTTTTCCTTTCTTGGGCTGAAGGCATTCCTAACTGATTAAGTAAGCCTTCGATAAATGGGAGGTGAATGAATGAATGTAGAGTGAAACCTACTAAAGGTTCAGGAGATTACATTTTTTAAAAAGTCAGGCCTCTAAGAATCTTTCATGTCTGCCAAAACATGCCTATAAATCAGTCTCTGCACTTCTAGAATTATTGACCCATTTCTGTTCACAGCTTAATGGATAAAAAAGTGAACACAAACTCATAAAAAGCAATGGAAATGTTCACATACAAAGATGCTGTAGAAATTGATTTTCACATTTTGGAAAAGAGGAGAAAACCGAACTTAAATACTAGGCTCTGACCTCGAAAAGTTTACAAATGCTGTGGCTACTTACAGGCAATTGTAAGCAAAGAGAGGCAGGATGGGGGGTGGGGGGTGGACCTACAGTAGCCAGTTCTCCTGATCATTCTCCCTTTCTAATTTTGAAATCTCAGCTGGGCACGGTGGCTCACACCTGTAATCTCAGCACTTGGGGAGGCCGAGGAAAGTGGATCAAAAATTAACTGGGCATGAGGTGGGCGCCTGTAGTCCCAGCAACTCGGGAGGCTGAGACAGGAGAATTGCTTGATTGAACACAGGAGGCAGAGGCTGCAGTGGGCTGAGATTAGGCCACTGCCCTCCAGCCTGGGCGATAGAGCGAGACTCCATCTCAATAATAATAATAATAATAATTTTGAGATCTCTGACATAGATCTCATTTTTTTCCAGTCCCTATCTCATTCAAGTACTTCCATTCAAGTCAAGATCAAACAGCAACGATTTTTTTCCAAGAAAAACAGCACTGAGCAGCATAAACTATAAGGAAAAGGTATTAAACGGGGAGAGATGCACACTGGCCATGTAGTTCGTCAGCAAGAAAGCAGGATCTTAACCAAGTGCAGATCCTCGGCTAGTTCACCTTTTTATATTTTAACAAAATCATCTCCTTTTACTTAAATAAATGTATGTTATAAAGAAGTTTTATAGCACCAATGGGAAACCAGTACCTTTTGCCAAGAATTGAAGACAAATGGAAACCCAATAAAAGCATAACCTTATTAAATTCTAGCTACTGTTGCCTGCCAACGCTTCTAGACTTGAAGCTTGTTCTCTCTGTTTAAAAAAAAATGGGTGGGGGGTGAACAAGAGGTGTTAAAAACAGGCTAACATCAAGCTGAGACTTTGTCCTGGGCAAGATCAGGATAGGAAAAAAAAAGGAATTAACTTTTTTCCCTGTGTGATTTCACACTGTTTTTTGTTTTGTTTTGTTTTCTTTTTAGAGACAGAGTTTCTTGTTGCCCAGGCTGGAGAGCAATGGCGCGATCTCAGCTCACCGCAACCTCCGCCTCCAGGATTCAAGCGATTCTCCTGCGTCGGCCTCCTGAGTAGCCAGGATAACAGGCATGCACCACCACGCCCGTCTAATTTTGTATTTTTAGTAGAGATGGAGTTTCTCCATGTTGGTCAGGCTGGTCTCGAACTCCTGACCTCGTGATCTGCCCGCCGTGGCCTCCCAAAGTGCTGGGATTACAGGCATGAGCCACTGCGCCCGGCCCGATTTCACGCTGTTTAATACCATATTCACGTCCCACCTAAAAGTATCCCTTACACAATCTCACATCATGTTCCCCCTCTGCTTAGAGTAACAGCCCAATTTCTTAGTGCATCCTAAACGGTCCCATACCATCCAGCCCCAGCCCACCACGCGGCTCTCAAATCTCACCCTCTCATTACACTTGCAGCCCCACCAGCAGACAGCAAAGGAGGGCTTGGTCAAGGGCCATACATATCCCTCATGGATGTAGAGCTCACCCTTGTAATCTCAGCACTTTGGGAGGCCAAAGCTGGGAGGGTGGCTTGAGGACAAGAGTTCAAGACCAGCGTGGGCAACACAGCAAAACCCTGGTCTCTACAAAAGTGTTTTAAAAATAAAAAATAGCCAGGTATGGTGGTGTGTGTCTGTAGTCCCAGCTATTAAATACTCAGGAGGCTGAGGCAGGAGGATCGCTTGAGCCCAGGAGTTTGAGGCTATGTGAGCACTGCACTCCAGCCTGGGCAACAGAGCAAGATCCTGTCTCTACAAATAAAATAAAAATAAAAAGTAGCCTGTCAGCACATCAATCACATCAGCAGGTTTTTCTTTCTTCAAACCACTATCTGATATTATCTCGTTAACTTCTTCAAATGTTTAATAACAAAAATAATAACAACAAATACACATGATATTGCAGTATTTTACTTATCAGGTCGAACCCTATAAAAGTGCCAATCTGTAAATAAAAAACGGTGAAATATGGGTAATTCCACTGTGTTCGACCTAATATATCAACTTGTTTGCAGCTCACAACCACCTTATGAAGTAGGTCCCAGATGAAGAAACGGTAAGCACAGACAGGCTGCTTAACTTGCCCGAGGTCACACTGCTAGTAAGTGGCAGAACCAGGATTTGAACCCATGCTCAACACTCCCATCCCACAAAAATGCAAGTTCCATGAAGGCAAACAGTTGTTCATTGCAACGTCACTCCCATTGCCTTATATCACAGAGTACAGGCACGTATGTAGCAAGCTCTCAATAAATACATGTTGAGTGAGTGCGTGCGTGAGTGAGTGAGTGCATGAATCAATGAATGAATGAATGAATGAATGAATGAATGAATGAATGAATGAATGAATCTCCTTACAATCGCTGGTAGATTGCCCAGACCACTCAGAGCAACCAATGCAGAAGCCTGCCGGGCCAAGAGGAACAGAGGGAAGGAAGACCTGAGCGGGCAGGTGCCCCAGGGACTCGGGGTGCAGTTGGGGCGTGGCGGCACGCAGGCTCACCTTAAAGTCGCGGCTATGCTGCGGGGTGTACTCCAGGGTCCAGAGGGCCCGCACCAGGTGCGCCAGCTGCTCGGTGACCTCGCCCTGGCCCTGCGCGCCGCGGCCCGCAGGCTGCTCGGGGTCAGGCGAGGGCTCGGGTCGCCCCGCCCGGTACTGGCCCAGCGCCAGGTACTCGGCGAAGAGCTCGGTGTTGCTGAGGCACTGCAGCGTGGCGTTCATGAAGCACGTGTTGCCATGGTTGCGGAGTCCCGCCACGCCGGGCACTGGCTCGGCGGCGCAAGCCGGCGGCGCGGGAGAGGCGGGCGGCGGCGGGCACGGCGGCGGCGTGGGCGCGGCGGCCGGCCCGGGCGGGAAGCAGCTGCGGAGGCCGCCGCGGTCCGGGGCGGCGCCCTCAGAGCTAAGGTGCGAAAGCGTGGACAGCGTCTTGAGAACGCGGCTCATGAAGCTGCCCACCGAGCGTGCCGAGGAGGGCGAGGAGGGCGAGGAGGGCGCGGCCGGCCCAGACGCCCCGGGGCCCCCGGCGCCGCCGCCAGCGCGGCCGCTCCGGAATAGCCGCTTGCTGAAGGAGCGCTTCTCCTTCCCGCCCGCCGCCGCCGGCGGCCCGGACCCGGGCGCCGTTACCTTGGACATGGCGGCGGCCGCAGACACTCATCACCGCGCCCGCCCGCCCGGCCCGCGGCCCCGCCACGGCCGCCGCCGCATCCCGCAGCGCCGCGCCTCACCGGGCCCGGGGGCTCGACGCCCCACACACCTCAGAGCGCCGCCGAGCCAGCGAGCGAGCCGCGGCCGGCGGGGCGAGCGGGCGCGCGCGCGGTCCGCCCAGCTGGGCCACTCACGTGACGCGCCTCCCAGCGCCGCCCGCCCCGCGCTGAAGCCGCCTCGGCCGCCATATTCACTGTGGGAAGGTAGTTGCCTCCCCAGCTGGACGGGATGCCTGCCGGCTGCGGGCGCGGTCCTGCTGCGTGAAGCCCGAGGGAGGCCATGTCTAGTGTGGGCGCGGTCCAGGCTTGGAGGAAAAGGCTGGGCTCGCGCTAGAAGGTGGATCCCATGGGTGGGTCTCCGTCTTTGCTGATCAGATGGCAGAGGCGGGAACGTGCAGGAATCAGGATGCTGTCAGTTACCAGACCGTGCAAGAGCTGGTGGACATGGCCCCTACAGGTACCGGGCAAGTCAGCCCCGCCTGGCTCCCAAGGGACGTTGCAGATGCCTACCGTCTGTGTGCCACCGGAGCGCAGTCACAGAGCCTGGCACGTCCCAGCGGGCTTTTCTTCCCGGCTGCACCTTGGAGTCCCAGCGAAACGATGTTATCATAACTACTTTCCTTTTCATTCCAGCCTTTAAAACCCCGCCGGGCTCTCCCATCATTCATCCATCCGTTCATTCATTCACTCACTCATTCATTCAACAATTACTGGGGATATTATAAAGAATTAAATCTATTAAATTAGAATTAAATGTCATATCCCCAGCGGATCAAACTAACACGGTTTCTACCTGCCCTCTTGCAGCTTACATTCCTAGTGGATGTTTACAATAGCTGTTGTGTTCCACACATTATGCCAAGCATGCAATATTTTCTTTAATCTTTAATTCACCGTCTTTGAGCGTGGTAAAATTCTTACCTGATTCAAATCCAAGTTTTATTCACAACCCTATACTTGACCTCTAAACCAAAGGTCACGAATCCACAAATATCACAGGTCACAAACCTACAAATGAGTGAAGAACCTGGTGTTTGAATCATCATATTGACTTTCAAGTGACTTGGCTCTCAGTGTTGGGGGAAATACAGGGAATGATGGGGACTATAGTAAATTTCAAATTAACATCTTTCTAAAGAGGTGGCTGCCACTCAGCTACAGCCGGTTGTTCCCATGTGAGAACAGGAGCTCAGCGTTACCAGATCATCTGATGTTTTAAGAGAAGGCAGAAATCCTATTTTTAAACGTTGGTTCTATTAAAAAAAAAAAATAGTGCAGGGAGCAAAAAATAGTACATCTTTGGGATGTCTTTAGTCCAAAATCAACTAGTATATGACCTCCTCTCTGTAGGCTCCCCTCTGCTAAAAGGGCTAGTCTGAGTCCTGAGGCAGAAGAGAGAAATCAGGGAAGAGAGAGCCCTTCCTCCTTTTTAAAACATGAAGGCCACCTTACACCACGTTTCAAAGTAAATGGTTTTTACCTCTGACCTCCCTCCCCATTGTAAGTAGGGCTCTACGATGACATCTCCAGGGTGCTCTGCACTGTCCCTAATCGCCTCCACTCTCCTCTTAGTCAAAATTCTTATCTGGACACCAGGAAGAAAGCCATCTGATTATTCATACTAAAATGTGAAGGCAATGGCTCTCAACTTTTTTGATCCAGACTCAAGTTTGATCCAGACTCAAGTTTGATCCAGACTCAAAGGCCTTTGCCAGAGCTGTTCCCTCTCCTTTGAACCTTTCCTTAGCTAACTTAGAATCTTTCTACTTAGCTAACTTCCCTTCATCCTTAAAGTCTCACCTTAGATATCACCCCCTTCAGGAGATGTTCCTTCCACAGGCTCTCTTGGCACCTCTCATTCATGACACTGAGTTGACGATACTGCAATTCAGTTTACAATCATCACTTTCACTAATATGTGGGCTTCAACCCAGCAGAGACCCATCTTACTCATTATTGGGTACCCAATAAGGTAGCCATCATATAACAGGTTATTTGGCAACTTTATACCTAAACAATGTTGTGTGTGTGCGTGTGCCTGTGTGTGTGTGTATGTGTGATGGAGTCTCACTCTATCACCCAGGCTGGAGTGCAGTGACAGGATCTCGGCTCACTGCAACCTCCATCTCCTGGGTTCAAGCAATTCTCCTGCCTCAGCCTCCTGAGTAGCTGGGATTACAGGCGTGAGGCACCGCACCTGGCTTCTAAACAATATCTGAACTCTCTGGTGAGATACCTAAGAACTGCCTTTCTAATCTGGGCCCCTCCCACTATTCTAAGCTTACAGGTCTCCACCGAGCCTCAAAGCTTGACGCAGGCTTGAAAAAATTTCTCGTTGGAATGTTCAGATGATCATTCTTAAAGACTCACCTTGAACATTCTGTAGTGAATCTTTCATTGCCCCTCTCTGTACCACCCCTTACCGCCAAGCTCGGGAAACATAAATTAGAAACAACAGTGCAGTGAATATCATCATGACCTATACCTTGTCCATCCTGCAGC
This sequence comes from Macaca fascicularis, assembly GCF_037993035.2. Taxonomy (NCBI): domain Eukaryota; kingdom Metazoa; phylum Chordata; class Mammalia; order Primates; family Cercopithecidae; genus Macaca; species Macaca fascicularis. Next base: position 22,195,130 of record NC_088394.1, read on the forward strand.
TATCTCCTTAGGCTGAAACCTTGGATCAAAGGGTATGCGTATTCCATATTTGACACCTATTGTCAAGCTGACGCCCAGAAAGGTTTTATCCTGCCAGCAATGAATGGGAAACACACATTTCCCAATCCCAAGATACTGTTGAGGCCGGGCGCGGTGGCTCAAGCCTGTAATCCCAGCACTTTGGGAGGCCGAGACGGGCGAATCACGAGTTCAGGAGATCGAGACCATCCTGGCTAACACGGTGAAACCCCGTCTCTACTAAAATACAAAAAAAATTAGCCGGGCGAGGTGGCGGGCGCCCGTACTCCCAGCTACTCAGGAGGCTGAGGCAGGAGAATGGCGTGAACCCGGGAGGCGGGGCTTGCAGTGAGCTGAGATCCGGCCACTGCACTCCAGCCTGGGCAACAGAGCCAGACTCCGTATCAAAAAAAAAAAAAAAAAAGATACTGTTGAGTTTTCCAGTCTTTTTCACATTGACAAGTTTGATGAACAAAAGATGGCATATCAATGCCCTTTTTGTTTGTATGAGTGAGCTTGAACATCTTGTGCCAGTCTCTCTGCTATCCAACATCTAAACCAACTTCCTTTCTGCAGGGGATGCCAAATTAGGCAGGAAAACTCAAATTCCCATTATGAAAACTGGGTAAGGTGGTGGGGAGCAGGTATTCCCCTTCCTACCCCTGGAAGCTAGAGCCCAGGAAAATGATCTGAAAAAGACCACCGCTGGGTGCAGTGGCTCATGTCTGTAATCTCATCACAGGCAGACAGAGAAAGGAAGAGTTTGAGACCGGGCTGGGCGACATCGCGAGATCCCGTCTCTAAAAAAAATAAATAAATAAGCCTGCTGTGGTGGTGCACTTCTGTAGTCCCAGCTACTCAGGAGGCTGAGGTGCACTTCTGTATGCATTTCTGGGTGAACTTCTGTAGTCCCAGCTACTGAGGAGGCTGAGGCGGGAGGATTACTTGAGCCTAGGAGGTGGAGGCTGCAATGAGCTATAATCGTGCCACTGCCCTCCAGCCTGGGTAACAGAGCAAGACCAACTATATGTTCCTACCTAGACTTTGGCTTTAGAAGTATTGATACAAGGTTCGTTGGAGATAATGCAGTGAATTAATGAATCTAGCAGCTATATATTTAGCAGTGTGACAGTACGGTGGTGTACAGTATGGGAGTGGTAGCAGCAAGTGTCCAGCTGCTACTCTAGTGGCAAGTTCTTACTGGTGTCTGCCTCCCTGGGTTTCTGCCCAAGCCTGTTTCTCTGGCTCTGTTCTTTCTGTGAGCTAACCTGATAGGTCTCCTGTAAATTCCTTTATTGGTGAAACAACCAGTGTCAGTTTCTGCTGTTTGCAATCAAGAAAACAACTAGGAATACCTTTTAATTAGCGATTTTATTTTTACTGGTGTGATTTACCTGCACACACCATTTGCCCATTATCCTTTTTCGTGTATTCCTTTATAGATGTTATCTCATAAAGTTTTTTGTTTGTTTTGTTTTGTTTAGTTTTGTTTTTGAGACAGCGTCTCACTCCATCGCCCAGGCTAGAGTGCAGTGGTGCGCTCTCAGTTTACTGTAACCTCTGCCTCTCGGGTTCAGGCCATTCTCATGCCTCAGCCTCCCAAGTAGCTGGGATTACAGGCATATACCACCACGCCAGGCTAATTTTGTATTATTATTATCATCATTATTATTGTTTTGAGACAAAGTCTTGTTCTGTTGCCAGGCTGGAGTGCGGTGGTACGATCTCAGCTCACTGCAACCTCTGCCTCCCGGGTTCAAGCGATTCTCCTGCCTCAGCCTCCCGAGTAGCTGCAACTACAGGCACGTGCCACCACGCCCAGCTAATTTTTGTATTTTTACTAGAGACAGAGTTTCACCATGTTGGCCAGGATGGTCTCGATCTCTTGACCTCGTGATCCGCCCACCTCGGCCTCCCAAAGTGCTGGGATTACAGTTGTGAGCCACTGCGCCTGGCCAAATTTTTGTATTTTTAATAGAGACAGGGTTTCACCATTTTGACCAGGCTGGTCTCGAGCTCCTGACCTCATATGATCCGCCTGCCTTGGCCTCCGAAAGTGCTGGGATTACAGGCATAAGCCACCATACCAGGTCCATAACATTATTTTCTATACAAATTATTTATCAGTCTATACCATTCCCTGCTTTCAACCATGTTTACAGTGTTTTCATATCATATAGAGAACCTGAATTATTATTTTTATTTTATTATTATTTTTGAGACAGGGTCTCACTCCCTCATCCAGACTGGAGTGCAATGGTGCGATCATGGCTCACTGCAGCCTTGACTTCCTGGGCTCAAGCAATCCTCCCACCTGAGCCTCCTCAGTAGCTGGGCTTACAGGTGCATGCCACTATGCCCAGCTAACTTTTTGTATTTTTAGCAGAGATGGGGTTTCACCACATTCCCTAGGCTGGTTGCAAACTCCTAGGCTCAAGCCATCCACCCGCCTCAGCCTCCCAAAGTGCTAGGATTACAGGTGTAAGCCACTAAGCCCAGCCTAAATTATTTTATATAGTGAAATAGATGAGTCCTTTTCATAAAGATTTACAATCTTTTTGACATACTTAGCCTTCTCCCACTTTGAGATCATAAGAATATTCATCTGTATTTTAGTTCAGTGCAGTTCTTGTTTTTTTTTTTCTTATTAATATGCTCTCCATCTGGAATTTATTTTTGCATGAGAAATGAGATAGGGATCTTGCCTCTTCCCCACCCTACATGGCTAGCCAATTGTCTCAGCACTATTTTTAAATATAATTTTCCTACTACTTTAAAATGTTGCTTTTATCACCTATTAAATGCCCCATACATTTAAGATTTTTAAAAATTCTGTTGTATTCCATTGATAAGTCTCTGTATTCCAGGATAACATAGGTTTAGAATATGCTGAAATGTTTGATAGAGCATTATCTCCTAGTATTTTATTATCTATCTGTTTGCTTAATCTCTCAAATGAATTTAATCTTTTAGGGGTGTTAATTTGTATAGATTAAGTTAGGGAAAACTGGCATCACCAGAATATTTATCTTCTTATCCGAGAAAAAAGTATGTCTCCAAAAAATTATACAAGGGCTTTTAGTGCCCCTCTGAGTACTACAGTTTCCTCCCGGAGGTCTTGCATAATACTAATAAGTTTATTCCTATTGGTTGCTATTATGAATGGGATATTTTATGTCATTACATTTTCTGTTGTTTGTTTGTCTACAGGAAAAAAGTTATTTTTGTAACCAGTCACCTTGATGTACTTTAGTTCTTTCTCATAATTTTCAGTTGATTCTGTTGAGTTTTTCAGGAATTTATATCAACATATGAGATAAAAACCTTGCCACTTTGTTTATAATACTTGTACCTCATCTTTTTTTTCTCTTGTTTAATTGCCCTTCCAGAATTTTGTCTGTAATAATAAGGAGAGTAGGAAAGCCTGCATTGTTTCTGCCATTAATCACATTTCATCCAGTGCTTTACCATCAAGCATGCTTGCTTTTGGCTTGAGATATATATTATTTATTGCATCAAAGTGGTATCCATTTATTCCTACTTCAGGAAGGGTTATTATCAGGAATTGGTCTTGAATTTTATCAGATGCCTTCTGGACATCAACAGAGATGAGCCTTTGCATTTTTCTTCTTTGACTTTTATATCCATCGTAATTTCTTAGTTGCAAACAACACAAATGACTTTTGCTAACTTAAGCAGAAAAGGAGATCATTAGAAGGATATCAACAGCTCACATAACTGTTAGAAAAGCTTCAGAATCAGACTTAGGAAACCAAGGAAGACAGTACATAGCCAGAACTCTGCTCCAGAAAATGCTGCTTAAGATGTCACCACTGGCGCCATCGGTGAAGCTGGCACCACCTTCAGACAGTGGTAGCTGCACCACTTGCCTCTTAGTTCTGCTGTAGCCACTATGCAACCTTGAAGAACTTCCAAATGTCTCTGAACTTTTGCTTTCCTACCTGATATAGTTTAGATATTTTTCCCCTCCAAATCTTATGTCAAAATGTGATCCCTGGCCGGGTGCGGTGGCAGACGCCTGTAATCCCAACACTTTGGAGGCCAAAGGTGGGAAGATTGCTTGAGCCCAGGAATTTAAGACCGGCCTGGGCAACATAGAGGGACCCCATCTGTACAAAAAAATAAAAAAAAAAAATAGCCAGGCATGGTGGTGCACACCTGTAGTCCCAGCTACTTGGGAGGCTGAGGTGGGAAAATCACCTGAGCTCAGGTAGTCAAGGCTGCAGTGAACAGTGATCATGCTGCTGTACTCCAGCCTGGGTGACAGAGCAAGACCCTGTCTCAAAAAAGAAGAGAATCGAAGAGATGAGAAGGGAAGGGAAGATGGGAAGGGAAAGGAAGGAAAAGGAAAGGGGGGGAGGGGGAGGGGGAGGGGAGGGGGAGGGGAAGGGAAGGGCAGAGGGAAGGGGAGGAGAGGGAAAAGAGAAGAGAAGAGAAAAGGAAAGAAAGAAAAGGAAAGAAAGAAAAGAAAAGAAAAAAGAAAAGAAAAGAAAGGAAAGGCAAGGAAAGAAAGGGAAAAGAAAGGAGAGATGAGGAGAGGAGAGGAGAGGAGAGGAGAGGAGAGGAGAGGAGATAAGAGAAGAGAAGAGAAGAGAAGAGATCCAGGAAAGGAAAGGAGAGGAGTGAGGAGGGGAAGGGAGAGGAGAGGAAGGGAGGGGAGGGGAGGGGAGGGGAAGGAGGGGAGGGGAAGGAGGGGAGGGGAAGGAGGGGAGGGGAAGGGAAGGAAGGGGAGGGGAGGGGAGGGGAGGGGAAGGAGGGGAGGGGAAGGGAGGGGAGGGGAGGGGAAGAAGGGGAGGGGAGGGGAAGGGAGGGGAGGGGAAGGGAAGGGAGGGGAGGGGAGGGGAAGAAGGGGAGGGGAGGGGAGGGGAGGGGAGGGGAGGGGAGGGGAGGGGAGGGTCCCTGATGTTGAAGGTGGGTCCTAGTGGGAGGTGTTTGGGTCGTGGGAGCAGACCCTCATGAATGGCTTGGTGCAGTCCTCGAAGTAATAAGTGAGTTCTCCCTCTGTTGGTTCACAGGAGATCCAATTGTAAAAAGAGGCTGGCACCTCCTCCCTTCCTTCTTGCTCCCTCTCTCGCCATGTGACATGGCTGAGTCCCTTTAACTTCAGCCATAAGTGGAAGCACCAGACTGGCGTGGTGCTTCTTGTACAGCCTGCAGAACCATGAGCCAAAAGAAACTATTTTCTTTGTAAATTACCCAGTTTTGGGTATTCTTTTATAACAATGCAAAATGGGCCAATATAATACCTTCAGCGTTCTAAGTTCAAAATGAAGCATCCATTTGGTTGGGCTAGGTCCTAGGTCTGTCACCAGCAGCTGGAAGGTAGGGAAGGAACCACCATCTTCCTCCAGCTCCCATAGTGGGAGACAAAGCTGCCTCTCATCTATCTTGAGATTCCCCCAAAACGGGAGATTACTCAATGCAGGACAGTCAAAATAGACAAACGTCCACTACATCTCATTAATGTGGTATGTCATATTGATAACATTAAATTGTTGCTTTATCTATTTACTAAATTTATGTTTTGAAACAGGGTCTTGTTCTATTGCCCAAGCTGGAGTGCAGTGGCACAATCATAGCTCATAGTAACCTCAAACTCCTCCTGGGCTCAAGTGATCCTGCCATCTCAGCCTCCCAAATAGCTGGGACTACAGGTGTGTACCAGCCTGGGCAACATGGCCAAACCCTGCCTCTATTAAAAATAAAAAATAAAAATTAGCTGGGTATAGTGGTGCATGCCTATAATCCTAGGTACTCAGGAGGCTGAGGCATGAAAATTGCCTGAACCTGGGAGGTGAAGCTTACAGTGAGCCAAGATCATGTCACTATACTCCAGCCTGGGCAGCAGAGTGAGATTCCGTCCCAAAATAAATAAATAAATAAAAATAAATGAATAAATTTTGGAGGAACACAATTCAGTCTGTAACACTGACATGTTAGGGACTCTGTGAAGAGTTAAAGAAAGAGGAAAGAAACACGAAAAGTGGCTCAACAAAGACAGGTTTATTTTGGAGAATAAATCTAAGAGGGGCTTCTGGTTGATTTCTGTCAGGAGCGCTCTCTCTTACAGACTAAGAGTATTTTTCAGTTTTAGGGTGAGAGAGCTTATTACAGGTTTGCAGGGCAGAAGTTTATGGTGGGGTTGGAATGTCTCTGGTCGGGGGGAGGTTATCTTGGGGCTAACATCTCTCTGGTCAGAGGGGAGGTTATCTCGGGGCTGGCATGTCTCCGGTCGAGGAGGGGTTTGGAATGTTTCTGGTCAGAGATGTCATTTGTGGTTTATGTTCATGCTGACCTTAGCCATTAGGTTGATGCCCTTTAGAATAAGGCAGTTTTTGATCAAGGGGAACTATAGAATGGCAATGCTTATCCAAGATGGTGATGTTCCTGCTCTGTCAATGTGCATGCTGTTGGCTTCCTCTCTGCAAGTATTTGAGAGCTACAGTTCTCAATACTGCTAATATCTTCACCTGACTTCCAGCTTTTTGAAACCTCTTGACATCTCTCTGCTGGATTGTCTGTTATTAACCTGACAGCATTCCCTCCCTCTTCTACAGTGTTCTCTGCATCACAGAATTACATTTTCAAGAATCTCTTTCTTAGAGATTGCCAATGAGAGGTACTTGCAAAGATTTGGAAGACAAAAGAAAAAGCTGTTCTTTGGCAGCAGCTGTGGGCAGACTGGATGAATAGAACTGCAGACCTGAGGTCTTATTGGCTTCCAGGTACGCTGTTGCAAATGACGCATCTCAGGGCTGTGGGTCGCCAAGAAGACAGTAACTTAGTCCTCACAGAGCTCTTGAGCAGAGATGAGATGAGGGAGACGTGAGTGAGAGAGGGTTGTGCAAGTGCAGGATTGGATGTTGTTTTTATTAAAAATTCAGACATTTTTTGGCCGGGCGCGGTGGCTCAAGCCTGTAATCCCAGCACTTTGGGAGGCCGAGACGGGCGGATCACGACGTCAGGAGTTCAAGACCATCCTGGCTAACACGGTGAAACCCCGTCTCTACTAAAAAATACAAAAAACTAGCCGGGCGAGGTGGTGGGCGCCTGTAGTCCCAGCTACTCGGGAGGCTGAGGCAGGAGAATGGCGTAAAAACCCGGGAGGCGGAGCTTGCAATGAGCTGAGATCCGGCCACTGCACTCCAGCCTGGGCGACACAGCAAGACTCCGTCTCAAAAAAAAAAAAAAAAAATTCAGACATTTTGTTGATCATGGGGTTTTTTTTTCACATTGTTTGTTTTTAAAAAATATTGCATTGAAATGTTAATTAGCTGGATTGGTTCTTTCTGCAATGCGTGCATAGATCAAAACACCACATGGTACTCCGTAAACACATAATTATTCCTTGTCAATGAAAAAAAATTTTTGTTTGATGGGCATGGTGGCTTGAGCCTACAGTCCCAGCTACTTGGGAGGTTAAAGTGGGAGGATTGCTTAAGGCCAGGAGTTGGAGACCAGCTTGGGCAACATAGCAAGACCCCTCACCTCTATAAATAAATAAATAATGCTTAAAAATATACTCCATGGCTGGATGCAGTGGTTCATGCCTGTAATCCTGGCACTTTGGGAGGCCGAGATGGGTGGATCACTTGAGGTCAGAAGTTCGAGACCAGCCTGGCCAACATGGTGAAACCCTGACTCTACTAAAAATGCAAAAATTAGCTAGGTGTGGTGGTGGGTGCCTGTAATTCCAGCTACTTGGGAGGCTTAGGTAGGAGAATCACTTGAATTCGAGAGGCGGAGGTTGCAGTGAGCCAAGATCATGCCACTGCACTCCAACCTGGGGGACAGAGTGAGACTCTGTCTCCAAAAAATATACACATATATATATTTTACATATATATATGTATGTGTATATATATTGCACTAAAATATTCTTTGATGCCCCCTTCAAACTTGTACCTGAGAAGACTGCCTCACTAGTCCTACTCCAGTCCCAGCCCAGCCCTTAAAAGATCCACAGAGTTTCCATGGGAGGTGGTGAGATTCACTCACTTCAGTGCTATCGTCTAAGACTGGTGGCAGTGGCTTGCCTGCCCTTCATTTCCCCAGCCTTCCAATGGTGGGGTAAGCCTGAAATTCCCCATATTCAAACCTTTCCTACTTGAAATATACAAGTTGGTTTCTGCTTTTCCAACGGAACCTTGACTTACACAATCCCTCATTGACTGGGTTCTCCTCTTCTGAGCTCTCTGTTGTGGATCTACATCTTTTTTACTCTTTTACTCTGATTTTAGTAAACTTCTGGTGTGGAGCAGAAGAAAACTGATATGTTTAACTGACACCAGCTTTCTAAAAATCCCTCCTCTACCCTCAAATTTCGTTTCTAAAGTTTTGAATTCAATTACACATTATCCATTGCATTATAAACATGATCACTGACAGCATCTTCTAAATTTTTGTTTTTGTCCAGGTAATCTTCAGCACTCTATACCAAGTCCCCATGAGGTCCTTTTATTTATTTATTTATTTATTTTTTTTTTTTTAAGACAGAGTCTCACCCTGTCGACCAGGCTGGAGTGCAACGTAACGATCTCGGCTCACTGCAACTTCTACCTCCCAGGTTCAAGCTATTCTTCTGTCTCAGCCCCCCAAGTAACTGGGATTACAGGTGTGTGCCACCATGCCTGGCTAATTTTTTGTATTGTTAGTAGAGACGGGGTTTGCCATGTTGACCAGACTGGTCTTGAACTCCTGAGCCCAGGCTCAGGTGATCCGCCTGTCTTGGCCTCCCCAAGTGCTTGGATTACAGGCATGAGCCACCGTGCCCAGACTAAAGATTTGATAGAAGAAGTTTAAATTGAAAAGAAGAGTTGGAAAATAAACTTATAGAAATCTCCTAAAAAGTAGAATAAAAAAGCAAACAGATGCAAAGAAAAGAGAAAATCATAATAAAATTAGATAATTAATTCATTGAACGTTAATAATCACCTGACAGGAGTTATGCAAGAAGAGCGGTAATCTCCATCAGAAAATAATAGAAAAAAATGTCCAGAACTGAAGAACATGAGTGTCCAGATTAAAAGCATCCAGCACAATGTGTTTTTGAAAGACCCATGCCAAAGTATGTCATTGTTAGGTTGGTGCTATAGTAATGACAAAACCGCAATTCATTTTGCACCAACATAATAGGAAATTTTAGATCACCAAAAACAGATATATCTTTGAAATGTCTATAATGAAAAAGCACAGGCCACAGAGTTACATTAAAAAGTAACATTGGGAGGCTGAGGTAGGTGGATCACTTGAGGCCAGGAGTTTGAGACCAGCCTAGCCAACATGGTGAAACCCTGTCTTTACAAAAATAAACAAAAAATCAGCCGGGCATGGTGGCACGCCTGTAGTCCCAGCTGCTTAGGAAACTGAAGCATGAGAATCACTTGAACCCGGAAAGCAGAGGTTGCTGTGAGCCGAGATGGCTCCACTGCACTCTAACTCAGAGTAAGACTGTCTCAAAATAAATAAATAAGTAAATAAATAAATAAATAAATAAATAAATAAATAAATAAATGTGACAATCAGAAAAAAGACAATCAGAATGTCCTCAGACTTTTAAAAGCAACACAAGAAGCAAAACACAATGAAGTAATGCTTTCAAAATAAGAAGGAAATATTATTTCCAATACAGAATTCTATTCCCAAACTATCAATCAAGTGTGAGGGTGGAATAAAGGCATTTTCATGCATTGTCTCAAAAAATGTACTTCTTATGACTTCTTTGTCAGGAAGCTATTGGAAAATATGGTCAACCAAAATGAAAGATTAAGCCATAAAGATTGGCAGGAGAGCCAGGATACAGAAAACATAACACAGAGAGAGGCCACAGAAAATTCCAGAATGCTTGGAGAACAACCAGTTCAGACTGAGTAAACTTATAGGAGGCCCTAGGAGAGATATGTCCAGGGAGGGAATTAAAAGAGAAATTTGATGTGCCTGACCACATGAAAAAAATATTTTTAGCAGAATTTTGCAATTCTGTTGGAGAGCTTAGAAAAAATTAGAGACAGCAGCCAGGCACGGTGGCTCACGCCTGTAATCCCAGCACTCTGGGAGGCTGAGATGGGCAGATCACCTGAGGTCAGGAGTTCGAGACCAGCCTGACCAACATGGAGAAATCCCGTCTCCACTAAAAATACAAAATTAATCAGGCTTGGTGGCACATGCCTGTAATCCCAGCTACTTGAGGTGGAGGCAGAATTGCTTGAACCTGGGAGGTGAAGGTTGCGGTGAGCCAAGATCGTGCCATTGCACTCCAGCCTGTGCAACAAGAGCAAAATTTCATCTCAAAAAAAAAAAAAGAAAAGAAAAAGAAAAAGAAAAGAAAAGAAAGAATTAGAGATAGTGACAGAGAAAACTGAGCATACAAAAACAAGAAGCCATAATTCCAAGGAAAATACAGAAGCTGACCAAAAGAGAAAATGTAATCATAGTACTTGGCACGGATCAGTAGGGAATAATATTTGCATAGTCATAATAACGTAGAACATTAAATAAAAACTGTGCCTTAACCATATTGAGAGAATGGTAGGAGTACATGGTGCCATGAAACTGCTAAATCCTTTTCTATGTTGTGGCTGACATTGCTGGTTTCCCACCTAATATCTTTTCTCCTCTTATGATTTACCAATAGAACGTTGATTCTGTTTGGAGCAGCAATGTACCTAATTTTAAAATCTCATTTTCAGCCAGGCACAGTGGCTCACACCTGTAATTCCAGTACTCTGGGAACCCCAAGCAGGAAGATGACTGGAGGCCAGGAATTCAGGACCAGCCTAGGCAACATAGTGAGACCCTGTCTCTATTTAAAAAAAAAAAAAAAAAAAAAAAGCTGGGTGTGGTGGCACATGCCTGTAGTTCCAGCTACTTAGGAGGCCGAGGCAAGAGGATCACTTGAATCCCAGAGTTAGAGGCTGCAGTGAGCCAGTCACTCAAACCCAGTGATTGCACCACTGCACTCCAGCCTGAATGATGGAGTGAGCCCCTGTCTAAAAATAAAATTAAATTAAATTAAAAATTTAAAAATCCCAGTTTGCCTTCTAATGACTGAAATAGAACAGAAATCTGTAGTGACTTCTGAGAAAGTTTTTCTTTCTTGATCTCAGTGCTATCTTTTCCACCTTGTCACTTGCTGCTTCTTCCTCTTGGGAAAGGGTATTCCAGGCTTGGGGATGCAGTAGTCATTTTGTGACCCTGACGATGAAAACCACATGCTGAAGATGGAGAAGCCACGGAAAACAAGAGGCTGATTCTTGATGACATCCTTGAACAGCTGCACTAATTCCAATGTATTAGTAACACACAAGTAGAAAATAAAATTAAAGACTGGGTGTGATAAGTCACACCTGAAATTCCAATAATTTGGGAGTCCAGAGAGGGAGGACTGCTTGAGGCCAGGAGTTCGAGACCAGCCTGGGCAACATAGCGAGACTCCTATCTCAACAACAACAACAACAAAAATTAAAAATCAGTGAGGCGTGGTGGCTGGTGCCTGTAATCCCAGCTACTTGAGAGGCTGAGATGGGAGGATCATCTGAGCCCAGGAATTCAAGGCTGCAATGAGCCATGATTGTGCCACCACACTCCAGCATGGGTGACAGGGTAAGATCCCATCTCTAAAAGAAAAAGAAAAAGAAAAAGAAATGGAAAACACAATCATTTGTAACAATAGCAAAACTCATCAAATACCTAGAAATAAATCTGACAGGAAACATGTAAGACTCTTGCACTGAAAACTACAAAACATTGCTGATAGAAATTAAGAAGCCCTAAATAAATGGAAAGATATACCATGTTCATGGTTAGATGACTCAATATTGTAAAAATGTCGGTTCTCACAAAATTGATCTGTAGATGCAGCACATTCTCTATCAAAATAGCAGCAAGCTCATTTTTTATGTATGGAATTTGACAAGCTAATTCTAAATTTTATGAGGACATGCAAGATACCTAGAATAGACAAAATAATCTTGAAGAATGAGAACTTACACTACCAGAGATCAAAACTTTATATTAAAAAACTTATCTTCATTACTTTGTTGATCTCTACTCTTTATTATTTTCTTCATTCCAACTGATTTGGGTTTAATTTACTGTTCTTGTTCTAGCTTGAGATGGAAGCTTAGATCATTGGTTTTCAATTTTTTTAAATGTACCGTTTTATTTAGAAATAATTATAAGAAGTTATAAAATTAGTACATAGAGTTTCTTTTCTTGGTGTGTTTTTGTTTTGTTTTGTTTTGTTTGTTTGAGACAGGGTCTCACTCTGTCACCCAGGCTGGAGTTCAGTGGCCCCAATCTTGGCTCACTGCAGCCTCAATCTCTCTAGATCAAGCAATCCTCTTGCCTCAGACCACTGAGTTGATGGAACTACAGGTGCACACCACCATGCCTGGCTAGCTTTTGTACTGTTTTGTAGAGATGGATCTCTCTATGTTGCCCAGGCTGGTCTTGAACTCCTAGGCTCAAACGATTCACCCACCTTGGCCTCCCAAAGTGCTGGAATTACAGGTATGAGCCACTGTGCCTGGCCCTCATAGAGTTTCTTGAGCCCTTCACTCAGCTTCTACTTATGGTGACATCTTACATAACTAAAGCAAAATGTCAAAACTAGGAAATTGACATTAGTACACAATTATTGACTAGACTACAGATTTTATTTCACCAATTTTAACATGCATTCATTTATGTGTGGGGTGGGGAGGGGTGTCTGTGCAATCCAAACTCATGTATAGATTAATGTAGCCATACCACAATCAAGATACAGAACTGGTCTATCATCATAAAGCAACTCCCTCCTGCTGCCCCTCTATATTTCTGTCCATATGCTTTTATCCCAGTCCCTGTCCCTTAGCCACCACCAGTCTGTTCTCCATCTCTATAGTTTTGTCAGTTTGAGAATGTTATGTAAAGGGAGACGTGGTACATAACCTCTTAACATTGACATTTTTTCACCAAGCACAATGAAAAAGTTCGTCCAAGTCATTGCATGTATCAATATTTCATTCTTTTTTATTGCTGAGTAGTATTCCATTGTATGAATGAACCAGAGTTTGTTTAATCATTCACCCACTGAAGGACATTCCTTTTATTCCCAGTTTGTGTCTATTAAAATAAAGCTGTTATGAACATTGATGTACAGGTATTTAACATGCACTCATTTATGTATGCGTTAAATAGACAGATATTTGTCTGAACATAAGTTTCTATTTTTATGGGGAAAATGCCCAAGAATGCAATTGCTAGGTTTTGTGGTAAGTATATGTTTAGTTTTACAAGAAACTCCCAAACTATTTTCCAGAGTGGCCATGCCATATGACGTTCCCACCAATCTCTCAATATATAAGAGATGTAGTTTCCCTGCATCCTTGCCAGGAAATATTCTTTTAAAATATATCCATCAAGGCCAAGTGCAATGGCTCACACTTGTAATCCCCCCACTGTGGGAGGACAGGGTGGGAGGATCACCTGAGGTCAGTAGTTCAAGACCAGGCTGGCCAACATGGTGAAACCCCATCTCTACTAAAAATACAAAATTAGCCAGGTGTGGTGGCACATGCCTGTAATCCCAGCTACTTGGGAGGCTGAGGCAGGAGAATCGCTTGAACCTGGGAGATAGAGGTTCCAGAGAGCCAAGATTATGCCACTGCACTCCACCCTGGGCAACAAGAGTGAAACTCCATCTAAAACACAAACAAACAAATAAACAAACAAACAAAAAAATATATGCATTAGAGTTATAAATTTCCACCTGAGCCTACTTAGTTGTTTAAGTCACGATTAATCTGGGCTCCTAATACTCAGAGCTGACTGTAATCTTAATTGATTGCAGCCTGTCCAACCCCAGAGGGTCACCAATAACATCATGATCTAGTGCTTTAGAAAATACAATTTGAAGGCTTCTATTAAATATCTTGAATTAAATTGCAGGGGTAAACCTGATTAGCATGGTCTGGAGAAAACCTGGAATCTCTTCAAAGATGCTCTTTTCACTTTAAACTTTAAACATTTTTTTTTGCATAATTATATCATATTTTCATGAAAACTTGCCATCTAAATGGGATAAGGAAAAATATCTATAGACCAAAAAGTATTGGAAATATTGTGAGACCGTTAAAAAGAATAAGATACCTCTTTATGGATTTATAGGGAAAGATTACCATAATTTATAGTTACATGAAAAAAAATTACAGAAAAATATAAGCCCACTTAGGTCATATATGTAGTTTTCTATATTTGTATAACAATTTTTAAGCCTAAAAGAATACACAAAATTGTTAACAATGAGGTGAGATTTTTGTGTCTGAGGTGAGTGATTATTGAGCAAAATTTTAATATTTAAATATTGCTTACTATGTTATTAAGCAAAATTTAAGTACATTTCAAAGTTTTGAAAAAGAGATAGTCCTTAAACCATTAATACCTTTTCAAATAGCAGAATTCCCTCCTGCTAGTTTAAGTTGATTATTTACCAAAAGATGCTTAAAAACATTGAAAAAGGTCAATCAATCATTGGGTAAGCTATTGATCAGACCATGGAGCAACAGATTATCTTCATCTGTAAATGAATAAAAAACCTAGAAATGTACATATTATGTCATTGATACTGCCACATGGCATATTTTATACAGTATAGATATTTATATTATACATATTACCATATATGTTATTCTACTTCTTTCTAAACTTTTTATTATGAAGTTTTTTAAGTATACGAAAAAGCTGGCAGGGTGTGCTGGCTCATGTCTGAAATCCCAGCACTTTGGGAGGCCAAGGCAGGCAACTGCTTGATCCCAGGAGTTCTAGAGCAGCCTGGGCAACATGGAGAAAACTTCCCTCTACAAAATATACAAAAATTAACTGGGCGTGATGGCATGCACCTGTAGTTCCAGCTACTCAGGAGGCTGAGGCAGGAGGATCACTTGAACCTGGGAGGCAGAGGTTGTAGTGAGCTGTGATCATGCCACTGCACTCCAGACTGGGCAACAGAGCACAACTCTGTCTCCAAAAAAAAAGGAAACAAAAAGGAAGGAAGGAAGGAAGAAAAGAAAGAAAGAGAAAGAAAGAAAGAGGGAGAGAAAGAAAGAGGGAGAGAGAGAGAGAGAGAGAGAGAAAGAAAGAAAGAAAGAAAGAAAGAAAGAAAGAAAGAAAGAAAGAAAGAAAGAGAAAGAAAGAGAGAGAGAGAAAGGAAAGAAAGAAAGAAAGAAAGAAAGAAAGAAAGAAAGAAAGAAAGAAAGAAAGAAAGAAAGAAAGAAAGAAAGAGAAAGAAAGAAAGAGAGAGAGAGAAAGGAAAGAAAGAAAGAAAGAAAGAAGGAAAGAAAGAAAGAAAGAAAGAAAACTGAAAGAATCGTATGTTGAACATCCGTTCTTCTTTTTTTAATCCAATACAAACAGACAAAATCTCTGCTCTCATAGAGCTTAAATTTAGTGAATGTTAGCTTACAGCTTACTTTTTTTTCCTCCAGAGCCTAAACTCACTAGCCCATGTTTTCAACCTGAGTACTGGCTCTCTTCCTGCTAGAAAAGCTCCAACTTCAATTGGATTCTATAAGGTTTGCTCTAGCAATTATCCACCTTTATCAATGTTTTTCAGTGTTTTTGTTTTTATTTTGTTTTGTTTTTATTTTTGAGATGGGGTCGCACTCTGTTGCCCAGGCTGTAGTGCAGGGGTGCAACCTTTATCAATGTTTTTCAGTGTTTTTGTTTTTGTGTTGTTTTGTTTGTTTACTGTTTTTGAGATAGGGTCACACTCTGTTGCCCAGGCTGGAGTGCAGGGGTGCAATCACAGCTCATTGCAATCTCCACCTCTCAGCCTCCCAAAGTGCTAGGACAACAGTGCCTGGCCTGTCAGTGTTCTTAAATGCAAGGAATCTGCATACCCAGGACCCAGTAAAAATGAAATAAAATGAAGGAGCCGAGCCCATTGTTCAAAAATTTCTAAAAATTTCAAGACAGTAAAGCATCAAACCAAGCCCAAGTTCATTCTAAGCATGGGGCCTTGGACAACTGCACAAGTCACATACCCATGAAGCTGGTCCTGTGCCTATCATTCATAACCAAATTCTAGCCCACGTAGAATATACAAATTGTAATATAACTGTCTCTGACTGGCCCATTCAACCCTCCAGCCTGCATTTCCATTGTCTGAGACAACCTCTTTCTCAAGCATAGTCTTCTGGAGACAGAAGAGACAACCGTAACCCAAATCAGAACTGGTTCTGTTATTTTACTCACTTGTTCACTCACAAAATGTATGTTGAGCTCCCATTGTGTGCCAGGCACTGTTCTTCACATTGAGGATAGAGCAGTGAACAAAAGACAGAAATGCCTGCTCTGGAGGAGCCTGCATTCTAATGCAAAAAGACAGACGACAAACAAGTAATAGACACAGTATATCAGACAGAAATTGATGCTATGCGGAAAGACAAACATCACATGTTCTCGCTTATTTGTGGAATCCAAAAATTAGAACAATTGAACTCATGGACATAGAGAGTAGAAGGATGGTTACCAGAGACTGGGAAGTGTGGTGGGGTGCGATGGTTAATGGGTACAAAAAAAAAATAGAAAGAATGAATAAGACCTATTATTTGATTGCACCACAGGGTGGCTAAAGTCAAGAATAATTTTTTTTGTTGGGACAGGGTCTCACTCTTGCCCAGGCCGGAGTGCAATGGCACAATCTCGACTCACTGTAACCTCTGCCTCCCAGGCTCAAGGGGTCCTCCTGCTTCAGCCTCCTAAGTAGGTGGGATGACAGGTGTGTGTCACCACACCTGGCTAATTTTTGTATTTTTAATAGAGACAGGATTTTTCCATGTTGCCCAGGCTGGTCTTATACTCCTGAGCTCAAGCGATCCACCTGCCTCTGCCTCCCAAAGTGCTGAGATTAGAGGTCTGAGCCACTGCACCCGGCCTAAAGTCAATAATAATTTAACTGTACATTTAAAAATAAAGAGTGTCATTGGATTGTTTGTAACTCAAATGATAAATGCTTGAAGGGATGGATACTCCATTCTCCATTATGTGTTTATCTCACATTTCATGCCTGTATCTAAACATCTCATGTACCCCATAAATATATGCACCTGCTATGTACCAACAAAATTAAAAATTACATAAAAATAAAAAAGAAGTGTTAGAAAATAAAGAAACCTATCCCATAGATGTAAATTATTAGAAAAATATATATATACTTAAAAGCAAAAAAAAATTTTAAAGAAAGAAAATTGGCATTATGGAGAAAATAAAGCTAAAAAGGGGAACAAAAGACAATGTACATGGGGTTGAAATTTTAAATAGCGTGGTCGTGAATAAATAGCAATGGTCCCTTGCTGGGAGGGTGACTGTTGAGCAAAGATCTGAGGGAGCTGAAATAGGGAGCCAGGCAAAAATCAGGAGGGACAGCATTACCGTCAGAGCAGAGCCAATGCCAAAGGCTTTGAGAAAGGAACTTACCTGGATGAGTGTGTAAAACACCAAGGAGACTAGAGTGACTAGAGGGGAATAAACACGGGGTAAATAGTGGGATGCAAGGTTTGAGTGGCAACGGGTTTAGTAGTACCAAGATAGGAACAGCACTGGGTGGTCACAGGAGGATGGAAAAACCCAAACAACAGCTCAAACAAGAACTAGGCAAAGAAGCCACAGGATAACCGAAAACCCAAAAGAAGGGAGAGAAAATGGCCAAAACCCCGATCAGGATGACGTGCCCATGACTCTTCCAGGCAAACACATAGGCAGTAATTGGGGTCCCTGAAATTCCCTCCTTTTGCAGAATACCTACTGATTATTCCAGCCCCTAATTGAAGAGATACGCAGAGAATTAGAAACCCAAACTCCATCATGTGAGATTCATTCTCCCAAGCACGCCTGCCCTTCTCTCTTAAGTGTGTGTTCCCACTTTGCAATAAAAGCTTCTTGCTTCATTTTGACTCATCGCTGAATTTTTTCTTCTGACAGTGTAAAGAATCTGGCCAGTGGCTGGGACTGAGGCCTCACCGGCATCAGGTGACCTTCCTGAGCCTTCTGGCAACGTTGCTAAATCATGCAAGTCTCCAGGATAGACCATATGACAGGCCACAAAACAAGCCCAACCAAGTACATTTAAAAGACTGAAGCCATGCAATGCTGGAGGTCTGTAATGGGATGCTCATCTCCCATGAAATGCCATTCACAATTTTGGAGTGAATACGGTAAGAAGGATGAAGGAGTGAAAGGGACATTCTCCAGCCAGCCTATTCAGTCTGCATGGATGAGCGATATCATGGTCACATTACCTTTAGAACTGGACATGTAAAATGTTTTTCTTTTTTCTTTTTTTTTTTTTTTTTGAGATAGAGTGTAGCTCTGTCACCCAGGCTGGAGTTCAGTGGCACCATGTTGGCTCACAGCAACCTCTGCGTCCTGGGTTCAAGTGATTCTCCTGCCTCAGCCTCGCGAGTAGCTGAGACTACAGGCACTCACCACCACGCCAGGTTAATTTTTGTAGTTTTAATAGAGGTGGGGTTTCACCATATTGGTCAAACTGGTCTTGAACTCCTGACCTCGGGTGATCTGCCTGTCTCAGCTTCTCAAAGTGCTGGGATTACTGGCATGAGCCACTGCGCCCAGCCAATTCTTGCTGTTATGGATAGCTATGTTCTATAAAGTTGCCACAAACACTGACTTAGTGAGTACTGAACCATTCCTTGTTCTTCTTCTTTTTTTTTATTTTTTGGCCAGGTTTCAAAAACTCGCTTTATTTCAATGTGAAATGAAGACGCAACGGTATAAAACCAAGAAAAGTTATTGATCAACTGTTGTGGGGAAAAGAAAGAGAGATCAGCCTCTTACTGTGTCTATATAGAAAGAAGTAGACATAAGAGACTCCATTTTGTTCTGTATTTGCGATGCTGTTAATCTGTGACCCTACCCCCAACCTTGTCCTTACTAGAGACATGTGCTGTGGTGACTCAAGGTTTAATGGATTTTGGGCTGTGTAGGATGTGTCTTTGTTAAACAAGTGCCTGAAGGCAGCTTGCTGGTTAAAAATCCTGCCCGTCCCTGGGCAATGGAACATCTCGGTGTGAGACCCGATTGTATGCTCTGTTTACTGAGATAGGAGAAAACCGCCTTACCGCATAAGGTGGGACTTGCTGACAGGACTTGCTGGAGCAATGCGGCTAAGAGGTTTCTGGAGATGTTTGCATATGTATATCAAGGCACAGCATTTTCCTTTGAACTTACCCATGTCACAGATATCTTTATCCATATGTCTTACTGCTAATTTTCTCCCTAAAGTGATCCTGTTGTCCTGCCACTCCCTTGTCTTTAAGATGGTAAAGATAATTATCAATAAATACTAAGGGAACTCAGAGACCGGTGGCCGGTGGCCGGCGTGGGTCCTCTGTAAGCTGAGCGCTGGTCCCCTGGGCCCACTTTTTCTTTCTCTATACTTTGTCTCTGTGTCTCATTTCTTTTCTCAAGTCTCTCGTTCCACCTAACGAGAAACGCCCACAGGTGTGGAGGGGCAGGCCACCCCTTCAAACTGTGAGGATGCTTTGCTTGCTAGCTCGCGCCCACCGCTTTTGAAACAACATGTCTGGACAGACCACACCCATAAGCTGCTCTCCGAAGAGACCCAGGCAGATGCCCCAGCCCCTCAAGCTCACAAGGCAGCCATCTACTCCCCCAATCAGAGCTCCAACAGCAGGCTTGGAGAAGCAGCATGGGCAGCGGGGAGGGGAAGCAGTGGGGCATGTGGGGGTCCCTGCCACCCACAGAGCTAGTCTCTGTAGAAGGTGCTATGTGGCAAGGACCAGGAACGGAACTGCGCTACAGAAAGCTGACACCACTTCTGCATCTTTAACTTTCCCCAGAATCCAAGATTCAGCCCTGCTTCCCCAGCCCCGCCCCAGCCCCACTGTGCATTAGGCAGCTCAGGTTAAAATGGGGAGAAGGTCAACCATTGCTTCTAGACAAAATACAGAGTTAGGTTTCCGAGAGCCTCTGGTCACAACATTTTCATCAACTGATCAATATGTAACTTTGCTTTATGTGAGTTTCCATTTAAGGTCACCTTATTTAATATGTAGTTGATGCAATAACGTTGACATCATGGCCAACAGCACTATAATTCATGCCTTAATAAAGTCTATCTAACACACGCCTTTCTCAGTAAGGCACATACAGCCTTCCTGTGCTTAGGAATACTAGGTAGCACTTCTCACTACACTCGGGAGCCATTGTACTCTGAGCACAATTGAGTGGAATTGTAAATCAGTGACAGAAAGAAATTTGGGAAATTCACATATATGTGACAATTAAGACACTCCCGAATAAATATTGGATCAAAAAAGAAACCACCGTCTGGGCACGGTGGCTCATGCCTGTAATCCCAGCACTTTGGGAGGCTGAAGAGGGTGGATCATGAGGTTAGGAGTTCAAGACCAGCCTGGCCAACATAGTGAAATCTCGTCTCTACTAAAAATACAAAAAATAGTAGAACGTGGTGGCAGGAGCCTGTAATACCAGCTACTTGGGAGGCTGAGGCAGAATTGCTTGAACCCGGGAGGTGGAAGTTGCAGTGAACAGAGATTGCATCATTGCATTCCAGCCTGGGTGACAGTGCAAGACTCCATCTCAAAAAAAATAAAAAAAACAAAAAATAAAAAAAACCAACAGGGAAATTAGAAAATATTTTGAGATGAGTAAAAATGACACAACATATAAAAATTATGGAATGTAGCTTAAGCAGTTATTAGGGGGAAATTTACACCTGTGGACACCTACATTAAAAAAGAAGAAAGATCTCAAATCAATAACCTAACTCTACACCCTCAGACTCAAGAAAAGGGAGAATGAATGAAATCATGTAGGGCCTTATGGGGCACTGTAAGAACATCAGCTTCCATAACCTCTGAGTATCTTTTGTATTCTGAGACCTGGAGAAAAATCCAAAAGATGAAGAACCAACCCACGGGTTTAAAGAAAACTAAAAAAAAAAAAAAAAAAGTCAATTCTCATTATTCATGGATTTCATATTTGCAAATTCGCCTACTTACTAGAATTTATTTGTAACCCTAAAATCAATACTTGCAATGCCTTCAGGGACATGTGCCAAGCAGCAGGAAATTTAATCACCCACTGTGCTTGTTCTCAGCTGAGGTCAAATAAGGCAACACTCTACCCTCTTGTTTCAGCTCTTACACTGTAAACACATGTCCTTTTTTGCAGTCTATTTAGTGCCACAATTTTCACATTTTTGTTTTGTTGGTGAGTTTGCTCCCTAGTGCTGAAGTGCTATCTAGTATTCCTAAGCACAGGAAGGCTGTATGTGCCTTACTGAAAAAATTTATGTGTTAGATAAGCTTTATTCAGGCATGAGTTATATAGTGCTGTTGGCCATTATTTCAGTGTTATTGAATCAACTATATATTAAATAAGGTGACTTTAAACAGGAACACACATAAAACAAAGTTACGTGTCGATCAGTTGATGAAAACGTTGTGACCAGAGGCTCTCAGGAACCGAACTCTATATTTCGTCTAGAAGCAATGGTTCAGTATTCACTAGTTCAGTGTTTGTGGCAGCTTTATAGAACATAGCTACCCCAAATAGCAAGAATTGATTGTACATGTCCAGTTCTAAAGGTAATCTGACCATGATATCTCTCATCCACACAAACTGAAGAGGCTGGTTGGAGAATGTCCCTTTTACTCCTTCATCTATTCATTCTAAAATTGTGAATCGAATGTCATGGGAGATGAGCCTTCCACTGGAGACCTCCTGCGTAAAAGGAGAAACTATGGCTGCTGTCCGCAGTGCTGATATCTAAAGCCAGCTTCTCTCAAGAGAAGCAACATCAAAAAAATCATTGAAATCCACACAACTGAATCTGAGAACTCTGGTTCCTACTCCCCAAAGGTCAAAGACAGTAGGTTGCTCCAAAAGACTAAGTCAGTAAGAATGCATGAAGAGACAGCATTGATCCCATCTTGGTGGAGCAAGATAACATCCACAAGAACTGAGGGACATCATTCTAGATTTGTACGAATCCTGGAAACAGTCAAACTTGGGAGCAAGATTACTTATCTCCTCTAGGTCCCACGTTTAGCCAACCCTGTGCCACAGATGCCTAAGCCTTAGTAGCAGCTTAATCAAGTTTTCTAAGCCACTTTATATATCTTTATATCTCCTCTGACTCTATGGAAGATTTAAGATCTCCTGCTATCTCTTGTGACTAGCCTCCTGAGACCCTGGACCCCAGCACTGATCCTCTAAGGACCAGAAACTCGACAGAGGTATTGCAAAAACGTTCCAAGGCTGGGTGCAGTGGCTTACGCAGCTCTTTGGGAGCAGCACTTTGGGAGGCTGAGGTGGGTGGATCACCTGAGGTCAGGAGTTTGAGACCAGCCTGACCAACATGGTAAAACCCCGTCTCTACTAAAAACAAACAAACAAACAAACAAAAATTAGCCAGGTGTGGCGGCACATGCTTATAATCCCAGCTACTCAGGAGGCTGAGGCAGGAGAATCACTTGAACCTGGGAGGTGGAGGTTGCAGTGAGCCGAGATCACACCACTGCACTCCGCCTTGGGTGACAGAGTGAGACTCTGTCTCAAAACAAAAACAAAAACAAAACCCAAACATTCCAAAGGAGTATAAATAGAATTTCAGAGAAAGCGATGCATTGGGGAAGCCAAGAGAAGAGTGTGTTTCACTGAGACAATGATCGTTTGCAAGTGCCAAAGAAGGCAACAGTAGAGAAACTATGCAATATGAGATGTTTTTGCAATCCAGAATTTATTCTGATTTTGCTTGGAAAGAACCACTTCTTCCCCATTCTCAGCCTTTGTGTTTTGCGTGAAGCTGAAACTACCCAGAGATGGAGCATATAATCCAAGCCTGAGCCAATCAACGCATCTCATTCTTCTAATCATGGTGTTCAACTAGAACTTGAAATAGCCAGGCATGGTGGCTTGCACCTTTAATCCCAGCTACTCAGGAGGCTTAAGCTTAGAAATTCAAGGCTGCAGTGAACTATGATTACACCACTGCCCTCCAGCCTGGGCAACAGAATGAGACCCTGTCTCTAATAAGTAAAAAAAGGAGTTGAAACATGCCTCAAACAAGGCAATAAAGCCCAATCAAGATTGTCCTACAATATGTGCTTAAGCTATCAGTCCATCTGGACTCAGCATTATGTATATGTAGGGGCTAGAGCTAGAGTAGCCATCTTGCAACAACACTGGACAGAGAATGGTGTGAACACTAATGAATTAGAACTAAGACTCAAAGGCAGAAAAACCAGGACCTGGTGACATCTTTTGAATTCAAGTGTAAGCTGAGCCTGAAGCCAGACTCCCTTATACATAAGCCAATTTGTTTCATTCTTTTTTTTTTTTTTTTTTTTGAGACAGAGTCTCGCTGTGTCTCCCAGGCTGGAGTGCAGTGGCGTGATCTCGGCTCACTGCAAGCTCCGCCTCCCGGGTTCACGCCATTCTCCTGCCTCAGCCTCCCAAGTAGCTGAGACTACAGGCGCCCGCCACCACGCCCGGCTAGTTTTTTGTATTTTTAGTAGAGACGGGGTTTCACCATGTTAACCAGGATAGTCTCGATCTCCTGACCTCGTGATCCACCCGCCTCGGCCTCCCAAAGTGCTGGGATTACAGGCTTGAGCCACCGCGCCCGGCCTGTTTCATTCTTTAGCCTAAGTTAGTTCATGGTTGTTTGATTCTGATATTTGCAATATACACAGTTTTACCTGAATTAGAAATAAGTACTGGATGCAGAATGTTTCAAGTGATGCATGATAAAATGTGGAACTGACAAGGGTGAAATAGGTGGGGTATAGGGCAATAAAAGCCCCTCTGACACTGTTGGAAAGCTGTGCATTCAATGAACCCCCATCACCATAGGTAATCTGTGCATTCTCTTGACCCATAAAAGAGTCTAATTAATAAAAGAATGTTTCTTCACTCTGAAAGGCCAAGGCAGGCGGATCACTTGCACTCAGGAGTTCGAGACCAGTCTGGGCAACATGACGAAATCCCATCTCTACAAAAAAAAAAAAAAAAAAGTGTCTTACACTAGAAAAATGATGCTAACTTTTGCCAGAAACATATGTGTACCCTTTGGGGAAAAAGGGTCCTAGAAAATTAACGTAACCAACTTTATATTTCTCTATTTCAACAACTGATGCTATTGGCTTAAGCTAAGACTATACACAGAAATAGCATCCAGGTCATTGAATTAGGGTCCAATTAATAAATAAGAATGGTCTTCTAGCATGCCACTACCCTTCATCAGCCCAGCAAGAAAGACTTTCCTTGTCTTCAACAAGGAAGACTTTGTTGATTGCTTCTTAGAATCCTCCCATCTTACTACATAATATAAATGTGATCCTGGAAATGTGAGTCCCATTCACCCCACACCTGACTCATATTAGCCTTAGATCCTATGAAGATAATTTGGTAAACTTTGGGTCTTATTGAGATAGCTGGCCGGGTGTGGTGATGTACACCTGTAATCCTAGCACTTTGGGAGGCTGAGGTAGGTGGATCATTTGAGGTCAGGAGTTCGAGACCAGCCTGGCCAACATGGTGAAACCCCGTCTCTACTAAAAATACAAAAAAAAAAAAATAGCCAGGCGTGTTGGAGCACACCTATAATCCCAGCTACTCAGGAGGCTGAAGCGCGATAATTACTTGAACCCAGGAGGCAGAGGTTGCAGTGAGCTGAAATTACGCCACTGCACTCCAGCCTGGGTGACAGAGTGAGACGTCATCTAAAAAAAAAGAGAGAGAGAGAGAGAGATCTAGGATCAAGGGCAATCTATTTCCCTGTCAGAGTTCTAATTACCTACTATCCCTTTAAGTAGCTCGGGGTCCTCCCTGTTGTTATTTGGCATAGAAAAATGTTCCTCAGATTTGTAGATTTTCATCTGGGACCAGATACCAAATACACTCACTTTAAGAAACAGAAGAAGACATCACCACATCCAAGAGGGAAGATAGGATTTTTATTCTCTATGTTAGTTGGGACTTTTTTGGTTTTGAGTGAGATAAACTGAACTCAAAATGTCCTAAACACAATCTCAAGTTTATTGGCTCATATGACTAAGAATTCCAGGAGGTAGACCCAACTTTAGGTAGTGCTGGGTCCAGAGACTTGCTGGAATCCTCTCCATCTCTGGACTCTGCTTTTCTTTGTGTTGGTTTCACTCTAAGGCCCTATGTGATACTCTCCAAAGTCCTTGGATTGCACAGTCCTTTCTGCTAGAAATCCCTGTAAAAAGAGACATCCTCCTCTGCAATATTCCAGACAAAGTCTTGGGTGGGTGTAATTCTCACTGGATTGAATTTCGGTCTGTGCCCACTCCTGAGCAAAAGACTGTAACCTGAAGTCCAGGCACAGTGGCTCACGCCTATAGTTCCAGCACTTTGGGAGGCCAAAGTGGGTGGATTGCCTGAAGTTAGGAGTTTGAGACCAGCCTGGCCAACATGGTGAAACCCCGTCTCTACTTAAAAAAAAAAAAAAAAAAAAAAAAATTATAATTATCCAGGCATGGTGATGTGCACATGTAGTCCCAGCTACTTGGGAGGCTGAGGCAGGAGAATCGCTTGAACGCAGGAGGCGGAGGTTGCAGTAAGCTGAGATAGCACCACTGCGTTCCAGCCTGGAAGACAGAGTGAGACTCCATTAAAAAAAAAAAAAAAAAAAAAAAAACAAGACTGTAACCTGAGTGGACAAGATAAGCTGATTTGCTAGAGCCAGAGATGGGGGTCTACCTAGGTTGAACCACGTGAATGGGGTTGGGTGGGGTGTGGGTAGGATTGAATGGTTCTCCAAAGGAAATTCAGGGATGCCTCTAAAATAAAAAGAAATGGATATCAGTAGAAAAACAAGCAAATGGCTTCTATACCATTGCTCTTGACAAGCAAGTCTAAAATCTTAGTATCTAGGGGACAATGTAAGTCTCATCTAATATTGCTTTTTCCTAAGTGGACCAGAAGTGTTTTTTTGAAAACAAAGGGAAATTTTGGTTCACTTGTTTTAAGGTTTCTTCCTCACTTACAGCCACATGATCTGAGAATTTCCCATTTACCGGTAGTGGTGAACCTCTTCCGTCATATTTGTTTTACCCGGTCCTACCCTCACGGTGTTAGGTGATTGGACCAGGAATGAATACACCAGACTCAAAGAATCTAGCTCATTGGCAGGCCAGTGGCCAATCAAATTCATCTTCGGGACCCACTGAGAATAAGACAGGCTTTGAAAACTCAAGAAAGCCCACAAAATCCTCTGCCAGGCACAGTGACTTACACCTGTAATCCCAGCACTTTGGGAGGCCAACGCGGGCAGATTGCTTGAGCCCAGGAGTTCGAGACCGGCCTGGGCAATATAGAAAGACCTTCATCTCTACAAAACCACAACATGTATCTGGGTGTGGCAGTGCATGCCTATGTTTCCAGCTACTCTGGAGGCTGAGGTGGGAGGATCACTTGGGCCTGGGAGGTGGAGGTTTCAGTGAGCCAAGATCGCACCACTGCACTCCAGCCTGGGTGACAAAGCCAGACGCTGTCTCGAGTAAAAATAAAAATAAAAATAAAGAAAGACCACAAAATCCTCCTCCTGAGAGATCCAGACCTTTCCTGGTTCCCATTCTCCTGAGACCCTCTGTGTTTCTTTGGAATCTGTAAAAGAGCTCTGCCTGCATCCATTTAATAATTTATTGATTCTGCTTGAGCTAATTTGAGTCTGTTTCTGTTGCCTGAAACCAAATGACTTTGCCAAGGCTAGGTCCAGTCATAGTCACATCCAAGGATGGCACAGGGGCCAGCGAAGGTGAAGCAGAATATTGCAGAATGTGAGTAGAAAGAGATGAGGGCAGAGGGACAACAGGGTCAGACGACGGAGGGCCTTGCAGATGATCATAAGGACTTTGGCTTTCATTATAAATGAAGGAAGAAGACATTGAATGGGTTTAAATGGAGAAATGGCATATCTAACCTTAATTCAATAAGAATCTCTTTGGCTGGCTTATTGACAATAGGCCGTGGAGGGCAGAATTAGCAAGACTAGTGAGGAGTCTATGGCAATGATTCCGGTGAGAGACAATGATCAATTGGAGCATGGTGGTGGCCCCAGAGGTGGGGAGATGTATTTTCTAGGTATGTTTTATAAATCTGAACACTGATGCTTCAACAGGGAGAGGACGTTGCCTATGGTCTTATGATGACAGGAGTGGTTTAGAGGCAATACCACTCTGTACTGAAGAATCAGATGGTGATGGTCATAGGAATGTACACATTTACCAAAACTCCTTGACTTGTACATTTTGGGCCAGGTGCAGTGGCTCACACCTGCAATCCCAACACTTTGAAAGGCCAAGGCAGGCTAATTACTTGAAGCCAGGAGTTCAAGACCAGCCTGGGCAACATAGTGAAACCCTATCTCCACAAAAACAAGAAATTAGCCAGGTGTGGTGGCACAAACCTCTAGTCCTGGCTACTATTTTGTAATCTGAGGCAGAAGGATTTCTTAAGCCCGGGAGTTGGAGGCCACAGTGAGCTATGATCACACTACTGCATTCCAGCCTGGGTGACAGAGCAAGACCTTGCCTCAAAAACAAACAAATAAAAAGAATTGTGCATTTCACTGTATATAAATTTTAACTTGATTTTTTAAAAAGCCAGTCTAGCCTAATTCCACGCCTATAATTCCAGCACTTTGGGAGGCTGAGATGGGTGTATCCCTTGAACTCAGGAGTTCAAGACTAGCCTTGGAAACATGGTGAAACCCATTTTCTACCCAAAAAAACCCCAAAAATTAGCTGCGTGTGGTGGCATGCACCTGTGGTCCCAGCTACTTGGGAGGCTGAGGTGGGAGGATCCTTGGAGCCACAGGAAGTTGAGGCTGCAGTGAGCTGTGATCATGCCACTACATTCCAGCCTAGCTGACAGAGCAAGACCCTGTCTCTAAATAAATAAATAAATAAATTTAAAAGACAAAAAGAAGAAAAAGCTGGCTTTATTTTACAGTGAGAATATAACTGTGTATTGTCATTCAAAACAAATATAGAATTTGAACAGTGTGTGTTTCAAAATCCCATTGTATAGGTATATGTGTGTGTGTGTATATATATATGTGTGTGTATATATATACACACACACACATATATATAAAATATGTGTATGTGCACACACACACATACACACGCCAAATAATCACCAAACTGTTAGCCATGCTTATTTGGGAAGGGGTGGGGTCACAGATTATTGTTTTAATTCTTTACAATGAGCATATATTGTTAGAAGAAGGAGCTGAGATTTTTTAGAGGATTTTCTTTAAATTTCTCTCCAATAATGCTGGACCTGTTTCCACCCACCCGGGCAGGCAGCCCTTGGACCAGCAACCAAGGCGTCTCCTAGGAATTTGGAAATTCAGACTCTTAAGACCCACTCCACCCTGATCGAGTCAGAATCTGCATTTTAACAACATCCATAGGTGATTGTTAAGTGCATTCAAGTCTGAGAAGCTCTAGGTGAGAACAGATCCTTTCCTCTCTCTGAGTCTCAGTTTCTCCCCTGCACAAAGATAAACTGGTCCTTCCCAATTGCAGTTTTCTAATCTCGTTTCTTGTAGTCATCTGAGTCCCTATAAAAAGGCAGCTGAAGCCAGGCAAGGTGGCTTACCTCTGTAATTCCAGTTATTTGGGAGGCTAAAGTGGGAGGCTCGCTTGAGCCCAGCAGTTGGAGGCTACAGTGAGCTATGATTGCACCACTGCACTCCAGCCAAGGTGACAGAGGGCGACCTTGTCAAAAAAAGAAAGAGAGAAAAGAAAGAAAGAAGGAAAAAAGAAAGAGAGAAAGAAAGAAAGAAGAGGGAGAGAGGGAAGAAGGAAGGAAAAGAAAGAAAAGAAAGAAAGAAGAAAGAAAGAGGGAAGGAGGGAGGAAGGAAGGAAGGCAAGCAAGAAAGAAAGAGAAAGGAAGGAAGAGAAAGAAAGAAAGAAGAGGGAGGGAGGGAGGGAGGGAGGAAGGAAGGAAGGAAAGAAGGAAGAAAGAAAGACAAAGAAGAAATAAAGAGGGAGGGAGGGAGGAAGGAAGGCAAGCAAGCAAGAAAGAGAAAGGAAGAGAGAAAGAGAAAGAAGAAAGGAAAGAAGGAAGGAGGGAGGGAGGAAGGAAGGAAGGCAAGCAAGAAAGAAAGAGAAAGGAAGAAAGAAAGAGAAAGAAGGAAGGAAGGAAGGAAGGAAGGAAGGAGGGAGGGAGGGAGGGAGGGAGGGAAAGAAAGAAAGAGAAAGAAAGAAGGAAAGCCAGGCCAGGCGCGGTGGCTCACGCCTGCAATCCCAGCACTTTGGGAGGCCAAGACGCATGGATCACCTGAGGTCAGTAGTTTGAGATCAGCCTAGCCAACATGGTGAAACCGTGTCTCTACTAAAAACACAAAAATTAATCCGGGCTTGGCGGCGCGTGCCTGTAACCCCAGTTACTTGGGAGGCTGAGCCAGAATTGCTTGAACCCGGAAGGCGGAGGCTGTAGTGAGCTGAGATCACGTCATTGCACTCCAGACTGGGCGACAGAGCGAGACTCCGTCTCAAAAAAAAAAAAAAGAAGAAGGAAAGAGAAAAAGAAAGAAAAAGGAAGGAGGAAAGAACGAAAGAAAGAGAAAGAAGCAGCTGAAAAGGGCAAAGGATGAGTGGCCTGGCTGAACAGCCCCTGCTGCCTACAGCCGGACGCAGGTGGGCCCTGAAGCGGCCTCACGCTGCGGGTCTGAAGGGAGTCGGAGGAGCGCGGCTGCGTGGGATTCCTGCTGGTGCTAGGGCAGGCGCCTGCCATCCGCGAGAGTGGAAGGAAGGCGCGGGGCAGTAATAGGGGGCGGGAGGCGCTGCGAGGCGCCTTGGGGTAAGTGCCGCAGAGACCCAGCGGGCATGCAGGGTGGCAGGGCGCCCTCGGGGCGGCAGCAGGCACTGCGCGGTGGCCCAGGAAGGCGCAGCGCAGGCCGGGCTGGGGCGCAGGGCGGCCTCGTGGCGCTAGGGGGCGCTGCGAAGTCGTGGCCCGCTTCGGGCGGCCGCAGGTGCCTGGCGGACTGGGGAAAGCACCTGGGCAGGTAGGGGCGGGGCCTGGGGAGGCGGGGCCCCAGGGGGCGGGGCCCGGCCGGCCCACAAGAGCCCGTGGTGGCGCTGCCAGGGGATGCTAGCCCGAGAGCGAGCAGATGAGCAGCGCACCCGGATCGCTCATTCACGAGCCTTGGACCCTTTGGAACCGAGAGGTGAGTTCAGCCGGGTTGGGTCGGACCAGCTCCGGGGTTCTGGACACTAGAGCGACTGCAGGGCGCCAGGGCGTCGCACGCCGTCAGCGCGGTAGGTGGCCGAGCCAGCATCAGCCGGTGGCGGCTTCCCGGTGCCCGGGATGCTGGGACACCTTGCCCGGGCGGTAGCGGCCAGCTCTCCGCGGTCTACCCACGCCGTGACCTGGAGCACGGAGCCAGTCGAGAGCCACTCAGGAACCGTGTCCGGAGTCCGGGGGTCTGGGGGTCCTGGGCCGCACCTAGCCTCTTTTCTCTGCCCAGCGCCTGCTCAGCCCCCTTCCCTCCCGGGATGAGTCGCGTGGACCTGTCCGCTACTGTTCCTTCTACCCTCTGGAATGCTTTCTCCGGGGTAACTTGGTGCAGAAAGAAGCAAACATTTGAAGTGGGCTGGTTGGATTCGCTCCAGCGTCTTCAGCCGGGGCTCCCCGTGGCAGGCGTGGCTTCCTCACAGGACAGCTCCCGCTTGCTCCGCGCCGGGAGGGCAGGGGCTGCGGGGTCGCTCGGTAGGAGCTCAGGTCCCGGCCCTGAGGCTGAGGGCTGAGTTCAAGTGATTTCTGCACAGGAGTCGCCCCCCGGGACGGGCACTGGTCGGGAACTCTTCGGTCCAGCGAACCCAACGCTAGACTTGGGGCAAATCTCTCATCCTTCCCCAAGCTTTGGGGTCCTGCACTGTGGGATGGGGGACAGGCAAAGTCGGTGGTAGGCGAGGAGGGGGTGCACGGAGTCGCTGCGGTGAGCCAGGACCGTGGAATTCTAAAGAATCCTTCAAATCCTTTCTACCCGTGTGGTCTTGGGCAAATTACCTAACCTCTGTGCCTCAGTTTCCTTCTCTGTGAAATGGGCCAAGTAATAGCATCTCATATAACTGTAGTGAGGATTAAATCAGGTAGTGTGTGAAAAGGACTGAGTGGGATGCCTGGAAGTAGAGAAAGGGATCAATAAGTGATAGCTGCTATTATTGCTGCTTTCCCCGCTGCTGTTATTATTATTAATGATTGAGGAGCAGCCTAGCTAGTCGTTAAAGGGACTCCTAGGTGCAAATCTCCGCTCAGCCACTTTCTAGTGTGACCTTGGGCAAGCTATTTAACCTGTCAGCATCTGTTTCATTTGTATAATGGGGGTGGTTGTGACACCTACCTCAGAAGATTCTTGTGAAAATTAAATGAGGTGACACCTACAAAGTACTTAGAAGAGTAAGTGCTGGATATCAGCCAGTAATTCTTCCACCAAGGTATCACATTGGATCAGGCTGCATAATCTAATGGTAGCTACAGTCTTGTTTTGCTTTGAAGTTGAAATATTATTTATATGAATATTTTATCTGTTTTGCAAAGTGCAAGATCGGTTCCCTTCCTTCACTTGGGGCTCCTCTGACATTGTCGACTGATCCATTGGGGCCAAGGTCATTTCTGCGGAAGGAGCTGATGGGGCAGAGAGACCCCTGAGAGTTGGGGATAGGAGCTTCCAGAATCACAGCTTCTGTTGAACATTCACAGAGAAGGGCTGCAGTTTTATTTGATAAGCAATTGAACCTGGACCTAGATTTTAAAAACAAACTCTTGCTAATTTTTTTTCTTTCTTTCTTCTTTCTTTCTTTTCTTTTTTTTTTTTTTTTTGGATTGTAGTGAGGGAGGAGGTAAGGATAGACAATATTTTAAGTGATAAAAGCAAAACAAATTATATTCCTGTTGCCCAGAAGCTACTAGCATCATTTTGATGGTGTTCTTTATCCTGGTAAAATCGTATCAATTTATGGAGGGTTTAGAGCAGTTTGGCTGCTCTGGGCATCTCACCTCCATGCCCAGCACTCCATTTCCTTTGCATCAGAGACCTCAAACCCACTAGTATCATAAGCTTGGAAGCCTCCTAGCTTTGCCCCAGCTTCCAATTTTAGCCCGTATTTCATGGGTTCAGGGTGGGAAAAAAACATAACTCTGCAGGATCCGAATCCTGCCTAAAAATCTTGATGGGGCACATCGAAGTCACAGACACAGGCCCTTTCTGGTCCTGGGGACCACCCTGTATACCCTAGGACATGTCCTAATTTGAAACACAAAATGAAATATATATAGGCTATGTGTGTATTTATAGAGAGAGACTAATTTACTTATGAGACTAATGAGACTATATATTATAAACATGAAATGAGTTTTTATGTAGTATATTAGTTCACTTCTAAAATTGTTTCTCATTGTAAAGTTTGTATAGTTGAGATGCATCGTGTACATTGATGAATGTGATAATTTGCTTTCCAATACTGGTACTCTCCTCCAAAGCTGTTATTAAATCGAGGGCATTCTCTAAATTAATGGTATATTAGAATCAAGGAAATATGGCACAGTGCCTGGCAAACACTAGGTGGCCAACAGTTGTAGGTTATTGTTACATCTAATGATCTGGAAACATTAAGAGCTTGACTATAAAGAGAAGAAAGGAAAGATAAATCGTTTCACTTATAATAAAGCCTCAGATAAAAAGCTGGGGAAAATACAGCCAGGAACATGATCTAAGGTGGCTGCCGGGAAATTTTCTTGGCAGATTTCATCTGTCAGTTACCATCTGAGGAGCCCTGCTCTGTGCCAGACACTGTGCTAGGCACCAGGGGGCATAATGAGATAGGAATGCTGCCCTCGAGGAAGGCGGGCCACTGGAGGTGATAAGGCACGGGTACTCCTGCCTGATAAGAAAGTTGATGGGGCTGCTTCCAGAGCTCCTGCCCCAGGAACCCGGGGAAAGGTCCTGCAGCCTGTCCAGCCAGTGCTTCGCAGGTTGCACCTCACCCAGCCCCCGCGCGGCTAGGCCTGGGGGCCGTAAGAGAAGTAGGCAGCTTCTCTGGCAGCTGTGGTGGCCAAAACCAAACGTCGTGGAGAAGGGGCCAAGGCTTCGGAATGTAAAGTGTCTAAGTCACAGAGGAACAGAGGAAGGAGGCCTCTAAGGGCGCGTGGACTGGTGTTTCTCAGGCTGTGGCCTCCAGTAACACACTGGGGCCTGACAGCTCACCTGCTTCTCTTCTCTGCCCCTCCAGCACGCCCATCCTCAGAGTCCCGTCCTCACAGTCCCATCCTCGCCATGGCTCCCGGAGAGAAGATCAAAGCCAAGATCAAGAAGAATCTGCCCGTGACGGGCCCTCAGGCGCCGACCATTAAAGAGCTGATGCGGTGGTACTGCCTCAACACCAACACCCACGGCTGCCGCCGCATCGTGGTGTCCCGCGGCCGCCTGCGCCGCCTCCTGTGGATCGGGTTCACACTGACTGCCGTCGCCCTCATCCTCTGGCAGTGCGCCCTCCTCGTCTTCTCCTTCTATACTGTCTCGGTTTCCATCAAAGTTCACTTCCGGAAGCTGGATTTTCCTGCGGTCACCATCTGCAATATCAACCCCTACAAGTAAGAGGCATGAGCAGGGAAATGCGAGTAGGGAGCCAGGCCCCCTGCGGAGGCCAAAGCCCCTCCCGAAAGTGACACACTGGCAGCCTGGAGGTCGATTCCAGCCTACAAACGTGCTTTCTAGAAATTTGAATTTGTTGCTAACACTGGTAAACAGCCCTCTCCCCGGTTCTAAATCTGTATGTGCCAAGTTTTCAAACCATCAGTGACTTTTTTTCTTTTTCTTTTTTCTTTCTTTCTTTCTTTCTTTCTTTCTTTCTTTTTTCTTTTCTTTTCTTTTTTTTTTTTTTTTTTTTTTTTTGAGATGGAGTTTCACTCTTGTTGCCCAGGATGGGATGCAATGGCACGATCTTGACTCACTGCAACCTCCACCTCCCAGGTTCAAACAATCCTTCCAAGTAACTGGGACTACAGGGGGGCACCACCATGCCAGGCTAATTTTTTGTATTTTTAGTAGAGACGGGATTTCACCATGTTTGGCCAGACTGGTCTTGAACTCCTGACCTCAGGTGATCCACCCGCCTTGGCCTCCCAAAGTGTTGGAGTTACAGGCGTGAGCTACTGCACCTGGCCTTTTTTTTTTTTTTTTGGAGACAGGGTCTCATGTCACCCAAGCTGGAGTGCAGTGGTGCAATCATAGCTCACTGCAGCCCCGACTTCCTGGGCTCAGGCAATTCTCTCACTGCAGTCTCCTGAGTAGCTGGGACTATAGGCACGTGCCACCACATCCAGCAATTTTTTTTTTTTTTTTTTAAGGGATGGGGTCTCGCTGTGTTACTCAGGCTGGTCTCAAACTCCTGAGTTCAAGTGGTGCTGCCACTTTGGTCTCTCAAAGTGCTAAGACTACAGGAGTGAGCCACCACACCCACCCCATCAATGACTTCCGAGGCTGGGCTAGCCCGGGGAGAGCAGAAAGAGGAAGCTGCAGGCTTTTTTCACTTAGAAGAGGCCTGGAACGAACTAACCCCCTCTGCACACTCCCCATATTAAGCCCCAATTAGCCAACCCCCGTCCGCATCTGCGCCCCTGGTTCTCCAAGCTCACATGCTCACTCCCCCAGCAGCACGAGTGAGCTCAAGGCTGACTCAGAAGTGACACCCAGGTGACTTCTGTGAGCACCTCAGCTGCCCCAAACCCTCATCTGAATAAACCCAGCCCCATTAATTGAGATCATCAGGCTCTGGGTCTGATCAGCCCTTGGGACTGCCCTATCATCCTCGGCAGGACCTGTTCTAAATAGGTCATCAGAGTCCTTCTCAGGATTATGGAAAACTGGTCCGTGAGGCAGGTCAGAATCAGGCAGACTTTGTCAGAGCAGGGGTGGGGAGAAGGGAAGAAGAGCAGGGGAGGAAGATTATCAAAGGAAACTAACTTGTCCAGAGTCATCACCGAGGTGGTGCAAAGCTCCAAATCAAGATCAAGTCTAAGACTCTTTCTCCGCCCTCCATGTCTTCCTCTTCTTTCTTTCTCCCTCCCTCCTTCTCTCTCTCTCTGGTCCTCCTTCCTTCTTTCCATTCATTATTTGTTCCATAATAATTTACTCAGCATCTATAAACTGTCATGCACTGTACTAGGTTCTGGGATAGAGAACTGAACAACCCAAACACAGTATTTGCTTTAGTGGAGCTTATATTGTAGTGGAGGAATAAAGTCTTAATCAATATAATAACACTAATATAGTTAACAATAGAAGCACAGTGGCTTATGCCTGAAATCTCAGCATTTTCAGAAGCCAAGGCATGAGGATTGCTTGAGGCCAGGAATTCGAGACCAGCCTGGGTAACAGAGCAAGACCCCATCTCTAAAAACATTTTATTTTAAATTAGCCAGGTGTGGTGGCACACATTCATAGTCCTAGCAACTTGGGAGGCCAAGGTGGGAGGATTGCTTGAGCCCAGGAGTTCTAGGCTGCAGTGAGTCATGATTGCACCACTGCACTCCAGCCTGGGCAGCAGAGTGACCCTGTCTCTAAAATAATAACAACAATAGAGGCCATTTAATTATCTATATGTATATCTGTGTGTGTTTATTATATATAATAAACTCATTGAACCTTCCCAACAACCCCACTTTACAAAGGAGAAGGCTAAAACACAGAAAGGCTAAGACATTTGTCCAAGGTAAGGTAGCCAGTACCAAGATGGGGAACCTAAACCCAGGTAGGTTGGCTCTAGGGTTTCTACTCTCAATTGCTATGCTCTGCTGCCTATGCCTAGAGCAAGGGAGAGAAAGGAGAGAGGAGAGAGTTAAGAGGAGCCTGGAACCATTTGATTTGTGAAAATTAAAAGATGGTATATTGTGCTTCATGAAGGTAACTCCTTTATAACTATTTTGTGTTCTTGGGGTCGTCGAGGTAACAGTTATACCCTCCTTCCCCCCAGCACAGATTTGAGGACAATCAGAGGGCAGAGGCAGAGTGAGCTGGGTGGAGAAGGAGCCTGCCCACTAGGCAGACTGTTGGTTGGCAGTTATTTACTTGTCCTCAGTGTGGCTGGTTTATGGGAGGCACCTTACAGTCACCACTCCAGAAATGCTGGTTGGGACAAATTCATCAACACACCCCGAGAGCAACCAGATAGTGGCGGCAGAGGTGAGGCCACAGGAAGTCACACACAGGTCACACATGAGCCTTTCCTCATTCGCGGGAGCCAGGGTCACTCTGGATGCGTCAAGTCATGAAAGGCGTGGTCTCCTCTGCCAAGGTGCTGGGAAAGGTGGGCACGAGGCTGACACGTGTTGATGGAAAACAACCCGGAGGAGCACCAGGGTTCTGCCAGTGCCGCCTCCCCTCTCCCTGACTTTTCCTCCCCACCTTGGCAGGTACAGCGCTGTGCGCAACCTTCTAGCTGACTTGGAACAGGAGACCAGAGAGGCCCTGAAGTCCCTGTACGGCTTTCCAGAGTCCCGGAAGCGCCGAGAGGCGGAGTCCTGGAGCTCCGTCTTGGAGGGAATGCAGCCCAGATTCTCCCACCGGATCCCGCTGCTGATCTTTGATCAGTATGAGAAGGGCAAGGCCAGGGACTTCTTCACAGGGAGGAAGCGAAAAGTTGATGGGAGAATCATTCACAAGGCTTCAAATGTCATGCACATCGAGTCCAAGCAGGTGGTGGGATTCCAGCTGGTAAGATTGCACCTTCTCATTCTTTCACTGCTTAAGGGCATGTGATGGGCTGGGTCCAGGACTCTTCTCCTTAGCCACTAGTCCTTGTGGTCCCACTGGAAGAAATACACCCAGCTGGGGTTAGGCACAGTGACTCATCCCTGTAATCCCAGCGCTTTGGGAGGCCAAGGCAGGCAGATCATCTGAGGTCAGGAGTTCGAGACCAGCCTGACCAACATGGTGAAACCCGTCTCCACTAAAATACAAAAATTAGCCAGGCATGGTGGCACATGCCTGTAGTCTCAGCTACTTGGGAAGCTGAGGCAAGAGAATTGCTTGAACCCAGGAGGTGGAGGTTGCAGTGAGCCCAGACGGTGTCACTGTACTCCAGCCTGGGTGACAGAATGAGACTCCGTTAAAAAAAAGGGGGGGAGGTAGAGGTGGGGGGCAAGCAGAGGGAGAGAATTAGGACAAACACCTAATGAATGCAGGGCTTAAAACCTAGGTGATGGGTTGATAGGTGCAGCAAACCACCACGGCACATGTATACCTATGTAACAAACCTGCATGTTCTGCACATGTATCCCGGAACTTAAAGTAAAATTATTTTTTAAAAAAAGAAAGAAAGAAAGAAAAGAAAGAAAAGAAAGGAAAGACACCCAGCTGGGGTGATTCAGCTGCAAACAACTGAAACTGACTCAGGTAATTTTAAGTTGGGGGGTGCAGAGGGAGGGGGAAATGTGTTAGAAGGCAACCAGTAACTCATAGAGGCCTCTCAAGGGGCAGAAATTAGGACAGATGCAGGGATCTAGGTAGCAAGGCATAATGAAAAGTCATTTCAGATATTGCTGCTGGAGTAAAGAAGCGTCAAATATGTTCAGTTTTTGTTGGTGTTGTTAATGCTTAAGAGTCAGATTCCATCTTGGGACTATCTGGTTGGTCAAGCTTGGGTCACCTAATCACTCTTTGGCTAATGGATGGTGGAGTATCTTCATGGACAATCACACCAGGCTGTATCCAGAGGGGGAAAGGAAATTCTTCCAAAGCAAAATTGATGTGCAGGCACCAGAAAGAAAAAGACAGACAATAAACGGCAGAAATATCAGTGTTCCTGCAGTACTTGCCTTCATGAGGTGCCTCATCTGACTTCCTTTTCCCTTTTGGTCCCATTTGAGGGAAATTTTTTTTTTTTTTTTTGAGACAGAGTCTCACTCTGTCACCCAGGCTGGAGTGCAGTGGTGCGATCTCAGCTCACTGAAACCTCTACCTCCCGGGTTCAAGTGATTCTCCTGCCTCAGCCTCCCAAGTAGCTGGGATTACAGGCATGCACCACCATGCTTGGCTAATTTTTTGTATTTTTAGTAGAGACTGCGTTTCACCATGTTGGTCAGGCTGGTCTCGAACTCTTGACCTCAGGTGGTCCCCCCACCTCGGCCTCCCAAAGTGCTGAGATTACAGGCGTGAACCACTGCACCTGGCCTGAGGGGCTCTTGAGAAATGCCATTCACTGAAAATGAATTCTAGTACCTTCCTGGGCAAACTCTATCACCACCCTCCCTCTCCATGCCCCAGTCACCTCTGGAGGACGGGGGCTATGTCCATACCTTATAGGCTTGATTGCCAATTGTGTGACCTTGTAGCTATAGTCCCAAATCCTGAAAAATGGACCTCCTTCTAAACCATTGAGATTTCAAAGTCTTCTTGAGTCCTTTCATAGGATATCTGCAAGGTTCTTCTTGATACCAAAATCAACTCTTTATATATATGTTTGTTTGTTTGTTTGTTTTAGAAACAAGATCTCACTCTGTCATCCAGGTGGGAGTGGTGCAATCTCAGTTCACTGCAGCCTAGAACTCCTGGGCTCAAACAATTTTCCCACCTCAGCCTCCCAAGTAGCTTGGACTACAGGAATGCACCACCACACCTGGATAATTTTTCTATTTTTTGTGAAGATGGGGGTCTAGCCATGTTTCCCACGCTGGTCTCGAATTCCTGGCCTCAATCAGTCTTCCCACTACAACCTTCCAAAGCATTAGGATTACAGGGATGAGCCACTGCAACCAGCCAAAATCAGTTGACATCTGTCCATTTAGAAAAGTTTCCCAGCTTTGTGTGACGAGAACATTTGGAATGTACAATGGCTTCCCTATGACGTTCTCATTATTGTATATTTCAAACATGGGTCCTCCCAGCTACCACACGTGGTTGAGAAGGATGATGTTTCAGCCAATATTTTGTGGGTGAGATAATGGGTACAGAATATCTTGCCTAAGATCCTGCAGAGAAGTAGTCTCTCGTCCTGCAGAGTCCGGGCTGGAATCCAGATAGCTTGACTGTTGATATGATAGGAAATGGGAAAGGTTGTTAGGAACGTAGTAGCATCAATCAGGTGAAGCCCAGGATACCTGGGGACCCTGAAGAAGCTGGTTTTCCTTCTTGCTTGGTGGGCAAGTAGTGCAGAGTTGTAGTAGTAGGACTCTGTGTCCTTTCTCACTCAGCCCCTTTTTGGTCTTTGAGGCTTGAGGATGATCACTCCCAGCCCCTAGAAGTCAGAGGAAACTCATCCTTGCCCCAGATATCCAACCTGTTCCCCTGAGTATCTGGCCTGGAAGTCTCAGTCCCTCGTTCTTATGGTCCTTCTGAAGAGCAGCGATAGGATCGATGGCTTCAGCCTCGTGTCTCCTCTTATTCACAGTGCTCGAATGACACCTCCGACTGTGCCACCTACACCTTCAGCTCGGGGATCAATGCCATTCAGGAGTGGTATAAGCTGCACTACATGAATATCATGGCACAGGTGCCTCTGGAGAAGAAAATCAACATGAGCTATTCTGCTGAGGAGTTGCTGGTGACCTGCTTCTTTGATGGAGTGTCCTGTGATGCCAGGTCAGGAGAGAATGCTGATCTCTTAGCCTCTGAGGACTGGCAGCTCTGAGTACCAGGCCCCTTGCAGGAACCTACAGCCTTGATGATAGGTCTTGGGAGCAAAATGTGCTCTTCTCACTGACGCTGCCTTTTGGAAATTGCTTACATGGGAGCTGTGTTCTAGAGTCAGTGAGTGAGGTGTGCATGACATAAAATCAAAATATCCTTAAAGTCATTAAACTACTCATTAAAAACAAGGTAGTTGGCCAGTCATGGTGGTTCATGCCTCTAAATCCCAGCACTTTGGGAGGCTAGGGTAGGTGGATCGCTTGAGGTCAAGAGTTCAAGACCAGCCTGGACAACATAGTGAGACCCCATCTCTACTAAAAATACAAAACTTAGCCAGGCGTGGTGGTGCACGCCTGTAGTCCCAGCTATTCAGGAGACTGAGGCAGGAGAATCACTTGAACCCGGGAGGCGGAGGTTGCAGTAAGCCGAGATTGCACTACTGCACTCCAGCCTGGGCTACAGAGCAAGACTCTGGACAAACAAACACACTAACCCACAAGGTATTAGATTGGCACAAAAGTGATTGCTGTTTTTGTCATATAGTGTGCATATAACCTAACCTTGCATATTACCAAAATGCATACTGATGATTAAGAACCATCGTTCGAAGGAAGGAAGGAAGAGAAGGAGAGAGGGATGGGGGGAGAAAGGCGCATGTTCAAATATGTGAGATGTCAAACCGTTCACCTTTAGGATAGCACTCAGACCCCTCATGGTGACTGGGCAGTGGGTGAGACATTCTAAAGTGTTCCTGGGCTGGACACAGTGGCTCACACTTGTAATCTCAGCACTTTGGGAGGCTGAGGAGGATGATTGCTTGAGCTCAAGAGTTTGAGACCAGCCTGGGCAATGTGGCAAAACCTCCTTTCTAGAAAAAAAAAATCAAAAACTTATCTGGGCATAATTGCACACACCTGTCGTCCCAGCTACTCAGGAGGCTGAGGTGGGAAGATCACTTGAGTCTGGGAGGTTGAGGCTGCAGTGAGCCATAATTGTGCCATTGCACTTCAGCCTGAGCAACAGAGCAAGACCCTGTCTCAAAAATAAAAATAAAAATAAAATAAAATAAAATAAAATACTAAGCCTCTTTCGCCTATACATATGTTAGCAGACAGATTGGTTCTTGTGAAAAGTAAATAAATGGAATCATGTCTCCCTAAGAATTGGGTTCCAAAGTCACGTAAGGGCACAGGTGATGTGATTCTTTCCCTGGGGATTATTTTCTAGGAATGGAAATTTGAATGGAAAATATCAAGTGTTGACTGAGAAATTCAAAAGTGGAGAAATTTGGGGACAGACATGGCACAAGGAATGTCAAGTCAGGATAGAGATGAAGGTGAGAGGATTCCAAGAGAAAACAGAAGGCAGAGAGTCTAGTTCTATGTCCATGTGTGTCAACCAGGATGAGGGGCCTTGTGTGTCATTTGATCAGGAGCAAGATGTGGAAAATGAGTCACGTCTCTCACGCATTCTCCCCAAAGAGAGTTGACTCCATTAGCACTGCCCTGCCCAACTTCAGCTAAGACGCATGGGGGAGATCCCTTTCTGACCCATTTTCTTCCTCCATAGGAATTTCACGCTTTTCCACCATCCAATGCATGGGAATTGCTACACTTTCAACAACAGAGAAAACGAGACCATTCTCAGCACCTCCATGGGGGGCAGCGAATATGGTAAGGAAACGTGTGCCAAGGAGATCTTGAGGTCCTCCAACAGTGGACATAGGGGCAGCGGGACAGTGGGGATGCGGGAGCCCTCTGGAAATGCAGGATCTCTCCCACTTGGCCAGAAACTAAGGATGCCCTTTTTTTCTATCAGCGTTTCCATCAGTGTTCATGCTGGTTCCTTCCTTCCATGTTGGTGTCTATTTTCCTTTTTGACTTCTCCTCCACCTTTGAGAGTGACAGGGACGTCACTGGGGCTTCTTCTGCTAGGGAACTACTCTGGTTTAGACTCATAGCTAGGGTGAGTAATGCAGGACAGGTGGTTTCCAAATGGAGTTGAGCCCAAATATGCTGAACAGATTAGGGAGGTAGATGCCCACTTATCTTAGTTCAGGTGACAGATTCTGGACGGAGCCGAAACCCAGCTCGGCCACTCACTGCGTGACCTTGGGCAAGTTAATGTGCTTCATCTATAAAGTGGGACGAATAACAGTATCTCCCATATGAGATTACTGAGAGGACTTGAGATACAGACTTAGATTAAGACCTGGTCTGCACTCTCTTAGTCTGCTTGTATAACAAAATACAAGAGACCGGGTGCCTTCGACAACAGACATTTATATATCACAGTTTTGGAGACTAGAAAGTCCAAAATCAAGGCACAGGCAGACTCGGTTCTGGTGAGGCTCCTCTCTTTGGGTTCAGAAGTCTGACTGTCTTCCTCCCATGTCCTCACATGGTCTTTCCTCTGTGGTGTGTCCACAGAGAGAGGCCTGTGATGCCTCTCTTCTGATCAGGACATCAGTCCTATCAGATTAGAGTCCTCTGCTTATGACTTCCTTTCACCTTAATTAAGGCCCTATCTCCAAATAATATCCCTTTGGGGGTTAGGGCTTCAACATATGAATTTGAGGCAGTAAACAATTCAGCCATAACACATACTAAGCACACAATAAGTGCTAGTTGCTATTGTTATTACTACTATTATTACCGTTACTAGCATTGTCACCAGTCTACCACCATTGCTACTGCTGCTACTACCCCCAAAATAATACCATTGCAACTTCCAGCACTACTATTACTACTATTCCACTATGATTACATTGGTAGAGAAGGTAGGAACTGAACAGATTGGCCTGGCTTATGCCCAGAAAGAATGCTTGAAAGGTCCCATGCAAATAGAACATGATGTGATATGCAGATATACTCCCACCAGGACAAGCAAGGGCCTGTCATAAAGGAAATCCACACTTGGAATCCTGGCCTTTGTCACTGTGTAGTCTGTGCTCTTTCTAAGTCTGCAAGGAATCATAATTCAGTGCACATACTTCATGGGGAAGAAGTAATCTGGAAACAGAGTGAAAAGTTGCAGAGTCCTGGCTCTGCTATGGAGGGGCTGTGTGACCTCAAGCAATTTACTTCCCCTCTCTGGGCTTTGTTTGTAATTGTTTACAAGTTGTTTACAAATTGTTTGCGATTATTTACAAGTTGTTTACGAATTGTTTGCAATTGTTTACAAGTTGTTTGCAAATTGTTTGCAATTGTTTACAAGTTGTTT
Organism: Macaca fascicularis; assembly: GCF_037993035.2. Taxonomy (NCBI): domain Eukaryota; kingdom Metazoa; phylum Chordata; class Mammalia; order Primates; family Cercopithecidae; genus Macaca; species Macaca fascicularis. The sequence goes on from NC_088394.1 coordinate 22,238,103, forward strand.
ACAAATCATTTGCAATTGTTGACCAATTCTTTGCAATTGTTTACAAATTGCCCTTGTTTCCAAATTGAATGTCAGAATAACTCTCAAAAGTATCTTCTTTCCATCCATATAGACCCCGCTGATTCACTCACCCTCTTACCAAGCATGGAGTATCTCCTGTTTGCCAGGCCCTCTTCTACATACTGGGGACACAGCAGTGAAAAGACAGATGTCTTCTCTGCTGTCAGGGAGCTTAAATTTTCCTGGGGAGAGACAGATAAAAAATGAGTACACAACTACACAGACATGATCTAGTTACAAATCCTAATGACTGCTATTCAGGGAAGAAAGAGGCAGAGTGGGAAGACAGTGGCTGGGGTCAGGATGGGGGGGTGGTTCGTTTGGATAAGATCTCTAAGAGGGGGCTATTTAAGGAGGAAAAGATTCATGTTAAGATCTACATAAGAACATTCCAGGGACTAGCAAGGGCAAAGGCCCTGGGAAGGACATGAATCAGATGTGTTCTAGAAACAGAAGTAAGACCAGTGTGCTTGGAGCTTACTGAGGTGGGGAGAGAGTGGGAGGAGATGAGGAGGGAGAAGTAGGCAGGGGCTGTATCATCATCACCTTGACAGATGCAGCTAGGTTTATCCTGTGGCATTCCCATATATCCAGTGAGATGCCACTGAAGAGTTTCAGGTTTCAAGGAGTGACCTGGTCTAAAGTCCAATTTTCAAAGGACCTCAGCCCATACGTGAATGAGCAGGGTCTCTATGGATGGAAAGAAGAGAATTTTGAGTTATCCTGACATTCAATTTGTAAACAAGGGCAGTCGGTAAACAATTGCAAATGATTTGTAAACAATTGCAAACAATTTGTAAATAAGCCCAGAGAGGGGAAGGGAATTGCTGGAGGTCACAGCCCATCTGTAGAAGAGCCAGGGCCCTGCAACTTTTCACTCTCAGTTCCCATGTGCACTGGTACTGTGTTTACTCTGGTGCTGGGTCAGCATAGACTGCAGGGGACAAGAGCAGGAGCGGGAGAAAAAGTTGCACCAGTGATCAGAAACACCATTAGTGATTCATCTCTTCTCTGAGTGCCCGCCCTGAGGGGTTAAGCAGCCAGAGCAATGCATGTTCTTTTGAATATTCTGAGCTCCCCATCTCAGAGGACCACATGGAGATGCATGTCTTGGGCAGAGTGGCAATTTCCTTACACTTGGCAAAAACGTACGCTTAGCAAGAACTGTGACAGTGATACTGTTTGAGCCCCTGTTTTGGGCTAAGCTGTGGGGGCACAGCAGAAAGCAAGTCAGGCACGCATTCCAATCTCATGGAGCTTCCAGTCTAGCCCTTGTCCACCTGTCACTTGTTGGAAATACCTGGTCTTGGATTTGAAGCTCCTGAAGCAGTGGGAGAGGTGGGTTATGCCCCAGGAAATGTTTTCCTAGCCTTGGATCACGGCAGGTTGCCTTATCCTCCCAGGGCTGCAAGTCATTTTGTACATAAATGAAGAGGAATACAACCCATTCCTCGTTTCCTCCACTGGAGCTAAGGTGATCATCCATCGGCAGGACGAGTATCCCTTCGTCGAAGATGTGGGAACAGAGATTGAGACGGCAATGGTCACCTCTATAGGAATGCACCTGGTAAGAGAATATTTTCATTTCCATAGGCTTGGAGAGAACAGATGTTTTTTTTCAAGGATAACCAATGAGGTGCAGCCTGTGGAAAAGGGTGTTTGTTTCAAAAGGGAACATGGTCCCAGATTTTCCCATGGTTACCCCATTCACTTCAGGAGTTACATTAAAGGTTGTGCTTGTATCTTCTGGCCGACTGCAGTGGCTCACACCTGTAATCCCAGCACTTTGGGAGACCGAGGTGAGGTCAAGAGTTCAAGACCAGCCTGGCCAACTTGGTGAAACCTGTCTCTACTAAAAATACAAAAAATTAGCTGGGTGTGGTAGCACATGCCTGTAATCCCAGTTACTTGGGAGGCTGAGGCAAGAGAATAGCTTAAACCCAGGAGGAGGAGGTCGCAATGAGCCAAAATCATGAATCATGCCACTGCACTCCAGCCTAAGCAACAGAGCAACACTCCAATTAAAAAAAAAAAAAAAAAAAAAAAAGGTTGTATTTGTATGGATTAATAGGACAGGATGCCATTTGTGGAAAGAATTTAAAAAGCAAGACACCAGCATTTGTGGAACCTATGCTGGAAGCAAGGCATTAGGACAGTAACTGTATGTTTGTCGGTAATACAAATAGATAAGATTACCAACTATCTTTCTGGGTTGCTTAAAGGCCTATGAGGCATGCCAGTAACTGTATTAAAGCCTAGTGGAAAGTTACTCAGCTCTCCAAGGTCTCTTTAGCCCATCATGCTTCCATCAATTTTACCTCATTTACCAAGAACCCCTTCTCTCTCCAAATTTGACCTTTGTGGACCTCTCTGGGCACTGAGAACACACAAACCTATCAACAGAAACACAAGTAAGCTGCAGACTCCAACCCCTGAGTCAGCCTTGCCCAGTGGGAGCTGAATGGCAAGGTAAAGAGCGGACTCTGATGGCCCTGGTCACTCCACTGCTTATGGAGTTTTCTTGTTTGCAGTTTTCTTGTTTGCAGGCCTGGGGTCTTTTTATTCCAGGATCTGTCTGCCTCTCCCTTTCTCTCTTTCATAGAATGACTGTTAAGAACTTATTTAGACCAGGCACAGTGGCTCATGCCTGTAATCCCAACACTTTGGGAGGCCGAGGTGGGTGGATTACTTGAGCCCAGAAATTTGAGACCAGCCTGGGCAATATAGCAAAACCCCATCTCTACCAAAAACAAAATACAAAAATTCACCAGGCATGGTGGCACATGCCTGTAGTTCCAGCTAGGGCTCGGGAGGCTGAAGTAGGAGAATCACCTGACCCCAGGGAGGTCGAGGCTTCAGTGAGCAATGATTGTACCACTGCACTCCAACCTGAGTGAGACTCTGTCACCAAGACTGGAGTGCAGTGGCGCGATCTCGGCTCACTGCAACCTCTGCCTCCCTGGTTCAAGCCACTATCCTGCCTCAGCCTCCCGAGTAGCTGGGACTACAGGCGCCTGCCACCACTGCTGGCTAATTTTTTGTGTTTTTAGTAGAGATGGGGTTTCACCGTGTTAGCCAGGGTGGTCTTGATTTCCTGACCTCGTGATCCACCCAATTCGGCCTCCCAAAGTGCTGGGATTACAGGTGTGAGCCCCTGTGCCTGGCCCATAATGACACTTTTCTTTACCTGTTTGGGGGTGGGGAGAAAGAAACAAAATCCCCTTGTGGACTATACATCTGTTCATGCCTTTATTTAAATCCAACCTTAATATCCCCAATTAAACTTCCTAGCCTTTATCCCTCACAAACGTATCCTCCAGAGCAGTGGCTTCCAACCCTGGTTGATTATCAGACTCAAAGTCACTGAATCAGAATCTGTAGAAGATGAGCCTAAGGATCTATATTTTTACCAAGTTGCAGTGGTTATTCTAAGAGGCAGCACACTTGGGAGCCTTGGCTCGACCTTTTTTTTTTAATGTTTAAATTTAAAAAATTTTTAGAGTCAGGGTCTTGCTCTGTCAGCCAGGCTGGAGTGCAGTGACACAATCATAGCTCACTGGAGCCTTGAACTCCTGAGGGCCTCGGCTTTAGAAACTTGAGCAATGCAGAATTAGAGGAAAAGCTAATTGTGTCTTCCCAAGTGAAAGTGAAGCTAGAATGACACAAAGATCTAGCTGTAGCTTTGCATTGGGTTAGACAAAGAGATGGTGGGCATTTAGGGCTTGGATATCCATCTGTCATTTATCCATTCAACTGATATTTTCTGAGCACCTTCTATGTGCTAGACATGGGGTACCTCAGTCTGGAGGACACCGTCCCTGTCCTGAGAGAGTCTGGAGCCCAGCAGAGAGGATTGACTAATAAACCAGAAACGGCACAAATGATTCATTATAATTGCCTTAAGTGCTCTGAAGAAGAAATGCAAGACCATCTGAGTGTATATTATGACATGACTGACCTGGGGCTCATTTTCAGTGGGGAAGATGAGGTTCAAGGAAGGCTTTCCTGAGGAGGTGCTATTTAAGCTGAGACAGTAAGATGATGAACTAGAATGGAAGTATGACAGATGAAGTCTGTGGCTTCACTGCCTCATGGTGCCCCATAGAAAGGACAACCCTGGACAAGGGAAACCATCAAAATGGTCTTTCTGGGCCCCCAGATGCTCTCAGGAGGCATGTTACTTAGGGGCTTTGTTCCAGCATGGGAGGGAAGTAATGTGTATTAGCTTGAGCTGTGTGAATGAAAAAAGAAAAACTATCTTGAACGCCCAATCTGCTCAAACTGTGACTTGAAAAGACTTTTTTAAGAGACAGCCACTTAAGTAGCTGGGCAACTCATTCTTTTGTTCACTGGCAGATGGCAAAACCTCAGAGCACAGTAGTGAGCATTTTGGTCAGACATGTCCCACACAGTTTTATCTGCACCCCGAAGTAGGATCCAGGATTTGCAGCACATCCTTCCCTTATCCTTTCGCCCTCTTCCCTCTTTTCAAACTGGTGTGAGTTACTGGAGCTTGCAAAAGTACAAGAACTAAGGAATTCTGCTCTCTTGTTTTCTTGCTCTGAGCTTGGAAATATCCACCACATTGTTAAGCAAATGTTCTCTTTACCAGTGGTGGGTAAACACAGACATGAGTGAGTTTTCTGCTACACTTAATTTGATATGTAGAAAATCAAAGCCACAGAGCAGAGTCAGTCAGCTTTAGGTCTGATTTATGAGCATTTAGAACAACAACAGAAAAAAAAAAAAAAAACCCAGGGATTATGAAGAGGTCAGCAGAGAGTCACTAAGAAAAAGTCCAACCAAACTAGACTTCCTTCCTTTCTGATTTTATTTATGTATTGATTGATTAATAGGTGTGTGTAGCTGGTAGGCTCAGTCAGGCTGGCTGGCAGTTGGTAAACAAAACTTCCTTTATTCACTGAGAGATTGTGTGTCCAAAGTACTGAATATTAAAAGGTGAACCCAACAGAGCTCCTACCTTCAAAGTTCTTAACTTGAAGAGGGGAAGACAAAAGTTTGTTTGCTTTTTTTAAAAAAGTTTGTTTGCTCTGTCATCTAGGCTGGAGTGTAGTGGTGTGATCACAGCTCACAGATCACAGCAACCTTGACTACCTGGGGTCATGTGATTCTACTGCCTCAGCCTTCCAAGTAGCTGGGACCACAGGCACATGCCACCATGTCTGGCTAATTTTTAAATTTTTGTAGACATGGGGGTCTCACTATGTTGCTGAGGCTGGTCTCAAACTCCTGGCCTCAAACAGTCCTCCCATCTCGGCTTCCCAAAGTGCTGGGATTATAGGCATGAGCCACCACGCCTGACCAAAGAGAAAAGTAAGCACAACTTTGCAATACAGTTTCCATCTCTGTGGAAACAGACCTTTTCTGCCTGGTTCCGAAGCTTGCTTCTTAGAACATAACAGATCCTCAGTAAATATTGATAGATGACAGATGGATGAGTGGATGGGTAGATGGATAAGTGAGTGGGTGGATGGATGGTTGGATGGATGGATGGATGGATGGATGGATGGATGGATGGATGGATAGGTGAGTGGGTAGATGGGTAGGTAGATGGTTGGCTGGCTGGCTGGCTGGATAGATAGGTGAGTGGGTGGGTAGGCGGGTGGATGGATGGATGCCCAGACAGAAGCTATTGGAGAAGGCTTTATAAATGATGGATTTAGAAGGACAAGTGCAGGCAAATAGTCAAGAAGAGCCAGTCCAGACAAAGAACGTAACAATTACAAAGGAGTCACAAAATGAGTTTATTTAAGCTGTGTAGTGAAATTTTTCAAAGAAATCATTTTAATGGAAGTATTATCAGTATACTGGAGACAGTACATTTGTAGTAATTCTAGAAAGAAATGATGTGGACCTCAGCTGAGGCAATGACTGTGGGGATGAGCAGAGGGAATAGATTTCAGGGATATTATAGCACAGAAGCAACAGGGCTTGACGGCCAATGTTAGCGAGAAGGGCCAGGGGGAAGTTAGACTGATATTTAGGTAGTGGCTTGGGCAGAGAGATGGAGGAATGCCAGGCTCAGAATTAGAGAATCCAAGGGCAGGGTATGTTTGGGGGAGAAGACCACTTTAATTTGGGACAGACCCAATTTGTTATGCCTTTGAGAAGTCAAGGTGAAAAGAAAGCATTCATTTAGATGCTATGGACCTACAGCTCAGGAGAAAATCTTGGGGGGTAATTGTAGACATGGAAATAAATGCCATCACCCAAGACCTGAGACAGAACCCTAAACATGCAAATGTTTAAGGGCTGAGCAGAAAGTTAAAGGAGAAAGAGAGGCAGAGAAGGAGGATCAGAAGCCAGAAAGAGTTGGCATCAGATAGATCAAGGAAGAGAATTTTACAGAAGGTGTGACCAAAAGTAGCAAGTACAGTCGAGAGGTCAGGCAAGGTAGAGGGCAAAAGCATTCTCTGGTTTTGGCAGCCAAGAGGTCACCAGTGTTCTGTGCCAGAGACGTTTTCAGTGGAAGGAGTGGAACAGAAACCAAAGTACAATGGGTTAAATGGTGAATGGAAAATGAGGAAGTGGACATGGGTGGACCACTCACCCAGTGGAGTTGGGGACCAGGCCCTGGAGACTGGGGAGACTCCATGTCATTACAAATCCTGTTGTACCTTTTGATTCTAAAGCACATACCCAGACTTCATTTCACAAGTTCAATCTATGCCAAACAGGGATTAAGAGCTCTAATGGCTGAGATTCAAACCCCAGTTTTGCACGTTGGTTGTGTAATCTCTGACTCAGTGATCTCATCTGTAAAATAGGGTTGATAATAATGATGTTACTGCATGGCTGGTGAGAATTTAATGAGTTGGTACATGTGAAACGCTTGGAAATGTGCTTGGCGTATAGTAAGTGCTTAAAGTATATTGGCTTGGCTGGGCACGTGGCTTACACCTGTAATCCCAGCACTTTGGGAGGTTGAGGCGGGTGGATCACTTGTGCCTAGGAGATTTGAGACCAGCCTGGGCAATATGGTGACACCCCATCTCTACAAAAAATATAAAAATTAGCCAGCTGTGGTGGCACACACCTGTAGTCTCAGCTACTTGGGAGGCTGATGCGGGAGGATCACTTGAACCCAAGAGGCAGAGATTGCAGTAAGCTGTGGCCATGCCACTGCACTGCAGGCTGGGTGGCAGAGTGATACTCCATCACACACACACAAAAATGTATGTGTGTGTGTGTGTGTATATATATATATAGAGAGAGAGAGAGACTGTTACTATATATTTTTTAAGAAAAGAGGTGAAGAGAAGGAAAAATAATTTTGAGTGAAAAAGGAAAAAGAGGGGTTAGGGAAGGTTTCTATTGTCTTTTTTGACACCTCTCTCCTTTATGAATTATATATATACACACACATATATGTATACACATATATAATATATATTTATATTATATACTACTAGTACATTATATATAAAAGATACTATTAATAATTGTACATACATAAAGGATAGTGATTATTTGCCATATGTGTTGCAAGTATCTTTCTCAGTTTGTGGTTTTCTTTAGGGTACTTTTTCACATGCAAAATAGTGAATGTTTACATAGTCAAAGTCTTTGTTTTCTTCTTTAGTCATTATGTTAATGAGAGTTCTTCCTCTTTGAGACCAGAGACTAAATTGAGTTTGCTTCCAGTTTTTTTATTATTTCATGTAATATTTTAAGCCATCAGAATTTTTTTCACTGGGTGCAGTGGCTCACACCTATAATCCTAGTGCTTTGGGAGACCAAAGTGGGAGTTTATTGCCGCTCTGACCTTGTGGGTTCAAGCAATCCTCCCACCTCAGCCTCCCAGGTAGCTGGGATTACAGGCGTGAACCACCACACCTAACTGATTATTGTATTTTTAGTGGAGATGGGGTTTCACCATGTTAGACAGGCTGACATGTTAGACAGGTCTCGAACTCCTGACCTCAAGTGACCCACCCTCCTCAGCCTCCCAAAGTGCTGGGATTACAAACGTGAGCCACTATGCCTGGTCTATTGTTGTTATTGTTTAATCAAAATCAAATAGCCACTAGGTAGCACAGTGGGAATCTGATTTCAGACTTATTCAGACCCGAGCCCACATTCCTGACCCCTTAGCTAGCCCACCTGGTGCTACTGGTTGCTTAGGGGTGAATGACCATTGACCATAACACGGTTCCTAGAGAAAAAGCCTTCTAGAAGGGCCCAGAATTCAATCCCCTTATGCCCGTGGTCAGAGGAGACCATCAGGATAGGGTCATGGGAGGGGCCCTGAGACAGCCTAGAGACTCAAAGCAAACAAAACTTCCTCAATAATGAGTCCAAGCTGGGCACAGCAGCTCATGCCTGTAATCTTTGGGAGGCCAAGGAGGGCAGATCACTTAAGGTCAGGAGTTCAAGACCAGCCTGGCCAACACGGTGAAACCCCATCTCTACTAAAAATACAAAGAAATTAGCCGGGCGTGGTGGCACACGCCTATAATCCCAGCTACTTGAGAGGCTAAGGCATGAGAATGGCTTAAACCCAGGAGGTGGAAGTTGCAGTGAGCCAAGATCATGCCACTGCACTCCAGCCTGGGCGACAGAGTGAGGCTCCATCTCCAAGAAAAAAAAAAAAAAAAAAAAAAAAGTCCCTCCCAGGTCTGCACAGTTCAAGAAGAAAACCATCCACCTGTTTCATCCCCAGCCTGGCCATCCCTGCTGTCCCCTGCCTGGCAGAAGCAGCAGTCCATTCTGAGAAACAGGGGCAGAGCATGGAAACCAAGGGAAAGAAAGGCTCCCCACCCACCCCCAGAGCCCAGCTGCCACTTTGGCCTGTTGACTGGGGCTGGTAGACACCTCCACCATGCCCTCAGTGGCTGGGGGAGGAAGTCCTTTTTACTACTGGGAGAATCTCTCACTCAAACAAAGTCTTACCCAGAAATGTACACAATGGAAATAGAAATGCGGGATGAATGTAGTTGAGCCTGCGAGACAGACCAGCCTGGTTACCACCTACCCTTCTGTGATGGGCCCTAAAACAGGGTGCAGACAGAACAGAATTTGCAAACCGCTAAGCTGTGGCAAGGCAGGCAATCTTTCTGAGAAGGTGACTTGGGATTACTGGCTGGGACAAGAGTTACCACTGAAATGTGAGAACAATAGCCACCTTGTCTGAGAATAGCTTGGCTGGACTGACCATCTCACAGATGAGACATGATTATACTGGTTGGAAGTTCTCAAGGTTGCAAGAAGGTGGGAGCTGGCTCTCTAACCCCAGAAGCTGTGGGGGCTTTGATAAAGGCCCTCCTCTTGTCACCTCCCTGCCCCTTAGGCTCTGTTGCCATCTGGACTTTTCCCCTTAGCACTGTTTATACCTTAAAGAATGAGCTTGCTGGGTGCAGTGGCCCATACCTGTAATCCTAGCACTTTGGGAGGCTGAGGTGGAAGGATTACCTGAGCCCAGGAGGTCAAGGCTGCCATGAGCCATGATAGCACCATTGCACTCCAGCCTGGGTGACAGATCGAGACCCTGTCTGAGAGAGAAAGGGTGGTGAGCTAAGGACTCCTATGCAATTGTCTCCTTCCCCCAAGATCTTCAGAAAGAAGCAGATAGAACCTGGTTTGATATAAATGGGCTCCATGTCCCACACATATACCTCTATACATATACATACATGCACACATACCTATGTGTGCACACACATCCACACATACCTATGCATGCACACACATACACACTTTTACATGCATAAGTGCATGCATAGATACACATACAAACTCACACATATGCACACATATACACACTCTTTTTTTGTGTGTCCCCAGGGGTCAGCTTAGAAGTCAAAATGTCTTCCTAGCCTCCACAAGCCAGCAGTTCTGGAAAACTGAAAGCTGGGTCGGAGGGAAGAGCATTCTGTCAAAGTTACTGCATTCGAGGTTTTGAGAATCTCAAGACCTACTCCACTCAGAACAGGAATTTCGCTCCATTTGCTCTACTTCTGGTTGCTTCAGAAAACAACCGGAACCTTCTAAGAGCTGTGAGTTTGATAAGCATCGTTGCAGAATGAAGGGCCATTGAGTACCCAGAAAGCGTTGAAATCCAAATGGTTTCTCATAATTGGTTTCCTGGAAGCAGCCCATGGGCTGGTTTTCAAGGTAGAGGGAGCCCCAGCCACCCCTGCTGGCTGCACACGGCTTGCCTAAGTGGACAGACCCCTCATCTGGATGCCAGGGTATTGTGCTTTCCTACCCCAGGCAGGTAGAGCCTGTAGCTGACACTCTAGATTCCTGTAACAGTTCAGCAGGACGGCGGGGCACCCAAAGGAACACGTCTGCCCAGGGATCCTGCTGCTTGAAGAAGCTTAGAGGATGGCAAGGAATTGTGACCTCCAGGAAGGCCACTGCTTGACATCTTTGCACCTCTGTGCCCAGCCCAGCCCTGGCGTGTACTAGAGGCCCTGCATGCATTTTCTACCCAGCTATTAAGTCTATTTATTCTGTACTGACATAGAAAGACACTCACCCTTGTTAGTGAGAAGGGCAGGTTGCAGGGCAAAGTGAATGTGTGAGTCCATGTCTGTCTGTCTGAGATGCAGGATCTCATCTGTTAGTGCAGGCACCCTGGGAAAGAGGGGACGCCAGACAGCCACTTTCCCCTTTGTTTGCTTCTGTTGTTTAAATGGGAATCGTCAATTGCCCTGGAGGTACTTGCAGTGAATTGAGGGAGACTAATGGGTCAGCAGATGAAATGCAATACAAACAGAAAGGGATTATAGCCAATTGAGATGGCTACAGTTTCCACCCGCCTCAAACCTCTTCATTCCTTCCCCCGCCCCCCCGCCCCCGCTTTTCATTCTTTCTTCAAAGTGAAAATAATTTTCTTCCCTCCCACAAATCTGTCATTCATTTTCTCTTTACCCCCATCTCCTCAAACAAAAAAATAAAAACGATTGTACATGGGCACGTGGATGCACACAGCATACAAACACACAGTTGTGATAAACTGGTCACGATTTATCTTCCATTGAGTTGCTGCCCTTAGAAGATGTTATCCTCCCCCCACCCCCATTTATGCTTGTTTGGCTTGGCTGGATTATTTATTTGCAGTGACAAATATTAAGCTAGAGCAAAATTTAGTCATCCACGGTAAAACATCATTGAACCCAGGTGCAGTGGCAGGAGCCTGTGGTCCCAGCTACTCGGGGAGGCTGAGGCAGGAGGGTCCCTTGAGCCTGGGAGGTAGAGGCTGCAGTGAGCCTTGATTGCACCACTGCACTCCACCCTGGGTGACAGAGTGAGACCCTCATCTCTAAAAAAATAAAAATAAAAAATTATTGAATAAGGATTTTGAACTTTGAGTGACAATGCTGTTTACCTCCTCTGATGATCAGGGTAGCATTCTACTCTGTTGAACTTTCCTTGGCTTTTTTCTAAGAAAGTCAACATCTTTCAAGTCAGCTTCTGGGACCAGAAAACAAGGCAATGGGTCCTTCACCTGAGCGGGAATCCCAAGCAACTCACAGTCCCTGCTGTCCTTCCTTTCTCTCTCTTTCTTTCTTTCTTTTCTTTCTTTCTTTTTTCTTTTTCTTTCTTTCTTTCTTTCTTTCTTTTTCTTTCTTTCTTTCCTTTCTTTCTTTCCTTTCCTTTCTTTTCTTTCTTTCTCTCTCTCTTTCTTTCTCTCTCTTCTTTCCTCCTTCCTTCCTTTCCCCCTTCCCTCCTCTCTCTCTCTTTGTTTTCAAAATGGGGTCTCGCTCTGTCACCCAGGCTGGATTGCAGAATCGTAGCTCATTGCAGCCTCGAACCCCAGACTGAAGCAATCCTCCCTCCTCAGTCTCCCAAAGTGCTGGGATTACATGCATGAGCAACTGTGCCTGGCCCCTGCTTATCTTTCTAATCCCTTCTTCCACCTCCCAGTGGATTCGCCAACTGCAAATCCATTTCATTCAGACAATCAGATCCAAATTTCTCAGCTGGGCATGATTTGACCTCAACCTCCCTGTCTGACTTCATCTCCAGCAATTTCTCTATTTTGCCATTTTCAGCCACACCAGCCCCTCTTGCCTCAAGCCTTTCCTGTTTGCTCTACCCAGTCATCCTCTGTCCACTTCTTCATCTTCTTTTTTAAACATAGAGTCTCACTCTGTTGCCCAGGCTGGAGTGCAGTGGTACGATGATGGCCCACTGCAGCCTTGACCTCCTGGGCTCAAGTGATCCTTCCACTTCAGCCTCCCCAGTAGCTGTGACTACAGGCGTGTGTCATCATGCCTGGCTTCCTGTTCACTTCTTGACAAGACCAGCTCTTTCTTGCAGGTCCATGTTGAGTCCAACAGGTCCCTTTTTCAGAAATACCTTCCCCAATCACTCTATGGGCAAAACTGCCCATCTTCTCTTAACCCCTCCAGTTTCCCTACCCCATTTCATTAAACACCATCCAGATTTATCCAAAATCATCTTGTTTATTTAATTGCTTGCTGACCATCTATTTGTCCCACTGGAAGGTATGTTCCAGGACAGCAGGAACTTATCTGTCTTGATCATTGCTGATTTCAGTGTCCACCATAGTACCAGGCACCTAATAGGTGCTCACTAACTTTTCGTTAAATGAATGACCAAATAGCTTCTCAGCTCCCAAGGGTTGCTTGCAAAGTCCTCCGTCTGGTGCCCCCTGCAAAACCCTCCACTTGGGTCCTGGGGGACGACAGGGCTGAATGTGTGTTGCTGTGATTGCAGACAGAGTCCTTCAAGCTGAGTGAGCCCTACAGTCAGTGCACGGAGGATGGGAGTGACGTGCCAATCAGGAACATCTACAACGCTGCCTACTCACTCCAGGTAACAGTGCTGGGGGCACTCAGCCCTGGGTTTATGGCCCGGACCCAGGAGACAAAGTTATATCTAGGCTGGGGTGTGGCTTGCACCAGGAACTCTGGTGAGGATCCCTGGGGTTCATCCAGAGACCTCAAGAACAAATGATGCCAGCTGGTTCCAGTCCTCTGCAGTTCATCTGTAACCAGAGCTTAATTGATTCACCGAGGTTTCTGTGGAACTCAATGTACAGCTGAGACAGACACACCTCCTAAATGGGCCTTGGCAAGGGAGGAACAGGAGAGAAGCTGTCTGAGAGAGACACTGGCCGAAGGGTCAAGAGCATGGCTTCCAGGCCTGCTGGTGCCCCTCACTTGATGATGGCCTTGGACCAGCTGGGTTCCCCTCAGCAACCACAAGGGGAGGTGGGATTGGATCAGCGGCTGCTAATTTGCAGCTCCCAGTCGCCTTCCAGGTGGCATACCCAGTTTTTCAAGAGCCTGGGTGGTGTTTAAAAGTCAGAGAATTTCACAAGAAAATCCAGATTTCCAGTCTCTCGAATAAATGAAACGATACGGCAGCATTGAGCCCATATTTCCTGCAGGATAAACAGTGGGTGTAGCCACCCCAATAAATGAAGCAGGTGTTCTCTGGCTCCCACAGTTTTCACCACCCCTCCGTATGTCACTTACATCACTGTCTCCTGTAGACATTTGACTTTTTAACACTTAAGTGAGACGATCTGTTCTGCCTCCTCTCACATTCTGGGAATTTATAGTTCACCTCCTACCAGCATACCCCAGAGAGTCCATGAAAATCAGCCCAGCAGAACAAAAGGACCAGAAACCTTCACCACTGAGTCTTCCAACTGAGATAAGAGCTGAGTTGAGAGGTGGTGTAGAATATGAGTAAAAGAGGACTTTTGGGCCAGGCGCGGTGGCTCATGCCTGTAATCCCAGCACTTTGGGAGGCAAAGGAGTTTGAGACCAGTCTGGGCAACATAGCAAGACCTTGCCTCTGAAAAAAAAAAAAAAGTTTTTAATTAGCTGGGCATACTGGTGCACACCTGTAATCTCAGCTATAAGGGAGGCTGAGGAGGGAGGATCCCTTGAGCCTAAGGGTTCAAGACTACAGTAAGCCATGATCACACCACTGTACTTCAGCCTGAGTAAGAGAGCAAGACCCTGTCTCTAAAAATAAAAAAAGTGAGCTCATCAGAAAGATACTTCTGGATGGTATTTAGTGAGAGCTACCATACACACACACACACCTTACATGTATCAATTCATTTCATGCTCACAACTTCATGAAGTTGATATTATTATAAAGAAAGCAAAGCATCTGAGAGGTTAAGTAACTTGCCTGATGCCAAACAGTAGATAAGTAGCAAAGCTGGGATTTGACCTGAGTAGCCTGCCTTCAGGAACTCTGCTATTAGCTTTTATGCTATAAGCTCCATGGATATTATGGTAGCTTATGATCCATGAAGACCCAACAAGGAGGGCTTGGGCTTGAGAATAGGAACCCTGGGACTGTGTTCATTTCTCTCTGTTTCTGGAGGACTCCTCCAATTTTCCCACTTAACTTTGTGTTGGCACCCACATGATGGAAAATGACCACTCCAGCCCCAGCTCAGCCCAATCTCCATATCTCAGTTAGTCTAAATTCTTAATACATTGGCCAGGTGCGGCGGCTCATGCCTATAATCCCAGCACTTTGGAAGGCCAAAGTGGGAGAATCACTTGAGGTCAGGAGTTCGAGACCAGCCTGGCCAACATGGTGAAACCCCGTCTCTACCAAAAATACAAAAACTTAGCTGGGCATGGTGGTGCACATCTGTAATCACAGCTACTTGGGAGGCTAAGGTGGGAAGATCACTTGAGCCCGATAGGCAGAGGTTGTAGTGAGCTGAGATCGTGCCACTGCACTCTAGCCTGGGTAACAGAGCAATACTGTCTCAAAATAAGTAAATAAATAAAAATAATAAATAAATTCTTAATATATCTTCCAGCTTGGGCCCTTTGCAGTTCTGGGACCATGCCCAGCCCAGTTGGCATAAGGGGCAGGTTCATGTTGACCAAGGCTGAGGGAGGCTGACCCCCTGGGCTGAAGGATGTGCAGGGAACTCCCTGGCATCCCTGTGCAAAGACATGAATGGCATCCCTGGGTCTCCTCTTTCAGATCTGCCTTCATTCATGCTTCCAGACAAAGATGGTGGAGAAATGTGGGTGTGCTCAGTACAGCCAGCCTCTACCTCCCGCAGCCAACTACTGCAACTACCAGCAACACCCCAACTGGAGTGAGTGAGACCCAGCCCCAGCCTTGCATGCCCCAGGACCAGGGTCAGCCTAGCCCTGGCAATAGGCACTCATGGGACTCCAACCCTCTTGCCTTTTGCATGAGGGAGGTATTGGTTGAGAGCCGTTTAGCTAGAGTTTTACTTCTGTTGTCAAGCCTGCCTTGAATTATACTTTGCAACTGACCACCTTAGTCAACTCCAGAAGGTAGGAATGGGTCGATATTACCTTTTCACAGAATAGATAACCAAGACCCAGAAAGGCTAGACGGCTTGCCCAAGGTCACACAGCCAGAAAGGAACAGAGCTGGATCCAAACCAAGGGCAGCCTGACCTTTAGCTCACACCCTTAACCACCACTGCTTTCTGTTTCCCAACATCACAAGGCAGTATGTGTTTCCAGAGAGCCAGTGTTGGTAGAAAGTGGGAGGAGAAATCATTAAAATGAGACTGCGGGGCTGTCCTTGGTGACCCGGGAATGCCCGGGAAGGGTCCTGTGGCTTTTTCAAAGCTCACGCTGCCCTCTCCCTTGTCCCTCAGTGTATTGTTACTACCAACTGCATCGAGCCTTTGTCCAGGAAGAGCTGGGCTGCCAGTCTGTGTGCAAGGAAGCCTGCAGGTATGTGGACCCCAAGGGGTGAGATGGGCGGCTGGGTTGGGTTGGGCTACCTACACTCATACTGTCCCCTCCTCCCTTAGCTTTAAGGAGTGGACACTAACCACGAGCCTGGCACAATGGCCATCTGTGGTTTCGGAGGTAAGTTCTTCTGCCCACCCTTCCCCACTCAAGCCCCCAGCCTGGAGCCCCACTGACATTTTTGCTGTGTCCTCTGGCCTGGGACATGGTCCTTGCGGAGGCTGGGGAACAAGTTGGGGAGCCTGAGGGCGGGAGGCTGGCCCTGGCCTCTTGGGCATCCTCAGACCCACTCTTTCTCTCTCCATTGTAGAAGTGGTTGCTGCCTGTTCTCACTTGGGACCAAGGCCGGCAAATAAACAAAAAGCTCAACAAGTAAGTTTCCTCTACCCTGTTCCTCTGCTCTGGCCGCCACAGCCCCCAGTCTTCTCACCTGCTTCCATATGCTTATGGGTATGGCCAAATCTCTTTTTTTATTTTTTGAGACAGAGTCTTACTCTGTCACCCAGGCTGGAGTGCAGTGGTGTGATCTCAGCTCACTGTAACTTCCGCCTCCTGGGTTTCAGCAATCCTCCTGCCTCAGCCTCCCAAGTACCTGGGATTATAGGTGCGCAACATCACACCCGGCTAATTTTATATTTTTAGCAGAGATGGGATTTCACCATATTGGCCAGGCTGGTCTTGAACTCCTGACCTCAAGTGATCCATCTCCCTCAGCCTTCCAAAGTGCTGGGATTACAGGCAGGAGCCACTGAGCCTGCCCCCCTCTTCTTTTCATTCACTCACTCATTCATTTCCTCAAAGCTAGGAGACAGTGAACTCGCATCTGTGAATCATGCCGTGTGAACTCACATTTCTCTAAGCCTTCACTATCTCCCTCATGCCCACTGCTGGGCCTGCCCACTGTGAGAGCCAATCTGGCCAATCTGGCTTCCAACATTCATAGAGCACCCGCTAGGTGCCAGGTGCTGTGTGAGGTGCTGGGGAAACCAGGACAATCAAGCAGACATGGTCTCTGCCCCCCAAGGTACTCACACTCTAATGATAAAATAGACTTTGACCAAGCAATTGCAAACCATTAAACCAAGTGTTGCAAACTGGTGACTGATCCTTGGCACAAATCTAGCCTCATGAATGCAACCCATTATTTCCAGCTTTTCCTGAAAGTTCAAAAGTTCTGGCAAGAATGACCCTCCACTGTCTTGTAGCACTGAAGAGCTGAGTAATACCTGCTCCTTTGGAATGAGTCATGGTCCAGTTTGCCATCGTCCTATGGAGAGGCAGTTTAGTGTGATGGTTAAGAGCATGGACTTTGAAGCCAAATCTAAATGAGTTGGAGTACTGGCTCAGCCGATTATTGACAGTGTAGTCTTGGACAAGTTCCTTAACCAATCTGCATCTCCGTTTCCACATCTGTGAAATGAGGAGGATGAAACTATACATACCTGCCTCACAGGGCTGTTGGGAGAATTCAGTGAGTTAATTCACATAAAGTTCTTACGACAGTGCTTGGCAACATAGGAAGTGCCCCATAAATGCTCATTGCCATTGTGCCTATTATCATATTACGTCAACTACCCTGCTCATGTACATTACCTGTACATACTTGAGATTGCTATCAAACAATTACAAATGTCGACGTTTAATGAAGAACAGGGTATAATGGCAGTATGGCTGGGTCGACTGACTTAATCTGGAAGCTGGGGAGCAGTTATTGAGTGAATGAATGACCTGAGGACCAGTTCCAGCCTGGAGATATGCTCTGGGGTGTAGACGGAGCCCTTATGGGCCAGGTTCTGATACCTCCAAGGAGCTCAGTGCCTTGACTGTGCTGCCAGCTTGGGTAGGAGGGAGACAGCCATGCTGAGGACTGGTGATCTGGTAGGATGCCAAGGCTCTTGACTCACCTGTTGGAATTTTGCAGGACAGACTTGGCAAAACTCTTGATATTCTACAAAGACCTGAACCAGAGATCCATCATGGAGAGCCCAGCCAACAGTGTGAGTAGAGTGGCTTCCTTCCAGGACCTGTCCTGGGCCTATGTCCCTTGTCATTGACACTGGGGAAAGGTGTCCTGCATGCCCTTAGGCAGCAGAGAACTGACCCAGGGCCCTTGGAGTGTTGGTGGAGATCAGAGTGCCGTGGTGGAGGTCTGGGACTATGTCAGAGTGTCCTCACTTTGGGGGCAGATGTGAGCATCTGCCTGGCCTTGGGGAGCAGAATCAGGGAAAGGGGTTCCAGCCTGCTCTAGGAAGGCTGCTGTAGGCTAGGGTCTCAGGTCAGAACACACAGAGTAAGAGGAGACAGGAAGCCTGCCTGCTTCTTCCTCCCAGTCTGTGCAGGGTCAGGGCTGACCCGTGGCTCCCTTGGGAATCAGGTTCCTGTGTGAGACCAACTTGTGGGGAGGTCCCTCTTGATGGGACTTATGTGGCTTGGCCTCTCTTGCAGATTGAGATGCTTCTGTCCAACTTCGGTGGCCAGCTGGGCCTGTGGATGAGCTGCTCTGTTGTCTGCGTCATTGAGATCATTGAGGTCTTCTTCATCGACTTCTTCTCTATCATTGCCCGCCGCCAGTGGCAGAAAGCCAAGGAGTGGTGGGCTCGGAAGCAGGCTCCCCCCTGTCCAGAAGCTCCCCGCAGCCCACAGGGCCAGGACAACCCAGCCCTGGATATAGACAATGACCTACCCACTTTCAACTCTGCTTTGCACCTGCCTCCAGCCCTAGGAACCCAAGTGCCCGGCACACCGCCCCCCAAATACAATACCTTGCGCTTGGAGAGGGCCTTTTCCAACCAGCTCACAGATACCCAGATACTAGATGAGCTCTGAGTCAGGGATGAGAAGACAGATCTAGTCAGGACCACCAGCCATGGTCTAAGGACCACCAGCCACAGTCTAAGGACATGGACCGGGTGCCCCCAGATGTGCGCACAGGGGACCCTCTGCCCCATTCTGGGCTTTTCAGAGACTCCAACCAAAAAGCCTGCTTTAAACCGCAAGATGGGGCCTGGACATGTGCAGGAAGACCCATCGGGTACTACGCAGCAACACTCACAACTATCCAGGCTGAGATATATCCTGGGACCTGAACTATTAGCGCGTCAGTAGAGACTGGGGGCCGAGGCAGTGGTGCCGGCCCAAGCGAAGGCGAGTGAGGGCTGATGCAGCTCTTTGCAGGTCTTGAGAGGGAAGGACTCTTCCAAAGCCCCAAAGCCGAGGGTTTCACCCGCACTGCCAGCCTGGGTCGGGGCCCAAGGATGTGACCTTGAGTATCAAGGCTGGATAGCTACTGCCGGATGCCAAAGATAGGAGAAAGTGCCAGCCCTGAAGCCGGAGCCGTTTGTGAATAAACTGTTCTTCTTCGTCACTGACACTGGGGAAAGGTGTCCTCCATGCCCTCAGGCAGCAGAGAACTGGCCCAGGGCCCTTGGAGTGTTGGTGGAGATCAGAGTGCCGTGGTGGAGGTCTGGGACTATGTCAGAGTGTCCTCACTTTGGGGCAGGGGTGGACCCAGGAGATGGATCTGATTATCCCATTTTGTGGATGAAGAAACTGAGGCACAGAAAGATTAAGTTACTGGCCCAAGGTGACACAGTGAGGAGGTGGCAGAGCTAGGATTTGAACCCAGACAATCTGAGTCCACGATTTTGCATCCAATTTGTGTCTGTACCTTTTAAAGGGTGAGGCCCATGTCACTTTGGGTGGGAAGACGGGGAGCATGGTGGGCCATGCTCTGGGCAGCTATTCCAAGACAGAGCTGACCCCCCCATCACCAATGGCCTGTCCCTCACCAACAAGCCAACTGCGACAGATGACCCACTTCATATCACATTCACATCTTCCCACCCGAAAATGGCTAACAGGTATTAAATCCTTGGTTGGTGTTTAAAGCCAACCCAAGAAAAGGTGTTAGGTACTGTTTTAAGCACCTAGATAGGTTAGCATAGGGGACTGCAAATGGTGTTCTGCAAACGAAATCCTGTTTTTGACCATGAACTAAAATTTTTATTTTATTTTATTTTATTTTATTTTATTTTATTTTTTATTTTTTGTAGAAATAGGATCTCACTATGTTACCCAGGCTGTTCTTGAACTCCTGGCCTCAAATGATCTTCCCACCTCAGCCTCTCAAAGTGCAGGGATTACAGGACAAGCCAACGTGCCCAGCCAAGAATTTTTATTTTTGCTTTTAAATAGCAAAAGAAGAATTTTCTGTAACTCATGAAAATGATATGAGATTCGACTTTGAGTGTCTATAAATAAAGTTTTGTTGGTACACAGCCACATCCATTTGTTCAAGTTTTGTTTACGGCCATTCATTGCACTACAGTGGCAGAGCTGAGTAGCTACAACCCAAACCTGCAAAGCCAGCAAACCCTAAAATATTTTCCCTTTAGCCCTTTACAGAAAACTGTGCTGACCCTTGGATGAGCACATTCGATGGATATGATTATCCCATTTTGTGGATGAAGGAACTGACGCATAAAAGATTAGGTTACTTGCCTAAGGTGACACAGCTAGGAGGTTGCTGAGCTGGGATTTGACCCCAGACAGTCTGACTCCAGAGCTGGTGCCTTTTATCGCTCCATTATTTTGCAGCCAATCTGGTCTGTACCTTTGAAGGATGAGGCTTCATCCTTTATTTTGGGTGGGAAGGGGGAGAGGCTAAATACCCTGGCTCTAGGGCTGAAGGAAGTCCTTCATCTATGATTGGCGAAGGTCCACAATTCAGGACTAATTCCCTTCATGAGAATGGCTGCTAGTAAGGGCAAGAGTCTTGGTAAAAGAGAGGACTGTAGGGACCCTGTCTGGACCTGGGCACCCCTGGTTCAACTCAACCCAACCCCAGGCCTGTGACTAGAGTAAGCCTCTGCCCTACGTGGTGTTTCCACTAGACCTCACGGGGCAGGGCATTGCCAGCAGGTATGCCAGTCAGCAAGGAGGAGGTCATGGTGACCCCAGACTGGAGGGAGCTCCCCCATGAAGTGGGCTCAGGAGCCAGGCCCATGCAGGTGGGGATTGGGTTACAGAGGCCGTGAGCCTGGCTCTCATCCACGCTGGGCTCTGGTGGCTATAGCCGGTGCCGACAGGGAACTTGCAGCGGATGCCTACCTGGGCACAACGCAGACAGGAGCTTCCTCGTCCTCCTCCATGGTGGGAGCAGGAGGTGCCCTCAGATTCATGGAACTGGCCAGCCTCTGCCTGATGGAGGAACACTTCTAGTGAGGCTTGCCAAAGGCAAGGCCACGAGAATCCAAAGCCAACAGCTGCTCGACTCTCCCCAAGCACACAGGCGTGCACACCCAGCAAGCTCTAGCTGTCTCCATTCTTGTTTGGCTCTTACAGTGTCCAGCATTTCCTTGCCTCCTTTCCCACTTCACCCTTCCAGGCCAACTGCAAATGTCAGCGCCTCTGTAAAGTTTTCCCTGATCCTCTTCCCTTGCCCCAAGAAGTTGGAGCTTCCACCATTATACAGCTTTCATACATATGTGTGTGTGTGTATATATATATATATATGAAACAGGCAAGGTCTTGCCTCTGTCTCCCAGGCTGGAGCACAGTGGCATGATCATAGCTCACTGCAGCCTTGACCTCCTGCCTCAGCCTCCTGAGTAGCTGGGATTACAAGCGCATGTCACGACCCATGGCTGGTATTTAAATTTTTTATAGAGACAAGATCTGACTATGTTGTCCAGGCTGGTCTTGAACTCCTGGACTTGAAACAATCATCGCTCACTGCAGCCTCAGCCTCCTAGGCTAAAGCAATCCTCCTGCCTCAGCTTCCCAGGTAGTTGTAACTACAGAAGCACATCATTATGCCTGGCTAATTTTTAAAAATTTTTTTGTAGAGATGGGTTCCTATTATGTTGCCCAGGCTAGTTTCAAACTCCTGGCCTCAAGCTATCCTCCTATCTAAGCCTCCCAAAGTACTGGGATTACAGAATGAGCCATGGTGCCTGGCCCTGTATAAATTTTTTCCTACATCTGTCTCTATCATTAGACTATGAGCTCTGCAGGGGCAGGAATTGTGTCTTATCTCTTTGTCCCTAGATGGGGACAGGACAGAGTACAGTGTTGGCATTTAGGAAAAGTTTGTGGCACTTACAAAAACAGTAACAATACTAACAATGGCTAACATGCATTTAGCTCTTACAGTTTGCCAGGGATTCTGCTAAGCACTTCACACACATCAGCTTGTGTAATTCTAACAGCTCAGGAACTCATAAATAAAGAAATGGAGGCCGAATGTGGTGGCTTACAACTATAATCCCAGCACTTTGGGAGGCCAAGGTGGGCAGATTGAGCTCAGGAATTTGAGACCAGCCTGGGCAACATGGCAAAACCCCATCTCTACAAAAAATACAAAAAATATCTGGGCATGATGGTAGTACACGCCTGTAGTCCCAGCAGCTACTCAGGACGCTGAGGCAGGAGGATCCTTCGAGCCCAGGAGGTTGAGGCTGCAATGAACTGAGACTGTGCCACCGCACTGCAGCCTCGGGAACAGAGAGAGATCCTATCTAAAAAATAAATAAAATAAAATAAATAAAGAAAAGAAAAGAAAAGAAAGGAAAAGAGAAGAGAAGAGAAGAGAAGAAAAGAACAGAAAAGAAAAGAAAAGAAAAGAAAAGGAGTCACAAAGAGTTCTCATGGCCACACTGCTAGTAACTGATGTGCCCAGGCTAGCAGGCAGAGCCAATGCACTTAAGCACTGTGCAAACTGCCTTTCAGATAGAAGCTTTTCCCCAGAGGCTAAGTGTGTCTTCCCCTGAAGTTTTCTCCAGCCCTCTTTAGCTTCAGATCCAGCCTGCTCAGCTGAGGGGCCTTCTCTTCCCAGGACAAAGGTGAGGACGAGAGTAGAACAACTTCATTCCAAGACCCTTTCATAAGCAACTGCCATGGCCAGGAGTTACTGATTCCAAGGGACAACGACTCCATTTGTAAGTCACAGGAATGCCTGTTCTTAATGTACCCCTGGTCTTCTCAAATGGAGCCACCACCCTCACTGCTTCTCGGAGGGTCACTGAATCCCAGACCCTAGTGTCCTGCCACCCATGGACCACCTCCCTGATGAACAGAGGCACTGCAGACCCAGCCCATGTCTTGCGAACCTGCACAAGGGAAAATATTAGATAAACATGCCGATCTCTTCTGGGGTTAAAAACTCAGGAGAGAGGTCTGGGCTAGATGGAGACACGGGCGTCATCCAGGCAGGACAAAGCCAGGGGTGTGGTTTAGGTCACCATGGAGGGAAGCAGATCAGAAGAGGAGCAAAGGGTTCGGTGCGGTGGCACACACCTGTAATCCCAGCACTTTGGGAGGCCAAGGCAGGAAGATTGCTTGAGCCCAGGAGTTAGGGGCTGCAGTGACCCATGAGTCTGTCACTGTACTCCAGCCTGGGCAACACAGCAAGATCCTCATCTTGAAAAAAATAAAGCAGAGGAAAGAGTCAAAGATGGAGACTCCAAGACTCTGACGTTTAAGAAGGATCCTTAATAAGGACAAAAGGTGAAGTGACAGGAAACTCCCTCCTCTTCATGAATCTCCCTTCTCCCAGCTCTCCTTCCTCCTTCCCTACTCCAGGCTATGCCAGGAGAATGTCTCCGTAGTGCAGACTGGACCACAACACCTCCTGCTTAGACACTTCTTGGCAGTGCCCCATCTGCCCCATCACACCTTGGCCATGTTTCTCAAGTTGCAGGACTCACCCTATGGTGATAATTTTAGGCAGCACACAGACTTATCTGCAACTCTGAATGGTTCCCTCTGTCTTCCTCCACTCACCCTCCACTCATTCATGCATCCTTCAAGACCAGATGCAAATGTCACTCTCTCTATATGGTCTTCCCTTGCCCCAGCAAGTTGGAGCATCAAATATCATTGACTAACAGAATACGAAAGCTAGTCCATTTTCCAATGTGCAAGAACAAAGTTCCAGCCAGGTGTGGTGGCTCATGCCTGTAATCCCAGCACTTTGGGAGGCCGAGGCAGGAGGATTGCTTGAGCCTAGGAGTTCAAGACCAGCCACAACACAGGTAGACCCTGTCTCTACAAAAAAATATACAAAAATTAGCTGAGTGGTGTGGTGTGCGCCTGTAGTCCCAGCTACTCAGGAGGCTGAGGTGGGAGGATGGCTTGAGCCCAGGAGGTCAAGGTCACAGTGAGCTGCGATTGAACCACTGCACTCCAGCCTGGGCAACAGAGCAAGACCCCATTGCAAAAATAAATCCCAAAAAAACAAAAAACAAAATCTCAGTTTGATGCTCATGGGTCTTCAACACTTTCTAACACTGTTCGTCTCCCTTTTCTGACAAAGAGAGAGCTGCCTCAGAGCCTGTAGCTCTCTAGTTCTCTTGCTATCTAATTTGAACTTAACAGCATCATTTCTTCACTGCATCTGTTTTCTCAGTGGTCTTCTGCTTAATGTAACCAATGCTTAATGTAATCAATAGAAGAAAAAAGTCAATTGATTGAGATTTGCAAAATAAAGTGCAAGATCATGCATTATAAAAGAACATATCTCCTTCGGCCACTAGTTTAACAATCACTTATTCATGCAACAAATGTTTATTGAGCACTGTATTCATTTCCTGTGGATGCTGTAACTAACTACCACAAACTTAGTAGCTTAAAACCACAGAAATTTATTCTCTTACAGTTCTGGAGGCCAGAGCTCTGAAATGAATCTTATGGAGCTAAAATCAAGCTATCAGCAGGGCTGTGCTCCCTCCAGAGGCTCTAGGGGAAAATCTGTTTTTTGTTTGTCTGTTTGTTTTGTTTTTTTGTTTTTTGTTGTTGTTTTTCTGCCTTTTCCAACTTTTAGAACTGCATCCCTTGGTTCGTGGCCCCTTCCTCCATCTTCAAAGCCTGCAGAGAAGCCTCTTATTTCAGTCATCACATTGACTTCTGTTGTTGCCAAATCTCCTTCTGCCTCCTTTTAACAAAAACACTTGTGATTACATTTAGGGTCCACCCAGATGATTCAGGATATTTTCCACATTTAAAGGTCCTTAACTTGGCTGGGCACAGTGGCTCACACCTATAATCCCAGCACTTTGGGAGGCCAAGGTAGGTGGATCACTTGAGCTTAGGAGTTCGAGACCAGCCTGAGCAACATGATGAAACCCCGCCTCTACAAAAGATGCAAAACTTAGCTGAGTCCGGTGGTGTGTGTCTGTAGTCCCAGCGACTTGGGAGGCTGAGGCAGGAGGATCGCTTGAGCCTGGGAGGCAGAAGTTGCAGTGAGCTGAGATCAAGCCAGTGCACTCTGGCCTGGGCAACAGAGTGAGATCCTGTCTCAGGAAAAAAAAAAAAAAGAGAAAGATCCTTAATCACATCTGTGAAGTCTCTTCCTGTGCCATAGAAGGTAATGTTCGCAGGTCTCAGGCATTAGGATGTGGGTATTTGGGCGAGGGGGTCTCTTCGTTACCTTCAAAAGTGTTTACTACATGCTCAGCACATGGTAGGAGTTAGGGATGCATCTGTCAGTCAGGCAGAAAAAACTCCCCACCCTTATGGAACTCACTTGGCTACTGGGGGATGAGAAACCACGAAAATGATCAATGGAAGAAAAAAGTCAATTGTTTAACCGAGATTTTCAAAAAATTGTACAAAATCATGCACGATAGAATGTATAAAATACATATGTAGGCAATCAGTGTTATGGAAAAAAGAAAACACGGAACAGTCAGGGGCGCTGAGAGGGCAAGGACAGGCAGAGGGAGCTGGGAACGATACTATTTGGTCAGGGGAGACCTTGAGAGGATATGATCTGAGCAACTGGAGAGAATCACTCATGCAGATATGTCTGGAGGAAGAATGTTCTAGGAAGAAGGAGAAGCCAGTGGTAACAGAAACATTTCCTTTTAAAATAAGTTTATTCTGGGCCAGCTGTGGTGGCTTACACCTGTAATCCCAGCACTTTGGGAGGTCGAGGTAGGTGGATCACTTGAGGTCAGGAGTTCGAGACCAGCCTGGCCAACACGGTGAAACTCCGTCTCTACTAAAAATACAAAAATTAACCAGGCGTGGTTGTGTGCACCCGTAATCCCAGCTACTTGGGAGACTGAGACAGGAGAATCGCTTGAACCCAGGAGGCGGAGGTTGCAGTGAGCCAAGATCGCACCACCGCACTCCAGCTTGGGAAACAGAGCAAGACTCTGTCTCAAAAATAAATAAATAAATAAATAAATAAATAATTTATTCCCAGTGGAATATTATTCACCCATTAAAAGAAATGAACTCCAAAAGGTAGGAAGGTGGCAGGGGGATGAGGAATGAAACACTACCTATTGGAGACAATGCACATTGTTCAGGTGATGGCTACAATAAAAGCACACACTTCACTACTAATGCAATATATCCATGTAACACAACTGTATTTGTATCCCTAAATCCATAAAAATAAAACAAAAAATTAAAAAAGAATGAACTACTGACGTATGAATGAACCCTGAAAACCTCATGCAAAGTGAACAAAGCCAGCAAATGCAAAAGGTCATATATGGTCCCATTCCATTTATACGAAATACTCAGAATGGATAAATTCACAGATAGAAAGCAGATTGCAGGGAGGAGAAATGGAGAGTGATTGCTTAATGGATACGGAGTGTCCTTTGTCGATAACGAAAAAACCTTGGAACTAGATAAAGGTGGTAGTTACATGGCATGGAGGACATAATAAATGCTGCTGGACTGTGCACTTTAAAAGAGTTATGTGGCTGGGCGCGGTGGTTCACCTCTGTAATCCCAGCACTTTGGGAGTCCCAGGCGGGTGGATCACCTGAGGTCGGGAGTTTGAGACCAGCCTGGTCAACAAGGTGAAACCGCATCTCTACTAAAAATGCAAAAAATTAGCCGGGCGTGGTGGTAGACGCCTGTAATTTCAGCTACTCAGGAGACTGAGGCAGGAGAATGGCTTGAACCCAGGAAGCGGAGGTTGCAATGAGACGAGATCATGCCACTGCCCTCCAGCCTGGGTAGCAAGAGTGAAACTCCGCCTAAAAAAAAGAAAAGAGTTATGTGATAAAAAATAAAAAATCCAAAAACTAAATTTATTTAAATGAAAAGAGAGCGAGTTGACCTAATGAAAAATAATAAGTGAAATTATAAAGAAAAGCAAGATGCACTAAGCATAGAAGTTAGAAGAGCAGAAACTTCTGGCCTGGGGCTGGACTAGTGGAGGAGAAAGTAGAAGTGACTAGCGGTACACAGGGCGTTTGGAAAACTGGGTAGCAAGGACCTATTTCTCACTTTAAGTGGCAGTAGAAACCCAAGTGTTTGCTTTGCTTTTTTTTTTTTTTTTTTGACGGGGTCTCACTCCAACACCCAGGGTAGAGTGAGTACAGTGACATGATCACAGCTCCCTGCAGCCTTGACTTCCCAGACTCAGGTGATCCTCCCATCTCAGCCTCCCAAGTAGCTGGGATGACAGGCATGCGTCGCCATGCCCTGCTAATTTTTGGTAGAGATAGATTTTCATCATGTTACCTGGCTGGTCTTGAACTCCAGGGATCAAGTGATCTGCCTATCTTGGCCTCCCAAAGTGCTGGGATTACAGGCGTAAGCCATTGTGCCTGGCCAGCTTTCCTATTTTTTAAAACCACATATGTCTTTTATGCATTCTTCTATAGTGCATGATTTTGCAACATTTTTTGAAAATCTCAGGCCAGACTCAGTGACTCATGACTGTAGTCCCAACACTTTGGGAGACTCAGACAAGAGGATCACTTGAGCCCAAGAGTTTGAGGTCAACCTGGGCAACATAGCAAGACCTCATCTCTACAGATGAAAAACAGCTAGACATGGTGGCCTGTAGTAGTAGATACTGGGGAGGCTGAGTGGGGGAGGATCACTTGAGCCCAGAAGTTTGTGGCTACAGTGAGTATTGTCATGCCACTGCACTCCAGCTTGGGCAACAAAGCAAAACTTTGTCTTAGAAAAAAAAATCTTAGAAAAGCAAGAAAATGATGAGTGGGTGTTAACACAGGTGTTGCATGGATGTTCATAACACATCCTAAAAGCAACCTAGCATTCAAGGCAATGTCCCCAGGGTGCAAATATCTTTCTGGCTCTGTCCCCTCCACAGAGGCATCCCCAAGAAATGACTGGCCACACATTCCCCAGGGTGGCTGCCCTGCGAATGTCCCCTCCAGACCCACCTCTGGCTCATGCAGCCACCGCTACCTCCTAGGAAATGGATAAACTGTTCTAGCTCCTTCTCTCCCAAGGCAGGACCGGCCCAGGGTGGAGAAGGGGTCTGGATCAGCAGGATTCCTGAGACGTGTGCTCTAATTGCGGGTTGCAGACTGAAGGGGCCCCATTGTGCCCAGCTGGAAGCTGGAAGGAGCAGCAGGAGGAGGTGAAACAGAACTGATTGTCAAAACGCTCCTTCGCCCTCCTCCAGGAACATTCCCAGTGGGATCTTCCCAGCCTCGTCTGCTCATACCTCTGGCCAGATGGGCAGGTGTTTGTCTGACAAACTCTGTTGTTCAACAGCTCTCTTTGTTAAATGATTGCATGTACTCAGGGATCTGACAGTTGTCTTTTGTTCTTTTTTAAGAACAATATTATTATTATTATTATTATTATTATTTGAGACAGGGTCTCACTCTGTCACCCAGGCTGGAGTGAAATGTCACCATCACAGTTTACTGCAGCCCCAACCTCCCAGGCTCAATCCTTCTACCTCAGCCTCCCAAGTATACAGTCAGTAGCCACACCTGGCTAATATTTGTATTTTTTGCAAAGATGGAGTCTTACCATGTTGTCCAGGCTGGTCTTGAACTCCTGGGCTTCACCTGCCTCAGCCTCCCAAAGTGCTGGAATTACAGGCATGAGCCTCCATGACTGGTAATAACATTATTAAAAATACATTTTTATTTGTAGTCATAGAAAAGTAGTAAGTATTGTGTTTGGAATCTTGTCTGTCAGTGGTAAAAGCCTAAATTACATTTGATTAAGAAAAAGTAAATACATATAGGCTCACATAATTGAAACGCCCATGGGTCTCTGCTTCAGGTATGGCTGGATCAAGGAATTCAGAAGATGAAATCTGAACTCTAAGTTCTCTCTCTCATTTGTCTTCCCTTGTGTTAGCTCCATTCTTAGACATACTCACCATACAGTGTTAAGATGGGTGCTAGAAACCCTAGACATGTGTACTATCTCTTAGCACTCTCCTCATCCAAAGAAAGAGAACTTCTGTCTTATAACTATTTCAAACCCCCAAATTATTGAATGGGCTTGCATTGGACATCCTTAGGTCATGGGGCTTTTCTTGAATTAACCACTGTGGCCAAATGAATGAAAACATTGTGGTTTGCCAGACCTGGATTTTGTGTGTACTTCTGAATTGGGATAGCAGCCCTCCCCCTAAAAGTCACATTAAAAGAGGAGGGTAAGGAATGATTGCCCAAGAGCCACCAGGGTTTAGTGCAACAATAGATACCCCATTCCACACTATAGAAAACTGGGCATTTTCAGAAAAGCACAAAGAAGAAAATAAAGACCAGCCATTACTCCACAATGACAGGCTTCCAAGAGATACCATCTGGGCTCTCTTTTCTTACATGAGGGAACTCAAGCCAGCTCAGAGGATTTTCCAACCCAGCAACATGAAATAGATTCAAGTACAAACATGAGAAAAAGAAGAAAAGCAAACGGAGTTTTGGCAAGATAGTGAGGCTGGCTATCTGTGGTTGCCTGCCAACCTTCTGCAGCCAGTCAGTCCCCAGATCCCTGCCAGCCTCAGAACACACTTCTGCCTCCTGAATACCTCCAGCCTCTGAATCATCCAACATTAACTTGTTCATCCATTATCCATCCATCCATTCACATATCCATCCATTCATCCATTCGTCCACTCACTCTTCCATTCACATATCCGCTCATCCATCCATCCATCCATCCATCCATCCATCCATCCACTCACTCATCCATTCACATATCTGTTCATCCATCCACTCATCCATCCATCCATTCACATATCCATCCATCCATCCATTCATCTACTCACTCTTCCATTCACATATCTGTCCATCCATCCACTCATCCATCCATTCATTCATCCACTCACTCATCCATTCACATACCCATCCATCCATTCATCCATCCATCCATCCATCCATCCATTCACATATCCATTCATTCACCCATCCATCCTTTCACATATCAGTTCATCCATCCATTCATCCATCCATCCATTCACAATCCATCCATCCATTCTACTACACACCTATCCTATAATTATTTTTTACACTTGATCTTGGCCAAAAGGCCAAGAAGCGATCCAGAATTATTTTTCAAGCCCCGAAGTCAGACTACCTGGTTCAAATCCAAGTCCCAACACTTACTAGCTGTATGACTCTGGGCTAGTTTCTTAACCAGTCTCTGCCCCAGTTTTCTCATCTATAAAAGCAGGTGGAGGCGGGGGTGGGTAATGACAGTTTTTACTACCTAAGCTTATTTTGAGAGTAAAATGAGATAAGGTTGATTCTGAGCGCTTGGCAGAGGGCCTGGCTCATGAAAGATCCACAGCAGAATTTTCTAGTGTTGGGTTTTTGTTGTTGTTGTTGTTATAACATTAGGTATTTACCATGCATCAGACATTAGTAAGGCCACCTACAGGCAGCTGAATGGGCTAATGTTGGGTAAGCACTGCCAACTACATTTTTTTTCCTCTGCTGCCCTAGAGGCAGATGCTGTAAAGAACTTTTAGGACCACAGGGAAATGCCCTCTGGGATCTTCTGGTTTTTAAAGCTGCTATATCTTGAACTGTAAAATAATAATAATAAATGCAACTCAGGCTTTGCAACTCTTGAAGATCCTCAAGGGAGTTGTCTGGGATCTACTATTACTGACTTAAACTTTCTGGCTTAAGGCTGGGCACCTGAAAAATGACCAAACTGAACATCTATGGAGCCCCCACATTCATGCAGATGCCAGCCCACCCTCAATGGACAGTTTATGGAAATTGATGGCCTTATAGAATATCTTGGGAGTCAATGGGGTGTCCTCATCACATCCTCCCTTGGGGCAGAGACGTTGAAAAAGAGAGGAGGATTTAGAAGGTCACTAGCTGCTTCTTTAGGTGGAAAACTGGATACGGCTTTCTGGGCCATGGCTTGAGATCTTAGAATAATGTTCTTGGCCTTGGCGAGTAATGGATGCCCCTCATGAAATAAGGAGAGACTATGATGGCCGTGGGCCAGCCAGCATACACCAGGGGCTTTACACTGAGTATGAAAGGAGGGAGAGAAAAAGGACAGGATCAGAGCTTGCCATGGGGCCTGAGTCGAGGGTGAGCCAATGGCCAGAGGAGAGCCCAGTGCAGTCAGAATCAGAGGTCAATTGGTGGTCAGGTCAGGGTTAAACCCGAACAAGGGCCAGGCTCAGTTCATGTACAGGTCTCTGGTCCTGATGGTCCTGCCTCACTGTCAGGCTTTGGGTGGAGGCTACGGGCTGCTTCCTTGTCCACAGGCCTCCTCAAGGTGACCTTGACATTTTCCCAGGCTGTCTCTGCCACTTCCCTTCCACTGCACTATTTACAGCCTTCCTCCTTCGAAGACCCTGGCACCAACATACCACCTCTCTCACCCTTGCCAACACCACCCACCATCATCCAGGACCGTTTACATCCCCTGAAGACTTCAGCCCCTGCTGCCCTGTTTGCTCCTCTTGCATTTACGCATTTTTTTTTTTTAATTGAAGAGATGGAGTCTTGCTCTGTGACACAGGCTGGAGTGCAGTGGCACCATCATACCTCACTGCAGCCCCTACTCCTTGGGCTCAAGCCATTCTCCTGCCTCAGCCTTCTGAGTAGCTGGGACTACAGGCATGGACCGCCATGCCCGGCTCCTTAAAAGAAAAAAAAAATTTTTTTTTTTTTAATTTTTTGTGGAAATGGGTTCTCACCGTGTTGCCAGGCTGGTCTTCAACTCCTGGCCTCAAGTGATCCTGCCGCCTTGGCCTCCCAAAGCTCTGGGATTATAGACCTGAGCCACGGCACCCAGTCTTATTTGTGCTTTTTCAGGTATGGCAGACACCCCAGCTCACACTGGCTTTGGTAAACAGTGAGGGAGGGGGTTATTGTGACTCACTTAAATGAACTGTCTAGATGCATCTAGCTTTAAGGGCAGATGGACCCAATGTTCAGTCATTAGGGCCCCATCTATCACCCTCCTCCATTCCCCTGATCTCCTTGACTTTCTTTGAGATCACTTCTCTCCACAGTGTGTGAAGATGGCCTCTGACAACCACTCACCCCGCTAAGCCTCTACTGCTTTTCCAGCTCATTCATGTCAAAGAAAACTAGCTCCTCCTTCGGCCTGCATTCATAGATCAAACCCAGCAAGGGATTCTGATTGGTCCTGTTTGGGTCACATGCCCAGCTCTGAACCAATCACAGTGGTCAGAGGATGACACTCTCATTGGCCATATCTGAGTCATGTTTCCATCCTGGATAAAGGTGAGTGCCACCCACACCATGTGGATTTCCCAAAGAACAGTGACCAAGCAAACAAGTCTAAGTCCTCAGCTTGAGCAGATTGTACTTGAACTCTGAATGACCCACTCAATCAGGAGACCTCACAATTCTTTGAGTTCCTCAACTCCAATAACTTTCCTCTTCAGTCTTTGGTAGCCACACATTCCCAAAGCTACACATTTGGTATGAAATACTTCCCATTCCTCCACTTTTTTTTTTTTCTTTTTGAGAGGGAATTCACCCTGTCGCCCAGACTGGAGTGCAGTGGCGTGATCTCGGCTCACCACAACCTCCACCTCCGGGGTTCAAGGGATTCTCCTGCCTCAGCCTCCCGAGTAGCTGGGATTACAGGCTCCCTCTACCACGCCCGACTGATTTTTTTTTTTTTTTTTTTTTTTTTTTTTTTTTTTTTTTTTTTTTTTGAGACAGAGTCTCGCTTAGTCGCCCAGGCTGGAGTGCAATGGCGCTAACTCGGCTCACTGCAAGCTCCGCCTCCCGGGTTCACGCCATTCTCCTGTCTCAGCCTCCCGAGTAGCTGGGACTACAGGCGCCCGCCGCCTCGCCCGGCTAATTTTTTGCGTTTTTAGTAGAGACGGGGTTTCACCGTGTTAGCCAGGATGGTCTCCATCTCCTGACCTCGTGATCCGCCCGCCTCGGCCTCCCAAAGTGCTGGGATTACAGGCGTGAGCCACAGCGCCCGGCCACCCGACTGATTTTTTTTGTATTTTTAGTAGAGACGGGGTTCACCATATTGGTCAGGCTGGTTTCGAACTCCTGACCTCAAGTGATCCACCCGCCTCGGCCTCCCAAAGTGCTGGGATTACAGGCGTGAGCCACCGTGCCTGGCCCCCTCCACTTTTCCTACTCTTGTTCTCTACCCTATTTCTTGACCCAATTGGAATCTCCAGATTTGCTAAATTTTTTGTGGAAATGGGTTCCCACCGTGTTGCCAGGCTGGTCTTGAACTCCTGGCCTCAAGTGTTCAACTTTGAGGAGCTAAACTCCCAACTCATCCGTCCTCTCCTTCATCTTTCTGTAGGAGACCTCATAGTCAAACACTTTAGCCACGCATTCAACACCTCCCTACCTTTTCACTCCTGCAACCCTGGAACAGTGCAAATGAGAGTTTCTCTCTTTCGGCTAGTGGGCTCATTAGCCCAGCTGGGGAAAATTGTGTAATTATATCAATTGATCAGTTACACATTTATGGTCAGGGCAGTTAGTTAGCATAATGCTTCTCAAACTTTGATCTTCATATGAACCATTAGGGATTCAATTTAAAATGCAGACTCTGATCTGTTAGGTCTGGAATGAGGTGTACAGTTCTAACTGGCTCCCAGGTGAGGCAGAAGCTACTGGTCATCAGCTGGGTGCGGTGGCTCAGGCCTGTAATCCCAGCACTTCGGGAGGCTGAGGGAGGCGAATCACCTGAGGTCAGGAGTTCGAGACCAGCCTGGCCAACATGGCGAAGCCCCTTCTCCACTACAATACAAAAATTAGCTGGGCGTGATGGTGGGCACCTGTAATCCCAGCTACTCGGGAGGTTGAGGCAGGAGAATTGCTTGAACCCTGGAGACAGAAGTTGCAGTGAGTCGAGATCCCAACATTGCACTCCAGCCTGGGTGACAAGGGCGAAACTCCATCTCAAGCAAATCAAAACAAAATAAAAAAAGAAGCTACTGGTCCTCAGAGCACACTTTCAGCGGTCAGGGTTCAGCATTCCTTTACCTTAGTGTCCCTCAGCCATTCCTCAAGAACCGGGGGTGCTTGTTAAATATGAAGATATCAGGTCTCTTCCATGGAATTTCCGACTCAATATGTAGGGGTTGGAGGCCAAAAGGTCTCCTTAATTTTAACAATTTTGAAGTGACTTATCTCCTGGGATAATTGGAAAACAGTGTTCTTTCATGTAATTTGATTTGCATATCTCATTTTGGATTCCAGACCTTCTCTGCCATTCACAATCCCCACCCTTTACTCATCCCCATAAGCCTCAGCAGATGAGCTGGCCCTGACCTTCCAGAGACAACTAAGGTGTGTTGGCATGAATGAAACTTCACTTATGTCCCCTCTTATCTTTGTTCTTTTCCCTCCAAGGTTGGAGAAGGAGGTGCCTCTTCTACCCTAGCCCATTCCCCTCCGCCGTTCATCCCCCTTGTTCTCCCACAATTCCCCTCCTATTCTTTCTTTTTTGTTGTTTTTGTTTTTGTTTTTAGAGGGAGTCTCACTCTTGTTGCCCAGGTTGGAGTGCAGTGGCATAACCTCGGCTAACTGCAACCTCCACCTCCCCGGTTCAAGCGATTCTCCCACCTCAGCCTTCCGAGTAGCTGGGATTACAGGTGGGTACCACCACACCCAGCTAATTTTTGTATTTTTAGTAGAGACTGGCTTTCACCATGTTGGCCAGGCTAGTCTCAGATCTCCTGAACTCAGGTGATCCACCCGCCTCACCCTCCCAAAGTGCTGAGATTACAGGCATGAGCCACCACACCCAGCCTGCCTGTGAGACTTTTTTTTGTCATAAACTTTTTATTTATTTTTATTTTTTTAAGAGATGGGATCTTGTTCTGTCGCCCAGGCTGGAATGCAGTGGTGTGACCTTGGCTCACTGCAGTCTTGAATTCCCGGGCTGAAGTGATCCTCCCGCCTCAGCCTCCAGAGTAGTTGGCACTACAAGCATGTGCCACCACACCAGTAAACTTATTTTAAAAACAACTTCTTTTTTTTAATTTTTTTATTTTTTCGAGATGGAGTTTTGCTCTTGTCACCCAAGCTGGAGTGCTGTGGTGTGATCTCAGCTCAATGCAACCTCCGTCTCCTGGGTTCAAGCCATTCTCCTGCCTTGGCCTCCTGAATAGCTGGGATTACAAATGTGCACCACCACGCCCGGCTTTTGTATTTTTATTAGTAGAGACAGGGTTTCACCATGTTGACCAGGCTGGTCTTGAACTCCTGACCTCAAGTGACCTGCCTGCCTCAGCCTCCCAAAGTGCTGGGATCACAGGCGTGAGCCACTGTGCCCAGCTAAAAACTTTTCTTAAAAGGCTTTTTGGGCCAGGCTCAGTGGCTTGCACTTGTAATCTCAACACTTTGGGAGACCGAATCAGGAGGATGGCTTGTGCCCAGGAGCTCAAGGCCAGCCCTGGCAGTGTAGCAAGACCCTGTCTCTACAAAAAAATACGGAAATTAGCTGGACGTGGTAACAGGTACCTGTAGTCCCAGCTACTTGGGAGGCTGAAGTGGGAGGATCACTTGATCTGGGAGGTTGAAGCTGCAATCAGCAGTGATTGTGTTACTGCACTCCAGCCTGGAAGACAGAACAAGACCCAATTTCCTTAAAACAAACAAACAAAAAAGGCTTTTTGCTTTAAATCAGTTTAGCTCTATGGATGACTTGCAAAAATAGTATGGACAGTTTCCGTACACCCTTTACCCAGTTTCTCCTAATGTTACTGTGGCTTAAAGAGTCATGGGATGTTTGTCAAAACTAAGAAATGAATGCTGGTACAAAACTTTGAACTGAATTACAGACTTTATTCAGTTTCACCAGTTTTCCCACTAACGTCCAAAAAGTGTGTGTTTTAAATTATACAATACCTTCATTCATCATTCTTTTAAAAATTAGAAAATACAAATATAAAAAGAGAAAAAAAACTCACAGTCACCAAAAACCACGATCCAGACACAACTATAGGTGACATTTTGCTTTTTTCTTGTAGTGTTTACCCAAGTAAATATATATACATAATATATATTTTTTTTTCA
Source organism: Macaca fascicularis (assembly GCF_037993035.2). Lineage (NCBI taxonomy): Eukaryota > Metazoa > Chordata > Mammalia > Primates > Cercopithecidae > Macaca > Macaca fascicularis. The sequence continues at coordinate 22,274,125 of NC_088394.1, forward strand.
CAAAAATATGCTCACCCGGTCCTACAATCTGCTTTTTCCACTAAATTGTGTATCATAAATGGCCTTTCATGTTGGCAATTATAGCTCAAGATCATCATTTTTATCACATTAACGTTTTTATTTTAACTTTTTGATAGGTAATAGACTCACATGGTTCAACATACAAAAGGTAGAAAAGAATATTTAGCAAAAATCTCCCTCCCATCCCCATTTCCCACTCACCCAATCCTTTTCTCCACCACATGATTGTGTGGATCAAAACAGGTTAAAGCTGACAGCAAATTCTGGGATGAATAAACCATTATTTCACTCAGCCAATCCTCTATTACTGGATACATAGGTTGTTTCTGTAGGTTTACATTATAAACAACACTTTGATTCACCGCTGCCTTTGCCAAACTATTTCCTTAGGATAAATTCCTACTGGAGCAGCCAGGTCAAAGAGTTTACACTTTTACACTTTTTTTTTTTTTTTTTTTTTTGGAGACAGGGTCTCACTCTGCTGCCCAGGCTGGAGTGCAGTGGGGCGATCTCGGCTCACTGCAACCTCTGCCTCCCGGGTTCAAGTGATTCTCATGCCTCAGCCTCCCGAGTAGCTAGGATTACAGACAAGTGACACCACACCCAACTAATTTTTGTATTTTTAGTAGAGATGGGGTTTCACCATGTTGTCCAGGCTGGTCTCGAACTCCTGGCCTCAAGTGATCCTCCCACCTTGGCCTCCCAAAGTACCGAGATTACAGGAGTGAGCCACTGCGCCCGGCCTAGAGCTTACACTTTGAGAAGAGAGAGTCCTTTTATTTCAAATTGCTTTGTACAAAGATTACACACCACTTTCCTACACCCAGGACTGCCCAGGCCATCAGACTGTACCAAGCAGATAAGTCACAATGTTGTCCTTTTAATCTGCATTTCTTTTGTAACCAGAGAGGTTGGGTCATGTTTATTCCATTGTCTATGAACAGACGAATTTCCTGGAAGTTGATCTCAGATGGCTACCTCCCCTTATTCACCCCACATTGACTCTTTTACTCCTTACAGTTTGGGATCCATTCTGTCCCTCCCCAACCAAGATGCCCCAGCAAAAGGGCCACAAAAGCATCCAACCAAATGGGCCCTTCCCAGCCTCATCCTGTTTAATTTCCCTGCCACCAAACATTAGAGACTAGGCCATCCCTCTTCCCCTGAGCCTTTTAGGCCAGGTCATCCTTCTAAAAAAAAAAGTATAGTTGTTAGATGAAGCCTGCTGTTTTGTTTTGTTTTGTTTTGAGATGGAGTCTCACTCTGTCACCCAGGCTGGTGTGCAGTGGTGTGATCTCAGCTCACTGCAACCTCCACCTCCTAGATTCAAGCGATTCTCCTGCCTCAGCCTCCCAGGTAGCTGGGATTACAGGCGCGTGGCACCACACCAGGCTAATTTTTGTATTCATAGTAGAGTCAGGGTTTCACCATGTTGGCCAGGCTGGTCTCGAACTCCTGACCTCAGGTGATCCACCCGCCTAGGCCTCCCAGAGTGCTAGGATTACAGGCATGCACCACTGTGTGTGGCCCAAATTCACAATTTCTTTAATCCAATTTGAGTTTTGACAATATACAGTCATGGAACCACCACCATTACCATGATATAGAATATTTCAGTCCCCCTAAAGTTCCCTTGCACCTCTTTGCTCTCAAGCCCTCCCCACTCCTACTCCTTGGCAACCACTAATCTACTTCTTATTACTATGGATTTTGTCTTTTCTAGAATTTTCTATAAATGGAACTGTAGCGGTCGCTAATCTGTACGAGTCTACAACAACCTCAATTCTTGCCTCCTCAGAAGAAATAATTCATCCAAGGGACATCAGGCAGAGTGAGAGACCAGGGCAAGTTTTAGAGCAGGAGGGAAAGTTTATGACCAAGCTTTAGAGCAGGAACAAAAGGAAGGAAGGTACACTTGGAAGAGGGCCAAGCAGGTGACTTGAGAGAGGTCCAGTGCATGGTTGGACCTTTTGACTTAGAGTTTTATATGTTGGCATACTTCCAGGGTCTTGTATCTGTTCCTTAATTCTTCTCTTGGGGTGAGCTGTCTGCATGCACAGTGACCTGCCAGTGCTTGGGAGGGGCTGCATGCATACTGTGTTTACTGGAGTTGTACGCATGCCTACTTGAGGCATTCTTCCCTTACCAGCTGAATATTCCTGGAAGGCCATATATCAGTTAAACTCTGCCATTTTGCCTGTTAATGAGCATGCTTGAGCCCACTCACTCAACTCCCAAGAGCTTATTGGGAAGCTGCTCTTCACTAGTTTCAGGTTTTTCTATCTATTGGTAGACTGTTTCCCTGGCACTGACTGTGACCAATTATTATTATTATTATTATTTATTTTTTTTTTTTTTTGAGACTGAGTCTGGCTCTGTCGCCCAGGCTGGAGTGCAGTGGCCGGATCTCAGCTCACTGCAAGCTCCGCCTCCCGGGTTTACACCATTCTCCTGCCTCAGCCTCCGGAGTAGCTGGGACCACAGGCGCCCGCCACCTCGCCCGGCTAGTTTTTTGTATTTTTTTAGTAGAGACGGGGTTTCACCGTGTTAGCCAGGATGGTCTCGATCTCCTGACCTTGTGATCCGCCCGTCTCAGCCTCCCAAAGTGCTGGGATTACAGGCTTGAGCCACCGTGCCCGGCAACCAATTATTATTTTAAAGAGCAGCTTAACAGCTGCCTGGCCATCACCTGATGGTCGCCTGACAGTCCCGGTCTGTGGATCAGGGGGAGCCCTCTCCTGCCCTGCTCATGTCTGCCTACCTACTCTTAACAGAACCATACAGTATTTAGGTGTTGTGCGGTTTTTCGTTTTGTTTTATTTTGTTTGTTTTGTTTTTTGAGACAGGGTCTCACTCTGTTGCCCAGGCTGGAGTGCAGTGGCAGGACACTGCAACCTCCACCTCCCGGGTTCAAGTGATTCTCCTACTTCAGCCTCCCAAGTAGCTGGGATTACAGGTGCGTGCCATCACGCCTGGCTAATTTTTTGTCTTTTTAGTAGAGACAGGGTTTTGCCATGTTAGCCAGACTGCTCTCGAACACCTGACCTCAAGTGATCCACCCACCTAGGCCTCCCAAAGTGCTGAGATTACAGGAGTGAGCCACCGTGCCCAGCCAAGGTTTTTGTTTCTGGATTCTTTCACTTAGTATAATGTTGTTTTCATTTAGCGTAATTCATCAATGTTGTTCCAAGTATCAGTAGTTCATTTCTTTTTATACCATTGTATGGATATACCAGTTTGGTTATCAATTTCCAGGTTGATGAACTTTGGGGTGGTTTCAAGTTTTGGGCTATTTTGAAGGAAGCTGTCAAGAACATTCACGTACATAGGTTTTTATTCCACTTGGGTCAATTCCTAGGACTGAAATTGCAGGTCACTGTGAAGGTACAGTGGGTGCATGTTTCACTTAATAAGAAACTGCCATCTTGTTTTCCAGAGTGGCTGTACCATTTTGCATTTCCACCAGCAGCACATGAAAATTCCAGCTGCCCACATCTTCACCAGCACTTGGTATTGTCAGCCTTTATCATTTCAGCCACATGAATAAGTATGAGGTGGTATCTCATTGTGGCCTGACTGTGCATTTCCCTAATGATGATGTTGAGCGTCTTTTCCACATGTTTATTTGCTACTTGTGTATCTTCTTTGATTAGAATTTTTAATTAAAAGAGGTAGGCCAGGTGCAGTGCCTTATACCTATAATCCCAGCACTTTGGGAGGCTGAGGTGGGAGGATTGCTTGAGGCCAAGATTTTGTGACCAGCCTGGGCAATGTAGCAAAATCTCATCTCAACTAAAAAAAATTAGGTAGGCTGGGGGCTGTGGCTCACGCCTGTAATCCCAGCACTTTGGGAGGCCAAGGCAGGAGGATTTGCTTGAGCCCAGGAGTTTGTGACCAGCCTGGGTGACATAGCAAAACCCCGTCTCTACAAGAAATTAAAAATTAGCCAGGCATGACGATAGGTGCCTGTAGTCCCAGCTACTCAGGAGGTGGGAGGATTGCTTGAGACCAGGAGATGGAAGCTGCAGTGACCTATCTTCATGCCACCGCGCTCCAGCCTGGGTGACAGAGACCTTGTCTCAAAAAAAAAAAAAAAAAAGAAAAGAAAAGAATAGGTTAACATAGTCCCATGGTTCAAAAATACAAGAGGGAGAAGTAAACTCCTTCCTTTCCTTGATAACCGTATGAGGGTGACAGCTGAGGAAACTGAGGCACAGGCAACTTTTCCCAGGTTACATAGCTAGAAAGTGGTGGAGCTGGGATTTAAGCCAAGGCAGTCTGGCTTCAAAAAATGGGTAAGACCCTTATCTACTTTTACATAAATGGTAGTACACCATGTTCCATCCTGTTACTGACTTTTTCACTTCAAATGTCCTAGGCATTGGCCTGGCAGTGACTATAATCTCAGCACTTTGGAAGGCTGAGGTAGAGGGATTACTTGAGCTCAGGAATTTGAGACCAGCAAACATAGCAAGACCTCATCTCTACAAATACAAAAATATTAGCCAGGCGTGATGCCACACACCTGTAATCACAGCTACTAGGGAGGTGGAAATGGGAGGATGGCTTGAACCCGGGAGGTTGAGGCTGCAATGAGCTGATATTGCACCACTGCACTCCAGCCTGGGCGACAGAGTAAGACTCTATCTCAACAACAACAGCAACAACAACAAAAATCTTAGGTATTGTTCCATATCAGTTCTTATTGATTGACCTTATTTGTTTTGACAACCCCATATGACAGCCACTGAAATGATGTGCCATTGTAGCAGGACGAGCCACAGACAAAACTGCTCAGACACCAGATTAAAGAAGGAAGAGGTTTTTTATTCAGCCGGGAGCATCGGCAGACTCGCATCTTAAGAACTGAGCTCTCTGAAAAAGAAATGCTTGGCCTTTTTAAAGGCTTACAACTTTAAGGGGTCCACGTGAAAGGATCATGATAAATCAAGCAAGCGTGGGAAACGTGACTGGGGGTTACATGCATCAGCTAACAGAACAAAAAGTTTTACAATGCTTTTTTCACACAGTGTCTGGAATTTACAGATAACACAAGTAGTTTAGGTCAGCGGTTCACATTATTATTATCACTTTTTTTGACTCCTAGGGCCAGGTGGTGGTGCCAAGGTTGTCTGGCTATTTATCTTACTTTTGTTTCTTTCTAACTTTTTGCTTTTTCTCTTTTGTCTTGTGAACTAGGCAAGGTGGGGGGAGGAGGGCAGCAGGAGTAGTAGTGGTCTCCTTCCTTATCCCCCGCTTTGAGAATTTTTACTAATTAGTGGGAGTTCTCACTTTTATTTTTACTTTCTGAGTCTCTTTGTGAGACAGAGCGATAGTGTTTTATGCAATACACTTGCGCTGAAGTTTTCTGATGAACCACGGTAGCTACAAAACCTTTTATCATTTGAAGGAACAAGTGTAATACACAGGGGAGCAGCAAGCAACTTTCTATTACCAGTAACACATTTATAATGAGGGTTTTAAATTTTTACAGCTGCAAACTATTTTCTAAATGAAGACTTAGGATCAAACCTGTGTTAAACCTGTACAGGCACATGTATCAACTTTGTCATGTCCTAAGCAGGTGAGTTTTTTACTGGGTCTTAAAACCTTTTTCCTAGCGAGTAACACAGTATTTTTTAATAAGAGAAGTTTTTAAGAGTCAGATGCTTGAACTGGTGGCATCTGTTTGGGGAAAAAGTTAAAGTAAAGTTATCCTGAGGCATTAACTCTTTTGCTTCTCAAGGCCATTGGTCTCCTATGTTAACCTTTTTATAAACATAACATGAGGAAACATCCAGACTGCCAGCAACGTGTTCAGCCAACTGAGCAAATAGGTTTTTTCTGTTTTTGCTAAAGGAAGAGATTCTGGTAACTTCTGGTTTGTATGTTTAAAGAATGACTGCAAGACTCGGAATTGTTGCTGGGCTGGACAGGTCCGGGTTTCCTAAGTAGTATGTGTACAGTGGGGACACCTTATATAGGTGTTTCTTCTAGCATGGTTATGGGAGGTAACAACAACAAAACAATGTACAGCATATTCATATCCAGCAAGGGCAAAAGAGGTCCTTACCTGGGAAAAAGGTTGAATACAGCGACAGAACGATAGGAAAATAGTATTACAGGAAAACTATTAGTCTTAAGATTTTTAACTACATTTACTTGCTTGACAAGTCCTTAAGCTTCGGCCGTGTGTAGACTAGTCAGCTGCCGGTGTGTGACTAGAACAGGGCTTGTTGTCTCCTCAAGCTTCAGCCGTGCATAGACTGGTCAGCCTCCGGAGTGACCAGAGCAGGGCTGTCGTCCTCAGCAGCAGCTTGGTCTCATCTCAGGATCAGCCGGGTTGGATGATCTGTGTCCTGCTGGCTGGTCCACTTGTCCTGAGCTGCCAGTGTTAGCTGACTGTGGTGGATCCAAGACACAACACCTGCAACTTTAACAGTATAGAGCCCATCTTATGTGGGTCCTAGAAAAATTAGATTTTACTTTAAACAGAGTCACTAGATTTAAAGGGGTGTCAGGCTTATAGGCATTTTCATTTATTTAATTATGAACACTTTGTATGGCTATTTTTAAAGCCTGCATTTGCTTTTTTAAGGTTAATTCCTTTAGTTTCTGGAGGTCACCTTTAATTTAACTTACGATTTGGGGATGGCCGACGGAACAAAATCTTATAGGGCAAATACCTAGTTTGTTTGGTAGGGGTGCACCTGACTCGGAGGAGGACCATAGGCAAAAACCTGATTTTATCTTAAATGAGCAAACAAGCACTAGCATGTACCAATAGTCTCCAGCACGGGGCAGTTCTGTAAGGTCTATAAGCAAGTTTTCACAAGGCATGGCTCTTTTTACTGTTTAAGTTTCTTAGAGGAGGAGTTTTTCTCCCCACCCCCCCGCCCCCTGCCACTTTGTAACTCTATTTAGTGGCTTAGCCTTCAGTGAGAAATTGGAATCCAGATACGGCAGAATCTTGCTGCTTTTAACTTCTAACGTGACCATGGGCTCCTGGGAGCCTAATGAGAAGGTGCTTAGTCTGCCCTAGTCTTTACATCCTTCAGCTCCTGTCAGTCTGATCAGATCAGTATTTGGTTCCTCCAAGGTGCGGCAGCCCTTGGCCGATGGCCTCTTTGTCTTGTGGCCTTGGCGATTTCCTTTATTGCCTTTTGAACATTTATCCTTCTAGTGTCCTTTCTTTTTGCATCTCACACATTAATCTCTCTCTAGCCTTGTCCAGCTCTTGAATCCCTGCCTAACTTGACTTCTTTCACATTTACATCCACATCCACGTCCTCTCACATTGCTAATTTTTCTTTTTTTACACTTACTCTTAGTCTTTCTTTCTCTTTTGCTCTTTCCCAGTTTTGTGCCTTGGTTACAGTTAACATACACCTTGGTGGCCACTTTTGTAGACTAGGTGGTATTCATGCCTGCAGCTTCTGCTTGATGTTACCCTGGGCTTGCTTTACAAATGAAGTATTCACTATATACTGGTTTTCAGCAGCCTCAGGGTTAAATGGGGTGTAAAGCCAGGATGCTTTATAGAGTCTCTTATAAAACTGACTTAGGCTTTTGTCAGCTCCTTGAAGCATTTCTGAAATTTTTTTTATATTACTTGTTTTTTTCTACCAACTCTTAGCCTCTGCAGAAGTGCTTCTCAGTACCTCTGCGAACGCTGAAGCTGAGTTGCATTCTCTGGGTCTTTTTTTCCCTTTATTTTTTAGAGTTTAACAGGCTCTTTGTTATATATAATTCTCCATGCACTTGGAGGGTTAAACAGGCGTACCGATAGTCAGTGTAAATGTTTACAGTCTTACCTTCACTGAGTTCTAAGGCCCGAATTAAAGCAATGAGCTCAGCTTCACGACAGCGTCCAGGGTTACCACCGCATATTCTGCACATCTCTTTCCTTGTGGGTTGATGAAGCTGCTCCCATCGATGTATAGCTCCTAGTGTACTGATGCCCAAGGCTGGTCCCGGAGGTCAGGTCTGCTAGAGTAAACTGGAGTCCAACACCTCTACACAGTCATGCTCGACAGGGCTCTAGCTGCCGAGAGCAAGGTGGCGGGTTCAGGGTGTTTCCAGTTTAGTAGATCAATGGTTGAAAAGGGCTGATAGATGAAAGTCTGTTGCCCCCACGGATGTGGGCCTGGTCATTATAATAGACAGGCCCTCGCGTCTCCCTGAGAGGCATTTGCATAGCTCCAGCAAGACCAGATCTGAGACGGCCCACTTGATTATCTTGACTTCCTTCCTTGGTCTCTCGAGACTCCCATCCTCCCCTTTGAGGTGAGACCTGGGGCGTGTTAGCTCCTGAATCTAGTTTCTGAGGGGGCTGTTGGCCTTGGTAAAGCGGGGTAGGCTGGGACATATGGAGAAAGAATTTCTATTATCTCTCTCTGGTAGCTCCTGCGAAACTGGCTTCTCTTGCTGTTTCTGGGACTCCCTTTTTTAATTCTGTGTCTGCTGGTGAAGCTGCTCTTACGTTTACTTTTGGCTTTTCTTGCAATAAGCTGTTAAACAGGGCTAAATTTATGCTGGTTTTGTCTATATTATATTTAACCATGCGTCAATATGAGGGAACTTGATCTAGGTATACTGGCTGTCCTCCGACCCCTGTCACCACCTTAAATACATGGCCAATTGTTCCTTGTCTATAATTCCTTCGGTGGGCCATCCAACACCAAAAGAGGGCAGTTCTAATTCACACAGAGATCTTAACCTCCAAAGGGTTAACTAAACTCTATAATCTCCTGCAAAACCTTTCTTAGGTTCTGTAACATGCATTTTGATAGAGTAAGTTTTGATGATTTGATGACTTTCCTTTCTTCTTTTATTTTTCTTTTTGACAGTTCCTAGCAGAGTGGGCTTACTTTGTGTCTGACCTATTCTTCTCTCGAGACAAAACAACATTCACACTATAAGACGGAAAGGGTAAAAGGTCACTCACTCATCTAATTTACACTAAATCAAAATCAAAACTAAAACCAAAGTTGTTAAAGGCACACCTGTTCGTCAAGCAATTTAAGCCAAGTCAAAATCAGAACCAAAACCAAACTGCCAATAAAGGCACGCCTGTTTATCAAGCAATTCAAGTCAAAAACAAAACTAAACCAAAGTATCAAGCAATTAATTCAAGTCAAGTCAAAAACAAAAACCAAAATGCTGGTACAGGCACGCCCTGGGTGATCAGGCCACGCTTCCACTCAAATGGAGTGGGAAAGTTCCAAAGACCAGTCTTACCAAGTTTCAGATGTCCAGACTGATATGCCAGTTCCTTCCCGGTGTTCAGTCACTGTATTGATCCTCCACGGGGGCCTGCTGTGCACTGCTCTGACGAGGTGTTCCACCGTGTCAAATGTCTACCCAGGAGCGCTCTCAGGCTCTGCATTGCTCAAGCTGGCCAGAGTCCCCCGCAGGGATGCTCTACAGAGCAGGCATAGGCTGCCTAAGGGGCTCCCTCAACTGTCTGTTAATCACCTCGCTTCCCGGTCAGGGAACCAATAAATGTAGCAGGACTAGCCGCAGACAAAACTCCTCAGACACCGGATTAAAGAAGAAAGAGGTTCTTTATTCAACCGGGAGCGTCGGCAGACTTGCGTCTTAAGAGCGAAGCTCTCTGAAAAAGAAATGCTTGGCATTTTTAAAGGCTTACAACTTTAAGGGGTCCACGTGAAAGGGTTGTGATAAATCAAGCAAGCGTGGGAAACGTGACTGGGGGCTACATGCATCAGCTAACAGAACAAAAAGTTTTACAATGCTTTTTTCACACAGTGTCTGGAATTTACAGATAACACAAGTAGTTTAGGTCAGCGGTTCACATTATTATTATCACTTTTTTTGACTCCTAGGGCCGGGTGGTGGTGCCAAGGTTGTCTGGCTATTTATCTTACTTTTGTTTCTTTTTAATTTTTTGCCTTTTCTCTTTTGTCTTGTGAACTAGGCAAGGTGTGGGGAGGAGGGCAGCAGGAGTAGTAGTGGTCTCCTTCCTTACCGTAACTTATTTGGCAAGTCCACTATTGACAGACATTTAAATTCTTTCCAACCCTTTGCTACAACAAGTAATGCTGTAGAGAATATCCTTGTGCAAACCTCCCTCTATGCATGTGTAGATATATCTGTCCAATAGATTCCTGGAAGGAGAATTACCAAGCCAAAGAGTGTGTGTCTTCGCTATTTTAGATTACCTATTTCCCCATATCCTCTCCAACACAGTGTTAAACTTCGCCATTCTTGCCAATTGGATAGCTTTAAAAAAAAAAATAGCCCAAAGGAGTTGAGAATTTATGTCCACCAAAAAAAACCTGCACACAGATATTTATTTATAGCAACTTTATTCATAATTGCCCAAACTTGGAAGCAACCAGGATGCCCTTCAGTAGGCGAATGGATAAATAAACTGCTATTATTCATCACTAAAAAGGAATGAGCTATCAAGCCATGAAAAGAAAACAAGGAAACGTAAACGCATATTACTAAATGAAAAGACCAATCGTTGTGGAGACACGAAAAAAATCAGTGGTTGCCAGGCGATAGTGGGGAGGAAGGGATGAATACACCAACCACAGAGAATTTTTATGGCAGTGAAGTTACTCCATTATGATACTATAATGATGGGCACATGTCATTAAACGTTTATTTATTTATTTATTTATTTATTCATTTATTTTGAGAAGGAGTCCTGCTCTGAAACCCAGGCTGGAGTGCAATGGTGTGATCTTGGCTCACTGCAACCTCAGCCTCCCGGGTTCAAGAAATTCTCCCGTCTCAGCCTCCTAAGTAGCTGGGACTACAGGTGCACACCACCACACCTGATTACTTTTTGTATTTTTAGTAGAGACAGGGTTTCACCATATTGGTCAGGCTGGTCTTGAACTCCTGACCTAAGGTGATCCACTTACTTCAGCCTTCCAAAGTGCTGGGATTACAGGTGTGAGCCACCATGCCAGGCTCTCATTATACATTTGACCAAACCCATAGAATGCGCAACACCAAGAGTGAACCCTAATGTAAACTATGGACCTGGGTGATCATGATGTGTCAATGTAGGTCCATCAACTGCAACTAATGTACCACTCCGGTGGGGGATGCTGATAGCGGGGAAGGCTATGCATGGGGGAGGAGACGGATGGGAAATATTTGTATTAATACTTTCCTCTCCATTTTGCTGTGAACCTAAAACTGCTCTAAAAAAATGAAACCTCAAGTAGTTCTTTTGGGGGGTAAAATTTAAAAAAAGAGAGAGAGAAAAACAAAGCCTTTAAAAAAAATGGCACCACTTCATTGTTTGATCATGTATTTCTTCCATCATGAGTGAGGTTTAGTATGGTTCGTGTGTTTAAAATTTAATTGCATTTATTTTCCAGTGAATTAAAGGTATCCTTCAGATGTCTGGTGGTAGAACATCTAGCCTCTGGCTTTTCTCTTCCTTCTCTGATTTTTTTCTCTTCCTTATTTCCCTCCTTCTTTCCTTCATTCCCTCCCTCCTTCCCTCTCTGTTTTTTCTTTCTTTTCTTTCTTTCTTTCTCTTTCTTTCTCTTTCTTTCTTTCCTTCTTTCTTTTTTCTTTCTTTCTCTTTCTCTCTCCCTTCCTTCCTCCTTCTTTTCTTCCTTTCCTTTTCCTTCCTTCCTTCCTTCCTTCCTTCCTTCCTTCCTTCCTTTCCTTCCTTCCGTCTTTCTTTCTTTCTTTCTTTCTTTCTTTCTTTCTTTCTTTCTTTCTTTCTTTCTTTCTTTCTTTCTTTCTTTCTTTCTTTCTTTCTTTCTTAAAGGGTCTTGCTCTGTTGCCCAGCCTGGAGTGCAGTGATATGATCATCATGGCTCACTGCAGCCTCAATTTCCCGGACTCAAGTTGTCATCCTACTTCAACCTCCCAAGTAGCTGGGACCACAGGAGTGTCCCTTGACACCCGGCTAATTTTTGTATTTTTAGTAGATAGGGTTTCGTCATGTTGCCAAGGCTAGCCTTAAACACCTAGGCTTAAGCAATCCTCCTGCCTCGGCCTCCCAAAGTGCTGGGATCACAGGCGTGAGCTACCGCACCTGGCCTTTCATGTCTTCTTTTGCTGAATTCTCTTCTTTTGTTTTCCCTCCCCAGATAACAATTCTTCATGCTTTTCTTTTTAGTCCTCTTCTCATTCTACTTTATACTTCTGGGCTATCTGGTCCCTACCTACAACTGCCATTGTCCCCTCCTTATGTACAATTCTAATTCTACATCTTTATATGACTGTATATGAAGCTCCAAATTCACATTTTCAATTATCTTCTAGACATTTCTACCTCAACACCCCTCAAGCACCTTTAAAAAGTCTCTATGTTCAAAACTAGACTAGTTTCTTTCCCCTTCAAATCTGTTCATCTTCCCAAAATGTCAACTGGCAGCATCTATCCAGTTCGTCAGGCAAAAAACCTAGAAGTTATCCCCCTCACTCTCATCAAGCCAAAGAAAAAAAAAAAACACAAAAGTCAGCCCTCACCCCAAATCCAGTCACCAAGCCTTAAATGTTGGACAGGTTTCAAAAGACAGCTGGTCCAATGGATTGGACAAGAATCGTAATTTAGACACCTCAATTTTGGCACAAAAGTCTCAAAGAGCCCATCAGTGGCTCTTTTAAACCTTCTCTGGTCTACATTCCTCTCCACTTGGTCCCAGTATAACTTTTGTATAGCTAAATGTAGCTTTTTGATGATATCTGGGTAGCTCGTTTTATCTTAGGATGTTTCACTGTGATTAGGTAAGACTGGCTAGTGCTGCGATTCTTGGCCTTCTCACATGGGTGACGGCAGCTTTAGGCCTCATCTATAGAGATGTAGCATGTTAGGGGAAACCCAGTTGTTCTGTGCTGCAACCCAGTCCAGGAGAAGTCTGGGTAGGTCGGCTGGGCATGGTGGCTCACGCCTGTAATCCCAGCACTTTGGGAGGTGAGGCGGATGATCACTTGAGGTCAGGAGTTTGAGACCAGCCTGGCCAACATGGTGAAATCCTGTCTCTATTAAAAACACAAAAATTAGCTGGACGTGGTGGCGGGCATCTGTAATCCCAGCTACTTGGGAGGCTGAGGCAGGATAATTGCTTGAACCTAGGAGGTGGAAGTTGCAGTGAGCCGAGATTATGCCACTGCACTTTAGGCTAGGCGACAAAGTGAGCCTTCATCTCAAAAAAAAAAAAAAAAAAAAAAAAAGAAGTCTGGGTAGGTGCTGGCCCAGGAAGGGGACTTTCACAAGGGGCTGGCACAACCAGGAGTTCTAAGAGATAGTGGAAGATGTACCTCTAAAAGGAAGCAAAACTTTGCTCCTCTCATACCCTTTAGATGCACTGCAAATAATTCCAGGGTATTAGTCTGTTCTCACACTGCTAATAAAGACATAACCAAGACTGGGTAATTTATAAAGGAAAGAGGTTTATTTGACTCACAGTTCAGCATAGCTGAGGAGGCTTCGGGAAACTTACAATCATTCATGGTGGACGGGGAAGCAATCACAGGGTGGCAGCAAGAAGTGCCAAGCCAAAGGGGAAAAAGCCCTTTAAAAAACCATCAGATCTCATGAGAACTCATTATCATAAGAACAGCAGCATGGGGATAACTGCCCCCATGATTCAACTACTTCCCACCGGGTCCCTCCCACGACACGTGAGGATTATGGAAACTACAATTCAAGATGAGATTTGGGTGGGGACACAGCCAAACGGCATCAACCAGCAATACTACAGGATAATAATAATTCCCATCTATTAAACTTTTACTCTAAGCCAAACAGCAGGCTCACATGCTACACATATAATCTCATTTAATTAGCACAATATGCAACAGAGCAAGACTCTGTCTCAAAAACTAATAATAATTATTATTATCACAAACTAATAATTATTATTATCACAAACTAATAATAATAATTATTATTATTATCACAATGGCCCTATGAGGTAGGTACTAGTCATATCTCCATTTTAAAGAAAAGGAAACTGAGGCTCTAAGAATTTTTTGTTTTTGGAAACAGGGTCTTGCTCTGTTGTCTAGGCTGGAGTGCAGTGGTGCAATCACAACCCACTGCAGCCTCAACCTCCCAGGCTCAAGTGATCCTCCTACCTCAGCCTCTCGAGTAGCTGGGACCACAGGTACACACCACCTTGCCTGGCTAATTTTTGTATTTCTTGCAGAGATGGGATTTTGCCATATTTCCCAGGCTAGTCCCAGACTCCTGAGCTCAAGTGATCTGCCTGCCTTGGTCTTCCAAAGTGCTGGGATTACAGGTGTGAGCCACCACGCCTGCCTTCTGAGAACTTTTGTGTAATCTTCTTGAGTCTCCCAGGCTGACTGCAAAGTTTATAGGCATAAACACTTCACTGCATTCCAGAATAATGGTTCACTGGTGTAAAACTCTAGCCATGGAGGTCTTAGCCACAGACACTGTCTTCCTTTGACTCTCTGAGATTTCTTAGCACAACATCAGAGGATCTGCCCAATGACCAGCCCTGGCTCACTCTTTGCCCAATGATCCCTGTCAGGCAGTTCCCACTGTAGGCCAACCCCGGGCACCAGCCCAGATTAGCAGGGCTTAGCTCCCTCCACCTATGACTCTCTTGCTCCCTGGGCCTGCGGTGAAGCCCCACCCACTGGTGTTCCAGCATTCTTCCTGCTCACCCAGCCACCATCTCAGGCCTGATTCCCTGAAGCTGGCCATAAATCCTTCCAGTGAATATTAACTAAATAATCTGTGACAGGCACTGGGCAAGAGAGAAAAACAGTGTTAGTACTGTGCCTCACATATACTTGGCTCAGGTTTTGAATGAATGAATGAATGAGCAGTGTCCTTGCTCTGTAGACTACAATCTACAGGGGAAGACAGAGTCAGAATTCCAGAAGATGAGCTCTATGACAGACAGAATATGAGAAATTCTAAGAGCACAGCATAGGGTGTCTACTTGGGGAAACTTCCAAGGCCATTTCCTAGAGAAAGTAGGGTTTAAGCTGAGACCTGAGGTATGACTTGGTTGCCCAAATGAAGGAGGATAAGGGAAAGGGAGAACCAGGTTTATCAAAAGAGAAAAAAAACCTCTGCCCCACAGATGGAAAATAGGGAAGGGTGCCCTTTAGACCAGTCTAGAAACATTTAGGAATTTCTGCAAGATACACTGAGTTTACACCAGATTAAGAGTAGACCTGCCGAACCATGGTCTAATCCAAGCAAGAGAAAAGCCCATTCAAGTTGGAGGTAGAAGGAACCAAACATTCATTATGATCCCTGCCAGTTTCAAGGAGACAGCAGTGGACCATGGGTGCAGTTTATAAGGAAGCAAAGCTTAAGCCTGCTGGAGTATCCACCAACGTCTCTTCACACCAGGAGATGTGCTCAATTAAGCAGGTTCACTCCCAAGCACAGCTCCCTGATAAGGCCAGCTGGGCTTGTTAAATAAGGTATCATTTCTTCCGTTAAATCTGACTGCTAAAACAAATGTGGACACACAGAAAGACATCTGACACAAAGGAGAGATACACGGCCACATCTGCCCTGGGCTGACACTTCCCCACTAATGCCACAGATTGCTGACTCTTTACTAAGGCAAAGTAAAGGTATAGTAAATAGAAACCTTCCCCTTCTCTCTTTGTCTGGGCCAAAAATATGTAGACAGACTGTTTAACCCATCTTAACACTCAATGTTGAACAAATAAAGATCTCCTTCTGTAAAAATGAACAAATAGAGAATAATGACTGAACATATATAAAGATCTAGCAGGTCAAAAGGATATTGACATGAGGAATTAGAGCAAATGTCCCTGGATATCTCACCTTTGCTGCCCAGAGGCCAAAACTGAAAAGAAAAAAAATGGCTACTTTGTAATATTCACAAGATTAGAGGCTCTAAAACATTCTTAGAAAATAATCCTAGAACATAAAAATATTCTACAGATAAAAATATATCTATGGAGTCTAAAAGGGCAACAGAGGTGCCTAACAGAAGATTGGATGTTGCATGAAATTAGGTCAGTGAGTCTGAAGAAATGATTGAAAAATTATTCTATGCCTCAATCAGTAGCTCATGCCTGTAATCCTAGCAGTTTGGAAGGCTAAAGTGGGAGGATCACTTGAGAGCAGGAGTTTGAGACTAGTCTGGACAACATAGTAAGACTCTGTCTTTACAAAAATTTAAAATATATAAATTAACTGAACATGGTGGTGCATGCCTGTAGTTCTAGCTACACAAGAGGCTGAGGCAGGAGGATTGCTGGAGACCAAGAGCCCAAGGCTGCAGTGAGCTATGATCACACCACCGCACTCCAGCCTGGGTGACAGAGTGAGATCCTATCTCTAAAAAACAAAAAATAAAGAAGAAGAAAAGAAAAAAAAATTTCTAAAACTCAGAGAATGAATGAGAAATAAAAAAGATTAGCAGATTGGAGAAGAGAGTCAAGGGATGGATGTGCATATAATTGGTCCCCTAAAAGAATAGAACAGGAGCATTAGAGATTTATTGTAAAGAATTGGCTCACATGATTTTGGAGGCTAAGAAGTTTTATGACATGTGTCTGCAAACTGGAGACCCAGGAAAGCTAGTGGTGTAGTTCCAGTTTGAGTTCCAGAAGAACCAATAGTTTAAGTTCCAGTCCAAGTCTGAAGGCCTGAGAACCAGGAGCACTAATCGCCTAAGTCCCAATCCAAAGGCAGGAGAAGACCAATGTTCCAGCTCAAACAGTCAGGCAGAGAGATTACATTTTCCCTTCCTCCACCTTTTTGTTCTATTCAGGCCTTCAATGGATTAGATGATGCCCATCCACAGTGGTGGGGCAGTGAGAAATCTGCTATAGTGAGTCCATCAATTCAAATGCTCATCTCATTGGGAAACATCCTCCCAGACACACCCAGAAATAATGTCTAGCCAAATTTCTGAGCACCCCATGGTCGAGTCAAGGTTATCAATAAAATGAACTATCACACACAGTCCAACATTTCCACAATGTCCTATTGGTTACACAAATTGGCCCTATTCATTGGAGGAGAGGATTATACAACGGCATAAATACCAGGAGGCAGGAATCACTGAGGATCATCCTGAAGGCTATTAGCACAAACCCAGACTTAGACTCAACCCTAAATCCAATGCTATGCCTAACCCCTGAAACCTCAGTGTAAGTGGGAAATGAAATGTGGTGTGCGTGTGTGTGTGCACGTGTGTGTGCATGTGCATGTGTGTGGTGACGTGCACTGGGACATGGTGCTGGGAAAGGAACTGAAGGCCAAATAATGAGCAACTTGAATGTCAGACTAATGCATTTGAGTCTGATTCTCCAGACAGTTGGTGTCATTGAAGGTTTTTGAGCATTGGAGCAATATGACAATATTGGTTTCAAACCCACAATCTATGAGCAGTGTGGCACATAAGAGATGAAGGAAGACAGTGACAGCAGAGGATCAGTTAGAAGACTACTGCAATGATCCAAGCAAGAGTTTATGAGGGTCTGAACTAGATCAGTGACAGTAGGAGTGGAGAGGCAGTAATACCTTCATGAGAGATTTCCAAGTGAGAACCAAAAAAGCCAAAGTCAAAACTAAGTGTTGACCAAGTGCAGTGGCTTATGCTTATAATCTCAGCACTTTAGGAAGCTGAGTCAGAAGGATCATTTGAGACCAGGAGTTTGAGACCAGCCTGGGCAACATAGGGAGACCCCATCTCTAAAAAAATTTTTTGTTGTGATGGTTGTTTTTGTTTTTTTCTAGAGACAAGGTCTCACAGTGTTGCCCAGGCTGATCACAAACTCCTGGCCTCAAGCAATCCTCCTACCTTGGCTTCCCAAAGTGCTGAGATTACAGGCGTGAATGACTGCACCTGGCCTAAAAATTTTTTTTCTAACTAGCCAGGCATAATGGCATGCACCCGTAGTACCAGCTACTTGGAAGGCTAAGGCAGAGGATGACTTGAGGCCAAGAGTTTGAGGCTGCAGTGAGCTATGATTGCACCACTGCACTTCAGCCTGGGTGGCAGAATGAGACCCTGTCTCCAAATAAACAAACAAAACCTAAGTGTTAATTCTCCTTGCAAATCTCTCCCATACCTCAGACCTAACCTCAACCTTGGCCTTGACCTAAACTCCAACACCAACGCCATAACTATTGTATTCATCAAAAGTGCTGTAGTGACAAGAGACAGCAATCCAATCCAAACCATTATATGCTAAAAGGGTAAATTTTTGTACTATATAACTAAAAATTTCAAAGAAAGATGGATCAGGCTTTAGGCATGCCTTAATCCAGGGGGTCAAATGATCTTGTAAGGGCTATCTCTCTCTCTCAGTGCTTCAGAAAGTCTCTCTTAATTTCAGTGAACAAGATGACCCTATGCAGCCCAAGACTCATATTCTGAAAGCTTGGTATCCCCAACAAAGAATCTCCAGTACCCAAATGCTGAATCCATTCCTAAAGTAATCACCATAGCTAGATTGGTGAAGAGCGCTGATTAGCCAGGCATGTGTGTATACCATTTTTAACTACATACATAGTATCAAACCATACATATGCAAGCTTTAAATTATGTCCACAAATTCTTTGACATTCTTTTCTTTCAAAGGAGGAGTCTAGTTCCTCTTCCCTTAAATGTGGACCAAACTTAGTGACTTATTCTTAATGAATAGAATATGGTAGAATTGATGGTGTATGACTTCCAAGGTTAGGTCATAAAAAACATTGCCACTTTCACCTTTCACTCTGTCAGACTGCTTACTCTGGGGGTAGTCAGCTGCTATGTCATGAGGATATGCAAGTAGCTCTTTGGAGGAGGCCCACATGAAGAGGAACTCAGGCCTCCCACAAATAATCAGCATCAACTTGACAGTCTTCTGTATAAGGCAACTGAGAAATGGATCCTCCAGCCCCAGTCAAGTCTTCAGATGACAGTAGCCCCAGCTGACATCTTCATGGCAACTTCATGAGAAAACCCCAACCAGAACCTCCCAACTAAGCTACATTTGAATTCATTAATCACAAAAACAATGAAGATAATAAATGTGTCTTTTTGCTTAAAGTCACTAAGTGTTGGGATACTTTGTTATATGGCAATAGATAATTAATACACATATAATTTTGCATCATGCTTTTTTCACTCGATATTGTGTTGCTTGGCTTTCTCATATTGATATGTGTAGATTGGGTTATTTATTCTAATGGCCACAGCCACATTTTATTTATCTATTCCCTTCTTGTTGGACTTCTAGGTGGTCTCCCGGGTTTTTTAAATTACGAACTGTGCCACAACGAACAGAGTTGTGCATGTGAATAAGAGCTTTTTGGGCAACATATCAAGGTTTTTCGGAGTAGTGCTAACTTGTTCTCCAAAGTAAATATCCCAAGAAAGTTCCCACTAGGTGTATTTGAGAGTAGCATTCCCCCCACATCCCTAAAAGCACTGATATTTTCAGACTCTCAAACTTGTTGCCACGCCAAAGAGTGAAAAGCATCTCGCTGTTCTAATTTGCATTTCCCTGATAACTAGTGAATATCCCCACACTATCTGGCCATCCAGAACCCTATGCAGTCATGGATGCAAAGCTCATTGGATACTCCAGGGTTCTTCATCTCTTCATCTCCCAAGTAATCTCCCATGATCCTCCATCCCTTGGGCAAATTGGGTTCCTTGTCACTGGCCTGGTGGAATACCTGGAAACACCTCAGTTGGCTAACCATTTTCAGAAAGAATATGGGCTCCAGACCACCGTCCGGACTCACCCAGTTGTTCCAGGATGGAGGCCCAGCTCCACTCTCTCCCTTGCCCTTAGGAAGTGTGGCAGCAAATGACAAGGGGCAGCCACCAGCCGGCTGGGACCTTAGCCAGGGTACAGTCTTCCAGAAAAAGCACCCAATATTTCAGCCTTCTGGAGAGCATCCCAGTGGGGCAAAGAGGAAAGTAGAGAGAGGAGACATCAGCAAACTTCCCAGCCTCCACTTTGGGCATGGGCTAGGACTACATGCCCCTGCTCATGCCCTGAAGACTGGCCAGAGGGAACACAGAAATAGCACCTGGCCTTGGATTTCCCTCGGAGCTGGGCTCTGAGACCAGCCCAGGCCTCAAGCAGGACCCCTCTGTTCTCAGCCTGAGCCACACCATGTTAGCAACCTACTTGGCCATCCCACCATCCTGGGACTCTTCCCCCAGCTTCAGGAACCCTTCCTGGTGTCTGCAGCATGGGGCACTATTTACCAGAGATCGGTCATTTGCAAAGCACCCTTATAACTGTGTATCATATCCGCATGCCACTGCATAATTATTTAACATTAAAAACATCTACTGACTTTTTTTCCATTTAAACACATTAATGGTAAAGGGAAAGCTATAGTCCTAACCAGCATCAATAATAGTTAGTCCTATTAAACACCATCCTCTGTTGTTTTCGCTTGAAAAAAAAAAAAGGCTGTGCACAGTGGCTCACGCCTGTAATCCCAGCACTTTGGGAGGCCGAGGCATGCGGATCACCTGAGGTCAGGAGTTCGAGACCAGCCTGACCAACGTGGTGAAACCCCATTGCTACTTTAAAATACAAAATTAGCCAGACGTGGTGGTGTTTGCCTGTAATCCCAGCTACTTGGAAGGTTGAAGCACAAGAATTGCTTGAACTTGGGAGGCGGAGGTTTTAGGGAGCCAAGATAGTGCCATTGCACTCCAGCCTGGGCAACAAGAGTGAAACTCCAGCTCAAAAAAAAAAAAAAAAAAAAAAAAAAAGCTAGCAAAAGTAGAAAAGCATTAAAGACCTTCTTTAGACTAGGCGCAATGGCTCATGCCTGTTACCCCAGCACTTTGAGAGGCTGAGGTGGGTGGATCACTTGAGCTCAGGACTCCGAGACCAGCCTGGGCAACATGGTAAAACCCCATGTCTAAAAAAAATACGTGGTGGCAAGCACCTCAAGTCCCAGCTACTTTGGGGGGCTGAGCCAGAAGGATCGCCTGAACCTGGGAGGTCAAGGTTGCAGTGACCTGGGATCACCAGCCTAGGTGACAAAGTGAGATGCTGTCTCAAAAAAAAAAAAAACAAAACAAAACAAAACAAAAAAAAGAAAGACCTTCTTTAATACCAAATTGAGATTTTCTGTGACTCAACATTGTTCAATGCCTCTAAGCCACTTAGTGAAAGAGACCAGTAGTTTTTCACCAAAATTCATTCTCACCTTCCATCTTCCATAGTAATAGAGTGGTTATGGGGGGCTGGCAGTGATTAGAAACTCATTTTCTAGCCCACTATCCTTGTGGTTTAGTATGGCGTGGGTGGTTCTGAATAGCATGTGAGTAGATGCCACTTCCAAACTAGGGCTTTGAGACAGCAGGTGCCTCCTTGATATGGTTTCGATGTTTTGTCCCCTCCAAATCGCATGCTGAAATGTGACCTCCAGTGTTGGAGGTGGGCCTGCTGGGAGTTATTTGGGTAATGGGAGCGCATCCTTCATGAATGGCTTGGTGCTGCCCTCATGGTAATGAGTGAGTTCTCGCTCTATGAATTCACTTGAGATCTGGTTATTTAAAAGCACCGGGTGCCTCCTCCCTCACTCTCTTGCTCCCTCTTTACCATGTGACATACCTGCTCCTCCTAGGCCTTCAGCCATGATTGGAAACTTCCCGAAGCCCTCATTAGAAGCACATACCAGTGTCATGCTTCTTGCAGAGCCTAAAGAACTGTGAGCCAAATGAACCTCTTGTCTTTATAAGTTACCCAGCTTCAGGAATTCCTTTATAGCAACAAAGACGGGCTAACACACCCCTCCATGCCCTTTCCTCTTCCAGTTCACTGAGCTAGTGATACACTGAAAGCCACACTGAAGATGGCAGAGTAACCTACCACCCTGAAGGACTGCATGGAAGAGAACTGCCTCTACCCCTGAACAGCCATCAAAGATTATTAAATGAGCAAGAGATGCATTTTTATTTCATTTGTACCACTACATGTCTGGGTCCATTTATTACAGCTGCTTAGTCTGCTATATAATGCTCACCAAAACCTACAAGCTTTGCTTCCCACAATATTCATTCCACATTTTAGGGAGTAATGGATTGCAATGATTAGGAGTGTGAAGTTGGGGCCAGGCATGGTGGCTCACGCCTGTAACCCCAGCACTTGGGAGGCCGAGGTGGGCAGATCACTTGAGGTCAGGAGTTCGAGACCTGCCTGGCCAACATGGCGAAACCCTGTCTCTACTAAAAACACAAAAATTAGCCGGGTTTGATGGTACACATCTGTAATCCCAGCTACTCAGGAGGCTGAGGCAGGGAGAATTGCTTGAACCGGGGAGGCGGAGGTTGCAGTGAGCTGAGATCACACTACTGCACTCCAGCCTGGGTAATAGAGCGACATCTCAGAAAAAAAAAGAAAAAAAAAGAGTGCGAAGCTGGGTGTGCAGCAGA
The DNA here is from genome assembly GCF_037993035.2 of Macaca fascicularis. Taxonomy (NCBI): domain Eukaryota; kingdom Metazoa; phylum Chordata; class Mammalia; order Primates; family Cercopithecidae; genus Macaca; species Macaca fascicularis. The sequence goes on from NC_088394.1 coordinate 22,296,519, forward strand.
TCCGTGTTTACATCCCAGCTCAGCTGCTTGCTGGACACGTACCCTTGGGATAGTTAGTTAACCTCACCAACCCTCACACTTTAAAATGGGTCTAACAACCACACTTACCACATAACATTTTTGTAAGAACTGAATGAGAAAGTGTCCCATATTTACTTTACTTCTAAGGCATACATTTGTTTTTGTTTATTTTACATGTTAATGTTTCTGAAGTCGGCGTCTTTTAATAGATGAGTACATTGAATATGGTAGTTTATTTTCTTTTCCTTTTATTTTTTATCTTCTTTTCCTGGAAAGCTGTTGTTACATAAATGGTATGGATGGCATCTTAGAACCGAGGAAATACATTAGGTAAAGGGCTCAGTAAGTGCCCAACAAAGAGTAGCTATTGTTTTTTTCTTGCAGCTCAGGCAGACAGTGCTTCTGGAATGACTCATTCAATCATTAAACCAGAGGTTGCAAACCTGTTGGCCAAATCTGGCCCAAGGGCATGTTTTGATTGGCTCATTTCACTCCAATGAATTGCCAAAATTTGAAAACTGAAAGGCTTCATAGAGCAATTTGGATTTCCGGCTTCTTTTCTAAAAATTCAGAAACTGTGACTTCACTGGCCTGAATTCTAGCAGGGTATTAATCAGCTGGAACCACACACACCGACTGCCCTCTTCAAAGGCAACTGATCACTGTCCCACCACTTCTTACTGGGATGTGTGACCATCTCACCCACTCATGTAACCTGCCTGGCACCTCTCGGCATTTGACTGTGGGACCCCTGTGATACTTAATGGTTATTGCGAAACTGTCCTGTACTTCTGCTCTTCCAGTTGAACTAGGAACAATTTGGTGAGTTGGAGCGGAGGCAGGAGGCCTTGCTGTATCCCTACATCAGAACCATGTACTTGAAGAGTACAGGTGCAACGGGCACAGCCTTTCATAGTTAGGGGAAAAGGTGATGAAGAGGACCTCTTTCGTAATCCCACACCTGGCATGGCAGCCACTTTTTAAAAAAATCTTATTTTTTGGCCAGGCACCAGGGCCCACGCCTGTAATCCAGCTCTCTGGGAGGTCAATGCGGGAGAATCGTTTGTGACCAGGAGTCCAGGACCAGCCTTGGCAACATAGCAAGCACCCCCATCTCTACCAAAAGAAAAAAAAAATGTGTATATATATATATATAGTGTGTGTGTATATATATAATGTGTAATGTATGTGTGTGTATATACATATAAATTTAAATTAAAAATCTCATTTTTCTTTATTCAAGTATAATATACATGCCAAAGAGTGCTTATTATAAATGTACAGCATAGGCCAGGCATGGTGGCTCACACCTGTAATCCTAGCACTTTGGGAGGCCAAGGCAGGCAGATTACTTGAGTCTAGTAGTTCGGGACCCAGCCTGGGCAACATAGTGGAACTTTGTCTCTACAAAAAATACAAAAATTAGGTGGGCACAGTGGCATGCATCTGTAGTCCCAGCTACTCAGGAGGCTGAGGCGGGAGGTTCACCTGATCCTGGGGAAGGCGAAGGCTGCAGTGAGCCATGATTGCACCACTGCACTCCAGCCTGGGTGACAAAGTAAGATCCTGTCTCAAAAAAAATTTTTTTTTGTAAAAAATTAAATGTACAGCATAATGAATTGTGACGGACTGAACACAACTGTTTAACCAACTCCCAGATCAAGAAAGAGAATATCACAAGCAACCCCCCAGAAGTCAGCCTCACATCCTCTTTCTGGTCACTGACACCCACCTTCCTTCCCTGCCTGACCCTCACCAAGGATCACCACTATCCTGACTTTTAGCAGATTGATTGGTTTCTCCTGTTGCTGTATTTTATATACATGGAAGCATACAGAATATATATACAGCTTCTTTTGCTCAACAGTAAGTTTAAGATTTATACATGTTGTTGCATTTGCTTGTATGGTGTTCATTCTCACTAGTATGTGTATTCCCATGTATGAATGTATCACAATTTATTTACCCATTCTCCTGTAATATAATAGCTTTCAGTTTTGGTTAATACAAATAGTGCAGCTGTGAAGATTCCAGCACATGTCTTTTGTTGAATACATCAATAAACACAAATGTATATTCATACGCATTTTTTTCCTGTTGCTGGCTATTTCTGCTGGAAGTGGAACTGCTACGTCATAGAGTATGCGTAAGTTCAGCTTTAGTAGATACTACCAGTTTTCTAAAGTGACTGTACCCCTTTTAACTCCTACCAGCAGAGTCTGAGAGTTCTAGTTGCTTCACAGCCTTATCAACACTTGGTCATTTCCATCTTTCATTTTAGCCATACTGGTAGATGAATGATGGTAATTTTTGTGTTTTTTATGGATTTCCCTGAAGACTAATGAGTACATTTTCAAATGTCTAGAGATCATTTGGATACTCTCTTTTGTGAAATGACTGTGTGTGTGTGTGTGCGCGTGCGTGTGTGCACGCAATTTGCCTGTTTTTCTATTGTGTTCTTCCATTGGCTCTTTTATTTATTGATTTGTGGATCTTTGTATATTTTGGATACATTTCCTTTGCCAACATGCTTCTTCCCCCTATCTATTTGCCCTTTTATTTTATTTTTTTTTGGGGGGGGGGAGGACAGGGTCTCCCTTTGTCACCCAGGTTGGAGTGCAGTGGCATGAACACGGCTCACTGCAACCTCTGCCCCCAAGTCTCAAGCAATCTTTCCAACTCTACCTCCTGAGTAGCTGGGACTACAGGTGCACACCACCACGCCAGGCTAATTTTTGTAATTTTTGTAGAGATGGGGTTTCACCATGTTGCCTAGGCTGGTCCCAAACTCCTGGGCTCAAGCAATTCTACCTTGGCCTCCCAAAGTGCTGAGATTATAGGCATGAGCCACCATGCCTGGCCTCTTTAATTCTCTTTATGATGTTATTTGGTGAACAGATGGATATTCTTAGTTTTAACACAGTCCAGTTTATCTTGCTTTTTGTTTATTTTGTTCTCATTTGGTGGTGCTGGTTCTGCTGCTCTTTGTGTCCAAGAAGATACTTTAAGTTATCTGTAAATATCCATTCCTCATTTTTCCTTTGGAATGTGCTTGGCTAAATAACTTGCCTTCCTAGCCTCCCTTATAGATATACAATGGCTATATGACACAGTTCTGGTGAATAAAACATAAACAGAAGCCTGCTGTGTGTGCAGGAGTTTTCGGGAATTTTTGCTCTCCTAATAAAATGAGTGAGCTGTGGCCATTCTTCCCCTTCCCTCCACCATGTGCTTTGAAAGCAAATGAGATGTATGGAGCTGCAGCAGCCATCTTGTTACCATCAGGAAAAGGTCAAGGGCAGCACAATGACATCAGCCCCAACAGCCATGAGCAGCTACACCAACTAGTGCCTGCTATTTTTTTTACTTCTTATTATGCGGTATAAGTGAATCCTTATTTACAGCTTTCTATATCTTGTAGCCAAGTTTATTCCTAATTGATTAGTCCCTTATCTCTCCCCTAAATCTTGGCATTACCTTTGCCAGACTAACCTTCCCAAAACCTGTCTGTGTGTATGTCCTCCCTGTGACCAGAGGCCTTCAGTGCCCTCTGTGCTGACTTTCAAGGGCCTCCAAAACCTGTCCACAGCCTCTGTCTCCAACTCTGTCTTCCATTCATTTTCTTAATCTTCTTATTTTTTATTTATCTGTTTAGTTTTGGGTTGGAGTCTCACTTTGTTGCCTGGGCTGGAGTGCAGTGACGTAGTCTCCACTCACTGCAACCTCCACCTCCCAGGTTCAAGCGATCCTTCCACCTCAGCCTCCCAAGTAGGTGGGATTATAGGAACCACCACGCCTGGCTACTTTTTCTGTTTTCAGTAGAGACAGGGTTTCACCATGTTAGCCAGGTTGGTCTCGAACTCCTGACCTCAAGTGATCCACCTGTTTCAGCTTCCCAATGTGCTGGCATTACAGGCGTGAGCCACCACGCCTGGTCATATCTTCCATTCATTTCTGATTCACACAGTTCACTCTCTCTATTCCTCATCCCCCTACTGTTACATCCATCTGGAATGTAAGAGCAATATCAATAGATTGCTGAATTATATATACAGTTAGAATATTGTTCACATGTAAAGAGAACTGAAAAAACATTCTCAAATGTAGAATTCAAGTATCAGAACGTTATCACTCATCTGGAAAAATTTACCTGAAGATGTAATGCAGCCAGTTGGAAAATGAACCAAAATAAAGATCAAATGCGTAGAATATCTAATGTGACATGTCTAGCAGTGAGTGCTATGCCCCAGTAAGCCCAGAACTAGGTCTAAAGAGAATGAAGGTTAGGACTTAAAACTACAGCTAAAAAAATAAAGTGCAGTAAATGTTATAAAAACTGAAAGAAACACTCTCATGATCATTAATTACATTCCACTGGGAATACCACCTGCAGGATATGTCAAGCAAAATAGATGATATTGTTTATATATCAGGAGCTCTTACAAGTCAATGAGAAAAGTACAAACAAATGGGGACCAAAACTGTCAAGGCCATGACCAGTCAACTCCAGAAGAAATAAAAATGACTAAAAAATATACTAAAAGGCTGGGTGTGGTGGCTCACACCTGTAATCTTAGCACTTTTGGGAGGCCAAGGTGGGAGGATCACTTCAGCACAGGAGTTCGAGATCAGCCTGGGCGACATAGTGAGAACCTGTCTTTACAAAAACAAACAAACAAAAACAAAATTAGCTGGGCATGGTTCCTAACATCTGCAGTCCTAGTTACTCAGGAGTCTGAGGTGAGAGGATCTCTTGAACCCAGGAGTTTGAGGCTGCAGTGAGCTGTGATTATGCCACTGCCTTCCAGCCTGGCCAACAGTGTGAGACCCCGTCTCCAAAATATATACATTATATATAAAAGATACATATTATATATAATATATGTAATGCATATTATCTATAATATATGTGATATTATATATAATATATGTACTACATATTATATATAGTATATGTGCAATACATATTATATATAATGTGTAATGCATATTATATACTATATGTAATACATTATTATATACTATATTATACACTAATTATAATATATTAATTATATCATTATATTAATAATATAATATGTTAATTTTATTATTATATTAATAACATACAGTTATATATTTATACTAGGAACAATAGGATAGGAACGATAAACTAATATCTTGATAAACTTGATAGGAACGATAAACACTGGGGACTATATTATAATGATGGCTCACACCTGTAATCCCAGCACTTTGGGAAGCTGAGGCAGGCAGATCACTCGAGTCCAGGAGTTTGAGACCAACCTGTGCAACGTGGTGAAACCCCGTCTCTACAAAAAACTACAAAAATTGGCTGGGTGTTGTAGCTCACGGCTGTAGTCCTAGCTACTTGGAAGGCTGAGGTGGGAGGATAGTGGGAGGCAGATCTTGCAGAGCCAAGATCATATATTAATTATAATATATTAATACATTATTATATATTGTATATGTAATACATATATTATATATGTAATATATAACATATATAATACATATTGTATATAATATATACAATACATATTATATACTATATATGGGATGCTCAAACTTTATATATAAGAGATGCTAAAACTTAACTAATGATTAAATACATGCCAGTTGGAACAAACAATAATTTTTTCATTAAATTTCACCTATTGGATTGGCAAAGAATAAAATTTGGTAATGCACAGTATTTGAGAGGATAAAGAGGAACAGTCTCTCTGGTTAGCTGTTGGTGTTTTTATAAATGGATAAAACCTTTGTGGAGGGCTCCTCGCATTCGCTATGAAAATGTATAATATATGAGATGAGGGGCTTTCCAGACATCACCAGACCATGTCTACCAAATAAAGCTGCATTTTTTTAAATGTTCAAGCTGTAATGACTACAATCCCCAGCTTTCCCAGAGAGTAGAAAGTACAGTCTGCCCTGTAACATATGTGACTCTCCAAGGAATGCTTAGACGTTCCATTCCCACGTCACCTGCCAGTGCCCCCAGCCTTGCCCTGAACTGTGGCTGCTCAGGACTTTGCAGTTCACCTTGAGTCGTCGGCTCTGTGGTCCCCACACCATTCCAATTACAGACACAGACTTAAGCTTCACTTTAACCCCCTTTGGAAGCATAATGAAGGTATTGAGTCAAATTTAACTGAAGGCTTGGGAGAAAACAGAAATGCAGGGTAGACGTTGGCTGACACAATTCTTGCAGGTAATTATTCCTGGGGGCCACAAGCCCGAAACCAACCTCAGATTTTCTACTTCCCATCAGGTTTCCACAGGGTAAGGGAGAGCCCAGCTGCATTCAAGAAAATTTCCATGTGTACCAATACTTAGCTCCCACTTATAAGTGAGAACGTGCAGTATTTGGTTTCCTGTTTCTGCATTAATTCCCTTAGGACAATGGCCTCTAGATGCATCCCTGTTACTGCAAAGGACATGATTTTATTCTTTTTTATGGCTGTGGCTGTGTAGTATTCCATGGTGAGTATGTACCACATTTTCTTTATCGAATCCACTGTTGATAGGAACAACAGACACTAGAAACTCTAAGAGTGGGAAGAGAGGGAGTGGGGCAAGGGGTTGAAAAACTACCTATTGGGTACTATGCTCACTACGTGGGCAATGGGTTCAATCATACCCAAGGCTCGGCATCAAGCCACATACCCATGTAACAAACCTGCACGTGTATCCCCTAAATCTAAAATAAAAGTTGATTTTTTTTTTTGAGACTAAGTCTCACTCTGTCCCTCAGGCTGGAGTGCAGTGGCGTGATTGCAACCTCCACCTCCCCAGTTCAAGCGATTCTCCTACCTCAGCCTCCCGAGTAACAGGGATTATAGGTGCACGCCACCACACCTGGCTAGTTTTTGTGTTTTTGTTTTTAGTAGAGATGGGGTTTCACCATGTTGGCCAGGCTGGTCTCGAACTTTTGACCTCAAGTGATCAACCTGCCTCAGCCTCCCAAAGTGCTGGGATTACAGGCGGGAGCCACCGTGCCTGGCCAAATTAAAAAAAAAAAAAAAAAAGGATAAAACAATAACATATTACAATTGCTTTTAAAATACTATATAAGGCCAGGTGTGGTGGTTCATACCTGTAATCCCAGTACTTTGGGAGGCCAAGGTGGGCGGATCGCCTGAGGTCAGCGGTTCAAGACCAGCCTGGCCAACATGGTGAAACCCCATCTCTAGTAAAAATACAAAAATTAGCTGGGCATGATGGTGCGTGCCTGTAATCCCAGCTACTCGGGAGGCTGAGGCAGGAGAATTGCTTGAACCCAGGAGGCGAAGGTTGCGGTGAGCCAAGATCGTACCACTGCACTCTAGACTAGGCAACAGAGTGAGACTCCCACTTAAATAATAATAATAATAACAATAATAATAATAAATAAATAAATAAAAATACTATATAAGCCTGGCCAGGCATGATGGCTCACACCTGTAATCCCAGCACTTTGGGAAGCTGAGGCAGGCAGATTGCTTGAGCCCAGGAGTTCGAGACCAACCTGGGCAACATGGTGAAACCCTGCCTCTAAAAACAAAAATGCAAAAATTGGCTGGGTGTTGTGGCTCACGCCTGTAGTCCCAGCTACTTGGAAGGCTGAGGTGGGAGGATGGTGGGAGGCAGATCTTGCAGAGCCAAGATCATGCCACTGCACTCCAGTCTGGGTGACAGAATCAGACTCTGTCTTAAAAATATATACAATTAAAATAAAATACTATATTAGCATGGAATGAAATAATACTATCAAGTAAGGCTCTATCTGAGAAAATAAAAGTTATTTGAAACATAGACAGGCCGGGCGCGGTGGCTCAAGCCTGTAATCCCAGCACTTTGGGAGGCCGAGGCGGGCAGATCACAAGGTCAGGAGATCGAGACCATCCTGGCTAACATGGTGAAACCCCGTCTCTACTAAAAATACAAAAAAACTAGCCGGGCGAGGTGGCGGGCGCCTGTAGTCCCAGCTACTCGGGAGGCTGAGGCAGGAGAATGGCATAAACCCGGGAGGCGGAGCTTGCAGTGAGCTGAGATCCGGTCACTGCACTCCAGCCTGGGCGACAGAGCGAGACTCCGTCTCAAAAAAAAAAAAAAAAAAAGAAACATAGACAAAAGGCATCTAGTCCTCTCTCTTGAATAGAAGACATTCCTTTTCCACGGTGCAGAGCTCTCCAAATATTTGAATTTTTGTGATGATAATGATGATCTTTCCCTATAATCAGAAGAATAGATACACACCTGATATGACACTGTGTGGGTAAGAAAAAAAGTCTCTCCAGGAATTATAGGTGGATCCTACAAACAAATACAGTCAAGATTCTTGTGGCCAGAACAGGCAGTTCACTTAAGGAACACCCTTCTAAGAGTACACCGTGTTCCTGTCTGGGTGTGCCACAAGTTATAGACTCTCAATAAATGTTTGTTGAACGAAGAAATAAATGTTGACCACCCTCCACCACCTGCTTCCTCTTCACATTTCATTTCATGTACTAAATGTGTATTTATAGAGTAAATTGTAGATTCATTTTCTAAATGTGCAAATCTTGTCTCTTTCAGAAGGTAAATCCCAGCGAAGAACCTCCTCCTGCTCCTGTTTCTTCCAATGCAGTTGGTGATCAATAAATATTTATGGGTTTCCGGATTCATTATTCTTTTCTTCTTTCTTTCTTCTTTCTTTTCTTTTTTGTTTTCATTTTTTTTTTTTTTTTTTTTTTTTTTTTTAGATAGGGTCTTGTTCTGTCACCCAGGTTGGAGTGCAGTAGCACAATCCTAGCTCACTGCGGCCTCCAACTCCTGGGCTCAAGCTATCCTCCCGCCTCAGCCTCCCAAAGTGCTGAGATTACAGATGTGAGCTGCCACACTCAACTATTATTCTTTTCTTTCTGTTCATTGAACCATTAACTCTGTTTTAGATTTGGTTCCCCAAAAGCAGATCTGGGGATCTGAGACAGAGAATTTATATGCAAGTGATTTTGTTGCTGCTGTTGTTTGGTTTTTGGTTTTGTGGTTTTTTGTTTTTTGTTTTTTTTTTTCAGAGATGGGGTGTTGCTATGTTGCCCATGCTGGCCTCAAACTCCTAGGCTCGAGGGATCTTCCCACTTCAGCCTAGTAGCTCGGGCAGCAGGTGGACACCACAATGCCAGGCTGTGTGAAAGTGATTTATAAGTGTTCCCAGAGAAAATCGGTGGAGAAGTGGAGAAGGGGAATGGGGTGAGAAAGAAGGTTGGACAAATGTGTGTTATCAAGTAAAGTCACACAGAGGGTAATTGAGGCTTGACCCTCCAGGGGAGCTTTGGGACACTGTGGATCATTAGGGCAAAGGAACTGGAGGATTTCTATCCCCACACTGTCAGTCATGAGTTAAGGGCTGTCCCCGGGGCATGAAAACTTTCAGGTATTTCTGGTTTTCTTGAACACGCAGGAAAAGCATGTCCTAGCAGCCTATGGGCAGCTCTCCAGTGAAGGCCAAAGGTATTGGCCATTGGGAGGGAAAGTACACAGAAACATACAGTGCAAAAAAATGGTAAAATAATTCAGAGCGCAGGACAGCTGAGAGCATCTGCACATTCTTTCAAGAGGCTTTTACTGAGTATCTATTACATTATAGATGCTGCATGGAAATTGTCGAGGCACAGTCTTTGCCTTCAGGGATCCAGTCCTGATGTCTTTTTTTTTTTCCATAGTGAGGATCTCACTCTGTTGCCCAGGCTGGAGTGCAGTGGTGTGATCACAGCTCACTTCAGCCTTGAACTCCTGGGCTCAAGAAATCCTCCTGCCTTGGCCTCCCAAAGTGTTGGGATCACAGGCAGGAGCCACCACGCCTGGCCAGGTCCTGATGTCTTGAAGGGGAGACAATTGCCTATGAGTAAGTCTTCTTCAGGATGCAATGTGCAACAGCAGCAGCAGGTAGGAGCTCAGAGAGGAGGTGCCCCAACTGTGCCCAAGTGATTCTCGGGCGTGACTTAGGATCTTAAAGAATGACTAAGGGGGAAAAGGGTACTCCTAGCCAAAGGAACAGCACGTACAAAGGCAGAGAAAGAAAGTACACATTTGTTTGGAAATGAGGAGTAGTTTGCTATGGCTAGAACACAGGGTGTGGGAGAAAGGAAGACAGCGGGAAGCCAAGGCTGTAAAGAGAGGCTGGGGTGAAGTGACAAAGCACATTTTATACCCTGTTAAGGAGACAGTAAAATTTTGAGATGGGCCTGGCCATGATTAGAGAGGTGTTTAGGAAGACGGTGGCCACATAAACCAGGTACTGGACACCAGGTTTCTGTCAGCCCAGCATCCACAACCCTAACCAGATCATCCTGTTTCTCTCTCTCTCTCTCTCTCTCTCTCTCTCTCTCTCTCTCTCACACACACACACACACACACACACATTGTAGAGATGGGGTCTCACTATGTGATGGGGTCTCACTATGTTGTCCAGGCTGGTCTCAAACTCCTGGCCTCAAGCCATCCCTCCACCTCAGCTTCCCAAAGTGCTGGGATTACATGGGTGAGCCGCCGCACCTGGCCCTGTTTCCCCAGGCCTGATGATTGCCAGACAAAGGAGAGTCAGGGCTGGGGCTTTCCTTGGAGAGGTTGGGAAAGAGGTTTGCAGAGCTGCACGCTGGCTGGAGGGAAGGGCAGCTCAGAGAACAGAGCCAGCAGGTGGAGACATGAGGAACAGCTTCTGCGGACATCAGCATAGTGCCGGATCCAGTGGACTCATGGATACCAGTATTCCCTATGATGATAAATATAATTAATTCCAATAAGTTTCCTTTTTCTGGCTTGAGCTGGATTGAGTCAGGTTTTTGTCACATTAAGTGAATGAGTTCCCATTCATACAGAATGTATGGGGATTTTTGTTTTGTTTTGTTTTGAGACAGGGTCTTGTTCTGTCACCCAGGCTGGAGTTCAGTGGTGCGATCTTGATTCACTGCAACCTCCGCCTCCTGGGCTCAAGCAATTCTCCTATCTCAGCCTCCCGAGTATCTAGGATTACAGACGCCCACCTTTTTGTATGTTTTTGGTAGAGACAGGGTTTCACAATGTTGGCCAGGCTGTTCTCGAACTCCTGACCTCAAGTAATGCCATTCAAGTGCACATCAGCTGTTTTGGAGAATGCTGCCAAGGTGGTATTCAGAGGAAAATGCTTAGCCGTAAATGCTTTTGTTAATTAAAAAACAATTCTAAAGTAAATGGACTATGCATTCAACTCAAGAAATTAGGAAAAGTAAAACAAAAGAAATCAAAAGAGAGTAGAAGGAGAAAATGTGTAAAATTAGAAACAGAAGCTGGAGAAGGGAAAGGGGGAAAAGGCAGACTTGATAAAAAGGAAAGACCTGCCAGGCACGGTGGCTTATGCCTCTAATTCCAGCACTTTGAGAGGCTGAAGTGGGAGGATTGCTTGAGCCCAGGAGTTCGAGACCAGCCTGGGCAACACGGTGAAACCCCACATCTAAAAAAAATACAAAAAGTAGCTGGGTGTGGTGGCTTGCACCTGTGGTCCCAGCTTCTCGGGAGGCTGAGGCTGGAGGATTGTTTGAGCCCAAGAGGTGGAGGCTGCCGTGAGCCACAGTAGCACCAGTGTATTCCACTCTGGGTGACAGAGTGAGACTCTTGTCAGAAAGAAAGAAAGAAAGAAGAAGGAAAGAAAGAAAGAAAGAAAGAAAGAAAGAAAGAAAGAAAGAAAGAAAGAAAGAAAGAAAGAAAGAAAGAAAGAAAGAAAAGAAAGAGGAGGGAAGGGAAGGGAAGGGAAGGGAAGGGAAGGGAAGGGGAGGGGAGGGGAGAGGAGGGGAGGGGAAGGTAAGGGAAGGGAAGGGAAAAGGAAAAGGGCAGGGAAGGGAAAGGAAAGAGAGAAAGGGAAGGGAAGGGAGGGAAGGGAAGGGAAAAGAGAGAGAGGCAGAGAGGGAGGGAGGAAAGGAGGGAGGAGGGAAGGAAGGAAGGAAGGAAGGAAGGAAGGAAGGAAGGAAGGAAGGAAGGAAGGAACCAAGAGCTATTTATTTGAAAGGACTCATCAATAAAATTGTGTGTGTGTGTGTGCACATATGTGTATAATTACAGTTACAAACTGCCTCTTTCTTCTTAACCCACATATAAAAATCCTTTATTTGTGTATTTCCCATCTGGTTACTTCCCTTCTCCTTCCCCTTACAAATACTATAGAAATATGATGTATGATGGTTAATATAATTATTATACTCAATCTAATAGTGAAATGCTGGAAAAAGAGGAGGAGATGAGGATGAGAGTAATAAGGCACATGGAGAGAGGCTGAGCTTGGAGGGTCCATTTAGAGGAATACATCAGGAGTGGTGGAGCCAAATAAAAAGGACTCCAGCCTGGGCAACAAAGTAAGACCCCCTCTTTACAAAAAGTTAAAAAATTATCCAGGCGTAGTGGTGCATACCTATAGTCTCAGCTACTTGAGAGGCTGAGGCAGGAGGATCGCTTGAATTGGAGGCTACAGTGAGCTACAATCGCACCACTGCGATCCACCTGAGGCAGGTGGATCACTTGAGGTCAGGAGTTCGAGATCAGCCTGGCCAACATGGTGAAACCCCATCTCTACTAAAAATACAAAAATTAGCTGGGCGTGGTGGTGCACACCTGTAGTCCCAGCTACTCAGGAGGCTGAGACAGAAGAATCACTCGAACCCAGGAGGTGGAGGTTGCAGTGAGCCAAGATCATGCCACTACACTCCTGCCTAGGTGACAGAGCAAGACTTAGTCTCAAAAACGAAGAGAACAGAACAGAAAAGAGGAAAGAAAGAGAGAGAGAGAGACAGAGAAAGAAAGAAAGAAAGAAAGAAAGAAAGAAAGAAAGAAAGAAAGAAAGAAAGAAAGAAAGAAAGAAAGAAAGAAAGAAAGAGAAAGAAAGGAAGGAAGGAAGGAAGGAAGGAAAGAAAGAAAGAAAGAGAAAGAAGGAAGGAAGGAAAGGAAGGAAGGAAGGAAGGAAGGAGAAAGAAGGGAAGAGAAGGGAAAGGAAGGGAAGGGAGGGGAGGGGAGGGGTGGCACGGGGCGGGGCGGGGCGGGGCAGGGAAGGGCAGGGCAGGGCAGGGAAGGGAAGGGAAGGGAAGGGAAGGGAAGGGAAGGGAAGGGAAGGGAAGGGAAGGGAAGGGAAGGGAAGGGAAGGGAAGGGGAAAGAAAGAGATCAAAATCAATCGAACTTACAAAGTATCTCAATTAATTTGGAGAGAATAAACATCTTTCCAATATTGAATTGCCACATTCAGGAACATGTCCTAAGCATTGAAGTCTTTCTTCAAGCCTTTCTGTATAGGTTTATAGTTTTCTTCAGAAGGGTCTTGCACAGTTTTTTGTTACAATTGTTCCCGATATATCTTTGAGTTTTCTAGCTTAGAAAACTAGGTAGATAAAGGAATCACTCACAATAGCAACCAAGGCTACAAAATACCTAGGAATCAGTACACTGGGGTGGCCAAGACACTTTTGGGAAACAAATGGGAGCGATGTTGGTGGGTGGGAAACTTACCATACCCAACAGAGAAATCCACTATAAAGTCACAGTCAGTAAGACAGTGTCATACAGCAGCTGTATGTGGTACAGTCATTCAGTGAGATACCACTTAGCAATAAAAGGAAGCAAACTTTTTTTTTTTTTTTTGAGACAGGGTCGCCCAGGCTGGAGTATAGCAGCATGATCATGGCTGACTGCAGCCTCGACTTACCAGGCTCAAGTAATCCTCCCATCTCAGCCTCCTGAGTAGCTAAGCCCAGCCATGCACCCCACCATGCCCAGCTAATTTTTGTATTTTTTGTAGAGACAGAGTCTTGCTATGCTGCCCAGGCTGGTTTCAAACTCCTGGGCTCAAGCAATCCTCCTGCCTCAGCCTCCCAAAGTGCTGGAATTACAGCTGTGAGCCACTATGCGCTGTCAAGGGAGCAAATTACTGATATACCCAACAACTTAGAGGAATCTCAAAGACATTACACTGAGTAATTGAAGCCAATCTGGAAAGGTTGCCAATTATATGATTCCATTTATATGACATTCTGGAAAAAGAGAAACTATATTAATAGATGACAGATCAGTTACCAGGGTTACGGAGGGAGGATGTGGCTATGTAGGGGTGGCCTGAGGGAGACTTTGGAGGTGATAACTGTGGTAGTAGTTATGCAAATACATACATGTGTTAAAATTCATGGAAATATATGCAGTTAATTTTATTACATGATAATCTTAAAAATAAAATACACAAAGCAGTTTAGTGGTAATATAATAGTAAACAAATAGAATCTTTGAAAGCAGAACTAGTCTGTATGCATAAGGCTATTAGGAAATAAAAATGGGGCCAGAAGTGGTGGCTCACACCTGTAATCTTAGCACTTTGGAAGGCCAAGGTGGGTGGATCACTTGAGGTCAGGAGTTCAAGACCAGCCTGGCCAACATGGTGAAAATCCATCTCTACTAAAAATACAAAAATTGGCCGGAAATTGCTTGAACCCGGGAAGCAGAGGTTGCAGTGAGCCGAGATCATGCCACTGTACTCCAACCTGGATGACAGAGCAAGACTCCATCTCAAAACACAAAGGGAATAAAAATGGCTTTTCGGGAGATCGGTTATACAATAATGTGAATGTGTTTAACACTACTCAACTGTATACCTGAATAGTTAAGATGACAAATTTTATATGTTTCATTTTCCCGCAATTTAAATAAAAAGGTTGGTCCTACACTGGTAAGTGTTGAAGTCAGAAGATCATTATACCGTTATGCTACTTTTGTATAATTCGATATTTCTCATAATTAAAAAGCTTTTCTTATAAACAGTGGTTTTTCACATCAGTGGTAAAATGCTATATAAAAGTATAGAGATACTTGACTTTTTGTTTAGAAAGAAAAAAAATCCCACCCTCAAATATTTTAAAAGACCAGTCAGATTTAAATTTTTACATTAAAAAATCTATAAAAACATGAACGAGCTAGAGGAAAATAGAGGAAGGTAATCTCATAACCCAGGGGAAAGGAAGGCTTTGCAAAGCTTTCCAGGAAGTTCCAAAGCCATAAAGGACAAAGAGCCTAGATTTGATGACATGAAAACTCCAACTTACACCTGATAAAAGATACCATAAACAAAGTGATTAAAAGCTAAGTTGTAAACTAGGGAAAGTATGTTTATCAGAGCCTCCCGGGCCCCTTTGCCCATTAAGGAACATACCTGTCCCCTGAAGCCCTCTAAGTTTGCATCCTGTAATACAAATCATCCTTTCAAGTCCAGCTCATGATCATCAGAAACAGAAAAAAAAAAAAAAAAAAAAAAAACAGATGTAACATGCATATAGATAAGTCCTGTTGTCTATTAGACATCAGGCTTGGACCCAGAAGGACACAAGTTTATAAACTGTGGTTCTCTCGCCTAACCTCGCAGAGCCTCAATTTCTCCATCTGTATGTAGGGTTTTTTTTTTTTAATTTATTTATTATTATTATACTTTAAGTTGTAGGGTACATGTGCATAACGTGCAGGTTTGTTACATATGTATACTTGTGCCATGTTGGTGTGCTGCACCCATCAACTCATCATTTACATCAGGTATAACTCCCAATGCAATCCCTCCTCCCTCCCCCCTCCCCATGATAGGCCCCGGTGTGTGATGTTCCCCTTCCTGAGTCCAAGTGATCTCATTGTTCAGTTCCCGCCTATGAGTGAGAACATGCGGTGTTTGGTTTTCTGTTCTTGTGATAGTTTGCTAAGAATGATGGTTTCCAGCTGCATCCATGTCCCTACAAAGGACACAAACTCATCCTTTTTTGTATGTAGGGTTAATGATGGAGAAATGTTAGCTATCCATTACAGTAGGAGATAGGCCGATGGACTGTGGTGGTGGTCTGGGTGGGAGTTTATTTTTTTCTGCATAGATTTCTACATTTCCCAAATACTGGACAAGGATGAGCTATTACTATTATAATCAAGAAAAGGTGATTCACATTTTGTCTTTTTTTTTTTTTTTTTTTTTTTTTTTAAAGAGGTGACTCAGAGGTTTAACTTAATCTCTGGGACCAGATGCAGTGGCTCATGCCTGTAATCCCAGCACTTTGGGAGACTGAGGCGGGTAGATCACCTGAGGTCAGGAGATCAAAACCAGTCTGGCCAATATGGCGAAACCTCGTCTCTACCAAAAATACAAAAGTTAGCTGGGCGTGGTGGTGCACGCCTGTAATCCCAGCTACTTGGCAAGCTGAGGCACAAGAATCCAGGAGGTGGAGGTTGCAGTGAGTCGAGATCATGCCACTGCACTCCAGTCTGGGCAACAGAGCGAGACTTTGTCTCAAAAAAAAAAAAAAAAAAAAAAAAAAGTCTCTAGAGGAGAGACCAAAGGAGGATAAAACTAGGATATCTGGGCTCTTCCTTAATCTTTGGGAATGATGATATTTCCTTCCCAAGGTCCTTACCCTAGGTGCGTGTAAGGACAACTAAGACACCAGCCCTACGTGAGAGTGGCTCGCCTTCTATTCCAACGGTATTGGAGGCAGACAGGCAGGAGGTTTAGTATAGTGCAGGCCGATCAATTCAGGGCATAGGTGACTGCTGGAAATTACTGTGGTTATTGATCTGGGATATGGGCAGTGGGTTAAAGGGGAAGGTTTATGATACAACCTAGATCATTAAGATATAGATACGTGATATGTATATATATATAAACAGATAGATTATGTATAGTTGACCCTTAAACAACATGGGTTTGAACTGTGTTGTTTCACTTATACACAAATTTTTTTTCAATAAAAGTTACATGGAGTGTGCCTGCCTCTCCTGCCTCCACTTCCACCTCCTCCACCTCTTCCACCTCTGCCACCTGTGAGACAGCAAAACCAACCCCTTCTCTTCCTCTTCAGCCTTCTCAATGCGAAGATGACAAAGGTAAAAGACCTTTATGATGATCCACTCCCACTTAATGAATAATAAACAGACTTTCTCTTCCTTATGTTTTTTTTTCTTGAGACAGAGTCTCACTCTGTCACTCAGACTGGAGTGCAGTGGTGTGATCTCGGCTCACTGCAACCTCCACCTGCCAGGTTCAAGTCATTCTCCTGCCTCAGCCTCCCGCCAACTGGTGCCCACCACCACCCCCGGCTAATTTTTGTATTTTTAGTAGAGACTGGGTTTCACCATGTTGGCCAGGCTGGTCTCGAACTCCTGACTTCAGGTGATCCACCCACCTCGGCCTCCCAAAGTGCTGGGATTACAGGGGTGAGCCACCACACCCAGACCTTCATGATTTTCTTAATAACATTTTCTTTTCTCATTCTCACCTGAGTCACTAGAGAAAGTCTTCCAGAGGTCACATTT
Organism: Macaca fascicularis; assembly: GCF_037993035.2. NCBI lineage: Eukaryota > Metazoa > Chordata > Mammalia > Primates > Cercopithecidae > Macaca > Macaca fascicularis. The sequence continues at coordinate 22,313,845 of NC_088394.1, forward strand.
GAGCTGAATCTTAAAAGATGACGAGACATTCACCAGGTGTGGGGCATGAGAGCCCAGGAAGAGGAGACGGCATATGAAAATGCACACAGGAGCCAAGCACAGTGGCTCACGCCTGTAATTCTAGCACTTTAGGAGGCCGAAGTGGGAGAATTTCTTGAGTCCAGGAGTTCACGACCAGCCTGGGCAATGTAGCAAGACTCCATCTCTACCAAAAAAAAAAAAAATCATTTAAAATAAAATGCACGTAGGCACAGAAGGACATGGCCAACTTGTGGTGAAGCAAAATGTCCAAATGGACTCTCATAAGTAGGGAAGCAGATGAGGCTGGAATGATGGACTGAGGGTTGAGAGGGTCTTGAAGGGGCTTCAACTCATCCCTTTGGTTAAAGGGAGACAGTTAAATTCACATGAACTGGGAGATGATGAGATTCGAGCCTCATTTTAGAAAGATATCACTGTAACAAGGCAGAGATGGATTGGAGCAGGAGAGATCTTTTATTCGTTCAATGTGACAAATATTCGTGGAGTAGCCCCTGCTGAATTAGTTTCCTATTGCTGCTGGAATAAGCTTCCACAGGCTTAGTGACTTAAAACAACACAGCTTTATTTATTTATTTCTTAAGTTCTGGAGGTCAGAAGTCTGAAACGGGTCATACTGGGTTAAAAACCAAGGTGTCAACCAGGCTGCATCTCTTCTGGAGGCTTTAGGGGATAATTCATTTTCTTGCTTTTCCCGGTTCTAGAGGCTTTGGCCCCTTCCATGTTCAAAGCCAGAAATTCCCCCATTGAGTCTTTCTAATGATGCCGTTCCTCTGGCGATAACCCCTTCACCTCCCTTGTCCCCATTTAAGGACTCTTGTGATCATATGGGGCTCACCCAGATAATCTAGGAAAATCTTCCATCTCCAGATCAACTGATTAGCAACCTTAATTCCATCTGCAACCTTAATTCCTCCTTGCTATGGAACAGAACATATTCACAGGTTCCCAGGATTAGGACGTGGACATCACTGGGACCCATTATTGTGCCTGCCACACAGACCAATTGTTTGTTTGTTTGTTTGAGAGAGTCTTGATCTGTCACCCAGGCTGGAGTACAGTGGCACAATCTCAGCTCACTGCAACCTCCACCTCCAGGTTCAATTGATCCTCCCACCTCAGCCTTCCAAGTAGCTGGCTTTACAAGCATCCATCACCATGCCCGGCTAATTTTTGTATTTTTAGTAGAGACAGGGTTCTACCACCAGGCTGGTCTCAAACTCCTAACCTCAAGTGATCTGCCTGTCTCAGCCTCCCAAAATGCTAGGATTACAGGCATGAGCCACGGCACCTGACCCCCACAGACCAATTGGGAGGAGACCACCCAAGGACATGGATGCCAGGAGGCACGGGCCATTGGGCACCATCCACAACTCCACTGAGACTTCCAGTTTGAGCATTTGTTTGGAGATGACAATGAGAAATGCTATAGCTTGGGCTCAGAGATACCAATGGAAATTAAAGTTCAATTTGGTCTTCTAGTCATTTGCACGGTCTGGTCATAATGACCTTTCCCCATCTTCTTGCTTACCATGGGGGCCAAAGTCCCCTCCAGAGGAAGACTGTCATGATGCTGGGGGCAGGAATCAGGAAGTTCCAGTTTCACGAAACTACGCCACCACCATCTGGTGCTTTCGGTTTACTCCTGCCTTCTTAAAACCAAGGACAACTGGCAAAGTCCTAGTGTGGCATTGCTCTTCCACCCCTCCCTAATCCCTTCCCTTCACAGAGTAAGCAAATCCATCCTTTGTTCCATACAGTGGACTAAACAAAATATGACACAAAAAGCAGGTGGAAATTTAAGGAACATCCGATGTTTGGGACAGCTTTGTCCTGAGGATCAGGGTGTTTGTTTCAAGGTGACAAGCTCGGGGCATCTGATTTCTCAGCCTCACGCCACCCCTGGTCTTGTTACGAGACATGCTCTCATGCTAAGAGATCAGAGGAATGTTTTGCATAGTTACCCTCCATTTGCCTTGTATCTTCCAGCTGTATTTTCAACAAAAGACTTATGGTTATGCAATAAGCAACTTAGGATGTGGAAACAGGTGAGCCAGGAGGCAAGATCAGCTTAAGGTCATTTTCGTGGCCAAACTGGTTGCAGGCAACTTTCTAGGCTGTTTGGTCCACATCAGGGCACCAGCTATCCAAAGAAAAAGTCTTTAAAACTAGTCCAAGGGTTCCTGGAGGGAGGCTGGCTTTAATACCCTCCTTCACTCCACTGCCAATATCGTGGATACCCCAGATCAATAAAACCAAGCTCTGTTGCTTTAGTCCCCTGGATGTCCCTAGAGTCTGTCTTCTCTCCATTCTCCCAGCTACCACCATCAGTGCCTGACGCTTGTGAATAGCCACTGTACTCCAGCCTGGACAACAGTGCAAGACCCTGTCATATATATGTATATATATATATGGATCACCTGAGGTCAGGAGTTTGAGACTAGCCTGGTCAACGTGGCAAAACCCCATCTCTACTAAAAATACAAAAATTAGCCAGTCATGGTGGTGTGTGCCTGTAATCCTAGCTACTTGGGAGGCTGAGGCAGAAGAATCACTTGAACCCCGGAAGTGGAGGTTGCAGTGAGCTGAGATCACGCCACTACACTGCAGCCTGGGCAACAGAGTGAGACTCCATTTCTAATAAATAAATTAATTTAATTAAATTAAAAATAAAATAAAACTGAAAATCTAGGTCAGGTGCAGTGGCTCACTCCTGTAATTCCAGCACTTTGGGAGGCTGGGGCGAGCAGATCACCTGAGGTCAGAAGTTCGAGACCATCCTGGCCAACATGGTGAAACCCTGTCTCTACTAAAAATACAAAAATTAGCTAGGTGTGGTGGTGCACACCTGTAATCCCAGCTACTCGGGAGGCTGAGGCGGGGGAATTGCTTGAATCCAGGAGGTAGAGGTTGCAGTGAGCCGAAACTGCGCCACTGCATTCCAGCCTGGACTACAGAGCGAGACTCAGTCTCAAAAAAAAAAACCAAAAAACAAAAAACTGAAAATCTAGTGCCCAGAACCCATACTACCCACTTAGCCTCAGGAAAACTGGGATGGTTGATCACCCTACATGTCCCCTCCAGCTTCGAAGCTGCTGCACACACTGTTTCTTCTGCCTGGGAAATCTTCCAGCACTTTTTTTTTCTTTTCATTTCTTTTCTTTTCTTTTCTTTTTTTCTTTTTTTGAGACAGGATCTTGTTCTGTCACCCAGGATGGAATGCCATAGTTCACTGCCCCTCGACCACCTGGGCTCAAGCGATCCCCCTAATTCGGCTTCCCAAAGTTCTGGGATTGCAGGCTTGAGCTACTGTATCTGGCCACATTTCTGTCTGGTTAATTTCTAATGTTTATCCTTTCAGATCTTGCCCACATGTCATTTCCTCAAGGAAGCCTTCCCTGACCTCCCACCCCCAGGTCACATCTCCCTGTTCAAACACTTGGTGCACCATGAACCTCATCTTCATAGAATTTCCACGTGGTTATAATTTTATGTTTAGTTATATAATAGTTTATCGATGTCTATCTTATGTGCTTGAGTCAGTGCTCCTGTGAAGGAAGGTTGTTCTGTATTCTTTTATGTGCTGGTCAGTCAGGTGCAGCCACAAGAAAGAGCATAGTGGAGGTCCAGGAGAACAAAGTTTATTATACTCTGAAGTTCTAGAAACAAGAGGCAAGGCTTGTCACACACGGCCACATGGGGAAGTCTCAGGGTGGTCAGGAGACAGAAGGCAGGAGCAAGGGTTCCCTCAGGACAGGCAAAAGGGAGCAGGGTAAACAGTTTAAGATTGGCTAGGTTTTGGGGGGGTTTTATTTATGTATTTACTTTCGATAGGGTCTAGCTGTGTTACCCAAGCTGGAGTGCAATGGCACAATCTTAGCTCACTGCAGCCTCGGCTTCCTGGGCTCAAATGATCTCCCACCTCAGCCTCCCAAATAGCTGAAACTACAGGCAGGCACCACCATGCCTGGCTAATTTTGTATTCTTTGTAGAGATGGGGTTTTGCCATGTTGCCAGGTTGGTCTCGAACTCCTGGGCGCAGGCAATCCTCCCTCTTTGGCCTTCAAAGTACTGGGATTACAGGCGTGAGCCACCATCCCCAGCTCCTTTTTCACTTGGCAATAGGTCTTTTGACATTTTGCTCTATCCAGTCTGCTCTGTCCAATGGCAAAATCTGTTAAGAAACCAAAACCTAAGGGGTTTGACCTAAACTTTGGGGGTGGTCCCTAGTAACCTGGTGCCTGACCCTGGGATGATTAGAACAGAGACACATTGCCTTCTGGGCCGGATAAGGGACTTATGGATCTAGATTGGTTAGTTTGCACATCAAAAGCATACTCCCAACTGAGTCCTTTGCTAACTCTAAGAACTAGCTAGACCCAGGAAAGAGAAGTCCGTCCAAAGCCGGAAGGTTTTTAAGATGTCAAAACACCATCATATTCAGAAAATCAAATGCACAGAATACGAAGCTGCATTAGGATTTACTCTCCCATTGATTCCTGACCCATAGTAGGCATGCAATAAATATTTGTTGAATTAGTGAATTAATAAATTTTATAATTTGGGTCAGGTGCGGGGTGACTCACGCCTGTAATCCCAGCACTTTGGGAGGCCGAGGTGGGTAGATCACCTGAGGTCAGGAGTTCAAGATCAGCCTGGCCGATATGGTGAAACCCCGTCTCTACTGATAATACAAAATTAGCCAAGTGTGGTGGCACATACCTGTAGTCCCAGCTACTCAGGAGGCTGAGATAGGAGAATCACTTGAACCCAGGAGACGGAGGCTGCAGTGAGCAGAGATAGTGCCACTGCACTCCAGCCTGGGCAAGACAGAGTGAGACTCCATCTCATAAATAAATAAATAGTATAATTTGGGTGGAAAAATGAAATAAAAACATCAGAAAGATTTCAGGAGGCAGAGGGAAGAGAGTTCACAGACACTACTAAAGGAGGAGTCAATGTTTTCAAAATGTTTTGTTATTGCCTGGGTGATATTTTCAAATAGTCCAAAAAGGGAAAATAATAATTGCCTATAACATAAAAACTGGTGAAATCTGGATAATGTTTGTACCTGTGTAGTAATAGTAGTAAAGTGTAAGATATTATCATTGAGAGAAGCTGGGGAGGTGTGTATGGAGTTTCTCTGTACTATTTTGGCAATTTATTGTGAGTCTTTTTTTTTTTTTTTTTAATACAGAGACAAGGACTCATTATATTGGCCAGGTTGGTCTCAAACTCCTGGCCTCAAGCAATCCTCCCACCTCAGCCTCTCAAAGTGCTAGGATTATAAGCATGAATATTGTGAGTACCAAACTATTTCAAAACAAAATGTTATAATAAAAAATGGCTCTTAATCCTGTCCCCCCAAGATAACTCTTATTAACATTTTGTCATTTTTCCATCCAGAATCTTCCTATGCACAAATATTCATGATTTGTAAATTATATTGTACATGCTGGTTTTTTGGGTTTTGTTTTGCTTTTTGAGATGGAGTTTCACTCTTGTTGCCAAGGCTGGAGTGCAATGGCACAATCTCAGCTCACTGCAATCTCTGCCTCCTGGGTTCAATCGATTCTCCTGCCTCAACCTCCCAAGTAGCTGGAATTATGGGCGCATGCCATCACGCCCAGCTAATTTTTGTATTTTTAGTAGAGACGGGGTTTCACTGTGCCCAGCCTGTATATGCTGTTTTGAGATCAACTTTTTTTTTTTCCACGTTGCACAGTGATTCTTAACACTGTACATTAGAATCACCTGGTAAGTCTGATAAATACTGACGACTTCCACTTCCAAAAAGATGGAGTAGAAAATAGAACTTCTTCTCTCTATTCCTCCTACCAAGTACAATTTAAAACTTAGGACATTATCTATAACACCCACTTTAGAAGACTCTGTCAGGTGGAGAGAAGAAATCAGACAAGCTAGGGACATCAGGACCTGGGAAACGACACAGTGTTTGACTTCCCTGGGTTTTCTTTTGCTTCATATATCCCAGACTCGGAGCTGAAAAGCTTGAAACCTGAAAATGTAGACAGGCACACACAAAAAAATATCCCCCACTCCCCAGTAGACTTGGCGTGGTGGCTCACACCTGTAATCCCAGCACTTTGGGAGGCTGAGGCGAGTGGATCACTTGAGGTCAGGAGTTTGAGACCAGCCTGCCCTACATGGCCATCTCTACTAAAAATACAAAAATTAGGTGGGTGTGGTGGCGGGCCCCTGTAATTCCAGCTACTCAAGAGGCTGAGGCGGGAGAATTGCTTGAACCTGGGAGGCGGAGTTTGCAGTGAGCCGAGATCACGCCACTGCCCTCCAGCCTGGGCAACAGAGTGAGACTCTGCCACAGATATATAGGGATATATCTATATATACCCCAACAAAAGCTTTCTCTCTCCAGCCAGCAGAAAAAGAAAGTGGCAGCCTAGCAAGACAGAAAACTTTAGACAATAACCGATTTACTCTAGCCAAATGCTACAGAAAAAACTGTGGACCCATCCACACCACTCCAGCAAAGGCCAGGTAGACAACCATAATTTCTACTCATGCCTGGCAGTAATAAAATGTCTCTAAGTGGGGTGGTGTCAGAGAAGGTCTAGTGGAAAGTTGGGACTTTTACCATCACCCGGTGATATCAAGGCCACCGCTTTGTGATGTTAATGGAGACGACACAGAGAGCTGGAACTCACATTTCCACCACCCCTCGGCAGTAACAGGGAGCCCTCTTTCCTCAGGGATCAGTGGAGGCTGAGTGGGGACTTCTGCCTAGACTTCTACCCTCACCTGGCAGTAACAGGCTGGTCCCTACACTTCCCCTTGTTGGGTCATTGTTAGAGAACACCAGCTGAAACAAAAGGTTTCAATAAATCCCAGGATTATATAACATAACATATGAAACTGTGCAGGTAGGTTTCTATTGAAAACCACCCTTCATCCCCCAAACCAGAAAGACCCCAAACTAAACGGAAAAAAAGAAAAAAAAGACAACAGATTGATTAAACCAGAAACCAGAAAGATCCCAAACTGAATGAAAAAAATAAAAGACAACAGACTGATTAACGAAATGACAGAGATGTTAAAATTATCTGAAAAAGATTTTAAAGCAGCCATGACAAAAATGTTCCAACAATTATAAGCATGACGGAAACAAAAAATAGAAAGCCTCACAAAAGAAACAGAAGACATAAAGAAGAACCAAATGAAAATTTTAGAACTGAAAAATACAATAACAGAAATGAAAAGCTCAGTGGATGAGCTCAGCAGTAGAATGGAGGGGAGAGAGGAAAGAATTATTGAGTTGGAAGATAGAATGATAGAAATTGCCCCATCTGAAAAAAAGAGAATAAATAGACTGAAAAAAAAAAATGAACAGAGCTTCCAGAGCTTATAACAAGAGATCTAACATTCATGTCATTGGAGTCTGGAAGGAGACAAAGAACAGATTAGGGCTAAAAACTTTGTTTTTGTTTTTGTTTTGTTTTTGAGACAGAGTTTCACTCTGTGGCACAGGCTGGAGTGAAGGGGTGCAGTCTCAGCTCACTACAACCTCCGCCTCCCTCGTTCAGGTGATTCTTTTGCCTCAGGCTCCTGAGTAGCTGGGATTACAGGTACGCACCACCATACCCAGCTAATTTTTGCATTTTTAGTAGAGATGGGGTTTCACCATGTTGGCCAGGCTGGTCTCAAACTCCTGACCTCAAGTAATGTGCCTGCCTTGGCTTCCCAAAGTGCTGGGATTACAGGCATGAGCCACTGTGCCCAGTCACTAACAAAGTACTTAAAGAAGTAACAACTGAAAACTTCCCAAATTTGGAGAAACATAAATCTATGGATCCAAGAAGCCAGGCAAACTCCAAACATGATAAACCCAAATAAATTTATGCCAAAACACATTGTAATTAAACTTCTGAAAACTAAAGATAAAGAAAACATCTGGAAAGCAGTCAGAGAAAAATGATACTTTATGGGTAAGGCAAAAAGACCATGGGAATGATAGTGAATTTTGCTTCAAAAACTATGGAGGCCAAAGGAAGTGGCACAGTGCTTTTCAAGCTCTGAAAGAAGCTTGAAAGCCAACCCAGAATCCTATACCCAGTGAAAATGTCCTCTAGGGATGCCATGGAAATCAAGACATTCTCAGATGAAGGAAAATCAAGAAAATTTATCACCAGCAGACCTACCCTAAAAGAATGGCTAAAGTAGTTATTTAAATGAATGAAACAATAAAAGAAGGAATCTTGAAATATCAGGAAGGAAGAAAGAACACAGTGAAGGAAAATTTGAGTAAGTAGAATGGACCGTTCTTCTTCTCTTGAGTTTTAAAACTTATGTTTGACAGTTGAAGCAAAAATTTTTGACACTGTTTGATGTGGTTCTAAATGTGGTTTTAAATATTTAAGATAAGTGTATTAAACAAGGGTAAGGGAAAGGAAAGGAAAAGGAGGTAAAGTTTTTATACTTCACTTAAACTGGTAAAGCTTCTATGCAAGTAGACCATGTATTGTTACGTATATACAAGGTAATACCTAGAACAACTTTTTAAAAAGCTATATAAAGAGATGCATTAAAAAAACATAGATAAATCAAAATGGAATTCTCAGAAATGTTCAGATAATTCACATAAAAGAAGGAAAAAGAAAACAAAGAAATGAAAAACAGAAATAACAAATAGAAAACAAAAAATAAAATAAAATAACAATCTTAGGCCCCAACACAGCAATAATTATGTTAAATGTAAATGGTCTAGATACAGCAATTAAAAACACAGGCTGGCAGAGTGGAAATATGAACCAACTACACTTTGTCTACCAAAAACTCACTTTAAATATAGTGATATAGGTAAGGTGAAAGTAAAAAGATAGAAAAAAAAGTATCATTCAAACACTAATCAAGAGAAAGCAAGAGAAAAAAATGTTTTTAAAGAAAGCAAGATTGGCTAGATTAATATCAGATAAAGTAGACCTCAGAGCATAGAAAATTACCAGAGACAGAGTGGGACGTTATATAATGATAATGAGGTCAATCCACCAAAAAGACATAGCAATCCTAAATGCGTATGCACAAAACAACAGAGATGCAAAATACGTGAAATAAAATCTGGTAGAACGAAAGAAGAAATAGACAAATCCACAATTGTAGTTGGAGACATCAACGTCCCTCTCTCCACTTGTTCTATCTAGCTGTTAAAGAACTAGATAGAAATTCAGTTCAACAACACCATCAATCAGCAGAATCTAATTGACATTCACAAAACACTCCACTCAACAACAGCAGAATACACATTCTTTTCAGTGCCCACAGAACATATTCTACAAGACACTGTATCCTGAGTGATAAAACAAACCCTGACAAATTGAAAGAATTGAAACACTACAGGGGACTCAAAAACTGGATATCAGCAACAGAAAGACAATAGGAAAATATTCAAATACTGTAAACTAAACAACATCCTTCTTTTTTTTTTTTTTTTTTGTGAGATGAAGTCTCACTTTGTCACCCAAGCTGGTGTGCAGTGGTGTGATCTTGGCTCACTGCAACCTTCATGTCCTGGGTTCAAGCAATTCTTCTGCCTCAGCCTCCCAAATAGCTGGGACTAAAGGCGTGTGCTACCATGCCTGGCTAATTTGTGTATTTTTAGTAGAGATGGGGTTTCACCATGTTAACCAGGCTGGTCTCGAACGCCTGACCTCAAGTTATCCACCCGCTTCGGCCTCCAGAAGTGCTGGGATTACAGGCGTGAGCCACGGTGTCCGTCCAAACAATACACTTCTAAATAATCCGTGGGTCAGAGAGGAACTCTCAAGAAAAACTTAAAGGTACATTGAACTGAATGAAAATGAAAATACTACATATCAAAATTTGTGAAACTGCTAACACAGTGCTGAGAGGGAAGTTTATACCACTCAATGTATAATTAGAAATGAAGGAAAGTCACAAGTCAACAATTTAAGCTCCCACCTCAAAATCAGGAAAAAAAAAAAAAAAAAAAGAGAAAACCTGAAAGCAAACAGAAGGAAATAATAAAGAGTGGAAGTCAGTGAAAGTGAAATTAGAAACACAATAGAGAAAATAAACAAAACAGAGCTTTGAAAGTTCAGTAAAATTGACAAACCTATAGCAAAACTGACATAAACCAAGAGGGAGAGAAGGCCAGGCATGGAGGTTCACACGTGTAATCCTAGCACTTTGGGAGGCGGAGGAGGGTGATCATTTGAGTCCAGGAGTTCAAGACCAGCCTGGGCAACATAGTGAGACTCCCATCTCTACAAAAATGCAAAGAAATTAGTCAGGAGTGGTGGTTGTACTGTGTGGTCGTTTTGTAAGATATTACCATCAGAGGAAACTTGGATTTCTCTTTATTATTTTGAATAACTACATGTAAATCTATGGTTGTCTCAAAGTTAAAACTTTAATTTTTTAAAACACTGGTACCTGGGGCCTCACTCAGAACAATGAAATTAGAATCTCTGGTTGTGCGTCCTAGGTATTAGCATTTTAGTAAAGTTCCTCGGGTGATTCTCATGTACAAGCAGAATTGACAGCCACTGACATAATGACACATGATCAATCTTTTCCCAGGTCAAATACTTCTTTTGTACCATAACTTTGGGTGGTTTTTTTTGTTTGTTTTTGAGATAGGGTCTCACTCTGTTGCCCAGGCTGGAGTGCAGTGGCACAATTATGGCTCACTGCAGTTTGAAACTCAAGCAATCCTCCCACCTCAGCCTCCCAAGTAACTAGAACTACAGGCATGCATCACCACGCCCAGCTATTTTTTTAGGGGTCTTGCTATGTTGCCCAGGCTGGGCTCAAACTCCTGGCCTCAAGTGATCCTTCTATGTCAATCTCCAAAAGTGCTGGCATGAGCACCTGGCTCAGCACCACAATTTTTAATGTGATACTGTATTTCAGTTTATGGTACTACGATCCATTTAAACAATACCCTACTATTTTGACAAACAGCTTGTTTCAAATGTATTGCTATTATACATAAGCATACTTCTAGATTAATAACTGGACACATGTCAGTATTTCTCTTTTTTTGAGACAGAGTCTCACTCTGTCACCCAGACTGGAGTGCAGTGGCACTATCGTGGCTCACTGCAACCTCCGACTCCTGGATTCAAGCGATTCTCCTGCCTCAGCCTCCAGAGTAGCTGGGTTTAGAGGCGCACGCCACCAAGCCCAACTGATTTTTGTATTTTTGGTAGAGACAGGGTTTCACTGTGTTGGTCAGGCTGGTGTCGAACTCCTGACCTCAAGGGATCCACCTGCCTCGGCCTCCCAAAGTGCTGGGATTACAAGGGTGAGCCATGGCACCCGACCTATTTCGTTTATTAGAGCATGAATATGTTTAAGGTTTTCCACCCATCTTGCCAAGCTGTCACCCATAAAGGTTGAGCAATCTCACCAGTTTCTGTGCCTATTGTTTCCCCAACACTGGACAATGGAAGGTAATATCATTCTTTCATCTCTCTGCTAATTTGGCAGATTAAAAAGTTATTTTTTATGGTTTAATGTACACTTTTGAGGTAGGTTTTTCATGGATTATTAGCTACTTGTATTTATTCCTTTGTGAATCATCTATTCACATACTTTTCCCATTTTTATGTGAGAATGTACTTCTTTTTCCTATTCATGAGAGCTCTTACCTTTGTAATTAAAGGATATTAACCACTTTTGTCAAATATGCTGCAAATATTTTTTTTCCAGTGTTTCCAAAGTCATTCGATTTTGGTAATGATTTTTTTCTTTTTTCTTTTTTTTTTTTTACCATGAAGAAATTTGTAATTTTTATGTAGGGAAAATCAGTGCTTCCAGGAAACTCCAATTTTTTTATAACTTACTAGCAAAACTGTAAAGAAATTATCTGTTTTAAAAAACTAAAGAGGCCTGGCATGGCGGCTCATGCCTGTAATCCCAACACTTCGGGAGGCCGAGGCAGGTGGATCATGAGGTCAAGAGATCGAGACCATTCTGGCCAGCATGGTGAAACCCCGTCTCTACTAAAAATACAAAAATTAACTGGGGGTGGTTGTGCACGCCTGTAGTCCCAGCTACTCGGGAGGCTGAGGCAGGAGAATCACTTGAACCCAGGAGGCAGAGGTTGCCGTGAGCCGAGACTGTGCCACTGCACTCCAGCCTGGAGACAGAGGGAGACTCCATCTAAAAAAAAAAATAAAGAAATAAAGAAATGTATAAAGGGGGATTAAATAATGCTTGATGGAGACACAATCTATCTTCCTGAACAGGAAGCCAAGAATTGATAAATTGTGAATACTGTACAAACTTACTGATATTCAAACAAAATTCCAAAGGAATTTTTATTTGTAGAGCTTTAGGGATAGAGATTTGACCAAGGATTTAAAGTTTATCTGGAAGAACAAAAAGACAAACATAAACTTTAAAACCTTGAAAAATAAGAGTTGTAAAAGAAGCTTTGCTCTGCCAGATGTAAAAAAGTACTATGAAGTACAATAATTAAAAATTGTGGCATTAGTTTAAAAAATAAAAATCAATACAAAATTAGCTGGGTGTGGTGCACATGCCTGTAATCCCAGCTACTCGGAAGGCTGAGGCAGGAGAATCGCTCGAACCCAGGAGGCGGAGGTTGTGGTGAGCCGAGATCATGCCATTGCACTCCAGCCTGGGCAACAAGAGCGAAACTTCGTCTCAAAAAAAGTAATAAAATAAAAAACAAAAATAAAAATCAGCCGGGTGTGGTGGCTCACGCCTTTAATCTCAGCACTTTGGGAGGCCAAGGCGGGCGGATCACGAGGTCAGGAGATCGAGACCATCCTGGCTAACACAGTGAAACCCCATCTCTACTAAAAATACAAAAAACTTAGCTGGGCATGGTGGTGGGCACCTGTAGTCCCACTACTTGGGAGGCTGAGGCAGGAGAATGGTGTGAACCCGGGAGGCAGAGCTTGCTGTGAGCCGAGATGGTGCCACTGCACTCCAGCCTGGACATCAGAGCAAGACTCTGTCTCTAAATAAATAAATAAATAAATAAATAAATAAATAAATAAATACCAATGTAACTGAGAAGATAGTCCAGAAACAGACACAAATAGATTTTAAAATTTATCATGTGATAAATCTGGCATTAAGAATCAGAGAGAAGGAGGAATTACTTAATAAGTGATATTGAGGAAATGGTTATCTATTTATAAAAAAAAGTTAGATCCTTATTTTTTTTACCTTCTTCTAAAATGAATTCCAGATAGATTGTTACAGATTATTGCAGATAATTTGTTATAGACTGTTAATTATCACAAATAAGACCAGAAAATAGCTTTTAAAAAGGAAAGGAAAATATTTCTTGTAAAGAAGGAATTTCACTATGTTGCCCAGGCTGGTCTTGAGCTGCTTGGCTCAAGCAATCCTCCCTCTTTGGCCTCCCGAGTAGCTGGGACTACAGGTGTACACCACCATGCTGGCCAAAAATGGGAACATTATTTTAAAGGAAAAGCACTGCCTTCTGCAAGTACAGATGAATTTCAGGGCTGGTTTCAGGGATACCCTGACTTGGATGTGGGTTTCAGCCGATCCAGGTTTCAGTTTGGGAAATTGAAGGAGTCATAAAGAAGCTTTTGTGATAGCCGATATCTCAGCATGAGGCATTATGAGCAGCATCTTGTAACTGCTTGGTCCCTGGACCTAGAGCTGAGTTTTGACTGAGCTACAGAATACTGAGAGCAGTGCCTGTCACAATACTATACAGTTGTAGTTAATACTTAATAAACACTACTATGTGCCAGGCACTGTGCTAAGCACTTCATATGCATTTGATCCTCCTTGCATCTTGTAATAAGCAGCAGCCATGATTATTTATTTTTACAGGTGAAGAATCTGAGGCTCAAAGAAGTCTGGTACTTGTCCAATTGCCTATAGATTGGTGGAATGATCTTGTTCCAGAGTCCACATTTCATATTACAGGAGACCTTCTGGAGGCCGGCAGGTCTCTCTTCACTGGGGATGAGTCTGGGCCATTGCTCCTGTCCCAGCTAGGAAGCCTGAGAAAACTAAGGAAACAATAGAGATCAAGACAGAAGTCTGGCCAGGTGCAGTGGCTCACACTTGTAATGCCATCTTTTGGGGAGGTTGAGGTGGGAGGATCACGTGAGGCCAGGAGTTTGAGACCAGCCTAGGCAACATGGCAAAACCCAGTCTCTACTAAAAATACAAAAAGTAGCCGGGCGTGATGGTGCATGCCTGTAGTTCCAGCTCTTCAGGAGGCTGAAGTGGGAGGATCGCTTGAACCGAGGAGATGGAGGCTGCAGTGAGCTGAGATAGTGCCACTGCACTCCAGTCTGGGCAACAGAGTGAGACTCCATCTCAAAAAAAAAAGAATTTAAGGTTAATGATCACTGTCCAGGTGTGGTGGTGCATGTCTTTAATCCCAGCACTTTGGGAGGCCAATGCAGGAGGATCACCTGAGCCCAGGAGTTCAAGACCAGCCTGAGTAACATGGCGAAACCTCATCTCTATGAAAAATACAACAATAAAAAAAAAAATTAGCTGGGCGTGGTGGCGTGCACTTGTAGTTTCAGCTACTCAGGAGGCTGAAAGGTGAGAGGATTGCTTAAGTCTGGGAGGTTGAAGCTGCAGTGAGCCATGATTATGGCACTACACCCCAGCCTGGGTGACAGAGTGAGACCCTGTCTCAAAAAATAATAATAATAATCACTAATAGAATTAAAATAAGATGTGGAACTTCCAAGTGGCTAGAAAAGGGATAAAAATCAATTATTCAAAACAAATAGAGAACATAAAATAGGATGGCAAGGACACCATGAAACTTATCAATGGTTAATGGTTACAGTGTATGTGAATGGGTTAAATTCCCTCATGTGAAGTCAAAGACTCTCGGAGATGCTTTGACTTTTGCTTTATAAAAGCAAAATCAGCTACATATTACTTACAAGATATATATATATACACACACACAAACACACACACACACATTTGTTTTGTTCTGTTTTTTAAATTAGAGATAGAATCTTACTTTGTCACCCAGGCTAGAGTACAGTGGTGTGATCGTAGCTCCCTGCAACCTTGAACTCCTGGGCTCAAACGATCCTCCTGCCTTAGCATGCCGAATAGCTGGGACTACTGGTGTATGCCACCACATCCTGCTAATACTTTTATTTTTATTTTTGTAGAGACAGGAACTCACTGTGTTGCATAGGCTGGTTTTGAACTCCTGGACTCAAGGTGATCCTCTTGCTTTGGCCTTCCAAAGCACTGGGATTATAAGCATGAGCACACCCAGTTGAGATACATTTTTTAAAATAAAAAAAGTTTTGAAAATAAAAGGATGGGAAAAGTATCAGGCAAATGCTAAGAAAATGAAAGCAAATGAGATTGAGATCAGGACTGGTACAGGAACGGGGGTGGATCTGGTTCTGGGTTGGGGAATATCAGTGAATCCAGTTACGAGAAGACAGGAAAGGAGACCAATGTGGATATTAAAAGTTTGATAGAAATAATACTAAGCCAACAGAAGCCTCACACTGTCCACTGAGCTGTTCCTAAATATTGTCCTAGTTTGTCCCATGCAGTGTGACAAGCAGGCTCTTTCTCCTGTGTCCAGACTTGCTGGATTGGCCCTTATATGTGATGTTGCCTCCGAGAAGGTTTCCTCACTGTGAACCCAGGTTGCATCATCTGAAACAGAGTGAAGACTAATCTATGACCAGGACTTCCCAGCCAGAGGCACCAGTCCCAGAGAACCACCAGGACAGGATCTGGTGCCTCCCTTAAGATCCAGTATCCACTCCCAACAACTCAGCCCCACACCTGCTCTGCCCAAACCTTTGGCTCAGCCAGTGGCTGGTGGGGACATTGTGTTTTTCCCACCCACGTCCTCACTGATCACATGTTGGTCCTTAGCATGAACAGGGTAAGCCATGCTTCCAGGTTCCTGTCCACTGGTCAAATCACCCCCATGCTATGTTGGTGCATTCTTGCCAGACCAGCACTGAGACGTTTATGACCCCAATTTATTGCCCACTTATGGCCAATCAGGCATGGAGCTAAGTGCTTTACAGATACAGTCTCATTTCATATTCACTCCTTTCAGTAACTCTCTGGAGAAGATACTGTTATGATCCGGTTTTTTGTTGTTTTTGTTGTTTTTGTGGTTTTTTTTGAGATGGAGTCTCGCTCTTGTCACCCAGGTTGGAGTACAATGATGCAATCTCGGCTCACTGCAATCTCCACCTCCCGGGCTCAAGCGATTCTCCTGCCTCAGCCTCCCAAGTGGCTGGGGTTACAGGTGCCCACCACCGTGCCCAGTTAATTTTTGCATTTTTAGTAGAGACGGGTCTTGCCATGTTGGCCAGGCTGATCTCAAACTCCTGACCTCAGGTGATCCACCTGCCTCAGCCTCCCAAAATGCTGGTATTACAGGCGTGAGCCACCACACCCAGCCATGATCCGTATTTTACAGAAGAGGAAGGAGTTGAGGTTCAGAGAAATTACAGAACTCATCCAGAATCTCCCAGTAGGAAAGGCATAGATAGAACCAGATAATAATCCCAATCTGTCTTCTGGAGTCTGAGTTTCTTTTTTTTTTTTTTTTTTTTCAACTTTTAGGTTCAGCGGGTATGTGTGCAGGTTTGTTACATGGGTAAATTGCGGTCACTGGGGTTTGATGTACAAATGATTTCATCACTTAGGTAGTGAGCATAGTACCAAGAGGTAGTTTTTCAACCCTCACCCTCCTCCCACCCTCCACCCTCAAGCAGGCCCCAGAGTCTATTGTCTTCCCTCTTTGTGTCCATGTGTACTTCGTGTTTAGATCACACTGTCTAAGAAAGAACATACGGTGTTTGGTTTTCTGTTCCTGTGTTCATTTGCTTAGGATAATGGCCTCCAGCTGCATCCATGTTGCTACAAAGGATATGATTTCATTCTTTTTTATGGCTGCATAGTATTCCATGGTGTATATATACCTCATTTTCTTTATCTACTCCACTGTTGATGGGCATCTGGGTTGATGCTATGTGTTTCTCATTGTGGATAGTGCTGCAATGAACATACACACGGGTGTGTCTTTTTGGTAGAATGATTTATATTACTTTGGGTATGTACCTAGCAATGGGATTGCTGAGTGAAATGGTAATTCTGTTTTAAGTTCTT
Organism: Macaca fascicularis; assembly: GCF_037993035.2. NCBI lineage: Eukaryota > Metazoa > Chordata > Mammalia > Primates > Cercopithecidae > Macaca > Macaca fascicularis. The sequence goes on from NC_088394.1 coordinate 22,331,029, forward strand.
TGGGAAATCTCCAGACTGCTTTCCACAGTAGCTGAACTGTGATTTACATTCCTGAGTTTTTAAACTGTTGTGGTCTTTTGGGTTTTTCTTTATCTTGCACGCAAGGTAAACATCTTATGGTTGTTGTGGTCTTGTTTGTTTTGGTAGGCTCTCTTGCAAGTGAATCTTTTCCCTCAATATGTATATTCATATTCTTGCATCATCGTACATAGGTTCAGAAGTGTAATGCTATGAGTGCTTTTTTAGAGCACACTTTTTTTTTTTCCTTATTTTCTTGGCTCCCTCTCCCTCTCTCATTCCTCCTCTTCCCATGGGTCCCTCCCAGATAACTAATAAAAATCAAGTGCATGACCTTCTATATTTTTCTTTTCTTTCTTTCTTTTTTTTTTTTTTTAAGACAGGATCTTACTCTATCACCCAGGTTGGAGTGCAGTGGCAGGATCTTGGCTCACTGCAACCTCCATCTCCCAGGTTCAAGTGATTCTCCTGCCTCAGGCTCCCAAGTAGCTAGGACTACAGGTGTGCACCACCCCGCCTGGCTAATTTTTGTATTTTTAGTAGAGATGGGATTTCGCCATGTCTCAAACTCCTGACCTCAAGTGATCCACCTGCCTCGGCCTCCCTAAGTGTTGTGATTACAGGTGTGAGCCACAATGCCAGTGTGTGGCCTATTTTTCTCTCTTTCTTTCTTTCTTTTTTTTTTTTTTTTCTGAGATAGAGTCTCACTCGTTGCCCAGGCTGGAGTGCAGTGGCACAATCTCAGCTCAGTGCAACCTCTGCTTCCTGGGTTCAAGCAATCCTCCTGCCTCAGCTTCCCAAGTAGCTGGGATTACAGGCATGTACCATCACACCTGGCTAATTTTGTATTTTTAGTGGAGACAGGGTTTCACCATGTTGGCCAGGCTGGTCTCGCACTCCTGACCTCAGATTATCTGCCCGCCTTGGCCTCCCAAAGCACTGGGATTACAGGCATGAGCCACCATTCCCGGCCATTTTTCTTAATTCTTATGTAATTCTATTCTCTTCTCATCCCCCCAACACCTCTCCCTCTCTCTGTTTCTCTCTAGCACACACACACATGCCTACACATATGCATACGCATACACACACATTGCATATACATACATACGTTTTTTGTAATTTTGTCTTTTTTAAACAAAAATATAGATTCATCTTATACACATTTTTTCCTTTCTTACTTTTTCCACTCAATGATGCCTTGTGGAAATCCTTCAGATGATCCAGTGTGACTCTAATCCAATATTGTAATGGCAGCATAACATTTGGTGGTAGCATAACATTTGGTGGTACAATAATGGTGCATAATGAATGCACCAGTACGCATTCTCCCACCCTGTATTGATGGGCAGTCACTGTTTCCGCATTTTGTCACAAACAATGCTGCAGTAACTTCCTGATACTCATGTCTTTGGGTCCTGATGCTTTTCTTTCCAGGGGACGAAGCCTAAAGGGTAGGATTGGATTGATTATGTATTTTCATTAAAATTCTGAATACATAGAAAAAAAATTCTGAGCATAAGTTTCCAAGGATTACAATTCCAAATATTAATTCCCCATTGCTGCTACAACAAATTACCACGAATGTGGCAAATGTGGTGGTTTAAAACAGCACGAGTTGCGGGGTACATTTGCTCATGCCTGTAATTCTAGCACTTTGGGAGCCTGAGGTGGCAGGATCGCTTCAGCCCAGGAGTTCAAGACCAGCCTGGGAAACATAGCAAAGCACTGTCTCTAAAATATAAAAAAAGGCCAAGCAAAGTGGCTCATGCCTGTAATCCCAGCACTTTAGGAGGCTAAGGTGGGTGGATCACTTGAGGTCAGGAGTTCGAGACCAGCCTGACCAACATGGTGAAACCCCATCTCTACTAAAACATACAACATTTGCTGGGCGTGGTGGCACATGCCTGTAATCCCAGCTATTTGGGAGGCTGAGGCAGGAGAATCGCTTGAACCTGGGAGGTGGAGATTGCTGTAAACCGAGATCATGCCATTGCACTCCAGCCTGGGCAACAAGAGTGAAACTCCATCTCAAAAAATAAATAAATATATAAAATAAAATATTTTAAAAAGTAAAAACACTTTTTTTAAAAAAAAAGCAGCACATATTTATTATTTACAGTGTTGGAGATGAGAAGTCCTAAAATTTAGGGGTGGGCATGGCTGTGTTGCTCCTGGAAGCTCTAGTGAGAAACTGTTCCTGGACTTTTCCAGCCCTAAGGCTGCCTGCATTGCATTCTTGCAGCCAACCTCGTGATTATATTGAGCTTGCTTAGATAATCCAAGAAGATGCTCCCATTCCAAGATTCTTAAAAAATCATATCTGCAAAGTCCCTTTTGCAGTGTAAGGTAATACTTTCACAGCTCAAGGAATTGGGGTGTACACATCTTTGGGGGGTCATTATTCACCCTATACAAAGTGCAAATGAATAAAGATAAATCTCCCTCCCTCAACGACTCCAAGGACTTTAATCCTCCACCCACCCATTATTTCCGATTTCCGATGTGTTCTTCCAATGCGAGCTTGTTCAACCCACCACCCATGGGCTGCATGCAGCCCAGAGCAGCTTTGAATGCAGCCCAACACAAATTCATAAACTTTTTAAAAACATTATGAGATTTTTTTTGCGAATTTTTTGTTTTTTTCCTCATCAGCTATCATTAGTATATTTTATGTGTGGCTCAAGACAATTCTTCTTCCATTGTGGCCCAGGGAAGCCAAAAGATTGGACACCCCGTTCTAATATTTTACGTAAACTTCAGTAGATATTTATGTTTGTTATATTTTACAAATGACGGCATAGTATATACCCTGCTTCCTGTCCCTGACTTCGTTTCATTTAACAACACATCTTAGTAATTATCCCATTGCCAGAGCCTTAACCAATGAAGTTACAGGACTTGAAAAGAAGTCCAGTTTAGCAGGAAAAAAAATGTAACATTCAGACAGCAGGTGCTAGAAAATCAGGCCATGTCAGGGATACTAACAGGTGGGTGAAGGCCCAGGCCTAAGAACCCTGGCACTATTTGGAATTCCAAGAGGTGGATCAGTTGCAGGAGCTGTGATATCAGAGAGCTCCAGCTACTGGGCAGGTTCAAGGGCAGGACCTGGGTGTTTGGAAAGGAATGGTGAGAGGTAGGAGGAATCTGGTCCTAGGGAAGTTACCAAAACAGGCAGTCAGGAACAGATAACTCAACCACCACAGAAACAACTCCACAAATATTTACTTAGTGGCTGCTACTGGCCAGGTGCTGAGCTGAATGCTGGTTTCTATCTAGGATGAGACAGGCCTGATCCAGGTCCTCCCACACCTTCATGGTCAGGTAGAGAGACAAACAGGTAGAGAGACTGTTGCTGTCAATATAGTCAGTGCTGTGGTTGGGGAGGAAAGAATTCTTTGGGATAATGGGGGTGGGGAAGGAGAGAACAAATAATCCAGATATATTTATCAGGCTAGGCTAATTTCTATAGCAGACAACCTTCAAATCTCAGTGGCTTAATACAATAAAGTTTATTTTTCACTTATGTTACAATATAATGCTGGTTGAGGAAAGGGTAGGTGGGACTCTGCTCCACATAGTCATTCAGTGACCCAGGCTCCTTCTATCTAATGGCTCCACTGCCCTCCCGTAAGAGTGTCAGTTCCCTGTCAGATCCTCTGCATCCACCTGGGGGAGGGAAAGAACACTGTGGAAGATAACATGGGAGGTTTTCATAGGACAGACCTTGAATAGATATACATCATTCTACCCACTTTCCATTGGCCAGAATTCAGTCACTTGGTCTCACCCATCTGCACGGGAGCCTGGGAAATGTAGTCCAACTATGAGCCCAAGAAGAAAAAGAACCAGGGTTTGGTAAACACATAGCAGTCTGTGCTGTACCAGACTTGGGAAGATGGGGGAACTCCCTGGAAAAATGGTTTCTAAGCTGATACCTGGAAGATATGTAAGAGTTATCAGGATGAAGGAAAGGGAGGAAGGGAAGGGCAATGTTGACAACAAATAGATCAATGTAAGCAAAAATGAAAAGCATTGAAAATCATTGTATGTTGAAGACAAGAAGTCTGTTCTGTCTGTCTAGAGAGCAGAAGACAAGCCATGATGGTGGAGCAACCACAGGGGCTAGACCAGGCAGGGTGTTATAAGCTGGTTCAAGGAATTTATCCCAATAATGATCAAAGCCATGGAAGGATTTGAAATTCAGGATAAATTTGCATTCCAGAAAAATGTATCTCATTTGTATATGGAGAATAAATTGGAGGGAAAAAGCAGAGAAGATGGCAGGAGACCAGCTGTCAAGGTGAGAAAAGATGACAGTCTAAACTATAGGAATGGCTGCAGAGGGCAGTGAGAGTTCCAGATATCAGGAAATGGGGTTAGAGGATTCATAATGGATGGGATGTGCAACTAAGCAAAAGAGATGAACAAGGATGAGGGCTGAGTTTACCTGTGGGATAACTGAATGGCTGGTGATTCCATTAGCCAAGAAAGACAACCACCCCAGCAATTTGGGGGGTGGGGTTATTTTCACTTCGGACTTGTTAGGTTTGTGGTACCTACAGGACATTTAGAGAGCATTGCTCTGTAGTCAATCTTCCTTCCTTCCTTCCTTCCTTCCTTCCTTCCTTCCTTCCTTCCTTCCTTCCTTCCTTCTTTCCTTCCTTCCTTCCTTCCTCCCTCCCTTCCTCCTTTCCTTTCCTTTCTTTCCTTCCTTCCTTTCTTCCTTCTTTCTTTTTTTTTGTAGTGGGGACGGAATCTCGCTATGTCACCCAGGCTGGAGTGCAATGGCACAATCTCACCTTAGTACAACCTCCACCTCCCAGGGTTCAAGTGATTCTCCTGCCTCAGCTTCTTGAGTAGCTGGGATTACAGATGCCCGCGAACATGCCCAGCTGATTTTTGTAGTTTTAGTAGGGATGGGGTTTCACCATGTTGGCCAGGCTGGTCTCAAACTCCTGAATTTGTTCATGATCCACCCACCTTGGCCTCCCAAAGTGCTGGGATTACAAGCATCAGCCACCGCGCCTGGCTTCTTTCTTCTTTTTAAGAGACAGGGTGTCACTCCATCGCTCAGGCTGGAGTGCAGTGGTATAATCATAGCTCACTGCAACCTCGAACTCCTGGGCTCAGGCGATCCTCCTGCCTCGACCTCCCAAACAGCTGAGACTATAGGTAGGTGCTACCATGCCCAGTTAATTTTTTTTTAATTTTTGAAGGGGTCCCAACTATGTTGCTCAGGCTGGCCTTGAACTGGTGGCCTCAAGCAATCCTCCTGCCTTGGCATACCAAAGTGCTGGGATTAGAGATGTAAGCTGGACCCAGCCTTGTAGTCAATTGTATATGGGCCTAGAGATCAAGAAAAAGATTCAGGCTGAGGATACAGTCATGAGAGTTGATAAGTTCATTCCAGGGAGAGGAGGAAGGAGAGAAACATGAGAAAGAACAAGGCCTGGGCTGAAACCCTGTGGAATGCCAACATTTAAGGAGTGAGCAGAGGAAATGGAGCTCACACAAGCATCTCACACAAAGCAGTGTAACATGTGAGGACAAAAGACAATGAGAGCATGACATCATGAAGATCAAGGAAAGAGACAATTTCACGAAAGCATGTGCAGGCAACAGCATAAAACTTGCAGAAAGGCAAACTAAATCAAGGACTGAAAACCGTCCATCGGTTTTGGACAGAAAGGAAATTGATGATGTTGGTAAGAGCCAGATTGCCCTGGATTGACGAGGAAGGTTGATGAAGACTGCTCAATCGGGAGCATTGCTGTGAAGGAATGAAAGAATTCAGAACAGTGTCAGAGGAGAATTTAGTGTGTCCATGCAAGGTAGTCCTCATTTTAAGATAGAAGATGCAGCCGGGCGCAGTGGCTAACACCTGTAATCTCATCACTTTGGAAGGCTGAGGCGGGTGGATCACTTGAAGCCAGGAGTACGAGACCAGCCTGGGCAACATGGTGAAATCCTGTCTCTACTAAAAATGCAATAGTTAGCCAGGCATGGTGGCACGCACCTGTGATCCCAGCTACCTGGGAGACTGAGGCATGAGATTTGCTTGAACTCAGGAGGTAGAGGTTGCAGTGAATGAAGATCACTCCGCTGGACTCCAGCCTGGGCAACAGAGCAAGACTGCCTCAAAAAAAAAAAAAAAATAGAAGACACCTTTCCTTGACATCTTGTCACTTTGTAAGCCCTTTGGAACTTAGACACCATCAAAGAGAAAAGAGTGAAGATCCCAAAATTCATTAATTGAACAAATATATATATTATTTATATATATAACAAATATATATTATATAAATATATATATATATTTTTTTTTGAGATGCTCTGTTGCCCAGGCTGGAGTGAGTGCAGCGGTGCAGTCTCAGCTCACTGCAACCTCCACCTCCTGGGTTCAAGCCATCCTCCTGCCTCAGCCTCCTGAGTAGCTAGGATTATAGGCATGTCTCACCATACAGACTAATTTTTGTTTTTTTGCGTTTTTTTGAGATAGAGTCTGTGTCGTCCAGGCTGGAGTGCTGTGGCGCGATCTCGGCTCACTGCAACCTCCGCCTCCTGGGTTCACGCCATCCTCCTACCTCAGCCTCCCGAGCAGCTGGGACTACAGGCGCCTGCCACCACGCCCGGCTAATTTTTTGTATTTTTCGTAGAGATGGGGTTTCACCATGTTAGCCAGGATGGTCTTGATCTCCTGACCTCATGATCCACCCACCTCAGCCTCCCAAAGTGCTGGGATTACCGGCATGAGCCACCGCACCCAGCCTAATTTTTGTATTTTTAATAGAGACGGGGTTTCACTATGTTGGCTGGTGTTGAACTCCTGACCTCAGGTGATCCGCCCACCTCGGACTCCCAAAGTGCTGGGATTACAGGCATGAGCCACCATGCCCGGTCTTAACCAATATTTATTAAGCACTTACTATGTGACAGACAAGCACCTGCTGTAGTTTAGGCAAATGTGAATATTGCAGTGCTCTAAACATCCCTAAATTCTTAGCTCTGTTGAGCCTGCATTCCAATAGCGGGGACAGTGGTTAAACACACAATAAGTACGTTGGATGATGACAACAGTTGTTGTGGAGAAAAATAAATCAGAGAAAGGGCTGGGAGGGGTGCAATTTTGTAAGAATCACCAGGGAAGGCCTCACTGAGGGGACATTTAGACAACGACCTGAAGGAAATGAGGCGAACCACCGAACTATATTTGTAAGAGGAATGTTCCAGAAAGAGGTTGAGTACCAAGGGCTTGAGGTAGGAGAGAAATGGTCAAATGTACTGACAGCAAGGAATCCAACCCAACTGGCCTTCAACAGAGTGAAGAGATAATGGCAGAAGTGAAGACAGAGAAATGGCCAGAGGCCGGATGTCGGGCCTTGGGGGACGCCGCCGGGACTTCAACTTTATGAATGAGATGAGCTGGAGAGCACTGGAGAGTTTTGAGCAGAGGGGACATTATGTGACTTAGGTTTTAACAAAGTCACTCTGGATTCTGTGTAGAGAAAAGATTGGGCTGGGCGTGGCCAGGCATGGTGGCTCACACCTATAATCCTACCACTTTGGAAGGCTGAGGCGGGAGGATTGCTTGAGCCCAGGAGTTCAAAACCAACCTGAGCAACATAGGGAGATCCAGTCTGTACAAAAAAATTTAAAATTTAGCCAGGCATGATGGTGCACACTTGCGGTCCCAGCTGCTCGGGAGGCTGAAGTAAGAGTAATGTTTGAGTCCAGGAGTTTGAGGCTGCAGTGAGCCATGATGGAGCCACTGCACTCCAGCCTGGGAAACAGAGTGAGACTCTTATCTTAAAAAAAAATTTTTTTTTTTTTAAATTGGGCCAGGCGTGGTGGCTCATGCCTGTAATTCCAGCACTTTGGGAAGCTGAGGCAGGCAGGTCACTTGAGGCCAGGAGTTCGAGGCCAGTTGGCTAACATGGTGAAACTCCGTCTCTACTAAAAATACAAAAATTACCACGGCAGGGTGACACACACCTGTAATCCCAGGTACTCAGGAGGCTGAGGGAGGAGAATCGCTTGAACCCAGGAGGTGGAGGCTGCAGTGTGCCGAGATCGTGCCACTGCACTCCAGTCTGGGCAACAGAGTGAGTGAGACTCCATCGCAAAAAAAAAAAAAAAAAAAAAAAAAAAATTGGACCAGGAAGGGTGGGGAGGGAGGGGGAAGCATGAAGGACAGAAGTAAGAAAATCCAGGTGACAGGTGATGCTGTGTTGGGGAGGAGGAATGAAGTGCCAACAGTGGAAATGGTGAGAAGTGAATCCATTCTAGAGATACTTTGAAGGTAGACTCAGCTGGATTCACTGGCTGATTGGCTGTGGGTTGTAATAGAGTAGTATCCACCCTAAAGTGGAATGAAGTGCTGATACAGGCTAAAACATGCTTGAACCTCAAAACACTTGGCTAAGAGGAAGAAGTCAGGTCCTTTAAGTTGTTGCCAAGAAGGACAACAACCTCAGCTATTTGGGAGTGGGGTGAGTTTCGCTTTGGGCTTGTCAAGTTTGTGGTGCCTATGGGACATTTAGAGAGCGATGGTTGGCAGTTTTGTTTTGTTTTGAAACGGAGTCTCACACTGTCACCCAGGCTGGATAGTCCATCCACATATTGTATGATTCAATTCATGTGAAATGTCCAGAATAGATAAATCCATGCAGATGGAAGGCAGACTGGCGATTGGCAGGGTGTAGTGGGAGACGGGAGGCGGGTAACTGCTTAATGAGTATGGAGTTTTCTTACAGGGTGATACAAATGTTTTGGAATTAGAGGTGATGGTTGCATAACGTTTGAGTGCACTCAGTTGTACTGGATTGTTCATTTTAAAATGGTTAATTTTATTGCTTGAGGCCAGGAGCTCAACACCAGCCTAGGCAACATAGTGAGACCCGCCCCATCTCTACAAAAAAAAAATAAAAAATTAGCCCAGCTCGATTGCATGCACCTGTAGTCCCAGCTACTTGGGAGGCTGAAGTGGAAGGATCACTTGAGCACAGGAGTTGGGGGCTGCAGTGAGTTAGGGTCGTACCACTGCACTCCAGCCTGGATGACAGAGTGAGGACTCGCCTCTAAAAAAATAAAAAATAAAATAAAATGGCTAATTTTATGTTCCGTGAATCTCACCTTAATTAAAAAAAAAGAAAAAAAAAAAAAAAAAGGAGGGGAGTGGTTTGAAAAAAAGCCTCCCAAGTCTTTGGTCTGAAAACTCTGTGTGTGTGTGTGTGTGTGTGTGTGTGTGTGTGTGTGTGTGTGTGTGTGTCACAGAGTCTCACTCTGTCAACTGCAACCTCTGCCTCCCAGGTTCAAGCAATTCTCCTGCCTCAACCTCCCAAGTAGCTGGGATTACAGGCACACACCACCATGCCTGGCTAATTTTTGTATTTTTAGTAGAGATGGGGTTTCACCATGTTGGCCAGGCTGGTCCTGAACTCCTGGGCTCAAGTGATCTGCCCACCTCAGCCTCCCAAAGCACTGGGATTACAGGCGTGAGCCGCCACGCCCAGCCTTGGTCTGAAAACTTAAAGAATGGGGTTGCCATTTACTGAGATGGAGAAAACCTACAGAAGGAGGAGGGTGAGGGAGAAGGTTCCTGTGTTCAGTGCTGGATGATTCTTAATTTGGAGATGTCTAATGAACATCCAAGTGAGATCGTCAAGGACACAGATAGATGTGCTTGGGTTTCAGGGAAAATGCTGAAGACATTTGGGAGTCCTCAGCATATCTTTAGGCTTAGAACTGGCTGATACTTAAGTTTCTGCTTTTTTTATGAACAAGACAGAAATAGAAATTACTTTATAACAGAAAAGTAAACAGTTTTATGTGTTGCACGACCAAGATTGTGGACTGAAACTCGTACCTTCTACATTCAGATGGGTTGCAGCTCTTTAAACCCAGCCAGGCATGACTGATCTGGAGCCAGGCAGGGCCAGGCTTGCTGGGAGGGCGGAGGAAGCCTGCAGAGCTCCGAGCTCTCTCCAGTGTTTCTGCAGAGCCCCTGGAGAACAACAGCTGACTTTGTGTATTCAATAAAGATGCATCTGTCATGCCTACTAGCACTGTTTTCATCCTGCTGAGACTTGTCGGTTGAAAAGCCAGAAGGAATGCACCTGGTTTGCTAGCACCACCAAAATTTTGCCAAACTAAGGGATGCAGTTTTTAGAACAACAATCTTCCATTGTTGGTGGTCGTGCAAGTTAACAACCATCAGCAACAAATAGTAGTAACAATGGATTCAGTCCTTCCTGTGTGCCTAGCACTCCACCAAGGGCTTTGCGTTCATCATCTTGTTTTGCTCTTACATGAAGCTTGAGAAGGAGGTATCATTTTTATTTTTATTTTTTTATTTTTATTTTTATTTTTATTTTTTTTTGAGACAAAGTCTCACTCTGTCACCCAGGCTGGAGTGCAGTGGTACGATCACAGTTCACTGCAGCCTCAACTTCCCAGGCTCCAGTGATCCTCCCATCTCAGCCTCTCAAGTAGCTGGGACCACAGGCATGAGTTACCACACCGACTAATTTTTGTATTTTTGGTAGAGAGGGGATTTCCCCATGTTGCCCAGGCTGGAACTCCTGGGATCAAGCAATCTACCCGCCTCAGCCTCCCAAAGTGCTGGGATTATAGGCGTGAGCCACCACGCCTGGCCAGTACGTATTATTATGATGAGCTCCAGTTTTCCACGTATTAAACAAGCACAGAGAGGTTAAGCGATTTTCCCAAGGGCACACAGCAAGTAAATGAAGAAGCAGGAGGCGGACTCAAATATGTCTGACTTTTTAGTCTTGTGCTTTGGAATAATAAAACCAGGAAATGTCAGAAGCTTCCTCTTTCACCACTATGCAGTCAGTGGCTAGAGAAGGTGTGGTCTGGGTCCCCCAAGTGACCATGTGCCTCCTCACCAGCCCTTAGCAAAGGATTGGCACATAATTGGTGTTCAGAGCTTCCTGAATGAATAAATGGATGAATGACTGAATAAATGAACAAGCACACAAAAGATCTGCAAGTATCACATTGCATTGTGCTTAGTAATTAATGAGCCAGCTCAGGCTGTGGGCTACTGGAGGAGACAGACACTTCCTTACATCCTGTAACAATGATGTCCAACATGCCAGAAAAATTTGGAGTACAGGTTAAAACGCATGGACGCTGGAGGTGGACTGCGCAGGTGCAAATTGTGCCTCCTCTTCTGTACAAGCCATGAGACCCAGTGCTTTGATTTTCTCATCTGGAAAATGGGAAGAATAGTAATAGCTACTCTATAAATATTTTTCTTAAGATTAAATAAGGCGGTGGCCCATGCCTGTAATCCCAACACTTTGGGAGGCCGAAGTGGGTGGATCATCTGAGGTCAAGAGTTCGAGACCAGCCTGGCTAACATGGTGAAACCCCATCTCTACTAAAAATAGGAAAATTAGCTGGGTGTGGTGGCTGGCATGTGTAATCCCAGCTATTCGGGAGGTTGAGGCAGGAGAATCACTTGAACTCGGGAGTGGGAGGTTGCAGTGGGCCGAGATCATGCCATTGCACTCCAGCCTGGGTGACAGAGCAACACTCTGTCTCAAAACAAACAAACAAACAAAAAAACGATTGAATAAGTTAAGACTCTGGTACATAACAGCTGTTCAGTAAACATTAGCTGTGTGTCCATGGAGGCACAGAGAAAGAAGTCCCTGGCTGTCCCTGGTGGGGTCAGGTACAGTTGGCACTCTGTAACCTAGAATAAGAATAGATAAGGGTTTTTACATATTCTCACTCGTAAGTGGTAGCTAGACAATAGGTACACATGGACATACAGAGGAGGAAGTTTTTGACATGTCCTGGTTTTATTCCTCCAAAACACAAGACTTGAAAATCAGACATGTTTAAGTTTGCCTCCTGATTCTTCATTTAATTGCTGTATGGACTGTATGAAAATCAGACATATTTGAGTTTACCTCCTGATTACTCATTTAAATGCTGTATGACCTTGGGCAAATCACTTAACCTCTCTGTGCTTGTTTATACGTGGAAAACTGGGGATCATAATAGTAATACTTACTGGACGGGTGCAGTGGGTCATGCCTGTAATCCCAGCACTTTGGGAGGCCGAGGTGGGTGAATTGCTTGAGCCCAGGAGTTCGAGACCAGACTGGGCAACATGGGGAAATCCCATCTCTACCGAAAAAATACAAAAATTAGCCTGGCATGGAGACTCCAAAAAGTGGGAGGGTGGGAAAGGGGTGAAGGATGGAACACTGCCTATTAGGTACAATATACGCTATTTGGGTGATGGGTACATTAAAAACCCAGATTTCACCACTACACACTATATCCATGTACCACGACTGCACTTGTACCCATAAATCCATAAAAATAGAAAATTTAATTTCAGTAAATAAAAACAATGATGGAATTAGTACCCCCCAAAATGAGGGGGAACAACAGATAGGGTTTTCAAACATTTATTAGGTGCCAAGAACTGAGCTAAGCATCTCCTATGCATCTTGGAATTTAACCTTTACAACAATAATATGAGATAGGCACTATTATTATCCCATTTTCCTGATACAAAGACTGAGGCTAAGAGAGATTAAGTAACTTGCCAAGATTCACAAAGCAAATAAGTATAGATAAAGAAAGGAATCTATGGATACTCCTCCTTGGTTTACGATGGGGTTACATCCGATAAACCCATCATGAGTTGAAAATATCTTAATTGAGGTAGGAGGCACGACTCCACTCAAGGTGGGGCTTGGACACTGGACCAAATTGAGAACTAGCTAAAACAGGGCCAGAGCAGAAGCAACTTTCCATAAAACACGCTCACTAGTGTACCATGTCAGTTTACCATTGCCATGGCAACGCCTGCCCCCTTCCATGGCAACAACCTGACAACCCAGAAGTTACCACCCCTTTTCCTAGAAACGTCTGCATAAACTGCCTCTTGATTTGTACATAATTAAAAGTGGGTGTAAATATGGGTGCAGCCCTGCCTCTGAGCTGCTATTTTGGGCACACTGCCTATGGGGTAGCCCTGCTGTGCAAGGGGCAGTCCCTCTGCTGCTACTGTGCACTGTGGCTTCAATAAAATTGCTATTTAACACTACCAGCTTGACCTTGAATCCTCTCCTGGGCAAAGCCAAGAACCCTCCTAGGCTAAGCCCCAACTTGGGGACTTGCCTATCCTGCATCAAGTTGAAATGCATTTGATATACCTGACCTACCAAACATCATAGCTTAGCCTAGCCCACCTTAAGTTCAGAACACTTACTTTAGGCTGGGCACAGTGGCTCACGCCTGTAATCCCAGCACTTTGGGAGGCTGAGGCAGGTGAATCACTTGAGGTCAGGAGTTCAAGACCAGCCTGGCCAACATGGTGAAACCCCATCTCTACTAAAAATACAAAAATTAGCCGGTTGCGGTGGCGTATGCCTGTAGTCCCTGCTACTTGAGAGGCCTGTAGTCCCTGCTACCTGAGGATCTCTTGAACTTGGGAGGCAGACGTTGCAGTGACCCAAGATTATGCCACTGTACTCCAGCCTGGGCAACACAGCAAGACTCCATCTCAAAAACAAAACAAAACAAAAAAAGGACACTTACTTTAGCCTACAGTTGGGAAAAATCACCTAACACCAAGCCTAATTTATAAGAAGGTGTTGAATATCTTGTGTAATGTATTGAATACTACACTGAAAGTGAAAAACAGAATGGTCGTATGGGTACTCCAGGTACAATTTCTACTGAATATATATCGCATTTGCACCATGGTAAAGTCAGAAAATCCTAAATTGAACCATTGTAAATCAGGGATTGTCTGTGTCGTCCCTGAAAAACAAAACCATTCTAAGCAATTCAAATAGAGGGAATTTGATTCAAGAAATTAATTACACAAATGATTCAACAGCTGAGAAGCCAAGCCGGAGATGGTGAAGCAATCCTGGACTCAGCAACATCAGGAAGCTACTCTCACAGTTACGGCTGGAGGGACACAGGGAGGATGTGGTGTTACCAATGCCCAGAGTTGGGTCATGCCCAGAGCTTGGTCCACCTAGAAGGAGTTAGAACCACAGCAGGAGCTGCCCAGTGAGAAGCTAAATCATGGAGGAGGTGCAGCCTCTGTTGGGAAATGTTCTCTGAACTTGGGGAACGAAGGACCGCCCTGGCTCCTCCCCTTGTCCCACCATCCAATCTCCCGCCAGTGCCTCTTTTTGGCCCAATTTAGCTAGAAGCCAATTGACCAGTTCACAGTAGAGCTTGGGAAATGTACTTTGCATTAAAAATGTTAGGGATGGCCAGCTGCGGCGACTCACACCTGTAGTCCCAGCACTTGGGATGGCTGAGGTGGGCGGATCACCTGAGGTCAGGAGTTCAAGACTAGCCTGGCCAACATGGCGAAACCCTGTGCCTACTAAAAATACAAAAATTAGCCAGGTATGGTGGCACGTTCCTGTAATCCCAGCTACTCGGGAGGCTGAGGTAGGAGAATTGCTTGAACCCAGGAGGAGATTGCGATGAGCAGAGACGGTGCCACTGCACTCCAGCTTGGGCAACAGAGCAAGACTCCGTCTCAAAAAAAAATTAATTAAAATAAATTAATAAAATAAAATAAAATAAAATGGCAGAGAATGGGTCTAAGATCAAACAGGTCAACAACCCACATGTTGGTCTTGTTAGAACTCCAGCACCTCACATAGTGTGCGGCACAACGAAGGCACTCCATAAATAGAAAGAAAGCTAGGAGGCAGAGGGAAGGGCAAACACTAAAGTCTGTGTTCTTAACCCAGAGGGAGCAACCTCAGATGCCTACAGCAGCCGGACAGATCATACAAAGGCATGGAGTGAACCTGTTCTAGGGAGAGGTGAGGACCATGTCAAACTGGAGAGCACACCCCGTGTCTAAATGGGACAGCCCTACTAAGTAACCTTCAGCCAATCTCTGCCAAGGAATGCAAGTTCAGCGTTGCCAGAGCTGCTGACTTCTCAGGAGAAATAGAAAATCCTGATTTTCAAGTTCAATCTGCTACTTTTTCAATGTTGGCAAGCAAATCAAATCCAAATGAGCCTGGGGCATCTTGTTGGGCTGGAAAGCAGAGAAGCTTATCAAAGACTATGCGAGGTCACGGTCCCATCAGAAGGACACAGAGGTAGCCTGGCAGGGCTCCCACTTGCTCAAATTGGACCATTTTTTAGTATCAAAAAGAGAATGAATAATCCTGGAACGGAAAAACCACATTAGTGGAGAAACTGGTAACATTTAAATAAAGTCTAGAGTTTGGTTAATAGTAATGTATGAACATGGGTTTTTCACTTTTGTTAAAGGTACCATGTGGTTATGTAAGATGTTAAGAAATTAAGACGCTCACTCTGTCACCCAGGCTAGAGTGCTGTGGTATGATCATTGCTCACTGCATCCTCAGTCTCCTGGGCTCAAGCTATCCTCTTGTCTCAGACTCCCCAGTAGCTGGGACTACAGGTATGCACCACCACACACAGCTAATTTTTTATTTTTTGTAGAGATAGGGTCTCCCTGTGTTGTCCAGGCTGGTCTCAAACTCATGGCCTCAAGTGATCCTTCTGCCTCGGGCTCCCAAAGTGCTGAGATTACAGACATGAACAAGTGCACCCAGCCTTAAAACATTTATTTTAAAAAATAATAAATGGGCCAGGCATGGTGGCTTATACGTGTAATCCTAGCACTTGGGCAGGCCAAAGCAGGAGAATCACTTGAGCCCAGGAGTTGAAGAATAGCCTGGCCAACAAAGCAAGACTCTGTCTGTATAGAAAATTTTTAACTAGCAAAAGTAAAAAATAATAATAATAGTCTGGGCACAGTGGCTCACTCCTGTAATCCCAACACTTTGGGAGGCCAAGGCAGGTGGATCATTTGAGATCAGGAGTTCGAAACCAGGCTGGGCAACATGGCAAAACTCCTTCTTTACTAAAAACACACAAATTAGCTGGGCATGGTGCATGCCTCTCCCTAGAACAGGTTCACTCCATGCCTTTGTATGATCTGTCCGACTGCTGTAGGCATCTGAGGTTGCTCCCTCTGGGTTAAGAACACAGACTTTAGTGTTTGCCCTTCCCTCTGCCTCCTAGCTTTCTTTCTATTTATGGAGTGCCTTCGTTGTGCCGCACACTATGTGAGGTGCTGGAGTTCTAACAAGACCAACGTGTGGGTTGTTGACCTGTTTGATCTTAGACCCATTCTCTGCCATTTTATTTTATTTTCTTAATTAATTTATTTTTATTTATTTATTTATTTGAGATGGAGTCTTGCTCTGTTGCCCAGGCTGGAGTGCAGTGACACCATCTCTGCTCACTGCAATCTCCTCCTCCTGGGTTCAAGCTGGTGCAAGCCAATAATCCCAGCTACTCAGGAGGGTGAGGAATGAGAATCGCTTGAACCGAGGAGGCAGAGGTTGCAGTGAACCGAGATCAAGTCACTGCACTCCAACCTGGGCAACAGAGTGAGACACTGTCTTAAAATAATAATAATAATAGTAATAATAATAATAATAATAATAATATACTATTGAATGAAACACATTAAATCTATTTTGAAAGATCAATGAATTCATAATGATATTTTAAAAAGAGAAAGATAAAACAAAAAAGAAAGAACTATTCGTCATCATCGGAGGCAGCTGTTGCATCAAGTCCTTACTCTAAAAATAGTAGCGATAACAAGGAAAAAATTTATTCTGCCCTAGTCAGTGAGGGAAAGAAGCTCTTCTTTAAGGAAGAATGCCACCTCACAAACATCAAAAGAATGAGCATTAGAACTTTGCAACTCCGAACAAAATAACTGACTCAGACAATTATCATCAATAGATGCTGAAACTGCAAGGTGAAAGGTTCAAGGGAGGCTGGATTTTTAACCTCCGCCTCCTGGGTTCCTGCGATTCAGAAGCAGCCAAGTCATCAGGCCATAGAGAACTTACTGGTTCTGAGAAGAAACGACTTCACAATGGAAGGATCAGGTTGTCACCACCTGAACCCATGAATCAATCTTAGCTTCACTAATGAGACAGCCTTTCATTTTGAGCTTTCTGGTGTGATGCAAGAGCATACTTATAACACCACCCAGGAAGAATTCTTGCCAATAATGTGTAGCCAAAATCTGATCAAACCATAGATTTAGCTTCTGGTTTATAGGAAATACAGGAGATAGAAGGTCAAATTAAATACACCACAAGACATCAAAGTCTAGAAGGTAGACCATTCTACCAGCAAGACAATGGTCCTAGTTGCTTCAACAACCCAATGACCTGGAAAAAGGAGGGAGAACGGGAGTCTAGATTTAAAAAGACTTAAGAGATGAAATCAGGCCAGGAGCCTGATTATAAGTGGCTCACACATGTAATCCCAGCACTTTGGGAGGCTGAGGCAGGCTGATTGCTTGAACCCAGGAGTTCAAGACCAGCCCTGGCAACATAGAAAGAGCCTGTTTCTATTAAAAGTAAAGTTTATTTAATTTCTGTTGTTGTTGTTGTTTTGAGACAGAGCTTTGCTCTTGTCGCCCAGGCTGGAGTACAATGGGGTGATCTCCACTCACTGCAACCTCCGCCTCCAGGGTTCAAGTGGTTCCCCTGCCTCAGCCTCCCGAGTAGCTGGGATTACAGGCGCCCACCACCATGCCCGGCTAATTTTTGTATTTTTAGTAGTGATAGGGTTTCGCCATGTTAGCCAGGCTGGTCTCGAACTCCTGACCTCAGGTGATCTGCCTGCCTCAGCCTCCCAAAGTGCTGGGATTACAGGCGTGAGCCACTGTGCCCAACCAAAAATTAATTTTAAAAAAGAGAGAGAGAGATGATAAAATGCGACTTGTGAACATTGACTGGGTCTCAGTTTAAACCAATGGTAAAAGACATTTTGAGGGCAACTGGGGAAATGAAAATATGGGGAATTACATGTTAATAAAGATTCTGTAATCCCAGCACTTTGGAAGGCTGAGGCGGGGGGATCATTTGAGCCTGGGAGTTCAAGACCGGCCTGGGCAATACATCAAATCCTTGTCACTACAAAAAATAAATAATAATACTACAAAAATTAGCCAGTCATGATGGTATGCACCTGTATTCCCAGGGGGTGACCTACAGATCCACCTCCTGGAGGATGCGGAGGGGGGATCACCTGAGCCCGGGGAGGTTGAGGCTGCAGTGAGCCGTGATTATGCCACCACACTCCAGTCTGAATGACAGAGTGAAACTTGGTCTAAAAATAGAAAAGATCTGGGGCTCATTTTGTTTTGTGTCATGATAGTATTGTGACTGAGTAGTGTTTATTTTTTTAAGAGATGGGGTCTCACTATGTTGCCCAGGCTGGTCTCCGAACTCCTGGGTTGAAACAGTGACTCACACCTGTAATCCCAGCACTTTGGGAAGCCGAGGTATGCTGATTGCTCGAGCCCAGGAGTTCAGGACTATCCTGGGCAACATGGCGAAACTCCATGGCTACCAAAAAAAAAAAAAAAAAAAAATAGCTGGGCATGGTGGTGTGTGCCTGTAGTCCCAGCTGCTTGGTAGGCTGAGGCAGGAGCATCGCTTGAGCCCTGGTTGAGGCTGCAGTGAGCTGACATTGCGCCACTGCACTCCAGCCTGTGTGACAAAGTGAGACCCTGTCCAGACCCTGTCTCAAAAAACAAAAATGTTGCAAAGTATTGATAATTTTTCTTTTATTAGTTAAGATATATCTATAAAAGAAAACTGCTCCAATATCAGTTATACGACTATCCTCAGATTTCATTTGTATAGGACAGCCAGAATACATGCTTGACACTCTCATTTTCATTACAAATTTTCAAAATAATAAGTCAGTTCCCTAGTGTATTAGCTGACTATTGCCTCATAGCAAATTACCACACTTAGTGGCTTAAAACATTACTCATTTATTACGTGACAGTTTCTGCCAGGTGGGAACCCTAGCAAGCCTTAGCTGTGAGCGCTGCTTCGTGGTGTCTCATGGGGCTATGATCAAGGTGTCTGACAGGGGCCAGGCACGGTGGCTCACACCTGTAAATCTCAGCACTTTGGGAGGCCAAGGTGGGAGGACTCTTTGAGCCCAGGAGCTCGAGACCAGCCTGAGCAACATGGCGAAACCATGCCTCTACAAAAAATAATTATAAAAAATGAGCTAGTTGTGGTGGTACCCACCTGTGGTCCACTACTCAGGAGGCTGAGGTAGGAGGATTGCTTGAGATGGGGAGGTCAAGGCTCCAGTGAGCTCTGATCACGCCACTGCACTCTAGCCTGGGTGATAGAGTGAATGTCTGCCAGGACTTGGGTCTCATTTAAAGGCTCTACTGGGGAAAGGTGTTGCTAGCAGGATTCAGTTCCTCAAGAGTTGTTGGACTAGGGGCCTCCGTTCCTGTCTAGTTTTTGCCCGGAAGCTACTCTCAGTTTCTTGCCTCATGACCTTCCCAGCATAGTAACTTGCTTCTTCATCAAAGCCAGCAAGGCAGGGTGCTAGCAAGACAGCAGCGAGCAACTTACACAGCCTAATCACAGAAATGACATCCCATCACCCTTGCCATCTTCGATGATTAGAAGCAAGCCACCAGATCAGCCTCCCCACGCAGGAGTGTTCACACCAGCAGGCGGAATCACCGGGAGCACCTTAGAGCCTACTGGCCACACCTAGCATCCTTCTAAGATGACTGAGGAGTGTCACTCTGTTTCTTTAATATGGCTTGAGTCATAGAAGGATTATTCTGGCTATGTGTGGAGACTCTAAAACAGCGGAGGCTGCATGTGGTAGCTCACACCTGTAATCCCAGCGCTTTGGGAGGCTAAGACAGGAGGATTGCATGAGGCCAGGAGCTTGAGAACAGCCCAGGCAACATAGCAGGATCCCATCTCTACAAAATATTTTTAAAATTAACTGGGCACGGTGGTGTGTAGTCCTGGATACTCAGGAGGCTGAAGCCAGAGGATCCATGAAGCCCAGGAGTTTGAGGCTGCACTGAGCTATGATCACACGACTGTCTAGCTTTAGTGACAGCCTGAGACCCTGTCTCAAAGGGGAAAAAAAAAAGAAATCCCTCCCCAACCTCAAAGATAGAGCCAGGGGAGAAACTACAGAATCAAATGGACCTGCTATAGGCATCCCACAGCTTTATTGTTTACTACTCCAATATTTAACTTTTTTTTTTTTTTCGAGGCAGGGTCTCACTCTGTCACCTAGGCTGGAGTGCAGTGGTATAATCTCGGCTCACTGCAACCTCTGCCTCCGGGGTTCAAGCGACTCTCCTGCCTCAGCCTCCTGAGCAGCTGGGATTACAGGCATGTGCCACTATGCCTGGTTAATTTTTTATATTTTTAGCAGAGACAGAGTTTCACCATGTTGGCCGGGCTGGTCTCAAACTCCCGACCTCAAATGATCTACCCGCCTCAGCCTCCCAAAGTGCTGGGATTACAGGCATGAGGCACTGCACTCGACCCAATATTTAACATTTCAATATGATCAAAACCTCACAAATGAAGTAAAAAGGCAAGAAACAGGCTGGGGGGAAACAACAGACAATGGATTTGACCTTTAGAAAATGCACCCAGTAGAAATCTGCACATCTCTGTTTTTTCCCCTATAAAATGAGGATGATAGTCTCTGTCTCACTGGGCTATCGTGAGGATTAACAGAGTTAGTAGATAGAAAATGTTTAAGACAATGGTTGGCACAGTAAGTGCTACCTAAGTGTAAGCACTTGCTGCTGCTACTGTTATTGTTGTTGAAATTATTATTAGCAACACTTATGTGATCAAACTCTAGGTTTTGTTTCTTTTGGAGTCAGGGTTTCACTCTGTCACCAGGCTGGAGTGCAGTGGTGCCGATCATGGCGCATTGCAGCCTCAACGTCCTGGGCTCAAGTGATTCTCCCACCTCAGCCTCCCAAGTAGCTGGGACTACAGGTGTGCACCACCATGCCTAGCTACTTTTTCTGTTTGTTGTAGAGACCGGGTCTTGCTACGTTGCTCAGGCTGTTCTCAAACTCCTGGACTCAAGCAATCCTCTTGCCTTGGCCTTCCAAGTGCCGGGATTACAGCCATGAGCCATTGCACCCCTCCTAAACTCTAGTTTTTAAGGCCCCATAATTGTCAACTTCTTTAAGACTGTTTATTTCTAAACCCCTATGTGTAAAAAATAAAAATTTAATTTTAATTTTAAAAAAATAAAACTTTCTGGCTCATTTTCAGTTGTAAACCCACACTAGTTAGAAAGGGGTTCTCTTTTAGTAGACCAAACCTAGTGAAGGTCTCTTATTTTCCTTCCCAGCATGAACCAGTGATTTCAGATCACTTAAGTAGCAATTAAATAGTTTCGAAAGTGAATCTGACGCATTAAGCATACAATTGAAAGACTGGGTCATAAATTAAAGCAAGTCCCTCCTATTCTTTTTAATGATGTAAGCACTATTTATTAGGGTTTTTATTTTTTTTAATTACATAAGTGATATCTGAGCATACTCCTTAAAAAAAAATTCATACATCTAAGGATCAAATTCTTCTTGACCACCCTTTTTTTTTTTTTTTTTTTTTTTTGAGACAGTGTCTTGCTGCGTCACCCAGGCTGGAGTGCAATGGTGTAATCTCGGCTTACTGCAACCTCCACCTCCCAGGTTCAAGCAATTCTCCTGCTTCAGCATCCCAAGCAGTTGGGACTACAGGTGTATCCACCATCCCCAGCTAATTTCTTGTATTTTTAGTAGAGACGGGGTTTCACCATGTTGGCCAGCCTGATCTGGATCTCCTGACCTCAAGTAATCCACCTGCCTCAACCTCCCAAAGTGCTGAGATTATAGGCGTGAGCCACTGCGTCCAGCCTGAACACATATTTATCCCTGTTCCCTCCCTTTCTTTGCAGAATTTGATATATATCCTACTATAATTTTTGTCTCTGTATTTTCATATATATCCACGTGTGTGTGTGTGTGTGTAGGTATATATACCCATTAAATATTTGGTTTGTATCCTTCTAAAACATTGTTTCTGCATTTATTTTATTTAATTTTTATTATATTTTTTGAGACAGGGTCTCACTCTGCTTCGCAGGCTGGAGTTTGGTTGTGAGATCACAGCTCGCCGCACCCACAACCTCCGAGGTTCAGGCAATCCTCTTACCTCAGCCTCTCAAATAGCTGAAACCACAGGCACGCACCACCACCACCCAGCTAATTCTTTTTTCTTTTCTTTCTTTTTTTTTTAGTGGAGATGGTTTCACCATGTTGCCCAGGCTGGTCTCGAACTCCTGGACTCAATCCATCCTCCTGCTCTGGCCTCCCAAAGTGCTGGGATTACAGGCGTGAGCTACCGCGCCCAACCTTTGTGCCTGCATTTACATAAACAAATATATATACCCATTTAAACGTATTCTATTGTTTTACAAGGTTTTGTGCAAATACTGTAATGTTACATTGTAGCCGTTGTTCTGCAACTTGTTTTTTTCTCTCACATCCCACATCCAATTCCTCAGCAAATTACGCCAACTCTTCCTGAGCACCGTATCCAGAATCTGGGCACCTCCACAGCTTTCACCCTGCCCCCTGCTCTGCCCTTGGCACCCTTAGTTCATCTTAGTTCATGCTCAGCAATCCCTCTTATTTTTGTATTTTATTTTATTTTATTTTATTTTTTATTATTATTTTTTTGAGACAGAGTCTCGTTCTGTCACCCAGGCTGGAGTGCAGTGGCGCGATCTTGGCTCACTACAAGCTCCTCCTCCTGCGTTCACACCATTCTCCCCCCTCAGCCTCCTGAGTAGCTGGGACTACAGACACCCGCTGCCACGCCCAGCTAATTTTGTTTTTGTATTTTTAGTAGAGACGGGGTTTCACCGTGTTAGTCAGGATGTTCTCAATCTCCTGACCTCGTGATCTGCCTGCCTCAGCCTCTCAAAGTGCTGGGATTACAGGCGTGAGCCACTTCGCCCAGCCAATCCCTTTTATTTTTTATTTATTTGAGACAGGGTCTCACTCTGTTGCCCAGGCTGGAATGCAGAGGTGCAATCATAGTTCACTGCAGTGACTCTCCCCGGCTCAGGAAATCCTTCCATCTTTCAGCCTCCTGAGTAGCTGGGACTACAGGCACACTCTACCACGCCTGGCTAATTTTTAAATTTTTTGTTGAGATGCGTTTTCGCCATGTTGCCAAGGCTGGTCTCGAACTCCTGGGCTCAAGTGATCCGCCCACCTTGGCCTCCCAAAGTGCTAAGATTATGGGCATGAGCCACTGTGCCCGGCCGGCTATACTAATAGAGTGAGACTTATAACGTCTGGGTGCAGTGGCTCATGCCTGTAATCCTAGCACTTTGGGAGCCTGAGGTGGGTGGATCCCTTGAGGTCAGGAGTTCGAGACCAGCCCAGCTAACATGGTGAAACCCCGTCTCTACTAAAAATACAAAAATTAGTAAGGCGTGGTGGCAGGTGCCTGTAATCCCAGCTACTCAGGAGACTGAAGCATGAGAATCGCTTGAACCCAGGAGATGAAGGTTGTAGCGAGCCGAGATTACACCACTGCACTCCAGTCTGGGCAACAGAGGGAGACTCATTCTCAAAAAAAAAAAAAAAAAGTGAGACTTATAATCTTTCAGTCAGATCTACCCAAAAGCATCGAAACCAGTGACTCAAACAGTGAACACCCATACTCATAGCAGCGTTATTCACAATCGCCAAAAAGTGGAAACAACCTAAATGTCCATCAACAGATAAATGAACAAACCATGTGGTCTCTACACACAATGGAATATTATTTAGCCTTTTAAAAAGAAGAAAATTCTGGCCGGGCGCGGTGGCTCAAGCCTGTAATCCCAGCACTTTGGGAGGCCGAGACGGGCGGATCACGAGGTCAGGAGATGGAGACCATCCTGGCTAACACAGTGAAACCCCGTCTCTACTAAAAAAATACAAAAAACTAGGTGGGCGCCTGTAGTCCCAGCTACTCGGGAGGCTGAGGCAGCGTAAACCCAGTAGGCGGAGCTTGCAGTGAGCTGAGATTTGGCCACTGCACTCCAACCCGGGCGACAGAGTGAGTCTCCGTCTCAAAAAAAAGAAGAAAATTCTGACACATGCCACAACATGATGGACCCTGAAGAAATTATGCAAAGTGAAATCAACCATATACAAAATAACAAAAACGAGTTTGATTCCACTTATACGAGGTCCCTAAGGTAGTCAAAACCATAGAGACGGGAAGTAGAATGACTGCCAGGAGCTGGGGAGTTATTGTTGAATGGGTATAAAGTTTCAGCAGTGGCTCAAGCCTGTAATCCCAGCACTTTGGGAGGCCGAGACGGGCGGATCACGAGGTCAGGAGATCGAGACCATCCTGGCTAACACAGTGAAACCCCGTCTCTACTAAAAATACAAAAACAAAACTTAGCCGGGCGAGGTGGCGGGCGCCTGTAGTCCCAGCTACTCGGGAGGCTGAGGCAGGAGAATGGCATGAACCCGGGAGGCGGAGCTTGCAGTGAGCTGAGATCCGGCCACTGCACTCCAGCCTGGGTGACAGAGCGAGACTCCGTCTCAAAAAAAAAAAAAAAAAAAGAAAGAGGAAAAAGTTCTGGAGATGGATAGTGGTGATGGTTACACAACCATGTAAATGCATTTAATGCCACTGAGATGTACACTTAAGAATGGTTAAATGTGCTGGGCGTGGTGGTTCATGCCTGTGATCCCAGCACTTTGGGAGGCTGAGACATGAGGATCACTTGAGTGCAGGAGTTTGAAATCAGCCTGGGCAACATAGGGAGACCCCTTCTCTACAAAAAAAATAAAAAATTAAAAAAAAATTAGCCTGGCATGGTGGCATGCACCTGTAGTCCCCAACTACTTAGGAGGCTGAGGCAGGAGGATCTCTTGAGCCCAGGAGGTGAAGGCTGCAGTGAGTCGTGATCTTGCCACTGTACTCTAGCCTGGGCAACAGAGTGAAACCCTGTCTTAAAAAAAAGAAAAATGGTTAAATGGCAAATTTTATGTCATGCATATATGTATATTTTGCCACAATAAAAAAATACATAAAAAATTTTCCAGTCAGATTACATCACCCCAAACCTTCTCAAGGATCCTACCTCAGTCTGATTCAAGACTAAAGTCCTGGCCAGGTATGGTGGCTCATGACTGTAATCCCAGCACTTTGGGAGGCCAAGGCTGGTGGGTCATTTGAGGCCAGGAGTTCAAGACCAGCCTAGCCAACATAACAAAACCCCATCTCTACTAAAAGACAGAGTATTTTTGTATTTTTAGTCTCTACTAAAAATCACTTGAATCACGAGAATCACTTGAACCAGGGAGGCGAAGGTTGCAGTGAGCTGAGATTGTACCACTGCACTCCAGCCTGGGCAACAGAGTGAGACCCTGTCTCAAAAAACAAACAAGGAGACCAAAGTCCCTACACTGGCCTACAAGACTCTCCCACAAGGTTTGCTCCCATCCCCCCATTACCTCTCTGAACCCCCCCTTAGTCTCTTCTCTTTGTTCACTTCCTATCTGGACACACCGGTCTCCTTGCTACTCCTCAAACACACCCAGCACATACCCCACTGCAGGGCCTTTGCCCTTGCTGTTCCCTCTGCCTGGTATATTCTTCTCCCAGATACCTGCAGAGCCAACCTCCATACCTCCTTTAGGTTCCTGTTCGTGAGTCCCCTTCTCTGATCATCCCATTTAAAGCTCAACCTCAGCCAGGCACGGTGGCTCATGCCTGTTACCTCATCACTTTGGGAGGCCGAGGAGGGTGGATCACTTTAGGTCAGGAGCTCGAAACCAGCCTGACCAACATGGTGAAACCTCATCTCTACTAAAAGCACAAAAATTACCCAGGTGTGGTGGTGCGTGCCTGGAATACCAGCTACTCGGGAGGCTGAGGCAGGAGAATCACTTGAACCCGGGAGGCGGAGGTGGCAGTGAGCTGAGATCACACTGCTGCACTCCAGCCTGGGCAACAGGGCAAGACTGTCTCAAAACAAACAAATAAGCAAAAAAACAAAAAAACAAAAAAAACCCCTCAAACTCTACTCATCTCCTCTGGCCTGCATCTGTTTTTCTGCATAGCCATTATTACCATCTAGACATTCTTTATCCTACTTGTGTTTTGTCTGTCTTCTCTCACTAGAATGCAAGCTCCACGAGGGCAGGAGTTTTTGCCTCGCTGACCAGTGTATCTCTAGTGCCCAGAACACATAATCAGTGATCATTAATATTTGGCCTTCATTTTTTTTTGAGACTGGGTCTCACTCTGTTACCCAGGCTGGAGTGCAGTGGTGTGATCATAACTCACTGCAGCTTCCAACTCCTGGCCTCAAGCAATCCTCCCACCTCAGCTTCCCGAGTAGCTGGGACTGTAGGAGTGTGCCACCATGCCCAGCGAATTTATTTTTTGTAGAGGTGGGATCTTGCTGTATTGCCTAGGCTGGTCTAACTTCTGGGCTCAAGCAATCCTCCTATATCTGCCTCCCAAGTAGCTGGGACTTCAGGCACATGCTACCATGCCTAGCTAAATTTTTAAATTTTCATAGAGATAGGGGAGTCTCACTTTGTTGCCCAAGCTGGTCTCGAACTCCTGGCCTCAAGCAATCCTCCCACCTCAGCCTCATAAAGTGCTGAGATTACAGGCGTAAGCCACCGCACCCAGCCCTGGCCTTACTTCATTCTTTTTTATGACCTCAGAGAATTCAGCAGCTTGAAAATGACCGAATATGTATTATCATTCATTTCACCCCTGCACGTTTAGAAAGTTCTTAGCGTAGCACAGTGTTAGAGCCTTTTAAAGTCTCCAAGCCTCAACCTGAACTTTCTCAGGGTTTCCGGATGCAACTGAAAACCTCTGTGGCAAAATCACAGTTTGTTCCCAGATCCTCCTCTTCCCCAGGTCAAGGCCCTAGGAGCTGATTAAATTTTTAGTCTGAGTGAGTGGGAAGAGAAAAATGGAAAAGTATGTGCTCTGAGCTGCCAGGTGAGTTCTGAGCGTCAGGCTGGCTGCGCCCTGTGCGATCTGAGGCTTTGTGGTTGGATTTCTGGGAACAATGTGAAAAAACTGCCAGGCTTGGTAGTGGCCGATTCTTGTGGCCGACTGGCCAGGCTGAGGGAAAGGTCAGGATGAGGTGACCTGGACATACCGGGAGTAGAGGCCCCACACTCAGTTCCCCTTGGGGCAGAAACAAGAGGCCCAGGCTGGGTATGGGACACAGGGAGAGGGGGTGCCACAGGAATCCAGAGAACTGAGGCCATTCAAGCCAAGCAGGAATAGGAGACTCTTGTCTCACCAAGTCTCCTGACTGCTTATTTTCCAGAAAATCGGGAAATTGACATTTGTATGTGATTTTCTGGTTTTTAAACATTGGTTCGAAAATCTAAAACATGGCAGGTTGACAAAAGCTGGATCTCTCCCATCCTCTACCCACCCCACTCGAGGGCTGTCAGTGTGCAACTCTGCAGGTTAGCAAAACATTTCGGAACATGGACTTCATTCTTGTTCTTTGGGTTTCGTGGCTGTTTGGGCAAGTTCCTTGACACCTCCAGGTCTGTGAAATGGGAACAAAAATTTAAAGGGCTGGGGAATATTGGAGACAGAAAGAGGGATAACAAAAAGGATATGGATCGTGTCAGCTGGTATGTTGTGGTCACAGGCAGGGAAGCACCCGGAGCTTGCTGTGGCCTGGGGCATTGAGATTGAAGATCAGGGGACAGGCGCAGTGCCTCATGCCTGTAATCCCAGCTCTTTGGGAGGCCAAGGCAGGCAGATCACAAGGTCAGGAGACCAAGACCACCCTGGCCAACATGGTGAAGCCCCATCTCTACTAAAATACAAAAAATTAGCTGGGCATGGTGGGGCACGCCTGTAGTCCCAGCAACTCAGGAGGCTGAGGCAGGGGAATCGCTTGAACCCGGGAGGCAGAGGTTGCAGTTAGCCAAGATCATGCCACTGCACTCCAGCCTGGCCACAGAGCAAGAATCCGTCTCCAAAAAAAAAAAACAAAACAAAACAAAAAACAAAAGAACAGAGAGATTGAAGATCAGGGATCTGCCTTTGATTAATGGAATGAGATAAGGATTCCACCAACCCAGCCAGAGACCCAGCACTGGGGGGCCTCCGGACCTGTAGGTGGCACTGCATCTCTGGAGTGTCCTTAACCCTCTGTCTCAGGGGGCTGCACATGCCCCAAGCCGTGGCTTCCCTTTCAGGACTCAGGCAGGCAGTTGCCTATCTGAGCCTCACTCACTGTTAGACTTAACATTTGTACTTGTTGTTGTTTACATTCTCAGTTTAGAGCCAGACATTCCAGTCTGTCAAGATTCTGCAAATAGATGTATTAGCTCTTCCTCCTCACTTCCTTCTTTTGCAATTTGGATACAATTTTCACCAGAATCGGCCAGGAGTCTTTTGGTTGCAAGCAACAGATACCCCAAGATTGCTTAGCAAAAAGGAAATTTATAGCCTTATGCATCTGAAATGTCCAGGAGGTAAGGCTAACCTCTGGTATGTTTTTAGTTGGGTCAAACAATGATATCAGGATCTAGTTTCTCTTTGTCATCTTTCTGGGTGGAATCCATTATTATACAGCCTATTCCAAAATATAGCTCCCCATCTGAACAACTCCCAAGCCAGTGAAACTCCCTGAGAGCTCAATGAAAGAGTCCTTGTATAGAGTTTCACCAATCAGAGTTGATCTGACTTGGGTCATGTCCCACATATGAACAAATTACTATCCCAAGAGGAATACAAAATGCTAATTAATAGGCCTGGGCCATATCCACCCTGAATGGGGTGGTAATGAATGAAGTCAACACCCCTAAGATCAAAATACAGACTAACAGTGAAAAAGGAGTGGTGACCCCGGAGCTAAACCAACTGCAGTTCCTGAAGTAGAATGAATGGATATTTGGTGTCCCCAACTCTCCCACACCCCCAAAGAGAATATTCACCTTGTCTTCCATGCGAAGTATTGTGATAGATGGTGGTTATAAAGGGTAATATGGTTTCAACATCTAACACCCCTCTGATTTCTAGGGCTAGATTGGCTGATCTTGGATCCCCTCTCAGACCTCATCTCCTAAAATTGCACTAACCCAAAGAAAGCAAAAGGGCTGTCTTTCCACAATACTACAAAAATATTCAACAGAACATTTTTTTGGCCCTGAGATACCTCCCAAACCAGTCATAAATCCTTTCAGGCATGAATTCATCTGACTCTGCCATAATTCAACCCACGAATCTTAATCCATAAAAAGAGATTTTTTAAAATTTGGCCAAATTAACGCAGGGCAGGTTCTTGGCTTCACTCAGGAAGGAATTCAAGAGCCAGCTAGCTGGTGGTGGAAGAAAACAGCCTTATTGAAGGCAGCAGCAGTGTTAGGGCTTTGTCCCTGCTCCTGCAGAGCAGGGCTACCCCATGATGGCCAGAGCAGCCTAGCAGTCATATTTATACCCACTTTTAATGACATGCTAATTAAGGGGGCAGGTTATTCAGAGATAGCTAGAAAACGGGCGGTAACTTCTGGCTGTTGCCATGACAATGGTAAACTGTAATGGCACTGATGGCCATGTTTTACGGACAGGTGCTGTTGGTGTCTCTTCCATGTTTGGCCAGTCTTCAAACTGGTCCAGAGTCAAGTTTTGCCTACTTCCTACCTCAAAACGATCCACAGTGCTAAACAGCTGGCTAAAGTCCATGTGGACGCTGTCTAATGCTGTCAGACTATAGACCCTAACAAAAAGGGGAAAGAAGTTGGTTTTCTCCTCAGGAGGCCAAGTTAACTACAGAGCACAACACTCTTTGTTCATAGTTGCTTAAACATTCATGCCTTAAAACTTGCCAGCCTAACATCAACCAGTCTGGAGTTCCCAGACATCCCAAAATTCCAACTCTCCAACAATGGAATTCATGACACAAAATGAAGATGTCAGTTGCATAAAGCTGGTCACAACAGCACAGTTCCACAGGGCACTCATTCTAAAAATGTCCAACAGGGCCCCGAAGGAAAACCTTCAAAAATAACATATTGTGTTGAACCATATGAAATTGCTATTTTTTTCTTTTTTTTTTTCTTTTTTGAGATGGAGTCTCACTCTGTCACCTAGGCTGGAGTGCAGTGGCACAATCTTGGCTCACTGCAGCCTCCGCCTCCCAGGTTCAAGTGATTCTCCCACCTCAGCCTCCTGAGTAGCTGGGACTACAGGTGCGCACCACCATGCTTAGCTAATTTTTTGTATTTTAGTAGAGATGGGGCTTCACCATGTTGCCCAGGCTGGTCTCAAACTCCTGAGCTCAGGCAATCCGCCCACGTTGGCCTCCCAAAGTGCTGGGATTACAGGCATTAACCACCCTGCCCAGCCAAAATTGCTATTTTCATAGGTCAATAATAGTCAAATATCAACAATTTTATATGGTCACAACCAAATACACCTGGGAAGCATTGGTTTTCAAAGTGAGGTCCACAGACCCCTGGGAGGTCCCAGAGATCCTTTCAGGAGGAACTGTGAAGTCATACTCACTTTCATAATAATCCTAGGATGTTATTTGCCTTTTTCACATATGGACATGTTCCCTAACAGTGCAAAAGCAATAGTAGGTCATCACTGGTCATTAGAGAAATGCAAATCAAAACCACAATGAGATATCATCTCACACCAGTTAGAAAGGCGATCATCAAAAAGTCAGGAAACAACAGATGCTGGAGAGGATGTGGAGAAATAGGAACGCTTTTACACTGTTGGTTGGAGTGTAAATTAGTTCAACCACTGTGGAAGACAGTGTGGCGATTCCTCAGGGATCTAGAGCCAGAAATACCATTTGACTCAGCAGTCCCATTACTGGGTATATACCCAAAGGATTATAAATCATTCTGCTATAAAAACACATGCACATGTATGTTTATTGCGGCGCTATTCACAATAGCAAAGACTTGGAACCAACCCAAATGCCCATCAATGATAGACTGGATAAAGAAAATGTGGCACATATACACCATGAAATACTATGCAGCCATAAAAATGGATGAGTTCATGTCCTTTGCAGGAACATGGATGAAGCTGGAAACCGTCATTCTCAGCAAACTAACATAGGAACAGAAAACCAAACACCGCATGTTCTCACTCATAAGTGGGAGTTGAACAGTGAGAACACATGGACACAGGGAGGGGAACGTCACACACCGGAGCCTGACAGGGGTGGAGGGCTAGGGGAGAGAGAGCATTAGGAGAAATACCTAATGTAGATGATGGGTTGATGGGTGCAGCAAACCACCACGGCACCTGCATACCTGTGTAACAAACCTGCATGTTCTGCACATGTACACCAGAACTTAAAGTATAATAACAAAAAAGAAAAAGAAAAAAGAAAAAAGCAATGGTGGGTCAAGTTACATGAAGCTGAATTTACTTCATTTACTTCAACTAAAACAACAGATTGCAGCCGACTGAATACAAGAATCCTGCTATCTCTTTTTAAGCCAAGCATTAAAGAGATTTGCAAAAATGCTTAACAGTGCCCTTCTTCCCACTGACTTTTTTTTTGAAAAATATTTTTTCAGCTAGGCATGATGGCTCACACCTGTTATCTCAGCTCTTTGGGAGGCTGAAGTGGGAAGATTGCTTGAGGCCAGGTATTTGAGACCATCTTGGGTAACATAGCAAGACTCTGTCTCTAGGAAAAAAAAAAACAAAACAACTTTTTCTAATTAGCCAGAAGCAGTGGCACGCACCTTGTAGTCCCAGCTAAGGCAGGAAGATGGCTTCACCCCAAGAGTTGGAGACTGCAGGGGGCTATAATCACACCACTGCACTCTAGCCTGGGCCACAAATTGAGACCCTGTCTCCCTTTACCAAAAAAAAAAAGAAAAAAATCATAAAAAGCCTTTTATTTATGTCAACAAGTAGTGGGTTTATTAGTTAGAGTGTAATGCATTAATAAATATTTTTAGGTATCAGTTTTAATGTCTCATATGGAAAGTATCATTATATAAACAAAATAATATATATGTCTTAAAAACACACACATGTTTATGTGTGTGTGTGCGTGTGTGTCCCATATAAACAAAAAGTCTTGGGTATTCTATAATTTTTAAAAGTACAGAAGATACCTGGCTGGGCACGGTGGCTCACGCCTGTAATCCCAACACTTTGGGAGTCCTAGGCGGGTGGATCTCTTGAGTCCAGGAGTTCCAGACCAGCCTGGCCAACAAGAAGAAACCCCATCTCTACAAAAAATACAAACAAATTAGCCGGGCATGGTGGTGAGTGCCTGTAATCCCAGCTACTAGGGTGGCTGAGGCAGGAGAATCGCTTGATTCCAGGAGGCGGAGGTTGAGGTGAGCTGAGATCCCACCACTGCACTCCAGCCTGGGCAACACAGTGGGACTCTGTCAAAAAAAAAGAAAGAAAAAAATACAAAAGATGCTTAAGACAAAAATTTTGAGAATGACTGCATTAGGACAACCTATGGAGAAATATATAGGAAATGAAGTGTTACGGATATTGGCAAAAAAAGTGGCTGAAATGATAGTCCTGAAACCTTGACTTGATGAGGAGAGAAAAGAAATGGAAGAGAAGATTCGAGGAAATGCGCAAGGCCCGTCAGTGCCCTGACGCTGGAGCACAGGTGTAGCGGGCGCTCCAGAGGGGGCCAGAGGTCCCAACCTCTGGGTGGGCTGTTTGAATTTCTAACGCAAAGATCGGACCTATAGGGGATGACTGAGATTTGGAAGGTCTCCACCTTGGTGGAGGTGGAAGAGGCAGAGGGAAGAACGTTCCTGGAAAAAGTGACTGCACGGATCCCCCTAAAATCACCAACTTGCCCAAAGGACACTGTGTCTGCGGCGGTGTGGACGTGATGGGGGCGCGACTGTACAGGTGAGCGGGATGCTTCGCCGAGGTGAACGCGACAGGTACACGCGTGGGGTGGGATGGAGTGTTCATATATGTGGCATGTGATATGTACTGAGGGGACGTGGGGGACACTCGGATGAGGGGTCTGTGGACATATTCGTGGTGCATGTGGGTATCGCTGATGTCCCAAGGTGAGGAGGGAGAATGCGGAGCGTGTGCGTGCAGGGGGCACTTAGTGTCCCTGAACGTGGCGTCTGGGGGCTGGAGCTTATTGGGAGGCGAGGGAGGTGGCCGGGGGAGCAAGGACCTTGCGTGTGGCCAGGCCGGTAGCGCCCGGTATGCTCCGCCCGCGGGCGCTCCCGGTTCTTCCCCGCCCCTGAGCCTGCTCCCTCCCCTTCGGTCTCGCCGCGCTCGCCGGGTGTCCCTGTGTCACCACCACTCGGCCGCGGCCGCCAGCTTAGCGCGCACCGCCGCCTCCGCCACCGCCGACAGCACGCGTCCTCCGTGTCCCCGCTCTGCTGCCCGAGCAGGTATGACGGCGACCCCTGGTTCGCACCCGGTCTCCCGCGCGCTGCCCAGAGTCCTGCGCGCCGCACCTTCTCCTGCCCAACCCCGGCCAGCGCGCTCCTGTCCCGGCCTCAGTTTCCCACGGGAGGGCGCTTGGGTGCCTATCTGCGGCGCCGGGGACCCGGCCTGGGTACTGAACCGATTGGGGGCGGAGGGGAGAGCTGGAGGCTGGGAAAAACCCCCAGGGTGCGAAAGGCGGGACCGGGCGAGGGTCCCCGGTGTGTCTGGGACCTCAGAGACGGCGGCAAAGTCCTGGCACGGAGTGGGCGGAGCGAGAGGTTGTTCAAGCGGTGACAGCAATGAAACTCGAGAGCGCTTTCTACGTGCTGGGCGCAGCGCAGCAGAGCGCCTCGCTCAAACGACCTAACTTCGCCCACAGGGCATCCCTGTGGGTTGGTTCTCTTGCTGTCCCCATTTTACAGAGGTGCAAACTGAGGGTCAGAGGGTGGGAAAGCTTTCCTAGCTCCCAGGAACAAGTTGCTGAGCTCAGATTTGAACCCAGGCAGTCCGACCCTGGAGCCTACCTCGTGGGCTCTCAGTTGCGACCGGGGGAACGTGGGTTTCTTCTCTAAGCGTCCCATTTGGGGTGATGCTGTGGAGGAGGCCAGATCGGAACGCCCTGCAGTTGTCGGCGCTGAGCACTCTGCAGCGCTAAGTTGATGTCTGGAGAATGTAATATGGCTTAGGTGTGCTGTGGAGGGAGAGGGTACAGGGACATTCTCACTCTAGCATGGAGGAGGAAACTGAGGCACAGAGTTTAGGGAGGAAGCAGCAGAGAGCTCCAGTCCACAAAAGGCACATCTTCCCACTCACCTCCACCAGGGAGTGGGGGCAGAACAACCAAGACTGGCTTTGGTCCCTGGCAGCCCAGCTCTCACAAAGCCGGGTGAATGGGTCTGAAAGCTCCCAGAGACCTGAGCATCCGTGTCTCAGATCCCAGCATCCATGAGTGACCCAACCTGCCTACCCATTGAACTGTGTCATTCCATGCAGAACACAAAGACCCATTCTTCCTCCTCTGTAATCCTCCAGCCCTGCCCTCCCAGCTCCCCAAAGGGAACCACCTTCAGAATTTGGGGTGTTTCCTTCCAGACGTTTTCCTCCACCTACACAGTCGTATATACAGAGCCATAGAAAATATGTAAAATACTAAGTAATGTTGAAGGCAGATGTTTAATGGAAATGGTACAACCCTTGGGAGGCTCAGGCAGGCGGATCACTTGAGGTCAAGAGTTTGAGACCAGCCTGGCCTACATGGTGAAACCCCATCTCTGAAAAATAAAAAAAAAGAAGCCAGGCATGGTGGCAGGTGCCTGTAATCCCAGTTACTCAGGAGGCTGAGGCAGGAGAATCGCTTGAACCCGGGAGGTGGAGGTTGCAGTGCGCTGAGATGGCACCATTGCACTCCAGCCTGAGTGAAAGAACAAGACTCTGTTTCAAAAAAAAATAGAACTAGATGTAGAAATGGTATAACCCACCTATGTCATTCTGCAACTTTTTTTTTTTTTTTTTTTTTTTTTTTTTTGAGACGGAGTCTCGCTCTGTCGCCCAGCCCAGGCTGGAGTGCAGTGGCGCGATCTCGGCTCACTGCAAGCTCCGCCTCCCGGGTTCACGCCATTCTCCTGCCTCAGCCTCCCAAGTAGCTGGGACTACAGGCGCCCACAACCGCGCCCGGCTAATTTTTTGTATTTTTTTTTTTTTAGTAGAGACGGGGTTTCACCGTGGTCTCGATCTCCTGACCTTGTGATCCGCCTGCCTCGGCCTCCCAAAGTGCTGGGATTACAGGCGTGAGCCACCACGCCCGGCCCATTCTGCAACTTAAGCCCTCTCATCTCCAGTTATCCATGCTGCTGCATATAAACCCAGCTTATTTATTTAAATTGCTGCATGGATTCCCACCATGGATAATGCCTACCGATGGGAATTTAGGTGACAAAAATGTTCAGGTTGGTTTTTATTTTAGTGTCTTCCATAAATTGTTATCTTGGGGTTAAGTTCAATGTCCTGTTCTTTATCCTAAACTAACTTCACAGGATCTGAATTTAGGGGAAGAGGTCCTCTCTTTTCCACTGCTCACATACAGACCCATACATGCATGCACACACACACACACATGCATGCACATATATGGGTACATATGTATGTTCACACACAAGCACACACATGCACACATACGTGAGACATACACACAAGCATGTGTACATGCATGCATACACATACACAGGTGTGTGCACACACCTCTATTCTGTCTATGGCCGAGGACACACTCTCTAGCTGCAGTCTCTGCTGGTCCCAAAGGCTGGCACTCAGTCAGGCCACTAGCTCTGCCTGGCCATGCCCCAGTGGGCAGAGGTTCCATCAGGGCTACCTCCAGGGTTTCTCTATAGATGCCCCCCAAAGCCAAACTCACCCTCCAATAGCAGACAAAAGGAGTTGAGAACCACAGACTGGCAGATTGGACTGTCCAGGGTCCCATTTGTGTACCACAAACTTTGTAGATCCAGGCTGTGGTGTGAAGAGTGTGTTTTCTGTAGACTGCATGACGGGACCCTTAAAACTTTGGTGGCACCCATGATCCGGGTTGATGAAAAGCTAGAATCAGAGATACTACGTTATAATCCCAGCTTCACCACTTCCTACTTCAGGCAATTCCCTTCCCCTCCCTGAGCCATAGTTTTCACATCTGTAAAACGGCACCCTCCCCAAACTGTTAGGTCGATTAGTGGGGTGATGTAAACAAAACGTAGCGACTCATCAGCATCAGTGAGCGGGAAGTCTTTTCCTGAACAGGGGAGACCTGGAGATGGCCCTGGGGCAGGGGTGATGCCTACAGCCGCTGTTTGTGACTTCATCCGCACCCCAAGTGCAGACCAGAGGGTCCTGAGCACTGAGTCCTGAACCAAAGAAGAGATTTCGGCTTGTTGAGAGCCAAGCCCAGCTCACTGTGGAGTCCAGAAGTGTCATGTTACTTACAAAGGGTCTAAGGTGTGCCTGGTCCTGAGTTAAGACACAGAAACAAAGTGAGCTGAGGTGCTCCCCTTTGGAATATAGGAGACAGCAAAAGTCACAAGGAAGGCCTGTGGACTTTCAAATTTTTAGATTATTCCCAAGATTTTAAAAATCAGTTCATGTAAGACTCCATATTTCTGGATCCTCTTGAGATATCAGTAAAGCTGGCAACGGCCAGGCATGGTGGCTCACACCTGTAATCCCAGCACTTTGGGGGACCAAGGAGGGTGGATTGCTTAAGCTTAGGAGATCAAGACCAGCTTGGGCAACATGGCAAAAACCCATCTCTTCTATATCTATATCTATATCTATATCTATATCTATATCTATATCTATATCTATATCTATCTATATATATATGCTGTGTGTATATATATATAGGCTGGGTATGGCGGCATGTACCTACAGTCCCAGCTACAGGGGAAGCTGAGGTGAGAGGCTCTCCTGAGCCCAGGAGGTTGAGACTATAGTGATCTGTGATCACATAATTATACTCCAGCTTGGGCAACAGAGTGAGACCCTGCCTCAGAAAAGGAAAAGAAAGAAAGAAAAGAAAAGCTGGCAACTCCAGGCCGGACATTCAGCTGCCCCCTTACGTGCAGCAGGCACCTTGCAGGGCATGACAGTCACTACCTGGCCCACCCCTCATTCATAAAGGGCAGCTAATATAAAAGGTAACACCACAGACTCCACAGCCAGTCTCTATCTCCCAGCTATGCAGTGGATTAATTACAAGTTTCAGGCCAGGCTAAGTGGCTCACACCTGTAATCCCAACACTTTGGGAGGCTGAGGCAGGTGGATCACCTGAGTTCAGGAGATCGAGACCAGCTTGGCCAACATGGTGAAACCCCGTCTCTACTAAAAATACAGAAATTAGCTGGGCGTGGTGGTGGGTGCCTGTTATCTCAGCTACTTGGGAAGCTGAGGTGGGAGAATCACTTGAACGCAGGAGGCAGAGATTGCAGTGAGCCAAGACTGCACCATTGCACTCCAGCCTGGGAGAAAAGAGTGAAACTCTGTCAAAAAAAAAAAAAACAAATAAAAAAAAAAAGAAAAGAAAGAAAGCAACCCATGTTTCAGGCAAATTGTTTAGCATTTTTTGCGACTCCATTTCCTTACATGTAAAACAGGCATAATAAATAGCATTTGCCTCAAACGGTTATGCTAGGCATTAAATGAGTCAACACACATGAACCCCTTAGCACAGTGCCTGACTCAAGTAAGCACTGTCTAACCATTGCTGATGCTGATGCTGATAATGGCTGATAACGGTGCCTGCCTGCCTGGCCCCTGTAACAGTGGATTTATACTCCAATTATATTCCTTATAAAATGTAGTAGGAATATAGTAAGGGAGGAAGGAAGGAAAGTAACACTTTGAGTCCCTTCTTCAAATAAGATGCTGCAATACGTTTTCTGGCCAAGGACAAGAAAGGAACGTTTCAAGGAACGGTTCAAAGAGAAGGGCTTTTTAAGGTGGGTTTTAAAGGATGAATAGGAGTTCTTCTGGAGCAGTGGAGTGAGAAAAGCATTCCATACAGAGGAAACAGCCTTTACAAAAGCCTAGAGGCATGACCAAAGGAAGCATGTTTAAGAAGTGATGTAGTCTATTGTCACTTTGCAGTAGGGTGAGTAGGAGGAAAGACAGGAAGAGGTATCTGAAAAGTGAGAAAAGGAACTTGAGGCCGTGATGGGGCGTGAGGCAGGAATAGGGATGAGCATTTCTTGAGTAACTACTGTGTGCAGGTGCTCTTCTAGTCATCACCCCTGTAGTCATAATGCCCTGGGAGTCGCTTTTTGTGATCTCCATTCTACAGATGAGTTAGACTGAGGCTCAAGAAGAGTAAACCACTTGCCCAAAATCTTGCAGTGGGTCAGGGGTAGAGCTGGAGTTGGACACCAAATCTGTCTGATTCAAAGCCCGTGAGCCCTTGCTGAGCCTCAGTTTTCTCACTGTAAAGTGGAACTAGTACTAATAAAACCCACTCCACGGGTGTGCTGGGAGGGTTCAATGACAGAATGAATGCATAGTCCCTAGCACACAGCAACTGTTACCATTATTTTGACTGGAATGAAGCCTGTGTTCCTTTTTTGGGGGGCAGGGGGAGACAGAGTTTCATTCTTGTCACCCAGGCTGGGGTGCAATGGTGTGATCTTGGCTCATTGCAACCTCCACTTCCCGGGTTCAAGCAATGCTCCTGCCTCAGCCTCCCAAGTAGCGGGATTACAGGAGCCCGCCACTATGCCCAGCTAATTTTTGTATTTTTAGTAAAGACGAGGTTTCACTATGTTGGCCAGGCTGGTCTCAAACTCCTGACTTCAGGTGATTCACCCACCTCGGCCTCCCAAAGTGCTGGGATTACAGGGGTAAGCCATCACGCCCAGCCGCCTGTGCTCCTTTAAACCCCTTGGCCTCACATAGTGGACCAGCCTCAGATGGGGGAACCCAGGGAGTGAATGACCTAGGCCAGTGGGTCTCAAAGTGTAGTCCCCTCATCAGCAGCATAATCATCACCTGAGCTTATTGGAAATGCCAGGTGCAGTGGCTATCGCCTGTAATCCCAACTGCTTGCAAGGCTGAGGCAGGAGGACCACTTGAACCCAGGAGTTTGAGACCAGCCTAAGCAACATAGCAAGATTCTACAAAAAATTCAAAAATTAGCTGGGTGTAGTGGCACATGCCAGTAGTCCCAGCTACTTGGGAGGCTGAGGTGAGAGGATTGCTGGAGACCAGGAGGTTGAGGCTGCAATGAGCTGTAATCACCTGATTGCACCCCAGCCTGGGCAACAGAGAGCAAGACCTTTGCTCAAAACATAATGAATTCGTTGAAAAGATAGAAAGAAATGGCAAATTCTCAGTCAGGCGTGGTGGCGCATGCCTGTAGTCCCAGCTACTCACAAGGCTGAAATGGAAGGATTGCTTGAGCCCAGGAGTTTGAAGCTGCAGTGAGCTATGATCACCGGGCTAGACTCCAGCCTGGGTGACAGAGCAAGACTCTGTCTCTAAAAAAGTAAAAAGAAAGAAAGACATGCAGAGTACAAGCCAGGTGCAGTGGCTCCCACCTGGAATCCCAGCACTTAGGGAGGCTGAGGTGAGAGGACCAATTGAGGCCAGGAGTTGAAGACCAGACTGGACAACGTAGCAAGACTCCATCTCTGCACAAAATTAAAAATTAGCCAGGCATGGTGGTGCACACCTGTAGCCCTAGCTACTCTGGAGGCTGAGGCAGAAGGGTTGCTTGAGCTCAGGAGTTTGAGGCTGCACTGAGGCATGATCATGCCATTGTACTCCAGCCTAGGTGACAGAATAAGGCCCTGTCTCTAAAAAACAGAAATGCAGATTCTCACACCCATCCCAGACTTCCCACATCAGAGACTCTCAAAATGAGCCTGGCAATCTGTATTTTATTTTATTTTATTTTATTTTATTTTATCTTTTCTTATTTGTTTATTTATTTTGAGACAGAATCTGACTCTGTCACCCAGGTTGGAGTGCAGTGGCACGAACTTGGCTCACTGCAACCTCTACCTTCTGGGTTCAAGCGATTCTCCTGCCTCAGCCTCCCAAGTAGCTGGGACTACAGGCGCCCACCCTGACACCCAGCTAATTCTTGTATTTTTTGTAGAGATGGGGTTTCACCATGTTGGCCCGGCTGGGCTCGAACTCCTAACCTCAAGTGATTCACCTGCCTTGGCCTCCCAAAGTGCTGGGATTACAGGCATGAACCACCACGCCTGGCCACAATCTGTATTTTAATAAGCTCTCTCAGTGATTCCGATGGACATTCAAGTTTGAGAACCACTGGCCTAGAGTAAAACTTCAAATGAGATCTCCTCCAGCCACCTGTATCTGCCTCAAAATAGAAGGGAGGGTGGATGGTGCAGAGTTCTGTCCTCAGCAAAGACATAATCTGGAGGGTATGTCAAAAGATAAAGGCATGTCCCTCTCGGCCCTGGAGCTTGGAAGAAACCATTTTTTTTACAGATAGAAAAATTGCTAAGGGAGCTGGTGGAGTTCCTAGAACTATTATTCTTCCAAATTTGCTCAACATCCTAGACTTACAGCTTCCAGTCTGCCCCTCCTTGAGGGCCTGGGGCAAACTTGACTTTTAGAGGAGCTGCTTCCTAGTGAGGACTGCCCCTGACAGCTGAAGACCTGCCCCCACCCCACTGCAACTGTATTAGTTAGGGCTCTCTAGAGGGATAGAACTCATAGGATGGATGGATAGATAGATAGACAGATAGATAGATAGATAGATAGATAGATAGATAGATAGATAGATAGATAGATAGATAGATAGATAGATAGATAGATGGATAGATAAAGGGGAGTTTATTAAGTATTAACTCACACGATCACAAGGTCCCACAATAGGCTGTCAGCAAGCTGAGGAGCAAGGAAGCCAGTCCGAGTCCCAAAACAGAACTTGGAGTCCGATGTTTGAGAGCAGGAAGGGTACAGCATGGGAGGAAAACGGAGGCTGGGAGCCTAGGCCAGTCTAGCCTTTTCACGTTTTTCTCCCTGCTTTATATTCTAGCAGCTCTGGCAGCTGATTAGATGGTGCCCACTCAGATTAAAGTGGGTCTGCCTTTCCTAGCCCACTGACTCAAATGTTAAATGTTAATCTCCTTTGGCAGCACCCTCACAGACACACCCAGGATCAATACTTTGCATCCTTCAATCCAATCAAGTTGACAGTGTTAACCATCACAACCACCTTATAAAGAGCCTGTTCTTAGGGCTCCTCTGTGCCTGTGGGCCTTCTCTCTTGGCCCCTCTGTGCCTGTGGGCCTTCTCTCTTGGCCCCTCTGTGCCTGTGGGCCTTCTCTCTTGGCCCCCATGAAAACACGGTTCAAGGCACAAGTCCCAGGCAGTAGGAAATGATCTCAACTCTACAAGAGGACTATTAAGGAGGCCCCAGGTCAAGCCCAGGTTGGGGACAGTCATATCCTGCAGATGATCTCAAATCAAGAAGCAGGCCCCTCCACACATCCTCTGTGAAGCACTGATTCAGAATCAGAAGGACAAGGTGTGGTGGCTCACACCCATAATCCCAGCACTCAGGGAGGCTGAGCTAAGAGGACTGCTTGAGGCCAGGAGCTTGAGACCAGCCTGGGCAGCATAGTGAGACCCTGTCTGTATTTTAAAAATAAAAAACAATAATTTTATTTTTAAGGCTTTGCCTTCAAGATTGCTGGGTCTGACTACATAAAAGTTAATATGCTCTGCGTGACCAAAAAAAAAAAAAAAAAAAAACACCCACATAAACTCAGGCATTCCAAGCTAGTTAAAATATTTGCCACTGTTATGACCAAGAATTATTTTATGGATAGGGTTCTTGCAGGCTGAGCGCAGTGACTCATGGCTGTAATCCCAGCACTTTGGAAGACCAAGGTGGGAGGATTGCTTGCTTGAGGCCAGGAGTTTGAGACCAGCCTGAGCAATATAGTGAGACCCCATCTCTATAAAAAAGAATGATTAGCCAGGCATAATGGCACATGCCTGTAGTCCCAGCTACTTGGGAGGCTGAGGCAGGAAGATGGCTTGTACCTGGGCATTGGAGGCTGCAGCAAGCTATGATTGCACCACTGCACTCCAACTTGGGCAACACAGCGAGACCCTGTCTCAGGAGAAAAAGAAATGTGTTCTTGCAAATCAAAGACTAAATACCCCACCCAAAAAGTTAAAGAGCAAAGGCTATAATGTGGTTGATCATAGGAAAAGAAGTATACATTAAATTCACACAGATGAAAAAATTCTCAACTGCACTCCAAGAAAAGAAAACCACAATGCTTGTTTTCAACCTGTCAGGTTGTCGAGTAACACTCAGTGTCGATGAAGATGCAGGAAAACCAAGACTCTCAAATTCAGTTGGTGAGGGTACAAATTGGTGCAAGTTCCTGGCTTAAGTCACACCATGGCCCAACCTCAGATGAGGGAGCCCAGGGAGTGAATGGCCTAGGCCGGTGGTCAGGGTGCAAATTGGTGCAAGCTCTTGGCCTAACTCTGAGGGCAGTTAGGCAAACATGTCAACACTGAAGATGCACATATGCTATGAATCTGACATTTCACCTCCAGGAATTGATCCCGTGGTTATCTCTGCATTGGACACAACGTGTTAGAACAAGGATATTCAGCACTGTGAGAACAAGTGATTGGAACTATTTAAAATGTCCATCAGAAAGGAACTAAGTTCTGTAAGTGTTGGAACAGCCACATAAAAGACTGGGAGGCAGCCATTAAAAAGAAAACAGTAGGCCGGGCGCGGTGGCTCACGCCTGTATTCCCAGCACTTTGGGAGGCCGAGGCGGGCGGATCACGAGGTCAGGAGATCGAGACCATCCTGGCTAACACGGTGAAACCCCGTCTCTACTAAAAATGCAAAAAATTAGCTGGGCGAGGCGGCGGGCGCCTGTAGTCCCAGCTACTCGGGAGGCTGAGGCAGGAGAATGGCGTGAACCCGGGAGGCGGAGCTTGCAGTGAGCCGAGATCGCGCCATTGCACTCCAGCCTGGGCGACTAAGCGAGACTGTCTCAAAAAAGAAAAAAGAAAAAAAGAAAACAGTAACTCTCTATAAAGGGATGTGAGACCAGGCCGGGTGGCTCATGCCTGTAATCCCAGCACTTTGGGAGGCCCAGACGGGTGGATCACCTGAGGTCAGCAGTTCGAGACTAGCTTGATCAACATAGTGAAACCCCCGTCTCTACTAAAAATACAAAAATTAGCCAGGCGTGGTTGTGGGTGCCTGTAATCCCAGCTACTTGGGAGAGTGAGGTAGGAGAATTGCTTGAACCAGGGAGGCGGAGGTTGCAGTGAGCTGAGATCGTGCCACTGCACTCCAGCCTGGGCGACAGATGAAACACCGTCTCAAAAAACAAAAAAAAAAGTGATGTGAAACAATCTTCCAGATGTATTGCTAAAAGAGAATGTGTATATATACATGCACATTAAAATCTAGAGTACACACCGGAAGCTAGTAATAGTGTTTCCTTTTTCAGAGGTGGAACTGTGGGTCTTAGGTGAAAAGGAGACTAATTTTTCATTACATACAATTTGGCATTCTTCACTTTTTTTTTTTTTTTGCCCCATGCATTTATTATATTATAGTTATAAATTATAGCCACACGCCTTCTTATTTAAAACAAGCATAACAGCCAGGTGCAGTGGTTCTGGGAGGTCGAGGTGGGTGGATCACCTGAGGTCAGGAGTTTGAGACCACCCTGGCCAACATGGTGAAACCCCATCTCTACTAAAAGTACAAAAATTAGCCGGGCGGGTGGCAGAGGCCTGCAATCCTAGCTACTCAGGAGGCTGAGGCAGGAGAATTGCTTGAACCCGGGAAGTGGAGGTTGCAGTGAGCTGAGATCACACCAGTACTCCAGCCTGGGCAACAAGAGCAAAACTCCATCTCAAAAAAAAATAAAAAATAATAAATAAATAAAAATAAAACAAGCATAATGTTGGAACAAGGTGGCTAAGTGCGGTGGCTGACGCCTGTAATCCCAATAAACTTTGGGAGGCCAAAGAGGGGGGATTGCTTGAGGCCAGGAATTTGAGAACAGCCTGGGCAACATAGTGAGACTGTGTCTTAAAAAAAAAAACAGGCCGGGCTCGGTGGCTCACGCCTGTAATCCCAGCACTTTGGGAGGCCGAGGCGGGCGGATCACAAGGTCAGGAGATCGAGACCACGGTGAAACCCCGTCTCTACTAAAAATACAAAAAATTAGCCGGGCGCGGTGGCGGGCGCCTGTAGT
Organism: Macaca fascicularis; assembly: GCF_037993035.2. NCBI lineage: Eukaryota > Metazoa > Chordata > Mammalia > Primates > Cercopithecidae > Macaca > Macaca fascicularis. Next base: position 22,375,182 of record NC_088394.1, read on the forward strand.
CCCAGCTACTCAGGAGGCTGAGGCAGGAGAATGGCGTAAACCCAGGAGGCGGAGCTTGCAGTGAGCCGAGATCGCGCCACTGCACTCCAGCCTGGGCGACAGAGCGAGACTCCGTCTCAAAAAAAACAAAAACAAAACAAAAAAAAAGACAAAAGAAATAAGCTGAATTCCTTTTGACACCACCCAAATTATACATTATGCTTTCAAATTTAAAAAATATTACCTTTTTTAAAAAGTAGAGGCTTTCATCACAAAAAGACAAATATATGATTCTACTTATATGAAGTAACTAGAATAGGAAAATTCGTAGAGACAGAAAATAGAATAGAGATTACGAGGACTGGGGGATGGGGTGTTATCACTTAATGGGTACAGAGTCTCATTCTGTTTGGGATGATTAAAAAGTTCTGGAAATGCACACCTGTAATCCCAGCACTCTGGGAGGCCAAGGTGGGCGGATTGCTTGAGCCAGGAGTTCAAGATCAGCCTGGACAATATGGTGAAACCTCATCTCTGCAAAAAAGTACAAAAAAATTAGCTGGGTGTGACGGTGTGAACCTATAGTTCCAGCCACTTGGGAGGCTGAGGTGGGAGGATCGCTTGGACCCAGGAGGTTGAGGCTGCAGTGTGCCATGATAGCACCATTGCACTCCAGCCTGGGTCACAGAGTGAGACCCTATCTCAAAAAAACAAACAAAAAAAGTTCTGGAAATGGATACTGATAGTGGTTGTCGTGTACTTAATGCCACTGAAGTGTATGCTTGCAGTTGGTTAAAATGATAAATTTTATGTTATATATTTTGCCACAGTAAAAAAAAATTGGGGGATGCAAAAACAAAAACAAAATCAAAAACAAAAACCTAGGGGCTTTGACATCAGAATGCTTGGGCTGTAGTCTTTGGTTCTATCACTTCTCAGCTGTGTTTACTTGATCAAGCGGCTCTACCTCGTTAAGCCTCAGTTTTCCCTCTGTGAAATGGGGCTGCCTAACAGTGCTGGCCTCACAAAAATCCTGCAGGGATTCAATTATTCCATCCATACAAAATGCTCTCTCTGCATACCTGAGGCTCTTGTAGGAGGTCAGGATTAGGAGAGTAGGGAGGCTGGAATCAGCAATTGGACCAAATACTACAAGCAGCAGATTCAAGTGGAGCAGGGACCTAGGGAATTTGTAAAAGCATCAGGTCTGGGCTGGGCGCGGTGGCTCACACCTGTAATCCCAGCACTTAGGAGGCTGCAGTGGATGGGTCTCTTGCACCCAAGAGTTCAAGACCAGCCTGGGCAACATGGCAAAACCCAGTTTCTACAAAAAATACAAAAATTAGCCAGGTGGAGTGGCATGTGCTTGTAGTCCCAGCTACTTGGGAGGCTGAGGCAGGAGGATCACCTGAACCCCAGGGGCAGAGGTTGCAGTGAGCCAAGATCATGCTGCTACACTCCAGCCTGGGCAACAGAAGTTAAAAACCCGGTGTCCAAAAAAAAAAAAAAAAAATCAAGTCTGGATTTTTGTATCATTTTGCATTTGCAAAATTAAAAAGAAATTGTGTTTCCATAATGTAAACTGCAAAATGTAGATTAGAACAAAATCTTGTTGGCTGATGGGAGTACATAAAAGATGCAGTGATTCTTTACCTGGGGGCTACTAACCTGGACTGCTGGCTCTGCCACTTATTAGCTGGGTGACCTCAGGCAAGTTACTTAATTTCTCTGTCCTTCAATTTTCTCATCTGTAAATGGGAGATGATAAGATTCTCACTTCATAAGGAATGTTATGAGGATTAAATGTGTCAAGTGCTTAAAACACTGCCCAGCAAACAGTAAGGCCTGAATACGTGTGTTAAATAAATGAACTTCAAATAAACCTGAAAGTCTTTTTGTTTTTGTTTTGTTTGAGACAAAGTCTTGCTCTGTTGCCCACGCTGGAGTGCAGTGGCACAATCTTGGCTCACTGCAACCTCCACCTCTCCAGTTCAAGTGATTCTCAGGTCTCAGCTTCCCAAGTAGCTGGGATTACAGGCACGTGCCACCATGCCCGGCTCATTTTTGTATTTTTCGTAGAGACTGGGTTTCACCATGCTGGCCAGGCTGGTCTTGAACTCCGGACCTCGGCCTCCTAAAGTGCTGTGATTACAGGCGTGAGCCACCTGGCCCGGCCTAGGTTGAGGCTTTTTTTTTTTTTTTTTTTTTTTCGAGACAGAGTCTCACTCTATCGCCCATACTGGAATGCAGTGGCACAATCTCAGCTCACTGCAACATTTGCCTCCTGGGTTCAAGCAGTTCTCATGCCTCAACCTCCCCAGTAGCTGGGATTACAGGCGCCCACCACTGCACCAGGCTAGTTTTGTATTTTTAGTAGAGATGGGATTTCACCACATTGGCCAGGCTGGTCTCAACCTCCTGTCCTCAACTGATCTGCCTGTCTTGGCCTCGAAAAGTATTGGGATTACAGGCATGAGCCGCTGCACTTGGCCAACCCTGAAAGTCTTAGCATTTGTGTTTTCAAAACGGGGATTTATTTTTTACATGAAGAAAACAATGTCCTAGCCAAAGTACAGTCATGGGGCTGAAATGAACTTGGAGGAGGTTCCTGGGGTAGGTTTGACGAGAGGTGGCTTCAGGAGGCCAAAAACAGGGAAAGGATGCTCAACTGATGGGGTGAGGCTGTAAGACACTGAGGCTCAGAGAGGTTGAGAAACTTGCCCTAGGGACACACAGCAATAACAGAACCTGAGTTTCAACCCCAACTCTCTCTTCCCCAGTGCCTCCCTGCTTGGGATTTTTTTTTTTTTTTTTTTTTTTTTTGAGACAGAGTCTCGCTCTATTGCCAGGCTGGAGTGGCATGATCTCAGCTCACTGCAAACTCTGCCTCCTGGGTTCAAGCAATTCCCCTGCCTCAGCCTCCCGAATAGCTGGGATTACAGGTGTGCACCACAATGCCTGGTTAATTCATGTATTTTTTGTAGAGACAGGGTTTCACTGTGTTGGCTAGGCTGGTCTCAAACTCCTGATCTCAAGTGATCCGCCCGCCTCAGCCTCCCACTGGCTGGGAAAATCTTGATGATTGGGGGCTGCAGGTCTGGGGGCCACTGGTGGCCCCTTGGCAAATGTGGCTCTTTCCTTTCAGACCCCCAGGACCAATGTAGGCCACCTTGTTCCCCTCCACATGCTAGGGAGCTCATTCCTGAGCCAAGGTTTGAAAGGAGGACTGAGATCTGGAGTCTTCTGTAGCCTCTCTCAAGAGCTACTCCTGATTGGACTCATTTGAAGACCTTAAGCGGGGGCTGGGTTCACCCTCCCAAAACTAGCTTTGTCTCACCTGCCGGCTGATTCCTGAAATTCCTCAGTGGGTGTCTCACCTACGTCTACATGTGGAGGTTGTTGATTCTCTAATTGAGCTCAAGGTTTGAATCCTGATTGGAAAACACCACCCCCCCCCACCTTACCCCCACCCCAGGAGAGATTACCTTTGTCTTTCGCAGAGACAAAGTTCACAAGGCAGCAAGGAGTTGGAGAGAGGCTTTGGTGGACTGGGTTAGGGAGAGAGACCACGAGGAAGCTTGGGGTCTGAGGCTGTGGACTTCAAGACAGGCTTTCAAGGATTGTTTTAGAGATTGGAGGGTGGCGGGGAGGAATATGAAATGTTTAGAAGCATGCCTGGTACATGCCTGGCTCATTAATGGGGCCAGGAGGGGAGTGTCGGAGAGGAAAGGAGAAAGGGAAGAGGGGGAGATTTAGGAAGAGAGAGAAAGCCCCAAGAGATGGCCATGGGCCTGCACAGGCCAGAGACCCCTGCCTCCAGCACCCAACACCTACCCTCCCGCCCTGGTTGCATTCGGGGGTGTGGTGGGGGAGCAGAGGCTGATGTAGGGAGGGGGAGGCCTTCATTATCCCATTACCTTGGAGGCAGAGCTTTGCCTGCCCCAGGAGAAGGGCCCAGGCGAGTTCTGGTTTACCCCAGGCTGTCTGGGAAGCCGATTTCTGTCCTTAAAACATTTTCTTTCTTTTCTTTCATTTTTATAGAGACAGGGTCTCACTATGTTGCCCAGGCCAGTCTCGAACTCCTGGGCCCAAGCAATCTTCCCACCTCAAGCTCACAAAGCGTTGGGAGTATAGGCATGAGACACCTTGCCTGGCTCCTTAAAGCATCAAGGGCAAGATTTGGGTGCTAAAGTCTCCCAGTCTCTTTAGCTGTACCCGGACAGGCTGTTTAACAGTTAAGAGTTTGGGAGTCAAGCAGGCTGGAGTTGGAGCTCAGCTGTGGGACAGGTGGACTGCCACCTGTCCATGGGATAACTTGGTGGGGGGAATTTAGGGGGATCCTGAGGCATTAGCAAGCCAAGGGCACAACATGCTGACCCCCAGGCACTGGACCCACCCTGGCTTTTGCTCTGATAACCTCCAAATGGTTGCTATGCTGCTCCTGCCCTGCTTGGAGAAGGGACGAGGGTAGGGCAATGATGGGAGAGCTCTGGGCAGAGAAGCCAGAAACAGTTTTATCTGCAGAATTCAGGGAAAATTGAAATCTCAGAATCAGGGCCTTGGGTGAGTGGAGGGAGGGTGGATGTCTGAGTGGATGACAATCTGGTTAGTTACAAGTCGTTGGCTGTTGGAACAGGAGCCCAGCTGGGCCTCACCTCCCCCGATCCCTTGGCACCAGGTGATAGAAAGTGGTGCCATCCTGGCCACAGGATGGTGAACCCACTGGGCAGATTCCCCTCCCCAACCCTCACAGAAAGCAGAACCTGGAGGAGAGCCGTGGTGGAGGGGAAGGAGGCTGCACATTTTCCTACATTTGAGTGGAAAGGGAGAAGACGCTTTCTTTCCCAATACAAAGCAGTTTTCTTTGCAACTCATTCATTCATTCATTCATTCATTCATATTTAGGGAGTGTTTCCTGAGTGCTATAACACTAGTTCACAGGAACCAAAACACTTAGAGGCAAGGTTTTATGTGTTTTGTTTACTGCTATTGTCCAAGTTCCTAGTAGATGCTCAGTGAACATTTATTGAATGAATGAATGAATGAATGAATGATGGATGGATGGATGGATGGATGCATACCAGCATTAGGCTAGACACTGAATATACAGTGGTGACCCAGCCACATCTCTCATCCCCCAGGAAACTCCATGGACCCCCCATTCTCTGGTCCCCTTCCCATCTTCACCTCTAATCTTGAACTCCCAGTAGGGCCCCACCAATGGTGGCTGGGCCTGAAATGGGCAGGGCTATATTCTTGTTGGATCTTATGATCCAGCTGGCTAAAAACCCTACCCTGAAGACCCCTCTACAAAGGATCTCATTCACTTGAGGAGGTGTGGTCACCTTGTCTGGGAACCCTCTTGTTTTGTTTGCCTTACGCACAAGGACTGAACTGGACTCAGTTTCTTTTTCAACACATAATATCGTTTACCAAATCAACTCTGATGGGGCCCAAATGGCTCTCTCCCCTACAGTAATAATAATAAAAATAAGCACCGTTTTTTTGTGGGTGGTTTTGTTTGTTTTTGAAATGGAATCTCGCTCTGTCACCAGGCTGGGGTGCAGTAGCACGATCTCGGCTCACTGCAACCACTGCCTCTTGGGTTCAAGTGGTTCTCCTGCCTCAGCCTCCCAAGTAGCTGGGACTATAGGCGTGCACCACCACGCCCAGCTAATTTTTGTATTTTTAGTAGAGACAGGGTTTCACCATGTTGGCCAGGATGGCCTTGATCTCTTGACCTCGTGATCTGCCCACCTTAGCCTCCCAAAGTGCTGGGATTACAGGCATGAGCCAGCCCGCCTGACCAGCAGCATTTTTTAAGTATCACTTCATGCCAGGCACGTGTTTTCTTTCATTGAATTCTTTCAGCAACCATATGGGGTAGGTACAGTTTTTTAATTATTAATATTATTTTTACATTTTTCTTGTTTGTTGAGACAGAGTCTCACTCTGTTACCCAGGCTGGAGTTCAGTGGCTCAGTCACAGCTCACTGCAGCCCAGCGTCCCAGGCTGAAGTGATCCTCCCACCTCAGTCTCTCCAGTAGCTGGGACTGCAGGTGCACACCACTACGGCCAGCTAACTTTTCTATTTTGTTTGTTTTTGTAGAGAAAGGGTTTGGCCATGTTGCCCAGGCTGGTCTCGAACTCCTGGGCTCAAGCAATCTTCCCACCTTGGCCTCCCAAAGTGCTGGGATTACAGGCGTGAATTATTATCCCACTTTTACACACAGAGAAACAGAGCTCTCCTACTGCGGGATTTCAATGTATCTTTACAACAATCCAGAGAAACAGGTAATTGTCTGCATTTCATGGAACATAAAATAGGCTCAGAGAGCTTAAGTAACTTGCCCAAGGTCACACAGAGCTAGCAAATGGTGTGTCTGGGATTCAAACCCAAGCAGTTTGACTGCAGATCCCATTCTGTTCACCGCAGCCTGCCTCTCCTCAGCTTCTTGGTGTCATCTGAGAGGTGAGTGTGGAGGAGGTGGGGAATTTTTTTCTATGTGACGTGGCTCTCGAAGCCTTTTTGGTTCACGTGCAGCCAAGTGTAAAGTTTCGGCTTTTCACAATGCCAGGAACCACCTTGGGTCACTGTGCCGGTGAAGATTCTAATCTCCCCCAACAAAGAGGGTACTCAGCCCTTGCCTTCAGGGCACCACATTCCCAGCCTTCAAATTTCCCTGGAAGCCTGGCTTTCTCCAGCCAGATGGCCTTCCTAGGGGATGAGGGGGTTGTGGACCCTGCGCCACTCTCCCAACGTTTTGGATCCAAGGCCAGTTACTATGCCAGCCCGACCCTGGCACAAGGTGGGGAACGTGTGGCCCAGACCAGAGCCTGGAAAGGCAAAGTTGGATTTCAGAGGTTGGCAGGAGATGGAGACAGAGCAGGAAACAGAAGGGGTTAAGAGAAAAAAATGTCACCGGCCGGGTGCGGTGGCTCAAGCCTATAATCCCAGCACTTTGGGAGGCTGAGGCAGGCGGATCACCTAAGGTCGGGAGTTTGAGATCAGCCTGACCAACATGGAGAAACCCCGTCTCTACTAAAAATATAAAATTAGCTAGGCATGCCTATAGTCCCAGATACTCAGGAGGCTGAGGCAGGAGAATCACTTGAACCCGGCAGGCGGAGGTTGTGGTGAGCCTAGATTGCGCCATTGAATTCCAGCCTGGGTAACAACAGCGAAACTCCGTCTCAAAAATAAAATTAAAAGAAAAAGTCACTATTCTTTCCCTTTCTTGAAAGTCTCTGATTCATGCCTTTCACCTGGTGTTTGGTAAATAATGTGTTTATTTAACAAACTGCAATGCCATGGAACCCATTCTGGAGGTCGAGGGTACAGGGATCCCAGCTGACCCAGCATGTATAAGCACTTACTATAGAACAGGCATGGGAACCTCCTGCAGTGGCTCACACCTGTAATCCCTGCACTTTGGGAGGCCAAGGTGGGAGGATTGCTCAAGCCCAGGAGTTTGAGACCAGCCTGCCTGGGCAACATAGAGAGACTCTGTCTCTATAAAAAAGATTTTTTTTTAATTAGCCACATGTGGTGGCACTTATAATCTCAGCTACTTGGGAGGCTGAGGTGGGAGGATCACTTGAGCACAGGAATTCAAGGCTGCAGTAAGCCGTGATTGTGCCACTGCACTCCAGCCTTGGTGACAGAGTGAGACCCTGTCTCTTAAACAAAGTACAGGATAGGGAGCAATGTTTTGCCTGAACCTCTCATTTAATCTGCACACAACAACTGTATCAAGTAGGTACATCCTTACCATCACCATCATCATGGTCACCATTACCACCATCATCGTGGTCACCATCACCACCATCATCATGGTCACCATCGCCACCATCCCCTTCATTACCATCACCATCACCATCCTCACTATCACCACCACCATCATCATCACCACCATCCTCACCATCACCACTATCAGAATCACCATCACCACCACCATTATCACCATCCTCACCATCATCCCCATCACCATCATCCTCACCACCATCACCATCATGATCACCATCACCACCATCACCACCATCACCCTCACCATCTCCTCCATCCTCACCATCACCACCATCATCACAACCATTATCACCATCCTCACCATCATCCCCATCATCATCATCATCCTCACCACCATCACCATCATGATCACCATCATCATCACCACTATCACCCTCACCATCTCCTCCATCCTCACCTTCACCATCCTCACCATCACCACCATCATCACAACCATTATCACCATCCTCACCATCATCCCCATCACCATCACCATCCTCACCACCATCACCATCATCACCATCATGATCACCATCACCACCATCATCATCACCACCATCATCCCCATCATCGCCACCATCCTCACCATCACCACTATCAGAATCACCATTACCACCACCATTATCACCATCCTCACCATTATCACCATCCTCACCATCATCCCCATCACTATCATCCTCACCACCATCACCATCATGATCACCATCACCCTCACCATCTCCTCCATCTTCACCATCACCATCCTCACCATCACCACCATCATCATCACAACCATTATCACCATCCTTACCATCATCACCATCACCATCACCATCCTCACCATCACCATCATGATCACCATCACCACCATCACCCTCACCATCACCTCCATTATCACTATTACCATCACCATTCTCACCGTCATCACCATCACCACCAGCAGCAACATTATGGTCACCCACATGGCTTCCCAGACCCAAGACCCAGCCCACAGATGGGGTAACAGACCCTAAGGACATGATGACGTGTCGTTTCCTAGAAAGTTGGCAAAGAATTTGGGCTCTAAAGCCTGAAAGACCTAAATTTGATTTCTACCTCTGCCGCTTTTGACCTGTGTGACTTCAGGCAATTGACCTAACCTCTCTGAACCTCAGCCGCCTTGTCTGTAAAATGGTGATGGTCACAGTTCCTCCTCACGGGGCTGTGGTGAGAGGCACATGAGCTAATGCCTGTGAGGCTGTGACACAGGGCCTGGCTGAAATCACAAAAGGAAAAAACAAACACTGCAAAGGGGGCAGCAGTTAAGGGAATTGCTCAGAGCATCTGGCTGGTAGTTCCCAGCAGCTCAATCTCTGGATTGCAAGAAGTAGGTGTTGCCCAGCGTGAGAATGGGCACTGGAGAGCCAGTGTGGGGACATGACTGGAGAGATCACCCAAGGGCCTTTTTTTCTTCTCAAGGAGCCAGGGTGTGGAGGGGTGGGAGGAGAGCTTTTGTGTGGAACAGGGTGGAGAGTTCAGAGCTGATGCTGCAGCCAATCCGGTCTAAGAGAGATAAGGGAGCAGGCTCCTTTTCCAGGCTGCATGAAGGGGCTCTGGGGGAAAACTCCTTCCTGCTCCTGTCTCAGAGGGTTCCCCAGAGCTGCCAGCACACACCTCCACCACGCATGATGGCATTTCCTTGTAGGCTCATCTCCCTTTTTGATGATTTGCTTCCAAATAGCAGTAAAGGTGGGCACCGAAGGTCAATGGTATGCCAGGGAATCCTGAGTGTCTTGCTTCTAGCCTCTAGGGCTGCTACAAATGCCGGTAGGGTATGTGCGCTGCCAACTCCAGGGATGTCATTGTCAATCACGCAGACTACATACATGATGAAGGATGCTCCCTGGAGTTGTTAAGTGCACAGCCTGCACAACCATACAGGGCTACCCTGCCAGCCTCCTTCTTCCTGCAGAAGGTACAGAACTGTCTTGAGTGCCTCAGCTCCAGCTGCAACTCAAGGCAGGGAAAGGTTGAGTGTAAATGCCAATCAAGATGCAAACAGCCCAGGTTTGCTGCCCAAGTCTCGTTCTGGAGAAGGTTGTGTCTGGGCATTGTGGTGACTGGTGATGGTGGTGGATTATCGATTGTCCTTAATATAGATTATCAGGAGGCAATAGAGCGAAGTGGTTAGAGAGCAGGCTCTGGAGCAAACAGACACAGTTTCAATTTTGCTCTGCTACTTACTCTCACTGTGTGATTCGGGCAAATCACCTGACCTCTCTGTGCTTCCGCTCTGTGCTCGTCTGAAAAACAGGTATATAGTAATATGCGGCCGGGCGCAGTGGCTCACGCCTGTAATCCCAGCACTTTGGGAGGCCGAGGCTGGAAGATCACCTGAGGTCAGGAGTTTGAGACCAGCCTGGACAACACAGTGAAACCCGTCTCTACTAAAAATACAAAAATTGGCCAGACATGGTTGCGGGTGCCTGTAATCCCAGCTACTCAGGAGGCTGAGACAGGAGAATTGCTTGAATTCGGGAGGCAGAGGTTGCAGTGAGCCTAGATTGTGCCAAGGCACTCCAGTCAGGGTGACAGGGCGAGACTTCGTCTAAAGAATGAAAAATAAAAATAAAGACTATAATAATATGCATGAGTGTATTCTAGCTTTCCCTGTCTTGCAGAGTGGCTGTAAGAAGGAGATGAGATAATGTGAGTAAAGCTAAGCACAGTGCCTGCTGCACAGTAAATGACCACTAAGGGCCAACAAAATTGCCAGCCAGAAAGGTGGGGCACAGAGTCAACCATAGGAAGGCAGCTCCCTGAAATCCTGCCAGCATGATGGAGGATTTGAGGCCCAACCTGAAGTCTTTGGTCTAGGGCCAGATCAAGTTGGTTCTTGATTGGGCCTTGTCAACATAACTTTTTCATAATCAAGTGCTACTAAGGTTTCTGAGATTGTGCAGGGGCGATTCTGTGTGCAAACACCAGGAAAGAGGAGGAGGCCTGCAATCTGGTTTTTTGTTTTGTTTTGTTTTGCTTTGAGACAGAGTCTCATTCTGTCACCCAGGCTGGAGTGCAGTGGCGCGATCTCGGCTCACTGCAACCTCCGCCTCCTGGGTTCAAGCAATTCTCCTGCCTCAGCCTCCTGAGTAACTGGGACTACAGGCACGTGCCACCACACCCGGCTAATTTTTTGTATTTTTAGTAGAGACAGGGTTTCACCATGTTAGCCAGGATGGTCTCAGTCTCAATCTCCTGACCTCGTGATCCACCTGCCTCGGCCTTCCAAAGTGCTGGGATTACAGGTGTGAGCCACTGCACCCAGCCCCATCTGGGCTTCTTTGGCCTCAATTAATTCCTCCAACCTAGGGGTCTGCATACTGTGGCCCAAAGGCCAATGTTTGGTCCACCAGTTGTTTTTTGTGCAGCTTGTGAGTTAAGAATGGTTTACATGGTTGAAAAAAAAAATCACATTTCATGACACATGCAAATCAAATGAAATTCAAAATTCAGTGTTCATAAGTGAAGTGTGGTTGAAACATAGCCATGCCCAGTCATTTACATGTTATCTACGGCTGCTTTTGCACTATGATGGCAGCACTGAATGGCCACGACATAGACTGTATGGCACACAAAGCCTAAAATACTGCTGCCTGGCCTGGCCCTTTCCCGAAAATGTTTGCTGACTCTTGCTCTAGCTTTGTGGCTCCCAAACTCTGCTGCATGTATTATCAAATTATCTAGGAAACATTTTATTTTTTATTTTTTTTGGTCTCGCTCTGTCGCCCAGGCTGGAGTGCAGTGGCGAAATCTTAACTCACTGCAACCTCCGCCTCCTGGGTTCAGACAATTCTCCCGCCTCAGCCTCCTGAGTAGCTGGGATTACAGGCACCCGCCACCACACCCAACTAATTTTTGTATTTTTTTGTAGTGACGGGGGTCTCAAATTCCTGGGTTCAAGTGATCCTCCCACCTCAGCCTCCCAAAGTGCTCAGATTATAGGCGTGAGCCACCTTGCCTGGCCACGTCTCAAATGTTAACATGCGCACGAGTCGCTAGGGGTCTTGTTAAAATGCGGATGATTCAGTAGGTCAAGTGGGACCCAGCTTTTGTGTCTCTAACAAGCTGATGATGCCAGTGCTGCTGGTTCTGGTGCCCTACTTGGAATAGTAAGGTGGTGGGCCGGAGGTTCTCAAACTTTAGCATGGCCAGAGCCTCCTGGAAGGCTGTTAAAACCCAGACTGCTAGTTAAAACCCAGAGGCCTCAGGGGGAGACTGAGGATTTGCCTTTCTATCAAGCTTTCAGGTGATGCTGTTTCAGCTGGTCTGGGGACCAGACTTGGAGAACCCCTGCTCCCAGCTCTGCACTGACTCTCTCCTAGGGTGGGGGAGCCCCACAGTCCACAGAAGGTGGGATTTTTTACTCTCTCTGAGGCCAGACTCCTTGACACCCAGTTCTTACCGAGGGAATTAGGTCTCAGTTGGCTTCCTCAGTCAACTGTCTCTGACCAGACTCAAGCGGTTTCCTCAAGTTCAACCCACGACTTACAGACATGATTGGAATTGGGAGACAGTGGAAGTTCTCGTCCATGTGTTGCAAACCTCTTCCCCATTCCAGGGGGTTCTGATCCGTGCAGTTTACAGCCGAGGCCCCCTCTGAGGAGCTCTCACATTAGACACCACCGTGGGCCTCTACACAAACGAATTTGAGCCCCAGGTATGAGGTCTTGGGTAGGCCCTGGCCTTCAGCTTCAGGCCTGGAGCCCCAGGGATGGGAGGGGAAGGCCACACCCCCCCCAGAGAGCTGTGGCTGCTGCAGCATTAGGGACAAGGGCAGGGCCTTCTCTTGGGTCAGGCTGGGCCCAGAGCCATTGCCTCAACTGCCTTGAACAAGAATGACCACCTAAGTCCCAGCCGGTTTCCCGGAGTCCTTGAACTTGAGAGTGCTGGTGGCCAGATCTGGATGCGTGAGCTTAAGGAGACCAGAGAGTATGAATTCCTGAATTCTCTTCCTGGACTTTATTTTATTTTATTTTTTTGAGACAGAGTCTCACTCTGTCGCCCAGACTGGAGTGCAGTGGTGTAAACTCAGCTCACTGCAACCTCCGCCTCCCGGGTTCAAGTGATTATTCTCCTGCCTCAGCCTCCTGTGTAGCTGGGACTACAGGCGTGTGCCACCAAGCCCAGCTAATTTTTGAATTTTTACTAGAGATGGGGTTTTGCCGTGTTGGCCAGGCTGGTCTCGAACTCTTACCCTCAATGATCCACCTGCCTCAGCCTCCGACAATGCTGTGATTACAGGCAAAAGCCATGGTGCCCGGCCTTTTTCCTGGATTCTCAACAGCATCGTCTTGCCTTTCACTGGGGCTCCCTGTTCCTCTGAAGACCCCGCCTGTGGGTGGGGATGTGAGCAGGGCTGGTGTCTGCTGTCCATCCCAGGCAGGGCCATCAAGTCCCATAGGACAAGACAGCACACAGAGCCTGGACCCTGGGAAAGGCAGGGGTATTAGGAGGCCTGGACCAGCCCTCAGGCAAACCCTTGCTCTTCGCTCTCCAGTGGGATGACCTTGGGCAGCTGTCCATGCTGCAGAGGCAATGATGCCCCAGAGCGTTGACTCAAGGATTACATGAGATGATGACTTAAAGTGCTGTGACAGTTCCTGGCACATTAGGTACTCTGTGGATGGTGGCTGCTATCATCAACATAATAATAGATACTGGCCAGGCACAGTGCCTCACACTTGTAATCCCGGAGCTTTGGGAGGCCGAAGCAAGAGAATTGTGATATTAATTATGATGATTTAGTTATGTAAACTGCCCCGACACAAACTCTCTCCCATTCCCTTGCAGCCTTCCAGATACAACAGTTTTTGTTTGTTTTATGCCTGAAAAGCACCTACTTGGCTGCAAAACTGTATTCATTCCCATATTATACCCACATCTAAGTGCCTACGGTGTGCCAACCATTGATCTGGGTCAGCACTATCCAACATACATACAACACAAGCCACAGATCGGAATGGCATAAGCAATTGAAAATTTTTTTTATTTCCTCTTTTGAGACAAGGTCTCACGCTATCACCTAGGCTACAGTGCAGTGACATGATCATGGGCCACTGCAGCCTCGACCTCCCGGGCTCCAGTGATACTTCCACCTCAGCCTCCCGAGCAGCTGGGACTGCAGGTGCACGCCACCATGCTTGGTTAATTTTTTTTTTTTTTTTAATTTGTATGTTTTGTAGGGACAGGGTCTTGCTATGTTGCCCAGACTAATCTTGAATTCCTGGCCTCAAGGGATCCTCCTGCCTGGGCCTCCCAAAGTGCTGGGATTACAGGCGTGAGCCACTGTGCCCAGCCCAGCAATGTAAAATTGTCATAGCCACATTTTAAAAGTAAAAACAAACAGATCAAACTAATTTTATTAAAATATTTCATTGAACCCATATATCCAAAATATTACTTCAACATATAATCAATATTAAAAATTATTTGTGAGTTTTTAAATATTCAATGTGTCTTTTAAAATATTTAATTGTGGAAAATACATGTGTATAACAAAATTTACACTGTGATCATTTTTAAGTGTACAGTTCAGTGGTCTTAACTCCATCCACATTATTGGTCCTCAGAAAACATTCTGGGGGCTGGGCACGGTGGCTCATGCCTGTAATCTGTAATCCCAGCACTTTGGGAGGCCGAGGTGGGCAGATCACCTGAGGTCAGGGGTTCGAGACCAGCCTGGCCAACATGGTGAAATCCCATCTCTACTAAAAATACAAAAAAAAAAAAAAAAAAAATTAGCTGGGCTTGGTCCAGGCTCATGCCTGTAATCCCAGCTACTCAGGAGGCTGAGACAGGAGAACCACTTGAATCTGGGAGGCAGAGGTTGCAGTGAGCTGAGATCACGGCACTGCACTCCAGCCTGGGTGACAAGAGTGAAACTCCATCTCAATTAAAAAAAAAAAAAAAAAAAAAAACTGGGGCTACGGAGGAGGGAGGATGACCTCCATTCACAGAGGACTTCTTGGAGGAGGTGGCACTGGAGCTGGGCCTGGAAATCGTAGAGGATATGTGGGTAGAGGTAAAGGTTTTGCACTCCAGGACTGAGTAACAGCATGAGTCAAAGTGTGGTGGTGGGAATTCCCAGGGTACCCATGGGCTTCAGTGTGTGGTTGCATGGGTATGGGATGCAACTGAGAAGCCTCTCATAGGCACTGACCGCTCTCTATGCCAGACACGGTGCTAGGTGCTTCATATTTACGATTTAATCTTCACATCAACCCAATGAAGTCAGTACTATTTTCCCCTCATTTTACAGATGGGGAAACCAGGGCACAGAGAGGGTGAGTAAATTCCACAAGGTCACACAGTCAGTGACCAAGCTGGGGTTCGAACCCAACTTCCTAACTACTACTCCATTGTAAAGCAAAGTGCAAGGAATTAAAGGAGACATCTAGGCTGGGACCAGGTTGCAAGGTGTCTTGGAAGCCAGCTAAGGGTAGAGGGGCCTTTATTCTATAGACATCAGTAGCCCTTGAAAGTTTCTGACAGGAGCGTGACATAGATAGCTAAGCCTCAAGGAAGTGCAGGCCAAAGACTGAATCTTTCTTTTAGCAAGCTGGGAAATTCCCCTTCCAGCACCAGTCCTTTCTAAGGCAGCCTTGCAATTAAGTATCTAAACTCAGCAACCACCTACACATTTCATCCTTCTTTTTCCCTAATGAATTATGGTAGCCAACCTTCATTCAACACCATGCCAAGAGCTTTATATGCATTTTCACCCTCACTGAAAACAAAAAACCAAGGTACTATTGCTGGCCTCATTTGCAAATGAGACAACTGAGGCTCAAAGAGGTGATGCAATTTTGCCAAGATCACCCAGCCACCCAGCCAGTAAGAGATGGGAAGAGATGTCACTCAAGTCTGTCTAACTCAAAAACTCACTTTTTTTTTTTTTTTTTGGAGACAGGATCTCGCTGTGTTGTCCAGGGTGGAGTGCAGTGATACAATCATAGATCAATAGATCACTGCAGCCTGGAACTCCTGGGCTCCAGCAAACCCCTCGCCTCAGCCTCCCAAGTAGCTGGGACCACAGGCATGCACCACTTCACCCAGCTAATTTGTTTTTGTTGTTGTTGTTGTTTTTAGAGACAGTGGTATCACTATATTGCCCAGGCTGGTCTGGAACTCCTGGCTTCAAGCAATCCACCCACATCGGCCTCTCAAAGTGCTGGAATTACAGACCTGAGCCACTGGCCTCTGGTACATTTTTAATAATAATAGGATCATTCCTGTTTCCCAAAGTAAAACAGAGAAAGAGAAACTATAGCTTATCCTCCTACATGAGCCTCCAAACATTATCAGGTTGACCTTATTTTTCTGACTCTATTCTGGGACACCACATTTTATTCCCAGTGGAATAACTGCCTCCCTTCTCCACCCCTACCCATCCCACCCCACCCCACACACACACCCCTGGCATCTTCTAAGCTTTGGCACAAACTACCCTCTCCAAGTTGCCTCCAGCATTGGCAGGGAGGGAGCAGATGAAACTGACCACACTCTTCCCTGCTGGCTGTCAACACACACCACCCATCCTGGGCAAGCGGCCACTTCCATTACTGGGGAAGGGAAGGTCCATGGGCTTAGGTGCTCACCGTTGGCACCCCCCCCAGTCCTCTGTGTCCATTGGGACACAATGACATGGCTCCTGGCATGGGGCCTGGTGGGTGGGGTGTTTTCCCGTGTAATTTTAAGTGTACAGGATAAAGCCTGGTGCAGCTGAGTGCTCTGGCAATAAGGAAAGCAAACACAGCAATAAGACTCTGTCAACAAGGGTATGGGAGAAAGGAGCCATCCAGGAAATGCAAGCTCTGTTGCAGCCACCTCCTCTGAAATCCCTCTTCGGTTCACTCCGTCCCCAGGAGAACAGGTCCAGAAATTATGAAAAGAGTTTTCAGGCTGCTAGAGCCCCAAGGCAGATTTTTCTAGTTCATTGAACACTCTCCGTTTTGGTGACTTTTATGAATTTTTCTTTTTTTTTTTTTTTTTTTGACTGGAGTCTCACTTTGTCGCCCTGGCTGGAGTACAGGGGCGTGATCTCAGTTTATTGCAACCTCTGCCTCCCAGGTTCAAGCAATTCTCCTGCCTCAATCTCCCGAGTTGCTGGGATTACCTTCCTGCACCACCATGCCCGGCTAATTTTTGCATTTTTAGTAGAGACGGAATTTCACCATGTTGGCCAGGCTGGTCTCAAACTCCTGACCCTAAGTGATCCGCTCACCTCAGCCTCCCAAAGTGCTGGGATTACAGGTATGAGCCACCGTGCCCAGCCTCTGTTTTGAATTTTTTTTAAACTATAAAAATAACACAATTTTGGAAAACAGGTACAAATATCAAAATGCAAGTCGAAGTGTGCATCTGATCTTAACTTCTTATACAAACCTCTGTTCTGCCAAATAGTAGAAACTTAATTCCAACCCATCCAGCATCTCCGCAGACCCTTACACCAGGGTTGTACCTAAATTCAAGGAAGGAGGCTGGACAAGGAGGCTCACACCTGCAATCTCAACACTTTGAGAGGTCGAGGCGGAAGGGTTTCTTTAGACCATGAGTTTGAGACCAGCCTGGCCAACATAGTGAGACCCTGTCTCAAATAAATAAATAAATAAATAAATAAATAAATAAATAAATAAATGCCACACACCTGTAGTCTCAGCTACTTAAGCTACTCAGGAGACTGAAGTGGGAAGATTTCTTGAGCCAGGAGGTTTGAGGCCACAATGAGCTATGATTGCACCACTGCACTCCAGCCAGGGCAACAGAGCAAGACCTTGTCTCTTAAATAAACAAAACAAAAAAATCCCTGGAAGCTTAACCTTTTTTTTAAGTCTGTATTTCCTGCTTCCCTACAATAATCTTTGCCTATTGATTTTTTCATATACTTAGAATCTTGGTCTTTTCACGCAGCATTCTATTATAAGCTTTTTTCCATTTTGCTATTAAAAGTTATCTTCTCATTTATTATTTTTATGATGCAAGCAATATATGTTCATTGTAGGAAAGTTCCAAAGCACAGATAAACTAAAAACAATTTTTTAAAAATAACTCAAGATCCTGCTACCCAGAGATAATCATTATAAACCTCTGGTTAATGCCCTCTGTATTATTTTTCCTATGCACATAGATGCATATAAACCCACATGGTTTTTTTTTGTTTTTTGTTTTGTTTCTTTGTTTTGAGACAGAGTCTCACTCTGTCACCCAGGCTGGAGTGCCGTGATGTGATCTCGGCTCACTGCAACCTCCGCCTCCCAGGTTCAGGCAATTTTCCTGCCTCAGCCTCCCAAGTAGCTGGGATTATAGGTGTGCGCCACCACGCCCGGCTAATTTTTTTGTATTTTTAGTAGAGACAGGGTTTCATCATGTTGGCCAGCCTGGTTTCAAACTCCTGGCCTCAAGTGATCCACCCACCTCGGCCTCCCAAAGTGCTAGGATTACAGGTGTGAGCCACCACACCCAGTCATTATTTTTTATTTTTACAAATTTATGGGGAACAAATGCAGTTTCACTATATGGATATACTGCCTAGTGGTGACGTCTGGGTTTTCAGTGTAACCGTCACCCCAATAGTGTACAGCATACCCATTAGGTAATTCCTCCTTCCTAACTCCTCTCCTACTCTCCCAAGTCTCCAGTGATTATTATGTTCTTTTATTGCTATTGCCCAGGCTGGAGTGCAGTGGTGCAATCATAGCTTACTGCAGCCTCAAACTCCCAGACTCAAGCAATCTTCCTGCTTCAGCCTTCCAAGAAGCTGGGACTACAGGCATGCATCACTATGCTCAGCTAATGTTTTTATTTTTTGTACAGATGGGATCTCGCTATATTGCCCTGGATGGTCTCAAACTCCTGGCCTCAAGCAATCCTGCCACCTTGACCTCTCAAAGTGCTGGGATTACAGACAGCAGCCACCATGCCTGGCCTAACATAGTCTTTTTTAAAAAAACAAAAATAATTGGCTGGGAAAGGTGGCTCATGCCTGTAATCCCAGCACTTTGGGAGGCCAAGGCAGGCGGATCACCTGAGGTCAGGAGTTCAAGACCAGCCTGGCCAACATGGTGAAACCTCCATCTCTACTAAGAATACAAAAATCAGCTGGGCATGGTGGTACACGCCTATAATCCCTGCTACTCAGGAGGCTGAAGCAGAGAGAGTCACCTGAACCCAGGAGGCAGAGATTGCAGTGAGCCAAGATTGCACCATTGCACTCCAGCCTGGGAGGCAGAGCGAAACTCCCTTTCAAAAATGATAATAAGAATAATAATAATAACTAACCATTTTTCTTAATGGCTCCCCAATACCTCATTGTGTGCCTGTATCGTAGTTTGTGGGACGCTTCTGCTCTTGTATGTTTAAGGTTCCTTGCCATGCGTGTCTGTATCCATACAGAGAAGCCAGGCAGAGAAGATTTAGCCATTGCAAAATGTGGTCACCTCTCAAATCAAAATGTGGTGCTTGGCCAGCCGGTGAACAAGAAAATGACAAACCAGGAGGCCCTCTGGCCTCATGACAAGATGAGTCCTCCAAAGGCCAGATACGTACTTGTTTTTCCTTGAAAAGAACATTCACAAAGAAAAGAATAAACAGGAAGGTTTTCCTCGCAGCTATGACCACATCTTCTGTCTTAGAGTCTGGGGTCTTCCGGATCGGTTAGCAAGACATGTGTCAGGCTGCTGGGATGGAGGCCTATATTGTCTCAGAGCCAGCAGTGGAGAAACCCACAGAACGAGTCTTGTAAGGAAGCCGCCCGGCATGGCAGCTGGGGCCGAGGGGTCAGTCGGGCCAGCTGTCTTTGAGTCACAAGTGGGAAGGTGTTTTATCTAATCTGGTGAGTTTACAAGACAAGAAGGGATCTTTGCTGAATCTGTCACCCCATGCAGAGTGGCACGTGCAGATGGCTTTTAGATAGTGCACAGACAACTGCTTTTCATCTCATTAGTAATTATTTATGTTGAGGGGTATTAGGAAACATATATAATTAGTAGCATCCAACCTGTGATTTTGTGGACATTCTTGCTTAGGACAAAACTGAAGTAGGTATTTAAGTAGAAAACAAGAGTGAGTCAACTTAAAGAAAAATATTAAGTGAATGATAGTATAATTGGTTCCCAAGGACAGCCCAGATCATGATGGGCACGAAGTCCATCCTTGCACATCTCAAAGTCAGCCCTTGTGCATTAAGTACTTAGTCTCGGAGAATAGAAAGACAGCCAGCAATCTCTCGCTCCAATCCTTGGTCTGCCTTTGCTACAAGAGGCCTCTGTTTTCAGAGACAGCTTCTCAGAGCTTCTTAACAAGCAAGAGCTGGACTCAAGAACCCAGGAGGTACTGGAAACGGGCAGTCAGCACAGATGCAACATCTGAGTTCCTAAAATCCGGAAGTGGGTCAGGTCAGTTTCAAACATGGAAGTCCTATCCTGCAGCAATTTGGTTAAATGCCTCTGAATCGTGGACGGGGTTTCGCCACCCATGCTATACCTTGAGCGTTTATTTTTGAAGTGAGTTTTTGTTTGTTTTTTGAGATAGGGTCTCGCTCTGTCACCCAGGCTGGAGGGCAGTGGCGTGATCATGGCTCACTGCAGCCTTGAACTCCTCGACTCAAGTGATCCTCCCACCTTAGCCTCCTGAGTAGTTGAGACTACAGGCGCATGCCACCATATCCAGTTTATTTTTTAAGATTTTTTTGTAGAGAAACGGTCACGCTGTCTTGCCCAGGCTGGTCTTGAACTCCCGGGCTCAAGTGATCTTCCGACCTTGGCCTCCCAAAGTGCTGGGATCACAGGCATGAGCCACCCCATGCCTAGCTTGTTTATTATTATCATTATTATTATTATCAGTGACAGGGTCTCGCTCTGTTGCCCGGGCTGGAGTGCAGTGGTGCAATCATGGCTTACTGCAGCCTCACTGGTTTGGCCTCAAGGGATCCTCTCACCTCAGCCTCCTGAGTAGCTGGGACTACAGGTTTGTGCCATCAAACCTGGCTAATTTTTGTATTTTTTGTTTCACCAACATGGTTTCACCGTGTTGCCCAGGCTGGTCTCAAACTCCTGGGCCCGAGCGATCCTCCCACCTCGGCCTCCCAAAGTGCTGGGATTACAGTTGGGAACCACTGTATCCAGCCTGTTTATTTTAAACGCTACAGTTTTCCTTCTGTATTTAGAAGACAGTAATTTTTCTACTTGCATAATGAAGCGAACCACAGCCAATCAAAGCTGATGCACCCATAATGCTGTGAACTACACATTGTTTTAAGCACCCTGGGAGGCAGGTGTCATACTGTCCTCTCTATGCAAATGAGGAGACAGAGACACTGAGATACCATGTAGCTTGTTCAAGGTTGCATGGCACTGCTGGGCACACCCAAAGCCTGGATCCAGCAACCAAGCCCTGACCAACTCCCCAGTAAGGGGAATCATGGTAAAGCCTTTCCTTCAAACTGTATCTTTATGGCATCTTTTTTCCACACGGGGTGTCATGCACACTTACATTCTAACCAAGCGATAGGAGACTTTCTTCTTTTGAAAATATACCAGCCTGGGCAACTTGGTGAGACTCTGTCTCTACAAAATATTTTAAAAATTAGTTGGGCATGGTGGCATGTGCCTGTCGTCTCAGCTACATGGGAGACTGAGGCAGGAGAATCATGAGCCCAGGGAGTTGGAGGCCGCAGTGAGTTGCGACTGCACCACTGCACTCCAGCCTGTGTGATAGAGTGAGACCCTGTCTCAAAAAAAAAAAAAAAAAAAAAAATAGCGTGAAAAAGAGAAAAGAAAATATAGCCCAGCTCAGCCAAACATTGTTGACTGTGGCTCCAGGCAGAAGTCCATGTTTTGCAGCAACCCATGTGTCACCTTTGAGGGCCTTAGGAAAAGTTACTTCTTTGTGTGGCTATAGTCCCCGGGACCCCGACTTGGCAGGTGGAGCACGCTGGACTTCAGCTCTTATCCAGCATCCTCCAACCTGGATGGGCCCAACCTGAACAATCCCCTTGGTCCCTTGATGGTTAGGAAGAAAAGCAGGCACAAGCAGCTGTTCTGAGGCTATAGCGGTTCTGCTCAGAGCATCGGTCCATGCGTGGGGTTGGGGTTGACAAAAGCAGGCTGAGAGAGATGAGGGCCTTGGAAGGAACAGGGAAGAGGCCAAACAGGATTCTGAGGGGCATTTTCCCCAGCGCGTCACTTTCAGATCCTGCAGCCTGCTCTCTGTGCAGTGCCTGAAGAGCAGGGATGTGTGCTGTGCTGAGCTCTGAAAAATGGGATCTCTTTTTTGTTTTCTGGGTTGTTTTTAGAGACAGGGTCCTGCTGTGGTGCCCAGGCTGGAGTGCAGTGGCACGATCATAGTTCACTGCAGCCTCCAACTCCTGGACTCAAGTGATCCTCCCTCCTCAGCCTCCTGAACAGTTGGGACTACAGTCATGCACCACCACACCTAGCTAATTTGTAAATTTTTTCTAGAGATGGGGTCTTGCTATGTGGCCAGGTTTGTAACTCCTGGCCTCAAGTGATCCTCCTGCTGCAGCCTCCAAAAGTGCTGGGATTACAGACATGAGTCACCATGCCCGGTCGAGATCCGTTAAGGGCAGTCGAGGCCTCCCTGGAGCTAGCTGCAGGAGATGGAGAGAACCTGGGTTATAGCTTCACATCTGGAGACCAGACAAGGTTTTCCAAGGACCCTGGTACATGCTCCCTGAAAGGTGTGGCCAGCGTTCTTTATCGCCAGCCAGCAGCTTTCGTCTGAGCTCTTATCTGATACTTGCCATGATTCATCTTCCATTTCAGAACCAGCCAGATGGGCATAGCAGGGCTGCGTTGAGCCCACAGGAGGGCAGGGCTGGGTTGCAGAGGGTGGCAGGTCTCTGCCCCACACGACTTACTCACCCGCCCCACTGGCTCCTGTCAGAATCACTCCCTTCTTTCTCAGCCCTCCTGGGTGGTGTTTAGCACCAGCAATTTTGGCCTAAAGCACTCCCTTCTTTTCCCAACAGCCCAGATGACAAAGTTCAAGGTTTCTCTCAGGAGAAATGGTTTCTCTTTGCTTGGGGGATGAAGAAAAAGTGCCGCACCTGAGTCATCTGCAGGATGTCCTGAGGTTTAAAAAAAAAAAAAAAAAAAAGGGTACAGGGAGGAGTGCACACAGGGTGGGGTCCTCCTGCCCCTCAGCTTGTTGCAACCAGCCTTTTACAGGAAACCCACACCACTATCTCAGTCTATCCAGGCTGCTATAACAAAATATCATAAACTGAGTGGGTGATAAACAACAGATGTTTATTTTTCATGGTTCTGGAGGCTGGGAAGTCCAAAATCAAGGCACTGGCAGATCCAGTGTCTGGTGAGGGCCAACTTGCCGGGTCGTAGATGGCACCTTCTTGCTGTGTCTTCACACGATGGAAGGGCCCAGGGAGCTTTTCCTGATCACTTTTTTTTTTTTTTTTTTTTTTGAGACAGAGTCTCACTTTGTCATCCAGGCTGGAGTGTAGTGGTCCAATCTCTACTCACTGCAACCTCCGCCTCCTGGGTTCAAGTGATTCTCCTGTGTCAGCCTCCCAAATAGCTGCCATTACAGGTACCCACCATCATGCCCAGCTAATATTTGTATTTTTTTAGTAGATTCGCCACGTTGGCCAGGCTGGTCTCGAACTCTTGACTTCAGGTGATCCACCTGCCTTGGCCTCCCAAAGTGCTGGGATTACAAGCATGAGCCAGCACGCCCGGCCTCCTTGTCACTTTTATAAGTGCACTAATCCCACTCCATGATTCATGACTTAACATCTCCTAAAGCCAGCCTCATTTCAACATATGAATTCGTTTTAAAATATGAATTTGGTGGGGGAACACATTCATTCAGACCACAGCACCATCATAGCTCAGAATTAGCACAGGAGGAGGGGCATCTATTCCAGGTCTGAGTTCTGCCTCAACAGGGGCCTCTGTAGGATCAACACTGGCCATGTAGAGGGGTGGGATGAATTTACACCACCATGAAGTGTGAGTTAAGGACAGGGCATTATAAGGAAACCCACAAGGCCAAAGTCAGCAACACAGAGATGTTTTGTGTGGGGGTGGGTTTTTGTTTGTTTGTTTGTGATAAGGTGTGCTGAGCTCTGAGGAATGGGATCTCTCGTCTTTTTGTTTTTTGGGTTGTTTTTAGAGACAGGGTCCTGCTCTATTGCCCAGGCTAGACTGCAGTGGTGCAATCACAGCTCACTGCAGCCTCAATCTCTTGGGCTCAGATGATCCTCCCAGTTCAGCCTCCTGAGCAGCTGGGACCACAGGCACATGCCACCATGCCCAGCTCTTTTTTTTTTTTTTTTTTTGATATGGAATCTCACTCTCCCGAGTAGCTGGGATTACAGGTGCCTTTGTATATTTAGCCGAGACAAGGTTTCACCATGTTGATCAGGCTGGTCTTGAACTCCTAAACTCAGGTAATCCACCTGCCTCGGCCTCCCAAAGTGCTGGAATTACAGGAGTGAAGCACAGCACCTGGCCTCATTTTTTATTTTTTTGTAGAGACGGGATCTCACTATGTTGTCAGGCTGATCTCGAACTCCTAAGCTCAAGTGATCCTCCTGCTTCGGCTTCCCATGGTGCTAAGATTACAGGCATGAGCCACCATGCCTGGCAGAGATGTTTTTTGTCTCCTAGGCTCCCTGTAATCCCACAGATAGGCACTGCCAGGGCCAGGGCACCTGCTGACATGGTGAGGATTCCATCCTAGTGGGGTGACCCCAGTCTCACGGGTCTTCCTTCATAGGAGCCAAGTGTAGGAAATGACCTTGTTGGCTGGGTGCGGTGGCTCATGCCTGTAATCTCAGCACTTTGGGAGGTCAAGGCAGTGGATTACGAGGTCAGGAGTTCAAGACCAGCCTGGCCAAAATGGCAAAACCCTGTCTCTACTAAAAATACAAAAACAGCCGGACGTGGCGGCAGGTGCCTGTAATCCCAGCTATTCGGGAGGTCGAGGCAGGAGAATCACTTGAACCCGGGGGCAGAGGTTGCAGTGAGCCGAGATCGCCCCATTGCACTCCAGCCTGGGCAACAGAGTGAGATTTGGTCTCAAAAGAAAAAAGAAAAAGAAAGAAAGTGGCCTTATTACTGAAGCATAGATGGCCACCAGGGCCAGGCAGGCTGGGTTTAGGTGCAGCTGTTTGCAGTTGTCTGGGAAAGCCAGCTGCCAGCCATTGGGGAATCTGGGACAACTAGAGACCTTGGGGAGTGTGGGATTTCGCTGCCAGGGAGTGACGCAGTCCCACGAGAAGCAGAGCCTGGAGACCTCTTCTCCACTTGGCCATTTCTCTGTGAATGACAGCTCCAACCACCCATGGTAAACACCCAGGGCCATTTTGAATAATTCTACACCTTCCATAAAATGTTAATAACAAGAATAATAATTTTTAAAAGTAACAATAGTTGCCATTTATGAACACTTACTTTGTGACAGGCACTGTGCAAACTGCTTCCCACGCCTTATCTTATTGAATCCTGACAACAACCTAGAAGGCACAGGTACTACTATTCCCATTTGCAGATTATAAAATTAAGGCTCATGGCTGGATGCAATAGCTCGCACTTGTAATCCCAGCACTTTGGGAGGTCAAGGTGGGGGAACTGCTTGAGCCCAGGAGTTTGAGACCAGCCTGGGCAATACAGCAAGACCCCATCTCTAATTTAAAAATTAAATTAAAATTTAAAAATAAAGACTCAGAGAGACCAACCTATTTATGTCATGGATTGAGCCCCTTCCTCAAGGAGATGGCAGAACCAGACCCTGACTGGGGCCTAATTCCCAAACCCTACCCTGTTTGCCCTTGAATGGGAATGCTAGCCACATCCAGGTCCTTTTTTTTTTTTTTTTTTTGAGACGGAGTCTCGC
Source organism: Macaca fascicularis (assembly GCF_037993035.2). NCBI lineage: Eukaryota > Metazoa > Chordata > Mammalia > Primates > Cercopithecidae > Macaca > Macaca fascicularis. The sequence continues at coordinate 22,400,840 of NC_088394.1, forward strand.
TCTGCCGCCCAGGCTGGAGTGCAGTGGCCGGATCTCGGCTCACTGCAAGCTCCGCCTCCCGGGTTCACGCTATTCTCCTGCCTCAGCCTCCCGAGTAGCTGGGACTACAGGCGCCCGCCACCTCGCCCGGCTAGTTTTTTATATTTTGTAGTAGAGACGGGGTTTCACCGTGTCAGCCAGCATGGTCTCGATCTCCTGACCTCGTGATCCGCCCGTCTCGGCCTCCCAAAGTGCTGGGATTACAGGCTTGAGCCACCGCGCCTGGCCCACATTCAGGTCCTTAACGCCCAGATGGGCTGTGCTTGCCTGCGATGTGGATGGGAATGACTCATTACCACGTAAGGGTGCTCCCTGCCCCACAGAATGAGAGGGTGACTCTGCCATTGCCACACCATGGAATGAAACCGTGGGACAGCCACCACCATGCCCCCAACAGCGTGCACAGCCACATCCCCCAGACACCACCCAACACGTGGGGCGGCGACCCCAGAGGACATCTCCACATGGTGTGGGAGTGTGGCCACCACCTCGACACTGCCATACAGTGAACCTCCGTGACCCACCCCGGAAAACTCAAGAGTTGACATCAGCATGACATTGCTGTAAAATCTTAACATTTCAGAGCTGGAATGAATGATAAAGTGTTTCTAAACCAGTGTTTTCCAGCCTTTTTCGAGTCATGGAGTATATACGTGCATACTGTATGCACCGAATTCACACTACAGTAAAGAGACAAGGTAGCACGTGACCAGTTGCAGAGGAGGGCAGGCAATGGGGGGCAGGGGTGCTCCAGCCGCCCAGAGGTCTAGAACGTCAACACTTCAGCTCACCTGAAACCCTGAGGCACACCCGTCCGGACTGCCCTAGTCCTGCCTTAACCTGCAGCAGTTGTTCTTCCTTGCTTTGCTTCCACAGTTCCTGTGGTGCAGCTGTTTGCACCCCATCCACTCCTCTGCAACCTTCTCATTATAAGTGGTGAAGGTGTTTCCCATTTGAGAGTATTACGGCGTTGCAATCAGCATCCTTAAACTGTGCACACGTGCGTGCATGCAGCACCAAAGCACACTTACTACATGAAGTGGAACTGTGGAGTCATGGACTGTCACATTTTAAATGTAGCAGGGACTGCCAGATTGCTGTCCAAACGACTGCACCAATTTCAACCCTATCAGCACATAAACATGTTTTTTTCCCCAGAGCTCGGCCCATACTTAGTATTACGGAACAGTTCAATCTTCGCAAATCTAATCACTGCTCTACAAATTTTTTGGATCTAACTCCAATCAGTCCACATTTAAAATTTTAATTGCTCTTTTCAATATTTTTTTTTCTCTTTCCTGTGGACATGTAAGCTACACAAAGGCAGGGATTCATTGCCTGTTTTGTTCACTGATAAATGCCCAGCACCTAGAACGGTGCGGAGTACACAATGAATGATTAATCAGTATTTGCTGACTGAATAAATAGATTAAACATTGATATGCTGCAAAATTCAAAAGGTGCAAGAGGAGTAAATTTTTTTTTATGTCTCCTGTTCTGCCTGTTCCCCCAGTCACTCAGTTCCTTTCTTGAGGGCAACTCATATTACTACTTTCTTGTGTGACCTGGTAGAAGGACTGCACAGACACAAGGAAATACCTCTATGTTGCCTAAGCTAGCCTCAAACTTGTGGGCTCAAAGATCCTCCTGCCTCAGCCTCCCAAAGTGCTGGGATTACAGGAGTGAGCCACCGTGCCAGCCTGCCTATATTGTTGTTGTTGTTATTATTATTATTATTATTATTATTATTATTATTTTAGACGGAGTCTCTCTCTGGAGGGTGGGCTTAGCTCACTGCAACCTCCGCCTCCCAAGTTCAAGCAATTCTCCTGCCTCAGCCTCCCAATAGCTGGGATTACAGTTGTACGCCATCATGTCCAGCTAATATTTTTATTTTTAGTGGAGACAGGGTTTTGCCATGTTGGCCAGACTAGTCTCGAACTCCTGACCTCAGGTGATCCACCTGCCTCAGCCTCCCAAAGTGCTGGGATTACAGGCGTGAGCCACCATGCCCAGCCTGTATATATATATTTTTTTAACATAAATGCATGTGGGCTTTATATACTGTTCTACCCTTTCTTTGCTCTCACTTAACTATATATGTTGACAACATCCACTGTCTCTGATCAGCTCAAATAAGACTTTTATGGCTCCCCCTCTTAGAGGGTTGTGGAGGAAGCCACTTTTCCTATTGTCTCCATTAGTCATGCTGAGTTTGGCTTTCTGGGAGCACCCCTAGATGTCAGGGGAACCACAGCATTGGGCAAAGGAGATTCATAGGTGCACACGGAGGACACAGCCAGCTGCATTGCTCCACTTCACATTTCCCCAGCAGCCACTAGAACAGGTGCAAGGTGTCAGGTGTCCTGTCTGAGCGAGTAGGTGAGAGGTGGCCGGAAGCCAGGCAATCTGGTTTCTATTTTCAGACCTGCCCATTGACTCACCATGACTATGGGTAAGTCCCTCTGAGTCCCTCTGTGCTCTCAGTTCTCTGTGTAATGGGCATAATTATGCCTATCCCAATATGCTTAAAAGAACTGCATGAAGCCACAGCAGGAAATGCCTTGAAAGAGAACGTATGTCCTTGGACCATTACATGCTTCAGCCCATAAAAGACAATTAACAGGGCATTTCCCAAAGGGTGGTAAACAAGATGAATTTTTTTTTTTTTTTTTTTTTTTTTTGAGACGGAATCTTGCTCTGTCTCTAGGTTGGAGTGCAATGGCACGATCTCGGCTCACTGCAGCCTCCACCTCCCGGGTTCAAGCGATTCTCCTGCCTCAGCCTCCCAAGTAGCTGAGACCACAGGCGTGTGCCACCATGCCCAGCTAATTTTTGTATTTTTAGTAGAGACGGGGTTTCACCATGTTGGCCAGAATGGTCTCGATCTCTCGACCTTGTGATCCACCTACCTCAGCCTCCCAAAGTGCTGGGATTACAGGTGTGAGCCACTGCACCTGGCCAAGATGATTTTTTTTTTTTAATGATTCTCACAGGAACCTTTTTCTGAACAGTTAAGAAAGTATGTTAATGTGCATTAGGAAAAAATGGCTCAGCACATCAAACCTGTTATTTCATAGGTGTAATATGGCTTTGAATTCACAGTAGTGCCTAGGAGGAAGTTGAGTTTATTTTAGCCAAAAATAAAAAAGTGAGATGATGTGGTGTTATCTATTAAGTAAATAATGATACAAGTGCTACATGGATTTAGCAAAAAATGCAAAAGTGGTATACAAATGATCAATGCTTAGGAAAACTTCAAATTAGCAGGTAGTTAGAGGGAAATAACAAAATCAAGTTTATAAATATTTATATGAAATACCCATTTGAAATATTTCTTTTTACTATTTATTTATTATTTTCTAGACAGTGTCTTGCTCTGTCACCCAGGCTAAACTTGCAATGATACCATCATAGCTCATTGCAACCTCCAATTCCTGGGCTCAAGCAATCCTCCCACCTCAGCATCCCTAGTAGCTGAGACCACAGGCACATGCCACCACACTCAGCTAATTTTGTAGGTTTTTTGTAGAGGTGAGGCTCTTAATATGTTACCTGGGCTGGTTTCAAACTCTTGGACTCCAGGGATCCTCCTGCTTCAGTCTCCCAAAGCACTGGGATTACAGGCATGAGCCACCACGTGTGGCCAGGTTTCCTTTCCTTTTCCGTCTCTTCTCTTCTCTTCTTCCTTCCTTCTTCTTTTTTTTTTTTTTCGGTGGGGGATGGGGTTTCATTCTTGTCGTCCAGGCTGGAGTGCAGTGGTGTGATCTCAGCTCACTGCAACCTCCGCCTCCCTACCAGGTTCAAGTGATTCTCCTGCCTCAGCCTCTGAGTAGCTGGAATTACAGGCACCCATCATCATGCCCGGCTAATTTTTATATTTTTAGTAGAGACAGAGTTTCACCATGTTGGCCAGGCTGGTCTCGAACTCCTGACCTCAGGTGATCAACCTGCCTCAGCCTCCCAAAGTGCTAGAAGATTACAGGCTTGAGCCACTGTGGTTGGCCCCAGGTTTCCTCTTATTTAGTGCAAATATATATCACATAGTAAATCAGAGATCAGCAAAATTCTTTAAAGTACCAGATGGTTAATATTTAAACATTTAAAACATATAGGCCAGGCACAGTGGCTCATACCTGTAATCCCAGCACTTTGGGAGGCCAAGGCAGGAGGATCACTTGAACCCAGGAGTTCAAGACCAGCTGGGCAACATGGCAAAACCCCATTTCTACCAAAAAATAAAAAAAATAACAAAAATTAGCTAGGCACGGTGGCGTGCACCTGCAGTCCCAGCTACTTAGGAGGCTGAGGTGGGAGGATAGCTGGAGTCCAGAACGCTGAGGCTGCAGTGAGCTGTGATTGTGCCACTGCACTTCAGCCTGGATGACAGAGTGAGACCCTGTGTCAAAAATAATAATAATAATAATAATAATAAATAAATATTTAAAAAGAGAAAGGCTCATTTTATACATTTCCTGCACCAAAGCTGGTAGCAACCATTTTTCTAAGAAGCCCTGGTTCTTTTAGTCAAGAATGGTATTTAGAGACCAAAATCTTGGTGCTGGAAATGCACATAATATTTGAATTTATAAATAGAAATTGTGTCCAAAGTATGCCCTGGCTGCTCTAGAGATCCTGACAGCTCCCCTAAAAACTCTTCTTCATTTTTCTGGCCTGGACACTAAACCTCACCTGTGGCTCCTACACCTGGCCAGGTGCTTGAGAATAAAGAGTCAGTCATGTCCTCTGGTTGCCTTTGCAGAGGCAGAAACATGCAAGATTTTTCAATACCCAGAGTCAAATCCACTTTCAGGTTAACCTTCAATTAACTTTAAAAATCCAGTTACCAGAAACCATATTCCCCGGTAATCTTGGATAATTGAGGTTTTGCTACAAAAATAAGTATAGGGGATTTTAATGAAAGAATCTGACCTGCAATTTATAGGAGTCACAAAGTCTGATGTCCACATGAGCCAGAGCAGCTAATGAAAATGAGTAAAGAGGGCTGGGTATAAGACAGCATGGAATGGGAAGAATCGGGGTGAACTGGGAACACGTTAGCCATCCAAGGAGAGCAGCTGCTAGTCAACTCTAGCAGAACATGGTCACGCGGGGACAACTGTCACATCTTTCTGACTTTTCAAAAGATGAAGAAAATCCACATTTTAAAAAAATGCAAAATCTCATCATTTTGAAATGGCAATGGATTAAAGTCTTTTGTTAAAACTTAATACTGAGACAATATTTACATATAATAGAATGCATCCATTTTAAGTATATTGTTTGATGAGTTTTCACGAGTGTATGCATTTAATGAACCACCATCCCATTCAGGATCCAGAATATTTTCATCATCTCCAAAAGGCTCCCTGTACAACTTTTAGTCAACCCAACTCACCCAAGGCCCAGATACTTACTGATCTGCTTTCTGTCACAATAGATTAATTCATCTTTTCTAGGGGTTCATATAATGGAATTCTATAGTATGTATTCTTATGTGTTTAGCTTTTTACTCAACATATTTTTTATATACGTCCATGTTTTATGTATCAATAGTTGGTTCCCTTTTATTGTTGAATGGAATCCCATTATGGATATGCCGTAATTTATTTATTTCTTCCCCTGTTGGTGGATGTGCAGATTGCTTCTAGGTGAGGGCTATTATGAATAAGTGAGCATATATGTACAAGTCTGTGTGTGAACGTATGTTTTTCTCCTGGATAAGTAAAAGTGGAATTGCTGGGTCATATGATAAGTGTCCATTTAACTTTTTTTTTAAATATAGAGACAGGGTCTTACTATGTTGCCAAGGCTGGCCTCAAACTCCCGGACTCAAGCAATTCTCCTGGCTTGGCCTCTGAAAGTGCTGGGATTACAGGCATGAGCCACTGCACCTGGCCTCCTTAACTTTATTATTATTATTATTATTATTATTATTATTCTGAGATGGAGTCTCACTCTGTCACCCAGGCTGGAGTTCAATGGCACAATCTCGGCTCACTGCAACCTCCACCTCCTGGTTCAAGCGATTCTCCTGTCTCAGCCTCCCAACTAGCTGGGATTACAGGCATGTGGCACCACTCCCAGCTAATTTTTTTGTATTTTAGTAGAGACAGGGTTTCACCATGTTGGCTACAGGGTCTCAAACTCCTGATGTCAAGTGATCCACCCACCTTGACTTCCCAAAGTGCTGGGATTACAAGTGTGAGCCACCGCGTCCGGCAACTTTATAAGAAACGATATCAAATTGCCTTCCAAAGTGACTGTACCATTTTGCATTCCAACCAGCTGTGTAGGAGAATTCCAGTTGCTACATATCCTCACCAACACTAGATACTATCAGTCCTTGTAGTGGGTGTGAAGTGATATCTCATCGTGGTTTTGATCTGCATTTCTCCAGTGACTAATGATGGTGAGCATTTTTTCGTGTGCTTATGGGCCATTCATATTTCCTCTTTTATGTTGTCTATTCAAATCATTGGCCCATTTTTTGCTGAACTGTTTGTCTTATTATTTAGTTGTAAGAGTTCTTTATATATCCTGCATAGAAATTCTTTGTCAGATATATGTATTTCAAGTATTTTCTCCCAGGAGCTTGCTGTCTCGTTCTCTCAACCATGTCTTTTGAAAAGCAGATTTTAGGCCGGGCGCGGTGGCTCAAGCCTGTAATCCCAGCACTTTGGGAGGCCGAGACGGGCGGATCACGAGGTCGGGAGATCGAGACCATCCTGGTTAACACGGTGAAACCCCGTCTCTACTAAAAAATACAAAAAACTAGCCGGGCGAGGTGGCGGGCGCCTGTAGTCCCAGCTACTCGGGAGGCTGAGGCAGGAGAATGGCGTGAACCCGGGAGGCGGAGCTTGCAGTGAGCTGAGATCCGGCCACTGCACTCCAGCCTGGGTGACAGAGCGAGACTCCGTCTCAAAAAAAAAAAAAAAAAAAAGAAAGAAAAGCAGATTTTAATTCTAATAAAGTACAATTTATAAGTTTTTTATGATTCATGATTTTAGTGTCCTATCTGAAGATCTTTGCATATCCTAAGGTTCCACAGATTTTCTTCTATGCTTTCTTCTGGGTGTTTTATAGTTTATTAGGTCTATGAACCATTTGAAGTTAGTTTTTGCATATAGTGTGGGGTAGGAGTTAAGATTCCCTTCAAAAAAATATGGACAACTATTTGTTTAAGCATTTCTTGTTGAAAAAAATTACACTTTTTTTTTTTTTTTTTTTTTACATTTTAATCTTTCTTTTAAATAGAGACAGGTTCTCACTGTGTTGCCCAGGCTGGTCTCAAACTCCTGGGCTCAAGTGATCCCAGTACTTTGTTGGCCCAAAGAACTGGAAGTACAGGTGTTAGCCACCATGCCCGGCCAAGACCACACTTTCTTCATTGAATTACCTTGGCAAATTTGTAGGTCTATCAGAGCTCCCTAATCCAATGATCGGTAGATCTATCATTACACCAATACCATACTGTCCTGATAAATGCAACTTACAGTAAGTGTTGATATCACATAGAAATGTCTTTCAACTTGTTTTTATTCTTCGTAAGTTTTTAAAAATTTTGTTTTGACGTGTGTATGTGTGTGCACGTGTACACGTGCATGTGTGTCTGATTCTGTTTTGTTTTTGCTGTTTTAGCTCTTTTGCTTTTCCACATAAATTTTAGAATCAGTTTGTCAATGTCTACAAAAATTCTGCTGGGATTTTGGTTGAAATTGAGTAGACTCTAGAGATTAAGAGTGAGTTGACTCTAGAGGTTAATTGACATCTTAACCATATCGAGTCTTCTAATCCATGAGCATGGTATAGCTCTCCATTTATTTCAACTTTCTTTTCATTTAAATGATTAAAAATCAGACAAGGTGCCAAGACAATTAAATGGGAGAAAGAATAGTCTGGGTGCTGGGACAAGTGGATGTCTACAAGAAAAACAATGAAGTTGTATTCCTATCTCACACTACATACATAAATTAATTCAAAATGAATCAAAGACCTAAATATAGAGTTAGAACTATAAAATCCTTAGAGTAAAACATAGAAACAAATCTTCAGGACCTTGCATTAGGCAATAGAGTCTTAGATATGAAACCAACGCACACACACTCAAAAAAGAAATATAGATAAATTTGGCATCATCAAACTTAAAAACTTTTGTTCTTCAAAGGACACCATCAAGAAAATAAAAAGACCACACACAGAGAAGGAAAGAAAATGTTTGCAAGTCCCGCCTGATAAGGGACTTGTGTACAGAATATAGAAATAACTCTTGCAACTCAGTAGTAAAAAGATAAATAGCCCAGTTAAAAAATGGTGAAGGATCTGAATAGACATTTCTCCCAAGAAGACATAGTGGCCATATAATGGATCTAATGGCCAATATATAAGCCTATGAGAAGATGTTCAACATCATTAGCTATCAGGAAAATGCAAATTGAAACCAACATAAGATATCACTTTACACCCCACTAAGGTAGCTGTAATCATTTTTTAAAAATGGATAATAAGTTTTGGAGAGGATATGGAGAAATTAGAACCCTTATACAACGGGTGAAATTGTTAAGTAGTGCAGCCATTTTGGAAAACAGTCTTGCAATTCCTCAAAACGTTAAACACAGAATTACCATCGGACCCAGGTCAGGAGTTCGAGACCACTTCTAGGTATATACCGAAGAGAAATGAAACCTATTTCTACACAAAACTTATACATGATCATTCACAGCAGTATTATCATAACAGCCAAAAAGTAAAAACAACCAAACTATCCATCAACTGATGAATGGATAAATAAAATGTAGTCTCAACATAACATGGGATATTATTTAGCAATAGAAAGAAATGAAGCACTAATACATGCTGCAACATACCTTGAAAACACACTAAGTAAAAGAAGCCAGTCAGAAAAGACCGCATATTGTGAAATTCCATTTTTTGTTTGTTTGTCGAGACTGAGTTTCACTCTTCTCACCCAGGCTGGAGTTCAGTGGCACGATCTCTGCTCACTGCAAACTCTACCTCCTGAGATCAAGCAATTCTCCGGCCTCAGCCTCCCAAGTAGCAGGGATTACAGGCACGCACCACCACGCCCAGCTAATTTTGTGTTTTTAGTAGAGACAGGGTTTCACTATGTTGGCCAGGCTGGCCTTGAACTCTTGACCTCAAGCGACCTGCCCACTTCACCCTCCCAAATGGCTGGAATTACAGGCATGAGCCGCTGTGCCCAGTCTGCAATTCTGCTTTTATTAGGAGTGTCCAATCTTTTGGCTTCCCTGGACCACACTGGAAGAAGAAGAATTGTCTTGGGCCACTCATAAAGTGGACTAACACTAACAATAGCTGATGAGCTAAGAAAAAAAAAATCTCATAGTGTTTTAAGAAAGTTTATGAATTTGTGTTGGGCCACATTCAAAGCCATCCTGGGCTGCCTGTGGCCTGCGAGCCACAGGATGGAAAAGCTTGGTTTATATGAAACATCCAAAATAGGTAAATCTAGAGAGAAAGAGAATACATAAGTGGTTTCTGATGGTGGGGAGGAGGGTGGAGAGAGGAATGAGAAATAACTCCTAATGGGCATGGAGTTTTCTTTAGGGGAAATAAAGATGTTTTAAAATTGATTGTGATGATAGTTGAACAATGTGAATATACTGAAATCCAGTGAATTCTACACTTTAAATGGATGGATTATATGACATGTGAACTGTATCTCACTGAAACTGTTAATTAAAAGGAGGAATTGTGCTGGGCATGGTGGCTCACACCTGTAATCCCAACACTTTGGGAGGCCGAGGCAGGAGGATTGCTTGAGCCCAGAAGTTTGAGACCAGCCTGGACAACATAGTGAGACCACCCCTCCCCACCCCCACCATCCTGGTTTCTACAAAAAGTAAAATAAAATAAAATAAATTAGTTAGGCATGGTGGTGTGCACCTGTGGTCCCAGTTACTCAGCAAGCCAAGGTGGGAGGATCACTTGAGTGCAGGAAGTCAAGGCTGCAGTGAACCATGATCTTGCCACAGCACTCCAGCCTGAGCAAACAAAAAGCAATACTGGGCCAGGCATGGTGGCTCACGCCTGTGACAGCATTTTGGGAGGCTAAGGTGGGCGGATCACTAGAGGTCAGGAGTTGGAGACCAGCCTGGTCAACATGGTGAAACCCGTCTCTACTGAAAACACAAAAATTAGCTGGGCATGGTGGCACACACCTGTAATGCCAGCCACTGGGGAGCCTGAGGCAAGAGAATCACTTGAACCCAGGAGAAAGAAGTTGCAGTGAGCTAAGATCATGCCACTGCACTCCAGCCTGGACAACAGAGCAAGACTCTGTCTCAAAAAAAACCAACCAAACAAACAAAAGCAATACTGTGCTAAGAACAACAAAGACGTTTTGCACACCCCATACAGCTGATGAGTCAGCCTTTTGCAACCTCTTATTCAGAAGGGGGATGTTAAGAATTGGACATATGAATAGCATTTATGTGTCTTTTGTCAAAACAGTAAGTAGAGGCCCACACAGGGCTGCGCTCCCAATTATCACAAGGACTCTGGGCTATATGATCCAATCTCAGGAAAAAAATTGCCCCTGAGAGTGAGCAGATGTTTTGTCTCATAAGAAAACCGAAACAGGGCCGGGCGCAGTGGCTCACGCCTGTAATCCCAGCACTTTGGGAGGCTGAGGCGGGCAGATCACCTGAGGTTGGGAGTTTGAGAGTAGCCTAACCAACATGGAGAAACCCCGACTCTACTAATAATACAAAATTAGCTGGGCATGGTGGCGCATGCCTGTAACCCTAGCTACTCAGGAGGCTGAAGCAGGAGAATTGCTTGAATCCAGGAGGTGAAGGTTGCAGTAAGCCAAGATCGCGCCATTGCACTGTAGCCTGGGCAACAAGAGCAAAACTCCGTCTCAAAAAAAAGAAAGAAAGAAAGAAAACTGAAATAGTTTCCCACACTTATTGTTTTTGCATTTACTACCAGGAACATTTGCCATGAGTTCAGGGCCAATGTATAGTCAGCAACCTGTGACACTGAAGCATGACAATTGGTGTGTCTCTTTCTGCATGCACACATGGACTCAGTCTCTACTTGACTTGCTTGGATTGGGTTAAGCTGTACGCTGATTCAATCTCTTCTCCATAAACGGTGTATACATTCCAAACACAGACCATCTATCACCTTGGGGGTGAAATCTGACCAGAACATCATAAAGTTGTTTGCAGCACTTACTTTTATTTGGCTAATGACCCAAGGGGCCAGACTAGTTTGACGCTCAGCCAATACTCAACACACTTCTGCTATTTGCCTAGTTTTTGTAACAACTTTTGCTACAGATAATACTGTTTAAACATTTTTCTTTAAATCAATTTCCCTTTTTTTACTTAAGCACATTTATGAACATAAAGCAAAAGTCAGTACCTCTTGCCATAAGTAGAAGGTGGCTCTTAAAAATAAGTAAAACGTTTTACTTATGTAAAACATTACATATGTAAAACGTTTTACTTATGTAAAACATTACATATGTAAAACGTTTTACTTATGTAAAACATTACATATGTAAAACTTATGTAAAACATTTTACTTATGTAAAACATTATGTAAAACATTTTACTTATGTAAAACATTACTTATGTGAAACATTCTGTGAAAACAGAGTATTGCCCATTCTAACTAGATACTGTTGTCTGAGCCTGAGGCCTCATCGTTAAACCTGGAGATTAGAAGGGTTGGAGAGGTGTTAGGACCTGTTAGTACCAACCTGAGACTGAGAGGTGACAACGTGTTGGCGGCCCTCACTCTCAGCACCTCCTCGGCCTCGGCACCCACTCTGGCCACGCTTGAGAGGCCCTTGAGCCCGCTGCTACACTGTGGGAGCCCCTCTCTGGGCTGGCCTAGGCCAGATCCAGCCCCCTCTGCTTGCAGGGAAGTGTGGAGGGAGAGGTGCCTGTGGACGCCAGTGTGAGTTCCGGGTAGGCGTGGGGTTGGTGGGCCCCTCACTCGGAGTAGCCAGCCAGTGAGGGGCTTAGCACCCAGGCCAGCAGCTGCAGAGGGTGCGCTGGGTCCCCCAGCAGTGCTGGCCCACGGGCGCTACGCTCAAATTCTTGCCTGGCCACAGCTGCCTCCCCATGGGGCAGGGCTCGGGACCCGCAGCCTGCCATGCCTGAGCCTCTCCCCCGTGCCATGGGCTGCTGTGCGGCCCGAGCTTCCCCGATGAGCACCGCCCCCTGCTCCATGGCGCCTGCTCAACCACCCAAGGGGTGAGGAGTGCGGACGGATGGCACTGGATTGGCAGACAGCTCCACCTGTGGCCTTGTTGTGGCATCCACTAGGTGAAGCCAGCTGGGCTCCTGGGTCTAGTGGGGACTTGGAGAACCTTTATGTCTAGCTGAGGGATTGTAAATACACCAATCAGCACCATGTGTCTAGCTCAAGGTTTGTAAATACACCAATCAGTACTCTGTATCTAGCTAATCTAGTGGGGACTTGGAGAACTCTTCTGTCTAGAACTCTGTGTCTAGCTAAAGGATTGTAAATGCACCAATCAGCACTCCGTGTCTAGCTCAGGGATTGTAAACACACCAATCAGCACCCTGTCAAAATGGACCAATCAGTTCTCTGTAAAATGGACCAATCAGCTCTCTGTAAAATAGACCAATCAGTTCTCTGTAAAGTGGACCAATCAGCCGGATGTGGGTGGGGTCAGATAGGGGAATAAAGCGGCGGAGAGACAGACAGAGGCAACCCGCTGGGATTACTTTCCCCATTTGTTGTGTTTTCACTTTTTGCAATAAATCTTGCCACTGTTTACTCTTTGGATTAACACCCAGACTTTATGAGCTGTAACACTCACCGCGAAGGTTTGCAGCTTCACTCCTGAAGTCAGCGAGATCACAAACCCACCAGAAAGAAGAAACTGCGGACAGATCTGAACATCTGAAGGAACAAACTCCGGACACACCAACTTTAAGAGCTATAATACTTTCCGCTACTGTCCGTGGCTTCATTCTTGAAGTCAGCGAGACCAAGAACCTACGAATTTTGGACACAAGATTTTCTCCTTGACTAAATCAGAATAATTACATGAGAATATTAAAAAGGAGACATTCTAGAGGCCTTTGTTTCTTCTACGACTACCTATGGGAACCTAATGTGTTGTTCACCTGTGTGGCTTTAGGGTGTTAGACTATACAAGGCAGACGAAGCCGTGGTTCTTTACACGTGCCTGCGTCATGGCAAACATTTAGTACTTCGATGTTGCCCTTGTAGTTGTTATTATAATAACTGTTACTACTTTATTATTTCAGAGCAGGGAATAGACCTTCTGGGGAAAGTTGGGAGTGGGGTTAGTCTATGAACATCCTCTTAAAGCCATGATGGCCTGCGCAGGCACATAGAGTTAGAGAGAGAGAGAGAAAAAAAAAAGTTGGACAAGACCCCTTTTGGGGAAGGAAGGTGAGAGATGTTACTGTGTCAGATAATTGGATCAGGAGTGAACATGCTTGGGCAGATTTAACATCTGGATATTCGATGGAGTGCTGGGCCTTGTCAGGGATATAGAGCTGCTATCCTCAGGGGACTTTCGATCTCCTGGGAGAAGCCACAGGCACAAGAAACTAGAACACAGTATAAAACAAGGGTCAATTTATTTTACTGTTAAGCTTCTTATAGGTGCAAATGTCAGGCATCCGATTTGAATATGCATAAGTAAGAAAGAAAATATGTTGGTTCCCATATCTGATGAGGCCAGGAATTAATGGCTTCAGGCATGGCTGGATCCAAGTGTTCAAATGTGATGTCAGAAATTTCTCTCCAACTCAGCTTAGTAGGCTTAGTTAAAAGTGGGGTCTCTCCATTAGTTATTCCAATTTAAACTGATAGAATTGAGTCCTAATGTTCCAGTCTGGGTCATATGCACATCTCCCAGAGCTAAGAGGAGAGATCAGCCTGGCAACTCACACCAAATGAGATGAAGGGGACAGCAAGATACCTTCACCTGAAACATCAGAGCAAAGGGAAGAGGATGCTGGGCACATAGGAACCACACTGCCCAGCATGGTGCCCCTAGAAGGGAAAGGCTCTCAGAACAGAGTGAGGGTCCAGCCTGGAGTCAGGAGAGCTTCATGGAGGAGGTGGCCTTTGGTCTGGACCTTGAAGATCAAATACAACTGGGGCTCGAGGAATACAGCTGGGATGCTCCTGCTGCAGATTCCTGCTCTGTGTCAAGAGAAGGGAGGGGGAAGCAGGAATGTCCTTAGATACCCCATGTGCTGTAACAAGTACCTGGTGGTCTTCACAAGAATCCTACCCCCTCATGCCTATGGGAAACAGAGTCTCAGAAAGCTCTGGCATTCCTCCTCATGACCCATACCCTCCAACCTCAATGCTCTGGACACAACCTCACCCCATTCTAATTCATATCCACAGAACACCTTTTTTTTTCTTTTTTCTTTCTTCCTCCAAGGACTCTCAGACCTGGTCAGGCGTCCATTTTCTAATAAAAATCGCTGACACTTAGGTGCCAGGCATGAATCCACCCTCTCCATATTTCCATGCAGCCAGCCTCCATGACACCGTTGTCAGGCGGAAGCTGTGATTATCCCCATTTTATGGATGAGGAAACTGAAAGACTGAGAAGGAGATTTGCTCAAAGTCACACAGCTAGAAAGCAGCAGTGCTGAGAGTCAAAGCCAGACATTTGCCAGGAGTTCGAGGTTGCAGTGAGCCATGATCATGCCGCTGCACTCCAGCCTGGGTGATAGAGTGAGACCCTGTCTCAAACAAACAAACAAAAGGCCAGAAAATTTGGTTACAGAATCTTTATTCTAAACCACCACCCTTTAATGCCTCTAGCATCTCAGGGCATGGGGTCCCAGTCTTTCCTGTCATGTTTCATAGCTCTGCATTTTTGATGGATTCTTTGCTTAACATCTGTCTTACCCACTGACAGCTAGTGACAATGGAAACTGGTATACTGAGGACTTGGTCTGTGCTAGGCTCAGTACATAGCACTTTTTGTTCGTCCCCGAATTTCACCCTCTCAGCAATCCTGTAAGTTAGATGTAATTATTACAGTAAGTCTTCACTTAACATCGTTGATATGTTCTTGGGAACTGCAACTCTAGGTGAAACGATGTATAGTGAAATCAATTTCACCATAGTCTAATTGATATCAACAAGAGTTAAGCTCCTAGGCCTATTTCTGGTCACAAAAAAAAGTCACCAAATTTCTAAGTAAAGACCAAAATGCTTCTAATATTAAACATTGAAATAAATATGAGTTATACATACATTTAAGAAAGATTAAGACCAGGTGCGGAGGTTCACGCCTGTAATGCCAGCACTTTGGAATGCTGAGGTGGGGGGATCACTTGAGCTCAGGAGTTTGAGACCAGCTTGGGCAACATTATGAAACCCGACTCTACTAAAAATACAAAAATTCAGCCCAGCACGGTGGCTCATGCCCAAAATCCTAGCACTTTGGGAGGCCAAGGCGGGCAGATCATGAGGTCAAGAGATTGACACCATCCTGGCCAACATGGTGTACTAAAAATACAAAAATTAGCTGGGCGTGGTGACATGTGTCTATAGTCCCAGCTACACGGGAGGCTGAGGCAGAAGAATCGCTTGAACCAGGGAGGCAGAGGTTGCAGTGAGCCGAGGTCACAACACTGCAGTCCAGCCTGGTGACAGAGCCAGACTCTTGTCTTTAAAAACAAAAAAAACAAAAAAAAAACTTCACCGGTATGGTGGTGCATGCCTGTAATCCCAGCTACTTAGGAGGTTGAGGTGGGAGGATCACTTGAGCCTAAGAGGTAGAGATTGCAGTGAGCCATGATTGCACCACTGCACTCCAGCCTGGGTAAGAGTGTGAGACCCTATCTCAAAAAAGAAAAAGAAAGATTAATAAAAACAAGATCATTATTTACCCACTTATTCAGTTCAAGGTCATAGTGGCCAGAGCCTATCTCTGCAGCTCAGGCCACAGGCGGGAACCCATCCTAGACAGGACACGTTCCATTGCAGAGCACTCACACACAGTCACACTCACTCACCTGGCACCATGCAGACACATCATGGGGAGGACATGTAAACTCCATATAGACCGTGGCCCTGGCTGGGAATCTACTTTCTTTTTCATCAACGTTGGCAATGAAGCATTGAACAAAACGATGCCGTGTGAGGACTTGCTATACCACATTTTATGCACAGAGAACCTGAGTTGAGAGTTTAAGTCACTTGTTCACTAGGTTATGAACTCCCAAAGGGCAAAAAACCTTGTCCATTTTGCTCACTGAGTCCAGAAGGACCATTTGAGTGCCTGGCATATAGTAGGCATTCAATAAATGCATTTTGGTTGATTAGATGGATGGATTGATGATGGATAGCCAAAGGAAGGAAGAAAAGAAGGTAAAAACGGAGGGAGGGAGGAAGGAAGGTAAAGAGGGAGGAAGAACGGGGATGTGCTGCCGCCCAGTTCCTGCATGTGACTGGGACATCGTCGCAGGCAAGGCTGGTGTCCCAACTGATGTGCGTCCCCATGCCTCTCTGCAGGTGCCACCATGCACGTGAAGAAGTACCTGCTGAAGTGCCTGCACCGGCTGCAGAAGGGCCCCGGCTACACGTACAAGGAGCTGCTGGTGTGGTACTGCGATAACACCAACACCCACGGCCCCAAGCGTATCATCTGCGAGGGGCCCAAGAAGAAAGCCGTGTGGTTCCTGCTCACCCTGCTCTTCACTGCTCTCGTCTGCTGGCAGTGGGGCATCTTCATCAGGACCTACTTGAGCTGGGAGGTCAGCGTCTCCCTCTCCGTAGGCTTCAAGACCATGGACTTCCCCGCCGTCACCATCTGCAATGCTAGCCCCTTCAAGTAGGTGGCCCCTGAGCGCACAGCTGACCTCAGCAGACGGGCAGTTCTCTTTCTCTCTTTTGTTCCCTTCCACTTTTCCTTTCCTTCCTTTCCTTTCTTCTCCTTTCTCTCCTTCTCTTTCTTTCTCCCCTTTCTTCCGTCCTTTCTCTCTTTATTACTTTTCCTTCTTTCATTTCTCTTCCTTATTCTTTTTTTCTTTTCTTTCTTTCCTTCCTTCATTCTCTTTCTCCTCCTCTCTGTCTTTCCATTTGCTTTCATCCTTTTGCAGCAACTAAGATTCAAACTTCGTAAACTTTTGGCCAGGTGCAGTGGCCTGTAATAACAACACTTTGAGAGGCCAAGACAGAAGGATCCCTTGAGGCCAGGAATTGGAGAACAGCCTGGGCAACATTGCAAGATCCCACTTCTAAAAAAAAATATTTTTTTTTTTAAATTAGCCAGACGTGGTGGCACATGCCTGTGGTCTGAGTTGCTTAGGAAGCAGAGGTGGGAGAATTGCTCGAGCCCAGGAGCTCGAGGCTGCAGTGGGCTGAGAAGGCGCCACTTGAGTTTCAAGTCAAGGCTAATAAAATATAATTAATTAAAAATAAAAACAAGAAGATGCCACTGCAGTCCAACCTGGGTAACAGAGCCAGATCCTATCTCTTAAAAATAAAAAATCATAAGTTTCCTAGGCTTAGAGAGAACCTTGGGCACCCTCTGTCTTCAGGCAGGCCAGTGCCTATTTATTGATTCCACATGTGTTTATGGAGCACCTACTACGTGCCAGGCACTGTTCTAGGCAACACAAATACAGCAGTGAACAAAACAGAGTCCTTGTCCTCTTCACAGCCTGCCAGAGAAAACAGGCCCCACAGAGCTGTCCTCACAAATATCGAATTCATTATCATTATGATGATAAAAAATAAAACAACTCGGCTGGGCACCATGGCTCACACCTGTAATCCTAGCACTTTGAGAGGACGAGGTGGGCAGCTCACTTGAGGTCAGGAGTTCGAGACCAGTCTGGCCAACATGGTGAAACCTCGTCTCTACTAAAAATACTGTAATCTCAGCCACTTAGGAGGCTGAGGCACGAGAATTGCTTGACTCCGAGAGGCAGAGGTTATATTGAGCTGAGATCACATCACTGCACTCCAGCCTGGGCCACAGAACGAGACCCTGTCTCAAAAATTAAAATAAATAAATAAATAAAACAACTCTTCAACAAATGCTTACGATATGCCAGGCACTGTGTTCAGTGTCCTTTGGGTAATTGGTGTCATTCTAATCCACACAATCACCCTAGGATTGGGAACTCCTGGCGCAGCCCCAGTTTACAGGTGAAGAGATGGAGGTTCGGAGAAGTGAGCTTGCCTGGAGACACACGGTGGGCGACTGTGGGATTTGAACCCAGGTCAGACGTGATCCCAGAGCTGCTACTTTTTAACCATTCTTCCAGGTTGCCAGTTCTCCGCTTGATAGCAAGGCCTGTGAAGGGGACACATGAGGAGACCCAACCTAGTCAGGGTTGTGGAGAGACAGGGAGTCAGTCCAAAAACAAACGAACAAAAAAAACAAAACAAAGTGCCCTAAGGAATGAGTAGAAGTTGGCCAGGTAGAGCGAAGAGAGTGCCCCCAGTGGTGGACACAGCAGGTGCAGCTGGTGAGAAATTTGGGGCATTCAAGGAACTGAAAGAAGGGTTGAGTCACAGAAAACATTTTTATCCAAAAGAGAGTCCTGACCTGGCACAATGGCTCACGCCTACAATCCTAGCATTTTGGGAGGCCAAGGCGGGTGGATCACCTGAGGTCAGGAGTTCGAGACCAACCTGACCAACATGGTGAAACTCCATCTCTACTAAAAATACAAAAGTTAGCTGGGCGTGCTGGCACACCCCTGTAATCCTAGCTACTCAGGAGGCTGAGTCAAGAAAATCACCTGAACTTGGGAGGTGGAAGTTGCAGTCAGCCGAGCTCTTGCCACTGCACTCCAGCCTAGGCCACAGAGCAAGACCCTGAAGAAAGAAAGAAAGAAAGAAAGAAAGAAAGAAAGAAAGAAAGAGAGAAAGAGAGAAAGAGAGAAAGAGAGAAAGAGAGAAAGAGAGAAAGAGAGAAAGAGAGAGAGAGAGAGAGGAGGGAGGGGGAGAGAGAGAGAGAGAGAGAGAGAGAGGGAGGAGGGAGGGAGGAGAGGAGGAGGGGAGGGGAGAGGAGGAAGGGAAGGGAAGGAAGGGAAAGGAAAGAGAAAAGAGAAAAAAGGGAAAGGAAAGCAAGAAAGCAATAAAGAAAAACAAAGAAGGAACGAAGGAAAGAGAGAGAAAGAAAGAAAATAAAAGAGAAAAGAAAAGAGTCCTGACTGGGCATGGACACAGTGGCTCAGGCTTGAAATCAGAGCATGTTGGGAGGTCAAGGCTTAAAGATCACTTGAAGCCAGGAGTTCAAGGTCAGCCTGGCCAACGTGGTGAGACAGCATCTCTGTTTTTAAAAGTCCTGGAAGGGAATTCATGCGCAGTGATTACTTTCCCAATTATCAGAAAGTCCCTTCTTTTTATTAATGGGGTTCTTCCTGCCTTGGTGGTTTCTTAGAGCTGTTCAAGAGAACCTCTAATAGTAATAGGAATGACAGCACTCCATCTGGACACTGATCCACGCACTTTACAAGCAGCACCTCACTGAATCTTCCCAACGATTCTCTGGAGTACTTATTTATATTCCCCTGTTTTGTAGATGAGAGAACAGAGCCTCGGGGAGGTTAAGTTGCCCAAGATATTAAGTGGCATGCCAGGATTCAAACCTGGAGCCCACAGAGTGACCCACCAAGCTTCCCAGCAGCTGTGGACATCTGGGCTGTAATAACACCGCCGCCTGCACAGACGCCACCCTTCCCGATCCTCCTCTTCCTGTGTACACAGATTTAATGGTCAGGGAACTGGCAGAGAAGGCCAATGTTAGCTCCAGCTGCTGTATACCTTTGTACCAGGACCTTGGCCTCTGTCCAGCATTTAATGCTCCTGTAGGAAGTCCTCCAGCCAGAGTTGGCACTTGTGGCCTCAATGACCCACTCTGAGGCAGGGTCTTGGGTAAATTGGATATGAAGTGACTGGGGTGCAGGGCCCGGGCCCCCACGGGGCCTGGCAGAGATACTCCTTGATAGATCCATCTCTCACTGGCCACCATGTCAACATGAGAGCTCCAGAGGGCTGAGGGAAGACATTGGAGCCAGCCTCACAGTCCCATCCATTTTCTCTCTCCTGAAACTGGCTCCTGTTCCCAAAGTTGCTCCCTCCTGGGAGGGAGATCTCAGAACCCCCGTAAACATACCCGCTGGAGCCCAGCAACCCCGGATTCTAAGTTCAGCTCTGCCCTTTATCAGTGGAGTGAGCTTGCAAAATCACACCAATTCCTGGAGCCTCAATTTCCTGATCTATATATGGGGACGGTAACAGACTTGTGGCAAATAGTAAATAAGACCTGGAAAGCATCTAGCACCTGGCACAGGGTAAGCTATCAATAACCATGAGCCATTACAATTCTTCCTCACTTGAATGTGAATTTCATAAGGAAAGAGACCAGGTCCCTCTTGTTTGCTGCTATACCGTCTGTGCCTTGCAAAGTGCCTGGCACATAGTAGGTGCTCATTAAAAGTTGGTGAATGAATGAGTGCATGGGTGGTGGAAGGACACATGGATGCGTGGGTGGGTAGATGGAGAGGTAGGTGTTTAGGTGGGGTGGTGTTCTTATACATAGTGGCAGCCATGCTGGAGTAACAGCGTGATATGGTTTGGCTCAGTGTCTCCTCCCAAATCTCATATCGAATTGTAACCCCCATGTGTCGAGGGAGGGACCTGATGTGGGTGATTAGATCATAGAGGTGGCTTCCCCATGCCGTCCTTGTGATAGTAAGTGAGTTCTCACAAAATCTGACGGTTTTAAAGTGGCAGTCTCCCCTGTGCATGCTCTCTCTCTCTCTCTCTCTCTCTCTCTCCCCCCATCCTGCTGCTGTGTAAGACATGCCTTGCTTCCCCTTCACCTTCTGCCATGATTGTAAGTTTCCTGAGACCTCTCTCCAGCCATGCGAAACTGTGAGTCAATTACACCTCTTCTGTTTATAAATTACCCAGTCTCAGGTAGTATCTTTATAGCAGTGTGAAAACAGACTGCTACAGAGTGGGTCCCAGATTTCAGTTGCTCTGCTTTACAGATGTTCATTCCTCCTGCTAACCAGCCCTCTCCCCATCCAGGTATTCCAAAGTCAAGCATTTGCTGAAGGACCTGGATGAGCTGATGGAAGCTGTCCTGGAGAGAATCCTGGCTCCTGAGCTAAGCCATGTCAATGCCACCAGGACCCTGAACTCTTCCATCTGGAACCACACACCCCTGGTCCTTATTGATGAACGGAACCCCCACCACCCCATGGTCCTCGATCTCTTTGGAGATAACCACAATGGCTTAACAAACAGCTCAGCATCAGAAAAGATCTGTAATGCCCATGGGTGCAAAATGGCCATGAGACTAGTAAGTGGTCCCTAGGCACATGTCAAACAATGGGCCCCACCCATTGAGGCTGGTGGGTGTTTCTTTTCTGTAATAATTTGAGTCTTGCTAGGGGAAAGATAAGATGGAAGTCAGAGCCTGTTTTGCTTGTTAGCAGAGATTTTTTAAAAATAGAAATTGTTGGCATGTTAGTCAAGACTCTTTTGGTATAAGTGATCCAGTTCACACTAGCTTAAGCAAAACAGGCAATTCATTGGCTCACATAACTAAGAAGTCCAGAGGTATACTGCATTCAGGCAAGGCTGGATCCAGGTATTCTAATGAGGTCATCAAGAATCTTTCTCCATCTTGGTTCCACTTTTCTCTCAGGCGACTTCAATCTTGGGCAAGATCTCTCCATGTGGAGGGTCCCTTCAGTGCCCTTGCTTAGCAGTCGTCCCAGAAAAAGAGCTCTTTCCCTATCGTCCCAGCAAAGGTCCTGAGAAGACTCATTAGGTCACATGCTCACCCCTAAACCAATCACTGTGGGCTACAGCAGGGGCTCTCATGATTGGCCAGTCCTGGGCCATGTGCCCTGGAGTTGGGAGTGATGTCAGCCTCTGTGAGACCACATGGACTGAGCGAGGGGGAGGGTGGTTCCCTGAGGGAGGAACCAAGTCTTGTTATCAAAAGATAGGGGCATAAATATTGGGCAGGTGAAAAGCCACAGCTGTGCAGTACAGTCAGATGCCAAGAAACAACTGCCCTGCACTGGGAGGCTGGGATGCCATTAGTTCTTAAGCCTAAAAGTGGGAAGAAGGTGCCCTGTCTGTGTCTCAGGATCCCACGGGAGCTCTGTCACAATGCACATCCCTAGGCCCCACTCCTGGAGAATCTGAGTGAGCAGTTCTGGGCCCAGGCCCAGGAATCTGTATTGACAACAGGCTCCCTGGTGATTCTGATGATCAGTCTTGAATGGGGATCCAGGAGGGAACCATACACTCCCCAGAGGGGGAGCCACTGCCTTGCTGTTCACACTCATGACACTATGACTTCCACAACTGCTTTGTCCCCACCTCTCCACACAAACTAGCCAACGTCACATGGGGGATCTGCTGTGGTCACACCTTCCTTAACCTCCTGGGCCTCAATTTCTTCATGATGATGGGGATAACAATGATACTTACCTCCTGGCATTGCTGCGAAGCTTCAATGGGATTATAGATGTAAGACACTGGGAACAGAGCCCAGAACAGAGTGAGGATTAAGGGCTGCCATTACCTCCCCAAGGGGAGGCAGGGAGGCCCCCAGGAGTGGGCTGGCCGGGCGTGTTGGGAAGGGTGGTATAGGAATGCCGGGGGAAGCTTCTCTATCCGGCCTCCCGGGTTCCAGCAGGGAGAACCAGCAGCAGCCTCGTGGCCAAGGCCAGAGTCTGAGGGCCAAGTCTGTCCCATGCCTGTGCGATGACTTGAATGTCATGAGAAGCTGGCTGTGACCAGGTGGAAGGGTGCTCTGCACCCCGTGTTGGACTCAGGGTGACTGGATCTGTGTCTTTCCCAGGACAGATGAGAGGCAGCATTCCTGCGTGTTGAGTTTCTTCTTGGTCTTCATGGCCTCCAGGGGAGCTGCATCTGAAAGTCTCTGGCAGAGCCTGGAAAAGGAATCAGAACTGTGTGTGTGTGTCCGCATGAGCATAAGTGTTGCAGCCACTTGTGTGAATCTGTGTATATGGGGTTCGGGGCTAGGAGGGACGTGTGTTACAGTGACATGAGGCTGTGGAGGTCAGAGAGAGGGCGTCTTCTGTGCATGCCTCTGCACACATGACCACGTGTGTGTTTTTGCTCATGCATAATGGTATGAGTGAGGTGAGGCTGATGGCTGTAAACTGAGTCACTGAGTCACCCTACCTTGAAGGAGGGGACCAGCCTCTGTGCATGCCCATGAGTTGGTCACTGACTGTGGGTCACTCCCAAGAGGTTGCTGAGGGGTCTCCTAACCTCCCAGGCCTCACTCCCAGCGGCCGGGGGTGGGTGCACCAGCCTGATGAGGGGATCTTGTGATTGGCACGCAGCTGTGTATGAGGCGGCAGCCCTTGAGTATGTGTGAGCATGAGTATGAACACATTTCCCACCACCAAGCTGCAGCCAGAAGACGGCTGGCAAAGCACAGCTCTTGCCCTGCTAGGGCCCTCGAGCAGTGGCTGGGGTCCTGCTAGCAGCTCCCACACCACCCACAAAAAACCCTCTTGGCCTCCACAGTGTAGCCTCAACGGGACCCAGTGCACCTTCCGGAACTTCACCAGCGCTACCCAGGCAGTGACAGAGTGGTACAGCCTGCAGGCCACCAACATCTTTGCACAGGTGCCGCAGCAGGAGCTGGTGGAGATGAGCTACCCCGGCGAGCAGATGATCCTGGCCTGCCTGTTTGGAGCTGAGCCCTGCAACTACCGGTGAGAGCCACCCCAAGCCTACCTGGCCAGGCCCCTGCTCTGAAAGGCAGTGGCGTGTTACGGTTGGGAGTACGGCCTGCCAGCGTTCAAATCCTGCCTGGCCACTTACTGGCTGTCTGCAGCACAGTTTTCTGTGCCTCGGTGTCTTTTAGGTCCAGTGTCCTGAAGGCAGATCCTGAGGCAGGGATGCGCTGAATTGCTCAGGAAGCATTGAGAGGATTGTGTTAGGAAATGTCTGCAAGGAAAGTGGGATAAGGAAGGAGGATTTGGAACATGTAGGAAGAGGAGAAACTAGAAAAAGAAAAAGAAAAAGAAAAAGAAAAGCTGGGCGTGGTGAGTGGGTGGCTTACCCCTGTAATCCCAA
This sequence comes from Macaca fascicularis, assembly GCF_037993035.2. Lineage (NCBI taxonomy): Eukaryota > Metazoa > Chordata > Mammalia > Primates > Cercopithecidae > Macaca > Macaca fascicularis. The sequence continues at coordinate 22,425,008 of NC_088394.1, forward strand.
CACTTTGTGAGGCGGAGACGGGAGGATCACTTGAGACCAGGAGTTCAAGACCAGCCTGGGTAATATAGTAAGACCCCGCCTCTAGAAAAAAGTAAAATAAATTAAATTTTAAAAGGAGGGAGGAGAAAGTTAAGCAAGGATGTGGTCTCAGGTCAAGTCTAGGCTCAGCTTGATCTGTAGGAGGATCTGGAGCATAAACTGAACCATAGAGTCATCCTCCCTTGAAGGAGGGGACCGGCCTGCTGCATGCCCAGTGAGTTGGTAACTGGCTGTGTGTGTGTGTGTGTGTGTGTGTCCACATGAGCATAAATGTTGCGGCCACTTGTGTGAATCTATATATATGGGGTGCGGGGCTAGGATGGATGTGTGTTACAGTGACATGAGACCAGCTTGGGCTGTGGGTCATTTCCAAGAGGTTGGTGTGGGGTCTCCTAACCTCCCAGACCTCACTCCTAGCAGCTGGGGGTAGGTGCACCAGCCCAATGAGGGGATCAGGGTGGGCACCCAGGCATCTGTTGCCCTCAGTTTTCTCATCTGTGAAGCAGGAACAATAATCGTAGCTTCTTCATAGAGTCATTGAGAAGAGTAAATGAGTAGGTTCATGGCAGCACCTAGAACAAGGCTATGAGGCCGGGCGTGGTGGCTCATGCCTGGAATCCCAGCACTTTGGGAGGCTAAGGCAGGAAGATCGCTTGAGGCCAGGAGGTCAAGAACAGCCTGGGCAACATAGCGAGACCTCATCTCTACAAAAAATCAAAACCAGCCAGATGTGGTGGTGCTCGCCTGTAATCCCAACTACTCAGGAGGCTGAGGAGGGAGGATCCTTGAGTCCAGGAGGTCGAGGCTACAGTGAGCTATGATCACGCTGCTGCACTCCAGTCTGCGTGACAGAATGAGATAGTCTCAAAAAAAAAAAAAAAAAAAAAAAAAAACACAAGGTTATATAAGTATTTCCTGTAAATATTATTTTTCCCTAATGACTTTTAATGTGAGAGACTGGCAGAATGAGGGTAATGGTAACCGGAGGTCTAGGTCTTCTTGCAGTTGACCCACAGATTCCCACCTCCTCGGCCTCCCAGCTCCTGGTAAACCACCCCTGGGCCTGAACATCAGGTGTTGTCCCAGTCTCTAGGACAACCAGAAAGTGGGCATCTCCATTCTATCCCCTCCTAACAGCCTCCAGAGAGCTCAGCTGGCAGAAGCACGTGGGAAGGAGGCCTGAGCATGGGCAGGAGCACTGCTGAGGCCTCAGAGCTCCTTGTGGGCCTCCTGACCCAGCCTCCAGGTGTGGGGTATGCCACACCCACCTCGGCCCCACCCTGGGTTTCAGCCAGTCCTGTTTCTGAGATTCAGTGACCTGGGGCCTCCAATGCTCACACTTCAGGCCCCTGTGGAAAGGAGCTTTTAGCTGAATCTTAATGCTATGGACATGTGACAGGCTTCCAGGCTCACCTCCCAGGGACTGTGGTTGCAGGCAGCTCTCTGAACTCAGAACCTTCCAGAATCTCTACTGAGAATCTTCAGAAAGCTCTGGGGCCTCTGTCCCCACAAAATGCACAGGTGCAGCCGGACATGTGGCTCACGCCTATAAGCCCAGCACTTGGGGAGGCCAAGGCGGGTGGATCACCTGAGGTCAGGAGTTCGAGACCAGCCTGGCCAACATGGCGAAACCCGTCTCTACTAAAAATACAAAAATTAACCTGGAGTGATGATGCACATCTATAATCCCAGCTACTTGGGAGGCTGAGGCAGGAGAATCACTGGAACCCCATTGGCGGAGGTTGTAGTGAGCAGAGATCGCACCACTGCACTTCAGCCTGGGCGGCAGAGCGAGACTCTGTCTCAAAAAGAAAAAAATAAATGCACAGGCATACATGGGCGGGGTTCTTGCACACAATGTCAGATAATTCAAGGCCACTAAGCAGGGCAGAGCAGCACATACGTTCCATTGTACAGATTAGCAAAAGGTGGTCCCCATAGGTGGAAGATTTGACTGATGGTGCCCCCCTCTTCCTTGAGGGCCACCCCATGGCTAGCTGGTCGCAGTCTGTGTTTCAATCTCACTCTCTTGGCCAGGGTCCTTTGCTCAGGGCACACCCGCCAACCACACCTGCCATAAGGCTAGGGATACCAAACAGACTACCGTAACGTCCACGAGCACATTCATCTCACCCACTCAGCTGAAAGAGAGCTGTAATACTGCAACTTCAAATGCATGGCCCATCTGCTCAGTGAGAACACGCCTGGGAGCGAGAGTGGGGCAGGAAAGTGAACCTGCTGTCAACTCCCTCCCCATCGAATGGGATCCTGGTGTTCAAGGGCCTGTGTTCCACACACAGCCCAGCCCCGAAAGCTGTGCTGGCCACCTCGTGGGTAGCTGGGCTGGGCTTGGTATAGCTGGCCTGTTGTCAACATGGAGCCCTCCAAAGGAAGCCCCATTTGGGTCATATGGGCTGAGGATGAGGGACAGGTGGTCCCCCAAGGGAAGCTGAAGAACTGTTAGCAGAAACAGGGAAAATAGATGGCTGATGGGCCAGTAAAACCCCCACCTATCGGCCACATAACTTCTGCCTTGTGGCCGTGGCGAGGGGTAGGGGTTAAGTGTAGTGAAGGGGTCAAGGCGTGGGGTCTGGGGTTAGACCACCTGGACTCAAATCCTGGCTCCATCTTACAAGCTGTGTGATCTTGAACAAATTTCTTAACCTTGCCATGCCTCAGTTTCTCTCCTCTGTAAAATAGGGGAGAGAATAGTACCTGCCCTACAGCGTTACTTTGAACATTAAGTGAATTAATATGCATGAGTAACTGACCCTACTACTAGGCTCAATAAATAATAGTTATAACTATTTTATTTTTATTTTTATTTTTGGGGGACGGAGTCTCACTCTGTCACCCAGGCTGGAGTGCAGTGGTGCGATCTCGGCTCACTGCAAGCTCCACCTCCCGGGTTTACGCCATTCTCCTGCCTCAGCTGCCCGAGTAGTTGGGACTACAGGCACCCACCACCATGCTCGGCTAATTTTTTGTATTTTTAGTAGAGACGGGATTTCACTGTGTTAGCCAGGATGGTCTCGATCTCCTGACCTCGTGATCCACCTGTCTCGGCCTCAAAAGTGCTGGGATTACAGGAGTGAGCCTCCGTGCCCAGCCCAATTACTATTTTTATAATAGTTTTATAACCCACATTTTAGGCCGGGCCCAGTGGCTCATGCATGTAATCCTAGCACTTTGGGAGGCCAAATCAGGCAGATCACTTGAGGCCAGGGGTTCGAGACCAGCCTGGACAACAAGGCAAAACCCCATCTTTACTAAATATGTAAAAATTAGCCAGGTGTGGTGGTGTGTGCCTGTAATCCCACCTACTCAGGTGACTGAGGCACAAGAATCACTTGAACCGGAAGGCAGAGGTTGCAGTGAGCCGAGATTGTGCGACTGCACTCCCGCCTGGGCGACAGAGAGAGACTCTCTTAAAAAACAGCAACAAAAACAAAAAACCCCATTTGACAAGGAATGCAAATTCAATAATTGTGCCAACATTTACTGGGCCTTTCTCATCCCTGTATGTGTCAGGCACTATTCTCAGCACTCTGCACGTTAAAATTGCTTTAACCCTGGCAACAAAGCCATGAGAAAGGAACTGTTATTTTCCCCTTATTTTATTTTTTTAAGAGACGGAGTATCACTGTGTTGCCCAGGCTGGTCTCAAACTCCTGGCCTCAAGTAATCCTCCCACCCCAGCCTCCCAAAATGCTGGGATTACAGGCATGAGCCACCGTGCCCAGCCTTCCCTCTCATTTTGTAGTTGCTGTAACCTGCCCAGAGAGGTTAAGTAACATCTCTGAAGTCACAGTTGGTGAGTGGCAGAGCCAGCAGAGTGGGCCAGGCCCACCCCACGTCACTCTTATTGCCTCATCAGAAATGGTGATCGTCACTTCCCTCCCTGCCCACCTCTCCCAAGCCTGTTTCCCCAGCCCTCGGCAGGTCCCAGTGAAAGGCACCACCCAGGCACCTTAGCATAGAGATCTCAGCCAACTGCCCTCTGAGCTCTTCCTCACTCCCACAGTTGACTGGTCACCTGCCTTCCTGAGTCAGCCTTGGACACAACTGTGGGAATGTGCCTCTCTCTGCCCTCCCGGTGAGGCCGGTGCTGGGTCCCAGACACTGTGGCCCTAGATTCCTCCCTCTCTCTCTGACTCCATCCTGTCCCGCTCCTAACATGACAAATGCTCCAGAAGCAGCAGCTGCAGAATTTGGAAAACGCGAGCCACATGTGGACCCCAACGCCAAACTGCCTGGACTTGAATGTCAGCTCAGTATGTGGCTGGGTATGCTACTTAGCCTTTCTGTGCCCCAGTTTCCTCATCTGGAAAGTAGGGACAGTGAAATAACCACATAGCATTATTGGGGGATTAAATGAGTTAACATATGGAAAGTACCTAGTGCAATGCCTGGCACATACTAAACATTATAGGAGCATTTTATTTTTAAAAAGGCTTTTGGGCTGGGCGCAGTGGCTCACGCCTATAATCCCAGCACTTTGGGAAGCCAAGGCAGGTAGATCACCTGAGGTCAGGAGTTTGAGACCAGCCTGGCCAACATGGTGAAACCCCGTCTCTACTAAAAATGCAAAAAATTAGCTGAGTGCAGTGGCTCATGCCTGTAATCCCAGCTACTCAGGAGGCTGAGGTAAGAGGCTGAACCCAGGAGGCAGAGGTTGCAGTGAGCCGAGATCATGCCACTGCACTCCAGCCTGGCAGACAGAGTGAGACTCCATCATTCATAAATAAATAAATAAATAAATAAATAAATAAAAAGGCTTTTGGCCAGGTGCGGTGGCTCGCTTAATCCCAGCACTTTGGGAGGCCGAGGAGGGAGAATCACTTGAGGCCAGGAGTTTAAGGCCAACCTGAGCAACATAGTGAGACCCCCATCTCTACAAAAAAAAAAAATTTAAATAACAAAATTAGCCTGGCATGGTGGTACACACCTGTAGACTCAGCTACTCCGAGGCTGAGGGGGAAGGATCACTTGAGCCTGGGAGTTTGAGGCTGCAGTGAACCAAGATCACACCACTATATTCCAGCCTGGGTGACAGAGTGAGACTAAAATATATAGAGAGAGATTGGTTTTTTTGTTTGTTTGTTTGTTTATTTATTTTTGAGACAGAGTTTTGCTCTTGCCACCCAGGCTGGAGTACAATGGCGTGATCTCCACTCACTGCAACCTCCGCCTCCTGGGTTCAAGTGATTATCGTGTCTCAGCCCCCCAAGTAGCTGGGATGACAGGCATGCACCACCACACCTGGCTAATTTTTGCTTTTTTTTGTTGTTTTTTGTTTGCTTTTGTTTTTGTTTTTGTTTTTTTGAGACAGAGTCTCACTCTGTCGCCCAGGCTGGAGTGCTGTGGCACTACCTCGGCTCACTGCAAGCTCCACCTCCCGGGTTCATGCCATTCTCCTGCCTCAGTCTCCTGAGTAGCTGGGACTACAGGCGCCTGCCACCACGCCCAGCCGATTTTTTGTATTTTTACTAGAGATGGGTTTTCGCTGTGTTAGCCAGGATGGTCTTGATCTCCTGACCTTGTGATCCACCCGCCTCGGCCTCCCAACGTGCTGGGATTACAGGCGTGAGCCACCGCGCCCGGCGTAATTTTTGCATTTTTAGTAGAGACAGGGTTTCACCACGTTGGCCAGGCTGGTCTCAAACTTCTGACCTCAGGTTGTCCGCCACCATAGCCTCCCAAAGTGCTGGGATTACAGGCATGAGCACCGCACCTGGCCTAGAGAGACTTTTTATTGATGAATAGTTTTAGATTTACAGAAAAACCACAGCCTCCAACTCCTGGGCTCAAGTGATTCTCTTCCTCAGCCTCCAAAAGTGCTAGGATTGCAGATGCGAGCCACTGTGCTGGCTTTTGCTCTGTGCTTTGGAAAGGAGTCACGAAATTCAGACTATGCTCAGGGGAAGGAGAAGGGAGTGGCCGGGGAAAGGAACACTAAGCTCCACCCCTCCTAGAGAGAAGAATATATATTGTTTGGAATTCTTCTGTAAAGGAAGACTTGTCTCTTCTCCTCCATTTACTTATTTATTCCATCATTTATTGACACAGTATGGACTCCTATAGATTTAGGTTGTAATCCAGTTCCATGTTATCTATTCTCTTGCTTAAATTCTTCTAGCTTTGGCCACTCTGTCAGTTGGCGCCTGTATGCCTTTGATATGTCCTCACCTGCGTGGGTTTTTTTTTAACTTTTGCCTACTTTCTGGCACTACAGGATACTCCCACCCTGGAATCAGCCATTTCTCTAAAGAGCTCTGTTTGGTTTTTTGTTTTTTGGTTTTTGGTTGTTTTTTTTTTGAGATGGGGTCTCATTCTGTTGCCCATGCTGGAGTGCAGTAGCACAATCACATGCCTGACTAATTTTTTTTTATTTTGTAGAGATGGGGTCTCCCTGTGTTGCCCAAGCTGGTCTCAAACGCCTGGCTCAAGCAATCTTCCCACCTCAGCCCCCCAAAGTGCTGGGATTACAGGAGAGAGCCAACACGCTTCGCCCAAGCTCTGGTTTTTTTAAATTGAAGAATGGTATTTAGAAACCAAGATCTGGGCTGGGCCAGGTGGCTCATGTCTGTAATCCCAGCACTTTGGGAGGCCGAGATGGAAGGATTGCCTAAGCCCAGGAGTTTGACACCAGCCTGGCCAACATGGTAAAACCCCATCTCTACTAAAAATACAAAAATTAGCCTGGTGTGGTGGCACGCACCTGTAATCCCAGCTACTAGGGAGGCTGAGGCAGGAGAATCACTTGAACCTGGGAGGCAGAGATTGTAGTGAGCCAAGATCATGCCACTGCACTCCAGCCTGGGCAATCTCCAAAAAAAAAAAAAAAAAAAAAAAAAAGAAAAGAAAGAAAAATAAAATTTAAAAATAAAGGAACCAAGATCTGGGCATATTGAAGCATTGTTATTACTATGGTGGTTGTTGATTCGGGGATTATCCAACTAGTTTCTGCCCTGGAAAGTCTTCCCTGACCTCTGACCACACAGTACCACTGTTGTTTTACTGCTTCCTGCTAGGATGCTCTATTTCCCAGTCTTTTCTGGAGGCTTGCTGGTCTCTGTCTGCATTCCTGGCCCCTGGCCCAGCAGAGATTTCTGTAGGGAAACACCTGGCTCTGGAACCAGCGGCAGCCAGTTCTGGGAGCAGCCTCTCCAGGTGAAAAGTATTATCAGCAAGCAAATGGTTGGCACGCACGTGGAGACCAAGAGCACCTCGTGCGGGCAGGAGGGGATCCGGCCACACCCCATGCAGCCTCCTGCTCCTAGGCTGCATCTGACCACGACAGCTTCTTGGGAACACTGTGTCCCCGCGCCCTGGGGCGAGGTCTCTCCTTCAAGAGCAGTGCCTGGATTGAGCCGGTTTGCTCTGCTCTGTTCTTTTCCTGTGGCCACAGCCCTGATCCCACACGGTTTATAGACTCCACGGTGCCTGCCCAGAGCTATTTCTTCCCTCTGGGGCTTTGCCCGTGTTGTGTCCCTGCCTGGTGAGCCCTTTCTCCTCCCCACCCTATAGACTTAGCTATTGCTTACTTGTTCATAAAGTCTCAGCTCAGGCCTCGCCTCCTCCAAGAAACCTTCCCTGACCCGCTCCCCGCTCTCCACTGGGACTTAGGTGTCGCTTATCTCTATAGATGCTCTTATCACCTATTGTAATTTATTCATCAAATATTTACTGAGTGTCTGTGTGCTCTGTATCACACCCTGGGCACAGAGCTGTGAACAGTAGCAGCCAAGATTTTTTGAGTATTACAGTATGCTAGGCATCCACCCCTTGCCACGGTCATGTAGGGTGACTGCCAGTATTATCTGGTGTTACAAATGGGGAAAGTGAGGCACAGAGAGGTGAAGTAACCATCCCCAAGCTCACCAGTTGCCTAAGGGACACAGCCAGAATTGAAATCAACCAGGCTGGCTCTGTGGTCTGTGCTCTTGACCTCTGAGCTCTTCGCCTTCTAGACAGACAAGGTCATGCTCCCTCCCCGGGCTTATGTTCTAAGCAGGAGACAGCTAAGTGAGCAATTAAGTCAAGAAGATAATTTCAGGGCAGGCACAGTGGTGGATGCCTGTAATCCCAGCATTTGGGGTGGCTAAGGCCAGAGGATCCCTTGAGGCCAGGAGTTCAAGACCAGCCTGGGCAACATAGCAAGACCCCATCTCTACAAAAAATTTTACAAATTAGCTGGGTATGGTGGCTCATGCCTGTAGTCCCAGCTACTCAGGAGGTTGAGGCAGGAGAATATCTTGAGGCCAGGAGTTTGAGGCTGCAGTAAGCTATGATCACACCATTGCACTCCAGCCTGGGTAACAGAGTGAGACCCTGTCTCCACCAAGAAAAAAAAAGGAGGCGGGGGGAGATGATTTCAGATTCTGATGTATCTGATAAAGAAGATAATCAACTGGTGGAAGGGCCAGGTGCAGTGACTCACGCCTGAAATCCTAGCACTTTGGGAGGCCAAGGCGGGTGGATCACCTGAGGTCAGGAGTTCGAGACCAGCCTGGCCAACATGGTGACACCCTGTCTCTACTAAAAATACAAAAATTAGCTGGTTGTGGTGGCACATGCCTGTAATCCCAGCTACTCGGGAGGCTGAGGCAGGAGAATCACTTGAATCCAGAGGGCAGAAGTTGCAGTGAGCTGAGATGGCACCACTTCACTCCAGCCTGGCTGAAAGAGCGAAACTCCATCTCAAAAAAAAAAAAAAAAAAAAAATAGCTGGGCGTGGTGGTGCCTGCCTGTAATCCCAGCTACTCAGGAGGCTGAGGCAGGAGAGTCGCTTGAACGGGGAGACAGAGGTTGTAATGAGCCAAGATCGTGCCACTACACTCCAGCCTGGGCGACAAGAGTGAAACTCCATCTCAAAATAAATAAATACATACATATAAATAAACTGGTGGAAAAGATCTAGAGTAACTAGGTAGAAAAGTCTATTACTATTAGTAATAAAGTACTATTAACTAATAGTTCAAGTCCATCATTTTGCATAGGGGTTCAGGGGAGGCCTTAGAGCAGATAAAAGCTGAAGGATGGGGAGAAGCCAGTGTCTGCAGAGCTGGTTGGAGACTATTCCAGGCACAAAAGACAACAGCGGCAAAAGCCTTGAGCTTGGAAACATCTAGAGTGTTGCTGGAGTGTAAGGAACGAGACATAGAAGGCCAGCATAGGGCCTTTGCACTTTATTCTGTGAGTGACAAGAAGCCTTTGGAGGGTTCTCAGAAAGGAAGTGCCATAGTCTGACTCGCAACTTTAAACAATCACCCTGACCTGTACAGAAGGAAGAACTTAAGGATGAGCAGAGGCAGAGGCTCCAGCAAGAATCCAGACATGAGATGCTGGTGGCTTGGGTCAGGGTGGGCGAGTCTGAGGTGGAGACAGGTGGACAGACCAAAGTCACATCTTGGAGCCCGGCCTGGTGGCTCACACCTGTAATATCAGCACTTTGGGAGGCTGAGGTGGGCAAATCACCTGCGGTCAGGAGTTCAAGACCAGCCTGGCCAACATAGTGAAACCCCATTTCTACTAAAAATACAAAAATTAGGCGAGGCACGGTGGCTCACGCCTGTAATCCCAGCACTTTGGGAGGCTGAGGTGGGTGGATCGCCTGAGGTCAAGAGTTCGAGACCAGCCTGCCCAACATGGTGAAACCCCGTCTTTACTGAAAATACAAAAATTAGCTGGTTGTGGTGGCAGACACCTATAATCCCAGCTACTCGGGAGGCTGAGGCAGGAGAATCGCTTGAACCCGGAAGGCAGAAGTTGCAGTGAGCTGAAATGTCACCACTTTATTCCAGCCTGGGTGAAAGAGTGAAGCTCCATCTCAAAAAAAATATAGCTGAGCGTGGTGGTGCCCGCCTGTAATCTCAGCTACCCAGGAGGCTGAGGCAGGAGAATTGCTTGAACCCAGGAGGCAGAGGTTGCAGTGAACCAAGATCATGCCACTGCACTCCAGCCTGGGTTACAGAGTAAGACTTTGTCAAGAAAGAAAGAAAGAGAGAAAGAGAGAAAGAGAGAAAGAGAGAAAGAGAGAAAGAGAGAAAGAGAGAAAGAGAGAAAGAGAGAGAGAAAAGAAAAGAAAGAAAGAAAAAGAAAGGAAGGAAGGAAGGAAAGAAGGAAGGAAGGAAAGAAAGAAAGGGAGAAAAGAAAAGAGAGAAAGGGAGAAGGGAGGAAGGAAGGAAAAGAAAAGAAAGGAAAAGAGAGAAGAAAGAAAGAAAAGGAAGGAAAGGAAGGAAGGAGAAAGAAGAAAAGAAAGAAAGAGAAAGGAAGGAGAGAGAAAGAAGAAAGAGAAAGAAAGGAAAGAAAAAGAAAGAAAGAAAGAAGGAAAGAAGGAAAGAAAGAAAGAAAAGAGAAGAGAAAAAAGAAATAGGAAAATCACATCTTGGAAGGAGACGGGGGTTGATAGGATTCCACTCTCTGTCCTCAGCCACACTGGAAGCTACAAAAGGCAGCCCTGTCTTGTTTTGCTTGGTGTCCTTAGCCCAGCACCCACCTCAACAAACATTGATTGGGTGGAAAAATGTGGTTTCTTCCTGCTTCCCCTTGCACCACGGAGGAAACCCAAGCTCAGAGGTTGAGTAAGCAGCTGAAATCTGTTGACAGTGGCAGAGCTTGGGGCAGCCCCCATATCCCATTTCACAGCCTGCCCTGGACCCAAGTCATTCTGCAAGGCCACGGACCGAGACAAAAGATACAGGAAATGGCTTTCTTATCTGAAAACGTGGGAAAATAACGCCTGCCCTCGTGGGGTTATTTTGAGAATTAAATGAGATCATGTACACAGAAAGATTCAGCACAGGCCTGGCCCATAAAAGTCACTCAGTGAAAGTTTGCTGTGGAGCATAAGGGCTTCAGAGACAATACGGCATGGCAGGTGACGTTTTGTGTGTGTGTGTTATTTGATGTACTTACTCTCATTTGTTCTGGTTTTTATTTTTAACTTTTTACAATTTATTATTGTTTTTTGATACAGGGTCTCACTCTGTTGCCCAGGCTGGAGTGCAGTGGTGCAGTCACAGCTCAATACAGCCTCAAACTCCCCAGGCTCAGGTGATCCTCCCACATCAGCCTCCCAAGTACCAAGTAGCTGGGACTACAGACACTCGCCACCATGCCTGGCTTTTTTTTTTTTTTTTTTTTTTAGAGACAGGGTCTCAATTCGTTGGCCAGGCTGGTCTCGAACTCCTGGGCTCAGTCAGGCGCAGTGACTCATGCCTGTAATTGCAGCACTTTGGGAAGCCAAGGTGGGTGGATCACCTGAGGTCAGGAGTTCAAGAGCAGCCTGGCCAATATGATGAAACCCCGTCTGTACTAAAAATACACAAATTAGGCCGGGCGCGGTGACTCAAGCCTGGAATCCCAGCACTTTGGGAGGCCAAGACGGGCAGATCACGAGGTAAGGAGATCGAGACCATCCTGGTTAACCTGGTGAAACCCCGTCTCTACTGAAAAAAAATACAAAAAACTAGCCGGGCGAGGTGGCGGGCGCCTGTAGTCCCAGCTACTTGGGAGGCTGAGGCAGGAGAATCGCTGAGATTCTCCTCAGCCTGGAGTGAGATCACACCACTGCACTCCAACCTGGGCAACATACCGAGACTCTGTCTCAAAACAAACAAACAAACAAACAAAACTCCTGGGCTCAAGCGATCTTCCCACTTTGGCCTCCCAAAGTGCTGGAATTACAGGCATAAGCCACCGTTCCCAACCTCCTCTTGTTTTTAATAAATAAAAAAAGAATAATATAAAAACATCAAGAGATATTTTTTAAAGCTGCTTACTTTGGAGACTTGAGAACATGCATGTTGACCGAACAGGGTTTCATGAACTCCAGCACACCCGTCAACAGAAGAGGCAAGGAGGGAGCCTCCCCTGAGCCTTCTGGTGGGCCCAGGCGTTCCTCGGCTTATGTCTGAAGGCCCCTGCCTCAGTCTTCAATGAACTTCTCCTCTGTATCTGTCTCTCTTCTGTGTCTTCTAAGGACACTTGTCATTGAATTTCGGGCCCACCTGGATAATCCAAGATGACCTCATCTGGAGATCCTTAGTCACATCTGCAAGGACCCTTTTTCCAAATAAAGTCACACTTGCAGGTTCTGAGGGTGAGGACATGGATGTGCCTCTTTTGGGGTGTATGTGAGACAGATGAAAACATCTAAGAAAGCTCTTTTTCGTTTTGTTGTTGTTGTTGTTGTTGCTGTTTTGTGTTTTAGAGACAGGGTCTCACTCTGTCACCCAGGCTGGAGTGCAGCGGTGCACTCCAGCCTCGAACTCCTGGTCTCAAGCAATCCTCCCACCTCAGCCTCCCAAGTAACTGGGACTACAGGCATGCACCACCACACCTGGCTAATTTCTGTGTTTTTTGTAGAGATGAGGGTCTCACCATGTTGCCCAGCCTTGTCTCAAACTCCTGGCCTCAAGCGATCCTCCCACCTCGGCCTTCCAAAGTGCTGGGATTACAGGCGTGAGCCACCAGGCTCGGCCAGAAAGTTCTTTTTCATAACTCACAGCTAAACCAGAGAGCCTGAGCCCCAACTCCAGAGAAATTCCCTTCCCCTGCTTTCCCAAGGGAGCCTGGGAATCCCCTCTCTGGTTTTTGCAAGAGGATGGACAGAATGACGTGTTGCTTGCCTCTCCCTTTCGGAGCCCCTCCAAGGAGGAAACGAAGGGTGGAAAGCAGATAGTCGGGGAAGGCATTGTCTGTGGTGGAACCTGCCCTGCAGCTGATGCTGTTTCTTTTAGGAACTTCACGTCCATCTTCTACCCTCACTATGGTAACTGTTACATCTTCAACTGGGGCATGACAGAGAAGGCACTTCCTTCGGCCAACCCTGGACCTGAATTTGGTGAGTTTTGGTTTATCCTGGGGCCAGAGCCAAGAGGCTTTAACCACCCCTATGATGTGGGACTGAAATACCATCAGCTGTTGCAGGGTGGGCCTGAGGGGGGACTAATGCGGCATCAAGCGGAGTGACCACTACTGAGGCTCTGCTGTGTGCCAGGGGAGGCCAGGCCAGGCGCTTCCTCAGCCATTCCCTCCTGCAATGCTCAGAATCCCTGGGGTAGCAACTGGTGTTCCCGTTTTGCTGATGAGCAAAGTGAGGATTTGGAAGCAGCACAGCTTCGTGGTCAAGAGCTCAAGGTTCAGCCAGGCATGGTGGCTGATGCCTGTAATCCCAACGCTTTGGGAGGCCGAGGTGGGAGGATTGTTTAAGCCCAGGAGTTCGAGACCAGCCTGGGCAATAAGGTGAAACCCCATCTCTTAAAAAAAGTACAAAAATTAGCGAGGCATGATGACACGTACCTGTAGTCCCAGCTACTCAGGAGGCTGAGGCAGGAAGATTGCTTGAGCTGGGGAGGTCAAGGCAGCAGTGAGCCATGATCGCACCACTGCAGCCCCACCATTTATTTGCAGGGTGTTCCTGAGCTCCAGAGCAACCTTCTCAAAGCCTTAGTCTCCCCATTCATACATTAGTATATAGTAGCAGAGCAGAGCATTTAGTATAGTAAATCGAATCTACCTTGTGAGCCATTATGATGAGTAAATAGTATATGCCTTGTGAGTCATTATGATGCAATGTGGTAAATTGTTTCAACTGCCTAGGAAGTAGGAAATGCTCCATATACGCTGAGTATTCTGAGCAGTTTTTAAACAACTTGTCCAGGATCATGCAGTTAATACATGGACCAAAAGACATTGCATGTTCTTACCTGTAAGTGGGAGCTAAATGGTGTGCACAGGTGGACACACAGTGTGGAAGGATGGACATCGGAGACTTAGAGCATGGGAGGGTAGGAGGCAGGTGAGGGGCAAGAAATTAATGAGAACAGTATATAGGATTCCAGTGAAGTTTACACTAAAAGCCTAGACTTCACCACTGTACAATAACTCCATGTAACAAAAGTGTGCTTGTACCACTCACATTTATACGAATTTGAAAAAGAAAAGAAACACATAACACTTAGTCTCTTAGTCCCTCTGCCCCTCTGGTGTACAGTTTTGGTTTTTTGTTTGTTTGTTTGTGACAGGGTCTCGCTCTGTCGCCCAAGCTGGAGTGCAATGACATGGTCACGGCTCACTGCAGCCTCGACCTCCTGGTCTCAGGTGATCCTCCCTCCTCAGCCTCCTGAGGAGCTAGGACTGCAGGTGGCTAATTTTCTGTAGAGATGAGGTTTCCTCCTGTTGCCCAGGCTGGTCTCGAACTCCTGGGCTCAAGCAATCTGCCCTCCTTGGCCTCTCAAAGTACTGGGATTACAGATGTGTTCCACTGTGCCCGGCTGTACAATTCTTAAAGAAAGACAGAGACACACAGAAGCTGAAGGAGTCCATGGAAGTGAGGAAATGGGGCATGGGGGATGACGGCTCCCCCTCCCTCGGGGCTCAGGTGTTGCATTGACCGCTAGAGAAGGGCTGGTGGACTCAGGCTGGCTGTGGTTTTTGGGCTTGTGAGCCAGGCACAGGTGGGAGTGGATCCCTCCTCCCATCTTTCAGGTTCTGATCTCTGCAGCCACCAAGAGGCAGGCTGTCATTCAGCGACCGTCAGGGCCGCTGGCCAAGAGTGGGGCAGGTGAGCTGAGTGCCTTTCACTTAGCCCCCGTGCTGCTGAGAGCACTGTCACAGAGGTGCCAGTCAACTTACTTCCAGACGCAGATGATTATAGTCAGGCAGCCAGCTGCTGTGTAAGAAGCCCAGCAAAAGCACTTCCTCACTGGAAGACCTCAGACAAGTCCTTTCATTTCTCTGTGCCTCAGTTTCTCCATCTGTAAAATGGGGACAATACTAGTACCTCCATCATGTGGCCCTTGTGAGCATCCAAGGAACTCATGTTTCTTTTATTTTATTTTTGGAGATGGAGTCTCGCTCGCGCTCAGGTTGGAGTGCAGTGATGTGATCTTGGCTCACTGCAACCTCCGCCTCCGGGGTTCAAGCGATTCTGCCTCAGCCTCCCAAGTAACTGGGATTACAGGCATGCGCCACAATGTCCAGCTAATTTTTGTATTTTTTCTTTTCTATTTTGCTCTGTCATCCCCGCTGAAGTGCAGTGGTGCAATCTCAATTCACTACAACTTCTGTCTCCCAGGTTCAAGCAATTCTCCTGCCTCAGCCTCCCAAGTAGCTGGGATTTCAGGAGCCTGCCACCATGCCTGGCTAATTTTTGTATTTTTAGTAGAGACGGGGTTTCACAATGTTAGCCAGGCTGGTCTTGAACTCCTGACCTCAAGTGATCTGCCTGCTTCAGCCTCCCAAAGTGCTGGGATTACAGGTGTGAGCCACCGTGCCCGGCCAAGGAGCTCACATTTAATGAAGCCCTTAGCAAAGCACCCAGCAGGCAGCAAGTACTCAACCAGCCCTTACTGTCTTAACCAGACAGACTCAGCTCCACATAGCTCAGGACTGTGGTGCGTGGGAGACTGGGTCCAGTCCCTTCCCTTGATAACAGTCAAGTGGGGAAGGAAGACAGACAATAAAAGAAGAATCACAAAAATGAGGCAGGTACTCAGAAGGAAAGTTCCAGGGCTAAGGAGAGCGTACAACCAAGACCCTGACACCTCGTCTGAGCCATCAGGGAAGGTTTCTGGAGGAAGTGATGCTGGTTGAGATCTGAAGGAAGAGCACGTGTTTCTAGGGGGAAGGGAAGTGGCAGAGACAGCATTCCAGAGCGAGGGAATAGCACTCCAGATTGAGGAATAGCACTCCAGATTGAGGAATAGCACTCCAGATTGAGGAACAGCATTCCAGGTGAGAGAACAGCATTCCAGAGCAAGAAACAGCATTCCAGGTGAGGGAACAGCACTCCAGAGTGAGGGAACAGCATTTGCAAAGGCACAGCAGGAGGAAGGTGTGCAGAAGCTCGGAGGCATTGAACGGTGACAGCGAGGGCACCTGTGGTGTGAGGCAGGGTGGTGTGGGTGGGCCATGGCCATGCCGTGCCTCCTAGATCTACCTCCTGATCAGAAAAGAGATCATGGAGAGGCAAGAGACACCCAGGGAGGAGGCTACGTCAGAGCCTGCCTTGGAGATGATGGGGCTTTGCAGAAGGCAAGCAATATTTGAGTACTGAGTTTTTGCAAAGTGGAGCCAGCCTCCTTGGCGGTCCCTGGAGGTCCCCTGGCTGGAGGGAGCTTGGAGAAGTGGGTAGTGGGGTCTCCTTTCTGCCTCAGGAACAAGTTCAGGCAGCCCTCACCTCACCCTCCCCACAGGCCTGAAGTTGATCCTGGACATAGGCCAGGAAGACTACGTCCCCTTCCTCGCGTCCACGGCTGGGGTCAGGCTGATGCTTCACGAGCAGAGGTCATACCCCTTCATCAGAGACGAGGGCATCTATGCCATGTCGGGGACAGAGACGTCCATCGGGGTGCTCGTGGTATGTCCAGAGCCCAAGGGCAGTCCTAGAGGGTCTGAGGGTGGGGGCCCACCTGTCCAGGGCCAACTTCCCTTGGCCTGGGAGGAGGAGATCCGGGCCCCCCAGCCCTGGCCTGCCTTCCTTTTGGCTGGAACCCCCTCAGGGTGGCCAAGCTTTAGGGGAAGGTGAGCCCTCTGGCGCCCCCTCTGGCACTTGCAGGGGTCCACAGCCCTCTATCCCCGCATGCTTGATGCAAGGCAGGCGCAGAAAGGGTTTCCTGGAGCGACCAGGGCCCCTCTCAAGCAACCCCTCTAAACCCAGGACAAGCTTCAGCGCATGGGGGAGCCCTACAGCCCGTGCACCGTGAATGGCTCCGAGGTCCCCGTCCAAAACTTCTACAGTGACTACAACACGACCTACTCCATCCAGGTGGGAAGGCGGCGCACACCTCATGCCCCAGGGCCCCTGTCCGGGTTTATGGGGCGGAGACCTCAGTCCTCCGGGAGAACTGGCCCCAGCAAGGCTGGCTCTGCTGGGCTTTTGTAGGTGGCCACGGGGCACCCCTGGGCCTGTGGGACCAGTCACCTTCCTGAGCTCTCTCACCAGGGCCTAGGACTGGCCACTTCTCATCCCCACTTGAGCAGGTGTGCCCTTGGGGACGCCCAGGGGAATATAGGGATCTTACTCTGGGGTTTCCCGAGATGAAAACAAAAAATAGCAGCTAACACCATCAAGCTTTCACTGCGTGTGAAATACTGTGCTAAGGGCTGGAACACATTCCATCATCGTTTAGTCTTTCAACCCCCTCCCCACATGAATCCATAATATACTAATGACAGCAGCATTTATTGATAAACTAATAATAGCAGGCTTACCATGTGTTAGGCAGTCACTGTTGTAAGTAATTTACATACATTACATCATTTAACTTTCACAACAACCCTAAGATGTAGATGCTATTATCATTCCCATTCTAGGAATGAGGAAATTGGGATTGGCAGACCCCAGTTCAAATGCATCATCAATTTACCTAAGAAATCCCCCTACTTTTTTTTTTTCTTAAGATGGAGTTTCACTCTGTCACCCAGGCTGGAGTGCAGTTGCATGATCTCAGCTCACTGCAACCTCCGCCTCAGGTTCAAGCAATTCTCTGCCTCAGCCTCCCAAGAAGCTGGGATTACAGGCGCCTGCCACCACACCAGCTAATTTTTCTGTATTTTTAATAGAGACAGGGTTTCACCAAGTTGGCCAGCTGGTCTTGAACTCCTGACCTTGTGATCCACCCGCCTTGGCCTCCCAAAGTCCTGGGATAACAAGCATGAGCCACCATGCCCGGTCTTTATTATTATTATTTTTAAAGAGATAACCAGGCATGCTGGCTCACGCCTGTAATCCCAGCACTTTGGGAGGCCAAAGCAGGTGGATCACACTTGAGGTCAGGAGTTCAACACCAGCCTGGCCAACATGGTAAAACCCCATCTCTACTAAAAAATACAAAAAAAAAAAAAAAATTTAGCCAGGTGTGGTGGCACACGACTGTAGTCCCAGCTACGCAGGGGGCTGAGGCAAGAGAATTGCTTGAACCTGGGAGGTGGAGGTTGCAGTGAGCTGAGATCATGCCACTGCACTCCAGCCTGAGTGACAGAGCGAGACCCTTGTCTCAAAAAATAAAATAATAAAATAAAAAAGAGAGACAGGGTCTTGCTCTGTCACCCAGGCTGAAGTGCAGCGGTGCCATCATAGCTTACTGCAGCTTTGAACTCTTGGATTCAAGTGATCCTCCTGCCTTAGCCTCCCTAGTAGCCAGGACCACAGGCATGAGCTACTGTGCCTGGCTAATTTCTTAATTTTTAAAATTTTTTGCAGAGACAGAGTCTTGCTATGTTGCCCAGGCTAGTCTCGAACTCCTGGGCTCAAGCAGTCCTCCCACTCTGGCCTCCCAAAATGCTGGGATTATAGGCATGAGCCACTGCACCCACTGGAAGTCCCTCTTTGTATCTGCCCTCAATCCTCTTTGCTGTAGCTGGCAGCTTCCTTCTTGTCCTGATCTCCAGAGTTAACCCAGACCTGCCCCTAGTCCTGGCCCCCTTGGAGAGGGCAGATTGAATCCTTGCAAAGGTGACAAAAATGACCACTCGCTGATACTTCCTCTCCAGCCCAGTCTGCGTTGGCAGATCAGTGCACTGAGGCATAACAAGAGGGCAGCCCAATGCCAGCCTCAGTGTCTGGGTGCCCGAGCATGGCATGGTTTGCCTTTCCCTGTAGTCACAGGAAATGACCCTCCTGGTGCCCACCTGCCCACCCATTGCTTGGCTGGTTTGGCCACCTCGCGTCTGGAGGGACTTCTGCCCATTATGGAGAACTCTAGCCGTCATCTGAGCCTCTGGAGGGACAGACAGACAGAGCAGTACAGGGAGGTGGGAAACATGGAGAAGAAGGCGCCAGCCCCAGAAACTTCATTCCAGGAAAACTGCGCTTCTCGTTTCTTCCGGTGTGGTAGCCACTCAGGCCAGAAAACTTAGCCAAGAGCCAGGCCCTGATCGGGAGCTCTGCCCATTCCCATGGCCACTCCAACCAGGAGCCGGCTTGAGCCCACCCCAGCCTCCGTCACAGGGCCTGGGAAGGACTCCCGCTTTCCAGATGAGACAGAGAGGTCTACAAGAATATAAGACACCTTG
Source organism: Macaca fascicularis (assembly GCF_037993035.2). NCBI lineage: Eukaryota > Metazoa > Chordata > Mammalia > Primates > Cercopithecidae > Macaca > Macaca fascicularis. Next base: position 22,444,073 of record NC_088394.1, read on the forward strand.
GTGGGGCACGGTGATGCACACCTGTAGTCCCAGCTACTCAGAGGCTGAGGCGGGAGGATCGCTTGAGCCCAGGAGTTTGAGGATGCAGAGAGTTATGATCACGCCACTGCACTCCAGCCTGGGCGACAGAGTGAGACCCTGTCTCAGGAAAAATACAAAAAAAAAAAAAAAAAGTAAAAAAGAGGCTGGGCACAGTGGCTCACGCCTGTAATCCCAACACTTTGGGATGTCAAGGTGGGTGGGTCCCCTGAGGTCAGGAGTTTGAGATCAGCCTGGCCAACATAGTGAAAGTTGGTCTCTGCTAAAAATACAAAAATTAGCCAGGTGTGGTGGCACGTGCTTGTAATCCCAGCTACTCGGGAGGCTGAGGCGGGAGAATCACTTGAACCCTGGAGGTTGAGGTTGCAGTGAGCCGAGATCATGCCACAGCACTCCAGCCTGAGCGACAGAGCAAGACTCCATCTCAAAAAAAAAAAAAAAGAATGTAAAACACTTGCTGGAAACCCAGCTCTGGCTCCTCCTGGCCATGCCATTTAATCTGCCACCCAGCCCCGATTTCCTGCCCTCAGGAAACCACAGACTCATTAGGGACAATAGAAAGGCAACACATAGGGACCTGAGACGGAGACGCAGGAGGAGCAGAAGGGGACTCAGGGGCGCAGGTGTGGAGGGCGGGGCTGAGTGGAGAGAGGTAGGGAGGAGCTGGCCAGGGCTGTATCCAGGAGCCCAGGGTAGTCAGGACCTAAGAAACTGGATAGACAATGAAACACCAAGAACCGCTGCCTCCATCCGTGCAGTGCTTCCCGAGAACCTGATGTGGCCCTGAATCCTCCCTCCCAACCTCAGGAGACAGGTGTCCTCCACACCCTATTTCACCTATGAGTAAACCGAGCCCCAGAGGGTCATGACTCGCCCTAGGACACATAGCTGGTCTCTGAGTGGACTGAAACCAGGTCAGAATGACCTGAAAGCCCAGTATGTTGGGGCCGAGTGAGTTGAGACTCATCACATCCAGCCTCCCGGAGGCTGCCCAGGAGCCCTCTTCTTCCTCGCCCCACCAGGAGATGTTCTGCAGACCAGTGGGCCACTCACTTCCTCTGTCATTGACTGTGCGTCAGGACACTCAGCGATCATCCTTCTCCTGGCTTTCCCTGGGCATTTCCCTCTGGGAGGAAGGAACACAGAGCTAGCCTGCCTGGCTTCCTTGGCGGCCTATCAGGGTGCATCTGTGTCAAGTGCTTGGACGGAGGCTGGCATCCTCATAATGAGAGCTCTCTGAGCATTGGCTTTATTATCAGGAGCAAGCTGCTCTTCCCCATGGTGAAGGGTGAGGACCCCAGCTCTGAATGGTGAGACCTGGGATACTGGGGTCTGGCCTAGGTCCCTCTGCGGGGTCCAGGGACCTGCTGGGAAGCCCAAAAACGTCCAGGACTGTGGGGTCTGTAGCTGCAGCCAGTCATCTCAGCACAGCTTCTCAGCCCTGGAGCACCTCCGCCAGCTCCCCCAGCTCCCTTAACCTGGGCATCACTTCTCTGGACACCCCGGTGCTGGGATGGGGACATCACTGACCGTGCCTGTGTTCTCTCCTTATGAACCCCCTACCCCCCACAGGCCTGTCTTCGCTCCTGCTTCCAAGACCACATGATCCGTAGCTGCAAGTGTGGGCACTACCTCTACCCACTGCCCCGTGGGGAGAAATACTGCAACAACCGGGACTTCCCAGACTGGGGTGAGCGGGGACACAGGGGGATCGGCACTCCAGCCACCTGGGGCCACAGAGGCTCTGACCATAGAGGAGCGGGCAGAGCTCAGTGCCCTCAGCAGAGTCCAGAGATGTGCCCAGGGTGGCTCCTCCGCAGTCTGAGGTCCCTCCTACAATCCCTTCCCAGGCCTCCTTTCTGCAGGAACCCAGCCTTCTCTCTGCTCCTCAATTTCATGAAGCATGGGCTTGAAACACATAGGCATAGGGTGCACGTGTCCTTGTGGGCCTGTGTCTGTGTGCCAAATGCTCGCACACGTGCAACCCTAGGCATGTGGCTGCTGGCGAGTGTGTGCTTGCACTCATGTTTTCAAGTGCACACATGCAAAGGCATTTCCGTGCTTGCGTCCAAACGCACAGGAGCCATTCGTGAGTGTGGTGGGTTGCTGTGTGTAGGTTTATGCACAGGCACAAATCACTTCCAGGGTCTGCATTTGTACACTCTGGCTTTAGTGCACTCGTGTGTATGTGTGTGTGTGTGCACGTGCATGTATGGATAAGGTCATGCGTCCCTCTTCAGCATGTGTGTTCATGTCTGTGTGGGTTCACTGGGTCTCTCTGCAAGGCGCTGGGTGGGAGGGGAGGGTGAGGAAGCCATTAGCATGATGGTGGCCTCCGAGGACTCGAAACCTGAAGTCACAGCGGGAAGAAGAGCCCTGCTGGGCTCACAAGCAATTGGAGCTGGGGCCTGGGAGCCCTGGCGGTCTGGAGTCCAACCACCGATGAATGTTGTCAGCAGGGTGCAGTGGCTCATGCTTGTAATCCCAACACTTTGGGAGGCTGCGGCAAGATGATCAGTTGGGGCCAGGAGTTCGAGACCAGCCTGGCCAACATGGCAAAAACCCCGTCTCTTAAAAAAAAAAAAAAAAAAAAAAGAGAGAGAATAAAAAGAATGCTGTCAGCAGGAGACTCACCACTTACAACCAACACAAACTAAACGGGAAAAACGTTACTCCTTCCAGTCACCCACCCTTTGTTCATGACCCCATAACCCCATCCCCCAGGCAGGGATGGGGATGGCCGGCAAAAGGAAAGCTGCTCTGACCGGCCTGAGCTGGGACCCAGGCCAGACTGGGGTGAAATGCTGGAGGTCGGGGGCTGGGTAGGGAGCGGTGATTGTTCATGACACCTCCTCCCGCCACCTAACCACAGGGCCAGGAGAGCAGAGGGGCCAGCCAGAGGCTCAGCAGGGGACCGGGGCTAGAAAGCCCCCTCCAACCTCTTGGCCACCTCTCTGTCTCCTGCACAGCCCATTGCTACTCAGATCTGCAGATGAGCGTGGCGCAGAGAGAGACCTGCATTGGCATGTGCAAGGAATCCTGCAAGTGAGTGCGGGTGGGCGGGCACAGCAGCGGGTGGGCATGGAGGGGCATCACTGGCAGGGACCGCAACAGGCCTGACCTTCTCTTTCAGTGACACCCAGTACAAGATGACTATCTCCATGGCTGACTGGCCTTCTGAGGCCTCTGAGGTGAGACAGTTGGGGGCCGAGTTCCTGGCCCTCAGCTTTGGGCTGGTGACAAGTCTGGGCATAAGATGTGGGCTTGGCCGGGCGCGGTGGCTCAAGCCTGTAATCCCAGCACTTTGGGAGGCCGAGACGGGCGGATCACGAGGTCAGGAGATCGAGACCATCCTGGCTAACACGGTGAAACCCCGTCTCTACTAAAAAATACAAAAAACTAGCCGGGCGCGGTGGCGGGCGCCTGTAGTCCCAACTACTCGGGAGGCTGAGGCAGGAGAATGGCGTGAACCCGGGAGGCGGAGCTTGCAGTGAGCTGAGATCTGGCCACTGCACTCCAGCCTGGGCGGCAGAGCGAGACTCCGTCTCAAAAAAAAAAAAAAAAAAAAAAAGATGTGGGCTATTTGGAAATTTGGAGGGGGTGCCTTTTTCCCTCCTTCTCTCTTTCCCTCCTTCCTTCCTTTGTCTGCTTTATTTCTTCCTTCCATCTTCATTCCTTCCTTCCTTCCTTCCTCCCTTCCTTTTCCCTTCCTTTCTTCCTTCTCCCTTCCTTCCTCCCTCCCTCACTTCTCCCTTCCTTCTTCCTTCCTTCGTCCCTTCTTCCTTCCTTCATTCCTTCTCCTTCCCTTCTTCCTTCTTTCCTTTCTCCCTCCCTTCTCCCTTCCTTCTTTCCTTCCTTTCTTTCTCCCTCCCTTCTCATTTCCTTCCTTCCTTCTGTCCTTCCTTCCTTCTTTTCTTCCTTCCTTCCTTCTCCCTCCCTCCTTCCCTGTTTCCTTCGTTCCTTCATTCCTTCCTTCCTTCCTCTTTTCTTCCTTCCTCCCTTTCTTCGTCCCTCCCTGCTTCCTTCTTTCCTTCCTTCCTTCTTTCCTTCCACCAATATTCTCCCAGGCAGTGTGCTATGTACACAACACAGAATTAGACAGACATAATCCTTTTAATAGGAGAAGGCCAAGATCACAAACAGAAATAAAATCATTTCAAAGTGTGATTATGGCTGTGAAATAAATAAACAGGTGATGGGAGAGAGTAACTGGGGGAAACTACTTTATTTTTGTATTTTTACTTTATTTTTTATTTTTGGAGACAGGGGCTTGCTCTGTCGCCCAGGCTGGAGTGCAGTGGTATGATCACAGCTCACTGAAGCCTCGAACTCCTGGGCTTAAGTAATCCTCCTGCTTTAGCTGTGGTCCTCAGCTGGGACCACAGGCATATGCCACCAGGCCTGGCTATATGTTAAACTTTTTAAAGAGATGGAGTCTCGCTATGTTGCCCAGGCTGGTCTTGAACTCCTGGCCTTAGGCAATCCTCCCACACCAGCTCTCCCAAAATGCTGGGATTATAGGCATGAGCCACCATGCCCACCCTCTGGGAAAGCACGTTAGATAGCGTGGTCAAGGAAGGTCTCTCTAAGAAGGTGACATTGGAGCTGACACCTGGAGGCAGAGGCTGAGTCAACATGGGCAGAGCTGAGGAGGATTCCAGGCAGAGGGAGCAGGAAGCATGAGGACCAGAGGTGGGAAAGAGCCGGGCAGGGTGGCCAGGCCCGCCGGGGAAGAGTCTGGAGACCCGAGTCCCTTCTTCCCCAGAACAGCAGCCACAGCTTCCACTACACCCTTCCTCTTGCTCCCCATCCAAATTGTGATTCCCCCAGGGGCCTTGGGAAGGGACAGGGCTGTGGTCTACCTCCCCCAGGGAGCAGGGCCATGACTGGGAGGGATGCTGCAGATGGCAACTTTTGCAGCCGCCTTCTTGGGTTCCAGGACTGGATTTTCCACGTCTTGTCTCAGGAGCGGGACCAAAGCACCAATATCACCCTGAGCAGGTGAGCCTGAGCCTGGGCGGGGCTGGGGAAGCAGAGAAGAGGGTCCAGAAACTCGGGGCAGGAGTTTGGACACAGGACAGCTCCTCAGACACCTTCTCACATGGGTCAGACCCAGGAGCAAGTCTCCAGGAGGAGGCACTAGGAGTGAGAGAGAGGAAAGGCAGCCACGGGGACTCTGAGTCTACCAGCTACTAAGGAGGAGCCTGTGTTTCCCTCTGTCACTGTCCACCCAGCCATCCAATCATCCTCCATCCTCCACCCACACACCCAGCATCCTCCACCCATTCATCCTCCATCATCCACCCATGCACCCAGCCATCCTCCACCCATTCATCCTCCATTCTTTCACCCACGAACCAGGCATCCTCCACCCATTCACCCTCCATCATCCACCCATGCACCGAGCCATCCTCCACCCATTCATCCTCCATTCTCCCACCCACGCACCCAGCCATCCTCCACTCATTCATCCTCCATCATCCACCCACACACCCAGCCATCCTCCACTCATTCATCCTCCATCATCCACCCCCACACCCAGCATTCTCCACCCATTCATCCTCCATCATCCACCCACGCACCCAGCCATCATCCACCCTTCCATTCTCCCACCCGCACACCCAGCCATACTCCAGCCATTCATCATCCATTCTCCCACCCACGCACCCAACCATCATCCACCCATTCATCCTCCATCTTCCACCCACACACCCAGCATCCTCCACCCATTCATCCTCCATCCTCCACCCACACACCCAGCCATCATCCACCCATTCATCCTCCATCTTCCACCCACACACCCAGCCATCATCCACCCATTCATCCTCCATCCTCCACCCACGCACCCAGCCATCATCCACCCATTCATCCTCCATCTTCCGCCCACACACCCAGCATCCTCCACCCATTCATCCTCCATCATCCACCCATGCACCGAGCCATCCTCCACCCATTCATCCTCCATTCTCCCACCCACACACCCAGTCATCCTCCACTCATTCATCCTCCATCCTCCACCCACACACCCAGCCATCCTCCACCCATTCATCCTCCATCATCCACCCACACACCCAGCATTCTCCACCCATTCATCCTCCATCAACCACCCACGAACCCAGCCATCCTCCACCCATTCATCCCTCCATCATCCACCCTTCCATTCTCCTACCCACACACCCAGCCATCCTCCAGCCATTCATCATCCATTCTCCCACCCACGCATCCAGCCATCCTCTACCCATTCATCCTCCAGACTCGCACCCACACACCCAGCATCCTCCACCCATTCATCATCCATTCTCCCACCCACGCACCCAGCCATCCTCCACCCATTCATCCTCCATCATCCACCCCTCCATTCTCCCACCCGCACACCCAGCCATCCTCCATTTATTCATGGATCTCTCCATCCACTCAACAAAAACATTAGTTGAGCACAAGAAAGACACACAGTCCAAGCTAGCAGGAGTTCAGGGGGCAAATATATGCAAAAAGGGCTTAAGGAGAGGAGGGTCTGAGTACAGCAGGGAAGGAGCCTTAGTATGCCTGAGAGATAAGGGAGGTCTGCATAGGGAGGTGGCTTTGCGTGAACTCTCCAAGGAGGAGTAAGTGCTGTTCAAATAAGAAGAGGCACCAATGTCCAGGCAGAAGACAAAGCTTGGAACCCTGGAGACACGAGATAGCACAGCCTTTCTGAGGACCACCACGTGGGAGGGGAAGCCCACACAGCCACCCCTTTCTGTCCCAGGTGCAGTGAAGGTGCTCATGGCTCAGTGAAGAGCTCTGTGCAGAGTCACTGCGTGTAACCCGGGCCACCCTGAGGGTACAAAGTGGGGAGCTCGGAGCAGATCTTTGGGGCTGTCCCAGGCCAGAGTGTCCTGTAGGGAACTGGTAGGCAAGGGTGGAAGAAGGGGGCCATAGGACGGGTGCTGGGTGGAGATGCCTAGAGGGGCTGGGAAGGGCTGCACTTGCAATTCTTGTTTGGACTTCACCACTCATGGGAGCATGCATGAGAGAAGCTCAGGATAGAGGAGGGCTGGGGCGGCCATTCCTTGGCTGCCTTCCTGTGTGTGTTCACGTGTGCATGTGTGCATGGGTGTGTGGGTGCATGTGGGTGCATACGTGTGTGCATACATGCGGGTGTGTGTGCATACATGTGGGTGTGTGTGCATATGTATGTGTGTGCATGTGTCTATGTACACGCATGTGTCTGTCTGTCTGTCTGGAAGGGGGATACATTAGTCCTGGCCCTTCTCGCTGCCTCCTGCAGGAAGGGAATTGTCAAGCTCAACATCTACTTCCAAGAATTTAACTATCGCACCATTGAAGAATCAGCAGCCAATAACGTGAGTTTAGGAGGCTCCTGATACCCCAGAGCTGCCCTGCCCTGACCCCTGCACCCTGAGGGAGGGGGAAGGGTTCTGAGCCCTATGGAGGGATTAGGAGATCCCCAAAGCAGTCCCAAGTTATTCCCCTGGGCCAAGATGGTCACCGCCTCCCATTCCCACCCAAGAATCACCTCCCAGGAACCTGTGAGTCTGGGCTAGAGGCAAGAATGTGTGGCCTGAGCCCACCCCAGCTCCCCGTTCCCCACAGCTCGTCTGGCTGCTCTCGAATCTGGGTGGCCAATTTGGCTTCTGGATGGGGGGCTCTGTGCTGTGCCTCATCGAGTTTGGGGAGATCATCATCGACTTTGTGTGGATCACCATCATCAAGCTGGTGGCCTTGGCCAAGAGCCTCCGGCAGCGGCGAGCCCAAGCCAGCTACTCCGGCCCACCGCCCACGGTGGCTGAGCTGGTGGAGGCCCACATCAACTTCGGCTACCAGCCTGACACGGCCCCCCGCAGCCCCAACACCGGGCCCTACCCCAGTGAGCAGGCCCTGCCCATCCCGGGCACCCCGCCCCCCAACTATGACTCCCTGCGTCTGCAGCCACTGGACGTCATCGAGTCTGACAGTGAGGGTGATGCCATCTAACCCTGCCCCTGCCCACCCCAGTGGCTTGAACTCACTGAGCAGCCGAGACTGTTGCCCAAGGCCTCACTCTATGGTGCCCTCTCCAAAGGGTGGAGAGGGTAGCTCTCCAGGCCAGAGCTTGTGTCCTTCAACAGAGAGGCCAGCAGCAACTGGCCCGTTCCTGGCCAAGGGCTCCGTAGGATCATGGTGCTGGTGCAGGATGCAGGAATTAGTTGTATCTTCACCTGGTTCCTACCCTTGTCCCTACCTGTCCTGATCCTGGTCCCGGCCAGGCCCTGGAGACCCCTCAGAACACCTTCTCCTGGTGGCAGACCACTTCCCTCCCAGTGCCAGTCTCCGTCCACCCCAGAGAGGAACAGGCAGGCGGGCCATATGGTCTTCTCCTTCCGGGCCTTGGCTGGCCTCTGGGGCAGGGGTGGTGGAGAGATGGAAGGGCATCAGGTGTGGGGACCCTGCCAGGTGGCACCTAATTTACTCTAGAAAATAAACGCAGAAAACACTGAGTCCAGCTGTGTTCTTCATTTGACTGGGCAGCCGGGGTGCCCTGATGGCAGAAGGGCATCCGTAATGGCTTGAGAGAGACCAAAATTGGTTTAAGGGAAAGGGTCTCAAGCCCCTCCTTCCACTGCCAGCTCCCAGGCCAACACTCATTAGCCCCTGCCTGGGTTGTGCGCCCATCTCTGACCCAGTCAGTGTGGCCAGCTAGATAAGCTGCTCTGATTGGTCACACCTGAATTCATCTGCCCAGACCTGAAGCCAGTTTGGCCCCCAGGAGAATCACATGGTCCAAGGGTGGCGGGGGCACAGTTCCCAGGGTTGCCAGATAACAATCAGGCTGCTTGGTTGAATTTGAATTTCAGATATACAAACTGAATTTTTATTATTATTTTTTTGAGATGGAGTCTCGCTCTCGTCACCCAGGCTGGAGTACAGTGGCGCGATCTCGGCTCACTGCAACCTCTGCCTCCTGGGTTCAAGTGATTCTCGTGCCTCAGCCTCCTGAGTAGTTGGAATTACAGGTGCATGCCACCACGCCCAGCTAATTTTTGTATTTTTAATAGACGGGGTTTCACCATGTTGGCCAGGCTGGTCTCAAACTCCTGACCTCAGGTGATCCTCCCACCTCAGCCTCTCGAAGTGCTGGGATTACAGGCGTGAGCCACCGACCCCGGCTGAAAAACTGATTTTTTAGTATATGTACATCCATACAATACTGGAGACACATACAAATAAATCATTTGTTGTTTTTCTTGAGCATTTTATACATATATATTTTTATAGAGATGGGGTGTCATGGTGGCACAGGGTCGCCCAGGTGGGAGTGCAATGGCATGATCATAGCTCACTGTAGCCTCAAACTCTTGGGCTCAAGCCATCCTCCCACTTCAGCCTCCTAAGCAGCTGGAATTACAGGTGTGCCCTACCATGCCTGGCTAATTTTTTTAAATTAAATTTTAATTTTAATTTTTTTATTTGTATTTTTAATTGCCAAATATAGTCCCCCAGAATCTTAAGGTCCCCAAAGAGAGATCAGGGAGCTGTCCCCAAAGAAGAGTATGGTCTGGCAGGTGCACACACAGCACTGCAGCACCCTGCTATCACCCACCAGGCCCCTGGTGATGAAGGAGAGGCTGGCTTAAAGCCTAAGCCTCTGAGGGCCCAGCCTTCCTGGCCTACGTCACCTGCATCCCTTGGTCTGGAGGGTAAACAAGCTGGCCTCCAAGTGCTCAGGATGGCACCTGTTGGAAGAAGGAGGTGCCACAGAGTCGGTGCCACCTCAGTCAAAGGCAACGTTGCTAGGGGCTGAGTAGGGAGGGCTGAGTAGGAAACCGGGTTTCCCAGCCTGGCACCTGGCTAGTCCGCAGGCTGGGCCCACCACTCTTGGTGGTTACCACCCTCACTACTGTGATTACTGCTTTTATTACTAGCAGTAGTAGTTGTGGCCACACTCACTGTTACCATTTGTTGTCATTAAACAAGGACTACATTGGATCAAGTACTTATCATATGCCAGGCACCATGCCAAGAACTTTTTAAATCTTATTTCATTCTCATAACCACTGAGAAATAGTACAATAGCATCCCATTGCACAGGTAAGTACACTGAGGCTTAAGAAGTGAAGTAAGGTACTCAAGGTTTGTAAGTGACAAAGCTGAGACCCCAGCCTCACCCTTTGGGTGCCAATGGTCATAACAATACCAGTCCCTTACAGGAGCCCAGAGCTTTCGTATCTATTCTCTCATTTGAAGGTAGGGGGCATTATTATCTAGCCCGCGTGGCAGCTCTTCAGTCACATGTCAATTTGAACAGGTTTAAGCTACAAAGGGAATTCATTAGCTCTTGTAGGAAAAGGGTTTCAGGCACGGCTGTATGCACGGGCTCGCCCAGATCTGGGGTTTCTTTTTTCTTTTTTCTGAGATGGAGTTTTGCTTTTGTTGCCCAGGCTGGCATGCAGTGGCGCGATCTCAGTTCACTGCAACCTCTGCGTCCTGGATTCAAGCGAGTCTCCTGCCTCAGCTTCCTGAGTAGCTGAGATTACAGCTGCCCACCACCATGCCTGGCTAATTTTTATGTTTTAGTAGAGACGGCATTTCACTATGTTGGCCAGGCTGGTCTCGAACTCCTGACCCCAGGTGATCCACTCACCTCGGCCTCCCAAAGTGCTAGGATTACAGGCGTGAGCCACCATGCCTGGCCTAAGGTTTCTTTTTTTCTTGTTTTGAGACAGGGTCTCACTCTGTTGCCCAGGCTGCGGTGCAGTGGCACGATCACGGCTCACTGCAGTCTGAACCTCCCGGGCTCAAGCAATCCTCCCACCTCAGCCTCCCTGAGTAGCTGGGACTACAGGCATGCACCACCACGCCCGGCTAATTTTTGTATTTTTTGGAGAGACAGGGTCTTCCCATGTAGTCCAGGCTGGTCTTGAACTCCTGTTTCACGCGATCCACCAGCCTCGGCCTCCCAAAGTGCTGAGATTACAAGCGTGAGCCACCACGCCTGGCCCCATCAGGTGATTCTATGTTGCTGTCCTTCTTAGAAAGGTTTCCTCCATGTGCTGTTCTTTCTGAATATCTCTTTACACCTGCAGTTGCAGCCCTGTCCCCTCAGCACAGCAACTCCAGGGGGAAGAAGGCTCTTCCTGCACATTTTCCCAGCAATAGCCCCAGGAATGAGGCTCATTTGGACCCGCCCAGGGCCCATGATCATCCTGAACAGGCCACGGCAACAGGGAATGGATGGAGACACTGCCTGGCCGGCCCTGAGTGAATCTATGGAGGGCGGCCCTTTACAGACACCTGTGAGAGGTCCTGTTCAGAGACGTCTTGGAGCTGCCTGTAGATTGTGAGGTCAGGACCAGGCTGGGGGTGAGCATCACCTTGCCATCCCTGCTCTCAGGGGGCCGTGAGGGCCAGGCCGTGGTGCAATGGCCTCATTGCTAAAAGTCATTCCCCTGCCCTCTGGATCTAGCGGAGAGAAATGCTGTCCTGCTCCTACTCTGAGATTCCTTTTTTACGGCTGGAAACTTAGGCTGCAGAGACCAAATTGCCCAGAAAACAGCATTCTGTAAATCCTAACTCTACCCCAAAAAGGAAGGTGGGTTACAGATGCCAGACGACTATGAAATTAACACTGTGGGCTGGGAGCAGTGGCCCATGCCTGTAATCCCAGCACTTTGGGAGGCTGAGGTGGGCGAATCACTAGGGGTCAGGAGTTCAAGACCAGTCTGGTCAACATGGTGAAATCCCATCTCTGCTAAAATACAAAAATTAGCCAGACATGGTGGCACATGCCTGTAATCCCAGCTGCTCGGGAGGCTGAGGCAGGGAATCGCTTGAACCTGGGAGGCAGAGGTTGCAGTGAGCCAAGATCACGCCACTGCACTCCAGCCTGGGCCACAAAGTGAGACTCTGTCTCCAAAAAAAAAAGAAAGAAATTAACATTGTGTACATGTGGCTACCACCACTGCATTTCGGTGGCTCTTCAAATAACCCTGAGTTAGGTACCATTTTGACTCTCAGTTTCCAGATTAGGAAATGAGGCTCGAAGAGGTGAGGTGACTTTTCTAAGGTCACACAGCAGCTGGGAGGTGGCGAAGCGTTGAATGAAGCCCAAGCCTGTCCCACTCCACAGCCTAGTAGCTCTCATGAGCCCAGCACAAAGCTCACCACAAAGCTTCCACTTCCACTTTCGAGCAGCACGTGTCACCTTCCAGGTTTCTGGCTCTCGTTTCTTCGAGGCAATAGCCAGGCTCAAACCTGCCAGGAACAGCCTGTGATCCACCACATGAGAAACCAAAATATTTTTCTTCGTGTGGGTTTGAAGCAGATGCTGTCGGGGCCAGCCAAACTGGTTCTGAGGATGTGAGGATGGCATGTGTGGGAAGCCCTGTGAGGACAGAGCCGGTGGGACACGGGCCCTGGCAGCCCAGTGGGGCTGGTTCAAGAATGGCCTTGGAGGCTGGCTGCAGTGGCTTAATGCCTGTAACCCCAGCACTTTGGGAGGCCAAGGCAGGCAAGTCACCTGAGGTCAGGAGTTCAAGACCAGCCTAGCCAACACGATGAAACGCCGTCTCTACTAAAAATACAAAAATTAGCCAGACATGGTGGCATGTGCCTGTAATCCCAGCTACTTGGGGGACTGAGGCACGAGAATCACTTGAACCCAGGAGGCGGAAGTTGCAGTGAGCTGACATCACCCCACTGCACTCCAGCCTGGGCAATAGAACAAGACTCCATCTCAAAAAAAAAAAAAAAAAAAAGCCTTTGGGCATGGCAGGGTCACTCCAGAGGGCTGGCCTGGGTGACCTGCCTGCCCGCTGGGATGACGTGTCCTGCCACGTGCCCACCGTGTCCCACAGGAGGAAGGTTGCCTGGCAGCCAGGCAGGAGTACAGGTACCACGGTCACCAGGCTCACTCTGAACTCTGGCCCTGCCACATGGTAGTTGAGTGGCTCTAGGAAAGTCCTTAAACCTCGCCATACTGCGGATAAGACTCCCTGCCTCCCAAGGCTCAAGTGAGGTCTGTTTATTTATTTATATATTGATTGACACAGGGTCTCACTGTCACCCAGGCTGGAGGGCAGTGTTGAGATCATAGTTCATTGCAAGCTCCAATTCCTGGGCTCTACTGAGCCTCCTGTCTCACCCTCTTGAGTAGCTGGGACTACAGGTGCCCACCACCAAACCCAGATAATTTTTAAAAATTTTATGTAGAGATGAGTCTTGCTCTGTCACCCAGGCTGGAGTGTAGTGGTGCAATCTTGGCTCACTGTAGCCTCAAACTCCCAAGCACAAGCAATCCTCCCGCCTCAGCCTCCCGAGTAGCTGAAACCACAGGTGCACACCACAGCAGGCTGTTGATTTTTTTTTGTAGAGACAGGGTCTCACTATGTTGGCCAGACTGGTCTCAAACTCGTGGCCCCAAGTGATCCTCCCACCTCAGCCTCCCAAAGCTCTAGGATTACAGGCGTGAACCACCATGCCCAGTCTGTGGTGAGGTTTAAGTGAGATACCCCAGAGAGAGGCAGAGCTCAGCCCAGCCCCTGAGATCCAGGCAGGGCTCGATTCCAATGACAGCCCCTGTGACAGACACCACTGCCATCCCCTTTCTTTCTTGTTAACAGAAACCCAATCAAGGCAGTCAATAAGCCCAGCTCAGGCTGTAAGTCCTGATTGGTCTAAGTCAGTGTTTCTCAACTGGAGGAAATTTCTGGAGACATTTTTGGCTTCACAACTAGGAAAATATTACTGGCACCTAGTGGGTCAGGAAAGGTAAATGACCTGTACTGCACAGAACACCGTCAAACACACAGCTGTCCAGCCCAAAACGTCCATAGCCAAGGCTGAGAAATGCTGGTAGAAGCCAGCCTGGGCTTTCCCACCTCCTTTGTAGCGGGGACGCCCCATGACTGAGAAATGGCCAGTGAGGGCTAGAAGGTTGGCCAGGGCTTCAGGGAAGCTGCCACTTGCCTGATAGAAGGGCCAGAATTGCTGCTCTACCATCTCTGCTCTCTTCTTCCCTGAATGCAGATGCAGCACCTACAGTTGCAAGAGTCACCTTCCACGATGAGGCCTCCAGCACATGGGGCAAAGTTTCAAATCACAGAAAGGCTGGCCTTGGGCCTGACTCCAACCAGCCACTACATCAGTGCTTGTAGCCACCACGTTTTTTTTTTTTTTTTTTTTTTTTGAGATGGAGTCTCACTCTGTCACACAGGCTTCAGTGCTGTGGCACGATCTGGGTTCACTGCAACCTCCGCCTCCTAGGTTCAAGCAATTCTTCTGCCTCAGCCTCCAGAGTAGCTGGGATTGCAGGCATGCACCACCATGCCCAGCTAATTTTTGTATTTTTAGTAGAGACAGGGTTTTGCCATGTTGGCCAGGCTGGTCTCCAACTCCTGACCTCAGGCGATCCGCCTGCCTCAGCCTCCCAAAGTGCTGGAATTACAGGCGAGAGCCACCGTGCCCAGCCACTTTTTACTTCCTGTTATCAAGAAAAATTAATTTCTGTTTAAGTCACTCAAATTACGTTATTCCATTACTTATAGCCAAATATAATCTTAACAGATAGACGCTATTAATGAAAAACGCTGAAGTTCATACACCATACATTTTAAAAAAGAAAAAATGTGGGCCAGGCACAGTGGCTCACGCCTGTAGTCCTAGCACTTTGGAAGGCCAAGGCAGGAGAATCACTTGGGCCTAGGAGTTCGAGACCACCCTGGGCAACAAAGCAAGATCCCGTTCCTACAAAAAATGTTTTTAAAAATTAGCCAGGTATGGTGGTCCCCATCTGCGGTCCCAGCTACTTAACGGGCTGAGGCAGGGAATCACTTGAGCCCAAGAGTTCAAGGCTGCAGTGAGCTTCAATTGTGCCACCGCACTCCAGCCTGGGTGACAGAGTGAAAACTTGTCTTAAAAAAAAAAAAGGAAAAAAGTGAAAGCCAAATTCCTTACCATGGCTGATGAGCCCCCATATGATGTGGCCCCCAGTTTCTCCAGGGATACTGCTTTCCCCTTTCCTCCATGTAGCCCCTCCTCTCCTGCCCGAGCTGCCCTTGGACATGCCTCAGGGCCCAGTCTGCACCACTCCCTGGGCCTGAACGCGCCTCTTCCTTCACTCTCCGCCACATGGCTCTTACTCTGTAACAGACTCTCTGATCAACGTCAATCAAGACTATTGGGCTGCCCACTTTATGCAGTGCCAGCTTCCACCCTGACACCCGCTTTTCCGCTAGCACTTACCTCCGAAATTACCCCTATTTACCTTCTTCTCCCTCCCTCCCTCTCCCACCGAGCATAAGCTACAGGGCAGGACCCGTATCCCCAGACATCCCCAGTGCACACAGCACGGCAGGCATGTGGGAAGCACTAAAAAATGCATTGAAGAAGGAAGAGGCTGGGTGCGCTGGCTCACACCTGTAATCCCAGCACTTTGGGAGGCCGAGGCAGGCAGATCACTTAAGGTCAGGAGTTGGAGACCAGCCTGGCCAACACAGCAAAACCCTGTCTCTACTAAAAATACAAAAATTAGCCGGGTGTGGTGGTGGGTGCCTGTAATCTCAGCTACTCGGGAGGCTGAAGGGGGAGAATCACTTGAGCCCAGGAGGCAGAGGCTGCAGTGAGCCGAGATCACACCACCGCACTCCAGTCTGGGTGAAAGAGTGAGGGTGGGAAAAAAAAAGAAGGAAGGAAACAGTCTTCTTGCATTTCACAGTAGTTATTTATTCCATTTTCAAGATCTGATCCTTTAAAAAATTATCTAAAAAGTCTTCTCTGATAAATAATACATCTTTAATTTATAACTCCTTTTTGATTATACAAATGAACCAAGGCCTTTTTTTTTTTTTTTTTTTTTTTGAGACAGAGTCTCACTCTATCATTAATTTTTGTATTTTTAGTAGAGATGGGGTTTCACCATGTTGGTCAGGCTGGTCTCGAACTCCTGACCTCGTGATCCGCCTGCCTTGGCCTCCCAAAGTGCTGGGATTACAGGTGTGAGCCACTGTGCATGGCTGAATTAAGTCTTTTTCAAGTAACTTTGCCCAAGATTGGGCAGAGTTTCTGAGCAAATCTGTGCTGGCGAGTCACAGAACAGCACCCCTGGCTCTCTTGGTGGTCGGGTGTGCGGTGGGGTCAGTAATTCACACTCCGCATGGTGGCCACAGTGGTGGCCAGGCGACGGGGCAGGCCTTTGCTGACCTGTCTATAGTCCTCAGGCCTGGTCTTCAGGAGTGTCACGATGTGCTGGAGGGTGCGGGACGGCTGCAGGCCCAGGGCGTCCATCACGTTGATCAGATAGTCTGTGGGGGCGGAGAGGAGAAAGACAGAGCTCCACAGACTCAGCACCAAGCACGAGAGAGCCCCACAAGGCCTCCGCTGAATACGAAACAGAGAAGCCGCCCTGCCAAGTCCCTAGATGCGGGGCGCCCACCCTGCCCTCAATAGGTAGTACCCTTTACTCGCCAGGTTCTTCCCACAGTGTCAGACTAGACTGTGAGCTTGGCTTGAGTCTAGGAACTCTAATAAAGAACTAACCAACATCACTCTCATCCACACCCGCACACACATATCCACACTCACATGCACACACACTCTCACATCCACACTCCCATGCACACACCCGCCTTCAGCACCAGTCTGAAGGACCAGCTGACCTCACCCAAAGCTCTGTTCTGGGGACTCCTGGGTTCCCAGCCCTGGACCCTAACGTATCCACCGACCACTTGGGAAACCCAGAGGGTCAGGAGACACACGAGCTTGTCTAAGCAGCTACCAAAGACCTCCCGTCAGAACCCCGAAGTGAAGACAAGGACAGTGTCCAGGGTGGGACCCTGGTATAATGCAGGTTTCCACATTTCCCAGATGACCCCTGAGGCCCTGGGGATACAGCCAGATACAGATTTCTGAGCCTACCCCCAGACTAGGTCGACGAGCATCCCAAGAGAGGATTCTAGGGTTCTGTCATTCTACAAAGTGACCCCAGTGGTTCTTTTTTTTTTTTTTTTTTGAGACGGAGTCTCACTCTGTCGCCCAGGCTGGAGTGCAGTGGCCGGATCTCAGATCACTGCAAGCTCCACCTCCTGGGTTTACGCCATTCTCCTGCCTCAGCCTCCCGAGTAGTTGGGACTACAGGCGCCCGCCACCACGCCTGGCTAGTTTTTTGTATTTTTTTTTTTTTAGTAGAGACAGGGTTTCACCATGTTAGCCAGGATGGTCTCGATCTCCTGACCTCGTGATCCACCCGTCTCGGCCTCCCAAAGTGCTGGGATTACAGGCTTGAGCCACTGTGCCCAGCCGACCCCAGTGGTTCTAAACACCAGGCAAGCTTGGGCGACACTGTCAGCATGGGGGAGCAAACCAGGTGCAGCCAGGTGTGACCTCAAGAGAAGCCCTTCCACGTCCCTGAGTCTCTGCTTCCATCTGTCCACACAGTTACCACCCATCAGGCAGCATGGATAGGGCATGAAGCGGGAAACGAACATGAGAGCACCCAATGTGTCACAGGTCATCAGTAGATCAACGCTGCCTTTCCCTCCATCCTGGGCAGTGCAACCCAACCCAAGGGAAGCCTTGCAAAGCCTTCTCCAGCTCCTCCCAGTTCATGCTTGGAAAGACAGCACCACCCAGTACACCCCTGGCTACTTTCTTGTTTTTTTTGTTTCCTTTTGCGAGACGGAGTTTCACTCTTGTTGCCCAGGCTGGAGTGCAACAGCGCGATCTCAGCTCGCTGCAACTTCCGCCTCCCGGGTTCAAGCAATTCTCCTGCCTCAGCCTCCCGAGTAGATGGGATTACAGTCACCCACCACCATGCCCAGCTAATTTTTTGTATTTTTAGTAGAGACAGGGTTTCGCCATATTGGCCAGGCTGGTCTCAAACTTCTGACCTGACGTGATTCACCTACCTCGGCCTCCCAAAGTGCTGGGATTACAGGCGTGAGCCACTGAGCCCAGCCCCCCTGTCTACTTTCTGATCTTGGGTTCATGTCTTCTCCCTGACTACAGTGGAACTCCAGGCAAGGCCTCAACCTTCCCTGTGTCTTTTTTTTAAAATTTTTTTTAAACATTTTGTAGAGACAGGGTCTCGCTATGTTGCCCAGGCTGGCCTCAAACTCCTAGGCTCAAGCAATCCTCCTGCCTCGGCCTCCCAAAGTGCTGGGTTTACAGGCACGAGCCATGGTGCCTGGCCCCCTGTGTTGTCTTTTTGAGGCCCAACTCAGGGCAGGGCAGGGCAGGGCAGGGAGGAGGTGCCTACTCTGTCCTGGTTGACTCAGGAAGAGCTGCTTCCCAGCAAAGGTGCCGCCAGGCAGGTACCTACTCCTTTACAAGTTTATCCATAAAACCGTGAGCTTCACTTGACTGTCAGCCAAGAGCTGCAAACAGCAGGCCCACAGTCTCCTAGGACACTTTTCTTTGGCCTACAGTGTTTTTTGTTCTGTTTGTGCTCACGCTTAATTTGAATGTCTTTCGGGTGTGCATGCTTTGCCACAGACCTCACCAACTCTATCACCTTACACCCTGTCAGTTTCATATACTAGCCTTACCTTCCCTGCCCCTAACCTCACATCCTTACAGTGTGAGCTCAGTAAGCATGGGAGCTGCCTAAAGCTCTGTTGTCTCTATCTCCTAGAACTACGGCTGGCCCACAGATGCTGGAGCAATGCTGAATGAGTGAAGAAATGAATCTGCAGGGGGAGCTTAACAGGGAGGAATAACAAGAACAACTAAACTGAGGGGCAATCCCTAGATCTCACTCCACTTACTAGTTCCAGTTCTTCCCCTGCTGCTGCCTGTACTGACAGGTAACACCAACACGCAACTGAATTCTCTCATCTTTCTCTGATGGGAAGCAGCCAAAAGGCTGCCTATGCCTCTGGTAAGTGCGGAGAGCTGACTATGAAATGAGCAGGGGTCAGGAACTCAGGACAGCTGGATCCCAGGCCTGGCTCCACCACTAACAGCTCTGGGACCCGGAGAAAAGCACCTCCCTTCTAGTTCTTCTTCTGCAAAACAAGAGCCAGAAGCCGGTTGAGCCTGGCTCAGCCCTGTGGTCACTGAGGACGAAGCTCTGGCTGGGTCCCCAGGGAGCTGATCTTTCAGGCGTCTACCACCCACTCTCCTGACCACCCCAAGAGCTGTGTTATGCTAAAGAGCAGGCAAGGCAATGGAATGGTATCAAGAGACTGGGGAGATTCCCTGCTACCTGCCAGTAGTAGCCCCACGCTCAGAGCACACCTGGGCAGTGAGGCCCTCCAGTGAAGAGGGCAGGCAGGAGCAGAGGGGACACGCCCACTGACTTGGGAGGCAGGATGCTATCTGGATGGAGACCACAGAGTGATCCTGGCCACGTAGCCTTGTTATGCAACCGCCCTGGGCCTCTGTTCCCTATCGGTATGATGGAGAAGAGAGCACCCACCTCATAGGGGAGTTTGGAATTTCATAAGATGATGGGTGCGAGTGTTTGGTCCAGCGCCAGGCATGCCTGGTATGCAGTAAGAGCTCATTAAACACGGGTTGGGAATTATGGTACAAATGGAGCAGGCCAGGTGAGGCCAGGCTGCAGGACTTGCTGAAGCTTATCTCACTGAAGCTCCCCTCAATGGTTCTCAAGTCCTCTTTGAAAACACAGATGTCTGAGCTTCAACCCAGCCTTGCTAAGTCAGAATCTCTGGGGCGGGGCCTGCAGAATCTGAATTTGCAACCAGCTTCAGAGCCAAATCCACAGCTGAAGCTAAGGGGAGACTTGGGATGAGATTCCTGGAGGGCAAAGGAGAAACTGACAGATGCAGTGGGCAAGAGTTGTCCCTGCCACCGCCTGTCCCCTGAGGACCCACCGATGTCGGTGGCCAGCTGCTTGGCAGAGTGCGGGCTCAGCTCGGGGATCTGCAGGATCGCATCGCAGTAGGTCTGCATCGTGGCTCTGGCGATCGAGCCCAGCCAGTTGTCAGCCATGTTGTCCAGCTCGGGCAATTCATCCCCTGAAAAGAAAAGGAGGTCACCAAGGAAAACGCAGAACCTGCTGGGTGACCTGGCCTGCAGTAGCTGCTTGAATGCACCAAAGTGCCAGGAAGCTTCCGGCCTCAATGGGAAACACAGGAAACCGAGAACAGTTACATCTTAGGGCCAGGTGCAGTAGCTCATGCCTGTAATCCCAGCACTTTGGGAGGCTGAGATGGGCGGATCATTTGAGGTCAGAAGTTTGAGACCAGCCCGGCCAACAAGGCGAAACCCCGTCTCTGCTAAAAATACAAAACTTAGCCAGGCATGGTGGTGCGTGCCTATAGTCCCAGCTACTCAGGAGGCTGAGGCAGGAGAATTGCTTGAACCCGGGAGGCGGAGGTTGCAGTGAGTTGAGATCGTGCCACAACACTCCAGCCTGGGTGACACAGCAAGACTCTGTCTCAATAATGATAATAATAATAATAATAAT
Source organism: Macaca fascicularis (assembly GCF_037993035.2). Taxonomy (NCBI): domain Eukaryota; kingdom Metazoa; phylum Chordata; class Mammalia; order Primates; family Cercopithecidae; genus Macaca; species Macaca fascicularis. The sequence goes on from NC_088394.1 coordinate 22,464,519, forward strand.
AATAATACAGAATATAAAGTTACACACAAAATACCATCTGCTTACAGAGCAGAGCCAGAGGGCACAAGCGAAAGTGGAAATACCAGTGTGTTCCACAGTGGGATGTGCTTATAGATTTTTTCAAGTTGTGATATTGTTATAGATGTGGCATCTGTACAAAAAGTACAAGTTAGAAGGTTTAAAAAAAAAAAACAGGGCTTGGTGACAAACGAGCCCAAGGATAAGGTGTCATCTGGGGTTTCTACCCTGGAAACTGACAACTTGACTTGTAACATCGCCAGAAACCATCCCCGCTTACCCTGCTCAGGAGGAAATGGCAGCTTTCCAGCGTGCAATGCCAACTCTAAGGCAGAGTCCTCCTGAGTCACAAATGGCTCAAGATTCAGGGGGAGGGACATGATGTACTGCCCGATCTGAAACAAAAGAAAGTGCTGTTAGCCTGACATTGATACATATGGGTTATTACTTTATGGGTACATTTGTGTAAAGGCAGAGAGACAAAATTGCTAGACCTCGGGTGATCCCAAGTCTGATCTTTCTAGTATGTGGTGATGCTTGTTATGGCAGTACCCTAAAAAAGAATCACTGGTAGTTTGCATATAGATTATAGATTCATCCTTTTTTTTTTTTTTTTTTTTTTTTTTTTTTTTTTTTTTTTTGAGACGGAGTCTCGCTCTATCTCCCAGGCTGGAGTGCAGTGGCCGGATCTCAGCTCACTGCAAGCTCTGCCTCCCGGGTTCACGCCATTCTGCTGCCTCAGCCACCCGAGTAGCTGGTACTACAGGCGCCGCCACCTCGCCCGGCTAGTTTTTTTTTTGTATTTTTTAGTAGAGACAGGGTTTCACCATGTTAGCCAGGATGGTCTCGATCTCCTGACCTCGTGATCCACCCGTCTCGGCCTCCCAAAGTGCTGGGATTACAGGCTTGAGCCACCGTGCCCGGCCAGATTCGTCCTTCTTATAATGGCCCCAATATTTTTGAAATGCATTCAACACAATCTCTATCTCAAATGAACTAATGGATATCAAAATGCTTTGTAAAATTTGAAGCACTCTATAAATATATTATTACTGTTCATAGGTGAAAAACCAATAAGATACCAGTCTCAGAAAGTGTGAGGCCAAGCAAGAATTCAAATCCTGTCTTCTGAGGCCAGACGCAGTGGCTCATGCCTGTAATCCCAGCACCTTGGGAGGCCGAGGTGGATGGATCACCTGAGGTCAGGAGTTCAAGACCAGCCTGGCCAACATGGTGAAGCCTTGTCCTACTAAAAGTACAAAAATTAGCCGGGCATGGTGGCAGGCGCCTGTAATCCCAGCTACTCGGGAGACTGAGGCAGGAAAATCACTCAAACTCGGCAGGGGCAGAGGTTGCAGTGAGCCGAGATAATGCCATTGCACTGCAGCCTGGGCAGACTCTGTCTCAAAAAAAAAAAAAAAAGAGACTCTCTCTCAAAAAAAAAAAAATCCTGTCTTCTGGATTTGGATCTGATTCTCTCCCTCCTAGATAATTTAACCAGAAGAAGAAAGGAATTCTGTTTGGAAAAAAAGCCATTTATAACTATAAATTAATTTGAAGAAAAAACTATATTGTTTTCATAATATAAACTCTTGAAACTAAAGATAGACAAAACCCTGGCTGGTGGGGAATTGCAAAAGGTCATTTGCAATTGTCCTAAAAGACATTTAGAACATGCCCACAATTAGCAGTCTTGGTTATGTGTTTGTCAGATACCCATGTGATGCCAAGAGTGTATTTCAGACCACTATTTCCTATTTCTATTATCATTCATTGTTTTTATCATTCATTCAATCATTTGTTTCCTATTTCTATTATCATTCATTAAGGTTAAGTATACGTTTTGTTTCAAAATAAGAGGGCTGACTTTTCAGGTTTCAAAAAGATAATATATGTTTTTAAAAGGTCTTTGAGCCTGTTGTTGCTTTTTTTTTTCTGGCTACATATTCATTCCATGACATTCCTGCCACTGATAATTAATTCTGTAAGCTAAAAGTCAGAGGACTATCGAAGCAAGATCTTCTCAGTCTGGCCTCACACATGTCTACGTAACAGCGGGCTCCTTTCAGGGTGTGGTGTCCAGAAGTTAACAGAGACTCAAAAATCTACCCAGCCCAGAGAACTACAGGATGATCATGCCCTTGTTTCTAAACATTCAATATGGTTTGGCTGTGTGAGTGTAAACATTCATGATTAGTTTGGTGTCCCTTTCTTTTTTTTTTTTTTTGAGACAGAGTTTTGCTCTTGTTGCCCAGGCTGCAGTGCAATGGTGCAATCTTGGCTCACTGCAACCTCCGCCTCCTGGGTTCAAGCAATTTTCCTGCCTCAGCCTCCCGAGTAGCTGGGATTACAAGTGCCTACCATCACACCTGGCTAAATATTTTTGTATTTTCAGTAGAGACGGGGTTTCACCACGTTGGCCAGGCTGGTCTCCAACTCCTGACCTCAGGTGATCTGCCCGCCTCGGCCTCCCAAAGTGCTGGGATTACAGGCGTAAGCCACCACGCCCGGCCTGGTGTCCCTTTGTAAGAGATACACAGATGGTAAAATAAATCATTTTTTTCTTTGATGTACTCAGTATAATCTTTCACCCAAAGTAAGCAAGTGGCCACTTACCTCACTAATAACAACTACTGTAAATTTCAGCCTGAAGTATTAACAAATTCATCATTTTTCCCCAAGGCTAGGGGAAGAGAAGGATGCTGATTTCTGGTGTTGGAATTTCTCCACACTATAATAATTCCTCTCAACAAGCCCTTCCTGAACACCTACTATATACAAAGACCCCAGACATACTCCTATATTTGGTATACCTTTCATCTGTAGCCATAAGCTTTTGGCTAAGTGCACAGACTCAGCTTTACCTTGCATATACATTGTTTTAAAATTTCAAAGCATTTTCTCCTATTTCATCTCTTTACAATGCTCACATGATTCTGTGTGGGTGAGGGCTTTCACCAATAAGGCAAAGTATCATTTAGGTGAAAAATTTCAACAATCTGACACCTCTAACTTCAATCAATTAGCCTTAGACTGTAGGGACTGCTGGGGTTCCTAGATGGATCTCACGGGGCAGGTTTCTCTCAGGGGTCTTGGCTCTATTCACTCTTTGGAAATCAATATGGAAATCAACATGGAAAGGGCTGCTTATTATCCCACCTGTGGATATTTGTCTACTGTTCTCACATATGCAATCAATATTTCTTGATATTCTAGTTGAGTTAACTCAGTGACTTGGGAAAAATGAAAAGTTTTGAGGCCAGACAGACTTGGGTTGGAGTTCTGGCTCTACCACTGTGAGAACCTGGGCAACTTTAATCTGTCAGGACCTTGGATCATCATTGCTGAAATGAGGATGACCTCATATTACTTCAAAAGGTTGTGGTGAGGGTAGAATTAATACATGTGCTATGCACGTAAAGCAGCTGGTGTCCTAACAGAGCAGCCACTGGGTAAGTCGCTGCTTCCTCCCAGCCCTACTCCCACTGTGAAGGAGGGCTGCCACACCTGTCTCACAGACACGATCTGGCCCAGCCACTAACCAACCTGGCACTGTCCTTGCACACAGTACGTGTTCAATTAGGTGTTCCTTTTCTTTCCTGGGTTCAGGTCATCAGCCTCCGTACAACCCAGGAGGACAGCAGCAGGCAGGGAAGGGCCTAGGCCTGGAAACTCCTCCTAGCCCTCCTTCCCTTTCTAGACCCCAGTTTATTCAACCTTAGAATCAACTTGGCAGCCTCTCAGGTCCCATCCAGCACCATCATTTTCTGAATCAATTTAGATTGCAAGCATACTATCTCCGTTCTAAAATCAGATCATTCAGCCAGGCACGGTGGCTCATGCCTATAAACTCAGCACTTTGGGAGGCCAAGGTGGGCGGATCACTTGAGGTCAGGAGTTTGAGACCAGCCTGGTCAACATGGTGAAACCCCGTCTCTACTAAAAATACAAAAATTAGCCAGGTGTGGTGGTGGGCGCCTGTAATCCCAGCTACTCGGAAGGCTGAGGCAGGAGAATCACTTGAAGGAGAATCACTTGAATCCAGGAGGTGAAAGTTGCAGTGAGCCAAGATAGTGCCACTGCACTCCAGCCTGGGTGACAAAGCGAGACTCCATCTCAATAATAAATAAATAAATCAATAAAAATAAAATCAGATTATTCCCATGGGTTGTAAAGACCAACCCACATCTTAACAGTTTCATCAGTAGAGGGTATCAGGTGCCCTGGGAAATAGAAGGGAAATGACTGTTGTTTTAGACTTGATATTGCCCCAAATGAACAGAGAGCAGAGAGCCAGCCACCTCACTGCCTGCCAGTGGGACTGCCATGCACTTCTTGCAATTATACAACATGTACTTTTTTTTTTTCCTGAGGCAGGGGGTTGCTGTGTCGCCCAGGCTGGAGTGCAGGGGTGCAATCACAGCTCACTGCAGCCTTGACCTCCTGGGCTCAAGCGATCCTCCCACCTCAGCACCCCAAGTAGCTGGGACCACAGGACACACCACCATGCCTGGAGAATTTTTTACTTTTTTGTAGAGGTGGGGTCTCCCTATGTTGCCCAGACTGGTTTCAAACTTTTGGGCTCAAGCAATTCTCTTGCCTCCACCTCCCAAAGTGCTGTGACTATAAGCATGAGCCACCAGGCCCAGCCTAATATTTATAATACTTTTAAAATTCCCTTCTAATTATTTCAGCAGAGTCACAACTTACACATAGGGGTTGGATTCTAAGGCAAGAGCGTAAGGCAGAAATCACCTTGAAAAATCCCAGAAATCTCCCATTGTGTGAGGTGAGTGTGGTTTGGCACATATTACTCCTCTGTAGTGTTTCTTGTGTGCACTGACATTTAAGAGCACCTGAGCTAGACTGCAGGAAGGAACAGAAAGAAAGGCTGTATGCAGGTGTCTGGGTGACTGTCAATTCCCAGGGGTGAATGGGGAGGGCAGCAAGGATTCCACGTGCCCCCACTCCCCTGCATGGTTTATTCTGTTCTCTTTTAATATTCAGTCTCTATAACTGCAATTCTTCCGAAGAGATTTGTTTGTTACTATGAAGTTAAACATGAAAGCACTCCGCACAGAGCCTGGCACATGGTAGGTGATCACTAAAAGCTGCCTGAATTTGAATTCACAACCACAAACACACACTACTCTTCTGAAAGCCACAGAGAAGAATGTGGCCACCTGCCTCTTGACTTCCCAAGTCAGGATTTCCTATTAGACTCTCAACTCTGGCACCCTTAGGTAGTGGCCACATCTCATATAGGGAGATGGTGAAGGGGTGAGAATGTGCCGGGGTCTGGAATCGCCATGTGGCTCTGTTGCATCTTCTTAAAGTCCAGGATCTGGGTGCAGACTACCCTAAAGCACAGGCTATCCAAAAGGGTCAGATAACACCTATGAGGAAATGACTATCTATAAGGGCAAGAATCAAAAGACAAGGAAGGTCTGAAAGGCTTGGACTATCCCGGAGAAGCACACAGAAGCTCTTACGTTGCTGATGTACTCGAGAGGGGTGAGACTAAAGGCAGGCAGGTCATCCGTGAGGGTTTCTCCGATGCCAGCTGTGTTCCAGCTCTAGGGGTGGAAGGAGAGGACACAATCAGTACCTAGCAGCCGGGCAGCCGTGAAGACGCCACCCAGAAATACACAAAGAAGAATGTGGCCTTCCCCAGAGGCACCATCTTTGGTCAGAACTGACCGCTGGAGCCTTCACCACTCAGCAGGCAGGGGCTTCCCTTCTTTAAAGCTTCACCTGGAAGCCCGCCAAACAGAGGCAATGGTTTCTCTCTCTGCATTCCTGCAGGTCCATAAAACAGGAACTGCCACACTGGCTGAACTGTGGGGTGGGAACTGATCCCTTTTATTTATCTCGCTGAGATTGTGACAGGAGAAAGTCGGATATTTTTGGTCCAAGTTTCTCTGCGTAGCGGGGCCACTGTGTAGAGAGGTGCTGGGTGCAGGCAGCCTCACTGCTTCATGGGTCCTTAGCACACTAAGGAGAACAGGGCTCCCTGAGGTCCCCCACAGAGGCCACGTGTCAATCCCTGATCTGGGAGGGAGGCCTAAGAAGCCTTTCTGGCTGCAGGAAGAGCCAAGCCTCATTGGCAATACTGCTTTATCTCAACAAAAGCTGCTGCTTTATTTCTCACCACCTTCTGGATCTGTTTCTCAACTGATCAGAACTCAGAGGGACGGGGATGGGATGGCACTTCCAAACCCCAACAGCTGCCCCTCTGGCCTCTCTGTGGTCCCCCTGTGTGAGAAGAACCTCGGCACCACCATGCGTTTCTTGCCATTTGGAGTGAATACGTCTTCCGTGTTGCTGTGGGAGTCTTGCCAGCAGTCTGTACAGAGTTGGGGAAAGGACCCGTGCACATGTGCTCACAGACTTCAGCGTGGCACACCTTCACACAGAAATCTCGCTTCTTACCTCCAACCTGAGCCACTCTAAAGCCAGCCTGGAACACAAGGCCCTTTCTGGCTGAACTCTGGGAGTGACTCTGGCGGTCATGTAGGAACTGCTGTCTGCAGCCACCTGATGCCGGATCCGGTTGCCTGATCCTTTAAGTAGCATTCCGGGAAAGGAATGACCACGTACACCCCTGGGCTCCCAGCCCAGGCTCAGCCTCGGCAGCCCTCCCCATGGTCTCTAGCGCCCACTCGATTAGGTCTCATTTTCTTTGATGTAAATGAGCTCTTTTCTTCCCCACCCCAGGTGCCCCCAACCCCTGTCCTACAGTTTTCTAGACTCTTTGTTCTTGCCTGAGAATGCTCTTTTGTCTCAAAAGAGCCTACTTTTTTTTCCAGCTAACTCCCAATCCACCAAGAAGGCACACGCCAACCATCCACATTTACCAAGTACCCAGGACGTCGAGTGTCTTGTGCTAGGCTTTGCAGAGAAGAGACAAAGAAATGTAAGATTTGCTCCTTGCTCTCTAGAAGGGAGCTACTTGGGGAAGCAAGGCCCCCCTACATACTCCCACCCTGTACACCCCCACACCTCCCATCCTGTTCTGGGCCCTCCTCTCTTCCCCCTGCAGACACATGAGTGCTGCCTCCCACTTCTAGAGCTCTCAGTGTTGGAGGCAAGGAGCAAGAGCTCAGGGCGACGAGAGAAGCGGCTGGCCATAGGAGGTATGTGGTACACAGAGGCAGAAAGAGGCTGCAGGGAGAAGGCACAGCTTTAAACACCAGGCTAAGTAAAGGCTTTACCTTCAACAAGTAAATTGCAAGGGAAAAAGAAAGAGAGAGAGAGAGGAAACTTACCATTCAAAAAAGACACAAAAGACATCCCAATAAATCTCAGTGTGCAGGATCCTGGATCCTAGATCCTGACTCAAAGGGTTAAAATAAATTATGCCATTTATAAATCAACTGGAAATTTGAACACTGATGACATTAGGAATTCCTTTTCTTTTTCTTTTTCAGGGTTGATTGTGGTACTGTGATTATTTTTAGAGTCCTATTTCAGATGAGGGGGTATGTACGAAACAGGATGGCTAGGAGCAGGTGATGAGTATATGGAGTTCCTTATACTCTTCTCCCTACTGCGTATGCGTGAAAAGGTTTCTAAAAACAGACAATCAGACTTACCCTGGGGAGGGTTTTGAATGAGGAGAGATAAAACCAAAACAAAGTTTGTGAAGGTAAATACAGCAGCTCTGCAGAAAATTGGGGTGGGGGGCAGGTGGCAAGCTCATAAACAGAGATGATGAGAACCCCCCGTGGAAACAGGTAGGGGACACAGAGAAAAGGAAAGGACAGCAATCCTTGGTGGTTTGTTGGCAAAGGGGTGCAGCAGGGAGCTGAGATGCTGACAGGCTGGGAAGCAGAGTGTGGGGAGAAGCAATTGCTTCCAGGAGACCAAGAGCAGGTACTGATGTGCAGGGCGAAGACAAGCAATGCCGCCATCCATCCCAGGGACTGCAGCCTGGAGGCCCCAGGAAAGGCCTCAGAGAGGAGGCAGGAGGAGCCTGTTCAAAACATGAACAGGCGGAGGAGAGAAGGAAAGAACAGCCAGAGTGGGAAAGAAGTTTGGAAGAAGGGCAAGACAGAGTGGTTTGAAATAGGGGGTGCTTAAAAAGCAGCAGAGGGCTGGGTGCGGTGGCTCACGCCTGTAATCCCAACACTTTGAGAGGCTGAGGCAGGCAGATTACTTGAAGCCAGGAGTTTGAGACCAGCCTGGCCAACATGGTGAAACCCCATCTCTACTAAAAATACAAAAATTAGCCGGGTGTGGTGACGCTCGCCTGTAGTCCCAGATACTCGGGAGGCTGAGGCATGAGAAGTGTTTGAACCCAGGAGGCGGAGGTTGCAGTGAGTAGAGATCACACCACTGCACTCCAGCCTGGGCAACAGAGTGAGACTTTGTCTCGAAAAAAAAAAGGGAGGGGGAGGGAAAGCAGCAGAGAATGTCACTTGAGGGCAATAGGGAAATGCTGCAGGTCATTTTTTAATTGTTCAAAATTTATTTAAAGCATCCTTCAAATGAGCTTTTCTATCCATCTGTCACCAGGTAAAATAGGTACACTTCAATAATCTATTTTGAAATCAAATAAAGCGTTGGTTTGTAGTCTTGGAATATAAAAGGGCAATAGAATTTACCAGCAAATGCTGAAAACAAACATTTGATGACCAGGGTTTAATTTTCAAATCCTTAAGGCCGGAGTGTTTGCCTTGGTATTGTGTGCTGGCGCTCTCGGAGCGCTCCTCCTAATCTCCAAAGCCACCTGCGCCCATTCCCAAGGGCCCGGGGTGCTGCGGTGAAGCCGGAACGAAAAGGTAGGAGCAAGCACCCAGGAACTCCATCATAATGAACTCTGGAATGCAGAAGTAGGGGGAAAAGGACGGGGGAAGCACCAGCCGTGTTTAAATGTAGAACTAAACCGGGAAGCACTGAGGTTTCAGAACAGAAAGTCAGTACCGTCAGCTTTGACAAAATAAAAATAATACAAACAACCCAATCTGGAGGCTGGGGAGGGGACAGGAGAGAGACAAGGAAAGCTAATCCCCTCGTCTTTCAATGGATCATATGTATCAGTATCTGTCCGCAACGGAAACAGGATTAACAAAAAGCAATGGCAACTCCAATCTCTTCATAGTTTTCATAATCTTTTTTTCATAACCTTGGAGAGAGCTTCTGGGAAATGAGTATCTTTTGTGGAGAAGAAAAAAAAATCTCGACCAGGCTTGGTGGTTCATGCCTGTAATCCCAGTACTTTGGGAGTCCGAAGTGGGTGGATCACTTGAGGTCAGGAGTTCAAGACCAGCCTGGGCAACCTGGCGAAACCCCATCTCTACCAAAAAGTACAAAAATTAGCCCGGAGTGGTGGCAGGTGCCTGTACTCCCAGCTACTCGGGAGGCTGAGGCAGGAGGATCGCTTGAACCCAGGAGGCAGAGGTTATAGTGAGCCAAGATCATGCCACTGCACTCCAGCCCGGGTGACAGAGTGAGACTCAGTCTTGGAAAAAAAAAAAAAGGAAAAAAAAGAAAAGAAAAATGTCTCAAGTTCAATAATTCCTTTCGTTTCATTTAGTGTCTCTTTTTTTCTGGTTAAATTCAAATAAAATTATATTGTGCATATCTTGTTTTTCTTAAAAACAGCACTATAGTATAATTCCATTTCTTCCTATAGATCTGTCTGCTGATGGCCACTCAGCCTTTACCATGTATAGGCATGCAGAGAGAGATGTCTGGGTTGCTGGACATCAAATTGCTGACACTGATTATTTCTCGATGGTGGGATCTTGAAGGTATTTATTAGATTTTTTTTTTTTCTTGTATTGCTTGAGTTTCTAAAAATAAATACCTATACAATTTTTATTTTAAAAAAATCAAGTAAGTCATTCTTCCTAAAAAATGAGAATCACAGAAAGGAAGAAAACTACCACTTATTATACATCTACTCTGTAGCCAGTGCGATACTAAATTCTATCAATATACAAAATCTTACTTAATCCTCACCAATCTATATGAGAATTACTGTATCCCCATTACACAGATGAGGAAACGGAGGCTCAGAGAGGAAGGAATAACTCAGCCACGTGATGGCACCCGCCTCATTTCTGCTACATCTCTCCTCCACTTTATATCCCCTTCTGCCCTACTAATACAAAATCTGATTGAAATAGATCTCATGGCATTATGCACAGAAAAATCATAAAGAGTGAAAATCACAAACTTCAAGGGTGGAAGGAACCTCATGATCATGTCGTTTAACTGAGTCCTTTTAAAGCGGATGGGAATCCTGACTTCCAGTGAGGGGGTGAGGCCTGACTGAGACCATGCAGGAGCCCTGGAATCCCAGCCTTGCAGGCTTTCTAGACGGTGGCAGAAAGCAGAGCACGTTTGATATTGCCAGATGAGTTCTTGTCATTTTGTAAAAAGATCTCTTGGTTATTAAAGGCCCATAACTGGAATCCAAATGACCTTGAAGGGTCAGTAAGATACATTAACCAGGGGACTGTACTGCCCAGTAATCCAAAAGGAAAGTAACAAGATCTGGAGCAAGGGAAAGAAAATAGAATTAATAGGCAATGCCTTGAAAAATAATTTGGGCAACCAGAAAAGAGAAGAGGGTGTAAGGAAAGGAAGGTGAGTCGATTGTAGAAACAGCCAAACAGAAAAGGTATCAAGGAAAGAAAGGAACAGAGCCCTCCAAAGCCCCCTCAAAAACACAAGATCCATTCTGATAAGGCACTCCCCTGAGTAAAGTTCCAGAACCAATTCTCCAGAAATGTTTCGCGTGGTGTGAAAATAATTCAATCTCAAAAGACAATTAGCTCTTCTGACCTGGTCTAACCTACGAAGGGGCACATAATCTCTCTTACTTCTCCACTGCTCCAAATGGGGAAAGTTAATCAAGCAATTTTAATAATCCTGAGAACCGTCTGTGAATAAAGTATCAGAGTAACTACAATAAAGATAAGAAATTCATGTTAAGCAATGAGGTGAAATTGGAAAGTGGCTCTTTCCGGCTTGGGAGAGTTAAAGCGGGATCTTCCCAAAACTCTTGGAACAGAGAGGGTTAAGCCCACACTCAATATGCTTGAGTTGGAGGCAGGACCCGGGGGAAATTGATGCGGTCAGTGCGAAACTCACGTCCATCTTGGAAATGAGCAAGAGCTGTTGTTTGATGCGCAGGAACACGGAATCGAAAGCCAGCTGATGGGCCTGCTGGTTAAGCCGAGTCAGTGCTGCTCGAGGTGCAGCCAGCAGGTTGTGGTTGCTTGACCCTTTTTCCTAAGACAAGAAAATGCAAAAGGCAGTTGTTAGGCCCGAAACCCAACCCAAGTATTAGCTAGTTAACCATTTTGAAAACTCACAGGAGAATTGGGGGTTCTATGCAATAGTGGTTCCCCAAACCCGGCTGTGCCCCAGGCCCCCCTGTGGAACATGCTGAATTACAGATTCCCAAGCTCCACCCCAGTACTACTGCATCAGAGTTCACTGGGGTTGAAGCCCAGGAATCTGTATTTTAAATTCACTTTCCCAGGTGATTCTGATGCATTTGGCCTAACATGAGCTCACAGACTCTCTAGTTTAGGAAAAGTTCACCTGTGACCATCCCTCAGGGATACAGGAGGTAGGAAAGAGGGGGGAAACAAGATCAGAAGCTTCACATATAAATCAGAGTGATGTACAGAGCCCTAATTCCCGGGGAGGTCAGGTCAAATACACTTGGCTGAAAGCCAGAGTATGTACAACCTCCATGAGTCCCAAGGAATTCCAAATAGCCTGAGAAAATACAGAGATGGAAAGTGTAACCTTAGTTTTGCTATTATAAATGAACCGATTACAACAGACATAAATCAGATTAGCAATAAAGATAAACAGAGTTGTTTTAACCTAATCACAGAAGCATGGATGAATGAGTTTACAGAATTGCTTTAAGAAGTGTTTGTCAAGCTCAATGCAGCCAGTTGATGGGTCAAGGTGCAAAGAGATGGGGAGGCCCTGGGAGAACAGCACTGAAGCCTCACACATGTCCAGGCCCCCTGTGCAGTTCATTCCAGAGCTCTAGGCCCTGGATAATTTTCTACTGCATCTGGCCGGGCAGGGTGGCTCACACCTGTAATCCCAGCACTTTGGGAGGCTGAGACGGGCAGATCACCTGAGGTCAGGAGTTCAAGGCCAGCCTGGCCAATATAGTGAAACCCTGTCTCTACTAAAAATACAAAAATTAGCTAGGTGTGGTGGCGCACGCCTATAATCCCAGCTACTCAGGAGGCTGAGGCAGGAGAATTGCTTGAAGCTGGGAGGCGGAGGTTGCAGTGATCCAAGATCGTGCCACTGCACTCCAGCCTAGGCGACACAGTGAGACTCCGTCGCAAAAATAATTTTTTTTCTACTGCATCTGGTGCTCCAGGAACAGCAATGTCTCCTCTGTCTATCACCAAGAGTGAAGTTAAAGCCAGACCAGTGAGGAGGGGGACAGTTCTGCAAAGGATGCCCATGGTCTTCTTATAACCCTGGAGGCCACTCCCGGGCAGTTGTGTGACCCATTCCATTTGTTACGAAGTTCTCCTGTCCCTGGACCCCAAGGGGCCCAAAGCTCAAAGTCAAGGGCAGCTTTATGGCAGGCAAACTAAGAGTTTAAAGAAAAACACCAGGAGGGAACACCAATCCCCAAGTCCTCATGGTCCCATGTGGAAGAACTTGTACTTGGGTAGACTCCTGGTGACTCTGCAGCCTGGCTCCTCCCTTGGGAAAGAGGAGTGACTTCTCTTGCTCCTCCTGGTATCCTGGGTTGGGGTCCTCTATTACAGGTCTGCCTGCCTGCAAGCAGTACACATCTGGTTCCCTCTCAGGAGGCTGACCCTGAACAGGGCCAGGGGCTATCCAGCTCTGCCTGACCGGCTGACAAGTTTCATTCTGGAGTGAATTACAGCAAGTCCCCCTAGCCACAGATCTAAATCCACATTCTCTTTTTTCCTTTTTTTTGAGATGGAGTCTCACTCTGTCACCCATGCTGGAGTGTAGTGGCACCATATTAGCTCACTGTAACCTGTGCCTCCCTGGTTCAAGTGATTCTCCCACCACTGCCTCCCAAGTAGCTGGAACTACAGGCGCATGCCACCACACCTGGCTAATTTTTGTATTTTTCGTAGAGACTGGGTTTCACCACATTGGCCAGACTGGCCTCAAACTCCTGACCTCAGGTGATCCAGCCACCTCGGCCTCCCAAAGTGCTGGGATTACAGGTGTGAGCCACTGCATCCGGCCTAAAGCCACACTCTCTAACCTGGCTTTTATCAGTAATAAAGATGCATCTCTTCTAACTTCTACATCTGTATCACAATGGGTTTCAAGTTTAATATATTAGCTCCTTAAAATCCCAACATAAATGAGACAGAGAAGTAGTAGCAGGGTACATCACAGCCCAGGGCCACACACAGGGCCCGCCTGTATCCTGGAAAGGGAGAGGGTGAGTGAAGAGAGGAAGCCTTTCATTTGCAAGAATGCCATCCATTTGGTCTCATACCTTGAGGGTATAAAGTATTTCCATTAAACTGGCATATTCAGCAGGGTTATCTTTCTGGAGGTAATTATATTCTTGCCATGGGTTCTTGGCAGAGCTCTTCTTGTCTGTCAGGATGCTCTCCTGAAAACCAGCCAGGCTCCGGGGGCTGCAGGAATCAGATAGATACTTCCCAGCGGTGGACAAAATCCTGTAATGAAAGGAATGACCATTATGCCCTGAGCTATATGCATGGAACTTTCTTCTTGGAGCAGTCAGGTTGCCCTTACTAAATTCTAAGATATCCTCATGAGACAGACTGAACTAAGGTCCAGTTTATAAGGCAATGAAAGGATGCCCTTCATCATTGAGGAGTGAGCTGGACCTCAGGTGCACAATAAAAATCCCAGTGTTTTTATTCCTGCTTAACACTCACAGTGCCAGAACATGCCATCTCCCTAATATGACCAACAGCCTACATAGGGGCAGCTCTCAGTTTGGTCTGGAACACTGTGCACCTTCTGTGGAGACTTTTCTTGCTATATGAGCATCAGGGTGTAGAACAGTCAAATGCCAGGGTGGGCCACCAGCACCACCATCAGAGAGACCGCCGGGCAGGACAGCAGCTGGCTGGCTCCTGGAGAACAGTGACAGCAGCTCGTTGCACACCTCTTTACCCAAGGGATCCGCCTGTCCTACATGCCGAGCTTGCGTGGTGTTTGTGTTCGGTGGCACAGGGAGGTTTATTTTTGTGGTTTAGGTGTTACAGAGAGATCTATTGAGGCTGGCACTTTCCAAACTCTTTGAGAAAGACAAACGCCTAGAGGAGGTTCCATATGATAATCCACCCCTTGTACTGCTGGGGAAGTGGAATCTTAACCTCCACCCTGTTTTCCTGAGCCCAACTTTACCACCCATCCTACCTGTCTAAATATGTACAGAATTACATGAACATGTATAACTAGGAGAACCACATTAAGACATATCCCAAATGTGGCTAATTCCCTGCCTTCTCCTTTACTGTAATTTCTTATGAAAACATTGCTTTGGACATACCAGTTTTTAGGATGCACTCACTATTTCAAAAACAGATCCTTGAGTTGGTCAAGAAATGCCTGTACTTGCAAATAAATCCCAGCGATAGGATCTTCCTCAGGAGCCACTGCTGACATAAGCAGCTACCTGCCTCTGCCATTAAGGTCAAGTTAATTCTTCCTGTTGCTTGAGCCAACCAGTAACTTTGGTTGGGTCTCTTATCTGTCAAATTGTGGCCTGTCTCTGCCATTGCTTTACTTCTAATCTTCACTAGTTCTTGCCTGGATCGCAGCAGGCTTCCAACTAACTGGCTTCCCTTCCTCTAGTCCTCGAAGTTCTACTTAATCTGTCCTCCTAAGGGTCAGCAGAATGATCTTCCCAGAAGGCAAATCTGATTTTGGCTTTTTCCCAAAGATAGTGCATCACAGGGGCATTAGAAAGGCCTGGCAGAGGAGAGGCCTTAGGGACCCCGGGAGGTTTCAGCCCTCTGCCCCATCAACCAATGGCAGAACTCCCAAAGGGCTCTTGCTTCTGTTCTGCATTTAACACATGCTGTCTCATTTCCCTCCAACTGGATGGTGAGGACAAAACCTGGAGTGTTCTTCATCTGTGAATTACTAGCACTAGCATGGCGCCTGGTATGTGGCAGGAGCTCCACAACTGTTGAAGGACGGGTGACCCAGGCTTTGGTGACCAGGTCTTCAGGGGACAGTGCAATGAGACAGTCAGGTTTTGGAAATCTAGTATAAATTTACAAGTTCCATGGCTGAGAAGTGGGCAATAACTTGTCATAGCTGAGGGAACCAATGGAATTGTAACGCTCCCTCCTCTGTGCACATTGCGTTCTCTTGGCACAGCAATCAGCATATTGGCACATGCTGGATGCTCCCATTAATCTCTAAGCTCTTTGAGGACAAGGATTGAGTCTAATTATCTGATATCCCCAAGACCTAGCTTAGAGCCCAGGGAAGCTGTGGCCCAGTGGGAAGGGAGGTAGGAGTAAGTAAAGTGGGAGACAGAGGTGAGTGGGGCAAGAGATAGGGGTGAGTGGGGTGGGAGGTAGGTGGCGAGTGGGGTGGAAGGTAGGGGCCGAGTGGGACGGGACGTAGGGGCCGAGTGGGGCAGGAGGTAGGGGCCGAGTGGGCGGGAGGTAGGGGGCGAGTGGGGCGGGAGGTAGGGGGTGAGTGAGGCAGAAGGTAGAGGCAAGTGGGGTAGGAGGTGGGGCAGGAGGTAGGGGCAAATTGCTGAGGAAGGTCTGTGCTCTTCGTTGGCCATTTCTTCTCACAATTCTTTGTTTTCCGTCATTTCTGAGACCACCAGCTGTCTTTAGTCCAAGACTTTTTGTGATGGTTCTCCTTATGGGGAAAGGCTCACAGCAGGATAGAGTGGGAGCAGCTGCTGCTGTTCCTAACTCGCTCCTGAATGCCCAGCACAGAAATTGTGTGACTTTCAGGAGTGAATAAAACTGAAGTGCCACAGGCATACAATGGAGTATGCGTAAATAATGTAAATGAAGTAAATGGTAATTCCTAGGACACAGATTTTCCTCAATCTCTTCATGAAGTCAAGTATTACATTCCGAAGAGTAAGGAGAGACTGGTTAGGAGCATGAATGGGGACACAATAGGTAAAAGATGGGCCTCTCTCGGCTGCATTTTGCAGCCCAGAGAGGCTGAAAGCCTGGCTGAGCTTCAAGTCAGGAACAGCCTGGGTGTATCCAAGGGAGTTCCTGAAGGAGATGATGTCACCCTGGAAGCACTAAGCCTGGAAAGGGACAGTCACCATCTGTGTTCCTGGCTGAAAGGCTGCACAGTGTGTGTGGCAGGCGCCTGTAAAGCTTATCTTATCTCCCCATCAATCTCACCTGCAGCACCTAGACTCCTACCAAGGACCACTCCCCACCAACAGGCGGGTGGCAGAGGCAACAGGTCAGAACGCGCTGGGCTGCTCCAGTGACAAGACTGACATTGGCCACCCAGCTCTTATGATCACTTATTTGCAGAAAGGAATCATTTTGTGATTTACGGGCTGAGTAAAGCAAGGCCGAGCTGAAATCTCATCTGAGAGATTTCTCTCATCCTGGGCAGCTTGGGCGAGATATAGGGAGATTGCTGTGGCTCCTCTGTATTTTCCCAGGGCCCACTCCTTACTTTTGGAACAGTGGTGCTTTCATTTCACCTTGTACCACTGCTAAAAATTCCATCACCCAGAGATTACTTTAGGGCAATAAAGAATCACCCAAGGAGGTTAAGGAATTGCTGCTGGTCCCTCAAACAACTATATCAAACAGACTTCTTCCCCTTTACTCCTAAGGAATAGAAGGCATCAGCCATACCAAGGGAATCGAGAGATTTCATTGAAAGGAATAAAGAAAGAAATGTGGGAAGCCAGAGCCCCTTGAAGGGAAAAACTGTCTGAAGGAGGTCACCTCAGGGCAATATAAAAGCCCTGGCAGGTATGAGATGAGAGGAAGAGAGTAGAACAAGCTTTTCCAGGGCAGACCCCAGAGACTCCCCTTCGACAAACAGCCCTTCGGCAGCACGAATTTGACTGCAGGACCCAGAAGGCAGACTGCCTAAGTTCACCCCGATCCTGAAGGCTGGCGCAAGGGACTTCACCACCACTTGTCACACCGTTTCTATATGGAAATTTATTTTCAGTCCCAACAGCTAATTTATAAACATGCAGTCGGAACCCGGCCCATTCCTAATTTGGAGACAAGATGTACTGTTTCCTCATTTAGGCTGAAACCAACATATCAAACCAAAATTACGTGACCCCTGCCAAATAGGACAAAGCCTTGCCCTTTTTAGGTGCTGAGTAAAGTTTAATGATGACAATTATGACACGCTGTATCTAGGTACAGACAGCCCTCCAGCCCTGTGGCCTTCAGATCTGCCATATGCTGTCCTTGCTGTACTGTGTACTAGACCAAGCTCGTGCTGATCAGGAACCCCAGGGTCTAGAGGACAATGACTCCTCTCTCCTACCTGTTGGCTAGCTGTTGCTCGAAGTCCCCACAATGCCGCAAAAGCTCTCCACAGGTGGCTATTATCCTAAACAAAACAAAAAGCACTTCAAGTTCAAGTATCTGGAATGCTGACCTTTACAGGACAAACATTGTCTTATTCATAAAAATCCTAACTATTTGCTCCTTTGGGTAGTTCTCGTTCTGGGAAAGCTGTTAAACATTTGCTGGTCTGAAATGTTTCATTCATTAGTCATTAATGTAAAAAGAAAATGCTGGTCCCTTCCAATAACCTCCACTGTCAATGGCATCTCTGCTACGAAAGCACAATTCTATCCATGGGCCCCTCAAATAATTTTACATTTCCAAAATACTCAGCTTTGTCCTTGAGAAAAACAGGGCAGAGATACTTTACATCTAAAATTTATTATTTACTTATTTTTGCAACTGAGTCTCGCTCTGTCACCCAGGCTGGAGTGCAATGGCGTGATCTCGGCTCACCGCAACCTCTGCCTCCCAGGTTCAAGCGATTCTCCTGCCTCAGCCTCCCAAGTAGCTGTGATTATAGGCACTCGCCACCACGCCTGGCTAATTTTTGTATTTTTAATAGACACGGGGTTTCACTATGTTGGCCAGGCTGGTCTCAAACTCCCGACTTTAAGTGATCCGCCTGCCTTGGCCTCCCAAAATGCTGGGATTATAGGAGTGAGTCACCACACCCTGCCTGTATCTAAAATAAAAAAATTTTTTAAATGTATTACTTAATATTTGTTAGACGCCTGTTAGTTGCCAGACACAGAAAATGTTTTGGTACTAGAAGTATCTTTCCCTGATGATATGAAAGGCAGATGAAGATGAATCCATTTGTTTCTCAGAGATAAGCCCAAATGACCATCATATCCGTATTGAATGATCCTTTAATTTTCAAGTTATTTTATGCCAAGCCTCAAACTCCCAGCTGCTGAGTCCTTCAACACCAAACTCATAATGTCAGGACAAATCCAAGGATTAAAAACATCTTAAGTCTAGTTAACTTTTAACTTTCTCTAAAACTGCCCATCATCACCAGGGTATCTAGGCATTCCATCATAAGAAAAGTTTATGAGAAAGTAAAATATGCCACTTCCCTTAAGTGCAACAGAACAAACTTGTGCATAATATTTTCCAGAATACCAAACCACCACGGGTGATAAGGGATACAGTTAGCATCTAGAACATTAAATTTTTTTTAATTTTATTTTAAGTTCCGGGATACATGTGTAGGATGTGTATGATTGTTACATAGGTAACTGTGTGTCATCATGGTTTGCTGCACCTATCAACCCATAGAACATTAAATTTCATCAAAATAAAATCCAGAACAGAGCCTGTGAGGTGAGGTAATAATCTAAAATAGTCCTGAGTGGTCCTAGATCTACCCAAAAGCCTTGGGTGGGTCTGGGTCTGCTCTGACACAGGCCACCGCATTGAGAACTACATGTGTCAGGGCAAGGGTCAGGTAAGACATGAAAGTGGGTGAAGTGCGCCAGGTGAACGGCCATTTCTCTCTTGGGAAAATATATCCAGGAGGAATGGTTTTAAGAAAAAGAAACGTCCAGATTGCTTTTTTTTTGAGATGAGGTCTTGCCCTGTCCCCCAGGCTGAAGTGCAATGGTGCAATCTTGGCTCACTGCAACCTCCACCTCCTAGATTCAAGCAATTCTCCTGCCTCAGGCTCCCAAGTAGCTGGGATTACAAGCATGGGCCACCATGCCCAGCTGATTTTTCTATTTTTAGTAGAGACAGGGTTTCACCATGTTGGTCAGGCTGGTCTTGAACTCCTGACCTCAGATGATCCACCTGCCTTGACCTCCCAAAGTGCTGGGATTATAGGTGTGAGCCACCGTGCCCAGCCTGCTTTTCATCTGTTGTATGGTGCTTCTCTTCTCTCCCAAGTGGTCTGAGAGCCTAATTGTATCGCTGTTAGCCTACTTGGGAGAGGAGAGAAGCACCGCACAACAGGGAACCCGTGCCATTCCTCAGGGACCCCTGCTGCCAGCCCCAGTGGCTATGACAATGCAGGCCCAGTGTTGCCTGAGCGTCTCATTTTTTAGGTGACATTAGAAATCCGGATCATGTTAAATCTAGCTTTTCAATATTGGCAACAAATCCACTTGTTAAAAACTGCAATGATCAAACATGTCCATAGGTCAAACCTGGCCATAGGCCAACAGTCCATGCTCTCCAGCTGGACATGTCAAGGACCAAATTTTCTCAGGCAACTGCTGATGGAACCTCCATCAAGCCTCAGGGCCTGGGGCAAAATAGGGTGTCTACCTAGTGGCCCATAGGCCACACAGGCTATTCCAGAATCTGGCCATCAACAAACACTTGAGAGGGTCACCTCAATTCCTTCTTTCACTGAACCCTTTTTTTTTTTTTTTTTTTTTTTGAGCCAGGGTTTCACCCTGTCACCCAGGCTGGAGTGCAGCAGCAGGATCTCGGCTCACTGTAACCTCTGCCTCCCAGGTTCAAGCAATTCCCCTGCCTCAGCCTCCCGAGCAGCTGGGATTACAGGCATGCGCCACCACACCCGGTTAATTTTTGTATTTTTAGTAGAGACGGGGTTTCACCATGTTGGCCAGGCTGGTCTCGAACTACTGACCTCAAGTGATCTGCCTGCCTCAGCCTCCCAAAGTGCTGGGATGAAAAGCATGAGCCACCAAGCCCAGCCCTTTCACTGAACTCTTAAATGGCCTTTTCCAGGCCAAATAGCATTGCCTGGAACCATTTACTACCATGTACCATGGTTCTCAGATCCAGAAACAGGATCCAAACACCTGTGCATTTTCTAGTACATAAGCCCTACGTTATTTTAGGTCTATAAAAACTATAGGCTAAGGGGGGGTAAAAAATCTCACATCAAATATAAAAAATTTAAGTCATTAAAGGAGATGAGGCATTTGAACTTTAAAAAATATCTTAAGAGCTGGAGGGGTCTTTTTGTTGGTTAGTTTGGGTTGGGTTTTTATTTATTGGTTTGTGTTTAGAGTCTGGAGTATTTGCTTTTTAAAAAGGCAGTGAAAGAAAAAAAAAATGAACCCCTTCCAAACACGTTTGTCATTTCTATATACTGCACATGCATGTTTATGCTGACTACATTAGCAGCAAGCTGGAATTACCGCCCCCGGGTTACCTAATGGAGTTCTGAAAAGCCGTCCAATCTTCCTGGAAGAGGGAGTCGGGAGGAATGTCGTCCAGTTTGCACTTCTTTCGTACGGACTGGAGAGTGCTGGTGAAATCAGACACATACCTGCCGGGAAAGGGAAGAAAATGGTAGGGAGGTCACCATCGATTCCCCAGCTCTAAAGAGACCTGGAATTCTACAGCTCTGGACCAACTGCTAATGGCCTTGAGAGCATCTTTAGAGGCTCCCACCGAGGAGGGAAACTGCTTGTAAACCTCTGACCACAAAAAGGTCTTCTCTATGTGGCAAGACTGTCTTTACCACCTGGTTGAGCAGTTTCTAAGAGAGATGCCCAAGAGGAGAAGGAAGGAATAATCATGAAGTTGACTCCAGGGAGCAACCACGTGAGAGATGATGCTGATAAATCCCCCCTCATCCAGATAAGTACATTTCTGGGAAAGCAGGTTTGAAGAACTATTTAAACATCACAGTCCCAAGGTAATAACTGACTGTGACCTGGGATAACGTAAGGAAGGTCATGACATCCAAGGTACCTCTGCATCATTCTCATCCTCTAAATGTAAATACCCGTGGCACAGAGATTAAAGTTTCACGGCTGGCAAGGGTCTGACTTTAATGGGACAGAAGCATGAAAGTGGATTCAAAGCCAGGAGATCCTCCCTCACAGGCTGCGCTGTTTGCTCTCACTGTACACACCTACTTTTCCCTCATAGCGTCTAAAACACTGTAGTTAAACAGCTTGTTTAGACAGGGCGTGGTGGCTCACACCTGTAATCCCAGCACTTTGGGAGGCTGAGGAGGGAGGATCACTTGAGCTCAAGGAGTTTAAGACCTGCCTGGGCAATACAGTGAGAACCCATCTCCAAAAAAAAAAAAAATTAGGCGGGTGTGGTAGCTCATGCCTATAATCATAGCAGTTAGGGAGGCCAAGGTGGGAGGACCACTTGTGCCTAGGAGTTCAAGACCACACTGGCTGACATGGCAAAACTTTGTCTCTACAAAGAATACAAAAATTAGCTGGGCGTGGTGGCATGTGCCTGTAGTCCAAGCTACTTGGGAGGCTGAGGTGGAAAGATGGCTTGAGCCTAGGAGGTCAAGGCTGCAGTGGGCCATGAGCACACCACTGCACTCCAGCCTGGGTGGCAGAGCAAGACCTTGTTTCCAGATAAAGAAAGAGCCTGTGTGATGCTTATTGCTGCTGCTAGACTTTAAGCTCCGGGAGAACAGAGTGTGTGCCCCATACTTATACCCCCATGTCCTCTGAAAGCTAAGAAACCTGGGACATTTGCATGTATCACAAGAGGCCTTGCTGCTTGCCCCTCCCAAACCGAAGCTCTAAATGAGGAAAGTGAAATGTGAGGACCCAGGGCACAGTCCCGAAAGGTCAGTCCATGCAGTGGAGACATAGGCCACCAAGTGGAAGAAACGGCTTTCAGGCGGAAAGCTACAAAACACAGAGTCCCACTGACAACACCTTCCCCTTGCATCAACAGAGGTGAAAGCTTCCTAGGGTTGTAAGTCCCAGGAGGGAGAGGGGCTGGCCTCAAGGACAAACCGACAGGGGAATGTTAAGGAACATGATTGTGCTTTAGCCATGGGAGGTTAAACAACCGTGTCACCACCCCCGAAACTATGGCAAACATCCATGTGCTCTGCAGAAAGAGCAGGCGCACCCTGCAGGAGGAGTTGTGTTTAGCCGCTATTCTCAGGTATGGCTATAAGCAAATGCTTTCTCCAGTTCATTATCTGTCGATCCAGAATTCTAAATGGGTTTGTCATGAAATCTCAGAGGAAAGCGTCGCTTTCATCACATCATCTTTGTCCTCAAACCCTCCAGCTGTTTCTCACAATACACATTTCCAGCTGTCAACCACATCAGAGTCACTGTGTTAGGGGCTTTAATGGTATGTTTTTGGTTAATATTCACAGTCTCCTTGGAAAGGAGATATTGTCATCATCAGTTTACTCAGAGAGGAGCACTATCATCTCCAAGGTCCCCACTAGTAAGTGTCCAGAGCTCCTGTGCCCATCACAGTCTTAATACCCCTCCTTCTTGAACCACCAGTTGGCCGCTATACTCTATGCTTCATCCTAGTTTGAGTTAGGCCAACCTACTCCTGCCTTCCCTGCAGGCCCTGTCCTCCTTGCCCCTGCCTCCCTTAATGCCCTTCCCCAAACCCTCCTCACTACTGAACAATGTGCCATTTGAACCCTGCTCAAGTTAGCTTCAACCTGATTTCCCTAATTTTATAAGCATCAGCTATTTTGGTAACTTCAAAATCTTCCCTTTTAGAGAAGATGGCCGGGGTTTGCCAGGTATACTTTTGCACAGTTTGAATGCTTAATATGGAAATGTATTATTTTTATTTATTTTTTATTTTTTGAGACTGAGTTTCGTTCTTGTTGCACAGGCTGGAGTGCAATGGCGCAGTCTTGGCTCACTGCAAGCTCTGCCTCCTGGATTTAAGCGATTTTTATGTCTCAGCTTCCTAAGTAGCTGGGATTACAGGCATCCACCACCATGCCTAGCTAATTTTTGCATTTTTAGTAGAGATGAGTTTCGCCACATTGACCAGGCTGGATTCGAACTCCTGACCTCAAGTGATCCACCCGCCTCAGCTTCCTGAAGTGCTGGGATTACAAGTGTGAGCCACTGCACCCAGTCTGATGTTTCTTTTTCTGTAGGAACATATCCGGGCTCATCTAGCCACACCAGATGATGTGGTCCTATAGAAATGTCTATGAGGAACTACTTTTGAGATGCTGGATGCCCGATGGCAATGCCAGAGAGCTCTGGGTCCAAGGAGCCTCCACAGTTCACAGAGGCATGCTCGGTATTTCTGGAACAATCAGAGACAGGGCTTCACCTTGTTGGCCAGGCTGGTCTCGAACTCCTAAGCTTAAGCAATCCACCTGTCTTGGCCTCCCAAAGTACTGGGATTACAGGCGTGACTCACCGCACCAGGTCATAGATCCTTTTTCTTGCTCAAATAAACTTTGTTAAATTTAACTTGTCTAAGGTTTCTTTTTTTTTTTTCTTAACATACTTTAACCGCTGCACAAGTTTTCCTCATATGAATATGTCACATCTTATGTAGCCTTCCCTAATGGGTAGACATTTACGTTGTTTCAAATGTTCCACCATTACAAACAATGCCACTGTGAATATCCTTAACAACATCCTCTTGGGCTCAGGTGCAAGTGTTTCCCAGGGTTCAGAGAACGAATACAGAACACGTGCATTTTTAACTGGGACAGACAGTGCTCCAATGTGGCCCGTCTGGTCCCCAGTCCCCCAGCCTTACTTGGCAAAGAGGGATTTCAGGGCTGACAGCAGGCCGCAGGTCCCCAGGCCATTGGTGAATCTGATGCATCTGTCAACGGCTGCAGATGCCAGACCAAACAGCTTGTTCACAGAGTGGCTCAGCTCCTGCACACAGTCAATCACTTCCCCATGCTCCTGGTGAGGAAATACAGACAAACAAAAGCTATGTCAGGCTTTAGAACAGACGTTGAGATAGGGGAAGACCTCCAAGCCCTCTCATCTGTAGTAAAATCACTTAATAACGATGTCAAAAATATAGTCCCAACCTTTGAACGCTCCTCTAGAACCTGAATCAAGGGAGAACAGTCTAAGTCATCAGTGGGATCATGGAAATTCACTCCTAGCAGAAAAGCACGATCAAATGTCTGTCTACTTCATCCTAGTGTTTTTCATTGCTTTCCTCTTTTTCTGTGATTATTAAGATGATATCTCTCCCTCTGGCTCTCGAGATTCAAATTCTCCGTATCAGAAGCTCCAAAGAATGTAGCAAAAGGGGGCTGGGTGCGGTGGCTCAAGCCTGTAATCCCAGTACTTTGGATGGCAGAGGTGGGCAGATTATTCGAGCCCAGGAGTTTGAGACCAGCCTGGGCAACATGGCGAAAACCCATCTCTACCAAAAATTAGCCTGGCGTGGTGACGTGCACCTGTAGTCCCAGCTACTGGGAAGCTGAGGTGGGAGGATCGCTTGAGCCTGGGGGATCAAGGTTGCAGTGAGCTGTGACTGTGCCACTGCACATCAACCTGGGCACCACTGGACTCCAACCTGGGTGACAGAGCAAGACCCTCTCAAAAAAATAAATATAAATAAATAAATAAATAAGGCAAAAGGAAAATGCTTCCTTCCTTCAGGGGCAAGTATGGCACTGAAGTGCAACAGACTTTCTAGGCATATCCCCAGAAAACGAGAAAATCGTAAGAGGCAGTAGATTTGAACTACTATAAGATCAATTCTGAAATGTCAATGCACCTCTCGCTAGACAACCTTATGACTTGAAAACAGAATAATATTTGAAATGGAAATGGCCTCAGTTCCACCCTTCATGCCCACATAGTGAACCTGCCCCTGCAACATTGCCCAGGAGTGCTAAGCTCCTGTGCCCATTTGCATGTCTTCCTTAAACAAAAGACAGCCTTAATAAGAAATTACTAAACCAGGGAGGTAATCAACTTATCCCCAAAAGATTTAAGCCTCTCATTTTCTTTAAACCTTCACTGGGGATTTTAAATAGAAAACTAGGGCCCGGTAGGTTGTCACACGCCTGTAATTCCAGTAGTTTGGAAGCCCCAGGTGGGTGGATTGCTTGAGCCCAGGAGTTTGAGACCAGCCTGGGCAACATGGCAAAACCTGTCTCTATAAAACATACACAAAAATGAGCCAGGCGTGATGGTACATGCCTGGAGTCTCAGCTACTCAGGAGGCTGAGGCAGGAGGATCACTTGAGCCCAGGAGGTCGAGGCTGCAATGAGCTGTTATCGCACTACTACATTCCAGCCTGGGTGACAGATGGAGACCCTGTTTCAATCCATCAATCAACAGAAAATTGGTAACAAATATACGGACTCGTTTTACATTGGGATTACAAGAGCCCACGAGTGCTTAAATCCCGTATTTCAGCACCCCCTATCCCAACTCCCCAGCCCTCTCCCAGACGTGGCCGAGAGCCTGGCTAACAGAATGCTTCCTCAGTGGCCCCAGGACACACTGCGACTTTACCAAAGGCACAGCGCTCATCTGGATGAGGAGATTGCTCTCTTCCATGTTGCCATACTTCAGCTGGTAGGGTTTGTATGGATCATACACGGCATCCACCAGCTCCGTGACTTTTACCAGATTGTGTTCATCTTTAGAGAATCAGAAATGTAAAACGATCATGAACAAAGAAACTGAAATTAACTATGGGAAAGCAACAATCAAGAGGCGCTCTATTAGAACTTTCCCCACTTGATCTCCACAGGGGAATACATTTTGTTAAGCAGCTTTTATCATTCATGGAAGCTTCTCCTACAATCAGTTCAGCAAATATCTGGATAAATTTGGGCTTTGCATGTGGTTTGCCTAAAGCACTATTAAAGACACCAGCCCCCTGAATCTCATGGCCCATCACGGATAAGAATCCCTTCAAAAGATAACCCCCATTGGCTGGGCATGGTGGCTCATGCCTGTAATCCCAACACTTTGGGAGGCCAAGGTGGGCAGATCAACTGAGGTCAGAAGTTCGAGACCAGCCTGACCAACATGGAGAAACCGAAACCCTGTCTCTACTAAAAATACAAAATTAGCCGGGCATGGTGGCACATGCCTGTAATCCCAGCTACTCAGGAGGCTGAGGAAGGAGAATCGGTTGAACCTGGGAGGCGGAGGTTGTGGTGAGCCGAGATCACGCCATTGCATTCCAGCCTGGGCAATAAGAGCGAGACTCCGTCTCCAAAAGAAAAAAAAAAAACATAACCTTCGTCAAGGTCAGGTTCAAGAATTGCCAGAGGCCGGGCATGGTGGCTCATGCTTGTAATCCCAGCACTTTGGAAAGCCGAGGCAGGTGGATCACCTGAAGTCAGGAGTTTGAGACCAACCTACTCATTATGGTGAAACCCCATCTCTACTAAAAATACAAAAATTAGCTGAGCATGGTGGCGGGCACCTGTAATTCCAGCTACTCGGGAGGCTGAGGCAGGAGAATCGCTTGAACCCAGGAGGCGGAGGTTGTAGTGAGCCAAGATCGTGTCACTGCACTCCAGCCTGGGTGACAAAGTAAGACTCCATCTCATAAAAAAAAAAAAAAAAAAAAAAAAGAATTGCCACAGAAAAAAGGCAATACAGGAAGAACAAATTCCATGTCACATATTCCTAGGACTTCACAGAAACAGGATACTCCCACTGCCGGGGCATGGTGGCTCACGCGTGTAATCCCAGCACTTTGGGAGGCCGAGGTGAGCGGATTACTTGAGGTCAGGAGTTTGAGACCAGCCCTGGCCAATATTGTGAAACCCGTCTCTACTAAAAATACAAAAAAAAAAAAATTTAGCTGGGCATAGTAGCACGCACCTGGGGTCCCAGCTACCTGGGAGGCTGAGGCAAGAGAATAGCTTGAACCCGGGAAGCAGAGATTACACCACTGCACTCCAGCCTGGGCGACAGAGCGAGACTCTGTCTCAAAACAAAAACAAAAAACAAAAGCCCAGGCATTCCAAAAATTCCTACGTTCAACCACATAAAAATGTAAAACACGCCGTATCAAAATGTAAATGTGCATATTCTATAACACAGTACTTCAGTTCCTGAAAATCATCTCAAAGAAATCAACAAATACACAGAGATAGAGGGATGCTCCTGGAAACATGGCTCAGAATCAGAAAGCTTTGGACACAGTCTCAACAGGGGATTAGTAAAAGTAATCGCCTACTTACTGGTGTCCTCACCTCCTTCTGGTCCCCTCCTCCAGATAGTTTTATTATTACTTCTACAGCCTCATCCTCCTTCCCTCTTCCTCTAGCTCCTAGCCTTCTCTCAGTTCCTAAAAGCTTCCTTCTGCTCACATGCTGATCCTCTGTCTGGAAGGACCGGCTTCATCCCTTCCCCTCTTCATCTAGTTAACTCCTACTTCTCCTTCAATACTCACTCAGCTAAAGTCTGCTGGTCTTGATTTCTGGCACCAATTTTACAAGGTTTTGTAGAGATTAGGTAAAGTAATGTGGGTCTAATGTGGTAATAATCAAATCTGCACATGTATAGAATCCAAAGTGTTATTTCCTTTTTTCTTTTCTTTTTTCTTCGAGATAGGGTCTCACTCAGTTCCCCAGACTAAGGTGCAGTGGTCCAACCACAGGTCACCACTGCCTTGGCCTCCCAGACTCAAGAGACCTCCCCACCCCAGCCTCCTGAGTAGCTAGTACTACAGGTGCGTGCCACTACACCTGGCTAAATTTTTTTGTTTTTTGTAGAGATGTGGTCTCACTATGTTGCCAGGGCTCATCTTGAACTCCTGGACTCAAATGATTCCCCCACCTTGGCCTCCCAAAGTGCTGAGACTACAGGTGCAAGCCCCCATGCCTGACCCAAAATGCTGTTTCTGAATGGTGGGTTGCGAATGGTTTTTTTTTCCGTCCTTGTATTTTCTAGATTTTTCTATAATGATAAAGTCAATCTAAATTTTTAAAATTTACTCTACATTGCATAATCTTTTATATTTTGAATTGTATTAGGTACCTGTATTAATTACTAAAATAATAGAGAAAATGTTAAAGGTAAAACTAAAAGTTAGGCAATATATTTACAACATATTTGATAACCAATGGTAAAACTTCCTGACTATATAAGGATCTTTCAGGTATATGCACCAAATTTGTAACAGTGGTTAAAGTGGGATTAAAGGAGAGTTATTTTGTGTCACAGATTTCTATATCATTAATTCTTATAATACATACTTTTGTCGTTTTTTATAATATAGTTAATAATATATTATTTTAAATAAATTGCTCTTACAAATTAACCAGAAATCAGTTAAACTCCCAAACAGAATAACAGGCTAAAGAATAAGCAATTCAAAAGAGAAAAGATACTTTTTATAACATAACTTTCAAACTTGCTAATAACCAAAGTGAAAAACTAAAATGATACATCAGTAATTGTCTAAGAACCTGCCAATGACAGGAGAAAAAAAGAGTCTAGTGCTGGTGAGGGCATGGGAACACAGGCACCTTTGTTCACTACTGATAGATACAAAAATAGGTCTAAAGAACGAAACGTGCCGGGATGCTGGGGCAGGAGAATGGCGTAAACCCAGGAGGTGGAGGCTGTAGTGAGCGGAGATCGCACCACTGCACTCCAGCCTGGGCAAGAGAGCGAGACTCCATCTCAAAAAAAAAAAAAAAATCTTCAAAATTTTCATTTCGGCCGGGCGCTGTGGCTCACGCCTGTAATCCCAGCACTTTGGGAGGCCGAGGCGGGCGGATCACAAGGTCAGGAGATCGAGACCATCCTGGCGAACATGGTGAAACCCTGTCTCTACTAAAAATACAAAAAAATTAGCCGGGTGAGGTGGCGGGCACCTGTAGTCCCAGCTACTCAGGAGGCTGAGGCAGGAGAATGGCGTGAACCCGGGAGGCGGAGCTTGCAGTGAGCGGAGATCGCGCCACTGCACTCCAGCCTGGGCGACAGAGCGAGACTCCGTCTCAAAAAAAAAAAAAAAAAAAATTTTTCATTTCTGAGCAACTGCAAATTTAAACTTATCCTAAGGAATAATCAGAGCTAGGCTCAAAAACTAATGTATGAAACAGTTCATAATAGTTTTATATATCATAGTGATTAAAAAATGGTAGTAAATTGGCCAGGTGTGGTAGCTCACACCTGTAATCCCAGCACTTTGAGAGGCCAGCAGGAGAATCGCTTGAGTCTAGGAGTTTGAGACCAGCCTGAGCAAAATAAGGAGACCCTGTCTCTACAAAAAATTTTTAAAAATGAGTCAGCCTTGGTGGCATGTGCCTGTGGTCCCAACTACTCAGGAGGCTGAGTTCAGAGAATCACTTGAGCCCAGAAGGTTCAAGGCTACAGTGAGCTGTGATAGTGTCACTGCACTCTAACCTGGGCAAGAGAGCAAGACCTTGTCTCAAAAAAACAACAAAAACAACAAAACTATGTCTTAGGAAAACATTTAATGACATAAGAAAAATGCTCATTATATTATTTTGAGCATTTCAAAAAATGAAAATATAAGACTGTCTACAACCAATATTTTAAGATATTTTGTATATATTATATAACATATTATTACATGTAAATACATAGAAGCATATGTTAAATATATATTATGTATTTATTATATTTATATGATAGACATTAAGTATTTATATTAATATTTGTGAACAATGTGTATTTATATTTGTATTACTGGAAGCAAATAATGTTGTTGGTGGCTCTGACTGATGAGTTTATGGATTGTTCTTGCTCTCTTTTTATTTTTATTTTTGTGTGTTTCCAAAGAATTTTAAAGTTAAAAGAAAAACCAAAACTCTTTTGGAAAACCTCAGGGAGAATCATTAGTAATCTAGGTCAGGTGTGGTGGCTCATGCCTGTAATCCCAGCACTTTGGGAGGCCAAGATGGGCGGATCACTTGAGGTAAGGTGTTTGAGACCAGCCTGGCCAACATGGTGAAACCCTGTCTCTACTAAAAATACAAAAAAATTAGCTAGATGTAGTAGTGTGTGCCTGTAATCCCAGCTACTTGGAAGGCTGAGGCAGGAGAATTGCTTGAACCTGGGAGGCGGAGGTTGCAGTGAGCCAAGATCACACCACTGCACTCCAGCCTGGGCGACAAAGCAAGTCTCTGTCTCAAAAAAAAAAAAAGAAAAAAAAAAATAAAAGAAATCTAAAGTCCCAGCCGGGCATGGTGGCTCACACCTGCTCTAATCCCAGCACTTCAGGAGGCTGAGGCGGGTCGATCACCTGACGTCACGAGTTCGAGACCAGCCTGGACAACATGGCTAAACCCCATCTCTACTAAAAAATACAAAAATGAACTGGGTGTGGTGGCACACACCTGTAATCCCAACTACTCAGGAGGCTGAGGCAGGAGAATTGCTTGAACCCAGGAGGTGGAGATTGTAGTGAGTGGAGATCGCGCCACTGCACTCCAGCCTGGGCGAGACTGAGACTCGTCCCATGGCTGACTAGCAAAGCACTTCTAGATCTGTCTCAAGAGTGGTTCTCTTCCCCACTACATCCATCCCCAGGGGAAGGATACGGCCATTCCTTGCTCCACCTTCGTCCCACTGTGCTGCGGTAACTCGCCTTAGCCCAGCTCTCTCAATTCTCTTTAGCCACTTCCACAAAGGCATCACGGTCCCTTGGAAGCTTCCCCATCCACCGGGCCTTTCCCATAACTAAGGCCTGACCTGTGAGCGTGCCAAAAACACCGATGAGTCATCAGGAATCCGAACAATAAACACACTCCCTGGAATGTACGATGCAATTATACACAAATGTAATTAAAGAGAGTAACTATTAAATAAACCAAGTCAGTGACACACAGCCGCCAACAGCAGAACAAGGCCTTCCTGAAGCGATTTCCTGATTTGACAGCAACATACGTCACAGGATCTGTGTTCTTTAAAAATTTATGAAGCTTTTAACAGAGATGGGAAAGAGCTTGGAGCACGTCACACACCAGGCGCTGTTTACCCAAATGGGAGTAAGGGGTCCTCTGCTCTCAGTTGGCCACCGGGGAAAGCCCATTTTCTCTACAACCACCTGTACTCCTAACACAGCTCCCCTGCCCTAGGACACTTGCTGTTGCTCCTACAAAAAGCCCCTGTAGCCTATTTGTTCTCTAAAACTGACTTTTGAGGGTGAACTGTCTGAGGCTTCGTGATGACTTTGAGGGATGAGCACACTTGCCTCCTGGTGTAATCTGCTGCCAACTCTTTGCCATAACGTCTACCTGCCTCACTGTGATGCCTCTTTTATATCCCAAGCCCCCGCAGAGGTGTCCATCACATCCCCGGAGCATGTAAGGCACCCAGGCGGCACTGGAGCCAGGCAAATATATTAAACAACTATTTCCCTGATGGCAATGTTTTCGTGGAAAAGCCCTCCACATCTGCTGAGAAGGAAAACACCGATCCCTTCCACTTCTGTAAAATCAGTCATCTGAAAAGGCAAACATCCAGGCCCCAGACGCTTCAGAAAGAGCGAGTAAAGACAAGCTGGAGAACTGGCAGGAAGGAATATTTACGTAGGTGGGGGAGCAGTGCCATCTCCAAGCCCTTGGCGAAGTGGGCGGTGGCGTCGTAGAACTCCAGCAGCCTGGTGAGCTCCTGCTCGGGCCCTGCCCTCTCCACACCGTTGCTGAGGCAGGAGGGCAGCGAGGGCATGAGGGCCCCCAGGGTCTGAATCAGCAGCACCATTACCACCTCGTGGGGCTTCTGGAAAACCTGCAGTGAGAGAGAGGTGTACCTGCCTTAGCACAAGGAGCCAAGTAGGAGCCCACCTTTTTTTAAAAACTTTTCTGAGATGCCAGGCACGGTGTCTCATGCCTGTAATCTCAGCACCTTGGGAGGCCAAGGCAGGTAGATCACTTGAGGCCAGGAGTTCAAGACCAGTTTGGCCAACATGGCGAGACTGAACCCAGGAGGCGGAGCTTGCAGTGAGCCGAGATCGCGCCACTGCACTCCAGCCTGGGCAACAGCGTGAGATTCCGTCTCAAAAAAAAAAAAAAAAAAAAACACAAAAATTAGCTGGGTGTGATGGCACATGCCTGTAATCCCACCTATTCGAGAGGCAGGGGCAGGAGAATCACCTGAACCCGGGAGGTGCAGGTTGCAGTGAGCCAAGATTGCACCACTGCATTCTAGCCTGGGTGACAGAGCGAGACTCTGTCTCAAAAAAAATAAAAATAAATCAAAATTAAAAATTAAAAACCTTTTTAAGACAGGGTCTTACTCTGCCACCCAGGCTGAAGTGCAGTGGCATAATCATAGCTCACTGCAGTCTTTAACTCCCAGGCTCAAGTGATCTTCCCACCTTAGCCTCCCAAGTAGCTGATACTACAGGCACACTACCACACCTGGCTAATTTTTTTATTTTATTTTATTTTTTGTAGAGACAGGGTCTCACTATGTTGCCCAGGCTGGTCTCAAACTCCTAGCCTCAAGCTATCCTCCTTCCTCAACTTCCCAACGTGTTGGGATTACAGGTGTGAGCCACAGCACCTTTTAAAGAAGTATAACTTTTAAAGAAGCTGTCTCCTGGGTCATCTCAAAAGGATCTCCCTGATCGATGAAAAGAGGTCTAGTTTAGAGCTATAATCCCAAAGTTTTTCTCATGGCAAATGTGAACATGCTCAGAAAGTAAAGTAAACCGGCAATACTTGGAACTTGCAACTTGCCCAGAACAACTGGCGAGTTGTCTATCAGCGGCCCCAAGTGTCTAGCTATTTTCAAATCTAACGAACGCATTCATGTAGCATTTTTCTGATGGTCACCAAAAACTAACTAGAGAGACAACTATGGGCCAGGTGTGGGGGCTCATGCCTGTAATCCCAGCACTTTGGGAGGCCTAGGTGGGTGGCTCACTTGAGGTCATGAGTTGGAGACCAGCCTGACCAACGTGGTGAAACTGCGTCTCTACTAAAAATACAAAAAAATTAGCTGGGCGCGGTGGTGCATGACTACAATCCCTGCTACATGGGAGGCTGAGGCAGGAGGACTGCTTGAACCTGGGAGGCGGAGGTTGCAGTGAGCTGAGATGGTGCCACTGCACTCCAGCCTAGGTGACACAAAAAAAAAAAAAAAGAAAAAAAAGAAAACTATAAACCAACATGCCTTATGAATACACATGCAAACATCTTCAACAAAACACTAGTAAACTGAGTTCAGCAGCATGTGAAAGAACATCGTACACCATGACCAAGTAGGATTCACCCAGCAATGGGAGAATGGTTAAACTAAACAAAAATGAATCAAGGCCGGGCACGGTGGTGGCTCAGCCTTGTAATCCCAGCACCTGGGAGGCCAAAACAGGAGGATCACATGAAGACAGGAATTTGAGACCAGCCTCAAAAAATAAAAATATTATTAATCTCTAATTTTTAAAAACGAATCAATGTAATATAACACATTAACAGAATGAAGGGAAAAATACATGATCATCGCAATTAATGCAGAAAATATATTTGACAAAATTCCATACCCTTCATGAGAAAAACACTAAACTAGGAATAGAAGGAAACTTCCTCCACATAATAAAGGCCGCATATGAAAACCCACAGCTAATGTGATACCTGATGGTGAGAGATTGAAAGCTTTTCACCTAAGAACAGGAAGATGATAAGGATGCCTGCTTTTGCCACTCTATTCAGCAAAGAACCCAAAGTCCTAGCCAGAGCAACTGGCTAAAAAAAAAAAAAGAAATAAAAGGCATCCAAATTGAAAACAGAGATATCTCTGTTCACAGATGACATTATTTTATGTGTAGAAAATCTTCATCCACAAAATACTTTTAGAGTTAATAAACAAATTCAGGACAGGTGCAGAGTGGCTCATGCCTGTAATCCCAACACTTTGGGAGGCTAAGGTGGGAAGATCGCTTGAGTCTAGGAGTTTGAGACCAGTCTGGGCAACAAAGCAAGATCCTGTCTCACAAAAAATGTTTAAAAATTAGCCAGGTGTGGTGGTGTGAACCTGTAGTCCCAGCTACTTGGGAGGCTGAGGTGGGACAATCACCTGATCCCAGGAAGTAGAGGCTGCAGTGAGCTGAGATTGTACCACTGCACTCCAGCCTGGACGATAGAGCAAAACTCTGTTGCAAACAAACAAACAAACAAAAAACAGGCCAGGCGCTGTGGCTCATGCCTGTAATCACAGTACTTTGGGAGGCCAAGGCGGGTGGATCACGAGGTCAGGAGTTCAAGACCAGCCTGGCCAAGATGGTGAAACCCCGTCTCTACTAAAAATGTGGTGGTGGGCACCTGTAATCCCAGTTACTTAGGAGGCTGAGGCAGAGAACTGCTTGAACCCAGGAGGTAGAGGTTGCAGTGAGCTGAGACTCAGTGAGCGCCACTGCACTCCAGCCTGGGTGACAGAGGGAAACTCCCTCTCAAAAGAAAAAAAAGAACAAAAACAGCTAAACCGCTGAGGACTCTTCAATTTGTGCTTCTTCCAACCACCTACCGGATGTCACCATTAGGATGCATCACTCTCACTTGGAATTTAAAAGCAGTCAAAATTGGAATTCATTCTTTTGCCACTGACCTCCCCAGACCTGTTTCCTTCAACTTCTCTGTTCCCGTCAGTAACGTCTCCATTTAACCAGGATGAAAACCGCCCTCCGACTCTCCGTTCTTGTGGTCCATTCATCTGTTACCAGGTCCTAACAACTGCTCATTCTTCTTGAACTTCAGCATTTCCATCACCATCCTCTACCAAAGGTTCTTACCTGTCTCCAACATAGCCTCATCAGTTCACCCTCTAGACCACCACCAAATTCATTATTTTTAAATGTTATTTTAAAAATTCAAGGCCTGGCACAGTGGCTCACACCTGTAATCCTACCACTTTGGGAGGCTGATGTGGGCGGAGCGCTTGAGGCCAGGGGCTTGAGACCAGCCTGCGCAAAATACAAAAATTAGCCAGACATGGTGGCATGCGCCTGCAGTCCCAGCTACTCCGGAAGCTGCAGCATGAGAATCACTTGAACCAGGGAGGAGGAGTTTGCAGTGAGCCCAGATCTTGCCACTGTCCTCCAGCCTGAACAACATAGTGAAACTCCATATCTACTAAAAATACAAAAACAAAAACAAAAAAAAAAAAAACAAATTAGCTGGATGTGGTGGCACACTCCTGTAATCCCAGCTACTCAGGAGGCTGAGGCAGGAGAATTGCTTGAACCCAGGAGGCAGAGGTTGCAGTGAGCCAAGATCATGCCATTGAACTCCAATCTGGGCAACAGAGTAAGACTCCATCTCAAAAAAAACAAAAAACAAAAAACTGCTACAACTCAATAATAAAAAGGCAAATCACCTTTGGTTTTTTTTTTTTTGTTTGTTTGTTTTTAAGGACAAAAGACTTGAATAGACATTTCGCAAAAGAAGATGCACAAATGGCCAGTAAGCTCGTGAAAAGTTCCTCAACATCCTTAGTCATCAGGAAAATGCAAATAAAAACCATGATGAGATACTACTACACACCCACCAGTATGGCTAAAAATAAAGAGAATGTCAACACCTAATTTTGGCAAAGATGTGGAACAACCAGAACTCTTACACACTGTGTAGGAGTGGAAAAAGTACAACCGCTTTGAGCAAAGTGGTTGTTTCTTTCCTTTTATTTACTTTTTTTTTTTTTTTTTTGAGACGGAGTCTCACTCTGTCGCCCAGGCTGGAGTGCAGTGGTGTGATCTCGGCTCACTGCAACCTCCACCTCCCAGGTTCAAGCGATTCTCCTGCCTCAGCCTCCCGAGTAGCTGGGATTACAGGCGTGTGCCACCACAGCCAGCTAACTTTTGGTATTTTTGGTAGAGACAGGTTTTTACCATGTTGGCCAGGCTGTTCTCAAACTCCTGACCTCAGGTGATCCACCCAACTCTGCCTCCCAAAGTGCTGGGATTACAGGCATGAGCCACCACGCCCAGCCATCTTTCTTTTTTTTGAGACAGAGTCTCACTCTGTTGCCCAGACTGGAGTGCAGTAGAGCAATCATGGCTCACTGAAGCCTCAGCTTCCCAGGCTCAGGTGATCCTCCCACCTCAGCCTCCTGAGTTGCTGAGACTACAGGCATGTGCCACCACGCCCAGCTAATTTTTGTACTTTCTGTAGAGACAAGATTTTGCCATGTTGCCCAGGTGGGTCTCAAACTTCTGGGCTCAAGCAATCCTCCTGCCTTGGCCTCCCAAAGTGCTGAGATTACAGGTGTGAGCCACCATGCCTGGCTGGGCAGTTTCTTATAAACCAAAACATACACCTATGATTTGACCCTGCAATCCCATTCCTAGGTATTTACCCAAGACATGGGAACATATGTCTACAAAAAAACCTACAGAACAATATTCAAAGTACCTTTATTCATAATTGCCCAACACTGGAAACATACGAAGTATCTACCAATAAGAAGTATCAACAGGCTGGGTGCAGTGGCTCAGGCTTGTAATCCCACCACCTTTGGGAGGCCAAGGCAGGTAGATCACCTGAGGTCAGGAGTTCGAGACCAGCCTGGCCAACATGAAGAAACCCCACCTCTACTAAAAATACAAAAATTAGCTGGGCATGGTGGTGTGTGCCTGTAATCCCAGCTACTCACAGGGCTGAGGCAGGACAATCACTTGAACCTGGGAGGTAGAGGTTGCAGTGAGATGAGATCGTACCACTGCATTCTAGCCTGGGTGACAAGAGCGAAACTCCGTCTCAAAAAATTTTTAAAAAAGTGTAAAGGAGGCCGGGCGCGGTGGCTCAAGCCTGTAATCCCAGCACTTTGGGAGGCCGAGGCGGGTGGATCACGAGGTCAGAAGATCGAGACCATCCTGGCTAACATGGTGAAACCCCGTCTCTACTAAAAATACAAAAACTAGCCGGGCGAGGTGGCGGGCGCCTGTAGTCCCAGCTACTTGGAGGCTGAGGCGGGAGAATGGCGTAAACCCAGGAGGTGGAGCTTGCAGTGAGCAGAGATCGCGCCACTGCACTCCAGCGTGGGCGACACAGCGAGACTCCGTCTCAAAAAAAAAAAAAAAAAAAAAAAAGTGTAAAGAAACAGGTATATACACACCACGTAACAGTATTCAGCAACAGAAAGGAACGAACTAGTGATACACACAACACGAGCAAATCTCAAAAACATGCTGAGTGAAAGAAGCTGATTCCATCTAGGTGAAATTCTAGAACACGTTGAACTAACTTATGATGGAAAAAATCAGGGCAGTGGTTGCCTTAAGGGTATTGGTGCACAGACCAACTGGGAAGGAGCATGAGGGAACTTTCCAGGGCGATGGTGATATGGATGTTCTGAATCCTCAAAGGGGATTAGGCTACCCAGGTATTTGTAGTTGTCAAATGAATGGGATGGCATATTTAAGATCACTGTGGCCGGGTACAGTGGTTCACGCCTGTAATCCCAGCACTTTGGGAGGCTTGCGGCCCAACAGTGGGAGGATCACTTGAGCCCAGGAGTTCGAGACCAGCTTGGGCAACAAGGCAAAACCCTGTCTCCACAAAAAACACAAAAATTAGCTGGGTGTGGTGGCACACGCCTATAGTCCCAGTACTCAGGAGGCTGAGAGGGGAGGATCACCTCAGCCCAAGGAGGTCAAGGCTGCAGTGAGCCATGATCATGCCACCGTACTCCAGTGGGTGTAATAGGGCAAGACCCTGTTTCAAAAAAAAAAAAAAAAAAGATTGTATTTCAAATTTTACCTCAAAAAATATAAGTAAACATTGACCTTTAGTTAATAATATGTATGGTGTGAAGTGAATGAAGTTTGCAACTTACTCTGTTTTTTTTTTTTTTTGAGACGGAGTCTCGCTCTGTTGCCTAGGTTGGAGTGCAGTGGTACAATCTCAGCTCACTGCAACCTCCACCTCCCAGGTTCAAGTGATTCTCCTGCCTCAGCCTCCCGAGTAGCTGGGATTACAGGCGCCTGCCACCACAGCTGGCTAATTTTGTATTTTTAGTAGAGATGGGGTTTTGTCATGTTAGCCAGGCTGGTCTCGAACTCCTGACCTCAGGTGATCTTCCTGTCTCCGCCTCCCAAAGTGCTGGGATTATGGGTGTGAGACACCATGCCCAGCCTTGTAACTTATTTTGAAATGAGTTTAAAAAATAAGATGATTGACTAGACACTTTGCTCGTGTCTGTAATCCTAGCACTTTGGGAGGCTGAGGTAGGAGGATCACTTGAGCCCAGGAGTTTGACACCAGCCTGGGCAATATAGTGAGACCGCATCTCTGTTTAATATTTTTATATAAAAAAGAATACAGGGCCGGGCGCGGTGGCTCAAGCCTGTAATCCCAGCACTTTGGGAGGCCGAGACGGGCGGATCACGAGGTCAGGAGATCGAGACCATCCTGGCTAACACCGTGAAACCCCGTCTCTACTAAAAATACAAAAAACTAGCCGGGCGAGGTGGCGGGCGCCTGTAGTCCCAGCTACTCCGGAGGCTGAGGCAGGAGAATGGCGTAAACCCGGGAGGCGGAGCTTGCAGTGAGCTGAGATCCGGCCACTGCACTCCAGCCCGGGCTACAGAGCAAGACTCCGTCTCAAAAAAAAAAAAAAAAGAATACAAATAAAAACAATTGTAAAAAATAAGATGGATTAATGAACAGACAGAGACAGGGATAGAGGGGCAGATGTACAATAAAGCAAATAGAGCAAAATGCTCACTGCACAACCTAGGATACATGGGTATTCACTGGACAATTCCTTCAACATTTTTATATATTGGAAGTTTTTCATATGAAAATGCTAGGGGGAAAAATCTGAAGGAGACACATGTGCCCTGGCTCCTGTGTGCCATATCGATCTTCAGGAGGTGACGGCCCAGCTATTATACTTACATCCTGAAAAGAAAATGGGTGACGGGCCAACAGAATAAATCAGCAGAAACTCATGTCTCCCAAAGTCTAGGATGAGGCCCCAAGAGAAGTCTGAGAAGTCTAAGTTCTTTTTCTTAGACGACGAAAGGCTTTTGTATGTATGAACATGAGCTGTTTTTATCCTTGCGATACAAGAAGTAGTAGAAGAAGCAAGAACACATGAATAATTTTTTTCTTGGCCAGGCACAGTGGCTCATGCCTGTAATCCCAGCACTTTGGGGGGCTGAGGTGGGCAGATCATTTGAGGTCAGGAGTTCAAGACCAGCCCGGCCAACATGGTGAAACCCCATCTCTATTAAAAATACGAAAATTAGCTGGGCATGGTGGTGGGTGCCTGTAATCCCAGCTATTCAGGAGGCTGAGGCAGGAGAATTGCTTGAACCCAGGAGGCGGAGATTGCAGTGAGCAGAGATTGTGTCCCTGCACTGCAGCCTGGGCGACAGAGCAAGACTCTGTCTAAAAAAACAAAAAAAAAGAAATATTCTTCTTAAGAAAAATAAAATAGAGCCAGGCGTGGTGGCTCACACCTGTAATCCCAGCACTTTCGGAGGCCAAAGTGGGAGGATCACTTGAGGTCAGGATTTGGAGACCAGCCTGGGCAACACACTAAGATCCTTATCTCTCCAAAAAAAATGTTTTTTTTTTAATTAGCCAGGCATGGTGGCACAAACCTGTATTCCTAGATACTTGCAGGCTAAGGCAGGAGGATGGCTTAAGCTCAGGAGGCTGAGGCTACAGTGAGCCAGGATCATGCCACTGCACTCTAGCCTGCATGACAGAGCAAGACCCTGTCTCAAATAAAACAAAACAAAATCCTAAGAATGAATTAGGTTAGTTCAAGGAAAAAGAACAAGGATGGAAAAAAGCGCTTTAACCAACAACTTGAATGACATGACCCTTGTATAAGGAATTCTCTCCAACCATAGTCAAGTTCATTCCAGCAAATGACTGATGAACATCTGAAGAGTGATTCACAACTATTGTAAAAAATAAAATATGGGGAACCTGGCACTAAACCAGTTGTAGATGATCTGCTTCTAGGTTGGGGTTTCGTACGTAGCAGAGCAGCTCCCTCACTGCAATCTATTTCAATAGCTCTCTATCTGAGTGCTACTGAAAATCGGCCCTCAGCATAAAGGTTTGGAAAAAAAAAAAAAAAGAAATAAGAAAAAAATAAACAAATAAAATAAGCCACACCAGAAACAGGCCCAGTAAGTCATTACTGCAAAGTAAGACAGGCTCTTCCCCTGCTTAGAAGAGATTCTACGGTGCCTCCTGTCTCAAGGCAAGAGAACAATGGTTTAAACCCTTTATGGCTAGAAATGCCTAGAGACTTCAGGAAAGTAAATGATGGAAAGTTGCCACTTGAAACAAAGTTCCTCTGTCTGTCCTCACTCTTAGTCAAGGGGTACCTTTAAAATTATCTCTTCCCCCAATTCTTGGTATATCGTAAGAACAAGGGAGACTCACTTCAGGTAGGTAAATTTTACCTGAAGTAAAGATAAAAACATTCCTGTTTACTCAAACACCACCTGACCAGGGGCCTCCTGCTTTTAGATGGGAATAAAACAGCCTTTAGGAATTCCACAGGCTCCCTTGCTGGACAACAGGTGGTATTGTCACATTAGGTCTTATTTAAGTTATAGATAAGAGTGGTAAGAAGAGTTTCAGTGGAGACCTAAAGATTTCACTGACGTGGGCTTCTAAGATTATCTTTTATTTTTAAACTTAAACATTTAACTGGTTATCTTTTTTTTTTTTTTTGTCTGTTTGTTTTTTTGAGGCAGGGTCTTGCTTGCTTTGCTGTCCAGGCTGAAGTGTAGTGGTGCAATCATAGTCACTGTGGCCTCAACCTCCTGGACGTAAGCAATCTTCCTGCCTCAGCCTCCTGAGTAATTGTGCCAGCACACCTGGCTGACTTTTGCATTTTTTGTAGAGTTGGGGTTTCACCGTGTCGGCCAGGCTGGTCTCAAACTCCTAGGCTCAAACGATCCGCCTGCTTTGACTTTCCAAAGTGTGGTGATTACAAGTGTGAGCCACCACACCCAGCCTAACTGGTTATTTTTTAACCCCTTGAATGATGGCAACAAACGGGGAAGTTCTTTGAGCAGTACTCTGCAGTTGAGGGTGGCCACTCCGGAGGCGGTCACCCGTTCCCTTGTCACCATAGGCTCTGCTCTTCCTAGAAAAAAAATGAGCTGTTACCTGTGTAGCCCACTGGATTTGTGTGTGCCAAGCCCCAAGCAAGGCGTCATAGAGTCCAGCAAGCTGCCGGTCCAGGGGTAGGTCACTTTGACACAGCTCTTGCCAGGCTGCTAAAAGCTGCACCTGCAGAGACAGAACAAAGGGAACCTTACTGGGTACGTCAACATAGGTTGCCTGCTAACACTGCCCTGCCCTGCTACCCAGAGCAATCACAGATTGCTCAATGAGCTCACTGGGCAGCCCAGCGAGGTCCATCCACTTCAAAGAAAGGTAGGGAAAAAAACTACGTGCAGTTACCTGCACTGATTCACAGCTTTAATCTGTCCTGCAGATGTGATCCCCTCTCCATTTATCCTGCCCTAAAAGCATGTAACATGCAACCACGTGGCACATCATCACTCTTCTGAATAGACCTCGGGGCAAGAGCGGGTAGACGTGTGTGTTTAAGCTTCATGTCCTAATATCACTGCTCAAAAGACATAGAGCACTGGACTTGAAGGAATTAAGGTCAGCTCAGGAAGCTGTCAAGTTTTTTGGCAATCTAACTTCAGCAAACCTAGAAAACATAAAATTCCAAGCCAGGTGGAGTGGCACGTGCCTGTAGTCCCAACTCCTCACAAGACTGAGATGGGAGGATCACTTGAGCCCAGGGGTTCGAGGCTGTAGTGCACCATGATCGCATCTGTGAATAGCCACCGCACTCCAGGCTGGGCAAAATAGTGAAACCCTATCTCTAATGAAAAAAAGAAAAAAAGAGAAATTCTTACTGCTTCCTAGGGTGTAATAAAGCTTAAGACATAAATCTCCCTTAAAAGACAAAAATGAGAATAAATTAAAACAATGTTTCAAGTCTACAATGAATCCAGCTGTAAACAGAAAAGAGAATGAAAACGGGAAACTCTTTTTTCAACTGGCAATTAAATAAATCCATATGCTAGACCAAGAGCACCCCCTACTGGCTAATTAAGAGAAAAACAGCCAGAGGGCACGGAGGCAAATGTCTTTACCTTCTGAATTATGAACCTGCGATTCTGTGATCCAGAGTTATGAGCATTCCACAACCGCACAAGTGTCATGGTGCACAGCTTCTTACCTTGTGACACTTGTAGTAGTAGGCCAGGAGCTGGGGCATCCGGTCAATTTCAGTAAACACCTTCACAAACACTTTGGACTGATCTAAAGAATATACAAGGTATATATATTGTTACCAGCCTTTCTGGTGTAGACATGAGAAAAAAGTCACCAGGATGAAGATGGATATATGGAAGCTAGGATTCACAAGTTCCTGCCTAGATACTGAATTAACTCATGCATGGGGATCATAAATTTGAAAAATAAGCATGGCTTGAAAACCAGATACTGTAAGGTATTTTCCCCACTGTTCCTCACAGAATTCATATTTTAACTTAATATTGACAGGTTAGTTATGTCTTTGAAAATTCCTACTTCGATTATACCCAATGGGAACTTTAAAAAAGCAAACACACTGAACTTCTACATGTCAACATATCTGGTGGTTTGAGGAATAAGTAAATAATTTGGGCCGGTCGCGGTGGCTCATGCCTGTAATCCCAGCACTTTGGGAGGCCAAGGCAGGCGGATCACCTGAGGTCAGGAGTTCGAGACCAGCCTGGCCAACATGGTGAAACCCCATCTATACTAAAAAAAAAAAAAAAAAAAAAAAAATAGCCGAGCGTGGTGGTGCACACCTGTAATCCCAGCTCCTTGAGAGGCTGAGGCAGGAGAA
Organism: Macaca fascicularis; assembly: GCF_037993035.2. Taxonomy (NCBI): domain Eukaryota; kingdom Metazoa; phylum Chordata; class Mammalia; order Primates; family Cercopithecidae; genus Macaca; species Macaca fascicularis. Next base: position 22,507,538 of record NC_088394.1, read on the forward strand.
TTGGTTGAACCCGGGAGGTGGAGGTTGCAGTGAGCCAAGATCGTGCCACTGCACTCCAGCCTGGCCGACAGAGCAAGACTCCATCTAAAACAAAACAAAACAAAACAAAACAAACATAAAATCAAATAATTTGGTAACTATCAGCATTCCACACATAACAATGGATTCTAAGACCCAAGTTATGGGCTTAATATCAAGTAGTTTCTTACACATTTCCCTAAGGGCAGAGGAAATGACTGGGCAAAGCACTTGCTTCCAGGCTCACCACTGGACAGACAGGAAGGAGGGTTTCCGTGCAGTCTCTGACTAGCGTGCACAGCAGCGCCACTTCTGGCTCCTGTCTGCCCCCTTCTGGCCAAAACGTACATGCCACAGCCTTAGAACTGTATCAAAAGGAAAGACAAAAAAAAAAACCCTGAGCTAACAGGTCCCCAAACTTCTTATATTTGCTTTGTTCCCCTTCACTTCTGGGAAGCCCATTAAACTGCTGTGAAGGAAATGTAACAGCAACCACTGTGGGACGCCCAGCTAAGCACTGGAGACCTGCCGGTGGAACTCGACTTAATGGGCAGAAATCCATGAGTTAGAAAACAAATACTTGCCTTTAAAATGCTTATTATTTTCATAAGAACACTTAAATAAATGAATCTTCCTGCTACATTTAAAATTATTCCATAGGCCAGGTGTGGTGGCTCACACCTATAATCCCAGCATTTTGGGAGGCTGAGGTGGGAGGACTGCTTGAGCCCAGGAGTTCAAAAATGTCCTAGGCAACACAGGACCCCTCTACAAAAAATAGAACATTAGCTGGGCGTGGTGCACACCTGTAAACCCAGGGAGGCTAAGCTGGGAGTATCACTTGAGCCCGGGAGGACAAGGCTGCAGTGAACCACTGCACTTCAGCCTGGGTGACAGAGCAAGATTCTAGCTCAAAACACAAAATTCTATAAATTGGGTTTGACCAGTGAGGGGCAAAAAAATGAATTAAAATAATTCTATAAAAAGTTGCTTCAGTGTATCAGCTGAATTCATTGGTTATATAAAATGAACTGGGCATGTATACTTGGCTATACCCACATTGTCACTTTAGGAGAGAGATGGGAAAGGGGAACATGTTGGGGATGAACAAATTTATCAGAGAATTCCCTTTAAAAACTATTAGATAGGCTGGGCGAGGTGGCTCAGAACTATAATCCGAGTACTTTGAGAGGCCGAAGTGGGCAGATCACTTGGGGTCAGGAGCTGGAGACCAGCCTGGCCAATATGGTGAAACCCCACCTCTACTAAAAATATAAAAAATTAACCAGGCAAGTGGTGGCGCACGCCTGTAATCCCAGCTACTCCAGAGGCTGAGGCGCTTGAACCCGGGAGGCGGAGGTTGCCGTGAGCCAAGATCACACCACTGCAGTCCAGCCTGGGCAACAGAGCGAGACTCCATCTCAAAAAAAAATAAAAAAGTAAAAACCGTTAGATAAAGAACCACCTCAGCCTTCTATGAAACATGGCTGATAATAAACAGCACATTGCCTGTGGGGCGGGGGGGAACCCTTCCTGATACTTGCCAAAATTAAGATTAATCGCTAAAAGAAAAACATCATTTTATCTGCATTGAAGCCAGGAAAATATCTGTACTACATACTTCAGAGAATCCCAACCAGATATCCAATCACTTCGGGCCACAATGGGCGAGGAAGCTGGTAAAAGTCTGGGTGGTAAGGGTGGCGCAGCACAGTACAAAGGGCCAAAGACTGGGGGCCAAGGGGGCTTAGAGGGGCTTGGGATGGAGGGCTGTTTCCTCCGCGGCTCAGCTGAGGAGGCAGCCCACTGGGCTCAAAAGCTCCATTTTCCCCTTCTGAATCCACGTCCTGCCTAGAGTCAAGCCTGATTCAAATTTGTGCACAAAAACTGTCAAAAAGTGCTTATCTCCAAAAGCAAACCCATGATGCTGAACCACCAGGCATCACTCAAATCCAGCACCAGTTCCCAGGAGCCAGCTCACTCCGAAGGAAACAAACAAAAAACCTTAAATGCATGGAGCCACCACCTCTCCATCGCCACTCCCACTCCCCCCACCCCACATAACTGGATGTAACCCCAACCAGAAAAGTGAGCTCTGTAGTAGCAACAAATTTACTAGAGAACGTGAGGAACCAAGCTCCTAGACGGCGACTTCCCAACCCCCCAGCTCCAGCCTTAGAATCCTGTGAACGAAGAAAAGACTCAAAATAAAGAATTAACAAATGGGGAAGACAGGGAATTAGAGGGCTGGAGATGAGTACTGAGGTCTTTCTAGGTAACTGAAGAGCACAGTGGAGAATGTAACTTTTCACTAAAGGAACGCTTTCAACAAAACCCAGGTAAACAAGGAAGGGCTTCCAAGGAAATTCCACTGTTTTTCAGTAAATACCATGCCCAGAACAAAAGCACTATCACACACAAACATGAATCAGTAGAAACAAAGAAAACTCCACCACAGTACCTATGCACTCAATAAATTGGACTGCAACAAAATTAAAAACTTGGGGCCTGGTGCTGTGGCTCACGCCTGTAATCCCAGCAATTGGGGAGGCTGAAGCAGGCGGATCACGAGATCAAGAGATTGAGACCATCCTGGCCAACATGGTGAAACTCCATCTCTACTAAAAATACAAAAATTAGCTGGGCGTGGTGGCACACGCCTGTAGTCCAAGCTACTCAGGAAGCTGAGGCAGGAGAATCGCTTGAACCCGGAAGGCAGAGGTTGCAGTGAGCCGAGATCACACCACTGCACTCCAGCCTGGAGACAGAGCAAGACTCCGTCTCCAATAAAAAAAAAAAAAAAAATTAAAAACTTGGGCATCAAAAGATTTCACCAATAAGAGAATGAAAAGACAATCCATGGAATGGAGGAAAATATTTGCAAGATATATTCAATAAAAGAATAATATCCAGAATATATGAAGAATTTCTACAACTCACCAGCAAAAAAACAAATAACCCAATATAGAATTGGGTAAAGGGCCAGGTACCCTGGCTTATGCCTGTAATCTCAGGACTTTGAGAGGTTGAGGAGGGAGGATTGTTTGAGCCCAGGAGTTTAAGACCAGCCTAAGCAGCATAGCAAGACCCTATCTTTACAAAAAACAAAAAATTAGCTGGGTATGGCGGTGCACACCTGTAGTCCCAGCTACGTGGGAGGCTGAGGTGGGAGGATCACTTGAGCTCGGGAGGTCAAAGCTGCAGTGAGCCATGATTGCACCACTGCATTCCAGCCTGGGTGACAGTGCAAGACCCTCTCTCACAAAACAACAAAACAAAACAAAAATGGGGAAAGGATTTGAATAGACATTTTTCCAAAAATATACAAAGAGTCAATAAGCAAATGAAAATACACTCAATATCATTAATCATTAGAGGAATGAAAATCAAAACCATAAGATACCATTTCATACTCATTAGTATGGCTATAATCCAAAAACACAAAAAATGACAAGGGTTCAAAAGGTGTGGAGAAACTGGAACTCTTGTGCATCGCTGGTGATAGTGTAAAATGGTGCAGTCGCTATGGAGAACAGTATGACAGTTACTTAAAAAATTAAACATCAGAATACCATGTGGGCCGGGTGTGGTGGCTCACACCTGTAATCCCAGCACTTTGGAAGGCCAAGACGGGCAGATCACTTGAGGCCAGGAGTTCGAGACCAGCCTGGCCAACATGGCGAAACCCCGACTCTACGAAACATACAAAAATTAGCTGGGTGTGGTGGTGCACACCTTTAATCCCAGCTACTCGGGAGGCTGAGGCACAAGAATCACTTGAATCTGGGAGGCAGAGATTACAGTGAGCCAAGATCATGCCACTGCACTCCAGCCTGGGCAACAGAGTTAAACTGTGTCTCCAAAAAAAAAAAAAAAAAAAAAAAAAAGATAAGCATATGATCCAGCAATTTCACTTCTGAGTAGATACCTAAAGGAATTGAAAGCTGGAACTCAAACAGACACTTTTACACCCATGATCATTGTAGCATTCTTCATAATAGCCAAAAGGTAGAAATAACCTACATGTCCATCAACAGATGGATAGAGAAAATGTGGTATATATATAAGATGGAATATTACTCAGCCTTAAGAAGAAAGGAAATTCTAACACATGCTACTCCATGGATGAGACTTGAAGATGTTATGCTAAGCCATAAAAGGAAAAATAGTATGTGAATCCATTTATAGGAGACATGTAGAGTAGTCAGATTCATAGGGACAGAAGTAGAATGATGATTGCTGGCAGGTGAGGGTAGGAGGAATGGACAGTTACTGTTTAATGGGTATGAAATTTCAGTTCAGAGATGAAGAAAGTTCTGGAGATGGAAGGTGGTGATGTTTGCACAGCAATGTGAATGTACTTAATGCCACTAAAATGCACACTTAAAAATTACTAAAATGGTAGATTTTGTTAAGTGTATTTTGCCACAATTTTTAATTTTTTTTTCTAAAAAATAGAGAACACTTCCAAAGATTTTCCCTAAGAAAGAGAAGAAAATTTTAGGCAATAATTTCTTCACTCTCAAATAAATTACATATCCTTTCTTTAATAGGATCTAAGGCTTCGGGAGGGTGAGATGTGACGATCGCTTTAGGCCAGGAGTTCAAGACCAACCTGGGCAATATAATGCAAGACCCCATCTATTAAAAAAAAAAAAGTAGGCTGGGCATGGTGGCTCACGCCTGTAAATACCTGCACTTCGGGAGGCCAAGGTGGGCAGATCACCTGAGGTCAGGAGTTCAAGACCAGCCTGGCCAACATGGTAAAACTCCATCTCCACTAAAAATACAAAAAATTAGCTGGGTGTGGTAGCACATGCCTGTAATCCCAGCTACTCGGGAGGTGAGGCAGGAGAATCACTTGAACCCAGGAGGCAGATATCATGCCACTGTACTCCACCCTGGGTGACAGAATGAGACTCCGTCTCAAAAAAAAAAAAAAGAATCTAAGGTATTACAATGAGATAAAAAGGGAGGTTGGCAGAGCTAAGGAAAAAAATTAGGAAGTAAATCATGACATAACAAAAATTAAAAATTAATTAGAAGAACAAAGATAACAAAACTTTTTATTTTTGAGACAAGGTCTCACTCTGTCACTCCTGGGCTCAAGCAATCCTTCTGCCCCAACCTCCCGAGTAGCTGAGACTACAAGCGTGCGCCACCATGCCTGGCTAATTTTTTATTTTTTGTAGCGACAGGGTCTTGCTATGCTACCTAGGTTTGTCTCAAACACCTGCGCTCAGGCGATCCTCCTGCCTTGACCTCCTAAAGTGCTGGGATTACAGGTGTGAGCCACTGCACACGGCAGAGAACAGATATTTTATTTTCAAAAATAAGTAGAGAGTTTATTTGGGTGAAGTTTGAGGACTGCATATCAGGGTCATGGATTCACGTTGCCCTGCATATATGCTCCAGAACAGACACTTTGGAAAACCCCATCAGCCAAATGAAAAACAAGCTTTAGAAAAACAACACAAGGGCCGGGTGCGGTGGCTCAAGCCTGCAATCCCAGCACTTTGGGAGGCTGAGACGGGCAGATCACGAGGTCAGGAGATCGAGACCATCCTGGCTAACACGGTGAAACCCCGTCTCTACTAAAAAATACAAAAAACTAGTCGGGCAAGGTGGTGGGCGCCTGTAGTCCCAGCTACTCGGGAGGCTGAGGCAGGAGAATGGCGTAAACCCGGGAGGCAGAGCTTGCAGTGAGCTGAGGTCCGGCCACTGCACTCCAGCCCGGGTGAGAGTGAGACTCTGTCTCAAAAAAAAAAAAAGAAAAAGAAAAACAACACAAGGCAGGAGGGGACTGAGAGGGAGTAGGCAAACATCCAAATGAAACCAGAGAAAATATGATATATACCGAGAGGGAAAAGGGAGAGCTAATGAACAGATAGTTGATGTTCTCAAACATCAATATAATAAAACAGAGAACAAATAAAACAGAAAAAAAAATTTTAAGGAAGGCAATTTTCTGTAAATGAAGATATGAATTAGTAGGTGAAAAGGGGTGACACTGGGTTCCTGGAAAAGTTAAAAATTTTCAAAACTGAAAAAGAACCTAGAGAAGTTACTAAACTACAAGGTAAAAGAATCTTATAAGCCATAGTTTGGCAAACTATGCGCCAGCAGGCCAAACTGCCATCTGTTTTTGTAAATGAAGTTTTACTTGGCCAGGCGTGGTGGCTCGCGCCTCTAATCCCAACACTTTGGGAGGCTGAGGTGGGCAGATCACTTGAGGTCAGGAGTTTAAGACCAGCCTGGACGACATGGTGAAACCCCATCTCTACTGAAAATATAAAAATTAGCCAGGTGTGGTGGCACACGTCTGTAATCCCAGCTACTCGGGAGACTGAGACAGGAAAGTTGCTTGAGCCTGGGAGGCGGAGGCTGCACTGAGCTGAGGTCACGCCACTGCACTCCAGCCTGGGGAACACAACGAGATTTCATCTCAAAAAAACAAAAACAAAAAAAAACACCGCAAAGCCCATCCATTTATGAGTGGGTTTTTGTGCCACAACTGCAGAGGTGTCTGTGAGAGAGGCCATATGGCCCCCAAATCCTAATATTTATGATCCAGCCCTTTACAAGAAATGTTTGTCAGTCCCTGTTATAACTATTTAGGAAAAAGAAACACAAGCTACATACATACAAAAAAAAATAGGAAGAAGAAACAGGCCAATCTCATACTTATCAGAATATAGAGGGAAATGCATTCACACTAGAAGACAGAATTCACAGAAGTAGCATTTCACCTTTTGTCTTTACAGAAGTATATTTGGCTGTTTTGTGAGACATTCTGGGGAAAAAGAAAAATAAAATAAATATAGATGGCAGAAGACAATGAAGAAGTCTGAAGGAGAAAGCATGTGGCCCAAGAATTCCAAAATCAGTTATTGCTTTCTACACGTAAATGCAATAGAAAGGCACTCCTGGCCAGGCGCAGTGGCTCACGTATGTTAATCCCAGCCCTTTGGGAGGCTGAGGCTAGTGGATCACCTGAGGTCAGGAGCTCGAGACCAGCCTGGCCAACATGGTGAAAGCCCATTTCTACTCAAAATACAAAAATTACCCGGGCGTGGCAGTGCACGCCTGTAATCCCAGCTACTTGGGAGGCTGAGGCAGGAGAATCGCTTGAACCCGGGAGGTAGAGGTTGCAGTGAGCCGAGATTCTACTACACTCTAGCCTTGGTGGCAGAGCAAGACTCCATCTCAAAAAAAAAAAAAAAAAAAATTACAGAGTTCCTTCTAATCTATATAATTCAATCACCATTAAGACATTCTAGGCCAGGCGCGGTGGCTCAAGCCTGTAATCCCAGCACTTTGGGAGGCCGAGACGGGCGGATCACGAGGTCAGGAGATTGAGACCATCCTGGCTAACACAGTGAAACCCCATCTCTACTAAAAATACAAAAACTTAGCCGGGCGAGGTGGCGGGCGCCTGTAGTCCCAGCTACTCGGGAGGCTGAGGCAGGAGAATGGCGTGAACCCGGGAGGCGGAGCTTGCAGTGAGCTGAGATCCGGCCACTGCACTCCAGCCTGGGTGACAGAGCGAGACTCCGTCTCAAAAAAAAAAAAAAAAAAAAAAAGACATTCTAAAAACTGAAGACTTACAAGGCCTTATCTTTACAGAGAGATCTACACAGAGATGAGAAGCAGCTAGCACTCACCTACAGCCTGAGAGGTGAATGCTGCTACAATCTGCGGACTGGCTAGGGCCTCCAGCCTGTTCTTCAGTGCCTCCAAGTGCACACACTTTTCTGAGTAGTCTGGTGTATCAACAAGCATCATTAAGCTGTTCTGCATACCTGTTAGCTTGGCAGAAATCACAGCTATGTCCTAGAAAAGACCAGAATAGAGGATATTTATTTATTTATTTATTTTATTTTTATTTTTTTTTTTTTTTGAGACAGAGTCTTGCTCTGTCGCCCGGGCTGGAGTGCAGTGGCCGGATCTCAGCTCACTGCAAGCTCCGCCTCCCGGGTTCACGCCATTCTCCTGCCTCAGCCTCCCGAGTAGCTGGGACTACAGGCGCCCACCACCGCGCCCGGCTAATTTTTTGTATTTTTTAGTAGAGACGGGGTTTCACCGTGTTAACCAGGATGGTCTCGATCCCCTGACCTCGTGATCCGCCCGTCTCGGCCTCCCAAAGTGCTGGGATTACAGGCTTGAGCCACCGCGCCCGGCCGAGGATATTTATTTTAAAAGATCCCTACTGCCTCAATTGGGAATAGATAAAATACATGAAAAGGCAACTCATCAAGCAAGAAAATGGGGCTGGGCATGGTGGTGGCTCATGCCTGTAATCCCAGCACTTTGGTAGATTGAGGCAAGAGGATCCCTTGAAGCCAGGAGTTCAAGGCCAGCCTGGTTAACACAGCAAGATCCAGTCTCTACAAACAGTAAAAATTAGCTGGGTGTGGTGGTGTGCACCTGTAGTCCCAGCTACTCAGGAAGTTAAAGCAGGAGGATCACTTGAGCCTGGAAGGTGGAGACTGCAGTTAGCCCAAGATCACACCACTGCACTCCAGCATGGGCAACAAAGACCCTGTCTCAAAAAAAAAAAACCCAAAAAACTGTACTCAAACAAATGCAGATTAAATTAAACAAGAAAGTGCCATTTTCCTGCTAACAAATTGGAAAAGTGTTTGAAAAATCATAATAGGAATTGTTAGTGAGGGTACAAAGAAAAAAGACCATCTGTCTGGTATCATAAATTTAAATTTATACTGTCTTTCTGGAAGGCTATTTAGCAATATGTGCTAAGAGTTTTAAAAACATTCACATCCAGGCAGGGCACAGTGGCTTACACCTAAAAATCCCAGCATTTCCAGAGGCTGAGGCAGGAGGATTGCATGAGGCCAGGAGTTCGAGACCAGCCTGACCAATATAGCAAGACCTTGTCTTTACAAAACATTTTAAGAAACTGGCCAGGCAGCCAGGCGGGGTGGCTCACGCCTGGAATCCCAGCACTTTGGGAGGCCGAGGCCGAAGGATCACCTGAGGTCAGGAGTTTGAGACCAGCCTGGCCCACATGGTGAAACTCTGTCTCTGCTAAAAATATAAAAATTAGCCAGGTGTGGTGGCACCCACCCATAATCTCAGCTACTCGGGAGGCTGAGGCAAGAGAATCACTTGAACCCAGAAGGCAGAGGTTTGCAGTGAGCCGAGATCATGCCACTGGACTCCAGCCTGGGCGACAGAGCAAGACTCTGTCTCAAAAATAAATAAAAATAGATATATTGTTGAATGAAAAAACAAACTGCAAAGCAGTGTTCACAATGAGCTTTGTGAGAAAAAAGGGGCAGGGAACATAAATATGCATGTGAGTATCTGGAAGGATGTGCATAAAGCTGGTAACAGGGCTAGTCTGTACAAGAAAAATTGGCCCCTGGCCGGGCGTAGTGACTCACGCCTGGAATCCCTGCACTTTGGGAGGCCGAGGAGGGCAGATCACCTGAGGTCAGTAGTTCAAGACCAGCCTGGCCAACATGGTGAAACTCCGTCTCTACTAAAAATACAAAAATTAGCTGGGCATGGTAGTGCGCGCCTATAATCCCAAGTACACAGGAGGCTGAGGCAGGAGAATCACTTGAACCTAGGAGGTGGAGGCATCATGCCACTGTACTCCAGCCTGAGCTTCAGAATGAGACTCCGTTTCAAAAGAAAAAAAAAAACTAAAATTCAAGGATTAAGGTGGGGATCAGGGTTAGGAAAAAAACTTATTTTGCAGTTTATTCATGTTTAATAAATTTGTTCCCATGTGCATTTGTAACTTTTTTAAAAAATTGACTGATAAATCATTCATTTTGCTTTATAATTGAGTAAGAGTTCTTCATAAGACATCATCTTACTTCATCCTTATATCCCAGGTCGAAAATATTACTATTTTCCACACCTGGCAGCCTCAGAAGGGGTCAATAACCCACCAAGTCCCCATGGTATATAAGGCTCCCCACTCCCCATGTTCCACCCTCTCATTCATTTACCCCCATCCTTCTCTGCCTGTGCTGGTTTTTCTTTTTTTCTTTTTTCTTTTTTTTTGAGACAGGGTCTTGCTCTGTCCCTCAGCACAGTGGTATGATCATAGTTTACTGTAGCCTTCAACTCCTGGGCTCAAGAGATCCTCCCGCCTCAGCCTCCTGAGTAGTTGGAACTACAAGTGTGCAGCACCATACTTCGCTAATTTTTTAAAATTTTTTTGTAGAGATGGGGGTCTCATTATGTTGCCCAGGCTGGTCTCAAACTCCTCCTCAAGTGATCCTCCCACCTCAGCATCCCAAAGAGCTGGGATTCCAGGCATGAGCTACTGTGCCTGGTGCCTGTACATCTTTATCGAGACTTCTCCTGAACTCACTCTGTGACTAAGAGGCTTCAGTCACACAGACGGTGCAAGCTAAAGAGGCTGGAAACACACCGAGCAGCTTCAGATCTTCCCCACCCAGAGTCTGAAGGTTTCTGAATGCTGCTACTGGCTGTCAACTCTCCCTTACAGTTTCAACGAATGCTATCTCTTTTGCTTTCTCCAAACCTCAAGTTCTTGCTTAAATACTTTTCATAACATCCCCTAAACAAGAAACCTACCTGAGTCTTAAACGTCTCCTCAATATCAGCGCTCAACGTGCTCCACTTATCTGCTTCCTGAAGAGATTCGGCAGCAAGTTGCATTCTGGACTTCACCTGGTCAATTTCTACCAACACCTGAAAGAGACGTGAGGGGTGAAAAATGAAGGGGTAGGCCCTTTTTCTCCATCTGCCACCAGGGACTTGAAATGTAAGTATGGTGGCTTGCTCCTGTCTTTAGGGAGCTTCTGTCTCCCAAAACACCAATCATCTGGCTAAATTTATTCAGCAGTGCTGAAGAGATGAATCAGCTGAAAGACCCAAGCAAAAGCATAGTTTCGGGGGGCCGGGCACAGTGGCTCATGCCTGTAATCCCAGCACTTTGGGAGGCCGAGATGAGAGGATCACTTGAGACCAGGAGTTCGAGACCAGCCTCGGCAACATGGTGAAACCCTGTCTCTACTAAAAATACAAAAATCAGTCAGGCATGGTGTTGCACGTCTGTGATCCCAGCTACTCAGAAGGCTGAGGCACGAGAATCACTTGAACCTGGGAGGTGGAGGTTGCCGTGAGCCGAGATCACACCACTGTACTGCAGCCTGCACTCCAGCAACAGAGCGAGACTCTGTCTCAAAAAAAAGAGCATAGTTTGAGTGCTGGGCAGAATCTTGAGTGATGGCTGGCCTCCCAAAACACCGTGCTGTTCTAAACCCTCTACGAGAGTGACCACCTTCCCAAAACAAGAATCACCATTTACGACAGGAGCCAAAATACCTGCATGGATTGAGATGTATCCTGTTCAAATTTTTTAATGTCCTCCTTGACAAGAATCATCTGTTCCTTCAGGAAAGATGCCTCCTGTTTTAGGGCTTCAACATCACGGAGCACTTTGGGCATGTTCTGGAGAGCTTGGTGACTTGTTTCTGTAGTTAAAAAAAAAAAAAAAATCAAGAACAGCGATAGCCACAAAAGGTGAAAGCTGGACCAGTCACCAGTAAAAAATAGAAAACAAATCAGACAACAGAAAGGAAACACACGACCAACCAGTTTTTGGAGCCTGTAGAAAATATGGGGCAGGAGACGAGATGGGTAGTGAGGTGGCCCCTGCCAGGATCACATCCCCAGACTGATGGGAAAGGGCCTTTGATTTCACAAGGAATGAACAATCAACCTGTCCCAACACCAGCTTGCCACCACCAATGAAATCATAACGCCATTTGCAAGAAGGCATGCCCCAGGAGCTTTGCATACACTGTTTTACTTAATGTCCATGGCTGTCAGTAGCAGCCACTTCCTACTGATAAGAAAACTCAGAGAGGTTAAAGCAACTTGCCCAGGATCTTACAGAGCTAAAACTAAGCCTCACATGGGTCTGGCCCCAATGCCTGCTTTCCACGGTCTTTTTTTTTTTTTTTTTTTTATAGAGTTTCACTGTGTCACCCAAGCTGGAGTGCAGTGGTGCAATTTCAGCTCACTGCAACCTCTGCCTGCAGGGTTCAAGTGATTCTCCTGCCTCAGCCTCCCGAGTAGCTGGGATTACAGGCGCCCGCCACCACATCTGGCTAATTTTTTGTATTTTTAGTAAAGATTGGGTAGAGACTGGGTTTCACCATGTTGGCCAGGTCACAAACTCCTGACCTCAGGTGATCCACAAGCCTCGGCCTCCCAAAGTGCTGGGAAAACAGGTGTGGCCACCACGCCTGGCCTATTTTAAAATTATTTTTGATACAGGGTCTCACTCGGTTGCCCAGACTGGAGTGCAGTGGCGAAATCACAGCTCAACCTCCTGGCTGCAACCTCACCCTCCTGGTCTCAGGTGACCCTCCCACTTCAGTCTCCCGAGTAGCTACAGGCACACACCACCAGGACTGAATAATTTTTATATATTTGGTAGAGACAGAGTTTCGCCATGTCGCCCAGGTTGGTCTCAAACTCTTGGGCTCAAGGGATCTGCCTGGCTAGACCTCCCAAAATGCTGGGGTTACAAGTGTGAGCCACAACGTCAAGCCTAAAAATATCTTAAATCTACCCATTACTCATCATCTTCACCGCCATCACCCCAGTTGAAGCCACTATCATCTCTTTTCTGGACCTCAGCAATAGCCTCCTGAACCATGTTACTCCGCTGCTTAAAAATCCTACAATGCCTTATTTTAAAATTAAATTTGAACTCTATTTATTTATTTATTGGGACAGAGTCTCCCTCTGTCACCCAGACTGGAGTGCAGTGGCACAATCTCAGCTCACTGCAACCTCTGCCTCCTAGGTTCAAGCGATTCTCCTGCCTCAGCTTCCCAAGTAGCTGGCATTACAGTTGTGTACCACCATGTCCAGCTAATTTTTATATTTTTAGTAGAGATGGGGTTTTGCTGCGTAGGTCACGCTAGTCTCAAACTCCTGGTTTCGGGTGATCCACCCACCTCGGCCTCCCAAAGTGCTGGGATTATAGGCATGAGCCACTGCACCCGGCCTTAAATTCAAACTCTTTAATGTGACACTGAAATCCCTGCATAGCACTCTAACCTGGGTGACAGAACAAGACCCTGTTTCTTAAAAATAAAGAAATAAAATAAAATCCCTGGCCAGGTGTGGTGGCTCACGCCTGTAATCCCAGCAGTTTGGGAGGCCGAGGCAGGCAGATCATGAGGTCAAGAGATCAAGGCCATCCTAGCCAACGTGGTGAAACCTTGTCTCTACTAAAAATATAAAAATGAGCTAGGCATGGTGGTGCGCACCTGTAATCCCAGCTACTCAGGAGGCTGAGGCAGGAGAATCACTTGAACCTGGGAAGTGGAGGTTGCAGTGAGTCAAGATTGCACCACTGCGCTCCAGCCTGGCGACAGAGTGAGACTCTGTCTCAAAAATAAATAAATACATAAAAATAAAAATAAAATCCCTGCATAACGTGGCCCCTGTGGACCTCTCCAATCCAACACTGGGTCTTGTTCAACAGTGTGTTTTTAGAACCTAGAAAAGAGTTTGTGCCCAATAAAAATTTCTTGACTGACTAAATGAAGAAATCAGTCCTCCAATTTGGGGTCCTCAACATGTGCTTGAACAGCTACAATCAACTTTCTTCATCACAGACTTGGGCCCTTGTCTCATCTTGCATAAAAATAAATGACGCTTTAAACCTATGAAGGCTACCTGCTGCCTAAGAAATAAAAGCCAAACTCGAAGAATTGCTAGAAAGGTCTTTCGCAGGCTGATCCCAATCTCTTTATCTACCTCATCTTCAGTTACATTTCCCCTACAAAAGTGTGATTCTCTAATAATAACACTACTAATTATCTTGTCTCACTCTGTCCCCCAAACTGGAGTGCAGTGGTGCAATCCTAGCTCACTGCAGCTTCGAACTTCTAGGCTCAAGCAATCCTCCAGAGTAGCTGGACTACAAGCATGAACCACCATGCTGGCTAGTTTTTTAGTATTTTGTAGAGACAGGGTCTTGCTCCGTTATCTAGGCTGGTCTGGAACTCCTGGCCTCAAGCAATGCTCCCACTTCAGCTTCCCAAAGCACTGAGATCACACCCAGACTGTTTACTGATATTATTCATGCAGCTCTTTTTGAACTTCTCACCTTTCCCTGGATTACGCCTTCTTATAGCCACACTCCTGTGTATATGTTACTCTCTCTCTCTAATACCAAGGAAGTAGTGAAATATGATGGTTAAGGGCCTGGGCTCTGGAACCAACTGTCTGGGTTCAGTCCAGGCTCCCCATTCATTAGGAACATGATGCTGAGCAAGTTACTTAACTTCTCTCAACCTCAGTTTCTACAAGTCTATAGTGGGCGTAATAACTGTGCCTACCTCTAAGGATAACTGTCAGGTTTAAATTAAATAACCATGCTCAAAAGCAGGTACTGTTCACATTTAGGCCAGGACAATTCTTCATTGTGCAGGATTGTACCAAGCACTGCAGGACATTAAGCATCACTGGGTCCTCCCACTGAATGTCCTATATCTGAATGTCACTGCAACGTTCCCCACTACTGCGACAACTGAAAAAGCTCCCACAGGCCAGGCGCAATGGCTCATGCCTGTAATCCCAGCACTTTGGGAGGCTGAGGCGGGCGGATCACCTGAGGTCAGGAGCTCGAGACCAGCCTGACCAACACGGAGAAATCTCGTCTCTACTAAAAATACAAAATTAGCCAGGCATGGTGGCACATGCCTGTAAACCCAGCTACTCGGGTGGCTGAGGCAGGAGAATTGCTTAAACCCGGGAGGCCGAGGTTGCAGTGAGCCGAGATCACGCCATTGCACTCCAGCCTAGGCAACAAGAGTGAAACTCCATCTCAAAAAGAAAAAAGAAAAAAAAGCTCCCACCAATTTCCAAATATTCCCTGTTCCTGAGGACAGGAACAAGGATAAGGGGAGGTGAGGAGGGCATTGCAACCCATGTTTGAGAATCACTTGGTTAATACATATAGAGCACTAAAAAGAGTGTCTGACATGTACCAAACTTTGTATATGTGCTATTGTACTATTATTATTATTATTATTATTATGTTTGAGACAGTGTCTCGCTCTGTCACCCAAGCTAGAGTGCAGTGGTGGGATCTCTGCTCACTGCAACCTCTGCCTCCTGGGTTCAAGTGATTCTCCTGACTTAGTCTCCCGAGTATCTGGGACTACAGCGTATGTCACCACACCCACCTCTAATTTTGTATATTTAGTAGAGATGGGGCTTCACCATGTTGGCCAGGCTGGTCTCAAACTCTCAACCTCAGGAGATTCACACACCTCGGCCTTCCAAAGTGCTGGGATTACAGGCACAAGCCACTGTGCCCAGCCAATTTGCCATTATATTATTATTAATGTCCTTTCCTCTTTGTCCTACAAAGTTTTCCTTCAAAGTCTAACACAAGGGAAGTGCTTTACGATTCTCCTAAACAAGACGTAACTGCACCCTCCTGCCAGCTCTCACAACTCCAGATTCTATTCTGAGTAAAGCCACCCCTCACTGTAATTTACCGTGTTTCTATCTTCCCCATAGGCAGCAAGCTCCAGCAAGATAAACTTTTCCTCCCCACTGCCCATTTCTGGACACATGCATAGTTGATGCTCAATAATTAGTAAAAGATGCAAGGTACAATAAAGAATATGGGCTGGGGATCACGAGGTCAGAAGATCAAGACCATCCTGGCTAACATGGTCAAACCCCGTCTCTACTAAAAATACAAAACATTAGCTGGGCGTGGTAGCCTGTAGTCCCAGCTACTTGGAAGGCTGAGGCAGGAGAATGGTGTGAACCCAGGAGGCGGAGCTTGCAGTGAGCCGAGATTGTGCCACCGCACTCCAGCCTGGGCAACAGAGTGAGGCTCTGTCTCAAAAAAAAAAAGAATATGGGCTGGGCGTGGTGGCTCACACCCGTAATCCCAGCACTTTGGGAGGCAAAGGCTGGAGGATCGCCTGAGCTCAGGAGTTTGAGACCAGCTTGGACAATATAGTGAGACCCCATCTCTACAAAAAAATCAAAAAATAAGCTTGGCATGGTAGCACATGCCTGTGGTCCCAGTTATTTAGGAGGCCGAGGCAGGAGAATTCATTGAGCCCGAGAGGTGAAGTTGCAGTGAGCACTGATCACACCACTGCACTGTGGCCTGGTTGACAAAGTGAGATCCTGAAAAAAAAAAAAAAAAAAGGAAGGAAAGAAGAAAGGAGAGAGAGAGAGAAAGAGAAAGAGAGAAAGAAAGAAAGAGAAAGAAAGAAAGAAAGAAAGAAAGAAAGAAAGAAAGAAAGAAAGAAAGAAAGAAAGAAAGAAAGAAAAGAAAGAAAGAAAGAAAGAGAAAGACAGAGAGAGAGAAAGAAAGAAAGAAAACAATCTGCAGTGAAATAAAGCCCCCTCCCTACCTTTTCTTAAACAATGGGCACATATGGCCGGGCGCAGTGGCTCATGTCTGTAATCCCAGCACTTTGGGAGGCCGAGGCGGGTGGATCACTTGAGGTCAGGAGTTTGAGACCAGTCTGGCCAACATGATGAAACCCTGTCTCTACTAAAAATAAAAAATTAGCCCGGTGTGGTGGCAGCCGCCTGCAATCCCAGCTACTCAGGAGGTCGAGGCAGGAGAATCACTTCAAACCAGGAGGCGGAGGTTGCAGTGAGCTGAGATGGTGCCACTGCACTCCAGCCAGGGGGATAGAGCGAGACTTTGTCTCAAACAAACAAACAAACAAACAAACAAAAATGGGAACATCTCTTGGACCATCCACTCCCAGTGGAAGCAGTCTGTTTGGTCTTTCCATCTGAGCCTAAGAGAGAGACTTGTGTGCAGTATGTACTGAGTCAACACACAGTGAATAAAAGTCAAGTCGAGGCGTTATATGAAATGGTTGCCAGTGCATGTTATTTTTTATAATTTAACTTATCCTCAAAAAATGGTTTAGGCCAGGTGTGGTGGCTCACACTAGTAATCCTAGCACTTTGGGAAGCCAAGATGGGAGGATCACTTGAGGTCAGAAATTTGAGATCAACCTGGGCAACATAGTGCGACCTTGTCTCTAAAAACAATTTCATTTTTTTTTAATTAGCCAGGCAAGGGGGCACATGCCTATAGTCCCAGTTACTTGGGAGGCTAAGGCGAGAGGATTGCTTGAACCCAGAGTTTGAGGCTGCAGTGAGCTATGATGGTATCGCTGCATTCCAGCTTGGGCAGCAAAATGAGGAATGAGACTCTGTCTCAAAAAAAAAATGGTTTAAGTCTCTACTGAGACCAGCCTATCTTCCTCAGCTGACATAAAATCCACCAAAACAATGTTTTCCAGATCTGTGTCATTCCCTTACACCTATACTATAATATTTTTTTCCAGATATAAGGATCTGTTGGCTATTCCTTCATACTCTCAAAATTCACTTTTTTTTTTCTTTTTACGTTTATTGTTTGGTACAAAAACAGGCTGCCTAACTCTTTGAATAAACATCTCATAGACTCGTGCTCCTAGATTACAAAAAGTCAAAGCCAATTTCTTTGACACTGGGCCCTTGACTCTGACATTCAAGTCACCATAACAGAAACCGGAGCTGTTCTATCTTACATTCTGGAAGGTGCCTCAACAAGACATGTTAAGAACTGGTTAAAACTTGTAGCATTTAAAAAGATCCATCTTGTCTTCCAATGCCTATGGATAATAACAAAAAGGGAATCCCAGAGATCTACTATTGAGTTAGAGAAGGACAACTGCAATAAGATCCACTCTTTTAAGTTCCAAAAGGAAACTTGAGGCCAGATGTGGTGGCTCACAGGTATAATCACCAGCACTTTGGGAGGCCAAGACTGGAAAACCCATTGTGCCCAGGAATTTGAATTTGAGACCAGCCTGGGAAACACAGTGAGATCCCATCTCTACATTTTTTTTTTTTTTTTTTTTTTTTTGAGACGGAGTCTCACGCTGTTGCCCAGGCTGGAGTGCAGTGGCGCGATCTCGGCTCACTGCAAGCTCCGCCTCCTGGGTTCACGCCATTCTCCTGCCTCAGCCTCCTGAGTAGCTAGGACTACAGGCGCCCGCCACCGCGCCCGGCTAATTTTTTGTATTTTTAGTAGAGACGGGGTTTCACTGTGGTCTCGATCTCCTGACCTTGTGATCCGCCCGCCTCGGCCTCCCAAAGTGCTGGGATTACAGGCTTGAGCCACCGCGCCCGGCCTTTTTTTTTTTTTTTTAAACAAAATTTGCAGGCGTGGTGGCTCTTGCCTGTAGTCCCAGCGACTCAGGTGGCGAAAGGATCGCTTGAGTGCAGGAGTTCGAGGCTGCAGTGAGCTATGATCGAGCCACTGCACTCCAGCCTGGGCAACAGAACGAGACCCTGTTTCAAAAGAAAAAACAGAAAGAAAGAAAAGAAAAAGGAAACTTATAGCCCAGCCAGAGGAGGAAAAGCAACACCCAAAATTAGCAAGTGGACAAGACAGCCCGGCCCCCAGCTGAGACTCCCGCTGATGTGATCAGGACTTCGGGGCTTGTTCTCTCGCCGAGGGTATTTGCTGTCCATGCGTGCACCGCCCACCCGAGTGCCCCACGCAAGTTCGGTGACCTCTGCCCAGCCAAGAGCAGGGGAGGGTCCCGCGGCCAGGGCCCCGCGCGGCTCACCCTCCACGGCGTGGTTCACCTCTTGGATGAACAGCTGCAGCTTCATCACCAGGGTGGCTGCGTGGCCATCCGCCTTCCCGGACGCCGCCTCCTTGGAGCCGGCCCTGAAGGCCGCATTGATCCACTCCTTCACGTCGAAGTCGTCTGCCAGGAACTTGGAGAAGTCCATGGCGGCACTGTCTAAGGCCTGGCGTCCAGGACTTAAGAGTTGGCTTCGGGCGGCAACGGGGATGCAGAAGCGAGCGAGCCTGAGAGAGCACCGAGGCTGGCCTCCGAGGGAACCCCAGAAACCCCAGGACCGGTAACTTGCCCCTTTGCGCTTCTCTGTTCAGCCCAGTCAGGCTGCGGCTGGGAATGACCCTCGCCGCCCGCCGTTCTTCTTCCGGAAATCGTTGGCTGTTACCATAGCGACTGCGGGCGTCCGGAGCGCTGAGCAGGGCTGGTTGTGGGAAGAACGCCCCGGACTGAGAGCTCCCGGCACCGACAAACATCCCACGTCAGCTACCTTTTGCCGAGGACTAAACTATGTGCTTACTATAAAGCCCTGACATACGTTAGCGCATTTATGCGGTGGCTTGCGCCTGTAGCTCTTTAGGAAGCTGACGCGGGAGAATCGCTTGAGGCCAGGAATTCGAGGACAGCCTGGGCAACAGTGGAGCGCATTGGGCAGCAATGGAGTGCGATTGAACGATCTCTGCTCACTGCAGCCTCAAATTCCAGGGCAATTGAACGATCTCAGCTCACTGTAGCCTCAAATTCCTGGGCTCAAGCGATCCTCCCACCTCCGCCTCCAGAGTAGCTGGGACTACAGGCGCGCGACCACACGCCCAGCTCTCCCTCTTCCTCTCCCTCTCCCTCTCCCTCTCCCTCCCTCTCCCTCTCCTCCTCCTCCTCTCCCCCTCCCCTCCCCTCCCGTCTCCTCCCCTCCCCTCCCCTCCCTTCCCCCCCCTTCCCTTCTCCTCCCCTCCCCTCTCTCCTCCAAGTTGTGACCAGAGTCTTGCTCTGTCGCCCAGGTTGGAGTCAGGTGACGCAATCTCGGCTCACCGCAACCTCCGCCTCCCGGGTTCAAGCGAGTCTCTTGCCTCAGCCTCCAGAGTAGCTAGGATTACAGGCGCGTGCCACTACGCCCGGCTACTTTTTGTATTATTAGTAGAGACGGGGTTTCACCATGTTGGCCAGGCTGGCCTCGAACTCCCAACCTCAGGTGATCCGCCCGCCTCGGCCTCCCAAAGTGCTGGGATCACAGGCGTGAGTCACCTCGTCCGGCCTAATTAGTTTCTTAATGATGTGTTTTTAGGTGCAGACCTTTTAAAGTTTGATTAAGTTCCTTATCACCTTTTTTTTTTAATGGATCATGCTTTTGGTGTTACAACTGAGAAATCTGTGCATAACCCATAGTCATAAACAATTTCTCAGCCTGGGCAACATAGGAAGACCCCGTCTCTGCAAAAAATTTAAAAATTAGCCGGGTGTGGTGGCGTGCGCCTGTAGTCTCAGCTACTCAAGAAGCTGGGGTGAGAGGATTGCCTGAGCCCAAGAGGTCGAGGCTGCAGTGAGCTGTGATCATGCCATTGCACTCCAGCCTGGGTGACAGAGCGAGACTCTGTCTCGAAAAGAAAAGAAGAAAAGGTAGGGGGAGGTATGAGGGTATTCTTTAGGTTCTAAAGTTTTATGTTATTTCAAGAGTGGGACGAACCCAAGGGGGAGAACAAGATGTCATCCTTGGAAACCCTACAGGGGAGTTTTCCAGGGTGGCCTGTCGTTGGGGTATGAGTGGCTGGCTGCCATCTCCATGCCTGATAGCCACTGGTTTTTCATTGGCATCTCCATTGGTTTGTCTCATTCTTCTGGGTTGAGTAGGTTTTAACTGGGGTAACCCTTCTGCTAGGAGTCCCAATTATTTGGGGGGAGGGGAGAGAAGGGAAGGAGACAGGAGGGGAGCAATGCGGGGAGGGGAGAGGAGGGGAGGCGAGGGGAGCAATCTGATAGTGTAAGTCCTCTTACTTTGTTCTTGTTAAAAATTTAGGCGGGGTACAGTGGCTCACGCCTGTAATCCCAGCACTTTGTTAGGCGGAGGCGGGCGGATCACGAGATCAGGAGTTTGAGATCAGCCTGACCAACATGTCAAACCCCGTCTCTACTAATAATGCAAAAATTAGCTGGGCATGGTGGCATGCACCTGTAATCCCAGCCACTCAGGAGGCAGAGGCAGGAGAATCGCTTGAACCTGGAAGGCGGAGGTTACAGTGAGCCGAGATCCGCCACTGCATTCCAGCCTGCGCAACAGAGCCAGACTCCATCTCAAAAAAAAAAAAAAAAAAAAAAAAAAAATCCTGCTGGAATTTTGATAGGGATTATGTTGAATTGTTGAACTGATGGATTAATTTTAGGAGAATTCCCATCGTGACACTATTGACTCTTCCAATCCATAACGTGAAATGCCTCTTCCTTTATTTAGATTGGAATTTTTTAGCCTTGGCACTATTGAGGCCAGATAATTTTTGGTTATGGGGGCTGTCCTATGCATTGTAGGATATTTCGCAGCATCCCTGGCTGCTACCCATTGGGAGCAACATCCTCTCCTCCAAGTTGTGACAACCAAAAATCTGTCCACACAGTGCCAAGTGTCCCCTAGTGGGAATCACCCCTGGGAATTTAGATCTGATTTAGATTTTCTTTAATTTCTCTCAGCAATATTTTGTAGTTTTCATTGTATAATACAAGTCTTGCACTTATTTTGTTTATTTATTTGTAAGTATTTCCTTTGCTGGGCACAGTGGCTCGTACCTGTAATCCCAGCACTTTGGGAGGCCGAGGCAGGTGGATCACAAGGTCAGGAGTTCAAAAGGAGACCAGCCTGCCCAACATGGTGAAACCCCATCTCTACTGAAAATACAAAAATAGCCTGGTGTGGTGGTGTGTACCTGTAATCCCAGCTACTCAGGAGGCTGAGGCAGGAAAACTGCTTGAACCCGGGAGGCAGAGGTTGCAGTGAGCAAAGATTGTGCCACTGTAATCCAGCCTGGGTGACAGAGTGAGACTCCGTCTCAAAAAATAAATAAATAAAATAAAATAAGTGTTTCCTTTTAATGCTACTGTGAATGGAATTTTCTTAATTTTCATAGTTTCTTGTTACAGAAAAACGACTTTTTTTTGTGTGTGTGTGTGTGTGTGTGTGTGACAGAGTCTTGCTTTGTCACACAGGCTGGAGTACAGCAGGGCAATCTCAGCTCACTGCAACCTCCGTCTCCCAGATTCAAGCAATTCTCCCGCCTCAGCCTTCCAAGTAGCTGGAATCACAGGCATGTGCCACCAAGCCCGGCTAATTTTGTATTTTTAGTAGAGACGGGGTTTTGCCATGTTGGTCAGGCTGGTCTCAAACTTCTGACCTCAGGTGATCTGCCTACCTGGGCCTCCCAAAGTGCTGGGATTACAGTCATGAGCCACGGTTCCCAGCCTGAATCAGTTGTTAATAATGAGTTTAACTATATAACAAACCTGCACTTGTACCCCTAACCCTAAAAGTTTAAAAATACATGGGCCTTTATTAAAAATTGTCCATTTTGGGCTGGGCGCAGTGACTCACGCCTGTAATCTCAGCACTTTGGGATGCCGAGGCAGGCAGATTACTAGCTCAGGAGTTCGAGATCAGCCAACATGGTGAAACACTGTCTCTACTAAAAATACAAAAAATTAGCCGTTTAGCTGGGTGTGGTGGCGGACACCTGTAATCTCATCTACTTGAGAGGCTGAGGCAGGAGAATTGCTTGAACCCAGGAGGCAGAAGTTGCAGTAGGTGGAGATCGAGCCATTGTACTCCACCCTGGGCGACAGAGCAAGACTCTATCTCAAAAAAAAAAAAAAAAAAAAAAAAAAAAAATATATATATATATATATATATATATATATATGGGGTCGGTTTTGAGGCCAGACACGGTGGCTCACACCTGTAATCCTAGCACTTTGGGAGGCCGAATCACTTGAGGTCAGGAGTTCAAGACCAGGCTGGCCAACAGGGTGAAACCTCATCTCTACTAAAAATACAGAAATTAGCCGAGCATAGTGGTGGGCGCCTGTAATCCCAGCTACTTGGGAGACTGAGGCAGGAGAATTGCTTGAATCCGGGAGGTGGAGGTTGCAGTGAGGTGAGATCGCACCACTGCACTGCAGCCTGGGAGACAGAGGAAGACTTTGTCTAAAAAAAAGAAAGTCTATTTTATGTGATATTAACATAGCCACTCCAGCTTTCTGGATGATTACTACTTGCATGGCGAATTTTTTTTTTTTTTTTTTTTTTTTTTTTTTGTAGTCCCAGCTGCTAGGGAGGCTGAGGCAGGATCACTTGAGCCTGGGAAGCAAAGGTTGGAGGGAGCCGTGATTGTACCACTGCACTCCAGCCAGGGCAACAGAGCAAGACTCCATCTCAAAAATAATTGTCCATTTCATCCAAGTTGTATTTGTTGGTATAAAATTGTTCAAAGGATTCTCATATGGTCTTTTCTCATCCGTAGAATTATGGTGACGTCTGCCTGTTCTTTTCTGACGTTGGTAATTCTTTTTTCCCTTGGTCAGTCTGCTGAAATTTGTGAATTCTGTTGCTCTTTTAAAAGAACCAGCTGCAGGCCGGGTGCGGTGGCTCACGCCTATAATCCCAGCACTTTAGGAGGCCGATACGGGCAGATCATCTGAGGTCAGGAGTTCAAGACCAGCCTGGCCAACATGGTGAAACCCTGTCCCTACTAAAAATACAAAAAGTAGCCAGCCATGGTGGTGGGTGCCTGTAATCCTAGCTACTTGGGAGGCTAAGACAGGAGAATTGCTTGAACCTGGGAGGCAGAGGTTGCAGTGAGCCAAGATCAGGCCACTGTACTCTAGCCTGGGTGACAGAGCAAGACTCTGTCTCAAAAAAAACAAAACAAAATAAAACAAAACAAAAGAACCAACTTTGACTTTGTTTATTTTTTTCTATTCAACTTTGTTAATTTTTTTTCTATTTTTCATTTTCTATTATTGATCTCTGTGCTAATCAGTTTCTTTTCTTTCTTTGAATTTAGTTTGCTCTTTGGTGTATTAAAGTAGAATCTTAGGTTACTGATTTGAAATACTTTCTTTTCTCATATAAACATCTAAAATTGCTAATTTTTCCCTCATAGTCTAATGGCTAGGAAAAAATAAAAACAAAAATTAAAATGATAAAGCAAGACACTGTCTCTACAAAAATACTTAAAAAAATTATCTAGCCATGGTGGTTTGCACCTGTAGTCTCAGCTACTCAAAAGCCTGAGAGGCCAGAGATCATTTGAGCCCAGGAATCCGAGGCTGCAGTGAGCTATAACAGTGCCACTGCACTCCAGCCTGGGTGACAGTGTGAGAGCATCTCTAAAAAAACTTTCCTCTGAGGCCGGGCGCGGTGGCTCATGCCTGTAATCCTAGCGCTTTGGGAGGCCGAAGCGGGTGGATCACCTGAGGTCAGGAGTTCATGACCAGCCTGACCAATATGGTGAAACCCTGTCTCTACTAAAAACACAAAAACTAGCTGGCCATGGTGGTGGGCGCCTGTAGTCCCATCTATTCAGGAGGCTGAGACTGGAGAATCACTTGAACCCGGAGGCGGAGGTTGCAGTGAGCCAAGATCATGCATGCCATTGCAGTGACAAAGCAAGACTCCATTAAAAAAAAAAAAAAAAAAAAAAAAAAATCCTCTGAGGCATTGCTCTAGCTGTAATTCATAAATTTTGATGTTTTCATTTTTGTTTGATTCTGAATGTTTTTAAATTTTTCTTGTGACTCATTTAACCCATGGGTTATTTAGAAGCATGTTAATTTCCAAATAGCTGGGTATTTCTTGGATTTCCTGTTGTTGATTTCTAATTCAATTCCATGTGATTAGAAAACATACTTGGTATGATTTATATGCTTTTTTTTTTTTTTTTTTTTTTTTGAGACAGAGTCTCAGTCCGTCTCTGGACCGGAGTGCAGTGACATGATCTTGGCTCACTGCAACCTCCACCTCTCAGGTTCAAGCTATTCTCCTGCCTCAGCCTCTCAAGTAGCTGGGACTACAGGCACCTGCCACTAAACTTGGCTAATTTTTTTTTTTTGAGACGGAGTCTTGCTCTGTTGCCCAGGCTGGAGTGCAGTGGCACGATATCGGCTCACTGCAAGCTCCGCATCCTGGGTTCAGGCCGTTCTCCTGCCTCAGCCTCCCGAGTAGCTGCGACTACAGGCACCCGCCACCATGCCCGGCTAATTTTTTGTATTTTTAGTAGAGACAGGGTTTCACCATGTTAGCCAGAATGGTCTCAATCTTCTGACCTCATGATCCGCCCGCTTCGGCCTCCCAGAGTGCTGAGATTACAGGTGTGAGCCACTGTGCCCGGCTGGTTTATGTTCTTTTTTTATAGAGATGGCATCATGCTTTGCTGCCAAGGTTGGTTTCAAAATCCCCCAGGGATTCAAGCAATCCCGTCTCAGCCTCCCAAGGTGCTGAGATTGCAGGCATGAGCCACCGTGCCCAGCCCTTAAATTCTTTTAAATTTATTGAGACTTGTTTAATGGCCTAGCATTGGTCTATCCTGAAGACTGTTCCATGTGCACTTGAAAATATGTATCTGCAGTCATTGGGTGGAGTGTGGTATATATTTTAGCTACATTAATAGTGTTGTTCAACTATTTTATATCCTTGCTGATTTTCTATATAGTTGTTCTGTCATTACTGAAGGTAAGGTATTGAAATCTCCAATTATTATTATTTTTGAGAGAGTCTTGCTCTGTCATCCAGGCTGGAGTGTAATGGTGTGATCTTGGCTCACCGCTACCTCCGCCTCCCGGATTCAAGTTATTCTCCTGCCTCAGCCTCCCGAGTAGCTGGGATTACAGGCATGCACCACCACACCCGGCTAATTTTGTATTTTTAGTAGAGAGGGTTTCTCAATGTTGGTCAGACTGGTCGTGAACTCCCAACCTCAGGTGATCCACCCATCTCAGCCTCCCAAAATACTAGGATTACAGGCATGAGCCACTGTGACTGGCCTCCAATTATGATTGAATTGTCAATTTTTACACTTGATTGTATTACTTTTTGCATTAGGTATTTTGGGGCTTTGATGTGAGGTGCATATACATTTTATAATTTTATGTCTTCCTGGTATATTGATCTTTTATCAGTATTAAATGTTTTTTGTCTCTAGTAATACTTCTGTCTTAAAGTCTATCTTTGTGCCAGGTGCAGTGGTTCACACCTGTAATCCCAGCCTTTTGGGAGGCCAAATCACTTGAGGTCAGGAGTTCAAGACCAGCCTGGCCAATATGGTGAAACCTTGTTTCTACTAAAAATACAAAAATTAGCCAGGCATGGTGGTGGGTGCCTGTAATCCCAGCTACTTGGGAGGCTGAGGCAGGAGAATCGCTTGAATCCAGGAGGTGGAGGTTGCAGTGAGGTGAGAACACACCACTGCACTGCAGCCTGGAAGACAGAGCAAGACTTTGTCTCAAAAAAAAAAAAAAAAAAAAAAAAGCTATTTTGTGTGTGGTATTAACATAGCCACTCCAGCTTTCTTATGATTACTACTTGCATGGCTAATTTTTTATCCTTTACTTCTAACTGATTTGTGAACCTAAGTGTAACTTTTGCAGACAGCATAGAGTTGGCATTTGGTGGTGGTGGTGTTTTCAATCCAGTATGACAGTTTCCGCCTTTTTGGAGACAGGGTCTAGCTCTGCCACCCAGGCTGGATTGCAGTGATGTCATCTTGTCTCACCACTGCCTCCTCTGCAACCTCTGCCTCCTGGGCTCAAGCCAACATCCCACCTCAGCCTCCGGAGTAGCTGGGACTACAAGCACATGCCACCATTCCCAGGTAATTTTCTGTAGAGACAGGGGTTTCACTATGTTGCCCAGGGTGGTCTCAAACTCCTGGGCTCAAGCGATCCTCCCATCTCAGCTTCCCAAAGTGCTGGGATTACAGGCTCAGGCCACCACGTGGTTTCCTCACAGCCTTTTGAGTTAAGGCAGGTAGTATTTCTATTTCCAAAAGAGGAAACTGAAGCTGAGATGAGGCTATGCTGTAGAGAAACTTGAATGCTAGGGCAATTGATTTTACTTAATCCAAAAAGATATGCAGTACTAATTATATATGATTAGAGATGTAGTACGGTCAGGCTAGGCATGGTGGCTCATGCCTGTAATCCCAGCACTTTGAGAGGTCAGGAGTCCAAGACTAGCCTGGGCAACATGGTGAGGCCCTTATCTCTACAAAAATTTAAAACTTCGTCAGGTGTGGCAGCATGCATCTATCTGTAGTCTTAGCTACTTGGGAGGCCAAACTGGGAGGATCCCTAGAGCCCAGGAGCTTGAGGCTGCAGTGAGCTATGACCACGCCACTGCACTCCAGCATGTCTCTTAAGAAAAACTGGTCATGTAAAGAAGGCACAAGAACACCATGTGACAATGAAGGCAAAGGCTGGAGTTACGCAGCTGCAGGCTAAGGAAGTCAAAGATGGTGGAAGCCAGCAACCACCAAGAGGGAGAACCATGGCCCCAATATTAGACTCCCACCCTGCAGAACTCAGACAACACATCTGTTGACTTAAACCACCCAGCTTGCGGTACATTGTCATAGCAGTTCTAATGAACGAATACAGAGAAAAGTAAACATTTTGACTGTTACTTTGGGTTTGCTTATTGCAGCTGATCCTGATCTTAACAAAGGGTATGGTTAGATTTTTTTTTGTTTTTTGAGATGGAGTCTTGCTCTGTTGCCCAGGCTGGAGTGCAGTGGCATGATCTCGGCTCACTGCAAGTCCACCTTCTGGGTTCAAGCAATTTCCAGCTGATTTTTGTACTTTTAGTAGACGGGGTTTCACCATGTTGGCCAGGCTGGTCTCGAACTCCTAACCTCGTGATCCTTCGCCTTGACCTCCCAAACTGCTAGGATTACAGGCGTGAGCCACCACACCCAGCTAGTATGGTCAGATTTTATTATCAACCTTTTCTGCTGCCTATAAAAATATTCATAAGTTATCAGTATTCTTAGCACAATTTCTGTGGTTTTATGAGGAGAGGCTGTGAAATGAACAGTGATGAAATGGAAGTCACCACTGTTACAACGGTTAAAAAAATCTCAGATGTGAAGGTGATTTGAGAAATAGCACCTAAATTTATAGACTATCTATTGTATCTGCTATTTTGTACACCTCATTAAATTCTCACCAAAATGTGTGAAGTAGACTTCTAACATTTTTACCATTTACAGATATAAAAACTGAGACCCAGAGACCCAGAGACCCAGGTGGCAAAAAACTAGAAATTGAACCTGGCTCCCCAGCCCATACTTGGTTCACTCTAGCGCACAGGGCTGCCAGAATCGAGACAAGGGAGGGTTGCCCGGGAAAAGTCCAGTCTGCTTGGGTGCCTGGGAATGCTGCCAGTGGGAGGGAGAGGATACAAGAAACTATGAGGGAATTGCTACCGAGTTTTAACATGCAGCACTTTCAACACATAATGCTTGATTTGTACCATATGAGCTCAGGGAAGAGAGTGGGGTTACGTTTCTAAGTAATTCATACTGATAATGGCATTATCTCCAAGCTATCTATAGTGTTACATGAAAAGAACAAAACACAGAACAGTATACTATTTTCTTGAACATGCCTAGAATCCCTCTGAAAAGACAGAGGAGGGTGGTAACTGGGTGGGAAGAATTTTCACCTTTCGTAATTTTGAATCATGTCAATGTCTTTGTCTTAAAAAAAGCCAACACTGAGCATAAAAAATAAGGTTTTATTTTCAGCTTAGATTTTAGAAAGCTCAAATAAAATTGAAAGAAATTTTATAATTCCATGACCCAAAGATTACCACTGTAACATGTGCACACAAACATCTTGGTGCATCACTTGGCTTTAAAACAAACTGGGGGTCAGGACATGGTGACTCATGCCTGTAATCCCAGCACTTTGGGAGGTCAAGGCAGGAGGAACGCTTGAGCCCAGGAGACCAGCCTGGGCAACACAAGAGATCCAGTCTTTACCAAAAACTGAAACATTAGCTGGGCGTGGTAGCATGTACCTGTAGTCCCAGCTACTCCAGAGGCTGAAGGCAGAGGATCGCCTGAGCACAGGAATTCAACGCTACATTGAGTACAATCGTGCCACTGCACTCCAGCCTGGGCAATAGAGCAAAGCTCTGTCTCAAGAAAACCAACCAACCCACTTTCACACTCTTGACGCTGGGTAAGCATCTTCTATAATGGGTATATTTAAAGGATTTGGGATTAATATTGTAGTAGGCAAGCACTATTTGTATTCTAGAATATTGCCTTTGCTTTCTACCTTTAACATTTGCTGTCTTAATTTACACTATTTGTACTACGTAATATTCGCTTTTCTTTTGGTTGTCATTCTGTTTTCAACACTATTTTCATGACCTATTTGTGTTCAGAGCGGCTCACAGATAAGGAAACGTTTTGCCCAGGTCGTGGAAGATAATAGGGAGAGTAATTAACTGCAGCATATGTAGGCAAAAGGTTATGACAAAACATGGCATTATCAGGGCTTGAAAGGACTTTTATTGCGGCTGTGGTGAAGCAGGCCCTGGTCTTGGCAGATGATACCAGAAGGGCACTGAGTGTCAGCGTGCAACTTGAATTTGATCCCATAAAGTTAGGCATCAGGAAGCCATTCAGAATTTTTCACCTGGTCAGATGCTCAGATTTGCTAGAGAACTCTGGTAGTGGCAAGAACCAGAGCTGGTACTCAGAATTGGGACAGAGGCATTGTCTCCCCCATCCCCCTCCGCCAAAAAAGCCCAAACCAGAGCAGTGGCAATGTAAGTGCAGGGAGGACATGATGTGGGATTGTTTAGAAAACAGGCCACTTGACATACAACTACTCCGCAGATACAGATGAAGCAGGAATCAGGGACCCAATAAGTCTCAGGTGCTTTCAAGTAAGGGCATGTAGGTGGAAAGGGGCAGGACTCTGTGTTCCATTCTAAGTAACTGAGATAGAAGCAACAGTGGAACCTCCAGATACAGATATCCACTGACAGACTGAAATATGATCTGGGGACAGCAAGGAGGTGGCAGCTTGAGAGAGGTCTACAATCCATCTAATGGTTTAGAGTCGCCTGACTACCAGGCCTCTGTGTGGATAGGAAAGTCCTGAGGATTGGACTCTGGAAAACCACCACACTTACAAGACAGAGGAAAAAGAGCAGTCACGGAGGTAGGTCACGAAATAGGGGTCAACAGGACCCCTGAAGAGTTCAGGATACTGGAAAGCACTGGCCATGAGTGCCAGATCTCCAGCACACACATCATGAATTTGCTTCTCCCCAGAGGAAGAGAAGCTCCTTCAAGGTGGTGCCCTGGCTCAGGGTAGCTGGTCAACAACTAGTTTTTTTAAAAACAGAGACGAGGTGTCACTATGTAGCCCAGGCTGGACTTGAAATCCTGGGCTGAAGTGGTCATCCCACTCAGCCTCCCAAAATGCTGGGATTATAGGTGTGAGCCACTACTTGTTGAGTGAATGAAGAGGTAGGAGCTGGGCTGTGAGTGGCCACTGGACTTGCTGATTAGAAGGGAGTGATAACATAAACCACGGCCACTTTCAGGACAGCAGCCTGCCTTCTCTCCTCCCACACCTATCCTGTCCAACACCTAAGCATAGTAAGTACCACTGGGAGTCTGTCTCCTCAAAAGCAAGAATGTTCAGGTACACACGTGTGAGTTCACCTCTGAACAATAGGGGAGAAAGCCTGTCTTTATGTGTAAGTCTCATTCACCCATTTTGACCAAAACCCTTCAGAGGGAGATGCTGTCATTACGATGGGTATCTCTTCAAGCCTATGCAACAGCAACAGAGCATATAAAAACTACACAGAGGCCGGGTGTGGTGGCTCACGCCTGTAATCCCAGCACTCTGGGAGGCTGAGGTGGGCGTATCACCTGAGGTCAGGAGTTTGAGAACAGTCTGGCCAACGTAGTGAAACCCCATCTCTACTAAAAATACAAAAATTAGCTGGGCGTGGTGGCTCACGCCTGTAGTCCCAGCTACTTGGGAGGCTGAGGCATGAGAATCGCTTAAACCTGGTAGGCAGAGATTGCAGTGAGCTGAGATCGTACCACTGTACTCCAGCCTGGGTGACAGAGTGGCCTCAAAAAACAGAAAAAAAAAAAAAAAAAAAAAAAAAAAAGGCACACAGAACACAAGCAAGTACTTTTAGATTAAAATTTGTCTTATGTGAATTATGGCAAATGAAATCACCTCACTGTTTATCTGTTTTATGAGTTTTTACATTTGCTTAAAATTAGCATACTTCATCTTTTACAGTTCCCACCTCTACCAATTAGTGTTGGCAGATTTCCACTATATGTAGAAGCCAAAAGATCAGACTTTAAAAATATCAGATATTGTGATTAAGAACTCCAAACAAGCCTTGCAGTTTCGGAGGTAGAAACCCACCCAGCCAGTTCAGCTGCTTGGACTTCAAAGCCCTCCACCTGGCCATCTCAGCCAGGCTCAGGTTCCTTCTCTCACCCATCAGGCCAAGCAGGACTTGTCAAAAATACACATTCAAGTTCCTAGCACACAGTAGGTGCTCACTAAGTGGGAAGTGATTATAAACTTGAATTTTTCCTTCAACAAATACCCACCTCTCCTGTCCAGCTTGCCTCAGATCTTCAGGTTC
The DNA here is from genome assembly GCF_037993035.2 of Macaca fascicularis. NCBI lineage: Eukaryota > Metazoa > Chordata > Mammalia > Primates > Cercopithecidae > Macaca > Macaca fascicularis. The sequence goes on from NC_088394.1 coordinate 22,538,888, forward strand.
TCTGAAACTTCTACATCCTTCAGGAAGTTTCCTTTACTTCTCGACAGAAGACAGTTCCCTTTAGGCCTATCATCTCTAAATGCAACTGGCTTTCCATTTTCCACTTACTCAACACTCCACAAAGTACATTTGCTACATGGTATTTATTTAATGACTGTATATTTAGTCACCACCTCAATCACTGCTAAGCTCTCTTCATGTCTATCTGTACCACAGTTCCCCATCTTAGACTGTGACGTCAGCTGGCAAGGGCTGGCTGTTGGCCAATTCACCATGACCGACATGGTGTGTCACAAAGAGCTCCGAGTAAATGCCGTGAAGGAAGAGGATGAGGATGGAGATGAGGATCCTGAGAAGGGCCCAGACTGGCTGCCCAACCCATGGACCTGAGGCCTGAATAAGGCCTGGGAGCTGCTTTCCCCTCTGCCCAGGAGGCCTGTCCAGGGGCGATTCTAAGGCACAGTGGTGAAGGACATGATTGGTCCCCCAAGTGTGGTCCTCAGGTCTCATGGCAGCCACTCGCCTGGGAACAGTGCAACAGGCATTCCATTTAGAAGATCGTCCAGAACACACACAAGAAGCATTGTCTAATGAAAATGGAGACAAGGTCTTTCTTGGAAGAGAGTGCCCAAGAATATACTCTCTGCCCCAAGACTAACCAGGTCCCTTTTAAGGTCCCTGAGAACAGCAGCCTGGGAGCAACCAAGACTTTCAAAGGCTGACAAGGCACAGAGTGGATGAATGGAACGAACAATACATGAAAAAAACACTTTGGCTGATAAAACCTCCAACCTGAGGCACGGACAGTGTCGCTCGCTGACATGCAGAAACATGACTGTAGCAGAGATGATGATGATGAGAAATGCATCACATTTCCCACACTGCCGATATCCCAAGCCCTGCGCTACCACCCTCTCCCCAAACACACAGACACACAGACACAGACACACACACACACACACAGCATCTGCAGAATAAGTCAGAGGTTGACACCCAGAGCCTGACGTCAGGATAGGACTCTTGGCACTCTGCACTGAAACACCATTAGTCCCAACTTGACAGCAAAAGTAACGCCAGACTAAGCTTGAAATGAAGGGTCCGTCTTGTGAAAAGTTAGGCTGCACCCAAGACAGCCGGGTCTGGAAAGTCTTTCACTTCTCCTACTTCGCTGAAAGGCTGTCCACCTTGGTTGAATGTCAGCTTGTACCGTAAGCGGATAGGTTCCTGGGATAGAAGAGACAGAAGATGTTAAATCAGTGGAGAGCAACCCAGGAACAGGGTGACCATGTTAAGTCAAGTGAGTGCTTCAAACAATTCTGACACAAAATACCTAGGATACTCACTTTGGGACTACAAACAAGGGGAAATAGGCACATATCCTGGGAACCCTTCGATACTTCTGCAGTCCTGAAATCCTGAGATAGGCTGCAATTCAGAGACCAGCTTAGGAAGACAGGCCTTGCCCTTTCAGAGGATTCCAGAGGATTAGGGAGAGTTCATGTGTCCCTCCCTTGGTCCCCAGCTATGACAATCCATCTGATCTTCCTTCAATGAGCCCCAAAGACAGACTCCAGTGAGGGATATTCCACATATACTCCTACCACCCAACCAAACCAGAGACTGACTGACTTTCTTCTTTCTTTTTTTTTTTTTTTTTTTTGAGACGGAGTCTCACTCTGTCGCCCAGGCTGGAGTGCAGTGGCCGGATCTCAGCTCACTGCAAGCTCCGCCTCCCGGGTTCACGCCATTCTCCTGCCTCAGCCTCCCGAGTAGCTGGGACTACAGGCGCCCGCCGCCTCGCCCGGCTAGTTTTTTGTATTTTTTAGTAGAGACGGGGTTTCACCGTGTTCGCCAGGATGGTCTCGATCTCCTGACCTCGTGATCCGCCCGTCTCGGCCTCCCATAGTGCTGGGATTACAGGCTTGAGCCACCGCGCCCGGCCCTTTCTTCTTTCTCTTTCCTCTTTTTTCTTTTTTTTTCTCTCTCTCCTTTTCTGTTCTTTTCTCTCTCTCTCATCCATCCATGCATCCATGCATCCATGCATCCATGCATCCATGCATCCATCCATCCATCCATCCATCCATCCCTTTCTTCTTTCTCTTTCCTCTTTTTTCTTTTTTTTTCTCTCTCCCCTTTTCTGTTCTTTTCTCTCTCTCTCATCCATCCATGCATCCATCCATCCATCCATCCATCCATCCATCCATCCATCCTTCCGGTGGAGTCTCACTCTGTCGCCAGGCTGGAGTACAATGGCGTGATCTCAGCTCACTGCAACCTCTGCCTCCTGGGTTCAAGCAATTCTCCTGCCTCAGCCTCCCCAGTAGCTGAGACTACAGGCATGCGACACCGTGTCCAGCTAATTTTTGTATTTTCAGTAGAGATGGGCTTTCACCATGTTGGCCAGGATGGTCTCAATCTCTTGACCCTCATGATCCATCTGCCTCAGCCTCCCAAAGTGCTGGGATTACAGGCATGAGCCACTGCACCTGGCCAACTTTATTTATTTATTTTTTTTGAGATGGAGTCTTGCTCTGTTGCCCAGGAGTGCAGTAGTACGATCTTGGCTCACTGCAACGTCCACCTCCTGGGTTCAAGCGACTCTCCTGCCTCAGCCTCCTGAGTAGCTAGGACTAAAGGCGCGTGCCATCACACCCAGCTAATTTCTGTATTTTTAGTAGAGATGGGGTTTCACCATGTTGGCCAGGCTGGTTTCAAACTCCTGACCTCAGGGTGTCCACCTGCCTCAGCCTCCCAAAGTGCTGGGGTTACTTGGGTGAACCACTGCGCCCGGCAAACCAGAGACTTTAGAGCAAGGCCTCAATGTGCCTCTCTCTACCCACAAAGTTACCTCCTCTTACAGTTCAGGGGCCCCCATCTCCCTGCTACCACAGACACTAGAACATACTTTGTGTGGATTGTCAAGCAGCAGCATCTGAGATATCACAGCTGGAGGCATCAAAGGACTGAATGCAGGAAGCTTGGAGCTGGATGCCGGCTGCAGCTTCACTCTCATTGACTATGGGGGAAGAAAACCAACATGTAACTCATTCCTAACCACAGCTTCCAGGATGAAGATCAGGTGAGGGGGAGCTGGACCTCCCCAACACCCCTCCAAGAGGAAATGGCCCTCTTAGACGTGGTACCCCGAGGCACCTATGGAAGCCCAAGCAGACAGACTCCCACTAATTGTTAAAAGGATCTAAGAGGCCTTTCCTTCCACATACAGAATGGATCTGGAGTTGTGTGGTCAATAACTGGCATCTGAGAAGCAGCATCAACAGCCAGGGCACATTTTAGGTTGAATTCTAACTGCTTCTCACTAGCTCTGTGACCTTGAGTAAAATATTTAATTTCTGAGCCTTGGGTTAACTTATACAACAGGTAGTAGCAGAACATTCCCTACAGGACTACCATGAGAAGTAGAGACTGCATGTCATATTTTTGTCTGTCTTGAATCTTTTCCTTTCAGGACGGGCCCCTTCCCCTGTGACTGTGGGGTGCCTGTTAAGCAGTAGGGCCCCACTTCCTTTGAAAAGGGCTGGATATGTTATCTCACATTGGCCAAGTGCCTCATATCCCAGGACACAAGTTCCTGGTCCAAGGTATGGAAGTAACACCAACAAGGCCAATCAGAGCCCTTTCCTGGGTAATCAGTATACATGCTTCATGCCTGGTGAGAGTTTCTGAGATAAAGAGGGTTAAGGACCATGCAACCCTGGAGCTGTGGGTAGCCACTTTCCTGCTTTGTGGAGAAACTGTCAGAATGGAGACAAAGAAAAGCAGAGTCAAGAGATACAGACAGACTCTAGAGGCATCGTTTAAGAACCTATCTGGATCCACTCATATCTGACGCCAGATATTCAGGAATCCCCAGTCAGGTAAGCCATTACATTCCCACTTTATCTTCAGTTAGTTTGAGTGAAGATTCTTTCCTTGACACTCGACAGATAAGTCCCAGCAAAGAACTTGGCACTCAAAAATGACAGCCATTACTGAGAAATCCACAACAGATGACTCACCTTTGGCACAGCCACCTGAAACATGATATCCCAGACAGGCTGGGGAGCCGTGCTCATCATGGTCAACAGCAGCACCTGTACCTCTGGGTGCCCAGGGGCTCCCGTCTGGGAGAAGTGGAGCAGAATTCTGAATCCGTTCCGGTCATACACGATGAGAGGTGGAAGGCTGCCTGGTAGAGAGGGCACGAGCAGAAGGGTTAACACCACTACAAAACCCCCCAGACAGCCAGGCTGGAAAGAGATATACATGTTATCCCCAGATGCTACTGCTTCTCCATGCAGAACATGTCCAGGACTGAATTTCTCTGCACTACAATAATCCAAGTCCCCATGACTCCAGCTGGACTCCTATGACCCTCCAAACTGACCTCTCCCCACCATTCAACCATCAGACACACCACCAGTTATTAAAAAATCACATTTTTTGGCCGGGCGTGGTGGCTCAAGCCTGTAATCCCAGCACTCTGGGAGGCCGAGACAGGCGGATCACAAGGTCAGGAGATTGAGACCATCCTGGCTAACATGGTGAAACCCCATCTCTACTAAAAAATGCAAAAAAAGTAGCTGGGCGAGGCGGCGGGCGCCTGTAGTCCCAGCTACTTGGGAGGCTGAGGCAGGAGAATGGCGTAAACCCAGGAGGCAGAGCTTGCAGTGAGCTGAGATCCGGCCACTGCACTCCAGCCTGGGCGACAGAGCGAGACTCCATCTCAAAAAAAAAAAAAAAAAAAATCACATTTTTGAGGAAGATATGATCATGATTAAAATCATGCATGAACACTATAGAAAACAGAAAATGATCAGCCAGGCGTGGGGGCTCATGCCTGTAATCCCAGCACTTTGGGAGGCCGAGGAGGGTGGATCACTTGAGGCTAAGAGTTCGTGACCAGCCTGGACAACATGGCAAAACCCCATCTCTACTAAAAATACAAAAATTAGCTGGGCATGGTGGTGCACGCCTGTAATCTCAGCCATCTGAGAGGCTGAGGCACGAAAATCACTTGAACTCGGGAGGCGGAGGTTGCAGTGAGCCGAGATTGCACCACTGCACTCTAGCCTGGGTGACAGAGCAAGACTATCTCACAAACGAAAAAACAAACAAAAAAACCACATACACACACACAATCATAAAAAAATAAAATAAATGCTCTTTTTTATGAGATGGACTTTCACTTTTGTTGCCCAGGCTGGAGTGCAACGGCATGATCTTGGCTCACCACAACCTCCGCCTCCCAGGTTCAAATGATTCTCCTACTTCAGCCTCCAGAGTAGCTAGGAATGCGCCACCATGCCCAGCTAGTTTTATGTGTTTTTAGTAGAGATAGGGTTTCTCCATGTTGGTCAGGCTGGGGGAGGTCAGGCTTCAAACTCCCAACCTCAGGTGATCCGCCCACCTCGGCCTCCCAAAGTGCTGGGATTACAGGCATGAGCCACCGCGCCCAGCCAATGCACTCTTAATTCTACCCAGAAATAAGCACTTATTTCCTTCTAGTCTCTTTTGTGTGACTACAAACACACGCACATGCTCACACACACACACCACCTTATATTTAATTGTACAAAACCGTAGAAACCAAATCACCTCAAATTAGTAAGTTTAATAGCATTCCAATGGAAATTCTAAAGATACTTTTAATTTAGCTCAGGAGTGACTCTAATGTTTATTTGAGGGGGGAAAACTATGTAAGACCAATAAATTTAATAAGGGGGGCAGGGCTATAGCAAATACACAGATAAAATTACAATTCAAGTAAAGTGGCATAAAACAGAACATGCAGAACAGATCTAAATGAGACTGTAACATAACATATCCTTCAAAAATCAGGGCTGGCTCAATGAATGGCACTCAGACTGCTTAATCAGCTGGGAAAACGCTTTAATATCAAAATATACATTACTAAAATATAGCTTAGATCTGGGTATGGTGTCTCATGCCTGTAATCACAGCTACTCAGGTGGCTGAGATGAGAAAATTGCTTGAGGTCAGGAGTTCAAGACCAGCCTGGGCAATATAGTGAGATCTGCCTCCCATCCCCAAAAAGACAATAAAAATTTGCTGGGTATGGTGGTGCATGCCTGTCATGCTAGCTACCTGGGAGTCTGAGGCAGGAGGATTGCTTGAGCCCAAGAGGAATTTGAGGCTGCAGTGTGGTATAGACTTATAAAATAACAGTAAATAGAGTAACATTCTGTACACACTGTGGTATAAAATTATTAAGAACTGTGTATGTACAAATATACGTACATGATAAGACAAGAAGAAAATCTATCAAGACATGAACAGAATTTCCATCTCTGGCTCATAATGGTATAGATGATTTTACTTTTCTAGTACATCTTTTTTTTTTTTTGAGACAGAGTCTTCTTTGTTGCTCACATTGAAGCACAGTGGCACGATCTCAGCTCACTGCAACCTCTGCCGTCTGGGTTCAGGTGATTCTCCTGACTCAGGCTCCTGAGTAGCTGGGGATTACAGGTGCATACTACCACACCCAGCTAATTTTTGTATTTTTAGGGTTTCACCATTTTGGCCAGGCTGGTCTCAAACTCCTGACCTCAAGTGATCTGCCTGCCTCGTCCTCCCAAAGTGCTGGCATTACAGGCGTGAGCCACTGAGTCCAGCCTATTCTATCTTTAATAAAACTCTACATTTTGAACATGTATTTTTAACTTTTTTACTTTTTAAAGTTTGCTTTGTAATAATTTCAGACTTATAAGAAGTTATAAAACTAATACAAAAATTTCTATATACCCTTCATGTAGCTTCCCCAGATGTTAACATCGTAACTACAGTACAATTATTGAATTCAGAAAATTAACACTGAACATGTATTATTTCTTAAATCAAAAATCAATAAAGAAATGTGCAAAGAGCTCCCACTGTTTACCAACTCTGTTTATTTACAAATTTGTCTGCCTGGCTTTCAGGGCTCTCTGCAATCTAACCTCATCACAAAGAGCCATAGGAGGGCTCTGTGCTAAAGAGCCCAGGCCCTGGAACAGATGACCTGAGTTGTGTCCTGCTGTGCATACTACGGTCTCTGCGCTAGTATGCACCTTGATTAGCTGAGCCTTCCATTTCCTTCCCTTTGTAACATAGGTAATATCCACTTTTCTGCTTTAATGAGGATCCCTAGAGAAGGATTATCACTAGACAAATTCTTCCACTCATTTGAATTCTACCTCTTGCCAGTCATTTCAGGCCACATTAAACATTCCCTTCTTGAATCCCAAATCAATGAACATTATGTGCCTAAAGGCTTGCCCATATCCTTGACAGTGTCAATACTAAGGAAGGCTAAGAAAATTAGCTAAAAGACAAAGAAGCAAACTTTTTTTTTTTTTGGGAGATGGAGTCTCACTTTGTCACTCAGGCTAGAGTGTGGTGGCATGATCTTGGCTCACTGCAACCTCCACCTCCTGGGTTCAAGCAATTCTCCTGCCTCAGCCTCCCAAGTAGCTGGGACTACAGGCATGCACCACCACGCCCAGCTAATGTTTGTATTTTCTGTAGAGACAGGGCTTCATTATGTTGGCCAGGCTGGTCTCAAACTCCTGGCCTCAAGTGATCACCTGCCTTAGCCTCCCCATTTTTTTCTTCCCCCCACCAAATAGAGACAAGGCTATCTTGCCCAGGCGGGTCTCAAACTCCTGGCCTCAAGTGATCCTCCCACCTCAGCCTCCCAAAGTGCTGGGATTACAGGCATGAGTCACCATACCTGGCCACAACCTCTTACTTTTTGCCCTCATGCAAAATCTCTCCCATTCATCAACCAAATTTAAGGGCTACCTCTACCAAACTGGAGTGGAAAAAGCTGGGAGTCTAATAGATTCCCAGGAAAAAAAAAAGGTGGGGAGCAAAATTGTACTTACTGGGCTTAACAGACTCCAAAGGGACAAACACTTGAGCCAGAGGTGTATTCTGTGAAGATGGGGAAGGAGCCAACGGGCCAGCCTCCCAGGACCAACCTGGAGAGGACTTAGTACCTGGGGGCACTTCCTTGGGGACACTTTTCTGCGAAACATAATTCCTACAAAGAAATAAAAAATATCAAAGACTAGCAAAAATTGTAGCGATTTCCTGGAATTTAGGCTTATTACAGAACAAGGGAAAAAAATCACACACACACACACACACACACACACACACACAGAACAAGGGAAAAAAAACACACACACACACACACACACACACACACACACACACACACAGTTAGATGTTATATGCCTTTTTTTTTTCTTTTTTTTTTTTGATGATACAGTGTCTTGCTCTGTTGCCCAGGCTGGAGTGTAGTGGAACTGCCTCGGCTCACGGCAACCTCTGCCTCCCAGGCTCAAGCGATTCTCCTGCCTCAGCCTCCTGAGTAACTGGGATTACAGGCACCTGCCACCACGCCCGGCTAATTTTTGTACTTTTATTAGAGACAGGGTTTCACCACATTGGCCGTGCTGGTCTTGAATCTTGATCTCAGGTGATTCGCCCACCTCAGCCTCCCAAAGTACTGGGATTACAGGTGTGAGCTAATATACCAGATGTTACATGACTTTTGTCAAGTAATCAAACTCATACCTCAGCTTCCTCATCTGTTAAATGGAAAAAAGAAAAGTAATTTACCTTGTAGGGCTGTTACAAGATTCAAACGAGACAATGTGTGAAAAGCACTTAGAGGCTGGGTGCGGTGGCTCATGCCTGTAATCTCAGCACTCTGGGAGGCTGAGGCAGGTGGGTCATTTGAGGTCAGGAGTTCAAGACCAGCCTGGCCGACATGGTGAAACCCAGTTTCTACTAAAAGTACAAAAATTAAAAAAAAAAAAAATTAAAAATTAGCCAGGTGGTGGTGGCGCATGCTTGTGGTGAGCTGAGATCATACCACTGCACTCCAGCCTGGGCAACAGAGCGAGACTCTGTCTCAGGAAAAAAAGAAAAAGAAAGAAAGAAAAGCACTTAAAATGTCCACACATAATAAGAACCCAATAACCTAGAGCCTTTGTTATGAGGGCTGTTCATGTTGTACCTGTCAGGCAGTCCCTGACAGTAAGTAGCTCAGGCAGGTTGTTTTCCAGGTGTGATCACAGAGGGACGTAAGCCAGGCAGATGATACACAAATTAAACCAGCTACTATCCACTCCATGATTTTGTCCATTTGGGACACAAACTGAAAACATTTTAGAAAACTAAAGTCCCGCGAGAAGAAATAACCCACCCTGCCCAAGTGGCTGAAAAAAAGAAGACTGCAAGAAATGACCTCTGGGCGGCAAATGGGAATGAACTCCCAGGACATCCCACTTCTGCCAGAGCCAGGCGGTTTCTATCAGGAACACAGGCACTTTCAGGCTGTTTGGGTGAAGGTAAGCTGCACTTTTCCAGAGACAAAGGGACAGGATCTATGAAAATGTTGTTACGTTCACACCTTAGAGAACCTCTCCCGGCCGGGCGCGGTGGCTCAAGCCTGTAATCCCAGCACTTTGGGAGGCCGAGACGGGCGGATCACGAGGTCAGGAGATCGAGACCATCCTGGCTGACAGGGTGAAACCCCGTCTCTACTAAAAAATACAAAAAAAACTTAGCCGGGCGCGGTGGCAAGCGCCTGTAGTCCCAGCTACTCGGGAGGCTGAGGCAGGAGAATGGCGGGAACCCGGGAGGCGGAGCTTGCAGTGAACTGAGATCCGGCCACTGCACTCCAGCCTGGGCGACATAGCGAGACTCTGTCTCAAAAAAAAAAAAAAAAAGAGAACCTCTCCCTTCAGGGATCTGTACTATAAGGCACTCCCCTAAGCATCTCCAAACTGGAAATTATGTAAATGTGCACAAAAGGGAAATGATCAAATACATCCATGCAATGAATTATAATGTAGCTATTAAGAAGACTGAGGCATATTTATAGAAACTGATATGAAATGCATCACAGATAATGATATGAAAAGGTCATGCTGGAGTGCAGTTTGTAAATTAAAATCCTGTTTGTGGCCGGGCGCGGTGGCTCAAGCCTATAATCCCAGCACTTTGGGAGGCCGAGACAGGCGGATCACGAGGTCAGGAGATCGAGACCATTCTGGCTAACACGGTGAAACCCCATCTCTACTAAAAAATACAAAAAATTAGCCAGGCGTGGTGGCGGGCGCCTGTAGTCCCAGCTACTCAGGAGGCTGAGGCAGGAGAATGGCGTAAACCCGGGAGGCAGAGCTTGAAGTGATCTGAGATCCGGCCACTGCACTCCAGCCTGGGCGACAGAGCAAGACTCCGTCTCAAAAAAAAAAAAAAAAAAATCCTGTTTGTGCAACAAGCCACAAGAATGCACCACTACTTGTACAGAAAAAAAGCAAAGAAGGAACATTCAACCTTGTTTTTAGGGAGTGGTACTTTGCACTTTGTTGTATATTTCTCTATGGATCAAATTTTACTTAACTTCAATTACATGGTTATTAGAAGGGAAAACAAAAACAAACAGCAAAAACCTCATGTTCTATTATTCCTAGTCCTTAAATAAACCCCCTTTCAGATGTCTTGGCCAAAGCAGGTATTTTCCAACGACTTAGGAAAGGAAGTAAAATGAGAAAAGGGAAGCAGCATATTAAACTTTTGTTGAGACAGGGTCTCACTCTGCTGTCCAGGCTGGAATGCAGTGGCATGGTAATGGCTCACTGCAGCCTCGACTTTCCGGGCTCAAGTCATCCTCCCACCTCAGCCTCCTGAGGAGCTGGGACTACAGGCATGAGCTACTACGCCTGGCTAATTTTTGTGTTTTTTGTAGAAATGGGGTTTTGCCATATATCCCAGGCTAGTCTTGAACTCCAGGGCTCAAGCGATCCACCTGCCTTGGCCTCCCAAAGAGCTGGGATTACAGGTATGATATGGTTTGGCTGTGTCCCCACCTAAATCTCATCTTGAATTGTAGCATCCACAATTCCCACATGTCGTGGCAGGGACCCTGTAGGAGAGAACTGAATCATGGGTGCAGTTTCCCCACACTGTTCTCATGGTAGTGAGTCTCATGAGATCTGACAGTTTTATAAGGGGAAACCCTTTTTCATTTGGCTCTCATTCTCTCTTGTCTGCTGCCACATAAGACATGCCTTTTGGCTGAGTGCAGTGGCTCACGCCTGTAATCCCAGCACTTTGGGAGGCAGAGGCAGGCAGATTATGAGGTCAGGAGATCAAGACCATCCTGGCCAACATGGTGAAACCCCATCTTTACTAAAAAAACACAAAAAATTAACCAGGTGTGGTGGCATACGCCTTAATCCCAGCTACTCAGGAGGCTGAGGCAAGAGAATTGCTTGAACCCGGGAGGCAGAGGTGGCAGTGAGCTGAGATTGCACCACTGCACTCCACCTAGGGTGACAGAGCGAGACTCTGTCTCAAAAAAAAAAAAAAAGAAAGAAAACATGCCTTTTGCCTTCCACCATGATTGGGAGGCCTCCTCAGCCATGTGAAACTATGAGTCCATTAAACCTCTTTTTTTTTTTTTTTTTTTTGAGACGGAGTCTCGCTCTGTCGCCCAGGCTGGAGTGCAGTGGCTGGATCTCAGCTCACTGCAAGCTCCGCCTCCCGGGTTTACGCCATTCTCCTGCCTCAGCCTCCCGAGTAGCTGGGACTACAGGTGCCGCCACCTCGCCCGGCTAGTTTTTTGTATTTTTTAGTAGAGATGGGGTTTCACCGTGTTAGCCAGGATGGTCTTGATCTCCTGACCTCGTGATCCGCCCGTCTCGGCCTCCCAAAGTGCTGGGATTACAGGCTTGAGCCACCGCGCCCGGCTTGTTTTTAAATTACACAGTCTCGGGTATGTCTTTATCAGCAGTGTGAAAACGAACTCATACAAGGCATGAGCCACCGCACCTGGCCTAAACTTTCAATAGAAAGATGATTCTCAGCCAGGCAGACGGATCACCTGAGGTCAGGAGTTTGAGATCAGCCTGGCCAACATGGTGAAATCCCATCTCTACTAAAACTTAAAAAAAAATTAGCTGGGCATGGTGGCATGTGCCTGTAATCCCAGTTACTCGGGAGGCTGAGGCAGGAGAAACACTTGAACTCAGGAGGTAAAGGTTGTAATGAGCCCAGATTGTGCCACTGCACTCTAGCCTGGGCAATAGAGCGAGACCCTGTCTCAAAAAAAAAAGAAAGATGTTTCTCCAGGGCGAGAGGCTGTCTTAGAGCACCATTCTTTGGCCCTTGTCCCATGAGAAGGAACTGCACTCAGGAGCCACACTCTCCCACTCCCCTTGCCCAGAAGACTCACAGAGGGCCTGGAGCTGGCTGTGGTGAGAGGAGGTCCAACAAATTCCTGTCTGCAGAAGGGTTCTGAACGCCACCGCCTGGCAGTGTGCTGGAGGAGGGATTCCTCTTTTCCTCACAGCAATTCTGATCAGCAACCTGTCAAATCAGGAATGGCTAAAGTAAGACCAGGGTATGAGTGACCATCAGCCACAGTAAAACCAAGGCACAGCTCTCCTGAACCCACCCAAGCTGCTGTGGCCCAGGCTGGTGACATCTCTTGGGGCAAGAGGGGAAAGAAAGGGCAAGATCACACTCGGCTCCTGGGCAGACCTCCAGGAAGCAGGAGTCTGGTGTAACCTGTCTCCCCTGGGGTACCAGCCAGACAGTATGGGTGAGGAAGAGGCTTTGGACCTCCAAGGCCATGATTCCACCGGGACAGTGTAGGAGCACCTCTCCGCTCGCCAGGCAGTGCTGCCTCACAAGGGCAGGTCTGAGACCCTCCCCTTCTCTCTCTGGGCCCTGGGAAGAGCATCCTCACCGTGCCTGTAACAGGAGCATCACTGATTCCTGTAAGAAAGGAGTGGAGTGAGATGCATAACATTAACTCCACCTGCTTCAAGATGGTGATTAATGCCACACCCACCCTTTCTAGGACATCCAGAAAGTCTAGACAAATAAGCAACTTACTGAAGGTCATGCGACTCATCCATGGCCAATCTGTGACTAATATGCAAGGGGGACCCGCTCAACTGCCCAGAACACCTGATTCCCTCGGCAGCAGGTATGTGCTCCCTGAGGGAACCAGCTCACTCCCCTACTCACAACCACCTTGATTCCCTCAGCAGCAGGTATGTGCTTCCTGAGGGGACCAGCTCACTCTCCTCACAACCATCCTGACTCCTTCAGCAGCAGACACGTGTTCCCCGAGGGTCCAGCTCACTCCCCTACTCACACTCATCCTGACTCGCTCAGTAGCAGACACGTGCTTCCTGAGGGGACCAACTCACTCCCCTACTCACTCCCTCAGCAGCAGGTACGTGTCCCCAGAGGGAACCAGCTCATTCTTCCTATTCACAACCATCTCAACCCCCTCAGCAGCAGGCACGTGCTCCGCGAAGGGAACCAGCTTGCTTCCCTACTGGCACCCATCCTATGCCTGCTCCCCACAAGGACCTGCCCTCACCCAAGGCTGCCAGGTCTTGATGAAGCAAAGATGGTGCCACAGTCCCCGCCTGCGCAGGTCCATTGTCCACCTCCAAGTCAATCAGGGGGCAGGTCTTCATGCAGCCTGTTGGATTCTGAAAGACTAGAAAGCCCAGGGTTAGGAAGAGAAATCAGCTGGATATGAGAGCAAAGTCTCCACATAAATCCAATCAGCTTCCCTCAGGCCACCTCCTAATCAAATGGTAATGCCCTTCCTGCCCTTCCAAGAACCTTCCACTCAGGTGAGTGTCCTGACACACAAGCTGAGCTGGCATCCAGGACAATAGGGAGCCAAGGTCTGCCTTCCTACCCCAGGGATCACAGGCCATCATGCAAAGGTCCCATCACCCTGGAGGAGAGCAGATTCGGCCTTCTCCAGCTCAGGCCATTCCGAGGCTTCTGACCACAGGTGATCAAAATCACTTGCAGTGCTTGAAAGACGCAGACCTCCAGGCCCAGCTCCAAGCAGTCTTGATTTAGAAGGTCCAAGCCAGGGACCTAAGCAGTGGCAGTTCAACCAGTGCTCCAGGTGATTCTGATACAGCTGACCTGGCACTAGGAACCACTGAGGAAGACCATTTCTTTTGTCTCTAGCTCCCATATGCAAGCATTTATGAGAATTCAAACCCAGGCACAGCTTAGCCATCTGCTTCCGTGTGTAGTCAAAGCTGGGGTCCAGCCCGGCAACCAGCTCATGACGATTCCTGTGGCTGGGCATGGCAACATGAAACCCGCTTTCACAGGAAGGGGAACAAAGGGCGAGTTCTCTCATTTCTATTCCTTAACCCAGACTATGTTTAGGACCCATTTTTTTTTTTTTTTTCTGGGAATTGCAGGTTGCCCTGACGCAGAAGGCAAGGAGAGGCTTTCAAACATACCTCTGGAGACAGGGATGTCTCCCACTGAGCTGGTCACTCTGTTTCCAAAGGTGACCCGGCCCTCCATCACCTGTTTGTACAGCAGAACTCCTTGGGTGAGGAGGTCATTTGCCTGGAGAATTTCCGCTGAAGAATGAGGGAAGAATCAGAACCCCCTGGTTTGGTGACCAACAATCTCAATCCTTTCTAAGCGTTTCCATAAAACAGCCTTCATATGGCTCGACTATGTTCATATGGCTCCAGCCCCTAGATTGTGTCATCGGACCATATCAGGCCTAGTCAGTTAACCCGAGTCCTAACATGTTAATAGTTCTCAATGCAGAAGGAAGCAAATCTGTTTACCTTCTACACCTGTACTGTCCAGAGTACTGGCCAGCAGTAAGCACTCAAATTAAGGCCCTTTAAATAACAAACTTTTAACTTTAACTCAGAACCTGTTGGCTGGGCGCAGTGGCTCAGGCCTGCAATCCCAGCACTTTGGGAGGCTGAGGTGGGCGGATCACCTGAGGTCAGGAGTTCAAGACCATCCTGGCCAACATGGTGAAACCCAGTTTCTACTAAAAATACAAAAAGTTAGCCGGGCGTGGTGGCAGGTGCCTGTAATCCCAACTATTCGGGAGGCTGAGGTGGGAGAATTGCTTGAACCCAGGAGAGGGAGGTTGCAGCGAGCTGAGATCACGTCATTGCACTCCAGCCGGGGCAACAAGAGCGAAACTCTATTTCAAGAAAAAAAGAAATATCAGAAACAGAAACATTAACAGCATCATGGGGGATGCGACGAGCAGAACTGAGACTGAGAATACTCTCAATTCAGAGGGCCTATTTTCATGCAAGGAGAAAAGGTTGTGCGTGGTGATTCATGCCTGTAATCCCAGCACTTTGGGAAGCCAAGGCGGGCAAATCACTTGAGCCCAGGAGTTTGAGACCAGCCTGGCCAACATGGCAAAACTCCATCTCTACGAAAAGTACAAAAATTAGCCAGGTATGGTGGTGCGCAACTGTAGTTCCAGCTACTCAGGAGGCTGAGGCATGAGAACTGCTTGAACCCAGGAGATAGAGGCTGTAGAGGCTGCAGTGAACTGAGATCACGCCATTGGACTCCAGCCTGAGCAACAGAGTGAGACTGTCTCAAAAAAACGAAAAAGGATTGCAGAGGGCATGCACATGCTATCCACTAAGAGAGACTAAAGAAATATAAACCAATTATACAGTATGGCTTTTCTTTTGCGTCTGATTTAGAACAATTTTTTTTTAAGTTAGCAAGAGATGATTAAGGAGAAATTTTATCAGGGAAATCTGAACACTGACTGAATCTTTGATTATTTTGAAATGTCCAGAGGCTGGGGATTGTGGCTTACGCCTGTAAGACCAGCACTTTGGGAGGCCACGGCAGGCAGATCACTAGAGGCCAGCAGTTTGAAACCAGCCTGGCCAAATTGGTGAAACGTCATCTCTACAAAAATACAAAAATTAGCCAGGTATGATGGTGGTTGCCTGTAATCCCAGCTACTTGGGAGGCTGAGGCAGGTGAATGGCTTGAACCCGGGAGGTGGAGGTTGCAGTGAACCAAGATTACACCACTGCACTCCAGCCTGGACGATAGAATGAGACTCCATCTAAAAAAAAAATTAAAAGAAAAAGGAATGTCTAGAATTTGCTTCAAAACAGACTAGGGAATGGGTGGGTACAAAAAGAGGTACAGATGAAACAAGATTTGAAAAATCAGCTATGAGCTGGTAATTATTAAAGATGAGTGAAGAATACATAGGATTTATTTTACTATTCCCGTCTCTCATGTTTTGAGATTTTCCATAATAAAGAGTTAAATTTTTTTTTAGTAACTGTGGACAATTTTTCACGTCCCTACGGATGTCCCTTCCATTTCCAATCGGCCAGGCTCTCTTAGGTGACCTACCTGGCCCCTGAAGGTACAAAAGCTGGTGATCCCTTTGAGACACCACCCACAGCTGTTTCTCTGGCCCCTGAGATTGATCAGCTTTTCCTGAAGCCTCCAGAGGGATCTTTCTTCTACCTCTCACACCCCAATCTCCATGGTCAATTTCCACCCCTTTTCAGGCTTTAGACCTGTTGCTGATTTCTTACTGAAGCCTGGATCCTGCTGGAAGTCAGTTCTGAGGCAACTCAAGCCACACCCTACCTAAGCACAAGCTCCATGGAACATCAAGTCCACTCTGTCTTGTTCCTGGCACAGCAGCGTGACAGGAGGGACCGAATCTGTCTTGCACCCGTGCTGCTAGCTACACCCAAAGAAAGAAAACTTACCGAGTGCATCATCGTCATCAGTGGTGTCACTCGCCAGCCGGAACAGCGTGGGCCGCAGCTTTTCACACCTCTCATACACAACCTGAAAGAGCACAACGTGGTTCATGACACATGCCCAGGCACCCCACAACGCCCCCCTTCAGGGCCCCAGGAACCTCTGATCAGGCAGGTGGCAGTGTCTGGGGCTTCAGGAGGCCTCCTGTTGGTCCTGACTTCGAGAGCGCAGGTTTGAAGTAACATGGCAGAGTTTCAGAAAACGATTACAGGCTACAAGTGTATGATTTTTGAAAATAAAAGAATCTGACTGGGCAGGGTGGCTCACATCTGTAATCCCAGCACTTTGGGGGACTGAGGTGGGCAGATCACCTGAGGTCAGGAGTTCAAGACCAGCCTGGCCAACATGGTGAAACCCTGTCTCTACTAAAAATACAAAAGTTAGTGGGTGCCTGTAATCCCAGCTACTCAGGAGGCTTTCTCTTAGGAATTTGGAAAGACAGTAGTTCATTTCTGCTAATCTTATGAAGTGGAAGGAGTTATGTGGGGGTTGGATCTCCTGTGCAGAGAAACATTTAAAAAAAAAAAAAAACTGGAATGCAGAGGGAGATGGCTGAAACAGACCTGCAGAAGGAGGTGGAGAACAGAGCTCCAAGAGAGACCAAGAGCATGGCTGCCTCAAACCTGCCACAGAAAGGCTGTGGTTTCTTTTTGATTGTTTGTTTGTTTTTGAGATGGAGTTTCGCTGTTGTTGCCCAGGCTGGAGTGCAATGGTGTGATCTCGGCTCACCACAACCTCCGCCTCCCGGGTTCAAATGATTCCCCTGCCTCAGCCTCCCAAGTAGCTGGGATTACAGGCATACGCCACTATGCTCAGCTGATATTGTATTTTTAGTAGAGATGGGGTTTCTCTATGTTGGTCAGGCTGGTCTCGAACTCCTGAACTCAGGTGATACACCTGCCTCAGCCTCTGAAAGTGCTGAGATTACAGGCGTGAGCCACTGCGCCCAGCTGGACTGTAGTTTCTTAGATGTGACAACAAAAGCACCAGCAAGACATTTTAAAAAAAAGAAAAAAAAAAAAAAAAAAAGAAGGCCAGGCATGGTGGCTCATGCCTGTAATCCCAGCACTTTGGGAGGCCAAGGCAGGTGGATCACCTGAGGTCAGGGTTCGAGACCAGCCTGGCCAACATGGTGAAACCCTGTCTCTACTGGTCAGGCACGGTGGCTCACACCTGTAATCCCAGCACTTTGGGAGACTGAGGTACGCGGATCACCTGAGGTCGGAGTTTGAGACCAGCCTAACCAACATAGAGAAACCCTGTCTTTACTAAAAAAAAAAAAAAAAAAAATACAAAATTAGCCAGGTGTGCTGGCACATTCCTGTAATCCTAGCACTTGGGAGGCTGAGGCAGGAGAATCGCTTGAACCCAGGAGGAGGAGGTTGTGGGGAGCTGAGATCACGCAATTGCACTCCAGCCTGGGCGATAGAGCGAGACTTTGTCTCAAAAAACAAAACAAAACAAAACTTTCCCGCTTCAAAAGATGCTATCAAAACAGTGAAAAAGATGGGAGAAAACTGTCTGATAAGGAACTTGTATCCAGAATACATAAAAAAACGCTTGTAACTCAAAAAGACACTCCAAAAGATGGGCAACGGATTTGCAGACATGTCTTCTAAGATGTACAAGCTGCCAATAAGCATAGAAAATAAACGAGCCGTTAAGAAACAGAAAGTTGCAACGAGACAGCACTTCACACCCTCCAGGAGGGCTCCGATCAAAAAGATAACAACAAATGTTGGCAGGATGCAGAGAACTGGAACCAATACATTGCTGCTGGGAATGTAAAATGGCACAGCCACTTTGGAAAACAGTTTGGCAGTTTCTCAAAATGTTAAATATGGAGTTACCCCAAGATCCAGCAATTCCATTTCTAGGTATATACCCAAGAGAATTTAAAACCTATGTTCACATAAAAACTTAGACAAAGTTCAAAGTCATTAATCGTAATGAATAATTCAAAGGCATCATTCATAATAGCCAAAAAGTAGGAACAAACCAAATGCCCATCAGCTGATAAATGGAGAAACAAAATGTGGCATAGCCAAACAATGGAACACTATTCTGGCATGAACAGAAATGGAGCAGTGACAAAAGTTACCAGATGGATGCACCTGCAAGCATTAGGCTACGTAAAGGAAGCCAGACACGAAAGCCCATGTATTGCGTAACCGCACTTGGACAAAGGATCCAAATAGGCAAATCCAGAGAGACAGAAAGTGGATTAGTGGTTGCCAAGGACTGGGGAAAGGGGAGTTTGGGAAAGGGGGAATGACTGTTAATGGGTACAAGGATTCTTTTAGGGGTGATTAAGATATTCTATAACTAGGTAGATATGATGTTTGCTTTTATGGTATGTTAATTTTTATCTCAATAAAGATGCTATATAAAAATTAAGATCTCAAGATGTGGAGGAGCTAGAACTTGCATATGCTGCTGTTAGGATTGTAAAATGGTGCAATTACCCTGGAAGATAGCTTAGCCACTTTGTTTCCTAACAAGTTAAATATATACTTAGCATATGACCTAGTAATTCCAGACATTTACCCACAAGAAATGAAAATAGATGTTCACACAAAATCCCGTGTACACAACTGTTTATAGCAGCGTGATTCATAATCACCCAAAGATGGAAACAACGCAAGGCCCATCAATAGTTACACGCTGTGGTACATCCAGGTGATGGGATAGTACCTGGCAGTAAGAAGAAACAAGCTACTGCTACACACAGCAACGGGATGGATCTAGAGTGAGATCGAGAAGCCAGGCAAAAATAGAGGGTTATGTACTGCATCATTCCATTTATACAAGAGTCTGGGAGTCGTCAGCAAATCAGAACAGAAAGCAAATCAGTAGCTGCCCGGGGATTGCAGAGTAGGGGAGACAGGAAAGGAGAACAAAGCAGCACAAGGACATCTGGGGAGGTGTCAGATATGTTTACCATCTTGACTCTGAGATGGCTTCATGGGTGCATACAGGTGAAAGCACCACGAACTCACTTTAGTAAACACGTGCAGCCCCCTGTGTTACACCTGAAGATTACCTGCAGGGCCTCCTGGTCGGGCAGGGCCTGCCCTGGCCTGCGGTACATGCTCAGCATCTCCTGCAGTACCTTCACATGGCTTCGCACTTCCTCCACCGCACTGACCCTCTTGGACACCTTCTCCGATTTTTCTTGTTCCTTTTGGGAAAAAGAAGAGGATGGGAGTGAAGGAGCAGAAACTCTGGCTGAAGCCTGAACAAGGGATGGGAAAGAGTCACTATTGAGAGAGCTCACTCAGGGGAGTCACCAGGACGTTAAGTGCATGGGAGAGCTCACACAGTGGATGAAAAAATACTCAAAAGCCCAGAATTCCTGGGGAGGAAACTGCAGTTTGGGGAATGGTGACCGTGACCTCTGCCTCTGTGCCACCAGCCTCAAGCCCTTTGAAAAGCAGTTTTCTAAACCTGGACTTTGTCCATACCAATACCTGTTGCTGGGACCGAAGCTGGTGTCTAGGAAATGCTTTGAGCAGCATGGATGAAAGCAGCTGAGAAGTACGGCAGCAGCGGGGTTTCTGCTTCCAATCACCACCTTGCTGCCCTCGAGGGAGCCTATGGCTGTTCCCCAGAGTTCAGGGCTAGGAGCCACTCTTTCTCCCAGGCAACCATTCCTCTATCCCTCAAGCATAGGCTCATGCGCACTGTCCTTCAGCCTCTGTCAAATGCTGCTTCTACTGAACCAACTGGAAGAATGCCCACCTCCTTGACCAAATTCTTGATTAACCGGTTTGCGGCCTGAAGGTCCTCAGGGTGGTTGCTCTTTAGAAGCCTTGTCAGAAGCTGGAGAGAGGGAACAGGAAGAGTAGGTGAGACCACCACTCCCTCAGGACCAGAGCAGAAGCAGCAGCTACAGAAGAGTTAACACTAACAACAGCACACACATTTTACATGCACTGTCTCACCAAATGGTCCCAAGGACACTATGATGCAGGCACTCTGACTATCCCAATACACCACTGTTTTTTTTTTTTTTTTTTTGAGACCGGGCCTTGCTCTGTTGTCAGGCTGGAGTGCAGTGGCGTGATCTTGGCTCACTGCAACCTCTGCCTCCCAGGTTGACACCATTCTCCTGCCTCAGCCTTCCAAGTAGCTGGGACTACAGGCGTGTGCCACCATGCCCAGCTAATTTTTGTGTTTTTAGTAGAGACGGGGTTTCACCATGTTGGCCAGGGTGGTCTCAATCTCTTGACCTCGTGATCCGCCTGCCTCGGCCTTCCAAAGTGCTGGGATTACAGGCATGAGACGCTGTGCCCAGCCCGCCACTGGTTTTCAGTAGGATAGGGGGACGTGGGGGATTACTTCTCCCAGGGGATGTCTGGCCAAGTCTGGAGAAATTTGGTTGTCACAACTAGAGAGGGTGTGCTACTGGTAGCTCGTGGGTAGAGTCGGGAATGCTGTGAACATCCTACAGTGCACAGGACAGTCCCCAGCGACAGGGAATTCTCTGGCCCAAAAGGGTGCTAGGTCTGCAGTTGCCCTGGACCATGTGCTTTACGATGCGACAGACCCTGGTGATCTTGTTCATCCCTTCATTTCCAATGCCTAGCAGGATGCCTGGCACAGAGAAGTCACTCAATCTTCATGGAACGGATGGCAGGAAAAGTGGGGAAAATGAGGGCTAGTAACACAGGATTCTTTCTCAGAAGTCACACCATACCTCCTTCCTAGCTCCTCCCACCCTCTGCAAACCCAAGGCACCAAGCAGGAGGAAAGCCAGGGAGAAAGGCGGCCCAGAGCCTAGACTAGTCTTGCTCATTCTAACAACAGAGACCTGATGGCCACAGAGTATCTAGGCCCAAGGAGTGGGTACAGGGAGGGGGTGCCGTTGGCAGGCAGACCATACCACACAGAAATGAGTACATAGCGTGTAGCCTTCCAACGCTCCATGAACTAGACCTGTGACTGACCAAGAACAGTCATGACCGAAAACCCTGCCAGCACTAGGCCAAAGGGTTCCCCACTCACAGGCATCATAGAGTTATCCCTGGGTCTTGGCCACCTTACTCTTCTTGTCCCTCTAGATACTGATGTCCAAGGAACAATGATTTGGGGAGTTCATAGTGGATGAAAAATGGATAGGGCCAGGCTCACTGGCACTGAGAAAGAGTTGAACCAACACACAGCAGCAAGTCCTTCCACCTTCCCCACCCCAATACCACACCCATAGAGGACATGACCCATCACCCACACTTCCCATGAGCTAGCCTTCTGCACCTTCTTTCCCCAAGGAAGGCTGTGCAGAAAAGGGAGAAGGCACAAAGAGCCCAGCACCTTTTTAGTCGGCTTATCTGTAAAGAATGCACCCAAATCTTTTGCTACCTCACTCCTAAGGGCCTGTCTGGACAGGAGAATCCACGTAACCTGCCCCCCTTCACAATCTGATTCAAGCATCAAAGGGCATTTACAGTCCCTAAGGGAAAAGGTCTGATCAGACACCATGTAGGTCTGGTTCTTTACCTTGGACTTTTCTTCATCAGCATCGAAGATGGAGCTCTTGGGCCAGGGAGATGGTGGGGGTAAGATTTTATCCACTGGTAGTTTAGGGTCTTGTTTTATAATTCCTAAAAATGCAATTTACAAAGTTAAGACACCAATATGGTACCCAGAAACTTCAGTCAGAATCCAGTATAAAGTCCAGAAACCCCTGGTTCCTGATACCATGCTAGGAAAGCACTGTCAACAGCCTTCAAAGACAACACCCAGTCTATGAATGAAGTTTTACATCATCTCTTAGGAGAATCCAAGGGACCACCATGGTGCCCGGGACATCAGAGCCAACTATGTCAGAGAAGAGCCAGTCCTGAAGGCCTGCAGTCTGTGGGCCCTATGCTATAAAAACATGAATCAGTTTATCCAGCTACATAACCTCCCAGGGATCAAAAGTGTCTGGAGGGTCCCTGATGAAGCTCCTGAAAATGCTGAGTGCATGTGACAGGGAACAACAGTCCATTCTGAACCCGGGTTCCTTTTTTTAAGAGCCCAATATAAAAAGGAATTCAGATTCCCATCTTCCAAACAGGACACACAAGGGTGGGAACTATCACCCCCACTGTGACAACAACAAAACACTGGAAAGTGCGCAAATTCACAACATTTTTGTTGTTTTTGAGACAGATTCTTGCTCTGTCTCCCAGGCTAGAGTGCAGTGGTATGATCACAGCTTGCTGCAGCTCAAACTCCTGGGCTCAAGCAGTCCTCCCACCTTGGCCTTCCAAGTAGCTGGGACTACAGGTGGGTACCACCACACCCAGCTAATTTTTAAAAAATTTTTTTGTAGAGATGGGGTCTTGCTATGTTGCCCACGCTGGTCTGAAACTCCTGGCCTCAAGAGATTCCTCACCTCAAACTACTAAAGTGCTGGGATCATAGGCGTGAGCCACCATGCCCAGCCTACAACTTCCTTGAATCCATCAGAGAGCTCAGATCACAGGGCAACAACCAAGTAACTTGAAATCTAAGGAAAAAAACAACCTCCAAGGATTGACAAAAGGCAATACCAATAGTAACAACTAAGCTAGAATTATTTTAAAATTGTTTACAGGCCAGTGTGAGCTGCCAAGAGAATACAGAATTTCTGGAGGCTGCAACAGAAAGAAAATAAGCTCTTCTCCAGAGGCTCACAAAAACAGCGGGAAGGCCTGAAGGCAGGATTACAGGGAGAAGAGGAACAAACGCTGCAGCCTTAGAACACTGGTGGAACCCACAGCAGCTAGAGAAGAAATAGGGGAGAAAAAACAAAAACAAACCCTAGTACCCTAGGAGGAGGAGCAGGAATTATGTCCTGGGCCCAGATCTACACTGGGGTGAGGCAGGATCACAAACAGATCCTACCAAGACCCAGGATGCAGTGCCTGCCTAAGAACCAGGGTGAACCAGAACAAAGACTGGCCCTGCCCACCACCCTATCCCTCTGACAAGGGACAGCTGTCTACTGCTACAAGTGGCAAGAACAACGAGAAAGGCTCTCTCTGAGGTGCAGAGGAAAGTGAAGACCTACAGCTGAGAGAACAGATCCTGAAAAAACTAACAAACTAGCCCCCAACCTAAATACAGGCTAACACCAGAGGAATCTGAAGTCTGATGTAACTACAGCAACAACAAATCTCACACCCAGTTCAAATCCTGCCTACCAAAAGGAAAGCTCTACCCAATTCCAGGGATTAAAAACTCCTTACCTCACTGATGGATATGCCAATTACCCTGATTTGATCACTACACATTGTATGCATGAACCAAAATATCACATTGTCTCCAATAAATGTGTATAAGTATGTGTCAATTAAAAATAAATCCACGGCTGGGCACAGTGGCTCACGCCTGTAATCTGAGCACTTTGGGAGGCTGAGGCAGGCGGATCATTTGAGGTCGGGAGTTCAAGACCAGCCTGAGCAACATGGTAAAAACCCCATCTCTACTAAAAATACAAAAATTAGCCGGGCATGGTGGCGGGTGCCTATAATCCCAGCTACTTGAGAAGCTGAGGCAAGAGAATCGCTTGAACCCAGGAGGCAGAGGTCGCAGTGAATGGAGATCGTCCCACTGCACTCCAGCCTGGGCGACAGAGTAAGACTCTGTCTCAAAAAAAAAAAGTACTGAAAGATCTGTCTGCACATTGTTACTTTTATCACAATAGCATTTTTCACACTCTGGCTCATAGGTAGCATTTATCTGTACTTCACAGTAAGGTTCCACTGTTTCAGGAAAAGAGGTTAAAGATGGACATGGCGGCTCACGCCTGGGAGGCTGAGGTGGGAGGATCATTTGAGCCCAGGAGTTTGAGACCAGTGTGGGCAACATTGCAAGACCTTGTCTCTATAAAAAATAAAAATATTTGGTGTAGGCCGGGCGCGGTGGCTCAAGCCTGTAATCCCAGCACTTTGGGAGGCCGAGACGGGCGGATCACTAGGTCAGGAGATCGAGACCATCCTGGCTAACACGGTGAAACCCCGTCTCTACTAAAAAATACAAAAAACTAGCCGGGCGAGGTGGCGGGCGCCTGTAGTCCCAGCTACTCAGGAGGCTGAGACAGGAGAATGGCGTAAACCCGGGAGGCGGAGCTTGCAGTGAGCTGAGATCTGGCCACTGCACTCCAGCCTGGGCGACAGAGCGAGACTCCGTCTCAAAAAAAAAAAAAAAAAAATATTTGGTGTAAGTAAGAGAGCAAGTGAGACAGAGACAGAGATAGAGACAGAGGGAGAGTGAGTGAGTGTGTGTGTGTGGGGGGGGGGGGGTGCGGGTGGGAGAATAATAAGTGAATAAATCAGCTGGGTATGGTGGCACACGTCTGTAGTCCCAGCTACTTGGGAGGCTGAGGCAGAAGAATGGCTGGAGTCCAGGAGGTCGAGGCTGCAGTGAGCCATGACTCCACCACTGTGCTCCAGCCTAGGTGATGGGGCAACACCTTGTCTCAAAAAAAAAAAAAGAAAAAAAAGAAAAAAAAGAAAAGGTTAGTTTTTAAGCAACCAAGAATTTTAAAAGATAAATAAGTGCTTTAGTGACATACGTAGCTTGTATTTTGACTTTTCTCACGCTGTGGTTTCCTATGATCCAGGCAACAGGGAAAAAAGCAAGCCTTACATCATCTTTCTAGGTTTGCACTATGGCTTTTAAAGGTAAGTAGATAAAAGATTTATTGCGTAAAAAAAAAAAATCAAAACTCTACCTCAGTGTCTATGGTCCTACATAAGAAGTCCAGCTTTCAACAAAAATTGTAAGGCAGACGAAAAAGCAGGAAGATACAGGCCAAGCCAAGAGGAAATACGACACAGTAACGCAAGTCAGACCTTGTTTCTTCAGCATCTGATAGGCATCTCGGATCTTGATGTCTTCCGGAAACCAGACTGTCCAACTAAAGAGTATTTCAATGACTCTTCCTTTAACTTTTTCTGTGGCCCAGGACCCCAGGTACTGAAAGTAAAAAGGAAAGAGAATTCTAGAGCTGGAAGAGACTTGGGAGACCGACACTTTAACTGAAGAGGTAGCTGCTGAGGCCCAGAGACACGAGCACCCAGGAACAGTACGAGTGTGAGGAGAGACTAGAGGCCACCCCATCTGGCGCCCAGCCCCGGAGTCCTTCCCGGCATTCAAGGAATTGATCTCCACAATACTCACACTAAACCCCACCATGCAGAGGCCTAGGTCAGAGCCTGTTCTACACCACTGGAGACAGTCATTTTTATGCCTCAGACAAGAATATAATAATAAAACTTGGTCTTTGTTTCAGTTCCTGGCACAGAACTTCAGAAACCCTCGGAATTTCCTGAGTCATAAGAGTGTCTTGTTATTCAAGAGACACTCTCGCAGGGTGCACCTGAGTTTTCACTAATGACTTACAGTGAGTGCCTAGAGAGTTTCAAGGGCTGGCCACTCCAAAGAGATCAACCCTGTGATCAGAGGGCTGAAACTTTCAGCCCCATCCCCTGACCCGTGCCCTCACATCCCCAACGACGGAGGTGGCAGGGGCAGGCAGGGGGGTGTGAACTAGAGATTGAGTTCAACTACGTGGCCAATGATTCGATGGATCATGCCTAGGTAATAAAACCTAGAGCTAGTTCAAGCCAGCAATGATGTGTAAAATAAAAAAAAAAACAGAAAAAACACTGAAACAAGGAAGCTCAGAGAACCTCTCAGTTGAACCTACGATGGGAGGACGGCAAGCTCAGAGTCCAGGAGAGGGACAGCAGATCTGTCCCCTCTTGCCCCACCAAGACCTTGCCTATGCATTGCTTCCATTTGTATCCTTTATAATAAAACAGGGATAGAAAGTATAGTG
Organism: Macaca fascicularis; assembly: GCF_037993035.2. NCBI lineage: Eukaryota > Metazoa > Chordata > Mammalia > Primates > Cercopithecidae > Macaca > Macaca fascicularis. The sequence goes on from NC_088394.1 coordinate 22,565,355, forward strand.
CTTTCCTGTCTATGTGAATCATTCTAGGGAATTATGGAATCTGTGCGGCGGCGGGAGGCGGGGCGTTCATGGGAACCCCTGAATCTGCAGCTGGGGATGCAGAAGTGCAGCAGTTTGAGGACACATGAGACTCATGGCTGGCAGCTGAAACATGGGAAGCCTAAGCAGCACTGAGCCCTCACCGCATGGGGTCTGGGTAGTATGCAGCTCTGAGGAGCATCAGAACTGAAATGAACTGTGGGACCCACAGTCAGTGTCAGCACTGTTGTGGGAACACAGTAAGGCAGGGCTCAATGTTGGTTACCTGAGACTGGCTGAGCTAAGACAGGGGCCAGGAGGACAGGTGCAGAGGACAAGGGAGGAGGTGATAGGATAACTTCAGGCCACCCCTGGGATCTCTCACTGTCTCTACCAGGAACCTGTGCCTCCAAGCTGGAGTTCCTCATCTCCTCTAGGCCACATGTCTCCATGGCCTTCTTACAGGGGAAATGTGAAAACGCTAACAGTGAGGGGCACAGGTCAGCTGATGAGCAGAGCCTCTTCCTAGAGCTTGGAAAGAAGAGCGCTTTCACAGGCAGGAGCAGGTTTTGCCCATGTGTGGGCCTGCCTCTGGCCTGAGGAGGGCACCAGGAGTTTGACGGCGGGCATAGGTGTGACACAGTGGGCAGAGCCAAGCCCAGGTACTCACCTTTGGGGACAACACTTTGATCAGCTCGTTCAGGAAACGAAATTTGGCCACCTCACTGTGGAACTTCTCCCCACAGTGGTTCATGCACATCTCCAGCACCTGCACAGACACACGACCCCCGTGAGAAGGTGGAAAGCCAGTGGTCCCAGGCTCCCCTCTAGACTGGTAACCACTTGCTGGAGACTGCGCTGGAACCACGGCTAACCCTGCCTCAAGCCTATGAGGACACTGAAGTTTTGATGAAGAGGACTTTTTCAGATCAAGAAAAAAATGCCCCCTGTTCAATCTTGCTATAACTGCCTCAGGTTTATGCCCAGGAAAGAGCTTAGTGGTGTATGTCAAACCCTGAGGTCACTCCACCTTTAAGGAGACCCTTTGAGAGGTGAAAGTGGCTCAAGAACCAACTCCTCCCCAGAGGCAGAAATCTGGTATCCAGTGCCCAAGACCAGCCAGATATCACCCACTGGCACTCAAGAGGCAAGCTGGGCCTGCAGACCCCTCCTCTGGTCCATACTACGGCTTTCAACACTGAAAATTAGTCACCAACATCTAAACTCTCAAACACATACAAAGACCTAAACTAGCAATCCTGAGCCCATACTCATACCTGCCAACAGTCAGTGGGCCCTGTGCTAGAGCTGCCCTCTTTAGACAGGGCACATGAACTTGCCAGCCCTGGTCTAAGAAGGGCAAATGAAATAAAACCTTCCTTTCCTTCTCCCACAGTAGACTCAATGTTGTCCTGAAGAAACAGATGAGAAAGAGAAGAAGGGTGGGGACCCTGGCCCAGAACTCCCTCCTCCAACCTGCTGTGAAGGTGAACCTCTCAGAGGAGCTCCCAGCCCCAATGGAAAGGATCTGGGTGGAAGCAAAGTGCTTCTCAGCTCTCTATAGGACAAGGATAGGAAAGCTTAGGCTACAAGGCAAGCCAAACTCACCGTTAAGGCATAAAGAGCTTCCTTCTCTTGCGGAGACTGGATCTTGTGGGCCAGTAGCCAGGGCGCATGTGTGGGGCTATAGGGAAACAAAAAGACCTAGACTCTGGGCAGGCAAGAAGAAACTAACCCAAGTGGCTGAGCATGCTCAGTAAAGTCACTTTTCTTCCAGGGGCTGGTGTCCAAAAGCAGAGGTGGAGTGTGCCTGACAAACAGCCCTCATGGGGGCCCTGGAGATGGCCACCTCCCACCCACCCTGGTTGCACCTACAGCACACAAGTTCCTCCTCCTGCCCAGGGCATACTGCCCTCACCTCAGCCAACCCCCAGCCCCCAAACTCCAAGCTTCCAGTCCCAGCCCATTCCCATGCATAGCCAGAGCAGCACAGGCCCTGTATGGCTGTGATAAATGCCCAGGAAATGCTAGAGCAGAAAGTGCGATCAAACTCTGGGTTCAAACTGGCCAAATATGTGACACCACACAGATTAAACATCTGGATGGGCCAGGCACAGTGGCTCACACCTGTAATTCCAGCACTTTGGGAGGCCAGGGCAGTTGGATCACCTGAGGTCAGGAGTTTGAGACCAGCCTGGCAAAAATGGTGAAACTCCATCTCCACTAAAAAAATACAAAAATTAGCCAGGTGTGGTGGCACGTGCCTGTAATCCTAGCTACTTAGGAGGCTGATGCAAGAGAATCACTTCAACCCAGGAGGTGGAGGTTGTAGTGAGCTGAGATCGCGCCATTGCACTCCAGCCTGGGTGACAGAGTGAGACTCTGTCTCAAGAAAAGAAAAAGAAAAGAAAAGAAAAGAAAACAAAACAAAAACAAAACATCTGGATGACTCACTTGATTCTGAGTCTTCAGGTCCTATCCAGATGCTGTGGAAACAGAATTCAGTAAAACCTTCCCCCTTTCCTTTTTCTTAAGATTACATTTAAATGGTGGAGAACACACCGATCTCTTAATTAGGTAACGTGTCTATATTGTATCAGTAACATTCAGAGTTCTCCTCAGCATTAGTGTTTTATAACACTATTTAAAATTAATAACTGCTAGTTGCAAATGAGCTATCCTGTGTTTTTTTTTCCCCACATGAATTTGCTAATTTTAGAAAAATAACATTCTCAGGATTATGGGGGAAAATGACAGCATGAATGCCGGCCTGACTGTATTTCTATTTTTTTGAGACAGGGTCTCACTCTGTCACCCAGGCTGGTCTCAAACTCCTGGGCTCAAGCGATCCTCCCGCCTTGGTCTCCCAAAGTGCTGGGATTACAGGCATGAGCCACCAAGCCTTGCCTAGAGAACTTAACCCTAAAACAGTCTTGAGAGACAAAGGCCTACACTCAGTGTGGGGTACCCCCAGAGTCAACTATGTGTAAGTCACCTTACCCATTGGGGTCAGTGTTCACCTGCTCACAGAAATTCTGGATAGCTGACCAATCCTGTTCCGACATGCTTGGGTCTGTGGCTTTGTCTGTCAAATAAATAATAAAGTTAGAATATGCATAAGAAGAAGAAATTTACACCCCTCCCCATACACACGGTGGCCAAGGGCTGTCTTATCACGGATCTACAGGATCAGACCAGTGGGCAGACAGCTGGAAGGAGAGGAATTGTGCCTATGCTGCCCACCACCATCCAGCACAGTGTTGGGCACATGGTATGCCCTTACTGAATATTTGCTAATTGAATGAACCAGCAAATTAAAGAACAGCTGGCTGGCCGTAGTGGCTCATGCATGTAATCCCTGCATTTTGGGAGGCTGTGGGGGGATCATTTGAGGTCAGGAGTTTGAGACTAGCCTGACCAACATGATGAAACCCCATCTCTGCTAAAAATACAAAAAAATTAGCCGGCGTGGTGAGGCATGCCTGTAATCCCAGCTATTTGGGAAGCTGGAGAATCACTTGAACTTGGGAGGTAGAGGTTGCAGTGAGCCGAGATCACACCACTGCACTCCAGCCTGGGAGACAGAGGCAGCCTCTGTCTCAAAAAAAAATTACCTGACAAGTTATTCCCCTGACAGTGGCTTCACTTTCAGTGTAGAGGTTGGCCCGGGTGTTGTCTTCACACCCGAGTTGGGATACCCCCACCTGGCCTGCGACCAGCGGAGACAGAAGAGAGGCCACCTGGAAGCGTCTCAACTGTGTAACAGGAAGACAAGAACACGCCACCAGAAGGAATATAATCCTGCCCGTTCATAAAACTTCTAGTGGCAGCGCGGTGGCTCACACCTGTAATCCCAGCACTTCATGGGACTGAGGTGCATCACTTGAGCCCAGGAGTTTGAGACCAGTGTGGGCAACATGGGGAAATCACGTATCTACTAACATTTAAAAAAATTAAGACCAGGCACAACGGCGCACGCCTGTATTCCCAGCACTCTGGGAAGCAGAGGCAGGTAGATCACCTGAGTTCAGGAGTTTGAGACCAGCCTTGCCAACATGGTGAAATCCTGTGTCTACTAAAAATACAAAAATTAGCTGGGCGTGGTGGAGTGTTCCTGTAATCCCAGCTTCTCAGGTGGCTGAGGTAGGAAAATTGCTTAAACCCGGGAGGTGGAGGTTGCAGTGAGCTGAGATGGCACCACTGCACTCAGCATGGGCAACAGAGCGAGACTCTATCTCAGAAAAAAAAAAAAAAAGAATTAGCTGGGCGTGGTGGCATGTGACTGCAGTCACAGCTACTCAGGAAGCTGAAGTGGAAAGACTGCGTGAGCCTGGGAGGTTGAGGCTGCAGTGAGCCGAGATCAGGCCACTGCACTCCAACCTGGGCGGCAGAGCAAGGCCCTGTCTCAAAAACAAAAAAACAAAACAACAACCCTTCCAATTCCCCTCTGGCCATCCAGTCCTGGCCTGACCAGCTGCTCCGATGAGAAACCGTACTAGTTCTGACAGAGCAGCTCTTTTAGGATCTGGAAATGAGGTGTTGCTTCTCGGGGCAGTACTTCTGATACCATTATTCTCCTGGCTGGAGTGTCAGCTCTGTGCCTTTCAGTGCCCTATCCATATTCTTCCAGACCCGTCTGAACTTCCAGCTCCTGCAGAAAACTCCCTCCCGCTACAACAGCCCCACTGCTTCTCCCTCTGATTACTCAACACAGCCCAGAGTTGAACTTTTCCTGACTGCAGTCACATTTATGTCACGTGGAAGTCGTGTATCCAGACAGGGAGAGTCATCGGACAGGTAATTACCATCTTCCTGCCCACTGACTCCATTCTAAGTGAAGAGAGAACACAAGGGCGAGGGAAGGATCAGTGATTCCTATATTCTCCTCCCCACTCCCCCAAAGCTCTCTCCCTATGTTCTGTATCTTAAAATCCTATCTACCCTTGAGTTCCAATTCACATTCCACCCTAAAGACTTCTCTGATCTTTTTATCTCCCGTCCCCATAAAACAAAAGCTGTCTCCCCCTCCTCTGAACAGATATTTTATCTGCCCCTTCTCCGATAGGGATTTCCAGCTACACCCCTTATTAGTCACAGGTACTTGGACTCTCAGCCTCAGTTCCTCAAATATAAAATAAAATAGGAGTAGGCGCTGGAGCTCATGCCTGTGATCCCAGCACTCTGGGAAGCCAAGAGAGGAGGACTGCTTGAGTCTAGAAGGTCGAGACCAGCCAGAGCAACATAACGAGATCCAATCTCCACAGAAATTTTTTTAAAAAATTAGACAGCTGGGCACAGTGGCTCACGCCTTAATCCTAGCACTTTGGGAGGCCGAGGAGGGCGGATTGCCTGAACTCAGGACTTGGAGATCAGTCTGGGCAACACGGTGAAACCCTGTCTCAACCAAAATACAAATAATTAGCTGGGCATGGTGGCATGCATCAGTAGTCCCAGCTACTCAGTAGCGTTAGGCAGGAGAATCGCTTGAACCCGGGAGGCGGAGGTTGCAGTGAGCTAAGATCATGACACTGCACTCTAGCCTGGGCGACAGGGTGAGACTCCGTCTCCAAAAAAACAAACAAACAAAAAAGGCCAGGCATGGTGGCACTCACCTGCAGTCCCAGCTACTCAGGAGGATCACTTGAGCCCAGGAGGTCGAGGCTGCAGTGACCTATGGTTGTGCCACTGCACTCCAGCCTGGGAGGACAAAATGAGACCCTGTCTCAAAAATAATAATAAAAACAGTCTGGGCACAGTATCTCATGCCTGTAATCCCAGAACTTTGGGAGGCTAAGGTAGGAGGATTGCCTGAGCCCAGGAGTTCGTGACAAACCTGGGCAACATAGTGAGGCCCCATCTCTCCAAATGAAAAAATAAAATAGGGAAAATAGTACCTTCCTCATGGGACTGTCATATGATTTAAAGGAGAAGGTGTCTAAAATGCTTAGTACAGCACCATGCAGTTAAGAGGTCTATAAAAGATAATTGTTCATTATTATGTACAGTCTCTGGATTTTACTGTAATATGTACACATGCTTTGTCCTACCTAAAGAGAATGAAACCTTGAGGGCAGAAACCGTATCTTCCTTACAGTGCCTTACCCATAGGTACAAAATAGAAACTCATCAAATAAATTATTTAAAGCAGTGATTCTCAGCGATTATGTCTGAATCACCTAAAGTCTATACCATTTAAGCTTCTGTTTCAGTTCACTACAAGGTCAAAGTTGACACTTCAAAAGAATTCTGATCTCACATGTGACTGGACCTGGAGGGAGAGAACAGGAGAGGCAGGGAGAGCACAGGGGGAGGCAGGGAGAGAACGGGAGAAGCAGAGAACAGGAGGCATGGCCCAAACTCCCCTCACAGAATCCAGCCTTCTCCCTCCTCCCTGGCTGCCAAGTACAAGAGACACAGCACTGATGGGCACCAGATTTTTTTTTTTTTTTTAATATGGAGTCTCGCTCTGTCACTTGGGCTGGTGTGCAGTGGCACGATCTTGGCTCCCTGCAACCTCCGCCTCCCGGGTTCAAGTGATTCTCCTGCCTCAGCCTCCCAAGTAGCTAGGATTACAAGTGCCCGCCACCACACCTAGCTAATTTTTTGTATTTTTAGTAGAGACGTGGTTTCACTATATTGGCCAGGCTAGTCTCGAACTACTGACCTCGTGATCTGCCCGCCTCGGCCTCCCAAAGTGCTGGGATTACAGGCGTGAGCCACCACGCCCAGACGACACCAGCTTTCTTTTTTTTTTTTTTTTTTTTTTTTTGAGACGGAGTCTCACGCTGTTGCCCAGGCTGGAGTGCAGTGGCGCGATCTCGGCTCACTGCAAGCTCCGCCTCCTGGGTTCACGCCATTCTCCTGCCTGAGTAGCTAGGACTACAGGCGCCCGCCACCGCGCCCGGCTAATTTTTTGTATTTTTAGTAGAGACGGGGTTTCACTGTGGTCTCGATCTCCTGACCTTGTGATCCGCCCGTCTCGGCCTCCCAAAGTGCTGGGATTACAGGCTTGAGCCACCGCGCCCGGCCAGCTTTCTTAAAGAAAGAAAAAATCTCTGAGGTTAAATTACGTTCCAAACCCTTAACCAAGGCCAAACAGCAAAATAATTTACAAAACGTAAGGAGGTTTCTTTCTTATTTGCTAGAACTTGTATCATGAGGACTCAATCAAGATTTATCAGTAACCCCAGCACTTTGGAGAGGCCGAGGCAGGCGGATCACCTGAGTAGGGACAGGGTTTCACCATGTTAGCCAGGATAGTCTTGATCTCCTGAACTTGTGATCCACCTGCCTTAGCCTCCCAAAGTGTTAGGATTACAGATGTGAGCCACCCTGCCTGGCTTGGTTTTCTTTTACATAAGCCTCTTCGTTTGCTGAAACCGTAAGATGTTCCTCACATTGGAAAAACCTGAAAGCTCCCAGCAGCCAGCAATTGAATGAAAGGTAGGGGCGGGGCCACCGGCAGGGCGGAAACTGGTGAGCCACGTGCCTAGGCTCCCACATCACAATGGGGGCGAGGGCGCGTGGAGGGGACTCTGGGCCTGATAGGTTCCTGGGAACCAGGAGGGAGCTCTGGTGGTTGGCAGGGCAACCTCCTTCAGTTGGTGGGAAGCAGTGGCAGGAGGAGCTCCCTGTGTGCTCTCTTCTCCGCAATCACAGCTCTCAGGCTTGCTGCATCTAGACCCATTCTAAAGAAATCAAACAGGTTCCCAAGGGACCCTTGTAGACAAGTCAGCTCGGGGAGGCGGCTGAGGGGGGTTGTGCGCTGCTGGTGGAGTGCAGCCCCATAGCCAGGCGCTAGCCCTGCCAGCATGCCTTTGCTGGGAAGAGGTGGAAGTGCTGAGCTCTGCAGACTTGGAAGCAAGGGAAGGCCCAAGTTGCCGGAGAGGAGAGGAGCCAGGAGCCGAGCTGCCTCATGGGGAACACGCTGAGCTGTTGCTTGTGTGCCAACGCCAGCCCCAGGCAGGGTCTGCCCAGGGGGTCTGCGGAGCTGTACTGCGGCTCTGACATCTATGAGGCGGTGGCAAGCAGAGGTGCAGGCCAAGGCAGAGAGGAGCAGAGGTGCAGTAGATGGAACATGCTGTTTCCCAATGCCAGCCCCAAGCGGGGCCAGCACAGGGGGTCTGGGGAGCTGTCCTGCAGTGCTGACATCTATGAGGCAGCGTCAAGCAAAGCTGCAGGCCAAGGCAGAGAGGAGCAGAGGTGCAACAGATGGAACATGCTGCTCCCCAATGCCAGCCCCAAGCAAAGCCAGTGCAGGGTGCGGTGGGCGGAACCGCCCTGCAGCTATAACATCATGGAGGCGGAGGTGGCAGTAGTGCCACACCCCACTGCTGTGGAGCCTGCCTAGCCGGATTTAGGAGCCCGTGAGGGCCATGACCTGCAGCACATCAGTGACCAGGAGATGCTCAAATATTTTGCTTCTGACCACCCAAGGGAAAGCACACTCTTTTTGAGAAAATATCAAATGAGTGTGCAAGAAAAGAGGAGGAGCTCTCACCTATATTATATACCTCCATGGCATCTTGATAGAAAATACAGCTCTTGTTCCACCATACTGCTAGATAACAGCACAGTCAGCCAGCCTGATCTTAGACACACATTAGAAAGTGTGACTTTGGCAATATATTACAACACAAAGCACAGATATGCAAATAGATCTGTGGCTATTTTTGACAAGCCAATATATCTACTTTCACAAGAGAAGGTTCCAGGCAAATCCTTCGAGCATGATCCCAAACGCAACTGTACTTTCAGATATTTCTGTACTCTTTCAAGTCATAAAACTAACAGCTCCATGTGCAGTCGTTGCTTTGGTGTACATCCAATGATTTTTAACTAATGCTAACATCGATCTTTGTCCTACTAATTGGAAAAAGATTGTCCTCGGAGCCATGCTTCTTGCCTCCAAGGTTTGGAGAACTCGTGGTCTGTGGAGTGTGGATGACAGCCAGAATCCCAAGGACATGGCAGTTGAGAACATGAGCAAGATGGAGAAGTGTTTTTTGGAGCCACTTGAGTTTAATATTCATGTGTCTGCCAGTGTTTATACAAAATATTACTTCGACCTGCATGCCTTGGCAAATGACCGTGACCTGTATTTTCTATTTAGTTTTCTTCACAAAGATAAAGCACAGGAACTGGAGGCTGTGTCACCGCCGCCATGTGAATACAAAGACTTGCATCGACATGCCGCTGCTATGACAAGGGCTATCAGCATGAATTTCATTGGTATTCGGTGCACTAATGCCATCTTAAAGAGAGAAATTAACGTTATAAAATCCTGAACTTCTCAACTGTAAAGACTAGAAAATATCACTTCTGCTGAGAGAAACAACAAAACTAGGCTTTTCTTTTTTTCTTTTTTTGTTGTTGTTGTTTAGATTTTCATCGAGAGGAAACATCTTCACGTTAGCCATATTGTGAAACTGGATGACAGTGGTATGAACAGTGGGTGCCAGGTGCTTTCTGCCCTTCTTGTTCCACTGGGTCCAGATGGCATTCCTAGGGCACCACCTTCTTGAACTGTTGGGGAGAAGGAGTGTCACATGGACACAGCACATCCCTGCTCAGAGCCCACAGTCACCCACAGTCTCAAGCAGGTACCAGTGGTGTCCACAGTCCCTAGCTGGTGACAGTGGTCTGAGCTGAGCTGGAGTCCAAAAAACTTTAATTGGCTCCAGATTTGTGAGAGCACCTGCATTTGGTTCTCTGTCCACTGAAGCACTGAATGCATGATGGCCCAAAACTCAACAATGGTGGGAAGAGAGTGGCATCGGGGCACGGCTGTCACTACTCCAAGCACCAGGGTGGCTCAGGCCTGCTCATCTAGTCTTTGGAGGGTATCTGTGCATGTGAAATGAGGCCCCCATGTCATGGTTATAAAGGAAGAGATGAAATCAGCTCATCTTCCCCCAGGCCGATAAGAGATGAAATCAGCTCATCTTCCCCCAGGCTGATAATGGTCACGCCACCTAGGGAAGCAGTAAAAGACCTGGCCTTGGGATTGTTAGGGGAGCTATGGAAGTGAAAACTGAATTTACCCAGTTCCAGGAAAACAACAAAGGAGGAACATCTGGGTTCAAAACTTTATGAAAAGATCATTTTCCCAGCGAATCTTGTCGTGGTGCATTGTATGGTCTCAGCTCTTGTCAACAAAACAAAAGCCTCTTAATAATTCTAACACAGGGGCACACTGTGATTCACATTTTCCAGTGCACCTCAGTGGTTCAAGAGATTGCTGGTGCTGCCTGCATCTGTCAGTCTGTTCACATATGGAGAGGAGCAGCGGTTCTCACGGGAGCAGCTTCTGCATCCTGAGGAAGTTTGCCCAGGCATTTCTGGTTTTAATAACTGGTGGCACCCACTGACATGCAGTCAACAATGGGAATCCTATGGTGCACAAGACTGCCCCCCTTCTCAATCAAGAAAGAATTTTCTGGCTTCCAAAATAGAAAGTGCTGAGGATCAACTGCCCCAGAGTCTACAAGGGAAACATTTTCTGAGACTTTTTTTCTTACAAGAACACCAGATCCCCACCAATGTGAGATGTTAGATTAAGTTTTTGTGCAAGGATGGATGTGGGGGACAGAATCCTAAGACACCCCATGATCTCTGCTATCTTTTGTTATACCCTGAATCCTCATCTTCCCTTGGATATGGCCAGACCTGTGCCTTGTTCTAGACATCTGAATACGGCAAAGTGAGGGAGTGGCTCCCTAGGAGTTACCTTTCCTTTCCTTTTATCGGGAACAATAGTAATTCCTATTTTCTTTCTTGGGTTTCCTTTCACAATACAGTGGTTTGGAATATCCCACTGTTGATTTGCAATTTCCTCCTCCAACCATAGTCGATGGCCCTTTATATGTAATTATTTTCATGTATTGATTTTTTGTGTCTGAAGATGAAATGTTGGATGAACCATGTCAAAACATTTCATGCAAAGCCTTCAGTGGTTGTAGAGTCTACTCTTTGGTGAATACATAATTTGATCTATTTTACATATTGAAAATTGTATTAGTTGTAATAATGGTATTTTCCTTTTTATCTTTACTTGTCAGATATAGTTACTTTTTCCCAAAATTAATGATATTGTATATTTGATTTAAAATACTTCTAGAATATTTGGATAGTTGAAAATAAATGGCAAAATAAAGAGTTGCTGAAACCTAGTGATAATGTACTTATGATGGGTTATTATCCCTATCACTGTTAAATGTTTAAATTTCCATGAAAACCTATACATAAAAACTTAAAATTTTGTGTAAAAGCCTTCGTGCCCTGCACTTTAGCCCCACTGCATAATGAATAAAAGGAAAACGGATTCTCCTGCGGCGGGGAAGAAAACAAAAAGATTTATCATGGCTCAAAAGTCACGGTGTTCATTGTCATTTTAAAAAGTACCTACTATGAGGCCAGGCACGGTGGCTCATGCCTGTAATCCCAGCATTTTGGGAGGCCGAGGTGGGCAGATCACCTGAGGTCGGGAGTTCAAGACCAGCCTGACCAACATGGAGAAACCCCATCTCTACTAAAAATACAAAATTAGCCAGGTGTAGTGTTGCGTGCCTGTTGTCCCAGCTACTTGGGAGGCTAAAGCAGAACTGCTTGAACCCAGGAGGCAGAGGTTGCGGTGAGCTGAGATCATGCCATTGCACTCTAGCCTGGGCAACAAGAACAAAAAACTCTGTATCAAAAAAAAAAAAAAAAAGAAAAAGAAAAAAAGAAAAAGTACCGACTATGAGCCAGGTACCATGCCAGATGACCTCAGAACCCAGGGTGGCACAAACATCTACACCATTTTACAGATGAAGAAACCTACCCAGCCACAAAGCAAGGGAATGGCAGAAACAAAAATTCAGTTGCAGGCTGGCCCAGCTCCACAGCCTGGACGTGTTTCTAACCACTCTCGCGGTGAGGTCTTCAGTTCCTTGACAAAGTTAGGGCCTCTCTTGGAAGCCAGCTTGATCTTCGCGCTCATAAACTCCTTGAAGGCAAAAAGGACGCCTGTCTCATTCACTCTCACAGGCTCCAGCACCTAGAAGAGTTGCTGGCAGGTACCTACTGAATAGATGATTCCTCTTTTGCTAGACAGTGTTTGGCCAGCTGGCTGGACATACTGGTATCACGGGGAGATGGCTATCTTAGTCTGAAATAACTGGGCCCCTAAACACATAATCCCAGCCTGCACAAACTATTTCAGAGGACTTGCGCAGATCCAAAAAATGACCCCCAGGGGGCCAGCAGCTGGGTCTGACCAGGCCACAGCAACCCCTGCAGGTCAGTTTGATACTAATCTGCTCCAAGGACTAGCTAGGGGCCAGACAGGGCATGGCCAGGGAGAAATTCAAAGGATGCCTTCTCTGTTTTGGGCTATCCCAGACTCCAAGGTGGTTTATAGCTGGCACTTGAGCAGGACAGAGGGGTGCTGAGAAATAACACTGCTGCCATGTATTTCCTCACTAAAAGCAGTGTTTGTATGATTCATTTCAAGCGTGCTATAGGGCCAGAGGTGTTAAGAAAACAGCTGAGACCTCCAGCTGTGAGTGAAATGGCTCATCCAAGATTGACTAATTCAGAAGCCAAACCATCCCACGTCAGCTGCCAACCAACCACCGGGGTCATGACTGGCACCAGCAGCCGCCTGTGCTAGCAAGGGGAGCCCCAACGCTGTAGGGAAGCGGTCACCCCAAGGAGCAGAATGCAATCCTTCAGCAGTCCACGCTGCAGAGGGACTCCTTCCCCAGGAGGAACATGTGGACTCCAAGAGTCCGGCAGTCATCCAATTCAGCACATGTGAAAACCTCCAAGACCCAGCATGGGAATGTCCTACACATCATTCCAAGTGGAAGGAAGAAACAGATTTACTGAGCACCCAACTTTTACTAAGCCATGGCCTCCCTGGCAGCACTACCAGAGCTAGAATCCCAGAGTCCAAGAGGAGTCCTGTTTTTAATAGCACAAGGCTAGCAACACCTAAGATGTCCACCAACAGGGACCCGGTTAAAAGGATCCTAGGACACCCATACAACAGGGCATCTAAGGCTTTTCATTTAAAAGAACAAGGTGACTACATCTGCAGTCATGTGGAACAATGACCAAAATACATGAAGTGGAAAAAAAGGCTGCAGAACCGAATGACAGAATGCACAGGCGCTGCCGTTTGTATTTTTAAGGCATGAGATTCTGGTAACAGCTTCCTGATATTCCTCTGGGAACAACCCCTCTCCTCAATTCTAGGTCCCCCATTCACCTTCCCCACCCTTGGCCCTGGGTTGGGTACTGCACCCCACCTGCACCCCACCCGCACCCCACCCCAGGTCTGGCCATCTTCATATTTCAGGACCCCAGGTCATGCTGACTCCAAGGTGGACACAAAACCCAAGCCAACAGGCAGAAGAGCAATAACTCTTGCAAATCAATGGAGAAAAGAAATGAATTCTGCTGGGATTGCAGTACAGACAAGAGCAAAGCAGAGAAAATTCAAAGAAGTGAACCATGACTTCTTTGTCATTGCCTCCTAAAGAAGTGAGCTCCTGGACTAAGCCCACCCCTACTCTGGGACTTTCTTTACTTTCCTTTTTTTGGTAAGTGAGTATGAGTTAGTTTCGATTACTTGCAGCTATAAAAGCCTAATGATAATAATAGCTGGCTCTTCTTGAGCACTTACTACAAGCATAGTAAGGCACTATTTTAAGTGCTTTCTGTGTACCAAAGTCTTTGATTCTTTCAACAACCCTAAGGACAGGTTTTATTACTCTTTTCCCATCTTAAAGATACCGCTGCCTTGTTTGCAGGGACCTGAGCTTGGCCAGTGACCTGAGCTTGGCCATTCCTCAAACACCTGGTGACTTCATCCAGCTCAGACGCATGCGCATTTGCCTTCAACTACACCCACATCTTGGCCATACCATCAATCCCACGACCCCCTTATCCCTCCATTGCAGCACCAATGCCCCACCATCCCCAACAAATCTGGCTTAACCCATCGTTCACTTCTTCTCTGCTCCTATTCCCAGAAGAAAAACAACAACAACAAATACAGCCATGAAGACTGCAACCCACATTCCTGATGTCCAGTCAGCACTCCACAGTCCTAATGCAGGATCTCAGCAGGGAGATGGGTAGGAGTGATCCCATCCCACTCAACCCTGGGGAAACGTGGCAGTATCTGGTGACATTTTTGGCTGTCATGACTGGGAGGAAGGGTGTGAGCTTTGGTATCCAGTGGGTTTAGGCCAGGGATGCCACTAAACATCCTATAGTGCACAGGTCAGCCCCCACAACACAGAATTATTGAGACCAAGATGTCACTCATGCAAAGGTTGAGAAACCCAGCTCTCTGTCTGGGTGGGCCCCCTTCGGTTTGCCTCACCAGCCACTCCCCCAACGCTTCCCCACCTTCCTCAAGTCCCCTGTTCCACTTGAGCACCTAATACTCGGGTGGTGATAGTGGCACGGACAAACTTGTTTGCATGTGCAATCATCTTGATCTCCTTCCCCAGACAGTCGGAAAAACAAAAGGTGTCCTTCCTCTCTGTAAGGCCAGGTCCCCCCTTTTTGCTCTGGCTCTGAGCACCTTCAGGCCCCTCTGCAATGTATGGGACACTGTACCCAGAATTGGGGAGGGGCAGTTCCCCAAAGGAACATCAACATGAAGGGGGGCTCACATGTGCCCCTCTCCTTCTAAAACAATCTCCATTACTCCTAAATTCCCTCTTGCTACCCTTTCTCCCTCCTTCTACATTCAAGCCTCATGAAAAACGGCTGAGGAGACCACTGGCTGCACCCTCCCCACACATTTATTCTGCCTGGCCTTCCCCAAATTATGGCCCAAAGTCGGCGCCAACTTCTGAAAACCCAAGAGATTTCACTTAAGAATATAGGTTCTAGTCGTTCCTGAAAAACAGGAAGATCTAGCAACTTTGGGACATTGCCCCCAAAAGCTGGAGCTTAATACAATGTATATGCCATGAAAAAAACCATAATAATAAAAAATAAATTAGGCCGGGCACGGTGGCTCACGCCTGTAATCCCAGCACTTTGGGAGGCCAAGACTGGCAGATAACTTGAGGTCAGGAGTTTGAGACCAGCCTGGCCAACATGGTAAAACGCCATCTCTACCAAAACATATTAAAAATTAGCCTGGGCTGCGCGCAGTGGCTCATGCCTGTAACCCCAGCACTTTGGGAGGTCAAGGCAGGCGGATCACCTGAGGTCAGGAGTTTGAGACCAGCCTGACAAACATGGTGAAACCCCATCACTACTAAAAATACAAAAATTAGCCGGATGTGGTGGCTAACACCTGTAATCTCAGCTATTTGGGAGGCTGAGGCAGGAGAATCGCTTGTTGAACCTGGGAGGTGGACGTTGCAGTAAGCCAAGATCATGCCATTGTACCCCAGCCTGGACAGGAACGAAACTCCATCTCACACACACACACACACACACACACACACACAAGCCCGTTGTGGTGGCGTGTGCCTGCAATCCCAGCTACTCGGGAGGCTGAGGCAGGAGAATTGCTTGAACCCAGGAGGCGGAGGCTGCAATGAGCCGAAATGGCACTACTGCACTCCAGCCTGGGCAACACAGCGAGACTCCATCTCAATAAATAAATAAATAAATAAAAATTTTTAAAAAGCTAGCACTGGGGAGGCTGATGTGGAAAAAATGCTTGAACCCAGGAGGGGTAAGCTGCAGTGAGCTGAGATCGTGCCACTGCACTCCAGCCTGGGTAACAGAGTGAGACTCTGTTTCAAAAAAAGCTGGAGTTGAAGAACCGTGTCCTTGGGCAGTTCCAAGCCCAAGCCCTCCCCTTTTATCTCCTCCACCTGAGGCAGCTACTTTCTCTTACTCCGGCTACATTTTTTTTTTTTTTTTGAGACAGATTCGCTTTATTGCCCAGGGTGGAGTCCGTGGTGCAATCTCGGCTCCACTTCCACAACCTCTGCCTCAAGGGTTCAAGCGATCCTCCCACCTCAGCCTCCCAATTAGCTGGAATTACAGGTGTGTGCAACCACACATGACTATTTTTTGTGTTTTAGTAGAGATGGGGTTTTACCCTGTTGCCCAGGCCGGTCTTAAACTCCTGGCCTCAAAGGATCGCGCCACCTCGGCCTCCCAAAGTGCTGAGATTACAGGCATGACCAGTCCTTTTTTTTTTTTCCTGCAACTCCAGTCTAAGCCTTCTGTTCTCCATTGCCTCCTAAAACTACTACCTTCTGTCTACTGTTTAACTCAAGGACGTCTCCTTAAATAACTGGTTGGTTACCAAATTCAAAGTTCCCTCTTCTCCTTCCTCATTCTACCCCATTTTTAAGTAGCAAAATTACCTTACAACCACATCCCTCCTTTGCTATCAGTGGGTGCCCCTGCAGGTCTCCCCCTGCCTGTTTCTGCTCAGCCTTCAGTCTTCTCTTCCCATCTGCCTCTTCAATGCTGGGGCTCCCCACGCTCTCTCCCCAAACCTCTGCTCTTAATATACACAAGCTTCTCCCGCAAGCTGACTGCCAATGAACCAGACTCCCAAACCGTACATCCCACACTCGCCCTCTCCGGTGCCAACCAGCTGCCTAGAGGGCATCTCTTTTTTAACTATGCCACAAGCACCTCAAACTCCACATCTCAACCTTCTCTGTCTGAACCAGCTCCTCCTCACAGGGGAGACATCTGTAACCCACCAGTTCCTCGAGCCTGAAATCTGCGATCTAGCCTGGATTTCTCCTTGTCCCCTGTCTCCATTCCAAGGCACCGAGGCTGCTGACTGCGCCTGCTCATTACTTCTCCCTCTCCCCACTGCCTTAGTCCTCCTGCGACCCCCAACCACCACCAAAAGAGCTTTTTAGCTGCTCTCCCTGCCTTAAGTCTCACCCTCTCCGCCCAACTTAGCACCATATGGCTGCAAGTGACGCCTTTAACAGGCTTCCTTGATCAGATTCTCTGGCTGAAAACTCCCAAACAGCTCCCCCGCCCTCGGAAAAAACAAACTCCTTTCTGCAGCACACAAGGCTCATGAAGATCTCGCCCCAATTAGCCGTGCAGCCTTTCCCGGATTCCTGCGCTTTAGGCTTGCACTCCAGCGGACTGACCTACTTGTTCCCGAAGTGCTCCACATTCTCTTGTCCCCAGCTTTTGCACATGCAGTTTCTTCTGCCTGGAATGCGGTCGGCTGTGACGACCCCCAGGTAAACCAACTTCTACCACAACAGGTGAAACGAACGCCCTCCTCCTCCTCGCCAATCCCCTTAGTAAGGTGATGGGACTGCCGGCCTGTACCCACTAAAAAGTGTTTTTGTGAGCAAGGACCCTGTGTTATGCCTCTCAGTGTTCCCGGCACCTAGCAGGGCTGGGTACAAAGGGAATATTATTTATCCTTTTTATCCTCAATCCCTCATTAGTAAAACGGAGATAATAATAGCCCCTAAGATTACTGTGAAGCTTACAGGAGACATGCAGAAGAATTCCGGCCAAGGGATTTGAGCCTAACCAGGGTAACATAATGAGACCCCGTCTCTTAGAGGGGGGGAAAAAAAATATATATATATATATATATGCATTTAAAAAAAAAAAGTCTGGCCAAAGTAAACACAAGAGGTAAAAAAGCTCTTTTTGACGCGGTAGCCAGATAGAGATCTTTCTCAGCTCCAAAGAGACTGCGTGTCATGCACGACTGCGTCTCCTTAAGCCTCAACGTCCCCGCTTCCCTAGTGGGGTTAATAGAAGCCAGCTCGGGGTGGGAACGAGGATTAAGCAGGGCTGAGACGCTGTGAGCAGTGCCTGGCGCAGAGGAAAGCGCAGGTCACGTAGCCATTGGTATCGGGGTCGGGGTCCGGGTCCTGTTCTGCGGCTAAGGGACGGGTGGGCGGAGGGGTAGGGGCAGAGCGCAGACGGGGGCCGCAGCCCCGGCGGATGGTTGGGGCGTCTCTCCGCGGACCTCTGGGCGATCCTCCCCACCGCGCAGGGCCCAGACCCCCTACCCGGCCGCCAGCCTTCCCTGCGGCCGCCCGCCCAGAAGCAAGGCCCCGGGAGGCGGGAAGTGAGGCCTCACGTGCGGCGCAGCGGCCGCGCCGAGGGCCTGCCAGGCTACTCACTGAGCCACAGCTCCAGCGCCGCTGCCGGGCCCGGGGGACCCTGGGCCGACTCGGTTCCCGCCACAGCCCCCGCCCCCGCCGCCACCGCAGTCGCCGCCATCGCCTCAGCCCCGACGCCGCGGCCGCGGGCGCCACCGCCTCCTTAGCTGCCGTAGCCGCCTGGCGCTCTACTCGGCTGACTGCGCGGCAGGCGCGGTGGGCACGTGACGGGGCGGAGCCGCTGATGCCACGCCCACTTCCCAGGCCCCGCCTCCACGCGGGGCGGGCCGGGATATTTCCCAGCCCAGATCCCTCTACCCAGCGCGGGTCTTCTGAGACCACTCACCATATGGTTGCTAGATGAAATACAGGACGCCCAGTTAAATTTGATTTTCAGAAGAACGTGAATAATTCTTTTTTTTTTTTTTTTTTTTTTTTGAGACGGAGTCTCGCTGTATCTCCCAGGCTGGAGTGCAGTGGCGTGATCTTGGCTCACTGCAAGCTCCGCCTCCCGGGTTCACGCCATTCTCCCGCCTCAGCCTCCCAAGTAGCTGAGACTACAGGCGCCCGCCACCACGCCCGGCTAGTTTTTTTTTGTATTTTTAGTAGAGACGGGGTTTCACCATGTTAGCCAGGATAGTCTCGATCTCCTGACCTCGTGATCCACCCGCCTCGGCCTCCCAAAGTGCTGGGATTACAGGCTTGAGCCACCGCGCCCGGCCTAAGAACGTGAATAATTCTTTTAGCATTTTTATTTTTTAAGAGATGGGGTATTGCTCTGTCACTCAGGCTGGAGTCCAAAGGCGCGATCACGGCTCACTGTAGCCTCCACCTCCCGGGCTCAAGGGACCCTCCCGCCTCAGCCTCCTGAAGAGCTGGGACAACGGGCGGGTACCACCACGCCAGGCTAATTTGTGTGTTTTTGGTAGACACTGGGTTTCACCATGTTGCCCAGGGTCGTCTCAAACTCCTGGGCTACAAAAGATCCTCTTACCTTGACCTTCCACAGTGCTTGCATTTTTTTTTATTATTATTTTCGAGATGGAGTCTCACTCTGTCGCCTAGGCTGGAGTGCAGTGGCGCCATCTTGGCTCACTACAACCTCTGCTTCCCGGGTTCGAGCGATTCTCCTGCCTCAGCCTCCCAAGTAGCTGGGACTATTGGCGCGTGCCACCACGCCCAGCTAATTTTTTTGTATTTTTAGAGACGAAGGTTCACTATGTTGGCCAGGCTGGTCTTGAACTGACCTCATGATCTGCCCGCTTCGCCCTCCCAAAGTGCTGGGATTACAGGCATGAGCCACTGCGCCCCGCCTATGTGCTTGCATTTTTATTCACAGAAGGGTTTTCCCGGAACACTTCTTTTTTTTGATGGAGTCTCGCTCTGTCGCCCAGGCTGGAGTGCAGTGGCGCTATCTCAGCTCACTGCAACCTCCGCCTCCCTGGTTTCTTGGAACACTTCTAAAATAACATGTCCTGCATTCCTCAACACTCTGCTTCATTTTCTGCATCACACAGTACACCATCGATATATTATTTACTTGCTTATTTTATTAAAAGATAATTTTCCCAAAAACGTATGTCATGATTCTCATAATTATGAAATGAACACATGTTAAACATTTTATTTAATTACGAGTGAACCAAGCAGATGTTATAATCAATCCAAAAGTGAAGTCAAAGAAGGGCAAATTTATCTGGAAAAAAAGGAATGTAAAATGAGTGTGCAAATGGACACAAAACTGGTTGTTCCATCGGCGTGAGAGCTGTCCCTCCAGTGGGCAGAATTAATTTACCTATTTATAGGCAAGAATTATTTTGAGTTGCTATCAGGTGTCTACAACTTAACAGAGTTATATAAGACTTCTCAAAGACAAAGGCTGGAACCTGGAAGGTTGTGCTGTCTAGACAACGCATAATTTTCCATTGAAGCTGTTGTGCCGCACCCCTATTAACTTCAGTAGGGATGGCACCATGTTTGAGAGGCGGAAGAGACCCAGAGTCACTGAATGAGGCAGGTTTACTGAGGGGACTTACGGGGCAGTCTAGTGGTAGTGGGCTGGACAGGAGGACCACTACCATTTGTAAAAAGCATCAGTTTATATAGTATTTTCAAATGGCACCCTTCCCTTAGCAACCTCCATCTGGCAACCTCAATTTAACCCCAAACAAAGGGCCTTGATCCCCCGTATGGCCTGCGTACCACAGGATGGGGCCAAGGGTTCAGATGTTCCTCACAAAGAGTGAACCAGCCGGGCGCAGTGGCTCACGCCTGTAATCCCAGCACTTTGGGAGGCCAAGGTGGGCGGATCACGAGGTCAGGAGATCGAGACCATCCTGGCTAACACGGCGAAACCCTGTCTCTACCAAAAATGCAAAAAAATTAGCCGAGCATGGTGGCTGGCGCCTGCAGTCCCAGCTGCTTGGGAGGCTGAGGGAGGAGAATGGCATGAACCTGGGAGGCAGAGCTTGCAGTGAGCCGAGATCGTGCCACTGCACTCCAGCCTGGGCAACAGAGCTAGACTCCATCTCAAAAAAAAACACTGAACCTCCAGGCTGGCCACTCTGTGATTCCGTGGCTTGGAACTCAGAATACACATTCTTCTTAGACCATAGGATCATTCTCAGGTACATATGCCATACAGAAGCAAAAATTCTTCCTTGTAGGTAAGTGAATAGCAATGGGCGATGATTCTTGTCCACACACATGCAGATGAATACTGTCCTGGGAACACACAAACTTATTCCTGTGGAAAAACCAGTTCTGCCCCCACTTGCACATCCATTTCAACATTCCTGATCTATATGAAAGAATGCGTCCATTCTTTTGACTGGTTTGAACATCTCACCAGTTTCCTCATTAAGGAGTTAAAGAAAATCTTTCTTTCTTTTTTTTTTTTTTTTTTGAGACGGAGTCTTGCTCTGTTGCCCAGGCTGGAGTGCAATGGTGCAATCTCGGTTCACTGCAACCTCTGCCTCCTGGGTTCAAGCGATCCTCCTGCCTCAGCCTCCCGAGCAGCCGGGAATACAGGCGCCCGCCACCACACCTGGATAATTTTTGTATTAGTAGAGACAGGGTTTCACCATGTTAGCCAGGCTGGTCTCGAACTCCTGACCTCAGGTGATCCGCCCACCTTGGCCTCCCATAGTGTTGGAATTACAGGTATGAGCCACTGCATCTGGCCTAAATAAAATCTTTAACACATATTCATCTCTTGAAGATTCTAAACATCTGGCAACACTGAACCCGGCTTTCTACACTGCAACAAAAACCTGGACATGACTAGAGTCTACATATGTTAGAGGGGGCATGAGCTCTAGAGTTTGCCAAGGACCATCCTTCAACTCTTGAAACTTTACTTATTGTAAGCACCCGCAATCCTTTAACATTTTTACATTGCTGGAGCTCAGAAAACCATATCCCAGAGCATGGTGTTTTGGCATAGCAAGTACGTTGAACTCAAAGAGACTGGAAAGCCTCAGAAGCAGCCTTAGAGCAAAGGCTCTCTGACCTCCTGCCCATCTTTCTTCTTCCAAGTCAAGCCACAGAAACTCCAATTCCTCTTTCCTAAGATGGGTAAGGGAAACTCAAACCCCCTCCCCTAAAGCCAGCCATAAAACCTAGACATATTACTCCAACCTTCCCCTATTTCTGTTTAAGAGTTGGCCATAAATAAATTTTCAGTTGGGCACGGTGGCTCACACCTGTAATCCCAGCACTTTGGGAGGCCGAGGCAGGCAGACCACTTGGGTCCAGGTGTTGAAGACCAGCCTGGGCAACACGGTGAAACCCCATCTCTACAAAAAAATACAAAAATTAGCTGGGTGTGCTGGTGTGTAGTTGTAGTCCCAGCTACTCAGGAGGCTGAGGCAGGAGGACCACTTGAGCCTGGGAGGTGGAGGTTGCAGTGAACCAAGATAACACCACTGCACTTCAGCCTGGGCACGGAGTGAGACTGTCTCAAAAAAAAAAAAAAGAAAAAAAAGAAATTATCTGAGTTACTTTGTCTGATAATAGGTGGTAATGCCCCCTTATTCCTGCCCTATACCTAGGAGGAAGGAATGATATACAGGTAAGCCAAGAAGAATTTCGACAGACCTTGCTGGGTCCTCCCACCAAAGTCTATTACCAATAGATCAATCATACCCTTTTGTTCAATCCTGTTTCTACCTGGCTGTTGGTCATCAAACCTAAGCATAAAAGTAGACAGCCTTCCCTCAGTCTTTATTTCTGAAAGCTCCCATGTCAACATAAAACTTTTTTTTTTTTTTTTTTTTTTTTTTGACGAAGTCTTACTCTGTCACCCAGGCTGGAGTGCTAATGGCTTGATCTTGGCTCACTGTAACCTTTGCCTCCCAGATTCAATTGATTCTCCTGCCTCAGTCTCCCGAGTAGCTGGGATTACAGGCAACCGCCACCATGCCTGGCTAATTTTGTAATTTTTTTGTAGACATGGGATTTCACCATGTTGGCCAGGCTGGTCTTGAACTCCTGACCTCAAATGGTCTGCCCACCTCAGCCTTCCAAAATACTGGGATTACAGGCGTAAAGCCACTGTGCCCAGCCTGCAAAATTTTAATTAAATAAATCTGTTATGCTTTTCTCTTGTTAGCCCTTTTTTTTTTTTTTTTGAGACAGTGTCTTGCTGTCAACCAGGCTGGAGTTCCGTGGCACCACCAGAGCTCACTGCAGCCTTGACCTCCCAGGCTCAAATGATCTTCCCAACCTCAGTCCTCAGAGAGTAGCTGGGACGACAGGCGCACATGCCACCACTCCCAGCTAATTTATTTAGTTTTGTAGAGATAAGGTCTCACCATATTGCCCAGGCTGGTCTCAACTCCTGGGCTCAAGCAATCCTCCCAAAGTGCTGGGATTACAGGCGTGAGCCACCATACCTGGTCTTAACCCATCTTTTGTTATAGGAGTGTTGGCCATGACCCTTCGGAGAGGTGAGGAAAGGTGTAAGGTATAGATGTCCCACATCTACATCAATGGTTTTCAAACTGGCATGTGTCAGAATCACCTGAAGGATTTGTTGCAAATTGCAGGGCCCCACCGCACAGTTTCAGATCTAGCAGGTCTGGGATGAGGCCCCAGAATTTGTAATAAATCTCCAGCTGACATTGATGCTGATGGTCTGGAGACCACAACAGAAACGATAAAGGCTAAGCGGGTAGGAAGTGGTTGAGGAGTTTAATGTAGTGGTTGGGTGTGCAGGCATTGTAATTAGAACTATGTTGTTTTCATCTAAGAAATAAGGGTAAGTGCCTACTTCATGGGGTTTTTTTCTTAATCTAAGAGAGATAATATATATAAAAATATGCATCAGCTGGGTGTGGTGGTGCAAATGCCTATAGTCTCAGCTACTTGGGAGGGTGAGATAGGAAGATTGCTTGAGCCCAGGAGTTCAAGATCAACCTGGGCAACATAATGACGCCCATCTCTACAAAAAAAAAAAGAAAAAAGAAATTAAAAGGCCGGGCATGGTGGCTCATGACTGTAATCCCAGCACTTTGGGAGGCCAAGGCAGATGGATTATCTGAGGTCAGGAGTTCAAGATCAGCCTGGCCAACATGACGAAACCCCTTCTCTACTAAAAATACAAAAATTAGCCGAGCGTGGTGGTGTGTGCCTGTAATCCCAGCTACTCAGGAGGCTGAGACCAGAGAATCGCTTGAACCCAGGAGGTGGAGACTTCAGTGAGCTGAGATTGCACCACTGCTCTCCAGCCTGCAAAAAAAAAAAATAAATAAAAATTGAACAAAAATAAATTACCCAGTCTCCGATATTTCTTTACAGCAACACAATGACACATTAACACACAGCTTAAGCTGAAATACCAATCTTCTGTCCTTGGCACTCCTGAATTTTAGGTCTTCAGGTTTTGATTAGAATCTACACCATTGGCTCTCTAGCTTTCAGGCCCTTCAACTACACCACTGGCTTTCCTGGGTCTCCAGGTTGCACAAGCAGATCAGATGACTTTTCAGCTTCTCAATTTTTATTTTTTCTAGAGACAGAGTCTAGCTCTGTTGCCCATGCTGGAGTGCAGTGGCACCATGATAGGTCACTTGCAGCCTCCAACTCCTGGGTTCAAGTATCCTCCCTCCTCAGCCTCCCAAGTAGCCAGGTCTATAGGTATGTGTCACCATGCCCAGCTACTTTCTAAATTTTTTGTAGAGATGTGGCCCCCCATGTTGCCCAGGCTGGTCTTGCACTCCTGGGCTCAAGCAGCCCTCCCACCTCAGCCTCCCACAGTGCTGGGATTACAATTACAGGCATAAGCCATCATCACCGACCTATTTTTTTTTTTTTTTTTTTTGAGACACGGTCTTGCTCTGTTGCCCAGGCTGGAGTGCAGTGGTACAATCACAGCCCACTACAGCCTCGACTTCCTGGGCTCAAGTGATCCTCCCACCTCAGCCTCCCTAATAGGTAGGACTATAGGCACACGCCACCATGCCCAGCCAATTTTTATTTTCTATTTTTTTATAAAGATGGGGTCTTACTATGTTGCCCAGACTGGTCTCGAACTCCTGGGTTCAAGCAATCCTCTTGCCTCGGCTTCCCAAAGTGCTGGGATTACAGGCATGAGCCACCACACTCGGCCTTTTCAGCTTCTATAATTTGATGAGGCACTACCTAATAATAAATCTCTCTTCCTAGATACATATCCTGTTGGTTCTGTTTCTCTGGAGAACCCTAACATAGGCCCTTAGAGGCTGTGATGAGAGAACATGGCTTTATAGTGAAAAGAGCCCTTTTCTGTGCCTCATTTTCCAATCTTCTCCTACCACGGCTCCTTGCTTCCATCTGCTCCTGCTTAAGTCTCTCTTCAGCATATATGCCAGAATGACCTTTCAAAAACCACAAATCTGCTCATTCAATGGCTAAACACTTCAATGGCTAAAACATTTCAATGACTCTGCACCTCCCACCTTATGAAGACCCAACTCCTTGCCTTCATTAACTGAACCCCAACTTTGCCGAGGTATCCACCACTCCCCACCCAGCCATGCACCTCAGGGACACACAGACCTCCTTCATCTCCAGCTCTGGGTCTGACTGATTTATGGAGACCCTCACTTCCCCAGCAGGGATGGCTAAAAATTTGGAAGTTGAGTAGAGGGAGGGTACTTAGGAGTTTCCTTGCTGTTGGGAGAGAGCCATAGAAAGCCACCCTCTCCCCAGCCGACATGAAGGAGGAAGTGCACAGGCCTGACTGCTGCAGGCAGCCAACTGTGGCTGCTGCAGATGCTGTGGCCAGGAGGGCGGAGAGAGAGAAGGACCCTGGGCCCTCACTTATGTCACCACATGTGTAATTAACCAACCCTGCAGCCTGCCTTACCCATGAACTTCCTGCTAAGTAGGATAACAAATCTTATTTAAGATTTATTGCTCTGTTGCCCAGGCTGGAGTGCAGTGGTGCAATCACAGCTCACTGCAGTCTTGACTTCCTGGGCTCAAGTGATCCTCCCGCCTCAGCCTCCCTAGTAGGTGAGACTATAGACACATGCCACCATGCCCAGCCAATTTTTTTCTATTGAATCTGGGTTTTATTATTTGCATGGGATGAAACACTTATACCTTTAACCAGTCAAAGAAGAGCCATTTGGATCTCACATCTGCCTGGTTTCTCAGCAGCCACTTCTACCTCTCTCCCGACTCCTACCCTTGGTCCAGTCCTGACCAACTTTGTGAAGCGTTATTTTTCATCCCTCTCCTTGGAATATCCTTCCAACCCCCATCTACCTGGGAAACTCCTACTCATCCCTCAGAACCCAGTTCAAAGGTCACTTAGTCTGTAAAGGCCCAGCTATCCGCCCGCCTCAGCCTCTCAAGTAGCTGGGACCACAAGTGCTCGCAATGCTCAGCTAATTTCTGTATTTTTTTGTAGAGATGGGGGGGTTTCACCATGTTGCCTAGGCTAGTCTCAAACTCCTGTGCTCAAGCGATCCTCCCCCATCGGCCTCCCAAAGTGCTGGGATTACAGGAGTGAGGCACCACACCCAGCCAACAACTTCTAATTTTAGTCCCCACTAAACATATATCCGTCATCTGTCCGTCATCTGTCCCCATCCTTCACTTCCAAGCTTTGTCAAAGGTAGTCTCTCCCAGATAGCTGGATTCAATGCAAATTATAGGCCACAGACTGGACTGCTAATTATAACGGCAAATCTTGCGAAAGAGGAAAGATTTCCCCACTTAGATGGAAGTGATACTGGTAACTGTTAAGAGTCTGGCAGTTAGACCAGCTGATGAGTGCCACTTCTGAAGAAACTCATCTTACTAATATAGTCCTCTAACATTTTTTTCCTCATGAGATCTTGACCCTTACTATGTATCTGGCAACGTGCCAGGTGCTATGGTTATACTAAAAGACTGACTTCCTTACTGCCATAATCTCATATTCTTTTGAGTAAGATAGAGAGTAAATACATACAAATACAATATGTAATTTCATATAGTAAAGAGTACTATGAGGGCAAAAATAAAGTAGGATAAAGGCAGTATGAATGGAATTCCAAATTTGGCTATAAATATGTAATTTTCTGGAAAGGGGAAAGGACACTTTTTTTTTTTCTTTTGTTGAGACAGTCTTGCTCTGTCACCCTGCCTGGAGTACAATGGCACTATTCTGGCTCACTGCAGCCTCCACCTCCCTGGGCTCAGGTGATCCTCCCACCTCAGCCACTCCAGTAGCTGGGATTACAGGTGTGCATCACTACACACCACTAATTTTTGTTTTTTTTTTTTGTTTTTTTTTTGTTTTTTTTGTAGAAACGGGGTTTCACCATGTTTTCTAGGTTGGTCTCGAATTCCTGGGCTCAAGTGATCCACCGGCCTCGGCCTCCCAATGTGCTGGGATTACATGCGTGAGCCACCATGCCCAGCCCTGGAAAGGATACTCTCTAAACAACACTGAAAAAGAACATGCTCAGAGCAAGGAACTGGTTTCCCACTCACTAAAGCGAGTCCCCTGCAGTCATGATCATAGAATATGACTCCCACTGACCATAGCTGATTGGACCAGGGGTAGACACCTGACCCAGGCTAGGCCAATCAGATACTCCCCTGCGAGTTTGTATGTGGAATACTGGTTATTTAATTGGTGGTGTAGGAGAAGAGAGATGATTTAGCTTCAGGGCTGGGGCATTTGTTGGCCAAGTGCAGAGATAAAGAGAGAGGCAGCCTGCAGAGGGAAAACAAGGGGAGCAGACACACACAGAGGGGTGAATGTCAGAAACTGTGCCATCTCAGAGGAAGAGCAGACACACAAAGAGGGGTGAATGTTAGAAAATGTGCCATCTCAGAGGGCCGAGTGGCTGCCTTTGGTCCCAACAGGTTTCTAGGTTCCATTCTCTTGTGAGGTCCAGTTGGAAGTCCTGCCCTTTATATCTGTGAGAGTCCTAATTCTTCCAGTAAATTCCTTTCATGGTTTCAGTTCGTCTGAGTGTGTTTATACGCATTGCCACCAAGATCACTGTTTCTAAGGATGAAAATAATGGTGATAGTGATACCTAACATTTATTAAATGCCATGCAATGTTCTAAGAACTTCATATATGTTGCCAGGCATCGTGGCTCATGCCAGGCATCGTGGCTCAACCCCAGCACTTTGGGAGACTGAGGCGGGAAGATCACCTGAGGTCGGGAGTTCGAGACCAGCCTGACCAACATGGAGAAACCCCATCTCTACTAAAAATACAAAATTAGCTGGCTATGGCAGCACATGGCACATGCCTGTAATCCCAGCTACCTGGAAGGCTGAGGCAGGAGAATCACTTGAACCTGGGAGGCGGAGGTTGCAGTGAGCCGAGATCGTGCCATTGCATGCCAGCCTGAGCAACAGGAGTGAAACTCTGTCTCAAAAAAAAAAAAAAAAAAAAAAAAAAAAAAAAAAAAAAAAAGAACTTCATATATATTATCTATTCCAATCCTTACAACTCTTTGAGACAGGTACAATTCTTATCCCTATTTTGCAAACAAGGAAACTGAGGTACAGAAAGTCACACGTGAATAAGGGGCAGAATGTTTCTGAATCTAGACAGCCTCTGTGCCCTTCACCGCTGCAGTATACTCTCAAAACACCGGGGATGGGCTTGAGGTTATTTAAAATGTATGAAATTCCTTCAAACACTTTTACTTAGCCAGGTGTGGTAGCATACACCTGTGATTTCAGCTACTCAGAAAGCTGAGATGGGAGGATCTCTTGAGCCCAGGAGTTAGAGCTGCAGTGAGCTATAATTGTGCCACTGCATTCCAGTCTGGACAAGAGAGCAACATCCTCTCTCTTAAAAAAACAAAACAAAACAAAACAAAACAATAAACTAGTCTTACTGATCCTGAGCAAAACCCCCAAACAGAAGACAAGACGCCTGGAGCTGCTTTCAACATAGCACAGCACACTCCACATGAGGAAGAAGTAGCAGCAGCTTTATTATTTTCGCTTTTTTATTAATTTTTTTTTTTTTTGAGACAGAGTGTCGCTCTGTTCTCCAGGCTGGAGTACAATGGTGTGATCTTGGCTCGTTGCAACCTCCCCTTTTGGGGGGTTCAAGAGATTCTTGTGCCTCAGCCACCCAAGTAGCTGGGATTATAGGTATGAGCCACCACACTTGGCTAATTTTTGTACTTTTAGTAGAGATAGGGTTTTACCATGTTGGCCAGGCTGGTCTTGAACTCCTAGCCTCAAGTGATCTACCTGCCTTGGCCTCCCAAAATGTTGGGATTATAGGTGTGAGTCACCATGCCCAGCTCTAATTTAGTATTTTTTAAAAACTATGGTAAAATACAGAAAAACATAAAATTTACCATCTCAGTCATTTTTAAGTATACAGTTCAGTGGCGTTACATATCTTTATAATGTTTTGCAATTATCACCACCATCCACCCCCGTAACTTTTCATCTTGTAAAACTGAAACTCTATACCCTAAACAGTAACTTCCCATTTCTGCCTCCCCAAGTCTGACAACCACCATTCTACTTTCTGCCTCTATAATTTTGGTTATTTTAAGTACTTTGAATAAGTAGAATCTTATGGTATCTATCCTTTTAACTTTATTTTATTCATTTTTTTTTTTGAGATGGAGTCTCACTCTGTCGCCCAGGTTGGAGTCCAGTGGCGCGATCTCCACTCACTGCAAGCTCCGCCTCCTGGGTTCATGCCATTCTCCTGCCTCAGCCTCCCGAGTAGCTGGGACTACAGACACCTGCCACCATGCCCAGCTAATTTTTTGTATTTTTTAGCAGAGACGGGGTTTCACCATGTTAGCCACAATGGTCTCCATCTCCTGACCTTGTGATCCGTCTGCCTTGGCGTCCCAAAGTGCTGGGATTACAGGCGTGAGCCACCGTGCCCAGCCTATTCATTTTTAGACACAGGATCTTGCTCTGTTGCCCAGGCTAGAGTGCAGTGGTGCATTCATAGCTCACGACAGCCTTAACTCCTCAGTTCACATGATCCTCCTACCTTAGTCTCCCAAGTAGCTGGGACTACAGGCATATGTCACCTCACCTGGCTAAGTTTTAAGTTTTTTGTAGAGACAGGATCTCACTATGTTGCCCAGGCTGGTCTCAAACTCCTGGCCTTTGACAAGCCTGCCACCTTTGCCTCACAAAGCGTTAGGAAGTATTTGTCCTTTTGTGACTAACATTTCATTTAGCATGAAGTCCTAGAGGTTCATCCATATTGTAGATATACCAGAATCGACTTAGTATTTTGACCACTCACTTTGTTAAAAACTCTCTCTTGACTGTGAGCCAAGGAGCTCCTTGTAACCATTCTTAATGTCTTAGAAACACATGCTCTGACAAAACTCAGTAGATCAGGTTAAGCTTGGACTCTGGATCTGCACAGATCTGAGTTTAAGTCTTGGTTTTTGCCTCGTACTATAGCCTCAGAAGCTTTAGTTAACTTTTCAGAGCCACGGTTTCCATATCTGTAACAGAAAAATAAAAATACTGCTTCTCTCATAGTGTTATAAAAAAAATTGACTGAGATAGAAAGTATCTCAGGATGGATTAAGGCATTTATGAGCATTATCTGACACCTGGGAGTGGGTGAGGCTCATGTAAGTGCACGATAAATTAAAATATTGTTATTATTGTCCCCTTCTGTGGTCAACAGCTATTTGTTGTTTCTGCCATTACATCTTCTGGAGAAAGCTCCCTAGTTTTCCTTGGGAACAACTTTTCGTCCGTTGCATATAATCCCTGTGAAACTACCTATTACTGGCCAAGGAATGGTAGCAAGACCTCAGCTACCCCAACAGATACTCGCTCCTCAGAATCTGAACCTTGAGCAGAGTTATCCAAAACTGAGGGGAAAACACGGAGAAATTAACAACAGCAAAACGGTTGTAGTTCATGTGTTGCCACCAAAGAACTCAGACAAGAATGGCCATTAACTCCTGTAGCCAATTCCTGTCTATTCCAAGACCTGGTTTTTTGGCTTTTCCGTAGATGCTGTGGCTCTCTTATGGCCTCCAATAAACATAAGTGAGGCAGAGCTGGTTTCTATTGTTTGCAACCAACGAACTTAATGGATTCTGTATCAGAAAGAACTGGTATATTCTTTAAGCAAAGACTAGGACTCTATGGGGCTCAACAAACTCTGTAATCGCCTTTCCACTCCCCTGGACAAAATAAATATATTAATTGTCTACTGCTGGAGCGCAAATTATCCCCAAACCAAGTAGCTTTAAACAATAAGCATTCACTATCTCACAGTTCATGTGTGTCTGAAAATTCCAGGGCAGCTTCTCTGAGTTGTTCTGGCTCGGAGTCACAAACGAGATCAGCCAGGACTGCAGTCATGTGGCTGCTTGGCTGGAATTGGAGGACCGGATTCCAAGATGGCGCACTTCCATGGCTGTTGGTGGGAGGCTCGATCCCTTGTCATGTGGAGCACCCCATAAGGCTGCTTAAGTATTTTCATGACCTGGAAGCTGACTTCCCCCAAAGTAAGCAATCAAAGAGAACAAGACAGAAGGCATGATGTATTTCACGACTTACCCTCAGAAGCCAAACTCTCCATTTCTTCAATAGTGTAGTGGTTACACAAGTCAGGCCTATTCAATGGGGGAGGGAACCACACAAGGATGTGAATAGAAAAAGGCAGGGATGCTTGGGGGCCAACTTAGAGGCTGGCTACCATGCAGGGGAAGCCTAGAAGCCTTGTAGGGGTTTGTCTACCCCGCCACCATCCTCCTTTCACTTGCTACTCCTCTTCACTGAAGACCCCAAGAAGCATATCTCATTTCAGAAACCAGCAGAGATGATGACTTATAAGTCATGGAGGAAGGAAGAGGTGGATTTGAAGAGAAAGCCACAAAATAGGCAGGGTGGAGATCTCCAGTCCAAGGACCAGGTCTGGAAGACTGGAAAAACGGAACATACGACGTTTAGGGAAGGGAGACACAGGCTGCCCCAAGGCTCAAGAATAAAGGGTAGCATAAGACAAGAGCGCTTACCCTTGGCAGTGGAGTCACTTCTCCTTTTACAACCCCAAAGAAAGGCTGGCATCCAGTTCAGCCCTGCTTGTGTCACATATCCTTTACTGCTCTGAGTCCTTGGGGCCTGAGAACTGGGACCCATGAGTCCCACTGCCCAGCTTCTATAGGCTGAATTGTGTCCCTCTAAATTCTTACGTTGAGAAACCCCCAGCACCTCAGAATGAGACTTTACTTGGAGAATGAGCATTTAAAGAAGTGATTAAGTTAAAATGAGGCTGGTTAAAGTTAAAATCCAGTGCAACTGGTATTCTTAGAAGAGGAACGTTGGGCACATAATGAAACCAGAGATGTGTATGCATGGAGGGAAGACCACACAAGGACACAGTGAGAAGACAGCTGTCTGCAAGTCAAGAAAAGAGGCCTTCAGGAAAAACCAGGCCTGCCACCTTGATCTTGAACCTCTAGCCTCCGGAAATATAAGAAAATAAATCCCCGTTGTTTAAACCACCTGGTTCTGTGGCATTTTGTTATGGGGACCCCAGCAAACTGAAACCCAGGGCTTCTGCATTGTTCCGGGATGTTAGCTTTTCTATGAACTAACTCCGAACCTCTGCTGTGTAATGTGTGAGAAACCAGACCCAGAGAATGCCTTTCCAGAGTCAAGGAGGTTAGATGGGTTGGGCTTCCCCAGCCAGCTGACAAGGACGGGCCGGTGGTGGATCCATAAATGCACTTGTGCGCAGCCAGAAATTGTTTCCACTCTTAGTTCCTTCGGCAAACTTCCCAACAGGCCCCAGTCCTCCTTCTGGTCTCTGAAAGCTGTTTCTAAGCTCACAGGTTCTCAGGGCGATCTCCATTGCCCGACACATCCTCTCCCTAGCTGGAAACCACCTTCTGGATCCGTTCCCGCACTTCCTTTGGTCCCAAGGACAACATCATCTCAGCTACAGGAGGTCCTTGCTGAGAACAAAAAGAGCAAATATTGCCTTACTACCTTAAACTGCCTAAAGAACTGAAGCTTAGCCTCAGTCTGCAGAAATTATTCCCAGGCCAGCCCCCACACTGCTGCCTGTGTTCTGAGGATCCATGCTTGTGTTATTTCCCTGGACAAGGATGGGTCCTAGGAGCCTGTTTCTCCCCCAACCACAGCCTTTTTTTTTGAGATAGAGTCTCACTCTATCGCCCAGGCTGGAATACAATGATACGATCTTGGCTCACTGCAACCTCTGCCTCCCAGATTCAGGCAATTCTCGTGCCTCACCCTCCCAAGTAGCTGGGATTACAGGCACACCACCACACCCAGCTAATTTTTTGTAATTTTAGTAGAGACAAGGTTTCACCATGTTGCCCAGGCTGGTCTCAAACTCCTGACCTCAGATGATCCACCTGCCTAGGCCTCCCAAAGTGCTGGGATTACAGGTGTGAGCCACCATGCCTGGCCTGTTTTTCCCATATTAAGTAAGCTGTTGTTAGGTCTGTTATCCCCAATAAACTGCAAACCCCATGAAGGCAGAGATTATGAATGTGTGTTTCATTCTATACTGTATCCACTGTACCTAACACAATGCTTGCACATAGTAGGTACTCAATAGTGTCTGTTGATTGACTGAATGAGGGGAGTGATCATATTTCTTTCATCCTTGTACCTTGAACATTGAGCTCAGTGCCTGCCAGGAAACAAGTTCAAAGGATCAATGAGGGGCTCCAGGGAACAATCCAACCTGTGTCCCTGCCTCACCTGCTGTCCACTGAGGGCCACCCGGAGGAGTTTCATCACATTACTGTGCTTGGTGCCTTCCAGACCTTCTGATAGCTTCTTCAGTTCTCCACTCAGCATATCCTGAGTTAAGCTCATACCAGATCTTTCTAGAAGCCTAGAAGAAGAGGGCCAGTTTACAGGGTCTGCATGGGCCAATGGCAAGTGGGTGGGAGGAAGGGCTTCAGAAGGTTATTGATCAGCTACAGTACAAGCAGCACAACCAATGTTCAAGCCTGTTTTGAGGGAGATGAGGAAGATATTGACCACTTTCTCCCTTATCCAGGTCGGGAAGGAAAAACTACCAAGGGACCACACACAGAGAAGCCAGTGGTCACAATGCAGGGAGGTAAGAGGTGCCATAAGAGGCTTTACTCATTGCTACCTCTGTGTCATTCAATCTTTATGCCTCAGTTTTCTCATCTGTAAAGTGGGGAGAATAATAGTATCTGAGGCTGGCACAGTGGCTCACGCCTGTAATCCCAGCACTTTGGGAAGCTGAGGCGGGCAGATCACTTGAGGTCAGGAGTTCGAGACCAACCTGGCCAACATAGTAAAACCCCATTTCTACTAAAAATACAAAAATATTAGTCAAGGGTGGTGGTGGGCGCCTGTAGTCCCAGCTACTCAGGAGGCTGAGGCAGGAGAATTGCTTGAACCCAGGAGGAGGTTGCAGTGAGCCGAGATAGCACCATTGCACTCCAGCCTGGGCGACAGAGTGAGACTTTGTCTCAAAATAAAAAAAAAAATAAATAATAGTATCTGTCCTGCACAGGGATATCCTAGAGAGTTAAAAAGAGTTATAAAGCACCAAGTGCCTGAACACATGATAAATACTCAGAAATAGTACTTTTTTTTTTTTTTTTGAGATGGAGTCTCACTCTGTTGCCCAGGCTGGAGTGCAATGGCACGATTTCAGCTCACTGCAACTTCCACCTTCCGGGTTCAAGTGATTCTCCTGCCTTGGCCTCCTGAGTAGCTGGGATTACAGGCACATGCCACCCTGCCCGGCTTATTTTGTATTTTTAGTAGAGACAGCGTTTTACCATGTTGATCAGGCTGGTCTCAAACTCCTAACCTCAGGTGATCCACCCACCCTGGTCCCCCAAAGTGCTGGGATTATAGGCATGGGCCACCATGCCTGGCCAAGTATTACATTTTGTATTTGAATTTAAAAATTTAAGAAATTAGTTAAGTACATTCAAGAGCTTTGAGACATTACAAAATGATCTTAAAAGAAACAGGTCTGCTTGTAGGCACGACAAAAAAGAAACTTAGGAATAGATTTGACATAGAATGGATAATTTCTGGGAAATTATCTGAAATATAGCTTTAATATTGGTAGAGGGAGACTTCTTTGGAGACGTAGCCAAGAAGAGAAGAAATCAGAAGTCCCCACCCAGCTCCAGCAATGGTCCTGCCACCAACTTGCTATGGCTGTTCTTCCACAAATTGAAGCCTCTAGGATTCCAACGGGCCAGCAACCAACCCCCACATCCTGGCAGTCCAGCTGAGCAAGATGCTCTCCCCAAAAGCTTTAGTTTCAGGAGAAATTCTCCAATCAGTTAGAACTGGACTTGCAAAAATTTGCCCTGGCCCTGATTCTTAGTCAAGAGATGGGAATAGGCTGGGGATGAGTATATTTCACTGCAACTTCCCAGTTCCTCTCATTTTTCAAAAACATTAATTTTTTTTTTTTTTAAAGGGAAAGGATCTTGCTCTGTCACATAGGCTGGAATGCAGTAGTACGATCACAGCTCACTGCAGCCTCAAACTCCTGGGCTCAAACGATCCTCCCACCTCAGCCTCCTGAGCAGCTTGGACCACAGGCGCCCACCACCATACCTGGCTAATTTTATTTTTACTTTTTGTAGAGATGGGGTCAAGCTATGTTGCCGAGGCTGGTCTCAAACTCCTGGCTTCAAGTGATGCTCCCATTCACCCTCCCAGAATACTGGGATTACAGGCATGAGCCACAGCACCCAGCCTCTCCTCAGTTATTACTGGAGATTCCAAAGCGGAGACACTGAAGAGGAACTGAGGCTGGACATCTTCCTGGTGCAGATGATCTGTGATGGCAATTCTGACCCTGCCTGCTCAAACATGGTCCAGGCAACTGCATTCCAAAGTCAACTCAGTATGGACCACTACTGTCTCAGGGAACTGGGTTCACAAGTGATTTGAAGAAACAGCCTTTCAGTGCAGACAGATTTCCTTACTAACTGTCAGCACTGAAGCAGATGAGTTTCAATTTCAGACAAGGGTGATCATTCTTACTGCATCATCTCTATGTTCTGAGTGTTTGTGTTCCCCTAAATTCATATGTTGAAATTTTAACCCCCAAGGGGACAGTATTCAGAGGTGTGGGCTTTGGGAGGTGATCAGGTCATGTGGGCAGAGCCCTCATGCACAGATGAGTGCCTTTACAAAAGACACCCCAGAGAGGTCCCCCATCCCTCCACCACGTGAGGACACAGCAAAGGGCCAGAAAAGGGAAGGGCCCAGGAAGAAGGCCCTCACCAGACATCGAATCAGCAGCACCTTGACCCTGGACTTCTAGCCTCTAGACTGTGAGAAAGAAATGTCTGTTGTTGAAGCCGTCAGTCTATGTTATTTTGCTATAGCAACCCTACGGACTGAGACAATTATTAACTGGGTCACATGAGTACTGCTATTTACAAAATCCAGGAGATGAAATACTGAAGACATAAAATATAATGTGAGAAAAAAGCAGACACTCTCCCCAGTGGCACTGCAGGGAAGCAGGCTGCCGAGGAGCTGATGAAAGAATGACAGGCCCCAGGCTAGGAAAAATGGCAATTCCAGACTCGCTAGAGCTGGCCCAGAGCTTGGCATGGGAATAGAAGGGATTTCTAGTGATCTGGCAGCTCCTGAACATTTGGATATCAGCTTTCCTGACTCAAGAGGGAGTCCCAGAGCAAATCTGAAATCCAGCCTCATGGTGGAGAAAGGCAGTTATGACACTGAATCCTGGTGAATTAGAACTAATAGGCCCCGGCCAGGCACATGGCTCACGCCTGTAATCCTAGTACTCTGCGAGGCTGAGGCGTGAAGATCGCTTGAGCCTAGGAGTTTGAGACCAGCCTGGGCAACATGGCAAGACCTTGTCTCTACAAAAAGTAAAAAAATTAGCTGGGCGTGGTGACCTGTGCCTGTAGTCCCAGCTTCTCAAGAGGCTGAGGTGGGAGGATGAGCCCTGAGCCACTTCCTGCAGATTGCTACATAAGGAAGAAATATAATTCCACAGGGGACGTGTGCTGTCATTTCTTTTGTCCGGTAGAGAAACTTGCCCTCTAGTTACCTGATACAGAGCCTCTGCAGGAAAAGTGGTCAGCATCGGGGAGGAGGGGCAGAAGGGGAAAGGCAGAGAGAGAAAGCGAATCTTGGTAATGGAGTATTGACTCCTGCATTAAGCTGTGCCTCCAGCAGCCCTTCTTCTAGCATCTGCAGCTACATAAGCAATCATTCCCCTCTTGCCTAAGTCAGCTTTGGTTGCATTTGTAATTGAAAGTTATTACTGTTAACAGTAAGAATTAGCATCATCTCTCTCTTACCAAGAAGGAAAAGGAAGCTCAAATAGGTACAGTAACTTGGCCAAAGTGAAGCCGCCTGAGCAAGGTGACATAATCTGGTGAGTACATGGCAGAGCTGGGATGCAACCAGGTTGGTGCAAGCAGTGAACACAGGCCTATGTACAGGGAAAGCCCGGTCCTCCAGGTAAGCCCTCCCACCAATGAAAGCCAGTGAAGGGTCACGTTTTCACTGGCCATGAGGTTGTGCTGGGGGCCCAACAGCCTAACCTTGAAGGAAAGGGAGCCATGGGAGGGAGAGGGGGAAGGAAGGTGTGGAATCCTGAGCTCAGCCTGCGGTTACTCACCCCAGCACACGCTTGGCAATCACATCCACCTCCTCCGAGATGGCGTCCAGCTGTGCTCGACCCACCGAAGGGCGAGTCCACAGATAAGAGTACACTGGGGACACCAAGTCCTGCAGGCGGCAAATGTGACCCTGGGGAAGGAGGCAGTCATTGAATGCACTAGCGACAGGGCTCTGGAAGGGAGGAGGAATTGAAGCACCCAGTAGCCCCTCCCTCAGCCTCCCAGACCCCTGACACCACACCTGTCTCAGCAGGAGGATCCTCTCCATGTAGATTGGGTTGAGGACATCCCTATTTTGCAGTTGGCTCCCAAAGGCCTCCTCCACAAGGGCCTGCAGCTTCTCCACCAGCTGGCACCTCTGGCTCTCATTGTTCACCAGCCGCTGGAGGTGCAGCCTGCGGAAGAAATCAAGGGGCTGCCCTACTGTCAACACCCCAACCCACCCAAACCGTCTCTCCCCTGGGGAGAGGGTGAAGTTGGAAGAATGACATATCAGGTTCCATGAGCCCTCCCTTTCGCAAGCTAGAAGTAGAATTCTCTTTACATTTATAAAAAGAAAGGGATGTGACTAAGGTCACAAATAGCCTGAAAGTCCCAAGCAACTTGGAGACATGCTTTGTTTTTAGGGGTTTTGCTTTTGTTTTTGTTTGAGAGTCTTGCTCTGTTGCCCAGACTGGAGTGCAGTACCACAATCATGGCTCACTACAGCCTAGACCTCCGAGGCACAAGTGGTCTTCCCACCTCACCCTCCCAAGTAGCTGGGCCCACAGACACATATCACCATGCTCAGCTAATGTCTTAATTTTTTGTAGAGACAGGGTCTTGCCAGGTTGCCCAGGCTGGGCAACAAGCAATCCACCTAGCTTGGCCTCCCAAAGTGCCAGGATTACAGGTGTGGGCCACCATGCCCAGCCACGTTTTCAGTGTTTTCAAAATAGTAGCTGACATTTTATTTTTATTTATTTATTTTTGAGATGGAGCCTCACTGTGTTGCCCAGGCTGCAGTGCAGTGGTGCAATCTCCGCTCACTGCAACCTTGGCTTCCCAGGTCACCTGCCACTCAGCCCTACTGGACCTGGAGAAGCTTTTGGCCAGGTGCAGTGACTCGCTTAATCCCAGAACTTTGGGAGGCCGAGAAGGGAGGATCACTTGAGGCCAGGAGTTTGAGACCAACCTGGGCAACAATAGTGAGATGCCATCTCTACAAAAAAATATTAAAAATAATAAACTTAGCCTGGCATGGTGGTACACACCTGTAGACAGCTACTCCGGAGGCTGAGGGGGAAGGATCACTTCAGCCTGGGAGTTTGAGGCTGCAGTGAACTGAGATGTCACCATTGCACTCCAACCTGGGTGACAGGGCAAGACCCAGCCTCTAAAATATATAGAAAGTGGCATTTTTTTTTGAGACGGAGTTTTGCTCTTGTTGCCCAGGCTGCAGTGTAATGGTGCAATCTTGGCTCACTGCAACCTCCACCGTTCAAGTGATTCTCCTGTCTCAGCCTCCTGAGTAGCTGGGACTACAGGCACCCACCACCACATCGGGCTCTCTTTTTTTTTTTTTTTGTATTTTTTAGTAGAAATGGGGTTTCACCATGTTGGCCAGGCTGATCTTAAACTCCTCACCTCAGGTGATCCACCTGCCTCGGCCTCCCAAAGTGCTGGGATTACAGGTGTGAGCCACCACACTCAGCCTACATTCACTCTTGAATGCCCCATTCAAAAGATGCCCACTGTTTACTGTGTGAACTTTGGCTAGTTTCTTAACCTCTCTATGTCCTGGGTTCCTCATATGTAAAACAGGGCAAAATCATGCAACTGACCTCATCATAAGTCTGATGGAAGAAGTAAATAAACAGCCCTAAAATATCTGCAACTGATGTTAATTATCTGGGCTCATGCAAGTAAATGCACTGAGGATACTGTGTCCCCAAACCAGTGCTCTAGGCAAAGTATCAGTAAGACCCTCACCCCAGGTGCACACCTGGCTGATGGTCTTAACCACTAATAACTTTTCTTAATGACAGAATCTCACTTTGTTGCCCAGGCTGGAGTGCAGTGGTGTGATCCTGTCTCACTGCAACCTCTGCCTCCCAGGTTCAAGTGATCCTCCTGCCTCAGCCTCCCAAGTAGCTGGGACTACAAGCATGTGCCATGTCCAGCTAATTTTTGTATTTTTAGTAGAGATAGGGTTTCACCATGTTGGCCAGGCTGGTCTCGAACTCCTGACCTCAGGTGATCTGCCAACCTTGGCCTCCCAAAGTGCTGGAATTAAAGGTGTGAGCCACCACGCCTGGACAACACTAATACTCTTTGACTCAGACATGTTAACACTGATTTGAGTTGGAACGATATTTGGAGGTTTCCAAGTGAAGAGCTACTTGCAATATCAAATACATGAAATATAAAGTAGATGCCATGGGACAGTGCTCACTCACTGTGTTGGCTGGGTGAAAGGCTGATGGGGGGAGGTGAGTCTAAAATGAAGATACCCCTCTCCAGGCTTTGGTTCTTAACAGAGTCCACACAAGGGGTGGCTAGGAATACAACGCTAATGATAAATATATATGTACTGCCAGGCGCGGTGGCTCACGCCTGTAATTCCAGCACTTTGGGGGGCCAAGGCGGGTGGATCACCTGAGGTCAGGAGTTCGAGACCTGCCTGACTAACACGGTGAAACCCCTACTGAAAATACAAAAAAATCAGCCGGGTGTAGTGGTGGGCACCTATAATCCCAGCTACTTTGGAGGCTGAGGCAGGAGAATTGCTTGAATCCGGGAGGCAGAGGTTGCAGTGAGCTGAGATTGTGCCATTGCACTTCAGCCTGGGCAACAGAGTGAGACTCCGTCTCAAAAAAAAAAAAAAAAAATATATATATATATATATGTATATATGTATACCATTTACTGAGCACTATGTATGTGCCAGGGCTATACAACATACTTTCATAGAACAATCATATAAGATTGGTACTGTTATTAATCCCATTTTAGAGAAGAGGAAAGAGAGGCTCAAAAAGGTTAGGTGATTTAGCCGTGGTCACACAGAATTAGGTACCAGAGTCCATTATACCCTCTGTTGTAGGGACTGTCTTGAGCAAGAAAGCCCTTTCCCACCAGGGGATCTCCATGATCCCCACTTACCTATTGAATTCTGGGAGCTTCTCCAGGTCCAGCAGGGCTGAGTGACAGGTGACCCGGGTCAGGTTGAACTGCGTGATCAGTTCCGGCAGGGTCCTGCCCATTTGGTTCTCTGCAAAGAAGAGAGGCCCAGCCATTCAGCTTCCTCCCTCCCTTCTTCCTTCCACTTTATCTCTTTTTTTTTAAGAGACAGGATCTTGCTCTGCTGCTCAGGCTGGAGTGCAATGGTACAATCATAGCTCACTGTAACTTCAAACTCTCAGGCTTAAGCGATCCTCCAGCCTGTCTTCCAAGTAGCTGGAACTACAGGCACACACTGCCACATCCGACTAATTTTTAAATTTTTCTGTAGGGTCAGGCATGGTGGCTCACACCTATAATACCAGCATTTTGGGAGGCAGAGGTGGGCAGATCATGAGGTCAGGAGTTCGACACTAGCCTGGCTAACATGGTGAAACCCATCTCTACTAAAAATACAAAAATTAGCCAGGCGTAGTGTCGCACGCCTGTAATCCCAGCTACTCAAGAGGCTGAAGCAGGAAAATCACTTGAACCTGAGAGGCGGAAGTTGTAGTAAGCTAAGATTGTGCCATTGCACTCCAGCCTGGGCAACAGAGTAAGACTCCATCAAATAAATAAATAAATAAATAAGTAAATAAATTTTTCTGTAGAGACGGAGTTTCACTATATTGCCTGGGTTGGTCTCAAACTCCCAGGTTCAAATGATCTTCCTGCGTTGGCCTCCCAAAGTGCTGGGATTACAGGCATGAGCCACTGCGCTCGCCCTCCTTCTACTTTCAAACATAAGGGAGGCTGAGTAAGCAAGCCCTGGGCCCCCGATTCCACTTTGCCCAAAGGGATTTCACTTCTAGCTATTTATATATCTAGAGCCTGAATAGGTTTTCATTTTCAGAAAGGGTTCTGTCTTTAATGAAAAAAGGGTCTGAAAACAATCAGGCTAAACCCATTTCCATTACTCTCAAGACACGAGCTGCAGAACAGTACACTCATTGCCTGGCTATACCAGAGAGTCTGAGTCAACTGGGTTTGGTTGGGGTCTGGGCATATTTTACAAGCTTCCTAGTTGATTCCAAAGCACAGTCAAGAGTTAAGAACCAGGCCGGGTGCAATGGCTCAAGCACCAAGGCGGGCAGATCACCTGAGGTCAGGAGTTCGAGAACAGCCTGGACAATATGGTGAAACCTCATCTCTACTAAAAATACAAAAATCAGCCAGGTGTGGTGGCAGGTGCCTGTAATCCCAGCTACTCGGGAGGCTGAGGCAGGACAATCACTTGAACCCGGGGGGCGGAGGTTGCAGTGAGCCGAGATCGCACTATTGCACTCCAGCCTGGGGTACAAGAGCGAAACTCTGTTTCAAAAAAAAAAAAGTTAAGAACCATGGTGCTGGGAGCTGCTTCTTGTAAGCAACAGCTCAGTCCCACACAGTCAGCAGGCACCGTGATCAGGCATAGGCCTAAAGCACTATATCCCTCAATAGGTGCGTGACTTTGGCAAGTTACTCAGCTTCTCTGAGCTTCACAATCCTCTTATGAACAGTGGAGACATGTATCTACCCCTTAACAGTATGTTGTATTAAATGAAGTGAGACCAGCAGGCAGACTATTCTGGACACATTTTCAGAAATCCTTCAGGTCATCCTATCTGATGCTTGCTTCTTCAAGGTTTAGGTCTAAGTCTTGGACCATGGATAAGTGCTCAGCTTGAAATAAACTAGATTCATCTGGCAGTAAAATGAAGAAGGAAAAAAAGAAAGTAGATCCATATTAGTTCTAGTCATACTGTTAGCATACATGCTTGTAATAGTAGCAATAATTGTCATAATCATAGGGTCTGTCATTTTTTGTGCTTATTGTGTGACAGGTGCTGGGCTCGGTACCTTACACTCCTAAGCTCAGTGAATCCTAACCCTATGAAGTAGACACTTATCCCCATTTTCCAGATATGCAACTGAGGCTCAGAGACTATAAGCCCCTTGAGGGCAGGGATCATGTCTATCGTGCTCACTATTGTAGCCCCAGCACTTAATGCGGCGTCTGGCAAAATAAACATCTGTTGAATAAAAGAATAAACTTGTCCAAGGTCACCCGGCTGGTAGATGGCAAAGCTGGGACCAAAGAGCAGGACTATCTGAGCCAAAGCCCTGCTCCTCCTGGCCACACTCTCTGCTGCTGGGACCACTTAGGTGGACAGGTACCTGCAAAACCTGAGCCACAGTTGGTGATGATGTCCAACAAGGAATCGGGCAGGAAGCCTTCAGCAGCAAAGTGCTCCAGGAAAATGTCCCCTTGCCTCTTGGAGAGCTTGCTGCCATCCCTGTTGAGGAGCAGGGGCAGGTGGGCGAAGTGGGGTGGGTGCCAGCCCAGGGCCTGGTAGAGAAGCAGGTGCTTGGCAGTGGAGACGAGCCACTCGGAGCCTCGCAGCACGTGGCTGATGCCCATGTGGTGGTCGTCCACCACGCAGGCCAGGTGGTATGTGGGGAAGCCGTCGCTCTTCATGATGACTGGGTCTCCCTCCACGCTGGCCACATCATGCCTATTCCAGCCATACACCAGGTCCTCGAAGGCCGGCGCTGCCTGCTCCAGGCGGAAGCGGATCGCAGGCTTGGGGTCCTTGGCCAGCTTCTGGGCCACCTGCTCCTGGCTCATGTTCCGGCACCTATTGTCATACCTGATGGGGAGCAGAGCAGCGTGAGTACTGCTGATGGACAGGATGATGGACAAGAGTCCTACCTTTGTCATAGCTGTGTGACCTTAAGCAAGTCAGTTACTGCTGCAAGCTGCTTCCTCAGTCTAGAATGGGGATAATAATACAGTTGTGTGGAAAACTGAGATAACATGGTGTAGCAGACACGAATGTCTGCCTATCTACCAGCCATTCCATGCTTCTTCCTTGCTAACAAGAAAATAGCAAAATGCTTAGTCTGAGGGGTTGAATCCTGATTGGTATAGCCAATCTTGCGATCCTATTGCCCCATGCCAGTGACCAGGCAGGAATATAACCCCATCCTAGTCACTAGGATGTGAAGAAAAGCACGCCTTGGGGGTAACGAAGAATTAAGGTTCTGGGAAAGGTTTTTCTCTCCAAAGGACAAGGAGAGACAGCCACAGGAGGAAAATCCCTTCTTAAAATTTCCCACTACCCCACTTCTGTCCTCTTTGGATGTTGTCCTGTGAGGGGACCATGCTTAGACCTGCCGCAGCTACTTGCAATTGCGGGAGGGAAGGCAATGAAGGCAGAGAGAAGCCAAAATAGAGCCCTGGCATCCCTACACTGCTAGTCTCATCCTGGAGCCACCCACCTCCAGCCTTGTGCAGAATCAAAAGACAAACGTCTATGATTGATGTTCTGGCCACTCAAAGTGTGGTCTGTGGGTCCCTAGCATCAGCCTCCTGGGAGTCAGTCAGAAATGCAGGCTCTCAGGCTCCACCCCAGACCTACTGAGTCAGAATCCGCACATTAACTAGGTCCCCAGGTGATTCATCTGTGAGTTAAAGTATCGTTTGTCCCTTCTAACAGGGTATTCCGCTAACTACCCAAAAGCGTTCTGAGACACAGACGGAATGCTTGTAAGGTTAGTCTTTGACACAGCTAAGTGTTCAATCAATCAATAAATGGTGCATGGGACTAGATACCGTTGCTCATGTCTGTAATCCCAGTGTTTTGGGAGGTCATGGTACAAGGACAGCCTGACCTCTAGAGTTTAAGACCAGCCTGGGTAACATAGCAAAATCCTGTCTCTT
Source organism: Macaca fascicularis (assembly GCF_037993035.2). Taxonomy (NCBI): domain Eukaryota; kingdom Metazoa; phylum Chordata; class Mammalia; order Primates; family Cercopithecidae; genus Macaca; species Macaca fascicularis. Next base: position 22,609,460 of record NC_088394.1, read on the forward strand.
ATTTAAAAATTTAAAATACCAGCCTGGGCAACATAGTGAGACTCTGTCTCTACAAAACAAAATGAAACAAAATCAGCCAAGCATGGTGGTGCATTCCTGTAGTCCAAGATCCGTGGGAGACCAAAGTAGAAGAATCACTGGGGCCGGGCGCGGTGGCTCAAGCCTGTAATCCCAGCACTTTGGGAGGCCGAGACGGGAGGATCACGAGGTCAGAAGATCGAGACCATCCTGGCTAACATGATGAAACCCCGTCTCTACTAAAAAATACAAAAAAACTAGCCGGGCGAGGTGGCAGGCGCCTATAGTCCCACCTACTCGGGAGGCTGAGGCAGGAGAATGGCGTAAACCCGGGAGGTGGAGCTTGCAGTGAGCTGAGATCCGGCCACTGCACTCCAGCCTGGGCGACAGAGCAAGACTCCGTCTCCAAAAAAAAAAAAAAAAAAAAAAAAATCACTGGAGCCCAGGAGGTTGAGGCCACAGTAAACTATGATGGCGCCACTGCTCTCTAGCCTGGGTGACACGGTGAGACCCTATCTCAAAAAAAAAAGTTGGTCTTTTTTTTTTTTTGAGATGGAGTCTCACTCTGTCTCCCAGGCTGGAGTGCAGTGGCGTGACCTCGGCTCACCACAACCTCCGCCTCCCGGGTTCAAGCAATTCTCCTGTCTCAGCCTCAGTACTCTGTACTCAGTACTCTGTCTCAGGGTAGCTAGGATTACAGGTGCCTGTGACCACGCCCGGCTAAGTTTTGTATTTTTAGTAGAAATGGGTTTCACCATGTTGGTAAGGCTGGTCTCGAACTTCTGACCTGGTGAACTGCCTACCTTGGCCTCTCAAAGTGCTGGGATCACAGGCGTGAGCCACTGTAACCAGCCAAAAAAAAGTTTTTAAAAATGAGTCAGTTGCACATGAGTGAACAGGAGGGTGTTCAGCTGCAGGAGCAGGGCAGCGCAATGTCTAAATCAAAGGAATTTGCTTCTTCAAGCTCTTCTGGCAGCAATTCTGACAGTGAGGTTGACAAAAAGTTAAAGAAGAAGGCTGGGCGCGGTGGCTCAAGCCTGTAATCCCAGCACTTTGGGAGGCTGAGACGGGCGGATCATGAGGTCAGGAGATCAAGATCATCCTGGCTAACCCGGTGAAACCCCGTCTCTACTAAAAAATACAAAAAAAAACTAGCCGGGCGAGGTGGCGGGCGCCTGTAGTCCCAGCTACACAGGAGGCTGAGGCAGGAGAATGGCGTGAACCCGGGAGGTGGAGCTTGCAGTGAGCTGAGATCCGGCCACTGCACTCCAGCCCGGGCAACAGAGCGAGACTCCCTCTCAAAAAAAAAAAAAAAAAAAGGAAGAAAAAGCAAGTTGCTTCAGAAAAACTTGTAATGGAACAAAAGACTGGCAAAACTTCGGGAGCTCTGTCATCTTCCAAACAGAGCAGCGGCAGCAGAAATAATGTTTTTTTAAAATTTCATATAGAGATGGCGTTTCACCATGTTGCCCAGTCTGGTCTCGAACTCCTGGTCTCAAGTGATCCACCCTCCTCGGTCTCCCAAAGTGCTGCGATTAGATTACAGGCCACTGTGCCCGGCTGATAACATGTTTCAGATTGGGAAAATGAAGTACCTTAGTGTTTGGGATGTTAAAGGGGAAGTGCTAATTGATGATATTAGAGATTATTGGATGGATCTCAAAGGTTAAATAAAACCAAGAAGAAAAGGTATTTCTTTTTTTTTTTTTTTTTTGAGACGGAGTCTCGCTCTGTCACCCAGGCTGGAGTGCTGTGGCCGGATCTCAGCTCACTGCAAGCTCCGCCTCCCGGGTTCCCGCCATTCTCCTGCCTCAGCCTCCCGAGTAGCTGGGACTGCAGGCGCCCGCCACTTCGCCCGGCTAGTTTTTTGTATTTTTTAGTAGAGACGGGGTTTCACCATGTTAGCCAGGATGGTCTCGATCTCCTGACCTCATGATCCTCCCGTCTCGGCCTCCCAAAGTGCTGGGATTACAGGCTTGAGCCACCGCACCCGGCCGAAAAGGTATTTCTTTAAATCCAGAGCAAAGGGGCCAGCTGAAGAAACATTCATTCACTCATTCATTCATTCATTCATTCATTCATTCATTCATTCATTTATTGAGACAGCAGACAAGGTTTCACTCCCTTTGATCAGGCTTGAATGCAGCGGTGCAATCGTGGCTCACTGCAGTCTTGACTTCCTGGGTTCAGGTGATTCTCCCATCTCAGCCTCCTGAGCAGCTGGGACTACAGGTATGCATGACTATACCCAGCTAATTTTTTGTATTTTTAATAGAGACAGGGTTTATTTCTTTTCTTTTATTTTTTCTTTCTTTTTTTTTTGAGTCAGGGTCTCACTCTGTCACCTAGGCTGGAGTACAGTAGTGTGATCACAGCTCACTGCAGCCTAGACCTTCCCAAGGGTAAAGTGATTCTCCCACCTCAGCCTCCCACGTAGCTGGGACTACAGGCATGCATCACCATGCCTGGCTAATTTTTGTATTTTTTATAGTAGAAATGGGGGCTCACCATGTTGCAAAGGCTGAGTTTGAATTCCTGGGCTCAAGCAAGCCACCCGCTTTGGCAGCCACCGTGCCTTCCTGGAACAGATATTCTACATCGATACATTGATGATGCAGTAAGAAAACTATGAAGTCTGAGCCATATAAAACCTATACTGTCCTAGTTGGGTTTTTTTGAGTTTGTTTTTGAGATGGAGTCTCACTCTGTCACCCAGGCTGGAGTGCAGCGGCGTGATCTTGGCTCACTGTAGCCTCTGCCTCCCAGGCTCCCAAGTAGCTGGGATTACAGGTGCACCCCACCATGCCAGGCTAATTTCAGTAGAGATGGGGTTTCACCATGTTGGCCAGGCTGGTCTCGAACTCCTGACCTCAGGTGATCTGCCTACCTCAGCCTCGCTAAGTGCTGGAATTACAGGCATGAGCCACTGTGCCTGGCTTCTAGTTGTTTTAATCTGTCTTTTTACACTGACTTTTGTTTTCTAAATGCTGTTCTCCAAGCTGTCGTGTTTGGATTACAGAACAACTTGTAAGATGAATACTTGTTTTAAATGTGCATTATTAAATATGTTCTGTCCAAGTGTAGTGGCTCACTCCTGTAATCCCAGCATTTTGGGAGGACAAGGGGCAGGAGAACTGCTTGAGTCCAGGAGTTCAAAACCAGCCTGGGTAATGAGACCTTGTCTCTACTAGAAATTAAAAAAAAAAAAAAAAAAAAAGAATTAGCCGGGCATGGTGGGTACATGTGTGGTTCCACCTACTTGGGAGGCTGAAGCAGGAGGATCCCTTGAGCCCAGAAAGTCAAGGCTGTGGTGAGTCATGATTGCATCGCTCTAGTCTGGGTGACAGAGCAAGACCCTGTCTGAAAACAAAAGTTTTCAGGGACGCTGTCAACTTTATTAAGGAGGATTGCTTTGTACCTACCACCTAGTGTAAAATAAAATCAAGTAATATAATCTCAACAGTTGTGGCCCTTTTTTTTTTTTTTTTTTTGAGACAGGGTCTCATTCTGTCTCCCAGGCTAGAGTGCCGTGGCACAATCTCAGCTCATGGCAACCTCCAACTCCCTGGTTCAGGAGATTCTCCTGCCTCAGTCTCCTAAGTAGCTGAGATTACAGGCACACACCACCATACCCAGCTAATTTTTGTACTTTAATATAGATGGGGTTTCACCATGTTGCCCAGGCTGGAGTTGTGATCTTTTTTTGATCCTAAGAGCTGGTACTGTTTAAGGCCCAAAGTAATAGTTTTTACAGATCTTTTAGTTTCAACTAAGCTTTTACGATAAAAAGGATTTGTATTGCACTGAGTTTTCACAAACTTTTGGTTTGTGAAATCCATACTGGATCTGTTCTTTTCCAACCAAATGTCTAGGCTTATTTGACTTTTCCACCCCAATGACATTTCACTCTCTTTATTAAACATTAGCAGATATACTTTGATAACCAACACAGCTTGTATGAACACTGAGCAAGTGTCCATCATTATTACCTTACTGTTTAGTCTGCAAAAAATAACGACTTAGATGAGCTGTCTGATTTGCTTTCACTTATTAAACACGTTCACCATGAGATGATGTGTATAACATCAGATACTGTTAAACGAAACTAGGATTTAATACAAATCCTGAAAGTTTGAAATAAATAAATAAATAAATAAATAAATAAATAAATGGCTGCATGGATTCCACAACAGGGCATGACCATAACTTAAAAAAAATAATAATAATCTGTTGGCCAGGCATGGTGGCTCATGCCTATAATCCCAGCACTTTAGGAAGCTGAGGTGGGAAAATCGCTTAAGTTTCATACCAGCCTGGGCAAAATAGGGCAATTCCATCTCTACAAAAATTTAAAAACTAGCTGTGTGCCAGCCAGGCATGATGGCTCACACCTATAATCCCAGCACTTTGGGAGGCTGAGGTGGGTGGATCTCCTGTACTCAGGAGTTTGAGACCAGCCTAGGCAACATGGAGAAACCCTGCCTCTACCAAAAATACAAAAAAAAAAATTGCTGGGCATGGCAGCATACACCTGTGGTTCCAGCTGTTTGGGAGGCTGAGATGGGAGGACTGCTTGAGCCCAGGAGGCAGAGGTTGCCTTGAGCCGAGATCACATTGCTGCACTCCAATCTGAGGGACAGAGTGAGACCCCATCTCAAAACAAAACTAAAAAAAACAAAACACTAGCTCTGAGTGGTGGTACGTGGCTGTGGTCACAGCTACTTGGGAGGCTGAGGTTGTAGGATTGCTTGAACCCAGGAGATTCAAGGCTGCAATGAGCTGTGATCATGCTGCTGTACTCCAGCCTGGGTCACAGAATGAGATGGGGAAAAAAAAATCTTCGGTCAATAAATAGATTGTTTATAATAAAAAGGCAATGTCACCGTAAATGTCATGACCTTGGCCAAATAGCTGAGCCCTTGACCAAATAGTTCACTGGCACTGCAATGTAAATGTGATGATGCTATTGTGGATGGGAGTATAAACAAGCAAAGGGCCAGCCACTTGGCAATATCCATCAAAGCTACAACTCGACCCAGGAATTCCACCTCTAGGATGGTATTCAGCAAACACACTGCACAAGTGCAAAATGACATATGTCAACATTAGTAATCACAGCTCTCTTCTTTTATAACCAAATATTAGAAATAACATAAAGGTTTGGGCCGGATGCTGTGGCTCACTCCTGTAATCCTAGCACTCTGGGAGGCTGAGGCAGGTAGATTGCCTGAGCTCAAGAGTTAGAGACCAGCCTGGGCAACACGGTGAAACCCTGTCTCTACTAAATACAAAAGAAAATTAAATTAGCCAAGTGTGGCAGCGTGCACCTCTAGTCCCAGCTCCTCAGGAGGCTGAGACAGGAGAATTGCTTAAATCCAGGAGGTGGAGGTTGCAGTGAGCCAAGATCACACCACTGCACTCCAGCCTGGGCAACAGAGCAAGAATCCTTCTCCAAAAAAAAAAATAATAACATAAAGATTTGTTAAGGCCGGGCGTAGTAGCTCATGCCTGTAATCCCAGCACTTTGGGAGGCCACTTGAAGATCACTTGGGCAGATCACCAGAGGTCAGGAGTTTGAGACCAGCCTGACCAACATGGTAAAACTTCGTCTCTACTAAAAAAATACAAACATTAGCCGGGTGTAGTGGCGGGCGCCTGTAATCCCAGCTACTCGGGAAGCTGAGGCCAGAGAATCACTTGAACCCGGGAGACGGAGATTGCAGTGAGCCAAGATCGTGCCATTGCACTCCAGCCTGGGGAATAGAGCAAGGGAAAGGGAAAGGAAGGGGGGGGAGGGGAAGGGGGAGGGGAAAGGAATGAAATGAAATAAATTAAAAATAAAGGTTAAGATGAAACTGATTAAGTAAATGAAGTTATATCCATAAACGGAATATTATGCATTATTATGGACTGATATCTGATCCTCAAGATAGTAAGTGGACATGGTAAATTGCCCCACATAGCATGTACATAGTACATTGTGTGCTACCATGTGAATAAGGAAAAAGAGAAAATATACGCCCTTATTGGTATATGTACTGAATGTCTCTGGAGGAGACATAACAAAATTTTAACATTGGTTGTCTCTGCAGAACTGAGTGGCCGCAGTCAAGACTGGAAGAGAGTTCTTTCAATATATGTCTTTATGGACCTTTTTTTTTTTTTTGAGACAGCTTCCCTCTGTCACCCAGGCTGCAGTACAATGGCACAATCTCAGCTCACTGCAACCTCCACCTTCTGGGTTCATGTGATTCTAGTACCTCAACCTCCAAGGTAGCTAGGATTACAGGCATGCACCACGAAGCTCAGCTAATTTTTTTCTGAGACGGAGTCTCGCTCTGTCACCTAGGCTGGAGTGCAATGGCACGATCTCGGCTCACTGCAACCTTCACTCTCCAGGTTCAAGCTATTATCCTGCCTCAGCCTCCCAAGTAGCTGGGATTACAGGCACCCGCCATCATGCCCAGCTAATTTTTGTATTTTTGTAGAGATGGGGTTTCACCATATTGGCCAGGCTGGTCTTGAACTCCTGACCTCAGGTGATCTGCCCACCTCAGCCTCCCAATGTACTGGGATTACAGGCGTGAGCTATCACTCCAGGCCTAATTTTTGTATTTTTAGTAGAGATGGGGTTTCACCACGTTGGCCAGGCTGGTCTCGAACTCCTGACCTCAAATGATCTGCCTGCCTCCGCCTCCCAAAGTGCTGGGATTACAGGCGTGAGCCACCACACCCGGCCCTTTGTGGACCTTTTGTTTTTCTTTTATTTTTTTTGTGGGGACAGAGTCTTGCTCTGTCACCCAGGCTGGAGTGCAGTGGTGCAATCTCAGCTCACTGCAACCTCCACCTGGGTTCAAATGATTCTCCTGCCTCAGCCTCTTGAGCAGCTGGGACTACAGGCATACCAACATGCCCAGCTAATTTTTGTATTTTTAGTAGAGATGGGGTTTCATTACATTGGCCAGGCTGATCCTGAACTCCTGACCTCATGATCCACCCACCTCAGCCTCCCAAAGTGCTGGGATTACAGGCGTGAGCCACCATGTCTGCCCTGTGGACCTTTTAAATATAGAACATTTTGCCCATTCAAAATAACAAGTAATTAAAATTACTTTACACATTACATTCTGAGACCCAATGTGTCAGGCAGCTTCTAACATGGCCCCCAGTCATTCTCGCCTTCTGGTGTTTCTGTCCTTGTGTAGTCCCCTCCCCTTGTGTGTGGGCTGGGCCTAGTGACTTCTGTCTAATGAACAAAAATAATGCCAAGTATGTCTAATCTGAAATGCTACAATGGTCCAGGTACAGTGGTTCATGCCTACAATCCCAGCACTTTGGGAGGCTGAGGTGGGAAGACTGCTTGAGTTCAGGAGTTTGAGAACAGCCTGGGCAACATGACAAAATCCCATCTCTATTAAAAACACAAAAATGAGCCAGTTGTGGCGGCACGCGACTGTAGTCCCAGCTACACAGGAGGCTGAGGCAGAATTGCTTGAAGCTGGGAGGCAGAGGTTGCAGTAAGCCAAGATGGCACCACTGCACTCCAGCCTGGGCAACAGAGTGAGACTCTGTCTCAAAAAAAAAAAAAAAAAAAGGCCACAACTGATCCGATATTTGAAATCTTTTGAGTGCTGACATGATGCCATAAGTAGAAAATTGACCACCCAAACACATGTGACAGGCTACAGTCAAAATAGTCAAAACTTTGTTTCATGCACAAAATTATTTAAAATATTGCCTAAAATCACCTTCAGCCTGTGTATAAGGTACATGAAACATAAAAGAATCTCATGTTTAGACTTGGGTCCCATCCCCAAGGTATCTCATATCTATGCAGATATCTCAATATGCAAAAAATCCAAAATCCAAAACACTTCTGGTCCCAGGCATTCCAGATAAGGAATACACAGCCTCTAAAAGTGGTGAGCTTTTACCACAACTAGGTGGACTCCAGCTTGTACCTGCTCACTCTCTCCTTGGCTGGCTTTGAGGAATGCTGGCTGCCATGCTGTGAGCTGCCCTATGGAGAGGCCCACACGGCAAAGAACTGATGTCTCCAGGCAACAGCTAGCGAGGACCTGAGGCTGGCCAATAGCCTTGTGAGAGGAGACGGAAGTAGATCCTCCCCAAGCTAAGCCTTAAGAGAACCCCAGGACTGGCTAGGACCTGTAGTTGCCTGTGGCTTTGAGAATCCCTGAGCCAAAGGAACTGGTGAGGCCACACTCAGATGCCTGACCCAAAGAAACTGAGAGATAATACACATTTAAGGAAATTTCTTATGCAGCACCAGGTAACAAACACACCCAATGTCGGTGAGGCATATGCAACAAGTTGGGGTTCTTACCGGGGCATCTGGTGGTTCCGCAAGGCCTCCTTCTTCAGGAGCTCCAGTCGCTGGGGTGAGCAGAAACAGGGATAAGCAGCTCCGGTCTTCAGCAGCGCCTCTGTGGCCTGGGTGTACAGTTCCAATCGCTGAGATTGCTGATAGGGCCCAGCAGGACCACCCCGGCGGGGACTCTCATCAGGGGGGATGCCTGGAACACAGGCCATAATGACAGCTAAGGTGCACACAGCACTTGTTCCCAGGCATTGCTCTAAGTGCTTTATGCATATATTAAAGCTTTAATCCTTATAACAATCCATAAGGTTGGCATGAGTACAATGTCCCCCCCGACTTTTCTATTTGAGGCAGAGTTTCACTCTTGTTGCTCAGGCTAGAGTGCAGTGGCGTGATCTCAGCTCACGGCAACCTCCGCCTCCTGGGTTCAAGCAATTCTCCTAACTCAGCCTCCTGAGTAGCTGGGACTACAGGCATGTGCCACCATGCCTGGCTAATTTTTGTATTTTTAATAGAGATGGAGTTTCTCCATGTTGGTCAGGCTGGTCTTGAACTCCCGACCTCAGGTGATCCGCCCACCTCGGCCTCCCAAAGTGCTGGGATTACAGGTGAGCCACCGCTCCCAGCCCTACCCCCCCGCCGACCCCCCTTCTTTTTGAGGCAGAGTCTCGCTCTGTTGCCCAGACTGGAGTGCAGTGGTGCAATCTTGGCTCACATGAACCTCCACCTCCCAAGTTCAAGCAAATCTCCTGCCTTAGCCACCAGAATAGCTGGGATTACAAGCATGTGCCACCTCACCCAGCTAATTTTTGTATTTTTAGCAGAGACAGGGTTTCACCACATTGGCCAGGCTGGTCTTGAACTCCCGACCTCAGGTGATCCACCCACCTCAGCCTCTCGAAGTGCTCGGATTATAGGTGTGAGCCACTGCACCCGGCCCAATGTCCCTTTTGGAGATGAAAAGTTAAAACACAGAGGTAAAGCACTGAAAGTTGCATGGGCTCGTGGACTAAGGAGCAAACAGAGGTGTAGGGCTCCGAAGTCCACACCCCCAATTGTATGTCCTCTCAATCCATTGCTTCCCTGGAGAGGGAGAAACAAGCCCAGGCCTGGGAACAGCTGACTTAGGAGAAAAAAATTGTGGTTCAGAGAACAGCCCATCAGGCCCTGGTTGGACTCCTGGTTCTGCCACTTAGTAGTTGTGACAAGGGATCCCAAGGTGCTACCAATGTGTGAGTACCAGGGTGCTGAGTGCCATAAAAGACATTTTGGCTGGGTGCGGTGGTTCACGCCTGTAATCCCATCACTTCGGGAGGCCGAGGCAGGCGGATCACGAGGTCAGGAGATCGAGACCATCCTGCCTAACACGGTGAAACCCCGTCTCTACTAAAAATACAAAAAATTAGCCAGGCGTGGTGGTGGGCATCTGTAGTCCCAGCTACTTGGGAGGCTGAGGCAGGAGAATGGCGTGAAGCCGGGAGGCGGAGCTTGCAGTGAGCCGAGATTGCGCCACTGCACTCCAGCCTGGGTGACAGAGCAAGACTCTGTCTCAGGAAAAAAAAAAAAAAAAAAAAAAAAAGACACTTTTCCCTGAAGCCTCAAACCCACCCTAGCAGGTAGGTGCAGTTATTTCCCCATTCTGTAAGGAGGACACTGAGGCACAGAGGTGCTTTGTCACCTGGCCGAGTAGAAGGGGCACGATCAGCTTCAAACCCAGACTAATGGGCACCGGAGCCAACACTCAACCACTCATCACACTGCTGTTTGTGGTACTTAGCCTTTCTTTTTCTAAGAGATGGGGTTGCACTCTATCACACAGCTGAAGTGCAGTGCTGTGATCATAGCACACTGCAGACTTGAACTTCCAGGCTCAAGCCACCCCACCGCCTCAGCCTCCCGAGTAGCTAGGACTACGGGTGCACATTACCATATCTGGCTAATTTTTTAGTAGAAAGCGAGTCTTGCTGTGTCACTCAGGCTAGGGTGCAGTAGTGCAATCATAGCTCACTACAGTATCCAATTTCTAGGCTCGAGTGATCCTTCCACCTCAGCCTCTCAAGTAGCTGGGATTATAGGCATATGCCACCATGCCCAGCTAGACTTAGTCTTTCTAAGCCTCAGTTTCCTGTTTTGAAAAGTAGAGCTAGCAGCCTCCTGTGCAGAGGGAACTGTGAGAATAAATGTGTCAGAGCTTACAAGTGCTTAGCCCAGTGGTGTATATTTAGGACAGTTTCAATATATGCTACAGACTAAATACGATCTACTGTAAGCCAAACTCCCAATCCAAAGTCCAATTCCCTCTGGTTACGTAGGATAAATTTCATTATGAATGCTTTCAGGAGAGGGCACAGGGACACGAGAACTGGAAGATGGTGTTTCTGCCTTCAAAGAGCTTTCAAATGAATTGGGAAAATAAGGACATTGTTCACCCTGCTACCCTCAATGCTAACACAAACTGAGCTGAGTGTGCCTGGGTTCAAATGTACCAGACAGCTCAGACACCTTGGGAAGTCATCTTTCTGGGCTCTGGGTACTCATTTGTCAAAGAAGGAAATAAGTAGTAACTTTCTCATGAGGATCATCATGAGACTAGAATACGACGATGTAAGTAAAGTACTCATCATGTGGCCTGTGCTCAGTGCTCTCTATGCTTTGGTATTTATTTATTTATTTGAGACAGGGTCTCACTCTGTTGCCCAGGCTGGAGTGCAGTGGCATGATCTCAGCTCACTGAAGCCTCAACCTTTCAGGCTCACGCAATCCTCCCACCTCAGACTCCCAAGTAGCTGAGACTACAGGTACATGCCACCAGGCCTGGCTAACTTTTTTTAAGTTTTCTACAGAGACAAGGTCTGCCTATGTTGCCCAGGCTGGTCTCAAACTCCTGGGCTCAAGTGATCCTCCTGCCTCAGCGTCCCAGTGCTGGAATTACAGGCATGAGCCACGGCACCCAGCCAGCTGTGATTATCATGTTACTTGGCTCCCTCTCACAGGACCTCCATTTCTTCATTTGTCAGAAAGGAGGGCTGAATCGGGTAAATTTGGGGGGGTCCCTTCTTGATCTAATGCTAAACAAGTCTCTTTAATGTGGTATCTTGGAATGCCCCAGGGTTTAAGAGGGCATCTCCCCTAGGAGAACGGAAAACCTGTTAATTTAAAAACTGGCAAGTAAATGTTCATAGAGTTTTATTCGACAGCCAAAAACCAGAGGTAACCAAAATGTTCATCCACTAGTGATGAATAAACAAAACGTAGTATATCCATACAATGAATATTATTTGGCTATAAAAAGAAACGAAGCACTGACAGACCACAGATGAGCTTATGGTAAGTGAAGGAAGCCAGTCACAGAAGGACAAATGTTGTATGATCTCATTCACATGAAACGTCCAGAAGAGGCAAATCCATGAAAGCAGAAAGAGATTGGTAGTCGGAAGGCATAAAGAGATTGATAGTTGCCAGGCGGTAGGAGAGGGTAGAATGGAGAGTGACTGCTAATAAGGAAGAGTTTCTTTTAGGGGTGATGGAAACGTTCTGGAATTAGTGGTGATGGTCGCACAACACAGTGAATACATTGAAAACCACTGAACTGTACACTTTGATATGATAAATTTCATATTATGGGAATTATATGTCATTTTTTTTCTTCCCCCACAACAGAGTCTAGCTCTGTCACCCAGGCTGGAGTGCAGTGGCACAATCTCGGCTCACTGCAACCTCCAACACCCGGTTCAAGCAATTCTCCTGCCTCAGCCTCCCGAGTAGCTGGGATTACAAGCATGCGCCACCAACCACGCCCAACTAGTTTTTGTATTTTTACTAGAGACGGGTTTCACCATGTTGGCCAGGCTGGTCTCGAACTCCTGACCTTGTGATCCACCTGCTCTGGCCTCCCAAAGTGCTGGGAGAGCCACCCCAGGTGACAGCCAGGCGAGAGCCACTGTGCCTGGCTTATATGTCAATTTTTTTTTTCTTTTTTGAGACAGAGTCTCGCTCTGTCGCCCAGGCTGGAGAGCAGTGGCCAGATCTCAGCTCACTGCAAGCTCCGCCTCCCGGGTTTATGCCATTCTCCTGCCTCAGCCTCCCTAGTAGCTGGGACTACAGGTACCTGCCACCTCGCCCAGCTAGTTTTTTGTACTTTTTTAGTAGAGACGGGGTTTCACCGTGTTCGCCAGGATGGTCTCGATCTCCTGACCTCATGATCCGCCCATCTCGGCCTCCTAAAGTGCTGAGATTACAGGCTTGGTATGTCAATTTTTTAAAAAGGCCGGGCATGCTGGGTCATACCTGTAATCCCAGGACTTTGGGAGGCCGAGGTAGGTGGCTCATTTGAACCCAGGAGCTCGAAACCACCATCTAGACGGTGAAACAACGCCTCTAAAAAAATAATAATAGCCGGGCGTGGTGGCTCACATCTGTAATCCCAGCACTTTGGGAGGCTGAGGCAGGCGGATCGCGAGGTCAGGAGATCGAGACCATCCGGACCAACATGGTGAAATCCCGTCTCTACGAAAAATGCAACAACAAAATTAGCCGGGTGTGGTGGTGGGCGCCTGTAGTCCCAGCTACTCAGGAGGCTGAGGCAGGAGAATGGCGTGAACCCGGGAGGTGGAGCTTGCAATGAGCCGAGATGGCGCCACTGCACTCCAGCCGGGGCGACAGAGCAACTCCATCTCAATCAATCAATCAATAAAATGAAAAACATAAGAAAAGAAAGAATGACTCCCAAAGCAAGGTGCTCTAGAAGTCAGCCACCACAGGGTGCCTGAATACCTGTCCTCTGCCTCGACAAAATACCAGGGTGGGGGACAAGGTCTGGGTTGCAAGCCTCATTCTCACAATGATGCTGCCACAGGAGTTCCAGGAGGGTGGGGCCCAGCACCATCAGCGCTGGTCATCACTGTATCCCTCATGCCTGGCATGGTACCTGATAAGTAGCAGATCCTCCGTGAAAGTGAAGCCTTCATCTCGGTCTGTGAAGCACCAGGTAATGTGGCTCCTGGAAAGCCTTCTTTTTTTTTTTTTTGAGACAGCGTCTCACTCTGTCACTTCAGGCTGGAGTGTAATGGCATGACTGACAGGAGACAGACGAATTCCTATGCAGTCACGGACAATCCCTGGTGAAATCTGACCTCTAAGCCAAAGACAGCCCAAAGCCTGAAAACCAAACTGTCAGTTCAGGATAGAGTCCATGACTGGAGTGAGAACTTCTTTCTCTGTCTCACCCACTCTCTCTTGATTGGTTCCTTCTGGATGATATGTCTTAACCAACTGAATGGTCCTTTTTCCAAGACCACTCATGGACCAATCGGCAGGCACTCCCCCACTCTAAGCCCATAAAAACACCAGACTCAGCCTCACAGATGGCTACCACTTTCAGGGCCCACTCTCGCAGTGGAGAGTTTCCCTTCTGTCACTCAGTAAAATTCTTCTCTGCCGTACTCACTCTACAGTACCTGCACACCTCTTCCTCTTGGTTGCAGGACAAGAACCCAAAACTCGCCAAGCTGCGGGTGATGGGAATAAAAGAGCTGTAACACACTCCCACTCACTGGACTAGGGAGAAAGAGAGCTGTAACACGCTCCAGCTCACCGGACTATGGGAGAGAGCTGTAACATGCTCCTGCTCAAAGGACTGCGGGAGAAAGAGAGCTGTAACATGCTCCTGCTCACCAAGCTAAAGGAGTGAAGAGCTGAGACAGTGCTGGGGGCTCGGACCTGGGGGCTCGGACCTCAGGATTCCCCAAACAAGAGCCGTAACACCCCTTGGAGCTCCACAACTGCTGGCATCTCCCAAGTTTTTGGGTGCCACCATGTTCCCCTCATCTAGATGCTGGCACCCAACAAAGAAGCCACCCAGTGGCACATCCAGTCCAGCCATGGGCCGAGTGTGGGGCCACAGCAGGTGTGGGATCCAAGTGGGCATGAGCCAAGTGCGGCCTGCTGGGCCAAGTGGGCCCAGAAGGCCCAAGCAAGGCCCGACAGAGGTGACGGCAGCTGCAGAGATTTCTGGCTGGCAAAGTGGCACTGAAGGAATCCTGTAACATGATCACAGCTTACAACCTCAACTTCCCCAGGCTCAGGTGATGCTCCCACCTCAGCCTCCCAAGTAGCTGGGACTATAGGAGTACACCACTACCTCCGGAAAATTTTTTATAGAGACAAGGTCTCACTACGTGGCCCAGGTTGGTCTTGGACTCCTGAGTCCAAGTGATCCTCTCTCCTTGGCCTCCCAAAGTGCTGGGATTCCAGGCAGGAACCCCTGTGCCCAGCCTGGCAAGCCTTCTATCCTCACATCCCTGGTCATTCTGCTCACTATGGTTAGACCAAGCTGGTCTTTTTGATGCTCCTCAAATACATCCAGAACTTTCTTTCCATGGGGCCTCTGCATTGGCTATTCTTTTTGCTTTGAACATCTTCCCCCAGGTCACCACGGGGCTGCCTCCTCACTTCATGCAGGTCTCTGCTCCAGCGTCACCTCCTAAGAGGAGACCACCCTATCTACAAGGGCATCCCTCGCCCCAGTTTCTAAGCCTGTTACTCTTTTCTCCATACTGGTTATTATCATTTAATATCCTATGAAGAATGAATTAGGAGCCAGGAGTGATGGTTCATGACCGTGATGCCAGCACTTTGGGAGGCCGAGGCAGGAGAATTACTTGAGGTCAGGGGTTCAACAGCAGCCTGGGTAACATAGCAAGACCCGATCTCTACAAAAACATAAATTAATAAAATTAGCCGGGCGTGGTGGCACACAGCTATAGTTCCAGCTACCCAGGAGGCTAAGGTGAGAGGATCCCTTGAGCTCAGGAATTTGAGATTACAGTGAGCTGTGTTTGAACCACCGCACTCTAGCCTGGGCAACAGAATAAGACTTTGTTTGTTAAAAAAATTTTAAAAAAGAGAAATAACTAATCCACTTATCTGTCTTTCCCCTTGTCACTGAGCACAGGGTTTTTTTTGTTTTTTTTTTTTTGAGACGGAGTCTCGCTCTGTTGCCTAGGCTGGAGTGCAGTGGCGTGATCTAGGCTCACTGCAAGCTCTGCCTCCCAGGTTTACGCCATTCTCCTGCTTCAGCCTCCCGAGTAGCTGGGACTACAGGTGCCTGCCACCACGCCTGGCTGGTTTTTTGTATTTTTAGTAGAGATGGCGTTTCAGCATGTTAGCCAGGATGGTCTCAATCTCCTGACCTTGTGATCCGCCTGCTTTGGCCTCCCAAAGTGCTGAGATTACAGGATTATAGGTGTAAGCCACCACATACGGACTTTTTTTTTATTTTTATTTTTTTAAGACAGTCTCACTCTGTCGCCCTGGCTGGAGCACGGCGGCGCGATCTCAGTTCACTGCAACCTCTGCCTCCTGGGTTCAAGCAATTCTTGTGCCTCGGCCTCCCAAGTAGCTGGAAACACAAGCATACCATACCATACCAGCTAATTTTTGTATTTTTAGTAAAGATGGGGTTTTTGCCATATTGGCCAGGCTGGCCTCGAACTCCTGACCTCAAGTGATTAACATGTCTTGGCTTCCCAAAGTGCTGGGATTACAGGCACGAGCCACCGTACCTGGCCATGTGCAGGGTCTTTGTTAAATGTCTCTAACACCTAGAATGGTCCCTTGATCACAGTATCTGATCTTGTATAGAATCCTTTATTCAACGGACCTTGACTGAACACCTGCTAAAGCCTTTTACAATAAAAGATATGAAATCATTTTGTACTCTTTAGGAATCCAGAGTCTAGTGAGTAATTTATCTGAGATTGGAACACACATCTCAAAACAGTCTTGGGATTTTTCTTTTTTCTTTTCAATCTCTAGACTAGCAAAGTCTTGGTATTTTTCCTTGGGAATCTCCCCTTTTCTAGTCACACCTGTCCATATAGGTAGACAACTGTCAACCCAGGAAAAGGAAACACACTCCTCTTTGTTCTCCCTAACCTTAGCTGTCCTCAGGATTAAACTTCCCACAAGATCAACTTCAGAAGCTGTACGTGTTTTGTGTGGCTTATACAATGTGGTTAAAAAAAAATCTAAGCCCAGATTTAATAACGGTAAGTATTCATCCAGAAAAACTATTTCTGGCTCTTGTTGGAACTCAGAAGACTGGACAAGCTGGGCCAGCGTTCCCGCATAGGTACAAGGAGCTGGAGCTCAGAGGCACTCCCTCCTCTGGATGAGATGTGGTTTCCACAGCTCAGCACCAGCCCAGCTCCTCCAATTCCCACTTGGTCTGTGTTTCCTGCCTGGCCCCTGTAGGGAATGGACTTGAGATTCTAAGGTGAAAATAGGAATCTCAAAACAGCCTTGTCAGTGGCTCACACCTGTTATCCCAGCTCTTTGGGAGGCTGTAGCAAGAGGATTGCTTGAGCCCAGGAGTCTGAGAATAGCTTGGGCAACACAGCGAGATCTCATCTTTACAAAAAAATAAAAAACTAAAAATTAGCCAGGGGTGGTGGTGCGTGCCTGTAGTCCCATCTACTTGGGAGGCTAAGGTGGGAGGATCACTTGAGCCCAGGTCAAGTCTACAATAAGCTATGATTGTGCCATGGAACTCTAGCCAACAGAATGAGACCCTGACTCTAAAAAATTAAAAAATAAAGAAACCAGTCTTGGAGCTGTGTTTCAGAGAGCTGCAGCATTTTTTTCAGGTGGCATCTGCCACCCCGGGCAGTACAAACACAGTTATTTCTCCAGAAACTCCTCATTTTCCACCCTGAGCTCCATGAGAAGACCCACAGGCTCCTTTTCCTGCTTCCTGTTCCTCCCCTGCAGAAAGATCCTTTCTCTGCCAGGCTCACCTGCCCACTCCAGCATGTCCTCAATATTCTCCGCTGCCCCAGGCACAAAGCGAGTCTGATCTGTGTCCTCCAGCCTCAGGATGAAGCTCCCCTGGTACTTCTTAGCAAAGATGTAGTTGTACAGGGCAGTGCGGAGGCCACCCAGGTGCAAGAAGCCTGGAGAAGAGAACAGCTCAGATAAGACAGGGAAGATGAGCTAATAGGCCTCAGCAAGGGGCAAGTAAGCACTACTGTGACAGAATGCTGCAATAAATTTCAAAGACCAGCAGGACACATTGGCTCATGCCTGTAATCCTATCACTTTGGGAGGCCAAAGCCAGGGGGATCACTTGAGCCCAGGAGGTTTTTGTAGGTTTTTTAAGACAGAGTCTCGCTCTATCACCCAGGCTGGAGTGCAGTGGCACAATCTTGGCTCACTGCAACCTCTGCCTCTTGGGTTTAGGCAATTCTCATGCCCAGTCTCCCAAGTAGCTGGGACTACAGGTGCGTGCCACCACACCCAGCTAATGTTTGTATTTTTGGTAGAGACAGGCGTTCACCATGTTGGCCAGGCTGGTCTTGAACTCCTGACCTCAAGTGATCCCCCAGTCTTGGCCTCCCAAGTGCTGGGATCCACCAACCGCATCCACCACTCTATTTTGATATTTGTCTCAAGGCCAAGTTTTGCCTGAAAGAGAAGCGGGGTTATTCACTGAGGCCGTATCACGTACATTTAACTTACAGAAATTCAGTGATGTGTGCTGGGAAAAAAATTAATTACAAACGAACTAGAAATTTAAAATACTGTACAATCACACTGTGGGCCAGGTGCAGTGGTACAGTCATGGCTCACTGCAGCCTCAACCTCTCAGGCTCAATCAATCCTCCCACGTCAGCCTCCTGGGTAGCTGGAACTACAAGTGTATGCCACCACGCCTGGCTAATATTTGTACTTTTTTTTTTCTAGAGGCAAGGTTTCACTATGTTGCCCAGGCTGCTCTCGAACTCCTGGGCTCAAGCAATCCTTCCACCTCAACCTGCCAAAGTGCTGGGATTACCGGCATGAGCCACCACACCTTGCCAAGATTTTCACCCTAATTGCTGGCTTTACACACTAACCAACAGTAGCGTTTGATTCCACTATATTTGTCTTTATCACTTTAAACCCATAAGATTTTCCTTTTTCATCATTCCTGTCTGAAAACTGAAAGTTAACAGTTTTTCCAGGGTTGTCATTACCTCTTACCCTACCTTCTTTGGTCCAGCCCACAGCCCTAAGTCTCCACAACGAGCTCATCTACATTTACAGGTAAAAGAGGCAGCAGAGGAGAGGAAAAGCTCTTCTGGGACCAGGCCGACCCTGCTTCAACACTGATGTGTGTAACCTTTGGATAGTTACTGCAAGGACACCAGAAAACCAGTGGTATTCAGTGGCACTGGGTCCCAAGAGTCCCCAGGACAAAAGAAGGACCCAGCTGCTAGAAACAAAGCCTCTTACATTAAGCACACCTGGAGTCAAATTCTGCATCCACCATTTATTAGGTGCTACCCCTTTGGAAGGAACTCAGCTTTTATGAGCTTCTATTTCCTCAACTGTCAGAGGGATTAAGAGCAAAAAAATAAGAATTTTCCTCATTATAGGGTTGCTCTCAGGTCTAAATGCTGACCAAAGTAAACCCTCAAATAATTTCAGCTACTGTAATGATCTGTGCCTGGTAATTCTTTTATCTGTTTATAGTCAAAAGCCTTTCCCACATGGGCTTTTCCCGCAAATAAGCAAGAAAATAAAAATTATAATCATCATAATAGAGGACATTTATTAAGTGCCTTCTGGGTGCACTAGACCTTGCTAATTGGTTCAGCTGCATGAGCTTAACCCCATAAGACAGACACTATTAGCCCTGTTTTCACAAATAGTAAAAGTGAGGCTCAGATTCATTAAATAATTTGCACATCTAGGCCAGGTGCGGTGGCTCACACCTGTAATCCCAGCACTTTCGGAGGCTAAGGCAGGTAGATCACTTGAGCTCAGGAGTTCGAGACCAGCCTGGACAACATGGCAAAACCCCATCTCTACAAGAAAATACAAAAATTAGCTGGGCATAGTGGTCACACACTTGTAGTCCCAGCTACTTGGGAGGCTGAGGTGGGAGGATCACTTGAGCCCCGGAGGCTGAGGTTGCAGTGAGCCAAGATTGCGCCATTGCACTCCAGCCTGGGCGACAGAGCCAGACCCTGTCTCCAAATAATAATAATAATTTGCACATCTAGTAAGTTACACATCTAACAAATGGCAAAGACAGAAATTTGTATCCAGGCAATCCCAGGCTTTGGCATTCTACATAGTGCTCAAAGCAAAGTGTGAGATCCAGTGCTGGTCTGAAAACAGTTGTCAGTTCACAATCATGTACAGAAACTGAGAGTAAAGGTTTAGAAACTTTTGTTGTTGTTGTTGTTGTTGTTTTGAGATGGAGTCTCACTCTGTTACCTGGGCTGGAGTGTAGTGGCACGATCTCGGCTCACTGCAACCTCTGCCTCCTGGGTTCAAACGATTCTCGTGTGTCAGCCTCCTGAGTAGCTGGGATTACAGGCCTGGGCCACATTCTCGGCTAATTCTTATATTTTAGTAGAGACAAGGTTTTGTCATGTTGGCCAGGCTGCAGAAACTTACATAGCAACCTGACAGCATGATTTTACCTCTGCTAACCCAAATAAAAAGAGATGGGTTTGTATTTTGGATGTTTTCAAAATTTTATTTTTCTGGTCATTAATTTATACTAATTTTGTGGAAATACTGACACAATTGATTGGAAATTTAAAAGCAGCACTTCTACCACAGATGGTTTGAAAGGCACTGCTCTACGCTATACTGACCACCAGAAAGATCCTATTATGTACAGCTGGGATTTTGCCACAAAGATCCTTGTATGTTCATCCCGGCATTTCGGATGAGAGGCATACTCAGTGCAGAGAAGGTAGAAGGTAGCCTTACTGGTGGGAACCAGAAGGCCCTGACAAGATCTCCAACAGGCTATAAAATGGGCCTCTGTCACCCTCTAGCTTGCTAAGATCCCAACAACACTAGCACAGTGCCTTGGTACCTGCGATTTCCTCTACCCAGAAGATTCCTCCTTTTTTGTTTCTGAGACGGAGTTTTCTCTTGTTGCCCAGGCTGGAGTGCAATGGCGAGATCTTGGCTCACTGCAACCTCCACCTCCCGGGTTCAAGTGATTCTCCTGCCTCAGCCTCCCAAGTAGCTGGGATTACAGGCTTGTGCCACCATGCCCGGATACTTTTGTACTTTCAGTAGAGACGGGGTTTCACCATGTTGGTCAGACTGGTCTCAAGTGACCCACTTGATCTCAAGTGACCCACCCGCCTCGGCCTCCCAAAGTGCTGGGATTACAGGCTTGAGCCACCCCACTCGGCCTCCAGAAGGTTCCTTCTATAGGCTTCACGTAGCGTGCTCTTTCTTGTCATTTGGATCTCAGCTCAAATGTTACCCGCTCAGTAAAGCCTTCTGGAGCGCCCTTCTTTCAACTCCCAGTCTCCTGTCCTGTTTCACTTCCCGCATGGCACATGTGACTCTAAAATTACATTCATTCTTATAGGTGTCTGCGGCAGCCACTGGAGTGCAGACTTCTAGAGAGCAGGGCCCCTACCTTTCTCAATGATCACTGTATCCCAGTGTCTACAACACCTGGCACACAGTTTGTCATCAATACACATGTACGGAATGCATGAAAGATCGAAAGAGATGGGACGGCACAAAAAACACAAAGAAATTCCTGGCAATTTGAAATATTTCTGTTCCTGCACCTCAGTTTCCGCCTCTGTAGAATGGGCTAGCGCTGCCTTAACCCTCCTCCGCCCGCCCAATTGACACCACCGGAAAGGATTCATTCGGGAACATTCGGGGGGCGGAGACGAGACAGGGGGCGCCTCGGCCTGTAGTGTCACGTCCGCCAAGGTTACCTGTGGGGCTGGGAGCGAACCGCACTCGCACCGCAACCCCGGGACCAGTGCCCAGTCTGGCCTCGCGCCGTCCTACGCGGCGGCCAGAGGCCGCTAAGGGCCTCCCGCGCTGCAGCAATCTCCTCAGGAGCGCCGCCATGTGCGATGGAATCGCACACGTGGGCTTCTCCTGCGTCACATCCGGGGACTGCTTCCAGCCAATCGGCCTCCGCCACAGCAAGCGCAGCCCTGCCCCTTAAAGTCACAGGCCTCCTAGCGCGAAAGTCCACGCCCCCCTGGACGGCTGCGGCCGCACTCGCCACCAGGGGGCAGAGCCCAGAGAAAGGGCTATTTCCCGGACCCGCCCCCTTCGGCTTGGGAAAGCTAAAGCGTGGCAGGGGCCGGACCGGGGAAGCGGAGGAGGCGGGTCTCCATAGAAACCTCCACCTGTTTCCGGCTGGGCTGTGAGAGATTAGGGGCTGCTGCGGGGGCCAATCTCAGCCAGCTCGCCTCTTCCCAGCGGCCTCTGCGGGAGCGGTGGGTGTTGTACACAATCATCATGGCGGCGGCCGGGGCCCCGGATGGTGAGTGCGGCGGGGGTGGCGGGCGCCGGGCCCGGGCTGAGGTTGCGGGCGCTCCTCTGGTGGATGCGGCCCGGCCCGGGGGGGAGAAGCGCAGCTCGGGAACGGAGGTCCGGCGGCGCCCGGACAGCATCCGTTCCCAAGCCCAGCCCGCGGCAAGCGCCCACCCCCTAACCCCCTTGCAGGCATGGAGGAACCTGGCATGGACACGGAGGCCGAGACCGTGGCGACTGAGGCGCCCGCGCGGCCCCTCAACTGCGTGGAGGCTGAAGCCGCGGCGGGGGCGGCGGCCGAGGACTCCGGCGCCGCACGAGGTAGCCTGCAGCCGGCCCCGGCCCAGCCCCCTGGGGACCCCGCAGCCCAGGCCTCGGTCAGCAACGGCGAAGACGCGGGCGGCGGCGCGGGCAGGGAGCTGGTGGACTTGAAGATCATCTGGAACAAGACCAAGCATGACGTGAAGTTCCCCCTGGACAGCACAGGCTCCGAGCTGAAACAGAAGATCCACTCGATTACAGGTAATTCCTGCGGCGCTGACAGCCAGTCTTCCCCACCCCGCCTCCTGATGGCCCTTGCACCGTGCTAGGCACCTGGTGGCTTTCCTTGCATCAGGCACCCCCATCCTCACAGCAGTCTTCTGAAGAGTATTGGATGCCCATTACTCAGCTGGGGAAAGAGACTCAAGTTTATAGAGCTAGTAAGTTGCAGAACTGGGATTCAAGCCGAAGTCTGACGTTTAGACCCCAGTTTCTCATTAATGTTGCCCTAACATCTCTAATTAAAAAATCACCTAAGGCACTTGTTTTACAGCTTCCGGGCCCTTTCCCAGGAGGTTCTGATTCAGTGGGTCTGGTATGTAGCCAGGAATTTATTTTTAGCAAGTATCTTAGGTAATTCTTCTAAGTGAAGTTGAGGAAACACTGCTATTGACTTTGATGCTGGTTCTTCACAGTTGATTCTGTTTCTTGATTTTACCTTGTTTATAGTGCTTTACCATCTGAAATTTCTTTTCTTTTTCTTTTCTTTTCTTTTTTTTTTTTTTTTTTTTTTGAGACGGAGTCTCGCTCTGTTGCCCAAGGTGGAGTGCACTGGCGCGATCTCGGCTCCCTGCAACCTCCGCCTCCCAGGTTCAAGCGATTCTCCTGCCTCCGCCTCCCGAGTGGCTGGGATTACAGGCGCCCGCCACCCCACCCCGGCGGGGCTAGTTTGTTTATTTTAGCTGCCCGCCTCGGCCTCCCAAAGTGCTGGGATTACAGGCATGAGCCACCACTCCTGGCCTTGAACTTTTTTTTTTTTTTTTTAAAGCTTTCTACATGTAGCCTTGTAAACTCCATTAAGAACAGGAGTTTTGTCCCTGTCGGCTTCTGTAACTCTGATGCTTGCGGATTCTCACTTAATATTTGAATGATTTAGATGACTGAGGAACAACTTGGAAAGAATGAGAGCTAATATTTATTGAACAGTTATTGAATGCTAGGCACCGTACTAAATGCCCCACATTGGTCTCATCTCTTAATCCTTGAAACAATTCTATATAGAAGGACCTACTCTCATAAGTCTTCCACAGTTCTAGAAACTGAGGTTCAGAGGTTGCAAATCTCCCAAGAAAGCTAATAGGTGGTGGAGTCAGTATACACTTTTTGGTCTGTTAACCAAAGAGTTGTGTAGTATCCATACATTTTTCTTTCCTTCCTTCCTTTCACTGTCCACCTTCTACCTTTTCCCAAGGTCTCCCGCCTGCCATGCAGAAAGTCATGTATAAGGGACTCGTCCCCGAGGATAAAACATTGAGAGAAATAAAAGTGACCAGTGGGGCCAAGATCATGGTGGTTGGCTCCACCATCAATGATGTTTTAGCAGTAAACACACCCAAAGATGCTGCGCAGCAGGATGCAAAGGCCGAAGAGAACAAGAAGGAGCCTCTCTGCAGGCAGAAAGTGAGTCCATCTTGTGCTTCTTGGTCCTAAGAAATTTGAGGCTTTGTCCTCTCGAGCCTTGGCTGGTTATATTCTCCCTAGAATAAGCTCCTTTTTGGACAGGGCCCATGATGGAAATTTATGACAGCAGTTGGGTGCCGCAGAGTGGAGGTGACAACTACCTGAGATTTGCAACTTTGTCTCATCTGGCGGGTCAGTGTGTCTCAAGTCTACCTACTTTAGGATAAGACCTTGGTAAAGGGAGGCTTCAGACCATGTGTTGAAAGGAATCAGACATGGGTTTCTCTCTCCTATTTAGTGCCAGAGAAAAATACCAGTAACTAGAAGCCCTCATTTTGCACAAGTGCTTACATTTGGCTTTTTGGTTTGTGGCTTTTCCCAAGTCAACAAGCCTGGTTAGGCATGGAAATCAACAACTCTCGGACATTCCTCTAAAACTGACCATTTCAGGAAGCTGAATGAAACTGAGTAGGAAGACAACTACACTGATGGATTTATTTATTTATTTTTTTGTCCTGATGTGTGAAATAGGAGATTGATTTTTTTACATTCTTTGTTCTTTTGGCTGCAAGAGATCCTGCCTTGTCTCGTGCTCATCATAGCCATTAACATTCTTTTATGAATGAGGACAAGTGAGATGATTTTACTGTAGAAGGAACAGGTTATAAGAATCATCACTTGGTATCTTTTTACCTGGCAAATTCTACTGATTGCTGTGTAACCTCCTGATCATTCTTCCTAGCGTTCCAAGGAAAACAGGTATTCTCAACTGTGTCCACAGTAGAGTAGATCGACTTGAATCAACATTATTTAGTGACCATAGACACTAAGATGTATGACCAACAGTAAGAGAAGGACACAGTTTGTGTTACATATCCGTAATCACTCATGTGTGCTTCCAAAACCCCAAAGAAGTCTAAAAATGAAAAGTGTTTTTATAAACTTAACAGGACCAGAATTAGTGTGAATTTTCCTCTTTGGTGACAAGGTGCTGCCCCAGACTCCACAGAGAAGATTGTTGTGTATTTTAAAGCAATGTTATCTCTATAAGACTTTGAAAACCCTTAAAGTTCAAAACGCTAGGGTTTCGGATAAGGGGTTGTAAACCTATATTGTCTAATTATCTAAAAGGTGTTGATTTGGAGACTTCACCCCCACATATGGGGTCGCACTGTCTCGAAACCAATTGAGTTTCTTCTCATATTCCTGTTTTCCTCTGCCACATGTATGAAATAGTGAAATGTGAGCGTCAGATAGGAGTGGTCCCACTGGTCACACCCTTGGAGCATAAAACATGCCTCTTAAATACAGGTTTTTACTTACTAATGGTAGCTTAACAGGCCTAGAACTGTTCTCCACAGTACAGGAAGTCTTGTTCAAAAGGTACTTGAAAGGTGTGACTGGAATTGCACTTTCAGCCCATGCTGCTGTGTTTCATTGATGCCAATTATGATGCATCACATGACCTAATGAGCGGGATATAGTCCCTTGCCTTTTTATCAGCTTATTAAGGGGTCTGGGGCTGATGTCTGGAGTGAATTTTTGCTAACAGTCTGGCAGTGCTGTGTTTATTCCTCCCAGAGGGATCCCACCATGCCAGTGAGGATTTGAGCTGGCTTGTGGCTGCCTGGTACTTACATTTGATTAAATTGTTACCTTCTATCCATTCATTGTCCTGTAGTTCCAGCTTTTCCAAGCAGTGGCTGTGCCTATAAGGCCACAGATGGAGAAGAAATAAGACTCAGGTGGGCCAGGCAGGAGAGCTGTTTAAGAGGCCTGAACTTAGAATCCTTAAGGAGCTACCTCAAGGTTCTTGGGGCAGGCTGGTAGGGGTGGAGTTTAGAGGCTTCTTAATGTCAGATTATAGAGTAATCATTTCTTTCCAAAAGGTGGCTCTTCCAGGTTCCTGTTTAGCTGGAGTTAAGGGTAGGGCAGTGGGGAAAACTTCAGCGATGGGCTGGGTCTCCATTTGTTGAAGAACTGCTCTTTCTAGGCAGTTAAACAGATTACCAACATCTTATAGGGTTCGCTGGGAGTTTAAGTTGAAAAAGGTGGGTGCCATTTTTTTGTCTGCTAGGAGAGCAACACCCTTTGTTGCCCTCTTTAGCTTGACGGTTTAGTCATTTAAGTGGTGGTTTTTTTTGAGGGGAGAAGGGCAATCTGGAAATCCCGTATGCTCTAGAACTTTGATAGCTAATATGGTAACTAGCTACATGTGGCTGATTAAAATGAAATTAAGAATTCAGTTCCTCAGTCACAGTAGCCGCATTTCAAGTGCGTAATAGTCACAGCAGTAGGTAGTGGCTAGCACAGGTACGAACATCTTCGTCCTCCCAGAAAGTTCTGCTGAACAACACTGTGCTATAGTTTCAAAGGATCCATAGTCTGTCGTCATTAAAAGCTTTTGAGCCAAAACACTAAGGCTTGCTTCATCCTGTCTTTCAAAGGAATAGTAACATGACTAAATGTAGTCAGCTGTGTCATTTCATTCTCTCTTCTGACTTATAGCAACACAGGAAAGTGTTGGATAAAGGAAAACCCGAAGATGTGATGCCATCTGTTAAGGGTGCCCAGGTAAGGCGAATCTCTTTGTGAGCATTCTGAAAATGAGCCAACCCCACCGTCTGACTTGAGGTTCCTCCAATCCTGTCCCTTCTCTTTTTTCCCTTTTTTTTTTTTGAGACAGAGTCTTGCTCTGTCGCCCAGGCTGGGGTGCACCACTACACGTGGCTAATTTTTGTATTTTTAGTAGAGACGGGGTTCTACCATGTTGCCCAGGCTAGTATTGAACTCCTGACCTCAGGTGGTCCACCCGCCTTGGCCTCCCAATGTGCTGGGATTATAGGTGTGAGCCACTGCGCTTGGCCCCCTTCTCTTTTTTTCAGACCGTCCCTCCATCTCTTACCATGCTCTTGTGCCTCCAGGAACGCCTGCCAACGGTACCACTGTCCGGCATGTACAATAAGTCTGGAGGAAAAGTGAGACTCACCTTTAAACTAGAACAAGACCAGCTGTGGATTGGCACTAAAGGTATGTTCTTCCTTGCCTCCTTGCTGGCCCACTGCCTGCCTCTGACACCCAGCAGCACTCACGTTGTAGAGTACGATTCCACCCCTCCTTCTGAAACCTCTCTCTCTCCACTGTGCTTTGCGTGCTTCTGGCTTTTAAATTTGCTTTTAGACGCTCACCTTTTGTTTGGACCCTTTTCCCTCATTGTTTTCATTCTGATCCCAGGGCTGATCCACCAAACATTGGCTCTTCAGTTGCACACAGATTCAGAGGCCCCAAACACATGGCTCAAAGGCCAAATCTGGTCCACAGAAAAAGGTTTTGTGGGATGACACGCAATCTGTAAAAATTGAGAGATTTCACTTAATCTGAATTTTTTTTTTTTTTAATTTTTTGGCTTCTCTTGAAAAATCAAATGATCTGGTCCTTTGGGGCCTGCATTCTCACATGGCATCGATCCACGAGAGCCGAGTAGTGGTTTCCAGTGGGCCATGCTACAGTCCTCACGGTCCCATTTATCTCAGAAGTAGCCAGCTTTGTTCATTTGTCACCTGCCTGGCCCCTGTAGGTCAGAGTTTGACCCTATAGTAGGTGAAGTTTTCCTCACTGCTGCCTAGGAATCTGCCTGCCCCTCCCCGCCTCGTTGCCCTCCGCCTGCCCCACCCTCGCCTATGCACGGTGTCTGGATCAGCCTTGCTGTTTGCCGGGAAGTGTCTCTGACTGTCCTCCCTCTTCCTTCCCCCAGATGTTTACAAAGTCTTGTCAGTTACACTGCAGAACTGTCTGTCCCTTTCTTTGCCACACTGTTGTGCCAGTTAAAGTTCCCAAGCATCTTCACATTTGGTCTGTTAAAAGCAAGTTACCCTGTTTCACTGCCGCATCTGTGTTTTCTTCTGTCCTGTCCATCTTACCTACTGCTTTTTATCCTGGGTACCTGTGCTCAAGGACCTTTGGCTCTAAGGACACATTCAAATGCGTAACCATAGCGTTCAGTGTTCTCAGCACTGGGCCTTAAATTTTGGTTCCAGCTTCAGGCCCGTTTGCCCTGTGGTCCCCTGTGTATTTCAGCCGCATCTTTCTGTGAAACTCCCAGTGTGCTTTGCACAGCTCCTTGTCTTTGCTCATGCTGTGCCCTTACCCGGAATGCCTTCTTCCCATTCCTTGTTATTAATAAAATCTTCCAAGGCCCTACTTAAATGTTCTCTCCGAATGAAGCCTTCCTTGATTCACCCCCCACCCTCCAAATGACTTGCTGCCGCTTCTGTTCATAGAGCGCTTCGTTTATATCCCCAGAGCACTCATTACTCTCTGACTTGTCTGTCCCCCTGTTAGATTCCTGGAGGGAACCGAACATGCCTAAATCACCTGTTTCTGGCCAGCACTGTAGGTATTCAGTGTTCGAGGTAAATGCTAAAGAGAAGTATAGGGGGTCCCATCATCTGACGTTCACTGGTTTCAGGGACAGACCATTTAGTGAGACTCCACTTAACATGGAACCAAGTTTTATGAAGAATAATCGGGGCAGGGGTGGTGGGGAGAGAGAGTTTTTAATCATCTAAAACACAAAAATCAGTGTTCAACCCTATACTGATTGTTAAAATGAGCAAAAATTGAAATGCCAAAAATGCTTGAGTTTTCTGTCAATTTTATGATAACTCGCTGTTTTCTTCATTTCACATTCAACTCTAACTGCATGGTCAAAGCAAGTTTTGCAGAATATCTGAGGGTTCCCCCCAGTTTTTGTAAGGGCCTTTGAACCCTCTGCTACATCATTCTCTTCTGCAGAGCCTGTCCATCTTCCCCTTGTCAGTAGTTAGCTGCCCAGCCTCTGTCGACTTTGCAGGTGATTTTGCTTAGTTCTGTCCCATCGCATTCACTTGCTGAAGTGCATAGACTTCCTGTCTCTTGCTGGACCTCTACTTTTGCTTGTGGGCAGCCTCACTGAAGGCAGTTGCTAAGGCTGATCTGGAAAGACCCTGCCATGAGGATAGGTGCGGGCAGAGAAGTCTGGATGGGAACTAAGTCTGTAAGTGCTCGTTGGTTCCTCGGGGAATATTTCTGTGTCAGGAAGTTTGTATAGGGAACACATCATAACTGTAGGAACTGATAGAACAAGAACTTCCTGACCCTGTATTGGAGTTTTCTTTTTGCTAGTAGGAGCAGCTGCCTTCCTGCTTTGGCCTAAAGGCAGAACTCTAGAAGAAGCTCAATATGTTGGGGCTTCTGAGCCCTTGAAAACCTCCTTACTCACCAGCCCTGTCAAGGACATGAACTAGTCATGTTTTCTAGGGTTGAACAAGGCTAAGATTTTCATTCCCACCCATAGCACTGTACCTCTGGAGCCCAAGGGGCAGGCACTCTTCCCACTTGCCCAGGAGTCCTGTCACCTTAGTGTCATAAGCACTCATAAGAGGACAGCTTGTTCTGGGAGTTGGCTACTAGCCACTGGCTTCGTCTTTCTGCTGGCAAGAAGAAGCGGCTATGGAATGACCATCCCAGCAGCGAGTTGGCCTCTCCATGGGGCGTTTTGCTGAGTAAGTGACCCTTAAGGGCTGCTACTCTTGACTAAATTCTGCTAGCTTGTGTAGGAGGAGGCAGTGCTAACAGCCTCAAAAGAATGAGAACAAGCTCCAGGCAGGAAACCGGAAGCCGCTGGGGAAGAGCATGTGCCCTGCTTGTAGGAAAGTTGAATCTGGCTGAAGGTCTGATGTAGTGATCAGGAGTATATGTCCAGAATTGCCCAATTTTCGGAGTTTTCAAGAGAAGCCAGAAATCTGTTGTATATTTTTGTGATATCTCCAGACATTTCAGGATGAAAGGTGTTTTAAAAGTTTCCATCTTAAAGACAACTGCTGCCCAGGTCCTGCTTTAGGGCCCACTGTTGTAGAGCCGCTAGAAGTCCAAACCTAAATGAACATCTTCAGGTTCCTTCTCCCCAGCCCCCAGTTTTCAGAGACTGAGGCCCACAGAACTGCAGTAAAATGTCTTAAGTCCCCAACTAGACCAGAACCGTGGTCTCAATTCCTAGTCTGTTTGGCCAACTTACCTATTTTTAGACTCTACCTTTCCAGATTTTTCTTTCTGCAAAGGCTACAAGTTTTTTTCCACTTGGTTTAGCTGTTTGCTGAGCCTCCCCGCCCGCCTCCCCCCGCGCCCCGGTCCCTGAGGTGTCTGCTGCTCTGGGGTGGCTGTGTCCTGTTGTGCAGGTGCACCACGCCTCCCCCTGACCTCACCCAGTTCCGCTTCACTTGGCTCACTCCCGGCAGTGTCATCTCACTCCAGGCATCCGTTGCTGCCCCCCTCTCTTACCTGCCATCCTCTTAAACTCACCTCAATGTCTTCTGACCCCATGTGACCAGTGGTATCTCAAGTGTTAATCATAAGAGGTTATAAATGTTTTAAGAGAACTTCATAAAAGTGTGTGAATATGGAGTGGGGAGGACTTGAGGAGGGAGGCGGGAGAAGGAAGCAGGGTCGTGGTATAGAATCTAGCCCTAAAACCCAGGCAGTCCCCTGCCCTTGTGAGAGCCACAGGAGAATGTGTTTCCTCTGTTTGTAGGCCTTTTGACTCTCCCCACTGCCCAATACTTTAGCCAATGCCGGGCTTGCATAAGGTTACAAAGGAATTTCTTGGGTATTTATTTATTTATTTATTTTTTATTGTTTTTTTGTTGAGACGGAGTTTCGCTTTTTGGCCCAGGGTGAAGTGGCACCATCTCGGCTCACTGCAACCTCCGCCCCCCAGGTTCAAGCGATTCTCCTGCCTCTGCCTCCCGAGTAGCTGGGATTATAGGCGCCCACCACCAAGCCTGGCTAATTTTTTGTATTTTTAGTAGAGACGGGGTTTCACCATTTTGGCCAGGCTGGTCTCGAACTCCTGATCTCAGGTGATCCACCTGCCTCGGCCAAATCCTAACTCCCAAAATGTTAGGATTACAGGTGTGAGCCACTGTGCCTGGCCTTTCTTGGATATTTATTAACCATCAGACTTTAAAAAGTAATCCCAGGGAAGATACATCTCTGCCCTCAGAGACCTTTACTATACCATTGCCAAACCCAGTTTCCCACTTGCTCCTGCGGAGTTCCCAGCTCCCACACAAGGCCTTACGTGCACTGGTCAGAAGACCCTGTCATGTTGTCCCCTGAGTGCATGGTGCCAGTCACTTAAGTTTACCGTAGATCCCACAGCCACCAGACCTGATGAGGGACTGCTGAGTCAGAGGAGTTAGAACAGGAGGGCCTTTGAATAATCACTGTAATCCCTCTCAACTTAGAGCGGACTGAGAAATTGCCCATGGGCTCCATAAAAAATGTGGTCAGTGAACCTATCGAAGGACATGAAGACTACCACATGATGGTAAGTAGCGCTGGCTGAGTCCAGCCTCTCACTAGACTCCTGCTTCACCTGGCAGGAAACAGTTTTAACTGAGCATGTTTAATGGAAGCAAACTCAGTCTCCAGAAGATGCACTTTTCTAAGATCCTCATGTTTTTTTCATCTACTTCGAACTTAATCCATGGCCTCTATTCCTAGTTCTGTTTATTTTGTACCCCCCAACACACACCTTCCATCGGTTTAAAGGGGATGTATTTTCTCTTACCTCTTTTAGAAAAGTCTCTTTTGCCTCCCTCTTGTCATGTGTTGTTTCTAGATCAGGAAAACAAATATAAAGAGGAGGAATGGCTGGTGGATTTTCATTATAAGTTTTGTCTTGCGTATAAAACAAGACTTGCCCCAGCCTTGGTGTTGGTGAGGGCACCAGGCAGCCTCTTTTCTGTAATAATGATGCCGCTCTTGCCAGGCCCAGTGGCTGAGGGCCTTGTGGGGAGGACAGGCTCTGTGGAGCATCTATTCTGCATAGAGGCCACTCTGCAGAGAGCAGGCTTCCTGCAGGAAGACAGAATGTTTGGACATGGTCCGCAAGTCTGCAGAACAAAGCAAAAAATTCATTCCTCCCGTAAAATGAGCAGCTTGGGCAAAGTTTCCAAAATTTTCCCAGCGCTCTTTGGAGGGGCCACATTGACAACGAAGTTGATTCTGCCGTTGCCCATCAGGGTCCTGGCCTGAGCAGCTGTAGTGTGAGGGTGGGGCCTCCTGCCATTGTTCATCCAAGGAGGCAGGCCTTTCAGTGTCCATTCCATAGTGATGAAGCCACATCCGCCCCATCCCGGGAAGAAGGAACTAGTGGTTTGGCCTGTGGATTGGGGTACCAAGTCCCAGGCAGAGAGAGGTGTTGGAAGATCCTCTTGCTATAGAAAAAAAACCAAAGCGGCTTAAAGTATGGTGGACAAGGGAGGCAGCCCTGTCGGCATCCTGCCCAGTGCTGCTGTAGCAAGGCCGTAGCTGGGAGTGCAGTCCCTAGGCTGTGGGGTTCCTGGGGTTTTGTCTTCTGGAAGTGATGATGATGTCACTGGGGCTTCTCTCAGGCCCCCGGCAGCCCTTCCACCCTACTCTTTCTGTGGTCTTTTTTTTTTTTTGGAGACAGAACCTTGCTCTGTCACCAGGCTGGAGTGCAGTAGCACTATCTCGGCTCACTGCATCCTCTGCCTCCCAGGTTCAAGCGATTCTCCTGCCTCAGCCTCCCGAGTAGCTGGGACTATAGGCGCACGCCATCACACCCAGCTAATTTTTGTCTTTTTAGTAGAGACGGGGTTTCACCATGTTGGCCAAGATGGTCTCAATCTCTTGATCTCGTGATCTGCCCGCCTCAGCCTCCCAAAGTGCTGGGGTTACAGGCGTAAACCACTGTGCCCAGCCCTCTGTCTGTAGTCTTTATTATAAAGATTGCAAACAGATTGGTTTGCCCTGGTTGGTGATTTTTTTCTGTTTTAACAGTTGGGCCAGGCGCAAAGAAAGAAAAAAAAAAGAAAGAAAGAAAAAAAGTTGGAGTTGAATATTTTTAACTGGGCTCCATCACTCCTTTTTGAATAATTTGTGTTACCAGTCGCACCCTATAGGGTTTGTAGCCTGAGTTTTCAAGCGGCCTGGTGGTAGGAAGTACAAGGAAGTTGAGTGGACTGTTTTGGACTTCTTTGGAGGAGTTGGTGTGGATGGGTAATGACTTAGTATTTCATTGAAAAGTTCATTTCTCTCGAGTTATTTCCGGCAGAGGATAGCTCTGATAGCCCCCTTCTCTCTTCCAAACACCTTTACCTTTGTCCTAATGAAAGTATGTAGTTATCTCTTTGTGCAGATGCCATTTCTTTAACTAAATTAACATGTCATCATTCACAGTTGGAAAACTGTGGCTGTGCTTTTTCATTTTTAGAGAAATGTTTTTAAAATACAGAAAAGAGGCTGGGCGCAGTGGCTCACACCTGTAATCCCAGCACTTTGGGAGGCCGAGGCAGGTGAATCACTTGAGGTCAGGAGTTCAAGACCAGCCTGGCCAACATGGTGAAACCCTGTCTCTACTGAAAATAGAAAAATTAGCCGGGCGTGGTGGCGTGCACCTGTAATCCCAGCTACTTGGGAGGCTAAGGGAGGAGAATCGCTTGAACGTGGGAGGCGGAGGTTGCAGTGAGCTGAGATTGCACCGCTGCACTCCAGCCTGGGCAACAGAGCGAGACTCCAGCTCAGAAAAAATACAAATAAAATACAGAAAAGAAAAAGAATAACTGTCACAAGCCCATATATCCGACACTGAGAAGTGGCAATTATAAATATTTTGTAATTTGCTTTAATTTTTTTTTTTAAATAAAAGAAATAAAGTTTATTCACAGCAATGATGGCCCCACTGTCTCCCCCCCCCATTACCATCGTCATGTGTCACGTGCGTCCTTCCCATCTATCCATTCTTTTATTTACACGTGTATCCACGAACAAGATGGAGTATTGTTTTGTGCTTCCAGTTTTCATAAATGGTATCATGTATTGTGGTACAACTTGCTTTTCTTTGGTTCAACATAAGAATCTGTCAGTATTAACTGTAGATCCATATGGACCCAGTTGATACCTCTTTAAAAAGAACTCCAGTATTGGTGTGATTAAGCCTTGTCACTTTGAATTCTACATTCCCTTACTGATGGATATGTAGGTTGTTGCCAGGTGTTTGTGGTTTCAGACAGTGCTGCAATGAACATTCATACCTGTTTTCTTGAGCATGTGTGACAGGTTTTCTAGGGCAGTGTTTCTCAAACTGTGGTCCCTGGATCAGTAGTGTTGCATCACCTGGGAGCTTGCTAGTTTCTCAGGCCCCACCCCAGACCTCCCCAAATTAGAAACTTCACAGCGGTGGAGCCTGCTGATCTGTGTTCCAACAAGCCCTCTAGATGGCTCTGATGACCACTTAGGTTTGAGAACCACTGCTTTAGGGTTGGCTCAGCTTAACCCTTACCCTGCCTGTTTTTGCTTTTGGTTGGGAGAACGCTCCCCACGTGCAAAGTTCTGTTTGGTTTTTCTTCCCTTTTTAATTAACTCATATCCCAACCCTCCCCCATGTTTGTCCTGCCTGATTGGTCTCCTGACCTCTGAAGTACCGCTTGGTTTTCCTTTTTCCCTTCCAGGCATTTCAGTTGGGACCCACGGAAGCCTCTTACTACTGGGTGTACTGGGTTCCAACTCAATATGTGGATGCAATCAAAGACACTGTGCTGGGGAAATGGCAGTATTTTTGAAAGCACTTTCACCTCTGGCCCAGGAGACTGACCCAAAGTGAAGGACATTGCCGGGAGAGGCCTGCAGCATCCCTGGATTTCAGAGTTCTGGAACTTTGTTCACAAAAAATCTATATTCAGTCTGAGGTGATGTGGTGACTGAAGCCAGAGGTGATGTACTTTCACCATTAGCTTAATTTTAACTTAAAATGACCAGTTCCCTTTCTTGTAGTCAGCTTCATACCATTTTTAAACTCAATACGATGGAAATCAATAAATCTGAATTCCGAACATGTTGTGTGGAATACTCTTAAGTGTGTTTGAGAGTAGATCTGCCAATTATGTTGACAAGGGAATGATCAAAAGCTTTTTTTTTTTTTTTTTTTTAAAAAGCGGTTTCAATTGAAATATTTTCATACATCTTTGGTTGCAAACATTTGGACTGCATTGCAATGAGTTGGGGTGTTTTTTTTTTCCTTTTTTGTATAAAATTGTATGCAAAATGGAGGGGGGTTAGTAAGCCATATATTTCTGTCCATTGATTCAGATTTAATTCTTTCCCTTTTTCATTCTCTCGCTTCCTCGATTTGAGTTTTTGTTTTAAGAACCCAAAGATGTCAGTTCCTCTTTTGGTACCTCATCAACGCTTCCTTTCCTGGGCTCCCTCCCGCCGTGCTGCTGCTGCCTGTGAACGCACGGTGGGAGAGGAAGAGCTGCTCGGTCTTGGGCAGGGAGCTCTCACACTTGCTGTGGTGTTCGTTGAGCAGCAGAGTATCTCCCAGTGGCTCCTGTTTAAACGTCTTGCCCTTTGGGCCCCATCTCCGAGGAGTTCCATTGCCGATTGGATGATTGTCTGCACCCCTCTCTGAGCTTGGCCTAGAGGCCCAGCCTGGCATGGTTGTGCCTGGGCTGTACCACTCAAAAACCCCAGCTCCCAAGCAGACAAAGGCCTCTTCCAGGAGGAGCCAGGTAGAAGATAGACTATACAGCCGTATCGCTGCAGATCCAGATATAAACTTCTTTCTTTGGAAGTTTTCAAGAAATTCTTAAGCAGTCCAAGGATGATTTCAATTATGCTTCTCCATTGGGTCCTTCTGCTCATGCATTCAGTTCAAGTGTCCTTTATCCCAGGTTCAGAGATGCTGCCTTTCTCAAGAAGACATCTGACCCTAGCAGGTTGGCCAATGCTATTGAACAACAAAAATGGGATAAATTGCTTTCATGATTAGCTCACCCTCTTCTGGTTTTAGCCCTTCTGCCCTTCTGTTCTTTGTACACGTGAACTTCTGTCATCTCCGTCTGGCTTGGTTGCCTCTGAAAGGAGGGAAAGTCTCTTGGTAAATGATCTCCTTTGTGCTGTTTGCTGTTTCTCTGCTGCTGTCTTTGCAGTTCTCCTCTCACTGGTTGCAGGCTCTCATAGTAAGGTTTGGCGAGAAATGTTCCAAACGTCACATTTTGGATTCTAGGCTGTCATCCCTCGTTCTGTGAAACGTATTAGCATGTGTTCGCCCAAGATGACTATTTCTTGTGAGCCAGTTAATGATGATATTGTACGCCCTTCCCTTCTAAGCTGTAGTTCAGGAATCCAGCCCACATAGACTCTTGCTTTCCATGGTGTGTTCAATGCCAAGTGATGCATCTAGGCAGGAAAATCTACTCTTTGCTTTTTTGGGGGCAATTAGTACATTTGTGAAGTGCAGCATCCAAGAAACAGCCTGTTTTTCATCCCTTGAGAAAGGAGCAGTCATTGCAGCTTTTCTGTCCTTGTCGGCCTGCAGTTCCTGAGGAAAAGAGTGCATCTGAGCTACTTGTCCAAGCCTCTGTCTGCAGGTGACAGGTTTCGGGGAAAATGAGATGCATTAAGTAGACCGTCATCTCGGGTCAGACACTGCCCCTTTTGTTTGCCAATGCCCCAGTCCTAGAGACTTGTCCTGACAGTGCCGCACACCTACTTTCGATCTCTCAGAGCAGGCGGCTCCGTCCCCAGGCTGGCCTGGCTGCTCTTGGAGGCCTCTTCACTTGCTCCCCTTATTGCCCCATTCTTGTGGCTCGCCAGGCCACTTGGCCTCCCCTCTTGCCAGTGACAGCAAGCGTTTCCATCATCTCCCTGCTGCCCAAGGGCCAACTGCTTCTCACTCAGGCTGGTGTCGTTTCAGGAGGACCAAAGCCTGCGTGAGTGTTTTTATTTTCAGTAAAATGGTGCTTTTTTCCTTACTTCGAGATACTATATATAAATAATAATGTAAATGACACCTTTTCGTATGGAGCTGTTTGAGTATTGCTTTACAGAGCTTACTAAATCAGCTTCAGCAATCTTGAGCTGTGTGGCTCCTCACCCTGTCTGCATGGAAGACCTTGCTGGAAGCTCTCGGGAGAGCAGACATAACACCAGAAGCCACTGGGAGAAGTGTTTTCGATCGTGTCTGGGTCACAGTAGTATTCACTGTTCAGTCATTGAGTTCCGTGGGCAGTCTCTTCATACATTTCTTACAGTCTGGAGTGTACTGACTAAATCTGTGTAAGCAAATTGAAATACTCTTTCTCTTAGGTAGCGTCACAGTGGTTTTTTTTTCCTCAGGATAATTTCTATACAGTTTCCTCACTGTCAGAGGGAGCAGATCTTTCCCTCACTGTGGCAGGGGGCGTGCAGGTGGATAAAGGAAGAGCTGGTTTCCGGAGAGTGACCATAACAGCATTGACTGGAAGCCAGAGATGGAGGGGGTGGTCATCTCTTACACACTGAACACCTCTCAGAGCCCCCTGAGGGCTTCTTTGTCTTCTAGAATCTGTACCAGTGGTCCTCCTGCAGGTTCTGGCTCACAGACATCATCACGCTTTTCTTTCGCTCCCTGAGGCGCCTTGGCAGAAGAACATGACCCTGTGAGCCAGGCCCCCTCAGCTCTGCTTCAGATCACAGAACGCAGACAGACTCGCGAGTTGCTGGACCTCTTTGGTATTAAGTGTTTGAATCCATGATGGGCCTTTTGCAAGTAGCGTTAGCTCTTTTTAAATGTTGAACTGAGCTAAGGATGCACTTTCTTGTGGGCATAGAAGGGGCCCACGTGAGGCCCTGAGTAGGCTCCTTAGTTGCTGCTTTACCTAATGAGGGCCAAAGAGATTAACTCTGCCTCATTGCCATGTTTCAGAAAAGTTGCCATATTTCACCCAGAAGGGGCTCGTTTTCCTCTTACTCTTACTTTAACCATGTGCCTGGAGGAGCCGTTCTGGGCTCTTGCACTTGCCCAACCTTTCTTTGCCAGGGGCAGAGAAGGGAAAGGGGGTAGATTGAGTGTGCCAAGGGCCGTGCAAGGGCAGGCTTGCTTTCCACCCATCTGCTGAGGGAACCCTCGCCTCTTGCTCCTTGCCTCTGTTCACGCCTGTTGTCTTGGAAAAGGATGGTCCCTTTGTCTTAAGGCTTTGTGATAAAGGCATCTCCAGTTAGGATCGGCACCTGTTTCCTTCATCATAGTGCCTGGCAGCCTTTCTGAAGTTACAGGTGGTTGGGAGCCCTCTCACGTGCAGAACATCTGGTAGATTGACCTGCCAGGCTGGGTGGTTCTACTGCTTTCTCAATTTCTAAGAACCTTTTTTTTTTTTTTCCCTTAAAGAGTTCTGCAGAATTATTTGACAATATTTGTAAGTACCATGTTTCCTTGTGGTGTACGCTCTGTTCTCGTTTCTGTTTTTAAATCAAATGCCTGTTTGGGAGGAGATGAACGTATTTAGTCTATTAGATTTGCGCTGCTGGATTTTTTTTTTTAAAGTGTAACCTTGACTAGCTGTCTTATTGTTTATCCTGTAAGATTAGTCTATTGATTAAAGTTTGATAATTAATTGCGTCTCTTTTTCCTTCCAATTCTTCATGCGCCTAATTCATACTGGGGATTAACCAACATTTGGAATTGGGCCCAGAGCCATTTCTTTGCCAGTTGTGGTCTTATTTGGCTTTAAGTATATTCAAATGTATTCTCTGCTGAAACAGTTGACGTTTACTCTGCAAAATGGTGAAAGTGACTGGCGTGCCAGTGAGCCACACTCCTGTTACAGTAGCATGGTCTGCTCCCTGGTCGGCCCTGGCCTCCACATGTTGGAAGAGAAGCTGCCTCTCTGTACTCATACCTCCCAGCTAGTGCCATGGGCAACCCCACCTGGCCATTTAGCTTTCGAGGACATGTTTTAGAAAACACTGAGATTGCGGCCGGGCGCGGTGGCTCAAGCCTGTAATCCTAGCACTTTGGGAGGCCGAGACGGGCGGATCACGAGGTCAGGAGATCGAGACCATCCTGGCTAACACGGTGAAACCCCGTCTCTACTAAAAATACAAGAAAATTAGCCGGGCGAGGTGGCAGGCGCCTGTAGTCCCAGCTACTCGGGAGGCTGAGGCAGGAGAATGGCGTGAACCCGGGGGGGCGGAGCTTGCAGTGAGCCGAGATCGCGCCACTGCACTCCAGCCTGGGGCACAGAGCAAGACTCCGTCTCAAAAAAAAAAAAAAAAAAAAAGAAAACACTGAGATTGGAGCTACAGGTTTAGCCCCAAGCTATAAAGACCCAGGAGTCGGGAGGAAGAAAATCTGTTACCAAAAAATGGGCCAGGCTCAGTGGCTTACACCTGTAATCCCAGCACTTTGGACACCACGGTGGGAGGATCCCTTGA
The DNA here is from genome assembly GCF_037993035.2 of Macaca fascicularis. Taxonomy (NCBI): domain Eukaryota; kingdom Metazoa; phylum Chordata; class Mammalia; order Primates; family Cercopithecidae; genus Macaca; species Macaca fascicularis. Next base: position 22,648,317 of record NC_088394.1, read on the forward strand.
GCCCAGGAGTTTGAGACCAGCCTGGGCAACATAGCAAGAGCCCCATCTCTACAAAGAATACAGATACCGGCCGGACACAGTGACCCACACCTGTAATCCTAGCACTTTGGGAGGCCGAGGCAGATGGATCACCTGAGGTCAGGAGTTTGAGACCAGACTGGTCAACATGGTGAAACCCCGCCTCTGCTAGAAAATACAAAAATTAGCCAGATGTGGTGTCAGGTGCCTGCCCCAGCTACTTGGGAGGCTGAGACGCAAGAATCGCTTGAACCCCGGAGGCAGAGGCTGCAGTGAGCCGAGGTTGTGCCACTGCACTCCAGCCTGGGTGGCAGACGAGATTCTGTCTCAAAAAAAAGGTGGAGACTAAAACAGAATCCTTGGTATATGAAGAATGATGGAGTTTGTCCCTGCTGGTCTTACTTCTTCCTGTCAGGGGGAGGGGGTCAGCTCTTCACTTTTTCCCAGTACCTCATAATCTTGAAACAACACTGCTGGATGCTTAGGGATCTGACTGCTACATGGGGGAGGGGGAGCAGTGGGATTGTGTCACGTGCTATCCGTTGGCTGATGCCCACCTAGAGAATCTGCTGTCTGGTACTTCTAGGCTGGGTGTGGTGGATCATGCCTGTAATGCCAACACTTGGGAGGCTGAGGCGGGCAGATACCTGAAGTCGGGAGTTCGAGACCAGCTTGACCAACATGGAGAAATTCCATGTCTACTAAAAATACAAAATTAGGCGGGCGTGGTGACCCGTGCCTGTAATTCCAGCTACTCAGGAGGCTGAGGCAGGAGAATTGCTTGAACCCGGGAGGTGGAGGTTGCAGTGAGCTGAGATCACGCCATTGCACTCCAGCCTGGGCAGCAAGAGTGAAACTCCATCTCAAAAAAAAAAAAAAAAAAGAGACCACCTAGCAGGATGTTTTGACCTCTTGCTATGTGCCAGGCAAATGCTGCTTCTCGAGGCCTCCAGCCCTGGAGCACCTTTGGGTGCTCTTCCACCACGTACTTGCTCTAAACACTCTGCATTCAGGTCCTGTGACATAAGCTCCTTATGTCTTAGTGTGAAGAATGTTATGTGCATTATGTAGTCAACACCGCACCACATCCCTCCTGTGACCCCTGCTTCGGCCACTAGAGGAAATCTTAGGTTCAGAGAAGTTAGATGGCTTAGCCAACGCCACATGCCTGTTACCAAGTGAAGCTACAATTCAGAACCCAGCTTTGCCTGATGCTCAAGTCTGTGCTCTTAGATACTTACCTCATACTTGAGAAGTTAGGAAAGAACCCAGCTGCTTTATTTTGCTTTCAGATTTTTTCTTTCCTCAGTTTTGCTGTGTGTCCTAAGGGCACTAACCTGGGTGCATGACTTGCTTTTTTAAATTTTGAACCTTGGCATTTGTTTATTGGCTTTATTAATTAGCCTTGTGTATTAATAAAGTTAATTTGTCAGTTAAATTTGTTTAATTGGTTTTATTTATTAGCTGGCTACCACTTAAAACATTAAAACAGTAACACATGCACTTGATAAAGAATTTCAGGTGATAGGTAAGTCTTTCACTCAGTTCTCCTAGCTTCTCAACCCCAGCACCAAATCATCCCTGAAGAAGTAGAATTCACATTACGCTCAAGTACTTAAGTGTGCATCCCAGGGGCAGAGGACCAATCATTCCCACTTAAGCCACTTCCTAGAGTGGGGTGAGTGGACTCCTCCGTGGGAACTTAGCAGGAGGGAGCCGGCACTGGGGAAGCACCTCAGCAGCGCTCAGACTCCAAACCTGACATTTTTCTTGAGCTCTTGCTCATTATCCGTTGCCTGCTCGGGTATCCCACAGACACCTCAAATTCAATGCATCAAATCCAATCCTCTGGTCCCTGCTTTAGACCACAACTCACCCAGTATTGGTAGGTTGGGAGATAGCTTAGACACAACTGATCAGATTCTGCCATTTATTTGTTTTATTTTATTTATTTTGAGATGGAGTCTCTGTCGCCCAGGCTGGAGTGCAGTGGCGTGATCTCGGCTCACTGCAACCTCTGCCTCCCGGGTTCAAGCGATTCTCCTGCCTCTGCCTCCCAAGTAGTTGGTATTACAGGCACCTGCCACCATGCCTGGCTAATTTTTGTATTTTTAGTAGAGAAGAGGTTTCGCCATGTTGGCCAGGCTGGTCTCGGACTCCTGACTTCAGGTGATCCACCCACCTCAGCCTCCCAAAGTGCTGGGATTTCAGGTGTGAGCCACTGCACCCCATCTATTTGTTTTTCAATTCTTTTTTAGAGAGAGGGTCTCCCTCTGTTGCCCAGGCTGGAGTGCCATGGTGCAATCATAGCTCACTGTAGCCTCTAATTCCTTGACTCAAGTGATCCTCCCACCCAGCCTCCCAGGTTCTGCCATTTTTTTCCCAGAATCTCTTGCCAATCCATCTCTCTTTATCCCAACCTCCAAATCTGGGACTAACCGGTACTACAGGCATGTGGCACCACACTCAGCTAATTTTTAATTTTTTTGAAGAGACAGGGTTTCACGATACTGCCCAGGCTGGTCTCAAACTCCTGGCCTCAAAGTGCTGGGATTAACAGAACAGGCATGAGCCACCATGCCAGGCCCCTCATGATACTTTTTAAAGTCCAGACCTTATAAACTGCCCCACCTTCCAGATTTGTTTCCTCATAGTCAGATTCAAGTGACATGATTTTCGCAGGAGTGCCTCAGAGGTGACGTGACCTCGGTGCCTCACATCGGGAGCAGCATAGGAGGTTGGCTTGTTGCGTCATTGGTGATGCTGAGTGTGATAACCTCCACCTAGGTTGTACCTATCTCCCTTACAAGGTGGTGAGTTCCTGGAGATGGGAGACAAACTATATGGTGTGAAACTGTACTCAGGCTCCAGGAGTGCTTAACACACAGTGGGTACTTCCTTGTGTGTGGAGCGAGTGAGGGAACTTGCTGTGTGGAGGACACAGTGAGAAGACGGAAGCAGCTCCACTGGAGATGGGGTGGGGCTGGCTGGAGACAGGGCTGGGACCAGGTCATGACAGGCTTCACAAGCCACCCTTTCCTAGTGGGAACGGTGTACAACAGGCACAGATCCTCAGAGGTGTCTTCAGCAGCTATTAAATACCATATGCATACAATTCCATTTACCCTGTTCTTGAATTCACACACTTTGGAATGCTACATTTGGCCAGTTTGCTGCCTATCTATAGCGGCACAGAAGTCTCTCAGCAGAACATTCTGATAAGCTCTTAGAGCAGAAAGAACAGAAAGGCCTTTGCTATTGCTTGAACAACCAGACCCTAAATGGCCCTGGGGATGAATGATCTGTGTGTGTGAGATCCAGTAAATGTCTTCCCTCATTCTGGCTGCTTCGGGGCTTACACCAGCTGCTGGATGACGTGAATGGGCTGTTTCACTGCAGGCGTCTGCTGAAGATAGTAGCAAAGCAGGCACTCAAGTGGCAGTACAGTCAGACTTTGTGATCTTATGCAGACACAATCACAGACGCTTTTTTTGGCAAAATGTACAGCTGCCATGGGATTTAAAATAGCCAGAACAACTTGGGGACTATACCGGACGTTCCAATCAAAGGAATAACACACAGCCTGTTTACTCCCGATTTGATCACCAGTGCTTAGTAAGTGCTCAAGCTATTGTTAAATAAATGCAGTTGTAAAAAAACAATGAAGAAGCACCTTATCCTCCAATTTGGCAGTTTTCCAAGATATGTTGCTGAGTATTGAAAAAAAATAAAAAAGGTCTAGTGTAACAATGTATGATTTTCATGACTGAAAAGGATATGCTTTCTATTGCTAAAAAGGGGCCAGGCTCAGTGCCTCACGCCTGTAATCCCAGTACTTTGGGAAGTGGAGGCAGGAGGATCTTTTGAGCCCAGAAGTTCAAGACCAGCCTGGGTAACACAGTGAGACCCCATCTCTATAAATAACTTAAAAAATTAGTAGTGGTGTGCCTACTTGGGAGGCTGAGGGAGGAGGATGGCCTGAGCCTGGGACGTTGAGGCTGCAGTGAGCCACTATCATGTCACTGCACTCAGACTGAGTGACAGTGAATGTCTCAAAGAAACGAAAATGAGGTTTGCATTCGACCCAGCAATCCCATTACTGGATATACATAAAGGAATAGAAACCATTCTACCATAAAGACACATGCATGCCTGTGTTCACTCACTACAACACTATTCACAATATCGAAGACATGACCTCAACCTAAATGCCCATCAATTGCAGACTGGGTAAAGAAAATGTGTAGGCTGGGTGCAGTGGCTCTCGCCTGTAATCCTAGCACTCTGGGAGGCCAAGGCAGGCAGATCACTTGAGGTCAGGAGTTCGAAACCAATCTGGCCAACATGTTGAAACCCTATCTCTAATAAAAATACAAAATAAGTATCTGGGCATAGTGGCGGACGCCTGTAATCCCAGCTACTCAGGAGGTTGAGGCAGGAGAATCACTTGAACTGGGGAAGCGGAGATTGCAGTTAGCCAAGATTGCGCCATTGCATGCCAGCCTGGGCGACAGAGCGAGACTGTCTGAAAAAAAAAGAAAATGTGGGCCGGGCGCGGTGGCTCAAGCCTGTAATCCTAGCACTTTGGGAGGCCGAAACAGGCAGATCACAAGGTCAGGAGATCGAGACCATCCTGGCTAACACAGTAAAACCCCGTCTCTACTAAAAAATACAAAAAAACTAGCCGGGCGAGGTGGCGGGCGCCTGTAGTCCCAGCTACTCGGGAGGCTGAGGCAGGAGAATGGCGTAAACCCGGGAGGCGGAGCTTGCAGTGAGCTGAGATCCGGCCACTGCACTCCAGCCTGGGCGACAGAGCAAGACTCTGTCTCAAAAAAAAAAAAAAAAAAAAAAGAAAATGTGTATACACATACATGCAGACACACACACACCATGGAATACTATGCAGCCATAAAAAATAATGAGATCATGTCCCTTACAGCAACATGGATGCAGCTGGAACCAGTATCCTAAGTGAACTAACACAGGATCAGAAAACCAAATACCACGTTCTCACTTGTAAGTCTGAGCTAAACATTGAGTAAACATGGACGGAAGGGAACAACAGGCACCGGGGCCTACTGGAGGGTGGAGGGTGAGGATCCAAAAAAGACCCATCGGGGGCTGGGCACAGTGGCTCACACCTGTAATCCCAGCACTTTGGGAGGCTGAGGTGGGTGGATCACCTGAGGTCAGGAGTTCATGACCAGCCTGGCCAACATGGTGAAACCCTGTCTCAACTAAAAATATAAAAAATTAGCCAGGTGTGGTGGCAGGTGCATGGTAGCGGGTGTAATCTCAGCTACTTGGGAGGCTGAGGCGGGAGAATCACTTGAACCTGGGAGGCGGAGGTTGCAGTGAGCCAAGATCGGGCCACTGCACTCCAGCCTGGGCGACAAGAGTGAAACTCCGTCTCAAATAAAAAAAACCCATGGGGTGTTATGCTTATTACCTGGGTGAAATAATCTGTACACCAGACCCCATGACACATAATTTACCTATATAACAAACGTGCACATATACCCTTGAACCTAAATAAAAGTTTAAAAAAAAAAAGAGGAATATGCCTGCCTAACATGCCTGAAATAACTCTAGAGCAACCCAGAAGGAACCAGCGTATTGGTACCTGCAAGAAGGGAAGCAGATGAGTGTGGACCCAATCCCAGAGCTGACTTCCATCCTTCGACCACCTCATCTCTCAGCCATGAGATTCTCGGCTGGCTGAGGGCCCCTCACCTTAGTCCCTCTGCCTCGAAGACACTACTTACTGTAGGCCTTTGGTTCCTCTTCCCTCCCTGTACTAGAAATGTCAAGTAAAAGGAGAGCAATTATTTTGATGTAACTCTCAAACTAAACCTTATCAAGAGCTAGGCAATGTGTACATATTATCTACATCAACCCCAAGGAACCAACACAGTGCTAAAGAGTAAAAGGGGCAGAACTGATAATGATGTGTGGCAATGTCAAAGTGACCTTCCAGGAGGAAAGAGAGCCTCCCATTCTCCAAAACTGTTAAACTGTATTAATTTAGAAAGGGATCTTTAGGACAGGGATGAACAACTAGTCCCACCTGCTGATGTCAGCTGATAATAAGCTAATGGAAACCAAAACAAATTTTTTTTTTTAAGCAGAAAGTCCATTTCCATGAATATATTCATTCCTGATATGAAGGTGGGGAGAGAGCCTTACTTCAAGTACACGGTTGGAGAAGCCATTGTTTTTGACATGCATGATACCAGTGACAAATCAGACCTTTAAAAATATTAAGCAATGTCAATATGAAAATATAAAGAAGCACTTTATAGACATCATTGAAAAACTGAAGACTGGGGAAAATGTTGGTTTTATGGATTTATTTTCAAAGAGTAAAACACTTATACAATTTAAATACACGTCCATCAGAATCACTCTGTCAGAGTCAGCAATAATGCGAAAATGTGTCCTCACTGCCAGACATTCGCCACTATCATCTGAGTCCTCTCTCCCCAAAGCCAAAGGGTCTAGAAAAGATAAAGTAAGTTCAATGTTATTTTTGATGTGTTCTTACTAATGGTAAGTGACATCTTTCAGGTGCTAAAAATGCAGCATCTGGCTGAGTGCAGTGGCTCATGCTCATAATCCCAGCCCTTGGGGAGACCAAGGTGGGCGGATCACCTGAGGTCAGGAGTTCAAGACCAGCCTGGCCAACATGGTAAAACCCCATCTCTACTAAAAATATAAAAATTAGCTGGGCGTGGAGGTACACGCCTGTAATCCCAGTTACCCAGGAGGCTGAGGCAGGAGAATCGCTTGAACCCAGGAGGCGGAGGTTACAGTAAGCCGAGATCATGCCACTACACTCCAGCCTGGGCAACAGAGCAAGATTCCATCTAAAAAAACAAACAAACAAACAAAAAGACAGGGTCACTAAAAGCTAAAGACACTAATACAATGTTTTAATGCAAAAAGTCTTATTTGACTATTCTAGGGCCCAAGTAACAAGAGCTACTATTTACTGAGAGGCTTCTTTATATCATTGTATTAAGTGATATATACACTCTCTGCAATTTTGCTTTCACAAGAGCCCCAGGTAGGTCCTATCATTACCCCCATATTACATACGAGGAAACTGAGGCTTACAGAGCTAAGCAGTCTGCCTGAGACCACCAGGCTTACAGAGTGTGGCAGAGCTGAAAATAAACTTGGGTGTGTCTTGACTCCAAAGTCCATCTTCTTACCCATGAGGCCTCTCTTGCCTAATTAAGAGCCAGGTCGGGCCGGGCGCAGTGGCTCATGCCTGTAATCCCAGCACTTTGGGAGGCTGAGGCGGGCAGATCATGAGGTCAGGAGATCAAGACCATCCTGGCTAACATGGTGAAACCCTGTCTCTACTAAAAATACAAAAAATTAGCTGGGCGTGATGGCGGGCGCCTGTAGTCACAGCTACTTGGGAGGCTGAGGCAGGAGAATGGCGTGAAACCAGGAGGCAGAGCTTGCAGTGAGCCAAGATCGTACCACCGCACTCCAGCCTGGGTGACAGAGCGAGACTCCGTCTCCAAAAAAAAAAAAAAAAAAAAAAAGAGCCAGGTCATCTCAGTGTCTTACCCAGCAGGCTGGGCTTGCCTTGGGTGAGTAATTGAGGGAGACAGAGGTCTGTTTCCAGGTTACCCTGCTCAGTACTTTGTACAAAACTCTGCTTTTGTGAGGAGAGCTGACAGTCAAGGGAGTTCTATCCAGGAATGACAGCTCTCAGCCTCTCAAAGATCACCACCACGGCTGGGCCCCTTTGAGTGGCAGACAATAGGAAAGGGCTTGCATTTTATAAGCAGTGAAAAATCTTGGTCAAGCATTTCCATTTTCTATTTCTTCTTGAGTTTCCTTTATTGAAGAACCACAGACAATTAAATCTACGGGTGAACATCATTTTAGAAGTCTAATTATTTACCTGATACTTTATTCATACACATCCTTCTTATCGGCAATGTAATCTACAATTTCTTGTGGACACATTAACTTTTCAGCATCTGTATCAGGAATTTCAAACCCTAAAAGAAAAATACACAACAATGTGAGAGAGTTTAAAAAAAAAAATCCTTTAGAACTGAATACACCTGACCCTTCTACAACAGCTACAAGTATATCAAAACTTTCAGCAACCTTGAATGCCATTTAGGTTGTGGGCCAGTTAGCTTCTAGACAGTATGCATGCAGGTTGGGTACAATGCTTTGGAGGTATGTTTGTTTGTTTGTTGAGACAGAATTCATATAATAGCAAATTCCTCCTTGTGTGTGTGTGTGTGTGTATATATATATATATAGATTTGGTAGTGTGTGTATATATATATATATAAAATTTTGTAGTTTTTAGTATATTCACAACATTGTGCAACCATCACCATTGTGTAAAAGAGACCCAGTGCCCATCAGCAGTCACTCCCCATCCTCCCTAGTTCTGGCAACCACTCGTCTACTTTCTATCTTGATTTGCCTCTTCTTGACATTTCATGTAAATGGTATATAACGTGTCATCTTCTGTGTCTGGCTTCTTTCACTCAGCACGTTCTCGAGGGTCATCATGCTGTAACACACGTCACCCTTGCCTTTTTTTTTTTTTCATGATGGTTGGGTTTTTATAAATGGCTGGGTTTGGATAGTTAGCTTACTTTGGGCCAAACGCTGTGCTGAGCATTTTACACATAATCTCTAATTCTCACAGCAATCCCAATCCTGGGGTTCCTACTATTATCACCCACTTTACAGCTGCGGAAACAGGCTTTGAGAGGTAGTTACTTGTCCAGGCTCATACCTAAGCTCAATTCCAGACCTGGTACTGTGAAGCACTAGGCAAAGGATTCCATCCTAGTCAGCATCATCTGTGAGGAATTTTAACTAGGCCCTGCTCTGCAGAATAGCACAGAAGTCCTTTGATTTCCTATTCAACCAACTCATGCAGAAACAGCCATGGAGCCTTAGAAAGGTCTCACTTGCACTACACACCGTCCCAAACTTGGAGTGTGCACGTGAGCCAGGATAGGAGACCAAGGCCAGAGGCTCTGGGTGCGTCTCTTGTCCTGGCACACACTACTTCTACCTGGTTCACGTTACCCGAGCTCAGGAGGGGCTGACGTGCCATCGGCATGTGTTCCGGGAGGCTTTTGCCCTTTGTCTTTGAACTCCGTCTGAAGAATCAGTCCCCCGGAACCATCTCTGGTCATTCGGCTCTTGGCACAACACTGGGCACTCTGCTGGGCTTGTGCAAGGTGCCTTCTGAATAAATGTGCCATCCCTAAAGCTTACTTCCCCTGATGGTAAGTGGGCAGGAAGGTGTGTGTAGGGCAGTGGATACTACTGTTTCTACTAATATTTCATTCTAACTCCAATTCAGCCTCCCACCATTTCTTTCAGTTTAATCCACCTTAATCAAAAATCACAGTATATAGATACAAGACTGAGCCTTACCGAATTCGTCCTCCATGGCCATGATAATCTCCACTTGGTCCAAACTGTCTAAGCCCAGGTCTTTCATAAAATGAGAATCGACTGAAAGCTGCAAGAAAGGAGCACCAAACACAGAGTTTAGTCCATGAAAGCATTTGCTTGCCAAGATAACAGGGTGGTACAATGCTACTTAATCACTATATCGAATTTTTTTATTATACTTTAAGTTCTAGGGTACATGTGCACAACGTGCAGGTTTGATACACAGGTATACATGTGCCATGTTGGCTTGCTGCACCCATCAACTCATCATTTACATTATGTATTTCTCCTAATGCTGTCCCTCCCCCAGCCCCCCACCCCGGTGCGTGATGCTCCCCGCCCTGTGTCCAACCAATCTCATTGTTCAGTTCCCACCTAAGAGTGAGAACATGAAGTGTTTGGTTTTCTGTCCTTGTGACTATATCGAATTCTTTTTAACATACAGAGGCCATGGCTGACATTTTATATGTAACCTGTGCTGGTATGTACGTGGTTTGCTTTATCTTATTCTACTTTATTTTAAAGTGAACAATATATACATAGCTAATGAAGAATTTCACTCTGTATTTTTTTTGTTTGTTTTTTGTTTTTGAGAGTCTCGCTCTGTCACCCAGGCTGGAGTGCAATGCAATGGCACGATCTTGGCTCACTACAAACTCGGCCTCCCGGGTTCAAGCGATTCTCATGCCTCAGCCTCCTGAGTAGCTGGGATTGCAGGCACCCACCACCATGATGCCCAGCTAATTTTTTTGTATTTTTAGTAGAGACAGGGTTTTTGCCATGTTGGCCAGGCTGGTCTTGAACTCCTGATCTCGGGTGATCCACCCACCTCAGCCTCCCAAAGTGCTGCGATTACAGGCGTGAGCTCCCGCACCCAGCCCAATCTATGTGTTTTACTGAGATCCCTGATCATTGCTCTGAATGACATCTGAAGAAGTTTGGGTATTTTTGCTGCCTTACTGACAACTAAGGCCTAGACTCCACACCTTAAGTGGCATTATGATTATAAACTGTAGGCATCTTCACGTTACAAGTGTTTACTATCACCCTATCACTCTAATTTAGACCTCAGGATCACCAGGAATGATTCTTCAAAAACGCCTATCAAAGACAAACTGCCTTACCTACACAACAGATTCCATTTATTTTCGTTGTTACACAGAGTCTCACGCTGCCGCCCAGGCTGCAGTGTGCAGTGGCGTGATCTTGGCTCACTGCACCCTCTGCCTCCCGGGTTCAAGCAATTCTCTGCCTCATCCTCCCAAGTGGCTGGGATTACAGGTGTCTGCCACCATGCCTGGCTAATTTTTGTATTTTTAGTAGAGATGTGGTTTCACCATCTTGGCCAGGCTGGTCTTGAATTCCTGACCTCATGATCCACTCGCCTCAGCCTCCCAAAGTGCTGGGATTACAGGCGTGAGCCACCACGACCAGTCCCACTTGTGTTTTTATTTATTGTTATTATTTTTGAGATGGAGTTTCACTCTTGTTGCCTAGGCTGGACTGCAGTGGCGCTATCTCGGCTCATTGCAACCCCCACCTCCCGGGTTCAAGTGATTCTCCTGCCCCAGCCTCCCGAGTAGCTGGGATTACAGGTATACACCACCATGCCTGGCTAATTTTGTATTTTTAGTAGAGATGAGGTTTTTCCATGTTGGTCAGGCTGGTCTCGAACTCCCAACCTCAGGTGATCTGCCCGCCTCAGCCTCCCAAAGTGCTGGGATTACAGGCATGAGCCACCGTGCCCGGTCACTTGTGTTTTTTAAAAAGGGTGAGATACACATATAATATACACATAATATACACACATATGCGTATATTTCTTTAACATATGCATTGAATACCTTTGGAAACACACATGAAACTGGTAGCGCTGGCTGTCTCCCAGAATGGGCCTAGGTGGCTGGCAGCCAGGGAGATTTTTACTGAGTATCTTTCCCTTTGCATTTTGTACCATGTAATTTAAATACTCTATATTTAAAGAAAAAAATTCAAACCACCATCAGTTACCTTCTCTGGGTCAATCTTGTCATAGAGTTTCAATACGTAAAGAACACGGTCCCGGATGCCCTCTAACGTCAAAGGGGGCATGTCGCTATACTGGCGGCACAACTGTGTAACTCTACCAGGAACCTAGAGCGAGGGCAGGAAGGAAACACTGTCATTGAACGGAAAATGCCTCTAAATCAATGCACAAGCCTATAGGTAACTTTCACAGAACTTTTGGGGCTGTAGAGAACGCACGGCATCTGATTCTCATTGTGGCCGTTAGGACACACCAAGTTGCAGGACTGGGTAATCGCAGAAGCCCCAACAGTTCCACAGCATCTCAGCCCTCCTTCCTGGGAGCCAGGACCGGCTCCTCTGCCTCCTGGGTTCAACCCTCAGGCTCTGGACGTTCATCCTGCTCTGCGACACTAACTGCCACTAAAATTGTCTAGCGTCTGCAGAATGCCTATGTCTTCTCATGGCATCTTCAGCATCCCGAGGCCTCTATAGGGTGCTGCCACCTTTAATAGGCAGACCCAAGTCAAAAAACCCACCAGGAAAGAGCTGTCATGGTAAACCCAAAGGCAATTCAAACTGAGGACCATACACCAGAAAGGTCTAGTTTGGTTCCAGCAGGTATCTCCTTGACCTCAGCCAGGACAAAGGAAGCTGGCCACCCACCCAAAGAAAGGATGAGGGAGCTTACAGTCATTATATTCCAATCTGTTTCCCTTCCAGCAAGGCTTGCCTCATGGCCACCAGCCAAACCATAAGCCCTTCTGGCCTCTGCCATGTTAGAGCACTCTCTCACGTATCTCTGGTATTAGTCGGCTCGATGTTTAGGTATTTTAGGGTACTAACCAGATTTCATTCAACAAATGTGGAATGAGCTGCAATTACAGGTCAGGGGGTTTAATGCTGTGGAAGGTACAACACAGAACCAGAGAAAACAAAACAGGGTATATGGCAGTTTTGCTCACTACAGAAATCCCTAATCTGGCTGGTCATGGTGGCTCACGCCTATAATCACAGCACTTTGGGAGGCCAAGGTGGGCAGATCACCTGAGGTCAGGAGTTCGAGACCAAGCTGGCCAACATGGTGAAACCCTATCTCTACTAAAAATACAAAAATTAGCCAAGCATGGTGGTGGGCGCCTGTAATCCCAGTTACTCAGGAGACTGAGGCAGGAGAATCGCTTGAACGTGGGAGGCAGAGGTTGCAGTGAGCCGAGACCATGCCACTGCATTCCAGCCTGGGCAACAGAGCAAGACTCTGTCTCAAAAAAAAAAAAAAAAAAAAAGGAATCCCTAATCTAAGTTGGTTTGTTTACCTCCTGAAGTTGATTTTAAGTCCGAGGCTTGGAGTTCTTAAGGCATTTCCCTATAGAAAGTGGGGCTGCTTGTTAGGGCTCAGGTCCCTGAAACTCACAAAGGTCCATGAAAAATCATAATAAATACTGCCCAGGGAACCAAACCAGTATAACCTCTGTATAAGAAACATTCATCTTGCATAAAGAACAGGTATTGGGCCACGTGTGGTGTCTCACACCTGTAATCCCAGTACTTTGCGAGGCTGAGGTGGGCCAATCACTTGAGGCCAGGAGTTTGAGACCAGCCTGGCCAACATGGTGAAGCCTCGTCTCTACTAAAAATACAAAAATTAGCCGGGCATGGTGGTGTGTGCCTGTAATCCCAGCTATTCAGGTGGCTGAGGCATGAGAATTGCTTGAACCCAGGAGAGAGGTTGCAGTGAGCTGAGATCATGCCACTGCACTCCACCTTGGGCCACAGAGCTGAGACTCTCTCTCTCAAAAAAAAAAAAAAGAAAGAAAATAAAAGAAAAAGAAGTCAGTTATTAAAATCAGGTTTACGCCGGGCACAGTGGCTCACACCTGTAATCCCAACACTTTGGGAAGCTGAGGCAGGTAGATCATGAGGTCAGGAGTTCGAGACCAGCCCGACCAACGTGGTAAAACACCATCTCTACTAAAAATATAAAAATTAGCTGAGCGTGGTAGCATGTGCCTGTAATCCCATCTACTCAGGAGGCTGAAGCAGGAGAATCGCTTGAACCTGGGACACAGTGAGCCAAGATCACACCATTACACGACAGAGTGAGATTCCTTCTCAAAAAAAAAAAAAAAAAAAAAAAAAAAAAATCAGGTTTAATCAGCAAGCTAAAGAGGTGAGTTAGAGAGTATGATAGATACTCTAACCGAGCTTTTCTGAGTACTTTCAAGAGTTTTAGAGCACTTTTCTTTGTCTAAATGTCTGGTCTCCTTTCCTATTATACATGGTATCATTTCCTATTATGGGTTAAGGAGACCTTTGATACAGGCACATCACCGGCCTACTTAACAATGACTCAAATAGGTTTCCAAGTCATAAATAAAATGGAGAAGGAATAAAGAGAAAGGGGGAGAAATGAGGTAATATGGCAATGGCAGAAAAGAAGTTTCAGGTGGAGGGATCCAACAGAGGCTGTGTGCTTATCAAGAAATGGTATGAGGCCAGGTGTGGTGGCTCACGCCTGTAATCCCAGCACTTTGGGAGGGCAAGGTGGGCGGATTGCTTGCGGTCAGGAATTTAAGACCAGCCTGCCCAACATAGTGAAACCCCGTCTCTACTAAAAATACAAAAATTAGCCGGGCATGGTGATGTGTGCCTACAATCCCAGCTACTCAAGAGGCTGAAGTGGGAGGATCACTTGAACCTAGGAGGCAGAGGTTGCAGTGAACTCAGATCTTGGCTCTACACTCCAGCCTGGGCAATAGGGTGAGACTCCTTCTCCAAAAAAAAAAAAAAAAAGAAAAAAATGGTACGAGGCCAGGTGTGGTGGCTCACGCCTGTAATCCCAACACTTTGGGAGGCCAAAGTGGAAGGATCGCTTGAGCCCAGGAGTTCCAGACCAACCTGGGCAACAAAGCAAGACCTTGGACCCAGGGAGACTGGTGAGGATATATTCTATGTTCGTACATAGCTACCTATGAGGTCAACTAGGTTGTCAGCATTGTCCTCAGCAGCTCAGGCAAGTACCTACAGGGGCCAGGTGGGCACCGTGTGATTAAATTAAATGAGTCTCTGACTGGAGGCCACATGCCATCTAGAGTGGGTGCTGCATCAGGGTCAGCATGAGGCAGTAAGTTGGTGGGCAAGAGCTCAGACTCTGAAACTAGACCGCCTATGCCTGCACCATGGTGCTGGCTCTCACTAGTTGTTTGGCCTTGGGTGGGTTACTTAACCTTGTACACCTCAGTTTCCTCATCTGTAAAATGGGGATAAACAACAGTACCATGCTCACAGGACTGTTGTGAAGAGATGAAGTAAAGGGCTTGGACATTGGCTGGCACTTACACAATAAGTGCTATTTTGGGTTATTTCACTGTGTTGCCCAGGCTGGAGTGCAGTGTTGTGACCTCGGCTCACTACAACCTCTGCCTTCCGGGTTCAAGTGATTCTTATGCCTCTGCCTCCCAAGTAGCTGGGATTACAGGCATGCTCCACCATGCCTGGCTAATTTCTGTATTTTTAGTGGAGATGAGGTTTCACTATGTTGGCCAGGCTGGTCCTGAACTCCTGGTCTCAAGTGATCCACTCACCTCAGTCTCCGAAAGTGCTGGGATTACAGGCATAAACTACCACGCCTGGCCTCCATTGATTTCTTATCAAGTCAGGCTATGATATTGCCCTAAGCACTTTACACACATCATCTTCCTTCAGCTCTCCAGTAATCTGGTGAGATTCATGATACTATCACCCTCCTTTTTACAGATGAGAAACTGAGGCAGGGGGAGGTTAGGTATCCCCCTCACCCCATGTTCTTCCAGCATGGCCTCTTGGAAGGTCTTGTTGCTCCTTCTAGCTGGATCTCTGTTGACTGGGAAAAAATAAAAGGGATACAAAATGGACAAGCACCTCCCCAACAGCCAACATGTGAGGTTTCTGATGTTAATTTTTCTTCCTCAAGATCTACACTTAACAATTATATGGGCAATAAACCACCTCTCCCAGACATCAGAGAAGGTACTGTTTGCAGGTAAACAGTGACGGCCCTCTGGACTAGTAATTCAAATGCATGAGGTTCCATCAGAATCTAGGTACTCCACTGGGGCCCACTTTTGCCTGAGGCAAACTCAGAGGAGGCTAAGGAGAGGGCTTTAAAGGCTGTCTCTACAAACTGCCGACTGGTCCACTCTACATAGGCAGCCCAGACCTCTCAAACTCAACAGTTTGGAAATGAACTCCTGACCTGTCTCCAAAACTCCTGCTTAGAGACGTCTGTTCCTTCTCCGCCACCTGGGGCTTATTCCTTCAATAAGCCCTGCTTCATGTTCACTCCCTATGACCTTGGCAGAGAACATCCACAATTCCTCACTGCAGCACACAGCTCCCTTCATGATATGTTCACTCTCTTTCCCCCAACGATGTTCCCTTCCAGACACCCTAAGAGTCAACCACAAGGGCTCTTCCTGGTCTCTGCACAGGCCTTCAAGATCATGTTTGCTGAGAGGTTGGTCAAGTACCTCTTTTTGCTTCTGCACTACACACACCTGTTCTCACAATGTCTTGCCTTTATCTATTTACATGACTGTCTCAGAAGCCTGGGAACTTAACCTGTGTGCCAAGAACTGTGCAATGGGCTGGAAATGCAAAGATGAATATGACACAACCTTCCCCCCAGAGAAGCTTCCACTCTAATGGAAAAGACCAATCCACAGATCATTTTAGCTGAAATAAAAATATGGCAAGCACCACGACAGAAGTATCTGTAGGCTGATGCAATAACAAAGGTTGTCACTCAGTCCTTGAGTGGCCAGGAAGGAGGATGCCAGACTTGGCATCTTGGCTCACTGGTGATCTCGGCTCACTGCAACCTCCGCCTCCCGGGTTCAAGCGATTCTCCTGCCTCAGCCTCCTGAGTAGCTGGGACTACAGGCGCGTGCCACCACGCCCGGCTAATTTTTTTTATTTTTAGTAGAGAAGGGGTTTCACCGTGTTAGCCAGAATGGTCTCCATCGCCTGACCTCGTGATCCGCCCACCTCGGCATCCCAAAGTGCTGGGTTTACAGGCGTGAGCCACCGCGGTGGCTTAATTTATGTATTTTTTTGTAGAGACAGGGTTCCACCATGTTGCCTAGGAAGGTCTCAAACTCCTGGGCTCAAGCGATCCGCCCACCTCAGCCTCCCAAAGTGCTGGGATTACAGGCATGAGCCACCGCGCCTGGCCAGACACACTTATTTTTCACACTAACATGCAGTCAAGGTTGAAACCCTATTACCTGAAGTCTATGACTTTGAAAAGGGGTTTCATAACTTGACCTTGAGAGTCTATCCTACCTTAAGAAGGTTATTTTTATTCTCAATTGTACTTCAGAGTCATCTGGAGAGCCTAGAACAACAACAACAGGCCGGGCGCGGTGGTTCACGCCTGTAATCGCAGCACTTTGGGAGGCCAAGGCTGGTGGACTGCGAGGTCAGGAGTTGGAGACCAGCCTGGCCAATATGATGAAACCCCGTCTCTACTAAAAATACAAAAATTAGCCAGGCATGGTGGTGGGGGCCTGTAGTCCCAAATACTCGGGAGGCTGAGGGAGGAGAATCGCTTGAACCTGATAGGCGGAGGTTGCCGTGAACCGGAGGTTGCAGTGAGCCGAAGGTTGCAGTGAGCCGAGATCACGCCACTGCACTCCAGCTTGGGCTACAGAGCGAGACTCTGTCTCAAAAACAACAATAACACCACCACCACCATGGCAGGGCATCATCCCAGAGGAATAAATCAGCAGGAAGGGGGAGGGGGCAAAGCTTTTCTGTTTTTTCAAGTTACCCACGTAATTTGAATATGGAGCTAGGTTTGAAAATCACTGCCTCCTGGCGTTTCAGCCTCACGCAGATTTCATCAGCTCAAGCTATATACTACAGGCACAGTCGTTCTTTGGTATTCGCGCAGGAGATTGGTTCCAGGACCCCTGACTATACCCAAATCCGCGCACACTCCTGTCCCGCCGTCAGCCTTGCAGAATCCCCTTATAGGAAGAGCCTGCCCTCCTTATACGCAGGGCGGCACATCCCGTAAATACTGGCCGCGTTTGGTTGAAAAAAATCCGCATTTAAGTGGACCAACACAATTCAAATCCTTATTGTTCAAAGGTCACCTGCACTTGTTTCCTAGAATTACTTCCAGGAGTCCTGGACACAGGCAGAAGGTGCAGCAGGGAAAAGGACAGAACTGCAGAGAGAACCGCTCTGTAGAAGGCTGTAGGCCAGTGTGGCTACCTCTTTGCATGCTGCTTTCACTACAATACGGTGACCACTATTTTGAGACGGTACGAGATGCTCTATCCGCATTAACTCATCTAATCCTTATTGCTACTCCGCAAGGTAGAGGCCAGGATCCCAATTTTGCAGGTGAGTGTGAGCAAGGCTAGAAGACTTGTCCAAAGTTTCGGTAAGCGGCAGTCCAGCGGAGCTGGACTCTAGTCAGTGCTCTTGCTAGTTATTACGAGGTCACATGGCCTCCCGGCAGGGGTCAACTAAACACCTTTAGGCAGCGGGGCTGCGGAGCGAGCCGGCTGCCCCCCGGGTCACCCCTGAGGGCAGCTGGCGCGGCTGGGGTGCCCGGCCCCCACCCCCACCGGGCCCAATTCCTGACCCCTGCCAAGCCCCAGAAAAGTCACCGCGAGTCACCTGCGCGAGCTTTAAGGCCGGCTGCAAAGGCCCGAGCCTCGTCTGGGTCCCCACGGAGCACAGACCGGTGCTGAGAGGCCGGGCCACGGCCAGCATCGGGACCCGGGGCAGCGGCGCAAAGGCCGCGGGCAGGCGGCGGACATAGGATGAAAGGACACGAGACGCCATAGCTACGCCGACCCAGGATACACTGCGCCGCCGCCACCGGCCCAGGGTTCATCTCCGGCAGCGCGCAGGCGACGCACAGAGCAGCGCTGTCGGGCACCGCCGGCGGTGGCGGCCCCTGGCGGCTCCAGGAGGCACTGCGCCCTCGGAGCCCATCCAGGTTCGGGACGAACAGTTGCTTGGTGCCACAACTGAACTGTGCAGACGTTGCAGTCTTTCCCTAAGCGACACGACAGGACAAACCTACTTTCATTTTTTATCTGAAAGTTCTGAAATATATCTATTTAAACGTTTGGGGCCGGGCGCGGTGGCTCACACCTTTAATCCTAGCACTTTGGGAGGTCAAGGTGGCAGGACTGCTTGAGCTCAGGAGTTCAAGACTAACCTGGCCAACATGGCAAGACTCCGTCTCTGTTACAAAAAAGATTAAAAGAAAAAAAGGACAAAGTTTTGATTCCACGATTCTTCCACAAGTATTAACATTTATTGAATAGGTTATATATATATATATGAAAAAAATGTGAAAAAATACTAAGACTAATAAATGTGAGAATTACGATTAAAACAATACATGTTTTAAAACTTGACAGTGTATAATATAGCTGTCAGGTCCACGACTATGCCAACTGTCATGCCCACAGCCAGGTTCCAGCCCATATGGAGCTCTGAGGTGAGTGGGTGGATGAGCAAATAGCAAAAGAACACTCAGGGGACGGTAGGCAGGTGAAAGATGATTTTATTCAGCAGCAGCTCTCATCAGCAGCTTACTTACACTAGTTCTCTCACACTGTCCACCTTGTCTCGGCTGTTTAGTCCCGGGGCTCCAACACACAGCTGCGAGGCTGCTCTCCCTTGCTTTCAGGGTCAGCAGCTTAACTCTTTCTCTCAGCTGTGTTCTGGCTCCCCCACGTCTGTCTGCAAAGACGGACAGCTCTGGCTCTCTCACTCTTTCTCTGGGCACGAAGGCCTGTACAGTATTAGCAAGGCAATTATACCTTTTACAGAAAATAGTGGCTTAGAGCCAAGTGATGGCCTTCCCATGTTATGGCTACATGGCTGTGATAACAAGTGGAGTTATACGCCTGTGTCTAAACTTGCTGAGTCACGCAGGATGTAAACATCTTACCTTGGCCTATCCTAGACCAAAGCACAGCCATGTTCCTTACAATAGCTAACAAAAATAGGTAAGCGAGGGAGGAGTTTAGGCGAATTCCTATTTCTAAGCAGGTAGTCAAAGGATATTGACTGAAATTGAAACACACGGGATAGTGACTCCAAATTCTGAAATCTGCCTGAATGAACGATCCAATAATGCCATCAGTTTTACCTCAATTTCTTTTTATTTTTGTTAAATCCAAGTAAAATAAAATGTAATGGTATGCTGCCAGGTGTGGTGGCTCACACCTGTAATCCCAGCACTTTGGGAGGCTGAGGCAGGTGGATCACCTGAGGTCAGGAGTTCAAGACCATCCTGGACAACATGGTGAAACCCCGTCTCCACTAAAAATACAAAAATTAGCCGGGTGTGGTGGCAGGTGCCTGTAATCCCAGCTACTCAGGAGGCAGGAGGCTGAGACAGGAGAATCGCTTGTACCCAGGAGGCGGAGGTTGCAGAGAACTGAGATTGCGCCGTTGTACTCTAGCCTGGGCAACAAGAGTGAAACTCCATCTCAAAAAAAAAAAAGAAAATTGAATATCTGTTAAGTACTCATTGTTGAGGCTGCAACAGTGAGCAAGCCAGACATGCAAGCCTGGTTCAGTGACTCACCTCTGTAATCCCAGCACTTTGGGAGGCCAAGGGAGGTGGATCACTTGAGCCCAGGAGTTTGAGACCAGCATAGGCAACATAGGGAGACCCTGTCTCCACAAAAAACTTAAAAAATTAGCCAGGCGTGGTGGTGCATGTCTGTGGTCCCAGCTGCTCGGGAAAGCTGAGGTAGGAGGACCAATTGAGCATAGGAGGTCAAGGCTGCAGTGAGCTATGATTGTACCACTGCACTCCAGCCTGGGCAACAGAGTGAGACTCTGTCTCCCAAAAAATGTAGCTCTAATCTTAGGAAGAACCTAATAGCCTACTAAGTTCACACTTGGGGCCATCTCTTCCCATGACCTATCTAGTATTTCAGTGTTACATGTATGTATATATGTATTTATTGAGGTGGGGTTTCACCGTGTTAGCCAGGATGGTCTCAAACTCCTGACCTCGTGATCTGCCTGTCTCGGCCTCCCAAAGTGCTGGGATTACAGGCGTGAGCCACTGAGCCTGGCATCAATGTTACATTTAATCCTTTTGGTCAAACATAACAAATCATCTCTTATTTAAATAATTTGGGAGAGCTGCTTTTCCCTTTAGCAAACAAATAAAGACAAAATATCAGCCTACATGGCCTATAGAGTAAAAAGTCCCAATATTAAGATTAAGATCACGTCCTTAGCAGATGGGGAAGAGTTAAAAGACAACACCACTGCTTTTCAGTGGCATTCCCATCAAAGGATGGATAAGCATAAAAGCTGTCAGTTTCCCAGCACAAACTATCCCACCAACCCACCATGCTCTCTCCCTCCCTCTGCCCGCCCATGTGCATGGCAGTTTCATCCCCTCCTGTTCTCAATGGGATCTTGGGCCACCAGTTAGCTCTTCTTCCCTACATCTCAAAGGTCTCTCTTCTGGCTCTTTCTCCTGAGCCCATAAACACATCAGAGTTTCTCTTAGCCTAAAAACAAAGTCAGAGGACCCTCCACTGACCCTTTTATAGATCTCTAATACCATTCCTCCTTCCTTTCATAGACAAGCTGCTTGAAGGAATCATCTACACTTTCTCTTTTTGTCGCTGTTTGAGACAGAGTCTCGCTCTGTCGCCCAGGCTGGAGTGCAATGGCACGATCTTGGCTCACTACAACCTCTGCCTCCTGGGTTCAAGCGATTCTCTGCCTCAACCTCCCGAGTAGCTGAGACTATAGGCGCCCTCCACCACACCCGGCTAATTTTTGTATTTTTAGTAGAGACTGGGTTTCACCATTTCATCCAGGCTGTCCTTTCTGCCCAGAATATCCTTTGCTTCTGCTTTGATCTATTTATCCTGCAAGGCTCAGTTAAATTTCCACCTTCCATGAAGCTTTTCTGGGACTCCTGAGTTGTCCCAGCTGCTCGGCCTTTGAGCTTCCATAATAGCACCTAGAACATATCCCTTAAAATTTTTCTTTTTTTAGCTTCCTTTTTTTTTACGTTGAGACGGAGTCTCACTCTGTTGCCCAGGCTGGAGGCTGGAGTGCAGTGGTACAATCTCTGCTCACTGCAATAAATGTCTGCCTCCCAAGTTCAAGCGATTCTCCTGCCTCAGCCTCTCAAGTAGCTGGGATTACAGGTGTGTGCTACCACGCCCAGCTACTTTTTAGATTTTTCACCATGTTGGCCAGGCCGGTCTAAAACTCCTAACTTCCAATTACCTGCCCACCTCGGCCTCCAAAGTGCTGGGATTACAGGGGTGTGCCACTGTGCCGGGTCTGAAACATACCCCTTAAATTAAAAATACGGTACTGACTGCTTTATGTGACAGTCTCTCCTACTAGCGCAGAGGTCTCACAGCAATCATTTACATACCTACTGTGTCAAGTAGATGCTCAGAGTTTGTGCAACCATTACTGACTAGAATTATTTTGTACCTTAGTTTTGTTAACTCTTGTTATTATCAAGATAATACAGGTTTCTCAAGGTTCGTGAGTAAATTAAATCTTTACAAAAAGTTCTCTAGTATCTATGATGCACTAGCAAATAATGTGAGTTTAAAAATTGTGGGTATAGAATTTGTAAAAGAGGCTGGGTGTGGAGGCTCACACCTGTAATCTTAGCATGTTGGGAGGGGATGCCACAGTGGGAAGATAGCTTGAGCCCAGGAGTTCGAGACCAGCCTGGGCAACATAGTGAGACACATAGTGAGACTGTCTCACACACAAAAATTTTTTTTAGTTAGCTGGATATGGTAGCCCATACCTTAGTCCCAGCTACTGGGGAGGCTGAGGTGGGAGGATCACCTGAGCATGGGGACGTCAAGACTGCAGTGAGCTGTGATCTCACCACTGCACTCCAGCCTGGGCAACAGAGTGAGACCGTCTCAGAGAAAATATAATAGACATCCTTTGATAATAAAAAATTTTTTTAAAAAATGAGCAAAAACTATAGTATCATAAAAATGTGTCTTTTTGTGTGTGTGTGAACCACCCACCTCTTATGATCCACCCACCTCAGCCTCCCAAAGTGCTGGGATTACAGCACTGCGCCCGGCCAAAAATGTGTCTTTTTTTTTTTTTTGAGACAGAGTCTTGCTCTGTCCTTCAGGCTGGAGTGCAGTGGTGTGATCTCAGCTCACTGCACCTACACCTCCCGGGTCCAAGCGATTCTCCTGCCTCAGCCTCCCGAGTAGCTGGGACTACAGGAGTGTGCCACCACGCCTGGCTAATTTTTTGTATTTTTTGTAGAGACAGGGTTTCACTGTGTTAGCCAGGATGGTCTCAATCTCCTTACCTAGTGATCTGCCCACCTTGGCCTCCCAAAGTGCTGGGATTACAGGCATGATCCACCGCACCCAGCCCAAAAATGTGTCTTTAAAAAATATAAACTTCTTCGGCTGGGCACGGTGGCTCATGCCTGTAATCCCAGTACTTTGGGAGGCTGACATAGGCAGATCACCTGAGGTCAGGAGTTCCAGACCCCCCAGTCAACATGGTGAAACCCTGTCTCTACAAAAAATACAAAAATTAGCCGAGTATGGTGGAGCACGCCTGTAATCCCAGCTACTCGGGAGGCTGAGGCATGAGCATTGCTTGAACCCGGGAGGCAGAGGTTGCAGTGAGCTGAGATCACCCCACTGCACTCCAGCCTGGGTGACAGAGGGAGACTCCATTCTGAAAACAAACAAACAAAAAAAGTGGTGGTGGTTCATGCCTGTAATCCCAGCACTTTGGGAGGCTGAGGCAGGTGGATCACTTGAGGTCAGGAGTTCAAGGTCTGCCTAACCAACATGGTGAGACCCCCGTCTCTACTAAAAATACAAAAATTAGCTGGGTGTGGTGGTGGATGCCTGTAATCCCAGTTACTTGAGAGGCTGAGGCAGGGGAATTGCTTGAAGGGGCAGAGGTTGCAGTGAGCCGAGATCATGCCACTGCACTCCAGCCTGGGTGACAGAGTGAGGCTCCATCTCAAAAAAAGGTGACTCTAGTTATAATGCAGCACTGGCATGAAGGATGCATGAGAATGAAAAAGAATAAGAGTATTCCTAAATTTGGATATCTTAATAGGTTTCATATTATTTTAGTATGTATGTAAAAATAAAGTATTACAAATAGCACAAAAAGTATATTGCGTATTAGTGTAGTAAGTTAACTGGACTGAAATTTACACTTACTAGGCAAACACTATTGATTAAATATCCTAGTTGTATAATGATTAGTTCTTGCTTCTGCAAGTGATCTTGAAAGAATGGGAAACAATAATATGCCAAGCAGAATGTATAAAAATAAATATTTATTGCCATTTGAAGCTTTATGTACACCTTTAAAAGCACATGTACAAATGTGGGGAATTACAAAAATCAACCTAAAACCCTTTTTCTCAAAGTAAACATAAATGTACATCCAAGATCAGTGGTGCCACCATCATCAGAATAAAAAATAAGTCTGTCTGGACATATACAAGTAATTATTTTAAATGTCATTCAGATATTCTCCTTTATATTTAAAACTCCAAAAAATACTAAGAGGCCCCATATACCCAGAAAATTGTGTTTTTGCTTTACCCTAACTTATGAGTAGTGGTATACAAATATATTTCCATCTTTTTGTCCAGCCAGCAAATGAGAGTCTGTACCTGACCACTTCACAAAAGACCAATGTTGGTCAGAGATAGGTGGGAGGAGGGCAGTACACTGACCGAGAAGTAAGTCCCAAATGGCAATTGTTCCAGAAGTCAAGATTGCTGCTGCACATTGATCTTTCACGTCACCTTCCAGGAACCTGATAGCATACAAAGAAGATATAATTCAGATTACATATCCAAAAAACAATTAAAAAAACAAAAGGTCAAAACCATGTTCCCCCAACCAGCAACAGGAGCAAAAATCCCTGTAACTATGAATGCCTACATTTGCAGTCTTAGAGGTCTGTTGGCTATTGTGTTGCAGTTTCGGACAGAATCACATGTCCAGTTCCTGCCAATCTCTCTGATGCATCTTGTACCACTTGAAGGAAGGCTCACAGTGGCTTTCCTTCCACTCTCCATCACTCCGGCCAAACTCAGTCCCAACTCAGTGTCATTGCTCTTGCCATTCTCTGTCCCTGGCGGGTTCTCGCCCCAGCTCTCAGCATGGCTGAGTTCTTGTCATCATTCAGGCCTGTTACGTCCATAGAAAGGTCATGCCTAATCCTCTATCTGAGGCAGTGCACACGCATACTGGAGTCTGTTCCATCTTTATGACATATATGTTTTTATCTTCATTGCATTTTTCACTATTTGAGATTATCCTATTTCCATATTCAGTGGGTATTTCCCCCATAAAAGATGCCATCTATGAAGCAGAAACCTACCTGGTTGCCTTTTTAACTTAGACAAGGGCTCTGCAGTCAGCTACCGGGGTTTAAATTCTAACTCTACAAAGTAAGAGCTGTGTAACCTTGGGCAAATTATTTAACTTTATCAGTACAATAGGGATGATTTTAAGAGCAAAACTTCACAGGACTGTGGTGAGGTTAAATGAAATAGTTCCTATAAAAGGCTTAGCACAGTGCCTGGCACACAGGAGGTGCTCAATAAAAATTAGCTATAATTAGCCAGGTGCAGTGGCTCACGCCTATAATCCCAGCAATTTGGGAGGCCGAAGCGGGTGGATCACCTGAGGTTGGGAGTTTGAGACCAGCCTGGCCAACATGGAGAAACCTGGTCTCTACTAAAAATACAAAATTACCAGGCGTGGTGGCATGAGCCTGTAATCCCAGCTACTTGGGAGGCTGAAGCACAAGAATTGCTTGAACCTGGGAGGCGGAGGTTGCAGTGAGCCAAGACTGTGCCACTGCACTCCAACCTGGGCAATAAAGCGAGACCCTGTCTCAAAAATAAATAAATAAAAATAATTAACTATTATTGTGGCTGGGCCTGGTGGCTTATGCCTGTAATCCCAGAACTTTGGGAGGCCAAGGGAGGTGGATCACCTGAGGTCAGGAGTTCACAACCAGTCTGGCCAACATGGCGAAGCCCCGTCTCTACTAAAAATACAAAACTCAGCTGGGCATGGTAGCACGTGCCTGTAATCCCAGCTACTAAGGCACTAAGGCAAGAGGATCGCTTGAACCTGGGAGGCAGAGGTTGCAGTGAGCTGAGATCATGCCACTGCACTCTAGCCTGGGCAACAGAGCGAGACTCTCAAAAAAAAAAAAAAATTAGCTATTATTATTACTCACTGCTGTATCACTGGTGCCTGGGGCATGGCCAGCTCTCAAAAGAATATTATATGAATGAACTGCACAATACTTTTTATCCCTGGTTCCTACCCGACTCTGTGTACCTAACTCCTAACTTACCTTTGGAAACTCCCTAAGGTTTTCTTTGATAGTCTCTCCCCAACCCTCTACTGCCAATTA
Source organism: Macaca fascicularis (assembly GCF_037993035.2). Lineage (NCBI taxonomy): Eukaryota > Metazoa > Chordata > Mammalia > Primates > Cercopithecidae > Macaca > Macaca fascicularis. Next base: position 22,674,258 of record NC_088394.1, read on the forward strand.
AGGTGCCTGCCTCTCCACTCTTGTGCTCTCAAACAGTGCAAGCTTCGCGTATTGCATTTTGTGCACTGAACAACAGTCACTAGTTTTCCCTTCTAGTTCCCATGAAATTAGAAACAGTTTTTGTTTTTGTTTTTGTTTTTGAGACAAAGTCCCGCTCTGTCGCCCAGGCTGAAGTGCAATGGTGAGATCTCAGCTCACCGCAACCTCCACCTCCTGGATTCAAGCGACTCTCCTGTCTCAGTCTCCCCAGTAGCTGGGACCACAGGCGCACACCACTGCACCCAGCTAATTTTTGTATTTTTAGTGGAGACAGGGTTTCACCATGTTAGCCAGGCTGGTCTTGAACTCCTGACCTCAAGTGATCTTCCTGTCTTGGCCTCCCAAAGTGCTGGGAATACAGGCGTGAACCACTGCACCCGGCCAGAAATAGCAGTGTTTTGCTATGGTCTGAATGCTTGTGTCCTCCCAAGATTAATCTGTTGAAACCTAATCACCAATGTGATGTATCAGGAGGTGGGGCTTTTGAGAAGTGATTGGTGGTTTTGTAAAAGAGGCCCCAGACAGCTGCCTTCTACCATGTGAGTACACAGTGAAAAGGTACCATCTATGAACCAGGAAATAGGCTCTCACCAGACACTGAATCTGCTAGCACCTTGATCTTGGACTTCCCAGCCTACAGAATGCTAAGAAATAAACTTTGTTGCTTACAGGCTACCCAGTCTGTGGTATTATGTTGTAGCAGCCTGACAGGATTAAGATATGCTTCCTACATGATTGGTACCAAATAGGCTTTCAAGGATTCCTGAACAGATGAGTTTGAAAAGTGACAAAGGAAATGCTTGACCAAGCAGTTATCTTTATCTTTAATGTCTAGGGCCAACGACTATGGTTCTCTCAAATCCAAGAAAGCAAGTTGTATATGAAAGCACATACTGCAGATGTTCTGAGGTTCTGAGCTTCTTAGGTTCTTAAAAAAATAAATAAATACATAACCAAGCATGGTGGCATGTACCTGTAGTCCCAACTACTTGGGAAGCTGAGGTGGGAAGATGGCGTGAACGTGGGAGGCAAAGTTGCAGTGAGCTGAGATCGTGCCACTGCACTCCAGCCCGGGCAACAGATCAAGACCCTGCAGAAGTGCCACAGCTGGCTGAGTGCAGGGATAGAGAATGTCTTTTAGAACATGTACTTATCAAATAAGCTTTGCATAAGGTCCAAAAAAACATGCACTGTAACTGTCAAGGTCCTTTATCCTTGTGACTTATTAAAGCCCGACCTTGTTTTCTTGATTTACTTCAGCCCAGGCTGGAGTACAGTGGTGCAATCTCGGCTCACTGCAACCTCCGCCTCCCGGGTTCAAGCAATTCTCCTGCCTCAGCCTCCTGAGTAGCTGGGATTACAGACAGTATACTACCGCACCCACCTAATTTTTGTATTTTAGTAGAGACTGGGTTTCACCATGTTGGTCAGGCTGGTCTTGAACTCCTGACCTTGTGATCCGCCTGCCTTGGCCTCCCAAAGTGTTGGGATTACAGGCGTCAGCCACTGCACCCGGTTTTTTCTTTTTTTTTTGAGACAGAGTCTCGCTCTGTTGCCCAGGCTAGAGTGCAGTGGCACAATCTCGGCTCACTGCAACCTACACTTCCCGGGTTCAAGCTACCCCAGCCTCCTGAGTAGCTAGGATTACAGGCGCCCGCCACCGTACCCAGCTAATTTTTGTATTTTTTTTTTTTAGACGGAGTCTTGCTCTTGTCACATACGCTGGAGTGCAGTGGCGTGATCTCGGCTCACTGCAAGCTCTGCCTCCCGGGTTCACACCATTCTCCTGCCCCAGCCTCCCAGGTAGCTGGGACCACAGGCGCCTGCCACCACGGCCAGCTAATTTTTGATATTTTTAGTAGAGATGGGGTTTCACCATGTTAGCCAGGATGCTCTCGATCTCCTGACCTCATGATCCGCCCGCCTTGGCCTCCCAAAGTGCTGGGATTACAGGCATGAGCCACCGCCCAGCCAGATAAATACTTATCTGTAGATAAATATAAACTGCCTGCATGATAGAGGCTCAGTCAAACTCAGTCAGATTTCAAAGTAAAGATGTCTTCCTAAAGTATGTTAAAATTTCCTTAATTTAGGTTTAGGGAAAGAACATAAATCATGTTTTTTAAATACAGAACATTCATTACTCTTTACATGAAATTTTTTTTCTTTTTTTTTTTTAAGACAAGCTCTTGCTCTGTTGCCAGGCTTGAGTGAAGTGGCATGATATCAGCTCACTGCAACCTCCACCTCCCAGGTTCACGCCATCCTCCCACCTCAGCCTCCCGAGTAGCTGGAACTACAGGTGCATGTCAGCATGTCTGGCTAATTTTTTTTTTTTTTTTTGGTAGAGACTGGGTCTTGCTCTGTTGTCCAAGTTGGTCTCAAACTCCTGGGCTCAAGCTCTCCTCCCACCTTGACCTCCCAAAGTGCTGGGATTACAGGCATGATCCACCATGCCCTGCCAAAATATTTTCCTTAGGGGAAAAAACAGGGCTTGAATAAACACTATTAAAAACCGATATAACCCCATACTAGTAGAGATCAGGATGCAGGGAATCTGGTGTTTGACTCAAGTCCATTAACCTTCATCCTACTTCTGAATATTCCTATCATGATCTGTAGTATTTCATGTTTTCCATTCTTCCAAGTGACACAAAAATATCTAGATTTTGTGTTTGCACAGTGCCTTTCAGAATGTCCCACCCACGGAGTAGCAGTTATGCACACTTGCCTGCCAGCCTGCCCTGGAGGAAGACAGTACAGCATCACACCCACACTGAGAGTCGTCTTAGGGTTAATCACAATCAGCTGAAACACAGGGCTTTGCAACGACTCACTCTCTTTGGCACAGGGATGACTCAGGACAATAAACAGAAGCCCCTAATTTAGGAGAAAAATAAATATCCAAATAGACTGTCAACAGTATGTCAGGAAAAAGAAAGATCTGGCAGAGACAAAAACCAAACAATTAAAGCAATGATCAATAGGCTCTAAAGTATCCAGGATTTAACCACTGGCTTCATTTTCTTCCCCGCCATCTGGGAACTGTTGAGATTATTACTGGACTGGACTTCTGGCTGCTGCTGCTGCTGCTGCTGCTTTTTTAAATTAGAGACAGGGCCTTGCTGTGTTGCCCAGGCTGTTGTTGAATGCCTGGCCTCAAGGGATCCTCCCAACTCAGCCTCAGTGTTGGGATTACAGACATCAGCCACTGCGCTCAGCTAACTTCTAGCTTTAGCTTCTCCTGCTTCTGGTTCCCAGTGTTTGTTTTAACCAGTCCTGCCAGGCATGAATCTGATTCATCAATTTCCTTCCCCTTAGATAGTACTACATTTCATGCCATTCATCATTTGGGGAAATACTGGCAAAGAAAGGATGAGGACATACATGTGCAGGGAGTGCCCAAATTAGAAATATTCATTTGTAAATTGGTTTTTGAACATTCAGAACATGTTTTCCCATAAAAACAATCTTGTATGTGGTGGCTGGTTTCTCAGACGAGCCCACAATAGCCTATTTAAAACCCTGACACTATTACTCTCTTTCTTTTTTTTTTTTGAGACGGAGTCTCGCTCTGTCGCCTAGGCTGGAGTGCCGTGGCCGGATCTCAGCTCACTGCAAGCTCCGCCTCCCGGGTTTACGCCATTCTCCTGCCTCAGCCTCCCGAGTAGCTGGGACTACAGGCGCCTGCCATCTCGCCCGGCTAGTTTTTTGTATTTTTTTTAGTAGAGACGGGGTTTCACCGTGTTAGCCAGGATGGTCTCGATCTCCTGACCTCATGATCCGCCCGTCTCGGCCTCCCAAAGTGCTGGGATTACAGGCTTGAGCCACCGCGCCCGGCCCACTATTACTCTCTATTAAGGGTAAGGGTGACCAAAAAAAGATACCATCACCTGTGGCTGTTTCTGTGGGAAAATGTGTTAAAGATCTCTCCTGGCTTTATAATTATAGGTTCTAATAATAATATTACTCTGTGTGTGTGTGTGTGTGTATATATATAGATACACACATATATATACACACACACACACACATATATATACACACACACATATATTTACAGATTTTTTTTTTTTTTTTGAGATGGAGTTTTGCTCTTGTTGCCCAGGCTGGAATTCTATGGCAAGATCTCAGCTCACTGCAACCTCCACCTCCAGGGTTCAAGTGATTCTCCTGCCTCAGCCTCCCCAGTAGCTGGGATTACAGGGATGTGCCACCACACCTGGCTCATTTTTGTATTTTTAGTAGAGACAGGGTTTCACCATGTTGGCCAGGATGGTCTCGATCTTCTGACCGCGTGATCCGAATGCCTTGGCCTCCCAAAGTGTTGGGATTACAGGCGTGAGCCATGGCATCCAGCCGAATGACTGAATTTATTAATGAAAATAAAATACTTTTATATTTAGAAAACAACTGAGGTGACTCAGGAGGCCAAGGCAATAGGATAGCTTGAGACCAGCCTGGGAAACATAGCTGAAGACCTCATCGTCTAAAAAAATTAAATTAAAAGTTAGCCACTGATCTACAGCCTGAATGACAGAATGAGAACCTATCTCTGAAAGGGAAAAAAACTGAGGATTTAAAAATGTTAAATGCTATACAGTTAAGAAGAGGCTGACAAACTATGGCCCACTGGGTAAACCTAGCCCAACACTTTTTTTGGGGGGGACAGGGTCTCACTGTCATCTAGGCTGGAGTGCAGTGTCATAATCAGCTCACTGCAGCCTCAAATTCCTGCCCTCATGCAATCCTCCCTCCTTTGCCTCCCAAAGCACTGGAATTACAGCTGGGAGCCACCATGCCTGGCCCCAGTGCTTATTTTTCCATGGCCAATAAACTAGGAATGTTTTTCAAATTTTGAAATGGCTGAAAAACATCAGAAGAATAACATTTTCTGACATGTGAAAATTAATGTATGAAGTTCAAGTTTCAGTCTCCATAAAGTTTTATTAGAACACAGCTACATCCGGCCATTTGCATACAGTCTATGGCTGATTTGGGGCCACAATGGCAGAGCTGAGTATTTATAACAGAGATTGTAAGGCCAGCACAGCTGAAAATATTTGCTATCTGGTAATATATGGAAAAAGTTTATCAATCCCTGCACTAAACAGTGAAATGAATAATAAAATGTTCTTTTTTTTTTTTTTTTTTTTTGAGACGGAGACTTGCTCTTTCGCCAGGCTGGAGTACAGTGGCACGATGTCGTTTCACTGCAACCTCCGCCTCCTGGGTTCAAGCAATTCTCCTGCCTCAGCCTCCCAAGTAACTGGGACTACAGGCACGCACCACCATGCCCAGCTAATTTTTGTATTTTTAGTAGAGACGGAGTTTCACCATATTGGCCAAGATGGTCTCAAACTCCTGACCTCGTGATATGCCTGCCTCGGCCTACCAAAGTGCTGGGATTACAAGTGTGAGCCACCGAGCCCAGCATAAAATATTATTTCTGAAGACTGGCTTTATGGGGAACTTTTACTTACTATCTTACACATGTCTATGTGAAACGTTTTAATATCAAGTGGGTATTAATGTTGTAATATAAAAGGTTTAACATTATTTAAATGTTTAATAAGCAAATTCTAGGCCAGGCGTGGTGGCTTACACCTGTAATCCCAGCACTTTGGGAGGCTGAGGCAGGTGGATCAGGTGTTCAAGAACAGCCTGGCCAGCTTGGTGAAACCTTGTCTCTACTAAAAATACAAAAAACTTAGCTGGGTGTGGTGGCAGACACTTGTAATCCCAGCTACTCAGGAGGCTGAAGCACAGAATTGCTTGAACCTGGGAGGTGGAGGTTGAATTCTAGAGATGAATTCAACTGTCAGTCAGTCTGTCTGATGAATTCAACTGTCAGTCTGTCTGTCTGTCTATCTATCTATCTATCTATTGTTGTTGTTGGTTTTTTGTTTGTTTGTTTTGAGACACAGTCTTGCCCTATCTATCTATCTATCTATCTATCTATCTATCTATCTATCTATCTATCTATCTATCTATCTATTGTTGTTGTTGGTTTTTTGTTTGTTTGTTTTGAGACACAGTCTTGCCCTGTCACCCAGGCTGGAGTGCAATCTATCTATCTATCTCTCTCTCTCTCTCTCTCTCTCTCTCTCTCTCTCTCTATCTATATATCTATTGTTGTTGTTGTTGTTTTGTTTGTTTTGAGACACAGTCTTGCCCTGTCATCTATCTATATATCTATTGTTGTTGTTGTTTTTTTGTTTGTTTGTTTTGAGACACAGTCTTGCCCTGTCACCCAGGCTGGAGTGCAATGGCACCATCTCGGCTCACTGCAACCTCCACCTCCCACGTTCAAGTGATTCTCCTGCCTCAGCCTCCTGAGTAGTTGGGATTATAAGCACCCGCCACCATGCCTGGCTAATTTTTGTATTTTTTAGTAGAGACAAGGTTTCACCATGTTGGTCAGGCTGGTCTCGAACTCCTGACCTCAGGTGATCCACCTGCCTCAGCCTCCCAAAGTGCTGGGATTACAGGCGTGAGCCACCATGCCTGGCCTAGTTAATTATTATTTTTTTTTTTTTGAGATAGAGTTTTGCTCTTGTCGCCCAGGCTAGAGTGCAGTGGCGCAATCTCGGCTCACTGCAACCTCCGCCTCCTGGGTTCAAGCAATTCTCCTGCCTTAGCTTCCCTAGTAGCTGGGACTACAGGCGCACACCACCACACTCAGGTAAATTTTGTATTTTTAGTAGAGACGGGGTTTCACCAAGTTGGCCAAGCTGGTCTTGAACTCCCAACCTCAGGTGATCCACCTGCCTTGGCTTCCCAAAGTGTTGGGATTATAGGCATTAGCCACTGCCCCTGGCCTATTATTTTTGAGACAGGGTCTCACTCTATCGCCCAGGCTGGAGTACAGTGGTGCCATCATGGCTCACTGCAGGCTTGAACTCCTGGGCTCCAGTGATCCTCTCACTTCAGCCTCTGGAGAAGCTGGTATTACAGGCATGTGCCACCACACCTGGCCACAAGTATCTCATTTAAAGGAGGAGAAAGGTTAGGCTCAAGATTATGTAATGGATTACATAAGATCACACAACTTTTAAGTTCAATTCCACAGATCTTACTAGGCTAGGGAAAGATGCAGTCTTTGTGTTCAGAGCCTCTGGATGCTGATCCTCTCACCATAATCACCAGGCAAGTCAGTCGCTACACAAATGCTGAGCCTGCTGCTATTGTCTGCTCACAGCTTCAATGGTGAATACTCAAGTAGTTATTCATTACTCCTAGACAACTACTTTCCCATTGTTAACCAGACTGTGAGTCAAGACTTTTCTTTGAGACAGAGTCTCACTGTATTGCCCAGGCTGGAGTACAGTGGTGTGATCTTGGCTCACTGTAACCTCTGCCTCCTGGGTTCAAGCAATTCTCCCTGCCTCAGCCTCCTGAGTAGCTGGGATTACAGGTGCATGATACCACATCTGGCTAATTGTAGTTTTAGTAGAGATGGGGTTTCACCATGTTGGCCAGGCTGGTCTCCAACTCCTGACCTCACATGATGCGCCCACATTGGCCTCCCAAAGTGCTGGGATTACAGGCGTGAGCCACTGCTCCAGGCCAAGACTTTTTTTTTTTTTTTGAGATAGGATCTCACTTTGTTGCCCAGGCTGGAGTGCAGTGGTGTGATCATGGCTCACCACAGCCTCGACCTCCGGGGCTCCAGGGATGCCCTGAACTCAGCCTCCTGAGTAGCTGGGACTACAGTTGCACACCACCATGCCTGGCTAATTTTTGTATTCTTTTTCTTTTTTTTGGAGACGGAGTCTGGCTCTGTCGCCCAGGCTGGAGTGCAGTGGCCGGATCTCAGCTCACTGCAAGCTCCGCCTCCCGGGTTTACGCCATTCTCCTGCCTCAGCCTCCCGAGTAGCTGGGACTACAGGCGCCGCCACCTCGCCCGGCTAGTTTTTTGTATTTTTTTAGTAGAGACGGGGTTTCACTGGGTTAGCCAGGATGGTGTCGATTTTTGTATTTTTTATAGTGATGGGGTTTTGCCATGTTGCCCAGGCTAAGATTTTTTTTTTTTCTTTTTTTTTTGAGACGGAGTCTTGCTCTGTCGCCCAGGCTGGTGTGCAATGGTGCAATCTCGGCTCACTGCAACCTCTGCCTCCCGGGTTCAAGCGATTATCCTGCCTCAGCCTCCCACGCAGCTGGGATTACAGGTGTGCACCACCACGCCCAGCTAATTTTTGTATTTTTAGTAGAAATGGGCTTTCACCATATTGGCCAGGCTGGTCTCAAACTCTTGACCTCAGGTGATCCACCCACCTTGGCCTCCCAAAATGTTTTTTTTTTTTTTATTAATACAAAATATTTTATATATTTATGGGGTACATGTATGTGTTATGTGCACAGAGTATATAATGATCAAGACAGGGTATCTGGGATACCCATCACCTCGAGAATCTATCATTTCTATGTGTTGGGAACATTTCAAATCCTTCCTTCTAGCTACTTTGAAATATATCATACATTGTTGCTAACTACAGTCATCCTACTCTGCTACTGAATCTTGGAGCTTATTTATTTCTAACTGTATGTTTGTACCCACTAGCCAAGACTATTTTTACAACAGCTGAGTAACTGTATTTGCTTCTGTATGAGAAGACTAAAGCCTAAGAGTAAAGCACGCTGGCCAGGCACTGTGGCTCACACCGTAATCCCAGTACTTTGGGAGGCTGAGGTGGGCAGATTACCTGAGGTCAGGAGTTCGAGACCAGACTGGCCAGCATGGTGAAACCCCATCTCTACTAAAAATACAAAAATTAGCCAGGCGTGGTGGCGGGCATCTGTAATCCCAGCTACTTGGAAGGCTGAGGTGGGACAATTGATTGAACCTGGAAGGCGGAGGTTGCAGTGAGCTGAGATCGTGCCATTGCCCTCCAGCCTGGGCAACAAGAGCGAAACTCCGTCTCAAAAAAAAAAAAAAGTATTTCTGGATCATTTAATCATCCTTCCTAAGGCTACTTAATCACGGTGATGTGGTTGGGAGTCAAGTCTGATAACAGGCATAATAGTTCTCAGTTCAAATCCATAGCTAGAAATAAATACTTGCCCTCAGGTCCTATAGCCAGAAAATTTACTAAGCAATCACTGTACCAACACTTATTTTCATCCTAAATTTCAAGAACGGACAAACATTGTTATCCAATTTTGAAAAAAGATGCCACAGGGAAGGCTTGTTCATTACTACTTATGACGTACCGCTCTCACTTAATAAGACCAACAGTAACACGCAAAGTAAACACAAAGTGGTCCCACCAGTCATTACTTACCATTTCAGAATAGGCTTTGTGACAGACTGAAGCTTGGTAAGAATCATCAATGTGCATCTTTTTCAAGAGTTGACCAGTTTTTAAATTCCTTAGATAACAAAAATAAATAAGCTGATCATATTCTTCCAACAAACCAGTTTTCAGAAAATATTTTCTTACTAATCATAGCGTGCTTTAGGAGGTGACCAAGGAAAAAACTAAGGGCTCCTTCGTTTTGTTCAGTCATAGATTTGGGTAAAAGTAGAACTGTGGGTTAATTCTGCTAATAGTTTAATTTGACAGATTACATCTACTATGCCCCTAGGGATAAATCTCTCCAAATTCCATGAGGAAAGTTTCACCATCTCATTCAACCTGGTATTGAAATCAGGCACATGGTATAGCAGTATCATGATTTTGTGACACGTCTTGTTATGTCTAAATTTTCCATGGAAGACAATGGCCAGGAAACCAAATTTGGTAGGGCAAGAGACTACACCTAAAAAAGACTTATAATTATATCTCTATTACATGTATTTATACTACAGCTAGACCAAAATAATGGATAGAAGGAAGGACTGAGGTGGAATCAAGAGAGAGGGGTGCATATAAAGAAGAAAAAAGATAAAGTTTGTTGGAATCACTCCCCAGCGGTTTTTTTTTCTTTTTCTTTTTTTTTTTTTGAGATGGAGTCTCACTCTGTCACCCAGGCTGAGTAGAGTGGCGCCATCTTGGCTCACTGCAATCTTCACCTCCTGTGTTCCAGCAATTCTTCTACCTCAGCCTTCCAAGTAGCTGGGATTACAGGCACCCACCACCATGCCCGGCTAATTTCTGTATTTTTAGTAAAGGCAGGGCTTCACCAGGTTGGCCAGGCTGGTCTTGAACTCCTGACTGTAGGTGGTCCGCCTGCCTCAGCCTCCCAAAGTGCTTGGATTACAGGCATGAGCCATTGCACCTGACCTGCTCCCCAGCTTTATTAAGGATTTGTGACATTGATAACTGCTTTGTCATGATACTCTACTTTTTTGTTTTTGGAGCTTAGGGTCTTGCTCCATTGCCCAGGCTGGAGTGTGGTGGTGTGATCATGACTCACCGTAGCCTCAACCTCCCAGGCTCAAGCAATCCTTCTACCTCACTGCCCCAAGTAGTTGGGACTACAGGTGCATGCCACCATGCCTGAATAATTTTTTAATTTTTTGTAGAGACAGGGTTTCACTATATTGCCCAGGCTGGTCTCAAACTCCTGAGCTCAAGCAATCCTCCCACCTCAGCCTCCCAAAGTGCTGGGATTACAGGTTTAAGGGACTGCACCCAGTTCATGTTACTCTGTTGATGAAAAACTTTCAGTTGGCTCCCATTAGCCACAGTATAAAGTCCAAGTGGTTTTTTTTGTTTGTTTGTTTGTTTGAGATGGAGTTTTGTTCTTGTTACCTAGGCTGGAGTGCAATGGCACAGCCTCGGCTCACTGCAACCTCCGCCTCCTGGGTTCAGGCAATTCTCCTGCCTCAGCCTCCTGAGTAGCAGGGATTACAGGTACGCACCACCACGCCAAGCTAATTTTTGTATTTTTAGTCAAGACGGGGTACACCATGTTGGCCAGGCTGGTCTCGAACTCCTGACGTCAGATGATCCACCCGCCTTGGCCTCCCAAAGTGCTGGAATTACAGGCGTGAGCCACTGCGCCCAGCCCCCAGGTTCATTTTAATGATATTTATACCTCTCATGAATCCAGTAGTGCAATATTACATTATCACTCATTGCTCCATTTCCTAAAATCTTTCTGCCTGAAGAACATACTATGCATTCCCTTGACTCTAGACTTTGCTGAAGCTATGCCTTCCAATGACCCCTGCTCCCCCAACTCCCTGCTGCCCATTACAGAACAGTTCCCATCCCTGTTACTGATGAATTCCTATCCATTTCTTAGGGCCTAGTTATATCCCACCCCCTCCAAGCTGCATGAACTCACTTGAGACTGCAGCAGTCCACAGTCATCTCCTCTCCTTTAATTCTGTCCATATACCTCATTTGGTATGTAATATACTACTGGCAATACTGTATCATGTATTCACTCAACAAATACAGAATTCTATGGGCCAAGTACTGTGTATAAAAAACTGAAGAAGGAAAATTAAATTTTTATGTGCATATGCAAGGTTTTCCTCCCATCAGGGACACCAGATGGGTGTCCTACAGAGTTTCATACATGGTCTGTATTTAGTAATTGTTCCTTCCTCAAATCCCAAATCACTTTGTCCAAATCTATCACTTTGACCTTGTGTGAATTGTAAAAAGAACTGTAGTGAAATTGTAGGATTTGATTGTAAAGGCATCTTATTTACCTACTAGATTATAGGGGCCCTGGGACCAGAATTCATATCTGATTCATCTCTGCATCTCTCACAGAGAATGGGACATAAGTAGAGACCCAGATATCTACTGAATGTTTGAAAGATATTAAATGAAATGTCTCAGTGAATATGGACAGGAAGACTTCCTTACACACTGGCCCCTCAGCATTTAAGAATGTTTTAACACATTTATTTGGTATGACTTCACTGTAAACATTAAACTTAAGAAATATTTAGACCTTCAGCATAGTTTCCAAAAAAACCCACCTGACGCTTCAGTATAACATGAATCACTTTAGACATCTAACAAATCAGGAGTTAAATAAGAACAAATATTACATGTAAGTATAAAATTATACAGAGCCCAAAAGGTAAGTAGTAGCTTTTGACAGACAATATGATTAATACATCTTTGAGTAACTACCCTAAACATAAAGCTAAGGCAGGTGCCAAGAACAGATATGAGAAACGGTACCTATCTTCAAAAACCAGAGAGGATAAACAACACAAAGCAGCAAATACTAAATTAAAAATCAAGGCAGGCCAGCCGCTGCAGCTTATGTCTATAATCTCAGCACTTTGGGAGGCTGAGGTGGGAGGATCACTTGCATTGAGGAGTTCTCGACCAGCCTAGGCAACATGGGGAGACCCTGTCTCTACAAAAAAAAGTAAAAAAAAAATTTTTTTTTTTTAATTAGCCAGGCATGGTGGCACAAGTCTGTAGTCCTGCTACTCAGGAGGCTGAGTTAGGAGAACTGCTTGAGTCTGACAGTGAGCCATAATCATGCCACCGTACTCCAGCATGGGCAACAGACTGAGACCCTGTCTCAAAAAAACAAAAACGAAAAAACAACCAAGGCAATATGAATTCGGAGAAGGAAACATCAGTGAAGGCTGGGATGGTACAACAGAACTCAAGATAACTGTAGGGCTGAAAATATCCCCTAAGGGGAACTTAGAAGCCAAGCATAGAAATCCCTCCGAAACTTCCCAGTACTCTAGAAGGCCAAGGTGGGAGGGTTGCTTACGTCCAAAAGTTCAAGACCAGCCTGGGAAAAATAGCAAGACCCTGTCTCTATAAAGGAAAAGAAAAATTAGCCAGGCATGGTGGTGTATATCTGTGGTCTCAGCACTTTGGGAGGCTGAAGTGGGAGGACTGCTTGAGCCCAGGAGTTCAAGACCGGCCTGAGTAACATACCAAGTTCTCATCTCTACAAAAAATTTAAAAATTAGCAGGACATGATGGTGTGCACCTGTAGTCCCAGCTACTCAGGAGGCTGAGGTGGGAGGATTCCTTGAAACCAGAATTTTGAGGTTGCAGTGAGCTATGGTCATGTGTATACACTCCAGCTTGGGTACTCAGTGAGACTGTTTCAGAAAGAAATCCCTCCCCAACCTCAAATTCCTTTGTGACCTCTTATATACAAAATGCCAAAGGATACCGATAGAAAAATTGTAGAACTGAGGGATGGGAAGAAAAAAAGGAGGAAAGAAGGATGGCAGAGCTGGAGAGAACATTTTTGTACTAGAGCACAGGGGAAATAAAAGCTGAAGGAAAGCAAACATGGTCCCCGTAAAGGTTTTCTTTTGAGGGATAAGGGTAGGGTTGGAAGAAAGAGTATTCACAAAGTAGTAGAATAAAAAATGACCTGCGTTTGAGCCCACGCATTTGAGCTTGCCGTGAGCTATGGTCACGCCACTGCACTCTAGTTTGGGTGACAGAGTAAGACACAGTCTCTAAAAAAATAAAAAATAAAAAATAAAAAAAACCGAAGTTTGAATATTGATTAATGGCAAGGAGACAAACTACTAGATCATTTTAACAGTTCAGGAGACACATAATGAAGGTGTGGACTATGGGAATAACAGAAAGAATAGAAAAGACAACTCCTGAAAGAGCACCGTCCTCAAATAACACCTCTGGGTAGAAACCCTGGTGAATGTGCTCCAAGTGGCCAAGTGCCGCCCTAGACATCAGGACATCTGAAAACAGGGTCTTCTGACAGATCAGAACACAGCCAAATTTCAGAGGCTTTCTGGTGGGAAGGGCACATTGTTTCTCTCAGGGGCCATGCTTTTCTAGTTTATTTCTAGAAGGTTAGGGTTGTAAGTCACCACAGTATTTAAAAAAAAAAAGGCAAAAAATGGTTAGGGTTGGATGGTACAGAAGAGCTAGGGTAGTGGTCACACTAATATCGTAACTTCCTCTTACCAAGACCCATTCTGGCCCCAAGGAAACAGTTAATAGACAAGGCTTCTGAGAAAAGAAACAAAATCGATCTATTCTCCTAATACAAATTAAACTTGCAAGTGCCTGTGGCTGGGTATGGTTCTCCCTGTAGTCAGAAAAGAGATGGCTGGGGACTCCTGTGATGGTTTCCCTATTACAAATTTGTTAATTTGGTTCCTGTGTGATCACACTTTTTTCTTTTCTTTATTTGAGACAGAGTCTCACTCTGTCACTCAGGCTAGAGTGCAGTGGCACGATCTCAGCTCACTGCAACCTCTGCCTCCCAGGTTCCAGCGATTCTCCTGCCTGAGCCTCACACCACCACGCCTGGCTAATTTTTGTATCTTTAGTAGAGACAGGGTATCTTTAGACGCCACACTTTTCTTTGTATACTGAGTAACTTTGGACTGTATCCTAGTTCCAGTGATATTAATATGTTGCAAAAACTTTGTATTCTGTTAGGTTCCTCTGAAAAACACTGATGTTTTTTGTTTTTAAAAATATTTTTAGAAAAGAAATTTTAACATTTACTGAATACCTCCTATGTGCCAGATAATATGGTAAGTACTTTTTAAATACAGTTCTATTGATCTTTAAAAAATTATTTATGTTTTTTGAGACAGAATCTTGCTCTGTCACCCAGGCTGGAGGGCAGTGGCGCAATCTTGACTCACTGCAACCTCCGCCTCCTGGGTTCAAGCCATTCTCCTGCCTCAGCCTCCTGAGTAGCTGGGATTACAGGTGTGTACCACCACGCCTGGCTAATTTTTGTATTTTTAGTAGAGATGGGGTTTTCCCTTGTTGGCCAGGCTGGTCTCGAACACTTGGCCTCAGGTGATCTGCCTGCCTTGGCCTCTCAAAGTGCTGGGATTATAGGCATAAGCCACTGCGCCCGGCCCTGATTTTTTTGGTTGTAAGTTTGTCTGTCCTAGTAAACAGTTAACTTGGCTGAACTTGAACTCCAAATGCCGAAAGTGAAGTTCAGTTCTTTCAGTCTCACCTGAGCTGCTTTGACTCTGACCTATGCACATCCAGTTTAAAGGGTCAACCAGATATTTAGGTAAACATTATAGCTAGAAGTTAGGGTTCTTTTTTTTTTTTTCTTTGCTCTCTCCTTTTTAGGACTTTTCCCCTCCCTTTCTAGCAGCTGTGATCACCCTGAACTCTGTCTGTCCTTTAGTTCTCTAAGCCAGTGGGACAGATCTTCTATTAGGCTTCCAGTCACCCAGTGAGCAGAGTGGGCCTTGCCTCCTAGCTTAAAGCCATAATAGGAACATTGCCTAGTGTCATTCCCTTCACCTAAAGGGAGAAACCCCTCCAGTATGTTTCCTCTTTTTTTTGCTTTCTGGTGCTTTTAGAAAGTTGTTTTTTGTATTTTGTCCAGAGTGTATAGTTATTTGAAGGTAGAGAGTTGGTCTGACAGAAGCTACTCAACCACTAACCAAAAGCAGAAAGAAGTGTACATCTTTGAAAATAGAATTCCATTTATTTTTAAATAGTCTACTCAGACTGACCTTTTTTGGTATATCTCAATTAATATGATGTTGTTGGTAAGACAAGTATATAGTATCTGACAAAAAAACCACAATCAGGCCAGACACAGTGGCTCACGCCTGTAATCCCAGCAATTTGCAAGGCCAAGGCGGGCAGTTCACTTGAGGCCGGGAGTTCAAGACCAACCTAGCCAACATGGCGAAATCCCATCTTTACTAAAAAATACAAAAATTAGCCAGGCATGGTGGCTCACTCCTGTAATCCCTGCATTTTGGGAGACTGAGGCAGGCAGATAACTTGAGGCCAGGAGTTCAAGACTAATCTCGCCAACATGATAAAACCCTATCTCTACTAAAAAATACAAAAATTAGCTGGGTGTGGTGGCACATGCCTATAATCCCAGCTACTCGGGAGGCTGAGGCAGGAGAATCGCTTGAACCCAGGAGGCGGAGGTTGCAGTGAGCCGAGATCACACCACTGCACTCTGCCTGGGCAACAGGAGGAGACTCTGTCTCAAAACACAACAAAAACAACAAGAGCAACAAAAAATCACAATCGTGTTTACACATACTCTCTTATTTAATCTTCACAACACCCCTGTAAAATGAGAGGTGAATCCTCATACTACAGATGATGGAACTGAGGACCTAGAGGGAAAACTTACCAAATAACAATGTTGTTCATAACAGTAGTACCAAGGAGAGCTTCTTGCATCCCTTGGACCTCGGCAAAAGTTAATATAGTCTCCTCAGGGGGCATCAAAAATTGGTTTTCTTTGCCTCTGCAATTAAAATAGTATGAAAAGTCAGTACTTTGCCCTAAAGCAGTTTCTAGGTAGCCCTTCTCCACATTGTTGAACTGTGCATAATATAAACTAACCAAATACCAGGAAAAAAAAAATCTAACCCAGAAAACGTGTATACTAAACTTTCTACAATGAACATATATTACTTCCATACTATCTACTTAGATATGCTGCAAGCACCTCAAATTCATTATATTCAAAATTAAACTTGTTAAGTTTCTCTTTAAACCTTTTGTTTCTTTCTGCATTCCTATCTCAATAAATTGCACCACCATCTAATAATGCCCAAGTTTCAGGGTTGGTCACCACTCAAGTGACCACCTAGACTGGGAGGAAGGAGACAAGGAAAATATCCACATTTCGGGCTTGGTCACCACTCAAGTGACCAACTCTACCATGTTGATATTCTCTCCTTCCTCTCAATCTAGTCAATCACCAAGTCCCAGTAATTTTATCTTCTCATCTCTCAGAAATCTATCTGCTTCTTCCCATCTCCACTAACATACTCCTAATTTAAGCAAACAATTATCATCTCTTGCAACAGATCATGAATAAATAAGCCAAAGTTCCCTGCCCTCCACTTTTAGAAAAGACAGATGGATAATAACAATGAAGTGTAACTGAAAAATAAAAATAAAAATAAAGTATAATGAGTATATGATAGAGAAGATGCTGTTAAGTTCAGTTTGCAACATTTTGAATTCGAGGTGTTCCCAACATGTCTAATAAATAAACCTACAGGTCTAGAGCTCAAGAAAGAGCTCAGAGGTAGAAATGTATGTTTGCAACTAGTCAGCACCAAGATGGTCAGTGAAGCAATGGACTCCAAGTGTGTGGAATGAGGAAAGGGTCTAGGGCCTTAAGGTATTGCTATATATTTTAAAAAATATTTGTGTGTGTGTGTGTGTGTGTGTGTGTTTAAGATTAGGTCTCGGTCTGCTGCCCAAGGTGGACTGTGGTGGCGTGATCACAGTTTATTGCACCCTTGAACTCCTAAGCTCAAGTGATCCTCCCACCTCAGACTCCCTAGTAGCTGGGACCACAGACATGCTCTGCCACACCCAGCTAATTTTTAAATTTTTTTGTAAAGATGGGGCCCTGCTATGTGGCCCCATCTGGTCTTGAACTCCTGGGCTCAAACTTCTGCCTTGGCCTCCCAAAGGGCTGGGATTATGGGCATGAGCCACTGTGCGCAGCAGAGGTATTTCTAACATTTGAGGGACACACAGAGATTTCAAAGAAGACTGAAGAACAAACTACATTTGCTGAGCCTCTCCCCTTCTTTGACTTCATCCCTGACATGTCTGGCTTCCACCTCACTAATCTGCTTCTATGTCATAACCTAGTCTTGATGCCATACATGCTTATATTATACCCACAGCACAGAGAAACAAGATCCTAGTGACCCAACTTTCTCTGAAACCTGTGAGAAAATTATTCTTCATCTAATAGTTAAAAATCAATCAATGCTTTTCTTACCCTCCATCTTCTGCAAATGTCATGACTTCTACTTGTTGATCAGAAAGGGTCCCACTGCTACTAACTAGCCTCCTCTTTGTCAGGCCAAGCACAGCTTTTATATTTCCAGACTTCAGTAGTACTTGCTTTTCACTTTCATCATCAGAGGAACAAAGCAATGCCCTAAGCCAAATATAAGGAAAAATAGGGTGATGTCAGGAGTAATCTTTTAATATTAAAGGACTAGGTTCACTCTTTTTTTTTTGAGAAGGCGTCTTGCTCTGTCGCCCAGGCTGGAGTACAGTGGTGCAATCTCAGTTCACTGCAACTCTGCCTCCCAGGTTCAAGCGATTCTCCTGCTTCAGCCTCCTGAGTAGCTGGGATTACAGGCGCAAGCCACCATGCCTGGCTAATTTTTCTGTATTTTTAGTAGAGATGGGGTTTTACCATGTTGGTCAGGCTGGTCTTGAACTCCTGACCTCGCGATCCACCCGCCTCGGCCTCCCAAAGTGCTAGGATTACAGGCGTGAGCCACCGTCCCCAGCCTTTTTTTTTTTTTTTTTGAGACAAAGTCTCACTCTGTCATCCAGGCGGAGTGCAGTGGCACGATCTTAGCTCACTGCAACCTGTTTCCTGGGTTCAAGTGATTTACCATGTTGGCCAGGCTGGTCTCAAACTCCTGACCTCAGTTGATCCATACACCTTGGCCTCCCAAAGTGCTGGGATTATAGGCGTGAGCCACCACGCCCAGCCTAGGTTCACATTTTAAATAGAAACTTCAGTCAGTGATGTCATTCTATTGATTTTTTTTTTTAAACAAATCTCTCTCTCTTCAGATCTTTCAGATTCTTTCAAGACTCAAGTCTAGGTTATTACCTGCACTCAAAACCAGCAGACAGAAACAAAGATGAAGGAAAAACAAATCACCCGTTGGGAATTACATACCTGATCTCTCTGATTTCCAAATTTCCCAAAGCTACACACACAAGATTATACACATCAGGCACTGGAACTATCTGTAATACTGGAACCTAAATAAAACAAAGCAGCCAAAAATTATACTTGGTTTGTTTCATTTTCGTTTAATCCAGATTTTCCAAAATTTATCACATTCTTTTGTATTCTCACTGTACAAGAATAATTTTCATCATTTGAAGGCTCAGAAAACACTCTTTTTATTAGCTGTAAATCTAAATAAACTATATGCATAATAGTGCTTACTGAGCATTTATGTAATGCAATGTATAATTCTAACAACAGAGGAATAATGGGGTATATTCTGGCATGTGAATGAAAAGAATATTTATGTAGCCATTTAAAAGTATATCTATGTTCACTGAACAAATATTTATTGGGCACCTCTGTGCAAAGCACAGTGTTAGATGTTGTATATATTTGGAGAGCAAGAATGAGGTTTATACAAGTATGAAGACTCTACAGAAACAAGGAATTTTTTTTTCTTTTTGAGACAGGGTTTCACTCTTGTTGCCCAGCCTTGAGTGTAATGGCATGATCTCAGTTCATTGCAACCTCCACCTCCTGGGTTCAAGCAATTCTCCTGCCTCAGCCTCCCAAGTAGCTGGGATTACAGGCATGCACCACCACACCTGGTTAATTTTTTTTATTTTTAGTAGAGACGGGGTTTCACCATGTTGGTCAGGGTGGTCTTGAACTCTTGACCTCAGGTGATCCACCCACCTCAGCCTCTCAAAGTGCTGGGATTATAGGTGTGAGCCACATCGCCTGGCCAGAAAAATGTTTATATGTATGGTGAGAAAAGACAGATCTAAAAATTTTAAGCACACTAAGAAATGCAAGCATGTAAGATGTATATGATAGTGGGAAAAGACTAGAAGGAAATACACGTAGAAAAGAAGCAAAATAATGCCTTAGTGAAGGGCAAGGAGTATAAATATCAGCAAGTGTCAAAGTCAGAATAGACATAAAATTCTAAGCTCCTCCAACAGGTCTAGTGTAAAAACCCATCTCTAGGCTGGGTGCGGTGCCTCACACCTGTAATCCCAGCAATCTGGGAAGCCGAGGCCGGTGGATCACTTGAAGTCAGGAGTTCGAGACCATCCTAGCCAACATGGTAAAACCCCGTATCTACTGAAAATACAAAAATTAGCTGGACATGGTGGCGTGCGCCTATAGTCCCAGCTACTTGGGAGGCTGAGGCAGGAGAATTGCTTGAACCTGGGAAACGGAGATTGCAGTGAGCCAAGACTGCCCCACTGCACTCCAGCCTGGGTGACAAAGTATGACTCTGTCTCTGGAAAAACAACAACAACAACAACAAAAAACCCATCTCTAGATAAAACTGGGATTGGCTCGGCATGGTGGTTCACACCTGTAATCCCCAGCACTCTAGGAGGCTGAGGCAGGCCGACTGTTTAAGCCCAGGAGTTCAAGACCAGCCCAGGCAACATGGCAAAACCACATCTGCATAAAAACTATAGGCCGGATGCGATGGCTCACACCTGTAATCCCAGCATTTTGGGAGGCTGAGGCGGGCGGATTGCCTTAGGTCAGGAGTTCAAGAACAGCCTGGGCAACATGATGAAACCCTATCTCCACTAAAAATACAAAAAAATTAGCCAGGCATGGTGGTGGATGCCTGTAATCCCAGCTACTCAGGAGGCTGAGGCACAAGAATCCCTTGAACCTGGGCGGCAGAGATCGTGCCACTGCACTCCAGCCTGGGTGACAGAGCAAGACTCTGTCTCAACAAAAATAAGAAGAAGAAAAAAAAAAACAATAAAAAATTAGCCAGACATGGTGGTGCCTGCCTATAGTCCCAGCTACCTGGGAGGCTGAGGTGAGAGGATTACCAAGCCTAGGGAGGTTGAGGCTGCAGTGAGCCATGATCATGCCACTGCACTCTAGCCTGCGTGACAGAGTGAGATCCTGACTCAAACAAACAAACGAAAATTTATGATAAAGCAAATAAAGCAGGATGTTAATGGTAGAGTCTAGAATGGTGGGTATATGGGTGCTCACTATACAACTTTTCCGGATGTTTGAAACTTTTCATAATAAAATGTTGGGGAAAAAAATCTCATCTCTGTTCTGCCTTGCATGGTCATAGCTCCCAATTTTGGTAAGCTGCCTATCTACATTATCAGGCAAATGGCTACAAAGATCTTTTTCAGCTCAGGATTCTCACTTACCTCTGTGAAGTGCCAAGTATAAAGTTTTTCCCACTGCCAAGCATCCAGAGCTTTCCAAAGAGAAACTACGTCCTCGCAAGCAGTTATGATACATGGCTCTTTACAACCGGCTCTTTCCCAAAACATGGCACTCACATCTACGGAACAGGAACCTGAAGGATTCTGATACAATGGCAACAACAGTTCTGTTAAAGTGGCACTGGAGGGCTGTTTTATGCAAAGCATTAAGTATGCAAAGTGATGAATTATAATTCAATGAAACAGTAGGTATGTAAAATTTAAGTTTTATGCAGGTGAAAAGAAAGAGCTTTGTGGTTCTTATGTACCTAAAAAATTGCCTATCAAACTTACATCATGAAAGATTTTATTTCTTATTTTATTTATTAATTTTAATTTTTTTGGGGGGACTGAGTCTCACTTTATCACCCAGGCTGGAGTGCAGTGGTGCAATCTCGGCTCACTGCAACCTTTGCCTCCTGGATTCAAGCGATTCTCCTGCCTCAGCCTTCCGAGTAGCTAGGATTACAGGTGCCTGCCACCACACCCAGTTAATTTTTGTATTTTTAGTAGAGACAAGGTTTCACCATGTTGGCCAGGTTAGTCTCGAACTCCTGACCTCAAGTGATCCACCCACCTCAGCCTCCCAAAGTGCTAGGGTTACAGGTGTGAGCTACCGTGCCCAGCCCATGAAAGATTTAAAAATGTATAGTCCAGATGGAATAAATTCAGATTTAACCACAAAAAGATATTCCATAGAACTTATCCATTTGAAAATTAAACATCCTGGCCGGGCGCGGTGGCTCAAGCCTGTAATCCCAGCACTTTGGGAGGCCGAGACGGGCGGATCACAAGGTCAGGAGATCGAGACCATCCTGGCTAACATGGTGAAACCCCGTCTCTACTAAAAATACAAAAAACTAGCCGGGTGAGGTGGCGGGCGCCTGTAGTCCCAGCTACTTGGGAGGCTGAGGCAGGAGAATGGCGTAAACCCGGGAGGCGGAGCTTGCAGTGAGCTGAGATCCGGCCACTGCACTCCAGCCTGGGCGACAGAGCGAGACTCTGTCTCAAAAAAAAAAAAAAAAAAGAAAATTAAACATCCTGATGAACCACTCATGGGTTGAAAAGACAGGTTTCAATGTTATTCCTCGGAGGGAATAACATTGAAACAACATACATTATACTATCTACTATTATGACCATGGGAACACTATATATCCAAACCACAGAGCATGGCCAAAGCAGTATTTCCAAGAAAATTTGGAAATGTCCAGTAAAAATCATAATCACAAAGGCATTTATAAGAAAACAAGAAAGATTAAAATCAAGTAAGCATGCAGCTCAGGAAGTCAGTACAAGAACAAAATAAGAACAGTAAAAAAACAGTAGAAAGGAATTATTTACAGTTATTTATTATAAAAATAGAATGAACTAGAAAACAAAACAAACAACAACAACAAAAAAACACAACCCAATTAATAACTAATACAACCACAAACTAGTTTGTTTGGAAGACCCACGTAATGGCCACATCTTGAGTCTAATGTAGAAAAACAATAATTTTAGAAATGGGAGAATGGGGAAGAGAGGCTTAACTGCATATACAGAGATTTTAATAATCTATAAGAAGTAACTTTTTACCTACAAATTTGAAAATATGAATGAAATGGTTGATTTTTTAAGAGACTAAGTTATTAGGACACTGGGCATGGTGGCTCACGCCTGTGATCCCAACACTTTTGGAGGCCAAGGCAGGCGGATCCCCTGAGGTCAGGAGTTCAAGACCAGCCTGGCCAATGTGGCAAAACCCCATCTGTACTAAAAATACAAAAACCAGCAGGGCATGTTGGCGCACGCTTGTAATCCCAGCTACTATAGAGGCTGAGGCACGAGAATCACTTGAACCTGTGAGGCTGAGGTTGTAGTGAGTGGAGATTGGAAATTGCCCCACTACACTCCAGCCTGGGCAACAGACTGTCTCAAAAACTAAAATAAAAATAAAATAAGTTATTAAAATTGACTCAAGAATAAATTCCAAAACAGAGCATAGGTTATTACCACATATCCTTTATAGAACAGTAATCTGGGGCTCAGAGGTTACACAATTTGTCCAAGGTGACAAAGCCAGTGATCTGGGAAAAACTTTATGTGGATTTGAAGTGCTTTCCTTCACACCAGTGGTTCTCTGGGAGAGCATCTGCACCATCTTCACCCCTGCCCCTAGGACATTTAGTAATGCAACATTTTCAGTTACTGCACTGCATAGAAAAGATTAACCACTAGAACTGCTCCCCATTTTCTTATAAATCACCATAAGTGATTCTTCTAGAAACATTACACCATTTGAGTAGGAGAGGCATGAATAACTCTCATTTCACTCTCTGTCAAAATGCCTGAGTTATATTTATTTTATTTTATTTTTGAGATGGAGTCTCACTCACCCAGGCTGGAGTGCAGTGGTGAGATCTTGGCTCACTGCAACGTCTGCCTCCTGGTTCAAGTATTCTCTTCCCTCAGCCTCCATAGTAGCTGGGATTATAGGCGCCCACCACGCCTGGCTAATTTTGTATTTTTAGTAGAGATGGGGTTTCATCATGTTGGCCAGGCTGGCCTCAAACATCTGACCTCAAGTGATCCACCTGCCTCAGCCTCCCAAAGTGCTGAGATTACAGAGGTGGGCTACTGTGCCCAGTTCCCTAACTTAGATTTAGATATGAAGTTCAGCTACTTAGCCTAAGTTATTCTTGTCAACAAGTTGGCATAGAAACTTCAAAAGGAGAGCTCAAAACATAAACAGAGGTAAATATTGGGAAAAACAATCCAAATCTGTTTTTCTGAATCTGTTTACCAATATCTTTAATAGTATTAAAGAACAAGAAGCTATATGACCGAATGCTTTTCAATTCATTAAAGTTTTCATATGTAAGACACAAGACACTGGAAGAGAATATTCTTCTGACCTTTAACTTTGAAATCAATTGTAGGTTGCCTGGGTTTACGCTATCAGAAGCAGGAAGCTCTGCTGTTTCAGTCTGTGAAAACAAAAGTCACATCATTAGTCTACACTTTGTGTATAATGTCCGCTTGCATTACCCACTCATCAAAATGTCTACTTCATATTGTCCTTATTTCCTCTTATAACAGCAGCAAAGCTCCAAATGCAAACTGTTTCACTGATGACAAAGAGAATAGGACCTCCCAAATTTAAAAGAAACATTTTAATGAACCTTAATTTCCCCAGAATGAACTTAATGTTTACAATGAAGTTATATCAAAGAAACATGTCAAACCGTTCTTAAACGTGGAAGGCCCAGTGCATAAGCAAGTCATGCTGTTTACATTCACTAAGGCATTTCATTCCTTCAGAGAAAATTTCACAAAGGAAATGGATTGTACCTGTTCGATGGAATGTTTATGCAACTCCTGGCATGTGTTTCCACAGAGCTGATTTACTTTAAAAGTGAATGACTCAATGCGTGGAGGTGTTCCTGGCAGGGCAGAGTCACAGTCACAGGTAGGTTGTCCTTGCCTGCCTGACACCTGCAGGGTGGTATGTGGTTTTGCCGGACTGCTTGAACGGTCGAATTGTTTACTATCACTGGCAAGACAGACTGAGTCTTTCAAATGAGCAAGTTGGGGTGTGCGGCAAGTTTGTCCAGCGACCTCTGTGGAAGCTTTTTCATAGGAGCCTTGAGGGCCAAAGGCTGGAGTAGTACCTAAGATGGGGAAAAGAGGTGAACACATGTCTGCAGCAGGCCTGTCATTATCATCAAGCGCAACTGTATTTAAAGGAGTATAAAGTAATATGGATGAAGAAAGGCCTGTCTTTGTATGCTGGCTTTGTGGGTTTGGCCTTTTGGGATGTGATTTTCCTGGTAAAACAATAAGGTCCTCTTCTAAGTCCTCCATTTCTGTATCCATGCGTTTAGGACTCAGTTCCTCTGGAAAAATACAATTTCCCTCTTTAAGACGTCTCTCTCCAAACATGTTTGATTCAAAAGGCTCCACTGGTTTTTCTGAGCAAGACTTCAGTTTTTCAAGCTTAAGAGGTCCAAAGTCTTCATCAGGTAACTGAAAGTCTGTGATGCTGAGAAAAGACAGTAGTTGCTTTAAGCTCAGCATTCCATCCTTATGAAATGAAGCCATGAAAGCATCATCATCCAAGGATAAATAAGCACTGTTACTCCAAGAAAGGGAATCCTCTTTTTGATGACTTTTCTTCCCTAAAGAAGAAAAATAAGTCACAAAAATAGTAACAAAACCCAACAAAACAGACAAACTGTTTCACTG
Source organism: Macaca fascicularis (assembly GCF_037993035.2). Taxonomy (NCBI): domain Eukaryota; kingdom Metazoa; phylum Chordata; class Mammalia; order Primates; family Cercopithecidae; genus Macaca; species Macaca fascicularis. The sequence continues at coordinate 22,699,358 of NC_088394.1, forward strand.
ATGACAAAGAGAATAGGATCTCCCATGTTTAAAAGAAACATTTTTTTTTTTTTTTTTTTTGAGACGGAGTCTTGCTCTGCCGCCCAGGCTGGAGTGCAGTGGCCGGATCTCAGCTCACTGCAAGCTCCGCCTCCCAGGTTTACGCCATTCTCCTGCCTCAGCCTCCCGAGTAGCTGGGACTACAGGCGCCCGCCACCTCACCCGGCTACTTTTTTGTATTTTTTAGTAGAGACGGGGTTTCACCGTGTTAGCCAGGATGGTCTCGATCTCCTGACCTCGTGATCCGCCCGTCTCGGCCTCCCAAAGTGCTGGGATTACAGGCTTGAGCCACCGCGCCCGGCCTAAAAGAAACATTTTAATGAACCTTAATTTCCCCAGAATGAACTTAATGTTTACAATGAAGTCCTATCAAAGAAACATGTTAAACCATTCTTAAACGTAATACCTAACAAAAAGTGAGCTTCTAAACTCAAATATACTAGAAAATATACGTAATACCCAACAAAGAGTGAGTTTCTAAACTCAAATATACTCCTCCCTTGAGCCCAGGAGTTTGAGACCAGCCTGAGCAACACAATGAGACTGTCTTTAAAAACAATAAATAAATAAATAAAAATTTAAAAAAGTAGGGCCAGGTACGGTGCCTCACACTCATCGTCTTAGCCCCTTCAGAGGCCGAGGCAGGCAGATCACTTGAGGTCAGTTCAAGACCAGCCTGACCAACACGGTGAAACCCCGTCTCTACTAAAAATACAAAAAAAAAAAAAAAATTAGCCAGGTATGGTCGTGGGCGCCTGTAGTCCCAGCTACTCGGGAGCCTGAGGTGGAAGAATGGCGTGAACCCAGGAGGGGGAGCTTGCAGTGAGCTGAGATCGCACCACTGCACTCCAGCCTGGGTGACAGAGCGAGACTCCGTCTCAAAAAAAAAAATTAGCTGGGCTTGGTGGTGCACGCCTGTGATCTCAGCTACTCGGGAAGCTGAGGTAGGAGAATCATTTGAACCCAGGAGGTGGAGGCTGCAGTGGGCTGAAATTGCATCAGTACCACTGCACTCCAGCCTGGGCAACAGAGCGAGATTCTATCTCAAAGAATGAATGAATGAATAAATAAATAAATAAATAAATAAATCCAAACAAAACAAAACAGAGTATGGCCAAAAATGTTAACTGGGAGAAGGGACTGAGGACAAGGCTCAGCTCAACCACTGATTTGCAGCTTAACCTTAGGCAAATCGATTTATTTCATTTTCCCTTTTCTCATTGTCTCTCATAAGAGAAGTGAACTAAAAATATCTACATTTTTTCCTACCTCTAAAACTGTGATTTCAACAGGCTGCCAAAGTATGGTCTACAAAATGCTGGCTCTTGTCACTATGGAAAACTTAGTCTCCTTTTGAAGCAAAGAGTTAATTTACTGCTTTTTGTTTGCTTGTTTCAAGACGAGGTCTCACTCTGTTGCCCAGGCTGGAGTGCAGTGGCGAGATCTTGGCTCACTGCAACCTCTGCCTCCCAGGCTCAAGCAATCCTCCCACATCAGCCTCCTGAGTAGCAATTTACTGCTCTTATTCCAAATGGTATCCCACACCATTCAAAATGTTGCTATATCCTCAATGATGAATGCATAAACAAACTGTGGTATATACATACAATGGAATACTAGTCAGCCATAAAAAGGAACAAAGTACTGATGCATGTTACAACAGAAACGTACCTTAAAAACATTATGCTAAGTGGCCAGGCTCAGTGACTCACACCTATAATCCCAGCACTTTGGGAGGCCGAAGGCAGGTGGATCACTTGAGGTCAGGAGTTTGAGGCCAACCTGGGCAACATGATGAAACCCCATCTCTAGTAAAAATACAAAAATGAGCCAGGTGTGGTGGCAGGAGCCTGTAATCCCAGCTACTCAGGAGGCTGAGGAAAGAGAATCACTTGAACCTGGGAGGCGGAGGTTGCAGTGAGCCGAGATTGTGCCACTGCACTCCAGCCTCGGTAACAGTGAGACTCTATCTCAAAAACAAACAAGCCCATTATGCTAAGCAGCCAGACACTAAAGGTCACATATTGTATGATTCTATATATATGAAATATCCAGAACAGGGAAATCCATAGAGATAGAATGCAGATTGGTGGTTGTCCATGGAAGGAGTAGGGGGTGAGGGGAGAGGAAATGGGTAGCAGCTGCTTAATGGGTATGGGGTTTAGAGGTGATAGAAATGTTTTAGAATGAGATAGAGGTGGTGGTTGGACAACATTGTAAATGTACTGACTTGTTCACTTAATTTAAAATGGTTAATTTTGTCATGTGAATGTCACCTTGAGAAAAAGTTTTTAAATGTAGCTGCAGGTTACTAAAATGATAGCAGACTATTTCGAACTACTGGCTGGGCCTGGTGGCTCACGCCTGTAATCCCAGCACTTTGGGAGGCCGAGGTGGGCAGATCACCTGAGGTCAGGAGATCAAGACCAGCCTGGCCAATATGGCGAAAACCCGTCTCTACCAAAAATATAAAAATTAGCTTGGTGTGGTGGTGGGTGCCTACAATCTCAGCTACTCATGAGGCTGAGGTGGGAGAATTGCTTGAACCTGGGAGGCAGAGGTTGCAGTGAGCTGAGATAGCACCATTGCATTCCATCCGGGGCAACAAGGGTGAAACTCTGTCTCAACAACAATAAAAAAAAACTATGGTGTAAAAAACAATATTTCTAGATTACTGGATTGCCTACTTTTTGATGACTATGCATTCTTGTTCACTTAAAAGATGAAAAATCACAATTTTTGGATTAGTCATAGCTCATAGACCAAGTCCATGTCCAATGGTACAGAGCAGTTTGCTAACTATTTTTGCACATAAAGTTTTTGTTTTTTGTTTTTTGTTTTTTAAGGAACTTGGCTGTAAAATGCACATAAAGGTGTGTTGGAACACAGTCACAGTTACAAGTTGACTTTGGCTGCTTTGGCACATAGCTGAGTAGTTGAGACAGAGCACAAAGACTAAAATATGTGCTATCTGGCCCTTTCTAGAAAGTATGCTGATCCCTAATTTAGAGCCACAATGAATTACCCCGTTTTTGTGCTTAGTTGATATGATTAAATTCTCAGTAAATAATTAAAAGTTTAAATTACAATGTATCCTTGCTTCCCATCCTCCAAAATCCTGTGTCCCATGGAGGCCTTAGAGACACTGCATTAGATATTTTATCCAAAAAAGTTGCTTAGGACTTTTCATTACGTGATGACTTCTAAAAGAGATAGTCAGTGGACTCTTTCTCTTTTTTTTCTTTTTGAAAGAGGGTCTTGCTCTATCACCCAGTCTGGAGTGCAGTGGTGCAATCACGGCTCACTGCAGCCTCAACATCCCGGGCTCAAGTGATCCTCCCACCTTAGCCTCTGAAGTAACTGAAACCACAGGCATATACCACCACACCTGGCTAATTTTTCTATATATTTTTGGAGAGATGGGGTTTTGTCATGTTGCCCAAGCTGGTCTCAAACTCCTGGGCTCAAGCAATGCTCCCACCTTGGCCTCCTGAAGTGCTGGGATTACAGGGGTAAACCACCAAGCCCAACATAGTCTAACTCTAGTATACATTCCATTTTACTTCAGAAATACTTTCTGTATTAGCTGTGAAGCTTCTACCCACAGATAAGAATTGTATTGTACCTGAATATGTAATATTACATAAACAACCAATACATTTTCCTTTTCAGTGTTGAACTGTTTCAGCTCTATCAGTGAACTCTGGCACCACACCGCCAGGTTTGAATCCTGGCTCTGTGATTTTAATTAAATTAAGTAAAGTCATTTTAAACTCCCTGTGCTTTAGTTTCCTCACCTGTAAAGTGAGAATGAAAATAGACTTCTACCGCATGTAGGACTGCTGTGATGATTCAATGAGTTAGTATCTGTACAACATTTAGAAAGTGCCAGGCAGGCTGGATACAGTGGCTGGATACAGTGCCAGGCAGGCTGGATACAGTGGCTGGATACAGTGCCAGGCAGGCTGGACACAGTGACTGGATACAGTGCCAGGCAGGCTGGATACAGTGGGATTATGACTGTAATCCCAGCACTTCGGGAGGCCGTGGTGGGAGGATTGTTTGAGGTCAGGAGTTCAAGATCAGCTTGGGCAACAGGGCAAGACCTCGCCTCTACAAAACATTTAAAAACATTAGCCAGGCATGGTGGTACATGCCAGTAGTCCCAGCTAGTTGGGAGGCTGAGGCAGGAGGAACATTTGAGCCCCGGAGATAGAGGCTGCAGTGAGCCATGATCGCACCATGGCACTCCAGCCTGGACAACACATTCGACCCTGTCCCTTTTTAGAAAAGAAAAAAACAAAAGGAAGTGCCAGGCACGTAGTAATTGTTAGCTGTCATCATCATCATCATCATCAAACACATCTTGATTACCTTTCACTCGAATAACTGCTTTTTTGTTCTGATATTTATGTGAGGTGACTTCCTCCTTGGACCTGTTAATAACTGATGGGTTGCAAGCTGGCAAAAGTGGTTCACAATGATCTGATGCTGGGGTGCAGGCTGATTTTCTTTTTCCTCTGTATCTTCTACTAGGTGCCTGGGCAACTGCCTTCCTAGACAAGTCATTATCTTCAGTGGGCCCAGCGGGAGAGCTGACTTTAGTTAATGAGAGAAGTTTCTGAGAAGTTCTTGAACTTGGTTGTCCTGTGCATGTGTCAGACATCCTAATTTCACTTTGGTCAGTTTCCTCATTGGAAAGGTTTAAATTTTTACTTGCATCCTTATTTTTATTTTTAAACCCTTTATTCTTGACATCCAAATGACTCTGAATGACAGCCTCCAGGGCTACTTTTCTCTGGCAATTGGACATGCTTCGTGTTGTTCTAACATAGTATTCTGCAGGAAACAGAAGGCCTTCAAGCATTGTGCAAGAATGTTTTTCTGCAGCAAGAAGAGAGGTTGCTTCCAGGCTAAGACTCTTAGGTTGACTTAGAATCTCGTTTTCCTGAAGATTTTCATTTCTACCATCAAGAGCGTCACCGGGAGACTTTAAAGATTTCTCTGTTTGATTTTGTTCTAAGTTTTGATTTTCATTTGCTGGCAAGTTATCGTGAGTGAGTTCATTTAGAGAACATGAAATATCTGCCTCTAAATTAGAACTTGTGGGCAGTTGGCCACTTTTACTTACAGCTTTGTTTACAACGAGGTTATCTGTAGGGATAGTCACTTTTTTGCCTTGCGCCTCCAAACTTACAGGTGAAGTAAATCTAATGTTTTTTAGGCTGTGAGTAGTAAGTTCACTGCTGCCTTTGGGAGGAATGTGTTCAAGGTGCTGACTACTACTGCTATCTGTTGGAGTCTGTAAAGGAACTGTAGTCGCCCTGGTGAAATCAGGTCTTCTTAGGAGTGTATCCACACCTTTTTCTGGTTGGGCAGTTGGTGGAATGAATATACTGTCTTCATTAGTTTCTGTAACTGGTTCTGGAGAATCTGGAAGTTCAGACTTCAGACTTAAAAGGTGAGTTCTTATTTCAGTTACTGGTGATCTAGTAGGATTTTTGCTACTGGTTTCTTCCTGTTCCTTTAGTCTTTTCCCAGACAGTCTGAGTGAATCAGTGCCAAAGACACAGTCTCTCTCTTGTGAAATAAATGTTCTCTTCTGCTGCTTCTTTCTTCTCCCTGGCAGCTTCTGCTTTTGCTCACCATCAGGGTCACTGACCCTGTGGGGAAAATGTTCTTGGGTGTCATCTGTTCCGTGTATAGGTAATCCTCCTGGGCCATCTCCAGGGTTAAAGGACTCCGGCCCAACATCAAGTGTGACAGATGTCCTTTCTCCAGTTTCTTCATCAAGATGGGTTTTGATGTGTAACTTGTCATAAACACATATTTTATTTTTAGGTTCTGAGGAGAAAAAAAATGTATATAACATATTTTTCTTATAAATAAAACAAAAAATACTCATTTTTATCCTATTATATATAAATACTACTAAACATTTATTTAAGAAAGAATCAATGACATTTCATTCAGGCAGATGAATTTACAGGTGAAATAAATCTATTTTTTAGGCTGTGAGTAGTAAGGTCACTGTTACTTTTAGGTTCAAGGTGTTCAAGGTGCTGACTACTTCTACTATCTGATGGAATATGTAAAGGAACTCTACATACTCCATACTGTACATATTTTTTAAAGTTCTAATTTTTAAAATTCTAACAATCTATGAAATTTTAAGTACATGTAAACAAATAGCATTGTGCTAAAAATGTTTTTTAAACAGAGTATTCTTTATCACACAATCTCTTCTCTTAACTTTTAAATCTCAACTAATTTTTTAGCCCATGTCTTTCTTTATTTTCCCCCTTGGCCCAAGTAATTTTAATAACACTCCCATTTCAATCACCCTTAATTTTATTATTATAAATTACTTGAATTTATTGACCATTGTTTTTAGAATATTTTTACCTAGAATTTTTCTCTGTTCATATATACTTAAAGTAAAAAAAAAAAACTTTTGCTGGGCACGGTAGCTCATGTAAATCCCAGCACTTTGGAAGGCTGAGGCAGGCAGATCATGAGGTCAGGAGATCACGACAATCCTGGCCAACATGGTGAAACCCCGTCTCTACTAAAAATACAAAAATTAGCCATGTGTGGTGGCACGTGCCTGTAGTCCCAGGTACTCGGAAGGCTGAGTCAGGAGAATTGCTTGAACCCGGGAGGCAGAGGCTGCAGTGAGCCGCGATTGAGCCACTGCACTCCAGCCTGGGTGACAGAGTGAGACTCTATCTCAAAATAAGAACAAAAAACAAAAAAACAAAAAAAAACCCTTTCTAATATTTAAATAATAATTTCTGAAAATTGAGAGGGAAAAAGAACAACAAACAGTCTAACTGAAAGTAGAGTCTATAGAGTAGATTTTATGGCATATGAATTTTATGTTAATTAGAATAATATTGCAGCCAGGCACAGTGGCTCACACGTGTATCCCAGCACTTTGGGAGGCCTAGGTAGACAGATCACTTGAGGCCAGGAGTTCGAGACCAGCCTGGCCAACATGGCGAAACCCTGTCTCTACTGAAAATATAAAAACTGGCCAGGCGTGGTAGTGCATGTGCCTGTAGTCCCAGCTACTCAGGAGGCTGAGGCACAAGAATTGCTTGAGCCTGGGAGGTGGAGGTTGCAGTGGGCCAAGATTATGCCACTATATTCCAGCCTGGGTGACAGAGTGAGACTCTGTCTCAAAAAAATAAAATTAAATTAAAATTAAAGTGTCTATTGCTAGTCACTATCTTCACTCTGTGGGAAAAAGAACAATAGCCAAAATATACCTGGGAAATGAATAATAAAGCAGGCATAAGGGAATGGTGTAGATTTACCTGAGTGGTTTAGCTGCGGTGAGAGCTCCTGCTGGGACAAATAATCTTGTTCTTCTACTGTTTTCTTAATAGAATGCTTAATCTTTTCAGCTCTTTGGGCACGCTAGAGGAAACAAAAACAGCTCCAGAAATATGTTTTCTTTAAAGCTTTATATAAAGAGTCAAGAACAGTTTTTAAATTGTTTGTACTGTAACACCTTAATTTGAGAACATGATTCACTTACCTGAAGGCGGGCTAGTGTCTTGCTGTATTCCCTTTTCAAGAATGCTAATTTCTCCTTTAACTGAAAGAAGAAAAACACCAACAATACTGGGCAAGCAGAAAGGTGAAGTCACAGGGAAGGGATGCAGTGCTTGGTGGGGTCCCCTGGCAAGAGGCAGGGAGTAGCACTGGTCCATGACAATCTACTTGTGGTTCTCAAAAAGCACCAAGCTCTTGACCATTTCAGGATCTTTGTATAACCTGTTCCTATCATCTGGAACATTTCCTTCCTTTGCCAATTCCTACTGACTCCTCAAGCCTTAGCTTAGATTTTCATTTCCCTGGGATAGACTTCTAGGTCCTTCTCCAAATCTAGGTTAGACACTCTATCAGTCCTCTGTACTTTCCTTACCACAGTATTCTCACACTGTGTTCTCTGTTTCTCCCCATCACCCAGTTCCTTGAAGGTAGCAGGGACTGTCATCCTCAGTCACTCAACAAATGAATCTTCTATTTATCAGTTAATGGTCCAGGTATCTCTAGTACCTGGAATAATAAGTGATACCCACTGTGTGTCAATTAGTGTTCCAGATGCTATTCTAGATGCAATTTACATACAGTGAGGGATACACATAATAAATAAGGAAACAGGGAAGATGATTTTACAAGGTAATAAATAACTAGACAGATAAACAGAGTGATATAAGAGAGTTACTGGCCTACTGATAGGGACTACTTTAGTTGCAGTGGTCAGGGAGGCATTTTTGAGGACTATCATTTGAGCCTAAGACCAAATGAGGAAGGAGCTAGTTTTGGGAAGATCAGAGGGAATGGTACCCCAGGCAGAGGGAACCACAAATATAAAAGCTCTGCAGTGGAATAGGCTACATATGTTTGAGGAACACGCAGACCAGTGAGGTTGGAGCTGTCACTGCTGAATCTCCAACCAGGCATACAGTAGGCATTTAACAAATATTTATTAAATGAATAAGTGAATTGGGCTGAATCAAATTACTGTTCTCTGAAAGTCTAGATTCCCTTGTCTCTCTGGCTTCTTTGGTTCAAAGGATTATCTCAGCAGCAAAGCCAGCCCTGGTTTTTCTGCTTTTTAGGAACTTTTTAGTTATACTCATCTTTCAACCAATAAAACATCAAGATTTCCATCCTCCATACATACCTTTAAAAAAAACAAAAGACCAAAAAAAAAAAAAAAAAAAAGACCTACTCAGCTGGAAGCGGTGGCTCACACCTGTAATCCCAACACTTTGGGAGGTCGAGATGGGTGGATCATTTGAGGTCAGGAGTTCGAGACCAGCATGGCCAACATGGTGAAACCCTGCCTCTATTAAAATACAAAAATAAGCCAGGTGTGGTGGTAGGTACCAGTAGGAGGCTGAAGCAGGAGAATTGCTTGAACCTGGAGGCGAAGGTTGCGGTGGGCCTAGATTGTGCCACTGCACTCCAGCCTGGGCAACAGAACAAGACTCTGTCTAAAAAAAAAAAAAAAAAAAAAAAAGGCCAGGTGGGATGGATCACGCCTGTCATGCCAGCACTTTGGGAGGCCAAGGCGGGCGGATCACCTGAGGTCAAGAGTTCGAAACCAGCCTGGCCAACATGGAGAAACCCCATCTCTACTAAAAATACAAAAATCAGCTGAGCGCGGTGTCCGGCGTCTGTAATCCCAGCTACACAGGAGACTGAGGCAGGAGAATCGCTTGAACCTGAGAGGCGGAGGTTGCAGTGAGCCAAGATCGCACCACTGCACTCCAGCCTGGGCGACAGAGCAAGACTCTGTCTCAAAAAACTAAAACAAACAAACAAAAAAACAAAGTCTATGTGCAAAACATGCTACTTGGAATTTTCTTTCTTTTTTTTTTTTTTTTTGAGACAGAGTCTCACTTGGTTGTCCAGCCTGGAGTGCAGCGGTGCGATCTCGGCGGCTCCCTGCAACCTAAGCGTCCCCTGGTTCAAGCGATTCTCGTGCATCAGCCTCTGAGGCCTGAGCCTCTGGGACTACAGGCTGGCGTCACCACACCCGGCTAATTTTTATATTTTTAGTAGAGACGGGGTTTCACTACGTTGCCTAGGCTGGTCTCAAACTCTGAGCTCAAACGATCTGCCCATCCCAGCCTCCCAAAGTGCTGGGATTACAGGCGTGAGCCACGGAGACTGGCCTACCCACCAATCTTATAAATGTCTGGGGATTATCTTGTTTACTTATAAATGATCTTTCTCACCTCCACCAGAAGGTAAGCCAGGATAAGAATAACATCAGCACAAACTGGAAACATACTAAAAGTCTTATCAGTAAAGTACAGTCTAAAGAAGCAAGGACACTTCCAAGGCCAGGCGCAGTGGCAGGTTCCTGCAATCCCAGCTACTCGGGAGGCTGAGGCAAGAGAGTCGCTTGATCCCGGGAGGCGGAGGTTGCAGTGAGCCGAGATCGCACCACTGCACCCCAGCATGGGTGGCAGAGTGAGACTCTGTCTCAAAAAAGAAAAATAGAAAAGAAAAGGAAGAAAAAAGAAAAGAAACTTCCAAACTACAACATGCTGTCTAGAACTTAAAAAAGAAAGGTAAATAAACATGTCCTGACAGGAATGCTAAACAGGGGTATGAAAAACGGAACCTACAGAACCATTCAGATCATACCATTTACGAACACTCCCTTCTCAAAAAAATTACACATAGGACTCCTTTTTGGTGGTTAGGGATACGCCCCTCCTCCACCACACACGCTAACACACGAAAGGACCCGAAAGTACCAGACTTAAAAGATTTACTTGAGGAGGTCCGGCGGGAGAAGTGAAGATTGAGGGTGTGGGACGGGGGAGGAGCAACGGTGTCGATACAGCTTTATCTATAAAGTGTTACACATTGTATTAATGCACTGTTACTGTAATGAGATTTGTTCTTTAAACGCCACCACGTGAGCACCACGCTATTTCCACATTTTCATTTTTTGTGCCCCCTCAGCCCTAAGCGGGGGGGGGAAGGGGGCGTCAGACGATACTGCTGCCCTCGGACTGCCGAGGACACAAAGCTAGACCTAAAACCCTGGGAAAGCGAGGTCAGAGTCCTGCATCCGCCCTTCCCGCACCCCGTGGCACCTTTTCCTTCTCCTCACAGCTGAGGGGCTTCCCGGGAGGCTCTTCCATCGGGCAGGCGACAGAACGAAAAGAGCAGCCGTCGCCGACCCCAGGCCTGCCGACACCGGGACCCAGTTGGCCCTGGGCCGGGGAGGCGCCCCAAGAAAGAATGGGGAGCCCGGGATCGCACCCTCAGCGCGCGATCAGCTGACCCACGCGGGCCAGGCGCGCCCTAATCTCCGGCCAATTAAATCCAACGTTCGACCTGCGCACGCGCAGCCGGAGACGGCCGAGCAGTGGAGCGAGGCCGCCTAAAGGAGAGCCGAGCTGTCGATGACTCCCAGTGGGCCACCTAGAGCGGAAGTGGAGGAGCGGCCGGAAGTAGCCGGAACCTCAGAAAGACTGACCGACTCACTCTGACAGGATCCGGGACTGAGGGAAGGAGGCGGCGGCCATGGAGTTGGGCGAGCTGCTCTACAACAAGTCCGAGTACATCGAGACGGTGCGCGGGTCCAGATATCTGTCCTCCTCTTTTCAAGCCTGCGTCCCTTTGAGGCCTGGTCGGAGTTCCCAATCTGCCCCTACCCCACCCACCCCTGTCCCTTTGGCCGTTAGTCCCGGATTATCTAGCGACGCCCCGAGTACAGTCTGGCTTTGCTGTTTACTCCGCGCATGGCCAGTTTAGGCCTTTTGTATTCCTGATTTTCTCATAGGGATAAAGTGCCTTCAGGAGAATAGGACAAGTCCCATCCTGTTCATATGAATTACAGCTTGAACTTCGGGCCCTTTTACGTTGCCTTTTGTAATGTGGTAACTTGCGCCGAAAACGATTCGGTTCTTTTTTTGGGGGGGAGGGGGGCGGAGACTCTCTGTCGCCCAGGCTGGAGTGCAGTGGCGCGATCTCGGCTCACTACAACCTCCGCTTCCCCGTTCAAGCGATTTTCCTGCCTTAGCCTCCCAAATAGCTGGGATTACAGGCGCCCGCCACCACGCCCGGCTAATTTTTGTATTTTTTGGTAGAGACGGGGTCACCATGTTGTCCAGGCTGGTCCCTAACTCGACCTCAGGTAATCGACCCGCCTCGGCCTCCCAAAGTGCTGGGATTACAGGCGTGAGCCACCGCACCCTTCCAATTTGGTTCTTTATTATCAGTATACGATATGTTTGTAAAATCTTGGAAACAGGGCAAGTGGTCAGTTTACGTTACTATTGTTATTTTGGTTTTCTTTGCATTCTGACAACTCTGATATTCATAAAGTCATTATCCTCGTTTTAAGGCCATAAAGCCCAAGTGCGGAAGTGAATGGATTTGAATCCACGTCTGTCTGATGCCACTAAGCTATAGACATTCAAATTCTGAGTTTATTCCTTGAGTCCCTAGTTTCCTTTTATGTTTTTTATTTTTTGAGACAGGGTCTCACTCTATTGCCCAGGCTGGAGTGCAGTGGTACAATCACAGCTCATTGCAGCCTCGGCCTTCCATGCTCAAGCGATCCTCCATCCTCAGCCTTCTGAGGAGCTGGGACTACAGACACGCGCCACCATGCCTGGCTAATTTAAAAAAATTTTTTTTTAGAGAAGGGGGGGTCTCACTGTGTTGCCCAGGCTGGTCTTGAACTCCTGGCCTCAAGGGATCCGTCTGCCTCAGCCTCTCAAAGTGCTGAGATTACAGGCGTGAGCCACCACACTCAGCCATAGTTTCCTAATCCATCATTGCTTTTTTGACATCCTGGACTCACTCCATTGTGGACAGCACCCCACTTTTTGTTTTTTTCTCTCAAATGTGAGCTTTCTTGATGGAAACCTGTACTCCAGAAACCTATTAAGTTTGCTGTCCCCGGTTTTCTGTTGTTTTCTTTTAGGCATCTGGGAACAAAGTCAGTCGCCAGTCAGTGTTGTGTGGAAGCCAGAACATCGTTCTCAACGGCAAGGTAAGGGACAAAGCCAGCTCCAGGCTGCAAACCTTAGCTTGCTTTCTGCTAATTATCACCATAGCAGGGCAGATAAAATGTTGCCATATTGCCTATTTATTGTTGTACATTTTTAATTCTCTTGTTTTTAAATTTTTTATTCTCTAAGTTGGATGTTGGATCTCCTTTTTTTTTTTTTTTGAGACAGTCTCACTCTGTCACCCAGGCTGGAGTGCAGTGGCCCCATCTCAGGTCACTGCAACCTCTGCCTCCCAGGTTCAACCAGTTCTCCTGCCTCAGCCTCCCGAGTAGCTGGGATTACAGGCACCTGCCACCAAGCCTGGCTAATATTTTGTATTTTTAGTAGAGACAGGGTTTCACCATGTTGTCCAGGCTGGTCTCGAACTCCTGCCCTCAAGTGATCCACCCATCTCGGTCTCCCAAAGTGCTGGGATTATAGGGGTGAGCCACTGTGCCCGGCCTAAGTTGGATCTCTTGAATCCAACTCTTGGCTTCAAGGATTCTCATGCCTCATGCAAAAAGGTTCAATAAGAGGCAACAGAAAACCTGTTTTCTTTTATGCCAGGAACAAAATACAGTGGTACCTAGAACCAACATTATTTTATGATATTATAGTGTGCATTAAACTACTAGGCACAAAGTGTAATAGGTAATGAAGTATTTGAAGGTAGAAACTAAAGTAATACTTATAAAATTATCTCTTTAGTAAAAATTAATAATTCACTATTAACTGAAACTCTTAAAATGAATGTGACAATTGGAAAAGATATTAAAGTATGAGACAAATATGCAAAGTGGAATCTGAAAGACTGAGAATCTTGTAATCCAAATAAATTACAATAGCAAAGAGACGAGTATAAACTTGGAAGAGAAAATATCACAAGGTATATTTGAGCTTGACAAACAGTGAAGTTCATAGTTGTTTTCCTGCCATCTGGAGCACTCAATTTTGAAATTACTTTTTCTGTAAATATTACATCTCTAACTTCCAGAAGGAAAATAGTCTCATTATAACCAAGAAATCACAAATATTTTCAGAAGACAATTAGTCTCCATTAAGCCTGTCATACCAAGGAATTAAGTGGAAAAGAAATATAATTTGGTTATTGCTGCTCAGACATACTGTTTCTTTTTGTTTGTTTGTTTGGTTCTTATTTTTTGAGACAGAGTCTTGCTCTGTCACCCAGGTCAGAGTACAGTGGCAGGATCTTGGCTCACTGCAACCTCCACCTCCTGGCGTCAAGTGATTCTCCTGCCTCAGCCTCCCGAGTAGCTGGGATTACAGGCTCCTGCCATCACACCCACCGAATTTTTGTATTTTTGTTTTTTGAGACAGAGTCTCGCTCTGTCGCCCAGGCTGGAGTGCAGTGGTGTGATCTCGGCTCACTACAAGCTCCGCCTCCCAGGTTCACGTCATTCTCCTGCCTCAGCCTCCTGAGTAGCTAGGACTACAGGCACCTGCCACCATGCCCAGCTATTTTTTTGTATTTTTAGTAGAGATGGGGTTTCACTGTGTTAGCCAGGATGGTCTCAATCTCCTGACCTTGTGATCTGCCCACCTTGGCCTCCCAAAGTGCTGGGATTACAGGAGTGAGCCACTGTGCCTGGCCTAATTTTTGTATTTTTAGTAGAGACGGGGTTTCACCATGTTGGCCAGGCTGGTCTTGAACTCCTAATCTCAGATGATCCATCCACGTCACCCTCCCAAAGTGCTGGGATTACAGGCATGAGCCACCGCGCCCGGCCCAAGACTTTTTTTGTTACGGTGAACTATATATAACAAAATTTGCCATTTTAACAATTTTTAAAAAAATTTTATTATTTGAGAAAGTCACCCAGGCTGGAGTGAAGTGGTGCCATCTCAGTCGCCACAGCCTCCGCCTCTTGGCTTCAAGGATTCTCATGCCTCAGCCTCCCTGTAGCTGGGACTACAGGTACACGCCACCACACTAGGCTAATTTTTGTATTTTTAGTAGAGACAGGGTTTTGCCACGTTGACCAGGCTAGCCTCAAACTCTTGGCCTCAAGTGATCCACCCGCGTTGGCCTCCCAAAATGCTGGGATTGCAAGCGTGAGCCACTGCACCCAGCCTAACTATATATATATATATATATATATATATATATATATTTTTTTTTTTTTTTTTTTTTTTTTTTTTTGATACGGAGTTTCCCTCTTGTTGCCCAGGCTGGAATGCAATGGTGCAATCTCGGCTAACCACAACCTCCGCCTCCCAGGTTCAAGTGATTCTCCTGCCTCAGACTCCCCAGCAGCTGGGATTACAGGCATGTGCCACCACACCCAGCTAATTTTATATTTTTAATACAGGCGGAGTTTCTCCACATTGGTCAGGCTGGTCTTGAACTCCTGACCTCAGATGATCTGCCCTCCTCAGCCTCCCAAAGTGCTGGAATTACAGGCGTGAGCCACTGCGCCCAGCCTTAGCAATTTTTAAGTGTACAATTAATTGGCATTAATTACATTCACAATGTTGTGCAACCATCTCCACTATCCATTTCCAAAACTTTTTTCATCACCCCAAATAAAAACTCTACACATTAAGGAATAAATGCCCATCCCTACTTCCTTCCATTGCTGATAGCCTGAATCTACTTTCTGTCTCTATGAATTTGCCTATTCTAGATATTTCATATAAGTGGAATCATATAATATTTGTCCTTTTTGTCTGGCTTATTTCACTTAGCGTAAGGTTTTCAAGGTTCATCCTTGTTAAAGCACATCAGAACTTCATTCCTTTCCATAGTGGAGTAATATTCCATTGTATGTATATACCACATTTCATTATCTGTTCATCTGTTGATAGGCACTTGGATTGTTTCTACCCTTCGGCTATTGTGAATAATGCTGCAGTGAACATTGATGTGCAGGTATCTGTTCGCGTCCCAGTCTTCAGGTTTTTTGAGTATATACCTAGGAGTGTAAATGCTCAATACTTAATTTGGCAATGTTTGGTATATACAAAAGAGTATGATTGCTGGGACAAATGGTGAGTCTGTGTTAAACTTTTTGGGAAACTGCCAAACTTTTTTCCGAAATGGCTACACCATTTTACATTTCCACCAGCATTGTGCAGGGTTCCAATTTCTCCACATCTTTACCAACACTAGTTATTTTCTGGTTTTTTTTTTTTTTTTTTTTTTTTTTTTTGGATTATGGCCATCCAAGGGGGTATAAAATGGTATCTCCTTGTGGTTTTGATTTGTATTTCCTTAATGATTAATGATGTTGAACATCTTTGAATGTTGCTTATTGGTCATCTGTACATCTTCTTTAGAGAAATGTCTGTTCAGTCCTTTTCCTATTTTTATATTGTGTTGTCTTTTTCTTACTGAGTTCTAGGAGTTCTTTATACATTCTGGATATTAAACCCTTATCAGATATATGATTTGCAAATGCCTTCTTCCTTTCTGTAGATTTTGTGCATCCCCTTGATGCACAAAAGTTTTAAATTTTGAAGTCTGGTTTATCTGTTTTTTCTTTTGTTGCTTGTGTTTTTGGTGTCATATTAAGAATCCAAATTTATGGCCATGAAGATTTACTGCCGTGTTTTCTTCTAACAGTGTTAGTGGTCTTAGTGCTTGTGTTTAGGTCATTGATCCATTTTGAGTTACATTTTTTTTTTTTTCAATGACATGGAGTTTCCCTCTCATTGTCCAGGCAATCTTGGCTCACTGCAACCTCCACCTCCTGGGTTCAAGTGATTCTCCTGCCTCAGCCTCCCGAGTAGCTGGGATTACAGGCATGTGCCATCACGCCTGGCTAATTTTTTTTTTTTTTTTTTTTTGAGACGGAGTCTCGCTCTGTTGCCCAGGCTGGAGTGCAGTGGCCGGCTCTCAGCTCACTGCAAGCTCCGCCTCCTGGGTTCACACCATTCTCCTGCCTCAGCCTCCCGAGTAGCTGGGACTACAGGCGTCCACCACCTCGCCTGGCTAGTTTTTTGTATTTTTTTTAGTAGAGACAGGGTTTCACCGTGTTAGCCAGGATGGTCTCGATCTCCTGACCTCGTGATCCGCCCGTCTCGGCCTCCCAAAGTGCTGGGATTACAGGCTTGAGCCACCGCGCCTGGCCACGTCTGGCTAATTTTATATTTTTAGTAGAGATGGGGTTTCTCCATATTGGTCAGGCTGGTCTCAAACTCCCGACCTCAGGTGATCTTCTAGCCTCGGCCTCCCAAAGTGCCAGGATTACAGGCATGAACCACTGTACCCGGCTTGAGTTAATTTTTTTATATGGTTTGAGGTAGGGGTCTAACTTAGTTCTTTTGAATGTAGAAATACAGTTATCCTGGCACCGTTTGTTGAAAATACTATTCTTTCCCTGTTGAATGGTCTTGGCACTCTTCTAGAAAATCAGTTGGTCATAGATGAATGGATTTATTTGTGGACTCTCAATTCTGTTTGGTTGGTCTGTATGACTATCTTTATGGAACACTGCACTGTTTTGATTATTATAGGTTTGTAATAAGTTTTCTGTTTTTTTGTTTTTGTTTTTGAGACAGAGTCTCGCTCTGTCACCCAGGCTGGAGTGCAGTGGCATGATCTCAGCTTACTGCAACTTCTGTCTCTCAGGTTCAAGTGATTCTCTTGCCTCAGCCTCCTGAATAGCTGGGATTACAGGCACGTGCCACCATGCTAGAGACCAGGTTTTCCCGTTTTGGTCAGGCTGGTCTCCAACTCCTGACCTCATGTGATCCACCCGCCTCGGCCTACCAAAGTAGTGGGATTATAGGTGTGAACCACTGCGCTCGGCCTACTGTAATGAGTTTTTAATCATGAATTATGAGTCTTCCATGTTTGTACTTTTATAAGATTGTTTTGCCTATTGAGGGCTATTTGCTTTTTTTGGGGGGGGGGTGTTGGGGGGGTGGATAGAGTATTGCCCTGTTGCCCAGGCTGGAGTGCAGTGGCAGGATCTTGGCTCACTGCAGCCTCTGCTTCCCAGGTTCAAACAATTGTCCTGCCTCAGCCTCTCCAGTACCTGGGATTACAGGTGCGCACCTCCATGCCTGGCTAATTTTTGTATTTTTAGTAGAGACGGGGTTTTACCATATTGGCCAGGCTGGTCTTGAACTCCTGACCTCAGGTTATCTGCCCGCCTCAGCCTCCCAAAGTGCTGGGATTACAGGCATGAGCCACCATGCCTGGCTGCCTTTTGCTTTTTAAAGATGTTTACTTTGGCAATATTTTGGGTATACAAAAGAATATATGTGACATATATGTTATAAAGCATAAAATTAAATCAACACCAGTGAACCCTATACCCAACTGAAGAATTGGAACATAATCGGTGTACAATAAGTACTATTTTTATGTTCCTCCCCATTCCTATTTTTGCCACCCTCCAAGAGAAAACTGCTGTCCTGATTTTGCGTCTTATAAATTCTTTATTATTTAAACAAATTTTCCACATATCCCTAAATAATATATATTGTTTAACTTGGTTTCCTGTGATTTATTTTTATTTTAAAAATCTTTATTTTATTTGTTTATTTGTTACTTTTTTTGAGACAGGGTCTCACTTTGTTGCCCAGGCTAGAGTGCAGTGGCACAGTCATAGCTCACTGCAGTCTTGACCTTCCAGGCCAGGCTCAGGTGAACCTCCCACCTCAGCTTCCCAAGTAGCTTGTACTACGGACATACACCACCATTGCCAGCTAATTTTGTTTTTCTTTTTTTTTTTTTTTTTTTTGAGACAATCTCACTGTCACCCAGGCTAGAGTACAGTGGTGTGATCTCAGCTCACTGCAATCTCCGCGTACTTGGTTGAAGTGATTCTCATGCCTCAATCTCCTGAATAGCTGGGATTACAGGTGCACACCACCATGTCTGGCTAGTTTTTGTATGTTTAATAGAGATGGTGTTTATCCATGTTGGTCAGGCTGGTCTCGAACTCCTGACCTCTACCAAAGTGCTGGGATTACAGGTGTGGGCCACCACACCTGGCCATATTTGTAGTTTTTTAGGAACCTTCATACTGTTCTCCATAGTGGCTGTACTAGTTTACATCCCACCAACAGTGTATAAGAGTTAACTTTTCTCCAAATCCTCACTAGTGTCTGATATTTTTTGTCTTTATGATAAGCATCCTAACTGCGGTGAGACAATACCTCATTGTGGTCTTAATTTGCCTTTCCCTGATGATTAGTGATTTTTTGTTTGTTTGTTTGTTTGTTTTTTCAGACAGAGTCCTGCTCCGTTGCCATGCTAGAGTGCAGTGGCCTTATGTCAGCTTACTGCAACCTCTGCCTGCCAGGTTCAAGCAATTCTCCTGTCTCAGCCTCCTGAGTTGCTGGGGCTACAGGTGCACACCACCACGCCTGGCTAATTTTTTTGTATTTTTAGTAGAGACGATGTTTTACCATATTAGTCAGGCTGGATTAAAGGTGTGAGCCACTGTGCCTGGCTGATTAGTGATGTTTAGTGAACATTTTAAAATATATATTTGTTGGCCATTAGTTTGTCTTTTGAGAAATGTCTATTCAAGTCATTTGCCCATTTAAAAATCAGATTGTTTGGGGTTTTTTGCAGTTGAGATGTTTGAGTTCCTTGTATTAATATATTCTGGATATTCTGTCTTTGAAGAATAGTTTGAAGATATGTTCTGCCATATTTTCATTCTGTTGATTGTTTCCTATGCTGTGCAGGATCATTTTAGTTTGATATAATCCCATTTATTTATTTGCTTTTGTTGTCTCTGCTTTTGAAGTCTTATTCATCTTTTCCAAGACCAGTGTCTTTAAGCATTTCCCCTATGTTTTCTTCTAGTAGTTTATAGTCCCAGGCCTTCCATTTAGATCTTCAATTCATTTTGAGTTATAGACCAGGCACAGTGGCTCACACCTATAATCCCAACTCTTTGGGAGGCTGAGGCGGGCGGATCACTTGAGGGCAGGAGTTCAATACCAGCCTGGCCAACATGGTGAAACCCATCTTTACTAAAAATAGAAAAAGATTAGCTGTGTGTGGTGGTGCATGCTTGTAATCCCAGCTACTCAGGAGGCTGAGCCATGAGAATCACTTGAACCCAGGAGGCAGAGGTTGTAGTGAGTCGAGATGGTGTCACTGCACTCCAGCCTGGGCAACAGAGTGAGACTCTGTCTCAAAAAAAAAAAAAAGAAAAAAAAATTCATTTTGAGTTGATTTTTGTATAGGGTGACAGGTGTGGGGTCTACTTCTGCTTATGGATATGCTATTTTCCCAGCACCATTTATTGAAGAGACTGTCCTTTTCCAGATGAATGTTCTCGTCACCTTTGTCAAAAATCAGGTGGCTATAGATATGTGGATTAATTTCTAGGTTCTGTTCTGTTCCATTGTCCTATGTGTCTTTTTTTTAATGCCAGTATTATGCTATTTTGGTTATTGTAGCATCGCAGTAAGTCTGGCAGTGTGATACCCCCTTCAGCTGTGTTCTTTTTGTTCAGGATTACTTTGGCTATTCAGAGTCTTTGTGAATTTGAAGATATTTTTTCTATTTGTTGAGAATGCATTGAGTCTGCAGACTGCTTTGGGCAGTACTCAGCTTTTATTTCTAAGATTCATTGTGGGCTGTGCATTTTCTTTCTTTTCCTTTTTCCTTTTTTTTTTTAGATGTAGTTTTGCTCTTATCGCCCAGGCTGGAGTGCAATGGCACGATCTTGACTCACTGCAACCTCTACCTCCCAAGTTCAAGCGATTCTCCTGCCTCAGCCTCCTGGGTAGCTGGGATTACAGGTGGCTGCCACCACATCCAGCTAATTTTTTTTTCTTTTTATGTGTGTGTGTTTTTAGTAGAGACAGGGTTTCACCGTGTTGGCCAGGATGGTCTCAAACTCCTGACCTCAGGTAGGATTGACCACCTTGGCCTCCCAAAGTGCTGGGATTATAGGCGTGAGCCACTGTGCCCGGCCGGTCTGTGCATTTTCACTGCTGTGTACAGTTCCACTTATCCACCCTCCTGTTTGTGGAAAGTTATTTTGTTTCTAGTTTTTTGCTATTATGAACAGTCCATTTATATTTCTATCCCTTCTCTTTCAGAACTTTGTCATTTCTGTTTTCCTGAGCCCATAAATCAGATGTCACAGTGCCTACAGGGATAGAGAGTGTGAACAATAGGGAGTGGTGGGGCCTGGTGAACTGGAGAATGTGACCAATCTAAGCCCAAGCTGGTTGTTACTGTGTGGGAATACAGGCCCATGTGGCAACAATCAGCTTTCCAGAGCTTCTGATTCTTTTTCAAAAGCAACTGGAAATCTCAATTTTTAAAATGTAAGATGTTCTACTACTCAAATAGTAATGTTTAATTTTAAATGATTTGTTAAAATGCCACATGTCCTTCCTGTAGAAGATAGCTAAAAAAAGTTAAAATAAATAAATAATAAAAATGCCACATGAGCCAAACAATACAGATATGCAAGTATAGTCCTTCAACCTCCACTTTGCTACTTGTGCCTTGCCCATTGTTGAGTTCAGTTAACTCTTTGCTTAGCTTCTGTGAAGGGCAGCTATCTCCTTTCATTTGCTTCTCTGAAGGACAGCCACCTTCTTTCATTTTAACGCCCCACTGCCTCTGTTTTGAATCTGACTTCTCTTCCTCAGCGCTACTCCTTGTGAAATAGGAAATAGGAAAAGGATTTGAGCCCATCTTCCTAAATTTCTCTGACCACCTGCGATACCATTTACTTCCTTTGTGTGTGTTTGCTTCTTTAGTTGGTGTATAGTTTAGGCTGACAAACAGACTTATGTGGATGTTCTTTATTTCCACATTAAGCTTGTTGTACTTATTTAAAACACAATAAAACAACCACCATCACCAAATACCCAGAACTCTTGGAATTCTGTTTTCCTCCAAAAGAAAAGGAAACCATTTTCTCTGATCGTAGGTGGAAACATGAAAGTGAAAACAATAATTGAAGTAAATTAAGACTCTTAGATGAAGGGAGTTCATACTAGAAATAGATAATCTCTTTAAGCTTGAAGAGTACATCTTTTGAAAACCAAAGTGGCTGGGCATGGTGGCTCATGCCTGTAATCCCAGCAATTTGCGAGACCAAGGCGGGCGGATTACCTGAGGTCAGGAGTTTGAGAGTAGCCTGGCCAACATGGTGAAACCCCATCTCTACTAAAAATACAAAAATTCGCCGAGTGTGGTGGCACATGCCTATAATCCCAGCTACTCAGGAGGCTGAGGCAGGAGAATCACTTGAACCTGGGAGGCAGAGGTTGCAGTGAGGTGAGATCACACCACTGTGCCCCAGCCTGAGCAACAGAGTAAGACTCCATCTCAAAAAATAAAACTAAAAAAGAAAACCAAAAGAACTGTAATGTTCATAATCAGCAGCAGATGTGGAAGTTCTTTTTTATGAGTACAAGTTTCGTAGACGGTACATATGCAGTTGAGATTAGTAAGCTTTTCCAGGTATGAGTCTGTTTCTTTTTTGGTGTCCTTCAGAGTTAGGTGTTCAGGCTAGTGATAAATCTAAATTCACCTATATGTCAGGAGTTCCCCCACCTACCTCCCTAGCCTGACCTTCTGTCCTTGACCTCAGACGTTTATTTACAACTGCCTGTTGATCATCCCATAGCTATCTCAAATTCAACATTTCAAAATTTAATTGGTAATCCTCATAATTGCTTACCCTATTGTAAATTCTCTTTGTCTTACCTCCCAACAGCCAAACAGTCACCAAGTCATATAGATTCTCTTCTTTCTTTTCTTTTTAAACATTTTATTATGGAACTAAAACCGATCATCTTTATTGAGGTATAATTTGCATACAATAAATGTATCCATTTTGAGTGTGCAATTTGACAAGTTTTGACTGATGGGTACATCTGTGCAACCATTACTACAATCAAGATATAGAATACATTTCTATTACTCTAGTTTCCTTGTGCCCCTTTGCAGTCAATCCTCTACCCTTGTACCCTTGCCCCAGGCAACCACCAACATAAAATTAATATAGATTAGTTTTGCATTTTCTGAAGTTTCATATAATTAGAATCACAAGCCCTTTTTTAAAATAATTTTTTATGGATATATAATAGATGTACATATTTTGGGGGCACATGATAATACATTTATAAAATTTATAAAGATACGATCAATTTTGGTCAGACATGGTGGCCCACACGTGTAATCCCAGCACTTTCAGAGGCCATGGTGGGAAGATCTCTTGAGCCCGGGATTTCAAAACCAACCTGGGCAACATAGGGAGACCCCCATCTCTACAAATAAAAAAAATTAGCTGGGCTTGGTGGTGTACACCTGTGGTCCCAGCTGCTTGGGAAGCTGAGCTGGGAGGATCACTCAAGCCTGGAAGGTCGAGGCTGCAGTGAGCCATGATGGCACCACTGTACTCCAGCCTGGGCGGCAGAGTGAGACCCTGTCCCCCAAAAAATGAAAAAAATAAAAACTCAGTGTAATTGGGATATTCATCACCTTAAATATTTGTCTTTATGCTAGAAACAATAAAATTATTTCCCTCTAGGGTAGCCAAGGCAATCTTGAGCAAAAAGAACAAAGTTGGAGGTATCACGCTACCTGACTTCCAACTGTACTACAGGGCTATGGTAACCAAAACAGCGTGTTGCTGGTACAAGAACAGACACGTAGAACAATGGAACAGAATAGAGAACCCAGAAATAAGACCACACACCTACAACTATCTGGTCTTCATCAAACCTGCCAAAAACAAGCAATGAGGAAAGGATTCCCTATTCAATAAATGGTGCTTGGATAACTGGCTAGCCATATGGAGAAAATTGAAACTGGACCCCTTCCTTACACCATATACAAAAATCAACTCAAGATGGATTAAAGACTTAAATGTAAAACCCAAAACTGTAAAAATCCTGGAAGACAACCTAACCAGTACCATTCAGGACATAGGCACAGGCAGAGATTTCATGATGAAGATGCCAAAAGCGATTGTGACAAAGCGAAAGTTGACAAATGAGATCTGATTAAACTAAAGAGATTCTGCACAGCAAAAGAAACTATTAACAGAGTAAACAGACATCCTACAGAATGGGAGAAAATTTTTGCAAACTGTGCATCTGACAAAGGTCTAATATCCAGCATCTAAAGGAATTAAACAAATTTACAAGTAGAAAACAATGCCATTTAAAAAGTGGGCAATGGGCCGGGCGCGGTGGCTCAAGCCTGTAATCCCAGCACTTTGGGAGGCCGAGACGGGCGGATCACGAGGTCAGGAGATCAAGACCATCCTGGCTAACACGGTGAAACCCCGTCTCTACTAAAAATACAAAAACTTAGCCGGGCGCGGTGGCGGGCGCCTGTAGTCCCAGCTACTCGGAGGCTGAGGCGGGAGAATGGCGTGAACCCGGGAGGCGGAGCTTGCAGTGAGCCGAGATCGTGCCACTGCACTCCAGCCTGGGAGACACAGCGAGACTCCGTCTCAAAAAAAAAAAAAAAAGTGGGCAACGGACATGAACAGACACTTTTCAGAAGCAGACATACAACAATCATGACAAAAAGCTCAATATCACTGGTCATTAGAGAAGTGCAAATCAAAACCACTAGTTACCATCTCACACCAGTCAGAATAGCTGTTGTTAAAAAGTCAAAAAATAACAGATGCTGGTAAGGTTGTGGAGAAAAAGAAGCGTTTACATACTGTTAGTGGGAGTGTAACCATTGTGGAAGACAGTGTGGTGATTCCTCAGAGACCTAAAGACAGAAATACCATTTGACCCAGCAATCCCATTACTGGTTATATACCCAAAGGAATATAAATCATTCTGTTATAAAGACATATACACATATATATTCATTGCAACACTATTCACAATAGCAAAGACATGGGATCAACCTAAATGCTCATCATTGCAACACTATTCACAATAGCAAAGACATGGGATCAACCTAAATGCTCATCATTGCAACACTATTCACAATAGCAAAGACATGGGATCAACCTAAATGCTTATCAGTGATAGACTGGATAAAGAAAATGTGGTACGTACACCATGGAATACAATGCAGCCATAAAAAAGAATGAGATCACGTTTTTTGCAGGGATATGGATGGAACTGGAGGCTAAATGATGGACATATAGAGGGGAACAACACACACTGGGGCCTATGGGAACGGGGAGTGGGGAGGGTGCAGGAGGGAAAGGATCAGGAAAAATTACTGATAGGTACTAGGCTTAATACCTGGGTGATGAAATAATATGTACAACAAACCTCCATGACACAAGTTTACCTATTTAACAAACCTGCATATGTACCCCTGAACTTAAAAGTTAAAAAAAAAAAATATTTCCTTCTAGCTATTTTGAAATACATAATAGATTACTGTAAGCTTTGTCACCCTACTGACCTATCAAATGCTAGGTCTTATTTCTTATTTCATCTATCAAGCTGTATATTTGTACCCATTAATCAACCCCTCCTCCTTCCCGCTACCTTTCTTGGCCTCTGGTAACCACCATTCTACTCTCTGTCTTGAAATCTACTTTTTTAGTGCCCACGTATGAGTGAGAACATGTGATATTTGCCTTTCTGTGCTTGACTTATTTAATATAATAACCTCCAGTTCCATCCATGTTGCTGCAAGTGACAGGATTTCATTCTTTTTTATGACTGAATAATATTCCATTATGAATATAAACTACATTTTCTTCACTTGATCTTAGCCAAAAGGCCAAGAAGCAGTGTATACCACATTTTCTTTATCCATTCACCCATTAATGGATATCTGGGTTAGAATCATATGCTCTTTTATGTCAAGCTTTTTTCACGCAGTGTAATGTTTTTGAGATGTATCCATCTTGTTGTGTATAGTAGCAGATTATTTTTTCTTTTTATAGCTAAACATTATCATTATGGAACTTTTAAGACATGTACCAAAGTAGAGTGGATATAATGAATTCCCATAAAGTTGTTTACCAGCTTCCATAATTAGCAGTATTCTGACATCTTTGCTTCATCTCTAAACTCACCCTGTAAACTCAGTCCTAGTTTGACTAGGGTGGGTTAGGGAAGGCTAGAGTTTTTTATTTATTCTTATTTATTTATTTTTTCTTTTTCTGAGACAGAGTTGTACTCTGTTGCCCAGGCTGGAGTGCAGCAAGTGGCGCTATCATAGCTCACTGTAGCCTTGAATTCCTGGTGATCCTCCCACCTCAGCCTCCAGTGTACCTGGGACTATAGGCACGTGCCACCATGCCCTGCTTAATTTTTTTTTTTTGAGACAGGGTCTCACTCTGTCACCCGGGTGGGAGTGCAGTGGCGTGATCTCAGCTCACTGCAGCCTCAACCTCCTCATGCTCAGACAATCCCCCCATCTCAGACTCCTGAGTAGCTGGGACTACAGGTGTGCACCACCACATCTGGCTAATTTTTATATTTTTTGTAAAGATAGGGTTTTGCCATGTTGCCCAGGCTGGTCTCGACCTCTTGTGCTCAAGCAGTCCTCCTGCATCAGCCTCCCAAGGTACTAGAATTACAGGCATGAGCCACTGTTCCTGGCTGGAGTATTTTAAAACAAATTGCAAATGTCATGTTATTTTACCCACAAATACTTCAATGTGTCTTACTAATTCTTAAGGACTTAAAAATTCGGTAGAGGTAGGGCATGGTGGCTCACAATTGCAATCGTAGCACTTGGGAGGCTGAAGTGAGAGAATTACTTGAGGCCAGGCGTTTGCGACCAGCCTGGGCAACATACCAAGACTATGTCTCTACAAAAAATGAAAAGAAAAATTAGCCAGATCTGGTGGCATGTACCTGTAGTCCCAGCTACTTGGAGGCTGAGACAGAAGGATCTCTTGAGCCCAGGAGTTCAAAGTTACAGTGAACTATAATCAGGCCACTGCACTCCAGCCTGAGTGACAGAGCAAGACCCTGTCTCCATAAACAAACAAAAATGAGTAGAGTATCACTGTTATCATGTTAATATTATAAAAACTCCAGTACTTCCTTAATATCATCTAATCCTCAGTCCATATTCAGTCTTCCCAGTATCTCAGGATATCTTTTTCCAGTTGGTTTGTTCAAAGCAGAATCCAAACATGATGCTGCACACATTGTATTTGGTTGATATGTCTCTTAAGTCTCTTTTAATCTGTAACAGTTCTCTTTTCCCAACCCTTTTGTCTTTCCATGCCATTTATATGTTGCAGAAACTGGATCACTGTCCAGTTGAATTCTCCAGCTGCTGAATTTGGCTGATTATGTCTATATGGAGTTGCCTAATAAGGTCCTTATCTCCCTCCTTCCTTGAAATTGGTTGTTAAATCTAGAGGCTTAATCAGATTAATTTACTTTTATTATTAACTTATATATTTTTACGATTTATTTTTTCTTTCTATATGTATAGTTATTGCTTTAGATAAGATCCATTATAGGCTGGGTGCAGTGGCTCATGCCTATAATCCCAGCACTTTGGGAGGATCACTTGAGGTCAGGAGTTCAAGACCAGCCTAGCCAACATGGTGAAACCCTGTCTCTACTAAAAATATAAAAATGAGCCAGGCGTGGTGGCGGATGCCTGTAATTCCAGCTACTGGGGAGGCTGAGGCAGGAGAATTGCTTGAACCTGGGAGGTGGGGTTGCAGTGACCCAAGATCACGCCACTGCACTCCAGCCTGAGTGACAGAGCAAGACTCCGTCTCAAAAAAAAAAAAAAAAAGACTATGTATTTTTACCTTGATCCATTGTAGTCATCTAAAGGGTCAGTTTTCCTCAAGTCTCTCACCTGCATCCCCCATGCAGATGCCAGGGTGCTTCCACAGTAGTAGTAATAATATGGAAATTTATGTATGTTAATCCTCTGTTTAAAATACTGGGGCCAAGTGCAGTGTCTAATGCCTGCAATCCCAGCACTTTGGGAGACCAGAGTTGGAGGATTGATTGCATGAGCCTAGGGGTTCAAGACCAGTGTGGGCAACATAGCGAGACTCCCATCTCTACAAAACATTTAAAAATTAGTGGGATGTGGTGGCATACACCTGTAGTACCAGCTGCTCAGAAGGCTTAGGCGGGAGGATCCCTTGAGCCCAGCAGCTCAAGGTTGCAGTGAGCTATGATTGTGCCACTACACTGCAGCCTGGGCAATAGAGTGAGACCCTGTGTCTTAAAAAAAAAAAAAAATTTTCAGGCCGGGTGCGGTGGCTCAAGCCTGTAATCCCAGCACTTTGGGAGGCCGAGACGGGCGGATCACGAGGTCAGGAGATCGAGACCATCCTGGCTAACCCGGTGAAACCCCGTCTCTACTAAAAAATACAAAAAACTAGCCGGGCGAGGCGGCGGGCGCCTGTAGTCCCAGCTACTCGGGAGGCTGAGGCAGGAGAATGGCGTGAACCCGGGAGACGGAGCTTGCAGTGAGCTGAGATCCGGCCACTGCACTCCAGCCTGGGCCACAGAGTGAGACTCCGTCTCAAAAAAAAAAAAAAAAAAAATTTTTTTTTTTTTGAGGCAAAATCTCACTCTTTTTGCCCAGGCTGGAGTGCAATGGGGTGATCTCGGCTCACTGCAACCCCTGCCTCCCAGGTTCAAGCCATTCTCATGCCTCAGCCTCCCGAGTAGCTGGGATTAACTGCAGGTACCTGCCACCATGTCTGGCTAATTTTTGTATTTTTAGTAGAGATGGGGTTTCACCATGTTGGCCAGGCTGGTCTCGAACTCCTGACCTTAGGTGATCTGCCTGCTTCAGCTTCCCAAAGTGTTGGGATTACAGGTGTAAGCTACCACACCTGGCCAGAAAAAAATTTTTAATGAAATAAAATATTTTGTTGACTCTTTATATCCTCCAGGAAAAATGCCTAAGCTTCTGTGCTTAGCATACATAATTCCTCATAATCTACTTGCATGTCCCTTGCTTACTTTTTCCAGTTACAACTCCAGCATATTCACTTTTTAACCCCATTTATTTATTCAGCAGACATTTTGAGGGTGCCTACTCTTTACCAAGTATAAGGCATTAATCCTCCCAGACTTACAGGTTGTGTTACTCAGCCCCTCTCAGCAACTTCTGGGGAAGCCACATCTTACACTCTGCTGCAGTGTAGCACTTAGAATCTGAGTTCAGAGGTTGGAAGATGAACCAGAACTCCATTGGGTCCACCTCTGGGAGCATGGAGCTGGAGGTAGTACTGTTAAGAAAGAAGACAAAGGTAGAGCAGCCAGAACTCTTGATAAGCAAGCAGCCAAGGCTTCGGAGGCACAAGGACCTACCTGAGTGAATCTAAAGAGACACATAAGCCAGATCTGCTTTAGGTGTTCTCACTAAGTGCTCATTCAGTGAGTTCTATTCATGGGGGATTAAGGGCAAAGCTTATGATTTACTAGGAACATCGCTAACTGCAGTCACTGTCATGAGGGCAGTTCTCTTTTTACCTTACAAGTTACTCCTTTTGGCGGAACATTTGTAACGTTTTGTCAGAGTGGATTGTAACATAACTCAGAATCAGTATCTCGTTATCTACTCTTTTTTGTTACGTCTTAGACTATGTTGCTAATTTTTTAAAATTTGCTTTGTCTTACAGACCATTGTGATGAATGACTGTATTATCCGAGGGGATCTGGCAAACGTAAGAGTTGGACGTCATTGTGTTGTAAAAAGTCGTAGTGTCATAAGGCCACCATTCAAGAAATTCAGCAAAGGGTATGTAATTTAATTACTTGTTCAAGTCTTGGGCAAGAAGCTGCCACTGGTGGTATGGTCCATGTGTTGAATTGTGGTATAATGACGAGGTCCATCCTGTTGTTTGAAGCACTAAGTAAGAGTTCACCATAATGAACACAATTCTGCTGGTGGTTGTCTCAGTCTGGTTGATGATTGGTTGCCACAAACAGAATCCACTTATACACTGGCAAAAGCAAGGGGTTTCTGATCAAACAGACTGGCATATATAATGGAACATAAGAGCAAGAAAAGGAGCAAGCCAGGCCTCACAAGGGACCGGAACCTGGAATTGGACAGCTAGCTGGAATCAAGACAGTTTTGTCTACCTATCCCTCTCTGTATCTGAGATTGTATTTTTTCTTCTATACTGCCCTTCTCTCTGCATTTCTACTTCCCTTTTCTCTCTCACAGATACCTGCCCCATTTGTTCATGGAGACTACCTTGCTGACTCACATTCTAATTTATATCATTTCTCCATTTAGGCTTCCAGCAGACACCAACTAGAGACTTTATGTGTCATTTCCAAACTCCTGAGAGAGAGAATCTGATTGGCTCACCTTAAGTATCCATGATCTGAACAGCTTTGACCCAAAGGGCAGAGTCAAGTCAGGTCCACTGATCCTTCAGTGGGAATAAAGACTATCCAAGAAAGGCCATGGACAGAGCAGGCAAACTGACCACCATAGCTGATATGGTGCTAAAAGTATTCTCTTTGCCTCTTTACCTCTCTCCTCCTTGGCTAATTGCCCTCCTGGCACCCATCTGCATTTCATCCAATAAGTCAGCATTTATTGAGTACCTTCTTCATGCCCACAGCTAGGTTATAAGCTGAGAATATATAAAGATAGATAAAATAAGATTCCTGCCTCAAAGTTCCCAAAGTCTAGTTGTAGAAACAATTAACATAATCAGATAGTGACATGTGACAGCTACTATATGGTGTGATACACCTGTCACAGAGGTATGAACATGGTTAGGAAGGAACAGAAAAGGGAGCAATTAACTCAAACTAATGATAATACCTAGAAGTGTATCATGCAGAAATAATCCCACATGTCCAGTAATGATATTGGATTCTAGGCTTTCCATGACATACAAGAACTGGATGAGGGAATCATTATAAAAAATTCACATGATTAGCTTTGAAGGCTATTAGGGGGAAACCAGAAAACCTCCTGGTACCCTTTTATGGTTTTATACGGTGTGACTGAAACACTACTAGAGATGTTGATTAACAGCATTATTGGGTTGGATATGGCACAGGAAAAGCACCAGGAGTGAACAAGGGTTTTATTGCTGAATGAAGGGATGTGTAAGTAGGAATAGTACATGTGAGAAATGCAGAAATATGAAAGTGTAAATAGCAAAACGTGAATAGAAGCTGAATGTGGATTTTTTTCTACCTGCATTTCATACCAGAATCAGATAATACTATCAAACTTGGAATCTTAAATTTAAAAATTAAAGAACTGTCAGTACTGCTACAGACCGTGATGAGATCAAGGAATGCATTGCTGCACAGGAGGTACAGACCAAAAATAGTAATGGTTAAGGAAGATTTAAACAAATTATAGGTTCATAGAGGACAGGTATCATCTCTGAAAAAATATTCTGAACAAAATAGAACAGAATTGGAAGGAGCTAATGAGCATCTAGCACTTTATATTCATTCCAGTCCAAATATTTTACATCCCAAGGTATAGAAATTACGTATAAATGTGATCACAGAACCACTGTCAGTGACATTTGAGGAACCCTAGAGAATGGGATGGGAATGATGTCAGATATCTGGAGAAAGCCTGCTGACTCCTACTCAAAGTCAATTAAGTTTTTCCTAAAGCCGTGGACTAGGTAACGTCTCCTTGTTATATGTGCTCATAACTTGATACTGTGTTTCTGTATCCCTTATCATAGTTGTCACTACTTACTATTTAATCTTTTTTCTTGATTGTAAGCTGCTCGTGGACAGGGTTCTATCTCTTTTGTCATGGTTGTAGCCCTGATTTCTACCATTGAGTCTGGCACATAGTAGGCACTCACTGAAATCTGTGAATGAATAAATTTTTAGAATGCTGAATGTGGAAATTATAACTCATGATCCTAATGTCAATTCCCTGGAATATTATAGGGCACGTTAGTAAAAATGTGATCTGTGAGCATTTTCAAAGGAAGTGGGAATGAACAAACGTTCATTGATTTTTATTTGGTACCTGCTCTTTTAACTTTGAAGATCTTGCCCCTCCTGCCTTGGTTTTTCCTTGCATATTTCTTTGGTGTACTATTGCAATTTTGAACTAGTAATCACGTTCATTTTCTTCAATATTGTATAATTTTTCTAGCCTGAGGTTTCTTTCCTTGCTGGGGACAGTCTTGCTAAGATGATAAAGTTCAGATTATGATCTGTAGTTCTATAAACCTTGACCCAAAGTACATCATCTTGACCTTTCTTTGTTCATCTTCTTTTCCTCTTCTAGTGTTGCATTCTTTCCTTTACATATTGGGGACCATGTCTTTATTGAGGAAGATTGTGTGGTCAACGCAGCTCAGATTGGTTCCTACGTTCATGTTGGGAAGAACTGTGTGATTGTGAGTATGATGACTTGGCTGGCAAAGCAGCCTCACTTTCCCTCCAGCTCCTATCCCTCACATCAATGGGACCCTGTTTCTGTGACCAAGCAGGGTAGCAGTGGTTTCGTCTTCCCATAGTTGGATTTTTCTTGACTATGGAATTTTTTTCAGCCGGGCGTAGTGGCTCATGCCTGTAATTCCAGCTTTTTGGGAGGTTGAGGTGGGTGGATCACTTGAGGTCACGAGTTTGAGACCAGTCTGGCCAACATGGTAAAACCCTGTCTCTAGAAAAATACAAAAATTAGCTGGCCATGGTGGTGCATGCCTGTAGTCCCAGCTACTCGGGAGGCTGAGGCAGGAAAATCACTTGAACCCAGGAGGCGGAGGTTGCAAAGAGCCAAGATTGCACCACTGCTTTCCAGTCTGGGCAACAAAGCGAGACACTGTCTTAAAAATAATAAATAAATAAAAAGATTTGGAATATTTTCTAGACATTAATACTGGCAAGCGTTTATCAAGCCTCCTCTATATAATGTTAAACGCTTTCCTTGGATGATTTCATTTAATCCTCACAACCATTCAAAGGTGTTACGTGTTATCCCTATTTGCAAGTGAGAAGACTGATGACCTTAAATATTAAGGGATTTGGGGCCAGGTGTGATGACTGTCATCTGTAATCCCAGCACTTTGGGAGGCCAAGGCAGGAGGATCCCTTGACCCCAGGAGTTCAAGACCAGCCTGGGCAACAAAGCAAGATTCTTTCTTTTTTAAAAAAAACAAAAGTTAAGGGATTTGATAGGGCTAGAAAGCAGTAGACCTGGGATTTAAACCCAGGCAATATGATTATTAGCTATGCTGCTATATGGCCTACTTGTTGCCTTACTTCATGGAGCTTACAGTCTAATGGGAATAAGGAAATCTGAAGGCTGAGTTGAAATTGGGGGAGGACAAGCATTTCAGGAAAGGGATTCGCATGCGTAAGGAAGGGTTCGAGTCATCAAAAGGCATTTACGTGTAATTCAGGGTGCAAGCGGGCCCCTTGCTCAGCAGAATCTGTCAGACCCTGGTCCACTGGAGCCTAGGAATAGGTTGATTTAACCCAACCAAGGCTTAACAAGTTGGATTTCCTGTGATTTCTTAGATGATGAGCTTGATTTCAGATGGAATTTATGAGAAGCATGTGTAGGGAAAATGTTTTCTGCATTTTAGATTTGTACTCCAGACTAGACTCTAGGAAAAGCCAAGACTCTGTTTCTTTAATGACCATTCCCATTAATATGGAGCCAGCTCTCTGCCCTGGATAAGACTCAGACCCTGAAATATCAAAAAACTTGCAGAAACCAAACAGTTTACATTCCGGGAACTATGAGGGTACAGCAAAGGTGAACAGAAAGTCTTTGGGACAAGGGGAAAGTTAGTAAAGTTCATCCTCTTCCCTCACCCTAATTGCTTGGCAAAAACTAGCCTTCCAGCTGGGGTTTTCTGATATTTTCCTTAGCAAAGTGAAGATATTACCGCAGTAGCCTAGTCGTATAACCCTGTCGTTTATTCTCAGAGCAAAATGTCTGAAAGGTTAAATCCAAGTTCTATTCCCAGTGCTTAAGAAATTCTAATCCTGCTGTCAGGTGCTCTTGTTTTTATGCCACTTTTTAATACATCACTTCATGATAATAGTCATTGTTCCATATTGGCAGTACTTGCTGAGCCTTGACAAATACTCAATCTCAGGAGAGATTCTTTTAGAATTCTAGAACTTCAACACTGGAAGTAACTCTTTTAGTCCAGCCGTCCCCATGACACATAGATCCTTCCTATAACATCCCATGTGGTGGTCTTAACTTCTGTTTGGATATGTGAAGATGGAGGTGTTCATCAGAATTGCCCAGATGCCTGAAGGAAAAGCTTAACAAGCAATATTTATAGGCACTGTTGCTGTACTATGAGTTTTACATTTATTCTCTCTATGACAACCCCCCTGCAGATTGGTTTTCCATTCTGTTTCACAGATGAGGAAACCAAGGCTCCAAGATGCTAACTTTCTTGCACAGGATATATAGGTAGCTGTAGTATTAGCAGCACGGCTGCAGTTGTTAACTCCTTGGAAAACTCTCTAGGGAAGATTAAAGAAGTAGTTTCAGGCCGGGCGCAGTGGCTCATGCCTGTAATCCCAGCACTTGGGGAGGCCGAGGCAGGAGGATCACTTGAGGCCAGGAGTTCAAGACCAGCCTGGCCAACATGGTGAAACCCTGTCTCTACTAAAAATACAAAAAAATTAACTAGCCGTGGTGGCGCGTGCCTGTAATCCCAGCTACTTGGGAGGCTGAGACAGGAGAATTGCTTGAACCCAGGAGGTGGAGGTTGCAGTGAGCCAAGATCATGCCACTGCACTCCAGTCTGGGCAACAGAGTGAGACTCCATCCCCCCACCACCACCCCCCAAAAAAAGTGGTTTTAGCTTTTACTTCCTCAGCTATTGCCAGTACATTTATGCCTAAGAAATACCTACATTTTGAATGTTTAATTTGTTTGATCAGTTTACCCAGACAGCTTCTGAAACCCAGTTAAGCATTATTTCTCTTAAGTGGGCAAAATGGCCAACCAGTGGACAGAGCAGGTGCCTTCAGGCTGCATGGTGGCTGGTATACACAGTGAAAATATCCCATCAACTAGTCTTCTTTTCCAGGGCCCTTTGTGTGTGGATCCCTCCATGGGACTATATCATGCCTCACGTAGCCCGTTGGGTTTCCTTTTACTCAGTGCCTCATGAACTTAATCTGAGTTAGTAGGAGCTTAGTCATGACAGGAATTCTTTGGGTTTATGTTAATTTGAGGTCACCAGGGAAGATAGTTAGTTGCCATATTTTTGAAATTGCCACTAGCAGGTAACCCATGGAAGAGGACTTTACAAGGAAGAATGAAGAACTATAGTCATAATGTGCTTTTGAGCTAAAGATGTTGTCAAGTATTGTCAGGGCTGTTATCTACTTCGCTGGAGAGAGATCAGCGCTTGGGAAATGCAGAGCCACTTGGGAAATTCACATGCTTTCATAAGAAGTTCATTTAGCAATCTACCTTTTCCTAGAAAAACATATGATTTAAGTGTTTAATAGTGGGGAAAAATTTAAACACAACCAAATCAAAGTGTCGTCTTCATGTTCTTTGCTAAAATCTGAGATCTGGACTGGTTAGCATTGTCCTGGTATTTGTAAAGATTTCCACACTCTCAGTCAGGTATATTTTCTGATTGTCTAGCCAGGATACCAGTGAACTAACAGGTCCTGATGTAAATGCAGTCAAAAATGACCAAAACTTTGATTTCCTCAGCAAGGAGTCTGAGGTACAGCTGTAAACTGTACACAGAAGCCCTACTTTTCCCTTAGCCCATGAAACAGATGAGTCTCTCAGACCTTATTTCTTGCTCTCCAAATGCAGTGGATCATGGCAGAATTGAAAAGTGGTGACAGTGGTTAAAGTCTGGGATGAGGTTCAAACATCCACATGACTATCACTCACCTGTCGGAGAACAAGTGAACTAATAGTTTCATATCCAAATGAATTTGTCAGGATTTTTCCAGTTTGAATCGACAAAGGAGCAAACCAACCAACCAACCTTAAGCTGGTGGGTGCAGAGTGGAATGGGTGGTGAATGTAAACCAAGACTACAGGAGTAGATCCTAATGTCATGGCCAAATGGCTTCAGGGCTTCAGCCCATGTTGTAAGAATTAGTCTCCATCTCTGTGCTGCTTTCCTCTGGGAGGTTCACTCTCAGACAGGTTCTTCCTTCATGGAAATAAGATGCCTATTCCAGTCTTCCAGCCTGTCCTCTGGAAACCCCAGTGGGAAGTGCTGCTTTCCCCAGCAGTCCCAGCAAAAACCCTGAGGTTGGGGTCCATCAGACTAATTGGGGTCATATGCTGATCCCCAACACCTGTTATTGTGTCCAGGCTTGGGGTTTGGTGTGTGGGCTGTGGGGTGAAGCACATGGATGAGATGGGGATGGGAGGGTTACCAAGGAAAATACAGGTTCTATTACCAGAAGAAAGGGGAATGGATGCTGGACAAGCAAAAGCACAAATGTCCACTAAATCAAAGGGAAAATTCAACAGAGCTCACGAAAGACTGAAATTCAGTCTGTAATGCCTGAGACATTTTGTCCTGTCTCTAGCATACAGCCTTCCCCTGCAAATGTACACAAACACACACTGTCACAACCTTGCTGCCTCCTCCTCGTCAGGTACCACCTGAAGCAGGAAATTGCAACCAAGCCTCTTGTCACTGCTATTACATAATATCATGAATGGGGAAAATAGAAAGGAGCCTTTCACACAGTAGACTAGACAACTTTTACTCCCATTTCCTGATCCATTTCCTATTAACAAGATTTTAATTTCAGGGGCGCCGATGTGTGTTGAAAGACTGCTGCAAAATTCTTGACAACACGGTATTACCTCCAGAAACTGTGGTCCCACCATTCACTGTCTTCTCAGGCTGCCCAGGTAACCTTGCGTGTTGATTTATTTTAACTTCCTAAAACTCAATTATATTTTCCATCACAAGAGTAATGCATACAATTCCTATCTCTGGCAATATGTTGATAGAGCTAACTTAGAAATTCACCTGTACGAAGTACCTGGAAATGCTACCTAACATTTAAACTGTTTAAATGCATAATTAGGTTCACCAGCAAATAAGGAAATTATGAAGGGCCAAACACAAAGAGGAAACTAAGCCCAGGCTGTGAGATTGCACGGGTTAATGCTGTCTTCATCATAGAATGGTTTTAGGGGTGATACTCATGTCAGGACGGAAATAAAGCTTTGGATCCACACATGACAGAGAGATCCTCAGATAACTCTTTAAAGGATTCCCTCTCAAGGAAAAGTCGATGTAAAACAAATCTGCTGCCAACACAGGGAATGTACAGGAAAGCATTTCTTGCCTGGCCTAGGCTCTGGGTAGAAAAAGTCTGTCTAGAGAATTTTAATGCTGGGCTTACCCTCACATTGGTCATGAGTTTAATTTATACATTCCACATGGCCCAGGAATTCCCAGACTGAAAAGTTAGTATAAAGCATGGTCTAAGACCAGCAATACCTTGAGGATACCTTAGAGGGGCAAATATTAATACATTATCTCCAGACCTTGGCTGATAGAATACTCACAAGTAAAGCCCATCAGGAGCCTGGAGTTCCAAATTATAAAACGTGAGGAAACAAAAGTGATACATACTTCTCTCAGAAAACTTGGAAAACACTGAAAAGCAGAAGGAAGAAGAAAACCTCACATTGCCTTAGCCCTACCCCAAGACAGTATCTTCTTCTCCATGTTGTTTTACACAGCTGAAATCATGTAGCATATACAGAAGCATGTCATAAATTCACAGATGGAAAATGATATGAACAGAGAGATTTGACAGTATATGATACCTACCACTGGGTGGTTTAATTGTTTTTCCAATTAAAAAATAAATCTCATCTCTCAGATCATTGAATCTGAGTTTCTAAGATGAACAGAATCATCATTCAGATTCTTTGGGGAGGCATTTGGCCATTCTACCGTGTCATGCATCTCTGCTTTTGCAGAGGAGGAAGGAAAGACTTTTGTTTAGTAATTTCTCCGTATTGGGGTCCTGCTGTGAAAAAGTTTAGCTGTTCTTAGCAAGCGCTGGACCAGAACAGCCCCAGCAATTGTTTAAGTGATTGTCAGACATGCATCTGACTGAAGTGAGAGGGATATTGCCAGAGAAACATCTTAATCTCTTGTAACTTCTTTAAGCTTGTTAGAGCTGGGTCTTTCTTTCCCCAGGACTCTTCTCAGGGGAGCTCCCGGAGTGCACTCAGGAGCTGATGATTGACGTCACCAAGAGCTACTACCAGAAGTTTTTGCCGCTGACACAAGTCTAGCATCTCTGCCTCATGTCTTGAATCTGCTTGAGCTCTAAGATGAACCTGAGGACAAAGTGAGCCAGTCAGCACCTAGAAAAAACTCTCTTGTGTTTGACATCTACCACCCTCCTCCTTTTAAAAAATTTCTTTAGAATTTCTCAATCGTCAAGGCTCTAACCTCTTAAGAATTTACTAACAGACAGACTATCTGGAGGAGTTGTCTTCAAATGCTGTGCTTACACCTTATCTGTGAACAGTCACTTTGTACCATTATCTGTGGAACACAGAATCATCTGTTCCCAACGCTCCAGCCCCTTGGTCCTGTGGATGGCTGGATCCTGCCTGAAACGGATCTGCAGAGCAGCAGCATCCTTCCGGTGTGGAGGCTGTGTAGCTGGTGTGCTGCTCATGGCCATACACTACCCATGCTGAGAGCCTCTCACACAGGTAATGCCCAGCTTTTCTGCTGCTAACACATTTGGCCAGTTGTTGGCAATTGTTCATAATCCTGGGAAAGGTGTTTGTGACTTTTCAGAGCCCAGATTCCTGTTGGCTCTTAAAACTTAAGGGTAGGGGTGATTAGTGTTTCTCTCTTTCCTTCCCAGAATGACCTTAGCTGTCCTAGGGTAGTTAGTAAAAGACTTTTTAGCATTTTGACCTGGGGCCTTTGGCTTTTACTAAAAGTGGGGACCTCAGCATCCCAGATTGTAATTTTGCCAAGTGTTAGATTTGAGTCTCTCATGTGAATGCATTAGTCAGGCAGTTACTCCTTGTCTCAAGGTACTTACCTTATTTCATTGAAGACACCGCATTTGTGAACTCTTGCTCCCTGGCCTAGAACCATTCAACCTACCCTGTATTTGCCATAAACTCCACAATTCACACCAAAATGTCTGTACTCAGAGTCCATTCGCATATATACATGAAGGGCTCATAAAATCAGTTTGTGGGCACAGAGCCCAGGAGTAAATGAAGTTGCTAGGGCTGTTCTTACCATCTCCTGACCAGATAGCACAATCTTTCCTGGTTCTGCTCTGACCTCTTAGCTTAGAAAGAAGATTTAGAAGTTAGAGGCTAAGCAGGTTGTCTTTGCTTAATGCTCTGATCCGCAAGTGAATAGGGCAGAAGAGTTCAGTCTTGAAGGTTAGAATTTAGCAAGAGCTATCCTGACCTAATATCCAATTGTGGGGGTTGCAAAACAGAATAGCTGTATGTAATCATTGCCACTAGTTCCATCTAGAATTCCTTTCTAGTTTGTCATTTTTTAAATGTTTATACATTAAAACCACCAAAATAAATAGCTTCTCCATGCATTTAGGGCCATGACAGCTGACAGCTCCAGACCTACATCCTCCCAGCTTGGGGGCTCTGAATGAAAGGTTTCTTCCCTTCCAGTTCTAATTTGGAAATTCCCAAAGTTCTCAATAGTTTGTTGTGAGTTCCATGTCCTCTTGGGTCAGTCACTATGGCCATGCGTGTTTGGCCACATGATTAATCCAGTCTGGGTCATGACCTTTTCTTCATCCAAAACAAAATGGTGGGAAGACGAAAACAATAGCTACTACAAACAATAGGAGTTTATAATTATGTGCTGATGTATTCGAAGATGTGTTGACAGTAGTGAGTGTGTATCCTAGGAAAGGCGAGCTGGACTCTGTCTCCATGGTGGCTCTCACCCCAGGGATCTAGGAACAGCCTGTCACCACATAATTACTTTTATAACCCTAGAGAAGAAAATCTCCTTATCCTCAGAATACTTCCAGAACAGCCAAATGGGAAGGACCTTGGTTGGGACTCTTTCCAGTTCACTTGGGGCAGAAAGAATTTATGGCTCATATAGCTGAAAAGGATGGGCTAGATTGGGCTTCAGGCTGCATCCCAGGACTCCAAACTGGGATCTGTCTCTTTGGCTCTCAGCTCTGCTTTCATTTGAGTTGGCTTTATTCTCGGGCTTCACAGTGTGGCCGGCCCCACAGCACCAGTTTTTGATAAAAAGAGCTCCCCTTTGCTGACAGAACTGCTGGATTTGGTTCTCATTGGTCCAGACGAGGAAGGTATCCAGCCTCAAGTCATCATTGTAGCCAGGAAGATGGAATACACCAAATGGACAGGCCTGGCATGTACCCACAGAGACTGAAAGTTGGTGCTGGTGGTTGTGGCAGATGATATTACCTGAAGAAGGGACGAATGGGTACTGGGCAGGAAAAAGCATCAGCTGTCCAGTTCAGGCCTCTCTTCTTTCCCTGGTGTCTTCATTTTCCTCCCTCTCCCTGCTGTCCCTTAACCCTCTGCCCAGTCTCTCATTACTCCTGGTCTTGGGAGGTACCTTCTGAGGATACTCCACTGGGGGTACCTGAGCCTGGATTAGAGGGCAGGGGGAGAATACTGCCTAGCCAAAGTGGGTGTTCAATAAAGAACCATTTGGAGATGGTCTTCTGTCTGGAACTGCTTCCTTTTTATTTTATTTTTTTCCTCCAGATGAGCTGACTGGGCCATGGAACTGCTTCCTTATGATGCCCATAGCACCTTACCGAGGGGGCCTTATCAATAGAGTTTTAGTTATGTACCTGTGTTCTTGTCTGAACCCCCACTAGCTGTGAGCTCCTGAGGAGTCAGGCCTGAGTCTGTGGGTCATCTGGCACATCCTTAATAGAATGATTGCCTGGATGCGACCACCCTCACACCCCACCCTCACATACCCCACCAGCATGCCTCAGACCTTACTCCAGCTCCAGATAAGTCTCAGATTGCAGGACCCCTGGTGCAGGGAACAAAGGTGAATGATTGTCCTGTGAGCCTCCTGTTGACTGATTCTGTTTTACATGGCTGCACAGAACCCTGTGGTTGTTTGGGGTTGGTGGTGGCTTCTGTATTAGTCACTGCTGCATGAACGAGTTCACTCAGGATCTGAGGCCACAGTTCCTTTCTTAGTCACTCACCCATCTGGCATACTTGAAATTAATCAGACAAACATTGTTCCTAGTTAACATATCCTTGGAAGTTTCTCAGCTATAAGGAAGAGGTCTTGGTGGCTAGGGGACCTTTCTCCGTATCCTGTTCTATCCAGTGAGAGCCTAGAGGGTGCTGCCCAGCCACATTCTGGCTAGCCTCAGCTATTCTCCTGAAAAAAATTGGCATCTGACAACCTGGATGGTGACTATAGGTAGTCAAATCCAGCTGACTGGTCTCCTAGGATCTTCTATGGAGCTGCAAGGCCCCTGAAATGATACTGGCAGTGTTGGGACAGCATGTCCAAAGACCTGTTTTTTTCAGAACCGGTCTCAGCAAAATGTCTTGCCAGCTTCTACAGTTCCCCTAAGTACATGATAACTGAAACCCTTCTAGAGCCCCCCAGCAATGGGCTTGTGCTTTTAGTAGAATATGTGCTTGCTGGCATTTAGGGGTAAGAAGGTAGGCCCCTCACCATTTCCTGTACAGAGAAAAGAGACACCATCACTCATTTATTCATTTAACAAATGCTCTCCAAGCCACTACTAGGTGCCAAGCACTGCCTAGGTCCTGGGGATACAGTGGAGACTGAGATGGAGCCAGTTCTTGCCCATAGGGATCTCACAGCTTAGTGAGGGAGAAAGCCAAAGAATCAAAATACAGAGAGGGTCTGAGGGGTCCATTTTGAGAGCCATCATAGTGGTGAGGAGCATGAGTGCTAGAGTTGGGCTGATCAAATCCCAGCCTGCCATTGGCTAGCCTTGTGACTTTGAGCAAGTTATCTTACTTCGTGGAACCTCAGGTTTCTCTTCCGTAAAACGGGGAAGTTGGATAGGGTTATTATAAGGATTGAAATGCATTTATACTTGTAAAGCATAAGTACTGGCTCAGGGTCAGCACTCAATAAATGGTAGTTATACCTACTTTTATTAGGAAGTGATAAACCTTGAGCAAAACCCCTTAGAGTATAAGGCATAATATTCTTACATATTTTTAAAATTTAAAAGTAAAAACATCTTGATCTTTATAATCAGTCCACCACAAAGAAGAGATGGAGAAATCACCCTTCCTTGTTTTGTTATCTATGGGGTGCAAACATTTAATCCTCCCAACTGTCAAAAAAGTAGGGATTTTCACAGCCTGTTTTACAGCAGAGGAAACTGCTATTCAGAGAGGTTAAGTAAATTTGCCCAGTGTTATACATCTAATAAATGGCTGAGCTGGAATCAAGGCCAGTTCTTATTTGGCTGCAAAATTCATGTTTTATGCAGCTCCTCCAGTATCTTGGCCTCCAAGGTAGCTGGCTCTGAACGCTACCCTTGCAGCCCAGTCAGCCAACCCTTTGCTCTCCTGAAGCTTTTGCTGGCGGGCCAGCCCCACCTGCTTTCCTTGTGCACTCTGACTTGGACCCTGAAGTGAGAAGAGTTGGCACAGGACATCTTACTTCCCTGAAAGCAGTACCTGGACTTTTCTGTATCTTCACAACCACTGGGCATTGGGCAAATGGGTCATGCAGATGAAAATCATCCAAGAAAAGAGACACGGGAGTGAAATTCACACCCGCTCTGGCTTTCAGACCGTGGGTCTGAACATTAGCCCATGGTGTTTCTTGGCTGTACTGACCTGTGCCATTTCAGCTGCATTCTTCTCAGTTGGTGTTGTCTGCTGGCTGCTCTTTCTGATTTCCCACAGGAGCAGTAAGAGCCTGAGGAAGAGTAGGGTCAGAGGAGTCTGGGAGAATGAGGAAATATGAGAGCCCCAGGAACTGAAAAGGCCTGTGAGAGACTCTGAGCTTCCTGGGAACAGGTACAGGTTCTTTTTATTTCAATAATAACAGAAACAAGTGTCAAAACCATGTGCCTGTACTATTTGGAGTGCTGTCCTTGCAGAATGTACTTACAAGAACCTTAGGAAATAGGCACATCATCTCCTGGATAGAATCCTAGGAAATGGGCACTATAATGGGCACTTTATCCCCATTTTATAAACATGGAAATTGAGGCACAGAGAGATTAAATACTTTCCCAAGGTCATACAGCTAGTGAGAGAGGAGCTGGCATTTGAACCCAGAGATTTCAGTCTGTGAGTTTAACCGATAGATCATACTGTGTTTTGGTAAGGAGGGAGGAAGCAAGCAAGTGAACAAATGAGT
Source organism: Macaca fascicularis (assembly GCF_037993035.2). Classification (NCBI taxonomy): domain Eukaryota; kingdom Metazoa; phylum Chordata; class Mammalia; order Primates; family Cercopithecidae; genus Macaca; species Macaca fascicularis. The sequence continues at coordinate 22,742,145 of NC_088394.1, forward strand.
CTGGGGTTTAGGACTTGCCAGATAAACAAGGCCCAAGAGGCAGTGTGCAGGTGGATGTTCTTGGGAGTCAGCAGAGCTGAGTTGGAATTCAGGCTTTGCCGTCTGCTGGCCATAAACCTTGGGTGAATAACCCAAGGTAAATGAGATCATCTCTAAAACTTTTAGCCCTGTGTGTGGCGCATAGTAAATGCTCAATAAGGGTTCACTGTTAGTATTATTGTTACTGGTAACATACAAATAGATTGTATTAATGGACCATAATTGCAACTGTATAAAACAAATTCCATGTTGACAAGGATTAGAAGGGAATATGAGAATGTGGAAACAGCTATGAAAAGACATAAGAGAATTAGGAGCATTTTCTTTAATACATCCTCATTTATTTTTTTTTTTTAACTTTCTTGTATTTGTTCATTTTTTAAGTCTTACCATGTTGCCCAGACTAGTCTTGAACTCCTGGGCTCAAGTGATCTTGGCCTCCCAAAGTGCTGGGATTACAGTCATAAGCCACTGTGCCTGGCCATTTTTTAGTAAACATTTCTAATGGAACGAGTAAAACATACATGCAGTGGGTGCTCAGCAGGCCTTGAGTGTATGAATGAAAAATATTTAAACTTGTTTTTACTGGTTGATTTCATTGCTTAAAAAACATACCTTAGCCGGACACAGTGGCATGCGCCTGTAGTCCCAGCTACTCATCTCTTAAAAACAAAGTTTTATGCTTGTTAATTTCATAAATGTTAGAGGAATCACCCCAATCAAATAAAGCTTCTCAAAAATAAAATACGAAAGGTGTTAGTGGGATTCAGCTTTCTAGTTTTTTGCCCCTAGTGGATGGGTTGGAATTTAAATTCTTCGGATATTGGAACCAGAACAGGCCTGTAACTGATGATTTTTGCTGTGATTCATGCCTGTTGGAGCCTCTGGAAAGAAGGAGACAACATGTAAAGAGAAGCAATCTGTTTGGAAAATGAAAATACAGTTAAATTGCTAATGAGCCCTTGTCAAAATCAAATGTCTACCCTTAGAGGCTGATAATTGTCTAGTCTAATATGCATTGTTTTTTTTGAGTGGGTTAATTGGATTCTAAGACCAACAAGATAAAAAGGCAGACTTGCATGTCACTTGAACCACAGCTGTCTGGCCACGCAGCATGCCTTCACTGCTGCTGAAGAAAAGCAGCTGGCTTGTTCAGAATCTCAAATTCCCAGATCCTAATTGCCTGGCCCTGACTCTAAGCTGAAACCTGCTACTGTGTGCCATGAGCCTCAACGCGGGCTATGCTGAACTGAAAGCAGACACAGGCTCAATGACCAGGACTTAGACGTTGGGGCCGTTGGAGATTAAGGACCCCCTCCGTGGAGTGCTAAACTATGAAAACATCCTGGAACCTGGCTGAAAAGGGCTTATTCTTTAATGGAATCCATCTAAGATCAAGTTGCTGATAGGCTGTTTGTCTCTAATACAGAGGCTAATTGCATTCCTAACTTCTAATATTTGCCAAAAGCTGCAAGATGGGGAAGAGCACATCACAAGGACTGTGACCCTTCCTCCTGCTTTTGACAGACCAGACTCGAACCTTCTCTGGGGTTTCTCTCACTGCTGTTGACTTGTTGCATTCAGCTTTTGGGATTAGTTGCAGCTTGCAACAGTGGACTGACAGCCTGACTCTACTTCCCTCACTTTTCTCCTAGCACCCACAGCTTAGTAAGGTAGGTGGATTATTGAAATGTAGCTGTCCCCAGAAAGGTATTAGGCTTTTTTTAGGCTGCTCATTGAATAATCAGGACAAAAGGGGTGGAAGATTATGTAAACACATTTTGAAATTTAAAAAAATTCAGAGTTTCATCCTTTATTCATTTGCTAAGGATACCATAACAAAGTACCACAAACCGAGTGGCTTACACAATAGAAACTTATTTTCCCGCAGTTCTGGAGGCTGAAAGTCCAGGACAAGGTGTCGACAGGTTTGGATTCTTCTGAGGACTCTCTGCTTGGCTTGCAGATGGCTGCCTTCTTAGTGTGTTCTCGTATGGTCCCTCTGTCTATGTGTCTGTGTCCTAATAGTCTCTTTTAATAAAGATACCAGTCAGGTTGGATTAGGGCCCATCCTAACAATCCCATTTTAACTTAGTTACTTCTTCAGGGCCTATCTCCAAATATACTCACATTTTGAGGTACAGGTGATTAGGGCTTCAGCATGAATTTTTGTGGGGACACAGTTCAACCCTCCACACACCATTACCAATTCCTGAATGTGTCTTTCTGGTTAAGTTGCACAAAAACATTTATCTACTTGAACTCTAGGATGATGATTAAAAAAAAAAAAGTTGGCCAGGCACAGTGATGGACACATGATCCCAGCACTTCAGGAGGCCGAGGTGGGCAGATTGCTTGAGCTCAGGAGTTCAAGACCAGTCTGGGCAACATGGCGAAACCCTATGTCTACAAAAAATGCAAAAATTAGCTGGGCATGATGGCATGTACCTGTAGTGCCAGCTACTTAGGAGGCTGAGGGTAGGAGGATGGCTTGAGCCCAGGAGGCGGAGATTTGCAGTGAGCCAAAATCGTGCCACTGCACTCCAGCCTGGGCAACAGAGCCAGACCCTATCTCAAAAATAAATAAATAAATAAATAAATAAACAAAAAAGTTTATCTACAAAAATGCTTTTGTGCCTCTTACATACAAACCCTCCAGAGGAAAGGCCTGGCTGAGAGAAAGAGATGGTTGAAAAAATGCAATGTTATGATTGCTGAACAGGGCACGACTGTTTTTGTAACATTAGAGAAAATAATTAAAGCCTGGCACCTGGGGAGGCTTGATTCCTAGAAGCCTCCTCTTGCTGAAGGAAAATTCCCAGTGCTTGCTGCCTTTCCATGTGCTGTGAGTGCTTTGAGTTCAGACTGACAACAGAGTGGGTCCAGCTCCCATGCTTTCCATGAAGATCTCCCACAAATGTCATCCATGCTCATGAGATGAATCAACTTGTATCCTGAACAAGCAAAACTGTTTGGGACTCACTGCCTTCAGGCAGTCACTTGGAAGCCAAGAACTCCAGGAACTTTTCAGATGGAACTGGAAACACTAGGGCAGGACACCTCCCCTGGTGGGAGGTCTGTTCACCTGTACGGCTTGACTAATGGATGTCCTGCTTGAGGTGCCCTAATATTGCAAATTCTTTGTTTCCAGGGGTACCACCTGTGCCCCTGGGACTATGCTTCTGTACATGACCATGACTCTCATGATATCCCCTCAGCCCTGGAAAGCATTTGCGTTAGCTTCCATTTACTGAGCAGAGTTGTACTGTGCCTGAATTGATGCCTCAGGTCAGGTTAAAAAAAAAAAAAAGAGTTTCAGACAGCAGTTAAGGGCCGGGCACAGTGGTTCATGCCTGTAATCCCAGCACTTGGGGAATCTGAGGCAGGCAGATCACCTGAGGTTAGGAGTTTGAGACCAGCCTGACCAACATGGTGAAACCCCGTCTCTAGTAAAAATACAAAAATAAAAAAATTAGCTGGGTGTGGTGGTGTGCACCTGTAGTCCCAGCTACTTGGGAGGCTGAAGCAGGAGAATCGCTTTAACCCAGGAGGTGGAGGTTACAGTAAGCCAGGATCACGCCACTGCACTCCAACCTGGGTGACAGCAAGATTCCATCTCAAAAAAAAGGAATTAAGGAGGAAGCCACCTGGATTTCTAAGATAGACTTTATGGTTAATGGGATTTATTTTAGCTGGTTAAATCCAGGACCCTACCAGGAGGAACTGAGGTCCATACTTCAGATTGGTCTCACCCTTTTGCATGGGGTCCTACTGATAATAATTTTGCTGTAAAGAATCCTCAATAAGGAGATGGACTGTGAAAAGAGATGAGAAAGCAGGCCTGTTTGCAAGGCTGGCCCTTGGCTGGCATCTGAAAGCTTGGATTTCAGGAGGGTTCTCATTAATCCCTAAATGATAAGAGTGGTTCACTGTGCCTAAACTGTTTGTACAATGTGGATTATGCCCGACATCTGCCTTCCTTCTGCGAGTCTTGGATTTTCATATGTGTTAGGCAGAGGATGAAGTGACCAGCTCCCAATCAGAGCCCTGAACACTGAGTCTGTAATGAGCTTCCCTTGTACACAACAGTGTGTATGGGTTGTCACAGCTGATTGCTGGAGGAATTGTGTCCTGTGTGACTCTGCTGGGAGAGGACCGTGGGAGGCTTGCACCTGGTTTCCCTGAACTTTGCCCATGCACTTTTTTCCTTTGCTGATTTTGCTTCCTAGCCTTTTGCTGTAGTAAATCATAGCCATAAGTATGATTACAGGCTGAGTCTGTGAATCTCCTAGTACATCATCAGACTAGGAGGTGGTGGTGGCACCCCTGGCACAGGGCACAAGGGAGACTTGCGGGGTGTTTGTCATGTTCTCTTTCTCAATCTGGGTGTGGTTTACAGATGTGTTCAGTTTGTGAAAATTCACTGAGCTCTGTGTACAATTATGATATGTACATTTTTTTCTGTAAGTATATTAAATTCCAATAAAAAGAATTATTCACACCATAGGGGTACTAAATAACTTAATTTTTCAAAGTCTTCCTTTTATTCAGCCAACATTTTAGTAAGTACCCTTTTTTTTTTTTTTTACCAAGCACTGCTCTGGGAGCTTGGGACATGGGGTGGAAAGGACAGCATCATTGCCTTCATTGCCTTCATTGCCCTTCCCTTTAGCTGCAAGGCAGGTGAAGGATACTTATAGTATGGTTGATTTTTGCTGGGCTCTATGAAGGATCAGAGGGTGCTAAGGAGGCACAGAGAAAGAGCTTCTAACTTAGGTATTTTGCTGTTCCAGGGTTGCCACTCAAGTACCTATAGAACAAAGGGGTGTAAATGGGAACTGTGGCAAACTGAAAGCATGTAGGCACAGAGTTAAGTAGCTAGAGCTGATTTTTTTCAGGAAAGGCCACAAATCCAAATTTTTATGACCTCCTCTTTTAAATGCTGTAAATGTTTTACAATGGCCGGGCATGGCTGCTTATGCCTGTAATCCCAGCACTTTGGGAGGCCGAGGTGGGCAGATCACTTGAGGTCAGGAGTTCAAGACCCGCCTGGCCAACATGGTGAAACCTCTTCTCTACTAAAATTACAAAAATTAGCCGGGCATGGTGGTGCACGCTTGTAATTCCAGCTACTTGAGAGGCTGAGGCGGGAGGACTGCTTGAACCCAGGAAGCAGAGGTTGCAGTGAGGCGGGAGGACTGCTTGAACCCAGGAAGCAGAGGTTGCAGTGAGCCGATATCTGTGCCACTGCACTCCAGTCAGAGCAAGACTCCGTCACACACACACACACACACACGTGGGAGGCCAAACAAAACCCTGCAAGACACATTTGGCTATGACCTGCCAGTTTGCTAGGCATTCTTCCAACCTTCCGTCCCTCTGACCAAGAAACTGAGTGTCCACTATTTTAGGCCCTGGGAAATTCAGTAGCGAGCAGGCCAGACAGCTTCCTTGCATCATGGAGGACTCTGGTACTGTGCTTCTCCAACTTCAGGATGTGTAGGAATCACCTGAGCAGTCTTGTTGAGAGGCGGACACTGACTCGGGAGGTCTGGAGTAGGGCCTGAATGTTTGCCTTTGCGGTTCTAACAAGCTCTCAGGTGATGGCGATGCTGCTGTTCCATGGCCCCTTCTTTAAGCAGCGTTGCTTTGTAATCCGGAGGAGCTCAGAAGCGGCAGTTATTTGAAGGAGCAGACTAGCCATGAAGGTATGTTTGGCAAGCACACTTTTACTTAGATTTTAGTTCAGTTCGGGTGGCTTGGCTGAGAGCTGACGGCATCGGGAGGCGGATGCTAAGGCTTTCTTAAACGACCTGCTGGCATGCCAGTTCCCTACTCTTAGATTGCTTATATTCTAGGTGGGGTGGAAGTGGAGGAAGATTTAAGGAAAAGCTTCCTGGAGGAGGCGCAAGCGAACTGCAGGAGCTTTCCCGGACGCCCGAGAAAGGGAGAAACCCCGAAGGAATTCCTCCCCTCTCGGGGCTGGGTCTCCGCATCCACGCCGGATTTGGTTTCCCAGGCTATCCCACGTGTTCGGGCGTCCCTGTCAATCAAGTTTTTCCCCGGCTGGGTCCGGGTTTAAAGGCAGCTGCTGCGCAGGGCGCTCCCATGGTGCCGCGCGGCGGGCGGGTTTGGATTTTAAATCCCCGCGGCCAATCAGTGGCGCGCAGGCTTTTGTAACGTTCCCAGCGCCGCGTTTGAATTCGGGGAGGAGCTGAGCGGTGCGGAGCGTCTGCTCGGATCCAGGTCAGCAGAGCAGCTCCAGGAGCATGAGTGCGGCAGTGACTGCAGGGAAGCTGGCACGGGCACCGGCCGACTCTGGGAAAGCCGGGGTCCCCGGAGTTGCAGCTCCTGGAGCTCCGGCGGCGGCTCCACCGGCGAAAGAGATCCCGGAGGTCCTAGTGGACCCACGCAGCCGGCGGCGCTATGTGCGGGGCCGCTTTTTGGGCAAGGGTGGCTTTGCCAAGTGCTTCGAGATCTCGGACGCGGACACCAAGGAGGTGTTCGCGGGCAAGATTGTGCCTAAGTCTCTGCTGCTTAAGCCGCACCAGAGGGAGAAGATGTCCATGGAAATATCCATTCACCGCAGCCTCGCCCACCAGCACGTCGTAGGATTCCACGGCTTTTTCGAGGACAACGACTTCGTGTTCGTGGTGTTGGAGCTCTGCCGCCGGAGGGTGAGTGTCGCTGCTGGTTAACTGGAACTGCCTGCGGGGCAGTTGGAGCGCCCAGACCTGGAGCTGCTGGAAAGAGTGCCCAGGAAGGGAGTACCTGGGACTTGGAGCTGGTAGAGAAGGGTGCTGGGAGCCTCCCTCTTAGGTATGGAAAGTGCCTTTGGTAAGGGCTTCTTGGCTCTTGGAGCTGCTAGAGGACGGGGTTCCAGTGAAGTGGAGTCTGAGTCATGTTGCTGATAGGGAGGTCAGCTTCTGGACGCGAGGTACTTGGGGGGAGGGCTGCTGGTAATGGACGCTAGGGCCCTGGAGTGGCCAGGGAGGAGTCCCAGGTTAGTGATGCCGGGCACTGGGAGCTTCCGGAGTGTAGCTGGGTCAGTGAGGGGGTAGTTGGAGCTAGACTTCGGGCCTTCCGAGGGAGATAAGAGTCAGGAAAGGGATCTGCTGCTGGGGACTTCCGGAGTGGGGCTGAGAGAGGACCCCCAGGTAAGGGAGAAAGCTAGTAGGAGAAGGGGTGCTGTGAATGGTTGTGGACAGTGTTAAGGCAGGGTCCAGATGCCAGTTGTCCTGGAGAAGGAATGGGGTGGGGGCATAGGGAAGGAGAGAAACCCACCAAGACCCCTCTTTCATCCTTTGGGAGTCCAGAGTCCAGTCCTGTGCTTCCTTTGCCTGGTAACCCTCTCCCTTCCCCACCGGCCTCAATACCACCTCCCCATCCCTCCTGCCCTCTCCTTCCCATCCACAGTCTCTCCTGGAGCTGCACAAGAGGAGGAAAGCCCTGACTGAGCCTGAGGCCCGATACTACCTAAGGCAAATTGTGCTTGGCTGTCAGTACCTGCACCGAAACCGAGTTATTCACCGAGACCTCAAGCTGGGCAACCTTTTCCTGAATGAAGATCTGGAGGTGAAAATAGGTGAGTTGCTGAGCCTGCAGGGGTGCTTGACATCACTCCAAGAGGCTGGAATTTGGAGGAGGCTGGGAGAAAGGAAGGAGACCAGGAGGAAGGAAGAGGATGGTGGGAAGTTTGGGCTGTTGATTGCCTCTAGAATTCTCTCTTTAGTCCAGAAATTTCAAACAAAGAACCCACAAGTCAGTATCTTGCCTACAGATGCATTATTTTTTGTGCCCCAATACAGCATTTTTCTTTTTTTACAAAGAATTTGAATTTGTTTTTATTTTTTAAATTGGAAGGTTTGACATAAAAATTTTGATTTAGAGCTCCTTTTAAACAGTCATGAAAGCTCCAGTAATACGAGGACAGCATTTTCTTAGGGCAGTCCTTTGCTGGGCTGGAAAGCAGCTGTCCCCTTCAGACTTGTTTGCCACAGTCTCTACTCCTCCCTATTACTTCTTCACAGACTTGCCAAGTCTTGGAGGTTAACTTGCTTGATCCTTGAAGGCACTGGAGTTTTGCTATCCCTGCCAGTTCCCGTTTCGAAGTATAGCCCCTTTCTAAGGGGAGGGGTGAGAAGGGTCACTGGAGGCACCTCCCTGGTGTCAGCATGGCGGGAAGATTCCTGGGCAAGCCTTGCTGCGTACAAGGAGCAGAAGCTTGTGGGATCAAATGGCCCTGGTTCTTGATGGTCAAACCTTAACTAGCCTTCTGCATTGACAGATGGCAGAGGCTGGCATCTAAGTACCCGCTCTTCCTCCCTCTGTCCCAGGGGATTTTGGACTGGCAACCAAAGTCGAATATGACGGGGAGAGGAAGAAGACCCTGTGCGGGACTCCTAATTACATAGCTCCCGAGGTGCTGAGCAAGAAAGGGCACAGTTTCGAGGTGGATGTGTGGTCTATTGGGTGTATCATGTAAGTTGGGAGTTATCTCTGGATCTACCTGGTCTCAGCAGGGGCAACTTTGGGACATCCTACCTGGCTGACCTTTTCTGTGGACCTTTCGGCCTGCTTTACAGCAAACCTACTGCAGGGGACAGGTTACCCCCAAACAAAGCCTAACTGCCATATCTTTCCCTGTCACTGGTGTATCCTGTTGGATTTCTGCAGCCTAGGACATGGGGGAGGAGGAGGGGGAGGAGAAGGAGGAGGAGAAGTCGTCTCCACAACCTTACTCTAGTCCTTTGCTAGAGTGGTCCACAGGGCAGCATCACCATCATTTGGGAACCTGTATGCGGAATCTCAGGACCCAGATTACTGACTGGGTCAGAATCTGGATTTTTTAACAAGGTCCCTTGGTAGTTCCCGTGCACAATAAGGTCTTAAACATTGATGAACATTAGCATGGTGGGGGAAATTAGGCCAGGAGTTACAGATGGAAGGATGACGTGCTAGTGGTCTGTCTGGATTGAGACCATCAGCAGCGGTTGGTGGCAGGCAGAGGCTTGGGCCTTTTCAGGTATTACCTTTCTTGTTTGGGGCCTAGGTACTGGAGAGTTAGAAATGAGTTGTAGCAGTGACTTTCATACATCTTCGCAGTGGGGTTTTTCCAAATGAAAACTTGAAGACTTAAGTACAGAATTGCTAAAGGTAGAGCTGCTTCTGTAAGTGCAGGTAGCCCTTTGACCTGTTTTGCATGACAGGCAGCCTCTGAGGCCCTTGCAGAGTCCTAGATGACCACAGGCCACAACTAAAAAATCACTGGCCCCTAAGAATCCTAGTCTCACCACGTGTATTCTGCTAAGGGCTCATTCTAGCCAATATTATGGCTCCTGGGGCTGCTCAGTGGACTTGGTTGTCTTCAGGGGCCCCAGAGTTACAGTGAGTGTCCAGAGGATGCCTGGTCTTTGTTCTGACCCTGAGATGATTTCTCTTATGTCTGGGTTGTGGCTGGGAGGCTGGTGCCAAATCCTACCTTGTGCTTACAGGTATACCTTGTTAGTGGGCAAACCACCTTTTGAGACTTCTTGCCTAAAAGAGACCTACCTCCGGATCAAGAAGAATGAATACAGTATTCCCAAGGTGACTAATGATGCTTTAACTTTACATTTATTTTGTTTTCCCCAAAAGCTGTTTATGGAGCCCAGCAATATCCTAAGACCAGAAATAGGTCTATCCCACCTCTAGGATAGCCACAGAGCTTGCGAGGGCCTGTGTCTGAAATTACATACAGAACTTGACATGTATGTGCACATAAGCATTTTTTCTAGGGGGAGAGAGTTGGCAGATTCTCAAGAGATTGGGTAGCCCAAAAGTTGCGTAAAAAGCAAAAAACAAAGGAGGTAGGAAGGAGTAGGAGGCTAAAGTGCTTAAGCTTTGGAAATGGATTATCTTAATTCAAATGGATTCTGCCACTTAGCCAGATCACATTGGGCAAATGGCCTGCATCTTTTTTTTTTCTTTTTTTTCTTTTTTTTTTTTTGAGGTAGAGTTTTACTCTTGTTCCCCAGTGCAGTGGCATGATCTCGACTCTCGACTCACTGCAACCTCCACCTCCCAGGTTCAAGCGATTCTCCTGCCTCAACCTCCCAAGTAACTGGGATTACAGGTACCCACCACCTTGCCTGGCTTTTTTTTTTTTTTTTTTTGTATTTTTAGTAGAGATGGGGTTTCACCACGTTGGCCAGGATGGTCTCGAACTCCTGACCTCAGGTGATCCACCCGCCTCAGCCTCCCAGAGTGCTGGGATTACAGGCATGAGCCACCATGCCCAGCCTGGCCTGCATCTTCTGAACCATAGTTCTCGTCTATAAAGTGGAGTTCCTGCCTTGGAGCACCTCACAGAGTGCCTTACATGTAGTAAGTGCTCACAGAATTATGAATCACTGAATCCCAGGGCTTCCTAATGGCATAGTGGTGTGCAATTTCCTTTTTTTTTTTTTTTTTTTTTTTTGAGACAGAGTCTCACTGTATCGCCCAAGCTGGAATGCAGTGATGCGATCTCGGCTCACTGCAAGTTCCCCCTCCTGGGTTCACACCATTCTCCCGCCTCAGCCTCCTGAGTAGCTGGGACTACAGGTGCCCGCCACCACACCCGGCTACTTTTTTTGTATTTTTAGTAGAAAGAGAGTTTCACTGTGTTAGCCAGGATGGTCTCAATCTCCTGACCCTGTGATCTGCCCGCCTCAGCCTCCCTAAGTGCTAGGATTACAGGCGTGAGCCACCGCACCTGGCCATGGTGTGTATTTTCACAACCACCAACAGAAATGCATTTAAAGGAATAGCTGGTTCCTGCAGAAGCCTAGCACACAGCCAGTTTGAAGTGTAGTGTCCTTGTGTGAAGCCAAGAGGCCTGTCACCATAAGGACGGACATAGTAAATCCATCACAAAGTGTCAGTTCACTGTCAGAGACAGCATGGAATCAAGCCAACTAGACAAGGCCTTCACCCTCTCTGTGCCTCACTTTCCTCCTCTGCAAAAAAGGGATGATAATAGAGCCCCACCCCTTAGATGTATTAGTGAGGGCTAAGTGAGCTAAGTACAGGAGTGCTTAGAATGCTTTCCTGGCACATAGTAAGTGCCAGGAAAGTGAGTTGGTGCTAGGCCACAGTCCATTGACCCTTCTGTCAAAGGTGCTCAGTAAAGCCGACAGTGGAGAAGTTGGCATTGAACCAAGTTGTGAACCACTAACCTGGGGTGTATTTGAGACTGGGGACTGCGTGTGGTCTATTGGCCTGCAGCCCCTTTGAGGCCGTACTGTACTCCGGGTCCCCTTCACATTCTGCTTATGGCTGTCCCTCTCTCTGCCCTAGCACATCAACCCCGTGGCCGCCTCCCTCATCCAGAAGATGCTTCAGACAGATCCCACTGCCCGCCCAACCATTAATGAGCTGCTTAACGACGAGTTCTTTACTTCTGGCTATATCCCTGCCCGTCTCCCCATCACCTGCCTGACCATTCCACCGAGGTTTTCAATTGCTCCCAGCAGCCTGGACCCCAGCAACCGGAAGCCCCTCACAGTCCTCAATAAAGGTACAACAAGGGTCTGGGTAAGAGAGCAGACTCCCCAGAGAAAGCCCAGGTTGTAGGGGTGTGTGTGGCTTAGTCCCTGGCCCCAAGAGCTCAGGTTTGGTTTAGGACAGACCTCTGTCCTTAAATTCGTGATTCCCATGCCCATCTGCTTAAATTCGTGATTCCCATGCCCATCTGCTCCTCGGCCTTGCCGGGAAAGACTGACCTTACCATGGCTGGATAAACCTGCTGTGCTCAAGAAGAAGAAAATGGACTGAATACCAAGCCTAAAAAATTCTTTCCAATCACTTTAATTAATTAATTTAATTTTTTGGAGACAGGGTCTCTCCTCTGTTTTCCAGGTTGGAGTGTAGAGGCACAATCACAGCTCACTGCAGCTTTCAACTCTAGGGTTCAATCAATCCTCCCATCTCAGCCTCCCAAGTAGTTGGGACTGTCAGGCATGAGCCACCATGCCTGGCTAATTTTTTTTTGTTTTTGTAGAGACAGTGTTTTGCCATGTTGCCTAGGCTGGTCTTGGAACTCCTGGGCTCAAGTGATCCTCCCACCTCCACCTCCCAAAGTGTTGGGATTACAGGCATGAGCTGCTACGCCTGGCCTTCTAACACTTTTTCATGATTCATTGAAAAACATAAAAATTTCCTTTTTTTTTTTTTTTTTTGAGACAGGTCTGGCTGTCTCCTAGGCTGGAGTGGAGTGGTGTGATCTTGGCTCACTGCAACTTCTGCCTCCCAGGCTCAAGTCATCCTCTCATCTCAGCTGAGACTACAGGCGTGTGCTGCCATGCCTGGCTAATTTTTTGTATTTTTTGTAGAGACAGATTCTCACTTTGTTGCCCAGGCTGTTCTCAAACTCCTAAGCTCAAGCAATCTGCCCGCCTTGGCCTTCCAAAGTACTGGGTTTACAAGTGTGAGCCACTGCACCCAGCCAGCATGAAAATTTTCAAGTACACATATAGAGCATAATGTAATGGATTCCCTCATACTTACCAGATTCAATAATTAGTTATCAGGATTTTGTCAAGTTTGCTTCATTCATTTATTTTTGTTTCTTTGAAGTATTTTTTAAAGTTAACCCCAGGCACTTTGCCATTTTTATACATAAACTTCAGAATACTTCTCTTAAAAAAGATGGACATTTTCTTAAAAATCAAAAAACCACATGCCATTGCTTAGGTTGTCATTGCTTCTAGGTCTCTTCAGAGAACAGAATTAGGAACTGCATTTGTGGCAGTGGGGAAAGACTGACATTGAGTCTGTGTTGGTATTTCCAAATCACACATTTTTAAACATTTTTTTATATTATTGTAAGCTTATGAAAAACGTAGCAGAGACCAAAAAGACACTCCCATTCTCCCCTTTTGCCCAGATTCACCAGTTAACACTTTTTTTCGCATTTATCAATTGCCCTCTTTTTTCTGAACATTCAAAAGTTGTATACGTCCTACCCTTTACCCTTAATGCTTCAGTGTATGCTTCCTACAAACAGATTCTTTTACATAACAATAATACCTGGCACAATTCCCAAGTTCAGGAAATTTAACATTGATACATACTGTCTTACAGTGATTTTCTTTTCCTCCACTGGGGAGTTGCTGCTTTTCTTTTGGTAATTTTTAAGTGTCTGATTCAGACACAATATTAATCTGTTTTTACTTGTTTGGTTTATACTCATATTTCTTTTCTCTTAAACTGAAAATCTTGTTCCCTTACATTAATATGCTTAAAATTTTCAACATATATGAGTTCCTGTTATTAAATGATATTTTATTTTCTTGCATTTCTAATTGTCTTTAAAGTATATTTCACTAAGGATACATAGTTTTTTTGTTGTTTTGTTTTTTGTTTTTTGTTTTTTGTTTTTTTTGAGACGGAGTCTCGCTCTGTCGCCCAGGCTGGAGTGCAGTGGCCAGATCTCAGCTCACTGCAAGCTCCGCCTCCCGGGTTCCCGCCATTCTCCTGCCTCAGCCTCCCGAGTAGCTGGGACCACAGGCGCCGAGGATACATAGTTTTAAAAAGTCACTTGAAATACTTTTTTGCTCTGTGGATATATCACCAATTTGATGTACAACTTCAGTTCATTTTTCAGTTTTCAATTTTTAGGCATTGGTTTTTCTTAAACTTCATTTTGGAATAATTTTAGGCTTATACAGAAAAGTTGCAACAATAAAAAACTCCCCAGAGTTTCCACATACCTTGCAGCTACTACAGTGGAATTTTTTTTGAGACAGGTCTTAGGACTTGCTGTCACCCAGGCTGGAATGCAGTGGCTCAATCATAGCTCACTGCAGCCTCAACATCCTGGGCTCAAACAGTCCCCGTGCCTCACCCTCCAGAGTAGCTAGGACTACAGGCATGTGCCACTATACCCAGCTAATTAAAATTTTTTTTCTTTGGGAAGCCGAGGTGGACGGGTTGCCTGAGTTCAGGAGTTTGAGATCAGCCTGGGCAACATGGCAAAACCCCATCTCTACTAAGTACAAAAAATTAGCCAGTCATGGTGGTGTGCACCTGTAATCTCAGCTACTCAGGAGACTGAGGCACAAGAATCACTTGAACCCGGGAGGTGGAGGTTGCAGTAAGCCGAGATCTCACCTCTGCACTCCAGCCTGGGCAACAGAGCAAGACTGTCTCAAAAAAAAAAAAAAAAAAAAATTTTTTTTGTAGAGACAAGATCTCACTATGTTGACCAGGTTTATCTCAAACTCCTGCCCTCAAGTGATCCTCCTCTGCCTCCCAAAGTGTTAGGATTACAAGCGTGAGCCACTGTGTCCTGCCTACAGTGATGTTCTAATGGCAATTTTTCTTTTCCTTACTTTTTCTACATTTAATAATTGGAATTCTCCTGTAAGGAAGAGCTGTTCCTTCTCTCCCATTGATTTATTTATTTGGTTATGTCTGAAATAGACTCATGGATATTTTATTCTTTGGGCTATATTTTAAAGGATTACTTATTTCTCTGTTTTCATTTATTTTTTTTAATTTGAGACAGGGTCTTGCTCTGTTTCCCAGGCTGGAACACAGTGGCACAGTTGTACCTCACTGTAGCTTTGACCTCCTGGGCTCAAGTGATCCTCCACCCTCAGCCTCCCAAGTAATTGGGACTGTAGGCACGTGCCACGTCTGACCAATTTTTAAATTTTTTGTAGAGATGAGGTCTTGCCCTGTTGCGCACACTGGTCTCGAACTCTTGAGCTTAAGTGATCCTCCTGCCTCAGCCTCCTACTTTTTGTCTTTCAGTTTTAATTTTTCATATAGCATTTTAAAAACTTAAGGAAATTTTCAGTTACCCAAAGGTGGAGAGAACTGTATGATGAGTCCCATGTTTCATCTATTTTTACTACTTATCAACATTTGGACAGACTTTTTTTATTTATTCCAGCCTCTGCCTTTTTTGTTACTGGAGTTTAAAAAAATTATTATTTACTATTTATTATTATTTATTATTTATTTGAGACAGTCTTGCTTTTTTGCCCAGGCTGTAGTGCAGTGGCAAGATCATGACTTAGAGCAGCCTCCACCTCCTGCGTTCAAGTGACTCTCCCACCTCAGCTTCCCAAGTAGCTGGGACAGCATGTCCAGCTAGTTTCTGTATTTTTAGTAGAGACAGGGTTTTGCCATGTTGCTCAGGCTGGTCTCAAACTCCTGAGCTCAGTCTACCTGCCTTGGCCTCTCAGTGTTGGGATTACAGGTGTGAGCCACTAGGCCTGGCCTTGCTGGAGTGTTTAAAGCAAATCCCTAATATCTTATTATTTCATACCTAAGTCCCTATCATGGCATTGTTTTTTAATTGAAAACTTAAACATTTTATATTATGCAAGGAGAATTACCACATGTTGGTGGGGGAATAAATAAATAAGGAAAAAGACAACAAAAATAATCTGTGTTTCTACTGCCCAGATATAATCAGCGTTAAAATTTCATGTATCTTTTCAAGCTTTTTTTGGTTATAAATAAGCATATAAAGCAAATTTTGGGGTGGAAAAAAATTTCTTGTGTTTTTATTTAAATGCCAACTGAATCCATTCTGTGGATGAACTGAACTACTCAGCCCTTCCATCTGCCTGGATGCTGAAGATGCTTTTAATTCTTTGCTCGAAGCTGGGCAGCTCTGAGCTGCTGTTGCCTTCAAGCTGTTTGCCTGAGTGGCAGGTCGTATCCTGCAGGGCCACATCGTTGGGTCAGAGGCCAGAGCATCTGAAGATCTGTTGCCTCACAGTGAGCACTTGTGCCTGTCACCTGAGCATGGCAGCTGCTGCTCTAATAACCAGGCACTGACTCAGTTTCCCCAAAGCAATGGTAGCTAAGAGAATTTTTCTTTTGGAAGAGTTTCAGCTGTGGCAGGGGAGTCCTATGCCCTTCCCAACGCCCCTGTTTTTGTCACCTTTCTAGGCTTGGAGAACCCCCTGCCTGAGCGTACCCGGGAAAAGGAAGAACCAGTGGTTCGAGAGACAGGTGAGGTGGTCGACTGCCACCTCAGTGACATGCTGCAGCAGCTGCACAGTGTCAATGCCTCCAAGCCCTCGGAGCGCGGGCTGGTCAGGCAAGGTGGGTACTGCGGGGCCCTGGGCGGGGCAGGATTGCTTGGGGCATCTGGAGAAGGCAGGAGGAGCCTTGGCCAACAAAGCACTGGTGACTTGTCCAGGCCCCGTCTCCATAGGACCATTGGTTTCCCCATTTCCTGATATCCGAGGCCCTGCTTGCTGTGGCTCCTGCCTTCTTTTCTGATCCGTCTCTTACTCTAGCACCTCGATGTGCCACCTTCACACGCTGTTTCTTTTGCTCAGTAAGTTCCTGTTGTTTCTTCAAGACCCTTGAAATAACAGACCCAGACGTACTGCAGCCTCAGGGCTTTCTCCCTGGCCCTGGCATGAAAGCACTTCTTCCAGACACCACATGGCTCACACTGTGGCCTCCTTCAAGTGTCTGCTCCGGTGTCACCTCCGTGAGCATCTCCCTGGCCCCTCTGCTGGTGCTTCGCATCCCCTTACCCACTGCATAGTTTTCCATAACACTTCTCACCCAACATAGTCCAACACGTCCTTCTTCTTTGATTGGATTTAAAGTAAGGTGTTTGTTGCATGCACTGAATATAACATTTTCATGTGTTTGCAGCCGGCGTCTGTCTTCACAGTTTCCTAATTACTCCAAACTGGAAAACTAGATGTCTCTGACTCTTACCATGATAGAAGTCACTGGTATTTTGCCCATACTTAATTTGATTAGTCTTTGCCCCTGCAACCACAGTGTAAGCTCTGTGGAGGCTGGGGTTTTGTCTGTTGCTCACTGTACCTGCAACAGTGCCTGGCACGGTAGGCCTTCAGTAAATGGGTCAGTGGAATGAAGGAGTGAGTGGAACTTGGTGCGCTGTGTTGAAACTTTCTGTGTAGAGATGTCTATGCTGCTGCTTGTCTGAGCCTGTTGGCAGCAGAGGCCCTGCTTTGCTCTTCTCTGGGGCCCTAGGCCTCTCAACTGAGCCCAGGTGGTGTGCCCAGCAGGCTTCCTTGTTCCCTGGTGTGGGCCACATGTGTGGACCAGAGAAGAAGAGGCTGGTCCTGACCAACTGTCTGTCTGTTTCTGTCTTAGAGGAGGCTGAGGATCCTGCCTGCATCCCCATCTTCTGGGTCAGCAAGTGGGTGGACTATTCGGACAAGTACGGCCTTGGTAGGTTTCTTCCAGAACCAGGTGGGTGACTCAGGCACAGCCAGGTAACCTTTTCAGTTGTTACAGGCTCTGGCCTTTTTGAGCTCCCAGGTACTCTTAGTGCCCTCCTTTCTCCATCCCAGGCCTCCCAATTCCAGCTCCCAGTGCTCCCCGACTCCCCAGCCTTTTTCCCCCACTGCCCAGAGACAGGGTCCTACTCTGTCGCCCAGGCTGGAGTGCAGTGGCACAGTCATGACTCACTACAGCCTCAAACTTCCAGGCTTATGCCTGGCTGCAGGCTCAGCCTCCTAAGTAGCTGGGACTACAGGCATGCACCATCACGCTCAGCTAATTTTTAAAATAGTTTGTAGAGATGAGGTCTCATTACATTGCCCAGACTGGTCTCAAACTCCTAGGCTCAAACAATCCTCCCCCCTCAGCCTCCCAAAGTGCTGGAATCACAGGCATCTGCCACCGCACCCAGCCCCACTCCCCACTTTCTATTCCCCCTTTCTGAGACCTCTCTCCACTGATCCCTAGGGTATCAGCTCTGTGATAACAGCGTGGGGGTGCTCTTCAATGACTCAACACGCCTCATCCTCTACAACGATGGTGACAGCCTGCAGTACATAGAGCGTGACGGCACCGAGTCCTACCTCACCGTGAGTTCCCATCCCAACTCCTTGATGAAGAAGGTAAGTGCCGTCCGGCTATTGCGGGAGTGGGACCTGTGCTGGAGGGCGAGACTCTAATTCTGGAACCCCTCACTTACTTTTCATCCAGATCACCCTCCTTAAATATTTCCGCAATTACATGAGTGAGCATTTGCTGAAGGCAGGTGCCAACATCACGCCGCGTGAAGGTGATGAGCTCGCCCGGCTGCCCTACCTGCGGACCTGGTTCCGCACCCGCAGTGCCATCATCCTGCACCTCAGCAATGGCAGCGTGCAGATCAACTTCTTCCAGGTGAGCTGGATGTCACCAGGGGCAGGAGAGAGCTGGGGTAGGCTCCACGTGCTTGGCAGTGGCCCATGTGAGTTGAGTATGGAGTGAATGGCTCAGGTACCTATAACCTGTTGTGTCTTCCCTCTACTCCCTAACATACACTGGCCTCTGGGATCAGCAATCCCTGCCCCTCTTCTCTTGCAGGATCACACCAAGCTCATCTTGTGCCCACTGATGGCAGCCGTGACCTACATCGATGAGAAGCGGGACTTCCGCACGTACCGCCTGAGTCTCCTGGAGGAGTACGGCTGCTGCAAGGAGCTGGCCAGCCGGCTCCGCTATGCCCGCACTATGGTGGACAAGCTGCTGAGCTCACGCTCGGCCAGCAACCGCCTCAAGGCCTCCTAATAGCTGCCCTCCCCTCCGGACTGGTGCCCTCCTCACTCCCACCAGCATCTGGGGCCCATACTGGTTGGCTCCTGCGGTGCCATGTCTGCAGTGTGCCCCCCAGCCCCGGTGGCTGGGCAGAGCTGCATCATCCTTGCAGGTGGGGGTTGCTGTGTAAGTTATTTTTGTACATGTTCGGGTGTGGGTTCTACAGCCTCGTCCCCTCCCCCTCAACCCCACCATATGAATTGTACAGAATATTTCTATTGAGTTCGGAACTGTCCTTTCCTTGGCTTTATACACATTAAACAGATGTGAATCTTCTTTTTCTTGTATTTCCTGAGGGGTGCCAGGGCCTGGGATCCAGGGAACATCTCTGCTTCATCAGCCCCAGGCTGCCCAGCCTCTGCCAGTCTTGTGGGGGGTAGGGGGTGACAGTGTCTGTGGACCAGACTGGAGTGCAGTGGCATGATCCTGGCTCTCTGCAGCCTGGAACTCCTGGGCTCAAGCGATTCTCCCACCTTAGCCTCCCAAGCAGCTGGGACTACAGGCGTGCGCCACCATGCCTGGCTAATTTTTCAAATGTTTTGTAGAGGTGGGGTCTTGCCATGTTGGCCAGGCTGGTCTGGAATTCCTGAGCTCAAGTGATCCTCTCACCTCAGCCTCCCAAAATGCTGGTATTATAGGCGTGAGCCACTGCACCCAGCCTGGCAGTCTTTTCTGATTCTGATTCTGAGGCCAGCCACAGGCTCAGCTCTTCAGCTAGCCAGCATGGAGACCATTTGTGTGGCCTCCGGCCCACCTCACCTCCCTGCAGCCCCAGGGCACGACCCCCTGGCCTCTGAGTCTGGTGGGTAGTAGGGCAGGAAGAGGCTCTCAGAGGCGCAACTCCTCATGACTCGGTGCGTGTGGAGGAGCAGCTGTGGGAAGCGGTTTGTGAAGTACTGGACGAAGCCGTCAGGGACTTGGCCAAGTGCCTGTTGCACCTCAACTGGGAGCTCCCTGTAGTGGTGCTTCTGGGGGTAGGTAGAGCAAGAGAACCCTGGCTCAGCTGCAGCCGTGCTTCCCCAAGACCCAGGCCCACCCAGGCCCCAACACATACCTTGTTCCTCACAGCACGGAGCAGGTCTCGCACTGATGTCCCCTTATAGGACCGGAACTTTCTCAGGTCTGTGGACAGGGAATTCAGTGTCCTGAAACTGTCCCTGCTGGGCTCCCCTCCACCACCCAGGCCCACCTGAGTGTAGCCTCTACCTGTCTGCAGTGGCATGGAGATGTGCTCGTGCCAGTTGTCCCGGACCACCGCGCAGCCTCCTGCCTCCAGTGCCCTCATCAGGGGCTCCTGCTCAGACTCCTTCTCCAGCCAGTCACTGACATCCTGAGGCCCCAGAGAGCTCCTGAGCCTTGTGACCGGGGCCAGATGCCACATAGCCAGGAGTGTGTTGTCTGACTTAGGGGAGTGATTTAGGGTGACTGACAAGGATCATTGCCTCTGGGGGCGTGAAGCTTCTCTATGCCACGCCTCTGTTATTTACCACCAACCTATGAGCTTGGTACTGCTGTCCCCTTTCTACAGATGAGCAAACTGCAGTTCAGAGGCACGAAGTCTCTTGCTCAAGTTCACACAAGTGCAGTGGGCTACTGGCACAGCATGAGTGACGACTCAGGTGGAAAGGAATGGGCTATATTCCCATACAAAGGGTAGCTGGGGCTGGCGAAGCTGGCAGTGAGTGGACCGGAGAGTGCCAAGATGGTGGAGTTTAGGAGTCCAGGCTGGGTCCCAGTTTAGGGAAAGAGCCAGGTTGCCAGGACCAGGTAGCTCTTCCTGTTTTCCCTCAGCCAATCTAATATCCCATTTCTAATTGCCCAGGACCCAAACTTAGGACTTTTGGGGACCATTCCCAAGCTTTCCTTCTGACCTGGAAGAACTGGAGTTGCTTGGCTCTGCTCCAAAAGAAGGGGTGGGCCAGCACCTGGGGGGCAGAGGGGCGTGCCTGTGGCAGCAGGCTCAACATGGCTGCAACCAGGTCCCGGGCAACCACCTTGTCTGGAGGATGGAAGAGGAAGAGAAAAGTCTGCTTCAGGCCTGCCTAGTGTCTTGCCCTTCCTCCCTTCTCTGCCCAGCCCAGGGCTCCCTCACCATGGACCTCTTCCTCCAGGTGAGCCAGACAGGGAACCCCTGTGAGGATGTTTGCCTGGCGATAAAGACTGTCTCCAAAGGGGTGGCTGCCACCAGAAAGCACGTAGTAGAACACGCAGCCTGCAGAGAAGATGTCCACGGCGCTGGTCTGGGACAAGAGAGATGGGCGTAAGAAGGAAATCTCTGCTTCCAGGAAGTCGGCCTGGCTAAATTCTCCCATGGGCTGATAGAGCAGCCAGGGGTTTGGTTCAGACTGGAACTCAAGAAGCTTCCTGAGCAGCATCTCCTTGGCTCTAGATGCTCCCTGCCCACACACACACACACCACTATAGGGGTCCCATGGTTTTCATCCAAAACCTTTGCCCCTGCTGAGCTAGTTCAGGTTTCCAAGCTTCATTCCTGCAGGGTGTAGGCAGGTAACATATGTGGGTGCCAGACATGAGGCAATAAGGCAATCAGGAGGACTGTGGTGACCTGGCATGGGTTCTGTCTGCAGGGGCACCTGGTCCTTAGCTCCAACCCATTGTCACCAGGGGACTCTCCAGGGTGGCAGAGCTGATTTTGTTTTTTTTGAGTTGGGGCCTTGCTCATGTTGCCCAGGCTAGAGTGCAGTGGCACAACCACAGCTCACTGTAACCTCAAACTCCTGGGCTCAAGCAGTCTTTGGCCTGAGTAGCTGGGACTACAGGCATGTGTCACCATGCCCGACCAATTTTAAAATTGTTTGTAGAGATGGGTCTTCTTATGTTACCCAGGCTGATCTCGAACTTTTGGCCTCAAGTGATTCCGATATTTTAAAGAAAATCCAGAAATCCAAATTGTATGTGGAATTTCTCAAACGTTAAAATATTGGGCCAGGTATGTGGCTGACACCTTGTAATCCCAGCACTTTGGGAGGCCGAGGTGGGAGGATTGCCTGAGGCCAGGAGTTCAAGACCAGCGTGGGCAACATGGTGAGACCCTGCCTCTACAAAAAAATACAAAAATTAACTGGGTGCCATGTTGCGTGCCTGTAGTCCCAGCAACCTGGGAGGCTGAGGTGAGAGGATCCCTTGAGCTCCGGAGTTTAAGGCTGCAGTGAGCTGTGATGGTATCACTGCACTCCATGACAGAGCAAGACCCTGTCTCAAAAATACATATATAGGGCCAAGCACAGTGGCTCATGCCTATAATCCCAGCACTTTGGGAAGCCGAGGTAGGTGAATCACCTGAGGGTTGGGAGTTCGAGACCAGCCTGGCCAACATGGCATAAACCCCATCTCTACTAAAAACACAAAAATTAACTGGGCGTGGTGGCACCTGCCTGTAGTCCCAGCTACTAGGGAGGCTGAGGCAGGAGAATCACTTGAATCCAGGACGCGGAGGTTGCAGTGAGCTGAGATCATGCCACTGCACTCCAGCTTGGGCAACAAGAGCGAAACTCCATCTCAAAAAAAAAAAAGAAAAGAAAAAGAAAAAAAATATATATATATATAGGCCACTAATTTAAAAATAAACTGTACAGTCTCATGACATCACGCATTTAGTCCTTGAGCCCAAGTCACCACTTTGAGCTTTCTCTCACCTTTAGGACTGGGGGCAGCCTTCCCTGGTGACTGTCCTTTTGTGTGATTGGCATCTATTTCTCTGGCTTCAACTTCCGCCCACACACTGTGACTCAAAATCCACAATTCTGGGGTCCCAAACGCAAGTGTCTGTCTGTGTGGGTCAGATGCTGCTCTGTGTATCAACTAATTAGCTCATCTGATGCCCTCCAAAACCTTCGACACCAGTGGTTCTCAAACTTGGCTCCACATAAAAATGACCCAGGCAATTAGGTCAAAATCACTGGGTGTGAGGTCTGGGTTTTTTTGTTTGTTTTTTTGTGTTTTGAGAGAGAGAGTCTCACTCTGTTGTCCAGGTTAGAGTGCAGTAGCCTGATCTTGACTCACTGGAACTTCCACCTCCCAGGCTCAAGCGATCCTCCCACCTCAGCCTCCTAAGTAGCTGGGACCACAGATGCACACACCCACACCGGCTAAATAGTGTGTGCTTTTGGTAGAGATGAGGTCTCCCTAGGTTACCCAGGCTGGTCTTGAACTCCTGAGCTCAAGCAATCCGCCTGCCTTGGCCTCTCAAAGTGCTGGGATTACAGGTGTGAGCCACCGCACCCAGCAATGGGCATCCTTTTTTTAAGTTGTGCAGCGGTTGTGAAGCACAGTGAAGATTGCAAACCATTTTCTAGCTCAGGGTTTCCCAACCTCAGCACCACTGACATTGTGTTAATTCTTTGGGTTGAGTGCTGTGCTGTCCTGTAAGACATTTAGCAGCATTTCCAGCAGATGCCAGTAGCCCCTCCCTCCCAAGTCATGACAGTCAAAAATGTCTCCAGACATTGCCTAATGTCCCTTGGGTGGCAAAACAGTTCCTGATACTGCTGTAGAAGGAAGGATAAATTATCCCTTCTTTAAGAAGAAACAAGCTTGGAGGAGCAGCTCAAAGTCACACAGCAAGTGTCATGGAGTCTCCTCAGGAGGGGAACTGGGACAGGGACGGATTCCTGCAGCCTGGGGCAGCTGTGTGCCTGGAGGACTTGGTGGATAGACTCACAGGACTGTCTGGTGGCAGGAGCTGCAGGAGCTCGGGCGCCATCCAGCCTTCCGTGCCGGGGATGCCGGAGTGGAGGCTGAAGCTACAGCGGCCAGCAGGCAGCTTCTTGCAGAGGCCGAAGTCTGAAAGCACCACCCTGCCCAGGCCCTGGCTGTCAGGCCCGGTGATGAGAATATTGCCTGGCTTCAGGTCCCGGTGCACTGTGGGAGGTGGGCAGAAAGAAAGCTGGTTGCTGAGGGCGGAAGGCAGGCGCTAAGGACAGGAAGCGGGAGGCAGGGGTAGTGCGGGTACCTATGTGTAAAGAATGCAGGTGGGCCAGGCCAGACATCAGCTGCTGCAGCACCACCTCGGGCTCCAGGCCCCCGCGATCCAGGTCCGGGTTTTCTACGTACTGAGCAGCAGTGAGGGCCAAAGCATCAATCTCCAGCCCGGACCTTCCCCCCCACCCTCCCTGAGCCCTCAACTCACCTCCTGCAAGGAGGCCCGGCAGAGCTCCAGGGCAATGTAGTGGAACTGGGGTCCCCGCTCGGTGCAGAAGTAGCGGAGCACATTGGGGTGTCTGTCAGACTCCTGCAGCAGTTGAACTTCCCGCCGAACCAGGCCAAAGCACTCGCGGAGGAGCCGCTTGACAGCCACTGCTCGTCCCTCAAACTGTCCCCTGGAAAGTGGGTGATGGCGGGGGCAGGGGGGCATTCAGGGAAACGAGATAAAGGGCACTTTGGGAGGCCAAGGCGGGAGGATCACTTGAGGTCAGGAGTTCGAGACCAGCCTGGCCAACATGGCGAAACCCTGTCTCTACTAAAAAAATATAAAAATTAGCCGGGCGTGGTGATACACACCTGTAATCCCAACTACTGGGAAGGCTGAAGCCCGGAATTGCTTCAACCTGGGAAGCGGAGGTTGCAGTGAGCTGAGATTGCACCACTGCCCTCCAGCCTGGGCAACAGAAAAAGACTCAAAAAAAAAAAAAAAAAAAAAAAAAGCAGATAAAGGAAAGAGCAGGACTGGTGAGTGAGGGATTAACCTGTACCCACCTCGGGGAGTCTTTGGAAGAATGTCTCTCTTGGGGACAGTGCCCACGAGGGCTGTGAGTGCCATGTCCCCAGCTTGGCTCCTGGCTGCCACTCACCGGAAAACGAAAGTCCCGCCTGCCCCGCGGCCCAGCACGTCCTTGGGATTGAAGGAAATCTTCCCCACTACGGTGAGCTGCTCAGCTGGGGGAGAGGAGGGTGGTGACTCAGGCAGCCTCTGCCTACCTTTGCCTGCCACTGGCCCAGTCCACACTCACCTCGACCTTTTCTGCGCCTCCACCCTCCCATGCTTAGCCTGGTGCAGTGGGTAAGAGCAAGGGCCCAGGTGCCAGACTGTCTGGGTTCAATGTCTGGTGCTGCCACTGACTCTTTGTCTACTTAGGCAAATTCCTCACTTCTGTGCCCTCAGTATTCTCATCTGTAGAGCAGTGAACTAAGGTTAAAGAGCCCACACAATATTATTGTGAGGATTAAATGGATATATTGAAAGAACGGGTAGAGGTGATGTCTGCTATATTATCCTCTTTTATCTCTCCCCCTCTTTCGGCATCTTCTGCACAGGTTTGTTTTATTTTCCCTTTACATTCTCTGCCATTCTGCCCGCCTCCACCAGCTGTAACCGAATCCTTTTAATTGACACTGAATCAGCTTCAATTTCAAGGGAAGGTGAGTTCCGGCAGTTGGAAGAGTGATGAGAGTGAGTGTAGCCACAGAAAAATGACTGGACCGGACAGAAGCAGTGGGCATTGGATGCTAACCTGCCCAGAGTTAGTTCCAGGGCAGCAGGGAGCCCCCCCAGAGTCCTTGGTTTCCCATTAGGATGGGTGGGGTTGGCTCAGGTGGGCAAAGGACAGTTACTGCCCTTCCCTTTGGGCAGTCTGTGAGAGATGTCTCCTCTGACCCTGGCAAATCTGGGCAGGCTGTGTCGTGCTCAGCTCCAACGGGTACTATTCATATAGCAAAACGTATATGGCACCCCTAGAGTTGTGCAGTGCAGTGGTCCTGAGAACATTCTACTTAGAGTTTCTAGCTTCAGTTTTTACAGTCAGCTTTAGGAAGAGTAAATGAAAACCAGCATTAGGTCTGGGCACCGTGGCTCACACCTGTAACCCCAGCACTTTGGGAGGCTGGGGCAGGTGGGTCACTTGAGTTCAAGACCAGCCTGGGCAACATGATGAAACCCCATCTTTACAAAAAAAAAAAAAAATTAGCCAGGCATGGTGTTGTGTGCCTGTAGTCCAGCTACTTGGGAGGCTGAGGTGGGAGGATTGGCTTGAGCCTGGGAAGCAGAGGTTACAGTGAGCTACATTTCAGCCTGAGTGACACAGCAAGACCCTATCTCAATAATAATAATAATAATAATAATATCAGCATTAGGGATCAGTGAGAAAATCACCAAGCTGCACCTTAGCATTCCTCTGGATTATTTGCTTAGAGTTCACACTCATCTGTCAGCAAGATGCAGACAGTACCTTCATTGGTATACACTGAACTTTCTGGAGTAATGGGCTCAGGCAGGGCCTTGCTGGAAGCACATCACCCACACATAGGAAAAACAGGCAGATCAGCGAGCAGGGACAGAGCTGCTTGAACAAACCCTGCTCATCTGACTGCAGGTGACAGTCACCCTTCTGGGCCCTCTTTGTGTCACTGGCTCTGCTGGACTCAGAGGCTCTTGTGTGTCTGCTCTCAGTGCTCTCAGCATGGAGTAAACACTTGCTTAGAGTTTCCTGGGTTAGATGTTCAGAAGCACCCTTGAAGAGAGATGCCAGACTTAAGGCCACAAAGGCCTTCAATGCAGATATAATGAGCTGGGGAGGCTCAGTCTGCACACACAGATATTTGCCATCACTCTGCTCAGCCTTTTGCATAATTATAATGGAGAGGCAGCAAATGTGGGAGCTTTTGTTGTCGTTGTTTTTTTAGAAACGGGCTCACTCTGTCACCCAGGCTGGAGTGCACTGGCGTGATCTAGGTTCACTGCAACCTCAAACTCCTGGGCTCAAGCAATCCTCCTGCCTCAGCCCCCCAGGCAGCTGGATTACAGGCATATGCCTCCATGCCTGGCTAATCTTTTTGTATTTTTAATTTTTGTAGAGATGGGGCTTCACTATGTTGCCCAGGCTGGGCTCAAGCAATCCTCCTACCTCGGCCTCCCAAGTTCAACTCTAAAGTAATCAAAAGTTGTCGTGTCAGGGAGAAAGGGCATACAGTCAGAATTGCCTCTGGCAATCCCGAATACACATGATGGACTTTGCTGCTGCTTCTCCACAGGTTGGGGAACGCTTACAGTCAGTCACATTCTTTCACAGGTATTTGCCGGGTATTGGTCAAGCAGGGGCACCATCCCACAGAAATGAGGGCACCTGCTGGAGCCAGCCACGTGCATTTGGACCCCTGAGCTGCCACTTGTTAGCTTTGTGAGCCGGGGTTGGGTTGGGAATTGTCACTAGACCTTTCTGCCTTAGTTTCCTCTTCCATAAAAGGGGCATTCTATAATAACATTCACCTCACAGGAATGTTATCTCATGAGTTAATGCATTCAAATGATTCAGAACACTGCCTGGTATAGCCTGGTATACAGTAAGCGCTATATAAATGTTATCTCTGGTTCAGGCTGGATTGCATCCACTTGTCATTGAATACATGATGCAGCCAGAGGTCCTGAGGGAGCCCAGCCAAACATATGTAGATGAATTTCTGTAAGTTTTTGTTTTTGTTTTTTGTGGGTTTTTTGTTTTGTTTTGTTTTGAGGCGTAGTCTTGCCCTGTTGCCCAGGCTGGAGTACAGTGGCACAATCTTGGCTCACTGCAACCTCTGCCTCTTGGGTTCAAGCAATTCTTGTACCTCAGTCACCCCCCAGTAGCTGGAACTACAGGCACCCACCACCACACCAGGCTCATTTTTGTATTTTTAGTAGAGGTGTGGTTTCACCATGTTAGCCAGGCTGGTCTCGAACTCCTGACCTCAAGTGATCCCCTTGCCTCAGCCTCCCAAAGTGCTGGGATTACAGGCATGAGCCACCGCGCTTGGCCAAATTTATTCAAGTTAAATGAAAGTTGGCCATGACTCCACTGTAGTTTTGTGAACCATAAAACAGTCCATAAGGACTTTGACAAGAATGACCCTGGGGAAAGATGGAGTCCTGGTTGTCCAGGTAAATAGCCAGACTCAACTCGAGTCAGAAGGTCCAGGGAGATGGGCGTTTTGGGATACTGTGGGGTGAGTATTACTTGGACCCACCCAGGGCCAGTAAAATGACAAAAACTACAACAGCTCAGGGCTGAGAAAATCCTGCTGCAGGGCCCTCTGAAAGAGCTGACCCCTGAGGAAGGCGAGCTGTTTTCCTCTGGGCTAAGGCACAGTGACCACAGAGGCGGACATTGTGAACAGCACTGGAGCATCAAGCCACGTGTAGCGTAAACTTCCGCCTGAGAAGGTGACGGCAGGGTGGGGCCAAGGTATGAGGAAGTGGCTTGAGCAGTGACTAGAAGGAGCCAGCACGAGTTCACAAAGACAACCAAATACATGAGCCCAGCCCAGAGCCAATCAAGCAGAAGTAGCCTGGGCTGATTGGTAAAGGCATGCAAGAAGCCCCTGGAGCATTCCAGATGCCAGAGGAACCTTAAAAGGTTCACATCTCACTGCAGCCTCGACCTTCCGGACTCAAGTGATCCTACTGCCTTAGCCTCCTGAGTAGCTGGGACTACAGGTGCACACCACCACACCTGGAGAATTGTTTGTATTATTTGTAGAGACGGGTCTCCCTATGTTTCCCAGGCTGGTCTTGAACTCCTGTCCTTAAGCAATCCCCACCTTGGCCTCTGAAAGTTCTGGGATTACAGGTGTGAGCCACTGTGCCCAACCTAAAAGGGCTTTAGTCCTTATAGGACAAAACTGAGAAAAGATAAGAGAAGCGTTTAAAAAAAAAAGGTACTAAATTGCACAAAGGTCATTTACTATTATTGCTTCCAAATATAACATCATTTTAACATGAATATTAATATTACCTAAGTATTATTTAATAATAATGATTGTTGACTTCTCATGGTGAGATGATGTAATGAGCTGGATGTTATTATTCCCATTTGACAAATGAAAAAACTAAGCTCAAAGGAGGTAAACAGAGAGCAGCCTTAGATCTATACCCAATTTTGTCTACACCCAGGTTCCTTGAAAATAATAATACAATAATGAGCTGGGTGTGGTGACTCATGCCTGTAATCCCAGCACTTTGGGAGGCTGAGGTGGGAGGATCACTAGAGGACATCAGTTCAAGACCAGCCTGGGCAACATAGCGAGACCCAATCTCTACCAAAAAAAAAAAAAAACAAACAAAACTTTAAAATTAGCTCTGCATGGTGGTTTAGGCCTATAGTCACAGCTACTTGAGAGGCTGAGGAGGGAGGATTTCTTGAGCCCAGGAGCTTGAGACTGCAATGAGCTATGATTGTGCCACTGCACTCCAGCCTGGGCAACAGAGCAAGATCCTGTCTCCAAAAAAATAGTGATTGAAAAATGACAGCAGACACTCCTAGAGTGCTCAATTACATAATAGGCTCTACTCAAAACACTTATTAATTCATGTAGACCTAACAACCCCACTGTAGTGGCTTTTAATAAACCAGCTTTGCAGTTAAATCTGCCCCTTGCTTTTCTCTGTTCCTGACTACCCTGTCCCGTTCACTCAAGCTCACCTTCGGGGTCGTCGAGTGGCTGGGCTTGCTTCGAGGGACTTTGAAGCCTCTTCTGGCTCCTCAGGGTGACCCCCGAGTGCAGGGACTGGGCATCCTGGGAGATGTCAGCAGAGTCTGCAGGTACCAGGGGGGTCTCCTGCTGCTTCTCCACCACTTGCGGCTGCTGCTGTAACATGAGAGCCTAAGGGAGCTCTGTCCTGGTCACACCCTGCCCTGTGATGGGCCCAGTATCTGTGACTGAGATGGCCTCACCAGGCAGCAATGAACTTACAGAGCAAGATCACAGGGGCCTGGGGAGCTGCTGGGAGGGAGGCAGGGGGCAAAGTCAGAGCTGGGTAGAGGGAGAGAGTTGCTGAGTGGTCTCAGAGAGGAGGAGCAGCATTTCCCCAAGACAGACCTGAGGTCAGGGCGATGGGCCTACCTGCCTCATCACAAATAGAATCCACCCTCCCAGGAGGACAGCAGTGAGGCTAGCTGCCAGCAGGTCTTGGGGTCCCAGCCCCAGGTAGGAGTCTGGAATCTTTTCTTCTGGATGCAGCTCGGAGTCCCAAAGTTTCTCTCGACTCAGGCTCAATAGCTGGGGATAAAGGGCCCTTCACTGTTAGCACCTCCTTCCACCGGGGAACCCCTAACCTGTCTTCATCACCCCGCACAGGGCTGGGCTTAGCTGAAGGGGCAGTGAGTGGTCTGTGTATGGTGGGAAACGTGGCACTCTCCACAGTGCTGAAACATCATGTTGCCCAGAAGAATGGTTTTCTAAGAATGGTTTCTAAGAAAAGAATGGTTTCATTTCTACCCAATGACCAGCATTTCATGAGAGGTCACGAAAAGACACAGGTACTCTTGGAATGTCACGAAAAACATAGATATCCACCTCCAGAGATTCTAAATGCGTTAGCTCTGGAGTTGGCTTCCAGGTGATTCTGATGAGCAACCGGATTTGAGAATTATTGCTCTAGGCCATGGCTGTTCCTTCTAACCTTGAGCTATTTACTAGTGATTTGGCTCCAACCCTCTCCCAGGAGCACATGCTTTTATAGTTTTTGTTTTCAATGAATATTTTACAGTTTTTACACTGAAGAAGGATAAAGAAAACATGACCTACGTTTCATGATTTAGGTAGTCAATGTCTTTTTTTTTTTTTTTTTTCCCGAAGAGACAGGGTTTCACTGTGTTATCCAGTGCAGTGGTGTGACCATAGCTCACGGCAGCCTCAAACTCTTGGGCTCAAGCAATCCTCCCACCTCAGCCTCCTGAGTAGCTGGGACTACAGGTGCACACCACCATGCCCCACTAATATTTAATTTTTTTTTTTTTTTTTTTTCTGAGACCGAGTCTCGCTCTGTCGCCCAGGCTGGAGTGCAGTGGCCGGATCTCAGCTCACTGCAAGCTCCGCCTCACAGGTTCACGCCATTCTCCTGCCTCAGCCTCCTGAGCAGCTGGGACTACAGGCGCCTGCCACCTCGCCCGGCTATTTAATTTTTTTTTTGTAGAGATGGGGTCTTGCTATGTTACCAAGGCTGATCTCAAGCTCCTGACCTCAAGCCATCCATCCTCCCACACTGACCTTCCAAAATGCTGAGAATATATGAATAAGCCATCATGCCCAGCCACTTTTTGACACTTCTAACGTGTTTCTGGCAGTAACAACAACAACAACAACAACAACAAGTTTGTCTTCTGGGAAATCGTGTGAGGTCAATTGACCCACCCTGATTGTTATTCTTAGCAGCCTGAGGAAAAGGTCCAGGGGCTATTCCCCCATCTGCTGGGGCCTCCCTACCCCCCACTCTCTGCCAGCACTGACCTCCAAGAAGAAGGCTGGGGTCTGGGTGTTCTCTGGGGGTCTTGTCTCTGCAGTTCCACTCCCCGGGGTGGGATGGACCCTCAGCATGGTAGTGTGCAGGACTGGGGGTAGCTCGTGGTGTCCTAAGGTGGGGGGCAAAAGTCATCAGGCTGAAGGGGACCTTAGCTTTCCAGCTCAGAAGCTGGGCTCACAGGTTCTTTATCTTCATCTACTCCCAACTTTAGCCAGAGGATCTCACCAATGAGCAGCCACTGGCTTGGGAGGGCCACACTGCCTGAGGGGTATCTAACAGCAGTGCTGGGTGAGCCCTCTCGCTCTCCTGAGACTTGGAGTGTCACCTCATCTGTGGTGGGGCCATCTGTGGGGGCCAGGGTCAGTCCACGAGGCTACGGCAGAAGATGGAGAGCCATAAGTGAGGGAGGTTCTTCTCCCGTTCATCCTCTTTCCAGCCCCCTCAGAGACCACTTCTCACCACCAGGGCCACTCCTGTGTGGACCAGTGCTTTAGAGACATAGAAGCCAGTTTCATCCTTCCCCACATACAGCGTCATCCTAGCGGGAGAGAAGAAAAAGAAGAGAAGAATGAATGCTGGTGATGTGTAGTTTCCGTTATCAGGGTACTCATGCCCTTGTATATTTCCCTCTCACATTGACTCGGCTTAGCCACGAGACTTGCTTTAATCAATAGACAACAGCAAATGTGGCATAAGTAGAGGCTTGAAAAGTGCTTGTGCCTTGAGGCTTCCTTCTGCATTTTTCTGTAGACCCTGAGACTACCATGGGAGAAAACCCAGGTTAGCCTGCTGGGGCATGAGAGACCTCTTTAATCCCCCATAGGCCAAACAGTCCATCAGCTATGAGATAGGTGAGTGAGGCCATCCTAGATTCTCCAGACTCAACCAAGCCACAAGCAGACTGCAGAAAAACCACCCACCCATCCCAGCTGACCCACAGAATCTTGAAAAATAATAAATTGTTGTTTTTTAAGTTCTCTGTTTTGGGGAAATTTGTTATGCAGCTAAAGCTAGCTGATACATGTTCTATAGTCATGATTTCAAATCTATGTCTAACCGAGACCTCTTTCAAGAGCACAATTTTCTTTCTTTCCTTCCTTCCTTTCCTTCCTTCCTTCCTTTCTTTTTCTTTCTTTCTTTCTTTCTTTCTTTTTCTTTCTTTCTTTCTTTCTTTCTTTCTCTTTCTTTTTCTCTCTCTTTCTTTCTTCCTTTCTTTTCTTTTCTTTCTTTTTGAGATGGAGTCTTGCTCTGTTGCCCAGACTAGAGTGCAGTGGCGTGATCTCAGCTCACTGCAAGCTCCGTCTCCCAGGTTCACACCATTCTTCTGCCTCAGCTTCCTGAGTAGCTGGAACTATAGGTACCCGCCACCACGCCTGGCTAATTTTTTGTATTTTTTAGTAGAGATGGGGTTTCACCGTGTTAGCCGGGATGGTCTGATCTCCTGACCTCGTAATCCGCCTGCCTTGGTCTCCCAAAGTGCTGGGATTACAGGCGTGAGCCACCATGCCCGGCTGAGCTCAATTTTCTAAATATAAACTCATTACATCATTCTTTACTTCTTCCTCCTTCTTCTCCCCCACCTCCTCTAGTGTTCCCTGCCTCTGAAAATGACAGCACCCACGTGCTTCTAGAAACCTGAGCATGATCTTTGACTCCTTGCAACTCCCTAATCACCAAATTTTCACTGGTTCTTCCTTCTAATATATCTCACACTCCACTTATTTTCCTCTCTAGAGTTTCTGCTCTAGCATAACGTATCTTCATTTCTTTCCTGAACAAATCAATATTGCATGAATGGTCCATTTCTTTCCGTATACCACTCTAAGATATTCTTTCTCAAATGAAAATATGATCAAATCACTTCCTTCCTTAAAACTCTCCAGTGACTTTTTAACTTTAGGAGAAAATGTCCAAGCCCTTTAAATGATCCTACAAGATCTCTTCTTAGCTTATAATCTCAGACCCTACTTCTTTCTCAGGTCTGTATTTCAGTCTTATTTAATTTTTTCCTGTTCCCCGAGTTCTATGCTCTCTCATCTCTCTCATTTCCTATTCATTTTTTAGGTTTCAATTTAGATGTTCCTTCCTCCAGGAAGCTTTCCATGACTGCCTCTTGTCCCCAGTCTTGATGTGGGTACTCTTCCTATACATTCCCATGGCATCTTATACTACTCTTATCTCATCCTTTATCATATCAGGTTGCAATAGTCCCTTTACATATCTGTCTCTCCCATTAGACTCGGGTTCCTGTAGGCAGGAACAATGACTGGGTTATTTGCTATTGTACTCCCAGACTCTAGTGAGACTGGCACACAGTAAGTGCTCAATTAATATTTGCAGAATGAATTGAAATGAATGGATGATCCCTGATTTTTCCAAGCTGTCTACTGGTTTCTCAAGATGGGGACACTAAGGTGTTAGATGCAATAAGGTTATTTAAAGTATTTATTTATTTATTATTATTATTTTTTTGAGACGGAGTCTTGCTCTGTGGCCCAGGCTGGAGTACAGTGGCCGGATCTCAGCTCACTGCAAGCTCCGCCTCCCGGGTTCATGCCATTCTCCTGCCTCAGCCTCCGGAGTAGCTGGGACTACAGGCGCCCGCCACCTTGCCCGGCTAGTGTTTTGTATTTTTTAGTAGAGACGGGGTTTCACCGTGTTAGCCAGGATGGTCTCGATCTCCTGACCTCAAGATCCACCCGTTTCGGCCTCCCAAAGTGCTGGGATTACAGGCTTGAGCCACCGCGCCCGGCCCCTATTTAAAGTATTTAACAATCGATAAGGCACAGCACCTATCAACCAGAACAGGTTAAGACCTGGAGTCCCCCTCTGATATGGTTTGGCTGTGTCCCCACCAAAATCTCATCTTGAATTTCCATGTGTTGTGGGAGGGACCCGGTGGGAGGTAATTAAATCATGAGGGCTTTCCCATGCTGTTCTTGTATAGTGAATACGTCTCACAAGATCTGATGGTTTTATAAGGGAGAGTTTCCCTGCATATGCTCCTCTCTTTGCCTGCCACCATCCACGTAAGATGTGACTTGCTGCTCCTTGCTTTCTGCCATGGTTGTGAGGCTTCTCCAGTCACATGGAACTGTAAGTCCAATTAAGCCTCTTTATTTTGTAAATTGCCCAGTCTTGGGTATGTCTTTATCAGCAGCATGAAACAGACTAGTACACCCTCCTAGGCCAGATCTTACCCTATGAGGTGCTGAACGGTGGGGGCTACCCAGGGGGTCCTGGGGTCGCTTGGAGGGCAGCACAGGACACCAGTTGGGTAAGTAACCAATTTGAAATGTTTTGACCCCTGGTTCAGCTGTACTGGTGTGTCACAGCTGAACATCTCGCCTGGCCATCAGACCCAGCCTGCAACCCCCAGACGGCTCCCTCCCTAGGCCCCAGGCATGAACACCTACAGCAGCTGGGTATCCAAGGCAGAGAAGAGGGTGGCTGTGTCCTGGGGGCCTGAGGCAGGCAGACGGATGTGGCCCCAGCGGAGGGCGAGGAAATGCAGAGTGTCTCGAGCCAGGGTGAGATGCGGCAGCTGGCGCAGGCCGTCCTGGTGCCAGGTGTAGACGCCCATCACAGGCACGCCCAGGTCTTGTGTCCACAGCACTGCCCCACTTTCTGGGTCCACAGTGAGCAGCAGGCCCATCCCACAGGACGCCAGGTGGCTCATGTCTGCCGAGAAAGGTGGCTGGGGAGATGTGATTGGAAGCTCTCCTAAGAGGGTCCAAGGGTGCCCTCTGGGTGAGGGGGTCACTCTGGTGTGTGGAGATCACATGGAGGGTTATCAGGACATGAGAAGGTTTGTTGGAGTTTATGGGGTCACTTTGAAAATGAGACAAACAGTCAGGGTCATTCAAAGGTGACTCAGATGTGTGGGAGTCAGTTTGAGTCACTTAGGATGGTGGGGTATTGCCCATGGTCAACAGATGGTCACCTAGGATGGATCAATCAGGGTGGCCTGGAGGCATGTGTATCACTTGGGAGTCACTTAGAGTGTGAGAGGGGTCAGCTGGGGTGCGTAGGTGACCTCACCTCTGCTGAGGTGACCAGGGTCAGGTCTCATGCAGAATGATGGAATCAGGGCTTGGGGGGGGCCTTAGGGGCACCTGTAAGGTCACTCAGGCAGTTGGGTATCAGTCATGATATCAAGAGGGTGGGCCAGGTGTGGTGGCCTATGCTTGTAATCCCAGTACCCAGGAGTTTGAGATCAGCCTGGGCAACATAGCAAGACCCCATCTCTACAAAAAAGATGAGCCAGGCTTGGTGGTGCACACCTGCAGTCCCAGCTATTCAGGAGGCTGAGGATAGAGGATCACTTGAGCCCAGGAGTTGGAGGCTGTGGTAAGCTATGATCACACTACTGCACTCCAGCCTGGGTGACGACAGAGTGAGTCCCCATCTCACAAAAAATGGTGGGGAGTGGTCAGGGTCACCTAGGGAGTCAGTATATGCAAGAGGCTACTTAGGGTCAGCTTTCAGGGGTTATATATAGGGGTCAGTTAGGACACCCAGAGATTGCTCAGGGGCTGTTTGGAGTCACTCTGCATGTGGGAAGTCATCCAGGGTTACCTGATTGGGGCCACTTGGAGTATAGAAGAGTTAGGAAGTTGAGGGACTGGCCAGGGTTCAGGAGGGTCGGTCTGGGTGTTGAGGGAGTCACTTGGGGTCAGCCATCAGGGGTGTGCCATTTAGTATATGGGGTCCCTGGGGAGGTCAAGTGGGTCAAAATGTGGCTGGGAATTGGTCGTGGATGCTGTTCAGGGTTCCCTGGGCTGGGGACCTTGCTCCAAGATGGGACCAGAGAAAGATGGAACTTACATTTCCCGGGTGAGCCATCCATGGGGGGCGCTGAGTAGCGGCGGTAGGTGGTGTTCCAGCGCAGGGCTGGGGCTCTTGGGTCATGCATGGTGACCGTATACTCTGGGGATCCCAGAAACAAGATTACCAGGAACATCCATGTGATGCTCCCTCCAACCCCAGGGGCCATTTATCTTGTAGGAGTGGAGGTTTCCTGAGCACACAGCCTAGAGACCTGGAAGCCTGTGAACATCACAGTGGCAGAGACTGGAGCTGTCTTGTTTACAGCTCTATCCCTGGCTCCTAGTTCAGTGCTCTGTAGAATGTTTGTTGATGACTAACAGACTATCCTGAATTCAACTTGGTTAGCCACAGCCAGATCTCAGCAGAGCAAAAGGGGAGGCTGCCCAGAGCTTGAGGAATAGCTGGGGCCTGACTCACGTGTTCGGCCGATGTAGAGGCGGGGGGTGGAGGAACCCGCTGTGGTCAGTGTCATCTGGGTCTCCCCTGACTCAGGGTCCACCACAAACCAGGCATCCTGCTTCCGGCCTGTAGAGGTGGAAAGTGTGTTAGCTCTCAAGCTGGCATGGGAAGAGGTGTGGTCCCGCCACTCCTGTGCCTAATGAGCCCGTCATGACTTAGATCCCTGCCTCTGTTGGCTGAACCTGGACCCCACAGGCTGGAGAGATGCTCACCTGTGTAGAAGACCCCATCAGAGCTGCGGCAGGGAGAGGCATGAACCAGCTCAGGGATGGTGAATGGCAGTTTCTAGGAGGGAAAATTTCCAGGAAGGAGTAAGAGCAGAAACACACAATGTTCACTGTGCAGGTGAGCCCATTTCCATAGCAACCGATTAGCAGGTATTACTATCATTTCCACTTTTTAGGTAAGGAACCTGGGGTTTAGAGAGGTCATGTAACTTGGCTAATGTCACACAGCTACTAAATGACAGAGCCTGGGCTTGAACCCAGGCAGTCAGGCTCCAGAGCCAGCACACTGAATCATTGTGCTACACAGCCTCTTGAGGAAATGCAGAAATTCCCATACCCAGTGTCAAGGTACCACGTGAACCACTTGCTCCTGGCCTGACCTGACCTCCTCCTCAAAAACTTGCACTGGGGCGGGCATGGTGGCTCATGCTTGTACTCCCAGCACATTGGGAGGCTGAGGCAGGAGGGTTGCTTGAGACCAGGAATTCAAGACCAGAGGGCAACACGGTGAGACCTCGTCTCTACAGAAAAAAAATAAAAATAAAAAATAAAAAAAATTTGCTGAGCATGGTGACTTGTGCCTGTAATCCCAGCTATTTGTGCGGCTGAGGTGGGAGGATTGCTTAAGCCCAGGAGTTCAAGGCTGCAGTGAGCTATGATTGTGCCACTGCACTCCAGCCTAGGAGATAGGGTGAGACTCTGTCTCTAAACAAAATAAAATGAAACAAACAAACACACAAAAAAACCTCACACACATCTAGTGGGGAGTTTAATTACAAAAAAACCAAAACAACTGACATGGATACTTCAAAACTGTCAACAGCCATGAGAGACTCAGAGAAGTGAAGGAGTTGTTCTAGAATAAAGGAGACCATGGCCTGATGCTGGCTAGGAGTGAAGCTCCATCCCTCACCCTTCTCTACTCTGCTTTCTCCCCAAAGCTGGACTTGTCTGGGTTATGTCTATGGGCACCATGTGCTCTGGCTTCCTGCTGGGTTTGGATAATAGGGACAGGGTGAGATCAGAGTATGCCCTGGTGTCCTTGCCACAGAGTCCTCATGGGCTGGCTGTGTCCTTCCACTGAAGCCCTGAGGTCCCATCGGGTGGTGCTCTTGGGACAGCTCTCTCCAGCTCCAGGCTGTGGTAGCTGCTCCCTCCCCAGCCTCCAGAATTAGGGCTGATAATGTCACCCCACTGTCACAAACCGAAGGATACTGCGTGATATGCTTTGGATTTGCGTCCCCACAAAAATTGTTGAATTGCAATCCCTCCAATGTTAGAGGTGGGGCCTGGTGGGAGGTGATTGGATCATGGGGACAGATTTCTTAATTTGGTGCTGTTCTTTTTTTTTTTTTTTTTTGGAGACAGGGTATCACTCTGTCATCCAGGCTGGAGTGCAGTGGTGTGATCTTGGCTCACTGCAACCTCTGCCTCCCGGGTTCAAGCAATTCTTCTGCCTCAGCCTCCCAAGCAGTTGGGACTGCAGGCATGTGCCACCACACCTGGCTAATTTTTGTATTTTTTGGTAGAGACAGGGTTTCACCATGTTGGCCAGGCTGGTTTCAAACTCCTAGCCTCAGGTGATCTCCCTACCTCGGCCTCCCAAAGTGCTGGGATTACAGGCTTAAGCCACTGTGCCCAGCCGGTGCTGTTCTTGTAATAGAGTTCTCACCAGATCTGGTTGTTTAAAAGTGGGTGGCACCTCCTCCCTTTCTCTCTCTTGCTCCTGCTCTGGGCACGTAAGATGTGCCTGCTTCCCCTTCTTGCCTTCTGCCATGATTGTAAATTTCCTGAGGTCTCTCCAGAAGCAGAAGCTACTATACTTCCTGTACAGCCTGTAGAACCACGAGTCAATGAAACCTCCTTTCTTATAAATTACCCAGTCTCAGGTAATTTTTTTTAGTATAGCAATGAAAGAATGAACTAATATACTGCACTATCCCTTGTGGTTTCCTATACTCTGCTCACATGTTTAACAAAATGTCCTCAAACTATTCTATTTGAATATGCCATGTGTTTGCAGCTGAGACCTTGCCTGATTCACACACTAAAATTTCTTATCACTTCACCTTCCTAAATCATATACTTAAGACTTTTCTGGCAGGTTTCCCCTGACATGGTTAGAATTATGACAAAGAACTGGATGTGGTGGTGTGCACCTGTAGTCCCAGCTACTCAGGATACTGAGGTGCAAGGATCACTTGAGGCCAGGAGTTCGAGGCTGCAGTGAGCCTTGTGATCATACCACTGCACTCCAACCTGAACACATAATGAGACCCTGTCTTTAAAAAATGTGTTTAAATTAAAAAAAAAGGAATTCTGACAAAGCACATTCCACCCCATTCAGAGCCCTGATGTGGAAGATTGCAAAAAATGGCCACAGATTGCTTTTCATCTTGTATTCATGTCTGTGTCTGTGTCCCTTCACAAGGTGAGTTTTCAGTTCCTTCCATAAAGAGATGGGGTCTGTTTTTTCACCACTGGATTCTCAGTTTGGCTATGTGACCTGCTTTGGCTGATGAGCCATTAGTAAATGTGACACAAACAGAAGCTTGAAAAGTGCTTATGTATTGCTGCTTTAGGGTCCCTTGTTGATACCATGTCAACAAGCCTAGGCTTGCCTGCTAGGGATAAGAGACACATGGCCCAGCCACCCCTGCCAAAAGCCAACCAACTACCAACCAACTTTCAGAAACAGAGCCATCCAGCTGACTAGCAGCTGACCACACATGCATGAACAAGTTCAGTCAAGACCAGCAGAAGAACCACTGTGCTGAGCCCAGTCTAAATTGCCATCTCACCAAATTCTGAGTTGAATAAATTTAAGTGATGTTTGAGTTTTAAGCTCTTGAGTTTTGGGTTGGTTTTTATTTAGCAAAAGCTAACTGGTATATACATTTCTCCTTAAAGTCCTCAGAGTCCTGGAGAAGCCCCTGGGATACCCCCAGCTTGACAGTCAGATTGCCCTGCAGACACAGCCAGACCTCCCCTTACCACCCTTTCAATGGGTCCCTCAGACAGCCTTCTCACAATGTGCTGAGTCCTGACTTACATCCTCTGCAGGACAGGAAATACTGACCATACTGCCTCTCCACCTCTCAGTGCTCCACCTGACGAAAGCCCTGGCCCTCACCCATTCCCAAACACCATGGGATACAAACCATTAATCCCTGTTGTTTTTGGGTCCCCAAGATGTACAGGCTGCCATCAGCTGGGTCAGAGAGAAAGGCCATTCTGTGGAGCAGAGAGGAACAAGGAAACCAGTGGGTGCTTGCCCCCCAGTTTCATGAAGGCCCCAAATTCCCTCCAACTTCCCTGCTACTAGGAGCTGTTCTTATAGGAAACACCTTGGTGCTCCAAGACCCTCCCCTATATCACATCCAGAGCCAATTCTCTTCCCTTACTTCTAACACATCCCCATCCCACACACAAACTCTCTACAACTATGAGTCCCCCATCTCCCAGATGCCTCCTCCTTAAAAGGCCCCAGGTTCACTTACTCTGTGACGTACATTGGTCCTTGGATGACGGGATCTGCAGGGACAGGGACACAGAGCATAAGCAGCTCCCTCCAGACTCCACTGAAAAGCACAGCTCGTATTCACTGAGCTATAGCATGACTGTAATGTCAAGCACTTGGCATGAATGTAATGCCATCTTTCCAAAAACTCTGTCAGATAGGGTCATATCCTTTGCCCCACTTTACAGATGAGGATGTTGAGGACCAGAGAGGTAAAGTGAGTTTCTCAAGGCCACACAGCTGGTAAGCAGTGAAGCTGCCTGTAGATACCAGCTTATTGGATTCTAGAGCCCATGTTCTTATTCTCTATGCCACAGTGACTCCCCCTTCACCAATCTATGTGTTCAAGGAGGGAGGAGGGACCGTCTCTTGCTCACCATCCCTCAGAGTCCACTTCAGGTCCCCTGTCTGTTTGCTCAGTGCATGAAGACTTCCATCCAAGGTGGACACCAGCAGGAGGCTCTCTGGCCTGAGAGTATGAACCTGCGAGGGGGTAGAGACAAAGTCAGCTCTCTGAGGGGTCTGGGACCACCCTTTGCTCCTGTCCTAAGCAGGGCTGGCTATGACTCCCCCTTCCCCTAGATGGGGACAGAGCAGGGGAGGAAGGGTGATTGGGGAACATGCTGGTGTCACCCATCATCTCTTTGATCCTAGAGAGGGGTTATAGTGGGAGCTAGAGAGGGGTTATAGTGGGAGCTAGGGGGTTCTGAGGGAAGGTTTTGGCTCCCAGTGTATCTAAATTCCCAATTCCTTACCCCCTCCCTCAATTCATTCTGGTTTTCCAAAGAAGACTAAAGGCCTTTACAAAATGACTTCATTGTTTTGTTTTCTTTTGTTATTGTTCTTGTTGTTTTAATTTAAGATAGGGTCTTGCTCTATTGTCCAGGCTGGAATGAAGTGGCACAGTCATAGTTCACTGTAGCCTCAAACCCCTGGGCTCAGCTGATCCTCACACCTCAGCCTCCCAAGTAGTTGGGACTACAGGTGTGTGTCATCACACCTGGCTAATTTTTGTATTTTTTGTAGAGATGGGGTCTTGCTATGTTGTCTAGGCTGGTCTGGAACTCCTGGCCTCAAGTGATCCTCCTGCCTCAGCCTCCCAAGATGTTGGGATTACAAGCATGAGCCACTGCACCCATTCTAAGATGGGTATTATTCGTTTTCCCATTCTACAGGGGAGGGAGACTGAGGCTTAGAAAAGTTAGGTCATTGGTTAGGTCATTGGCGTAAAGCCACAGAGATAATAAGTGGCAAAACTAAGGACTTGAGTTGCCATCCCTCTGATTCCTGTGCCTGGCCTCTTTTTCCTCTGCCACAATGTCTGCCTCTTTTGGGATGGCCCTTTCTGCCTCCCCAAACCAGCCCAGTTGGTTTTGGTGCCAGGCTCCAGTGGGTCCCCTGACCCAAGGCTGGAGGGTGCCCGTGGGAGGGGGGCTGGAGCCACCCGTACTTACATCTGGTGCTCCTGGGCTCACTCACCTGCTCCAGCCCCTCCTTGAACAAACAGGGTGAGGCTGAGCTCCCAGCAGGAGGCCTAACATCCGGGTGGCCCAGCCACACCCCTACAAAGGCCACATCCTGCTTTGGGACCCTCGGGTTTGGGGCTGAGCCACTGGTGTTGAGTGGAGGGTCAAGAAATTATCTGCTAGCCCCTCTTTCTTTCTGGGCTTCAATTTTGTCATCTGCAGCACATGGCAGGAGGGAGAACAGTCTGGAGAAGAGGCTGCAGATTGGTTGCCCACAAATGAATTTTGTTTGACCATCTAGTGCTTAAAAATTTGTTTTCAATTAGCTGCCAATTTTTTAAAAAATTGGGTGATTTCTACAAAAAAAACAAGATTTCAAATTTTTCTCATTTCTAATTTTTCTGAGACACCTGATCTGGCCACACTGGGCTTGCTTCTTAGCTGGCAACCATGAGATGGACCCATGAAGTGGAAGCGGGGAATGAGAGGTGCCTAACTCTACCTGATCGCTTTTGCCCCATAGGGGCTCCAGGCGGGACACCTGGATTCTTCGGCCAAGCGACTTTCGCCTCCTGGCTGCATTTCTTTAAGACTCTCCTACTCCTGGCACCGTGGGAGCAGATACTCACACTCCCAACTCATTTATCCTAGGTTTATTATCATGAACCTGGGGTGCAGTCATGGGTAGGAGGACCCCATTGTAAAGCCTCTGAAATTGCAAAACTGAGAGTGCAGGCGCATTTCTCAGCAGAGGGCCCTGAAGTCAATCATGTTTTCAAAGGAAGCCAGGATCCCCAGAAGTTTTAAGAGGCCTGGTTTTCGTGCCCGGGTGCCCCCTCCCCGAGACTACACCGCTCCATGCAGAAGAGGCGGGGTGCTCGGCCTACTCTTGCCTTTCCACGCTGGCAGATCTCCCCAGCTAGGTATTTGTTGGGGGCAACTGGCGGCTCCCCAAACCAAGGAGGCTTTTACTCGGTCGGGGCCCGAGTTGGGACCACCCAGGCGTGAGGCGCCCCCGTGGCCACGCCGCGCCCTCGCCCTGAGCGCGACCCCGCCCCCTGCGCCCCGCGACCCGACTTTGGGGACTTGGCATTGGTCCCTGGCTCTCACCTGTGAACTCAGCGTCCCGAGCAGCAGCGCCGCGAACTGGAGCTGGAGCCCCAGCCGGGGCCACGGCCTCGATCCCCTGGCCGCGCTCGCCATAGCGCCTGGGCAGCCGCACGGCTGGCCAGGTCCCTCGGTGCCTCCCAGGGAGCGCTCGGTCCCCTCCCGACCCGGAGGAGACTCCGCCCCTGGCTGGGCCTGCAACCCCAGCCCGGAGTCCTCGTGGGTCTCCGCCCTTCTCATCACACTCCCAGCCGCATCCTCGCGTCCCAGGCACCCCACCAAACACGGTGGGGAGCTTTACCGGGAGAGGGATTTTACTGAGCCCACCTGTGGAGAACTTACCACGTGCCGAGGACCGTGCTGGTTCATCACCAGCTCCTGGAATCCTCACTGCACCGCAGATACAACCGGAGGCTCAGAGCCACAGTCCCAATACAGATACGCCTGATCTCAAAGCCTGCGCTCTTCATCACTGCACCAGCGGATCCCGCTGGGCTATCAGGAAACAGAGATTAACTGGTGAATTCAGTCATTCGTTCAATAAATATTTATTATGGGTCAAGTAAGTGGCTCACCTCTGTAATCCCAGCACTTTGGGGGGCCTAGGAGGGAGGGTCACTTGAGGCCAGGAGTTTGAGACCAGCAACATAGTGAGACCCCATCTCTACAAAAACAATTGGCCAGGTGTGGTGATGTCCACCTGTAGTTCCAGCTACTCCGGAGGCTGAGGTGGGAGGATCGCTTAAGCCAGGAAGGCAAGGCTGCAGTGAGCTATAACTGTGCCATTGCACTCCAGCCTGGGGGACGGAGAGACCCAGTCTCCAAAAATAAAATAAATAAATATGTATGTATGTATGTATGTATGTACGTATGTATTTTTTGAGACAGAGTTTCGATCTTGTCACCCAGGCTGGAGTGCAATGGCACGATCTCGGCTCACTGCAACCTCTGCCTCCTGGGTCCTAGCAATTCTCCTCCCGAGTAGCTGGGATTAAAAATGCAGGCCACCATGCCCGGCTAATTTTTGTATTTTTAGTAGAGATGGGGTTTTACCACTTTTGGCCAGGCTGGTCTTGAACTCCTGACCTCAACTGATCCGCTCACCTTGGCCTCCCAAAGCGCTGGGATTACAGGTGTAAGCCACTGTGCCCAGCCAATAGATACGTATTTATTATAAGCTATGACATGACTGCCTGGTGAACAAGAGCGATGAGGCCCCTGTCTTCATGGAGCTTAGAGATGCCTATGCCTTAGATGTAAGACAATGCGGCACGGAAGGGCACCTTCGAATGGCCGTGTTCCCAGCAGACATTTCCAATTTTGTTCAGAGAGGGCCTGCCGGGGTCCTTGAAGGTAAGGTCCACCCTGTTTGCAAGTTTCGACTCATTCATGTCTCCTTCATCCTCACGTTAAAAAAAAAAAAAAAAAAAAAAAAAAAAAATCCCTGCTGATTTGAGGGTCATGCAGCCCAGCTCTGCCACCTTCTCCCCCTCCTCTTTGTCATCCTTGGCCCTCCTGATCATCCCCACAGTTACTGAAAACTTGGTAGCTTGGCCCCTAGCCTTCATCTCCACCCCAAATCCTGTCACTCTCCTTGGTGTCTTCAATGTCCAAGGTACAGCCTAGCCAGCATTGCAGCCTCTCAGTGGCTGTACCTTTTTGGAGACCTTATCTCTCACGCCACAGTTGCACGTTATGTCCTGGGCCCTTGTCACACTCAGAACCACTTAGTCCCTTTCTCTGATTGCAGCCTCCTCTCCATGCAACAGTTTCACCGTTTCATTCTCCTTATCCTTGTGCCCTGACCTACATGGTAAGTTCATCCCTCAGTCTCTTTCCCACTCTGTCAGCCCCTTCTTCGTCCTTATCCAGCTTGGACCTCCTAGCTGACCATCTGAAGGAACTACAC
Source organism: Macaca fascicularis (assembly GCF_037993035.2). Classification (NCBI taxonomy): domain Eukaryota; kingdom Metazoa; phylum Chordata; class Mammalia; order Primates; family Cercopithecidae; genus Macaca; species Macaca fascicularis. Next base: position 22,786,492 of record NC_088394.1, read on the forward strand.
CACTGTTTTAGGCTGGGTTTCCTATGAACAGGTTGGGATTTTTATGAAAGTTATTTCACACTAAGCCATGCCAGGTTCAGGAGTTTAAGACCTGCCTGGGCAACATAGCAAGACCTCAGTCTCTACAAAAAATAAGAAATAAGCCAGGCACGCTGGTGTGCACTAGTAGCCCCAGCTACTTGGGAGGATGAGGTAGGAGGATCCCTTGAGCCCAAGAGTTCCAGGCTGCAGGTGGCACCACTGCTCTCCAGCCTGGGCAACAGAGTGAGACCCTGTCTCTAAAAAACAAAACAGGCTGGGCGTGGTGGCTCATACCTGTAATCTCAGCACTTTGGGAGGTCGAGGTGGGAGGATCACCTGAGGTCAGGAGTTTGAGACCAGCCTGGCCAACATGGTGAAACCCTGTCTCTACTAAAAATACCAAAATTAGCCAGGCATGATGGTGCATGCCTATAATTCCAGCTACTTGGGAGACTGAGGCAGGAGAATTTCTTGAACCCAGGAGGTGGAGGTTTCAGTGAGCCACAATCGCGCCATTGCACTCCAGCCTGGGCAACAGAGTGAGATTTTGTCTCAAAATAAATAATTAAATAAAAAACAAAACAAAACAAAAACAAAGAAATATGTACATCATGACGTCTTTGGTTTACTTGGTTGCTCTTTCATGCTTAGCTGTTCCAATATCCCTAAATTGGCCCAGTAGTCCTAACTTTATAAAAAAAGTGATTGCTTGCCACTGTAGAACCTAACCCAAGCTACTGAGTGTGTGAACGAACCCTCCTTTCTGCTCTATATTTTGTACACTCTGCATTATTTTGAAATGTACATTGTGTTTACTATGCTTGGATTCAGGCACTTCTCATGCAAAAAATTTGACTTGCATAAAATACAAACTGCAAATGAACTGGAATAAATGTGTGTGTGTGTGTGTTTATGTGATGATAAAAGTAATATACATTCTAGAAACTTTGTAAAATTCAGAAAAATTTAAATAACAAAATATTTGGACAGGTGTGGTGGCTCACACCTGTAGTCCCGGCTACTCAGGAGGCTTAGGTGGGAGGATCACTTGAGCCCAGAAGCTGGAGGCTGCAGTTAGCTGTGACTGCACCACTGCACTCCAGCATGGGCTAAAGAGCAAGACATTATCTCAAAAATATTAATAATAATCAGCCGGATGCAGTGGCTCATCTGGTAATCCCAGCACTTTAGGAGGCTGAGGTGGGCAAATCACTTGAGGTCAGGAGTTTGAGACTAGCCTGGCCAACATGGTGAAACCCTGTCTCCACTAAAAATACAAAAATTAGCCAGGCGTGATGGCACATGCCTGTAATCCCAGCTACTCGGGAGGCTGAGGCAGGAGAATTTCTTGAACCCTGGAGGCAGAGGTTGCAGTGAGCCGAGATTGCGCCATTGCACTCCAGCCTGGGCAACAGAGCAACACTCCATTAAAAAAAAAAAAAATTAATAATAATAAATACAAATTTTTTAAAAAGTTCATTCACGGGTCCACCGTTTGAAAACAGCACCCCTTTAACATTCTGTCATACTTCCGCCAATGGTTTCTTCTCCCTATGCCTATATGTATGATGGGATCCTATGTTGACATACTTACATGTTTTTTCCACTCCAGAGTTTCATTTACCCGGACAGTCCTTCTTCCATTCAAGCAAGTCAGCCCTAAATTTTGTTACCTCAGCAAATGGATGAGAAGCAGAAAGATAAATGAAAATTCTAGCTTTTGAGTTTTCAGAAAACTCAGGTTAGGAGCCTAGATTTGAGACAATAACCAGCCTGGCCAACATGGTGAAATCTCGTCTCTACTAAAAATACAAAAATTAGCCGGGTGTGGTAGTGCGTGCCTATAATCCCAGCTACTTGGGAGGCTGAGGCAGGAGAATCACTTGAACTCTGGAGGCGGAGGTTGCAGTGAGCTGCACTCCAGCCTGGGCGACAGAGTGAGACTCTGTCTCAAAAAAAAAAAAAAAAAAAAAAAAAAAAAAAAATTTCAGACACTAAATGAGGCTGGAAAAGATTTTCCAGACTTGGAGAGGAAGGAGAATAGGAAGGAACAGAGAGAAGCTGCTCCAGGTCCCCGAGGAAGGGAGACCCAGGCCTGCAGTCCCTCATCCAAGGATGGGACCCCATGTAGGTTTGTGGGGTCCAAGAGCAGAGGGGCTCTGCATTTTGCTTCCTGGGGAGAACCTGGGAAAGCAGAAAGACTCCAGAAGAGAAGCTGCATTCTGTGTTGGGGCAGAGGGGCCCATTAGAGGGGTCCCCACTGTCCACTGTGGCATGGAGGTGGGTGGGTGGATGTTTACCACGTGCCTCAGTGCCTGAGAGTGGCTTGGAGGAGGGAGCGAGCGAGAGATGATTGGTAGAGATAAAGAGAAAACACGCATGCTCACATAGAGATGGAGAACATATGTGTTGAAATTAGAAAGAGAGAGAACATGTGTGCTCAGAATAGAGATGGAGATAGAGACAGAGAACACGCATGCTGAAAATAGACACACACACAGAGAACACGTGTGCCCAAAAATATATATGTAGAGAGAGATGGAAAGAACATGTGCGCCCAAAATAGAGATAAAGAGAGATAGAGGCTGGGCAGGGTGGCTCATGCTTATAAACCCAGCACTTTGGGAGGCTGAGGCAGGTGGATCACTTGAGGTCAGGAGTTCCAGACCAGCCTGGCCAACGTGGTGAAACCCCATCTCTACTAAAAATACAAAAAAAATTAGCCAGGTGTGGTGGTGGGTGCCTGTAATCCCTGTAGTCCCAGTTACTTGGGAGGCTGAGGCAGGAGAATCGCTTGAACCTGGGAGGTGAAGGTTGCAGTAAGATGATATCGAGCCACTGCACTCCAGCCTGGGTGACAGAGTGACACTCCATCTCAAAAAAAAAGAAAAAAAAGTAGAATATGCACACTCAAAATAGAGACAGAGAAAGAGAACACGTGTGCTCAAAAAATATATGTGTATATATATAGAGAGAGGTAAAGAGAAAGAACATGTGTGCTCGAAATAGAGATAGAGACAGAGAGCATGCATGTTCAAAAGAAAGAGATAGAGAAAGAGAGAGAGAGGGAACAAAGAGTGAGACAGAGGTAAAGAGAGAGAATATGCGTGCTCAGAAAAGAGGAGAGAGAACATGCGTGCTCAAAACAGAAAGGCAGAGAGAGGCCGCGTGAGGTGGCTCACGCCTGTAATCCCAGCACTTTGGGAGGCCGAGGAGGGTGGATCACCTGAGGTCAGGAGTTTGAGACCAGCCTGGCCAATATGGTGAAACCCCATTTCTACAAAAATACAAAAATTAGCCAGCATGATGGCGGGTGCCTGTAATCCCAGCTACTCGGGAGGCTGAGGCGGGAGAATCGATTGAACCTGGGAGGCGGAGGTTGCAGTGAGCCAAGATTGCGCCACTGCACTCCAACCTGGGTGACAGAGTGAGAGTCCCTCTGTCCATCTCAAAAAAAAAGGCAGAGAGAGAACACATGTGCTCAAATATACATGTGTGTGTATATATATACACACACACATACATGTACACAATACATATATGCATGTATGTGTGTGTGTATGTGTGTGTGTGTGTGTGTATATATATATGGAGAGAGAGGTAGAGCATGCAGGAGAGAGGGGGAGAGAGAGAGGGAGGGAAAGAGGGAGGAGGGAGACTTCAGAGGGGAAGGACAGGCGATGCAGCAGAGGCCACTGGCATCTCAGGGGCTGCCCGCTGGTACAGATGGTGACCAGACCCCCGTGCCCTCTTGCCTGCTGGTGCTGTGTAGGCTCCACGGAACTTAAACCTACCCTGAAAAAGGCTAGGAGGAGCCAGATGGGATTGAATTTCTTCCACCTTGCACAAATGGAGCTTAAAATAAAAGTTACATTTTATAAAGTCTATGAAGTTCTATAAGATTTTACAAAGTTGATAAATTTTATAAAGTTAAAAAGAAAAAAGTTCTATTTCTTCCCTGCACCTCAATGTGTGCTCAAGGGCTCTGAAATCTCTAGATCTATACACACATCAATAGCTTTTCTCCTATTTTAGCAACAGAGCAGAGAAAACAGAAATAGAAAACAAAAAATACTCCAATCATAATAGCACTGAAAGGAAAATGCTTAGGAATAAATTTAAGTAGAAAGGCACAAGACCTACAGAAAGAAAACCTTAAAATCTTATGAAAGACATAAAACAAAATGTGAACAAATATAAAGGGATGTTCCTGCATGGGAAGATTTTATATAATTAATACGTTAATTCTCCCTGAATTAAGTTGGGCGTGGTGGCTCACATCTGTAATCTCAACATTTTGGGGGGCCAAGGCAGGAGGATTGCTTGAGGCCAGGAATTTGAGACCAGCCTGGGCAACATAGCGAGACTCTGTTTCTACAAAAAAATTTGAAAAATTGCTGGGTGTGGTGGCAGTGGGAGGATCACTTGAGCCCAGGAGTTTGAGGCTGCAGTGAGCAATAATTGCATCACTGCCCTCCAACGTGGGTAACAGAGTGAGACCCTGTCTCTAAAAACAAAAACAAAGCACAACAAAACAAAATAAAACCAAAAAACCCAAAAAACAAACAAAAAATTCTCCCCAACAAAACAAACAAAAAACCCTCCAAAAAACAAACCAAAAAATTCTTTCCAAATTAAAATATAAGTATCATTTAATTTTTTTGATCCAAGGTTTTAAAAATTGGCTAAAATAAAGATTATATGCAAGAACGAATGCTTGATGTGCTTATTTCGCATTGCATGCCTGTATCCAAACATCTCATGTACCCTATCATAAATATGTACACCTACCGTGTACCCACAAAAATTAAAGATGCAAAATTTGAAATAAAATAAATGCTTGAGAATAGTCAAGAAAAGTGTGAGAATAAAGAAAAATGGGAAAGGGGCTTTTTTTTTTTTTGAGGGGGAATCTCACTCAGTCGCCCAGGCTGGAGTGTAGTGGCGCGATCTCGGCTCACTGCAAGCTCCGCCTCCCCGGTTCACGCCATTCTCCTACCTCAGCCTCCCGAGTAGCTGGGACTACAGGCTCCCGCCACCATGCCCGGTTAATTTTTTTTATTTTTAGTAAAGACGTGGTTTCACCGTGTTAGCCAGGATGGTCTCGATCTCCTGACCTCCTGATACGCCCGCCTCAGCCTCCAAAGTACTGGGATTACAGGTGTGAGCCACCACATCTGGCTGGAAAGGGGCTTATTTTTTACTAGATATCAGAACATACTGCAAAACCACAGCATCAATATAATTTTAGCACAGGAATTGACAAATAAATAAATATATGAGTTGGATTGAACAAAGAATCCAGAAATAAATATCAGTATGTGATAATTGAATAAATGTCAAAGATGATATTTTTATTATTTATTTATTTATTTATTTATTTATTTATTTATTTATTTAGAGATAGGGTCTTGTTCTGTCACCCAGGCTGGAGTGCAGTGGCATGATCATAGCTCGCTGCAGCCTGAAATTTGGGCTCACTCGATCCTCCCACATCAGCTTCTCAAGTAGCTGGGACTGCTGGTGCTCACCACCACACTCAGCTAAAGACGACAGTTTAATTCATTGGACTATTTGATGAATGCCTTGGCAGAACTGTCTATCTATCAGGAAGAAATAAAATTTCTTTCTTATATCACATGTGCATTAGTTTTCTATGGCTGCAGAGCAAAGTACCCCCAAAACTGCTGGCTGAAAACAACAGCAGTTCTTCTTCCACAGGTTCTGTGGGCCAGGAATGTGGGCATGGCTTAGCAGGGCCCAGTGCTGCAAGTCCAGCAAGGCTGCCCTCGGGGTGTCTGCCTGGGCTATGCTCATCTTAAAGATCGACTGGGGGAGGATTCACTTCCAGGCTCACTCCATGATTGACAGCAGGATTCATTTCTTTGTGGGCTGTTGGACTAAGGGCCTCAGTTCCTTAAGAGGTATTGGTCCACCCTTGTTTGGTTCCTTGTCATATGGGCCTGTCCAAAGGGCAGTGTATAACATAGCAAGTTAATTCATCAGAGAGAGAGAGAGAGAGAGAGAGATGATAGAGAAAGCAGAGATGCTGGCAAGGTGGAAGTCACAGTCTTTTGTAACCTAATCTCAGAAATGATACCCTATTAACATATTCTAAGCCCCTGTCTTTTTTTTTTTTTTTTTTTTTGAAACAGAGTCTAGCTCTGTTGCCCAGGCTGGAGTGCAGTGGTGTGATCTCAGCTCACTGCCACTCCTGCCTCCCGGGTTCAAGCGATTCTCATGCCTCAGCCTCCCAAGTAGCTGGGTTTACAGGTGCGCACCACCACACCTGGCTAACTTTTGTATTTTTTTTTAGTAGACATGTGGTTTCACCCTTTTGGTCAGGCTGGTCTCAAACCCATCTCAAGTGATCCTCCTGCCTTGGCCTCCCAAAGTGCTGGGATTACAGGCATGAGCTACTGCACCTGGTCTAACTTTGATATATTTTATTTGTCAGAAGACAGTTCCAGCCTCCACTCACAGAGAGGAGATGACACAAGGTCATGAATACCAGCAAGTGACAATCATTGGGGCCATCTTAGAAGCCTGCCTACCACAATATACAAAATACATTCTCATGGATTAAAAGTAAATGTGAAAAGTAAGACAATAAAAATCTTTGAGGATGGTTTACAATACTATGTGAATGATCTAGGAGCTAGGAGATGGGGAAATTTATTTTGTATTTTATAGTAAACTTTTTATTGAAGTGCAGCATACCTACAGAAGGTACACAAACCACAGGTCCTACAGTGAACACATCTGTTTGACTGTGATTGTTTGTGTTCTGTTTTTTGTGCAAAGATCAACAAACAGAACTTGACCAACTCCCCCAGAAAGTTCCTTGTGCCCCATTTCAAGAGTAACCTCTACCCGGACTTCTCACACCATAGATTATTTTTGTCTGGTTTTGATCTTTATATAAATAGAATCATACAGCATGTGCTCTTCAATGTCTGGCTTCCTTTTTAGTATTATTTTTTGTAAGATGTGTAGCTGTAGTTCATTCTCATTGCCATATAGCATCACATTGTATGACTATGCCACAATTTATTTATCCATTCTAATTTTTTAAAACTTTTATCCTAAGTTCAGGGGTACGAGTGCAGGTTTGTTACATAAGTAAATTTATGTCATGGGGATTTGCTGTACAGATTATTTCATCACCTAGGTATTGAGCCTAGTACCCATTAGTTATTTTTTCCTAATCATTTCCCTCCTCCCAACCTCCATCCTCCAAAAGGCCCCAGTGTGTGTTGTTCCCCTCTATCTGTTCTCACTTATAAGTGAGAACATGCGGTATTTGGTTTTCTGTTGCTGTGTTAGTTTGTTAAGGATAATGGCCTCCAGCTCCATCCATGTCCCTGCAAAGGACATGATCTTGTTCTTTATTATGGCTGCACCATTGTAGTGTTGATGGGCATTAGTTTTCTTCCCCACTAGTTTTTGGCTTTTATGAATAGTTCTATGAGTATTCTTGTACTATTTTATTTTATATTTTATTTTTAGAGATAAAGTCTCATTCTCTTGCCCAGGCTGAAGTGCAGTATGTTGATCATAGCTCACTGCAGCCTCCAACTCCTCGGCTCAAGTGATCCTCCTGCCTCGGCCTCCTAAGAAGTTGGGATTACAGGTGTGTGCCACCACCATGCCTGGCTAATTATTTTATTGTTTTGTAGAGACAGAGGTCTCACTATGTTGTCCATGCTGGTCTCAAACTCCTGGCCTCAAGTGATCTTTCTGCTTCAGCCTCCTAAAGTGCTGGGATTACAGGCAGGAGCCACGGTGCCCGGCTGTACATGTCTGTACATGAATGTATCTATGCATTTCTGTTGGGTATATACTTAGCAGCAAAATTTCTGGGTCATGGGAAATGTATATGTTCTGCTTCAGTACATTTTGCCAAACAACTTTCTAAACTACCAGATTGCACTTGGTGGTGGTGGTGGGGAATTTCTTATGCAATACAGAAAATATAGAAGCTTTAAGAAAAAACAGATACACATGAAATATATAAAAATTTAAAACTTTAGAATAGACACCATAGACAAACATCGGATTAGAAAAAATATTGGCAACATGGAAGATAAGTAAAGGATTAACATCTATTAAATACAAACTGTTCCTATAAATCGACAAGAAAAAGACAACCAACCAAAGAATATGCAAAGTCTATGAATAGGCTCTTACATAATATCAGCTCCACACATGTGAAAATGTGCTCAAAATCACTAGCAGTCAGAGAAATGTAAAAACAAGATTAAAAAAGTAACAGCAAGTATATCACTTTATGCCCATAAATTTGCAAAAATTAAAAAGAAGGCTGCGGGAATAAAAGAATATTGAAAATTGCTGAAGCTAAGCCATGCGTTTTTGGAGGTTCATCATACTGTTCTGTTTGCATTCAAAATGTTTGAAAATGTCCATAAGATAAAGAAAAGAAGAAAAAAATTAGCCGAGCACGGTGGCATGTGCCTGTAGTCCCAGCTACTCGGGAGGCTGAAGCAGGAGGATCACTTGAACCCAGGAGTTTAAGGTTGCAGTGAGCTATGATTGCGTCACTGCACTCTAGCCTGGATGACAGAGTGAGATGTTGTCTCAAAAAAAAAAAAAAAAAAAAAGTAACAAGAACAAGAAAAGGAAACCCAAACAAAAAGAAGGCTAAACCTATTGCAGTCAGGGATATGGGGAAGAGCACAGTCTCACATAGTACTGGTGGAAATGTAAATTGTTACAGACTTATTTGGTTATTTTGTTTTTGTTTTTAAAAAAATGTTTTGTAGAGATGGGGATCTTGCTATATTGTCCAGGCAAGAAACTCGAACTCCTGGCCTCAAGTGATCCTCCTGCCTCGGCCTCCCAAAGTACTGGGATTACAGGTCTGAGCCACCATGCCTGGCCTGTTACATATTTGAAGGCATCTGTTAACAACTGGTAAAAATAAAAAATGCCTAACTCCTTTGACCTGGAAACCCCACTCTAAGGGATCTTTTCCACAAAAATAAAAGCACCAGGTTTATAATGGTAGAAATATCAATGTGCTTACTGTAGCGTTGTTCTTAGTGACAAACAAGTGGAAAAAATGAAAGTATCCTTCAATTGAGAAATAGCTGACTGAAGGCTGTTGTGGATGGATCACTTGAGACCAGGAGTTCGAGACCAGCCTGGCCAACATGCCAAAACCCTGTCACTACTAAAACAAAAACAAAAACAAAAATTAGCTGGGTGTGGTAGTGCACACCTGTAGCCCCAGCTATTTGGGAGGCTGAGGCATGAGAATCACTTGAACCCGGAAGGCAGAGGTTGCAGTGAGCCGAGATTACACCACTGCACTCCAGCCTGGGCAACAGAGTGAGACTCTGTCTCAAAAATAAATAAATAAATAAATAAATAAATAAATAAGAGATATAGTTGCCTGAACTGTATAACATCTGCAATTTGAAGTATTATGCAGCCATTAAAAATAACATATTGGAGGCCAGGCACAGTGGCTCATGCCTGTAATCCCAGCACTTTGGGAGGCCAAGGTGGGCGGATCACCTGAGGTCAGGAGTTCGAGACCAGCCTTGCCAATATGGTGAAACCCTGGGCCTACTAAAAATACAAAACTAGCCAGATGTGGTGGCCAGTGCCTGTAATCCTAGCTACTTGGGAGACTGAGGCGGGAGAATTGCTTGAACCCAGGAGGCAGAGGTTGCAGTGAGCTGCTGAGATCACGCCACTGCAGTCCAGCCTGGGCGACAGAGTGAGATTCTGTCTCCAAAAGAAACATATATATATGGTGGCTCATGCCTATAATCCCAGCACTTTGGGAGGCCGAGGAGGGAGGATTACTTGTGCCCAGGAGTTTGAGACCAGCCTGGGCAACAAAGTGATAACCTGTCTCTACAAAAAATTTAAAAAATTAGCCAGGTGTAGTGGCATGCACCTGTGGTCCCAGTTACGTGGGAGGCTGAGGCAGGAGGATGGCTTGAGCCCAGGAGGTCAAAGCTGCAGTGAGCTGCGTTTGTGTTACTGCACTCCAGCCTGAGTGACAGAGCGAGTCCCTGTCTAAAAAAAAAAAAAAAAAAAAAAAAAAAAAAGTAGAGTACAGTCATTGACTCAGAAGAATTTCTTTGAGTCACATTGAGAATTGCAAGATGAGAAAACAGCCTTATAGGAACTTCTTTTTGTAAACATATTGTAAAACTTTGCAATATGTTTGTAAGTTATTTTATATGAGCATGGAGAAAAATACAGAATGTAATATACTGGTTTGTTAACAAGGGTTTTGTGGTAGGCTGGAGGGAGTATTATACTAGTGAAGGAGTAAAACCAGCAAAAATAAAGAAAAAAGCTACTAAAAATAGAAAATACTCTAATTATGTATCCCATTTATATAAAATTAGATGTAGCTATGTGATATGCATGTATGCACTAATATGCAAATATGTCCTTGACCAAATGAAAGAGCTGTTTATACTATTATGCATAAATGTTTTTTAAAAAATAATTTTGGGGACAGTGTCTTTCCCTGTTGCCCAGACTGGAGTGTGCCTGGGCTGGTCTAGAGCTCCCGGTCTCAAGCAATCAGCAATTCTCCTGCCTCAGCCTCCCAAAGTGCTGGGATTACAGGCGTGAGCCACTGCCCCTGGCCTGGAGCAGTTTTAATTCCCTTGTTCGCATACCCTGCCAGTTCTGCACATCATAAATTCAGTGGATTGGAATGTCTTTGGAAACCAAATGACAGTCTTCCTTTCATCCTCCTCAAAATAGTCACTGTTGCTGCACATATGTGATTTACTTAATCGCTAATTTGCAAGGAAGGTTTTCTTGCCTCCATTTCACAGATGAGCAAACTAAGTTTCATAGAAGTTAAGTAATTTGTCCAAATTTACAAAGCTAGTAAGTGATGCGGCTGTGATTCAAACATAGGTCCGTTGGAGTCTGTGAGCTTAATCTCTATGTTCTATTTCCTTACCTCTATTTTCCCCTTGATACGTTTTTCCACGGGTTTGCTTCTTCTAGATCAGGGTGGTGTGAACTAATGAGCTGATTAAGGTTTAGGCTTCAAATAAAGGAGCTGGTCCTGTTGCCTGGGCAGAAGCAGTCCTTGGTGCTCATTTGGGCTATGCTAATTCGCTGGCACAACACACTGGTTTTGTTTGTTTGTTTGTTTTTTTGAGACGGGGTTTCCCTGTTTTTGCCCAGACTGGAGTGGTGCAATGGCGCGATCTCGGCTCACTGCAACCTCCGCCTCCCGGGTTCAAGCGATTCTCCTGCCTCAGCCTCCCAAGTAGCTGGGATTACAAGAGCCCGCCACCACGCCCGGCTAATTTTTTGTATTTTTAGTAGAGACGGGGGTCTCACCATATTGGCCAGGATGGGCTGGATCTCTTGACCTCGTGATCTGTCCGCCTCGGCCTCCCGAAGTGCTGGGATTGCAGGCATGAGCCACCGCGCCCGGCCTGTTGTTGTTTTTTTGAGACGGAGTTTCACTCTTGTTGCCCAGGCTGGAGTGCAATGGCGCAGTCTCGGCTCACTGCAACCTCCGCCTCCCAAGTTCAAGCAATTCTCCTGCCTCAGCCTCCCGAGTAGCTGGGATTACAGGTGGCCGCCACCACGCCTAATTTTTTTTTTTTTTTTTTTTTTTTTTTTGGTATTTTTAGTAGAGACGGGGTTTCACCAAGTTGGCCAGGCTGGTCTTGAATTCCTGACCTCAGGTGATCGCCCGCCTCGGCCTCCCAAAGTGCTGGGATTACAGGTTTGAGCCACCAGTCCCGGTCAACACTGGGGTTTAAGGCCAAAGTTGGTCCCTTTATCTCCCCCAGGGAACACTGTGGCCTCATATCTCCTCCAAGGACTCACCCACGCACAGTCAGAGCTCGGTCATTTCACTCTCCTCCCCGCCCCGGGCGTGAGTAACCATCTCCTCACGTCTGAGGAAGGCCGGAAGTCCTGCGGGACTGGGTTTTTCAGAGGCGGAGTCCTGTAGATTTCTGTTTTGCCTCACGAGAGGCCTCTACTGGTGACATTTCAAACTGCAGGCTCATGATTCCATGGGAATGACAAAAGCAAGTCAAGGGTTCCAAGCTGTTAGAAGTATTGGTTACCCACGGAGAAACGAGAGAGGGGGAAAGAAACGGGGTAGCTACTCTGCGGAGGCTGGAGGGAGGCTCCTGGGGGATCTAACTGCATTGTATTTCTTGATACAGATGGAGGGGGCATGAACACTTTATTTATTTATTTATTTAAAGACAGTTGCATTCTGCTGTCCAGGCTGGAGAGTGCAGTGGTGCGATCTTGTCTTACTGCAACCGCCACCTCCCCGGCTCAAACGATCCTCCCACCTCAGCTTCCCAAGTCCAGTAGCTGGGACTACAGGCAGGCGCCATCACGTCCAGACATCATTAACAATTAACGTATACACACTTACAATTTAATACATTAAAGACGAAAGTAATAAATACTCAAAATTTATTTTCTAATTCTTTTACTGTTGCTTCTGAGCACACTTGGGACTCTTTCTATCTATGGTATCTGTATGGTGGAAATACTATTAATATGGAATGGTGGGTTACATAGAATTATAACCCAACTCCATGCCAGTGACATCACATTACCATCTTGGAATCAGTTATGGTGCAAGTGTTTTTACCATGGAAGTCAGCAGATGCTACAAGTTGGGTCTTGATTTATATTTTGTTGACCCCCTAAACTTTTTTTTTTTTTTTTTTTTTTTTGAGACAGGGTCTCACTCTCTTTCCCAGGCTGGAGTGCAGTGGTGTGATCTTGGCTCACTGCAATCTCTGCCTTCCAGGTTCAAGCGATTCTCCTGCCTCAGCTTCCTGAGTAGCTGGGACTACAGGCATGCACCAGTACGCCTGGCTAATTTTTGTATTTTCAGTAGAGACGGGGGTTTCAGCATGTTGGCCAGGCTGGTCTTGAACTCTTGACCTCAGATGATCCGCCCATCTCGGCCTCCCAAAGTGCTGGAATTACAGGCGTGAGCCACCGCGCCCGGCAGAAAATATTTTTTAGAAGTGTTGTGTCTGTTAATGACATAAAAAAATCAAGGAAATATTCTCCTTGTGTTTGAAATCTATTATCTGACTCAACAAAGACGTTCCTTTCATCATTGAAAAATGAGTAAAGTTCCAAAAAAACTTCATTTCACTTTTCTCTTCCTAGTTGTTTATGTAAACAAAAATATCAACAAACATGCGTGTCGGAGCTACACTTGGAGAGGCAGTTGTTAAAAGTGTATTAGTACATCATACGTGATACTCAAATAAAAGGTTAAAAACCAGTGAAGAAGCAGACACATAGATTTATGCCCTTATGGTAAAAATATGATGGATTTCATAAACAATGGTTTAGTTTAATTTTCTTAATAAAATATACAAACATTGAAAAGAAAACCTGGCTGGGTGTAGTGGCTCATGCCTGTAATCCCAGCACTTTGGGAGGCTGAGGCAGGTGGATTGCTTGAGCCCAGGCATTCGAGACCAGCCTGGACAACACAGTGAGAACTCCACTCTACAAAAAATCAAACCATGGTTCTACATGTCTGTGGTCCCACCTACTCAGGAGTCTAAGGCAGGAGGATTGCTTGAGCCCAGGCAGTCCAAGCTGCAGTGAGCTGTGATCACACCACTGCACACCAACCTGGATGACAGAGATCTTGCCGCAAAACAAAAGAAAAAGAAAACCTAATTACTAAAACAAGCAAAACCTTACGTCTCAGCCTCGAGCTTGCTGAGCAACAAACCTGTTGAGTAGAATGTCTGCAGAGTCAAATAAGTTGCCTCGCATAGCAGACACAGTGGGATCCCACCCGCATTTCCCAACTGCAGTGAGTGTTGGCTGTTTACAGCCTATAGTGGTCTCCCTTCCCCAGAACACTGCCCTGGGATGATGCGAGCTGCCTCTCCTGGAAGTTACCCAACCCTGTGGTCCTCAGAAAAGCCCCGCCCCTGTTCTCCAGGAAGAACCTTACTGCACTATAGCTATGCCCTAGAAACCCTCACTGATCAGACCAAGGCTAGACTTTTACTGAGACTACATCTTTGCTCCATCTCTCTCCCTGACTTACCCTGTTTCCCTTTTACTCCCTTACATTTGCTTCCAGAAGAAATAAACGAATAAACCCCATGCATCGGAAGCCCTGTCTCAGGCTCTGTTTCCAGAGGAATCAAACTAAAATATCATGGTTTGGTGGAGTGCGGTGGCTCACGCCTGTAATCCTAGCACTTTGGGAGGCCAAGGCTGGTGGATCACAAGGTCAGAAGTTCGAGACCAGCCTGGGCAACATGGTGAAACCTAGTCTCTACTAAAAATACAGAAATTAGCCAGGCATGGTGGCATGTGCCTGTAATCCCAGCTACTTGGGAGCCTGAGGCAGGATAATTGCTCGAACTCGGGAGGCAGAAGTTGCAGTGAGCCAAATCGTGCCATTGCACTCCAGCCTGGGCGACAAGAGCAAGATTCCGTCTCAAAAATAAATAAAATAAAATAAAATAAAATAAAATAAAATAACCCAGGCATGGTGCCGGGCACGGTGGCGGGCATCTGTAATCCCAACTACTCAGGAGGCTGAGGCAGGACGATAGCTTGAACCCAGGAAGCAGAGGTTACAGTGAGCTGAGATCGCACCACTGTGCTTAAGCCTAGGCGACAGAGCGAGACTCCATCTCAAAAAATAAAAATAAAATAAAATAATTTTAAAAATGTGCCGGATGCCCAAGCTTTGAGAAGAAAACCTGAGAGAATCAAAGGACTTCTTGAGAGTAAGCCTGTACTTGAGAGTAAGCTCGTATCTCAAGTGGGCTGAGTTTCTGCAAATCATTTCTCTTCTGGCTGATGAGGCTGAGACTTGTTTCTAGTGCACAGCCTGGGAACTTGTTACAAATTCCTGGTCCCGCCCCAGATCTATTGAGTCAGAAACTAGCCATTTGTGCCTTAGCAAATCCTCCAGGCTATTCTGATGCATCCTAGAGTTGCAGAACCACCAGTCTAAGTGTGATAAGATAGTATTCTCTGAGCCGGGAGATGCAACACCCAGGCAATAGACATATCCCTCCACTTCTCCCCTAGAACGAGGGGGTTAACCTCTTGATGGAGGAATTCTCCCATGGGTTTTAACTACACAGGTGGGGAAATGAGGACAATTGGCATCTTGGAAAAACTGAAAGCCAGAAAGCTTTCCCTCTTTTCTTTTCTTTCTTTCTTTCTTTCTTTTTTTTTTTTTTTTAATAATATTTATTATCCTACATGGTTTCTTCTCCTTTTTTTTTTTTTACAGAGTCTCACTCTGTCACGTAGGTTGGAGTGCAGTGGTGTGATCTTGGCTCACTGCAACCTCTGCCTCTTGGGTTCAAGTGATTCTCCCACCTCAACCTCCCTGGTAGCTGGGATTACAGGTACAAACCACCACACCCAGCTAATTTTTGTATTTTTAATAGACATGGGGTTTCACTATGTTGGCCAGGTTGGTCTTGAACTCCTGACCTCAAGTGATCTGCCCACCTCCACCTCCCAAAGTGCTGGGATTACAGGCATGAGCCACTGTGCCTGGCCTTTTTTTTCCCCTCTTCTATCTTCTCCATCTATACACTTTTCCTTGGCTGACAGTAGGGACATGGTTTTAGACTTTGGGATCTTGAATCTTGCTCTTGGCTTGGGAAATGCTATTTTAGGAAATCGTCAGTGCTTTGATTTTAAGCAGCTGCAATGGTCATCTTTAGTTCTGATATTTGCTTGTATTTTCTAAATTTGGGGGTGTGTAACTGGTCCTGAGATATCCTTGTGAGTTCTATTGACTTCTAGAACTTTGGAATGGTGAGACATGCATGACTGGCTGAAGTAAATAACCCAATTCTCAGGCCTTGAAGAACCCACATGATCCACCGACCTATCTGAGTGAGCTCTTTCAGTCTATCAAGATGGACCAAGTGCAGTGTCTCACACCTGTAATCCCAGAACTTTGGGAGGCCAAGGTGGGAGGATTGCTTGAGCCCAGGAGTTCAAGATGAACCTGGGCAACATAGCAAGATCTCATCTCTGCTTTAAAAAAAAAAAAAAAAGGCTGAGCATGAAGGTACATACCTGTGGTCCCAGCTACTCAGTGGGCTGAGGTGGGAGGACTGCTTGAACTGGAGAGGATAAGACCGACATGAGGACAATGATCACTATCGCACTTCAGCCTGGGCAACAGAGCAAGACCCTGTTTCAAAAAAAAAAAAAAAAAAAAAAGAAAAAAGAAAAAACTGAGATGGTGAAGAATGACAGACAGTAGAGAAGAATAATAACAGGCCAAGTGTGTGGTGGCTCATGCCTGTAATCCCAGCACTTTGGGAGGCCAAGGTGGGTGGATCACCTGAGGTCAGGAGTTTGAGACCAGCCTGGCCAACATGGCAAAACCCTGTCTCTACTAAAAATACAAAAATTAGCCAGGCGTGGTGGTGCATGCCTGTAATCCCAGCTACTCAAGAGGCTAAGGAGGGAGAACCGTTTGAATCCAGGAGATGGAGGCTGCAGTGAGCCGAGATTGTGCCACTTGCACTCTAGCCTGGGTGAGAAAGCGAGACACCACCTCAAAAAAACAAAAACAAAAACAAACAAACAAAAAAACAAAAAACCCAAAACCCAAAACAAAACAAAAACAGTAACAGTAATAGTAACAACAATAAGAGTAAAGATACAGGGTGTTTGACATGAGCCAAGCACTGCACAAAGAGCCTTGCATATACAGTGTCATGTATTTCTCACAACAATCCTACAAGGTAATTACTACGATTATCCCCATTTCATCTATGACAAAATTGAGTCACAGAAAAGGTTCAGAGAAGTATAGAGTTGACTTTCCCTAGACACACAACTTAGAAGCTAAATTATAGAACCAGGCGCTGGGCGTGGTGGCTCATGCCTATAATCCCAGCACTTGGGAGGCTGAGGCAGGCGGATCACAAGTTCAGGAGATTGAGACCATCCTGGCCAACATGGTGAAACCCTGTCTCTACTAAAAATACTAAAATTAGCTGGGTGTGGTGGCGTGCACCTGTAATCCCAGCTACTTGGGAGACTGAGGCAGGAGAATCACCTGAACCTGGGAGGTGGAGATTGAAGTAAAGCCAAAATAGCACCTCTGCACTCCAGCCTAGCGACAGGGCGAGACTCCGTCTCAAACAAACAAAAAAAATAAAGTATAAAACCAGGCAGACCTGGTCTGAAAAAAAAAATAAAAAAAAAAAGTACCAGGACCTGGCATGGTGACTCACACCTGTAATCCCAGCACTTTGGGAGGCTGATGTGGGGAGGATTACCTGAGCCCAGTAGTTTGAGACTAGCCTGGGCAACATGGTGAGACCCTGTGTTTAAAAAGAAAAATAAATAAATAAATAAAATAAAGAGCCAGGCTTTGAACCTTGGCGTATCTGACTTCAAATCCGAAGTTTTTAACCTCCGTGCTATATTGTGTTTCAGAGAAAATCCTTTGCACACGTTTTGTTTTTTTTTTTCTTTTCCCTAGGACTGAATGATATTGCTGTGAGTTTTAGATCTCAGTGGAAGCAGGAAACTGATGATAATAGTGGTAACATTTGCAGGGTGGTGGCTTATTTCGGATCATGGAACTGTCTACTTACGCTCTGGGATTATCCTGGGTGCATTGCCTAATCCTGCAGACCAGATCCCAGGTCTGGGTGGATCCCCTCATAGAACATTGTTTGAAATGGGAACTGGATTGGAGGGGAGTTCTTGACCATGTGTCATAGTGTGGCTGAAACTGAAGCAATGAGCTCACTTACTTTAGAAGTCTTTGGAAACAACAATAAAGATGGCTGGGTACAGTGGCTCACACCTGTAACCGCAGCACTTTGGGAGGTCGAGGCTGGCAGATCACCTGAGGTCAGGAGTTCAAGACCAGCCTGGCCAACATGGTGAAACCCTGTCATTACCAAAATTACAAAAATTTGCCAGGTGTGGTGGCGGGCGCCTGTAATTCCGGCTACTTAGGAGGCTGAGTTAGGAGAATGGTGTCAACTTGGGAGGCAGGTTGCAGTGAGCCAAGATTGTGCCATTGCACTCCAGCCTGGGTGACAGAGTGAGACTCCGTCTGAAAACGAAACAAAACAAAAAAACCCACTAAAGAGACATTTGTAAGGTCCTCAAGGGTCTGCCTGTGGGTTTTGTCAGAACTCACAGTAGCTCTCTGGACTACGGCCAGAATAGTTCTATTCTGGCAACTCCTCCTTGCAACTCTCGCTCTCTGGCTGACAAGAGGTTTGGCTTTTGTTTTGTTTGTTTTGAGACAGGGTCTTGTTCTGTCACCCAGGCTGGAGTGCAGTGGCACTGCACTCTTGGCTAACTGCAAACTCTGCCTCCTGGGTTCAGGCGATTCTCTTGCCTCAGCCTGCTGAGTAGGTGAAATTACAGGCACCTGCCACCATGCCCTGCTAATTTTTGTATTTTTAATAGAAATGGGGTCTCACCATGTTGGCTAGGCTGGTCTCGAACTCCTGACCTCAGGTGATCCGCCCGCCTCGGCCTCCCAAAGTGCTGGGATTACAGGCGTGAGCCACTGTGCTCAGCCTTGTTTCGTTTTGTTTTTTTTGAGACAGGGTCTCGCTTTGTGCCATAGGCTGGAGTGCAGTGGGATGATCACACCTCACTCCAGCCTCGACCTGGGCTCAAACCATACTCCCGCTTCAGCCTCCCAAGTAGCCGAGACTACAGGTGCACACCATCAGGCTTGGCTAATTTTTGTGTTATTTTTTGGTAGAGGCAGGGTCTCACTATGTTGCCCAGGCTGATCTTGAACTCCTGGGCTCAAGCAATCCTCCCACCTCGGCCTCCCCAAATGCTGGGATTACAGGCATTAGCCACCATTCCTGGCCAGAGGCTTGGTGTTAAGTCTCTTAGTTACCTGGAGAAAGGGTGAGGGGGAATCTTGGCCTCTAGGGAAGACCCGTTTCCATCCATGGCCTCCTGAGGGGGCATTCAAGGTGTTAGGGAAAGTTTGGACTCTGGCCTGATAGTTTCGTTTTTGTTTTTTCTCTTTCACAACTTTGAAAGGTTGCTCTCTTCTCTCTCGAGGCTGGTGTGGCAGAAAGATCTGGGGCTGCTTCCTGCTGTGTGTGTGTGTGTGTGTGTGTGTGTGTGTGTGTGTGTGTGTGTGTGTGGTTTAGAAGGGTTTGGTTCTAAGTAGATCTTTGGAAAATCTTTCCTCATTAAATTTGTGACATTAACCCAGAGGAGTCAATTAAAGGCCCAATGCAAAACCTGCTTCCAGCAGGGGGCAGTAGAGTGTAGCAGTTAAACATGTGGGCTTAGCTTCTGTATTTGGGTTTGAAACTGGCTTCAACCAGTAGTTGCCACGCATTTGTGACTATAAGCCTTTTTCAGTGAGAAAATTTTGAACCTGCACCCTCATATATATATATATACACAAATATATATAATTATTTATAAGTTGTATGCATAATTCTGGTCCTATTTGTTATGTTATAAAACAAAACAAAATTGAAATTAAAAATGAAAAAATAAAATTAACTCTTAAAATGCTTTATTGAGGCATAATTGACAATGAATTGCACATATAAAAGAGCATGATTTGAGAAGTTTCGACACACACATATATATATATATATGCCACCACACCCAGCATATAGAGATTTGTCTTTATGTCCTGGATGCTAGTTTTTTTTCTTTTACATTGGATTAATTTTTAAAAATTTAGTTAATTAACTTTTTTTTTTTGAAGGAGTCTCGCTCTGTTGCCAGGCTGGAGTGCAGTGGCGCAATCTCGGCTCACTGCAAGCTCTCTGCCTCCAGGGTTCAAGCGATTCTCCCTCCTCAGCCTCCCGAGTAGCTGGGACTACAGGCACCTGCCACTACGCCCAGCAAATTTTTGTATTTTTAGTAGAGATGAGGTTTCCCCATGTTGCAGGATGGTCTCCATCTCCTGACCTCGTGATTCACCTGCCTCGACCTCCCAAAGTGCTGGGATTACAGGCGTGAGCCACCGCACCCAGCCTAATTTAATTTTTAAGTAATACATTCACATGGTTTCAAAGCTAACCATATGAAAACGTATAAAGTGTAAACCCTTTAACTGTTGCTCCCTATTCATATAAATGCACCATGCCCTCCCACATTCCGGAATAAGTTTCTTAGGCATCTTCTGGATGTATTTATGCAAATATATACACATATGTATGTATATATAGATATGCACTTTCTTGGTATTCTCTTCTTGTATTCTCCTGTTTTTTTTTTTGTTTTGTTTTTTTTGTTTTTTTTTGAGACTGAATCTCACTCAGTCACCCAGGCTGGAGTGCAGTGGCGCGATCTCAGCTCACTGCAAGCTCCGCCTCCCCAGTTCACGCCATTTTCCTGCCTCAGCCTCCCGAGTAGCTGGGACTACAGGCGCCCGCCACCACGCCCGGCTAATTTTTTTTATTTTTAGTAGAGACGGGGTTTCACCATGTTAACCAGGATGGTCTCGATCTCCTGACCTCGTGATCCGCCCGCCTTGGCCTCCCAAAGTGCTGGGATTACAGGCGTGAGCCACTGCACCCGGCCTTTTTTTTTTTTTGACATGGAGTCTCACTGTGTCACCCAGGCTGGAGTGCAGTGGTGTGATCCCGGGTAACTGCAGCCTTTACCTCCCATGCTCAAGCGATTCTCCTGCCTCAGCCTCCCGAGTAGCTGGGATTACAAGTGTGCACCATCAGGCCCAACTAATTTTTGTATTTTTAGTAGAGATGGGGTTTCACCATGTTGGCCAGGCTAGTCTTGAACTCCTGACCTCAAGTGATCCACCTTCCCTGGCCTCCCAAAGTGCTGGGAATACAGGTGTGAGCCACCGCACCTGGCCACATTCTGTTGTATTTTTAACAGAAAAGATAGCATATTATTCACAATCATGCATATTGTTCTACAACTAGCTTTTTTCATGTGATATGTCTCGGAGATCTTCCTTTATGAGTTTGTAGAAAGGTTTCTCCCTTCCTTCTTTCCTGCCTTTCTTTCCCTCCCTCCCTCCCTCCCTCCCTTCTTCCTTCCTTCCTTCCTTCCTTCCTTCCTTCCTTCCTTCCTTCCTTCCTTCTTTCCTTCCTTCCTTCCTTCCTTCCTTCCTTCCTTCCTTCCTTCCTTCCTTCCTTCCTTCCTTCCTTCCTTCCTTTCTTCCTTCTCTCTCCCTCCCTCTTTCTTACAGCTTCATTGTGTTTCATGGTACTGTACTTTAACCTGATGGACACTTGGATGGTTTCTGTTGCATTTTTTTCTTTTTTTTTTTTTTTTGGCTAGGTAAAAAACCAACGTTGCATCAAATAACCCTGTGCACACGTCATTTTACAAACATGCAAGTGTTTCTGTAGGGTGAATTCTTAGAAGTTGGATTGCTGAGTCTAGGAGTCCATATAATATATTTGAGATTTTAATGGATAGCATCCACGTGACCTCTGCAGGAGTTATACCAATGAACACATCCCTCTACAGGGAGAAACTGAAATGGGAGTGCCTAGGTCCTGAGAGTCTCACTACCAGTGTATTTTTCCAACTTCAGAATTTTTTTCCTATTCTCAAAAATTAAAAATGGTATCTCCGTGTAATTTTAGTTTGTGTTTCTCTTAAGGCTGAAGTCGAATTAGATGCTTCGTTTTATGTATGTATGTACGTATGTATGTATGTATGTATGTATTTGTTTACTTATTTATTTTTGAGACAGAGTCTTTCTCTATCACCCAGGCTGGAGTGCATTGGTGCAATCTCGTCTCACTGCAACCTTTGCTTCCTGGGTTCAAGTGATTCTCGTGCATTAGCCTCCTGACTAGTTGGGATTATAGGCGTGGGCCACCACATCCAGCTAATTTTTTGTATTTTTAGTAGAGACAGGGTTTTGCTATTTTGGCCAGGCTGGTCTTGAACTCCTGGACTCCGCTGATTGGACCAGGCGTGGACACTTGACCCCAGCTAAGCCAAGTAGATATATTCTCTTTAAAATCTGAATTGACGGCGGGAGGGTTTGGGAACCCTGGAGTTTTAAGGTACTGTAGGATCTGGGTCAGAGTTGACATTGGGGAGCCCAAAGTCAAAGGCAACTCTATTTTGTTTTTTTAGAGATGGGATCTTACTGTCGCCCAAGCTGTTCTCAAACTCCTAGCCTCAAGGGATTCTCCTGCCTCGGCTTCCCAAAGTACTGGGATCACAGGCATGAACCACTGCACCGAGCCCCAAAGTCAAGGGCAAGTCCAAGTTATGGAGGAGACAGACTCTGGGAGCCTTTTAGAGGACACTGACTTACAGAGAAAAAAGAGAAATACCCAGAAAGAGAGAAGCAGAGAGGGAGATGATCTGCGCCGAAAGACAGAGAAGGAGGGAGAGAGAGAGAGAGAGAGGGAGAGAGAGAGAGAGAGAGAGAGAGACAGAACAAGAGAGAGCCAGAGTACCAGGTGGCTGGTTAGCTGAACTTCTTGCTCTAGGTTTCCATGAAATTCCTCTGATCCTTATACTAAAATACCTTCTTTGTAATGTATTTCATTTCCTTCAACAAATCCCCAGCATTTGGATGAGAAATATATAGAAGGCATGCATATACATTGCTAGTGGAAGTGTAAAATCATGTAAATACTTTGGAAAACAGTTGGGCATTGTCTCTTCAAGTTGAATACGGCCACTCTCCCTATCTGTGGGTTCTGTATCTGTGGTTTCAACCAACCTTGGATTGAAAATATTTGGGGAAAAAACTCATAACAAATAACAACAATAAAAAATAATACAAAGAGGTCAGGTGCGGTGGCTCAGGCCTGTAATCCCAGCACTTTGGGAGGCCAAGGTGGGTGGATCACTTGAGGTCAGGAGTTCGAAACCAGCCTGGCCAACATGGTGAAGCCCTGTCTCTACTAAAAATACAAAAATGAGCTGGGCGTGGTGGCTCATGCTTGTAATTCCAGTTACTTGAGAGGCTGAGGCTGCAGAATCGCTTGAACCTGGGAGGCAGGGCTGCAGTGAGCCAAGATCGTGCCACTACACTCAAGCGACAGAGCCAGACTCTGTCTTTAAAAAACAAACAAACAAACAAACAAACAAATAAAATAAAAAAGCAATCAAGATAAAAATGTGCTTTTTTTTTTTTTTTTTTTGACGGTCTCACTCTGTCGCCCAGGCTGGAGTGCAGTGATATGAACATAGCTCACTGTAACCTTAAACTCCTGGTCTCAAGAGCTCAAACAATCGTTTCACCTCGGCTTCTCTAGTCATTGGAACCACAGGTATGCCACCATGCCTGGTCAATTTTAGATTTTTTTTTTTTTGTATGAATGGGGTCTCATTATGTTGCCTGGGCTATTCTTGAACCCCTTGACCTTAAGGGATCTTCCTGCTTCAGCCTCCCAAAGTGCTGGGATTACAAGTGTAAGCCACCATGTCTGGTCTAAAACATGCACTTCTAAGGAATACATATAAAATGAACTAAACATAAATAGGAAAGCAAGCGAATGATGAATATGGGATTCAGGATGATGGCTCCCTACTTGGGGGAACCACGTGGTTAGAGGTTGGCTACTGCCAAGTTCCTGGCTTTTGTTTTGGGTGAGTGGTTTTGTGGATGCTGAATACCTTATTAAAAACTGCTAACTAACAACGTAAAGGCAGGCCATACACAAAACACTGAGAAGAGTATGCCTTGAGCCAAGGGTATTCATTATTATGAATAATCCAATTCTGCGCACCTGATGTTCAAATAAAACAAGAAATCTAAAAGAGAATGATTTTTAACAATCTTTAATAAATTTTATTAGTGGTTAAAGTACAAAACTGTTGACATGTGTTAACTCCTATATCTTCTCCAGTTTGATATTTCATGATGGTTGCTATTGAAAAGCAATGCAGGCTGGGCGAAGTGGCTCACACCTGTAATCCCAGCACCTTAGGAGGCAAGGCAGGCAGATCACTTGAGGTCAGGAGTTAGAAATCAGCCTGGCTAACATGGTGAAACCCCGTCTCTACTAAAAATACAAAAATTAGCGGGATGTGGTGGTGCATGCCTGTAGTCCTGGCTACTCAGGAGGCTGAGGCAGGAGAATTGCTTGAACCCGGGAGATGGAGGTTGCAGTGAGTTGAGATCATGCCATTGCACTCCAGCCTGGGCAACAGAGCAAGACTCTGTCTCAAAAAAAAAAAAAAAAAAAAAAAGGCAACGCAGAGTGGTATCAAACAACAGCCATAGTAACAGCTTTCGTTATTTAAGTGCATGCTGTGTACCAGATGTTGTGATAAGCCAATCACGGGCATTTATGTCATTTACTCCTGAACACATTCTTAGGTACCAGCTATTATTTTCCCCCTCCATTTACAATACCGTTAAGGAAACTAAAGTTCAGAGAGATTTAGTGAATTGTCCAAGGCTACATGATATGTGGACCAACACCCTATTAATTACAGGCAATTTTTTTAAATTTTTATTTTTGAGACAGACTCTCTGTTGCCCAGGCTGCAGTGCAGTGGCATGATCTTGGCTCACTGCAACCTCTGCCTCCTGGATTTAAACAAATCTCGTGCTTCAGCCTCCTATATAGCTGGGATTACAGGTGCACACCACCACGCCCAGCTAATTTTTGTATTTTTAGTAGAGATGAGAGTTCACCATGTTGCCAGGCTGGTCTCTAACTCCTGACCTCAACTAATCTGCCTGCCTCAGCCTCCCAAAGTGCTGGGATTACAGGCTTGAGCCACCACTCCCAGCCAATTACAGATAATTAATACAACAATTATGTACAACATGGAAACATCTTTTCTTTCTTTCTTTCTTTTCTTTTTGGTGTGAAACGGAGTCTTGCTCTGTTGGTCAGGCTGGAGTGCAGTGGTAGGAATCTCCACTCGCTGAAACCTCCACCTCCCAGGTTCAAGTGATTCTCCTGCCTCACCCTCCCCAGTATTGGGATTACAGGCATGTGCCACTATGCCTGGCAGCATTGTGTTTTTCGTACAGATGGGGTTTCACCATGTTGGCCAGGCTGGTCTCGAACTCCTGACCTCAGGTGATCTGTCCACTTGACCTCCCAAAGTGCTGGGATTACAGCTGTGAGCCACCATGTTTGGCTGGAAACATCTTTTTTTATCCTCAAATACCATTTAGAATCAATACAACTCAATTTGTAGTCCTCCCTCCCCCCCCAAAAAAGGATAAATTCCATCCCTATCTCTGTAGAATAAAATTGTACCTGTCATACCTGGAATGATCCCTTATTGATATCAAAGGTTTCTAGGTGTCTCTTCAGTTTCCCTGTCAAGGCACATTGGGAAATTCATGCCTTAATCTCAAGTAACGTCTGTCTTGCCAGGAGTCAGCCAAGGGTGGCCTGCCTGCCAAACCGTGCCTGCTGCCTGTTTTTGTGTGGTCTGTGGGCTAAGATAGTGTTTGCATTTTTTAATGATCAGAAAAAAACAAAAGGAGAGTGATATTTTGTGACACGTGAGAATTATATGAAATTCAGATTTCAGGGTCTGTAAATAAAGTTGTGTTGGAACTCCCATTCCTTTGCATATTGTCTATGTTACTTTCGCCCTGCAAAGCAGAGCTGAGTGGATGTAATACAGACCATACAGCCTGCAAGCTTAAAATATTTACTATCTGTCCCTTTGCAGAAAATGTGGGCTGATCCCTGTCTTATACTAACAAATTCACAAATAGTAGCATATCCATTGCAAAATAACTTCAAGTTTAATATTTTTTTTTTTGCTGTTGTTGAGGTAATTGCCATGTGTTTTGTGCCAGGGTTAGAGACACTGAGTACTTTTGGAGGAGATTCTTGGAGTGAATATTTCTTTCTTTCCAAAGAACTAACAAATGCCAGTTCATGAAAACCGTATAGTCACCATAACATTGTGGAATGTTGATAATTGGTTTTGTTTCTAATGCAAACTATTGTATCTATCTATCTATATATTATTTTTTAAGAGACAGGGTTTCTCTCTGTAACCCAGGCTGGAGTACAGTAGCATGATCATAGTTCACTGCAGCCTTGACCTCCTGGGCTCAAGTGATCCTCCCACTTTAGCCTCCCAAGTAGCCGGGACTACAGGTGCACACCACCATGCCCGGCTAATTTTTAAACATTTTTTGTAGAGATGAGGTCTTGCTATGTTACCCAGACTGGCCTTGAACTCCTGGCCTCAAGCAATCCTCCCTCTTTGGCCTCCCAAAGTGCTGGGACTACAGGTGTGAGCCACCACACCAGGCTCATATCACAGCTCTTAAGATGGTGCCTGGCATAGAGTAGGTGCTTGGTAAATCTTTGTTGAATAAATAAATGACTGAATGTATTTAATGTCTACCTCCTCCATCGGACTCAGTTCTATGGGTCTGGGACTCTGTCTCTTTTGTCCATTGCTCTAATCTCAGCATCCAGCACATTCCCCTTCCCTACATGTTTCTTAAATGAATAAGGAGAAAGAACAGAGTTGAGGACCTGCCCTTTATGTCCACCAGAGGATGGCGACATAGTTGCTTTTTCTCCTTTCTATCCTCTCACTCCTCCTCCCTTTCCCCACGCGTTTTGTTCTTCTCTTCCACTCCGCTTCTTTCCCCGCCCTTTTTCTTTTTCCGCAGGGGATGACCTGGTTTTAGTTTTCGGTCTTGCTGCTAATTGTCACTGTCTCTGAACCCTTTGACTCACCCTCTGCTTTAATTGGTCTGAGATTGGGCTCCCATATCTCGTATTTTTTAAACATACCAGGTGATTCTCGTGTTGCACATTTTTCTTGCTCATGATTGCTTTTTACATGAGCGTGTAAGGAAACCTCCGCAAATGAGGGGCAAGGGAAGGTCTTTTGGGAGAGACTTTTGGAAAAGATTCCTTTTTCTTAGGAAGCATCCCTATATCTTTTATTTTCTGTTTTCCTTTTCTTTTTTCTTTTTTTTTTCTTTCTTCTTTTTTCTTTTTCTTTTTGATGGAATCTTGCTCTGTGGCCAGGCTGGAGTGCAGTGGTGTGATGTCAGCTCACTGCAACGTCTGCCCTCCAGGTTCAAGTGTCTCAGTCTCCCGAGTAACTGGGATTACAGGTGCCTGCCACCACGCTGTTCTGTGCGGGAAACGCACAAAGGGAAAAGAAAAGACACACACAGTACCTTTAAGGGTAAACAACCTTTACCCCACATGAATGGCAATGCAGATATTATAAGCAAATGATATAATAAGCAAATTGATATAATAAGCAAATTGCAATGGGAAGAAGAGAAGGGAAAAGATACATGTATTTACACTCACCAGACTATGGAGGATTCATCACCAGACCGGGAAGCAACAGCCTGGGCTCCAGTGTTGGCCACCCGTCTATGCACAGACAAGTAGAGGTCTCAAGAAGCTTCGGTGCAGTCTGGGACCCTATCTCTTTTTGTAACGAGCTGTTTGGCATGAGGCCCAGTCACGAGGGCCCTTCGCAACTGGACTCAAGGAACGCAGAAAGATCAACTTGTTTTTGCGATTGTCTGTTGTTTTTCGATAACTAACATGTAAGATTAGATTGAAATAGAGATTTTTCCGAAACAGCGCTGGATGAATGCATCAAGGGGCTCATACAACCTGTTCTGGGACTTGGCGGCCATTGTTTGTGTCCACTTTCAACTGAGTTCAAATGCAATATTTAACTTTTCCTCCACACACGCCTGGCTAATTTTTGTATTTTTAGTAGAGGCAGGGTTTTGCCGTGTTGGCCATGCTGGTCTCGAACTCCTGACCAAAAGTGTTCTGTGCGCCTCAGCCTCCCAAAGTGTTGGGATTACAGGAGTGAGTCATTGTGCCCAGCCTCCTTTTATATTTTCTTGCATATGTATGAACAACTCTGGAAGATGCACAAAAAAAGAAGGGGCAACAGTGGTTCCAATAGGAATGAGGATTGGTAAACAGGATGCGAAAAAGGAGACTTCACCTCCCCCACCACAAGGGTCAGTGTAAGACCCCAGCTAGCCCTTCAGTGATGGATTTAGAGGTGGGTATGTGAGTTCCTTTTCAGGGACTCTTTCGATCCTGAGGGAGAGAGAGAGACACTTCTTACTCTCTGAGATCCAAGGAACTGAGGACCAGTTTCGCCTGGAGATGTTGGGTACCATCTTTATAGGCAGGTGGAGAGTCTGTCTGAAGATGAGAAAAGCACAGCCAATGGAGAAAGAAAGTGAGACAGCAACCTGATGGTGTTGTTTGAACACCTGGATCTAGCTGCGCCTGAGGTCCATTCCCCTAGAATTCCCTTTGACTTGAGCTCATCCGTGCTCTCCTTTCTTTAATCTAGGTTGAGGTTGGTTTCTGCCTCTGGAACCCAAAAGTTTCCTAACTTAAGAACCACTGGCCATTGTGAAATGATTTCACTTCTTTAGAAAGCTGTCAGGCTGCCCTGTGGAGAATAGACAGGGGAAGAGAGAGGGCAAGGGAAGGGAAGGGAAGGGAAGGGATAATGTTTGGGGGTGGTTTTTTGTTGTTGTTGTTGAGACAGAGTCTCGCTCTGTCGCCCAGGCTGGAGTTTAGCGGTGTGATCTCAGCTCACTGCAACCTCCGCCTCCCGGGTTCAAGTGATTCTCCTGCTTCAGCCTCCCGAGTAGCTGGGATTACAGGTGTGCACCACCACGCCTGGCTAATTTTTTGTATCTTTAGTAGAGATGGAGTTTCACCACATTGGCCAGGTTGGTCTCAAACTCCTGACCTTGTGATCTGCCTGCCTCGGCCTCCCAAAGTGCTAGGTTTACAGGTATGAACCACCGTGCCTGGCCGGCCTTGGAGGTGTTCTTAAACCCAATTTAGATGTCTAATAGGCACCTCACCTGGAATGCATCTGCTGTGGTCTGAATGTTAATGTTCCCTCAGCAAAACTCATATGTTGAAGTCTAATCCCCAATGTGGTGTTATCAGGAGGTGGAGCTTTGGGGAGGTAATTAGGTTGTGAAGGTGGAGTGCTCGTGAATGAGACTTTTGCCCTTATAAAAAAGACCCGAGGAAGCTGTTAGTTATTTCCACTGTTGGCTGTTATGAATAATGCTGCTGTAAACATCCGTGTACAAGTTTTTGTGTGACTATATGTTTTTATTTCTTTCTATATACCTAAGAGGGAATTGCTGGGTCAGCCAGGTCATTCTTGCACTGTTCCTGTGACGACTCCTGCTGTCAAGCTCCCCCAAAACTGTCCTAGTTCATGCTTTTTGCAAACCTGATTCTCCAGTCTTCTTCGTAAAAAACCAGTTTGTTTTAGTTCAGGGATTCCTTTCCTTTCCAGATGGGCAAAGTTCTGAAGATCTAGAAGAATTATGACTTGGTACTACTGGGATATGGCCAGTTTTTTTTTGTGTTGCCATCCTATTAGGCCTTGAGGCACTCTGGACAGTATGCCCCACTGGGTTCTGGTTTATACCAGTCTTGATGCAAAATTCTAGCTTTCCTGGAGAGCTCTGAAGAGAAAACATATCAGTCTTTTACTGAGTACAGCCCTACAGAGAATGCAACTCTTAATGGAACCAACGCCACCACTGCCCTGTAGCACCCAGCTTGGCATTAGTAAGTGAAAGGGAGATGGATGTTTTCAGTCCTCATTTGGAAAACCACATCATACACATGATCCCAGAAATTACCATAATTGTTCATATTTGAGCCATAAACTACAAGTTATGGATTTTGTATTGACTTTTATTACCAGGCACTGGTGTTCTTTACTGAGCTGAAAAACCACACACCTGATTTTCCTCCTGTCACTGGCCATTTTTTCTCAGGCTCCTTGGGCAACTCCTTCTCCTCTTCCCAACTTTTTGATGTTGGAGGGTCATCAGTACTTAATCCTAGGACTTCTCTCTTCACTGACATCCCAGGTGATCTTGTCCAGTCCCATAGTTTTAATACCAACTATACAATGATAACGCCCACATGTATATAGCCTTGTCAATTCACCAAGAAGAGATGACAATTATAAACATATGTGCACCAAACAACAGAGCCCCAAAATCTATGAAGCAAATATTGGCAGTATTGAAGGGAGAAAGAGACAGCTCTACAATAATGGTTAGAGACCTCAATGCCCCACTTTCGAAATTGAATAGAACATCTAGACAAAATAATCAATAAGTAAATAGGGAGCTTGAGCAACACTACAAACCTACTAGAACTAACAGACATATATAAAATACATAAAACAGGCTATCCAACAACAGCAGAACATACATTCTTCTCAAGTGCACATGGAACATTCTCCAGAATAATACATATGTTAAACCACAAAATAAGTCTCAATGTATTTAAAAATACTGAGATCATACAATGTATCTTTTCTGCAATAGAATGCAATTAGAAATCAACAAAAGAAGGAGAAGTATAAAATCCACAAATATGTAGAAATTAAACAACACACTCTTAAACAACAATCAATGAAGAAGTTATAAGGAAATTAGAAAATACTTTGAGACAAATGAAAACAAAAACACAACTTACAAAATATATAGCTCTTGTTCCAACTTCTCTCTTGAAGCCGATACTCCTATATACAATAATCTACTTCATATCTTTATTGGAATGTGTAACAGGGAGCTCAAGGATTTTTAAAAAACTCTTCCCTTGAAATGTGCTCCTTCTGCTCTCTTCACCATCTTAGCAAATGGCAACTTCCAGTTGTTTAGGACCAAAATCTTGGAGTCATCCTTGATTTCTTTCTCTCACAGCCTACATTCCATATATAAACAAATCTTGCGGGCTGTTCTTTCAAAATAGGATCCATATTTGGCCATTTCTCACCACTCCACTGCTGGCACCCTCGTCCAATCCACCATCATCTTTCACCTTAATTATTGCAATAGTCTCCCAGCTTTCATCTTGCCCAGTGAAGTCTACATACAGCAGCCAGTGTGATTCTTGTGATGCTATTAAAACAGAAATTGGAGCCAGGCACCGTGACTCACGCCCCAAATCCCAACACTTTGAGAGGCTGGGGCAGGAGGATTGCTTGAGGCCAGGAATTCAAGATCAACTTGGGCAACATAACAAGACACAATTTCTACAATAAATAAGAAAATTAGCTGGGTGTGGTGGTGTGCACCTGTAGTCCTAGCTACCCAGGAGGCTGAGACAGGAGGATTACTTGAGCCCAGGAGTTTGAGGCTGCAAGTGAGCTGAGAAGATTCCACTGCACTCCTACCTGAATGACAGAGTGAAATCCCATCTCTAACACAATAACAACAGTGAAACAGAAATTGCATTATCTCATTCTCCAAAGCGGACGGATCACGAGGTCAGAAGATCGAGACCATCCTGGCTAACACTGTGAAACCCCATCTCTACTAAAAATACAAAAAATTAGCCGGGCGTGGTGGCGGGTGCCTATAGTCGCAGCTACTCGGGAGGCTGAGGCAGGAGAATGGTGTGAACCTGGGAGGTGGAGCTTGCAGTGAGCCGAGATAGCGCCACTGCACTCCAGCCTGGGTGACTGGAGCGAGACTCCATCTCAGAAAACAAAACAAACAAACAAACAAAAACCCTACTACTGTGTCCTATCACACTCTTGGTCTAAAAGACCCTACAAGATGACTCTTGCTTGCTTGTTTTGAACATGTCAAAGATAGTAATAGTCCCTTGTTTCAGTTTGTATTTTAGACTTTGTATGGTTAAGGATCTTTTTATCTTTATTGGCCATTTCTCTTTTACATCTTATCCCAATTATTTTTCCTATTGGCTTGTCTTTTATCTTTTACATATACATATTTTTATGTATGTACATGTGTATATATACATATGTGTATATATACATATGTGTGTATACATATACATAGCCATATAAGGGTTTTAATTTTCATGTAGTTCAAATTTGTCAAACTTTTAATTAATGAATTAATTGAGACAGGGTCTCACTCTATTACTCAGGCTGGAGTGCAGTGGTATGATCATAGCTCACTGCAGCCTCAAACTCTCTGGCTTAAGCGATCCTCCTGCCTCAGCCTCCCGAGTAGCTGAAACTACAGGCGAGTGCCAGCATCCTCGGCTAATTTTTGTATTTTTTGTAGAGACAGGGTCTCCCCATGTTGCCCAGGCTGATCTGGAACTCTTGGGCTCAAGTGATCCACTCTCCTTGGCTTCCCAGAGTACTGGGATTACAGGTGTGAGCCACTGCGCCTGGCCATGTCAATCTTTTCTTTACGATTTCTTTGTTCTGTTTCATGTTTAGAAGACCGTCTTCTGTTTAATATTATAAGAACAGCTACCCAAGATTTTTTCTAGAATTACGTGGTTTCATTTTGCATTTAAATCTCTATTCTATCTGGAATTTATTATATTTTGGTATAAAAAGGTAAAGTACAGCCTTATTTTTTTCTCCCAAAAGACAGAGGACCCAAATGACATTTTCGAATGTCACTAATTTGAAATGTTACTTTTATCAAATGCCAAATTCCCATATATATTTGGGTCTATTTCTGACTTTCTCCCTTCCTTCCTTCCTCCCCGCTCCCACCCTTCCTCCTCCTCCTGCTCCTCCTCCTTCTTCTGCTTCTGCTTCTTTCTTTTCCTTTCCTTCCTTCCTTCCTTCTTTCCTTCCTTCCTTCCTTCCTTCCTTCCTTCCTTCCTTCCTTCCTTCCTTCCTTCCTCCTTCTTCCTTTCTTCCTTTCTTTCCTTCTTCTTTCTTTCTTTCACATGGGAAAGGGTCTGGCTCTGTTATCCGGGCTGGAGTGCAGTGGCGCGATCTCGGCTCACTGCAACCTCCACCTCCTGGGCTAAGAATTCTCCTGCCTCAGCCTCCTGAGTAGCTGGAACTACAGGCTGTGCACCATCATGCCCAGCTAATTTTTATAGTTTTTATAGAGACAGGGGTTTGCCATGTTGCCCAGGCTGGTCTTGAACTCCTGGGCTCAAGTGATCCACCTGCTTCAGCCTCCCAAAGTGTGCCGGGATTACAGGTGTGAGCCACTACACAAGGCCTCTTGTCTGTATTATTATTATTATTTTTTGAGATAGAATCTCGCTCTGTTGCCAGGCTGGGGTGCAGTGGTGTGATCTCAGCTCACTGCAACCTCTGCCTCCCGGGTTCAAGCAAGCAATTCTCCTGCCTCAGCCTCCTGAGTAGCTGGGATTACACACATTCACAACCACACCTGGATAGTTTTTATATTTTTAGTACAGACGGGGTTTCACCATGTTGGCCAGGTTGGTCTCGAACTCCTGACCTCATGATCCGCCTGCCTCAGCCTCCCAAAGCACTGGGATTACCACACCTGGCCCTTTATTCTTGTTTCTTACCTCTCTATTCCTGGTAGAGGAATTCGTATTTCCCTGATGACTAATGATGTTGATGTCACCCACCCTCATTACTTTTTGTCCAAGAGTTTTCCTGGCTATTCTCTTTTTAATTTTTAATTTTTTTGTTTGCTTACTTTTTTTCTTTCAAAATTTTTTTGTTTTATAGTTTGTTTTTAAGAAGACAAGAAGATCCCTCTGTAGGTTCACCTACAGAAATCTTGTTGCAACTTTTATTTCCTCTAGAGAGTCAAGTTTGACTGTCTTCTCTGTGCTGTTCTCTTTTAAAAAAAGTTTTAATGAGATATAATTCACATACCATACAATTTGCCTATTTAAAGCATACAATGCAATAGATTTTATTACATTCACAGATACGTGCAACCAAACTCTCACCAGAGTCGATTGTAGAACATAGTCATCACCTTAAAAAGAAATCCTGGGACCAGGTGCGGTGGCTCACACCTGTAATCCCAGCACTTTGGGAAGCAGAGGCGGGTGGATCACTTGAGCCCAGGATAGCCTGGGGAGCAAAGTGAGATCTCATCTCTGGGGGGGGGGGGGGAAGACCTGTTTAGATGGCATGAGCCTATAGTCCTAGCTACTCAGGAGGCTGAGGTGGGAGGATCATCTGAGCCCAGGAAGTTGAGGCTGTGGTGAGCCATGATCACTCCACTGAACTCCATCCTGGGTGACAGAAGGAGACCCTGTCTCAAGGGAAAAAAAAGAAAAAATAAGAAACCCTGTACACTTTAGCTATCATCCCTGACTCCCACCTACCTCCCTTAGCCCTTGACAATCACTAATCTACTTTCTGTCCCTACAGGTTTGCCTATTCTTAACATTTCATGTAAGTGCAATCATATAATACGTGATCTTTTGTGACTGGTTTATTTTACTTAGCATAGTGTTTTCAAGATTCTTCTATGTTGTGGCATATATAATACTTCATTACTTTTTATGGCCAAATGATATTCCTTTGTATCAATATGCCATGTTTTACTTATGCATTCATCAGTCAAACATTTGGCTTATTTCTTTTTGGCTATTATGAATAGTGTCGCTATGAACATTCACTAAAGATTTTTGTTTGAGCCCCT
This sequence comes from Macaca fascicularis, assembly GCF_037993035.2. NCBI lineage: Eukaryota > Metazoa > Chordata > Mammalia > Primates > Cercopithecidae > Macaca > Macaca fascicularis. The sequence goes on from NC_088394.1 coordinate 22,820,846, forward strand.
ATTTTCTTTCTTTCTTTCTTTCTTTCTTTCCTTCCTTCCTTCCTTCCTTCCTTCCTTCCTTCCTTCCTTCCTTCCTTCCTTCCTTCCTTCCTTGGCCTGAGTTTCGCTCTGTTGCCCAGGTTGGAGTGCAGTGGCGCAATCTCGGCTCACTGCAACCTCCACCTCCTGGGTTCAACTGATTCTCCTGCTTCAACCTCCCAAGTAGCTGGGATTAGAGACACGTGCCACCATGCCTGGCTAATTTTTTTGTGTTTTTAGCAGAGACGGTGTTTCATTATGTTGGCCAGGCTGGTCTTGAACTCCTGACCTCAAGTGATCTGCCTGCCTCCGCCTCCCAAAGAGCTGGGATTAGAGGTGTGAGCCACTGTGCCCGGCCTAAGCCCCTATTTTCAATTCTTTTGGGTGTATACCTAGGAGCAGAATTGCTGGATCACATGATAACTTTGTTTAATGTATTGAGAAACTTTCAAACTATTTTCCACAGCAACTGCACCGTTTTACATTTCCACCAGCAATGAATGAGGCTTCCAAGTTCTTCATAGCCTCATTAAGGCTTGTTTTTGTTTGTTTTAATTCCAGCCATCCTAGTGAGTATGAAGTGATATTTCATTGTGGTTGGTTTGTATTTCCCTGATGACGAATGATGTGGGGAATCTTTTCATGTACTTATTTGCTAAACATATATTTTTTTTGGAGAAATGTCTATTCAAGTCCTTTGCCCATTTAAAAAGTTGGGTCATTTATCTTTTTATTATTGAGTGCTAATTGTTCTGTATTTTCCTGACTATTCCTGGATGTTCATTTTTCTAGTTGAACCTTCATCAAGAATGACTAGCAGCCAGGCGTGGTGGCTCACGCCTATAATCCTAGCACTTTGGGAGGCTGAAGAGGGCAGATCACTTGAGGTCAGGAGTTCGAGACCAGCCTGGCCAACATGGTGAAACCCCGTCTCTACTAAAAATACAAAAATTAGCCAGGTGTGGTGGTGCATACCTGTAATCCCAGCTACTAGGGAGGCTGAGGCAGGTGAATCGCTTGAGGCCAGGAGGCAGAGGTTGCAGTGATCTGAGATGGCGCACTGTGCTCCAGCCTGGGCAACAGAGACTCTGTCTCAAAAAATTAAAAAAGAAAAAAAAAATCACTAGCAACTTTTACATAGCCAAAAAGCAAAAACCAAATATTCACCCTGACTCTAGTCTAACAGATTCTGCAGATAAAATTTTCCTCAAAGCATCTTCCTGCTTAAATGACCTGAAAAAACCGTGAAGTTGATTTAAATCTCACTTGTGTACATGAAACAGAAATGAGCTCTAGCATAGCCTGCTCTCTCTCTGTTTTGTTTTTTGTTTTGTTTTGTTTTGTTTTTTTTTTTTGAGATGGAGTCTTGCTCTGTTACCCAGGGTGAAGTGCAGTGGTGTGATCTTTGCTCACTGCAACATCTGCCTTCTGGGTTCAAGCGATTCTCCTGCCTCAGCCTCCCAAATAGCTGGGATTACAGGCTCCCACCACCACACCCAGCTAATATTTTGTATTTTTAGTAGATACGGGGTTTCACCATGTTAGCCAGGATGGTTTTGATCTCCTGACCTCGTGATCTGCCCGCCTTCGCCTCCCAAAGTGTTCAGATGATAGGCGTGAACCACCACACCTGGCCCAGCCCTCTCTTAAAAGCTTGTGTGTGATATGCGCATGGGAGTTCCTAATTACTCTCCAGCCTAATTTCCTTTGGTGTAGCACTGACTCCAAGATTAAGGCTGCAGAAGCCCTTTCCAAGATCAGCATCCCAAGCTGGCCTGACATGCTTATCCCAGCTTCTTAGGGGCTCTCATCTCCTCCTGGGTTCAGAACTGAACCCAAACTACATGCACAGCCTGACTCACAGCTGTGGGTTGCAATGATTGCTGGGCTTCATTAGGGAGGAGTGTGGTTTCCCGCATGCTTAGTCTTTGGGGGGAGTCTGAAAGAGAATCAAGCACTCCTCATGCCAGTTGCTTAATCCTTGGGGGTATCTGAAAGGGAAGCAAGCACTTCTTAGATCAATATTTTCAAGGCTCATCTGATGCAGGCCTCTGCCTGGGGCTGGAGGAGAGACTGTTTCTCCAGCTGCTCTCTCTCCAGGGGGGATATGAACTTAAGTCCTTGTAATGAACTCCTTGCATGTTTTCCCCCTGGGAAATTTGTGTATGTAAGTGCAATTATGATGGGGGAAAGGGTTTAAAGATAGTTTCAAAAGTGGACACTTCTGGTGTTTGTCCAGAAGTGTTTCTCAACCTGTTTTTTTTTTTTTCATTATCAATACCTCCCCGAGTCTTTTTAATTTCCCCACCCTCACCCCTCACCCATGAAATTTTCTTTTCTTTTCTTGTTTTTGTTTTTTTTAAACCAAGTTTCGATCTCATTGCCCAGGCTGGAGAGCAATGGCGCAATCTCGGCTCACCTCAATCTCTACCTCCCGGGTTCAAGCGATTCTCCTGCCTCAGCCTCCCGAATAGCTGGAATTACAGGCATGCACCACCACGTCCAGCTAATTTTGTTTTTTTAGTAGAGACGGGGTTTCTCCATGTTGGTCAGGCTGGTCTTGAACTCCCGACCTCAGGTGATCTGCCCGTCTTGGCCTCCCAAAGTGCTGGGATTACAGTCATGAGCCACCGTGCCCGACCTCTTTTCTTTTCTTTTCTTTTCTTTTTTTCTTTCCTTTTTGAGACAGGTTCTCACTCTGTCACCCAGGCTGGAGTGTAATGGCGCGATCATGGCTCACTGCAGCCTCAACCTCCTAAGCTCAAGTAATCCTCCTGTCTCAGACTTCCAAGTAGGTGGGACCATAGGCATGCTCCACCACACCTGGTTAATTTTTTTTTTTTTTTTTTTTTTTTTTTTGTAGAGATAAGGTCTCACTATGTTGCCTAGGCTGGTCTTGAGCTCCTGGGCTCAAGCAATCCTCCTGCCTCTCCCTCCCAAAGTACTGGGATTACAGGCATGAGCCACCACATCTGCCCTGAAATTTCAATATCACAGCTATATTGTATATCTGTTTATGTGCTGTATGTATGCTGTGCTTTACACATAAAAATTTTGTTTTATTTTTTGCCCCGTTGGGGTGTGATAGAGATCGCACTGAGAATGCACGCTTTACATGATTAGTTCACAACTTGCCCCCGGCAGCCTCCATCACATAAAATCAGAAGAAGGCAGCCCAGCAGGGCCTACAAGGAATGTGTGAACGGATGCACATAAAGTGCTTAGCAAAGCGTGGTAAACAAGAGCCCTTGTTGTTGTCATTCTTGCTTTAAGCCCAGTCCCAGTGATGTCTGTAACCCTCTCTGGGGCCAAGGAGTCCCCTGGCTCTGGAGGGCCGGCCAGAGGACTAAGTATTCCCAGTCTGGAGCTCTAGGGGGTCAGTAGGTACCTAAGGGAGTGAACTGGGCTTGGAGGGACTGTGGCCAGAAGACAGCTCTGGGCCTGGTGGTGACAGAACTTCTGATTTCTCAGGAAAAGCCAAGAATATGGATTTTGGGTTAAATCTCCTGAATTTTAAGCATTGGCTCAATTAAACAACGATAAGGCAATGTGGACCGAACAAAAGGGATGAAACCAAGATTCACTGACTTTCCCAGAGTCAGGGGCACGGCTGGGATTCCAATAAGGACTCCCAAACCAGTGCTCTTTTTACTTAACCTAACGCACACCCTTCATCTCACCGCGCCTCCCCACTTCTCTGTCTTCGGGAGTCCTTCGACGCCTCTCCCCGCTCCCCGAGGATTTCCTCCCCACAGGCCACCCGCCTTCCAGCAGGGCTTGGTCTCTACAGAGGAGGTCAGATCTCCCAGGCTTCGACGCCGCCGGGGGAGTGCCCTGAGGTTGGGAGCGCCCGGGCGCGCGAAGGAGGTGGTGGCTCAGGAGTCGGGGCAGACCGTGGGAACCGGCCCCGGGGGGCGTGGAAAGGCGGGGCGCGGGACTCGACCAGCCTCTCCCACGCCGATGGCAAAATCTCGGAACTGAAACAGCCAGTTGTTCGCAGCTTCCCTCTGACCCGCCACCCTGGACATTGTTTTCCATTCGCCCGGGTCGCGGGTGGGAGGCGAGGCACGCCGGGGTTCTGGAGCTTGGCCGCGCGCCAGGCTTGTGGCCTTCGTCCCCTGGGGCCACTGGGGCGGCCACGCCTCTCCGGCAGGAGGAGAGAACGCGTGGGTCTGGGTGGCTGCTCCGGCCCTCCCGCCTCCAGCTCGGCCATGGGGTCGCGCAGCTCCCACGCCGCGGTCATTCCCGACGCGGACAGTATTCGGCGAGAGACCGGCTGTGAGTGCGCCTGCACCGGCGGCTGCGGAGGGGACCGGGCGAACTCAGGCGTCCGGGGCTAGGGAAGGGGTTGAGTTGAAGGATGGACGAACTTACAAGTCTGGGCTCTGGGGCTCCCCGGAGCTGGAAGACCAAGACCCCAGTGCCTGGGATCTCTGGGCTCGGGGCGGGTTAACCTAGGGGTCCCAGCCTCCAAGTTTGGGGAGGATCCGGGTTCACGGGGTTGGAGTCCGGAGAAATCCAGGCACCCAGGTGTCCTCGAGCCCGGATACAAGCTGAAGGCAGAGCTGACGGCGGATGGAAGGGATGGCTTTGGTACTTTGGTTTTCGGGAGGTTGCGAGCCGCCCCGGTCTCCAACCTGGATCTTCGCGGGGTCGCGTCACTCTCCCTCCACCCCGGCCAGCTTCACCCCTGATTCCCCGGGATGATCGCCCCTTCCAGCCAGGCCCCGCTGTCCCTGGTCCATCTTCCCGGCCGATTGGGGCGGGTTTCTGGAGCGGGCCCCGCAGCGTCACACACCACCCCTTTCTCCTTCCCGCAGTCTCCCAAGCTAGCCTGCTCCGCCTGCACCACCGGTTCCGGGCACTGGACAGGAACAAGAAGGGCTACCTGAGGTGAGGGGGGAGCTGACCTCATGACTTCTGTCCTCTGTCTCTCTGACTCCGTGTCCCTCTTTGACTGTCCATCTGGCATCTCTGCCTTACCCTCTTTGAACTTTGGCTTTGCAGCCGCATGGATCTCCAGCAGATAGGGGCGCTGGCCGTGAACCCCCTGGGAGACCGCATTATAGAAAGCTTCTTCCCCGATGGGTGAGGCCTGCTGGGCATCGGGAGGTGGAGGCGGGAAAACCGGCGTGTGAGTGGGTGGGAGGGGAGTTTCGAGATTGAGGCAGAGTGATGACCAAGGTGACCACCACCTCTTTCCATTCTGCCCCCTGTCTCCCCAGGAGCCAGCAAGTTGATTTCCCAGGCTTTGTCAGGGTCCTGGCTCATTTTCGCCCTGTAGAAGATGAGGACACAGAAACCCAAGACCCCAAGAAACCCGAACCTCTCAACAGCAGAAGGAACAAACTTCACTGTGAGTTTGTGAGGACCTGCCCAAGTGAGAACGCAGATGTACCTACACCAGGGACAGGCTCCAGGAAGCTCCCACTCCCTTCCTGAGCCCATTGACAACCTCCCCCCTCCTCCAGGGTGGCCTTCTGCTGGAAGAGAGCCAGGGAAGACCTACCTTCCTTTCCCCCTCCCACCCTCTCCGCAGATGCATTTCAGCTCTATGACCTGGATCGTGATGGGAAGATCTCCAGGCATGAGATGCTGCAGGTTGGCAGAAAGCGAGAGCAAGAGATGTGATGTGTGAAGGATGGGATGGTTAAATGCAATGGTGTGAGAGATAGGGTGGCATGATTGGGGAACTGGGGCGCAGATAATTGGGGTATTCATTGGGAAATGGGAATGGGTGGAGTTGGAGTGTGGGTTTGTTGGGAGTCGGAGTGGGAAGCAGTTGACTATGAGGTTGGGAATAGATCAGTGATTCTCAACTGGGGATGATTTTGCTCCCGGAGTGAACATCTGGCAATATCTGGAGATGCTTTTTGTTGTCACAACGGGGGAGAGAGGGTGCTACTGGCTTCTAGTGGGTCGAGGTCAGGAATGTGGCTATATATCATGCAACACCCAGGAGATCCTCCTCCAACAAGGAGTTATCTGGCTCCAAATGTCAATAGTGCCAAGATCGAGAAACTCTGGAACAGATGTGATGGAATGAGGATGGTATTAGAAACCCTTAGTGGTTGAGGTGGAGAATGGTGTGGAGGATGGAGGGAGATTGGGTGATAAAGTTGGGTAATGAGTTTGAGCATATTCTGAGGGTAGTGTGGGTTGGTGAGGGAGAGATAGGAGATTGGTTGTTGAAGCAGTAGGGAAAATTATTGGGGGGATATGGTGAAAAATGGATGAAGGATGGATTATAAAATTAGTAATAACTTTTGGGATGAGGTGGGCAAGGTTTAGGGGATGGGGGAGTAGCAGCCTTCATGCCCCCTCTTTTTGGCTGCCTCTTCACTCATCTCCCAGGTTCTCCGTCTGATGGTCGGGGTACAGGTGACAGAAGAGCAGCTGGAGAACATCGCTGACCGCACGGTGCAGGAGGCTGATGAAGATGGGGATGGGGCTGTGTCCTTTGTGGAGTTCACCAAGGTCAGAGTGCCCTTGGGGACTGGGGAGTTGAGATCAGGAGTCCCTGGGGCAGACAGACATGGGAAATGTTCAACAGAGGAGGGTGGAAAGATAGGGGTTCCCTGGGAATGATGGGGTCTCTGGAATGGGTAGAATCCTGGGGGAGGAGGTTGGGAGCGTGGAGAGTTGAGAGTCTCCATTCATCTGCCTGTCATTTGTTTTCCCCTCAGTCCTTAGAGAAGATGGACGTTGAGCAAAAAATGAGCATCAGGATCCTAAAGTGACTCTCTTTGTGCCTTGGGCTTGCTCCTGCAACCAGTATCTCCTTGGAATTCATCCAAAGCCCCCATGGACGCAGGGCGCCAATAAACTGTATTCTTGCTTCTAACTCTATTTAGGGCCAAGGGAAGAAAGCTGGAAGGATGTGTACTAAAGTCTAGCTCAGCAGTCCCCAGCCTTTTTGGCATCGGGGACAATTTTTCCACGGATGGGTGACAGGGGATGGTTTTGGAATGATTCAAGTGCATTACATTTATTGTGCACTTTATTTCTGTTATGATTACATTGTAATATATAATGAAATAATTATACAACCTACCATAATGAAGAATCAACGGGAGCCCCGAGCTTGTTTTCCTGCAACTAGATGGTCCCATCTGGGAGTGATGGGAGACAGTGACAGATCATCAGGCATTAGATTCTCATAGGGAGCGCACAACCTAGATCCCCTGGGTGTGAAGTTCACAGTAGGATTTGGGCTCCTATGAGAATCTAATGCCACTACTGATCTGACAGGAGGCAGAGCTCAGGCTGTAATGTGAGCAATGGGGAATGGCTGTAAATACAGATGAAGCTTCAGTTTGCCTGCCGCTCACCTTGTGCTGTGCGGCCCGGTTCCTAACGGACCACAGACATGATGCCAGGTCCAGCTCATTTGGTCTCAGAGCTGTGAATCAGCCAGCCATCTTTTGGTTGCAAATCACTGAAAACCCAACTCAAAGTGACTTAAGTCAGAAAGAAATTTTGAGAGCTCATGTAATTAAAAAGTCTGGAAATATCTTACTTTAGGCACAGCTGGACCCAAGGGCACAAATGATGTCATCAGACCCCAGTTATTCTCCATCTCCCAGCTCAGCTTTTTCTGTCCATAAGCCTCATTTTCAGGAAGGCTCTTTCCTAGTGGTGGAGATGACCGCTGTCAGCTCCAGGCTTCTATCCTGCTAACCCAGTAACCCAGTGGGAAGAGATTTTCTTATTCCAATAATTCCAAGTGGAGAGAGTCATTGACCCGGTTGGGGTCTCATCCCTACTTCTAGGGGAATGGAATGCTCTGAGTGTTCACAGGCCAGGCCTGTGTCATATGCTAATTCCTAGAGCCAGGGAAACAAGGTCTGAGGATTCAGGATGGGGTGAAAGTGGTTGCTTAAAGGAAAATGAAATACAATTAGGAGAATAAGGGGAAATGAGTGGTCTGCTCTGCTTGGGCAAAACAAGAGATGCCCATTACTGTGAGGGACCGTTGAAGTCTGGACTCTTAAATGGGTTTTTGCTGATTTCCTGGGTGCATGCTAGGATGATCGGGCTTGATGGGGTAGGGAAGAGTTGATGTAAAAATAATAAACAATACATAACTTCCTAGAGTGTGAATGTGTTCGAAGAGTCTAAGAGTAAGCTTGTTTTCATGGTAAGAAATTCAGACATTGATATAAGACGGAATGGAGCAGGATGTCCCATAAAACCATGAGACTCTGTCTGCAGCAGAGCACTCTGGTTGCACTTGTGGGAGACGCTGTAACTGCCTTGCTGTTTTTCTTCCTCCCAGATCTGGTCTTTGGTTGTCTTGTATCAACACATGAGAACCAGTTGTGCTCATAACATCTCAACTCTGCTCTCAATGATGTGTTAGTAGCTTGAAACTGGCTATAGTGGGAATATTTACACCACAGACATTGGTAAGTGCAACAGGTTAAGGCTTTTTCCTCCTGGAAAGCCAGTTGTTAAACATTTATCTGCACACCACCTGCTAGACATTTGCCATTACTTAGCATGCCAATGGTTTCTTTCCTTTTTTCTTCTTTCTTTCTTTCTTTTCTTCCTTCCTTCCTTCCTTCCTTCCTTCCTTCCTTCCTTCCTTCCCTCCCTCCCTCCCTTCTTCCTTCCTTCCTTCCTTCCTTCCTTCCTTCCTTCCTTCCTTCCCTCCCTCCCTCCCTCCCTCCCTCCCTTCTTCCTTCCTTCCTTCCTTCCTTCCTTCCTTCCTTCCTTCCTTCCTTCCTTCCTTCCTTCCTTCCTTCCTTTCTTTCTTTTCTTTTGTTTTCTTTTCTTTCTCTCTTTCTTCCCTTCTTTCTTCTTTTTTGAGACAGAGTCTAGCTTTGTCACCTAGGCTGGAGTGCAGTGGCACAGTCTCAGCTCACTGCAACCTCTGCCTCCTGGGCTCAAGCAATGTTGCCACCTCAGCCTCTTGAGTAGCTGGGACTACAGGCACATGCCACCATGCCCAGCTAATTTTGTTTTTTAAAGATATGGGGTTTCACCATGTTGCCCAGGCTAGACTTGAACTCCTAGACTCAAGTGATTCGCCCATCTCAGGCTCCCAAAGTGCTGGGATTATAGGCGTGAGCCACCGCACCCAGCCATACATGCTAGTGGCTTCTTTTTCGAAGCACTGTGATGCTTTGCCCGAGGGCTTTGCACATATTCAGCCTGTACAAGGGGCAGGATGGAAGTGCCAGGGAGTTAATGACATTAGGAGTAGCTCTCAACTAGTGACAGATGGAAATTGGTTGGATAAATACCCAGTTACTTTATCCTTCAGGTGGCACAATTTAGATACATGTTTTCTTAATTCTCAGAAATTTCCAGCAGATTTGAGCCCGGATTGCTCACAGTGTTAATTGATTTGCTTGTTAAATCACCCCGTCCTGGCCGGGTGCAGTGGCTCAGGCCTGTCATCCCAGCACTTTGGGAAGCCAAGGTGGGTGGATCACCTGAGGTCAGGAGTTTGAGACCAGCTTGGCCAATATGGTGAAACCCTGTCTCTACTAAAAATACAAAAATTGCTCAGGCGTGGTCACATGCACCTGTAGTCCCGCTACTTGGGAGGCTGGCGAAGGAGAATTGCTTGAACCTGGGAGGCAGGGGTTGCAGTGAGCCAAAACTGTGCCACTACACTCCAGCCTAGGCAACAGTGAGACTCTGTCTCAAAAAACACAAAAAACCCCCAAAACAACAAACAACAACAACAACAAAAACCCACCCTGTCCTGGCTTCCTTCCCTTTCTGTCTCACTAATAGGGTGTATTTCCCTATTAGTGCTTCCTGGATCACCTCACAAATAAACTTACTGTCAAACCTCAGGGTGCTTCTGGCAAAACCCAACCTGAGAGACACTAGACCTTCCAGAACACAAGCTCACACTCATCCATTATTGTGAGTACTCAGTGGGACATTTTGAGGAAGCGCTGCACAGCTCCTGGCACTTTCTGATTTTAGAAGTTTGAGGTCATGTACATATGATGCACCTTGGGGCCCCAGGAACCTGGAATTGTTTGGGGTTAACCACAATGTGAAATGTGGATTAACCACATTTCAACTTTTAACATTTATTATTATTATTTGAACTGGGGTCTCACTTTGTAGCCCAGGCTGGAGTGCAGTGGTGGGTTCTCAGCTCACTGCAACCTCTGCCTCCCGGGTTCAAGCGATTCTCCTGCATCAGCCTCCTGAATAGCTGGGACTACAGGTGTGTGTCACAACACCCGGCTAATTTTTTTTTTTTTTTTTTTTTTTTTTGAGATGGAGTCTTGCTCTGTCAGCAAGGCTGGAGTGCAGTGGTGTGATCTTGGCTCACTGCAACCTCTGCCTCCTAGGTTCAAGCAATTCTCCTGCATCAGCCTCCCGAGTAGCTGGGACTAAAGGTGTGCACCACCATGCCTGCCTAATTTTTGTTTATTTGTTTGTTTGGAGATGGAGTCTTTCTCTGTCGCCAAGGTTGGAGTGCAGTGGTGTGATCTCGGCTCACTGCAACCTCAGCCCTCAGGGTTCAAATGATTCTCCTGCTTTAGCCTCCTGAGTAGCTGGGACTACAGGTGTGCACCACCATGCCCAGTTAATTTTTGTATTTTTAGTAGAGACAGGGTTTCGCCATGTTGGCCAGGCTGCTCTTGAACTCCTGACCTCAAGTGATCCGCCTGCCTTGGCCTCTCAAAGTGCTGGGATGACAGGCATGAGCCATCACACCTGACCTGAATCCCCTTTTTTGGCCTCCCAAAATACTGGGATTATAGGCATGAGACACTGTGCCCAACCTAGATCTATATATTTTTAAATAAGTGATTCTGATATCAGAAGATGAAGGAAACATTTTTTGAAAACATTGACCTAAAACTTCCAGTCAGGCTCCTAGTGACTGCTATCTATAAGAAGGTCTCCAACAGCCATAAGGCACTGAGCATAGCGCCGGGCCCATAGGCTCGAAAGAAAGGTCTCCCCGTCTATTCATGCCCACACCTTCTCTAGGAACTCAGTACCAATCACTAGTGCTCCTCATCTCATAAGAGTTACTAGAGGGCCTGAGGGATCCCCAGGACTCCACTCACTGTTCTGGTGGTTGGAGGCACAAACCACTCTCAGCACGGAAGCCCCAGATTCCACCCAACCTCGGGAGGGGAGGCTTTTGCCATGCAGGTGAGGGGCTGCAGTCTGGCTGCTGGGCAGAAACTGCTGAACCCCACCCTCTGGATGTCAAGTCTGGCAGACGCCTGTGGATTGTTCTAGAGGGGTCCTGATGAGGAGCCCCTCTCCTGTGAGCAGCAGTTGACAATTTTTAGTGATTTGCTTACCATCCTCATTATTGTTGCTGTACAGCATCTGTGTCCTGTACTGTTACTCGTTGTCTATAAACAGACTCACTTAAAATTTATACATTTGAACATATAAAGGAAATTGTATTTACTCCTATAAATTTTATTTTCTTTTTAAAGTATATTTTCTGCATCCAATCATCCATTATCACTCCTATAAAATAAAAGCAGCATCAATGACTATAAATAAAATAACTACACAAATATAGTACATGCAAAGAAACAAACAAAAAATACACATATAAGGGAATATCAACACAAATGATAAATGTTTGAGGTGAAGAATATACTAATTACCCTCATTTGAGAATTACACATTGTATATATGTATCAAAATATCACACTGAGCTGGGCGCAGTGGCTCATGCCTCTAATCCCAGCACTTTGGGAGGCTGAGGTGGGCGGATTACCTGAGGTCAGGAGTTTGAGACCAGCCTGGCCAACATGGCGAGACCTCATCTCTATTAAAAATACAAAAATTAGCCAGGCATGGTGGCAGGCACCTGTAATCCCAGCTACTTGGGAGGCTGAGGCAGGAGAATCACTTGAACCCAGAATCACTGCCCAGGCTGCAGTGAGCCGAGATTGCGCCACTGCACTCCAGCCTGGGCAACAGAGCAAGACTCTGTCTCAAAACACAAACACAAACAAAAACAAAAACATCAACTGTATTCTGTAAATATGTATGATCATTATATGTCAATCAAAAATGATACTTTTTTTTACAGGGAGAAGATTAACAAGTGTTAATTTAACAAGTGTTAAACAAGATTTAACAAGTGTTAAAGAGTTTTAAAAGACAAACCTGCCTAAAACAGAGATTTCTCTTTGGTGATCTGAAGAATGCAAAAAAGAATTGAGAAGGGTATAAATTTTTTTTCTTTTTTGAGACTGGATCTTGCTGTGTCACCAAGGCTGGAATGCAGTGGTGTGATCTTGGCACACTGCAGCCTCTACTTCCGGTGCTCAAGTGATCCTCTCACCTTAGCCTCTTGAATAGTTGGGATCACAGGTACATGCCACTACACCTGGTTAATTTTGCTATTTGTTTGTAGAGATGGGGTCTTGCTATATTGCCTGGGCTGGAATTACAAGTGTGAGCTACTGCACCTGGTTAGAAATGACCTTTTCACTGTGCGATTCAGTGTTATCGAGCTGTGTTGTTACTACCCAGAATCATCCTGTGTATGTGAGTGGTGCGCTTCCCATACCTTGGGAACCACTGCCTGGAGGACACAATGAGGAAATAAACTTGGGTTGAGTCTTCACTTTCTGTCCCTTCAGGTAGTGATGTTGGGCAGACCTGGTTATGCTGCCATTGCCCCTTGCTAACTGATCAGGAAAATAGTTAGGAATTCTGACCTAGTCCTCAGCCCTACCTAAGCAACACCAATAAAACTCTTTTTTTTTTTGAGATGGAGTCTCACTCTGTTGCCCAGGCTGGAGTGCGGTGGCCGGATCTCAGCTCACTGAAACCTCTGCCTCCCAGGTTTAAGCAATTCTCCTGCCTCAGCCAACTGAGTAGCTGGGATTACAGGCGCCCACCACCATGCCTGGCTAATTTTTGTATTTTTAGTAGAGATGGAGTTTTGCCATGTTGGCTAGGCTGGTCTTGAACTCCTGACCTCAGGGGATCCACCTGCCTTGGCCTCCTAAAGTGCTGGGATTACAGGCGTGAGCCACCACACCCAGCTCCAATAAAACTCTTAATGTTTAAGAGGCAACATACAGTCTTGATTCCTGGTAGAGCCCTACCCTGAGAATTAGTGTGATTTAGTAAAACCACACTGGCGATACGGTATAGCTGAGTCTTGTTAGGCCTGGGTTTGAATTTGGACTCTTATAATGAGCTGCTGTACAACCTTGGGTAAGTGATTTTAACCCTCGGGGCCTTAGCTTCTGTCATCTGTGACAGAGAGAGATACTAGCAGCTGCCCTCCAGAGCTGTATCTTATCCTTTCTCTCTCCCCCTCTCCCTCAAACCTACTTATTTTAGCTGAGGCCCTTGGCCTCATTTGTAAGCCTGGACTCTGGCCTGCACCAGTCAGGATTCTTCAGTTGTTAACTGGCTAATAAAATAATAGAAATTTATTGGTTCATATAGCTGAAAGAAAAGTCCAAAGGTACACCAGGCAAAGGTGAGTCCCAAAGGCTCAATGATATTACCAGAAATTAGTCTTTCATTTCTCAACTCTGCTGTCCTCTGTGTTGGTTCATTCATTCATTCATTCATTCATTCATTCATTCATATTTTTTTTCTTTAGACAGGTCTCATTCTGTTGCCCAGGCTGGAGGGCGGTGGTGTGATGTTGGCTCACTGCAACTTCTGCCTCCTGGGTTCAAGGGAACCTCTTACCTCAGTCTCCCAAGTAGCTGAGATTACAGGCATGTGCGACTACACTGGGCTAATGTTTGTATTTTTAGTAGGGATGGGGTTTCACCATGTTGGCCACACTGATCTTGAACTCCTGAGTGGAGCTCCACCACTCCTGGGTGGACCTCAAGTGATCCACCCACCTCAGCCTCCTAAAGTGCTGGGATTACAGGTGTGAGCCACCGCGCCCAGCCAATGTGTTGGTTTCATTCTTAAGCAGTAAAATAAAATACCAGTAAAAAGAGAGCCTCTCTCTCTTTTTAAAAAATTTTATCTTAAGTTCAGGGGTACAAGTGCAGGTTTGTTACACAGGTAAACTTGTGTAATGGGAGGTGGCTGCACAGATTATTTAGTCACCCAGGTGTTAAGCCTACTACCCATTAGTTATTTTTCCTGATCCTCTCTCTCCTTCCACCCTCCATCCTCCAAAAGACCCCAGTGTGTGTTGTTCCCCTCTGTGTGTCCGTGTGTTCTCATCATTTAGCTCCCACTTATAAGTGAAAACATGTGGTATTTGGTTTTCTGTTTCTGTGTTACTTTGCTAAGGATCATGAGTCTCTCTTTTCCAACAGTTCTGTCAAAAGCCCCAGAACAAAACCTCATTGGCCCATCCATTGTAGCCAGGTAAATGCAACACTCTGGTTATCCAGACCTGTTCACATGCTTGTCCCAGTACTATGGACTGAAGTCAATCCCACTTGAACCAAATGCAATGTGTGTGTGTGTGTGCGTGTGTGTGTGTGTGTGTGTGTGTGTGTGATTCCCTAAAGGAATATCGGAATGTTGTTATGGGAAGAAGGAGGCTGCATGCTGAACAGGCAAAATCAACAGATAACTATATACTAGCTAGTTTGTTTTTGGCTACAAATAACAGAATTACCAGCTAACAGTGGCTTAAATAATTAAAACAATTATCTCACATTATGTCTCTTGTGGTAGGCAGTCTTAGAGTTATTGAATGATTCAACAATGTAATTGAGACTCCAAGATGTTTTAACCTTCTATTCCTGAGTATGTTGGCTTTTAATGCTCAGGTGTATTGACTCATGGTTACAAAATGACTGCCATAGCTCTAGCCATCACATCCTCACAGGAGCAGTGTCTAGAAAAGGCTTCCAGAGACAGTGTCCTAGGAAACAGGAAGTGAAAGATGCCAGTGTCTTAAAGCCTGAGACAGTGGCACAATGTCACTTTTGTCATAATGTATTGAGACAAAACAGGCCAGGAATGGTGGCTCACGCCTGTAATCCCAGCACTTTGGGAGGCTGAGGTCAGGAGTTCGAGACCAGCCTGGCCAACGTGGTGAAACCCTATCTCTACTAAAAATACAAAAATTACCCGGGTATGGTGGCAGGTGCCTGTAATCCCAGTTACACGGGAGGCTGAGGCAGGAGAATCGCTTGAACGTGGGAGATGGAGGTTGCAGAGAACTGAGACTGGGCCACTGCACTCCAGCCTGGGTGACAAAGTGAGACTCTGTCTCAAAAGAAAAAAAAATGAATTGGGACAAAACAGTCCTAGAGCTCACAGAAGAGGAAATCTAGACTCCATCTCTGGATGGCAGGAGTACTGATGAACTTATGGTCACCTTTAATCTGACATTGTGGCTACAGGTGGGGGTGCGTAATTTTCTTGCAGGGAAGGAAAGTAGACATTTCAAAAATGTGAATAATAATATGGGCCTTATCTTACCAGTTAACATCGATCATTTATCATGAAACCAAAATAAATAAAATGGTTGGTTTGGGAAGCCTCTAAAGTTTGGGCAACTCTGTGTAGACTGTTTTATGAATGGATTTTTCTCATACTTATTAATGCAAAGCACTAAATAGGTAGATGTAAAAGAGCTTTGTGTATATAAAAAATGTGAAGTATCTAGTTAACAATTACAGTATTGAAAAAAAAAAACGCTTTGGGAGGTCGAGATGGGAGGATCGCTTGAGGCTAGGAGTTTGAGACCAGCTGGGCAACATAGTGAGATCATGTCTCTAAAAAATAAAAAATTAGCTGGTGGTGCACACCTGTAGTCCTAGCTACTTAGGAGACTGAGGCAGGAGGATCACTTAAGCCCAGGAGGTCCAGGCTGCAGTGAGCTGTGATCATGCCTTGCACTCCAGCCTGGGCAACAGAGTAAGAATCCATCTCTAGGCCGGGTGTGGTGGCTCTCGCCTGTAATCCCAACACTTTGGGAGGCCAAGGTGGGCGGATCACGAGGTCAGGAGATCGAGACCATCCTGGCTAACATGGTCAAACCCCGTCTCTACTAAAAATACAAAAAATCAGCCAGGCGTGGTGGTGGGTGCCTGTAGTCCCAGCTACTGGGGAGGCTGAGGCAAGAAAATGGCAAGAACCTGGGAGGCGGAGCTTGCAGTGAGCCGAGATCACGCCACTGCACTTCAGCCTGGGTGACAGAGTGAGACTTTGTCTCAAAAAAAAAAAAAAAAAAAAAAAAAGGAGTATAACAGCACTTTAGGAGGCTGAGTGGGAGGATCACTTGAGCTCAGGAGTTCAAGACTAGCCTGGACAACATAATGAGACTCTGTCTCTACAAAAAATACAAAAATTAGCCGAGTGTGGTGGTGTACACCTATAGTCCCAGACACTTAGGAGGCTGAGGCGGGAGAATTGCTTGAACCCAGGGGGTTGAGGCTGCAGTGGAGTGAGCTGTAATCACACCACTGCACTCCAGCCTGGGTGACAGAGAGAGATCCTGTTAAAAAAAAAAAAAAAAAAAAAGAGAAAGAAAGAAAAAGAAAAAAAAGAAAAAAGAAAAAAGGTGTGATTTTTAATGTATTAATGTAATCCTGAGATGCGGAGGCTTTCCTAAGAAGAATCATAAAGTAAAATATTAATAGTGTTGACTACTTAAAAATTAAAAAAATTAAAGGTAAAAGACAAACTGGAGAATTATTTGAATCATGCACATCAGACAATGGGTTGCAATATTTTACATATAAGTAGCTCTTTCGAGGGCGTTGTGGCTCATGTCTGTAATCCCAGCACTCTGGGAGGCCAAGGCAGGTGGCTCACCTGAGGTCAGGAGTTCAAGACCAGCCTGGCCAACATGGCAAAACCCTGTCTCTACTGAAATATACAAAAATTAGCTGGGCGTGGTGATGGGCGCCTGTAATCCCAGCCACTCAGGAAACTGAGGCAGGAGAATTGCTCGAACCCAGCAGACGGAGGTTGCAGTGAGTCGAGATCATGCCACTGTACTCCAGCCTGGACAACAGAGCGAGACCCATCTCCAAAAAAAATAAAAATAATAAAAAAAAGAAACAAAGAAATATAAATGTCTAAATGCATATGAAAACATTCAACCTCAATGTTGATTAAAATCTGATTAAAACCACACCTCTTCGGAGGCCCAGTCTAGTTTTAGATGTCAAAAGCCCTAAAAATGGGGAGATTACTTGTCCCAGATCCTCATTTCTAGGCAAGTATCCTAAGCAAATAATTAAGGATGTGCAAAAAGATATGACCTACCAGATTGTTCCCTTAAGTCTTGTTTATAATAAACAAAGTGAATTATCAGAGTCATCCAACTGTGCGCCAGCACGGGTGGGGCAGCTCTAGGGTGTGCCATTCGGGTCTGCCTTCAAGAAGGAACTTGGCCTTCAGCTGTGAGGAATGCTGGGAGCTGACAGCTTCCAGCTATTTTTATTTTTCTATTTTTGAGGCATGGGCCTTGCTGTGTCGCCCAGGCTGGAGTGCAGTGGTGCAATGACAGCTCACTGCAGCTTTGACCTGGGCTCAAGTGATCCTCCCACCTCCCACCTCAAGTCCTGAGTAGCTGGGACTACAGGTGTGTGCCACTACACTCAGCTAATTTACTTTTTAAATTTTTATCAGAGATGATGTCTCACCATGTTGCCCTGGCTGGTGTTGAACTCCTGGGCTCAAGTGACCCTCCCACCTCGGCCTCCCAAAGTGCTGGGATTGCAGGTGTGAGCCACTGCACCTGGCCTCTGCCTCACCTGTTAAGCTGAGGTTGTGCTGTTCTCAGGCAGCCCTAGTGAAGGACTGAGCAAGGCACTGAGACTAGTGATTATAGCTCACTGTGGGATTCCTTTGGTGGGAAATCTTTGCTCCAGAACTCCCCACTGGGCTGGATGAACGTTTTCCAGATCTGCATCTCGATCTGAGGTTCTCCCTGGCCAATCCTCCTTCTTCACCATTTTATCTTTCATGGATGTTACTTCCAATAAACCTGATACTACCCCAGAGAACCCAACTAACACACTGCATTAGCGTTCAATTGGAGTTTGATCAGAAGGGCAGAACCACTATGGCTGACACGCAATGAGAGACTTATTGCATGCAGGGATTAGTCCTCATGCAACTGTGGGGGCAAGTTATCAGTCTATGTGAGGCAATGGCTCTTCTGAATCTAATGTTGGACGTGAAGTCATCAGGGCCAGCAGCTGGGCAGGAAAAAATGTACATGAAGTAGGGGATGCAAAGACCAACAGGAACCTACAAGGACAACGTGGAACCTGAGTCTGTTGCCACCTCCAATCTTGATGATGTGAGTGACTGGCAGGAGGAGCCGGGCACCTGGTCTGGGCTTTGGAGAAGGTGAAGGAGACCTGGAGGAGCGGGGGGCACCACAGGCCTGGCTGCTGCCTCACACCCACAGGTGAAGCTTCAGCTTAGCTGCAAATTGTGTGAGTGTCAAGAATGCCACACACCTATGCTCAGAGCATAGAAATTGTGGCAACTTCAGTCCCGTCTGCCAAATCTTTTTTTTTTTTTAAGCGACAGTCTCACTCTGTCACCTAGGCTGGAGTGAAGTGGTAATCATAGCTCACAGCAGCCTCAAACCCCCAGACTCAGGTTATCCTCCTGCCTCAGCCTCCTGAGTAACTGGGACCACAGGCCCATGTCACCATGCCTGGCTTCTTTCTTTCTTTCTTTATATTTATTTACTTATTTATTTTTTTGTAGAGATGGGGGATCTTGTTATGTTGCCCAGGTTGGTCTTGAACTCCTGGGCTCAAGTGATCCTCCAGCCTCAGCCTTCCAAAGTGTTGGGAGTACAGGCCTGAGCCACTGCACCCAGCCAGTCTGTCAAATCTTGCATACGTTTTTCTCACGGCCAACAATAACATAGACCATAGAGAAGGGATTTCTTGGAAATATCGTTCCAGTTTTGCTAAGTTAAATAAAATTAAATAAACCTACCACAATAGGATCGGTTAAAAATGAAATGATATATTTATAAAACGAAATGGTATTCAGCCATTTAAAATGTCATAGATGAATATTATCATCGTTAAGAAAACAATATAAACAGCATAAACTAATTTGTAAACATGTATATAAACATATAAAGAAAAGTATTTTGAGGGGTTATGTTCTAGGATGTTACCTTTTTAAGTAAAAGCAAGTCACTCTGGGGCACTTCTCTTCTTTTTTTTTTTTTTTTTTGGGAGGGAGTCTCGCTCAGTCGCCCAGGCTGGAATGCAGTGTCCGGATCTCAGCTCACTGCAAGCTCTACCTCCCGGGTTCACGCCATTCTCCCGCCTCAGCCTCCCGAGTAGCTGGGACTACAGGCGCCCGCCACCTCGCCCGGCTAGTTTTTTGTATTTTTTAGTAGAGACGGGGTTTCACCATGTTAGCCAGGATGGTCTCGATCTCCTGACCTCGTGATCCGCCCGTCTCGGCCTCCCAAAGTGCTGGGATTACAGGCTTGAGCCACCGCGCCCGGCGCACTTCTCTTCTTTAAACTCTTTCTTTAGGGACAGGGTCTTACTCTGTTGCCAGGTTGGGGTGCAGTGGCACAATACAGCTCACTGCAACCTCAACCTCCTGGGCTCAAATAATCCTCCCACTTCAGCCTCCCGAGTATCTGGGACTATGGGTGTGTGTCACTATACTGGGCTAAGTTTTCTTCCATTTTTTTTTGTAGAGATAGGGTCTTGCTGTGTTGCTCAGGTTGGTCTTGACTTCCTGGTCTCAAGTAATCCTCCTGCCTCAACCTTCCTAATCTCCTTTAAATTATTAAATAGTACTTTGGGAGGCCAAGGTGGGTGGATCACCTGAGGTCAGGAGTTTGAGACCAGCCTGACCAACATAGTGAAACCCCATCTCTACTAAAAATACAAAAATTAACTGGGCGTGGTGGCGGGTGCCTGTAATCCCAGATACTCAGGAGGCTGAGGCAGGAGAATCGCTTGAACCCGGGAGGTGGAGGTTGCAGTGAGCTGAGATCACACCATTGTACTCCATTAAAAAAAAAAAAAAATTCTGGCTGGACGCGGTGGCTCACGCCTGTAATCCCAGCACTTTGGGAGGCCGAGGCGGGAGGATCATGAGGTCAGGAGATCGAGACCATCCTGGCTAACACGGTGAAACCCCGTCTCTACTGAAAAATACAAAAAATTAGCCGGGTGTAGTGGCAGGCACCTGTAGTCCCAGCTCCTCGGGAGGCTGATGCAGGAGAATGGCGTGAACCCGGAAGGCAGAGCTTGCAGTGAGCCGAGCTGGCGCCACTGCACTCCAGCCTGGGCAACAGAGCAAGACTCCATCTCAAAAAAAAAAAATTCTTAAATAGTTTCACATAATTGATCAAATGTAAGTATTTTCATAGCTTCCAGGTCCTCTGCAATGTAGATGACGTATGCAGTCTTTCCAGTTTCATCTCTGACTCCCACGTGCATGTCATTTCATGTTCTAGGAATGCCAGCTGTTTGAGGTTCTTCCTCTCTATGCTCTGCTGTTTCTCAATGACTTTGGCTTTTCTCTTTGGATGGACCGTCTTTCACCCCAACCTTTGCCTGATTAGTTCCTCCTTATTATTCAATAATAATTTTTTGGTAGTGCTTTATTGAGCCATTTGCAGCTCAATAGTTCCCCAAACTAATTATTTTGAACATCAGAATAAATTACCTGGGAAATTTACAAAAATACTGGTACTTGGGCTTCACTATAGATTTTCTACATTATGATTTCCAGAGGCAGGACCTGCAAGTCTGCATATTATTTTGAATATAGACTTGTCTGCATATGACTGAGATCCATGGGTTGTGTGGTGAATTTCCACAGTTTTATGTTGCCTTGGTACCCATTTTGAATATAAGTTAGACTTTCTCACATCAGATGCAGGGCCAAGTCACCCTGGACACAGTTCTTCACCTCTTCCCAGTTCCTCAACGTGGTTGATCCAGATACCTGGATCACAGATGTGTACCACCACACCCCACTTATATATAATATATATTATATATAATATATATAATCCCAAGCCTTATATCTCCTCTTGGTGTAGATACAACCTACTTGTCTCACCCCATCTACTTGACTTACCCCTCTGGCCCCTACACCTTGCATAGGTTGCACAGATATGCTACAGCGACTACCTCTAAGTCACAGTGTGACTTTGCAGAGCTCCTGCCTGCTTACTCTAAACCCACCAATTAGAACTTCTTGTGGGAAATCTGCTGGGATAATACCCAAGACCTTTTTTTGTGTGTGTGAGACGGGGCTGGAGTGCAGTGGCGTGATCTAAGCTCACCACAACCTCTGCCTTCCGGTTTTAAGCAATCCTCCTGCCTAAGCCTCCTGAGTAACTGGGATTACAGGCACCCACCACCACGCCCAGCTAATTTTTGTATTTTTAGCAGAGACAGGGTTTCCCCATGTTGGCCAGGCTGGTCTCAAACTCTTGACCTCGTGATCTGCCCACCTCAGCCTCCCAAAGTGCTGGGATTACAGGCATGAGCCACCGCACCCAGCCGTACCAAGGACCTTAATAAAGGCTTTGACCCACAGATCTCTCTCTTTCTCTCTTGCTTTACACTTACAGGTTCAACACACTGTTGTCTCCAACTTTCCACTAGCCCTTGCAGGCACTCCTGGCCTGATGACTAAAGTTTTAAAATAGCTTTATTGCTTAAATGGTTCCATTTTAAATGTGAAATATATATATATATATATATATGTATTCTAACCAAATTTTAATGATAAAGGCATAATGGTAATGGCCACTTCCTATTGAGCTAAATAAACCCTACACAAACATAACCTCCTTTAGTTCTAACAATAAACCCTTGAGTTAGGTATTTTTAGTAACCCCACGTTATTAATATGAAGTAATATTCTCAAGGTCATGCAGTCAGTAAGTGGTGAAGTGCTTGCTTTTAGTCATTAAGCTTTTCAGTCTGTTGAGAAATTGCTGGTTTCCAATCACATACATTTTTCTTTTAATTAAACATTCCCTCTGATTTTCCCACAATTTTGGGTGTGAATTTTCATAATTAGACTTCAGTGTATACTAATTTGATATTTAAGAGGTCTGTTTGTCGCTTCCTAGCATGAAAATAATTCACAAAAGATATTTAATTTAATACTCGGATGATCAACTTCTCATTTTAAGCCCTACCAAACTCTTTCCCAACTCTGAGCAATATTTTCAGATTCTGTTTTGAGCAAATGATTAATTAATACATAATTAATATTCATGAACACTTTGGCATGCCAGATACGGAGCTAAATAAAAGCAGGTATCACAGGGATAAGCAAGACAGACAACCCCACTGCCATGGAGTTTATATTCTAGAGAGGTAGGCAGATAACACAATAAATAAATGTATGATGAAGTAAGTTCAGGCTGGACAGAGTGGCTCATGTAATCCCAGTGTTTTGGGAGGCTGAGATGGGAGGACTGCTCGAGCCCAGGAATTCAAGACCAGCCTGGGCAACGTAGTGAGACTCTGTCTCTACAAAACATTAAAAAAATTAGCGGGGTGTGGTGGTACACATCTGTGGTCCTAGGCACTTGGGAGGTTGAGGTGGAAGAATGGCTTGAATCCAGGAGTTGGAGGCCGCAGTGAGTATGACTGCATCACGGCACTCCAGCCTGGGCAGCAGAGCAAGACTCTGTCTGTGAAACGAAAATAACACTTATTTTTTTAAAAAGTAGGATGAGGAAGACTAGGTGGAGGCTATGGCAATAGTTTAGGTAGGGAGGAGGGTGGTGACAGCAGGGGTTAGATTTAGAAAGACATGGGACATATTCTGGAGGTAGAGTCAAGAAAACATGCTCATGGTTTGCACGTGGGGCTAAAGTAAAAGAAGAATCAGAGATGGTTTGTAGGTTCTTGGTTTGAGCATGTGGTTGGAGAATGGTAGCATTTCTAGAGCTGGGGATTTCTAGGGATCAATATGTTTGGAAAAATGAAGAGTTTTGTGCCTAATTAAGCAAAGTAATTTTTTTTGAGTGAGTGCCCATCGCAGAGACTGCTAGTTGTCTACTGTAGCCTATTCATTCCCCTCTTTTTTTTTTTTTTTAAATAAAGGAAAGCCAATTTTACTTGGGGTAAAGTGTCTGGCGAAAAGATAACATTTCTTAGTTTCCTTTGTAGCTAACCTCTTTTGCTTCTCCATTACGTGAGCTCCATATACATAATGTGAACGTGAATAACCTTGAGTTTTGAAATTACATGCTTAGACTAAGAGAAGGAGCCTGAATCCCAAATAACTTTGTGGAGTTGCCATATCAGTTCTAGCCTTTTTTTTCTTTTTTCTTTTTCTTTTCTTTTTTTTTTTTTTTTTGAGACAGGGTCTCACCCTCTCACCCAGGCTGAAGTGCAGTAGCGTGATCTCAGCTCACTGTAACCTCCGCCTCCCAAGTTCAAGCGATTTTCCCGCCTCAGCCTCCTGTATAGCTGGGGCTACAGGTGCACACCACCATACCTGGCTAATTTTTGTACTTTTTGGTACAGACAGGATTTCATCATGTTAGCCAGGCTGTTCTCAAACTCCTGACCTCAAGTGATCCCCCCCCCCCAGCCTCCCAAAGTGCTGGGATTACAGGCGTGATCCAACTGCACCCAGCCAGTTCTAGCCTTTTATATCAGAGAACAAACCCTAAATTGTTTAATCTACAATAATTGGAGCCCTGTTACTAGTAGTTGAATACAATTCCTATCCGATACCATACCAATTCTAGAAAAAAATTATTACGCTATATTTTCCAGAGTTTGTCCCTGCATTCCCATTCTCCTCCAAGCAGAACATGAAGAAGTTGCCCAGAAATAATTTATCTGTGGTATGCAAATCCGGTGTATTAGAAAATATTTTCTGAATCTACTTTTGGTTCCATTATCCTCAACCAACATATGTCAGCAAAATAAAACAAGCATTTGTATTTTTAGTATGTCACTGTTGTGCAGTCTCCTAAATTTTGATGTTTTAAGCACTATGCCTTTAACATTAGCTAAAGCTGATAACATGGAAGAGGTTGATTATGGTTCTCCAGGTGCCAAGAATTACACTGGTTTCTGTTCCAATGTTGAGGACAGAAATCCTTCAGTGCAGATGGAAACATGGTTGGATTCTGTAGATATTTTTCTTATTCACATAACAGAGAGTCTAGTAGGGACTGGATGTTATTATTTTTCTGAAACCTCTACAAATGGCCACTTAAAAAGTTACAAACATTATATGCAGATACTTTTTTTTTTTTTTTCTGAGACAACGTCTCATTCTGTCACCCAGGCTGGAGTGCAGTGGTTGGATCTCTGCTCACTGCAACCTCTACCTCCTGGGTTCAAGTGATTCTTGTGCCTCAGCCTCCTGAGTAGCTGGGACTATAGGCACCTGGCATCAAGCCCGGCTAATTTTTGTATTTTTAGTAGAGATGGGATTTCACCCTGTTGGCCAGGCTGGTCTTGAACTCCTGACCTTGGTCTCTCAAAGTCCTGGGACTACAGGCCTGAGCCACTGTGCCTGGCTCATTATTACTTTTATTTTTTAAAAAGTAGATGTGGGTTCTGTCATTGAGGGTGGAGGCTCGGGTTTGTGCGTGGAGAACACAGTTCCTTTCTTTT
Organism: Macaca fascicularis; assembly: GCF_037993035.2. NCBI lineage: Eukaryota > Metazoa > Chordata > Mammalia > Primates > Cercopithecidae > Macaca > Macaca fascicularis. Next base: position 22,845,385 of record NC_088394.1, read on the forward strand.
GGGAAAGGCCATCTGGGTGAGCTCTTTCGCTTTGGGCAGGGACAAGGCAAGGACAAATCCCATGTTTATAGGGGACACTTTTGCTCTCTTTCCAAGTTTGGGGCTGGAAGCAATTTCTGGGCCTAGTGGGAGGGGGAGGCCAGCTCCCGGCACGTGGAGTCTGAGGCTGGGGGCTGTGCCCCTTGGAATAGCTGAACTGGACAGTATGTCTTATGACCTAAGGGAGTCTAAGTGGGTCTAATCAGAGGCATTGGAGAGTGACAAGTCTCCTGAAGGCCACAGATTGCAGAGGCCTAGGTGTGGTAAGACAGAGACTGAATACAAAAGCCCAGTTATGCTTCAAACTCAACCCAGAAACCAGCAGTCCTTGCCACACTCTCTTCCACCCCAGTTCCAGCCTAGAGAGGCAACCTCTATAATTTTTTTTTTTTTCTTGAGACAGAGTCTTGCTCTGTTGCGCAGGCTGGAGTTCAGTGGCACAATCTCGGCTCACTGCAACCTCTGCCGCCCTGGTTCAAGTGATTCTCCTGCCTCAGCCTCCTGAGTAGCTGGGATTACAGGTGTGCGCCTCCACACTTGGCTAATTTTTGTATTTTCAGTAGAGACGGGATTTGGCCATGTTGGCCAGGCTGGTCTTAAACTCCTGACCTCAAGTGATCCACCTGCCTCGGCCTCCCAGAGTGCTGGGATTACAGGTGTGAGCCACCATGCCTGGTTGCAACCTCTATAAATTCTTTTAGCCATTTCTTCTCTAATTCACCTCCATATTTAGAAACATACATCTATCTTTCCCCTTACAGACATTATTTGCTGACTTCTTACTATGGAGGGTGAGAATTCAACTCTTTCACACTCTCTTCCAATTTCCTTTCTCATCTTTGACCTAACTACATTACAAGGTTTGGTTAAATCCATATTCAGTGTTTGCATTACTGTGACTTTGTAAATGCTATGTAAGCTGAGCCAAGTTGTGTACCATGATTACCTTTCCTTCTTGCATAAGCTTTTGTTTTCTCGAGTGAATAATTCCTTTATTTTACTTTATTAGTTTTCCACATATTTGTCTTAGTCTGTTTGGGCAGTAAAACCAAGATATGATAGACAGGGTAGGTGATAAACAACAGAAATGCATTTCTTGGCTGGGCGCAGTGACTCACACCTGTATTCCCAGCACTTTGGGAGGCCAAGGCAGGCGGATCACTTGAAGTCAGGAGTTTTGAGACCAGACTGGACAGCATGGTGAAACCCCGTCTCTACTAAAAATACAAAAATTAGCTGGGCATGGTGGTGCACGCCTGTAATCGTCAGCTACTTGGGATGCTGAGGCACAAGAATTGCTTGAACCTAGGAGGTGGAGGTTGCAGTGAGCTGAGATCGTGCCACAATATTCCAGCCTGGGCTACAGAGTGAGACTCTGTCTCAAAAGATAAAATGAAATAAAATAAAATAAAAACACAAAGGCAGAAACTATTCTTCTTCCCTTGAACCTCAGTGGAATTTTGTGATGCTTCAACAAATAGGCGGTGGAAATGATACTGTGATTTTTGAAGCTAGGACATAAAAGATAGCATGTCATCTACTTGACTATCTCTCTCTCTCAGGGCTCCTAACCTTAGAACCCAGTCACTGCTATGAAAAAGCCCAAACTAGCCCACATGGACAGAGTGCACAGTGAGGAACTGAGGCCCCCAACTGACAGCCAGCATCAACCACCAGACCTGTGGGTAAACAACCCTTCAGATGATTCCAGCCCCCAGTCTTTGAGTCTTCTAGTTGAGGTTCCAGACACTAGGTAGCAGAGACAAGCCATCCCTTCTGCACCCTAAATTCCAGACCCACAAAACCCATGAGCATAATAAGTGATAGTTTTTTACCACTAGGGTTTTTTTGTTTTGTTTTGTTTTTTGTTTGTTTGCTTGTTTTGTTTATTGAGACAGAGTCTTGCTCTGTTGTCCAGGCTGGACTGCAGTGTTGTGATCATGGCTCACTGCAGCCTCAAGCTCCTAGGCTCAAGCGATCCTCTTGTCTCAGCCTCCTGAGTAGCTGGGAATACAGGCACAAGCCAACACACCTGGCTAATTTTTTATTTTATTTTTGTAGAGATGGGGTTCTCACTATGTTGCCCAGGTTGGTCTTGAGCTCCTGGCCTCAAGTGATGTTCCTGCCTTGGCTTCCCAAAGTGTTGGAATTACAGGCATAAGCCACTGCAATCCAGCCAATTTCACCACTAGGTTTTGCTACACTGCTGTAATAACTGGAATACCTTTGTGGTAGGCAGCCACAAAGATGATCCCCCCAGTGATCCCTGTTTCCTGTTATTCACACCCTGTGTAGTCCTCTCCAACCTTGTCCCAGGGTTCATCTCTGTTGACCAGCAGAATAGATCAGAAGTGAGGGCATATTAGTTCTAAGATTAGAATATAAGAGACATTGTAACTTCTGTTTTGATCTTTGCTTCATCCCCATCTCTATTTGATTATTCACTCTAGAGGGAGCCAACTGCCATACGGAGCAGCCCTATGGAGAGGCCCAGGTGGTAAGTAATTGAGGGATCTTGGCAGCAGTTATGTGAATGAATAGATCTTTCAGCCCCTGTCAAGCCTTTAGATGACTTCAGCCTGCACTTGACTGCAACTTCATAAAAGACTGAACCAGAGGCTGCTCCCTGATTTTTGACCCTTAGAGAATGTGTGAGATGATATTTATTTGTTGTTTTAAGCTACTAACTTTTGGGGTGTCATTTGTTACACAGCAATAGCTAACTGATACAACCTCCTATTTGGATCCCATCTCATTGCTTCAGTCTGAACAGACCTGCTGTACATTCTGGGCCACTTTTTACTCTCATCCTAGGATTCCCTTTCCTTTCTCCTGCTTCCACTGCTTCCTGGACCCCCTGCTTTCCTCTTTATAGCTTTAATTTCTCATTTTGATAGAGCAGACTGTCTAGTAGCCTCCTAAGAATGCACTGGTGACCAGGTGCAGTGGCTCACGTCTGTAATCCCAGCAATTTGGGAGGCTGAGGTGAGTGGATCACATGAGGTCAGGAGTTCAAGACCAACCTGGCCAACATGGTGAAACTCTGTCTCTACTAAAAACACAAAAATTAGTCAGGCATGATGGCAGGTTCCTGTAATCCCAGCTATATGAGAGGCTGAGGCAGGAGAATCGCTTGAACCTGGGAGGTGAAGGTTGCAGTGAGCTGAGATGATTGCACCACTGCACTCTAGCCTGGGTGACAGAGCAAGACTACATTAAAAAAAAAAAAAAAAGAAAAAAGAAAAGGAAAAAAAAAGAGTGCATTGGTGAAAAATATTTGAGAGCTTGCGTGATTTGTAATATCTTTATTCTGCCATTATGCTTGATGGTTAGGTGTCAAGTTCTAGAATTTTAGGTTGAAAATATCCTTTCTCTCAAAAAAAAAAAAAAAAAAGAAAAGGAAAGTATTGCTTCATTTTTCTTCTAGCTTCTTATGATGCTCTTGAAGAGTATTAGTTTTTGTATATGCCTATTTTGTTTCTTTCCTCCACTTCTGAAAACTTCTAGGTGCCATTGTTGGTGGCAGTTAAGTGTGCAAACTCTAGAACCAGACTACCTGGGTTCAAATCTCAGTTCCAACAATCATTGGTTATGTGACTCTGGGAAATTAGTTTGACTGCTCTGTGCCTCAGTTTCCCCATCTATAAAGTGAAGATAATAATAGTACCTACCTCATAGAGTTGCTGTGAGGATCAAATGATCCCCCACTTTTCTGTGCTCCTCTGTATCTATTGATGTAAACCTTCCTCAAGTTGGGTTCTTTCCACAGACCATTTCTGGAGAGGGGTAGGGTCTAGAACAAGGCGGGCAAGCTTTACCCGTAAAAGAGCAGATAGTAGGCTGGCTGTGGTGGCTCATATTTGTAATCCCAGCATGTTGGAAGGCTGGGGCGGGAGGATCACCTCAGGTCAGGAGTTCGAGACCAGCCTAGCCAACATGGTGAAACCCTGTCTCTACTAAAAAAACAAAAAAACAAAAAAAACAAAATTAGCCAGTCATGGCAGCACATGCCTGTAATCCCAGCTACCTGTGGGGCTGAGGCAGGAGAATCACTTGAACCCGGGAGGCAGAGGTTGCAGTGAGCTGAGATCACGCCATTGCACTCCAGCCTGGGCAACAAGAACAAAACTCCATCTCAAAAAAAAAAGAAAAAAAAAAAAAAGCAGATAGTAAATAGTTTTGACTTTGAGAGCTATAAAGCTAGTGTTTCAGCTATTGAACTTTACCATTGTAGGGCAAAAGCTGCCATAGACAAAATAAAAGTGAATGAGCCTGGCTGTGTTCCAATAAATCTTTTGTTTATACAGCTGCAGGCAGATTTGGCTCACTGATCACAGGCATCTGACTGTGAAACACTATCCTCTCCTTTTTGTACTTATTTTATCTGACCCTTCTTAGAGGTATAGAGACGCCTCCTAGTTGGAGACATCTCAGACTAAAAACTGACTACCTTATGCTATAACTTCTCCACAGTGCACTAAGTGTTCCAATGATTCAGTCGTATCAAATGCAGGGTTTCAGCTGCAACATTAATGAAATAGCCTAGGTAAACCTTTCGTGATGACAAGAGCCAGCCACCAATTATCTCATCCCTAGATTGGCATTATTGTAAGCCACAAAGCCCCAAGGTTTCCTTGTGCTTAAACCGATGAGGAAAATGCTTGACTCTTTTTTTTTTTTTGAGACAGAGTCTCGCTCTGTCAGCCATGCTGGAGTGCAGTGGCATGAACATGGCTCACTGAATCCTTGACCTCCTGGGTTCAGGTGAGCCTTTCACCTCAGCCTCCCAAGTAGGTGGAACTACAGGTGCAAGCCACCATGCAGGCTGATTTAAAAAATTATTTCTAGATACGAGGTCTTACTATGTTGCCCAGGCTGGTTTTGAACTCCCGGGCTCAAGTGATCCTCCTGCCTCAGCCTCCCAAAGTGCTGGATTTGCAGGCGTGAACCACCATGCCTGCCCAGCCAACTCTTTCTCCATCACATTTTTATACAAATAAAAACAGCCATGCTATGGCACTTTCATTCATTAATTCTAGGTCAAGTGACATGCTGGGACTGGAAAGATGAAAATCACTGTGTCACCCTCAAAGGTTTGGGTAAGCAAGCAATTTAGATAGGACATCCCCTGTGTCACAATAAAGTCCTTTTCGCCAATCAGATTAGCAAAGACTAAAAAACAAAACAAAAGATACAATCAATGCTTGTTAGGACATGATGAAAAGGGCACTTTGTAGATTTCTGATGTTAAATAAATTGGAACCCAGCCTGACTACATTTAACTCGGTGCTGTTATCTTCATCCCTGTTTTCTTTGTCTTTTCTTTTCTCTCTCTCTTTTTTTTTTTTTTTTTTTGAGACAGGGTCTTACACTGTCACTCAGGCTGGAGTGCAGTGGCATAATCTTGGCTCACTGCAACCTCTGCCTCCTGGGCTCAAGCAATTCTCCTGCCTCAGCCTCCCGAGTTGCTGGGACTACAGGTGCACACCACCATGCCTGACTAATTTTTTAGTGGAGATGGAGTTTTGCAATGTTGTCCAGGCTGGTCTTGAACTCCCCAGCTCAGGTGGATCCACCCAGCTCGACCCTCCAAAGTGCAGGGATTACAGGCGTGAGGCACCACGCCCGGCCCCAACTCTATTTTCTGCTCTGCTCTGTGTGTCTTGCCTTGGGGCTATGGGTGGGTAGATGGGGGGTAGTTTCCTCTTTGTTTGCCACTGACTTTTTTTTTTTTTTTTTTTTAAGATTATCTATTTATTTAGAGATGGAGTTCTCACTATGTTGCCCAGGCTGGTCTTGAACTTCTGGGCTGAAACAATCCTTGCACTTCAGCCTCCTGAGTAACTAAGACTACTGGTGACCCAGTTGACTCTTGGGGAAGGCAGCCCCAAGTGAGTTGACAACAAAAGTGCTTCCCTAGCCTGGAGGGCCAGTGAAACCCCAAATATCACCCCCCTCCCTTTGCTTGGTTTTTCCTGGCCATCTTTACCTGACCATTGGTCACTGGAGGAGCCTCTTACAACTTCTAACCGGGAACTGCTCCTGCTATTGTATTTTCACCCACCTACCCAATTACTGGACCACAGTATCTCCTACCACGCTCTCACTTCCAACATTGTCAGTTCACCCATCCCCAGTCCTTGCCTGCCAAATTCCCTCATCTGTCATCAACACCACCCCCCCCATAGATTTTCTTTCCCCTTCCATCGACAAAAACCACTTTTCCCTTCTCCCAATGTTATTATGCTAGTATTGGTTAACTCTGAGCTATTTTCATTTATTTGCTTCATTTGAAATTTTCACATGCATTCATGCTCCTTGTAAAAATTAAAGTAATTCAGAAGTACACGAAGTAAAAAGGTGAGAATCCCTCCTTCGCTCAACTCATCTCAGTGCCCAGAAATAACCACTGTTAGTAGTTTTGCTTTCCTCTTTCTGGAGCTATTTTGCAAAATTCAATTTGGACTAATGGGGTTTTAGTGCTGATATACATAATTTATAGAAAATGGTGGATTCAGAAAATCCTATCTCTGGGGAATGGGCTGATTCAATCGATCTACATCTTATATGACTTTGCTGCATTTCGACATTGGCCAAACTGGTTTTGTTTGTTTTGCTTTGTTTTGTTTTTGAGATGGAGCTTCGCTCTGTTGCCCAGGCTGGAGTGCAGTGGTGCAATCTTGGCTCACTGAACCCTCTGCCTCCCAGGTTCAAGCAGTTCTCCTGCCTCAGCTTCCTGAGTAGCTGGGACTATAGGTGTGCACCATCACATCTGGATTATATATATGTATATATATTTGTATTTTTAATGGAGATGGGGTTTCACCATGTTGGCCAGGTTGGTCTTGAACTCCTGACCTCAAGTGATCTGCCCGCCTTAGCCTCCCAAAGTGCTGAGATTACAGGCATGAGACACTGCGCCTGACCAAGGCCAAACTGTATTTTTTTGTTTTTTTGGTTTTTTTTTTTTTGAGACAGAGTCTTGCTCTGTCGCCCAGTCTGGCCAAACTGCTTTTGAGACTTGACTCCTTCTAGGCTTCCTGAGTACGATTCCCTGGATGCTCTTTCTCGTTTCCTTGGAGGCTTTCTCTTATCTGTTTCTCCCCTAAATGCTGGTGTTCCTCAGGGCTCTGTTCTCATCACTCTTGGTTGATGAGACACAGAACAAATCATCCCTTCTTTAGACTTGCAAACTCATGTCTACTAGTAAAATACGCTTTGAGCAGGCAGCACATGGTGGCTCATGCCTGTAATCCCAACACTTTGGGAGGCTGAGGCGGGAGGATTGCTTGGGTCTGGGAGTTTGAGAGCAGCCTGGGCAACATCATGAGACTCTGTCTCTACAGAAAATTTAAAAAGTTAGCCAGGGGTGGTGGCACACACCTGTGGTCCCAGCTACTTGGAAGGCTGAGGCAGGAGGATGGCTTGAACCCAGGAGATCGAGGCTGCAGTGAGCCGTGTTCATACCACTGCTCTCCAGCCTGGGTGACAGAGTGAGACCCTGTCTCTGAGCTAAGGCTGAGAAGGAACCAAGGGTGACTGGAAGTTCAGCTTAAGACATATAAGTAAATTCTAGATTTGTTCCAACCTGGGTCAATATCCAAGCAGAATGCTACAACTACTACTGTGATGACTAATACTATTACCCGCATGCTGGCTGGCAGAAGTAGATATTAGACTTCGTAGTATAAATACCTACTTTCCATTCCATCCGCCACCATTACCAATATGCATTTGCATCCAGTGATGGTCATGGAGCTATTGTTGCATAACTGGAATAGAACGGAGGTATCAGGGCTGGGTGTGGTGGCTCATGCCTGTAATCCCAGCACTTTGGAGACCAAGGTGGGAGGATTACTTGAGGTAAGGAGTTAGAGATCAACCTGGCCAACATGGCAAAACCCCATCTCTACTAAAACTACAAAAATTAGCTGGACTTGGTGACACATTCCTGTAATCCCAGCTACTTGGGAGGCTGAGGCACGAGAATTGCTTGAATCCTGGAGGTGGAGGTTGCAGTGAGCTGACATCTTGCCACTGCACTCCAGCCTGGGCGACAGAGCGAGACTTTGTCACAAAAAGAAAAGAAAAAAAAAGTGTAGAGGACAGGTACTATAGAATTGTTTCTCAAAATGTTTTCTTTTGGAGGTGGGTGGGAGTATATAACATTTATACAGAAAAATGCTTCAAACATAAGTGTACAGCATAAAGAATTGCTATAAAGCAAACACCCATATAGGTAACCATCACCCAAACCAAGAAAGGGAACATCATCAGGGCCCCAGGAAGCCCTTGGATGTTCCTTCACTTTCAAAACCTTTCCTTTACCCCAAAAGGAAACCAAGCTCCTAGTATTTAGTAATCACTCTCTTGCTTTTTAAATATCTTTTTATCACCTTAGAATACATCCCTAAACCATGCCATTTGACTTACTCTGTTTCTTTTTGGTTGGTTGTTTGTTTTTAAAACATAATATAGGTTGATTCAAAAATTTTTTTTTTTTTTTTGGCTAGGAAAGGTGACTTACGCCTGTAATCCCAGCACTTTGGGAGGCCAAGGTGGGTGGATCACCTGAGGTCAGGAGTTGGAGACCAGCCTGGCCAATATGGTGAAACCTCATCTCTACAAACAATTTAAAAATCACCTGGGCATGATTTTGCATGCCTGTAGTTCCAGCTACTTGGGAGGCTGAGGCAGGAGGATCACTTGAGCATAGAAGGTAGAGACTGAATGATCGTGCTATGATCATGCCACTGTACTCCAGACCAGGCAGCAGAGCAAGACTCTGTCCCCAAAAAACAAAATAAAACAAAACAACAACAACAAAAACAAACCCAAATCCCCAAAGCCAAACAAATAAAAATACTTTTAAATGAGTGTTTTCTTTCACTTAACTCTATATCTGTGAAATTCATGCACGTTATTGTGTGGAGTGTTTGTGCGTTTTCACTGTTCTATGGTATTCCATTGTGTGAATAAATGACAATTTAAAAAACTCATTTGCATTGTTTCCAATGTTTGGCTTTTATAAACAATGCTGTCTGCAGAACTGTTTGGATGAGAGATTTTGTGATTGATGGGGAAGATTGATGCGCGATGGGGAAGAGGTGGTCCTGTGCAGAATCTACCTCAACTGGGGCACTGCCGCAACTGGTCACTCTGTGGGCATTGGGAGATGGTACCTCAATACCAGCACAGGCATCCTCAAAAGAGACACTCTCAGCTGTGGCTAGTTTGTGTGGCTTCCTGCACCTCAATCTGAAGCCAGAGAGAGAAAGAACTTGGCAATTTTTGTGTTTTTAGATTGCAGTGGAAAACTGGTGTGTGAGTGCATATGAGGTTGCTTTTTGAAAGTAGGAATGGGGTGCAGGTGGGAGGCCCAGAGGCATTGTCATTCAGGAATACATGTAAATGTTCCATATACGAATCCACTGGAACCAATAATCCATAGACCTGCTGACTAGTGGGGAAGGGGCTGGGCCACCCACCCAAAAAAGAAGGGATTGCTTCTTTTCCACCAGCTAACTCTGAAGTAGCTGTTGCTCACTAAAATGGTGTTGGAATGAGATACTCATGATCTGTGCAGATCAGCAATGACTAATGGTGCTTTTGCAAGGTCTGGAGTCCCTCCCTTGGAACCAGACTATGGGTTGGCAAAATTAAGCATAATTTCTTTCTGTACGTGCTCTGCTTCAGCAGAGATCACCCCAGAAGGTTCCTAGTATTCTGACTTCACAGATCAAATGATATGATCAACATTGATTGAATACTTATTATGTATCAGGCACTGGTTGAAGCACCTTATATACATTTAAATTCAAACATCACTATGACTGGGGCAATGTGTATCAGTTAGCTTTTGCTGTGTAACAAACCTCCCCAAGTTTAAGTGTCTTAAAACAACAGACATCATTTTATTTTTATTGAGACAGAGTCTTGCTCTGTTGCCCAGACTGGAGTGCAGTGCTGTGAACATGGCTCACTGCAGCCTCAACCTCCTGGGTTCAAGTAATCCTCCTGCTTTGGCCTCCTGAGTGGCTGGGACCACAGACACCATGCCCAGATAATTTTTAAATTTTTGTAGATACAGGGTTCCACTATGTTTCCCAGGCTGTCTTGAACTCCTGGGCTCAAATGATCTCCCGCCTCAGCCTCCCAAAGTGCTGGGCTTTCAGGCATGAGCCTCTGTGCCTGGCATTATTTCATCTTTTGTTGAATTTTTATTTTTTTTAAATTTTTTTTTTCTAGAGATGGGGTCTTGCTATATTGACCTGGCTGGTCTTGAATTCCTGGGCCCAAGCCATCCTCCCTCCTCAGCTTCCTGAGTCGTTGAGACTATAAGCATAGCCACTGCAATTGACTAAGCAATAGACATTATTATTTCTCACAGTTCTGTGAATTTTCTGCAAGTTTGTTCTGATCTGGGCTAGCTTGGCTGCAACTGAATGGCCTAGGATTGTCTTGCTCATGTATCTGGCAATTGGCTCAATGTCAGTTGGGGCGACAGCCATGTGTCTGTCAGTATCAGCCCACACTGGTTCACATGATGGTAGGAAAGTTCTCAGCAGCAAGAGAGTAAATCCTAATGTGCAAGAAGGCTTCCAGCCTCTGCTTGCATTGCATTGGTTAATGTCTCATTGGTCAAAGCAAGTCACATGACTAACACCAGATTATACATAGAAGTGACCTTCTCAAGATATGGATACGGGGTGAGGGTGGATTACGGTAGTCATCTTATAAACAACCAGCTGCATACTCTTATTATCCTCATTTTACTGGCGATGGTTAGATAAGTTAAGGATCTTGTTCCAGGTCACACAGCTGCTACAGGGCAGAGCTCAGCCTCAACTTTAGGTCTATATGGTGATGAAGCCTGTGCCTGAAGTCTTGTGCTACTTGTATTGCTTCCTTCCTCAGACCTGGACTGTTGTGTCAGCCCAGGGAAGAGGGGAGATGAGACACTTAACCAGCCTCCTCCAGGGACCACTCATCATAGAGCCTAGCCATTGCTTGTGCAGCCAGCTGGACTTAGCAGTCCCTGCAATGCTGAAGGGAATCGAACAATTCTGCCATTGCACTGGATTCTGTACCTTCAGATTCGTACTGGCGATCTCATTCCATAGACTGTAGGAAATAGATGGAAAGGATAATGGATGGCAGCAGAAATAGGGCCCCACATTTGCTTCATGGGCAATCATTAAGCACCTAAGGTGTCTGGGCTAGATTGTGGTTATTCAAGCAAAGTGCAGGACGGGGAACAGTTGCTCTCTAAAGTACGTTTTCAACAAGGGAACATGTTGACATGAGGGACATTAAAGACTGAGATGAAAGGCACTTAGAAGCTGCAAGACAGTAAGTAAGACCTTGAGATTTGTAGGGAAGAGGGGAGGAGAAGACATCTCTTAATAATAACCAGCTGCTTTACCAGTGCTGGTGCAGACACTACCCCCTCTCACCAGGTGGTTATAGAAACTGCACCTTCTTCTATCCAATTTCAAGCCCACCATCTCTTTTAAATTTAAGGTCTTCAAAAGAGCAGTTTTTGATGACACTGGGAAGAGGCTTAGCAGGCAGATTTGGGATGGGAATTGAAGGAATCAAATCCCAAATCCCATTTTAGATTTGCAGTCAAGCTGAACCTCTCAGCACCCCCAGAGTATGCCTTTAAAAGAAAAAAAAAAAAGCTATTTGTAAGAAACAAAGACCGAGGTTTGCATCTGCTTGGAGTGCCAATCAGCACTCATTAGTGAGAACACAATGCGGCCCCATTAGCAGGAAAGGAGCTTTGGCAATTGCTCATTAGCTTTGTAGATTCAAATAATTATTTTAAGGGATGCTTGGGTGTTTGATGAGATCCAGCAGTGTCAATGATATGCCACTTCTCTCCCCAAAGAAAGGGAATGTTCTCAGGAGTAAATGTACTCGCTTGTCCCCCTCCCTTCTCACTCACACCTCAATGCTTCTCTATATACTCCCGGGGGTACGGGATCTCAACAAAGGGCTGGAAGGTGGATAGAAACTCCTCCATCAAGACATTACTGATGGGAAAACTGTGGTCCCGAGAGTACAGGAACGCAAAAGTAGTTATCTGAAGAGCTGGGAGAATCTGTTTATTACATGCACTCCCTTCTCTCATTGAGGGGAGGGAATCTCCATGGGCTGGGGGAAGCATAGAAACATTGCAGTAGGGTCTTGAGTACACACTCAAGAGAGAGGAGTGTGGACATACCAAGAGAAGGAATATTCATGAAAATTCCTGGAAAAAGGTGGATATTTCCCAGAGCTATGGTGCCACCAATTTTTATATCAAATATGGGTGCTCCTGAAACTGTCCTGGCACTGGTGGGTATGTGATTAAGAATGTTAATAAGCATATAGGCTGGGTGCAGTGGCTCATGCTTGTAAACCCAGCACTTTGGGAGGCCGAGGCTGGCAGATCACCTGAGGTCAGGAGTTCCAGCCCAGCCTGGCCAACATGGTGAAACCCTGTATCTACTAGAAATACAAAATGAGCCAGGTGTGAAGGTGGGCGCCTGTAATCCCAGCTACTTGGGAGGCTGAAGCAGGAGAATCGCTTGAACCCCGGAGGCAGAGGCTGCAGTGAGCTGAGATCATGCCATTGCACTCCAGCCTGAGTGACAAGAATGAAACTCCATCTCAAAAAAAAAAAAAAAAAAAGTTAATGAGCATACAATGAGGTCCTAGGTGAAACCTAGGTCAAATCCAGTGCCAATTAAGTTCAATTGGTCTTAGCCAGCTTGGTCCACACCCCGGTTTTTCAGGGTCTTATCAGCCGCTAGCTTCTGCAGCTATTTCAACATTTGCCTTTTGCCTAGCCATGTGAAAGTGCCGCCTGGAATTTTTTGTTCTCCTGTGACCACCCTGTATTATTCCTGTTTCACTTTGATGAGAATTTCAAAGATCAGACCTCTGTCCAAGGGGCTAGAAAATCGGGGTGGGCACAACTTTTTTTTTTTTTTTGGCTGGAAGGAACATTCTGGAGGATAAGGTAGGTCACAGGAGACCTATGAAGGGGAACTTCTTAGGCCTAATTCTGCTGTAGGCATTAAGGGAGTGCTCCTAGAGCAGTGCTTGGCACAGGGTAAGAGCTCAATAAGACAATGGTTAAAGCCCAGGTGTTAAAATTCCACCTCATTTTAATGCTAAAACCTGGCCCCGAAGTGAACATGGGATGTATGTTACATCCCGTGTGTGTGTGATTAAGAATGTTAACAAGCATATAGGCTGGGTGCGGTGGCTCATTCCACTGCGGGTTCCCCTTCCTGTGCTTTGCCCGAATAACCAGAATCTAGCCCAGACACAGTAGGTGCTTAATGATTGCCCGTGAAGCAAATGTGGGACCCTATTTCTGCTGCCAATGTTTACCCATTGCTCATGCACTTGGCTCCTCTCATAAATATGTATAGCTTTCTCCCAAACCTGCTGAATATGCATGATTATTGTGTAACAAGAGCTTGTGTGGCATAAAACCCAACCTGCCCTTTCTCTCTTCAAAGCTGAGTGTGGTGGCTTACGCCTGTAATTCCAGCACTTTGGGAGGCTGAGGTAGCCAGATTACTTGAGCCTATGAGTTTAAGACCAGCCTGGGCAACATGGTAAAACCTTGTCTCCGCAAAGAAAATACAAAAACTAGCCAGGTGTGGTGGGGGCATGCCTGTAGCTCACTGTAGCCTCGAATTCCTGGTCTCAAGTGATCCTCCTGCCTCAGCCTCCTGAGTAGCTAGGACTATGATGTGTGCCACCATACTTGACTATTGTTTTTTCTTTTTGTACAGATGAGGGTCTTTGTATATTTCCCAGGCTGGTCTTAAACTCCTGTCCTCAAGTGGTCCTTGGCTTCCCAAAGTGCTGGGATTACAGGTATAAGCCAGCATGCCCAGCCTCAACCCATTTTAGACAACCAATAAATGTTATTTTTTATTTTTTAATTTTATTTTTGGAGACAGAGTCTTGCTGTGTTGCCCAGGCTGGAATGTAGTGGCGTGATCATGGCTCACTATAGACTCTACCTCTTGGGCTCAAGCAATCCTACTGCCTCAGCCTGCCAAGTAGCTGGGACTACAGGCACGTGCCACCACACCCGGCTTATTTTTATAGGGACGAGGTCTTACTATGTTTCCCAGGCTTTTATCGAACTCCTGGGTTCAAGTGATTCTCCTGCCTTGGCCTCTCAAATTGCTGGGATAATAGGTGTGAGCCACCATGTCCAGCCCTAATAAATTTTAATAGCCGGTTCCACTTCTCCAGGAGAATATCTCTTTGCCCATTGCTGGACACTCCAGCCTGTACAATGTGCCCCTTGGTCTGAAGAAATGACAGTTGGCTGCCCAAATCCATGTACTATTTTTGGTCCTGTCTTTTAATGGCATCGTGAACAGTTGCATCTTCCACTGGGTAAGCAAGGCGCAGTGCAGAGTCAGTGTCTATTATTGTCAAGAGCCACTTGTGCTCCCCCAGGGCTACCAGCATCGGTCTCACTTGCCAGCTACTTTCAGGATCTTCCCACCAAGGAATCTTTCCCATAGCCCTCAGCAGCTTCTGTCTCTCTTGCTGACAAACAGAACAGTCTCACTGGCGTTTTGTACCTCAGAGGGCACAAGAGGAACATGTCTAGATTCAGCCTCTCTCTGCACCGCTGCAGTGCCCCTGTCTCATAGACCCAGGTGGCCCCTACAAGGGAGCACATGGGGATATCTGCTTGTCGGTTCCAATCACCTTCCAAACCCGGAAGGAGGTTCTTCCGATGGGCAGCCCGTGTCTTACTTTAATGCACTCTCACGTTTCCATACGGCTGTGCCCTATAAGGGCATCTCTTTAATAGGCCAGGTTTCCACGCCCTCCTACCTGAGTATGGCTAGGCCTCTGGCCACTGCCCATGAGTTAGTAAAAACCCAAACACAAAGACTTTTTATCACTGTTCAATCTTTCCATCACTGCTCAGAAACCACCATGCAATTCAGCCCACTGAGCTGATTTGCTTTTACCCTCTTTGATCAGAGTGGCATCTTTCCAAATACGATGTTGTCTATTCATCTTGGAACTTGGAACTGTCACCCACACTCTATGTGTTTTTTTTTTTTTTTTTTTTTTTTTTTTTGAGACAGGGTCTCACTCTGTCATCCAGACACCCAGGCTGGAGTGCAGTGGCATGAATATAGCTCATTGCAACCTTGAACTCCTGGGCTCAAGTGATCCTCCCACCTCAGCCTTCTGAGTAGCTGGGACCACAGGCATGCACCTGGTTAATTTTTAAATTGTTTGTAGAGAGGGGGGTCTCATCATGTTGCCCAGGGTGGTCTCCAACTTCTGGGCTCAAGCAATCTCCTGCCTCATCCTCCCAAAGTGTTGGGATTACCAGCGTGAGCCACTATGCTCAGCCCCAATGAACTGTTAGTTGAGAACTGTTTATAGGGCACACTATTCAAGTGACAATAGAATCCAGCAACCCCTCCCACAGTTCCAAAGTCTATCTGAGGGGAAAAGAGGCTCTCTGCGTGTATTTCCTCCTCACAATCCCCAGGGAGAATGATCCTGCTAAACCATTTCCATTTCATCATGGATCTCCGCTGCTCAGTGTCACACTCATTCCAGTGTTTCCCTGACATCACTTGAGTCATCGAGTTTTCCACCTTCCTGGGATGAATTTGTTTTCCACCTTCCTGGGATGAATCCTTTGACTCTCTTGTCTGCCTTTCCCCATTCTCTTATTAATTAATCTGTTTTTTTTTTCTTTTTTTTTGAGACTGAGTCTCTCTCTGTCACCCAGGCTGGAGTGCAGTGGCGTGATCTCGGCTCACTGCAACCTCTGCCTCCCAGGTTCAAGTGATTTTCCTGCATCAGCTTCCTGAGCAGTGGGACTACAGGCGTGCGCCACCACGCCCTGCTAATTTTTCTTTATATTTTCTTTGTAGAGATGGGGTTTCACCATGTTGGCCAGGCCAGTCTCGAACTCCTGACCTCAAGTGATTTGCTCACTTAGGCCTCCCAAAGTGCTGGGATTACAGGCGTAAGCCACCATGACTGGCCCAGAAAACATGATAAGGCTTCTTGAACTACCTTTTGATTTTGTAGCAGCAAGGTTATACAGGGTATCCACATTACAGGGGTGCCCCGAACCACAGCATTTACTATGACCTTGGCAATGAGCACATTCAGCTGGTGAATATCCTGATCCTCATAAAGCCAGGCCCACACGACTTGCATACGAAACACATCAGCTGCTTCTTCCGAGGTGCTCTACTGGGTATTTATAGGAGGAGACAGCGTCCCCCTTCTCAGGGAGAACAGATCTTACAGTGGCTTTTTTTTTTTTTTTTTTTTTTTTTGAGACGGAGTCTCGCTCTGTCGCCCAGGCTAGAGCGCAGTGGCCGGACCTCGGCTCACTGCAAGCTCCGCCTCCTGGGTTCCCGCCATTCTCCTGCCTCAGCCTCCCGAGTAGCTGGGACTACAGGCGCCCGCCACCTCGCCCGGCTAGTTTTTTGTATTTTTTAGTAGAGACGGGGTTTCACCGTGTTAGCCAGGATGGTCTCAATCTCCTGACCTCGTGATCCGCCCGTCTCGGCCTACCAAAGTGCTGGGATTACAGGCTTGAGCCACCGCGCCCGGCCTTTTTTTTTTTTTCTTTTTGAGACAGGGTCTCACTCTGCCACCAAAGCTGGGTGCAGTGGCATGATCTTGGCATACTGTAACCTCTGCCTCCTAAGCTCAAGTGATCCTTGCACCTCAGCCTCCCAAATAGCTTGGACTTCAGGTGTGCACCACCATGCCTGGCTAATTTTCTTTTTTCTTTTGGAAGGCATGGAGTCTGGCCACATTGCCCAGGATGGTCTCAAACTCCTGGGCTCAAGTGATCCACCCACCTCTGCCTCCCGAAGTGTTGGGAGTACAGGCATAAGGCACAATATCCAGCCTACAGTGGCTTTTATCCAGTCCACCAGGCTGGCTGTTCCCTTGGAAATAACCCCGTGTGTGTCTGCCTCCCATATAACCATTTGTGATTATTTCATAGTGAGCTGTGGGTCAACCCAAACATGCTCTTTCACTGCAGTATTTAAAACTAAAGACATAGGCCGGGCGCAGTGGCTCAAGCCTGTAATGCCAGCACTTTGGGATGCTGAGGTGGGCGGATCACTTGAGGCCAGGACCAGCCTGGCCAACATGGCAAAACCCCGTCTCTTACTAAAAATACAAAAATTAGCCGGGCGTGGTGGTGGGCGTCCGTAATCTCAACTACTCAGGAGGCTGAGGCACAAGAATCGTTTGACTCTGGGAGGTGGAGGTTGCAGTGAGCCGAGATTGTGCCACTGTACTCTAAGGATTCTAAGCATTTTAGGAGTTGTATGCCAGGAAACGGGGTCCAAGACCAAATATAATTTTACAATATTACAAGTTGTTTCCAGTTATTGCCTATTAGGAGTAAAGCTGCGATAAACATTCATGTAGAGGTTTTTGTGTGAATATAAATTTTTATTTCTCTGGGATGAATATTCAAGAATGCAATTGCTGGGTTGCAGAGTAGTTTCACGTTCAGTCTGTGTAGATTATGACAATGAGACAGTGAGAGAAGTCTAACATGGCTGACTCCATCCTCACAGGCTGGATGTCTTTGCTCATTCCTGGGCATAGGCCAAGCTAACCATGGGAAGAGTTTAATTTGCAGCTTAACCTTGAAGCAAGGATGAAGATAGTCTTACCCTAAAATGGATCTTTTCCTTGTTCAGGGGCTGCAACCGTCTTTGTAAGGTTAATAAAATGCCACAAGATTAAGATTATGGGAGGGGCCTAAATTTTAAAATGTAGATACAGTTTTTATAATCCTTTTACTGCTCTGGTATCATGTAACCAGAGGCCACGAGATTTGAGACTTTGCTAATTGCTCCTGTAGATGATAACTATTTGTAGAATCTAAGGTTGAATTTTTTTTTTTTCTTTTGGGACAGAGTCTCACTGCATCACCTAAGCTGGAGTACAGTGGTGCAATCTTGGCTCACTGCAACCTCTGCCTCCTAGGCTCAAGCAATTCTCATGCTTCAGCCTCCCCAGTAGCTGGGACTACAGGCATGTGCCACTGCAGCCAGCCATATATATATATATATATATATATATTTTTTTTTTTTTTTTTTTTTTAAGTAGAGATGGGGTTTTACCATGTTGGTCAGGAAGCTCTTGAACTCCCAGCCTCAAGTGATCAGTCTGCCTCAGCCTTCCAAAGTGCTGGAATTACAGGCATGAGCCACTGCACCTGGCCAAGATTGATCTTTTGAGATGTTTTTTAGGCTTTTACATTCTGAGTAAAGAATGGATTGACTCCTACTGAACCCATGACTCATGACTCAACCAGTCCTGTGACCCCCACCCAGAGGCAGACTCAGTGCACGAGGGCCATTTTCCATACACATGTGATTGCGTTTCCAACCCATCAACAGGACCCATTCCCTAAGCCCCCACCCACCAATCTATCCTTGAAAAACCCTAACCTCCGAGCCTGTGGAGAGACTGATTTGAGTGAGAACTCCAGTTCTCCCACATGGCCGACCTCACATTAATTCAACCATTTCTTTACTGCGATATCACAGTCTCAGTGAACTGGTTTTTTCTGTGCAGTGCACAGGAAGAGCCCGATAGGCAATGATGCATGGATACCAAAAGTTGGGGGATCCCCATTACTTCTGGGCAAGAGGGGCATTTCTTGCTCCCCACTAGGCCTCCACGGATACCTTCCTCGAAAGGGCAGGAATGGCTTCATACTGCTTCCCACATGGCTTTTACTGACATTGTGGACCAGGGGTGGGGTGGGGAGATAGGAGAGTAGAGGGTTGGGGGGATAGAAAGTTGGGGGGATGGGTGGGTTTGTTCCCATGACTGCTTGGAGGCCATAAAAATACTAACTTTCCACAAGACCTACTATGACCCCACCCAGCAGAGAGGGCGAAGACCTTGCTACTGCCTTGTGGAGATGAAAGCCCCAGCTCCCTACCTGCCCTTCTCTGACACCACTTCTAGACCTCTCATTACAGCCTAGGGAGGGTGGAATTCTAGGCTATTCACTCAGCTTTGCTGCATGGGTGTGGGTGCATTCCGGTTTGTGTTTTTTTTTTTTTTCCCCTGTGGCATTTCCTGGAGAAGAGTAATTATCATTTAAAAGTTTTCTATCTTGCTAGGCTGCCTCTTCCTGCTCCCTTTGCTAGAGAGAACACTTTTGGAAGAGCATATTTATCTGCACTTCTTGGCATTTCTGGGTTGCTGGCTTCTCCAGCTCCAAGTCTAGGCTATATCAGGCAAAAAGAAAACCCAGAGAACTCAGCAATATGTCATTCCTTGAGTCCTGAGGTTCTTAACTGGCTTGTCTTCTCTCTGCCTCTCAGAGTTTTTTTTTTTTTTTTGAGCCAGGGTCTCATTCATTGCAGTGACATGATCACAGCTCACTGCAGCCTCTTCCACCTGGGTTCAGGCAATCCTCCCACCTCAGCCTCCAGAGTAGTTGGGACTACAGGCGAGTGCCATCACCCCTGACTAATTTTTTTTTTTTTTTTTTTTTTTTTTTTGTAGAGACAGGGTCTCATTATATCGCCCAGGCTGGTCTCAAACTCCTGGGCTCAAATGATCCTCCCGCCTTGGCTTCCCTAAGTGCTGGGATTACAGGCATGAGCCACCATGCCTGGCCGGCTTTTTTCTTCATTCCACTGGGAATTGTAATGTGCCCAGTTGTCAAGAATGGGTCATGACTTGTGTAGGCCAACCATTGCTATCCTATTCCCCTTTGCCAGATACCCATGTTCTCAGCCTCCCTTGCACCTAAGGGTGGCCGTGTGACCCAGTTCTGAGAAATGATATGTAAATGAAAATCTTTCTGGAGTCTTTTATGAGCATTTTTGCATTTTCATTGTCTTCTTTTCTGCTGGGGACAAAAAGAGAGAGGGCATGAAGGCTGGAGGTGCAGCAGCAATCTTGTGACCTTGAGGTGATAAGTCTAAGAGAAAGGCCAAGCGAATGGTTACAGGTGATCTCCCAGAGACTGCAGCCATGCATAAGCTGCTGATTAGACTCATTACCTAGCTCCAGGTTCTCACTGAGAAAACCAGAAATGTCTTCACAGTCTAAATCTTTGCTAGTTGGGGGTTTTTTTTTTTTTGGTTGCTGTTACTTGCAACCAGACATAGTTTGATTGATTTGGCGTGGGGAGGAGTTTATGATGCAGGGAAATAGTTGCTAATAAATTAATTACAGAGTGGATGTGACACAAACTGATGTTTCTCAAGTATTTCAAAGGAAAATGATTCTTGAAAGGGAAGGAGGGAAGCTGGAACTAGGGTTTTGGATCGTAAACACTTAATAAATTATATGTTTTCACAATAATAGACGTGAGCCAGCAATCCAGGGTGGAAAGGGAGATTGGAGTGAAAGAGGCCATTTGAACTCTCTCTGGGCTTAAGGGCCTGGAACTGGGAGTTATTTCTAGTGAAAGCTCCCATTTGAGAGGGCCCTGAGGAGCTACCCCTGGGAGAACTCTGTCTTAGCAGCAGTCACAGGAGATGCAAAAAAGTGGTCAGGGGTAAATAAAGATGGACACTCTTCGGGATTCGGTAAACTACCAAGGGAAGAAAAGGATGCTTCTCGATTTCCAACAATAAGGACATTTTTGATCTCAAATAATAACTCAAGAAGTAGACAGCTCTGGGTTTGTTCGGAGAATATCTAGACCACCAGGAACATCAAGGTTGTGTGACCCGTTGCCTGCCATCCACATGGAAAACCCGCTTGGGAAATGGATTCTGTCTCTCAGTCAATACATTCACTCAATACAAGTGCTCCTGGGTCAAAGAAAGAAAAGAGGCTCTGGAACATGGCTGGGTGCAGTGGCTCACGCATGTAATCCCAGCAGGGAATTAGCTGCTGGGAGGCCGAGGCAGGTAGGTCATTTAAGGTCAGGAGTTTGAGACTAGCCTGACCAACATGGTGAAACCCTGTCTCTATTAAAAATACAAAAAATTAGTAGGATGTGGTGGCACATGCCTGTAGTCCCAGTTACTTGGGAGGCTGAGGCAGGAGAATTGCTGGAACCCGAGAGGCAGACGTTGCAGTGAGCCAAGACAGTGCCATTGCACTCCAGCCTGGGCGACAGAGTGAGACTCCATCTGAAAAAAAAAAAAAAAAAAAAAAAAAACCCACTCTGGAACATTCTGGAAAGGGGAAATTTAAAAGATTATTATTATTTTAGAGACAGGGTCTTGGCCTGTCATCCAGGCTGGAGTGCAATCATAGCTTACTGCAGCCTTGAACTCTTGGGTTCAAGCAATCTTCAACCTTCCAAGTAACTGGGAATACAGATGTGCCCCATCACAGTGGACTATTTTTTTTTTTTTTTTTTTTTTTTTTTGGTAGAGATGGGGTGTTGCTATGTTGCTCAGGCTGGTCTTGAACTCCTGGGTTCAAGCAATTCTCCTGCCTCAGTTTCCCAAAGTGTTGGTATTACAGGTGTGAGCCACTGTGTGTGACATTAACAGTTTAAAATAGAGTTGGTGGAACTAGAGGAAAGAAGGAAATGTTGGGAAAGGTGTCGTGGCTCAAGGGATGACCCTTGCAGATTTGCAAACGTTGCTTCTCAGAGGCGATATCTCTGGAAATGAAGATTTCTGTAAAGTGGGAGGGTAATTGTTCACCAGGATATGAAATATTTCCAAAGGAGAAATAATGTCACATTTAATCTTTTTTTCCTTCCAATAATAATATTTTTCTCTCATTGTAAAATTAGGGCATGTCCTTAAAGAAAATGTAGAAAGTACAAGTACAACAAAAAAAAGGAGAAAAATAAATCACTCATATATCTGCTACTCTAACAAAGCCGCTTCCTATGTTGATTATGTTTATTTTACATTATTTTTAAAGCCATAGGCTGGGCGCCGTGGCTCAAGCCTGTAATCCCAGTTCTTTTAGGGGCTGAGGTGAGCAGATCACTTGAGGCCAGGAGTTCAAGACCAGCCTGGCCACCATAGCGAATCCCGTCTCTACTGAAAATACAAATATTAGCTGGGTGTGGTGGCGCGTGCCTGTAATCCCAGCTACTCAGGAGGCTGAGGCAGGAGAATCGCTTGAACCCAGGAGGTGGAGGTTGCAGTGAGAGATCGCACCATTGCACTCCAGCCTGGGCAACAGGAATAAAAAATCAAAAACAAAAACAAAACCAAACCATGCTACAAAACTTGATATTTTCTGTCCTGCTTTCTTTTTACTTTTCCATTTCCATTATATTGTGATCGGTATTCCTTATTATTATTACAGGTTTTTGGCCAATATCATTTTTAATGCTGCTTACTAATATATGAAGTGCATGTACTGTAATTTCCTGAATAAATCTTTTCCATTAGCTGGACAATTAGGTTGTTTCCAGTTTCTCTCTATTAAAATTGATGTTTCGGTGAAAATTGCCATGAGAATGCCCACCATCACTGCTCACCAAGCACTTACTGTGCTGCGTGGCTTCCATTCCGCATTTATCTCATCTTTACAACAACCCAATGAGGCAGATGCTATTGTGGTTTATTTCCTTTTCTTTTTATTAAATTATGAAAATAAAATGTGTCTCTGTAAAAGCAATTCAAGCAGAACCAAAGGAGCCTAAAGGGAAAGACCAAGCATGTCCTCCCCTTTCCCTCCAATCTCACCACTGCAACTCCCCAGAGATAACACTCATACATTTCTCATATATCCTTCCAGAAATTTTCTGTGCATATCCAAACACATTGGGAAATGGACTCTGTACTGGCATTTCATGGCATGTGTTTTACTCTGAAACTTCCTATTAGTATGAGTGACATATCTCAAATGTCCTTTTTTTTTTTTTTTTTGAGATGGAGTCTTGCTCTGTCATCCAGGCTGGAGTGCAGTGGTGCAATCTCGGCTCACTGCAACCTCTGCCTCCTGGGCTCAAGCTGTTCTCGTGTCTCAGTCTCCCAAGTAGCTGGGACTACAGATGTGCACCACAGCACCCTGCTAATTTTTGTATTTTTAGTAGAGACTGGCTTTTGCCATGTTGACCAGGCTGGTCTCAAACTCCTGACCTCGTGATCTGCCTGCCTTAGCCTCCCTAACTGCTGGGTTTACAGGTGTGAGCCACCGCACCTGGCCCCAAGTGTCTTTCTATATCAGAATATTTCAATCCTATGAGCTGGCTATGATTATTTTCATTTTACACTTGACTAAATGAAGGCTTAGGAGGTGAAGGACCATGCTGTTGAATTGCATTGTGTGCCCACAAAAAGATATGTTGATGTTCTATCACCCAGCACCCCACAATGTGAGCTTATTTGGAAATAGAGTCATTGAGGTAATTAGTTAAAATGAGGTTGTACAGGAGTAGGGTGGGCCGTAATCCAATGTGACTGGCGTGCTTATAAAAAGGGGCAATGTGGACACAAAAAGAGACAGGCATAGGAGGAAGATGTCGTAAGAGACACAAAGAGAAGGCCATGTGAAGATGGAAGATTGAAGTGATACATCTACAGCCAAGGAGAGATTGCTGGAAACCACCAGAAACTGGGAAGAAGCAAAGGAGTCCCCTGCAGGTTTCAGAGAAGGCATGACTTGGCCGACACCTTGATTTCAGATTTCTTGCCTCCAAAACTGAAACAATACTTATTTATTTATTTATTTTTGGTAGAGATAGGGTCTTGCTATGTTGCCCAGGCTGGTCTTGAATTCCTGGGCTCAAGTGATCCTCCTGCCTCCAATTCCCAAAGCACTGGGATTACAGGTGTGAGCCACCACACCCAGCTCTTTTTTTTTTTTGAAATGGAGTCTCCCTCTGTTGCCTGGGCTGGAGTGCAGTGGTGCAATCTCGGCCCACTGCAACCTCTGCCTCCTGGGCTCAAGCGATTCTCCTGCCTCAGCCTCTCAAGTAGCTGAGATTCCAGGTGCCCGCCACTACGCCCAGCTAATTTTTGTAGTTTTAGTAGAAATCGAGTTTCTCTACATTGGCCAGGCTGGTTTCGAACTCCCGACCTCAAGTGATCGGCCTGCTTTATCCTCCCAAAGTGCTGGGATTACAGGTGTGAATCACCGTGCCTGGCCCAGCTCATTTTTAAAAACCCACCCAGTTTGTGTTACTTTGTTAAGGCAGCCCTAAGAAACCCAAACACATGTCAAAGTTTCAAAACTAGTATGTAGTAGAGCTGGAATTTCAACTCAGGCAGATGTGACCCTAAGGCCAATACATTTAAACGAACAGGATCTATTTTCTTTTTTTTTTGAGCAAACCCCTATATATAGTGCTTAGCCTGTGCCAGGCTCTGGTCTAAGCACTTGACATGAATCTCTCTGAAATTGGCATTTTGCCTTCTGGGCAGTGCAGTAATTTCCTCCTTGAGGTTGTCTGGTGGCTTCCACCAGGGGGCAGACCTGGGCTTTCGTGCACAGGCGGAAAAATAACACCCAAGGCAGGGGGTGCACTGAATTCTTTTTCCTTCTATCTCTCTCTCCTTTCTTTTCTTTCTTTTCTTTCTTTCTTTCTTTCTTTCTTTCTTTCTTTCTTTCTTTCTTTCTTTCTTTCTTTCTTTCTTTCTTTCTTTCTTTCTTTCTTTCTTTCTTTCTTTCTTTCTTTCTTTCTTTCTTTCTTTCTTTTTCTTTCTCTTTCTTTCTTTCTCTCCCTTCTTTCCTTCCTTCCTCCCTCCCCTTTCCTTCCTTCCTTCTTTCTTTCCTTTTTTCTTTCTTTCTTTTTTTTTTTTTTGACAGAGTCTTGCTCTGTCACCTAGGCTAGAGTGTAGTGGCGCTATCTTGGCTCACTGCAACCTCTGTTTCCTGGGTTAAAGTGATTCTCTGCCTCAGCCTCCCGAGCAGCTGGGATTACAGGCGTCTGCCACCACACGTGGCCAATTTTTGTCTTTTTAGTAGAGACGGGGTTTCACCATGTTGGCCAGGCTGGTCCTGAATTCCTGACCTCATGATCCACCCACCTCGGCCTCCCAAAGTGTTGGGATTACAGGTGTTAGCCACCGTGCCCGGCCAGGAGGTGGACCTTCTGGCAGTTCTTTCTGCAGAGGTTGTCTGTAGGTTTGGTTTACCAAAGCAAAGACCACATTGAAAAAAAAAAAAATAGAGGATTGAGCCAGATGATTGAGTGCAAATAAACTTCCATGTTGTCTGAGGGAGAGAGAGCCAAGCCCAGGGGGTACAGGCAGTCTGATTTCCAGAGAGGGACGCTTTATCGTGGATGTGATGGGAGATGTGATATCTGCTTTTTCTCCAAACAGATCCTGAACCCATTCTCACTCAACAAGCTTCTGATGAAAAAACAATGAACATTTGTGTCACAGGCACAGTTCTGGAGATGGTGGTACAGTAATTAATCTTGCCAGGTGTGGTGGCTGATGCCTATAACCCCAGCACTTTGGGAAGCCAAAGCAGGAGGATCTCTTGAGTCCAAGAGTTCGAGACCAGAGCCTGTGTAACATAGCAAGACCCAGTCTCTAAAAAAAAAAAAAAAAAAAAAAAAAAAAAATTAAAAAATTAGCCAGACGTGGTGGTGCATGCCTGTAGTCTCAGCTACTTGGGAGGCTGAATTGGGAGGATCACTTGAGTCCTGTAGTTTGAGGCTGCAGTGAGCTATGATCATGCCACTGCCCTCCAGCCTGGGCAACAAAGTCAGACCTTGTCTCTAAAAAACAAATGAAAAATTAATCTGCCTTTTTGTGCAACTGTCTCGGCAGCAGCAGCCATATCTATACCACATGGCCTTATACCCCTGGCCAAAGCAGAGCTTAAGGTTTTGACATGAGAGATGTAGAAGCTGCCCCTTATGAGGAAGTTTGCACGATCCTGCTGCTGGGTTTCTGCAGCTGCCCTGGTTGCTGGCCCTGCTAAGCCCTGGTTGTTCAGTCCTTCCTTGGATTCTGATAATATACCTCAGTATCCATCCCATAATCTTTCCTTTTACAATGCCTTTTAAGCCAGTCGTAGTTTCTATTACTTGCAAAAGCACACACACACACACAAACCCCTGAATTTATATGAATAAGAATAGAAAAAAAATAAAGGAGTAAGTATATTATTTAAAGCCATGCAGGTAATTAAAAAGTCATAAATAATAAAGTCATTAGAACAACCAGCACCCAGAAAAGAGCTTAATGTGTGGAGGTTCTCAGTAAATATTTATTCACTGACTGCAGGAATTTACCCACAATAATATCAAACAAAACTGACGTAGAAACAAGGGAAAAGGGGATAGTGAAGCTGAACTAAATTTCACTCTTTTCAATGGAGACAATATGGTTTTAAGTTGATCAATCAAGACACAGAAGCACAATCATATTATTTAGAATTACAGTGTGAACGCCAGAGTTAAAACAAGAAAACGTTTTCTGAGGAGTGGAAGAGTGTTTTTCTGTCTCCTTCTAAATACCTCCTTCTAAACTCTCAACCCTTTAATAATTTGGCCAAGGGTTCCAAGCTTGTTTGGAAACCCAGTCTGTGAGGCAGTAGGACTGAAATTCAGAACACGCCCCGGTCACCGGCACGAGGCACATCTTCCCAGAAGGGGGCGCTGTTTTCTAATGTGCACAGAGGCGCTCACAGGCCAGCATCCACCTCCTGTTTGCCAGTCCCATAGCAGACAATGGTATCTCGTTATTGTTTCAATGTGCATCTCCTTAATTGTGTGTGAGATCGAGTGCTTTCTCCCATGTTTATAAGCCATTTGTATTGCCTTTTCTGTGAATTGCCTTTTCATGTCCTTTGCACTAAATGGAAACTGTGTCTCGTCCCGTTCAGAACTTTCTTTTACTTATCTGATCATTTTATTACTCAGCTCCTCAGTCTAGCTCATTTTTGGCATGCTAGATGGGTTTTAAATTTTCCTTTCCTCTTCCTTCTTTTTCCTTCACATAATTTTTTTTTTTTTTTTTTTAAATGAGGTCTTGCTCTGTCCCCCAGGCTGGAGTGCAGTGGTGCAATCTTGGCTCACTGCAACCTCTGCCTCCCAGGTTCAAGCAATTTTCCTGTCTCAGCCTTTTGAGTAGCTGCGATTACAGGCGTGTGCCACCACGTCCGGCTAATTTTTGTAGTTTTAGTAGTGATGGGGTTTCACCATGTTGGCCAGGCTGGTCTGGAGCTCCTAACCTCAAGTGATCTGCTTGCCTTAGCCTCCCAAAGTGCTGGGATTACAGGCATGAGCCACCGCACCTGGCAATATTTTTCTTTTTAAAATTTTTTTTCTGACCGGATGCGGTGGCTCATTTTTAATACGTATTTTATGTATTTTTAAAAATTTCCTTTCCTTTTTTTTTGAGACAGGGTCTCACTCTGTAACCCAGGCTGGAGTGCGGTGGCACAATCTCAACTTGCTGCATCCTCAACCTCCCAGACTCAAGCAATTTTCCCACTTCAGCCTCCTAAGTAGCTGGGGTGACAGGCTTGCACCACCTCGCCTGGCCAATGTTATAACTTTTTGTAGAGATGAGGTCTCACTACATTGCCTAGGCTGGTTTTGAACTCCTGGACTTAAACAATCCTCCCGTCTCTGCCTCCCAAAGTGCTGGAATTACAGGCATGAACCACCACTCCCAGCTCTCCTAATATTTTTTATTTAAATATTTTTCTAGAGAAATAACATGGTAAAATTCAGAGTAATGAAATGTATACAATGAACACCTAATTTCTCTCTTACTTTGACCCAAGAAACAATTACGATTAATGTTCTTTTACGTAAATTCCTTGTGATATGATCTGTGTAGTGTCTCTATGTGTGTCTCTCTATCTCAATCTCTAACTCTGGATATCATCCTCCACTCTTTTTACACAAGTGGGTGTGCCACCTACAGACTTTTATGCCCCCAAGCTACAACTTGTGAATTGTTTAATGTCAGAGCCCCTAAAAATATACCTCGTTTAAAAAAATGGCTGTGTAGCATTCTTTTTTTTTTTTTTTTTTTTTTGAGACGGAGTCTTGCTCTGTTGCCCAGGCTGGGGTGCAGTGGCCGGATCTCAGCTCACTGCAAGCTCCGCCTCCCGGGTTTATGCCATTCTCCTACCTCAGCCTCCCGAGTAGCTGGGACTACAGGCGCCCGCCAACCCACCCGGCTAGTTTTTTTACATTTTTTAGTAGAGACAGGGTTTCACTGTGTTAGCCAGGATGGTCTCAATCTCCTGACCTTGTGATCCGCCTGTAGCATTCTTATGTGGAAGTTCTGTAATAAAACGAACACTCTCCCATTGATTGGGAAACATTGTTTCTCATCTTTTGCTACTATTAATAATGTCAAAAGAAATAACCTAGAGCAAATATCTTTACTCAGATTCCAGCTTATGTATAGGATAAACTTTCAAAACTAGAGTTCCTGGGTCAAAGGATTTTTTTCTTCCTCATTTCTAATTTTTGATGGCTATTTCAGAATTTCCTTCCAAAGAAGTTATACCAGTTTATGCTCACACCAACAATGTGTGAAGCTGAATTTTCTTTTCTTTTTTTTTTTTTTTAAAGACAGGGTCTTACTCTGTCACCCAGGCTGGAGTGCAGTGGTTCGATCTCGGCTTCCAGGTTCAAGCTATTCTCCCGCCTCATCCTCCTGAGTAGCTGGGATTACAGGCATGTGTCACCACGCCCGGCTAATTTTTGTATTTTTTTAGACAGGGTTTAGCCATGTTGGCCAGGCTGGTCTCAAACTCCTGGCCTCAAGTGATCTGCTTGCCTTGGCCTCCCAAAGTTCTGGAGTTTCGCTCTTGTCGCCCAGGCTGTGATCTTGGATCACTGCAACCTCCGCCTCCTGGGTTCAAGTGATTCTGGTGCCTCAGCCTCCCTAGTAGCTGGGACTACAGATGTGAGCCGCCACACCGAACTAATTTTTGTGTTTTTAGTAGAGACGGGGTTTTACCATGTTGGCCAGGCTGGTCTTGAACTCCTGACCTCAGGTGATCCACCCACCTCAGCCTCCCAAAGTGAAGACATTTATTTGTATAAATGAAGAAAGCATACAGATAAATCAGACAAACACAAATTAGAGAAACTTTGATCTCTCTCTTCTACTTACCAAATTAGCAACAACAGGTAATACCCCTGCCCAAGTAGTGACGCTATAAAATGTTACAGCTCTTTGGGAATACGATAAGGCAAACATAAGCCATGCAATTGTTCATATTTTTCTATTTAATAACCCTACTCCCAGGAATTATCCTATAAAATTAAAAACTATGTAAGGATTCAGCAATACTGATGCCCTCTGTTGATGAATCCATTTTCGCCCCACTTATTTGAAATACCTCTTTTATCTTATTCAGGGGCTCAATGACATGGATACCCACAGAAAGTCTTGGGTAACGGAGCTCTGAGATCCTGCTCTTCATTTTTATTGCTGACGTTTCTGTCTTTCAGATGGTAAAGGAAGTTATCTAGAGGAACTGTTGCCTTGGGCCAAATTCTGGCCAACCAGGCGGAACAAGCTGGTGAGGGGAAGTGACAAGGATCTTAGTAGAAAGTGACTGTGTGGCTCTAGACACTCTGTCTGCCTCCTACTGCTTTGGTTAACCGCCCAGCTCTATCTAGCTTAGCCGGGAACATCCCTTGTGGTCAGTATCCTTGACAGTCTGGCTCTGTCTCTAATAACAGAAAGTTTGACCAACAAGTTCCCCAAATGTGCCCTCCTTTCTCTTGTCTCCACGTATTTGCCTCTGCCCTTCCCTTTGCTTGTAATATTTTCCCTCACTTTTAGCCTAGCTAACTCTTCAGCCTTCACATCTCAGTTTAAAGGTTACCTGCAATGTGAAGGAGATAACACGTTAAGCTAGACACTCCATAATACCTTCTATTTTCTTCTTCTTCTTTTCTTCTTCTTTTTTTTTTTTTCTTGAGACAGAGTCTCACTGTGTCACCCAGGCTGGAGTGCAGTGGTGTGATCTTGGCTCACTGCAACCTCCGTCTCCTAGGTTCAAGTGATTCTCCTGCCTCAGCCTCCCAAGTACCTGAGACTACAGGCCCCCACCACCACACCTGGCTAATTTTTGTATTTTTAGTAGACACAAAATCACCTGTTGCCCAGGCTGGTCTTGAACTCCTGACCCCAGGTGATCCACTTGCCTCGGCTTCCGAAAGTGCTGAGATTATAGGTGTGAGCCACAGCGCCTGGCCTGCTTCCATTTTCCTAATGGTCCTTATCCAAGATGGATGGGGTGCAGACAAGAAAGCCACTCAAATTCCAGGGGCCTGATGATCTGGAAAATGGGCTGAGGTAAACCCCAAGTAAATATTTCCCATTGCCTGTCTGCCTCAGGACTAGAACCAGCTACATAATAACCCAATACAAAATGAAACTGTGCTGGGCACAGTGGCTCATGCCTGTAATCCCAGCATTTTGGGAGGCCCAGGCAGGAAGATCACCTGAGGCCAGGAGTTTGAGACCAGCCCGGGTAACATAGTGAAACCTCCATCTGTACACAAAATTTAAAAAATCAGTTGGATATTGTGGCACGCACCTGTAGTTCCAGCTGCTCATGGGGCTGAGGTGGGAGGATCACTTAAGCTTGTGAGGTGGGGGCTGCAGTGAGCTGAGATTGCACCACTGCACTCCATTCTGTGCAACAGAGTCAGACCCTGTCTCAAAAAAAAAAAAAAAAAAAAAAAAAAAAAGGAAAAGAAAAAGAAAATAAAGAAAGAAAAAAGCCACACTTCTTTGGAGCATCGTGGAAGTCTAGCTGAAGATTTGTGGAAGTAGGAAATATTTAATGAACAAAGTCTCCAGTGAGATAAGCATAAGTTCCAGAGCCAGGGGCAAGGATAGCATGGAACAGGATTTGGAGTTGGAAGGATACTTCTTTAGACCCTTCTGTGTGGCTATCAGGACTGGATGAAGATATTTAGAATCACAAAGAGCTATCTTCATATATAATAAAAACACCAACAGTGGGGAGAGCATTAGGGAAAAGAGCTAATGCATGCTGGGCTTAATACCTAGGTGATGGGTTGATAGGTGCAGCAAACCACCATGGCACACGTTTACCTGTGTAACAAACCTGCACGTCCTGTGCCTGCACCCTGGAACTTAAAAAACCAAAACAAAACAAAACAAAAAACCGGCCAGGTGCGGTGGCTCATGCCTATAATCCCAGCACTTTGTAGGGCCGAGGCTGGTGGATCACCTGAGGTCAGGAGTTCAAGACCAGCCTGACCAACACTGTGAAACCCCGTCCCTACTAAAAATACAAAAATTTGCCAGGCATGGTGGAGGGCGCCTGTAATCCCAGCTACTCAGGAGGCTGAGGCAGGAGAATCACTTGAACCCAGGAGGCGGAGGTTGCAGGGAGCTGAGTGACTCTGTCTCAGAAAAAAAAAAAAAAAAAAAAAAAAAGAAAGAAAGAAACACCAACCGTAAGTCATAAAGGACATATAGCTCACAAAAGACATGCTTCGGCTGGGCGCGGTGGCTCACGCCTGTAATCCCAGCACTTTGGGAGGCCAAGACGGGCGGATCACGAGGTCAGGAGATCGAGACCACCCTGGCTAACATGGTGAGACCCCATCTCTACTAAAAACACAAAAAAACCAAAAAAAAAATTAGCGGGGCGCGGTGGCGGGCGCCTGTAGTCCCAGCTACACGGGAGGCTGCGGCAGGAGAACAGCGTGAACCTGGGAGGCGGAGCTTGCAGTGAGTGGAGATCGCACCACTGCACTCAAGCCTGGGCGACAGAGCGAGCCTCCGACTCAAAAAACAAAAAAACAAACAAACAAACAAACAAAACCAAAAGACATGCTTCTCACCCCCTCTTAGGTCTGCTTTTTCACTCCAGCCAACACGGTGGTGCCTGGTTGTGCATAGCCATAAAGGGGGAGCATCTCCCTTTGGTTGCATTGTGTATCTTTCATTCTCTGTCTCCGAGCTTTTCTGCTTTCTCCAGATGGTAGGACTGTAGGAATCTGCATGAATGAACCACACTGACTCATTCACACACCTGGAAGGACAAGGGAGCTAACAGCCCATGCAGCAACCCTTGACAGATGAAGGAGGGCTCCATGGATAAATTGCTCTTCTCTGGAGCCTCCTGTTTGGAGAGGATTCGCCATCATTCCTCTAAGGACCTCAGCAGGACTGAGCCCCAGCTGCCCATGGTGGCAACCAGCTCAATAACGTATCCTTGGATCCGTGATCACTCCTCGGTTTCATGCTTTTCCAGCCTCTGCTTTCCTGGAATCACTTTCCAGATTAAACTGGCTGCCTGCAAGCCCTCATCTCAAGCTCTGCTCTTTGGAAGAACCTAGGCTAAGACAAGAGGTGTAAGGAATTCTACCAACATTTTAGTTTTTCCATGACCATTTTTTATTTTTTATTTTCAAGACACGGTCTCACTCTGTGGCCCAGGCTGGAGTGCAGTGGTGCAATCATGGCTCACTGCAGCCTCGACCTCCTGGGCTCAAGCAATCCTCCCGCCTCAGCCTCCTGAGTAGTTGGAACTGCAGGTGCACACTACAACTGACTAATTTTTTTTTTAGTTTTTTTCTTTTTTCTCTCTTTCTTCTTCTTCTTCTTCTTCTTCTTCTTCTTCTTCTTCTTCTTCTTCTTCTTCTTCTTCTTCTTCTTCTTCTTCTTCTTTTTTTTTTCTTTTTTTTTAGAGACAGGGTTTCACTATGTTGCCCAGGTTGGACTCAAACTGAAGTGATCCTCTTGTCTCGGCCTCTGAAAGTGCTGGTATTACAGGCATGAGCCACTGCGCCCAGCCTCCTTGATTATTTCAATGTTCCTGAGTCACTGCTGTTGCTGCTACTGCTGCTCCCTGAACTGGTTCAAGAAGGCAAGAAAAAAAGGTAGGCTCAGGAAAGATTCCAAACAGGATGGGGAGAAATCAGGATGAGGCTGAGGCCACTGGGGCCTAGGCAGAGACTTGCAGAAAGGATGGAAAGAGCTGGGTGGACAGGATTAGCCAGGCGTGTGGCAGAGTTAGGACACATTATGAAGAGTATAGCATTGAAAACAAAGGAGGCAAAAGTTCTCCATTCTTCGTGAATCTGACTATAGGCTGGAACACTGTGTCTCAGTTCTGGGCGCTATACTTTAATAAAGACAACGAAAAACTGAAGCAAATTAACTCAAAAGGTCAGCAAAGATTTTTCAGGACTTGTTACCATGTTATACAAAGAAATAAGGAGATTTCCTTGCAGAACTGCTAGGAGAAAGGGAGGGATATGAGAGCTATTTTTCCACGTGTGAGCGTTGTCATGTGGAAGAGGGAATATATTTATTCTGTAGGTGAGGAATAATCGGTGGAAGTTAGAAGGTGCTGGATTAATCTCAGCTTAAGGAGAAACTCTCAAACCTGGGGGCTGCCTTCTAACTCCCAAAGGATCCAGATGCCTGGGGCTACTATGCATGGTACAGTTCACAACCTAAGAACCAAAGGCAATGGAATCAAAGTTTCTTAGCTTGTCTCTTTCCCGTTGCCTCCATTCATTCCGTGAAATTACTGAGCATCTCAAATTTGCATGAAAGTCTTCCTTATACAGAATTAGAAACATTTTGGTAACTTTCATCTTTGGTCCCTAGGCTCTTCTCTCAAATACAAGTCTACAGTGTTGCTTTGTTTTGCCAGAGTCCTTCTTGAAGTGTGGTTCATGGAACTGAGCATGTCTGTGACAGCCACGTCCACACACCTTGGCAGCAAGAGTCATTTGTATTTGTTCATCACCTAGGATACTTTAATTGTAAACAGCAGAAACAGACCCTGGCTAACTCTACGGGAAAAAAATAAATTTTTTAGATTGCAAAATAGGTACAGGTAAAACTAAAGGTTGATGGTTGATGCCAGAACATGGAATATTCTAAGGGTCTGGATATCAAGAACAAAGGAACCTATATTGTGCCTCTCTCTCTCTCCATATCTATCTGTCTGTCTGTATTGTCTATCTATCTATGAAGCCTGCACTCACAACCACAATGTTGTAGAATCTCCTTCCTTCCTTCCTTCCTTCCTTCCTTCCTTCCTTCCTTCCTTCCCTCTTTCCTTCCTTCCTCTTTCTCTCTTTCTCTATTTCTTTATTTTGAGACAGAGTCTCACTCCGTTGCCCAGGCTGGAGTGCAATGGCACGATCTTGTCTCACTGCAACCTCTGCCTCCCGGGTTCAGGCGATTCTCCTGCCTCAGCCTCTTAAGTAGCTGGGATTACAGGCACCCGCCACCACACCTGGCTAATTTTGGTATTTTTAGTAGAGACAGGGTTTCTCCAAGTTGGCCAGGCTGGTCTCAAACTCCTGACCTCAGGTGATCCGCCCGCATTGGCCTCCCAAAGTATTGGGATTACGGGCACGAGCCACCGTGCCCGGCTGTAGAATCTTTTTCATAGGAAGCCAACTTCACAACCTTACCTTAGTTGAAACCTAGCTCCCCATGGAGTTATTTCTTCTCTCCCTTTCTATTACCATCCTGAGAAATTTTAGTGTTCTTACAGATGACTTTCCCAGCGTGCTAGATGGCTGTTCTGTGGCCTTCTTAACCAATGACCTTCTCGTCTGTTTCCTCATGGCCACACCCTGGACTTGGACATCAGCCGCAGCTGCTCTACTTGAAAAATATCAGAAATGGACACCTCTATCTTCTGGTCATAGCTTCCTATCTCTTCACCTCTCCTACACCTTTATTCCCGGTTAACCTATTTTTCAACCTCATCAAAGCCACTGGTTCTAGCTGGGCATAGTGGTTCATGCCTGTAATCCCAGCACTTTGGGAGGCCAAGAAGGGCAGATCACTTGAGGTCAGGAGTTTGAGACCAGCCTGGCCAAAATGGTGAAACCCTGTCTCTACTAAAAATACAAAAATTAGCTGGGCGCAGTGGCTCACATCCACAATCCCAGATCTTTGAGAAGCCAAGGCAGGCAGATCACTTGAGGTCAGGAGTTTGAGACCAGCCTGGCCAACATGGTAAAACCCTGTCTCTACTAAAAATATAAAAATTAGCCTTGTGTGGTGGCAGGCACCTGTAATCCCAGCTGCTTGTGAGTCTGAGGTAGGAGAATTGCTTAAACCTGGGAGGCGAGGGTTGCAGTGAGCTAAGATCGCGCCACTGCACTCCAACCTGAGCAACAGAGTGAGACTCTGTCTCAAAAAAAATAAATAAATAAATAAAAATAAAAATAAAAATAAAAAAACCCCACTGGTTCCTCAACTCTTCTTGGCTTCACCTTTTTCCCCAGCTGGGAGTCTGTGGTTAGCGAAATGAACATCCTTCTGACCAATTATTCCAGTTCCTCCACATATTTGTCTTTCTAACCATTCATTTTCTCAGTTCCTATTTCCAGGCTTTTTGGCATGACTGGAGAAAAATCACAGAATCATACTCTTTGGCTTCATGAACAATCCTTAGTTTACATCTTTAGGTTGAGCTTTACGCTATCAACAATCCTTTTATGAATTCTTAAGTGTTCTCTTTCTCATACAAGCCTTTACCACATTCCTGAAGGTCTCTACTCCATTGTATCATTTGATTCCCAAGAGATGACTTGACTTCCAGAGCAAATATAAGCCAACGATCTAAAACAACCTCAACTTTCCTCTCCTTCGTTTTGAAACCTGTCTGTATTTTCCTAGTCCTTACCATAATCATGGCATTTTCAGTAGGACAAGGATGCTGTCTAATTTTCTTTTCCTTTTTCTTTTCTTTTCTCTTCTCTCTCTCTCTCTCTCTTTTTTTTAAACAGAGTCTCACTCTATCACCCAGCCTGGAGTGCAGTGGTGGAATCTTGGCTCACTGCAATCTCTGCCTCCTGGGCTCAAGGGATTCTCTTGCCTCAGTCTTCAGAGTAGTTGAGATTATAGGCATGAGCCACCATGCCCAGACAATTTTCGTATTTTTGGTAGAGATGGGGTTTCACCATGTTGGCCAGGCTGGTCTCGAACTCCTGACCTCAAGTGATTCGCCCTCCTCTGCCTCCCAAAGTGCTGGCATCACAGGCATGAGCCATTGCGCCCGGCCAGATGCTGTCTAATTTTCAAGGATGTGTTCCACCTCTTTCTTCATCATGTCTCCTATCTTCTCCCCAGGAACCTTGCTCCAGTAATGAATTCTCTATCCACTTACTGTTTCTTCTTTTCCTGCTGTGGCTGGTTTCTCCCCTGTCTTACATATATTTCATGTCTCCATCATCTAAAAATTAAAAATCCAGCAATTCCAACCCCTTTACTTAATCCTATGTTCGCCTCAAATAATGATCATATTGCTCCCCGTATAATCATCCAAACGTCTGGAAAAAGTGCGTACAGTATAAATTTTAAAAATGTATCTCCTTTGAGATAATTGTAGATTCACACGCCATTGTAAAAAATAATACAGAACACATACCTAATGCAGTATTATTGAGCCATAAAAAAGAATGAGATCCGCCATTCGTGACAACGTGGATGGAACTGGAGGTCATTATGTTTATGAAATAAGCCAGGCACAGAAAGACAAACTTCATATGTTCTAATTTAACTTGTTTGTGGGAACTAAAAGTTAAAATATTTGAACTCGTGGAGATCGAGAGTAGAAGGATGGGTACCAGAGACTGGGAAGGGTGGTGGGGGCACGGGGAGAAAGTGGGGATGATTAATGGGTACAAAAATAGAATGAATAATATCTAGTATTTGATAGCACAACAGGGCATCTATA
This sequence comes from Macaca fascicularis, assembly GCF_037993035.2. NCBI lineage: Eukaryota > Metazoa > Chordata > Mammalia > Primates > Cercopithecidae > Macaca > Macaca fascicularis. Next base: position 22,882,054 of record NC_088394.1, read on the forward strand.
GTCCATAGTAATCTAACTGTATAATTTAAAATAATTAAATTGGATAATTGGATTGTTCGTAACACAAAAGATAAATGCTTAAGGGGATGGATACCCCATTTACCCTGATATAATTACTATACATTGTATACCTGTATCAAAATATCCCACACACCCCATACATCTACTATGTACCCACAAAAATTAGAAATTAAAAATTAAAAAAGAAATAATATCGAGAGATCCCATATACCCTCCACCGTTTTCTCCAACAGAAACACCCTGTGTCACAGAAGGGCGATACACCAACCAGGGAATTGATATCGATATAATCAATTGACCTTACTCTGATCTCACCAGCGTTTCAGCCATTCATTTGGGTGTGTGTTTTAGTGTGTGTGTGTTAAGTTTTATGAGATTTTATCACATGTTTAGACTCCTGTGACCACCAGCAGTGAAGACAAGAACAATTTCATCACTGCAAGGATCCTCGTGCTATTTATTCTCTTATAGCCACAGCCACTTCCCTTCCTCTATCTCCTTGTCCCTGGCAACCCCTCATACATTTTCCCTTTCTATAGTTTTGTCATTTTAAGAAAGTTATATAAATGCAGACATACAGCATGAAACCTTTGGGATTGCTGTTTTCCACTCAGAATAATTCTCTGATGATCTATCCAAGTTGCTGTGCATATCAATAGTTTGTTACTTTTTATTTCTGAGTGTATTTCTATTCTATGGTAAGGGTGTACTATAGTTTGTTGAAAGATTCATCCTTAGAAGGACATTTGGGTTGTTTCCCAATATCTTTCCAGTTTTTTTTTTTCTTTTTGGCAATTACAAATAAAGTGGCTATGAAAATTTCTGTATGGATTTTTGTGTGAACATAAATTTTCATTTATCTAGGATATATGTACAAGAGTGTAGTTGCTGGGCAACTGCATGTATTTAGTTTTATTAATTGATTGATTATGGCAAAAAACATATACCATAAATTTACCATCCTAACGACTTTTAAGTGTAAAGTTCAGGAGTATTTAATATACTCACATTGTTGTGAAACAAATGTCCAGAATGTTTTCACCTTGTAAATCTGAAACTCTTTACCTGTTAAACAACAACACCTCTTTCCTTCCTTCCCTCTGCCCCTGAAAACCACTATTCTACCTTCTGTCTCTATGAATTTGACTCCTCAGTGTTTCTCATACCAGTGGAATCATACGGTATTTGTCTTTTTTTGTGACTGACTTGTTTCATCTAGCACAATATCCTCAAGTTTCAACCATGTTGTAGCATGGGTCAGAATTTCCTTTCTTTTTAAGTCTGGATAATATTCCATTGTATGTATGTACCACATTTTGATTATCCATTTAACCAGCGATGGGCATTTGGGCTGCTTCTGCATGCTGGCTGTTGTGAGTAATGCTACTATGAACATGGTGTACAAGTATCTCTTTGAGATCCAGCTTTCAGTTATTTTGGATAATTGAAGTGGTATTGCTGGATCACGTGGTAGTTCTGTTTTTAACTTTTTGAGGAACCTCCATATTATTTTCCATGCTATGTTGGAATAATTTTATAATGATGCAATTCCACCAACAGTGCTCAAGGGTTCTAATTTCTCCACATCCTCACCAACATTCGTTATTTTCCCTCTTCCTCTTCCTCTCCTGCTCCTCCTTCTAGTAGCCAGCCTAATGGGTGTAAAGTGATATCTCACTGTGGTTTTGATTTGCATTTATTTGATGATTAGTGATGTTGAGTACCTTTTCATATGATTATTGGGTTTTGAATATCATCTTTGGAGAAATATTTATTCAAGAGCTTTGCCTTGAATATTTTAAAATTGGGTCATTTGATTTTCTATTGTTGAATTGTAGGTGTTCTTTATGTATTCTGGATATTTACCCCTTGTCAGATACATGATTAGCAAATACTTTCTCCCATTCTGTAGGTTGCCTTTCCACTCTATTGATTATGTCCTTTGATGCCCAAAAGTTTTAAACTTTGATATAGTTCCAACCACATTTAGTTTGTAAGAAATTGCCATGCTCTTTTCGAGAGTGGCTGTAGCATTCTACATTCCCACCAGCAATGGATGTATGATCCTGCTTTTCCACTTTCTTACCAGAATTTGGTGTTATCACTTTTGGAGGTACAAGGAGGAGCTGGTACCATTCCTTCTGAAACTATTCCAATCAATAGAAAAAGAGAGAATCCTCCCTAACTCATATTATGAGGCCAACATCATCCTGATACCAAAGCCTGGCAGAAACACAACAAAAAAAGAGAATTTTAGACCAATATCCCTGATGAACATCAATGCAAAAATCCTCAATAAAATACTGGCAAACCGAATCCAGCAGCACATCAAAAAGCTTATCCACCATGATCACGTGGGCTTCATCCCTGGGATGCAAGGCTGGTTCAACATATGCAAATCAATAAATGTAATCCAGCATATAAACAGAACCAAACACAAAAACCACATGATTATCTCAATAGATGCAGAAAAGGCCTTGGACAAAATTCAACAGCCCTTCATGCTAAAAACTCTCAATAAATTCGGTATTGATGGAACGTATCTCAAAATGATAAGAGCTATTTATGACAAACCCACAGCCAATATCATACTGAAAGGGCAAAAACTGGAAGCAATCCCTTTGAAAACTGGCACAAGACAGGGATGCTCTCTCTCACCACTCCTATTCAACATAGTGTTGGAAGTTCTGGCTAGGGCAATCAGGCAAGAGAAAGAAATCAAGGGTATTCAGTTAGGAAAAGAAGTCAAATTATCCCTGTTTGCAGATGACATGATTGTATATTTAGAAAACCCCGTCATCTCAGCCCAAAATCTCCTTAAGCTGATAAGCAACTTCAGCAAAGTCTCAGGATACAAAATCAATGTGCAAAAATCACAAGCATTCTTATATACCAGTAACAGACAAACAGAGAGCCAAATCATGAATGAACTCCCATTCACAATAGCTTCAAAGAGAATAAAATACCTAGGAATCCAACTTACAAGGGATGTAAAGGACCTCTTCAAGGAGAACTACAAACCACCGCTCAGTGAAATAAAAGAGGATGCACAGAAATGGAAAAACATACCATGCTCATGGATAGGAAGAATCAATATCGTGAAAATGGCCATACTGCCCAAGGTAATTTATAGATTCAATGCCATCCCCATCAAGCTACCAATGACTTTCTTTACAGAATTGGAAAAAACTGCTTTAAAGTTCATATGGAACCAAAAAAAGAGCCCAAACTGCCAAGACAATCCTAAGTCAAAAGAACAAAGTTGGAGGCATCATGCTACCTGACTTCAAACTATACTACAAGGCTACAGTAACCAAAACAGCATGGTACTGGTACCAAAACAGAGATATAGACCAATGGAACAGAACAGAGCCCTCAGAAATAATACCACACATCTGATCTTTGACAAACCTGACAAAAACAAGAAATGGGGAAAGGAGTCCCTATTTAATAAATGGTGCTGGGAAAATTGGCTAGCCATAAGTAGAAAGCTGAAACTGGATCCTTTCCTTATTCCTTACATGAAAATTAATTCAAGATGGATTGGAGACTTACATGTTAGACCTAAAACCATAAAAATCCTAGAAGAAAACCTAGGTAATACCATTCAGGACATAGGCATGGGCAAGGACTTCATGTCTAAAACATCAAAAGCAATGGCAACGAAAGCCAAAATTGATAAATGGGATCTAATTAAACTAAAGAGCTTCTGCACAGCAAAAGAAACTACCATCAGAGTGAACAGGCAACCTACAGAATGGGAGAAAATTTTTGCAGTCTGCTCATCTGACAAAGGACTAATATCCAGAACCTATAAAGAACTCAAACAAATTTACAAGAAAAAAACAAACAACCCCATCAAAAAGTGGGCAAAGGATATGAACAGACATTTCTCAAAAGAAGACATTCATATAGCCAACAGACACATGAAAAAATGCTCATCATCACAGGCTATCAGAGAAATGCAAATCAAAACCACAATGAGATACCATCTCACACCAGTTAGAATGGCAATCATTAAAAAGTCAGGAAACAACAAGTGCTGGAGAGGATGGGGAGAAATAGGAACACTTTTACACTGTTGATGGGATTGTAAACTAGTTCAACCATTATGGAAAACAGTATGGCGATTCCTCAAGGATCTAGAACTAGAAATACCATATGACCCAGCCATCCCATTACTGGGTATATACCCAAAGGATTATAAATCATGCTGCTATAAAGACACATGTACACGTATGTTTATTGCGGCACTACTCACAATAGCAAAGACTTGGAATCAACCCAAATGTCCATCAGTGACAGACCGGATTAAGAAAATGTGGCACATGTACACCATGGAATATTATGCAGCCATAAAAAAGGATGAGTTCGTGTCCTTTGTAGGGACATGGATGCAGCTGGAAACCATCATTCTCAGCAAACTATTGCAAGAACAGAAAACCAAACACTGCATGTTCTCACTCATAGGTGGGAATTGAACAATGAGATCACTTGGACATGGGAAGGGGAACATCACACACCGGGGCCTATTGTGGGGAGACGGGAGGTGGGAGGGATGGCATTGGGAGTTATACCTGATGTAAATGACGAGTTGATGGGTGCTGACGAGTTGATGGGTGCAGAACACCACCATGGCACATGTATACATATGTAACAAACCTGCATGTTGTGCACATGTACCCTAGAACTTAAAGTATAATAATAATAATAAAAAAATTTTAGTCATTCTCATAGGTGTGTGGTGCTTTCCCACTATGGTTTTAATTCGTATTACTCTAATGGTTAATTATGTTGAACATATATATTTTTTTGAGATAGGGTCTTGCTCTGTTGCCCAGGCTGGATCACAGTTGCATTATCATGGCTCACTGCAGCCTCGACCTCCTGAGTTCAAGCAATTCTCCCTCCTCAGCACCACTAGTTGCTGGGACTAGAGGCATGTACCATCATGCCTGGCTAATTTTTAAATCGATTTTTAGTAGAGACGAGGTCTCACTATGTTGCTCAGGCTTGTCTTTAACTTCTGGACTCAAGCAATCCTCTTGCCCTAGCCTCCCAAAGTGCTGGAATTACAGGCATGAGCCACCACACCAGGGTGAACATGTTTTCATGTTTTTATTTGTCATTTGTATATCCTCTCCCATGAAATGTCTGCTGTTTTTTTTTTTTTTTTCTCACTTTCCAATTGGGTTGCTAGTTTTTTTTGCTGCTGAGTTGTGAGGGTTCTTTATGTATGGTAGATACTAGTCTTCTGTGAATTATGTGGTTTGTGAATAATTTCTCCTAGCATGTAGCTTGTTTTTGCATCTCTTAACAAGGTCTTTCAAAGAAAAAATTTAAAAAATTTTCATGAGGTCCAATTTATCAATTTTTCCTTGCTTTTGGTGTCAAGTTTAAGAAAGCTATTATATATATGTTTTTAACCCTTTACTTAGCATTTTTTCTTTGAGACAAACATTACTCTGCTTATTTCATAAAAATCCTGTTCAATCCCTGTGGCTTAAAGGCTAACAAGGGCACAGCCAATCAGAACACTCCATCTCCCAGGCTGGAGTGATAGGGTCAGGCATGGTCATGTCTCCCAGGCTGGACCATGCAGCGTTGTCCTCCGAGACTTTTGCTAGAGTCACTGGGGAGGCTGTGCTCCACTTCTCCATGTGGAGAGAGACTTTTGTTTTTTAAATTTGTTGTCCAGGCTGGAGTGCAGTGATGTGATCTTCGCTCACTGCAACCTCTGTCTCCCAGGCTCAAACAAGTCTCCTGCCTCAGTCTCCCAAGTAGCTCCTGGGATTATAGGTACATGCAACCATGCCTGGCTAATTTTTGTATTTTTATGAGAGACGGGGTTTCATCAGGTTGGCCAGGCTGGTCTCGAACTCCTGACCTCAAGTGATCCACCCACCTCGGCCTCCCAAAGTGCTAGAATTACAGGCGTGAGCCACCATGCCCGGGCTCCATGTGGAAGGAGACTTTCTGAGAAGAAGGCAAGTAGAACCAAGAAATGCAGAGAAAGACAGGGTTTCCATTATGTACAGTGGGTTCTCCATATCCGAGGATTCTGCATCCTTAGATTCAACCAATTGCAGGCCAAAAATATTAAAAAACAGGGCTGAGAATGCTGGCTCACACTCATAATCTCAGCATGTTGGGAAGCTGAAGTGGAAGGATCATGAGACCAGGAGTTCGAGACAAGCCTGGGCAACATAGGGAGACCTCATCTCTACAAAAGAAAAACAAAAAATTTAGCCAGGCATGGTAGTGTGTGCTTGTAGTCTCAGCTACTCAGGAGACTGATGTGAGAGGATCACTTCAGCCTAGGAGGTCGAGCAGTGAGCTATGATTGCACCTCTGCACTCCAGCCTGGGTGGCAGAGTGAGACCCAGTCTCAAAAAGCAAAAACACAAACAAAAAACCAATACAGTATAGCAACTATTTACATATCTTTTACATTATATTAGGTATATAAGTAATCTACAGAGGCTTCAAAGTATATAAAATTATATTCATTGGTTATATGCAAATATTACATCATTTTGTATAAGAGTTCTTAGCATCGTCAGATTCTGGTATCTGAGAGGGTCCCGGAACAAGTTCCCCACAGGTAATATGGAGTGACTCTAGTTCAAACCTCTGAATCCAAGTACGTCTGACGCTAGATACTCTTTGAGTTTAAGTTATAAGAGCTGTTAAATCTACACCCTCAAACCAAGCAGTTTAAGGTGGGATTATGAGGCGCATAATCAAAAGAATCCAAGATAATGTGATATCCTGTATTTATTATTCATCCTTTCTCTTCTTGAGTTTACTCTTCAATTCCTCATAGTCTGCTTTTCATGTCACGGCACTGAAACTGTCTTTGCTATGGTGACTGGTGACAACAATTTAATGGTCTCTTTTGAGCCCTTTTTGTACTTATCCTCTTTGCCATATTTGGCATTAAATAAAACCTTTTTTCTAATATTTCTCTCTCTCTCTCTCTCTCTCTCTCTCTCTCTCTCTCTCTCTCTCTCTCTCTCTCTCTCTCCTGTTTATTGGGATTGTAACACCGGGTATTTTCTACTACACAGCAGACGCCATGATGAGCATCATCACTTAAATTATATCATCTACGCCTACATCTGTTTCACATATTCTCTGTTTTACGCTTTCTATCTATGTGTGTATTTGGAATTTTGGACCTCAGAACTGGACTTTGCTTCTCATGTTCTGGACTCTATGTAATTTAAGGATATATAAATTTGCATATGATTTTTGGGTAACCATCCCTCAAATTTGGCTCATATTAGGCATGCAGTCAGCCTGGACTCCTTCACAGAAACTTAAAAAATATCCAGCCAGGCTGGGCGTGGTAGCTCATGCCTGTAATCCCAGCACTTTGGGAGGCTGAGGCAGGTGGATTACTAGAGCTCAGGAGTTCGAGACCAACCTGGGCAACTAGTGAAACCCCTTTTCTACAAAAAAAAACACAAGAATTAGCTGGGCATGGTGGTGTGCACCTGAAGTCCCAACTACTCAAGCGACTGAGGTGGGAGGATGGCTTGAGCCCAGGAGGTGGAGGTTGCAGTGAGCCAAGATCATACCACTGCACTCCAGCCTGGGTGACAGCAAGACTGTCTGTAACAACAACAACAACAACAACAAATATTCAGCAATTTGGGACGTCTGGCAGTGGGTGAACCACCTTTTATCATCTGGGAACTGACCTCCCCTTGTAACATCTTAATTGATACACAAAAATAATGTACATCGATTAATACCAGTTCAACTGTCTTAAACAGAAAGGAAAATTAATCAGCTCACATAACAAAAACTTCCAAGGTAGCACCTCTTCAGGGTTAGTAAATTCAGTGGTTCAATGTCATTATAGAGAATCCTTCCCATCTTCCGCCATCCTCAGGCTAGTACCCTTCATAGTCCCAAGATAGCAGAGTTCTAGGGGTCACCATGATAGACTGCAAAAATTGCTACACTACGTTTTATCTCCTCCCATGAAGAAATATGGTCTATTTCTCCACCTTACCAGGCTTAGTCCCGTGGCTTGCATTGGCCAACAGGACAACAGCAAATGTGATGCATGAAGATACTTGAAAAGTGCTTGGGCTGGGCACGGTGGCTCATGCCTGAGATCCCAGCACTTTGGGAGGCTGAAGTGGGCAGATCACCTGAGGTCGGTAGATGAAGACCAGCTTGGCTAACACGGTGAAACCCCTCCTTTACTAAAAATAGAAAAATTAACAGGGCATGATGGCACATGCCTGTAATCCCAGCTACTCGGGAGGCTGAGGCAGGAGAATCACTTGAACCTGGGAGGTGGAGGTTGCACTGAGCTAAGATTGCACCACTGCACTCCAGCCTGAAGGACAGAGTGAGACTTTGTTTCAAAAAAAAAAAAAAAAAATCCCCAAAACAACAACAACAACAACAACAACAAAAAAACTCCTGGCGCGACGGCTCATGCCTATAATCCCAGCACTTTGAGAGGCCAAGGCAGGCAGATCAGGCTGGCCAACATGGTGAAACCTCGTTCTACTAAAAGCACAAAAGATTAGCCAGGCACAATGGCGTGCACCTGTAATCCCAGCTACTCGGGAGACTGAAGCAGGAGGATCGCTTGAACCCGGGAGGTGGAGATTGCAGTGAGCTGAGAATTGCACTCCAGCCTGAGCAACAAGGGAGAAATTCTGCCTCAAAAAAAAAAAAAAAAAAAAAAAGGAAAAGTTCTTCCCCCCATCCCCGCCCAACCCTCTTACTGTACTTTGAGAGCCTGAGATACCATGTTAGGAAGCCTGGACTAGGTTCCTGATGTAGTCAAGATGAGCCATCCTCAGCTATCCCTTGTAGATCAAACAGCTTGTGAAGTGTTAGACATTGAATGAAGCCATCCTAGACCATGTAGTCCTAGCTGAGCTAGCTCAGATCAGAACCAGCTGGCCAACCTACAAAATCATGAGAAATAATAAGTGCTTCTGTATTGTTGCTAAATTTGTGTATGTATGTTCTTTCTTTTTCTTTTTGAGACAGGGTGTTGCTCTGTCAGCTAGGCTGGAGTGCAGTGGCACAGTCATAGCTTACCGCAGCCTGAAACTCCTGTGCTCAAGGGACCCTCCTGTTCCAGCCTCCCAATTAGCTGGACTACAGGCATTCGCCACTGTGCCTGGCTAATTTTTATTTTTATTTTTGTTTTTGTAGAGACAGAGTCTCGTTATGTGGCTCAGGCTGGTTTTGAACTCCTGGCCTTAAATGATCCTCCCACTCGTCCTCCCAAAGTGCTGAGATTACAGATGTGGGCTACTGCAATTGGCCTAGGGGTTTTTTGTTGTTTTGAGACAGAGTCATTCTATCGCCCAGGCTGGAGTGCAGTGGCATGATCTAGGCTCACTGCAACCTCTGTGATTCTCCTGAGTTCAGGCAATTCTCTTGCCTCAGCCTCCCAAGTAGCTGGGATTACAGGTGAGGCGCATGCCACCACGCCCAGCTAATTTTTGTATTTTTATTAGTGACAGGGTTTCGCCATGTTGGCCAGGCTGTTCTCTAACTCCTGACCTCAGGTGATCCACCTGCCTTGGCCTCCCAAAGTACTGGGATTACAGGCGTGAGCCACCACACCCCACTGTAGGGTGGTTTTTAATGTAGCGAAAGCTAATTGATAGAATCACACACAGACACAACAACATACAGTAACAGAAGAGTGGCTGTCTTGACACTGTATCTGTTTTTAGCTGTGAGGAATGTTTCCTTATGTATCATTAGCTAGAACTGAATCACAGATCTATTTCTAAACCCATTACTAGCAAAAGGCACGAAATTACTATGATTAGCTTGGAAAAGCACTGGGGCCATATGAAGAAGAGTAGGCTATCCTTCACATGGGGCTTTGCAAAAACATGGGAGCCCTCTGTCTTTTTGGGAGAACTGCACTGGGAGAAGGGATGGTCAGTGAAGGGGTCCTTGGTTTCCTGTTGGCATTGCATTATTGGGGGGCAGCAATTGTATTTTCTGATTCTCATTGTTTTCCCACCTCCCACTATGGCTAATTGGACTAGGAATGCACTGTGGAAGAAAGATTAATCAATTAGAGTCTCTCTCTGGGAATCTGGAATTGAGACTATGTGGGAGCATATGTTGGGGGTGGAGATTGTGTCACGTACACTGGGGGGATTTAGGGAGGCACCCACTCCTACACTCAGAAAGGAGGTATTTCCCCGTTTGGAAAGAGAAGAGTAGACGAGAGGAGAGAGAGATAAATCCAATTAACATTTTTTGTTTTCTAGATCTGGGGGTCTGGCTGGATTGCTGCTCTTGACTCCGTGAGACACCTCTTAATTCTTAGAGTAATTTCCCCTTCATTTGCTTGAGTTAGCCCTAATGAGCTTCTGTCACTCACAATAAAAGTGTTTTTAATGTGCCATTCTTATGAAGAGATGCTCAACCTCATTCATAATAAGATAAATGAAAATTAAAATTCCACCAAGATACCATTTATCACTTATCAGATTGGCCAAAATAGAAAAGCATGACAATGTTGTGCGTACAGCTGTGGGGGAAACTGGCATTGTCATCCTGAGTAGGAAGAGTACAAAAGGCCATAGCCTCTGTGGAGGGCAAGCTGGGGACATCTATCAGCCTTGAAAATGCACTTACCCTTTGACCTAGTAATCCCTAGTTCTGGGAATTTATTCAACAGAGGCACTGCTGTGGGGAGGAGTTGACGTATGTGCAAAGTCATCTGTTGCAGCATCATTTGCAATAGCACAAGTTTGGAGATGACCCAAGTTTTTACCGATGAGGGACTGGTTAAACTAACAGTTATAGAGAATATGATACAGCTGTAATAATTAATGAAGGTCTGTATGTTCTCATATAGAAAGAACTCCAGAAAAGTTGTGAGTTTTTTGTTTTTCTTTTGTTTATTTTATTTGATTTGTAGAGACAGGGTCTCACTCTGTTACCCAGGTTGGAGTGCAGTGGTGCAATCATAGCAAACTGCAGCCTCAAACTCCTGGGCTCAAGTGATTCTCCCACCTCAGCCTCCTGACTAGCCAGGACTATAGGCATATGCCACCACATCCAGCTAATTTTAACATTTTTTTATTTTTTATTTTTTTTATAGTGATGAGGTCTCACTACGTTGTTAAGGCTGGTCTTGAACTCCTGAGCTTAAGCAATCCTCCCACCTCAGCCTCCCAAAGTGTTGGGATTACAGGTGTGAGCCACTGCACCCAACCCAGAAAGACTGTTAGGTGAAAAAATAAAGTGCAGAATATTATACATAGTGAGATACTTTTTTTTCTGTAAGAAAAGAGGAAAAAAAGAATATATCAGAATAGATACAGCATTGATTTTTAAAAATATTTAAGTAAGTAAATTTAACAAAGGAAGTATGGAAAGATGAATAAGAAACAATAAACTAACAAACACGATTATCTCTAGGAGGTGAAGAGAAAGGCTAGGATGGGAGATACTCCTCTAGATGAAAACCTTTTTATATTATTTTAGCTTTCAAAAAATGAGCATATTAACTGTTCTAAAAATGAATGCAAGTAAAATGTCATATTTTAAAGTGAATTCTAATATTAAATAATTCTATTCTATCCAATTGTCTAAAGAATTCAGGGCAGGTCAGGTATGGTGGCTCACATCTGCAGTCCCAGCACTTTGGGTGCCCGAGGTGGGAGGATGGCTTGAGCCCAAGAGTTTGCGACCAGCTTGGGCAACAAAATGAGAACCTCTTTCCACAAAAAATAGAAAAAACGGGCCGGGTGCGGTGGCTCATGCCTGTAATCCCAGCACTTTGGGAGGCTGAGGCGGGCGGATCAGGAGGTCAGGAGATCGAGACCATCCTGGCTAACACGGTGAAACCCCATCTCTACTAAAAATACACAAAATTAGCTGAGCTTGGTGGCATGCACCTGTAGTCCCAGCTACTCAGGAGGCTGAGGCAGGAGTATCACTTGAACCTGGGAGGCGGAGGTTGCTGTGAGCCGAGATCGTGCCACTGCACTCCAGCCTGGGTGACAGAGTGAGACTCAGTCTCAAAAAATAAAATATAAGAAAAAAGAAAAAAGAAAAGAAAGAAAAAATGAGCCAGGGTGTAGTGGAGTGTGCCTGTAGTCCCATCTATTCAGGAGGCTGAGGTGGGAGGATCACTTGAGCCCAGGAGGTCAAGGCTGCAGTGAGCCATAATCACACTTTAGCCGGCAGACAGCATGAGACCCTATCTAAAAAAAAGACAATACAAGACAAGACAAAAAGAATTCAGGGCCAGGGCAGTGGAAGAAAACATACTATGCTTATACCTTGACATTTGTTTAAAAAAAAAACCCAGACCTGGAATGTACCAATGAAAATCCAAAAGCAGAGAAAGTGTGTGGTAAGTATCCCTTTAACTGAGTAGTTTGTGCTTTCTACATTTGGCACTGTGGTTGCTTATTGAAACCTCCCCTCTCCAGGTCACACTACATCTGGAAGCAGTATTGTGGATGGGCATTGTGCTTGGCCAGTTGAAGATTAAGCTGACCGGCCAAGCATGGAAAAGAATTCCAGGACAGAGAGAGATGTTGTGTTAAAGATTTCTTTTTAACCTAAAGGGATCAGGTGACCTCTTAGGGAAATGACAGAACCTATTTTCTCCTTCTCATCTGTTCTCGCCGTTGGCAAGCTCTTGTTGTAAGAGGGAGTAAGTAAAGATTGCCTGGGGGTGGAGGGGTAATAGAGCTGGCATCTTTTCACAGATGTGGGCGGCAGGGTTCTGTTAGCCTGGGAGCCCTGTCTAATTCAATACTCAGGAGCATAGATTCGGGAGTCAGAGCGGGGTGGACGGAGCACAGCTGTCCTACGCTGGTAACTGAGTGACCTTGGGCACACACTTGACTCCTCTGTGCCTCAGATTCTTCATCTTTAAAAGGGTATAGTGATATCACCTACCTATATGATTATCATGAGGATTAAATGAGCTGATACATTGAAAAGGGTTAATACAATGCTTAGCACATATGAAGTCCTCAGTAAATGTTAGCACTGAAATAAATAATGATAATTTTGTTATTTTATAACTTCAGACTAAATAGGAGAGTTGACAAGTATGTAAACGGTTGCCACTCCAATTCTCTCGCCAATCAATTTAGTGCATCCTTGTGAAGAAGGTTAGAGGAGAGATGTGTGGACACTGATTCACACTGATCTAAGAGAATAAATATAGTTCCAGTAGCCATTACGTGTGAGGTGCTGTGTTTGGCTCAGGGAAGGATAAATTGGTAAGCAAAATAGGACTGTCTCTGCCTTCACAGAGGTCCTAAGCTACCCAGGGAGATGAATGTGATGGACTAAGTATTTGTGTTTCCCCCAAATTCATGTGTTGAAGCCGTAAGGCCTGTGTGATGGTATTTGGAGGTGAGGTCCTTGAGAGATAATTAGGTTTAGAGGAGATCATGAGACTGTGGTCTTCCTGATGGGATTAACGTCATTCTAAGAAGAGGAAGAGACCAGAACTCTCTTTTTCCACCTTGTGAAGATAAACTGAGAAGGTTGCTGTCTGCAGGAGGGGAAGGGAGCCCTCATCAGACTCCGGATCTCGTGGCGCCTTGAACTTGGACTTCCCAGCCTCCAGAGCTGTGAGAAATAAATGTCTGTTTTTCAAGCTGCTGAATCTATGATATTTTGTTCTGGTGGCCTGAGTTGATGAAGATAATGGCCAAATAAACAGACAACACGATGCTGTGTAAGTGCAGGATGCCAAAGGATCGCAGGGAAGGAACACCTAATTTAAACCCTAGGAATCAGGAAAAACTTCTTACAGGCAAGGATGGGAACAGCAGACCCCCACTCCACCTGGTAATAAAACAACTATCTCTTTCCTGCAGCAAAAATAGTGGTAGTAGTAATAGTAGTAGCTGTAATAGTAGCAGTAGTAGTAGTAGTATTAGTAGTAACAATAATGCTAATAATTAAAACACATTGAGGGCTTGTTCTAAGCATGTCACATGCATTAGCTCATTTAATCTTAACTTCTTAGTGGAGCTACTCTGCACTTACATGACTTGGCCTCACCCTAATTCTGCCCGTCATAACCTATATTTATTTTAAAAGTTATTATTTCCCTCATCATGGATTTTTTGCATTAGTTTTGGTTTTTTAAAATATAGCATTAAATGTTGTTTATCTTGCTTACTGATTTATTTTCCCTTTTTGAGATGGAGTCTCTGTCACTCAGGCTGGAGTACAGGGGCACGATCTCAGCTCACTGCAACCTCCACATCGTGAGTTCAAGTGATTCTCTTGCCTCAGCCTCCCAAGTAGCTGGGATGACAGGCATATTCCACCACACCTGGCTAATTTTTGTATTTTTAGTAGAGACAGGGTTTCACCATGTTGGTCAGGCTGGTCTCGAACTCCTGACCTTAAGTGATACACCCACCTTGGCCTCCCAAAGTGCTGGAATTATGGGCATGAGCCACCATGCCTGGCCTTGCTTACTGATTTCTTGGCATCCCTTTAATTTTGCACTCAGGGCAAGCATCTTTCTCTCCTTACTCTAGTTCTGGCCCTGCTGAGGAACACCATGTGGGGAAGGGTAGGCAGAGCTGTCTAGCCTGCCCAATTCAGGCTCTCTATGCAGAAGGCATTTGCAGTTCCTCCTTTCCAGACAGCATCATGGAAGGAAAGAGAAAGAGAAAGCATTCCCATTTGGACTCAGTCACCCCTTAGCATCCTCCTTCCCAAATAGGGCTCCTGCAATGACTTTTAGTATTACTTTAACATGGCATCAAGTCCCACTGAATCTCACAATGAGAGTCCTTCCTTATTTAACTTGCTTTCAATTACTCTAAAACCATCAAGGAGAAAGTGTCAGATCGGTGCTAATAGGTTTTTAACACCTCTCTAATACTTAATGAGCAGGCCTCTGACTTTCCTCCCCTGCCTCCCTGAATGAAGAGGGTTATGGAGCTGCATTTTAGTATCTTAAGTCTGCCCTTGAATCTGAGCCCCATTACTGTACTATTACTGCTGGGAGGACCAGACAACTGTGATGGGAACGATGCTTCAGTCTGGATGTCTGACCTCTTTGTATGTGCCCTCATACCTTCATTTTTTTCAGTTTCCCTTTCTAGAATTTAGTAAACCAAACAAGAACTTTCCCTGACCTGAATACTGGGTTCAATTGTGCTGTGTTCCTTATTACGCAGCATTTTACCCATGATTACTTCCTGTTCAAGTTCCTGTTTGTTACTGTGCTGTGAGAACCCACCTAGGTACTAGAGGCTCTTCAAGGGAAGAGGAAGACAAAGTCTCCTTTCTGAAGGGGAACTTAGCTAAGGGAGTGGAGTAGATACAGACCATGTGGCATCACAGATCCAACTGTTCAGAGTCAGTCTAAAGGACTTAAATTTTAGTAATTCTACTTCTAGGTGTATTCCTAAGAGATATAGGCATGTATATCTACAAAAAGACATGTACAAGGATGTTTATGGTAGGGTTTTCCAAAGTAGTCCCAAACTGGAAACAACCAAATAACTATCAACATTTAATGGATAAGTACATTGTGATATATTCATGCCCAGCAATACAAAAGAATGAACACAGATACACACAAAAGCATGGATGAATCTTACAGACATTATGTCGAGTGAAAGAATCCAGAAACAGTATGATTTTATTTATATGAAATTCAAGAACAGGCAAAACTAATCTACCATCTCAACCTTAAAAAGGAAAGAAATGCTGACACACGAAGGGACATGAATGAACCTTGAGGACATTATGCTATGTGAAATTACAGAAAGACAAACACTGTATGAGTCTACTTCTATGAGGCACCTGGAGTAGTCAAATTCATAGAGACAGAAAGTAAAATGGTGATTGCCAGGAGCTTGGGGCAGAGGAAATGGAGAGTTGTTTAATGGGTATAGAGTTTCAGTTTTGCAAGATGAAAAGAGTTCTGCAGATTGGTTGCACAACAACATGAATGTACATAACACCACTGAACTGCAAACTTAAAAAGGCTAAGATGATAAATGTTATGTTATATATTTATACCACAATTTAAAAGATTCTAACGACAACAACAAAACCTAATCTATGATGATGACAGTCAGACAGTGGCTCCCTTTTGAGGTAGTATTTCCTGGGAAAAGGTACAGGAGAGTTTCTGGGGTACTAGAACTTTCCTGTATGTTGACCTGGTGGAAGTTATATGGGTATACACACTTATAAAAAACATAGTCTGTTGCAGGTACAGCTTATTGCATAGATGTTATACTACAACAAAAAAGTGTTTTAGAGAAGGTAGCCAGCTGCTGGGCACAGCGGCTCACTCTTGTAATACCAGCATTTTGGGAGGCCAAGGCAGGTGGATCCCCTGAGGTCGGGAGTTCGAGACCAGCCTGGCCAACATGGTGAAACCCCCATCTCTACTACAAATAAAAAAATTAGCTGGGCATGGTGGTGAGCACCTGTAATTCCAGCTACACAGGAGGCTGAGACAAGAGAATTGCTTGAACCCTGGAGGTGGAGGTTGCAGTGAACTGAGATTGCACTACTGCACTCCAGCCTGGGTGAGTGGCTCCATCTCGAGCCACTGGAGTGCAGTGGCTCAATCTTGGCTCACTGTAACCTCCGCCTCCCAGGTTCAAATGATTCTTCTGCCTCAGCCTCCTGAATAGCTAGGATTACAGGCACATGCCAGCACACCTGTCTAATTTTTGTGTTTTTAGTAGAGACAGAGTTTCACCATGTTGGCCAAGCTGGTCACGAACTCCTGGCCTCAAGTGATCTGCGTGCCTTGGCCTCCCAAAGTGCTATGATTATAGGCATGAGCCACCATGCCTGGCCCATCTTAGCTACTTTAAAGTATAGTTCAGTGATGTTAAGTGCATTCATGTTGTTGTGCCACCATCACCAGCATCCATCTCCGGAACGCTTTTCATCTTGCAAAGCTGAAACTATACCCATTAAACAATAATCTTCTATTTCTTCCTGCTCCCAGCCCCCAGCAACCACCATTCTACTTTCTGTCTCTATGATTTTGACTACTCTAGGTACCTCATATGTATTAATCCATTTTCTGTTGCTTATAAAAGAATACCTCAACCTGGGTAATATAAAGAAAAGGAATTTATTTCTTACAGTTATGAAGGCTGAGAAGTCTAAGGTTGAGGGGTCACATCTGGTGAGAACCTTCTTGTTGGTGAGGACTCTCTGAAGATTGCAGAGGTAGCTCAGGGTATTATATGGTGAGGGGGCTGACCATGCTAATGTACTTATTCAGATCTCTCTTCCTCTTCTTATAAAGCCACCCATTCCTCTCCCACTATAAGACATTAATTTATTAACCCATTAATTCATTCATGAGGGCAGATCACATCATGATCCAATCATCACTTAAGAGCCTCACCTATTAATACTACCACAGTGGGGATTGACTTTCCAACACATGAAATCTTCGTGGGCGGGGGGAGGCACATTCAAACAATATCATATAAGAGAAATCATACAGTATTTGTCTTTTTATGACTGACTCCTTTCACTTAGCATAAAATTCTCAAGGTTCATACATGTTGTAGCATGTGTCAGAATTTTCTTCTTTTTGTGGCTGAATAATATTTCAGTGTATATATATGCTACATTTTGTTTATCTGTTCATGTTTTAGCTACTGTGACTAATGCCGCTGTCAACATGTGTACAAATATTTCTTTCAGACCCTGCTTTCACATTTTAAAATTTCAACCTATTTGTGTCTTTGGATCTGAAGTAGGTTCTCTTTATTTTTTATTTATTTATTTAGTTTTTGAGATGGAGTCTTGCTTTGTCACCCAGGCTGGAGCCAAGTCCACCTACCAGGCTCAAGTGATTCTCCTGCCTCAGCCTCTGTAGTAGCTGGGATTATAGTGCCTCCCACCACGCCTGGCCAATTTTTTTGTGTGTGTTTTTAGTAGAACGAAGTATCACTACGTTAGCCAGCCTGGTCTTGAACTCCTGACCTCAGGTGATCTGCCTGCCTTGGCCTCCCAAAGCGCTGGGATTACAGGTGTGAGCCACCACACCTGGCCTAAGGTGAGTTCTCTTGTTGTAGACAGCATATAGTTAGGTCACATTTTTGAAAATTTATTCTGCCAATCTCTGTCTTTTGATTTGAGAGTTTAATCCATTTACATTTAAAGTAATTACTGAGAATGAGGAACTTACTTTTCTCATTTTGCTATTTGTTTTTTGTATACCTTACAGCTTTTCTTGTTCTTCATTTCCTGCATTGATATCTTATTTTGTGGTTAGCTGGTTTTTTTTTTTTTTTTTTTTTTTTTGCAGTGAAATGTTTTAATTCCCTTTTGTGTATGTTCTATAATTATTTTCCATGCTGTTACCATGAGGATTAAATTTAACATCCTAAAATTAGAATATTCTAATTTGAATTTATAACAACTTAACTTTAATAACATACAAAATCTCTGCTTCTAATACCTCTGTCCCCATCCTTTTCAGTTATTAATGTCATAAAATTACATCTTTATACATTTTGCACCCAAAAACATAAACTAGTAATTTTAAATAATGCATTAGTCCCTTAAATCATGTACAAAACAGAAAGTGGATTTTATGATAATATTAGCTTTTATAATTGCCCATGTATTTACTTTACTGAAATATTTATTTCTTCACATTGCTTCAAGACACTGTCCAGTGCACTTTCATTTAAACCAGCTGGACTTCCTTTAGTATTTCTTCTAGAACTGCATGGCAGTTCTAGTGGTGACAAACTCAGCTTTTGTTTATGTGGGGATGTCTTAATTTCTCTCACTTTTGAAGGACAGTTTTGACAGGTATAGGATTTTGGGTTGATTATTTTTTTCTTTTAGCATTTTGAACATATCAGTCCACTACCTTCTAACTGCTGAAGTTCTGATAAGAAATCTGCAGATAATCTTATTGAGGATCCCTTGTATGTGATGAGTCACTTCTCTCTCACTGCTTTCAAGATTCTCTTTTTGTCTTTGGTTTCAGACAGCCTGATTATAATGTCTTGGTGTTGGTCTTTTTGAGTTAATCCTACTTGAAGTTTGTTGAGCTTCTTGGATGTTTATATTCATGTCTTTTATCAAACTTGGGGAGTTTCTGGCCATTATTTCTTCAAATAAACTCTCAAATAATTTTTCTTTCTCTTTCTATTCTCCTTCTGAAACTCCCATGGTACATTGTTGGTTTGCTTGATGGTGTCCCACAAGTGTTTCAGGCTTTGTTCACTTTTTTCAATCATTTCTCTTTTTGTTCTTCAGACTCAATAATTTCAACTGTCCTATATTTAAATTATGAATTCTTTTTTCTGCTTGCTTAAATCTGCCTTTGAATCTATTTAGTGATTTTTTCATTTCATTTATTGTTTTTTCACCTCTAGAATTTCTTTTTGGTTTCTTTTTGGGTTTTCTATTTTTTAATTGACATTTCCATTATGTTTATGCATTTTTTTCTTTCTCCATGTCTTCCTTTAGTTCTTTGAGCATCTTTAAGATAGTTGCTTTAAAGCCATTGTCTAGTAGGCTCACCTTCTGATCATTCTCTGGGACAGTTTCTGTTGGTTTATTTTTTCCCTTTGAATGGGCCATACTCCCCTCCCTCCCTCCCTTCCTGCCTTCCTGCCTTCCTTCCCCTCTATCTCTTTCTTTCTCCCTCATCTCTCTTCCTCTCTTTCTTTTTGAGATAAGGTCTCACTCTGTCATCCAAACTGGAGTGTGGTGGCACAATCGTGGCTCACTGCAACCCCCAACTCACAGGTTCAAATGATCCTCCTGCCTCAGCCTCCTGAGTAGCTGGGACTACAAGTGTGGACTACCTGTCAGGCTAACTAAAAAAATAGTTTTTGTAGAGATGGGGTCTTGCTATATTGCCTCGACTGGTCTCAGACTCCTAGACTCAAGTAGCCTTCCCACCTTGGCTTCCCAAAGTGGAGGCATGAGCCTCCACTACACCTGGCCCTTTCTTGTTTCTCACTATAGGTTTTTAGTTACAATTAGTAGCAGTTCTAAGTGAACTTGAGAGTTGCTTAACTTTTCAAGTCTCTGTTTCTTCATATGTCAGATAGGAATTGTGACATTTTATTAATTCAACAAATATTTGAGTTCCTCACGTGTGACCCTCAAATTCTTTGACATTCTTTCCACTGAGAAATGGGGTCTCTCCTTGAATATGGGCTCTCTGTCTGCCTGATCAATGGCATGTATCGGAAATGATATTGTGCCAGTTTGTGGGTCAGATCTTAAGAAACTCTCATTCTCCACTTCCTATCTTTTGGAGCTCTCACTCTTGGGATTCAGCTACCATGCTAGGAAGAATTCCAAGCAGCCAGTGGAGAGGCCCATATGAAGAGGAACCGACACCCTTGGCCAAAGCCTTGGGTGAACTTTCAACTGACAGCTCGCACCAACTTATTAGCCACATGAATGAGAATCTTCAAAGTGGACACTTCAGCTTCCAGTCAAACACCACTGCTGATGCCACATGGAATAGAGATGAACTTTCTTTTATAGTATCCAGTTGTTTTTATTGGGTTACTTGATATAATTTTAAATCTATTCTTTAGAACAGAGCTGCCCAAGTACATATAATGTAGGCCACATAAATAATTTTACATTTTCCAGCAGGTACATTACAAAAAATATAAACAAACAGAAAAGGTGAAATTAATTTGAGACAGAAATTTGATTATCCAAATATAGCAGAAATATTATTTCAATATGCAATAAAGATAATAGTAATCATTATTATAATTATAATTATTTGGAGACAGGGTTTTGCTCTGTCACCCAGGCTGGAGTACAGTGGTGTGATCATGGCTCACTGCAGCCTCAATCTCCTGGGCTCAAGCAATCCTCTTGCCTCAGCCTCCCAGGTAGATAGGACTACAGGTGTGTACCACCATGCTAGGCTAATAAAAATTATTTATGAGGTATTTTACATTATTTTTCATACTGCATGCTTGAAATTTAGTGTATATTTTTATGCTTGAAATCATATCTCAATTCAGACTAGCCACATTTCAAATGCTCAGCAGCCACATGTGGGTACTGTGACAACTGTGTTGAAGAGTGCATCCTTAGAACAAAGGGATTGAGGCTGGGCACGGTGGCTCATGCCTGTAATCCCTGCACTTTGGGAGGCTGAGGCGGGTGGATCACCTGAAGTCAGGAGTTTGAGACCAGCCTGGCCAACATGGTGAAACCCTGTCTCTACTAAAAATACAAAAATTAGCTGTGTGTGGTGGCACACACCTGTAATCCTAGCTACTTGGGAGGCTGAGGCAGGAGAATAGTTTGAACCTGGGAGGTGGAAGTTGCAGTGAGCTGATGCCGTACCACTGCACTCCAGCCTGGGTGACAGAGCAAGACTCCATCTCAAAGAAAACCAAAACCAAACAAAACAAAAAACAAAAGAATAAAGGGGTTGAGAGACAAACTACTCCATCCTTGTCCTTCCTTAGAGAAGAGGAAAATGAGACACAGAAGGAGGAAGTAAGTGACTTGCCCAGGGTTATCACTGTAGTCATTTAAATGGTAGCCTGCAAGAAGGTATACCCATGTTATAATTCCTGGAACTTGTGAATGTCATTTTATTTGGCAAAGGGGTCTTTGCAGATGTAACTATATTAAGGATTCTGAGATGAAGAGATCATCTCGGATTATCCAGGGGAGCCCTAAATCCAAGGACCAGTGTCCATAGAAGAGATAAATAAGGGATAGGGCCAGCGAGGTGGCTCACGCCTGTAATCCTAGCACTTGGGAGGCTGAAGGCGGGCAGATCACCGGAGGTCAGGAGTTTGAGACCAGCCTGGCCAACATGGTGAAACCTCGTTTCTACTAAAAATACAAAGATTAGCCAGGCATGGTGGCGGGTGCCTGTAATCCCAGCTACTTGGGAGGCTGAGGCAGGAAAATCACTTGAACCCGGAAGGCAGAGATTGCACTCCAGCCTGGGCAACAAGAGCAAAACTCCATCTTGAAAAAAAATAAAAAAGAGATATACAGGTGATATTAGACAGACAGAAGGGGTGAAGATAGGCACGCAGAGGAGAGGGTGATGTAAAGACAGAGGAGGATGGGAGTGATGTGGCGACAAGCCAGGGAAGCCAAGGAATGCTGATGGCCTCCAGAAGCCACAAGAGGCAAGGAAGCATTCCCCTCTGAAGGCTCCAGAGGGAATGTGGCCCTGCTGACACCTTGATTTATGGTTTCTGGCCACTAGAATGATAAGAGAATAAATTTTTGTTATTTCTAGCCACCCTGTTTTGTTACAATTTTTTATGGCAGCCACAGGTCTGGAGCAAAGGGACCTTGGACTCCACTCCCAGCCAGAGCAACCTGCCCCCTCACTGTCTCTGAAATCTTTCGAGTGACCAGTATTCACTCCTTCATGAACAGAGCAGGCCTGGGGTGCTCTGGTGACATGAGAGCCGCTGCCCTGCAGCACCAGGTGGCACTATGCCATGTTGCCCTAATCTCTTGCCTGATCTGCTTATTTGACCTATTCACTGCTCTTCCTGCCTCCACCCTTTCTCCTCTAAGTTCCACATAGTAGCTAGGGTAAGCTTTTAAAAAGAAAACCCAATAAGTCATATCAGGCTACTCCTCAGCTTCCAACCCTCCAATGGCTTCCATTCACTGGAGTGAAATCCAAACTCCTTATCACATTTACAAAGCCCTTTGGGGCCCTGCTACCTCCCTGACCTCATCTCATAAGTCCTTTATCCTCTCTGTTCATCCAACCACTGAGGCCTTCTCGCTGTTTCTCCAATATACCAAGCATGATCCTCCCCTAGGCTCTTTGCATTTGCTGTTTTCTCTGTCTGGAAACTCTCGATAGTCCCCTGGCTCACCCTCTCACTTTATTCAGGCCTTGCTCAGATGGCCCCATATTATAAAGGCTTTACCTATAGTCTTTATAATGATGCTTTATTTTTCTTTACTAACATTCTATTATACCCCACCTGGTATGGATTCATTAGTTGGTTAGGTTATTACTGTCCCTTCCCCATTAGACTATAAGCTCCATGTGGGCAGGGACCTCTGTCTGGTTTGTTTAACAGTATTTGGAACAGCATGTAGTGGGTGCTTAATAAGCAATTTGTTGATTGAAAGAACAAATGTATGAGTGAGTGCAGGAATGTAGGCTCCATTTAGCTATATCTTTTTTTCCTAGATAAATCAGAATCTGGATATTTAGGTAAAATTCTATGACACTTGAATAATAATAATAATAATAATAATAATAATAATAATAATAAAAACCATTGGGCTAGCTTAAAAAAATAGAGCATCTGGAGCTACCACTTTGAGACCCCTGACCTACAGGAATCTGGGTCCAATGGGAACCACATTTCTCATCCTCAGTTGGTGCAATGCCTTCAAGAACCAAGTGGCTCTTCTCCATCCACAGCCCTTGCATCCCCAGGCCCTGGCGCCATGAGGTACTGTTTGTTGTTACAGACCAAAGTCATCCAGGGCACTTCATTCAAAAGGCAGGATGTGGACTGTGAGCTTCCAGCTCATCAGTTCAAAGGAAAACTACTTCAAGCAGCAATGTCTCCTGGGATGTTTTCCCAAGCCTCACTGGGAGGTGGTGGGGCCTCTTAAAGGACTAATAATAGACAGGCACATCCAGTTTCCCAAACATGTCAACCTTAAAAGTGAATGCTATTTTTTCCTCCTTACCTTTGAATTACTATGTAGGAGAGGGACATTCTATTATTGTAGCCCTTGCTCTCGACATGCTACCTAATAATGACTTACCACTTAGCAGCTTCCAGGCAAAATTGTCATAGTGGGACCTGAGCTCGTGCAACTCCAGCCTGCCCGCCTTCATCCACCACTACTCAGGTTTATCTCTTTGTCACCAGGATGCTTTGTAGTCAGGCCAGCCCAATCACCACTCAGCAACGGTATGACTGTGGGTGTATCTTAATCACTCTGAACCTCCCCATCCTTATCCATAATGAAAGTTACCAGATCTACATAGCATTGTCACGGGGGCTAAATAAGACAGAACAAGTACCTGATGCCCATCTCAATCACTTGATATTTATTATTAAACACCTACTGGGTGTGAGTGGGGGTAAGGAGTGCCATCCTTTAAGTCTTCATTCATTCACTTATTCATCCATGCCTTCACTCAATCAACCAATATTTACTGGGCTCTTGGGAGGTGTCAGGCACGGAGCTTGGTGCTGGGCGACATGGTGGTGAGCAACCCCCCTGCTCTCACAGAACCTAGGTCTGGTGAAGGAGCTCACGGTCTAATGAAGCTCTGCGTTCCCAGAGTGGAGGACATGGTGGCTGTGGGTATGTTTAGGCCTTGTGCATGAACAGGGCGCTAAATAACATTGAATTACACATTGCAGACAATTATTACCCTTTCAGTTACCTTCAGATCACATCAAGGGGAGAGTCCTGGTTTGATATTAATGTCTTTAACACTCCTGTAGCATTTATTAATTTCCTCTCTTAACAAATAAAAGATGACTTCAGTCGAAGATGCTTAGGGCAGATGACGGCACCTGGAGATATTTTGATAACATAGATACCTCTTGCTATTCAAACTCAGATAGACCAAAAGAGACAGGTTTTCCCCACCCCCCGCCAGAGGGTGCACAAATACGACCAGAATTTGTGAAGTCGAGTCAGAAATGAATGAAATTTGGAAAATAATGATCTACTGAAATCCTTCCCCCCCACACTGTTAACCCTATGTTACAGTTGGGGAAACGGAGTCTTTTTGTAGAGGGGATGGACAGAAGGTAGGGAGTTCTCTTCCAAACGTGCAGGCGGCAAGCAAAGCCAAGAATCTTCTTTGTGGTGGAGTTAGAGATATATAAAATAAAGATCGCTCCTCCCCTACCTCTGCGGAACGTGTATGTGTATGTGTGTGTAAGTGTGTGCGGCCACAAGCCTTTCCGAATGAGTGACAGCGGGAGCCCATCCCTCCAGGAGACGCGTGCAGAATGACCAATGGGATGGATGGGGGTGGATGGGTACCAGTCTCCGCAGAGGCCAGGGTGGAATTCGCTGCGCCCCACCCCTTCCACCCGCTCCCCTTCGCCCCGTAGGTCCTTCCACTCTCGCTCCTCCCCGGGGCACATCTCTTGAACGCAGCCCCGGGGGCCGAGCACGGGGTGGGGTGAGGGGCGAGGCTTGGGTCCGGCGACCCCGGGCTGCGGTCCCATCGCTGCAGAGCTGCGGCTGTGGACGCTTCGCCGCGAGGCCCACCGCCGCCGGGGCGCGGATATGTAAAGCAGCTGGCGGCGCTGGGCGGGGCCTGGACGCGATGCAAATGAGGAGGGCGGGACTGGCCCGGGGCTCCGCCTCCCTCCCCCGCAGCTGGGGCCAGCGGTGCCAAGCGCAGCTGGACGAGCGGTAGCAGCTGGGCGAGTGACAGCCCCGGCTCCGCGCGCCTCGGCCGCCAGAGCCGGCGCAGGGGAAGCGCCCGCGGCCCCGGGTGCAGCAGCGGCCGCCGCCTCCAGCTCCTCCCCGGCCCGCAGCCCGCGGTCCCGGGGCCCCGGGGCCGGCACCTCTCAGGCTCCGGCTCCCCGCGCGCAAGATGGCTGACCCGGCTGCGGGGCCGCCGCCGAGCGAGGGCGAGGAGAGCACCGTGCGCTTCGCCCGCAAAGGCGCCCTCCGGCAGAAGAACGTGCACGAGGTCAAGAACCACAAATTTACCGCCCGCTTCTTCAAGCAGCCCACCTTCTGCAGCCACTGCACCGACTTCATCTGGTGAGCGCGCGCGCGCAGGGCACCTTTCCGGGCCCCCGAGGGCAGCGCCGCGCCGGGGACCCCGTCTCCGCGCCCTCTGCGCCCTCCGCACCCCGGGACCCCGCGTCCCCGGACTCCCCGCTCCGGACCCTGCTGCCTGGGACTCCCGAATGGACAGTCCTGCGGTTGCCCTGTCCCCACCCCGGTCCCAGACGGTCCTCCGCGGGGCGCCTCCTGCCCTCTCCTGCTCCCAGGCGCCTCTAGAGCGCCCAGGGGCAGCGTCGCGGGCGCCTTTGCTCCACCTGGCTAGGAGCGCGCGGGGTCTGTGCCTGCCCTGGAGGGCAGCGCCTCGGGTGCTCTCTGACCCGGGGTTCCCTATCTCTCCGCCTGCTTCCGGGCGCGAGGAGCCCTCGCCCCCCACCCCTTGTTTCCGGAGGGCAGCGCCCTGGGTGTCCTTCTCTATCTCCCTGCGGGCATGGGACATCCTTTCTCCCTCCTCTTTGCCTCCGAGCAGCGCCCTGTGTTATCTCCCATTGCCCCTTCCCGAGGGCCTGGGTTCCCCTTTCCACTCCTCGGTCATATCACTGCGGGCCCCTTTCTTCCCCGGTCCCTTCAGTAGTGGGGCATCCTTTCCTCCTTCCCAGTCCCCCTCCCAGGGGACACCACCGCCGCGGGGTCACTCTCGCCCTCCCTCAGAATGCGTCTTTATCTCTTCTCTTTTCCGGAGGGTGCTGGGGCATCTGTGGGCAGATCTACTGCCTGCCTTCAGCCCCTACCCCGGGAAACGCTCCCCACTATCCCGCCACCTGGTGGTCGCAGCCTTCTCTCTTCTGCAGGAGTGAAGGGAGATGGGGGTTACAGCCGAGCTCCCACCTACCCCCACAAAGGCGGAAGACTCTTGGGCACCCGCCTGTGGCTGGGAGTTTGCACCTGGGGTGCAGAGGCAGGGAGGAAGGGGGGTGACTCTGTGGGGAACTAGCTGGAGGCTGGGCTCCCCCGGGCTGCCTGACATACACCTCTTTCTGCTTTTGCAGGGGCTTCGGGAAGCAGGGATTCCAGTGCCAAGGTAGGCTCTGGGGCTTTGGGGATGCTATTTGTGGGAAGAGAGGGCGAAAAAGACTTTATAGAAGTTACTGAGTTAGGCAGAGAGTGAAAGAATTACTTTGGTCAGAGTGACCTCCCAGGCTAGGAATTCTTCACCACAACAGGGTCCTTTTAAGGGGTGTGTGTGTGACTGGGGCCGATGGCGCTGGGAGGCTTACATGCCAAGGAAGTGCACCTACCCTTCCTGCCTTCCCTGCTCTGGAAGAGTCAAAGCAGCCTCCTGAAGCAATCCTGGCATGGTCAGTTCTGCTGGGGGAGAAAGCGTCTTCCCGGGACGTTTCTGGGAGAACCTGTCCCTCTTAGTTCCTCCCCCTTTCTCTGCCCATGTCCCTTCCTTATCTCACCCAGGGAGGTTCTGCCTCGCCCTGCCTTGTAGAGGTCTCCGCAGGTGGCTGCTGCTCCTCTGCAGATGGTACATCCCCTAGAAAGACGACTGTATTTGTCTCCTGGGCCTCCTCTCTCTCTGAAAGAAGTAGTTCCAGAGGAGGTGTTTCTCAGATCCTGGTTTAAATCACCCTATCTTCTGGGTAGAAACAGAAAGGTCTCCAGGGCACTGGTTACCTGAGTTCTTGCATCTGGCTTGAGATCCTGGACCCTAACCAGGGGTATCAAACCTGCTGGTGGTGACTTGATCACGTGTAAGGTGCCCCCCTCCCCCGTCTTTGGGGCTCCTGTCTGAAAGACAGATTACAAATTGGCTCTCCAGGACCAAAAGTCACGCGCAGTTCTGTGTAGCCCTTAGGGTGTCTTATTTGTGAATTTGATGTGAACATTTTAGAACCGGGAGATTTCACATGCACATCCTAATTTCCAACTTTAATTTTGCTGAGAAATCGTCTGACTTTCGCGTGAAAACAATCGTTTGGAGCTGAGAGCCGTTGTCGTAGATGGGGAACAGCTTTACCATTTTGTCTCAGTTGATCGCAGTTGGGACCACTTCATCCATTTCTGGCCCCTGTAGGCATTTAAATTTGCAACCTCTCATCTGGAAAGTTTGTGTGTGTATGTTTGTTTGTTTTTTTTTAATTTTCTCTTAGGCTTGGCGAGATTGAGTTTGGTAAGAAACAGTGCATTTCTGGGTTCTGGGGTATTGTATCTTTAGGGGCAAATTGACCACCACCCTGGGGAGCTGGGTTTAAATCAAAAGAAAGTATTTGAGTGTGGAAGAGTCTGACATGTGATTTAGCACTGACTGACAGTTTTGTGGCTGCACCTCCACCCTCCAGGGAAAAGTAAAGTGATCCCTAGTGAATGTAGGTGGCATCATCAGTGGTGCAGAATGTTTGCTTGCTGGCAGCGTGGCACTGTGCTCCTCTGAGACTTGTGCATACTCTTCTGAGATCGAGGCCCCAGTGGGCTCAGTGAGCCCTGCCAACCTACGCAGCCTCTCTTACCAAGATTTGGATCCACTGCCCCACACCAGAGGACTCCTCAAGTCTTTTTAAGTGGCAACAACTTAGGCCCTGGTGCAAACAAGTTTGGACTGTTTTCTAGAACTTTGACCCCTCAAACAAAACACCAATAGTGTCTTGGTGCTGGAATATGTAATTTCTTCTTTGAGGTTGCCTTTCACTTCCATGAATCAGTTTCAGTCTTTGTCTCTTGCTGAGGCCGGGGGCGATTTTTAAACATTTTTACCACAGCTCTTCTATGCCACCTGCTGTGTTGTTATTGATGGATGGGAAAGTCACTTTGGAATGTGCAAGGCATGACACATCTGAAATAGGAGATCCTCTAACTCAAAGTCTGGAAGATAACAGGACTTTTTTGATGTTATGAGAAAAAGGCAGAATTAAAGTTTGTCATGAAATATGGCCACTTTAGAGATAGGAGTGCCTTTTTTTTTTTTTTTTTTTTTTTGACAGAGTCTCACTCTGTTGCCCAGGCTGAGTACAGTGGTATGATCAGAGCTCACTGCAGCCTCAAACTCATGGGCTCAAGCGATCCTACCGCATCAGCCTCCTGAGTAGCTGGGACTACAAGTACACACCACCATGCCTGTCTAATTTTAAAACAACTTTTGTAGAGAAGGGGTCTTGCGATGTTGCCTAGACTGGTCTTGAACTCCTGGCTTCAAGCAGTCCTCCCACCTCAGCCCCGCAGTGTTAGGATTATAGGTGTGAGCCGCTATGCCCCTCTGGAGTGTCTATTTTTTAAATTGCCTTTCTTTTTCTCCTCCCTGCCTCCTGACCAAGAGGCAGTGTAGAGAAGTGGGCCTGTGCACAGGCTACCAGGCAAGTCCCTGTCGGTCTGAATCCTGGCTTTGAGACTTCTCAGGCGTTATTACTTAGCTTCTCTGTATTTCAGCCTCCTTGTCTATAAAACGGAGCCAGTAACAGTACCATAGTGTGGCTGAGCAGCTCCAACTCATTGCAATATCCAAGATTCTTGGGCCGGAGCTTGGCACAGAGTATGCTCAGAAAATATCAGCTCTTATGATTGTCCCCAGACTACCCCAATGGTGGGGCAGCTGGTACAAGAGAAGACTGGCTCTGCAGGGTTGCTTTGCTATGGAACTGCCTGCCAGGTAAGAGTCAAAATTCAGCCATGAACTTCTGGTCACTCTGTGTAGCTGCTTTGACAGCATATTCCATTTGGGCAGGAGTAGGGAGGAGTGAGGGGAGGGGCAGATTGGCAGTCCCTGAAATTGAGATGTTTAGAATGGGAACATACAGGAAGGAGGGAAATTTATCCCTGGTACTCAGCATTGCCTGGGGACTAATTCTGGAACCACTGAGGAGTTCCTTAGTATCTGATTGTTCTTGGTACCAAATATTTCCTCTGAAAGTGAATCCACTTACAATGGAATCAACAGTTTATACAAAACACATAAGGTTTTATGATCTCACTTAAGTCAGCAATCCAGAACCCAGGGCCTCAAGTTCCTTTCAGTTTTCTGCTCTGCCATCCCTGCGGAGTGACAATTATCTTCTGGTCCAAGAAGGATGCTAGACTGTGGAGTCCTCCCTCACACCCTTCTTTCAGCTAGCAGGAAGGAAGAAAGGGGTAAAGAAGGGCAAATAGCACATGCTCGGTGTCACTTGGGGAAGCTGCTCAAGATCCTTCGACTTATATCCTATTAGCTAGGGTTTAATCACATATCCACACCTTGCTGCGAGGGAGCATGTGGGAAATGTAGTGTTTATTTCAGGCAGCCACTATTTAGAGGATGTTTCCATTTCAAAAATATAAGCAGAGAGAGGATATCGTCTCTGCCACTCCGGTAGGAGGTATGTAGGATGATCTCAAGGCAAAGAAACCATTGAGAGTTACCTTCATGCTCTATATGGAAATTGGGTACACTGCTATGGGTTGGGAGAGGAAGGATGGAAAACTCATCATAAACCACAGGAAATTATGGATCTCTACGTGCTCAGGGGAGCTTAAGAATCGATTTTCTTGCTTTTGTATGATGATAGGACAAAACTTTAGGTTGACTGCCACATAATTTCTCCCTTTTTGTTTCCACTCTGTCTATTTCTTATAAAACCACTCTCTGGGAGGTAATTTAAGAATGTATTTGATGACAGGGAACTGGGGCTGAAGATCCCTATTGTAAAATTGCCTAAATTCTAGAGTAGAAGTGGAACTCCTTTGACAAGCAAGGCAGATTTCTCTCTATGGCATTATTTTTTCTTTTCCTTTTTTTTTTTTTTCCAAGACGGAGTCTCGCTCTGTTGCCCAGGCTGGAGTGCAGTGGCACCATTTCAACTCACGGTAACCTCCATCTCCCGGGGTTCAAGCGATTCTTCTGCCTCAGCCATCCAAATAACTGGGATTATGTGGGATTACGGGGGCCCACCACCACGCCTGGATAATTTTAATATTTTTACAAAATTATGTAGAGATGGGGTTTCACCATGTTGGCCAGGCTGGTCTAAAACTTCTGACCTCAGGTGATTCACTTGCCACGGACTCCCAAAGTGTTGGGATTACAGGCATGAGCCACAGTGCCGGCTGTCTCTATGGCATTCTTTACAGGAACTTAGGACCCGCATTTGAGCTTTAATTGTAATTAATTAATTCTACCCAAGCCATTGGGTAGAATGAGACTCTTATTCTCAGAAGACTTTATAGTTTGGTAGCGAGAAAAACCTTCTTCCTTTTTTTTTTTTTTTTTTTTTTAAATTTTGTTCTCAGAGACAAGGTCTCACTGTGTGGCCCAGGCTGGAGGGCAGTGACATGATCATAGCTCACTGCAGCCTCAAACTCCTGAGCTCAAGCGATTCTCCTGCCTCAGTCTCCTGAGTAGCTGGGACTGCAGGTGTGTGTCACCACACCTTTTTTTTTTTTTGAGACGGAGTCTATTCTGTCATCCAGACTGGGGTGCAGTGGCATGATCTAGCTCACTGCAACCTCCACTTCCCGGGTTCAAGTGATTCTTGTACCTCAGCTTCTTGAGTAGCTGGGACTACAGGCGTGTGCCACCATACCTGGCTAATTTTTATATTTTTAGTAGAGGTGGAGTTTTGCCATGTTGGTTAGGCTGGTCTCGAACTCCTGACCTCAGGTGATCTGCCCGCCTTAGCTTCCCAAAGTGCTAGGATTACAGGTGTGAGCCACTGAACCTGGCCAAATATATATTTTTTAATTTTAAATTTTTTTTGTAGAGATAGCGGGTCTTGCTTTGCTGCCTGTGCCTGGTCTCAAACTCCTGGCCTCAAGCCAGGAGTCTCATTCTGCTTTGGCCTCCCTAAGTGTTTTTTGTTTGTTTTTATAAAGGAAGTGAATTTGGTAGAAATAGGCAATGAAATATAGAGATTTGGAATTTGTAGCAAGGAGTTGGAGTCCAGCAGAACTGGGTATATATCTGTGATGGGCCGCTTACTCCATCTGTGACCTTGGGCAAGTCATTCCCCAGTAGCAACCTTGGTCTCCTCATCTGTAAAATGGGGATAATAGTACCTAACTCGTAGGGTTATGGTGAAGAATAATGAGGTGGTGCATGAGAAATAGCCACAGCAAGTATCAATGACTCTAAGTGAGACCATCAGTGTTACTTGATTCGCAGTAGGAAACTGTGTCAAAGTGGGACAGAGTTCATTCTGGAACTTGTTAAATGACTAGGCCTCTTTCATGTACTTAGATAGTTTCTCTTCTTGGGCGTATTTCTTCCTGGGTATTGGGTAACACCAATGAGTGCTCAGTTCAGTGTCTGGGCCCAGAAACCCAGGCCTGGGTAGCATTGTCTTTCCTTCTGAGAAAGATCTGAACCTGCCATGGACTCTCTAGAAAAACCCCAGTGCACAAATTTTCTATGAAAAGCTAGAATTGATGATTATAATGAGTAAGTTGGCTCTTCTTTTTCTCATGTAGATTAGAAAACATGTTTTTAAATCTTCTAATTGAAATTATTCTTAAAAAACCCCAAAGCCTGACATGACTCCGACCACAGTTGTTTTCATCAATATCAATTCTATCAAATCAAATATAAGTTTATTTTAGTGTGTAGTTAGCACATGTAGATTAGAAGAGTTTGCACTTTTTTATACCGCAAAAAATGAAAGGTTACTTTTATTTTCTTTTTTTTTTGTTTTTTGTTTTTTGTTTTTTGAGACGGAGTCTCGCTCTGTCGCCCAGGCTGGAGTGCAGTGGCGCCATCTCGGCTCACTGCAAGCTCCGCCTCCTGGGTTTATGCCATTCTCCTGCCTCAGCCTCCTGAGTAGCTGGGACTACAGGCGCCCGCCACCGCGCCTGGCTAATTTTTTGTATTTTTAGTAGAGACGTGGTTTCACCGTGGTCTCGATCTCCTGACTTTGTGATCCGCCCGCCTCGGCCTCCCAAAGTGCTGGGATTACAGGCGTGAGCCACTGCGCCCGGCCAATTTTATTTTCTATGAAAAGCTAGAATTGATGATAATGAGTAAGTCAGCTCTTCTTTTTCCCATGTAGATTAGAAAACAGGTTTTTAAATCTTGTAGGTATAATTATTCTTAAAAAACCCCAAGTCATGACATGGCTCCAGCCATTGTTGTTTTTTTCAATATTTACCCTATCAAACAGAAGTTTATTTTAGTGGGTAATTAACACATGTAGATTAGCATAGCATACGTGTATTTATATAACAAAAAATGAATCAAAGGTTAATTTTATTTTGGGCAGTGTTCCCTAGAAATGTATAATATGACCTCATGCACTTCAGGTTGAATTTTCTTAGTAAAATCATAAAGAGGGCCATTTTTTCAAAAAATCACCAAGTCAGGCTGCAAGTTTAGAGGTTGCTTCTATTGTTTCACTTCTCTTTCTTCCCAGAAGCAGACCCCAGAGACCTATGAGCCAAACTCCACTCACCTTTTAGCTTATTCTAAATGTGTCCTGCGGGCTTCTATGTGAATAAAAGGCAGAGGCTTTTTGACTTTGTGTTTGATGATCTGGCTTTTTTCTTTTTTTTTTTTCCACCTGAAGAGGGATTTCAGGCTCAATGTCCCAATCGAAATAAGAATCTTTGAGTGGGTTAACGCTGAGTCTTAAAAAGGAGGGCTGATTTGTTGGATAGGCAACAGCAAATTCATTTTTCACTGTGGAGCACTCAGGAGGAGCCTGAAGCTTTGTCACTGGGCAACAGAACGTCTTTCTAAGTAGATATGGAAAATATGACCTTTGAAAATCTAGATGATGGCCGGGCGCGGTGGCTCAAGCCTGTAATCCCAGCACTTTGGGAGGCCGAGACGGGCGGATCACGAGGTCAGGAGATCGAGACCATCCTGGCTAATACGGTGAAACCCCGTCTCTACTAAAAATACAAAAAAAAAAACTAGCCGGGCGAGGTGGCGGGTGCCTGTGGTCCCAGCTACTCGGGAGGCTGAGGCAGGAGAATGGCGGGAACTCGGGAGGCGGAGCTTGCAGAGCTGAGGTCCGGCCACTGCACTCCAGCCCGGGCGACAGAGCGAGACTCCGTCTTCAAAAAAAAAAAAAAAAAAAAAAAAGAAAATCTAGATGATATGATATACAGATTCTTACGAAATAATTTTTAAAAAATATATTATTTCCGAGCCCTAATGATACTCCAGATACTGCCCACAACTAGATGCGGCATGTTTATAGTGTATCTAGGCCAATAAGAAAGAAGATATAGAAGAAGGCAATTGGTCAAAAAATTAACTGAAGGTTTGAAAATAGTTTTAGATACACGTGTCCTGTTGGAGTCCCTCTTTTCTCATCTCTGCTTATCCTTCTGTCTCTGTCTCTCTGTTTCCGCCTCTCTCTCTCTCTCTCTCTCTCTCACACACACACACACACACACACACACACATATATGTAAGTAGATGAATATGTCGGCCGGGCGCGGTGGCTCAAGCCTATAATCCCAGCACTTTGGGAGGCCGAGGCGGGTGGATCACGAGGTCAGGAGATCGAGACTATCCTGGCTAACATGGTGAAACCCCGTCTCTACTAAAAATACAAAAAACTAGCCGGGCGTGGTGGCGGGCGCCTGTAGTCTCAGCTACTTGGGAGGCTGAGGCGGCAGAATGGCGTGAACCCAGGAGGCGGAGCTTGCAGTGAGCCGAGATCCGGCCACTGCACTCCAGCCTGGGAGACACAGCGAGACTCCATCTCAAAAAAAAAAAAAAAAAAAAAAAAAAGAATATGTCATAATTTTCACAATATGCATCTTCTTTTGCTACTTTTCAGATACAGGTCATTAAATTACTAAGTATAATTTAAGAGCTATGGTCTGGTCTTTTAACTATGCAGTTCAATTAATTCTTGGGTAGATAGGGGGATCTGCTGAAAAGTTTGTCTCTGATTGATGCCTTCAAAGGTAAGTCCTTTATATTCTGGCATTTGCTCTAATAACATGAATTCTTTGACTTAATTCATCCAATCTCCTCAGTGAAATTGTGTGAAATTCCATAGATAGAATGTTAGCCTTTTTACAGAGAATACAACATCCTCAGTGTTTACATATGGCATTTGGAGGTGTGATGGCTGCTTGAAAATCCAGTAGGAAATTCGTCTGTTCACCACATACATTCATTTATTCATCCATCCATCCCTCCATTTGTCCATCCATCTCTCTTTTCATCATCTATCTGTTTTTCCATTTATCTATTTGTCCATCCATGCATCCATCCATTCACCCATCTTTCCATTCTCCTTCTAAAAGTTCTCTCTCTCTCTCTTTCTTTCTTTCTTTTTTTTTCTTTGCTTTAGACGGAATCTCACTCTTTCACCCAGGCTGGAATGCAGTAGTGCGATGTTGGTTCACTGTAACCTCCGCCTTCTAGGTTCACTGAGTGATTCTCCTGCTCAGTCTCCCAAGTAGCTGTGGTTACAGGCTCGTGCCACCACACCCAGCTAACTTTTGCATTTTTAGTAGAGACAGGGTTTCACCATGCTGGCCAGGCTGGTCTCTATGACCTCAAGTGATCTGCCCACCTCAACCTCCCGAAGTGCTGGGATTACAGGAGAGAGCCACCATGCCTGGCCTCACTGGTTAAGTTCTATGTGTCAAGTTCTATGTGTCAGGAGCTATTTTAGGTGACAAAATATGATGATGAATGAGATTGAGAAGATTTCTGTTGTAATGGAGCTTATGATGTAGTCGGGGGAGACAAGACATTCTACAGATCGTTGCACCCATATTTAATCTCATTTTTATTAGGTACTTTGAAGAAAATGCACTGGGTACTAGGAGAATATATAATGGGAAGCTAACTTATGTAATGGCTGGGGATACAGTCAGTGGTCTGGGAATTTAAAAAAAAAGCCCAACTTCTCATTCTCATTTTCTGAGGCAACTGGAGAAAGTCTGAGTTGTCAAGGAACTACAGCTAAAAATCTGTATTGTAAAACTGCCTATATCCTGGATAATATATGCAACAGGGCTGAAGGCAGTGGCTCATGCCTGTAATCCCAGCACTCCAGAAGGCCAAGGCAAGAGGATTGCTTGAGGCCAGGAGTTCGAGACCAGTCTGGGCAATATAACGAGACCCTATCTCAATTAAAAACAAAACAAAACAAAATATGTGCAGGAGACTTATCTTTGTGACATTCTATGGAGAAAGCCTAAATATTTATTTGTATCATGGCTGCAAGTAGGATGAGTAAGTATTTGGTAGAACTAGCCTGTTACCTTGAGATGGCTTCTTTCCCAGTTTGACAGAGAACTTCATCTCCTCTTAGTTAATGACTCAGATAATGAGCTGACTTCCTTTTTGTTTAGGGTTTGCAGTTTGAGGTGGCTGTTCTAAAGAAGAAAAATCAGACAATTTCAGAGGTGGAGGAGCAAGTCTGGGCCAATAAATAGAAAATAAATAAAAAGAGAGAGCACAGCATTTCAGTGAGAGGCTTTTTGAGCTGAAAGTCAGTTTTCAGGGGGCACAAGATTACTCACATTGCCTCCCAAATACCTTCCTCACCCTGTGTCCATCTCTGATATATTACAACTCTTCATTCCTTTGACTTGGACAGTATTTTCTCTTGTTCAGAAGATACTTTGTAAGTAGTTTAACAATAAACAGTGTTGACTTACTTACAGAGAAAGGACTTTTGTCAAATCTGTCTTTCTGATTTCATTAAGGAGAAAGTCTCAGTTGGTATTAATATGTCTTTAACACCCCTCTAACACAAATCTGGGCACTTAGTAGATATCTGTTGAATATTCTTTTTTTTGCATTATAAATGAACTACAGGGAATTATGAGAATATAAAAATATGGGCCAGGTGTGGTGGCTCATGCCTGTAAACCCAGCACTTTGGGAGACTGAGGTGGGTGGATCACCTGAGATCAGGAATTCAAGACCAGCCTGGCCAACATGGTGAAACCTCTTCACTACTAAAAATACAAAAACTAGCTGGGCGTGGTGGCGTGCGCCTGTAGTCCCAGCTACTTGGGAGGCTGAGGCAGAAGAATCACTTGAACCCAGGAGGCAGAGGTTGCAGTGAGCCAAGATTGCACCACTGCACTCCAGCCCAGCGACAGAGACTGTGTCTTAAAAAAAAAAAAATCAGTTTCTACCTGTGAACCAACTTTTTTTTTTGGGTCAGCAGTGTTACACTTTTACCTAATGTTGAGCCTGGTTCTGTTCTACCCTGGGCTTGATTCTGTACTGGCTGTTCCTCCTTGTGAATAGAGAAGGGAAGTTCAGTGTCTTTCCTGGAAATTTTTGGTGTTGTAAGGATGCTTAGTGTTCTAGAGGGTTGAGAGGAACAGCAAGGACAGGATCTGGTAGAGACGGCAGCTTTTATTCAGAAGTGCTAAGCTGTTAATCATTACCATGGTTGTTATTACCTTTTAATTGACATTTGTCCTGCTTGTTTGTGGTCTCCTGGGCATCTCCTTCCCCCTCAGCCCACAGGCAGAAAGTTGCCCTACAGAGTCAGGAGGAGAACTCAAGCCCAGACCAGAGAGCTCTGATCCACTTTTATTGGGTCTTGGAACTGGCTAAGTAGATGGAAATTAACTGGTTCAAGATATGCAACATCATTAGTTCAAC
Source organism: Macaca fascicularis (assembly GCF_037993035.2). Classification (NCBI taxonomy): domain Eukaryota; kingdom Metazoa; phylum Chordata; class Mammalia; order Primates; family Cercopithecidae; genus Macaca; species Macaca fascicularis. The sequence goes on from NC_088394.1 coordinate 22,919,345, forward strand.
CATAACTATGTTCCTGGGGTGAATTCTAGCTTTCTTTTTCTTTCATCTTGCTACTTCCCAGAGACCAGACTTTGGGCCTCTAGGGAGGGAGTATCAAATTGGACTTGAGAGTTCAAGCTCAAATCTGACCTAATTTTAAATCCTGGTTCTGCTTCTCCATGTCTTCATGACCTTTGGGTGGGCAAAATATGATCCTGCCTCTATCTATCTATCTATCTATCTATCTATCTATCTATCTATCTATCCACCCACCCATCCACCCACCCATCCAGCAATCCATCCATTCATTCATCCATCCATCCATCCGCCCATCCACCCAGCCATTCTTCCATCCATCCATCCATCCATCCATCCATCCATCCATCCATCCATCCACCCACCCACCCATCCATCCAGCTATCCAACCGTTTTTCCATTCATCTAATATATATTTATTGGGGGCCTACCACATATCAGGTACTGTTCTAGGCATTGGAACTAGAACAGTGAATAAAACAGCATCACTGACTTCATGGAATTTACATTCTAGTAGAATAACAGTGATAAGTAAATAACATAGAACAGATATATTGTATAATGTCAGGTTGCCATATGGGCTTTGAAGAGAAATAAGACACTGTCCTCACCCTTAAAGATCTTCCTGGTCTTTTAAAAGGAGAACAGCACATGGCCAATTAGTTCTGAGACATAATGTAAAGTGCTACACCAAGGATGTAAAAACACTTTGGATGGCATCCCTACTCCTCCTCGGACCGGTGAAGATTCCACAGAGGAGGTGACATTTGGGAACAGTCTTACAGCAGGAGTGGGAGTTCCCAGATTGACAAGGGGATGAGGGCAGGGGAGGGTGTTTCAGGCACAGGACAGGACAACGCAGTTGAGATAGTGAGGAGAGAGAATAGGGCATATGCAGGGAACAGGAAGAAGAGGGTGTGAGGGAGGGAGGAGCAGGTGGGAGACGAACGTCACATCAGAGGGGTTGGCCCCTGTGAAGACAGTGTAGTGACTAGGAAGTGGTTGTTGTCACTGTTTTAAAGTGGGATGTGTGGGGGTGAGTGAAATGGCCAAATGTTTGAAAAAGAGGAGCATGAGATGCCTTTGGCAACAATACTTGCCATGACTCAAATCCTGAAATTCCAGGCCTGCAGGGATGGAAGTCAGGCAGGAGAAACTGAAATGGCCATTTATAAGCAGTGGGGGTGCCTTACCGGAGCACCTTGGGGCTGTTGCTATTTTTCACACCCTAAAGAGACATTTGGAATTTCATGTCAGTCATATTGTTAATTGTTCTATTTTGAGGGTGGTTACTAGGTTATTTTTATGGTTCTATCAATAGGGATATCTCTCTTCACTGCATCCTTAGACGTGGAGGGCCGTAGAAATGAATTTTCCTCTGAAAGGCATCCTCCCACTCCTTCTCCCTCTCCACTGCTGTCACCCAGTGGGTACGTGTTTATTGAGTACATGCTGCACATGGTGGTGAAGAGTTGGTGTTTTGGAGAAAGAAAGACTTCGGTTTAAATCTTGACTTCTTGCCGTGGGACCTTAAGCAAGTTACTTAACCTCTTTGAGCTTCTGTTTTTTCATAGTTAAAAGGATATAATAATAAAACCTAGTTTATGTGAAGTGTTTCTTAGCACCCTACCTGACATATATACAGTAAGCACTTGATAAATGGTAGTTATTTCTGTTCTTCCTAGGACTGGGCACTGTCCTTGTCCTTACTGAGTTTATAATCCTGTTGGGGAGGCAAGATGAATGCTCTTGAATCAAGGAGACGATGCAAGAATGGATGTGCTTACATGTCATGGTCAATAGCATTAGCTGCACCTTACCGTGGATCTGAGAGAGAAATGCTTGACTGGGGCCAGAGAGGTGATTTGAGCGTGGGTGAGCACAGTGCTTTCTGAGAAACCCTTTCCTGGCTTGCGATGCTTTAATTTGTGGGAAACCTCAGAAAGTTGAATTGCAATCTGTGATCACCCCATCGGCTGACCTCATTTCAAAAATGTATTGGTAGCATTTCAACTTTAAATAGATTTGTGACCATTTCACTCTTCTAAATTTGGGTTCCTTTCACCCTTTGGGTGGGGTGTTTATATCCCTTTTCGGTTGAAGAAGCTGGCAAGTAGTGTGGGTGAAGGTGGAGGGTGAAGTCTGCAGGACGGTCGCTTGTCTTGTTGGGATAGTCAGGGCAGTGATTTTTATGGGGTGGCCCTATATTAAAGATCTTCTTTCCCTCCCTAAAGGTAGAGACCATTCTTTAGAATTTAGTCAGTGCTGCAAATGAAGATTTGATAATTATTTGGATTTGTGTGTGTGTGTGTGTGTGTGGATTTTTTTTGGTAGTTATCTGTATACATTTTGTGGCAAAATTTATGGCTGAGGGTATTGATAATTCTTTCTGAGCCAAACAATGCACTTAGGGAAACAGGATTGACATATAGTATAGAGAAGGACTTCTTTTTATTTCAATTGGATATTCATCTTTTGTTGGCTAGCTTTTTTTAAAAAAAAACTATTAATATTATTTTTGATTGACAAATCATAATTCATGTGCAGTGTAATGTTTTGATACATGTATACAATGTGGCATGGTTAATTCAAGCTAATTAACATAACCATCAGTTTGTTTACTTATTTTTTATGGTGAGACACTTGAAATTTACTTAGTTATTTGAAATATATGATACATTTATTATTGACTGTGTTACCCTACTGTGCAATAGATCTCCAAACCTGTTCCCCTTGTCTACCTGAAACTTTGTATCCTTTGATCAACAACTCCCTCCCTCTACCCCAGATTCTGGTAACCATCCCTCTTCTACTCTCTACTTCTATGACTACAACGTTATTAGATTCCACGTATAAGTGAGATCATGCTGTATTTGTCTGTTTCTGGCATATTTTACTTTGTATAATGTTCTCCAGATTCATGTATATTGTCACAAATGATAGAATTTTTAAGTCTGGGTAGGATTCCATTGTGTGTATATACTGTGTTTTCTTTATTCATTCATTCTCTGTTGAACACTTAGGTTGATACCGTATCTTTGCTATTGTAAATAGTACTGCAACAAACATGGGAATGCACATATTCTTTGACATATTGATTTCAGTTCCTTTAAGTATATACCCAGAAGTGGGGTTACTGGATTGTATTGTAGTTTTTAAATTTTTTTTTTTAATTTGAGACTGAGTTTTGCTCTTGTTGCGCAGGCTGGAGTGCCATGGTGCGATCTTGGCTGACTGCAATCTCCACCTCTCGAGTTCAAGAGATTCTCCTGCCTCGGCCTCCCAAGTAGCTGGGATTACAGGCATGCACCACCATGCCTGGCTAATTCTGTATTTTTGGTAGAGACGGGGTTTCACTGTATTGGTGAGGCTGGTCTCAAACTCCTGACCTCAGGTGATCCACCTGCCTTGGCCTCCCAAAGTGCTGGGATTACAGGTGTGAGCCACCATGCCCGGTGGTAGTTCACTTTTTAGATTTTTTTGAGAAACTTTTAGTACTGTTTTTCATAAGGCCATACTAACTTACATTCCCACCAATAATGTATTGGTCCCCTTTTCTCTACGTGTTCTCCAACATGTTATTTTTTTATCTTTTTGATAAAAGCCATTGTAACAGGTATGAGGTGATACCTCACTGTGGTTTTAATTTGCATTTCCCTAGTGCTTAGTGTGCTGAACATTTTTTCATGTACCTATTGGCCATTTGTGTGTCTTCTTTTGAGTAATATCTGTTCAGATCCCATTTTTAAATCAGGTTATTTGTTTTCTTGCTATTGAGTTGTTTGAGTTCTTTGTATATTTTGGGTATTAATCTCTTGTCAGATACAGCGTTTGCAAATATTTTTCCCGTTCTGTGGGCTGTCTCTTCACTTTATTAATTGTTTCCTTTGCTGTGAAGAAGCTTTCAGTTTGTGCCTTCCCATTTGTCTCCTTTTGCTTTTGCTTAATCATTGCCCAAACCAGTGTGGTGGAGTTTTTCCCCTATGTTTTTCTCTAGCAGTTTTATAGTTTCAGGTGTTAAGTCTTTAATCAATTTTGAGTTGATTGTGTATGTGGTTTGTAAGATAAGGGTCTAATTTCATTCTTCTACATGTGGATATCCAGTTTTCCCAACACCATTTACTGAAGAGACTGTCCTTTCCCTCATTGTGTGTTTTTGGCACCTTTATCAAAAATCAGTTGGCTATAAATGTGCGGATTTATTTCTGGGCTTTCTATCCTGTTCCATTGGTTGATGCATCTGTTTTTATGCTAGTACTGTGCTGTTTTGGTTACAATTGCTTTATAATGTATTTTGAAATCAAGGAGTGTGATTCTTCCAGCTTTGTTCTTTTTGCTCAAGATTTGGCTATTTGGGGTCTTTTGTGGTCCTGTATGAACTTAGGGGTTGTTTTTACTATTTCTGTGAAAAATGACATTGGAATTTTGATAAGAATTGCATTGAATCTGTAGATTGCTTTGGATAGTATGGACATTTTCACAATATTAATTTGTCCAATCCATGAACACAGGATATCTTTTCATTTATTTGTGTTTTCCTCAGTTTCTTTCATCAGTGTTTTATAGTTTTCAGTGTACAGATCGTTTACCTCCTTGGTTACATTTACACCTAAGTAATTTATTTTTGCTGCTATTGTAAATGAGTTTGTTTTCTTACTTTTCTGGTCTGGTAGTTTGTTATCAGGCATGCTAGTATAGAAAATTAGAATAATTAGGTATTCTAATATAGAAACACGACTGTTTGTATGTTGGTTTTGCATCCTACAACTTTATTGAATTTGTTGATCAGTTCTGTTTTTTTTTTTTTTGTGGATTCTTTAGGGTTTTCTGTATATAAAATCACCTTGTCAAGAAATAGACACAGTTTCACTTCTTCCTTTCCTATTAGGATGCCTTTTCTTTCTTTCTTTTTCTTAATTACTCTGGCTGGGACTTCCAGTACTCTATTGAAAAGAAGGGGCGAGAGTGGGCATCCTGATCTTAGAGGAAAGGCTTTCAACTTTTCAGTGTTGAGAATGATGTTAGCTACGGGTTTGCCATAATAGAAGCCATAGAGTATTGTGTTGAATGCATTTCCTTTATACCTTATCTGCTGAGTACTTTTTTCATGAAAGAAGGTTAAATTTTTTCAAATGCTTTTTTCCCCTGCATCTATTGAGATGATCATGTGATTTTTATCCTTTATTTTTTTAACATGGGTATCACATTTATTGATTTCTATGTGTTGAACCATCCTTGCATCCCAGGGAGAAATCCCACTTGGTCTTGGTGAATAAAATTCTTTTAATTTGGTTTGCTAATATTTTGTTGAGGATTTTTTTCCATCTATGTTCATCAGGGATATTGGTTTATAATTTTCTTCTCTTGTCATGTTTTTGTTTGACTTTGGTATGATAGTCTTGGATAATGAGTTTGGAAATATTCCCTCAATTTTTTGGAAGAGTTTAAGAAGAATTGATTGACATCCAGATCAAGAAACAGAACATTTTGGTACCCCCAGAAGCATCTCACAATCCCTATCCACTGTATTCTTCAGGAGTAATCACTATCCTAACCTCTGTCACCTACGATTACTTTCATCTGTTCCTCAACTTATGCCCACTGTTCTGTTATGCAACTCCATTGACTTATGCCCACTTTTCTGTTAAAAAATTTAGAAAGCACAGAGCTTTAAGTTACCGAGGCTGAGCCTGAGAAATGTTAGCTGGGACTTTTTTAGTTTTGCATAGAGGAAGTGAAATCCGTATGGGAGACAGGCACCTTCTGGAGTCACCCATTGGGGAATGGTGCCGTTTGCCTTCTTTGGGGGAACATCTGTTTCCCGTTTCAATGTTGCCCATCGGTTCCAGACTGTTCAACAAGGAAGCCAGGGCATTCTGACAGTTTTTCCACCCAATAATTTAGCTCTGTAAATACTAGGAAAACTTGAGCTCACAAACTATTTTTAGGGCTTAAATTTCAAAAATTCTGTATTAGTAAGAATCTATTAAAGCTGCTGTAACAGACAAACCTTGAAGTCTCAGTGGCTCGACAGAAGGGGGTTTATTTCTCACTCATGTCACTAACCAGTGCAGGTGGCCCTGGTCAGGACATCTTCCACAGAATCACACAGGACCCCAGGGTCCTCCCCATTGGGTCAGTGGAGGGGGAAAGGGAAATCGAGAAAGCACACTCATTTCACAACCACTTCAGCTGGGGAAGGAAGTCACATCACTTCTGCTCACATTCTATTTGCCAGAACCCAGGCAAAGAAGCAACCAACTGAAAGGAATGCTGGGACATGTCAACTAGCTCTCTGTCCAGGAGGAAAAGAAAACAGGTTTTGATGAACTCAGTACATCTTGCTCCAGTTTCCAAAGCCATATCCCCTTTGTCTTTCTTTGTGGTGATGTATCTAGTTTTATCTCTCACTTGACTGGTAAGATGCGAAACTCTAGACATCTTTATCTTATCGAACATAGGGAAAGAGTGAGGTCTATTCGTGTTCCTAAAAGTGAAATAAAGAAGCACTCTTCTTGTTTTTAGTTATTAGAACAATCTGGTTCTTGTCAGACTTTCCAGTTTTTCAGTCAGAGTTCTCGCCTCTCAGTTGCCTGTTGTATTAGTCCATTCTCATGCTGCTAATAAAGGCATACCTGAGACTGGGTAATTTATAAAAGAAAGAGGTTTAATTGACTCACAGTTCAGTATGGCTGGGGAGGCCTCACAATCATGGCAGAAGGCGAAGGAAGATCAAGGTACTTCTTACACGGCGGCAGGCAAGAGAGCATGCTCAGGGGAGCTGCCCTTTATAAAACCATCAGATCTCATGAGACGTATTCACTATCATTAGAACAGCACCAGAAAACCCACCCCCATGATTCCGTTACCTCCTGCCAGGTCCTTCTCATGACACATGGGGATTATGAGAGCTACAATTCAAGATGAGATTTGGGTGGGGACACAGCCAAGCCATATCACCTGTGGACATCCCAAGCAGATCTCTCTGAGGCCGGGTTAGTTCTCTTCTAAGATGACTTATCATATAGAAGAATCCTTTGTTGTTTCTACTTCAAGGTATTTGACTGGACACCCAATAAATCAGTTATTTATTGCCAGATAGCACATAACCTCAAGGCTTAATGGCTTCAAGTAACCTCTCTTTTATTTAGTTTTAGTTTCTATGGGTCAGTAATTTGGGCTGGGCTCAGCTAGGTGGTCTTGTCTGGTCTGGGCAGGGATTGGCTGTTCTTGGCTGGGCTCATTTACCTGCCTGGGGCCTCAGCAGGGATGTCTAGGACAACGGGGCCTCTCTTCAGGTCTTTCATCTTCCAGTGAGCTATCCTGAGCATGGTCACGTGCTGATGGGTGTGTTCTCTAGGCATGAGCAAGGGCTGCAGAGCTTCTTGAAGTCAAGGCTCAGGACATGCATAATATCACTTCTGCCATATTCCCTAGTGAAAGCAAATCACAAGCCCACCCTAGAAATAAAGGAGGAAATAGAGAAGAGAATAGATGCTTCCTCTTGATGGGAGAAGCTGCAAATAATTTGTGATATTTTTGGAACCCACCACACTAATTTCAGTGTCATCCTCGCCATTGCTTGGCTGTCTAAAAACATACTCCAGTCTAGTGTGCATTTCCGAAAATTAACTTGATCAAAGGCAGGCAGATGAGTGCTCAACATTTACAACTGATAATAATACTACCTACCTCCTAGGGAAATGGTAGGGCCAGATGAGATGCTGTATTCAAAGGATACAGCCCAGGGCTTAGTGCACACGCAACACTGAATACTACCACCATTGCTACTGAATACTGCCACCAAATACTACCGTTACTACCACTTGGCACTGCCTAAAAGCTTGAGACTCAGAGAAAGGAACACAAAACCCCTGCACTTGAGGAGGGAGAGATCAAAGAGAGAGAGAGAGAGAGACAGACAGGTGTGCAAGTGAGTTCTTGCAACACAGTGTGGTCAGTGTGATTACAGAGCTGTGATGGAGTGCGGATGAGGTCCGATGACTTACTGGTCAAGAACGTGGGTTCAGGCCTCAGTTCCTCCCCAATCGCTTATGGGGTCTTAGGCATCTTTCTCTTTAATCTTCAGTTTCTTTGTCTGTGAAATGAAGATAATGGCATGAAGCCTACCTCCCAGAGTCCTATGTGGATTAAGTGAGACAGGCAAACAACAACAACAACAACAAAACCCACAAACAAACAAACAAACAAAACCAAAAATCACGTGATTGCTCATTAAATGTTAGTTATAGAAAAAAATATAAGTTCTTAAATACGCCCTTGTAAAAATGTCCCAAAGACCTCATCATCACTTGGTTCTTCTGCAACTCTGGCTAGCGTCATTGATAAATTGTCTTAAAAGATGAAGATTTGCATGCAGGTGGTTTATTGGGGATGTAGCTCAGGGGAACAACATCTATAAGGGATAGAGGGAAGCAGGGAAGAGGTAGTTGAACTGTGGTGCAATAGTTGTAATAGAGGCCAAAGCCAATCCCATGACTGGAGCTGGGATGGCCCTTCAGAACTGGGACAAGCCAATGCATTAAGTGGACATTGGTTGTGGGCTGCTCTTTGGGAGGTAACATTACCTTGGGCAAAGCAGCTCTGTTCTTCGGGGGAGGATTCCCAGGGAGGACACAGCTGTGAGCCATTGGTTTTCCCAGCAGCTGGGGGAATGAGTGCCTTATCCCTATAGATGGTTTTGTGTGGGTGCATTTGGGGGATGCTCTCTGGGGTTCACCACGTGCTTCTACATCTTTCTTAGAGGTTCATTTCAAACTATATCTTGGTTCATTCACAGTACTGATGTAGTTACTATCCAGATTCATAGACTGTACTTACTGGCACTGTGGACAGAGAGTCCTAATCCGACTAAGCCTAGGGAATGACATGGGAATGGCTTGTTCCAGGTCATCCAGCTACCAGAGAGGAGAGCTGGGATTCATATCCAAGCAATGAGACTTCATACCTCACCTTACTTCCCTTATGCTACACACACCTGAGTCACAGGAGATTCCAACTTATATTTCAAGCCCAGACTGCATGACTTCAATGTCCTGTTGCCCTTAACCCTTATATCAGATCGCAGCCCAACTCTGGAAAGTTTTCTTGAATTCTTCTGTATATGTTTCTTAAACTGTGGGTCATCACTCATTAGAGGTCATGAAATCAATATAAGAGGTCAAGAACACCATAAAGAAAGTGGAACAGAAAACATCACAGTGCATCACTCTCAGGAAGGGTAGTATCGTTTTATTAAACTTTTTTTTTTTTTTTTTTGAGAAAGAGTCTTTGTCTGTCTCACAGGCTGGAGCGCAGTGGTACAATCATAGCTGACTGCATCTTCAACCTCCCAGTCTCAAGAGATCCTCCCACCTCATTGTCATGAGTAGCTGGGACCAGAGTCACATGCCATCATGCCTGGCTAATTTCTAAAAATTTTTGTAGAGATAGGGTCTTCCTGTGTTGCTCAGGCTAGTCTCAAACTCCTGAGCTCAAACAGTCCTCCTACCTTGGCTTCCCAAAGTACTGGGATTATAGGCATGAGCCTCATACAATTTTTATTTGATATATACATATATAGGCAGGAGTGAACTGTGTCAAAATGTAAAATGTGTCTCTTACTGCAAGTAACTGTCAATGTAGTTTGAATATCACTGTGAGATATATAGAGAAGAAGCTCTGGGGGCTCATGAACTTGGTCCATGGACTGTTGAGGCATTTTTTTAAAAAAAATCTTTAGAGATGATATAAATGTAGTGCTTTGAATTCTTTATAATTAGAAGTTTTATTCTTACCCCATCACCATATCCCAAGATCATCTTTATTATCATCTTTGAGCTTTAACATATCACAGGCAAAAGTTATTTTTCCAAATAGAATTTTAAGTATGGTATAAGAGGTTTTTAGAAATGGCATGATTGGTTTTGGCAGAACTGCCTGGCCTGACCTGTCACTTGGGCTAAGTGTCAGAGAGCTGTGTCGAGTGCTGGCAGAGAGCTGTCCCTCTCCCGCAGAGAGAAGGAGCTGCTTATCCTGGGGGATAATGTGGGTTGAGAAAGAAGTGTTTTATGAGCAGAATCAGCACAGAGGGAGGGAGGAGGAGGTGTTTAGGGGCTGCAGAGAGCCGCCGGAAGATGTGGGAACAGTATGCCAGCACGGAGGTGGGTCGGATCCCCATGGTGGGACTTTGCTGAGGGTTGCCTCCAGCTGAGACTTCCAAGGGCTGGGATTCAGTGTGTGTTTATGTTCTCTGGTGTCCCTGATAGGTGGGGGCCCACATGACAGCTGGCCTCACTGTGTTTCCCTTCTGGCCATCTCTGGTTTGGGGCCCAAGGGCCATAGGGGGGCCAGGGCACTCCAGATGGGATGAAAAGTCAAGTCCAAGAAAAAATTGAAATCTGGGCTAGGCTTGTCCCTGCTTGAGGATGTGTGTGTGTGTGTGTGTGTTTGTGTGCGCGTGTACACACGCACATCTGCAGTCCCTAGAAGGATCTCTATTCATTGGACAGAGAGGCCAAGGGAATTTTCCATTTCCTGGATGTCTTCAAAGATTTCAAATGCCATTAACTTGAGCTGACATTTATTGAGTACTCACTCAGTGACTGGTACTGATCTAAGTACTTTACATATATTATTTAATCCTCACAACAGCCCTGTGTGGTTGCTGCTGTTATTATTGCCATTTTATGCTGAGAAAACAGCACAAAGAAGTGAGAAATTTTTCCAAAGTTACAGTTAGGATTCTAACATGGACTTGGTTTTAGGATTGTGTAGCTTCAGAATTGATGGTGATAATGACGATGATGCTGATGATGAAGGCAGCTAATATTTGAGTGCTTGCAATGAGCTGGGCATTTTCACAGACTTTATCCCTTTGAATCTTTACCTTCTACTAAGATTTGTTGTTATTCTTATCCCTGTTATAGATAAGAAAGCAAGCTTAGAGAAGATTAAGCACTCGCTTAAGTAACTGCAGAGTGTAGATTGAATTCAGATCCATTTGAGTCAGATTCTCTGTTCCCAGCCACCAAGGTAAAAGGCTCAGGGGGTTTGGGGGTCATAGAGGAGCACCCTGGCGAGGAAGATCCCATAATAGTGGCAGAATGGCAACCAGGAAGGATCTGGCATACGGGATGGTAATAAGGCCCATCTCTCATGGCCAGGAAAGTGTGCCTGCCACAGCAGTGAATGAAACTGGCAACATTTGACAGGAAGGGAAATTCTCTAGTGGGAGGAATACTTCCATCAAACGTTTTTTTTTTTTTTTTTTTTCCAGTGGGGGAGTTTGCACATGTGTAGATTTTTTTAGCCATAGCCTTGAATAAGGAATTCAGAAAGTGGCTTCTAGTTTGAGGTCTTTCTTTTTTCTTTTTCCTTTTTTTTTTTTTCTGCCACGTGATCACAGTGGGCTGATTTCTTCATGCCTAAGTTACCAGGCTGGGAGGACAGGCTGAGAACTATGAAAGCTGTTGAGTCGTTTGGAAGGAAGAGGGTTACATACAGCAGGCACTTCCATGAAATAGCACTTCCCTGAAGAGCTGCACTAATTTATTGAGGCACCGAGCTGGATGCTTCACACGCATGATCTCATTGAATGTCCACAGCACCCTAGGAGGTTAGTCTCATTATTAACTTCATGAAGTGACAGAGGCTTAGAGACATTAAAGAGCTTCCAGACTGGGGAACGTAGTGAAACCCCGTCTCTGCAAAGAATAAAATAAATGAGCTAGGCGTGGTGGCTCGTGCTTATAGTCACAGCTACTTAGGAGGCTGAGGTGGGAGAATCCCTTGAGCCTGGGAGGGTTGAGGCTATAGTGAACTTTGATGGCACCACTGCACTCCAGCCTGCATGACAGAGTGAGACCCTCTCTCTAAACAAACAAATCCCAGGAGACATTAAGTAACTTGCCCCGGTCTCTAAGCTAAGTAGTTGAAGAGGGCAACAAACCCAGGTGGTCTGAGGCTTGAAGGTCCAGGTTCAGCTATTCCACCAGTATCCCTGGTTAGTCTTTGGCCAGGGCACAGAAGGTGGCGTATCAAGTTGTGGGGTCTGATTTGGAAAGTGTGAGATCCCTTCTTTGTATCTTTTCCAAAGTCCACTCAGAAGAGAGTAGTGTAAAAGGAGTGATAGCACAGCGTGGTGTGGCTGGCGTAGTCAGCCACCGTCTGATGGGCAGGGGGAAGTACAGGCTGCTTTCTGTCCTCAAGCAGCCCCTAAACTTGTAGGCCAGACTCATAAATCACACGTTGGTAACTCAGTGTGATGTGTGCTGTAATGGTGGAGAGAAATGCCAGGAGCAGCTCACTTCTCAGGGGCCTGGGGAGGCTGCACGAAGGAGCCTGAGTTCTCAGTTGGGTTTTGAGGCAGAGGAAGCAGTGAAAGAGAGAGGAAGAATGTCACTGAGGTGCGGGGAGAAGCAAGAGAGAGAAGACACTTGGCAAGAAGAAGTAGTTGAAGTACCTGGGGGATGTTTAGCTCAAATAATAGAAAATTTGGAGGAGGCAGAGAAAAGGGAGGAAACTTTAAAAGCAGGAGAGAAAGACCTCCAGGTTCCCAAAGGGAGCATGGCACTTCTTAAGGGGGTGAGGCTGACAGCATTGGTGGGAGAGAGACAGAGAGAGAGAGAGAGAGAGAGAGAGAGAGATCAAGGAAGGGAAGGACCCATTGAGGGGAGAGCACAGGTGAAAATGAGAAGTGGTGGGAAAATGGGTGGGAAATAAATGAAGTTTTGAGGCCATTTGAGAAATCTTGCTTGGTGGTTTCTATTTTCTTTGCGAAGCAGAAAAAAAGAGGAATTAGACAGACCTGCATTCAAATCTCGTGACCCCAGGCAAATTTCTTATCCTTAGCTTCTTCATTTTGAAAAAGGGTTGAATGATAATAGGACCTACCTAATACAGTTGTCAGGATCAAATATGATAGTGCTTGTGTTAAGATGCAGTGGCACCCTGGCACATAGTACCAAGGAAAGTACTATGAATGTTGTCAGCTGTTGAGGGAGTCCGGGTTTGGGTGCTTGATACATAGAAATATCATGAATAGCCGCAGAGAATCCAAGAAGAAGAGAAAGTTTGGGGGAGAAGATAGAGAATTATGCGTTGGGTATGTTGGGGATGAGGTGCCTGTGCTATATCCAGGTGTAGGTGCCCAAAGGGGCAACTGGGAGTCATGAGAAGTCAGGGATAGAGGTAAGTGTTTGGGAGTTATTAATACAGGGGTATATTTTTTAAATATCTGAAGTATGTTACTGGTGGCACTCAAAGATTTTTAATGATGTAAGGTATTCAACAACATGGAACTACATAGTTTTAAAAAAATTCTCTTTTAGGCCGTGTGTGGTGACTCACGCCTGTAATCCCAGCACTTTGAAAGGCCAAGGTGGGTGGATTAGTTGAGGTCAGGAATTCGAGACCAGCCTGGTGAACAGGGTGAAATCTCATCTCTACTAAAAAAATACAACAACAACAACAGCAGCAACAACAACAACAACAACAACAAACCGGGCATGGTGGTGTGTGCCTGTAGTCCCAGCTACTCAGGAGGCTGAGGCAGGAGAATTGCTTGAACCCGGAGTCAGAGGTTGCAGTGAGCCGAGATCACGCCACTGTACTCCAGCCTAGGCAACAGAGCAAGACTCAGTATCAAAAAAAAAATCGTTTTTTCTTTTCATTCTTCAGGTTAAGGAGAGTGTCTTAGTTTGGTGGTATCATGTCCTAAACATCTTTCTAATGCATGCAAATCTCCCTTTTAAACTAAAAGAATGAAGCAGTCTCAGACTCAGAGCTATGTACCTGCTAGAATTTAATAATTTAAATTTTCATTGTGTTCTTCATACTCACCTTCTATTTATAGCAGGTGTTACTAGCTCTCCAATTCTGGAGGTTGTTTCAGATAGGATGCATTGGTTTTTTTTTTTTTTTTTTTTTGAGACAAGGTCTTGCTTTGTCACCCAGGCTGGAGTGCAGTGGTGCAAACACAGCTCACTGCAGGCTCAACCTTCCAGGCTCAAGCAAACCTCCCGCTTCAGCCTACTGGGTAGCTGGGACTGCAGGCATGTGCCAGCATTTCCAGCTAATTATTTCATTTTTTATAGAAACAGGGTCTCACTGTGTTTCCCAGGTTGGTCTTGAATTTGGGCTCACGTAATTCTCCCACCTCAGCCTCCTAAAGTGCTGGAATTACAGGCATGAGCCACCACACTTGGCCTGCTTTGGTTCTTAAAAACAGAATACCTGGTGAGCCTAACAAGGAGGCAGGTGGTTCCAGGGTTGGTTTAATCAAAGACTTAACATTGTCATGAAGTGTCTCTCAGTTATTTGCTCTGTCATCCTCAAAATGTGATCAGTGTCTCCCTTCTTGGTCCCAAGAAGGCTGTGATAGCTCCCAGAATCATGTACTCACTGGGCAAAGCAGGAAGGAAGGGGACATAGGACAAAGGATTTGTATTTAAGTACTTCATGTCACACCTGCATGTGATGCTTGGAGCTATGGCAGCTATATTTTGACCATGAGGGACAAGGCTGGCAGACTGTAAATGGCAGTGTAAAAAGAGGGAGAGGATCTGTCTCCTTCACAATGTCCTTGAGTCCCTGAATTCACTAACCTTGATATAGCCTTCTCTCTTGAAATTTTGTTTTGTTAGATAATTCTCTTACTGCTTAAAACATCTCAAGGTGGGTTTTCTCTTCTTTCCAGTAGAATGCGTTGAAATCTCACACAATTTGAGATTATTGCCCCAACTTACTCTGAATCATTACTCCTCCCCCATTTTTCCTGGTTGATTAGCTTTTCTCTTGAGATTGTGTCTTATCTTCCTGGTGTTTTGTATGTCGGGTAATTTTGGGTTGTATCCTGGACACTAAGTGTTGTGCTGTGGAGACTCTGGATTCTTTCGTATTTCTCTGAAAAGCATTGATGTTTTTCTTTTAATATGCCATTGACTTGGTTGGACAGTAGACTGTCTCTGGGACATCAGCTCAGATGTCAGTTCTGTTTTTTATTTTATCCTTGAGTCTTCTTTGGGACTGCCCCATGCATGCATGGTTCAAGACTCAGCCAGACATTTGGGTGGGGTTTAGACATAGAATTTGGGGCTTTTCTCTCTTGGCTGTCTCTATTATTGAATTCCTTCTTCACTTTCCAGAAGCCGGGGGTGAACTGAAACCTGTCCTCTGGTTCTGTACACCAGAAAGATTTGGGGCTTCATATTGAAGTGTTAGCTACCATTCAGTGAAGGCAGCTTGTGTTCAGGGGAAAAGTTGTAAAATGACCATTCGCTTCTTCCAAGTTTCAACCTCTCTGCAGAATCTGCTTTCTTTTGTTCGCTTTCCAGTAATTTCAGGAAAAATTTTTTTTTTTTTCATTGAGAGTTTTTACTTGTTACCTATGGAAAGGTTGGGTCTAGCTGAAGCTTGCTTGCCCATAACAGAAACGAGCCTCTTTTCTGTCTAACACGTGGGAAAACTAATGCCCAGAGAGGTGAAGTCATTTTCCCAATTGTCAGAGGCGACTCCATCTTGAGTAAGGGCTAGGAAAATACAACCGGGACTTGCTGGACTGCATTCCCAGAAAGAAAGGTAGTTCTAGCCTCTAGATGTTTACAGTTAAGGAAACAGATTAATAATGTTTACGAAACAGACCCAGGCTTGAGAGTGTCCAGATATCCCAATATCTTGAGAACAAAGGCATTCCTAATTTTGCTTTAAAGATAATAATATTGATTCTTGCAAAATATAGTAATTAAGAAAATTAATCCTTTATCACAAACCCTTGTAGCACAGCACATCTCTCCATGATCTTTTAAATCATATATGTGATTTATATATATGATCATATACTATATATAATATATATGATCATATAATCATATATATACACACACACCCACACACACAAATATTTTACCTAGGGTGGACGTGCTCCTTCTCTTACTTTTAGGAACCCCCTACTCTGTCTATGGAGTAGCTGTTCTTTCATCACTTTACTTTCTTAATAAACTTGCTTTTGCTTTGCACTGCAGACTCACCCTGAATTCTTTCTTGTGCAAGGTCCAAGAACCCTCCTTGGGGTCTGGATCAGGACTCCTTTCCTGTAATACAATGTCACAGAGCTCTTAAGTGGCAGAACTTGGGACCAAACTTAGGCTGCTGCACCCAATGTCCCAGCTTCTCTGCCCTATCCAGCTGTGGATTTGTGCCTTGAAATAGAATTGCATTTTGCATGCAGTTTCATTTTGGCATGGAAAGTGTCTATACTGTGAATGCTGTGAATGTAACTGTAGCAGCCCCAAAGCTGAGCTGGGCAGTTTTATGGCAGCCTAGAGCCAGTCTTGTCCCTTCCGATCAGGGATCCTGGACTGGCTCCTTTATTAAAATTGGAAGTAGTAGATAATGTTCCAGGCAGAGTTTTGGATAGAAACTATCTGTCAGCACCAAGAACATACCTGATTATTATTTATTTGGTAATCTTTTTGCCAAAGTAAAAGTCAGTAGTAAGTTGTGGTTAAAAGAGAGGAAGTTCAGAGTTCAGTACGTTATTTCTCTCTCTCTCTCTCTCTCTTTTTGTTTAAATAAAAGAGGAAGTTACTGCTCTTATTTTTGTACCAGCTGTCAGTAATGGGTGCAGAGTAAAATCTTAGCTAAGCTGAGGTCAAACTTCAAAACTTAGTAATAAGGATCTCCCTTGTTCCTTTGTAGGGCCACTAGCATGAAGGTTCTGACTCTTAACCCATAGAGCCACAGAAAAGAATCCTAGGAAACTCATAATTTTATTTATTTTAGGAACAGAAATGGTCCCCTCCGAAGTAGAGTCATTTCTATTTCTTTCCTAAACACTGTCTCTGCTCAGTGAGCTCTCTCACCCTCAGGTACTGTGTTTCAGGCTTCTTGCTCTATTACTAGAAGTATCCCCACCTTTGAGATTAAGAAAAAATATTTATTGCCAGGCACAGTGGCTCACGCCTGTAATCCTAGCCTTTCGGGAAGCTGAGGCGGGAATCTTGAGACCAGCCAGGGCAGTATATATAGTGAGACCTCATCTTGAAAAAAAATTCTTGAGCTCCTACTGTATACTGGGGTTACAGCAGTAAGCAAGACAGCCCTTGCTCCTCATGTAACCTACAGATAATAAACAAGATTATAAACAAACAAAAGAGGAGATCGTTCTAGATTATGATAAGTGATGGAAAAGAAAAAAAACCGTATCTACTTCTTACAGCAGAAACCTGTGTTGGGAATTGCTGTGATCAAACAGGAAATGGAGGGTGGAGTTTGCTTCTGTATCCCTCCATCCCTGAGTGGAGGCTGGGTGCTTCTCATGACCAGCGCCTCTGAGATTTCTTTCTTTCTTTCTTTTTTTTTTTTTTTTTAATTTATATTAGATTAAGGGAGTACATGTGCAGGTTTGTTACATGGATATGGAGCGTGATGCTAAGGTTTGGCTTCTATCGATTGCACCACCCAAATAGTGAACCTAGCATCTGATGGGTAGTGTTTTGATCCCCTTTCCCCCATGCCCTCTCCCTCTTGGAGTCCCTAGTGTCTGTTGTTTCCATCTTTATGGCCCCGTGTACCCAATGTTTAGTTCCCACTTAGAAGCGAGAACATGCGGTATTTGGTTTTCTGTTTCTGCATTAATTTGCTTAGTATAATGGCCTCCAGCTGCATCCATGTTGCTGCAAAGGACACGATCCAAATAAGCACAATCAGAAATGGCCAAGGTGACATTATGACTGATCCCACAGAAACACAGGAGATCTTCAGGGTTGACCGTGAACACCTCTATGCACACAAGTTAGAAAATCTAGAGGAAATGGGTACATTTCCTTTGCACACAACCTCCCAAGATTGAACCAGGAAGATACGGAAATCAGGATTTATTTTCTATTTTGTTTTGTGTGTGTGGATCCTGTGGGACAGGATCTCATTCTGTCACTCAGACTGAAGTACAGTGGCACAATCACACCTGACAGCGACCCCGACCTCCTGGGCTCAGGTGATCCTCCCACCTCAGCCTCCAGGGCAGCTGGAACTACAGGCATGTACCACGACGCCCGGCATATATATATGTATGTGTGTATATGTGTATATATATATAAAAAATACAATTTTATATATAAATGTATATCTATTTTTGTAGAAATGGGGTTTTGCCATGTTGTGCAGGCTGAAATTGAGATTTCCTAATGTAAGAAACAGAGGATGAATCAGAAGGGGCTCTTCTTGGGCTGGTCGCTGTATTTCATCAGGTGCCTCTGTGTTGGACACTTACTTCCCTCCATTGCATAGACTGGATCCTTTATGCTTAGCATAGACCCTGCCCTTTGGGATGCAAGGAGCTGAGTGAAGGTTCTGGGACAGTAGGCTTAAGCCCAGAAGAGGAAGGCCTCTCTCTGGATGTCATGCTAGAGCCTGCCCCTTAGTCTTTGTGTTTCCACTCTCCATCCTCCTCTTCCGGAGTTCAGAACCCCTTCCTGGCCAAATTGCCCCCAGGTTCTATGGGATCCTGTGGGATTCTATCCTTTGAGTCTTCCCCACCCTTCAAGTACTTCCTGTCTTTTCACACGTAAGTGAAAGTAGGATAAGAACTTGATTGATTGTAAATTGCCTGCATTAGAAAATGTTAATTATCACCCCTGGGAAGGGATTAATCCTTTAGGTCTCTAGGTTACTAGACTAGCAAAAGCCAGGTTTGCCTTGGTTGACTATTTTTTTCTGACAGTAAAGAGAAAACATGAGGGGAGGTAGAAGCCTCAGTCATGGGGTAATCATTATGGCCATGTTTATCCCCATACACGTATCTTCTGCTGATTCTGGAGTCAGCTAGATTTTGTGACCCAGCATAGATGACATAGTGAGATTGTCCTGCTGTGTTAAAAAATTTAAGTTCATAAGAGATGCATAAATACAATCTCATTAGGATAAATTACACATCATAGATAAGATCGAAGACCTTCTGACTCTTTTGACATCTCAATTTAGTCCCCTCTACCTTCCCCAGAAGCGACTATTGTTTGTAAGTTTGGTGTCTCTTTTAGAACTCTGTAGCATTCCAAAGTCTGAACTTTCTCCCATGCATATGGCCACTTTCCTGTTGATGAACATTTAGATTATTTTTTGGAGAGGTTGTGTCTGTTACAGACAGCATGGCAATGAGCATCTTTCTACACATCTCATCAATATGCAAGTGTTTCTCATGTTCCTCGGAAGTATAATGGCTTGGCCCTGGGGTATACACGATTCAGCTTTTAATAGATTTTGCCAAATGTTCTCCAGAGTAGCTGGACCATTGTACACTCCCACCAGCAGTGTGTGTTTTCATCTCACTGCATCTTTCCCAGACATGATATTATCAGGCCTTAACACTTTTGCCAATCTGATGGGAGAAAAATGGCATTTAATTTTGATGATCTTTTTTTTTTTTTTTTTTTTTTGAGACAGAGTCTCGCTCTGTCGCTCAGGCTGGAGTGCCATGGCACAATCTCGGCTCTGCAACTTCCGCCTCCCAGGTTCAAGCGATTCTCCTGTCTTAGCCTCCTGAGTAGCTGGGATTACTGCCACCTCACCTGGCTGAGTTTTTTGTATTTTTAGTAGAGACGGAGTTTCGCCATGTTGGCCAGGTTGGTCTTGAACTCCTGACCTCAGGTGATCCACTGGCCTCGGCCTCCCAAAGTGCTGGGATTACAGGCATGAGCCACTACTCCCAGCCACCTCTTCTTACTAGTGAGACTGAATATCTTTTTACATATTTATTGGACAATTGTATTCCAACTTCTATGAATGTCTCCCTTCCCACTTTTTTACATTTTCATATTGATTTGTAATAATTTTTATTTCAATCTACTAGACACTGATCCTTTGCTCGTTGTTTGTGTTTGTGTTGTCTGTTTTCATCAAGTCCTGGGTTCTGTTTCATGTTAGTGCCTGGAATGACAGACTCCCTCCCTTATTATTGGTCTAGCTGTTGAAGCCTAACAAAGTGTTTCCAAACAATTCATTATTCCCACTTTAAGGATGTGAAAACTGAAGCTCAGGGTCACAACTTGTGCAGTCTTGGGTAGACTTTGAAAGTCTGAGCAGACTTACAAGTAGACCAAACTGCTGTGAACCACACAGGGAGGTGATTATTGCTAACTTTTCACTGTTAACCAAACACTTCCGCTTGGTGCCTCTAGAGAGAAGTCTTTAATTATTCATCTCTTTCCAAGTAATTGGTGACAAGTCCTTCAGCTGGGAGATGGAACCAACTTGTTTTCTAAAAGCATCCATCACACGTAAAACAGGAGATCCGGCTCCAAAGAATGGTAGATGGAGATCTTCCCTAAGGGTTTGTTTTCTGAAGATCTCCTTATACACTGACCTCAGCCTTTTGCTGAAATATCCTTGTGAACTGAAGGCTGAAAAAACCAACGTAGCCATGGTCCACATCCATTTATCACTTTCAGAAATGGCCCCTGCACTTTGTATTTCTTCAGGTCCTGCAAAAAGAATCGAAAATCCTTTACAGATAGAGTCAAGGTCAGGCCATCCCTGTGGGATTCCCAGGGAGCAGTGCACTGACCCATTTTACAGAATGGGAAACAAAAAAATAAAACTCAGACTTAGACGGCTGGCATAAGCAAGGACTTCCCTATTCCGGGTACCAAATGTTGATTTGAAATGTTTGAACTTTTCTTCTCTGGGACATGTACTGGGCATTAGTAAGAATTTCTATTTATTGAGCATTTATTTGGGCCAGGCAGATGATAAGTTATACACATTAATTATCGTATCTGATTTTCACAATGACGTATCAGTTACATAATTGATGGTCTGCATTTTCTGGATAAATAACCTGAGGCTCAGTTATTTGAGTTGCTCAAGGTGATGTAACAAGTAAATGGCAGAGCCATGATTTAAATACCAAAATGCATGCTCTTAATCACCACATTAATGTTTTGATGTCAATTAATAGAACCATTTCCCCTCCATTTTCTCGTTAGTTTCAGAACTGGTAAGAGCTTGTCTAATAAGATTTTTATAAAGTGGTGACATGAATGGCTTGTGGGGATGGAGACTGGGGCCGGCTGGCAAGGGTACCCATCTCACACGAAGCATCAGGTCCCCTTGGGTTTGTTTTTGGCTGATTACAATCTTGGATCAAACTTTTCAGCACAGCTTGTCTCCCAAGAACTTTCTAATGTTGGTTTGAGCTTCCCTGAATGAATCTCAGAAAATAAGAAAGGGAGAGAGAACGCCTGTGCATTGAGCTTGACCCATTTCACAGATGCAGAAATAGTAGTGAAGTGACTTTCCCAGGGTCACTGTGGTGGATTGTATTATTGTCTCAATTATTTGCTCCCACCTCATACAAGGATTACACATTTCACACATGGCTATGTGATATACGTGTCTACTTGCAGAAGGGGCACACTTTCCTTCCCACTGATGTGGAGCACTGGCCAATGGAATGTGAACAGACACAATCTACTCTGCATCTAAACAGAGGCTTTAAGAAGCTATTGTGTGGTTTAGCCATTGTTCTTCCCACCTCTGCCACAAGACCAAGAAAGGGCTGTTGCCTCAGCTGTGTCCTGGGATGGAAAAGACACAGGGAGTAGAACCACAGAGCTACAGACAACTGCAGTGACGTGTAGCATGAGCAAGAGCTAAACTTTTTTCAATATTATAAGTCACCAGAATTTTGGGGTTCCTTGTTATTGCAGACTTACCTACCAAAAGCTGACTAATACAGTCATATAGCCAGTAACTTGGCTAAGCTGGAACTTGAGCCATGTTGAACTACCGATCCTATCCATGTTCTTTTCCTTATTTCAGTCTTCTTTAATATTCCATTCTGACTTACATCATATTTTCTGTGTCTGCGTGCTGTCTGTCCTTTTTTCTTTTGAATAAATCTTTTTCTATCAAAGATATAGTATAGGAAAAAAATTTTCTTTAAATAGTCTGTTTTTTACATTTCAACCCATTTATTTTAAAGGAAACTTTATCATCATATGAATAGAAAGACAGTGTCACCACAAATAATTCATAACTATAAGCAGTGGCTCACGCCTGTAATCCCAGCACTTTGGGAGGCCGAGGCGGGTGGATCACCTAAGGTCAGGAGTTTGAAACCAGCCTGACCAACGTGGTGACACCCCATCTCTACTAAAAATACAAAAATTAGCCAGGTGTGGTGGCAGAGACCTGTAATCCCAGTTACTTGGGAGGCTGAGGCAGAAGAATCACTTGAACCCGGGAGGCAGAGGTTGCAGTGAGCCAAGATCATGCCATTGCACTCCAGCCTGGGCAACAGAGTGAGACTCTGTCTCAAAATAAATAAATAAATAAATAAATAAATAAATAAATAAATATTTAAACAATATTATGAAGTTCTAGCTAGGTACTGTTGGCAGACAAGAATCTGATTTTGAAATATCATCTCTCTTTGTTCCAAAAAGGAGTTTGGCAAATATTAGAATAGTGTTCAAAACACATAAGCACCAAACAAATACTTTCTCCTTTGATAAATCAGGAAGATTAAAAAAGAATCAGAAGAACAATTTCTTCCTAATATGGTTTGGCATGATGAGTGTCATTTGTATTCCATCTAAAATTCTTTCAGATATCACCAATGGGTGATATGCTCATTACAATGGGGGGTGTCCCTTTCTTTAGTTCATGTGTAATAACTGGAAACATGTATATAGCATGTGGTATGTGCCAGGTACTCTTCAAGATACTTTGCTTATTTAATCTATTATCAGGTAAGGAAACAGAGGCTTCGAGAGGTTAAACAGCTTCTCCTAGCTAGAAAGAGGCAGAATTCGGACTTCAAGTCAGTTCTGTTTGATTCCACAGGCAACATCCTAAAGCAGAGGTTCCTTCTAACTGCTCACTTGGGACTTTTAAATGAAGCCATTAGATACTTCACTTCCTTGTAGAGTGCCAGAGTGGTTCCTGCTTCAGGGCATCAGCCTGGGGCCACGTCAGGAGCTACCTGCAGTTAGGTTGATTAGGACCCTGGCAGGGCTGTCAGGTGCAGCCACAAAGCAGGCTGTTTCTGACTGTGTTCCCACACTTTCTCGGGCATCCACCCTAGGTGTATGAATTTGCTTCTACTTTATAACAAACTACCTCTAAACTGCACGCTAGTCTACAGATCAGCTGGGCAGTGCTGTTGATCTCGGCTGAGCTTGCTCGTGTGTCTTTGGTCAGCTAGCAGGTTATCTGGGGCCTGGTTGATTTAGTATGGCTTCACTTGTGCATCTGGCACTTGCATGTGTGTTAGCCGGAGCAATAGGGGGCCTGGACCCCATGGGTCTCCTCTTCCAGCAGGCCACTTGGACTTATTCACAGGGCAGATGGGCACAGTTCAAAGGGTCTGAAAACACAATCGTTCTGCAGGATGAGCTTTGGAACTGGTACACCGTCTCATCTACTGCATTCTGCATACTGGCCCTAAACAAGTCCCAAGCCATCCCAGATTCAAGATGTGGGGGGATAAGCTGTACCTCTTATGGAGAGAGAGACATAGCAAGGGCGTGGCTCTAGGGAGGAATGAAGGGTGGTCAAGCGCAGCCTGCTATGCTGGTTCCTTCACCAGCCTCTCGGTTACATGAGCCAATAGGCTGAATCATAGTCATCTTTCTCTCCCCATGCCTGGCTCATGAAGGATTTGCCTGCCCAGCAGATACCGTGGAATGAACGTGTGCTCCAGCCACTCTGCCTTCTCTCTCTTCTTTGACTTCTGTAAGCTTGTTCCTGCTCCTGTCCCCCTCTGTCTCTGTTCCTCAGGATCATGGCATTAGTCAGATCCTTCTCATCATTTTCATTTTAGCTCCAGTATCACCTCTTTGAGCCTTCCCTGACTACCCTTCCAGATTCTCTAATCCCATCACCTTATTTTTTTTATCTTTTCTTTTCTTTTTTCGTTCTATTTATTTATTTATTTGAGACGGAGTCTCACGGTGTTGCCCAGGATGGAATACAGGGGCACAGTCTCAGCTCACTGCAACCTCCGCCTCCTGGGTTCAGGAGATTCTCCTGTTTCAGCCTCCCGAGTAGTTGTGATTACAGGCATGTGCCACCATGCCTGGCTAATTTTTGTATTTTTAGTAGAGGCAGGGTTTCATCATGTTGGTCTGGCTGGTCTCGAACTCCTGACCTCAGGCGATCTGCCTAACTCAGCCTCCCAAAGTTATACAGGGTCTTTAAAAAAAATCTTTTCATAGCATCTGTAACTATTTAAAATATTAGTTTGACTTCCTCTACTAGAATGTAAGCTTTGGGAGAGCGAGGTCCTTGCCTGTCTTGTTCTCTGTTACTTCTCTAGCTCCCAGAATGGTGGCTGGCACTCAGGGGGTGCCCGACACACATAATTGTCAAGAACATGCTACATCAAGCCCTGAGTGGCTTTGCCACGGCTCTTCTTGCGACTGCAGGCCTTGGTGCCAGCAGCCACCCCAGTTCCAAGAAATGGTCTCTTGCTGGCCAACTTAGCAGGAAGAACTGGCAGGGTTCCCGTTACAGCACTTCTAGGTGGCTGCTTTTCCCCGAGTCCATGTGGCTTCTCCATGTCTCTCTGTTGGAGTCACAAGTGGTGGAAATTCACTTAGGCCAACTTAGACCAAGAAGTGGAATATTAATAGTTAAATGTCAGTCTGGGCAACATAGCAAGACTTCGTCTTTCCAAAAATTTTTTAAAAATATTAGCTGGTGTGGTCGCGTGCATCTGTAGTCCCACCTACTCGGGGGCCTGTGGTGGGAGGATCGCTTGAGCTCAGGAGTTGGAAGCTGCAGTGAACTATGATCATGCCACTGCACTCCAGCCTGGATGACAGGGCAAGACCCTGTCTCTTAAAAAAAAATAAAAATAAAAATAAATAAATAAATAAATAAAAGTTAAATATACAGTCTCTGGAGGTGTCCTGTTTGGATTCAGATTCTGCCTCTGCCACTTCCTAGCTGGGCCACGTTTAGGAAGTTACTTACCCTCTCTGTGCCTCAGTTTTTCACCTACAAAAATAGGGCAGAGTATAAATATATGAACTACCTCACAGGGTTGTCAGGAAAACTAAATTTCATGTATGGAAAGCACTGATTGCTGAGCAGATGGTGAGCATCTCTGAGTGGGAGCTCCTGATGCCATTATTATTATTATTGGAGGTTATCATTTGTGATTGAAGAACAGGAACTTCAGCTGGGCTTCAGGAGCAACTGGATAGAAAAATGGAAGACTTGGCCCGGCGTGATGGCTCATGCCTATAATCCCAGCACTTTGGGAGGCCGAGGTGGGCAGATCATCAGAGGTTAGGAGTTCAAGACCAGCCTGACCAACATGGTGAAACCCTGACTCTACTAAAAAAAAGAAAAGAAAAAAAAATTAGGTAGGTGTGGTGGCAGATGCCTGTAATCCCAGCACTTTGGGAAGTCGAGGTGGGTGGATCACTTGAGGTCAGAAGTCTGAGACCAGGCTGGCCAACATGGTGAAACTCCATCTCTACTTAAAAAAAAAAAAAAAAAAAAAAAAAAAAGGTAGCTGAGTGTGGTGGCAGGCGCCTGTAATCCCAGCTACTTGGAAGGAGGCTGAGGCAGGAGAATTGCTTGAACCTGGGAGGTGGAGGTTGCAGTGAGCTGAAATCATGCCACTGCACTCCAGCCTGGGCAACAGAGTGAAACTCTGTCTCAAACAAAACAAAACAAAAAACAAACCAAACAAACAAACAAAAAAAGGAAGACTTAATCGGGAATGCAGGCAGCTGTGCGATTTCAGCTTCTCTTTGTTTTTGGACCACCGTGGGTTTTCTGGTTCTTCTTTGGTTCCTGCAGGTCTGCCTTTCTCCTTTCTCTGTTGACGGTCTTTCCTGGCCTTTGTTTGCAATGGGTCAACCATGTGCTTTCTGGCCATACTTCACACTTACTTCCCAACTGGGACAGATAGCATTTCTTAAGTCTAATTCCAAACTTCTGGGATAATCTGATTGGCCTTCCTTGGGTCAGAAGCCAGTGGATAGGGATGTGAAAGACGCTATAGCTGGGCTCCACCCTTGTAGGTGAGAGGAGCAGTTTCAGGAAAGTCTGCCAGGGATGGGCTGAGACCTTAAGAGATGTCAGCTAGGCTTAGCCCCTGTCAGTATATCTGCTTCTTGGTCCCGCTCTTCATCCTGCTTTTCAGGGTTTTCAAACATATACTCCTACGCAGTCTCATGAAAATTATTATTTTAAAAATACCCTTTAGCACATTTACCTCTAATGATACTAGATTGTTGCTTTCTGCCTCTGTAAATCACTCGGTCATTTCCTCATCTTATATTTGGCTGTCATGAATGTGGAAATCTCACAGAACCCTTGAATTTCAAAGTTGGAAGGGAAAATTGCTTGTCTATGCTCGTAAAAAATACACACCTACACCCACGTACTCATGTATTTACTAAAATAGTATTAGGCTAAATATTGGGTTGTACAACTTTCTGATTTCACTAACAATGTCTGTCTTTCCATGTCAGAAGAGATAGACATTTGAAAAAACGGCAGCGTAGGATTTTGTTCTATGGATGAGCCAAAAGTTCTTTCACCTGTCCACAAGTTTCCACCTTGTTCATGTGCCTTATAAATCATAAATTCTGAAATCCCATGTAACATGTCAGCTAGATTCTGCCTATCACTGAGTAGCGATGAACCATCACATCTCATGTTCTAGATTTGGGGTCACAATTTCAAATTCCTACAGGGGCCAGGCAACTGTCTTAGATGTGTGAAACATCCTAGATATAAGAAATGCCTGTAAATGAAACCTTAAGAGTTTTTATAAGCATACAAAGAAGTATGTAATATTTTGAAACATACTTATTTTTCGGTATACCCACACAGGCCTAGCATTACCAGATTATTCTCTCTCGTTTTTTTTGCCCCAAGAGAGGCAGGAAATTAGTATATTTATGGGAGCTTTCCTAATTTTGAAGTGTTGGTAAGTTGATTATTTTTAAAAAACTAAAAACCAACTTGCAGGCCAAACAAAATGTGGGCCACCAATGTGTAATCACTGATGTAGATAATGTACTTCAATTAATCTAAAATCATTAACTATTTTTTGGCAGTCCCCTCAGACTGCTGACTCACTGAGCTTTTCATCTAATGAAATCCTTAAGTGATTCACAAATACTTAATCTTAATCTGAAAACCTCTTAATCTAGCTTGTGTTCCTGGACTTGTAAATTGGGTTTCTGGACCTTAATACTTGCTCATGTTAAATCCATTCTGTTACTTATGTTTAAGGTCCTACATCTGTCTTCCAGCCTGGTCACCCACCTTTTCAGCCATATGTTGTTTTTGAATTCAACTCATTTGATTCCTTTCTCTCTGTTCTTTTTTTTGTTTTTGTTTTGTTTTTTTTTTTGAGACAGGGTCTTGCTCTGTTGCCCAGGCTGGAGTATAGGGCATGATCAGGACTCAATGCAACCTCGACTTCCTGAGCTCAAACGATCCTCCTGCCTCAGCCCCTGCAAGTGGCTGGGACTACGGGCGTATGCCACCACACCCGGCTAATTTTTTTGAATTTTAGTAGAGATGAGGTCTCACTATGTTGCCCTGGCTGGTCTTGAACTCCTGAGCTCAAGTGGTACTCCCAGCTCAGTCTCCCAAAGTGCTAGGATTACAAGTGTGAACCACCACGCCCAGCCTCTCTGTGTCTTATGATTAAAAAAAAAAATACTGGATGAGACAAGACTGAGGATGAAGACCCAGGGCCCATTTTTAGCAGAGCTTACCAGCAGGTGTCCAAGGACCAAATTTCCCTTCCTAGACATGTTTTGCTTCAACTAAAAAGAGTTAAATATATATATATGTGTGTATATATGTGTGATATACATATACATGTGTGTATATGTATATGACCCGTATTTAAAAATAGGATAATTTCATAATGAAATACCTGTATTAGGTATCTTTTGAAAAAGCATCATCACTGACAGCCCAAGTCTGCATTCCTTCATGGCACTAGGGCTAGAACTGAGAAGTAGCTGACTTTTTGGGATAGATATAGGATCTTCTAGTCACCCTGTATGCCTCATTTTACGTGACTGCCCTGGCCCCATAGGCGTTTATGTTTGCCACTCTTTCAGACGTCCCTCTAAGGTTGACATACATTCATTGATTGATCAACTCATTTACGCACGCATGCAGTCATTTTTTTGGACCCCTGTCTATGTGCTCTGCACAATGTGAGGTGTGGGATATAATGGTGACCAAGACAGATGCCAACCACTCACTCACAGATCCCACAGCCTACCAGGGAAGCCAGATATGGAACAATTATATACGTGATTTTACTTGTAAGTGCCACAAAGGCAAATTGCATTAAGCAGTGCCATTTGGCTGTGGAAGTTTAGCTTGTCACTAATCCACCAAACTGTCTGAGAAGACAGTATATTTTCCGTCATTCCCAAAAGACTATTGCAAGCAACATTGAGGAATGCTTTGTTAAACTCCAGGGATATATTCCACATCACACTTCCCCCGTCCACCAGATTAGCAACTGTCCAAGGACAAAACAAAACACACACTAAAAAGGAAATGGGGTTAGGCTGATATGCCTCTCTCTCCTTATGCTGGTTCTTTTGTCTGCAGAAGCCACGGTTTCTTTTTCTTTTTGAAAAACAGAATGACATTTGCGTACCTCTGTGCGTTTCTCTTTCTCCAGTATTCTTCTGGGATCCTAGGCAGTGTGGTTTGGTGATTTCACTGGTGAGATCTCTTGGAGCCCTGGAATGCAATTCGTCTGGGCCAGAAGAGTTGAACTAATTTAAGGACATCTAGGTGCTTCATTGATGTATTTGCTCTGCTCTGTTCCTTCAAAATACGACTACTCAAAACAATGTTCAGCTGGGGAAAGTGGTTAACACTAGAATTTTCTTTTTTTCTGAGAACTAAGTGATAGGGAAGGTGGATGGAGGAAACATACCCTTCCAAAATCCTTTAGTTAGAATCCTTTGGTTGCAAGTAACATAAATGAACTCTGATTAACGTAAGCAAAAATGAATTTATTAGAAGGATATGGGGGGGGGGTGGCGGACAGAGATGTGAAGGAAAAGATGAAGAAGTAGGCTTTAGAAGGTTCTAGAACCAAAGAAATTCTGGGGATCTAGGAAGCAGGGACTAATGACCTTTTCCTTCAGGACATCACAGATGGGGTGAATAACTGTAAAAGATGCAAATTTCCCAGCCTGGGCAACATAGTGAAACCCCATCCTTAGAAAAAAAAAAAAAAAAAAGACCAGGCATGGTGGCTTACGCCTGTAATCCCAGCACTTTGGGAGACCAAGGCGGGCAGATCACCTGAGGTCTGGAGTTTGAGACCAGCCTGACCAACATGGAGGAACCCCGTCTCTACTAAAAATACAAAATTAGCCAGGCGTGGTGACTTATGCCTGTAATCCCAGCTACTCCAGAGGCTGAGGCAGGAGAATGGCTTGAACCCAGGAGGCGGAGGTTACTGTGAGCTGAGATCGCGCCATTGTACTCCAGCCTGGGCAACAAGAGCGAAACTCCGTCTAAAAAAAAAAGGAAAGAAAAGAAAAATAGCCAGGCGTGGTGCCTATAGTCCCAGCTACTGTGGAGGCTGAGGCGGGAGGATCACTTGAGCCCAGGAGTTCAAGACTACAGTGAGCTATGATGGCACTATTGCACTCCAGCCTGGGCAGCAGAGGGAGACCCTGTCTCTTAAAAAAAAAAAAAAAAAAAAAAAAAAAAAAAAGCTAAAGTTTAGAGAGAATCTTTTCTGAAAAAGATGCTAAGTCTGGGGAAGGAGCTTCTGATTGTCCTACCTTGAGTCACATAACCATCTCTGACTTGCTGACCCCTCCACAATCCCATATAAGACTCCCCAAGAGTACAGTCTGAGCAGGTAAAGCCCATGGGTGTTCCCCAAAGTCGGCCTTAACCTGAAGCCACTTATTTCACTCTGAGCTCATCACCAATGGCAAGCTGCACTGTCAAAACTTTTTCTGTGCATTTGTCTGGGCCACTCAACTCAGGAAAGTTAGTTGTTCTATGTGAGTCCCCATGTTCTCATTGATTTCATGTCAGTCTTTAAGCTAGAAATCTGTATAAATGGTAATGGAGAATGGCTACATTGCACTTAGTATGTATCAAAGCAGTATCCTAAGTGCCTTAGTGGTATCAGCTTATTTAAGACTGACAGTACTATGAGGTGCAGTCACTTCTCATTTTATTTTTTCTTTTCTTTGAAATAGAGTCTCACTCTGTCATCCAGAATGGAGTGCAGTGGCATGATCTCAGCTCACTGCAACCTCCACCTCCCGGGTTCAGGTGATTCTCATGCCTCAGCCTCCTGAGTAGTTGGGACTACAGGCGTGTGCCACCATGCCTGGCTAATTTTTGTATTTTTAGTAGAGATGAGGTTTCACCACGTTGGCCAGGCTGGTCTTGAACTCCTGACCTCAGGTGATCCACCCACCTCGGTGTCCCAAAGTGCTGTAATTACAGGCATGAGCCACCGCACCCAGCCTGTGCAGTCACTTCTTGTCATTCACAGTAGTTATGTTCTGTAAAGTCACTGCAAACACTGAATTAATAAACAGTGAACCATTGCTCCTAGGTGAAATACAAAGTTGGGTTCCTGTGAGCCTCTGGTCACACGGTTTTCATCCACTGATCAACCCGTAAGCTTATTTGGTGTGTGTTTCTGTTTAAAGACACCTTAATATATATTGCTGACTCATTAACATCTAACTCACTGCCAACAGCACTCCAACTCATGCCTGATCAAAGCTTATATAACACACGCATGACACATCTCGGACCCCTTGCACTTAGGAACACCAGATAGCACTTCACCATTACCCTATGGGATCATTTTACAGCAACGTCATCCTCAAAAAGCAGGAAAATGGGAAAAAATGTGCTGCTAATATACCACAGAAAGAATGCTTGTTTACAGCATGAGAGCTGAAGCCAGAAGGTAGAACATCATTTTGTTCATCCTCAGCTGGGAACACATGTTGGCTGACGCAAATATTTTGCCACTCTGTACATGTCCGCTAATGATCTTGAAAGAACCTTGAGTATGGATTGGGGGGTTATAAATAAATTTTAGCAAGAGGTGAATTTGCAAATAATGAGAATCGACTATAACTCCCGTATTAGTTCTAGTTAACAGATGGGGGAATGGAGGGGTAGAGAGAGGGTAAACAGCTCTCTGCAGGTCTTGCAGCCAGGGAGTATAGAGGAGCTTTGTCATTCTGGGTGCAGAGCCTGTGTTCTTAAGAAGCAGTGTTGTGTTGGCTGGGCTTGGTGGTGGTTCATGCTGTAATCCTGGCACTTTGGGAGGCCGAGGTGGGTGGATCACTTGAGGCTGGGAGTTCAGGACCAGCCTGGCCAACATGGTGAAACCCTGTCTCTACTAAAAATGCAAAAACAAAAACAAACAAACAAAAAAACCAGTGGGGTGTGGTGGCACGTGCCTGTAATCCCAGCTACTCAGGAGGCTGAGGCAGGAGAATCACTTGAACTTGGGAGGCGGAGGTTGCAGTGAGCCGAGAGCATGTCACTGCGCTCCAGCCTGGGCAACAGAGTGAGACTCCATCTCAAAAAAAAAAAAAAAAAAAGAAAAGGGAAAGGC
The DNA here is from genome assembly GCF_037993035.2 of Macaca fascicularis. Classification (NCBI taxonomy): domain Eukaryota; kingdom Metazoa; phylum Chordata; class Mammalia; order Primates; family Cercopithecidae; genus Macaca; species Macaca fascicularis. Next base: position 22,950,981 of record NC_088394.1, read on the forward strand.
AGTGTAGTGGTTGAGTGCAGTGTGGCCCCTACTGAGAGCTGATTTTCATGTTTTGTGGGCACACAGGAAGTAGAGAATGCGGAGAGCTGGGGACTGAAGCAGTAGGAGATATGGGAGTAGGAAAGTGGTTTTCCTGAGTAAGTCTGGGCTGTTTTCATAGCCTAGGACGAGGTCCAGCAATACTCAACCCTGAGGTTTTCCAGGCACCTTCTCCTTGACATGAATCTCCTGCAAACAGATGTCATAGTAATCTGGGAATAAACCTTTGTTGTTGGTCCTTTAGGTATCCTTTTTGTTTGTTTGTTTAAGATGGAGTTCCACTCTGTCACCAGCAAGTGCAGAAGCGCGATCTCCCCGGTTCAAGCGATTCTCCTGCCTCAGCCTCCCGAGTAGCTGGGATTATACACCACCACGCCTGGCTAATTTTTGTATTTTTAGTAGAGACAGGGTTTCACCATGTTGGCCAGTCTGGTCTCGAACTTCTGACCTCAAGTGATCCGCCGGCCTTGACCTTTCAAAGTGTTGGGATTATAGGCGTGAGCCACTGAGCCCGGTGCCCTGGTCCTTTAGCTTTCTAAGAGAGCAGCGTAGTAGTTCAGAGCATAGGATCTTGGGCCATAGCTTCCCGAGTTTGAATCCTAGCTCTGTTGTTTTTTAAGCTCTGTGACCTTGGGCAAATCTTAACCTCTCTGTGCCTCAGTTTTCTCGTCTGCAAAATGGGATTAATAAAAACGCCGATCTCATAGGATTGTTGTGAAGATTGAGTGAGTATGTTTGTAGTGTTTAGGAAAGTGCCTGGTACACAAGACATGCTCTGAAAGTGTATTAATATTATTTGTCCTTAGATTCAGTGGTACCCTGGGGGAATGAAATCCCCACCCCCAAGCCGGGCAGCACGGTAGAAGCTAGGTCAGCTGTCAGGCTCCTGGGTCTTTTCCATTCTGCTGCAGGAGATGCCTGACTCACCTCTTGCGCTCACACAGATGACAGCTAAATAGAAGGGCTCTTTCCTCCTAGTATTAGCTTAATTATAGGGGCTCCCTAGAACAGTGTGGAAAATGAGCTTTGAGAATCCCCCCACCACCCATTGGCACCTGAAAGAGGAGTGAATGTTGCTTCCTGCCTCCTTCTCCCCCTCCTTCTCACATACGCCTTTGTCTTTGCTATTCTGCATGTTTAATTTTTAATCCCGGGATGGGTTCTGTTCATTTTTGTGTATTTTCTCTGCCCTGGTTTGTGCTCCAAAAGGTCTGTTTGGGTCTCTGTGGGTGTCTGACAGCCTCTGCAGGCCTTTCTGAATTATATAACTCAAGCTTTGTATTTTCTGTTTGTTACTGGGGGTTCTTTCTGTGCTGTAATTTTACTCTTAGAAAATGAAGTAGGGTACTAGAATTTTCTCTGGGATCCCCTAGGGTTTCCTTCTGAATATTTTTTCCTGCCATATTTTGTTTGCTAAAACATTTTTTTTTCTTATTTCAGAAGCAATACATCTTCATTATAGAACATTACAACAAAATGAGGAGAAAGAAAATCTAATCAAGCAGAAATGTTAATACCTTGCTATCTACCCTTGTCTCTCTGTCTCTGTCTCTCTCAAACACACACAAATGGGGCCATGATGACATAAGAGACTATCTGCTTTTCAATTCACATTTCACCATCTTTTTTTGTGTGGTTCTGTAGTCTCCACTGCTTGGCGTGACCGTCCTTAACAGGTGCCCCGTGGATGGTCATGGGGATATTTTCCATTTCTCACTGTTATAAGCAGTGCTCTGATGAAACACCTTTTGCTGGCACTCCTAATTATGTCCTAAGAACAGACTTCTAGAAGTTTTCAGCAGTGAGGTTAAAGGGAATGTTTGCCTCTCCTCTTCACTCTGTGATGCTACTGGGGCCCAGGCCCATGAGTCTCTGTGTCCGTCTACCCAAGATGAAAGGCAAAGAATGGGCAGAGCATTGACAGGGCCCTGTGTTGACTCCTTTTCTCTCTTTTCCCAGTTTTTTTTTTTTTTTTTTTTTTTTGAGACAGAGTCTCGCTCTGTTGCCCAGGCTGAAGTGCACTGGCATGATCTTGGTTCACTGCTACCTTTGCCTCCCAGGTTCAAGCAATTCTCCTACCTCAACCTCCCAAGTAGCTGGGATTACAGGCACTCACCACCACACCCAGCTAATTTTGTCTTTTTAGTAGAGACAGGGTTTCATCATGTTGCCCAGGCTGGTCTTGAACTCCTTGCCTCAAGTGATCCATTCACCTCGGCCTCCCAAAGTGCTGGGATTACAGGAGTGAGCCAGTGCCCTGGCCCATTCCTATTTGTTTAAAAAATATTTTCTTCTTTTTAGACTATTTAGCCACAGTTTTCCATTCTATTCCTTGGGATAGATGAAAACTTGATTTGTAAAAAATAATTACAAAATTTTAAAATCATGGTAAAAAAAACACATAACATAAAATTTACTATCTTAACCATTTTTTAAGTATACAGTATCATTTCAAGTACATTTACATTGTTGTGCAACAGATAGGACTTTTCATCTCGTAAAACTGAAACTCTATACCTACTGGCAATAACTTCCCATTTCTCCCTCCCCCCGAGCCTCTGGTAACCACTATTCTGCTTCCTGTTTCTATGAGTTTGGCTATTTTAGATGCTTCATGTAAGTGGACTCTTGCAGTATTGTTTTTTCATGGCTAGCTTCTTCCTTTTTTCCTTCCTTCCTTCCTTCTTTCCTTCCTTCCTTCCTTCCTTCCTTCCTTCCTTCCTTCCTTCCTTCCTTCCTTCCTTCCTTCCTTCCTTCCTTCCTTCCTTCCTTTCTTTCTTTCTTTCTTTCTTTCTTTCTTTCTTTCTTTCTTTCTTTCTTTCTTTCTTTCTTTCTTTCTTTCTTTCTTTCTTTCTTTCTTTCTCTTTCTTTCTCTCTCTCTCGCTCTTTCTTTTTCTTTCTTTTCTTTTCTTTCTTTTCCTCTTTCTTTCTCTCTTTCCTTCTTCTTTCTTTTTTAGACAGGGTCTCCCTGTGTCTCGCAGGCCAGGCTAGAGTGCAGTGGTGCAATCACAGCTCATGGCAGCCTCGACCTCCTGGGCTCAAGGGATCCTCCCACTTCAGCCTCCTGAGTAGCTGGGACTACAGGCGCACACTACCATGCCCAGTTAATTTTTTTTCCTTGATTTTTAATAGAGACGAGATCTTGCTATATTGCCCAGGGTGGTCTCAAGCTCCTGGCCTCAAGTGATCCTCCCACCTCAGCCTCCCAAAGTGAAGGGATGAGCCTCCCAAAGTGAAGGCGTGAGCCATTGCACCTGGCATGACTGGTTTATTTCACTTAGCGTAATGTCCTCAAAATTCATTCATGTTGTAGCATATGTCAGAATTTTCTTCCTCCTTATGGTTGATTAATATTCCATTGTATGAATAGGCAACATTTTGCTTATATGTTAATCAGTCAATGGACATTTGAGTTGCTTTCACCTCTTGGCTATTGTAAATAATGCTGTTGTGAACATGGGTATACAAGGATTTTTTTTTTTTTTTGTAGAGATGGGGTCTCCCTATGGTGGCCAGGCTGGTCTCAGACTCCTTGGCCCAAGGAATCCTCCCACCTCAGCCTCCCAAAGTGCTGAGATTACAGGTGTGAACCACTGCACCTGGCTGAGACCCCACTTCCAATTCTTTTGGATATAGATCCTGAAGTGGAATTGCTGATGGTAGAAACTGTCTAGGGAAATTTTTCTGGGGATTTAGCTTCTAATTTCGCCACAGCTCCAGTGGAAACATCTATTAATTAAACTGGCATTTATTGAGGGCCAGCTTTGTTCCAGTCACTGAGCAAGGCTAGGGGGATAGCACGGCTTAGATAGGTCCCCACCCTCATGGAGCTGATATTCAGCAAGAAGCCAGACAATACACAGGTAAGCAAACTGAAAAAACAGGATAAGTTCCATCGGGGATAAATGTCATGAAACTGAATCAGGATTTGACAACAGAGTGATGTGGTGAGTGGCTACTTTAGATCAGAAAGGCCTTCCTAACCAGGTGACAGGTGACCTGAGGACTACAAGGTGGGGAGGAAATTGGAATTTCCCAAACACAGAATTTGGGAAAATACCATTCTGGGCCCTGAAACTGGCTCGGCATGATCCTTGTTGCTGGGGTGTAGTGGGTGTGGGGCCAGATCATAAGGGGCCCTGTAGGATGAGCCTCTGTTTTGCTAAGTGCAGTGGGAAGCCACTGGAGAGTTTCAGGTAGGCGAGATGGAAAGGATCAGATTTGTATTAACGCACCTTCCATTGGCTGCTGAGTAGAGAATGGATTGTTGGGAGCCGGAGTGGAAGTGGGAAGATGAGTCAGGAGTGAACTGCGGATTTCTAGGTGAGAGATGGTGTCTTTGTCTGCAGGGGCAGGAGTGCAGAGGGAGAGACACGGGCAGATTTGGGAGGTAAAGGGACTTACTGGTAGATGGGATATAAATTAGAGGAGGGAAATGAATGCACAGCTGGGCACACGGTACACTTTACATATGACGTCTTTGAACTTCGTAGCAATCCCATAACCACATTTTGTAGATCTGTGTTGTCCAGTAGAAATGTAACATGAGCCATAAATCTGAGCTGTGTATGTGATTTAAAATGTTCTAAGCAATCACATTAAAATGGTCAAAGGAAACGGGTGAGATGAATTGTGAGAATGTTTTCTTTAACTCAGCATATTCCAAATCTTCCCATATCAACATGTAATCAATATAAAATTATTAATGAGATATTTTACTCCCCCCGCCCCCGCCCTTAGCAAGTCTTCAACTTTTGATGTGTATTTTACACATACAGCACATCTCAATTCAAACCAACGACATTTCAAGTACTCAGTAGCCATGTATGGCTAGTGGCTACCATATTGGTAGCACAGTTATAGATGAGGAAAGGGAGGCTCAGAGAGTGTAAGTTCTTATGCAAGCTTATAGAGTTAGGACATGAACCGTAATTTGACTCTGGCACCCATGCTGTGCTCACGGCACTGCATCCACCCCTAGTGATGAAGGCATTTTCAATATAAGCAAAGTCCTGGAGATTTCCCCACATCATATACATGGGGACATAGGAACTAAAATTTGTCATATATTTATATTTTCCTTTCCAAAGCAGATCAACCCCAAGTTACTTCTGTTAGCTCTCGTTTTCTGCCTTTCTTCTGCCTTCATTAAAAATTGTGAACTTTCTCTTTGCCTTCCCTTGTGGGCTTCCTGTTTGAGCACTACATCCTAGGCACCCTGGGAACTGAACAATCTCCTTTTCTTTTTCTTTTTGAGACAGGGTCTCACTTTGCCACTCAGACTGGAGTGCAGTGGCGTTGACCATAGCTCACTGCAGCTTCAATCTCTTGGCCTAAAATAATCCTCCCACCTCAGCCTCCTAAGTAGCTAGGACTAGAAGAATGCGCCGCTATGCCTGCTTAATTTTTTTATTTTTATTTTTTGTAGACGCAAGGTTTCACTATGTTGCCCAGACTGGTCTCAAACTCCTGGACTCAAGCAATCCTCCCACCTCAGCCTCCCAAAGTGCTAGGATTACAGGTGTGAGCCACAACACCTGGCCCATATCTCCTTTTCTTTTGTGGCATTCTGGTAGCCCTTTGGTTCATGAGACCATTTAGTTGTTCAGCAAATATGGATGACTGAATGGATATAATAGGTCCAGAGCCTTTGGGATCAGACAAACTTGGATTTGACTCCCAGGTTCACAAGATGGATGATCTAGGGCAAGTTATTTAATTTCTCTGGATTTTAGTTTCCTTGCCAGCAAACTCAAGTAGTAATGCCTTCTTTTAAGTAGTTATGGTGAAGATTATAAAGAATCAATAATAATGATAATAATAAGTAATAATGATACATGTTGTTTATTAGAGCCTGCTGTATGTCAGACACTAACACAATGATTTAACCTTCCCCTGCTACCCTTTACTCTTATTATTTCTTTAGGAGTGAAATTCACTAATCATTATGCTTTGTAACTAACGGAATCAATTCTGTTTCTTAAGCAGATGGGAGATCCTGTGGCTTTTTACCACTATCTACAGCTCTTTTTTATTTTTTGAAACGGAGTCTTGCTCTGTCACCCAGGTTGGAGTGCAGTGGCTCCATTTCGGCTCACTGCAATCTCCGCCTCCCTAGTTCCAGCAATTCTCCTGCCTCAGCCTCCCGAGTAGCTGGGGTTATAGGCGCCCGCCGCCACGCCTGGCTAATTTTTGTATTTTTAGTGGAGATGGGGTTTTACCATGTTGGCCAGGCTGGTCTCAAACTCCTGACTTCGTGATCCACCTGCCTCGGCCTCTCAAAGTGCTGGGATTACAGGCGTGAGCCACCGCGCCTGGCCTATCCACAGCTGTTTTCCCCTCTTTGCCCCCTTTTGTGGCACTCACTTCTGATTCACTCTCAACTCTGATTTCCAAGCTACCCAGCTCCTTCCCCTAGTGTGAATCTGTATTTGCACTGGATTTGTTTTTAAATGAGAAAAGAAAGCCACCATGTGCTGGAAGATACATATTTCAGACACCAGGAAGCTGGTGGGGAAATATTTTTTTGGATGTCTTTCAGGATCTCTTAAAAATCCTATGAGCCATCACCAGGTTGATCTTGTAGTAAGGTGGCCTTGGCCTTAGTGTATTTCTTTTTGACTTGATATTGGGCGGCAGGAGGTTTGAGGAGTGTGATACTAACAACATTGAGAACAGCGAACTTTTGTTGGTTGATTGCCACGTGCTGGAAATGTGCTAATAAATTACATTTATTTTCTCTTTGGATCCTCAAACCAACTCTTTGAGACAAGTGTGTTTCATTACAGTTGTAGAAAGTGAGGTTCTAAGAGGTCAGTAGATTTGCGGAAGGTCACAGAGCTGGGATCCAAATCTAAGCCTCACAGCAAGAAGTATCCTTAACCATCATCTTTGCTGTTGGTTGGCATTAGACTGGCTATGCTAAGAAAGTTTCCTTTGACTTGCAGATGGATCAAGGCTTTTCTTGAGAGAGACTTCTCTTGCCTGGTTCTCCTTCTTGCTGCTTATACTCTAGGAGACTCAGTTTTTCTCAAATCCCAGTCTGTGGGACTTTGGGCAAAACATTCAGCATCATCTTTACCTCTTAGAGTCACTGTGAGGGTTGGACTATGGTGTGTTAGGTTTTTTATGTTTGTTTTTTTGTTTTTTTGTTTTTTTGTTTTTTGTTTTTTAAATAAAGTCTCACTCTGTCGCCCAGGCTGGAGTGCAATGGCATGATCTTGGCTCACTGCAACCTCCGCCTCCTGGGTTCAACCGATTCTCCTGCTTCAGCTTCCCGAGTAGCTGGGATTACAGGCGCACACCATCACGCCTGACTAATTTTTGTAGTTTTAGTAGAGATGGGGTTTCACCATGTTGGTCAGGCAGGTCTTGAACTCCTGACCTCAAGTGATCCACCCTCTTCGGCGTCCCGAAGTGCTGGCATTACAGGCGTGAGCCACCACGCCCGGCCGTGTTAAGAGTTGAACAGAGTTCTTGGCTTCAGCAGGTGCTCAATGTGGGTCTATCCTTATCACGGTTTTCATTTATCTCCTTTTATGCCTCATGCTCTATCTGTCTCCTTCATCTCTGCCTGTAGCAGCCACAGGCACTCTCTTTCCTTGGTGCATATCCCTCCTTCCCACTTTCCTAACTTCAGCCTGACTTAGTTCTCTACCTGTCAGCTTGGACTTAAGGAAAGGAAGTTCTCTTTTCTTGGGGGGTCACTGGGGCCATGGGCGTCTTTCCACTCCCATTTCTTTTCCAAAGCTGGCTCTGGAACGAATCTGTAAATCCCAGGGCATTGAGTGGGTTTTCTTTCTTTCTCTTTCTTTCTTTCCTTTTTTTTTCTTTCCTTTCCTTTCCTTTCTTCTCTCTCTCTCTCTTTCTTTTTCCTTCTCTTTCATTCTGTCACTGAAAGCAAATATTGTATTGTAGACAGATATGCTTGTAGGGTGGAAATAAAATGCCCCATTCCTTTAAACGTATTTTGTTTTTTATTTTCAATTCATGGAGTACGTGTGCAAGTTTGTCACATGAGTGTATTGCATGATGCTGAGGTTTAGGCATTGAACTTGTTACCCAAATAGTGAGCATAGTACCCAGTAGGTAGTTTTAAAACCATTACCCCCTCCTCTCCCTCCTTTCTGAGTGCCCAGTGTCTGTTTTTTCCATATTTGTGTCTGTGTATACCCCGTGTTTAGCTTCCACTATAGGTGAGAACATGTGGTATTTGGTTTTCTGTTTCTCGGTGATAATTCACTTAGGATAATGGCCTTCAGCTGCATCCATGTTGCTGCAAAGGACCTGATTTCATTCTTTTTTTATGGCTGTGTAGTATTCCATGGTGTATATGTACCATATTTTCTTTATCCAGTCCATTGTTGATGGGCACCTAGGTTGATTCCATGTTTTTGCTCTTATGAACAGTGATGCAATAAACATGAGAGTGAAGGTGTCTTTTTGGAGGAATGGTGTGTTTTCCTTTGAGTATATACCCAGTAATGGGAATGCTGGATTGAATGGCAATTCTAGTTTTAGTTCTTTGAGAAGTCTCTAAACTACTTCTCAGAGGGGCTGAACTAATTTACAATTTCACCAACAGTGTTAAGAGCACCTTTTTTCTCCGTGATCTCTCCAAGGCACTGTATAAGCTGTCTGAGTGACCAGCAGGCAGTATGCTTGAAGGATTCTCCAGCTGGGTGTGCTGGGCCCAAAGGCTAGCAGCGTATGGCCCTGGCCTTTTTCTCTCCAGCAGGGTCCCCATGATCTTCCCAGGTCTAGTTTTTTCTTGAGCACACCTGCATCTGACAGTTAATTGCAAGAATCTGACTTGCTGAACTCTCATTTCTCCCTCCTCCTTTAGCACATCAAGTCCCCTTCTTTGTTTTCCCAGCCTGGTTCTTGCAAGGACTACCTAGAGGAGGACTTCAGGCAAGCCCTTTCTCCCTGGTGGACTGCTGTGTTCTCACCAATAAATCGATGCTCTCTCTAGATTCAGCCTGCCTCTTAGGACAGTTGCTGAGTTCAAGTGACTTTTGAGGTTGTTGAGTTGAGACACTTGGACCGAACAGTGGAAGGCACAGCTTGGCTCAGCTAAAGGAAGCCCGATGAAAGCTCTCTGAGTGGGCCTGTTAGCTCCATGAGTTGCCAGGCTGGCCGTCCTTTGGAGATAGTGGGTCCTTATGGGCTGTAGCAGGGCCAGGCCACAGGAGCAGACTGTGTGGAGGGGAACATTTAGGGCCATCTTCCTTCCTGCCTTTCTGTGATCCCTTTACCCAGGAAGCTGAAAGCTGTCAGCAAGCCAAAGGGTGCTTGGTAACTGTTTCTTTTTTAAGTGTGTGCTGGTGCCAGGGAGGAGGAAATCCTCAAAACCCATTGTGTCTGACTCAGGCGCCATTGGTTTGGCCATAACCACTAGTTTGTCCTCCCTCCCTCTACTACCCTCGTCATGTCTGCTTTTTCTCAACCACAACCTGTCTGGGCCATCCCTGGGTTGGCCAGGGCTTGATCATCTTTTTCTGTAAGGAGTTATCCCTTCCTCATCTGCCAGGATGGGGCTACTGTGTGGGGACTGGGTAAGAGGCTTGAGGTTGCAAGAGGGCTGGAAGGGTGTCACTGACAAGCACACATTATGTCTTATATAGGTCCCTGGCCTTGTGCTTCAGACCCTATCACAGCTTTTCCACAGCTGGGGCTGTTGAGAATGTAAGTGGTGACATAGCTGGATGGCTAAGATGGGGGGAGTGTGAGACCTGCAAGCGTGTGAGTCTCCTTCTGCTAGCAGGGTGTGAATGAAATGTACTTATTTTCCCAATAAATTTGACATGACTGGTCATTCATCCACCCACTTACCCACCCATCTACTCACTAACCCACCCACCCACCCACTCAGTCATATACCCACCCATTCACTCATCCATTCATCCGTCCATCCATCCATCCATCCATCCATCCATCCATCCATCCATCTATCCATCCATCCATCTACCCACCCACCCATCCTCCCATCCATCTATCCAGCCACCTACCCATTTACCTACCCACCTATCCACCCCACCCATCCACCCACCTACCCACCCATCTGCCCATTAACCCATCCATCCATCCATCCATCCATCCATCCATCCATCCATCCATCCATCCGTCCATCCATCCATCCATCCATCCACATTCAACATAGTGTAATGATTAAGGGCATAGAGTTTGGAGTTACCCTGCCTAGGTTTGAATCCCAGCTCTGCCACTCATCAAGCATGTGATCTTGGTTGAGTTTTGAAACCTCTCCTTGTCTCAGTCTCCTCAGCTATAAAATGAGATTGGCGTTGAAATTAATAACAGAGCCTCCCTTACAGCACAATATATAAGGTTATGTGAGTCAGTATGTGTAAGGTGTTTTCAGTAGCGCCTGGATCATAGCACTGCTATCTAAGTGTTAGCTGTTAGCATTATTGCATCTATTCACCTGTTTATCATCTATAATAATCATTAAAGGTCTTCAATAAATATTTCTGGTCTTTGGCCTTGCAGGCCAATGGAAGGATTGCACTGTTTGCCTCCCTTGTGGGTAGGTGGGGCCATGTGAGTAGCTCTGACCAGTGAGTTGTGATCCAAAGTGATGTAAGTTCACTTTTATGCTGGGATATGTAATTGCTGGTTCTAGATTATCCAGAAAAAATCTTTGAGTTATGGCTGCTCTATCAACTTGCTGCTGGAGACATAGAACTGCTTCCTTAGCTGATCAGGCATGAACCTGTAGTATGTGAGAAAACCAAACTTTTGCCTATTTTGAGGGTTATTACTGCAGGATAACCCAGTTCTATCTCTGTCTCTCTCATCTATCATCTATCTATTTATAATAATACCAGTCTCATTTTATTTCCCTTCCCTTTTCTTTTTGGCACCTATTACTAGTTGGCATTTTCTTATGTTTTTTGGGGTTTTCCCCCCAAATTTATTTATTATTAATTATAAGAATATGCTTTCCATGAGAAAAAGGACTTGTTTATTCACTTATCTAATTGCAATAGTTAGAATGGTACTTTACACATAGTAGACACTCAGTACATATTTTTAAAAAGAATAAATCAGTTAACAAATGGATCTGTTTGACTTTTAGGAGGTCCTATTGAATACTGCATTTTACTGCTCCTTGAAAATCCTTACTGAGGCAGCTAATATTTAAGAAGGAACACCCTGACCTTTCACTCTCCAATTTTATTGCCTATGTTAGGCATATCTGTAAGAAGCATAAGGGTTTGTCAGGAGCTATTATGATTACTTATTCTACAACCCCCAGCTCAACAAAGAAGGGTGAGGCTTGAGTGTTTAATTAGAGAAGCTGGCCAGTTGTGGTATCATGATATCAGCTCTACATCCAATGCCCAGTTTTCAAGGGGTTGTGTTGCTCTGAAAGGCCTGGCGAGGTTGATGAGCGTCTTAATGAAGCCACTTGTGAAAGAATGCCACGTGTCCGTCCATCACATTGACCCAGGAGAGGAGCTTTCACAAAAGACAGCACAGAAATTTTGCAGGCTCGGACCAGAAGGGAATTTGTCAGTGTTTAGCTTGGCTGACATCCCACACCCTACCTTCTTGTGCAGTTAGAATCCCTTCTAGTGTAATGTGTGAAGAACCATAGGCCCCCTGCCCACGCCCTCCTAGAGCTGTATCACCAACAGCTTTCAAGTGTGTGCAAATTGGGAGACGGCTGGATCCCACATCTCCGGGTGACATTTGCTGAAACAAATGCCTGTTAATAAGTGGTACAATTTCCTTCGTCTCAGTGATAAAGATGTACCTGCTACTGGGAGCCCTTGAGAGAAATCTTTGGTGAAGGTCTTCACACTCATTTTAATTGGTGATAGACAGATGTGTTGAGAAAGCTTACAATTTTTTTCTCTATCCGTCTCAATTAGAATGTTATGAAATAGCACCCCCTTTGCTCTTCTGTGCCTTATGCCCTAGACTTTAAAGACTGACAACGTGAGTGGTTAAAAAATCTCCATTGCTTCAGGATGCAGTATCAGCTGAGTTGGTGGATTAAATCATTTTAAGGTCCCGAAATGATTCTCAAACCTTGCTTTGCAAAGCCCCAGAGCTTTTAAGAGATGAGCCTGCTATTTCCAAGACAACAACATTATTTCTACTTCGTATTAATACAAAACATTAAAATACACATTGTCTTTGTAATGTAGTTTATTAATTCAAAGCACTTGCATTCCCATTTATCTAGTCTTCATACAAAACCATGTATGAGTGAGTAGGCAGATGGTCTTATTTATTACTTCTTTCAATATATGGATTTTTGAGTGCCTACCAGTATATAGCACTGAACGAAAGAGAAAAATACTAGTTTCAATGGGAGCTCAACACAGTCTGAGGGGATATATTGGACCCATTTTGCAGAGGAAGAAACCTTGGTTCAGGAAGGTAAAGTGAATTCTGAAGTTTGACATCAAGTTAGCTTCAGAACTAGAATATCTGCCTTCTAATCTCAGCCTATCACCTATCTCAGGCTCTGTCTCCACGATACCATGTGAGTGGAACCAGCTCATTAACGTGGGGATGGATCAATCAGCATTTTTTTTTTTAACAGGATTGGAAATCTGCTTTCCTTGATCCCTCAGTCTATAGGGTGAACTTACAATGGCCCTCATGCTTAATCTTGAAATACAGGGATGGTCTGAGGGAGTGTGCTGGAGACCCTGCTGAGATCTTTGGACAACTTCTCTCCAGTCCACTACCTGAATCCTTTCTCTTCTCCTCAAAGAAAATCTGAGACTATCCACATGAAGAGTAAATAAAGGGAAAAGTAAGAAAGAAACATGAGACAGAGAGGTAGCAGGAGCAGAATGAAACTTGAGGCGCAGAGGGAGAAGCCAAGAAAGCTTACTGGACTTGGAGCCAATAAATTGGCCATGGCATGAAGGCTTTTGCCAGCAATATGGCAGCTCATTCCAGCTCTTTCCATTTTCTTTTCCCAGCTGTGCTGCCAAGCACCATGCTTAGGCTGGTTTAACAGAGATTATGCTAGGAGGATTTTCTAACATTCATGCTCCGATTACCCCTTATCGGATTCCTTAGCCATAGCCTTCAGTGGCCTCAGAGAATTCCGGGTTCAGCTCTCTGAACAGTTCAATGACTGTTTATAAGTTCTGACTTATGATCAAGGCAGGAAATGTGAAAAGCATTTTAAAAAAGGAAAAAAAATCATCTGGTGTTGTTAACATTTTTATGTTATTCCAGTATTTTCCCATTCATACAAATATGTGTACTTTTATTTTTCACAAGAGTAGCCTCACATCATAATATTGTTTTATAGCCTTCTTTTCCACTGTGCTCTAGTGTAAACATTTTACTATATCAAATCTTTTTCCACAAGAGGATTTTTAATTACTACATAGATTTCCATTGAATGGATATACCTAAAATTTACCTGAAAAGCTCTTATTATTCAACATGAATCAACCATTGTTACAAATAACATTGTTGTATATTTATCTTTATGGAAAGCTATTTCTGAATATTTCCTAAGGACAAGTTCATGTATTAGTTAGCTTTTGCTGTGTAACAAATCATCCCACAACTTAGTGCTGTCAAACAATGACTATTTACTTACCTCTGCAGTTCTGTTGGACTAGTCTGGAATCAGGCTAGGGTTGGTTATGCATTTGCAATCAGCTGGGGAACTGCCTGGGATGATGGTGTTATCTCATCTTCCAGCAGGCCAGGTTGTTTCCATAGCAGTCAGAGTTGCAAGAGCAGCAAGGAGGCAAGCCCTGATGCACAAACTTTTTTCCAAGTTTTTGGTTGCATCACATTTGCTTCTGTCCCATAGGCCAAAGCATGTGGTGTGGCCACGCCTGGAGCCAGTTTGAGAAGACATTATCAAGGGCATGGCTACAAAGGGCATGAAAGTCCTGGGACCATTATTGTAATCAACTCATCACAGTCCCTAAAATGGGAGTTTCTGGGTCAAAAAATGTGATCATTTAAAAGGTTTTCATTGTCACATTGCTCTCCAGAGAAGTTGTAACTAATTTACACACCACCTAGAGTACATGCATTTCCAAATTCACTTGATCACTGGATATAATCATTGCTTTAATTTCCCCCCAGAAAATAACACTGTTGCTTTTGAAAAGTACATGCTTTGTGAGGGAAGCCGTCTTGAATGTTCCAGCTTCCAGGTGTAAGCACCTGCATGTGTGCACAGGTGATACCATGTAGAACTGAAGAACCACCCGGCTGAGTCTAGCCAACCCAGAGAATTGTGAGGGGAAAAATAAATTATTTTTTTAAGGCAGAAGAAAAATGTATCTTCATTGTAAAAACCTGAAGCAATGTGGTACCTTTATCATCAATATCGTCCCCAGCACTTGATTCATTCTGACATTATGTTGTTGGGTTACATTTATTTCTATTACATTTAGGATCTTTGAGTCTATATTCATTAGTGAAATTTGTCTGCCGTTTACTCTTTTTTTTTTGGTCTGCTGTCTTTGACAAGTTTTTGCTATTTTCATCAAAACATCTGGGAAGTCTTCCATCGTTTCTTGTTTTTTAATGCTTAGGAAGAGTCTAAATGGCAAAGGATTTAGAATATTTTTTGAAAGTTTGAGTGGATTTACCATACTCCCAAAGCAAAACAATTTCTGGGCCTGGTGCCTTTTCCAGGATTAGTTATTTGATAATTCTTTCTGGTGTATTCCAGAATCATTTTTGGTATACTTTAAAATGTGTTATGTTTTCTTAAGAATAATCATTTAATTGAATCTCCAATTTATTAGCATAAAACTATATATATTATCCCGTAATGATGTGAAAAATTGCCTTGCCATCTGCAATTCTCTTTCCTTATTCTTACTGAGTTCCTATTTTTAGTTTTTGAAAATTTCCTTATGAGCTTTGCCAGAGTGTCACTGTTTTATTTTTCCCCTCAAACAACCACCTTTTAAATTTATTCTTCAATTCAACTTTTTTCTGTTTCCAGATGCATTAATTTCTGCTTTTTAATTCTTTCCTCAGTTTTATCACTCTTCCTAGTTTCTTGAGCTAAATGTCCCTATATACTTTTAGTTATATCTACTGATTTGTCAAAAATCGGATAGTATGCTTATCTCCTACTATAATAGTGATTTTTCAACACATCTTTGTATTTTTTTGGACAAATCTTGTTTTGTATATTTCTAATGTATTTTTATGTTATAGGAGTTATAGGTTCATGATTCTCCAGTCTTATTGTGAAGTTACTTGGATCTGAGTTCAAATTCTCCTCTGCTGCCTACCAAATGATGAACCAGTTTTAGATTCTCCTAAAAGCTTGGTGATAATAATGATGCGAATGTTGCTTATTTTTAATGCTTAAATTAAATGACATAATTGATGTTAAGTACTCATCATAGTGCCAGGCACGTGGAACACACACTGCTATTGGTCATATTGTTATTGTTGATGTACCCTTTATGAATATAAAATATCCATCTTTGTCCTATGTAATATTCTTATGCTTTACATTTTATTTGTCTGATAATTAATATTTCTGCTCATGGCAGCTTTTCTCACTTTTTCATTTTCATTTTGGATCATGTTATTTTCAGAAGTCTCATGGGAACCATGTATATATATATATTTTTTTAATTTATTTATTATTATTATACTTTAAGTTGTAGGGTACATGTGCATAACGTGCAGGTTTGTTACATATGTATACTTGTGCCATGTTGCTGTGCTGCACCCATCAACTCGTCATTTACATCAGGTATAACTCCCAATGCAATCCCTCCCCCCTCCCCCCTCCCCATGATAGGCCCCGGTGTGTGATGGGAACCATGTATATTTGAATTCTATTTTTTCTTTTAATTATGAATCTTTGCCTTAAATGGGATAATTCAATCCATTCACATTTTTTTGCAAGGCATAACATTTGGCAAGTGTTTACTTCTTTCTTCTCCCAATCCACTTTCCTACCTCTGAAGATTTTAGAACCAGAATTTATGAAAAAAAATTAAATATATTTGATTTCCCATGAATTGCTGTTGACACATGCATTATTTCATGCAATTCAAGACTTTTTTTTAAAGATGTGACTCTCACACTTATTTCATTATTCACTTTTTATGTTTTTTGGACCCATTTCCCTCTTTTTGAATTAATTGATTCATTAATTCAATCAACAAATATTGATTGAAAACATACTGTATGCAGACACTGTGCTATGGTTTGAGAGAAACGTATTTGATGTAGACCTGGTCTGTGTCTTCATTGAATCTACACTGAGAGGATGAAAGACACAAAAAGTAAATGGCAAATTAAAACAGATATAAAGGAAACCAATAAGGGTCTCAAGGAGAGAGTAGTGAACATGCATGTGAGTATCTATTTAAGAATTTTAATGAGGAGATGCTTTTTGTGAAGGTGACATTTATGCTGGCACCTTAAGAAGTGGCATTAGCTGTGTGAAGAGAGGAAGGAAGAAAGGCATTCCAGGCAGAAGGACTAGCATGTGCAAAGGACTTGAGAGGGGAAAGAGCCTTATCCTAATGTTTTCCTAGAAATTATTTTTAAATACTCAACAATTAGCTTTTGAATTAAAGGAATACACACAAGTGAAGTTAATCTCTTATAGGCGAAACCAAATGAAGGATTGGAAAATGCCTCTGAAGATCAGCTGGAAGGCTCTTCATCCATCCATCCACCCATCCATCCATCCACTCATCCATCCATCCATCCATCCATCCATCCATCCATCCACCCACTCACCCATCTATCCATTCATCCACCCACCCACCCACCCACCCATCTATCCATTCATCCACCCACCCACCCACCCACCCACCCATCTATCCATTCATCCATCCATACGTCCACCCACCCACCCACTCATCCATCTGTCCATTCATCCATCCATCCAGTAAACATTCATTGAGTGACTACTGTGTGTCAGACCCTGTGCCAGGTGTTGATCACAAGTAACACAAGCACCTCCTAGAGAGCAGAGCCTAGTTGTGTACATGGGGGCCCATGATAATAAAGCTGGTGCTTCTGATGGAGTGGGATGTACCAGGGGCATGGGGAAGGCACACGTGCTGTGCTCTGTAGAGCTCTGAGCAGGGAGGGAGGCAGTGGAAAAGAGCTGAGAGCAACTCCTGCCAGATGGCTTTATTCTTTCCCCTGAAGGAAGTGGGGACTTCGTGCTGTGACATGATACACAAGAACAGTGTTTCCTGTGGGTTTGCAAGGGCATTTTGAACATAAACACCACAACTCGCCAATGTGTGAAAGAATTATTATTTTTTTGCTTTTTCAGACTTTGTGAAGGGATAATCAGATTAATTTTATAAGTCTGGAAAACAGGTATTTTGGGGTGAATTTTAATGCACACATTATAGTGGCTGGAACCCTAACGAAAGGCAGCTGTCACCTGTTGGTGGGTTCTCTTAGCCACGTTGTTTGTTCATCTAGCTGTCACCTGGCAGCTTATATCCTCCAGTTCCTGGAACTAACCAGTTATCTGCAACTGACTGAGTTCTGATACTGGATCCTGTGTGATTTGACTCTAACCTCCAAGAACTTTACTATCTTTAGCTGTGAAATGCGGAGAAGACTAGACTACTTGATCTCTCAACACTGTATCTTTAAAGTTAAATCATTTGTTCAGTCATTTGCCCTTTCTTCCACCCTTTTTCTTTCCCTCTCTCCCATCCACCCATCCACCCATCCACCCACCCATCCGTGTATCTAATATTTATGTTTATTATTTATTTATTTTGAGATGGAGTCTTGCTCTGTTGTCCAGTGCAATGGCATGATCTCGGCTCACTGCAACCTCTGCCTCCCAGGTTCAAGCGATTCTTCTGCCTCAGTTTCCTGAGTAGCTGGGATTACAGGCACATGCGCCACCACACCCGGCTAATTTTTGTATTTTTAGTAGCGACGTGGTTTCATCATGTTGGCCAGGCTGGTCTCAAACTCCTGACCTCCAGTGATCTGCCCACCTTGGCCTCCCAAAGTGCTGGGATTAGAGGCATGAGCCACCGCACTGGGCCCTATCTAATATTTAATTGAGTGCCTGTTCTGTGCTAAGCACTGTTCTAGGTTCTCATCCAGTGGCCAGTAAAGTAGATAGTCCTCCTGTCATAGAGCTTGCCATTTAGTAGGGAGATAGACAAGCAAATAATTACACAGGTAATAATACAATTACAGTTATGATAAGTGTTACAAATGAGAAGAATGGGGTAGGTGAGCATGTGTATTAAGGCGATCGTTCTCATTTTGAGGGCCAGAGAACTCTTTCTTGACAAAGTGAAGTTTAAACAAAAACTAGGTGAAGATTGGTGGAAAAGCATCCCAGGCAGAGGGCACAGCCAGTGTGAAGGCCCTGGGATAGGAAAGGGCATGGACACATCAAGGGAGGTAACAATCCATAATGAAATAATAATATAAGCAACAATGGCAGCTATTACTGAAGGAAAACAGCCTATTTTTCAGGGACCGTGCAATCTTTAACTGTGTGGTTTTGATCAAATCATCTAACCTCCTTGCACCTTGGTCTGTATCTGTAAAATGGGGTGATAGTGATCGTGTATACTTCATCAAGTTGTGTTGAGGCTCCAATGAAGTAATGTCTGGGAAATCCTTAGGTCTATGCCTGGACCATAGGAAGTGTTTAAGAGATAGTGGTTGTGACTGTTATTTTTATGAATGGTATTGGGTGAGAAAAACTTCGTTTTGAATCTCAGAGCTTGTCTTGGACCCTGTTGATGATTTCTATGTTGAGGTCACTCTTGGAGTTTCTGCAGAAGTAGAACTCTTGGAAGTCTGCCATTCAACATGGCCAAACGTGTGAAACAAGTGCTTCTCCTTCTGCTGCCACAGAAAGAAGGGCAGAGATGCCTGCCACAGCTTAGCCTTTAGGCAACAGACACATTGGGATCAGTGATTGGCATTTGCAACATTGGTTGGCATCACAGAGGGCATGGAAGGTCAAGGTAATAATTATCAAGGACAGTTCGGGGGAAACAGTACATTCCATTCCTTATCCATTGTAAGACCAGTACATTCCCTGCTCTTTAACTCTTGGGAAGACATCTCCCCCAGATCTCTCTGCTGAGGATAAGGGTCATTTCTCTGTTTAAAATGTCAAACAGCAGCTTACTGGAGGAAACAGAATGGTGGAAATGCCATCTCAGCATTCAGAAAGCCCCAGTACCAAACTACGCGTGTATATACATTTGAAACAAGCTTTGTAAATTACTTTTGTTCATTTGTAATTATCCATAAGAACTCTGTGTGTGTGTGTGTGTGTGTGTGTGTGTGTGTGTGCATGTGTGTGGTTTGTCGTCACCTAGGCTGGAGGGCATTGATGCGACCATGGCTCACTATACTCAAAATCCTGGGCTCAAGCGATCCTCCCACCTCAGCCTTCTGAGGAGCTGGGACTGTAGGCACGTGCCATCAGGCCCAGCAAATTAAATTTTATTTATTTATTTTTTGTAGAGATAGGGCCTTGTTATATTGCTCAGGCTGGTCTCGAACTCCTGGCCTCAAGTGATCCTTCTGTCTCAGCCTCCCAAAGTGTTGGGATTAGAGTTAGGTATGGAGAGAGAAGGAAATAAGGAAGACACAGTTATTACTTTTTAGGACCCATAATTTAACTCAAATGATTTTGCCCCCAGGTGGTATTTGGCAATGTCTGGAGACATTTTGTTTGTCACAACTTGGGGCGGTGGGGGTTGCTACTGGAATCTAGTGGGTAGAGGCCAGGGATGCTACTAAACAAAATATACAAGACAGCCTCACAACAAAGAATTGACCAGTCCAAAATGTCCACAGTGCCATGGTTGAGAAACCTTGATCTAAACGCTTATAACATACCACTTCCATAAAGCCGAGAGATACCAATTCTTATGCAGTTATCACTGTGTACAGGAAATTATGTGTGCATGAATGTGTGGATATAAATGGATAAAACCTTTGTCTTCTTTTCCTAGGTATTTTTAGTTCTCTATTATCAATTGAAATAATTTGTTTTTGAACATATGATGCAAAGTTTGAAATCCTACAGGTACAACAAGGTACACAGTGAATAAAGAATCTCCCCACTCCACTTTTGTCCTCAAGTCTTCAGTTCTCTTCTCTGGAGGAGTACTACTGTCACTAGTCTCCTATATATTAGTAGACAGACATTCCGCATATGAATCTTATACCCTTAGTAGCACCTTACACACATTTTTTTCCTTGTTGCCTTTTTTTTCCTATGTGATGATGTATCTTAGAGATATTTTCATATCAGCACGTGTAGAGCAGCCTCATTTATTTCAACAGCTGCACAGGGTTTTTTTTTTTTTTTATGTGGATGTCCCATACAGTCTTCTGTTGATGGGCATAGGTTATTTCTAGTCTTTTGCATAACAAACTGTGCTGTAGTGGATCTCCTTGTACCTAACTGTGGACACACATGTGCAAGTACATCTGTAATCCAAAATCCTGCAAGAGGAATTTCTAGGTTAAGATGGCATGCACATTTTAAATTTGGCTAGAGATTTCTGCAGTGGTGTCTAATCCTGTGCACCGTGCATTCATCATGTGACCCATTTCTAGTCCTTCTTGACCGCCCCCCTCTCCCATGGGGATCCTGAGCTGATAGGGTCACCTCTGTCTCTCCCCTACGCTGGAACAGCTCTCTCTAATCTACAAGATTAATTTTTTTTTCCTCATCAACATGCAATTGCCAAGGATGGCTTGAAAAATATTAATTGTGTCTGTCATTCTGGGACTCTGAGCACGTGAGGGTTTGGGATATAATCTTTGCAAATTGCCCATAGTTCATACAGCACAGCAAGAGCCTCTCTCTCTGCAGCCAGTCCCTTATGATCGATCGTACCCACCCCCTCTCCCAATGCGCTGTATACTAAGGGTAAGTAGACAGCATGGGTTCTCTTGTTTAAAAAAAAATCGTTAACTCAACGGGGGCGCCTGCTGCTTGATTGGGAGTATGTCGGCATTTAGAGCCTGCTGGCTGCAATCTCACTACGCAGACTGGAAGTTGTGGGGTGTTTTTATCGGCAGGAAACAGCTTTGAGAGCGGAAGGGGAGTTAGAGTAGATGGATAGATGAGGGAATTCGAAGAGGAGGAAGCCGTGGGAGAAATGTCTTCTAAAAAGACAGACGAGGCAGATTTCTCCGGCCCATCTCTCTGGAATGTCAAGTAGAAATGAAAGGGGAAGTTGAGTTAGTTCTACCAGGCCTGCCCAGCAACCAGCCTGTTCAGGTTCCCCGGGAGTTGCAGCCTGTTGTCTGAGACTGCGAGGTTCTCCTCCCTGAAATGTCTTGTGGGAATTGGCTGGTGGCAGCATTTTCTCTGAGGTCCCAAAGATTTGAGTGGTCAAGAAGACACCCTGCAATGACCATTGCCCAGCATTGGAGGCCACAAAAGTCAGTCTGGCTTTGCAAATACACTCTGTAAGTCTCAGAGCGGATGCAAACATCTCAGAGCTGGTGCAGACAGATACTGTGGCTGAGTGTGTGTGCCTTGGTCATTATAGTTTCCCAGCTACTGGATTGGTACCTGGTACACAGTTGGCACTGAAAAAATACTCACCGAAAAAAAGAAAACTTGATGGCAGATATAGGTCTGGGTCTGTTGGAATTTTTACCTCCAGGAAGAGACTTGATTTTAACTCAAAGCCAGTTGATAAGCAGCCTCACCCAGCAGACAGAGGGTAGCTTGGGGGAAACTGGGGGTACGTAGGGTAGGGTGGGGCTCTTATCTGTGTGGACAATGCTATATATTTTCTGAAACTTGGATTTTTCTCCTTATAAGGGAGAAGATCTAAGAAGACAATGAAAAAATATTCGCCCCTGCCTTTACAAAAAATCACCTTTCAATTTTTGGAATAATTTCAGATTTTTAGAAAAGTTGCAAAACATTTACAGAGAGTTTCACTATATATCCCTCACCCAGTTTCCCCCTAATGCTAGCATCTTATGCAACTATGATGCCTTTGACCCTACCATTTTGAGGTTAACAATTAAGTTAGTATAATACTTACTCTGTGCCGAACTCTATTCTATATCATTTTCCTGCAGTTGTTTATTTGACCCTTTCAGCATCCTTTGAGGAATAAGCACTGTTATAGCAGTTCCCATTTTACAGATGGGGAAGCTGAGGCTCAGCTAGACTCTAGCTAGTATTTGAAATCTAAGTTGTCTGGCTCCAGCTTCTCACCCCTCACCATTATTATCTGCACAGTAATGATAGTAGCTGTCATCTCTTGATGACAATGTATTCAGGAACTGAGCTCAAAGTTTTTTCCTTCCTTCCTTCCTTCCTTCCTTCCTTCCTTCCTTCCTTCCTTCTTTCCTTCCTTCCTTCCTTTTTTTGAGATAGGGTCTCACTCTGTCACCCAGGCTGGAATGCAGTGTCATGATCGTAGCTCACTGTAACCTTGAACTACTGGGCTCAAGCCATCCTCCCACCTCAGCTTCTTGAATAGCTGAGACTACAGGCGTAAGCCATCAAGTCTACCTAATTTTTAGTTTTTTCTTTTCTTCTTTTTCCTTTTTCTGTAGAGACAAAGTCTTGCTATGTTGCATGGCTTGTCTCAAACTCCTGGCCTCAGGAGCCCTCCTGCTTCAGCCTCCCCAAGTTCTGGGATTACAGGTGTGAGCTGCCACACCCGGCCTACTTATGTTATTTCTAAACCTTCTCCTGACTCAGAGCTGTGGTAAAGAGCTTCGCTTTTGTTGTCCTGCTCAGGACAAAAATACATGGCCCCAAGCTTTTGTGAGTAGGATCCGGAAGGGAACTTAAGTGTGTGTGTGTGTGTGTGTGTGTGTGTGTGTGCGCGCGCGCGCGTGCACCCACGTGTGTGTGGGGGAGTGATAGAGATTCTCCTGGTTTCTGTCCTAGTTTTTTCTAAATGTATGGAGACAGGTCTGCTGCATACATCTGGGGATTGGTATTACCACATCATTTCCCTCCTAACAGCAGCAAAGATTCTCAAAGCTTGATCAGAGCGTGAACAATCAGAAGTGCCTTAATTTTGTTAGTCACAATAAATAATAATTTGAATAATTAGCACATGCCTTGGGAATATGAGAAAGTAAGTGATCCCTACCCTAGATCTTTCAGATAGCTGGGAGGGAAGAGAGTATTAAAATAAGCTTTTAACTATGGGTTTTGGATGGAGAAGAGGAGAACGCCGGAGGTGAGAGCAGCAGTGGAATTGTTCTTGGGGACAGGAGAAACTCAAACTCTTTCCACCCAGAGTCTTTGCAGCGAGTGGTTCCCACTGCCTGGAATACTTTTTTTTTTTCTCTTTACATGGTGAGCTCTCACTTTTTAGTCTTAGCTTAAATGTCTCCCCCTTTGACAGGCCCTTGCTGACATCCTATTTCAAGTTCCTTCTGGATATTGATTAGGATGGTAAGCTTCATGAGGTTAAGGATCTCTATTTCATTCACTGCTGCATCCTCTGGTGCCTGCAACGATGCTGGGCACACCACAGACCCTTATTAAATGTGTTGACTACACGAATATGTGGTCTATTTCAAGTCCTTATTTGTGTCTGCCCTAGAACCTAGCACTGTTTGCCATTAGCTCGTCTGTTTCCTTGTGAATAGCTAGATTCCCTCATGAGCTGTAAGGGCCATAATGGCAGGGGGTGTGTCTACCTTGTTCACCAAGGGTACCCAGGATGAACCTGGCCTGCAGTTAAGGGGGTGGGCTCTGGGGTCGGATTACTTGGGCTCAAATCCCAGGTTTCCTACGTTCCAGCTGTGTGATTTCTGCTAATTGTCAAGCCACTCTGTGCCTCTTTTTCCACATATGCACAGGAGGGATAATAACAGCATCTATCTCTTGGGGTTGTTGAAAGGATTAAATACGTCAATAATGGCTAAAACACTTAGAGGAAGCTGGGCATGGTGGCTCATTGTCTGTAATTCCGGCACTTCGTGAGGCTGAGGCAGGTGGATTACTTGAGGTCAGGAGTTCAAGACCAACCTGGCCAAAAGGGCGAAACCCCATCTCTACTAAAAATACAAAAATTAGCCAGACATGGTGGTGGGTACCTGGGATTTCAGCTACTCGGGAGGCTGAGACAGAAGAATCGCTTGAACCCGGGAGGTGAAGGTTGCAGTGAGCTGAGATCGCACTACTGCACTCCAGCCTGGGTGACAGAGCGAGTCTCCATCTCAAAAGAACAAGAACAACAACAAAAAACCACAACACTTAGAGGAGTATCTGGCATATAGTAAGTGCTTCAGTGCTTTATACATGTCTGTTATTGGTAGTCCTCAAAATATTTGGGATTTAAAAGTTGGGGGATTTTTACATAAAAGGTACTTTTCCTCTTTGAGTGGTAAAATCTCCCCTAAGAAAGAGGCAAGGACAGATGGAGATGATCTGAGAGGTTCAAGAGATCCTTAAACCAGGCTGTTTAAGAAATCCGACGTTTTATTTCTCCGTATTGTCATGGAAAAGGCCAGCTTTTAGCATGCCTGGTGTTTCTGCTGTTTCTTCTCTTCACTGTTTTCTACATTTCTTTCTTTGCATTGGTCCTTTTTTTTTTTTTTAAGTAAAAAAAAAAAAAAAAAAAAATAGCACAGCTCAGAGTCTTGCTTGCTGACTTGCTGCTAGAGTGTGGGATCGAGTGCTTCCATTTAGAGAAGCAGCCGGCCCTGGAATGCGGCTGCGGGGCTGCCAGGCTGCCTCTGAGGGCTGAGCTGGCCAGGAATGCACTTTGCAGCTTGCACTGAGTTGGGCCTTAGGTCTGTGGAATTTCTTCTGTCTTCTTACTCATTCGTGTCATTAAATAAATAATAACAACACAAGCAGTGTTATAATGCTGCTTATAACCTTCTGGTTATAATGGCAAACAGTACACTGCATTACAACACACAGTAGCTTGAAGAGGATATCTGTCTCCTATGGTAGATGCTTCATTCCCCAGAACTTCACTCCTCACCCCCAGAGTAGATTGCCCAGTTAACAGGATGCCTGGTTCAGTCTGCATTTTGGGTAAACAAGGAACACTTTTTTAGTATAAGTAGGTCCCAAATACTGCATGGCACCAACTTATCCTAAAACACTGTTTGTTGTTTATATACTATTCAGGTTTAACTGGGCATTCTGTAGTTTTCTTTGCTAAATCTGACAACTCCAGAGCCTCTCCTAGAACCAGTTTCCTGTATTTTCTTCCAGTAATTTTCCAAGCATGTGCAACCTATGGATATATTGGCAGACTTACTCCTGGTAGAATTCCCATCACCTAGAACAGTGCTTAGGACATTGTAGGTGCTTAATAAATAATGGTTGAATGAGTGATTGAATCTGTACCCACTCCATTTTTCTTCATGTAAGTGGAAATATATTATAGTATTGTTTCATATGTAGATTTTCCTTTTAATAATGTCTCATGGGGATTGATACATAAAGCTGCCTCATATTCCTCTAAGCGTTTCCTAGCATTCCCTTTTATGATGCATAATGTGTTTAACCAGTCCCCTGATGATCGACATTGGTGCTGTTGAGAGTCTTTAGCTATTATAGACAGTACGGTAATGAGCATTCCTATATATGTTTACCTCTGTGGGTCTGAAGACGTGCAAGGATAGGTGTGGCATTGGAATCATGTGGACAGAGGGTATGTGCTTTAAAATGTGGTTTGATGTTGCTGAATTGCTTTCTGTAGAGGATCTGTTCACACTTCCCTCAGACAGCTTGTTCCCCATCTCCTTACCAACATAGAATATTATCAAACTTTTTCATTTTGCCAATCTGATCAGCGAAAAACTAGTATATCGCTATCATCTTAATTTACATCTCTTTGCTTATGAGAACATTTTTATGTTTGAAAGCTCTATTTCTTTTTCTGTGAACTGCTTCTTCTCTTTTGCCTATTTTTTTCTACTTATTGATTTTTAACAGGTTTTTGTTTGTGAAAGAACGTGTCTCTTAGCCTGGCATATGTTTTATATATAATGTAATTTATAAAATTGGTGTTTAACTTTGAAAAATTGATTTATTATGGATTTTTAAACTCTGTAGACTTTAAAAAATTCCACAGTAGTCAATTTATGCATCTTTTCTTCCACATATTCTACATTTTGTGCCTTGCTTAGAAAGGCCTCTTACTCAATGAGATTATAGAGCAGTTCTCCCATATTTTCTTTTACTACTTTAACTTCTTTTTTTTTTTTGCGTTTAAATCTTTAATCCATCTGGAATTTATTTTGGTTTTAGGAGGGAGGTGAGGATCTAGCTTTATTTTTTACCAGATGGCCAGCCAGTTGTCCCAATACCATTTATTGAATAATCCATCGCTTCCCACAGAATTGAAATGCCGCCTTTATCATATATTAAATTGTGGAGGAGGGATTTTGTACTCATTTTCTGACAGCCTCCACTGCCAGCTAGGCAGCAAGGATTTTAGGGGGTTTCAGCTGACTAGAGGCAGAGATCCCGGCCTGAAGGATAACCACAATTTATTAAACCAGGAATACTCCCTGTAGGAACAGTGGGTTTCCTGGGTGGGGACAGGGTTGGGGTGGGGGAAAGTGAGTGTCCCGTGCTGGGAGGAATTTAATTACAGCAAGATTTCTCAACCTTGGCATTATTGACATTGGGGTGGAATAGGTCTTTGTTGGAGGCTTTCCCATGTAGTGTAGGATGTTTAGCAGCATCCTTGGTCTCTACCCAGTAGACACCAGTATCAACTTCACTCTGATTTGTGACAATCAAAAATGTCTCCAAACATTGCCCTGGGTGGCAAAATCATATTCAGTTGAGAATTACTGCTTTATCAAGCCTGGGTTGAAAAGACCTCCCATCCTTTTCTTTTAAATAGAGGCAGGGTTTTGCTGTGTTGCCCAGGCTGCAGTGCATGGTGTGATCATAGCTCACTGCAGCCTCAAATTCCTGGCTCAAGCGATCCTCTTGCCTCAGCCTCTGGGGTAGATGGGACTACACCGCCTGCCCAGCTAATTTTTTAGTTTTTGTAGAGACAGGGTCTTACTATGTTGCACAGGCTGGTCTCAAACTGCTGGCCACAAGCAATCCTCTTGCCTAGGCCTCCTGAAGCACTGGATTATGGGCGTGAGCCACTGTGCCTGGCCTGAACAGACCCTTGATTAGATGCATGTGAGGCCCTTTCTTGTTCTGAGAGTCTGTCATCAGCAATGTCAATGGCTCCAGATGTCTGGGAGGCAGGAAGGGAGGTGCCTGTATATCTTAGAGACCAGAACACCTAGATTTCTGGTATGAGTGTGGGATCTGTGGGGAAACAGTGGAACCATACCGGTCGACTCTGGGAGGAACAGAGGTTTCCACCTAACCCTGCAGGAGAATCTTGCAAAACTCCCTAGGACCTGCCTGGGACCGTGCTAACCATTCCCCCTGCTAACCACACCCCCAGACAACAAGGCCTGGCCGTGGAGTTTTGTGATTTAACAGTGTATCAATTTATTGTCTTCTTTTCCTTAGGAGTAAAAGGGTCCATGGGTGTATTGTTGGGGGCGGCAGGAAGCACACGTGTCTATTCGGGGATTTGGGGCAGCAGGTGGGGAGAGAAAGTCCATCTACACGAGGGAGTTGTGGGAGTGAGATGGAAGAGGAAAGGGAAGTGGGTGGAATCCCTGGGAGCTGGGGGAAGGAGGAAAACACAGAGGGGAGCTGGCTGAGGTTTGAGCAAGGCCTCTGGAGATTGACCGGTGAGAGCTGGGGTGGCGGGGATTCTTTATGACAGCACCGCCGAGGGAGACAGGATTGTTGCTGAGTTGGGTGGAGGTGAGTAGGAGTGATTTGAAGGAGGTCCCCTTTGGAAGTTGCATTAATGGGTGAATGGGGGTTTCATAGGCCAGGCAGAGAACATGGGGAGGGCCACTGCAGCAGATGAACAGCTTTGCAAGACACCTGTGTGGAGCATGTGGCACCACCTGAGCGTCCTCCTCAGGTGCGGCTGTAACACAGGTGCAGGTTGTGATAGGAGATAGAGAGCCAGAACTCAGGAGTGCCTTGGGTGCCTTGGTGTAAGATTTGGGCTTTCCCTTTATTTCAAAACACTCCTCACCCACTCAGTATAGAAAACAAAACAAAACGAAAAAAAGAGGTGAGCAAAAGGAAGAGAGTGAAGAACAGCGTGGTGTCACCCACCCAGTGGCCACCTCCATAAACGCCGCCCAGTTTCCTCTGCACGTCCTTAGCGTGCTCCCTGCACACCCACTGGGACGCCAGCTTCGTGAAGGCAGGGGTTTGTTTCGTTTTGTTTACAGAGCCTGGCGCACAGTTGGCACTCAGTAACTGTGGAATGAATGGATCTGTACAGCAAACCCGATGTCACTTGCTCTTTTCACTTTGAAGTTCATGATCTGCTTCCTTGTTAGTAGATACCTTTCTGGGACAGGTTTTTAATGGGCACAAATTATTGGACTGGGTAAATAGGCCACATTTCACGGAGTCAACACCGTCCTGCTGTTTATCAGTTTTCTTCCACATTCCTCTATCACAAGTGCTTTCATTTGTTTGGGCTGCTGTAACCATGGGTGGCTTAAGTGACAGAAATGTATTTTCTCACAGTTCTGGAGCTGGAGGTCTGAGGTTCTTGGCGAGACCCTCCTCTTGGTTTATAGATAACCTCTTGTGCTTTCACGTAGCAGAGAGCAGAGAGAGGAAACCAGCTCTCTCATGTCTCTTTAAAAAAATTCTCATACATTTAAGTACAAGTGCAGTTTTGTTACATGGGTATATTGCGAGGTGGTGAAGTCTGAGCTTTTAGGGCAACCATCACCCAAATAATGTACATCATATCTATTAAGTAATTTCTCGTCCCTCACCTTCTTCCGACACTCCCAAGTCTCTATCATTCTACACTGTATGTCCATACACACACATTATTAGCCCCCACTTATAAGTGAGAACATGCGGTATTTGGCTTTCTGTTTCTGAGTTGTTTTCAGTTAAGATATTGGCCTCTACTTCCATCCATGCTGCTGCAAAAGACATGATTTCATTTCTTTTATGGCTAAGTAGTATTCTGTGGTATGTATAGACTGCATTTGCTTCATTCATTTTGAGTCCCTTCTTATAAGGGCCTTGATCCCATTCAGAAAGGCTCCATGATCTGATCTAGTCTCATGATCTAATCACCTCCCAAAGGCCCCACCTCCTAAAACCATCACACTAGGTTAGGCTTCAACCAATTAATCTGTAGAGGACACACACGTGCAGTCCATAGCAGGAAGCAGTGCCGCCAAGGGGGAGAGCATTGTCGTGAAACCTTTTGCCCCTCTTGTTGAGTTTTCTTCTCCAGCACACTCTGAACATGCTGACAGTGTCACCTTCCTTTTTACTTGTCCCTCTTCTGCTCCAAGTTGCCTCCTGGCTTCCCAGTGTGTCTGTGGGCTTGAGACCAGAGCTTGTCATAAGAGATAGATGACGTCACTTGATGCAAAGAGTCAAGTGCAGTGACCAGCACATAGAAGGCGTCGATCAACATTGGTTTCAACCTTTAGAGCAAAGTTTCCCCAAACGCCCGGTGTGCACTGGTGAGATTTGGGGACAAGGTGGGTACTTAAGAATTAACACTAGATCACAGTGTGGGAAACTTAGTCCCTTTTCTGTTCTCTTCAAATCCTTCTGATTGGGCTGAGGAGAAAGCCTCAGGTTGGTGCTGATGTGCTTTTGACTCCCAGACCCCCATCCTAACAAAAACAGAGCAGGTCTCAGGCTCAGGCCCTTAAGCAATGATGTCAAGCCAGAATGAACTAGCATTATTTTGTTTTTGTTGTGTTTTATTTTCATGGGAAACTTATAGTTATATTCAGAGATGCTGATTTTTTTAATCCCATTTAGAAATATTTTTTAATTGAGATAAAATTCACATAATGTAAAATTCACATTTTAACCATTTAAAAATGTACAATTCAGTAGTTTAAAAAATATTTATCATGTTGTACACCCATCACCACTATTTAATTCCAGAACATTCTCATCACCCCCAAAAGAAACCCTGAACCCCATTTGCAATCACGCTCCATTTTTTTCTGTCTTCCCTCCGGCCCTTGGCAACCAATAAACTAATTCAGTTTGTATAGATTTGCCTATCCTAGACATTTTGTATAAATAGAATCGTATGATGAATGATCCTTTGTGACTGGCCTGTTAGAATAATGTTTTCAAGGCTCATCCAAGGCATGTATCAGTACCTCATTCCTTTTAATGGTTAGATAATTTTTCATTGGGTGGGTGGACCATATTTTGTTTATTTATTCATCAGTTAGTGAGCATTTGAGTTGTTTCCACTTTTTGGCTGTTATAAATAGCCATGAACATATATACGCTTTTTTTTTTTTTGAGACAAGGTCACCCAGACTGGAGCGCAGTGGCACGATCATAGCTCACTGCAGCCTTGAACTCCCAGGCTCAAGTGATCCTCTTCCACCTCAGCCTCCCAAATAGCTGGGACTACAGGCACGTGCCACTACACCCAACTGATTTGTTTGTTTTTTTGTAGAGACAGGGTCTCACTTTGTTGCCCAGGCTGTTCTCCAACTCCTGAGCTCAAGTGATCCACCCACCTCGGCCTCCCAAAGTGCTGGGATTACAGGCATGAGCCACCATGCCTGGTCCAGTTTTTTGTATGAGCATGTTTTCAGTCCTCTTGGGTGTCTTCCTAGGAGTGGAATTGCTGGGCCCTATTAGAACTCTATGTTTAACTTTTGCGGGCCATTTCCTGAGTGACTTTAAGTTGAAAAGTAAGTCAGTTTAAAGAAAACTATTAATCATATTGCAGATGGTGTGTGGATATGGCAAACGTCATAAAGGTCGTTTGCAGTGATGCAAGAGTAGAAATCCTGCTTGGACATGACCTCCTCCATTGACTGTTTCCCACCCACCTTTCCAGCCTGCAGTGCCTCTGTTCCCGGGAGCCTCAGTGTAGCCATGCTGGCCTCTGAACTGTCTTACATGAGATGTCCTTCTTCAAAGATACTGCTGTTTGTCTTGTCCTGGGATATGCGCCACCCCCATTTTTTATTTTTTTATTTTTATTTTTATTTTTTTTTGAGATGGAGTCTCAGTCTGTTGCCCAGGCTGGAGTGCAGTGGCAGGATCTCGGCTCACTGCAACCTCCGCCTTCTGGGTTCAGGTAATTCTCCTGCCTCAGCCTCCCGAGTAGCTGGGATTACAGGTGCGCACCACCATGCCCAGATAAGTTTTGTGCTTTTAGTAGAGACGAAGTTTCACTATGTTAGCCACACTACTCTCGAACTCCAGACCTCAGGTGATCCACCTACCTCGGCCTCCCAAAGCGCTGAGATTACAGACATGAGCCACTGTACCCGACTGTGCCACCCTTTATACCCTCCAGGGAGCTGGACTTTTCAGAGATCATCTTTTGTTTAGAATCTACTATTTAACCCTTAATTGCATTTCCCCTCATATTATTATACTCACTAATGATTTTGTCGGAGAATCTTTTGCCTCTGCTATAAGCCACTTGAGGGTAGCATCTATATTCAAGTTGTCCATTGTTTCTCTCACAGCGCAGCCTCACCTGATCAATGGTGAACAGACACTGATGAACAGAACCTTCCCGGGAGGCCCCTCTACTACTGAATCTTGGCCAGCCCCGTGTCGTGGTGCTTGCCCTGCTCACTGTTACTTTTTGCCTGTGGTTTTACTGTTTAGAACTTCTTCTTTTTCTTTCTTTCTTTTTTCTTTTTTTTGAGACAGAGTCTCGCTCTGTTGCCCAGGCTGGAGTGCAGTGGCGCGATCTAGGCTCACTGAAATCTCTGCCTCCTGGGATCCAGTGATTCTCCTGCCTCAGTCTCCCGAGTATCTGGGATTGCAGGCGTGTGCCACCACATGCATCTAATTTTTGTATTTTTAGTGTAAATGGGGTTTCACCCTGTTGGGCGGGCTGGTCTCGAACTCCTGACCTCAGGTGATCTGCCCTCTTTGGCCTCCCAAAGGGCTAGGATTACAGGTGTGAGCCACTGTGTCTGGCATTTATTTATTTATTTATTTGGTTATTTATTTATTTATTTTTTTGATACGGAGTCATGCTTTGTTGCCTAGGCTGGAGTGCAGTGGTGCAATCAAAGCTCACTGCAGCCTCGAACTCCTGGGCTCGAGTTGTCCTCCTGCCTCAGCCTCTCAAGTAGCTGGGACTACAGATGTGTGACACCATGCCCAGCTAATTTTTGTGTTTTTTGTAGAGCCTGGTCTTGAACTCCTGGGCTTAAGCGATCTACCCACCTTGGCCTCTCCAAATGCTGGGATTGCAGGCAAATCAGATTCTTTCACAGACTTCGGAATGATGGCTGAGGTTCAAGGAGGTGGACACCAGGCAGCCCTGGGAGGCCATCTTCCATCCAACATGTAGGGTAAGGAACAGGAAAGCAGGTGTACCCAGAGGCAAGGACAATGAATATGGACAAGGAGAAGCCAAGAGGACACAAGGGGAGACCCAACTGTCTTCCAGTTCCCAGTTCTCTTTCTTTCCTTCAGCCAGACCGACCTTCCTCTTATTGGGCCCAAATCATGTCTTTAAAAAAAAAAATCTGACTGGCCAGGCTTAGTCAAGGAGGGGATCATAGAGTCCCAGTACCATGGGTGAGGGAGGTAGTCAGCGTAGACATCACTGGGGAGATAAGCCTTCAATGGTGCCCACTGTTGGGTGAAAAGGCAGACTTGGAGCTGTGAACTTCAGCTTCCCCTTCTTCCCAAGGTCGTAGAAATGGGAAGGCCAAGCTAGTCGTTTCTGAGTGCGGGAGGAGAATGATGTGACAGAAATGGTTAACGTCAGACTGGCTAGCCTTGAAAGCTTGAGTCTGAACGGTAATATCTTAGGAGAGGGAGAAATAAGCATGAAGCTGTGGATCTGCTCCATTTCTGGGGGAAGGAAGCTCTTCTGACTTTTCTGGCTCAGTGCAGGAAGGCTTGAAGAATCTCTTAAAATCTCCTGAGTCCTCTTTGTGCTTCATCTCAGGGTGCCTGTGCAGGTGATGTTTGGCTTTATGCTCTGCGAAAGGGAAAGGGAACTTTGTTCCCTCCCTCCAGGGACTTTGCCGCTTCTCTGAGTTTCCTTAGCTATGCCCCCTGTGTGCCACTTGCCTTGGGACAGAGATGACCCCCATTTTCTAATCTTGTTGTAGGAGTGGGAATGCTCCCCAGTATATGGAAATATTCCCAAGCTGTTTTTTTTTTTTCTTTTGGGGCAGGCTCTTGTTGTGTTGCCCAGGCTGGAGTGCAGTAGCACAATCGTAGCTCACTGCAGCCTCAAATTCCCAGGCTCAAGCAATCTTGCCTCAACCTCACAAGTTCCGGAATAGCTGAGACTACAGGCATGTGCCACCATGCCCAGCTAACTTTTATTTTATTTTATTATTTTTGGGATGAGGTCTTGTTCTGTTGTCCAGGCTCATGTCAAACTCCTGGCTTCAAGTGATCTTCCTGCCTCAGCTTCCTGAACAGCTGGAATATCCCCAGGTTTTAAAGCCTCAGTTACTTAATCAACACAGTGGGGCCAGTACAGCCCACCATTGGCATTTGTGGATTTGGCAGTGGTGGTTCCTTTTCTCATTAGCTACCCAGAAGATCCTTAGCACAGCTTCATAAGTCACTGTCTTGAAACTCCACACCCTGAACTGGATGCTTGGTGAGCATCTGGCAGAGGCAGAATGGTGTTGGAACCAAGATTGTGGGCTCTGGAGTGAGGTTTCTCTGTAAGCCTGGATACCACCCCATGGTTGGGTGATCTTGGGCCAATTAGCTAATGTCTCTATGCTTCATTTTCCTTGCTTATAAATGGGGATGACATAGCACCCACCTCACAAGGCCGTTGGGAGGTTTAAATGAGTTAAGACCTGCACAGCCCTTAAAACAGGGAGCTCTCAATACATGTTGGCCACAGCTCTTCTGCCCAATTGATTTCACTCATTTGGGCGATGCCTGGGTTCTAGAGGAAGGGGGAGGAGCCCGCTTGTAGTGTCCCCTTCATGGGCCAGTCCAGCTCTGCAGTGGACCATACTGGTGATGTCCACTGTGCCTCAGCTTTTGAGCATATATTCTCCTTGAAAACCATTTAAGCAGAGCACATTGGGGTCAAGCCAATCCAGGCTAGATGTTTGGGGTCCTGGGTGCTTCTGTTTTCTCCATCTCTGTTTACCTTCAACAAGATGGATGGGGGTTGTGAAGCCCCTCTGGGTGGCCTTTTCTGTCTGTGACATGCACCAGAAACCCACTTTGGACCTGTTTGCACTGTGTTAGAAAACAGCAGGTGCAGTTGGCAGCGTCTCCCCCACCCCTTCTCCCGTTAGCCCCTGATCTCTGGGGACTCCTTAGACTAATGCAGTTGTAATGAATACACATTACTGTTTACATGTCTGAAATGAGAGGCTGGCTGCTTATTTTATGCTGAGGTTTACAGCCCTGCCTTTTAAAAACCTCTCTCCCTTGCTCTGCTTCTGGCCACGGCGATACTTCCTGGCGGCCCCTATGCTGTCCCTCCAAATAAGGAATTCACCATGAAGTCCTGCAGCAGCGTCAGAGCCATTGCCTTGCCCCGGAAGGAGTGAACTGTGTGGAACAAAAGCAGAGGCTGGGAGCCGTGGCTCACGCCTGTAACCCCAGCACTTCAGGAGGCAGAGGCAGAAGGACTGCTTGAGCCCAAGAGTTCTAGACCAGCCTGGACAATACAGTGGGACCCCAGTCTCTATAAAAAATACAAAAATTAGCTGGTCGTGATGACCTGCACCTGTAGTCCCAGCTACTAGTGGACACTGCCTTCCAGCCTGGGCAAAAGTGAGATCTGTATCAAAAAAAAAAAAGCAGAAAGATGGATTCTTCGGGAGGCTGAGGCAGGAGAATGGCGTGAACCCGGGAGGCGGAGCTTGCAGTGAACTGAGATCGCGCCACTGCACTCTAGCCTGGGCGACAGAGTGAGACTCCGTCTCGGAAAAAAAAAAAAAAAAGATGGATTATTTTTTTAATTTAAAAATATTTTTTACAATTCTTAAATGCTTGCTTATGATAGCACAATTAGAAAACGAAGGTATACAAAGAGAAGAAAATAAAAATCACCTCTAATTCCACTACTCAGAAAAAGCTCCATCATTAACATTCAGTTTATGTTTTAGTATATTTTAATCAATCTACATTTATATGTATTGTAAATTAAAATTAGAAACCAAACTTAATACACGTTATTCAGAAATCTGCTTTTTACCCTACCCCACAATTAATATATGATGAATGTCTTTCCAAGTTAAGAAATATAAATCTGCAGTATCTTTTCTTTAATTTTAATTTTAATTTTTTGGAGACAGGGTCTTGCTTAGTTGCCCAGGCTGGAGTGCAGTGGTGTGATCACAGCTCACTGCAGCCTCGACCTCCTGGGCTCAAGCAGTCCTACCACCTCAGCCTGCCAAGTAGCTGGGACTACAGGTGCATACCACCATATGTGGCTAATTTTTTTTTTTTTTGAGATGAGGTCTTACTATGTAGCCCAGGCTGGTCTTGAACTCCTGGCCACAAGCAGTTCTCCCACCTCAGCCTTCCAGAGTGCTGGGATTACAGGCTTGAGCACTGTGCTCGGTCTTGTAGTATCTTTTTTTATGCATCAGTGTATCTTATTCTATGACTGTAATCTATGGTCTCATTTGTAGAAAGTTAACTTTGAATAGTTGTATGTACTCACTGGTTCAAAATTAAAAAGGCACAAGAGCTTTAATACTTTTATTGAAAGGTTTCTCTCCTATCCCTAGCCCTTAGGCCACTCTGTTTAGCTCCTTTTTGGCACCCAATATTCAACTAATACCACCGATTTATTGTGTATACTTCTGGGAATAGTTCATAATGTACATGCACATCATATACATTTATTTTTCTCTTCCTCAAACACATACATTCAAATGTTAGCTTACCTTACTTTCTTCACTTCATGATATCCTGTTTCTTGGTGTTTGTTCCATATTAGTGCATGTAGAACATCCTCATTCTTTTTTTTTGAAACAGAGTCTGGCTTTGTCACCCAGGCTGGAGTGCAGTGGTGTGATCTTGGCTCACTGCAGCCTCTGCCTCCTGGGCTCAAGCAATCCTCCTACCTTAGCCTCCCGAGTAGCTGGGACTACAGGTACACACCACCATGACTGACTGATTTTTGTATTTTTTTTTTTCATTGTTGTTGGTAGAGACAGGGTTTGTCCATGTGGCCCAGGCTGGTCTCAAACTTCTGGGCTCAAGTGATAGGCTTACCTGGGCCTCCCAAAGTGTTGGGATTACAAGAGTGAGCCACTGCACCCAATGCCTCATTCTATTTTTATTTATTTATTTTTTTGAGACAGAGTCTCGCACTGTCACCCAGACTGGCGTGCAGTGGTGTGATCTTGGATCGCTGCAGCCTCCACCTTCCAGGTTCATGCGATTCTTCCACCTCAGCTTCCTGAGTAGCTGGGATTACAGGTGTGTGCTACCACACCTGGCTAATTTGTGTATTTTTAGTAGAGATAGGGTTTTACCATGTTGCCCAGGCTGGTCTCAAACTCCTGACTTCAGATGATCCACCTGCCTCCCAAAGGGTTGGGATTACTGGCGTGAGCCACCACGCCCGGCCACCTCATTCTGTTTTATGACTGCATCATGGTCCATGGTATGGACATCCCTGGGGTGTCTCCAA
This sequence comes from Macaca fascicularis, assembly GCF_037993035.2. NCBI lineage: Eukaryota > Metazoa > Chordata > Mammalia > Primates > Cercopithecidae > Macaca > Macaca fascicularis. The sequence continues at coordinate 22,987,682 of NC_088394.1, forward strand.
AATTGGGATATATTGACTCAGAAACCCTTCCTGTGGTTCTGTCCAAGCTTCTTGTTCATATGACCCGGCCTGGGGTAGGCTGGAGGAAGGATGTCCATTCAAAAATTAGGAGGGACTGCAGCTCCTGATTATGAATGGGATTGGCCTCCCCAGGCCTGATGACAGAGGCAAAGCAGAGCTGGTGAGCCACATGCCAGGTGATGGTCGCTGGCAGAAGGCCATTTGTGACTTCTCTGCAATTCTCCAGATGGACCACATTTAAAACAGAGGCACTGCCCTTCATTTCTACTTGGTTGAGAAAAGGTTTCATCACAGGCCCAGAGAGAGGATCAGATGGTTTTTGCAGTTTGTGGCAAGACATATTACTGGGTATCAGAGGGTAAGTGATCTTGTAAAGCTGACTCAAAGCAAGAGAAAATTTCGTGTCTGTCTTAGAAACATACATTTGCCTCCAAAGGGAAGGCAGGGTGTGGAGGACTGATCAACACATTTCACGTTTGGTTTCTTTGTCTTTCTTGGTGATCTTACGTGACTTACCCTGAAAGTTTGGCATATGTCAAGGAAACATTTCAAATGACTAAGATGAGAGGAAAATATGGGGAATGAATGAAATGGGGTTTATCAGCAAGAACAGCAAAAGACTTCTTAGAACCGGCTGGGGATTGTTTTGTGAATCTCTAAACAAGAGGGGCAGTTTGACTTGGGGATGGGGGATGTTTTGAGACTTGGAGGGATGGGAGGGAGCCAACAAAGACATAAAGCAAAACTGCTTTATATGGTGGTGATGGAGAAGTAGTGGGGGTTTCTGTGGGAAGACATAGGAAATAATGGTCTGTCCTTCATAGAGTAGGTGAGGTCTACTAGAAGAGACTTATCTTTTCCCTAAATTTCAGTCAACTTCACATGATTGAGTTTCCATTATTAAAGACTTGTTCTTTGTGTTACCTTTATTTTGTTTGTTTGTTTGTTTGTTTTTTTCGAGACAGAGTCTCACTCTGTCACCCAAGCTGGAGTGCAATGGAGCGATCTTGGCTCACTGCCACCGCCACCTCCCGGGCTCAAGAGATTCTCATGCCTCAGCCACCCGAGTAGCTGGGACTACAGGCACACACCACCAGGCCTACCTTATATTTGTATTTTTAGTAGAGGTGGGTCTTGCCATGTTGGCCAGGCTGGTCTCGAACTCCTGGGCTCAAGTAATCCACCCGCTTCGGCCTCCCAAAGTGCTGGGATTACAGGCATGAAGCACCACGCTAGGCCTTTTGTGTTACTTTTGTAAGGGATGAAATGAAACTAATATCTAATCAAACCTAAGCGTCAAGCAATTGAAAAATACTTTCTTAAATAACTATCGAGTTAAATAGGACTCAAAAGTACAATTGCAGAGAGGCTATAAATGAAAAAAACAAAACAAAACAGAGTGCTATATAAAAAAATTGATAAGATCAGCCAATGCTGTGCTTGCAGATAAGTTCATAGCTTTAATACTTTTATGATTAAGGATTGAGATGCCTTGCTTTGAACATAATCTGGCTATTCACTTATTCTAAGGAACTTGTCATGGCTCAAACATGTTTCTAGTATCCTCTTTAGAAATTCCGTTTAGATACAGTTTTCTTTGTTAAACCTTCTAAGATGACTATATCAAAAGATGAAACATTCATTTCGTTGTTTAAATTAACATGTATTCTTTAAAGGGCTCTGTAAATGTATTATCCATCAAATATATCTTTAAGGCTTCATTACAGTGTGATGTCGGGGATATAAGTTGTCGAGGACCCAGGAGTAGAGAAAGTTTCTGCACGAAAGTTACTATAGCTCTATTACTTTTGAAATATTCCCTAGGATACATCCAAGACCAAATCAAATTATACTACTTATAAAACACATTTGGAAGATACTATGTGAATATGCTTTGAATACTGAGGCTTATGTTAGAACACAGTCATGGACGAATTTGCAAAAAAACAAAAACAAAAACAAAAAAACTCCGAAATTTCCTGGAGTCTGGCAAAAATACTGGATAGGTTTCCTGAATATATTTTCATGATCTCTGTGATATAACCATATATCTCATTATTTCAAAATGGAGCATATTTTATTAGTCTTTCTTGGTACACAAGCAACATGCCATCATTGCGGATACCAGAAAGTAGGATCACATTGCTGTGCTATAGATCTCCAGAACTTCTTTATCTTGCAAAACTCAAAAACTCTATCATTAAACAACAATTCTCCATTCCCTCTTCCTCCACCCCCTGGCCACCACCATTCTACTTTGTCTCTATGAATTTGAATGCTATAGGTATCTTATATAAGTGGAATCATCCAGTATTTGTCATCTTAAGATTTCTTTCTTTCACTTTGCATAATGTTATCAAGGTTGATCCACATTGTTGTGTATGTCAGAAGTTCCCTTCTTTTAAAGACTGAATATTTCATTGCTTTATAGGCTACACGTTCTTATCCATTCATGTGTCAGTGGACAGTTGGATTGCTCTCATCTTTTGGCTATTGTGAATAATGCTGCTATGAACAGGAGCGTACAAATATCTCTTTGAGGTCCTGTTTTCAATTCTTTTGGCTGTGAACCCAGAAGTGGAATTGCTAGATTAAATGGTAATTCTATTCTTAGTTTGTGGAGGAACCACCATGCTTGTTTTCATAGTGGCTGCACCGTTTTGCATTCGCATCAACAGTGCGCAAGGATTTTTCCACATCCTCACCAACACATGTTATTTTCTTTTTCTTTTTTTGATAGTAGCCATTTAATGGGTATGAGGTGGTATCTCATTGTGGTTTTTGATTTGCATTTTGCTAATGAGTGATGCTGAGCATCTTTTCATGTGCTTATTGGCCATTTATGTGTCTTCTTTGGAGAAATTCTATTCAAGTTGACTCCTATGATTTTGCATTATTGCATCTGTATTGATTCAAGCAAGCCAGCTAGAATAAATTCTGGCATTTAAACCAATTTTGTGGTTTTTCTGCAAATAAATTCTGCCCCCAAATAACCTCCAACTTTCTGGAAGCAGTCAGCAGGAGTACAGTTCTGAAGATAACTTTCTTTAAAAAAGGAAATTCATAAAAGTATCATGCATCTTCCTTTTTTGACACTAATGGAACAATTTAATGTAATTTCAGAGGGAAGCAGAGCCCCTGGAAAGGCTGGTGTGATATGGGAAGGTTACCCAGCTTTCCTGTCAGGCGGTGTGTGGGAGCAGAGAGTGGTATTCTCTGCATACTCTTGGAGAGAGGAGTGGGTGAGACAGGCTGCTCAGGGCTGGGAAAAGCCCAGGGGAAGGGGATGGAAGAGGGGAAAAACAGCCCTTCAAGAGTCCTGCAGGAATTGGTGGAAGTTACTTAACAGAAGTGTTCAGCTCCACCCAACACATTCTGTTGCCTTCTACATACAGAGTGTGTTAGTCTGTTCTCATGCTGCTAATAAAGACACCTAATTTATAATTATAATTTATAATTGTGAGGGGAGGCCTCACAATCATGGCAGAAGGCAAATGAGGAGCAAAGTCACGTCTTACATGGTGGCAGGCAGGAGAGAGCATGTGCGGGGGAACTCCCATTTATGAAACCATCTGAGATTTAGTCACTACCGTGAGAACAGTATGCGGGAAACCACCTCCATGATTCAGTTATTTCCACCTGGTCCCGCCTTTGACATGCAGGGATTATTACAATTCAAGGTGAGATTTGGGTGGGGACACAGCCAACCCATATCACAGGGTGATGAAGAATGTGTGCCCAAGTAGTATAGGGCTTAAGAAAACCTCTCAGGCTCTGAGTTTCTCTAGGTCTCAGTTTCCTCATCTTTCCAATGGGAATATTAATAAGACCTACCTCATAGGGATTGTGTGGGGTTTAAATGAGAAAAGACAGGTAAGATGCTAGTACCTTATGAGTGATTAAGTTGCCATTAAAGTATTGGAGACTTAGTGCTTGTCCTTGAAGAGCTTTTGGTCTCATGAGGAGACAGCCTGATCCTCATAAACTATTATAGAAAATGGGAAGAAATAAGGGCTAAGGTGTGATAAAGATGTGCTAGGCCAGGCACGGTGGCTCACGCCTGTAATCCCAGCGCTTTGGGAGGCCAAGGTGGGCAAATCACTTGAGGCCAGGAGTTCAAGACCAGCCTGCTCAACATGCAAAATACGGTCTCTGCTAACAAAAGTTAGCTGGGTGTGGTGGCAGCCACCTGTCATCCCAGCTCCTTGGGAGGCTGAGGCAGGAGAATTGCTTGAATCTGGGAAGCAGAGGTTGCAGTGAGCTGAGATTGCACAACTGCACTCCAGCCTGGACAACAGAGCAAGACTCTGTCAAAAAAAAGAAAAAAAAAATTGAAAAAGATATGCTATACCCTCATATATTACAATAATGCCAGGAAATAGATCGTTAATTCTGAACCCTGATTCTTGGGTGGGCATCAAGGCAGGCCTCAGAAGAAGAAGGCATTTGAGTTGAATCTTATAGGCTCAGCTGGGTTCCAATCAGCAACAACTTAGGGAAAGGGCAGAGCAGGCAGGGCAACAGTATGAGCAAAGACTTGGAGGCATGGAAGTTCATGGGTAATTACTGACTGAGATGTTTGGTGTTATGGTGCATAGAACACTGTTGGATGATAATGAAAACATTGAATTCCAACATGTTCAAAAAGACGTTGGCTGATAAAAATGACGTCTTAATAGTTATCTGTGGACAAATTTGTAAAGGTAAAAGGGTTGCAGACTCAAATCCTACAGAAGCTAGGCAGGAGGCCTAAATGGGTGAAGTGGGTGGGTATAAAACAAAGGTGGTGGTAGGAACCCATGTTGAATTGAATAGTGGGTGTTTTGTTTAAAGGGGCACCAGTAGTAAATTTTCCTTTGGTCCTAGGGCTACCAGCTCTTCTGCTTTTTCAAGGGAAGCCAGGAATCTGGATTTCATGTGAAATTTCTTGTTTTTCTTTTTATTAAAGATGTGGTATAGACCAAAAAAAGATGTCTCTAGGCTAGAACTCTGCAACTTCTCATCTATACTCTATTCACATTTTTAAGACTATATGCAAATGTTATTTAGCAGGACTACCTAGTTTTTTTGTGTGATGATAGCATGTTAAAGAGCTATGATACATCTTGGGAATGTCAACATTGAAATATACAGTGACTGTGTTGGTCATTACAGAATGATCTCTGTAGAAACTCAGTTGCATTTTCTCTAAATGACACCTTCGCTTTGACAACACATTTTCAAAAGGAAAAATAGCAAACTACCCTTCCTTCAGGGCCTTAGCCACAGCGGCACCTGCGAACATAACACAATGCTGCACCTTACCGAGGGATCGGGAGATGTGATTTGATTTATAATTACGGCTTCATGGGTAGAATGGTGGCCAATGTCCACATGAGCCACACTCACTGGCTGAGATCCAGAGGGCATTTATTTTAGATAGCCAGTGTTACAGACAGAGTTTAGATTGTTGCAGACTTGACCAGCCTTAATAGATCTGTCTGTTCTTTAGAGTTACCTTTTTTTTCACTCTCCTAGCTACCTACACCTTTTAATGCTAAACGTAGTTAGCTAGTGAATGCTGTTATTTGAATCTTAAAACTTCAGGTTTGGACAGAACCTTAAAATTCATGTATTTCAACCACTCTTTGTATGAGGCAGGAATCTTGGTTATGGCAGGTGACAGAAAATTCAAACTAGCTTAATTCAGAAGGGAATTTATTACCTTTATAAAACCAAAAAGTCCAAGGATAGCTGCCTTCAGATATAGTCTGATCCAGGGGTTTGTTATGTTTCCAGGACATGGTTTCCTTTGTTCCATCTCTGCTTCTGTATTGGCTCCCTCCTCAGATGGAAGACCCTCCCCTCATCATGGTGAGACGGCTGTGGAAGCTCAACTCACATTTCCTCTAGGTTCAAGTCCATGCGGAGAAGAGCACCTCCTTCTCTCACAGGCTCTAAATTAGCTACTGGGGCCAGTGAGAAAGCAATGTGCTGATTGACCACCCTTATCTACTCTTGGAGTTCTGGATGGAATTAACACTACCTGAATTATGTGTACCAAGAGTGGGTTTGATATTGTTATTAAAATAAGGTTAAGTGAATACTCACTGAACCGTCTAATGCTTGAATTCCCTTCATAGCACACCATCGGTGACTGTCCAGTCTTCAGTTACTAACACACTGCTCCCAAAACGGTGTGTTTGTGCAGCTCTAATAATGACAGAGTTTCTCCTAATACTGAGATGATACTGGCATCTCCATAGTTCCAGGCATGATTTCTGGTCCCAACCATATTCAACCTGGTCTGTTACGGGTGAACATGTAAGGGAAGGGGTTGCTCATTGTGGTCACAGAAGTGACCTACCCAATAGAGGCACAACAACTTGAAGCATGCTTCCATGATCACTGAGGGAGGAAAATGATTGGCAAGTCTCATATTGGCCCTTGAAGCACTCCCTATAAACACCTGTCACTGCCAAGCATGTATCACTGGCCAAAGCAAGTCACATTGTGATATGATTAGGCTTTGTGTCCCCACCCAAATCTCATCTTGAATCGTAATCCCCGTAATCCCCATGTGTCTAGGGAGAGAACTGGAGGGAGGTGAATGGATCATGGGAGCAGTTTCTCCCATGCTGTTGTCATGATACTGAGTGAGTTCTCACAAGAGCTGATGGTTTTATAAGGGGCTCCTCCCCCTTCACTCCTCACTCTTCTCTCTCCTGTAGCCATATGAGAAGGTTTAAGCTTGCTTCCTCTTCACTTTCTGCCATGATTGTGTTTCCTGAGGCCTCACCAGCCATATGGAACTGTGAGTCAATTTAATCTCTTTCCTTTAGAAATTACCCAGTCTCGGGCAATATCATGATAGCAGTGTGAGAACAGACTAATACACATGGCCATGCCTAACTTCAAAGCGGCTGGGCAAGTATCATACTGCTGTGTACGTGGGAGGAGGGGAGAATCAGAATATTTGATCTGGTGACCACCACACAACTGAACTTCTCTATTTCTGTGTTCATGTTGTTAACCCTCTAGTTTCTGTTTCCTCTTGTGACACATGTATTAATTAATTTTTCAATACCCAAACATAAGCCTCTAATATTTATTTTTGTTTAGTTACTTCCTAATAAACTAAGTTACCTCTACGTCCTGATCCTAAAACCTAAAGGCTCCATGTATACCATGGTGACTACAGTTAATTGCAATATATTGTATAGTTGAAAATTGCTAAGAGAGATTTTAAGTGTTCTCACTACAAAAAACTGCATATGTTAAATAGCTTGATTTAGCTGTTTCACAATGTATACATGTAGCAAAACATCATGTTGTACACCACAAAAGTATACAATTTTTACTTGTCAATTATAAACAGCAACAACAAAACTGCAAAGTCTTCTTAGACCCACTCAATCACATGTTATCTGCTGATTTAATGAGTAAACTCTATATAGGTTCATTCTGGACCTGGGTAAAATGATTTAACAGACTGAGACCAAGGGGGAGGACCCTATTGCAATTCATTAGGTAAGGTCTTCTAGGTCAATATCTGACCATTGATTAGCATATTTGGGGTATAGTTATGTAACTGCCTTCTAGTTTCCCTCAATATGACCCCTCAATGGAGGAAGAATGGAGCACAATGACAAGAAGAATGTTGAGAGATGAGGAAAGAGAGAATGGAATGGAAAGAACACAAAATAGGAAAGCATTGACATTGTTACTTCTTGGTTATTTCTTCCTGTAAAATCTTGCCTAGGTGCCCTCCATTGGGGTCCCCATCCTCTGCCCTGGCAACATCTTAGAGGATCACTCCTCTCTGCCTTTTCATTCTGCAGGACTTGCCCATTGGGGCTCTCTCAGACCTGACTTGTCATTGGCCATCTCTAGCCGTGATAATAACTCTCTTCCTAGGCTTGACCCTCCTCTCGTTGACCAGGATGCGTGTATTCTTAAGGCTGGCTGTTTCCAAGGACAGAGAGCTTGCATTCCCAGTTTCTAGTAGGTGCCAAGGACTCCGTTCTTGACATTGTCTTGTCAGCCTTGAAGTGTCAAAACCCAGCATCCCTGCCTGAGGTCATCCTGTCTCTCTTCCAAACACGAGGACTTCTTAAATTTTTTAAAAAAAATGTTTACTTGCATAAGTTTAGAAGGCACAAGTGCAATTTTGTTACATGGATATGTTGTTTAGTGGTAGAATCTGTGCTTTTGGTATATCCATCACCCAGATAGGGTACCTTGTGCCCATTAAGTGATTTCTTATCCTTCACTCCCCCACCCAATCCTTCTAAGAAGGATGACTATTATTCAACAGTTACTCAGTAGCCATTGGAGAATGACTATTATTCCACACTCTATGTCTATGTGTATTATGTAGCTACCATTTATAAGTAAGAGTATGCAGTATTTGACTTTCTATTTCTGAGTTATGTCTTTCAAGATAATGGCCTTGGATTCCATCCTTGTTGCTGCAAAAGACATTATTTCAGACTGGGCATGGTGGCTCATGCCTGTAATATTAGCAACCTTGGGAGGCTGAGGAAGGAAGATCACTTGAACCCAGGAGTCTGAAACCAGCCTGAGCAACTTGGTGAGACCCCAGCTCTATAAAAATTAAATTAGCCAGGCATCATGTTGTGCACCTGCAGACCCAGTTACTCGAGAGGCTGAGGCAGGAGGATCTCTTGAGCCCAGGAGTTCAAGCCTGCAGTGAGCTATGATCACACAACCGCCCTCCAGCCTGGGTGTCGGAGTGAGACCCTGTTTTAGTCAGGACTTCAAGACCAGCCTTGCCAACATGGTGAAGCCCCGTCTCTACAAAAATAAGAAAATTAGCCGGGTGTGATGGCGGGTGCCTGTAGTCCCAGCTACTCAGGAAGCTGAGGCGGAAGAATCTCTTGGACCCAGGAGGCGGAGGTTGCAGTGAGCTGAGATTACCCCACTGCACTCCAGCCTGGGTGACAGAGCGATACTCTCTGTCTCAAAACAAAATAATAATAATAATAAAAAAATAAAATCAAAGGTCTTACTCTTTTTTATGGCTGAGTAGTATTCTATTGTGTGTATGTATGTATAGGTATACATACATATACACACATGTGTATATGTTTATATATGGTGATGTGTGTCTATATACACACAATGATATGTATATTTATATATGTAGATATGATATGTATATTAATATGTGCATATATAAATATATATACATTTTCTTTATCCAGTCATCCATTGATTGATGCTTAAGTTGATTCCATATCTTTGCTATTGTACTGTGATAAACGTGTGAATGCAGGCATCTTTTATATAATAATTTCTTCTCCTTTGGATAGCTACCCAAAATTCAGGTAAAAGATCTCAGTCTACAAGGCAGCTCCCAAGCTTCAAAAAATTGCCCTGCCAGATTTTTAAAATCAGGTTTTCTCAGAAGCTTTGATGTATACATTGGTCGATGTATTTATCCATTAAAGTATTTATTGAATACTTCTTATTGCATATGGTGGTGGTGGTGGTGGTGGTGGTGCTGAGGTGTCCCACAGTGAACACAACAGGCGTGGCCTCTGCTATTACCAAAATTATTGTCTGGTAAAGAATGCAGATGGCTAACCAGGCAGGTGCCTGTACAGTGACACATGTGCTCTGATGGCTGTAAGCGCATGGTGGGAGCGTAGAGTTGGGTGCTTAACTGAAGGCATCAGGAAGGCTTCCAGGACTAAATGATATCAAAGTCCAACCTTAAGGATGATAGGTTTAACTAAGTAAAGGAGGATGTGGAAAGAAGGGGAAGAGTGCTCCAGGCAGAGGAAATAGTATATGCAAAAGCACAAGAGGATTGAAGAACCAAAATAACTTTGGCATGGCTGGAATGAAGGGCATGTTTGTGTATTTTCAGGGCAGGGGATGTAGTTAGGGACAAGTTCAGAGAAAAGGAAGTCAGGAACCCTATCATAAAGGGCTCATCTGTCCCATGAAAGAGTGTACATTTTATTCTGAGAGTACAGAGCTTTTTCTTTTTTCTAAGCATTACATGATTAGATTTGTCTTTTAGAAACCACTCTGGCTGCCGTTAAAAATGAATTTCACAGTGACAAGGCTGGAGGAAGGATCTCGGGTTAGGAGGCGGTGGTAGTAATCTAGGCAGGACTTGAGGACTCCTGAGTGGCGGAGAGGAAGGAGAGAGGTGGATGAAAGATTCAAGAAATATTTACGGGGTGTTACTGAGAGAATTTGGTGATTGATTTGGTGTAGAGGAATGAGAGAGTCAGGGATGGCTCCCTGGTTTCTGGCTTGGGTACTAGGTGGGCTGGTGGTGCTTCTGACAGAGATGGAACCATGGGAGGAGGAACATGTTTTGAGGGAAGGCTGTCTCCCTTTTAGACACCTAGTTGGTGTCCAAATGGCACAGACCAGTTGGCATGCGGTTATCTTGGGGCTTAGGGCGTGGATCTGGGCTCAGGGCAGAGATTTGAGCCTCAGCTGCACATGAGTGGTCATTGCAGTCATGGAGTGTGCTGGGGTTTTGCCAAGAGCTCATGTAGATTCAGGCGAGAAGAGAGGAGGGGCTCAGACTGGGGATACTGGCTGTGGAAATACTCTTGAAATATATAGAAATGAAAGAATGTATAGGGCTATTTCCACAGATGTTTATTTATTTATTTTTTGAGATGGAGTTTCACCCTTGTTGCCCAGACTGGAGTGCAATGGCTTGATCTCAGCTCACCGCAACCTCTACCTCCCAGGTTCAAGCGATTCTCCTGCCTCAACCTCCCGAGTAGCTGGGATTATAGGCACCCACCACTATGCCTGGCTAATATTTTTGTATTTTTAGTAGAGACAGGGTTTCACCATGTTGGCCATGCTGGTCTCAAACTCCTGACCTCAGGTGATCCGCCTGCCTTGGCCTCCCAAAGTGCTGGGATTACAGGCATGAACCACCGAGCCCAGCCTACAGACATTTATTGAGCAAGAGCTTGTGCAAGGCACTCCGGTATGCATGCAGTCAGGGACCCTCTGATGAATGGAACTCAGGCCTTGTATAAGGAAGTGACCTCCATCAGGGGGTGGAGATGCTGTTAGTGAACATCCATAATAGACAAGTGACTGAGTTAGGAGCTGGGGCAAAGTAGAAAAAGGAGGACAGTGGGCGATATGAGCTGGGAAATGCACCTCTGTTGGGGGACAGGGAAGGGCTTCCTGGAGGAGGTGGTGATTTTTGTATCTAGTATTTTTTTTTTCTTGAGATGGGGTCTTGCTCTTGTCACCCAGGCTGGAGTGCAATGGCACGATCTTGGCTCCCTGAAACCTCTGCCTCCCAAGTTCAAGTGATTCTCCTGCCTCAGTCTCCCGAATAGCTGGGATTACAGGAGCTCACAATCACACCTGGCTAGTTTTTGTATTTTTAGTAGAGACGGGGTTTCACCATGTTGGCCAAGCTGTTCTTGAACTCCTGACCTCGTGATCTGCCTACCCCGACATCCCAAAGTGCTGGGATTACAGGCCTGAGCCACCACACCCGACCTGTATCTAGTGTTTAAGGAGATGTTTTGTCAGATAAAGCTGGAGTTTTGTAATGGAGTTTTGGAGAGGGGGAAGAGCAGACTGGTTTAAGAGGGTGCTGCATGAGGGATGGCTCAGAGGAGAGAAAGTGTACAGTGTTTTCAGGACATATTAGTCCTTCACCATGGCAGGAATCTAGGCGGCTGGAAGGACATTTGTGGGAAATTGTAGTAGAAAATACGAGGCAGACTTTGATGCCAGGCCACAGAGTTTGAGATCCTTTTTGGAGGCTCAGGGGAGTTACTGAACAATTAGAAACTAAAGGCTGATATGACCTCCACAGGATGCTGGCTAAATGCATGAACTCTTGACCCAGATGGACCAGGATTTAAGTTTGGATTTTACCATTTTTTTGCTGTGTGGTCTTAGGCAGATTATTAACCTCTCTGAGCCTCAGTTTTCTCATCTGTCAAATAGGAGTGAAATACTTCATAGAGGGTTGTGAAGAGTAAAGTAAACTAATGTGGAGAAGGCATTCTGCAGTGTCCGGAATTCAGCGACCTCTCAGTACATGTTAACATACTAATACTTTCTATGTAATCATACCTGTAACAACACAGAGACGAAGGTATCATCCTTACAACTTGTTCTCTTCTGTATCCTCAGCATCTAGGACAGTGCCTGGCATGTAATGGATGCTGGAGAAATATTTCTTGGGCAAGAAATGAATTGCACCAGTTTCTTTTTGTAAGGGATCTATTTTTTTCTTGTCTGGAAAAATACTTTGATAAAACCTTAGGGAAAAGATGAAATTCTGTTTCTTCTGGAGCTGGGATTTCAAAGAGGAGAGGTCGAGTGCTCTGCAAAGTAGAAGGAGAAGATTTTGGGGCAATGAGGAGGAGAGAATTGATGAGGTGGTGGGGCACAGTGTACTATGAAATGTGACTCTTCCCCTGGGATCTCCGAAAAAATCTTCTGTAACATTTTGTATATGTAAGACGTCTCTCTACCATCTGCTGTGGTCGAAATGGGATTTGTAGAGAGCTTATGTGATTCTCAAACCTCCTAGTAACTCTGCTTACAGGGAGGGACAGCTGTCTCCAAGCCAGCTGTTGTCTTTTGGACGTGGGAAGCTTTAATCTGGGGGAAGATAACACCTTGAGAAAAGATGTTAGAATTGGAGAGAGATGTTGATGGGACCACTATTTCTAATGCCCCAAGGCAGCCACATTTGGTATGTATTGTGTGGATGGGCAAGTGCACAAGATGAGTTATTTTTTTTCCCGCCCAGAAATTTATGGAGGCCTGGCATGGTGGCTCACACTCATAATCCCAGCACTTTGGGAGGCTGAGGTGGGTATATCACTTGAGCCCAGTTCAAGACCAGCCTGGGCAACATGGTGAAACCCTGTCTCTACTAAAAATACAAAAATTAGCCAGGTATGGGGGTGCCCCCCTGCAGTCTCAACTACTCAGGAGGCTGAGGTGGGAGAATTACTTGTACCCAGGAGGTCGAGGCTTCAGTGAACCATGTTCATGCCACTGCACTCCAGCCTGGGTGAGAGAGTGAGAATCTGTCTAAAAAAATATGAAGTCGCTGTTCTGAAGGGAGTTCTAATGACTTATCTGGAGATTCTAGGAAAGAAATTAAATTCGACTTTCAATGTCTGTCTTTCTAGATTTCTTCCTTCTAACGTTATTGTTGTTATGGTTATGTCCTCAAACAGAAACATTTAGTACTTATTGTGAGCTTCATAGGGTTGTTGTGAATTAATATGTGTAAAGCTCTTAGTGCAATACACAACACATAGATAACATTTAATATTATTGTTATTGTTGGGTAGCACTCAGTTCATGAAATTCCCACACGCTGTCAAGTGATAAATGCTATTAATTTGTAAATATCATCGATGAGGAACCTGAAGCTCACAGAAATTGATGACTTGCCTAGGATCGCTCAGAAAGCAGGCAGCAGAGCTGATTGCCATGGTAACCATTTCCAAGCTTCAGTGCCCAGAGATGGACCCAGTCCGGCATGGGCTCATCCCCTGGAGCACTGTGTCTTGACAGATAAGTAAAGGAAGTCATTAATTTCTGAAAAATGCCCAGCTGTGGTTGGCATTGTTAGGGGTCAGTGAAGACACGCTCAAAGACCTTACTGTCCAGCTTTTTTTATCTTTCACCTTTAATGCCCCTGTTAGCCCCAGGAACTAACCAAAGGGAAGTCTTCTTTATCACTCCAAGAGGGATGCCATGGTTGTCCCAAGATTCTGGAGCTAAAGGTGGGACCAGGACCAGACTTCAGTTTCTGTGTTTCCAGATCCAGTTCTATTCTCCTCTCAGTAGACCAGGAGGCCTCCAGACAAGACAGATGGCAGACAGCTACAGTAGTTTAAAATAGCCTGAGCTCACTTCTGAGGTAGACATGTGCGTGGAGTGAGCTGGAAGACAGGGACCCCTGTGTGGGAAAGCGTTTTGGCAAACAGAAGCCCAGTGGGGAGTTCTGATGCTAGGATGAGTGTCATCAGGTTGGGGTGAGGGTGTGAGAAGAGACCTGAGCAGGTGCCAACCTGAGGCTGAGTGGGGAGGAGAGAAGAGAGAGGACAAGTGCCAGGCAAGATGCGGCGCTGCCAATTGGTAGAGGCTTCCTCCCTCCTTTCCAGCTGTGCTACCGAGATGGGGAGGTCAGTTGGTCGTTCTGGAAGGGCTGGTGCCTTTTACTTCCTGGCCTTCTGGCCTGCTGGGTCTTGGGGTCCAATGCAAAATAATGAAGTTCCCATAAAGACAGTTTGTATAGATCTTTTTAGGGTAACTTGAAAGCCCATGCATTTCCTTACCAATGATCAATTCTTTGCTAATCCTCTTTCATCCGTATCTGCACCCAGTGCTTGTCACTCTATTTCCATCCTGGATATTTTGAAGTAAATCCCAGACGCCATATAATTTCACTAATTATCAATCTTAATATCACAAAAAGTCAAATAGACGTTGTACATCTTCTGATATGATGCAAAAGAAGTGGCCAACACTATCTATGCCATATTGTTACTAAAGATCTAACTCCAAATTTACAGGAAATACAGAGAATATGTAGGAAATTCTACGTAGAAATGACTTGGTTTCTTCAGGAAACCAGTGACATGGAAGTGTGAAGAAAGATAATTAAAAGAAATAGCAATCTAAGACAATGTGTGGACCCCATTTGGAAATAAATTCAAACAAACCATCTGTAAAGAAAACGTTATGAGATAATCAAGGAGAAGGAAACATTAACTGAACTATAAAATGATAACAAAGAATTGTTATTGCTTTTATTGGGTGGGATAATGGAATTGTGGTTGCTTTTTTGTTGTTCCTATCTGTAGAGATATACTGAAGAATTTATAGGTAAAATAAAACTAAGCGATGCTAGGTGGGGAGGAACCTATGCATTTCCTACTTTTTGGCAAACAGGCCCCAAGGTGTGGTCCCTAGCACCTGTGTTGGAACAATGTGACCCAGCATTCCTGCTGATCCGTAATTGAACCATGTATAGCTCCACCTGATCCTCTCTCTGGGGACTGGGACTTAGCATTCAGAAATGCCAGCTAGCCTCCATCAACAGCAGACTGGAAGGATCAGGCATCTCAGGAACCATGCGATGTGCATCAAAAAATAGAGAAAGCTTATCTTCAGAGAGACAGACAAGTGAAGCTGGCTCAGAGGTTATGTGGACCAGAGGGATGGGGGAAACGGTTGCCTTGGTTCTTGACAATCCTACATTGAAGTCAAACTGCTGTTCCTTTCCCTGGTTTCTGTTTGCTTGTAACAGACTTATTCCTTTGCTTGAACTGGGGGTTTTTAGTGGGGTTCTGTTGCTTGCCAATCTTAAGTACTCTGAGAAGCAGCTAAGGAGATGAAGATGGAAAACGTGGTCATGAAGGGAAAGGGTTACTAGAGTCTTTCTGGAGGGAGAATTATGAGGGTTACGAGGATGCAGTTCTGATTGAAGGGGGTCTTGTAGGTATCTGGGATTTGGAAGTGAGAATGAATGCTGTAGCAGATTCTATTAGCTACCCATCCAGTGGCCATTCCTTCTTTGTTTCTAGTTTTGTTCAGTGGCAATGTGCCCAGGGGACAGTGCATGCATGATCCATGGTGATCCATGATGATTTCCCTTTCAGTGATTGGTCTAGAAGTGGGCACTGGACCCAGTTTGGGTCATGTAGGAAAGAACTTTCTTTCATCCTTTCTTCCTGCTCTGGAGGCTGTTAGGTGAGGACATAATAGTTGGAGTTATGGCAGCCACATTATGACTATGAACAGATGCCTAGATTTGTAGCGACACTGACTGAGAGCACTGTCATTCTTGAGTCACTCATACCTCCTTCTTTCAGACTTTATTATTTTGGGGATGATATTTATTGATGAGCCCCTTTTGGTTAAGTTGCATATGGTTGGCTGTTCTGTTAATTCAAGCCAGAAGATTTTTAATTGATACAGTTGGGCTTCACAATTTAGAGGTTTGGGAGCAAAATGAGGTGAAAGAGCATGCATGGTTGGGGAAGATAATATTTTAAATCAGAAAATTAACATTTTCTACCAGAAGACCTTCAATTATGATATAGCCTGGTTTTCAGAGTCTTTTGAGAATGGTGTGAACTGATATCCATCCATCCATCCATCCATCCATCCATCCATCCATCCATCCATCCATCATCTTCTGTTTGCTGATTTTCTATCCATCCATCTATCCATCCATTCATCCATCCATCCATCCATCCATCCGTCCATCCATCATCTTCTGTTTGTTGATTTTTTACCCACTCATCCATCCATCCATCCATTTGACTTTCTTTTTATGAAACTTTGCCTTTGAGCACTGGAGGATTTCCTTCCTGGACTTGCTTGGTTCTGTCTATTATCATGTGGGTATAAAATGCTTTTCCTTCTCCAATTAGGTCACATGTAGAGAACTGATATTAAATAGTTACAGTGAAAAGTGTCCTTCTAGGGACACTTTGCCTTCTGCAGTGTCTGGCATTTCTAAGAAATGTTGATTTTTAGGCATTGAGAAAAAAAGCTGGGTTTTTTTTTACATTAAAAGTTCTAATTTTCCCTTATTTTATTCTCTGGAGCTTCTTTCAACATATTCAAGCACTGTTAGCTTCAGGCATGGCTTTGTGGGCTGGAAAGGGCCAGGGTATATTTTCAGAGGAATCTTGTGAGATTGAATTAGCAATGCTGCCTTCAGGGGATAATTATTATTTTAATAGGAAGATATTATTTGTTTTTTGATTCTTAGGAATTGCTCTTTTTCATATAGATGCACTTGCCTTTGTTACATTCATAAGTTCCATAAAATATTTTCAGCGTATAGAATTTTTATATATCTAGACAGTTATCTGTTTCAGGTTAGGAATGGTCAGTGTTTATACGTGCACCTAATCTCTTGTAGTCTGTTCGTTACTGGGATGGTGGTGATGGAGGCACTAGAGGGTGGAATTTGCGCACATGGAGAGAGGAGATGGTGCATGTCAGTGTGTTTTCCAATTGAGGCCCTTGGGGTTGTGGGTGGGGAGGAAAGAGGAGGAGGAGGAAGCCAGTGTGGTAGGAGTGTGATCCACATTCTCAGGAAGAACCATATTTGATTTCATTTAGAAAACGGAATTCTAACTTCTTGAACAAAGTTGGCTTTTCTTCTCTGAACCTGGCCTTTGCAAGTGCTTGAGTCTTCGAGTATGGTGATGCCTGAGGGAGAGGAGGGATTTGCTTGGGGCAGCAGGCACACCTGGAATCATGACCACAAACCTGGCTGAGCCCAGAGCCACCTGGACAATGGGCTTAATAGCTACATACTGAGAACTTCCCCTCAGGCATGCCAAGTCAGGAGGCTGTCACCAGTGACTGCACCTTGGAGTGATCTGGGGATCTTTTAAATGCCCCAGTGCCCTGGCTCTACCTCGAGTCAGTGAAAGCAGGCTGTCTGGGAGTAGAATCAGAGCAGCAGTATTCATTAAAGGCTCTCCAGGTGATTGTCATCAGGATCCAGGTTTGAGAGCCACTGGGGGGAGACAATCTGTACTTTCTATAAAGCCGGAAGCAGTCAGTTTTCTGAACATCATTGATTAGACCATAGCCATTTTCCAGTATAGACAAAGTAGGTTCTCTCCTCCCATCCCCCGACTGCAGCAAACTTCTCACTAATGGGTATGCTTTGAGAAACACCAAACTGCAGGGACCCAAAGAAGCATATAATTAAAATTAAATCACACAAGCTTTGGGCATATCTATCCCTCCTCCTCCCCCAAATTTCTTTAAAAATAGTGTTTTAAATGTATTTTTTGTAGTATGTTCACAGGATTCAAAAAAATACAAAATGCTGCACTATTCACAGTAACAAAGATATGGTATCAACTCAGGTGCCCACCAGTGGCAGAATACTATGCAGTTATAAAAAAGAATGAAATCATATCCTTTGCAGCAACATGGATAGAGCTGGAGGCCATTATTTTAAGCAAATCAGAGCAAGAACAGAAAACCAAATACTGCATATTCTCACTTATAAGGGGGAGCTAAGTATTGAGCACACATGGACATAAATATGAAAGTAGACACTGGACTACTGGAGGGCTGAGGGTGGGGGTGGGTTAAAAAACTACCTGTCAAGTACTGTGCTCACTGCCAGGTGATGGGATCTATACTCCAAACCTCAGCATCATGCATTATTTCTGTGTAACAAATCTGCATATGTACCTACTGTTTCTAAAATGAAAGTTGAAATTGAAAAAATTGTTTAAAAACCACACAGTTTAAAGTCTCTTATTCTTTTCTGTTTTCCATCCACCCATTTCCCACCCCCTTCTCTGGATATCCTCTCAGAAATCTTTTCCTTCACCCCGTTTGTTGTCACACAAAAGATGACATACTGCAACCTCTGTTCTCCACCTTGATTTTTTTCTTCCTAATATTTGGCTAGTAAGCACCAGCATGGTGTAACAACTGGCATTTGTCCTGATTTGTTGAGCATCCTCACTGACTGGCAGAAGCTTATATGGTGCTGCCAGTCTTTAGATATTTGAATTACTTTCCCTGTCCACCCCACGTCTTGAAGATCTCTCTATAGCAATACAAAGACAGCTTCCTTATACTACTTTTTAAAATAGATGTAAAATATTTATGTATTTGAGACAGGGTCTTGCTCTTACCCAGGTTGCACTACACTGGTGTGATCTTGGCTTACTACCACCTCTGCCTCCCAGGCTTGAGTGATCCTCCCACCTCAGCTTCCCGAGTAGGTGAGATCATAGGTGTGCACCACGACACCCGGCTAAAATTTTTTCTTGTATTTTTGGTAGAAACAGGGTTTCACCATGTTGCTCAGGCTGATCTCGAACTCCTGAGCTCAAGCAATTGACCTTCCTTGGCCTCCCAAAGTGCTGGAATTACAGGTGTGAGCCTAGCCCAAGTATTCATTTTTAATAGATGTAAAGTATGGATAATTCATAATTCATTAAACAAGACCTCTAGGGATGGACTTTAGGTGATTTCCAATGTGGGGCCATTACAAACAATGCCATTAAGAATACTGTGGCAAATGCATCACTTGAGATGTGTAGAAATCCATCTGTAGAGTTCCCATAAGTGCTATTTCTTGGTCAAGGGGTATGTGCTAGAGTATTGTTAGCAACAGGAAATTTCACAAAGGCATCACATTTTCCAGTTTGCCGCAGCAGGCAGCTCAGGTTCTGAAATTGTAGTAGGTACAAGGTTTTATTTTCTTTTTTCCATCAGTGGCTTTGCGGAACTATCAGATGGGATAGCTGAAAAATGTACATCTAGTGGTTTTAGAGGAGATGCTTCTGGAGCTGCAGTTCTCCTAGGACCTTTCTTGAACGACCTGCAGGCATCATCTGATGTTTGTTAAAAATGTGGACCCTGAGCCCCATTAGAATCTTTGAGGCAAGGCCCAATAAATTTTTAACATGAGCTTCCCGAGCGATGCTTCTGTGCACTGAAATTTCAGAACCACTGCTCTAAGGGATTTGTTGTAGAACAATGCTGTGAGAGGACATCTTTTCATATGATTAGCACAGTGGAACCACACTGGTTTACTCGGGACAAAGTCTACGACTGCCCTGAACATTGCAAGCTTGATAATGCCAAGAAAAGACTGAGTCTTGGCATTGGGTTGAAAATAACATTTGGCTATCAGCCTCTGATGCAGCATTTACAAGTTTGCCCTCAAATGCCCTTAGAATAGGAGGAACAGGGTCAACAACACTGAAAATAGTCAGATAACCAGTTGCTGGAATCTCAGTGAAATATCCATTAACTCAAAGGCAGATGGTGCTGGATTGGATCCACCCTTCACAGTCAACACCTCCAACAAGATGTAACAAGACCAACTGGAAACGGAGAAAGACCCTTTGTCTTCCATTGTCCTATTACTAGACTAAGAGACCTAACTTTGTACCAAGTGGAAAGTCACCCTTTTCTGCTCAAAATTAAGTTTTTGAAATGACCAGAGGCCTCTTACGATGGCTAATTTTCCTACATTCATTCAGAGAAGCCAGGAAGGGAAGGGGAGGCAGTTAACTTGTGCACTGGTTTGTGTAGGGGACTGCTGGTGGTGAATTGAACCTTCAGTTGTGTGGCTGCTATATGTTAGGTATATAAGAGAGACCAAAGGAACTAAGGTGTGAGTGCATCGTGGAATCAGAGAATCAGATTGTGGAGGTGGGAGAAGAGTCTGAGGCAGGTCAAGAGAGCTGCAGTGGATGAGTGCTTGCTAGAACCCCAGTGCTGTGTGTGTAGTTCTGCCCTCCAACCATGGCTTGAGAAGAGGACTGGACCATTACTAGCGAGAGCATCGCTAGCAAGGGCAGTCTACACGACCAATCTTCTGGCAGACACAGGGCCTGGATATATCTTTCCAATGAATAATCCAGTACTTAAGACAATGCAGCTGCGTTTACAGAGTTTTGAAGGGAAATGTTATCATCTACATATTTGATTCTCAAACTGTCACTTATGTGCGAAGGCAACAGAAAGACAGTTTTCAGTTATAAAAAGGCGCTGCAAATCTACCACCACTGAAAAAGTTAATTGAAGATGTACTTTAATTGAGAGCAGATCCAAAATTAGGAACTTAAGAATGAAAAAGTCATGGTATGAAGGAAATGGCATGAGCACTTCCAGTAATTAAACATAATATTGAGTCCAAATAATTGCTGTAAGTCTCCAATTAAGTGTCAGACAACAAAAATTATTTGTGAATGAGTAGCTATGTGGTGTAAAATTAACTTCATGATCTATTTGAGTGCAAAATCCTAGCATATAAGTGAAGACAGGGAAGTAGATAACATAGGAGCCAGGATATTAAAACTTAACTTTATCTATCATCTTTTATTGATTTTATTATCTTTCATTGTGGAAGACAATCAGAAAACATGCTGTCAACTTTCTTTAATCACAATGAAATAAAACTAGAAGTTAATAACAAAGGTTAAAAAAATCAATGACTTAAAAATAAAATACTTTCCTTAATGACCCTGGGACATGTTCAACATAGTGCTGTATATTCCTGTTGGTCCTTATCATTGCAATAAGGCTGAAAAAAAAGAAAAACATACAAAGAAATAAAAATGTATTTATTTACAAACGACATGCGTATCTGTGCAGAAAATACCAAGGAATCTATAAAACAAACCAACCAACCATAAAGAAGCCATCCTACAACAAATAAGTGAATTCAGCAAGGTTGCCGGATACAGGGGAAACATACAAAAAAAATTGTATTTCTATAAACTAGCAATGAACACGGGGAGACTGAAATTGAAAATATAATATGATTGACAATTGATTGCTCAAAGGAAAAAAATAATTAGCTGTAAATCCAACAAAATATATACAGGACTTATATACTGAAAACTATAAAATACTGATGCTTATATTCTGAAAACTGTAAAATGCTGATGAAAGAAATAAAAGAATATCTACGTAAATGAAGACATACTGTGTTCATGAATTGAAAGACTCAATATAGTAAAGATAGGAGCTATCCCCAAATTGATATACAGGTTTAATGTTATTCTTATAAAAATTCCAACAAAATTATTTTGTATATATAAATAACATTGTTCTATAATTTATATGAGAAGGCAAAGGAACTAGCATAGCTAAAACAGTTTTGAAGAAGTAGAATAAAATAGGAGGAATTGGTCTACAGTAATCAAGGCTGTGTGATATTGGTGGAGGGACAGACACAGAGATCAATAGAACAGAATAGATAACCCAGAAATAGACCCACGCAAGTATGCTCAATTGATTTTTGACAAAGGCACAAAAGCAGTTCAATGGAGAAATGAATTTTCAACACGTAGTGCTAGAACAATTGGATATTTATTGGCCAAAAAATGAACCTCAGCCTAAGTCTTGCACTTTATACAAAAATTAACTCAAAATTGATCATGCTATTAAATATAAAATATAAAACCATACAACTTTTAGAAGAAAATATAGGAGAAAATTTTTGAAATCTAGGGTCGGGGAAAATTTCTTAGACTTTACACCAAAATCCTGATCCATAAAAGGAAAAATCGATGAGTTGGACTTCATCAAAATTAAACGCTGTTGTTCTGCAAAACCCGGTTGAGAGAATGAAAAGACAAACTATAATCTGGACCAAATATTTGCTAATCACTTATCTGACAAAGGACTATTATCTAGGATACATAAAGAGCCCTCAAGTTTCAGCTGTAAGAAACAAACAATCCAATTAAAAAACAGCAAAAGGTATCAATGGACTTTTCACCAAAGAGGGAATACAGATGACAAATAAACACATGAAAAGATGTTCTACATCATTAGCTTTTAGGAAAATGCAAATTAAAAGCACAATGAGATATCACTACAGATCAAAATGGCAAAACTGAAAAATAATGGTAATGCCAAATTCTAGCAAGGGAGGATGAGGAACAACTAGATCATTCACACATGGCTGCTGAGAATGGGAACTGCAGTAGCCACTCTGGAAAATTGGCAGTTTTTAAAAACATGTCAACTGCCCTGTGACCCAGCAGTTGCACTCTTGGGCATCTATCCTAGATAAATAAAAGCTTAAAGGCTCACGCAAAAACTTCTGTGTGAATATTTATAGCAAGTAAGGAAAAAAACCCCACAAGAGAAACCTAAGGTAAACCGGAGTAAGAATATAGATAAGAATATATAATATTTTATATTCTGATGCAATATAGCATTAGGATATATAAAAAGGATTGTGTTGATAACTTTAAGAGTTAGTCCTGGAAAACAGAACAAAGCAAAGCAAACAAAAGAGCCAATAAAACATCTACTTCTAATTATATATTTAATCATATAGATAGGTCATACATATATATACATCACACATATATTTATGTAACATATACAATGAATATATATAGCAAATATATATATGAACAATATGCAAGTTAGAAGTGAGAAAGGACATATAAATCCAGAGATAGAAAAAATTGTAAGACAAGATGTGCTGTTACAGTGGTGTGCAGAACGGTACTCTTGGATTCATGTCGTAGCTTTTCCACTACTGTTTTCTGACCTTGGGTAATTATTTACTCTCTCAGTCTCAGTCTCCTCCACTATAAAACAGGGATAAGAATGCAGTAGTTGTATGGGTTTGGTTAAATAATGCATGCAAATAGCTCATCCCAGTGTTGGACGCCTCATAGAACTAGGATGACAGCTGTTTTTCAATTTTTGGTGTTAAGTTTGAAAGTCCAAGAAGACAGAAATGCTCAAATTGTCTACCATAAAAGATAGTCTGCCTAGATTAGGGGTTGGCAAATATTTTCTTACAGGACTAGATAGTAAATATTTTAGGTTTATGGGGCATCTGAGCAACTACTCAATGCTACCATTGTAGCATGAAGGCAGGCGTGGACAATTTATAAAGAAGTGAGCATGACTGTGTTCCAATAAATCTTTATCAAAACAGGTGGCAGGCCTGCAGGCTGTAGTCTACTGGCTTCTAGTCTAAACCAATAACAAGAAGGAACTAATGAAAATTTTCAAAATCATCCCCAAAACCTATAGAACAAATGATCCTTTTGGTTTATAAAACATTTCTCTAGACCATAGAGAAAAAGGACACTGTCTCACTTCTTTCCTCTGACCCTAGCATCATACAGACACAAAAATCTAACAAAGATAAGGCAAAAAATAAAGCCATAGTCTAATTTCACTTATAAATACAGAGAAAATAGTCCTAAATAAAATCTTGGCAAGTTGAATCCTCTTGGATATTAAAAGAACAATGCATCATGATCAAGGAAGGTTCATTCTAGAAATACATTATGATTTATTATTAGGAAGTCTATTAATACATCCCATCAATATGTCAAAGGAAAAATGTGATCATAGATGCAGAAAAAAGCATTTGTTAAAATTTCAATATTTGTTCTTGGTGAAAATTCTTAGAGAAAGGACTAAGAATAAAAAGATACTTCTTCAGCATGATGAAGACAATCTGTAGCCAACCAATAGCCAAAAATATACTTAATTTTGAGATACTTAAGGAATTCCCATTAAAGTTAAGAATAAATGAAAGATGGTTGATCGCAACACACTGTTATTTGTCATTGTTTTGGATGTTCTAGTCAATGAAACAAGAAAAGAAATAGATATAAATAGTAATTACATATTGGAAAAACAAATACCAAATTAACATTATTCACAGGTTATATTATTTAGTTTAGCAACTCTAAAGGAATCCATTGAAAAACTATTAGTACAAATAAGGGAATTAGTTAAGGGGGCTGATTACGAAACATGTCAACCAAAATCAATAACTTTCTTAGAGAGCATCTCTAACTAGGTGGATGACATAATGGAAAAATAATCCCTTTCGGTCTCCAGATGCCACCAGCTCCCTTTTCCTCCTCCGTGTGCTTGGCAGAAGGCCAGAGGAAGTACTGTAGTCCTCTACTACAGAGGGAAATGTAGGAAACTGGAATATTAACCATGGATTGGCAATCTGTGCGTCTAAAGGAAAGTGGTTTAATTTTCTTTTAAATGTCACACTTGGCATGCCGGATCCCCATGCCGTCGGAGCATAACAAAGTGATAGAGCATGGGCATAATGTGTTTCAGGGAAAATGTTTAGCATTTGCACAGTTAGGTTCTCACCAGTGGTGTGTTCCTTCCGTAGACATGTGAGCCTGGAGCTTGGAGCTTTGGAGTTTGAGAAATGGCTTGATGAGGGCAGTGAGAAGCTCTGGAAAGGATATGGATAGCAGCTCGATTCAAATTTTATTTTTGTCTTCTTTTCTAATTTTGTTTACTTCAAGCACTTACTCCACTTCTTTGAGCCTTTGTTGCCTTGCCTACATACTGAGGATAATTAAACCTTTCTCCTAGGGTCTTGTAGCAGTAAATATGATTGGATGAAAAATACGAAAGCATGTCAACAACTGCTTGTTAAAAGTTAGTTACCTTTCTGCTGCCTTCTTATGCTTGGCTAGCTGCCTTGACTGTTTGAAAACATCAGAAAGCCCAGCCTTAAATTCCTTTTTGGAAACTAAGCATTGGGTCCCAGAGTTTGAGGCATCTTAACATCTGCCCCTAGTCTGGTTCAACTTCTACCTGTTTCTCAACTTTGCTCTCCATTTCAGGAAAGGAGACAAATGAATTATTCACAATTATTGTCTCTTGAGGGGCAGTCACTGTCTCTTCTAACTCGTTCTTCCCCGCACCCCCGCCCACAGCATCCAGAGCAACTCTAGGAATAGGAGTGTAGAAATAAAACCCAGGAAAGAGGGACTTCAGAAACAAGAGGCAATGCCATGGACAGGGCTGGCAGAACTGTTGCCCTTCCAGTCTTTGCTCTGTCATCCCTCAGCCTTGTTGCATGGGAAATTCAGTCAACCTCTGAAGCTTCAGAGTGTTCTCCACTATAAAAGGAGAAAAATGATCATCTACCTTAGGATGTTGCTGTAAAGGTTACATATGTGGTACAGTGGCTTATGCCTGTAATCCGGGTGCTTTGGGAGGCTGAGATGGGAAGATCACTTGAGGTCAGGAGTTCAAGACCAATGTGGGCAACATAGCAAGACCCCATCTCTACAAAAAAAGTTAAACAATACTAACTGGGCTAGTTGACATACACCTGCAGTCTCAGCTACTTGGGAGGCTGAGGCAGGAGGATCATTGGAGCCCAGGAGGTGGAGGTTGCAATAAGCCATGATTGTGCCACTACATTTCAGCCTGGATGATAGAGTGAGACTCTCTCTCCCTCTCTCTTTTTAAAGACTACATGTGTGACTGTATCTTATTTAACTATGTTACACATACATATAAATATACATTCTGTTTATTATTAGCTCATATAATATACAGACTCTGCACCTGTACAAATGTAAAGGCAATACATTTTACATAGGAAAAATGGTTGAGTCGAATGATTTAATTTTTTTAAAATCACACAATACTTGCATGAAAAAGCAACAAGCGTGAACCTCCTAGCCAGATAGGAGTGCAGTGCTTTGTTTCACAAGTACCATCAAGCCTAACCTTTATTGTGGGCTTATTATGTGTCAGGCCTGTTCTAAGATCTTGTTAATGAATTGATTCATTTTTTTCTCATAACAACATAGAGGGGAAAAGATCACATGGGGAAGGCACCAGGTCCCTGGACTTTGCCTCAAGTGCTCCTGGCATTTTGTAGAGAGGTAAGGGCTTGGTTCCTTATGGACTTTTAAGCTCATGATTGGTTTGGTCTGGTTTCAAGTCTCATCTTCATATATGCTGTTAGAAATAATCTCATTTTAGGAGAGAAATTCAGAGTCAACATGGAAACTGAAAAGCTCTAGTATTGCCTGAGGTCTCAGAATAAAGGGTGCCTTTATTTTCACTTTTCCAAATAATCTATGAGAGGGACTTTTAGTGTATCCGTAAGATGTGATACTAACATAGTATCTGCATATTGTGAAAAATTTATAACTGTATCCAGAAAGGTTATTTGACTCCATTGCCTCAAAGTCTATATAATTAGAATTCCATGATGTCATCTTTGAGCTTTAATATAGCTTAAAATTATCCTTCTGTAGGTTGTGTTTCTTTCTGAAACATTTTAAATTTAGAAAATTAACTTGTTAAACTTTTTTAAGTTAAATCTTTAGTTTTTTTTTTTTTTATTCACCCTGCTGTGGGAGTCAGAATGACAAATGCTTGAGTCATCAAAGTCAAATGTTAGGGCATTTTAGTCCCAATGGGAAAGCTAAGGTCTCCATGGCCCAAGAATCTAACTCTACTTATGGGGATAATTATCTCCCATGATCTCTGTGTTTTGCCAACGTTCCTTCTTGGCAGGACTTAGGAGTGCAGATGGGCCCCAGAGAGCATGCCTTGCTGAAGCCAGGTCCCCCTCCTGCTGCCACTTTGGGTGACTGGAAGAAAAACCTCACAAAGGATGTAGTGTCTGCGGATGGGAGACGGGTCTCAATTTTCCTCCATCACCTGCTCACAAACTCTCATGGGGTTCTGGGTCATGGTGCAGCCCTAGGTCATCAGTCCTCCAAAAGCTGATTTACTGAATTTCATGTGAATCGACTAGCTTCATGTCAGCATTTTAGGGAAGATTTGATTGGTCTTTGTGCTTGCTTTCTGCTTTTGCAGGCTGAGAAATAATGAGGGGAGAGAATGAGGGACAGAGAGGAGGGGACTGAGGGGGCCAAGGAGGTTCCGATGAGCAAAAGTGGAAGAGAAAGAAGGTCAGAGAGGAGGCCGTTGGGGGATGAGGGGAGAGACCAGAGATCAAGAAGCATGAAGATATTGAGGGCCAGAGGGGACTTCTAGGGACACGGAGAGGCTGCAGGACAGACAGGGGGCTAGGGGAATGGGACAGTAGCCCTTTCATTTCAACGATCAAAGTTCCCAGCTTTTTGACACCACAGGGGCACCCTGACAATTCTGGCAATAAGAACATGAAAGGCCTGGTCTTTATTTCGCTGAATTCCTGCTATGTGTGTGAGTGCGAGTGAGCCAAGGGGAAGGTGATCCTATTGTCAGGAGGTAATTTACCATGAATAGGGGATGATATGGAAATGATGTGTGTGATCCTTCCTCTGCCACCGTTGGGACTTCTTATTAATTTCCTTCCCTCATTTATCACAGCCGTGAAAATGCTTTTTCTGGTATGATGGATGACAGATGGCAGGGTGCCGGCAGCCCTTCTGGAGGGATGGGAGGCTATGTGTGTCCGCGGTAGGGGTCCAATAAGTACTGGCTGAATGAGGAAACGAGGAGCCTACACTGTGGGCATTCTTTGGGGCGGGTGGAGGTGCTGAGTGACCTCTCAGTTTCCTAGAAGTCACAGGACAGAAGCTGTGGAATCTCCGTGGTGGAAAGTCCTGATTTGAGGATCAGGGAGGGAGAGAAGCAGCAATGGTGTGCTGATAAATGTTTAGTACTTGGCTCTCTGGTAAAACAACAACAACAACAACAACAACAACAACAAAAGAAACAAACAATGAACAACCCTGGTATGCAGTGCTTGCCGCTGGTCAGTATCCATGGTGTAAATACTCTCACCACGGTCAATTACATGTACCATCATTGAACACAGAATACGGAAGAGATCCACACCGTTGACTTATAAGCTGGCCCCACCACACCGCCAGGAGGAATACATATTGGGCAATGACTGATGGCAATAGAAACACTCATGCTTCTTTCTCCTGGCGTGACTTCATGTATATGACATACATCCTCTCATTTTACCCTTGCAGCAACTCTGAAACCTAAGATTTATTTCCTCGTTGCAGGTGGGGAAGCCAAGGCTCAGAGGGGTTAAATAATGTATCTGTTATTGTACAGCGAATCAGTGGCAGAGTGGATTTTAAGATTCGTGCCTTCTCGACTCACTTCGCTGGGCTGTCAGTGGTTAAGGGATGAGTTACACAAGCCACCTCTGATTATTAGAGAATGACAGGGCTGGCTAATTCTGCCTGGATAGTATCGAAGAGGAGCTTCATTCAGGGGCACCACTTTGCTAAAGAGATCACCCAAAGAATGAGTAGTTGTGAGTCACCAGGTACCCTGAAGTGGCACCTGGAGGTACAGCTGGTAAGATGGATGACAGACGCCGGTACCTTGCTGTCTGTCATTTATCATATCAGTTGTCAGTCACCAGGTAGACCTAGCGGTAAAGGGTAAGTTGTATCTCTTGCCTAAACCTCAGTTTCCTCACCTGTAAAACTGGACCCTGAAAGTCTACTTTACAGGGCTGTAGGGTTAAGATTTAATGAGTTAAGTCCGTAAAAATCCTAGCGTAGTGCCAGACACAGTGGATCCAGAGAAATGCTGATTCTGGGCAGGGTGACTTTTTCTTTTTGAATTCCTCTTTAGACCAGAACTGACTAAGACAGGCTTTTCAAACTTTAGCATGCAGAAGAATCACCTGTGGATCTAATTAAGATGCAGGCTGTGATCCAGTAGGTCTGGGGAGGGGCCTGGAATCCTGCATTTCTAACAAGCTACTGGATGGTGCTGATTCTGCTAGTCCATGGATCACACTTTTTCTTTCATTCTGTCTTTGTCTTTTTTTTGAGACAGTCTTGCACTGTCATCCAGGCTGGAGTGCTGTGGTGTGATCTTGGCTCACTGCAGCCTCCACCTTCTGGGCTTAGGTGATTCTCTTGCCTCAGCCTCCTGAGTAGCTGGGATTACAGGCATGTGCCACCACGGCTGGCTAATTTTTGTATTTTTAGTAGAGATGGGTTTTCACCATGTTGGCCATGTCTCTAACTCCTGACCTCAAATGATCCACCCGCCTTAGCCTCCCAAAGTGTTGGCGTTACGGGCGTGAGCCACCGTGCCCAGCCCGTGGATCACACTTTGAGTAGTAAGGGGCTAAGGGATCCTGACATAGCATTTCGGGGTCCTGCAGCTTCAACTTACTCTGCTGCCTGTTCCCATGACCTCTAAGACTGCTCTTCTTGAGACAACATCCTTCTTGTTCTGCACTGGTTCCTTTGGAGCAGCTGCTGAGCCCTGCTAAAGGCATCTTGCTCAGTGCAATACTAGTTTGCTGCAGAGGATCTGGAACCTGAGCCCCTCTACTCATTCTCCTTGATCTTAGTTTTGGTTCTGCCAGGACTTTGCTGGGCAATCTTTGTCATGTCCTTTCCCCTTTTTAGATTCAGTTTCTTGATTTGCAAAACAAGACAGTAGGAGAGAGTCACTTTCTAGTTTAGGCATTCTGAAGTTCTGTGAATCTGTGATACCAGCTGGTTGGTGCATTTTCCTGCCAGGCCATAAGCAGTACTTGCCTTTATTTCTGGGCTCTGGTGGGGGTCTCCAGAGACACTTAGATGCATATAGTCAGGACAAGAGTTAGGAGGAGTAAAGGGAAGGGTTTAATCCAAACCGTTTGGAATAGTAACAGGGTGGCCCAGAGAGATGAAGAATGATTGGGGCACAGGAACCTTCTTGCTTTGGGGCCTAAATGACATCTCCAGGGAATGGCTACTCATTGGGCACATATGAGCCAGGCACTGTGCCAAGAGCTAAGGGGAGACATTTGTCATTCTTTCTGGCCACACACTCTAGAACCACTTTTTAAAAAATGTTTGTGAATTTGCCACCTCATAAACCCATGTCTCTTTAATGTACAACTCAGAAACCCACTCGCCCAACCTCCCTTGCAGCTAGAGCACAGACATGTGACCCAGGATCTGTCAATCAGGTGAGTCCTTGCTGGACTTTGAATTGGTGGCTAGAAGCAGCAGCCACTGCGTTTGATCTGTTCTGGAGAGGGAGGCGTTAAGTATGTCCAGACTGCAGAGTCAGCTGTGGCGAGGCTTCTAGCAAGATTTGTCCCTTGTGAATGTTGAATATTCACAGCATCTGTAGTGCAGACTGCCTCATCTGGACTCTGGAGTGGTGGCAGCGGGTTCTGTCCTGTGGTCTAGATGCTTCTTCTGGCTGTTTAAAGGTGTCCTAATTGGATTCTCGGGGCCTCCCAAAGATTAAGTGTCTTTCCTGCTTAAACTGGTTAGAGTGGGCTTCCATGTTTATAAATAAGAATCTTGACTGCTTACAACACTTCATGTGTGTTATCTCATTGAATTCTTTTTTTTATTTTTGAGGTGGAGTCTTGCTCTGTCGCCCCAGGCTGGAGTGCAGTGGTGAGATCTTGGCTCACTGCAACCTCCGCCTCCCAGGTTCAAGCAATTCTCCTGCCCCAGCCTCCCAAGTAGCTGGGATTACAGGCGTCCACCACCATGCCCGGCTAATTTTTGTATTTTTAGTGGAGACTAATAGGGTTTCACCATGTTGGCCAGGCTGGTCTCAAACTCCTGACCTCAAATGATCCACCTGCCTCGGCCTCCCAAAGTGCTGGGATTACAGGTGTGAGCCACCGTGCCTGGCCCTCATTGAATTCTCACAGTAACCCAGAAAGGTAGGTGTTATTATCCTCTTCTTGTAACTGAAGAAACTGAGGCAAGAAGAGATGAACTAACTTGCTCAAGGTTCCACTGTTGACAAGTGGAGGAACCAGGATTTGAGTCCAGATCCTCTGGTTCCAAAGCACACATTCTTAACCAGCATGCATCTCCTGTCAGAGATTTGTGGGTGTGGAAAGGTCCTTGCAGATCACTTGTCAGTAGCAAAGGGTTTCATGAGATCCACACCTGGGCTGGGCACGCCTGTTGGTTTTTTACTGACAATGCATATTTTTTCGAGGAGCGATAATCAGAGACAACTGTTCTAGTGACAGTGTTTCAGGCATAAACACTTAGCTTTGGCCCAGAGGTTGCACTGTGTGAGACCACAGGTGAACACTAGAAGGTTTACACTCTTCCGGAGTCTGTAGGTGGATGCCAGGGACAGAGAATGAGATTGTAACCCAGAGAAAGAAAGAAAGAAAAAAAAGAAAAGAAGGAAAGAAAAGGAAAGAAGGGAGGAAGGAAGGGAGGAAGGAAGGGAGGAAGGAAGGGAGGAAGGAAGGGTGGAAGAGCGAGCCAGCTTCTGGGGCTTCCTTAGATAAGGAAGAGAGAGGAGACCTTGGCTCAAGCTCAGAAACTGGCTAAAATGCAAGCCCAGTCGCCTAGTGATAAGCAGCGCTTGGTTCTATTAACTCTGACAACCTAGTTAGTACTATTTTGGGCAGAGCTCTTTGAGAAGCAGTTTGGCTAACGGGTCAACCTCAGGTGCTTCTCACGGTCTTGGAACTTTCCTGGAGGTTCAGCTTCCTCCCTTCTGCCCCCCTTTCTCCTCTACCTTCTATCATTTTATTCTTTCTTATGTCTCCTTTATTTTTCTTCAGTAAGTATTTTTGAGCACCTATTGTTTAACAATTCAACCAATATTTATTGGGTGTCTGTTTGGTGCCACTTACAGGTCTAGGTGCTGGAGATACAGCAGTGAACTAGCCAGACAAGCTGCCATAGAGTTTCCAATTTAGTGGCAGTGGGGTGGTCCAGTGGGCATGAAGCCAGGCAGGTACCAGTTGATGAGGTGGTGGTAGTTCCACCCAGTCCTAGGAAGATAACATTCTTATCCCCATTTTACAGATGAAGACACCGAGGCCAGAGAACTTAAATCAATTGCCTGAGGTCTCACAAGTAGGCTGGGATCTCTGTGAGATCTAGGAGTGCCAGAGCCACTTGGGTCCAGCCACCCACACCTCTTCCCTGTGCCTCAGGCTGGGATGACACACAGAGCCTCTCCTTTCTCCCTCACCTGGGCCCAGAAACCACCTCCTTCCCTCTCCTTGCATTGCCCACTGCCCATGCTAACCCAAGGATCCTCGCCATGGAGCGGATGTGGCCTCCCCAGTGGCCCACTTCCTCCTGCTTCTGCCAACAGCAGCATCAGCCCCTGTGATTTGAAGTTTCTTTTTTTTTATTTTGTTTTTCTGTTGATCCCTCTAGCAGCACCAGATGTGGGTGGGGAGGAGGGTGGGTACACCCACACTCTCTTCAGCCTGGAGGTAACGTAGGTTCCAGACTCTGTGTGTCCCTGAATGGTAATAGTGACTCTCTTCTTGGCTGTCTGACCCACTGGGTCCTCTCACTCCCCAACTGGTGTTCCTGCGTTTCCTCAGAATGGGGGGCATAAATCTTCCAGTCCCAACCCATTGTCAGGCAGGACTTCCTCCTGGAGGACTGACTTCCCAGCACTGGGCCAGCTAAAAGCTAAGCAGTATGGGTAAGAGCACAGGGTTCTGGAGTCGGAGAGACCTAAGTTCAAACCCCAGTGCTGCTGCGGACAAGCTGTGTGGCCTCAGACAAGTTGATTAACCTCTCTGAGTTCCTTTTAAAATAGGCTGAGGTCTGTAGGGATAAGGTACCTGAGGTCTTAGCTCAGTGCGTGGCACAGAGTAAACCCACGTGTTGGCTGTTTCCATTATTGGGTAGAACGGAGGGGCCTCCTAGTGTCCGTGGCATCTTGGGCCTGCTGCTTTCTTGTCTATCTAGGCCTTGGTTTTGCCTTTCAGGCTGGTGCCTCTTTGCAGTTTCACTTTAGCAAGTGAAACTTTAGTTTGCCTCTTGTTTCCTGATCTGTTTCCTCCTTATTCTCCATAGTGAATAATCACACATAAGTCTTTCTTTTCTCATGGCAAGGTTGCTGTCTGTGAAGGAGTGGAATGCCTGAGCTTCCCTGGTAGGAAAGGAAGAGTGACCAGGATCAAGGGTGCACTCTAGTCCCTGGGTAGCAAGCCCTGTTCCCACCTTGTCCCCGGCTCCTGCTCCCACACCTGTTATCCTGCTGGCAGTCATCTCCAGTATCCCAGAAGAGCCATAGGGATGGGCGTTTGAATAACAAGAACCCTCTGCAGCTCAGATATGCAGCATTACTTTTCCTGTTTGACTCAATTCTGCAGAGGGTTGCTGAGTGACTGTCATGTGCAAAGCACGTGGGAGGAAAGATGAATAACAAGAGCAATTGAGTGCCCATTCCCTCACATCCAGGGTGCTCTACGAGACCTGCGTTCTTCCATCATTTTTTCAGGCCACATGGTTGCTGACACTGGGAGTTACCAGTCTTTTCCATTTTTGCCAGTCTAATGGATAAAATATCTTATATTAATTTGCGTTTCCCCGATATTCATGAGATTAGGCATACGCTTTTTGGGCACTTGTATTTTTTTCTCTGGAAATTCTCTCTTCATATTACTTTGTCAATTTTTCTAGTGGCTTTTTTTTTTTTTTTTTTTTTTGAGACAGGATCTTCCTCTGCAGCCCAGGCTGGGGTGCAGTGTCACGATCACAGCTCACTGCAGCCTCAACTCAAGTGATCCTCCCACCTTAGCCTCTCTAGTAAATGGGACTACAGGACCACAGGCACACACTACCATGCCAGGCTCCTTTTTTTTTTTTTTTTTTTTTTGTAGAGACAGTGTTTTGCCATGTTGCCCAGGCTGGTCTCAAACGCCTGGGCTCAAGTCATCCTACCACCTTAGTCTCCCAAAGTGCTGGGATTACAGGCATGAGCCACTGCACCTGGTCCCCTGTCTTTTTTTTTTTTTTTTTTTTAACTAATTGATAGTAACTCTCTTCATATATTCGGATGCCAATCCGTGATATGGTCTAAAAATAAATCCCCTTGGTCTGTCCTATGTCTTTTCTTTTGATTTATGAATTCTTTTGTAATGCAGGAACGTCACACTTCTACAGTCAAATGTATCAGTCTTCTAAATAGATATAGGTACCTTGTGTATATCTCCTTGATATATCACATTGATTGGTGATGACCTGTTTGTTTCCCTGGCTGTCAGACTGTGAGAAACTTGAGGGCAGGGGCTGTATTTTATTCTTCTGTCTCTCTAGGGACTAGTGCAAGGCTGGGCACAGAGTTTTGTGCCTGAATGAGTTTTTTTGTGTGTATACGTGGTCTAAAACAGGTTTTGTGACTGAACGAGGGAATGAATGAAAAAGCCCCGTCCTGCCCTCCCTGCAGAGATGGGGTCTGCTGCAGAGATGGGAGTGAGTCAGGGAGTGAATCACAAGCTCTTCCGTGGCTCAGCTGACATTTCAAAAGCCCTGGGCAGAGAAGCCCCCCTCATTCCAAGAGAACCTCCCCCTCTCTGAGCAGGCACAGTGAAGCTCTGCTGATTATCAAACTCTGTGTGTGTATGAGCACTCACATCAGGGGTTTAGCATTTAAAACTCTTAGTGTTGCATGTTCTGTGTATGTGTGAACAAGGCTTTAAAAAATCTCTCAGAGGACCTGTGTATGTGTGTGGGTGCTGGGGGCTGCATAGAGAGAGAGTTAAAAGAGATGAGGGGGTGTTTAGAATCTTTGCAATGTATTGCATTTGTTGCTGGGAGGATGGGGCGACTGGAGGGGGTTAAATAGCTCCCGGAGGCACCCTTGTGAGCGGAGCTTCCTGAAATCTCTTTATCTGTGGCCACATGCTGTTCTTGGTTGTCCACGTGGTTCCCTGGTGTCCCTGTTGCTGAAGCCACTTCTGTTTTGTTCCTGGAGGCTTGGCTTCTCGTTGCCATTTTTCTGAAGCAGTAGAGAGTGCCAGTTAGATTGTTAGACCCAAATAATCTGAAATGTGTGAAAAATAGTAAATATTTACTGTACCTTTTGTGGAACAGGTTATTGCCATGGAAATGCATTGCACATGAGTCTGGATGATGGAGGGAAGCTGGCTCAGGAGCTCTGGGAGTGTTTGGATACCATGCCGCCTGAATTGGCAGGTTTAGGAGTGAGTGCCGTGGGTTTAGAATCACAATGTGGTTGGGTGAGGCTGAAACACTTGGTCCCCAGTCAACCTGTACCGAGAGGGGCAGTTATTCATTGCTTCCCATGTGCAGAGTGCTTCCCAGAGCATTCTCCACGCATTATTGCATTTAATCATCACGCCAACCCAATAAGGTGCCATTACCTCCCTGTTTTACTGAGACACAGAGTGTTTGAGCAATTTGCTTGAAGGTACGCAGTCAACGAATGGTAGAGCCCCCTGACTCTGTTCTCTAGAGCTTGATCCTTCCCTGCTCAGCTGTTTCTCTTACTGCGATTTACCCCAGAGACAGCTAACCAGCTGTCTACTGGGGTTTTATTTTCCAGTATTGACTTCGGAGCTGACATTTAGAAACCATCAACAATTTCCAGCTTCTCTTGAATGTGCACGATCTGGCTACTGAGTGGGGCTTCCCTAGTGGCTGCTCCCGAGAAGCCATCCAGGTTAGCCGGGCATCAGCTCTGCAGTCAGTCCTGGGCATCCTCCTGTTGCAGCTGGGGAGAAAGCATGGGGTATCACACCCAGGGGCTCCTTGAATTAATTGAGAATTGTCTGTTGAGAGCTCCTCATCCTGTTAGACATGACATTTAATTTAGCTGTTGTTTCCATTTGCCGATTAGAGCTTTTGAGGTTCTTTTGATTTTCTTCCTGCGGTCTCAAGGAATTTGTGGGTGGTTGAGTGAAGATCTTCATGGCAGGAAAGGAAGGCTGTAACAGGAGATATAATGCATGAGCACATTCATTCATTCATTCATTCATTCACTTGTTTAGTCATTCGTTCAACATATTCATTGAGTATTGGATGTTTAAGTTACAACAGTGGGAGTACAGCAATAAATAAGACAGATCCAGTCACTGCTCCCAAAGAGCATATAATCAAAGAGGGCAGTCAGATGTCAACTGTGATGCATGTTACAGGGAAGGCATCAATCTTTTTTTTTTTTGACAGAGTCTCATGTGTCACCCAGGCTGGAGTGCAGTGGAGTGATCTCAGCTCACTGCAACTTCCACCTCCCAGGTTCAAGCAATTCTCCTGCCTCAGCCTTCCGAGTAGCTGAGATTATATGCACCCACCACCATGCCTGGCTAATTGTTTGTATTTCTAGTAGAAATGGGGTTTCATCATGTTGACCAAGGTGGTCTTGAACTCCTGATCACCTCAGGTGATCCACCTGCCTTGACCTCTCAAAGTGCTGGGATTACAGGCATGAGCCTCCACACCTGAGCAGGGAAGGCATCAATCTTAGACTGACTTAGTGATGTCTAGGTATCTGAAGGAGGTGTCCGAGGTGGTCTCCTTGGTTAATCTTTGTGACCACCAGAGCTCTGTTAGTTTCATAAGACATAAGCCTCAGCAACTCTTGCAGAAAGACCCTTCCTCAGAAAGGATGATGGGCGCCTCGGGCTCTGTGCACTTTCTGTCCTGGGAGGCACGTTCTATCAAGAGCCATGGCTAGTTGTTTCATCCATTGGGAATGAGCTTACTGGCTCCATTTATGAGAGTTAGTTTAGACTGAGGAGTAAAGGAAGTGTGAAGGAGTTTGGGAGTTGTCAGTGATGAGCACGCACATTCTAAGTTGACAGGACAGCATGGACACTAGAGCCCAAACACCTTAGTTCAGCTTAGCTGCACTGCCTACTACGTGATACTGGGCTGGTTTCTTAACTGTTCTATGCCTCAGTTTCCCCATCTGAAGTTGGGAATAAAATACTCATCTCATAGGGTTACTGTGAAGAGTAAATCAGTTGAGCTGGGTGTAGTGGCTCACGCCTGTAATTCCAGCACTTTGGGAGGCCAAAGTGGGTGGATGGCTTGAAGTCAGGAGTTTGAGAACAGTCTGGACAACATGGTGAAACCCTGTCTCTACTAAAACTACAGAACATTAGCTAGGATTACACACACATAAGTGTGTAATGCCATGAAACACATTTCAAATAATTGCTAAAATTTTTCTAGCTGTGGCATAAGAGACAAGAGTCCTGAAGAGGACTGAAAGGTCTTGGGATGCAGGAGAGCTTAATGTATTAAAAGGTGACATTTTGGATCAGTAGGAAAAAAATTACACACAGGTGTATGTGTAATCCCAGCTACTCGGGAGGCTGAGGCACGAGAATCACTTGTATCCAGGAGATGGAGGTTGCAGTGAGCTGAGATGGCACCACTGCACTCCAGCCTGGACGAGCGAGCCTCTGTCTCAAACACACACACACACAGCCAGGCAAAGGATGAAGAGAAGCAGTTAATAAAGGTGAGCCATTCGTGTGTGTATTATGATTGTCACTTGGTATCAGCCAGTCCTGCTTGAGACTCACTTTTCCGACAGTTCTTTCTTCGACCGACTATACCCATGCCCCTGTGTGCCAAATTTGTGATTTCCAGCCTTCCTTTCTGACAACTTCAATCCATTGTTCTTCCCAGGCAAGTCCTTCAATGGTTTTGGGGTGTCTGCACTTGCCCTCATCCCCAGCTGAGTGTTCTGTGTTTGGGGACTTGTGTTCATAAGTGTGGGAGGCTGTCCCCTGGGGGTTACTGCCCTGACAGTTAGGGTTGTCCATAATAACAGAAAAGTGCACGGAGAGAGAAGGTGCAGGTCTGGCTCTTTGATGTTGGGTAGGATGTGCTGCTTGATAACTGGTGAAGCATTTACTTCTCCCACCATGGGTGAGATCTTGGATGCGTCCTTTACCTCTCCCTTTGTCACTTCTGTCCTGAACTGCCCATGAGTGACCAGGGGCTTCCATTGGAAGTGTCTCACAATCCCACCACACAGCAGAAAGGCATTTTCTTTTGGATTTGAGCTTTGTCCCTGCACTGACTTTTTGTGTCATCTCCTCTTCATTCAATGTGAGATACTCATCTTGATTCATAGGCTGTTGTCTCATTCCAGCTTTGTATTTTTTTAATCACCAAAAGAAGCACTTATCATAAAAGCCTGTGATGATGTATAACTGTGTAACCTAGTTTGAAAATCTCTACCTTATAGAAGCAATAAATTTAATATTTATGTGTATTACCCTGTGAAATTTTATAAATATGACTTTATTACTAATAAACAGAAAATGAGATCATATCCTATATACTTTTTAAAATAATTTTTTTTTGAGACAGGGCCTTGCTCTGTCATCTAGGCTGAAGTGCAGTGGTGTGATCTCGGCTCACTGCAACCTCGACCTCCAGGGCTCAATCCTCCCACCTCAGACTCTCTAGTAACTGGAACTGCAGGCACACGCCACCACGTCCAGCTAATTTTTGTAAATTTTTTTTGTAGAGATGGGGTTTTGTCACGTTGCCCAGGCTAGTCACTTTTTCCCATATCAATACTTTATTTAGATTTACCTTATGTTTTAAATGGCTGCAGACTATTTCATAATATGGCCACTGTATTATTTATGCTCATATTTATAATTTGACTAAAACATTAGCAATAGGCATTAGGATTATTTCCAGGTTTTCTCCATAATGAACAGTGCATCAGCGAACACTCTTAGGCACTGCAGTGGGGATTTCTGTGGAACAATTCTTAGAGATGGGGTGTTTAGGGCAAAGGATACGAACACTTTTAGTTGTAATAGATATTGCTAAATTGCTCTGAAAAAGGTTGTGTCAATTTATGCACCCACCAACAGTGCATGAAAGTGCCTCTTAGAAAACGTCTTTTAAAAGATAAAATACCTATTGTTAAGCCATGAAACACATTTCAAATAATTGCTAATTTTTTTCTAGCCGTGGCATAAGAGACAAGAGTCCTGAAGATGACTGAAAGGTCTTGGGATGCAGGGAGGCTTAAAAAGGTGCCATTTTGGATCAGCAGGAAAAAAATGGCTTATTTAATACATGGTGCTGGCATAATTGGGAGGCCATGTGGAAGGATGCTGAGTTTGATTCCTAGCTCATACAAAAATAAATTACGGGTAGAGTAAGCTATAGACAGTAAAAACAAAAATAAAGAATATTAGAGGAAATTTTAGGAGCATACTTCTGTAGCCTTGAGTGAGGGAAATCTAGAAGCCATAAAGAAAAAGACTAGACAGTTTCAATTATGTAAAAATAACTTAATCTTTTAAGAGGAGAATGTATTCGTGAATTGCTTATATAATAAGAAAGACTATTAAAAATAGGTCCAGTAGATAATGTACAATGGTTTCCAGTGTGAATAAAGTTGAAGTTAATAAAGAAAAGAAAGTTTTAGGACATGTCAGGGAGCTTTTGTTCAAGGATGGAGATTCTGCAATATTTATTCTAAATAGGGATGAATGATAGACCTAGTGCACGTGCAGTAAACTAGCAAATGTGTAGCCCATAAACCTTGTAAGCTCTGGAAGGGTAAAGAAAAAGGGAAGGAAATGTTGTTTTCTGCCTCTTTATTTTTTGTTGTTTTGAGAAAGTTGAGTACCCACCCAAAGCCTCAGGTGTCCCAGGAGAGAGGACAATGAAAACATGCCATCAAAACAGGAGCTTCCGCCACAAGCTCCAGTGTTTACTGGGGGCCAGTGCTCTTATTCCCACATGAAGCATCTGCCTTTTTTGCCCCTTTGAAGTCTGAGTCTCTCATCTGTTCCTGGAGATTTGTAGCCAAGCCCCTCCTCCCCACCCCTCACCTTAGTATTTGTACCACCGCCTGAATCAACCCCCCAAAAAAGACATCCTTTTGTACTTTTCCCTTCATCTGGCCATCACCAGGGTACTGTGGTCATTGAAACTGAGTGTGTGCCCTCGCTTTCTGTAAACTCACAGTTCCTTTATTCTGCACCTTCAGGGATTGCGAATCCTAAGGGATATCTGGCTTCAGATATCAGCCCTGTGACTTCCTAGCTCAATAACCTCACACAGCTCTATGCCTCAGTTTCCTCATCTGAAAAACAGTGATGAAATGGCACCACTTCCTAGCATTAATGTGAAGACTGTTATGTGTTATTAATTATTATTATGTTGTCCTATCATTATTTGAGATGGAATCTCACTCTTGCCCAGGCTGGAGTGCAGTGGCGAGATCTTGGCTCCCTGCAACCTCTGCTTCCCAAGTTCGACAGATTCTCCTGCCTCAGCCTCCTGAGTAGCTGGGATTACAGGTGTGTGCCACCATGCCTGGCTAATTTTTGTATTTTTAGTGGAGACAGCGTTGGCCAGGATGGTCTTGAACTCCTGACCTCAGGTGATCTGCCCACCTTAGCCTCCAAAAGTACTGGGATTACATGTGTGAGCCACCGCGCCTGACTCCTCTTCCTCTTCCTCTTCCTCCTCCTCCTCCTCCTCCTCCTCCTCTTCCTCCTCCTCCTCCTCCTCCTCCTCCTCCTCCTCCTCCTCCTCCTCCTCTTCTTCTTCTTCTTCTTCTTCTTCTTCTTCATCATTACTTTTTGAGATGGATACTCACTCTGTCACCCAGGTGGGAGTGCAGCAGTGAGATCTTGGCTCACTTCCACGTCTGCCTCCTGGGTTCAAGCGATTCTTCTGCCTCAGCCTCCCGAGTAGCTGGGACTAAGGCACCCGCCAGGAAGCCCGGCTAATTTTTTCATTTTTAGTAGAGATGAGGTGTCACCGTATTGGACAGGCTGGTCTCAAATCCTGACCTCGTGATCCGCCGGCCTCGGCCTCCCAAAGTGCTGGGATTACAGATATGAGCCACTGCGCCAGGCCTTTTTAAAAATTATACTTAGCACGGCACTTGGCACTTAGGAAATGTTCAATATATGTTAGCTATTATTGGCTGCTGTTATTTCTTCTTTTCTCCTCCTCCTCTTCTTTCTCCTCTTATTCCTCCTCCTCCCCCACTCCCTTCCACCCCCTCTTTCTTCTTATTCCTCCTTCTTCTCCTCATTATTATTTTAAGTACCTCCTTACCAGTGCCTGCAGAAATAGACTGACCTAGTACCAGGGTCTAGAGGAGTTCAAGTTCACCTGCTGCCTTCAAGGTAACAGAGTCGTGGTGGTTCCGAGCCAGATGCCAGACCCAGTCTGCCTTCGTTCAAATCCTCGTTTTACACTTAATACTGTAGGTACCTCGGGCAAGTTACCTAACATTTCTTCGCCTCCATTTCTCCATTTGTAAAATGTAGATAATGATAGTACCTACCACACATAGTTGTTAGGAAGATTGAATGAATTAGTATTTGTAAAGCAAAGCAACCGGCTCATTGTAAGTATTGGAAGTGTTGGTTAAAATAATTACAAAATAAACAATCTCACTTAGATACATCCCTTACCTCCTGTGGATTATGTCAAGGATGAAAGAAACAGTGTGCTTGAAATCCCGCCGCCCGCTGTGCTGTGTATCAGAGGTGTTATGGTGATTCGTCATTCTCCTGACCACTTTCCATTTTTCTTTTAGAGTCAACCCTGGCCAATCTTTAGGGAGGAGCTCTGATCATTGAGAAACTGACATCATGGAGGGGGTCATTTCTGACGCTGTCTTCCTGGCTCCATTTGATCTTCCTAAATCTTTCACTAATGTGTCATTGGGGTAGAACCAAAGAAAAACCGGGTGAATGTACGGTTGCTGCTTTGTTTCCTATAGTGGGAGTGACTCTGATGTTTCACAAAGGCAGGGGTGGAGAGGCAGCGCCGCCTCGCAGGAAAGCCTTCTTGCTAAATCGAGGACTTTTGCACAGAAATAGATACAAACTTGCTTACTGCTTAAATAGAATATTAGCGATTATCTTTTATCCAGCTGGAGTCTCCTGGGTTTGGTACTGCCTCAAATGAGCAGCCTGCAATCTCGGGTGTCACTTCCTCACCGGTTCTGCTTTCCATAACTCTGTGTTGAAATCACTCCCCCAGAAGGTCACCAAAAGGGAAAATATTAGTGTGTGTTTATTGGCATGATCTTGCAGGTGCTGGGCTAAGTGTAGACATGATTTATTCTCATTTAATCTTCAAGGTAGTTCTAGGTGATTTCCCCCCATTTTGCAGATGAGGACACTGAGATGCAGGAAAATGAAGCGACGTGCCGTAGCACTGTTGGTGCCCTGCTCTGTCCCCTCATCCTTCTGTTTCATTGCATTCTGGCCTGGCTTCCAACGGGCAGCACCTGCACCTGTTCACATGAGGGCTTGCTCTGCCATAGTCCATTCGGTCCACAGGCATGTCAGGCTGTGGAAGTACGGGAGGAGACGGGAGGGATGGTGCAGGAGAGAGGAGAAGATGATTAATGTCCCCCAGGGCCCATCCTCAACCATTGACTTGTGGGAAACCACCTCCTAGAGTTGTATTAAGCTCCAGTTACCCAGAGTGGTAAAAAGCTCACAAACACTTCCTTTTTTTTTTTTTTTAATTTCACAAAAAGACTTTATTATACCCCTACCTCCTTGCGTTAGCCCATCCCAGTAAGGTAGTATCTTCAGAATACTTCTACTTTCCCCTCTCCTCCCCTCTTCCCTCTCACCCTTAAGATGTAATCTTTGGACCACTTTTACTTCTTTGCTTTCTCTCAGCACCTTTC
Organism: Macaca fascicularis; assembly: GCF_037993035.2. Taxonomy (NCBI): domain Eukaryota; kingdom Metazoa; phylum Chordata; class Mammalia; order Primates; family Cercopithecidae; genus Macaca; species Macaca fascicularis. The sequence continues at coordinate 23,030,354 of NC_088394.1, forward strand.
CTTCCCTACTCTATGGTGACTTTGTGTTTTTGGATTGAAGTCATTTCATGTCTGTGTCTGTTTTTTTTTTCCTTCAACTTTTATTTTAAGTTCTAGGGTACATGTGCAGGGTGTGCGGGTTTGTTACATAGGTAAACATGTGCCATGGTGGTTTGCTGCACAGATCAACCCATCACCCAGGTATGAAGCCCAGCATCCATTAGCTATTCTTTCTGATGCTCTCCCTCCTCCTGCCCCACTCCGACATGCCCCGATGTGTGTCGTTACCCATCACCGAGTGTCCATGTGTTCTCATTATTCAGCGCTCACTTATAAGTGAGAACACGTAGTAAAACGCTGCCTTTATAGGCTTCCTTCTTCCCTTCCCTGTCTTACTTCCCCGCTCCCTACTGCTGCTCTCTGGGATTGCCTCTCACACAAGCTGTTGTGCTTTAATCATTGTCTAAGGGTCTGGGGTATCCCAAACTAAGATCATTGCCGAAGGTCTTAGCTAAATTCAACAGCCCTTTTTGTCTTTCTCCTCTTTGTGGCAATGTCACTGCTAATGGATGTCCCTTCTTAAAGTTCTTCCCCATTTTGGCTTTTGTGACATCTAATAGGATTCTTCTTCTACTTCTGATTATTTCTTTCCTTTTTCATTAATTGGTAGCTCTTTCTTTTCTAAAAAATTTGCTAGATTTTTGCTCTTTTTTTTTCTTTTGAGACGGAGTCTCGCTCAGTCGCCCAGGCTGGAGTGCAGTGGCACGATCTTGGCTCACTGCAAGCTTCGCCTCTTGGGTTCACGCCATTCTTCTGCCTCAGCTTCCCAAGTAGCTGGGACTACAGGTGCCCGCCACCACGCCCGGCTAATTTTTTGCATTTTTAGTAGAGAGGGGTTTCACCGTGTTAGCCAGGATGGTCTCGATCTCCTGACCTCGTGATCTGCCCGCCTCGGCCTCCCAAAGTGCTGGGATTACAGGCGTGAGCCACCGTGCCTGGCCTTATTTATTTTATTTTTTTAAGAGATGAAGTCTCATTATGTTGCGCAGGCTGGCCTTAGAATCCTAGGCTCAAGTGATCCTCCCACCTCATCCTCCCAAGTGCTGGGATTACAGGAGTGAGCCACTGTGCCCCTTTCTTTTCCTTTCTTTAGCCACCCAGTTTTAGGTACCTCCAGTATCCCAGTATTTTAGTTTAGCAAGTGACAGAAAATCTGACTCAAATTGGTTTACATTTAAAAAAAGTAAGTTATTGGATCACATACTTGGGAATCTTAGGATAGGTGACTTCAGGGAAGGTGTGTTCAAGGTATTCAGCAATCCGATTTTCTCTCCATCATGATTCAGCTTTCCTCTGAATTGCTTGATTCTCAGGCATGTGCTTGACTAATGAGGCAACAGCAACTTGCAGGTCCAATCTTATCTTCATCAATGGTATCTTAACTACATCAGTGGTATAGGACTGCTTCTTTCCTGAGAGTCCCACTGTAAGTTTTGGGTTTCATTCTCATTGGCCTGTGTTGGGTGATGTATACATTTCTAAGCCAATCACAGTTGCCACGGAGATGTAGTACAGGTTGAACATCTCTTATCCAAAATGCTTGGGATCAGAAGCATTTCTGAGTGTGGATTTTTTTTTTTCCAGATTTTGAACGATTTGCATTTTACTTGCCAGTTGAGCATCCCAAATCCCAAAAGTTAAAATCCAAAATGTTCCAATGAGCCTTTCCTTGGAGCATCATGTCAGTGCTCAAAAGGTTTTGGGTTTTGGAGCATTTCATATTTTGGGTTCCTGGATTTGGGGTACCCTCATTTCCTGGTCTGGGTCACATAGTCACCCTTGGAGCTAAGGTTAGAGTTGAGCCGCACTCCATAAGGACTGAGAGTGGAGAGAGGTGATTTCGCAAAGGAAAGTTGAGGTACTGTCACATGAGGGGATGGGTACTGGAGAGGCAAAAACAACAGATGTTCACACTCCACGTCTCTGGGTTCATTTATCTGCTCTTCTCTTTCTCTGTGAATCATCTGATGATTTCCGCTCCCGCCTGCCTGAGTAGGACTCTGAAACTCCTGCCTCCAGATTTGACTCCACTTCTGAGTTGTAGCCTCCTTTCCCCCCACCCTCTAGAGTTAGGCATTTCCATTTGGTGGTGCCGTGCAGACCTGAAACTCAGTGTGCCACAACCCTCGCCACCTCCCACCTGGTTTCTCTCCCTAACGCCCCTGTCTTTGTCAGTGGTGCCAGTTGGGTTTCCATCTCTCCCTCATCGCTCCCAACCCCAGCCTAGTTTTCAGCCCATTGTGCTTCTTTTGATTCCTTTAATGCACCTTTGCAATGCTTTTCCTTGTTTCGTTAACCCTCTTTAGCATATTCTTGGGTTGGTGAACCCCTGGCCATATTTAGATATCAGCTCAGAAGTCACTTCTTTGGGGACCTCTAAACTGGTCACCCATCTCTGCCAAGCCTGAGTTAGATGCTCTTTCCCTGAGCTCTACTAAGCCTTCGTCTCCTCCACCATGGTGCTTCTCACTCAGACTCCAGTGACTGGCTCCATTGCCTGCCTTCCCCATAAGGGCAGGGCCACATCCATGTAATTCACTATTGTATCTCCAGCAGTCCAGCCTGACAATTGAGTCTGGGCTGGTGTCCGACAAATCAGGCTTTTTTTTTTTTTTTAAATCATATTTTAATTTTGATAGTTTTGGGGGAACAAGTGGTTTTTTGGTTGCATGGATAAGTTCTTTCATGGTGATTTCGGAGATTTTGGTGCACCCATCACTGGAACAGTATATATGGTACCCAATATGTAGTCTTTTATTCTTCACCCCCCCACTGTTCCCCTGAGTCCTTAAAGTCCATTATATCACTCTTATGCTTTTGCATCCTCATAGCTTAGCTTCATTTACAAGTGAGAATATACGGTATTTGGTTTTCCAGTCCTGAGTTACTTTCCTTAGAGCACTGGCCTCCAAATTCATCCAAGGTGCTGCAAAGGCCATTATTCTGTTCCATTTTATGGCCGAGTAGTATTCCATCGTGTATATATACCACATTTTCTTTATCCACTAGAGATAAATCAGGCTTTGAATTCAGGCTCCACCTCTCCTGAGCTGTGAGCACATGGGCAAGTTTCTTCACCACTCCAAACCCGTTTTGTCATCTCTAAAATGGAGACAATGAAGGTTCCTCCCTCACTGAGCACTTGTGAGGAGTAAGTGGTGATCACAGTTACAAAGCATTCAGCACAGTGCCTGGAACACCATGAGCATTGAATCAGTGCCAATGATCATTTATTATACTCACTATGAATATTATTTTTACTTCATCCAGTGTCTAGCACACAATCAACTCTCAACAAATGACAGCTCTTATTATTAGCCAAGAATGCAACCTGAAACAGAGTACACTCCATGGATCACTGAAGCTTTGTTTTTGAAAGTTTGAAATTAACAAAAAGAGTCTTTGATGTTTCCCTCGCCCCACATCAACTAGGAGTAGGTAGAGCATTCTTCCTCTCCAGGTGGGAGGGGCAGTTTCCACTGGGGGCTGGAGCCACCCCTCCTGTAGCTGGAGGTGGTCTTCTCTGATGTCACTGGGGTGCCGAGGTGATGTGTCGCCAGCACTTGTGTGCTTGTTTGATGTCATGAGGGTGGCCTTGCCCCTCCTAGGGAAGAGCCTCATTAAGGTTAGTGAGGGGCTTGTTCCTGGGACGTTCCAAGGACCGCCTAGGGCTGCCACATGAGGAACTCCCCTTTTCTCATTTTGTCTCCGGTAAGTTGTTATTGATCTGTACATGATATTTCTCTTTCTTGCCAGCCGTGGGAATGGGCCATCCTCCGGCATCGCTGTTGCCTTGAACATTGCCATCACCACCGTTGTCATCAAGTCATGACAGCAGCTCTGGTTGGCTCTGGTTTATTGGGTGTCTACTGTGGACAGTAGTAGGGCTAGACATTTAGTGTACTCCCGGGCTGCTGCGGGGATTAAATGAGGTATGAAGCATCTATAACCCCACAGTCCAATAGGGTAACCACTAGCCATGTGTGCCTACTGAGATATACATTTTAATTAAAGTTAAACAAAGAAAAAATTCAGTGTATCGTGCACAGTAGTCACATTTCAAGTGCTCAGTAGCCACATGTGCTCATGGCTGATGTAGCTGGCAGTGAAGATGGGGAACATTTTCATCATCACAGAAAATTCTTCCACAGCGCTGATCTAGATAGAACAGGATTCAGTCCGCTGTGGCTCGTGGATCCACGGACTGAATTCGTACACATAGAATTTTGTGGGAACACAGCTGTGCCTGTTTGTTTATGCCTTGTCTATGGCTGCTTTTGTGCTACAAGGATGGAATTGAGCAGTTGTGACAGAGACCATGTGGCCTGCAAAACGTAAAATATTCGGTCTCCTATCCTTGAAGGAAAAGTTTGTCAGCCTCTGGTCTAGAACATTGCCTGGCTCTTGGTAAGTGTTAAATACGTGTTTGAGACTTTTTATTTATTGAAAATAATACACATTTCGTTCTCCATGTAACCTTTTAAAGTAAGTATTGTTATCCCTGTCCTAGAGATGAGAAAACTGGGACTGGAATTCTGTACTGTCACTTCCGGGGGCAAACGCCTCATGAGTTTTTTTTTTTTTTTGAGACAGAGTCTTGCTCTGTCTCCCAGGCTGGACTGCAGTGTCGCAATCTCAGCTCACTGCAGCCTCTGCCTCCTGGGGTTCAAGTGATTCTCCTGCTTCAGCCTCCTGAGTAGCTGGGATTATGGGTGCCTGTCACCTCGCCCAGCTAATTCTTGTGTTTTTAGTAGAGATAGGGTTTCATCATGTTGGCCAGGCTGATCTTGAATTCCTGACCTCAAGTGATCCACCCACCTCGGCCTCCCAAAGTGCTGGGATTACAGGTGTGAGCTACCATGCCTGGTCTCATGAGTCTTTTTTATCACGTACCTCCTTTTTTTCTTCCAACTTTAGTTTCAGGTTCAGGGGGTACATGTACAGGTTTGTTGTGTGGGTAAATTGCATGTCACTGGAGTTTGGTGTACTAATGATTTCATCACCCAGGTAGTGAGCATAGTACCTGATAGTTTTTGATCCTCACCCTCCACCCTCAAGGAGGTCTCAGTGTCTGTTGTTCCCTTCTTTGTGTCATGAGTGCCTGATGTTTAGTTCCCACTTATAAGTGAGAACATGCAGCATTTGGTTTTCTGTTCCTGTGTTAATTCGCTTAGGATAGTGGCCTCCAGCTGCGTCCATGTTACAGCAAAGGTCATGATTTCATTCTTTTTAAGCCTGCATAGTATTCCATGGTGTTTACGTAGCACATTTTCTTTATCACATCCACCATGGATGGGCATCTAGGTGGATTTCTTGTCTTTGCTATTGCGTCACTTACTCTTGAATCTGGAGCAGTGCCTAGCACATAATAGACATTCAGGACATGTTTGTTGACCAATGAATGGATGAGTTAGGAATCAATTATGTATAAATCAATAATCAATAATCATAAATGATTAATTTCTATGAACAAATATGAAAATTAGATCAGCCCCATTGTAGAGATGAGGAAACAGCCCTGTAGAGGGAAAGTGCCTCATCAAAATGCAACATAGTTGTGAAAGTGTAGACTTGGGGCTCCAGCTGAAGTCATTTGTGTATTTTCTAAGCTGTCTGCGCCACCATCCTGCCTTCTCTGGGAGCTGCCAAAGTGCAGGGCTGATGCCTCCTTTCTGTCCTACAGCCTGACTTTTGTTCAGCTCCTGCTTCTCTTCTTCACCAGCTGCCAGCTTCAGCCGCTTTGTGGCACCCTTGGGCTTGAAGCTTCATTTCTGGTGCTGTGGCACCACAGAGCTCTGCCCCAGTGTCACTTGAGTCCAAGTAGGTCAGCCAAGTTTGAATGATCTCTCTCTTGGCCACTTCAGTCTATGAAGCTGGGGTTGAGACCATCTGTGATTTTACACATTCGTTACAGCAAAACTAAGAGGGCCATGGGGTAAGAGGGCCATTAAGCTAGAGTTTGAGCAAAACCCTGCTCTTGAGGCACCTTCTGAGATGGCTTCTCGTGGAACATCTGCTCAAAGTGGCTTCACATCGAATTAAGTCAAAGATGCATTAAATGAATCCAGTTCGTAACTGCTTCCATCCATGAAGTCACAGTTCCATCTCTTGCCCTGGGAGGGGCTTCTTTCAGGCTCTCAGTGCCTTCTCTCTCAGTGCCTCAGTTTCCTGTTCTGTACAATAAGGACAGTAATAAGACCTACCACATAGCCAAGGAGAGGATTAAAGGAGCCAAAATGTGGAAAATATTTAGAACAGTGTAGTGCATAATAGCTTCTCTATAAGTGATTATTATTATTATTCCCTTGTATCTAAAATCCCTCTAATTTGTTTCAGAGGAGCAAGGATTGTGTCTCGTCTGCCTTTAAATCCCTTTAAGTTGGGGGTCTCAAGCCCAACCATCTGCAGGAGACTAGAAGGGAACTGACATGAGTGAATTGAACCAGGTGTGGATTTCTGTAAACTAGAGAATGCAAGGCTGTCTGAAAGGGGAACTATTCCTCATTCATGCATCACATACACACTGAGCACCTACTATGTGCCAAGCACTGTTCTGCATCTGAGGACACAGCAGAGAATGAACCAGGCAAAATTCCCTGCCCCCTTGGAGTTGATGTTGTACTGGACTAAGCTCTGATGACTCTGTTGCTGCATTAGAATATGGGCCCACTGCTGACAAAACTTCTGATTTTTCTGTAAGAAAAGCCGGAAACCTGGATTTGTAAAAACCATGAACTCTCCTAGCTTGAGAATTGGCAGTAGTTTCCATTTGTTTTTTTAAAGCACAGTACATGCTGTGAACCCAAGAGCCAGTTTGCAGCCCCTGCCTTAAGACACTCCTCTAATTGCTCTGGGAGGAGGCCTGTCTCTGCCCTGCAAACCAGCAGCTGGTCGGATTTCAAGGTCGTTGGCGTGGAGGGCGCCTCCTCCCTCTCCTGCGTGGAGGTTATTGTGGCTTTTTCTGCCCACAGAGCAGATGATGCTGCCACCCTGCAGACTGCAGGCAGTGAGTTCGAATATTCCTCCTCTTATCCTTCCTTTTGGATGGTGGCCTTGGCTGGGTTCCCAGCCCTCTGACAGCAGACGACAAAAGGATGGAAGCAGCTTCCTCGTAGTCACCCACGGGGGCGATAGGGTGGTGATGGTGATGCGGAGAAAATGCATTGGGTCAGGACAGCTGCCTTTGAAACCAGAAAATTAATGATCTCTGTTGCCTGAATCTTTTAAAAGCGGAGAAGTGATTTAAGAGCTTGTGTGGGAAGGATTGAGAATGGGATTGAGGAGAAAAGAAGTTTAGGATGCTATCAGGAACAATTCCTAACAGCAGGAGGTTTTTGGAGAGTCAGTGGTGAAATTCCTTGGAAATTTTTGTGTGGTGTCTTTTTTTCTTTTTTCTTTTATTTATTTATGATTTATTTTTTTTTTTTGAGATGGCGTGTCATTCTGTCACCCAGGCTGGAGTGCAGTGGTGCAACCCTGGCCCACTGCAGCCTCCACCTCCCAGGTTCAAGCGATTCTCCTGCCTCAGCCTCCCAAGTAGCTGGGACCACCTGCCACCAGGCCCAGCTAATTTTTGTATTTTTAGTAGAGACAGGGTTTTGCCATGTTGGCCAGGCTGGCCTTGAACTCCTGACCTCAGGTGAGGTCCACCTGCTGCGGCTTCCCAAAGTGTTGGGGTTATAGGTGTGAGCCACTGCGCCTGGCCTTTTATGGTGTCTTTGAAGTGCTTGTTTAAATTTACATGTGGTTGCCTCTCAGTGGGGTGCATGCTCTCTGGTTTTCCCCGAGCCCCACCACTCCCTGTTGTGCTTCACCCACTTGCTTGACTCAGTTATGCTTACTGACCTGGCCTTTGTGGGTCTTTGAGTTGGTGCCCTCTGCTCCGAAGGAAGCATGCTTGAGATAATGGAATCTAGGTTCAAACCTACCTGCCCTATCTGCACTTTACTGACTTGTGTGACTGTGGACAAGTTCCTCCTCCCCTGAGATTGTCAGGATCCCGCAGGAAATAGAAACCACTCAGGTGACTGCAAGGAAGAAAGTTTCATGAAAGGACTATTTAGGGAGACATGGGCAAGGTTAAGATTACAAATAAGGAATGTGGAAGCACCTGGGGCCTTGCAACAGCAGGAGGCTGTTACAAGGAGAATGGAGGAAGAAGCAAGCAGAGGGAATAGTTTGGAGTCTGTTGAGAGCTGGGACTAAGAAGGAAGGAATCGCCAGCAGGAGCCATGGTCCTGGAGGGATGAACCGCTTCCCAGATGGCAGTACCGAGGCAGGGAGGAAGAGGAGGAAGAAATACCTCAGCCTCTCTTCTCCTCTTGCATTGTCTGTTGGCCTCATCCACTGGCTGAACCCAATTGGAAACCAAAAGGACCAGGTGATGAATTCTGTAAGGGTCAGCTTTTGGGGCTCAGCTCACAGCAGAATCAGATAAAAAAAAAAATGGATCTAAGAGGTGAAACAAGGAACAAGCAGCACGCAACTCTCAGCTTCCCTACCTTGAAAGTGGAGGAGGATGAGGTAACTGACCTCAGAAGTTTATTGGGTGGCTCATGTACTCACAAAGGGAAGGGGCTGGTCAATATTAAGTACTCATAAATGCTGAGATTCGGTGTGGGTTTCAAACCATTTCTAGAAGCTAAAGGTCCTGAGAAAGGGGTTCAGTTTCAGTATCAAGAGACATTCTCAGGTGGGCAGATCTCTTGAGGCCAGGAATTCAAGACCAGCCTGCCCGCCATGGTGAGACCCTATCTCTACTAAAAATACAAAAATTAGCTGGGTGTGGTGGTGGGTGCCTGTAATCCAAGCTACTCAGGGGGCTGAGGCAAGTGAATTGCTTGAACCTGGGAGTTGGAGGTTGCAGTGAGCTGAGTTCGCACCACTGCACTCCAGCCTGGGCGACAGAGTGAGACCCTGTCTCAAAAACAAAAAACAGAAAACAAAAAGACATTCTCCTCCTTCTCCTGCAGTGGGGCCCACTGGGAGTGGTTGCGTCTTCCATGAGGAGTTTAAAGTGAATGTGTAGTAGCTAAGAGCAAAGACCCTAGAACCAAGTAGCTAGACACTGTGGTAGTCTATCAGTGTGGTAGACACAGATCTACTTTCTGTTACTGTAGATTAATGGCCTTGTACAGTATGCACTATTTTGTGTCTGCCTTCTTTCACTTAAAATAATGTTTTTGAGACTCAGGCATGCACGTGTATGTATTGGAGTCTATTGAGAGTTGGGTTCCAGCCCCAATTGCCACTGACAGTCAAGTCACTTAATTTTCATGCCTTATTTTCTCACCTGTAAAATGGGGATGTTAGTAGTTTCTACCTCTTAGGGCTGTGAGGATTAAAATGAGTTAATCTATGTAAAGAGCTTAACATAATGTCTGACACATAGTAGACAATCAATAGATGTTAGCTATTGTAATTGCCGTCATCATCATCATCATCATCATCATCATCATTATCATCGTCACCATCTCCATGGATCAGCTCCAATCAAAACTGACCCATTGTCAGTACAGCAATTCTCTGTGGATGAAGTCCATGCCACCAGGCCTCTCAGGAGCTTCATTGATCATACCATTATCTTCTCATCCTCCCACAGATATGATATTTCAGGGAGTGATTGATAGGTGTGTGTGTGTGTACGTGGGGAAGGGTGGGCTTGTGCCTGACTCCAGGGACAGAGTGCTTTGTTATGCAGAATAGCTTGCCTGTCATCCCACTACAGGCCCCTTCCTTGAAAAGTTCCAGGCTATTTTTGAGCCCTCATGGCTCACATGTTCCTTTCTACATCATGTCAATGCCAGTGCAGAAAAATTGAAACCTTTTGGCAGCATCTAAAGCAAAAGAGATTTCAAAGTGCATGGAGGATGAGTGTTGCTCGAATGACAGGGTATTAAAACGTGACAAGAATGCTGAGTTGAGAGACTGCAGGCAGCTTATGTGTTTGTATTTGGACCTTGCTGGATTTCTTGGGAAATCAGTGGAGTTGCCCAAGGTTAATGTCATCTCCAAGAAGGCACCAAAGGGTAGTAACACTCCTTCACCCCCATTTGTACATACACTCTGCAAGATTAGAAGAGGATGCAGACAGTGGAGTGGGCGGTTGTCCCAGAGCACCACCTGGGCTCTGAGCTACAGGATTCTGCAGGGAGAAACACCTGAGGACAGAGTGAAGTGGGTTGGTGCCACCTGGGAGCTCCAGGCTTTTGTGTGCTGATGTGCAGGCAGATACTGGAGCCAGACCGAATTGTGTGCGAAAATGTGGGTCTAAGAGTGAAGGCACCAAACCCTCACCTTTTCTGCTTTCATTCATCCTTCCCATTCTTCTCTAAAGGGCAGAATATGACTTTGGAGTCAGGTGGACCTAAGTTCAAATCCCTCTTCTTCAGTGAGTAGTTAAATCTTTCCAATGCTTTATTTAAAAGGAATCATGATCACACTTTCAGGGTTGTTGAGAGATTTAGAGATCGTGGTGTTACAGGGCCCCTGCAACTCAGAAGATGTTTGCTGAACCCTTGTCTTCTGTTAAATTCTCATAATAGTCCCTAGGGGAGGATGAACAGATAACACTGCCATTTCATAAACAGGTGACTGAGGTACAGAGTGGCTTGTCCATAACAACACAGGAGGTGAATGCTGGAGCTGGATTGAAGGCTGAGTCATTGGACTCTCCTCTGAGGGAGGCAGTGCAGAGTAGTGGTCAGGGCTTGACCAATCTCTGGCGTCCATGGGCAGATTTTCTGGGCCTCTGGCTTAGTTTTTCTCATGCATAAATGGAGTGGGGGGATTATAGTAGACTTGCTTTCTATGGTTGTGAAGGTTACATATACATGAGCTAGTTCTATAAATTCTGAGTATGTGCTTGAGTTACAGTAAATATGCAATGAAGTATTCACTACTGTTTTAGTATTATTACTATTAGAAGCAGCAGCAGTAGTTACCATCATTGTCACCATCTCCATAGATCAGCTCTAATCAAAACTGACCCATTGTCAATAGAAAAATTCCCTGTGGATGAAGTACATGTTGTAGGTGTAGTGGGCAATTGTGATCGCCACCAGAGATTCATGTTGGGATTTGGTTTACAAGTGTTGGCCTCTGGGAGTGTTTGCTATGTGCTCCTTCTCTCCTCCCCTTTGAGGACAGATGGTGTGATGGTTCCTCTCCATTTGGTCCCTCCTCTGGGATCACCATTCTCCTCCCTTCTTTGTCCTGCTCTGTGTCCCAGGAAGTAGACCCCCATGGTCTACCTGGTAGACCACTGTATCTCCTGGACTCCCTTGCTTGTTGACTTTTGTCTGAGTTAAGCCAAAGGGAGGTGGCAGCAAGAGACAAGAGGGTGGGAGGAGAGAGAGTTTGGGGTATTTCCACCTGCAGCTCCCTCTGTCCATCTCTGGTCCTGCTCTGTGATGCTTGCCCCTGCGAGGTGGCCCCTCTCTCAGGGTTTCCTCTCTTACTCGCCCTGTTACATCATTTCATGGGACTGTACCTTTAGCTCTAGGTACAGAACAGTTTTCCACAGTTAAATGTCTTTAATTGAACATGTAGAATGCAAAACATATTATAAGATAATGTGTTGGATTGTTTTCCTTAAAAAAAAAAAAAAAAAGATCCAACCAGTTTGGAAACAATGGCAGTTTCTTACTAAGTTAAACATAGAGTTACAGTATGATACAGCAATTCCACTCCTAGGTATTTATCCAAGAGGAATTAAATTGTATGCCCCCACAAAAAAAAAGAATGAATAAATGAAGACTTATAAATGAATGCTCATAGCAGCTTTATTCATAATAACCAGATAATGTAAAAAAAAAAAAAGACAGAATATTGATCAGTAGATGAATGGATAAGCAAACTTGGAATAATTATATAATGGAATATTATTCAGCAGCAAAGATGAACTAACTGCTAATACAGACACGTGCATGCGTGACTCTCAAAAACATTATTTTAAGTGAAAGAAGGCAGACACAAAATAGTGCATACTGTACGAGGCCATTAATCTAAAGTAACGGAAAGTAGATCAGTGTCTGCCACAGGCTGGGTGGGGGTGTGTACAGGGAAACTTTTTGGGTGGTGCCCTTGCTCTGTATCTCCATTTTGGTGGTACATGGGTGTAATACATTTGTATTTTCTTGTTTTAAGTATGCCTCCTGAAGTTCAGGTATATGAAAATTTGTATTTGCTTTATTATATTAAAACATCAGATAATGCAAAATCGTAAAAAGAAAAAGAAAGCCTGAAAGTCCTTTTGACTAGAGACAGCCATCACCATCCACCTTTTATCTCGTTCCTTTCAGTTTTTAATTTTTTCCTGTACTTAGGTTTTCCCCTTCACTGTCTTATTTAAATAAAAAAGAAAGCAAATGGAAAGTCTCCCATACGAAGGCCTTTTTGCTATGAGTTTACCTTGCCTAAGGGCATCTAGTGTGATGGTGAGAAGGTTTTGTCTTGTATACCTAAAATGTACTGGGAGGAAATGAAAACGTTTAGCTTGGTGAAGGGGAGACATCAGGGAGAAAAGTGAGGGAGAGTATGGTCTACAGTCCTGAGCTTTAAATCACAACCAATCAGTCAGTTAAACACTGAGCTCCTGTTATGTGTCAGTATTAGGAAGACAGTAGTGAACCAAACATGTGGCTCTTCTGATTTAATGGAGTTAACAGTCTGGGAGGGAAAGATATTTTTGTTATTTGCAACAACAGTAGCAATAGCTAATATTTATGATGAACTAGGGCCTGTTGTGGTGTTAAGGTTTAGTTTTTTCTTTTAGTGTTTTTAATGTGTTGTCACATTTAATCCTAGCAACTCCATGAGTAGGTACTCTTTTTATTCTTATTTTATGGTTGAAAATAATAACGTGACTTGGAGATATTAAGTCAAATGGGGTCATACAGGGAGCATGTTAAATCTAGACTGGCAGATCAGGACGGAAGTGATATTTAATCCCCAATGAAATGACTTTTTTTTCTTTCTAATTTTTATTTTTATTGAGACAGAGTCTCACTCTGTTGCCCAGGCTGGAGTGCAATGGCACAATCTCGGCTCACTGCAACTTCCACCTCCTGGGCTCAAGCGATTCTCCTGCCTCAGCCTCCCAAGTAGCTGGGATTACAAGCGCCCGCCACCACGCCTGGCTAATTTTTGTATTTTTAGTAGAGTTGGGGGTTTCACCATGTTGGCTAGGCTGGTTTCTTTTTTTTGTTTGTTTTTGAGATGGAGTCTCGCTGTGTTGCCCAGGCTGGAGTGCAGTGGTGCAATCTCAGCTCACTGCAAGCTCTGCCTCCCGGGTTCATGCCGTTCTCCTACCTCAGTCTCCCGAGTAGCTGGGACTACAGGTGCCCGCCACCGTGCCCGGCTAATTTTTTTGTATTTTTAGGAGAGACAGGGTTTTACCGTGTTAGCCAGGATGGTCTCGATCTCCTGAGCTTGTGATCCACCCACCTTGGCCTTCCAAAGTGCTGGGATTACAGGCTTGAGCCACCGCGCCCGGCCGGCCAGGCTGGTTTCTAACTTCTGACCTCAGGTGATCTACCTGCCTCAGCCTCTCAAAGTGCTGGGATTATAGGTGTGAGCCACCGTGCCCAGCCTCTTTTAGTGTTTTTAATGTGTTGTCCCATTTAATCCCAGCAACTACATGAGTAGGTACTCTTCTTATTCCCATTTTATGGTTAAAAATAACAGAGTGGCTTGGAGACATTAAGTCAAATGGGAAGATACAGTGAGCATGTTAAACCTAGATTGGGAAGTCAGGACAGAAGTGATATTTAATCCCCAAGAAAATAATGTATTTTTTTATTTTTTTGAGACAGGGTCTTATTCTGTTGCCCAGACTGGAGTGCAGTGGCATGATCACAGCTCACTGCAGCCTCAACCTCCTGGGTTCATGTGATCCTCCCACCCCAGCTACCTGGGTACAGGGGTGCACCATCTTGCCCTGCTAATGTTTTGAGGTTTTAGTAGAGATGGGGTTTTGCTGTGTTGCTCAGGCTGGTCTCAAACTCCTGGGCTCAAGCAATTCATTATTCTTGGCCTCCCAAAGTGCTGGGATTATAGGCGTAAGCCACACTGCCCAGCTGGAAATGATATTTAGTCTGATATCTGAAGGATGATAGGAGTTAAACAAGAATCAAGTATCAGAGACCAGATATATGAGCTCTCCATATATATATATATATATTTGCTCAGGGCAGTGGGCTAGTTTTGGGTGATAATTAGAGGCTAGACTGGACTGGTGGTAGTGGTGAGGGAGGAGAGAAGGGTGAGTCCCAAGGTGAGGGATGCAGGCACATCCTGAGAAATGAGGCAGAAGAATGAGAACTTGTCTTAGAAGAATGAGAACTTGGCTTGGTGCATGTTCTGCTCTTCTGAATGGTGGTGCTGAGGAGACAGGTGGACAGAGAGGTGTGGGGCTCAGGGAGGAGCGCAGGGCTGAGAGGTACCAGCAGGAATAGAATTCCTGAAGTCCCTTGGATTGACCACATGCCTCAGTGAGAGAGCATCCACAGGGTAGAGATCAGCACCTAGGACAGAGCCTTGAGACCTTCCTCCAGGATAGGGAAGGGCTGGAGAACAGGAGGAGGAGCCAATGAGAGGAGGAAGGGGCCACAGAGGGCAGGATCAGGACTCCCTGGGAGGCCGGCCGACTCCTGCACAGTTGAAGAACTCTAATGTCAGAGCTGTACTTAGGAGGCAGAGAGCCCCTCGTCCTGGAAGTGTGCAGGGAGCTACTTGGTGACCATCCTTCGGGAATGTCATGGAAAAGATATTTGCATCAATCTGGGGTGAGATCAGGTGTCTGAATTGGTTCAGGTTCTTTTGTCATTTGTAAGCACACAAATAAACTCTAGTTATCTAAAAGGGGAAAAAAACTGGAAATATTATGGGGTGGCACATGAGCAGTGCTGGGCCTTAGAAAGTACAGGGCCCAGGGTGACTCTGGGGATCTGGGTGGCAGGAGCTAATGGATGACCTTCACAGGGTGACACCATCAGGATGAATCAGCTCCAGCTGTTTTCTGTGCATGCATTTCTTTGCCCAAGAATCAAATCCCAGGGAGAAGAGTGTGATTCCCCAATGTTGTGAGATTCAGTCATGTGCAAGGGGAAGGCCGAGCACCTCGATTGACAGCCCCATCAGGACTGCATACCATGGAGAAAGGATGGCTTCCCAAAGGAAAAGCAACATTCCAGCTACCAGAGAAGAGGGAGTGAACGCTGGACAGGCAAAATCAACAGACACTTTTTGTATTCTTCATGGTGCAATGATTCAGTGATTTTTGCAATATTCACTTAGCAAGTCACCCCTTCTTGCAGAATTGTTGCTAGTGTTTTTCCTGGCTGGGGAAATGGCTTTTTCCATTTGCCTTTTTTAGAGTGAGTTGGGGGCCTGGGATTGACATGCATTTGTCTCTGGGCTTCAAGGTAGCCCAGAGATTGTGACACCTCAGGAGGCAAAATTTGGTGGCTGTCACTCCATGTCACATCAAGAAAGGGTGTGGATTGTGGCTCTGTGGCCTCTCCTTTACCAACAAGGGGAGGATGCCGGTAGTGGCAAAGGGCCTAAATCTCTGTTGCATCAGCAAGGTTGACCCATCCTAAAAGCACTCACTGAGAAGATGCCCGAGTAACAGACACTCATGGGCACAGTAGACCTGTCAAACCTCATAGTTCCTAGTACTGTCTCTCACCTGAATAAACTCCTAGGTGCATATGTCTTCATTGTGGGCTGCAATATCTGGAGGAATTAAGGGAAGGATGAAACTCTATATCCCAACTTTCCTGAATTCACCAATATGGACTGATGGAGTTGAGTGCTCATAACACCGAGCTCCTAAATAAAAAACAAAAGGCTTACTTTTGTTTGAATGTATGAAGCACAAGAGAAATAAGGGCCCCCACGGCCCACCTTTCAACTTCTTACCTTCGGTTTGTTTGTCAGGACTCCTTTGGTCACAAGAGACAAAAACCCAATTCAAGTTGGTTTAGGTAAAGAGGCATTTATTGGCTTATACCGAGAAGTTGAAAGTTCTTCGGATCTGGCTGGATTTAGGTGCTCCAGTATGGTCATGGGGCATCTCTTGGCTCTGCTTTTCTCTGTGTTGGCTTCATTCTCAAAAAAGCTTTTCCTTAGTGATGATAAAGATGGCAGATGCAGCACTTTGGGAGGCTGAGGCAAGAGGACCACTTGAGGCCAGGAGTTCGAAACCAGCCTGGTCAACCTAGCGAGACCCCATCTCTACAAAAGAAAAAATTCAGGTGTAGTGGTGTGCCCATGTAGTAGCTACTAGGGATGTTAAGGTGGGAGTTGTATGAATCCAGGTGTTCGAGGTTGCAGTGAGCCACAATTGCACCATTGCACTCCACCTTGGGTGACAGAGTGAGATTCTGTTTCAAAAAAGGCATTTGCGTTTGTCACCACTGTGTTAAGGTAGGTAGGATGAGTGAATGAGCACTTTTCATTTTAAAGGCTCCCTGGGTGACTCCTGGGGAGCCAGGACTGAGAACCAGTGCTGTAGAATTGTATATGGGCAAAACAGCAGGGACTACTCTCCCAAAAAAAGGATGGCAGATGCAAATTTATTCCCCACCAGTTTAACAACTCTGCTGGAAAATAAACCCTCTTTCCTAATAATTCCAGCAAAAGTCCTGAAGTTGATTCTCTTTGGGTGTCCTGAGTCACATGTCCATGCCTGAATCCCCACGGTGGCCCAGGTCCCATGTCCACCCTCAGAGCCAGAGGATGAGAGCAGCCTTAGTGGCCCACACAGTGAGCCAGTGAAGAGCAATCCCTCACAGGAGAAGCATGGAGGATGGATGCTGTCAGGCAGAAACAAGACATGCCACCACATTTGGTTTTGGGGTTAGGCCTGCTGCTGGTCTGAGCAATCTGGGGCCAGATATGGCTGGCAAGTGAAGAGATGTTGATGTGTCATCCCCTTAGACCATGGCATTGTGTCCTGCTGTCTGCATCTTTGGGGGCCTGATCAAAAGCGGGAAATCATGGGGTCAAGGACAGTCTCCACGTGCCACCCAAACAGGCAGGATGTCCCCAGCAGGTGTTCTGCTCAGGGTCTGGCTCTCCCAGGGTTGTTACTGCAGAAGGAAGGGTAGGGGACAGCTTTCTTCTGGTGGATTTATTTACTTCTCAGGCCTGTTCTTTTCCTCTTGTTGGCTCAACTGCTTAGTTAAACAAATGTGGTAACATTATAAAGGAAAACAGTCTTTTCCCGCAGTTGCTGACCACAGCAAGGTTATTCCTCTTTCCTTTGTTTTTCGTCTTTAGTGCTGGGCTGTGAATAAGCAAATGAAGTTTGCTATTTCTTCTTCCCCTCTTCCAGGAAGAAATAATCATAATCAGAACTTTTAAGAGTTTCCCATAAGACTGGGCAAATTAAAGGAAGGCCCCTATACGGTGGAGCAGATGCAGTTGTGCAAACAGAATGGGGTCATTCTCTCTATATGGAGATGGAACAGACCCTCCTAGATGTGTTAGTGTGGGGAAAAGCAGGTGGTGGAGGTGCGTTCAGAGTAGCAGTGTTCAGCTCTCCCAAGCACATTTGAATCACCCAGGAGCTTTTTAAATGTACTGATGCCTGCCTACCTCCCTCTCCCCACAGCCCCGTTAAATCAGAATCTCTGGGAGTGGGACCTGAGCACTTTTCATTTTAAAAGCTCCCTGGGTGACCCCTGGGGAGCCAGGACTGAGAACCAGTGCTGTAAAATTGTATATGGGCAAAACGGCAGGGACCTAGATAAAAAAAGAAAAATGAGATAGGGAATATCTCAGTCCATACCTACAGATAGCCTCACACATGTGGTCGCACGTACAGAGAATGTCTCTAGAAGGATACACAGGAGACTGGAAAGAACAGTTCTCTCTGATGAGGAAGTACAGCGGTGATTCTCAGCTGTATACTCATGTGTAATGTTGGAATTTTGAAGCCACAAGCATAAATGCTCACTGTGTACTTAAAGCTGACCAGGCAGGGCTGTAAGATGACCCCTGACCTCTTACAGCTTGTCTGTGTTGGGGCCGGCTGCCCACAGATTCACAAACCATCTCCCTGTCCATGGTCTCTGCTTGCCCTCTTCTACTCAGCTGCAATGAGTGATTTCTGAGTGTGGGAGAGACCAGAAGAGCCCATTCATTCATTCATTCATTCATTCATTCATTCATATTTTTAGTAAGAATTAGGTATAAGCCAGGCATGTGGTAGGCACGTGAATCTGATTTCACCTTCACAACCGTATGTGAAATTGGTGGTCTTATCTCCATTCTAAGATTGGGGATATTTTAACATAGAAATTCATACAACCAAGCTGGAAATATCTGAGGCCGAATGACCAGCTAAGAGAGCTTGTAAACTGGCAGCACTTAGATGTGTTTGGATGGCCTGTACAGAACTTTTTAAAAAAATCCTATTTCACGACTCTGGACCAGTGAACCCAGGGCCACTGTTGGCTAGTCCCTTGGAAGGGCATATGCCCCTCAGTTCAGCCCAGTCCCCCCATATCCCTTCCCTTCTGTGTCACACCACCTTTGCATCACTCAGTCACAGGCCTAGCCTCTACAGGCATTTGCGTTTGTCACCGCTGTGTTAAGGTAGGTAGGATGAGTGAATGTCGTCTGTCCCGCAGGTATACTGAGCTGAATTGTTCTGTGGAATGTGCCATTTCTATCCCAATCTGGTCCTCCTTCTGCTGGCTGGAAAACCAAGCTCCTCTGCTTTAAGTTTCATTTGTGGACTGCATGGGATGGGCTGTGGGTATTGATTTGTTTGTGGAAAAATTGTGCACAATAGGGAATGTGTAAAATACATCATGGAAATGGACAGTTATCCCTTCTGGCCGGAGTGTGGGGCAGTGGAGTGACAAGAGATGAGAGTCAAGTTAGACAATGAGTATACTGTGGGTGGATGCCAGGCTAAGCATTTTGAACTCTAACCTTTGGGCTACTGCTGTCCAATAAGACTTTCTATGGTGCTGGAAATTTCTTTTATCTGTGCTATCCAATGATGTTGTCTCCAGACGCATGTGGCATCAAGCACTTGAGAAGGAGCTGGCATTAATGAAGATTTTTACTGGCATTTTAGATTTTATTTAATTAATTTACTTTTACATAACTCCATGTGGCTGGTAGCTACCACACCGGCCACTGCAGATTTAGGCAATAGCCAGTGGATATATTGGAGCAGGGAAATAGTATCAAAGCTGAATCTTCAGAAGGTGATTTTTCCAGGAGTGTACAGGCCACATGGGGTGGGCAGAAGTAGGTAGGGATAGTATCGACACTTCTTAGCATCTATTAGGCACTTCCTGTGTCCACACACTGTGCAGAGATAACTCACTTATTCCTCATAACAACTCTATGAGGAAAGTACTATCATTGTCCCTATTTTATAGACTAGAAAATGAGACACAGCAAAGACAATGGGCGTATTCAAGGTCACACAGCTAATCAACAGTGGCACACGCTGTAGAATCCAGGCAGCTCAGCTGCAGAGCTTGTACCACAAATCCCTCCATCCTGGAAGGAAATAAACGAACCTTCATTGAGAATATACCTTGTGCCGTCCCCTGCTGCTGTGCATCCACACGTGACATCTCATTTAGATTTTGTAGCACTCATGTGCCGTTGGTGGACTTAGATCCTTTGTGGTTATGGAAACTTAGGTTCATAGGGATGAGATACCAAGGCGACTGCAATCTCTGTGGACACCAGTTAAAGCTTTATTGTAAAATTCCATGCCTGTGGGGGAATCACAGGCTGTGGGAGTCAGGGGGGCATGTACAGGAAGATATGGCATGAAAGGTGTTGCGAAGGAAGAATCAGTGGGATTTAGCAACTGACTGAATGGCGGGGGTGAGGAAAGCGGGGGAGGCTTTCTCCTGGAACAGTGAGATGAATGACAAACACACATGTAACTGCACTGTGTGAGTTGAGAGTGTGGGCTCCAGAGGAAGACAAACTGGTTTCAAATACAAGTGTTAACATGGACTAGCTGAACAACCTTGGGCAAATCACTTCTTTTCGAGCATCGGTGTCCCTGTTGATATAAAGAGGACCCAAGACAGGAGGATCGCTTGAGGTCAGGAGTTTGAGACTAGCCTGGGCAACATAGTGAGATCCTGTCTCTAGAAAAAAACTTTAAAAATTAGCCAGGCACAGTGATGCATGCCTGTAGTCCCCTCTACTCAGGAGGCTGAGGCCAGAGGATCACTTGAACCCAAGAGTTTGTGGCTGTAGTGAGCTGTGATTGTACCATTGCGCTCCAGCCTGGGCAACAGAGCAAGACTTTGTCTCTATAAAAGATAGAATCATAGCGCCTTCCTCACAGGACTGTGATGAGGCTCAGGTTAAGCACGGGTATGAAAGCCCTTTGCAAACTCAATAGCATGACTTGCATGACCCTGTGAGTCACTCCTCTTAGTGCTAGTAAGACCAGCCATTGGGCAGACATGGTGACCAGAACTTTCTGTCTTTGATCATGGAAACAATTCAGGAAATTGCGTGGGGGAACCCCATGTCATCTTGGACACTTGGCAGAGTTTAGTGCGGATAAGCCTGTGGGTCAGCTTTGACCTAGGAGGAAAGAGTGGTTCTCCCAGCAGCTGTAGAGCAAAATCTGCATGCCATTGGCTCCAACTCCAATGCCCTTTTCCACCAAGCAGTTTGCATGTGTTGTCTTATTTGAGCTGCACAACCTTATTTAAGTAGGTACTATTATAAAATAAGGCTCAGAGAGGTGGAGACACTGAGCTAATGTCCTTCAGCTTATAGTTGGTAAAATGAGCATTCAAACCAAGGCCCACCTGGTTCCAGAAACTTAGCCTGTAATTCCTGTAGGTGATGGGCTTCTCATTTCTTTTCCCACCACAGATAATCTGCAACTAGTGCTAGAATTTCTCTCCCAGATTGACACAGATTTAAGGACAAAGGTTCCGTCCTAAGAATGTCAGTTTTCCACTATAGACCCCAGGAAGAATTGTGTACAAGAGGGGAATCAACTCCAAACAGAAAAAAAATATGTATATCTTTTGATGATTTAATTTAGTCCTCTTTGAAATGCAATGAGTAAATTTTAGTGGTTAGAGTAAACCACTAAAATTTGGGAGTTAGAGGTGGAATGCAGTGTGAAGCAGAGTTGAGATCTCAGTGCTTTTCCTGGAGCAGAAACATCCAAGAGGGCCCCTGTCACCCGAGATTTTGGCTACAGTCTACTCCTTCCATCTGGGATTAACCAGGCATTTCTTATCCTTGCTGATCTAGTGTTTCTTATTGCTGCTGTAACAAATTACCACAAATTTCCTGGTCTAAAATGGCACACATTTATGATCTTATACTTCTAGATGTCAATATTCTGAACAGCAGGTCTTCCGGGGCTGAAATCGAGGTGTCAGCAGGGCTGCATTCCTTCTGGAGGCTCTAGGGGACAATCTGTTTCTTACCTTTTCTAGAGGCCACCCACATTCCTTGGCTTGCGTTCCCTTCCAGAAATGGCATGACTCCAACCTCTGCTTCCATCATCATGTCTTATCCTCTGACTCCGACTCTTTTCCCTCCCTCCTGTAAGGACCCCTGTGATCACACTGGGCTCATCCAGATATTCTAGTATAACCCCTTTGCTCAAGATGCTTAATTTAATCACATCTGCAAAGTCAATTTTGTTGTGTAAGTAATACATTCGCATGTCCCAGGATTAGGACATGGATATCTGGTGGTGGTGGCAGGGAGTCAGGGGTCGGGGGTAGAAACATTTTTCTGCCTATACAGCTGGCAGGTGGCCTTTCTTATTTCCTTTCCTTTCCTTTTATTTATTTATTTATTTATTTTTTTGAGTCAGGGTCTCCCTCTGTTGCCCAGGCTGGAGTGCAGTGGTACCAACACAGCTCACTGCAGCCTTGACTTCCCAGCCTCCCGGGTTCAAGCAATCCCCCCACCTCAGCTTCCCAAGTAGCTGGGACCACAGGTGCACACCACCATGCCCGGCTAATTTTTTGAAGTTTTTAGAGATGGAGTCTTGCCGTGTTGCCCAGTATGGTCTTGAACTCCTGGGCTCAAGCAATCCTCCTGCCTTGACCTCCCAAAGTGTTAGGATTATGTGTGAGCCACTGCACTCGGCTGCAAGTGGCCTTTCTGATCTTGCCTGTAATAAGGGAGGGTGGGAAGTGGATAGAGCCTGAGACAGCTTTTCATTCTCTGCTGAAGCTGAGTAGCAATTTCCCCTTTTAAACGGGCCATGCGTGTAGTCCCCTGTCTCGCTTTCAGACATTTTCATTGCTCACCTGGCCCCTAAGCATTTGAGTTTCAGACCCCATTGTGTAGTTCTAGTAAAACCTTGCTATAGACTGGGGTCAGAGGGCTGCAGGCTTTCAACCTTTGTAGAGCAAGGAGTTACTGAATAAACTAGGAAGCATCTGGAGATTCTGGGCTCTTAACTGGGTACCTGTTTGAAAGTAGGGTCTAGTACATTTTTTCAACAGCTCAGTAAATGTTGCCTCTTCTTTAAACAATAACAAAAAAACAAAAACTGGTCTTACTCTGAATTTGCCAAATAGAAATGAGGGGGTGTTTATTTGTGCCACAAAAGGATTTGATTTCTTTAAATAGGCAGCCCTACTATTTTCTTCAAAGTGTTTTAGTTAATGGGAAATTAGATTTGCACAACTTTTCAGAAACACACAGTGTAAAGGAATTACCTGCACCAGAAACTCATCAGGTTTTTCAAAGTCTGTTCTCAGCTTCTCTGCAGATCATGCTGGAGTTCACTTGGCTTATTGATTCTGCCTCACTGGGGATGGACTATTCATTTCTGTGGGTAATTGGAAGGCTACCTAAAGTGACCTTGTCAATGGTTGGATTGACAAATATTCATGCTGCTGGAATGTTGGGGGATCAGCCAGGAGCTACGTCTACCATTAAGTTGGTTGTGTTTTCTCCTTTTTCTATGACTGATAATATTCATTTTTTGGTTCATTCATTCACCAAACATTTATTTACTGAATATCAATTTTGTACCAGGAATTGTGGTAGACACTAGGAGACAAGAGATGAGCTACCTTTACCCCTTCTGTCTCCAAAGGGGATAAAGATGAAAAGATAATAACTGATTTTTTTTTTTTGAGACAGTCTTGCTCTGTCACCCAGGCTGGAGTGCAGTGGCGTGATCTTGGCTCATTGCAGCCTCCGCCTCCCAGGTTCCAGTGATTCTCCTGCCTCGGTCTCCTGGGTAGCTGGAATTACGGGGGCCCGCCACCACACCTAGCTAATTTTTATATTTTTTTAAAGAGAATAACTGATATTTTGGATGTTTGGAAGAAAGGTTGTAGAATAAAGCAGCTACTTGAAAATGGGGGAAAGTACTTTCCTAAATAGTTCTGGGTTAAAGAATAAATTAAAACTATACTAATACACTGCTTAGAAACTTGATACGATGATGGGACTAAATATAAAACATAGGATGCAGCCAAAACTGTACTTAAAAGACAAGTTTTCAGCCATAACATGTTTAAATGTTTAATGAAGAGGAATGGGAATAAATTAATTGGGCAGTCAATTCAAGAAGCTTTAAAAAGAATAGTGGATAATATTAGCTGACATTTGTAGAATAGTCATGATATGGTTGGCGTGGTTCTGAGCATGGAATAACTCATTTAGTTCAGACAACACCACTGTGATGTGGGTCCTGTTTTCGCTGTCATATTCCAGAGAGGAAACCGAAGTACAGGAAGATGAGGTGCTGTACCTAGTCTTAGAGTTTGCAAATGATAGACACACGATGTACACCTGGCCATCAGACTCCAGAATTCACATTCCCAATCAATAAGTAATACAAATACAAGTAAGCAATACAATCACAGGCACATAGAACAAAAAAGTTAAAGTGCCGATTAATAAAGAAGAATAAAACCAGATAGAGTTGATAAATATAATCATAATCTGCTTCTTTAACATCATAGAATGATAAAAATAGACAAGAAAGAACACAAACTTCTGGAAAAAAAATGAGAGACTACCTAACAATACAATATGAAGAAAGAAAGAGAAAAAGTATAATATCATCACAGATAAGATGCTACAATTTAAACACGTTGAGAAGAACACTGTGGATAATTTCCAAGGAAAATATAAATTCCAAAAGTTAGTTTGAGTAGAGGTGGGAAACTTTCCTGTGTGGTTGAAGTGTAGAGAGGGAGAGGGAGGTGAAGCTGGGGAAAGCTCAGGGATGGGGCGAGACTATACTGTCATCTCTTTACTTTCCATGTTGAATAAAAGGGAAAGTTAAACATGCAAATATGACAAAGGGAAAAGAGGGAATAATAAAAGTATTATTTGGGGTAATATGGTTTTCTATCTGGAAGACTCAAAGGAAGCAACTAAAACCCCACAAAAGCTATTTGAGTTTTTAAAAAAATGCTTTAAAATAAATATGCTAAAAATCTATTCCTTTCCTATTGTTTTTATTTGTTTGTTTGTTTTGTGTTTTGAGATGGAGTCTCACTCTGTTGCCCAGGCTGGAGTGCAGTGTCGTGATCTTGGCCCACTTCAACCTCCACCTCCCAGGTTCAAGCAATCTCCTGCCTCAGCCTTCCGAGTAGCTGGGACTGCTACAGGAACCTACCACCACGCCCAGCTAATTTTTGTATTTTAAGTAGAGATGGGGTTTCACCATGTTGGCCAGGCTGGTCTGGAACTCCTGGCCTCAAATGATCTGCCTGCCTCATCCTCCCAAAGTGCTGGGATTACAGGCATGAGCCACCGTGCACAGCTATTTGCTTTCCTATTTTTAAACAATGACCAGTTGGGAAACAAAATGAAAACATGTCAAATTTACAATAGCATACAAAAGATTCCCTTAGACGATACTAAAGGGAAAATGTGTAGGACTTATATGGAAAAAATAGGAGTTCAGCAAGGGGACAATCATTTCCTGATGGAAAGACTCATTGTTGTCAAGGCGTCAATTATCTTGAATTTAATTTCTAAATTTAACACAATTTCAATCAAAGTCGCAATCATTTTTTGGAGACTGGGAGTTGACTGAATACAATCCCAATAAAAATTCCATTGGTATTTTTAAAATCTTGATAAACTGATTCTAAAGTTTACTTGGAAGAATAAATATGCAGTGATAGCCAAGAAAATGTTGAAAATAAGGATAATGAGGGAGGACTTGCCCTGCCAAGATATAACATATTACAGAGCTACTATAATTAAAGCCCATATTGCTATACTAGAAGACAGATCAGTGGCACAGAATACAAGGCACAAAGACAGACCCCAGTGTATATAATTATTAAACATATAATAAAGTTGGCATTTGAAATCAGTGGGGAAGGGATGAATTATTCAATAAAGGCTGCTGGGACAATTGGTTACCTCTTTGGGAAAAAATGGCAAATTGGATTCCCATTTCACATCAGATTCCAAGAAATTACACATGGATCACAGAGTTTAAAGTGGAAATGATGCCATATAAAAGTACAAAAAAACTCCAAAGAGTAATATTTATATGATCTTGGAGCATGAAGAAGGCTGTTTGAGGTGTACTTGGACTGTCTTCCTTTGTCCAGTTTTCCCTTTTAGTGGTTTAAAAGGAATACACAGTAGTTTTTATATTTTTATTTATGTACTTACTTTTGAAACAGGGTCTCATTATGCCACCCAGGCTGGAGTGCAGTGGTGCAGTCATGGCTCACTGCAGCCCCAACTTCCTGGGCTCAAGCGATCCTCCCACCTCAGCCTCTGGAGTAGCTGAACTACAGGCATGCACCACCATGTCTGGCTAATATTTTACTTTTTGTAGGGATGGGATCTCACTATGTTGCACAGGTTGGTCTCAAACTCCTGGGCTCAAGTGATCCTCCTGCCTTGACGTCCCAAAGTGCTGGGATTACAGACGTGGGCCACCACACCCAGTTCCTATTCTTATTTTTAATCCTTAATTGTTAACACGTATATTTAAACTTATAATGCCTTATATGCAATTTCTCAATATCTATAATATTTTGAGGGATATAAGACTCAGCACATTTTAATCTTGTAACCCTCCTGCAACTCCCATTTCTTATGACTTGGGTTTTCTCTACTGCTCTATCTCTTCCTCTGTTGAAAACTTTACATATTACAGAAAAAATTAAACATATATGAAAGTAACAGATTAGTATAATGCATCCTCATGTGTGCATCACCCAGTTCAATAATGACCTATCATGATTGATTTCTTTTTCATCTGTAATCCTCCCCTTTCTATCCCCACGCTGGCATACTGAATTATTTTAAATTATTTTATCCATAAAGATTTTAATGTATCCTCAAATATAAGGATTCTATAACCAAAAAAGACCATTATCACACCAAATATTTTTAATTCCCTAATGTCGGTAACAATAATTCCCTAATGTCATTAGAAAGTGAGTATATCCATTTCCCTGATGGCCTTATCATTTTTTAAAACTTTTGGTTTTTTCCAATTAGAATCCAAACAAGGTCCACATGTTAAATTTAGTTGATACGGGTTGATAGATGCAGCAAACCACCATGGCACATGTATACCTATGTAACAAACCTGAACATTCTGCACGTGTATCCCAGAACTTATAAAATAAAAAAATTAGTTGATATGTTTCTTGAAATATATGTTTCTCCTCTTATTTTCTCCCCACCTGCAGTCCCCTCTTGTAGTTTATTTGTTGAAGACACCATATTGGTTGCCTTTTTTTCCTACATTCTGGGTATTTGTAGGGAGCCGGTGGTTGCTGATCGCATCCCTGTGGTGTCATTTAATATGTTCCTCTGTGACTTGTATTTTCTGTAAATCTGTAGTTGCATCAAGAGACTTGAACCAGTCATGTTTGCTTATTTGACAAGTGTGCTTCATAGGTAGTGAAGTGAGCTTTCCCCTGTAGGCAAGTGGTATCTTTTTGTGACCTTAGCAACCATAGATGATTGTCACCCAGACTCATTGTGTCGCTATGGGTGGCCTTGAGGTTTCCTGTTCTGTTTTCGTTTACTAAGCATGCACTTTAGAAAGGCTCTGAGCTGGTCCCTGAAGCATGGCACTCGTCCTCCAGATACACACAGTCTTGAGGTTGTAAAAGACGATTTGAACACCAAGACTGCAAAAGATGATTTGAACAACAACAACAAAAAAACAGTTTTATTTTGTATACATTCTTTCATTGTACCTCCCCCAGAGTGATATAACCTCCAAATAGGGGAGCCATAGCCTAGATGCATTAAATTCACACCAATTCAAATACATGTATATATGTATTTGCTTGCAAACTACTGAAGTGACAATGTAAACGTTGCTGCCTATTTTCCCACTCTTCTATTAGATTGACATTGCTTTTGGTGAGATGGGGCATGAGTCCACCATCCTGTTCCCTCTGTTTCCGCATGACCCTCATCGTATGAACACCTCTCTTAAGTGTGAGTCTAGGATTTAGAGATACATATTTCTTATGCATTATACACCTAAACACAAGCCAACTACTTCATCTGGCACCTGATCCAAGAAACAACATTCTGTTCCAAAATCAATAGAAGACCAGGCACTTTAAGGGATCTTCAAGGGAGTGTAATTTTGAGCATATGGAATCTTTCTAACCCTAGCTAACTTTAGAAGTTTAACTCCTATGCAAGATGAAACATCTATGTACCCAAGAGTTTGACTTCAGCAAAGGACAAGCTGAAGAAGCTGACATTGTTGTTTATTTTGGCATAAAGGCTTTACTTGTTGGTGATGTTCAAGTTTAATGATCTCTTCCTTCCTTTCTCTCTCTTCCTCCTCTCCGCTTTCCTTCTTCCCTTCCTCCCACCCTGATTTTCTCTTTTGCAGTTTGCTGCTTTGTGGTGCACAAGCGGTGCCATGAATTTGTCACATTCTCCTGCCCTGGCGCTGACAAGGGTCCAGCCTCTGATGTAAGTAACGGGCATCGATCACTTTTCTCTGTCCACAGTCAATACTGCCTTGTGGTTAAATGTGAGTGAGCATTCTTAGACGAGTAAGTGCAGAAGATCTCACTCTAAGGCATGTGGTGGTCCCTATAGCTTTTGAGAGAGTTTTCCTTTTAGTGGAAAACAAAACGAAACAAAACATTTGAGAGAGGGTGTGGATGGATGGGAAACCAGCTAGTTGGTCTACTATGAGTTTGCTAATATCTTCACTTTGAAAGCTGGAGCACGGAGGGTGATAGGCAAGGGCCTACTTGGTAGTGTGGCTGCAAAAAGGTAGTTTTGTGGTACTTTACAGTGCACGTTATGGTACTTTGTTAGGGTGTTCTTTATTATTATTGTTATTATTGTTATTATTATTATTATTTTGAGATGGAGTCTCACTCTGTCTCCCAGGCTGGAGTGCAGTGGTGCGATCTCGGCTCACTGCAAGCTCCGCCTCTTGGGTTCATGCCATTCTCTTGCCTCAGCCTCCCGAGTAGCTGGGACTACAGGTGCCTGCCACCATGCCCGGCTAATTTTTTTTTGTATTTTTAGTAGAGACAGGGTTTCACCGGGTTAGCCAGGATGGTCTCAATCTCCTGACCTCGTGATCTGCCCGCCTCAGCTTCCCAAAGTGCTGGGATTACAGGTGTGAGTCACCATGCCCAGCCTATTATTATTATTTTTTAAGAGACAAAGTCTCTCCATGTTGCCCAGGCTGGTCTCGAATTCCTGGGCTCAAGCAGTCCTGCCGCCTTGGCCTCCCAAACTGTTGTGATTCCAGGCTTGAGCCACTGTACCCTGCTTGTTAAGGTGTTCTTAATATCAGGGCCCAAGAATGAGGAGGAAATGAATTTATCCTGCTACCGTAAATCTCAAAATATGACTACTGCTAGTGGGACAAGAGATGCTTGTAGGTAAAATGTGTAAAAAATTTGTGTTTTAATCATTATAAATGTATTTTACTGTGGATTGGGAAAAATGTATCTAGTAATGGTTTTGCGCTTGTGGTAAGGATATAGAATTTCCTACCTAAGTAAAGGTATTTAGGTTAAACAAAAGATAAATTGATTTGAGGACAATATTAAGTGAATGATAGTAAGGGTGATAAAAGGATATGGCAAAAGTTTTGGTACAAATGTGTTTTAAGTTTGGGATACATTGTTGATTGGCCTACCCAGCAGCCATTCACAGACTTCATCTTTCCGGCAGAGGCTACCTCTCGTGCTGGAAGCTGAAAATGCCTGATACTTCCTTTCCCTGGCTCTCTTGTAGCTGCTGAATGAGAATGTGACCCAATCCTACTAATGGAAACTGAGGGGAAGACCTGGGAAAGAATCTAGGAAAGATTTTTCCTTTCTGATAAGAGAGAAACATCCCTTCCCTTGTCCTCTTGGGCATTTTTGTGCAAGGACATATGCTTGGAGTTGTGGCAGCCCTTTTGGGTCAATGAGGGACATATTGCTGACATCCTGAGCATGGCAGAGTGGAAGATTTAAAAGAACTACGGGTCCATGATGATGCTGATGAGCTGCTGAGACCACTCACAGTCCTTTTATCCCCAAGCTGGGTAGATGGGATAAGAAGCTTTTTTTTTTTTTTTTTTTTTTTTTTTTTTTTTGGCGAAGTCTTATTGTTTGAAGCCTTCTTTTTTATTTTTGTTTTTTTCTCTTTTGAGACAGAGTCTTGCTCTGTTGCCCAGGCCAGAGTGTGGTGGCACGATCATGTCTCACTCACTGCAGCTTAACCTCCCTGGCTCAAGCAACCTTCCACCTCAGCCTCCCAAGTAGTTGGGTCTACAACTGGATGCCACCACACCTGGCTAATTTTTTATTTCTTTGTAAAGATAGGTTTTCCCTATGTTGCCCAGGCTGGTCTCGAATTCCTGGGCTGAAGCCCTCCTCCTACCTTGGCCTCCCAAAGTGCTAGAATTACAGGCATGAGTCACCGTGCCTGACCCTGGGGGCATTCTTTTACATGCAGCTGAAACTGTCCTAGCTGAGAAGGCTTTCCACCATTCACAGTCTTTCACTGCCCAATAATGAACTGCATTCAGCATACCCCAATGCAGCCATCACCCCTAGTTCTCTTACTTTGTTCCTGCTTTGATTCCCCTTCCTGAAATTTCTCCCATTGGCTTTGTCTCCATCACTGGTCCTGTTACCCACTTAGACTTGACAGCTGACAGCTTGCCCAAAGTAAGTAGTGACTATCTTCTTGAATAGAAGATAGTCATTGAATTTCTTTAGCTCCTGCTGGTCTTCTGTAAATGGTCACCTGCCAATTTGCTGCAAACTGGGGTGGGAGTTGTGTGTCTATGTGTGTGTGGAGAGGGGGGGGCATATCTGTTGCCATAGCAACACAAAGATGCTGGAGCATATGTTGGATATTCTTTGCTTGGAAAATGTGGTAATTGAGGTTAAGAACTCCAAGACACATGGAACAACCAAAGTCCTTTAAAATCTGTTTGCAAAGACAAAGTTTGAGACTGTTTGTCATGTTCTCTCAGATCCTATGCCCTAGCCCTTGTAGTGCAATTTCTTCTCTCCTACCTAGCAAAACAGGCACGTAAGTCTGGGGAGACTGCCTGACTCCAGTATGCAGCTCTGAGTGTTCATGTAGACTGAAACTTGATACTCAACTTGCAGCCAAGAAGATGGTGTTTCCAATATTCTATCTCTCTGCCGAATGTTTCTGTTGCCTAAGACAGAAACTCAGCTCAAACTGACTTACATGAAAAGGAAAATTTTTGGTCTTTGAAATTGAAAAGGCTTAAGGGTTGACCTGGCTTCAGGCACAGTGAATCAAAGTTCTAAATAATGTCCTCCGGAACTTGTTTCTCCCTTTCTTGGCTTAGCCTTTGTCTGTTTTCATTTTATTTTCAGGAAGGCTTGTCTCCTATGCGAGCATGGTGGCTGCAACACCTTTAATCTTGTATCTTATCAGTGCTGCAGTGCAGTAACAAGAGCTAAAGTCTCATTAGACCATGAATCATATATTGCCAGAGAATGGGTTATGCTGATTGGCCAGGCCTGGGTATATGCTGCTGTGATGTGAATGTTTTGTTTCTCCAAACTTATATCCTGAAATCCTAACACCCAAGGTGTGGTGTTAGAAGGTGGGCCCCTTGGGAGGTGGTCAGTTAATGGGGGAAGAGTCCTCATAAATGAGATAGTGCCCCTATAAAAAAAGACCCCAGAGATATCCCTCACCTCTTCTACCATGTGAGGTTGCAACAAGAAGACAGTTGTCTACGAGAAAGTAAGCTCTCACCAGAGACTGAATCTTCCAGTGCCTTGATCTTGTACTTTCCAGCCTCCAGAACTGTGAGGAATAAATTTATCATTTAAAAACCACTCAGATTTTGGTATTTTGTTACAGCAGCCAGAAGGGACTAGGACAGAAAAATTTTGGCGCTAAGAGTGTATAGAGGAACAAAATTTTAAGGATGAGTTTTCTGAATTGGTTTTGGGGATTTGGCAATTGGCTGCTGAGTCTAATTAGATTTAATAATGCTAATTACCCTATTTCTAATAGTAAAGAGAGCATAGATCGTCCACGGCATGATCTGTTTATAGAGATACACAAATTATCTGCATTGAATACTCCTAATCAACCATTTATACGAAGCAAGGAACCAAGTGATTCCATATATGATACCCAAACACTTTTGGAAAACTAAGGCATATAATGACTTGCCCCTAATGTCTCTGGACAAAGTGGAGAAAGAAAAAGATGAGCTCAGGGATTTGAATTTCCAGCTCAAAAGTGTTTCATAAACGATCTAAGAGCTTCTAGGTGTGCCCTGAAGGAGAGCCTTCTAGCCTGTAGTTGCAGGGCTGAAATTTCTGAAAATTAAATGCACAACCTCATCCTGTAATTGGCTGAATTACAACGAAAATTGAGCTCCCCATGACACAGGGTGTCTGCTGTAAAAGCAAGGGCAAGGACATAGATCAGAAAAGAATGGGATCCCGTGAGGTGGGAAGACTCTGATGAAGTCCCTGATGAAGCTGGGGACATTGAGCCCCTAAATTCTGACGAGTGTTTTTACCAGTGGAAGTGGCCTCCTTACCTCTGGCAAAAGTGCCATCCCCACTCAGGGTGGCATTGGCCTTTCCACCTTGTCTAAGGGAACTCACCCTGCATTGCCCTAGGAAATAGTAATGGGTTTCTCTGAGGCAGTTCCCATGCCAGACAATGCTGATTCTTCTCAACACCCAATCCCACCACCCCTTCAAGTCCTAGCGGGCTCCTAAAGGTGAGATGCACAGTGTGACCCATGGGGAGGTATGCTATACCCCAAAAGAACTGTTTGAGTTTTCTAATTTATACAAGCAGAACCTTAGGGAATATGCATAGGAATGGATATTAAGGGGGTAGGATAATGGTGGAAGTAACATAAAGTTGGATCAGACTGAATTTATTGATAAAAGTTCACTAAGCAGAGATTCTGAATGTAATGTTCCAGCTTAAGGAGTTAGGAAGGGCTCTAACAGTTTAGCTGGTTGGCTGAAACATGGATTAAAAGATGGCCTATCCTGAGTGAGTTGGAGATGCCTGACCTCCCCTGGTTTAATGTAGAGGAAAGGATTCAAAGGCTTAGGGAGATTGGAATGCTAGAGTGGATTTGTCATTTAATACCTGCTCACCCATGCTGGGAAGGTCAGACATACCTTTAAGAAAGGTATGTCTTTCTCAATACTTTGAGAAATAAATTGGTGAGGGGAGCCCCAGCATCCTTTAAGAGCTCTGTGATCCCTCTTCTCTATAGACCAAACCTTACAGTGGGAACCACAGCCACTTAATTGGAAAACTTAAATGCAATGGGAATAATTGGGTCCTGGAGTATCAGGGGCCATTTGGTGGCACTCAACTGTTAAAGGCAAGGTGGGTGCGGTTACCTTAATGGACCGCAGAGTTAAAACAACAATCAGAATAGCCTGACTCATGCAGACCTAATGGCACTGCTTAATCATGGTGTTCCTGGAAGTGAAGTAGGTGGGAAGCCTACTAAATTCTTACTTGATCTGTATAAGCAGAAACATTCTAGGTGAAGTGAACAGAAGTCTAACTTGAATCCTAAAAATAGAGAATCATAGCCCCTCAATCCATTCCCAGACTTGAGCCAGTTTATAGACCCAGAACCCTCTGAATGAAGGGGAGGCAAAGTTTCCTTGAGAAAGTGATTATACTACTAAAAGTTTATCCTGTTAATCTTTCTCCCAGCCTTCCCCAAAGGAACCTACTGCTTTTTATCAGGGTAACTGTGCACTAGAGACAAGGAAATGATCAGACCTTTTGGGGACTACTGAACACTAGCTCTGAACTGACACTGATTGTAGGAGACCTAAAATGTCAGTGTGACCCTCCGGTCAGAACAGGGGCTTATGGTGGTCAGGTGATCAATAGAATTTTAGCTCAGGTCTGTCTTACAGTGGATCCAGTGGATCCCCAAACCCATCCTGCAGTTATTTCCCCAGTTCCAGAATGGATAACTAGAACAGACATACTTAGCAGTTGGCAGAATCCCCACACTGGTTCTCTGACCTGTAGAGTGAGGCCTACTATGATGGGCGAAGCCAAGAGGAAGTCATTAGAACTGCCCCAACCTAGGAAAACAGCCAACGAAGAGCAATACTACATCCTTAGAGGGATAGCAGAGATCAGTACCATCATCAGTGACTTGAAAGATGCAGAGGTAGTGATTCCCACTGTATCCCTCATTCAGCTCTCTTATTTGGCTTCTGCAGAAGACAGATGAATCTGGAAGAATGACAGTGGTTAATCATAAGCTTTACCAAGTGATCACTCCAAGTGTAGCTGCTGTATCAAATATGGTTTCATTGGTTGAGCAAATTAATACATCCTCTGGTAGCTAGTATGTAGCTGTTGGTTTATCAAATGCCCCTTTCTCCATCTCTATCCATAAGACCCACCAGAGCAGTTTTATTTCAGCTGGTGAGGTTAGCAATACACCTTCACAGTTATACTTCAGGGGTATATCAACTCTTCAGTCCTATGTTATAATTTAGTTTGCAGGGATCTTGATCATTTTTTCCTTCCACAAGCTATGACAACTGTCCTTTACATTGATGACATTATGCTGATTTGTCCTAGTGAATGAGAAGTAGCAACTACTCTAGACATTGGTAAGACATTTGTATGTTAGAGGATGGGAAATAAATCCAACTAAAATTTAGGGACCTTCTTCCTTAGTGAAATTTCTAGGGGTCAGTGATATGTGGCATGTTGAGATACCCCTTCTAATATGAAGGATAAGTTGTCGCATCTGGGCCCTTCTACATCCAAGAAAGAGACAGATGGCCTTCTGGGCCTACTTGGATTTTGGAGGCAACACATTCCTCATTTGAGTGTGTTATGCTGGCCTATTTACAAAGGGGCCCCAAGAGCTTCTGATTTTCAGTAGGGCCCAGAACAGTAGAAGGCTCTGCAACAGGTCCAGACTGCTGTGCAAGCTGCTTTGCCGCTTGGGCCATATGACCCAGCAAATCCAGTGGTGGTTGTCAGTGGCAGACAGGGATGCTGTGTGGGGCCTTTGGCAAGCCTCTGTAGGTGAATTGCAGCACAAACATTTAAGATTTTGAAATATGGTTCTGCCATAATCCACAGATAACTAGTTTCCTATTAAGAGACAGCTCTTGGCCTGCTACTGGGCTTTCGTGGAAACTGACCATTTGACCATGGGCCACTAAATTGCCATATGAACTGAATCGCTCATCATGAACTAGGTCTTATCTAAACCACCGAACCATAAAGTTGGGCATGCACAGCAGCACTTCATCATCAAATGGAAGTGGTATGTATGTGATCAAGCCTGGGCAGGCTCTAAAGGCACAAGTACGATATATGAAGAAATGGCTCAAATGCCCATGCTCCCCACTCTTGCTACCCTGCCTTCTCTCTCCCAACTTGCACCTTTGGGCTCATGAGGAGTTAGTTCCCTATGATCAGTTGACAGAGGAAGAGAAGACTAGGGCCCAGTTTACGGATGTTTCTGCACGGTGTGCAGACAGCACCCAGAAGTGGACAGCTACGGCACTGTAGTCCCTTCAGGACATCCCTGACGGACAATAGTGAAGGGAAATCTTCCCGGTGGGCAGAATTTCGGGCAGTGCACCTGGTTGTGCCCTTTGCTTGGGAGGAGAAGTGGCCATACATGTGACTATATCCTGATTCATGGGCTGTAGCCAATTATTTGACTGGATGGGCAGGGACTTGGATGGAATATGATTGAAAAAATTGGTGACAAAAAAGTGTGGAGATGAAGTGTGTGGATCGACATCTCTGAGTGGACAATAAACATGAAAATATTTGTGTCCCAGGTGAATGGTTACCAAAGGGTGACCTCAGCAGTGGAGGATTTTAATAATTGACTGGATAGAATGACCCGTTATTTGGATATCAGGGAGCCTTTTTCCCCAGACACCCTGTCATCACCCAGTGGGCTCATGAACAAAGTGGCCATGGTGGCAGGGATGGAGGTTATGCATGGGCTCAGCAGCATAGGCTTCCACTCACCAAGGCTGACCTGGCTACGGCCACTGCTGAGTGCTCAATCTGCCAGCAGCAGAGACCAACACTGAGTTCCTGATATGGCACCATGCCTAGGGGTTATCAGCCAGCTACCTGGCGGCAGGTTGATTACATTGGACCGCTTCCATTATGGAAGAGGCAGCATGTTATCCTTATGGAAATAGACATGCTGGGTACAGATTTGCCTTCCCTGCATACAGTGCTTCTACTGAAACTGCCATTCAAGGACCTAAAGCACGCTTTATTCACTGTTATGAAATTCCACACCGCATTGTGTCTGATCAAAGAAATTACTTCAAAGCCAAAGAGGTGGGCAATGAACTCACACTCACGGAATTCATTGGTCTTACCATGTTCCCCATCATTCTGAAGCAGCTGGCTTGATAGAATGGTGGAATGGCCTTTTGAAGACTCAGTTATGTTGCCAGCTAGGCAGCAACACCTTGCAGGACTGGACAAGATTCTCCAGAAGGCTGTATATGCTCTGAATCAGCATCTAGTATTTGGTGCTTTTTCTCTGCTAGCCAGAAATTTATGGATCTGGTAATCAAGGAAGTAGAATGGGAGTGGTACCATTCATTACCTCTAGTAATTTTACCACCAGCAAAACTTTTGCTTTCTTTTCCCATGACTTTATCTCTCCCGGCGTGGAGGTCTTAGTTCCAGAGGGAGGAATACTTCCAGCAAGAGACAGAATAATGATTCTATTGATAGTTAAGACTGCCACCCAGCCACTTTGGGGTTCTCATGCTTCTGAGTTAACAGGCCAAGAAAGAAGTTATGAAGTTGACGGGAGTGATTGATCTGGACTACTAAGGGGAAATTGGACACTACTCTACAATGGAGAAAAGGAAAAATTGGTCTGAATACAGGAGATCCTTAAAGGCATCTCTTAGTATTACCATGACCTATGATTAAGATCAATGAAAAACTACGACAACTCAATACAGGCAAAACTATGAATGGCCCAGACCCTTTAAGAATGAAGGTTTGGGTCACCCTGCCAGGTAAGGAACCACCAGCAGCTGAGATTCCCACTGAAGGTAAAGGGAATACAGAATAGGTAGCAGAAGAAAGTAGTTACAAATACCAGCTATGACCATGTGACCAGTTACAGAAACAAGGACTGTGATTGGCATGAGTACTTCCTCATTATTTTGTTATGGATATGTTTGTGTGGATATATACATATGGTAAGCAGATGTCTTTGTTTTCTTTGCTCTTTTAGTTCTTTGTCATGTAACGTAAGATGTATTGACTTTATATCAGTATTTAAGTAATGTTAATTTTATATCTTAGTATTTAAGTTGTAGGATACCAGGACAAGAGGAATCATTACTCAAGGACCTCATCTCCTTTTCTGGGGAAGGGATTATTGCATTTTCAGTTGTACAAAGTCTAATTGTATCACATCACGTGGAATTATGTCCTTGTTATTCTTTATTTGGAGGTTCTTTATTTAAGGAGGTGTGTATGGATGCCAAGTTGAGAAAGGCAGACTTGTGATGGTTAATTTTGCACATGCAGTTAACCTTGACTGGGCTAAGGGGTACCCAGATAGCTTGTAATACATGATTTCTGGGCATGTCTGTGAGGGTATTTTCAGGAGAAATTATCATTTGAATCAGTAGACTGAGTAGAAAAATTGTCTTCATTGACATAGGCAGGCATCATCTAATCTGTTGAGGACCCAAATAGAACAAAAAGCCAGAAGAGGGGTAAATTCACTCTCTCTTTTTGAGCTGGAACATTAATTTTTCCCGCCCTTGGGTGTTGGTGCACCAGGTTCTCAGTCCTTCATACCTGGGCCAGGGCATACTCCATTGGCACCTCTGGTTCTCAGGTCTTTGGGCTCAGATTTCGAACATTGGACTAAATTATACCCTTGGCTTTCTTGGTTCTCTGGCTTGCAGATGGAAGACTGTAGGACTTCTTGGCTTCCATAATTATGTACACCAATTCACGTTATTGGTTCTTTTTCTCTGGAGAACCCTGACTAATACACTGTGCCTACACCTGTAGATGAGGGCCTGTGTGCCCATTCCATGAATTGAGAGTGAGGAAGAGGTAGTTCCTCTGAGGAAGGCTAGAGAAACAGTATTGTGTCCTGGTTAAAATCACAGATTATGGAGCCATAATTCTAGGCTCAGATCTGTGTGACCTTGGACAAATTACTTAAATCCATTTATGCCTTAGATTCCTCAGCTAAAAACTGAGTAAAATAATAGTTTCTACTTGATAGTATTATTTTGAGTATCAAATACATAGATATCTGTAAAAGCATTTAGGACAGTGTCTGGTGCATGGCAAGGGCTATATATGTGATGATGATGATGACAATGATAATGAATAACAGTGCACACATGCTGGGCAGCCAGCAAGGACAGGTGTCTTGTCAGACAGACCAGGAAAGGGTGAGGAATGAGCAGGTTCTCTGTCTGCCACCTGGCAGTCCTTCCTAGAAGTGTGTAGACTCTGTAAGTGGCATGAGACCCCTCTCTGTATGAATGAAGGAGTGCAGCCATTCATTGCCTTGAGTGTGAGGAGAGCAGGAAGTACTCCCTGCAGCCAGCATGCATAGGATTTGGCAGCCTACCTAAAATGACTCTATCTCTGGATACGGTTCCAAAAAGGTCGGTTGGCACCAAGGATGATGAATTGGTTCAGACACCTGAATTGGCTTGACTCAGTTCATTGACCTTTTCCTGCTCATGGTTGGAGGCATGATTAAAGACCTAGCCACACCTGCTTGCCCACCTGGCCAGACTCTCCTTTAGCTGCCCCTGATACTCATGCAGGTATGGAGGGGTGCCTTCTCCTTCTTCATGACCTTGGAGGAACTGGTGTGCAGCAAGTTCATGAAGCAGAAACACACAGGTGGTGACCTTGGACAAGGCTCCTTCCACGATAGTGGATGTGCTTGGATGCCTCCTCTACCCTCTGCTATTCCAAGCCCATTCTGAACCAGGGAATATTATGGATATTAGTAGAGTTTTGTGCTGTTGGCATTATCCTACAGATATGTTGACATCATATCACACTGAGGCAATTTTATGAACCAGGCACTGTACCGTGAACCTAGCTACTGAGCCAACTATTCAATACTGATGAGAATGGACAACATTTATGTGCACTCACCATTGGAGGACCACAAAGTGTGGCAGAGTTCACGGATGATACACCTGGTCATCCACAGTCATCCTCCTGGTTCTTGGTCTCACCAGGTAGGAAATCCTCAATTCATCATATGTCTTTTTTTTTTTTTTTTTTTTTTTGAGACGGAGTCTCGCGCTATGTCACCCAGGCTGGAGTGCAGTGGCGCGATCTCGGCTCACTGCAAGCTCCGCCTCCCAGGTTCACGCCATTCTCCTGCCTCAGCCTCCGAGTAGCTGGGATGTCTTAGAGAGACCAGGTCTCTGGTACTGTCATAAGCATTACTTAGGGACATTATAGGTTACTCAGCACTTGGAATACTAACCACATACACAGCCTCCTGTGACATCTCAGAACAAGGAACAGAGGAGTTGTCTCTGAGGGTTGGGACTACAGTGAGTCAAGTGAGGTACTTGCCCTGGGCACAGTTTAAGGGGTTCTTGTCCATATCTAGGGATAGCTGGTTGGTTGGCTGGTGGGTGGATGATCTAAGATGGCCCTTTACACATGACTGGCAACGAGCAGGTTGTCGGCCTGTGTGCTTTGGCTCTCATCCATGTGGCCTCATCCTCCACCCAGCTGGCTAGCTCTGGCTTGTTCACATGGTTGTTTCTAGGCTCCATGAAGAGCAAGAGAGCATCCCCCAGTGCTTTTTAAGCCTTTGTATCACGTTTGTTAATGTCCCACTAAACAAAGCTAGTCTCCTGGCCAAGTCCAGATTCAAGTGGTAGAAAAATAGATTCCAGTGCCTCGTTGGAGAGGAAGAAGCTATGGTTAATCTATTGGAGATCCTGTTAACCCAAGAGGCCACAGCAGAACAGAACCCCTGGAGACCATCACACTGGACTTTATAAAAATCTGCGTGTTATAGTGTGATTCAGAGTCATAGATGGCCTCATCAAAAGAATGCACCTAATTTATTCCCTGCCTCAATTGCTGGTGGACTTAACCACCTCTAGCTACAACTGGTTAATGTGGCAGTTTATTGTATCATGTCAATGGTGGTTAAGAGTATGGACTCTGAAATCAGACATACCTGAATTTGAGTCCTGATTCTGCCCAGACACTCATTAGGAAAACTTGGGCATGTTGTTCGACTTCTCTATGCCCTAGTTTCCTTGTATATAAAATAGGATGTTAGTACCAACCACATAGGTTTATAGTGATAATTTTTAAAATATTTAAAATGAGAAGGAGTTCACAAACAAAAGACAAATGAATTTCAAAGCCCTTACATGAAAGCGCTTGGTAAAGTGCATAGAAAGCCCTTGGGACATGTAACTAAGGCCATTTCCACTGCTCCACCTAGGTCCATAATCAAGAATGTACTGATAATTCTCTACATTCTTCCACCCAGAGCATGCCCTTATGAGGTGATTACGGTTTCCATTTCCATTACTTCACACAAACCTCAAATTCTGTGATGCAATGCTAAGAAAAGAACTCAAACTTTGAAGCCAGAAAACATTGGTGTCAAATTCCAAATGGTCTCTGCTATGTATTGCTCCAATGACCTTGGGAAAATAACTTTAAGTTCTGTGACTCTTAGTTTATATCTTTAAAATAGAGAAAATAATACCTAAATAAAGCATTTTTTTTGTTTCGTTTTGTTTTTTTTTGTTTTGTTTTGTTTTTGTAACTGTTCAATAGGAGACTGCTTGAACCACACCTAGAATAGTGTCTGGCACAAAGAAGGCACTCAATACATGGTTTTAAAATCATTATTAATGTCTGGAGGAGTCTCTCCTGCTCTATAAGGGATACAGGTTACCCTCTGACCTGCCAAGAAATAATAGCTAATAATAATAGCTAATTTTATTGACCAGGGGCTCTGGGCAGGCAGTACAAAAGGACTCTTTGTCTGGTTTGTCTAAAGATACTTTTTTCAACATTTTATGGCTTTAGAAATAATTTCTTATCATTTATAGTCAAGGTACTGAGTAAAACCCACTGTTAGGTCCTGTGCTCTCCTAATTCCATCACTAAATCAGGTCCATTAAAGATGGTGGACACCAATGTTGACCTTATCCTTTTGCTCAAGTCTCACTTTGTGAAAAGATAGATGAAAAATCATAAACTTGTTAAATCTTGAAGATTTGATAAAACGGAAATGAAAGTATTAAATGTATATATACATTAAAGTGTATGTAAATAAGTGA
This sequence comes from Macaca fascicularis, assembly GCF_037993035.2. NCBI lineage: Eukaryota > Metazoa > Chordata > Mammalia > Primates > Cercopithecidae > Macaca > Macaca fascicularis. The sequence continues at coordinate 23,071,207 of NC_088394.1, forward strand.
GACCATGTTTGAAAATCTGGTTGAAATGGATGATTTTCTCGTAAAATTGTCAATTTGGCTCAAAAAAAAAAACAATTCCAAACCAGAGTAGGCAAATAACCAAGAAAGAAATGAAAACATTATTCAAGGATGTTTTCTTCTCCTAAAACCCCAGACAAATGGGTTTCATGGGTAAAATTTTTTAAACTTTAGAGCGATGAATAATTTCTGTTCATTTAAAATTATACCTAATTACAAAGAAGAAATAAAGCTTTACAGTTTTTTTTTTTAAATGAAAGTGAGAGAAATCCAGCTCAAATTAGCGGTAGGGGAAAAGGGCCCATTGACTCCTGAGAAGGACGTTGGGAGTAGAATAAGAGCCTCAGGACCAAGGACCTCAAAGGCTGGAACTGAAGCTCTAGTACTTGTAAGATGCTTTTCCATTTTCTGCTTTATTGGTTAGTTATTTTGCTGTGTAACAAACCATTCCAAAATTTAGTGGCTTGAAACATCAGTTATTTGTGGTTTCTCATGATTGTATGGGTTACTTGGGTGATTCTTCTGACCTCGGTTTGTTCGGGTGATCCCGGCTGGGCTCTGTCCTGGGTCTTGGTCAGCTAGTGGTTGGGCTGGTGCTGGATTACCTAGGACAGCCTTGCTAACATTGACTGAGGGCTGGCAGGCTGTTGATCCTGGCATTTCATTTTTCCTCCATGCATCTTCTTTTCCTCCAGCAGGCTAGCTTAGTTTCAGGGTTCCAAGCATGGCAAGAGAGGGAAATCCCAAAGCACAGGGGTATGTGTGTGTGTGTGTGTGTGTGTGTGTGTGTGTGTGTGTGTGTGTATGTGTGTGTGAAATGGAGTCTCGTTCTGTTACCCCAGCTGGAGTGCAGTGGTGTGATCTCGGCTCACTGCAACCCTCCCAGATACAAGTGATTCTCCTGCCTCAGTCTCCCAAGTAGCTGGGATTATAGGCGCCTGCCACCACGCCCGGCTAATTTTTGTATTTTTTGTACAGACGGGGTTTCACCATGTTGGGCAGGCTGGTTTTGAACTCCTGACCTCAAGCGTTCTGCCTGTCTCAGCCTCCCAAAGTGCTAGGATTACAGGTGTGAGCCACTGCGCCCAGCCAGCACAGGGGTTTTTTAAGCCTTTGTTTGTGTCACAGTGGTTATGGACAAGACCAGATTTGGGGGTGGAGAAACAAACATCATCTCTGGATGGGAAGAATAGCAAAGTCACATGGCCAAGGAGCATGCAGGGATGGGAGACACTGGTGGCCATTATGTTGTCTACTACACTGACCCTTATCTGCTCTGCCAGCTGCCTCGTTTGCCCTTCCAATCCACTCTGCTTTCTCTGAGAGACTGAGCCATAATGGCTGCTTCAATTGGGGCTCCCTTACCCTCTGACCTGACCTCTGGTTGGACTCAAGGGGAGGGGCTAATAGGAGACTGGGGGAGGGGAAAGAGTGAGCCTCTCCCCACGTCAGTCAGTATTTATTATGGAGTCATCTTCACTCTACCTTTTGACTATAGCTCGCCGCTCCTCTACAGATAATCTTCTCTATATAATTCTCTCCTTCTGGGTTCCAGGAGCTACTCCCTTCGTTTGTCCCCTGGCTCTTACCAGCCTCTAATCCCTTATACTTTCCCAACACCTTGCCCACACCTTTAGAAACAGTCCTTTCATTGAACCTTCCTTAAACACTCTGCACTTGAGTTTGCCATCTGTTTCCTGCGGGGCCCCTGACTGATGCATCTGCTTTGTCTTGCCTCATTTGCTCCTGCTGTAGATGGAACATGTTATTATTATAGATAGTATTATAGATAATATTATATATATTATTATATATAGATGGAAGATGTTATTATAAACATCGTTACAGTTGACCCCATGGAAAGATGGCAACCCTAGTGGAGGAATTAGCCTTCTTCCTGCATTCATTTTTTTTTTCTTTTTTTTTGAGACAGAGTCTCGTTCTGTTGCCCAGGCTGGAGTGCCAGTGGTGTGATCTCAGCTCACTGCAACTTCCGCCTCCTGGGTTCAAGCGATTCTCCTGCCTCAGCCTCCCAAGTAGCTGGGACTACAGGTGTGCCGCACCACACTGAGCTAATTTTTGTATTTTCAGTAGAGATAAGGTTTCAGCATATTGGCCAAGCTGTTCTCAAACTCCTGACCTCAAGTAATCTGCCTGTCTTGGCCTCTCAAAGTACTAGGATTTCAGGCGTGAGCCACTGCACCCAGCCATCTTCCCTGCATTCATAATCGATCTCAGAAAAGGTTCCAATGAATTTGGTTCTCTATCATTGGGAGAACAAACTCTTACAACCTCAGACCTGGATCCCATGGCATCCCTTTCACTCAGGAGCAGTGTATGTTATAAGAAGAGTGAAGGAGAAACTTTGATGAGCTGATGAAATTAGTAACTAATTGTTATAAGCTAGCTTAACCACAATAATCGGTGTTACGTAGTAAAGTTGGCATAAAAAGTAAACTACAAGCCAGTCTCATGCATGAGTCTAGACGAACATATCCCAGAGAAAATATTGAATGCTATTTTATTGTTGTCATGGACATTATTGATTCAAATAATGTGTAGGAAACAATCTAGAGATAAAACAACAAAGAAAATTATGATCAATATAACCAAATGTAGGAATAAAGATAAAAATACGCCAATAAGGAACCATGAAATCTGGAAAGCATAAATTTAGATGGTAGAAGTGACAGCAGAATGTTACCCAACCAACGTAAATGGATTGAAATTCCCTACTGAAGGGCAAAGACTATGAGATTGGATGAGCAATGTACAACTCTTGGCAGTAGATAAAAGAAGCTTAAAGCACAGGTTTTAAAAATAAAAGGAGCAAAGATATATTGTGAAAATACACATATAAAAATGAAGCATGATCTTAATAGTAATACCAAAAGAAATAGGACTCAAAACAAAAAACATAAACGGGGCAAGTGTCCCAGCACTTTTGAAGGCCAGGGTGGGCAGATCACTTGAGCTCAGGAGTTTGACACCAGCCTGGGCAACATGGCAAAACCCAGTCTAAAAAAAAATATATTAGCCAGGCATGGTGGCATGAACCTGTAGTCCCAGCTGCTCAGGAGGCTGATGTGGGTGGATCACTTAAGCCTGGGAGGCAGAGGCTGCAATGAGCTGTGATTGCACCGCTGCACTCCATTCTGGGTGACAGAGTGAGATTCTGTCTCAAAAAAACAAAACTAAGCAAAAACATAAAACAAGAGGAAGGAGAAAACATGACCTCCAATACATTACTGGTGAGTGGCAAATTAGTATATGTTTTCTAAAGAGCAAATTTGCTGTACATATCCAGAGCTTTAAACACGTTTTTGATCTAAGAACTACTAGATCTAATCATTTTGACCTAAGAATGACAATTCTAGGAAGTTTTGGTAAGAAACCATTTAAGAATATGTGCATAGTTTTATCTAGAGTGATATTCATTGCATCAGTATTTGTAACATCAAAAATTTGAAAATGACCCAAGTCACTACCAGTTAGGGTTTATGTAAGTAAAATATATTACACTCATATGATGGAATGCTAGGCAGTGATTCAGTGTCACAGTGTCTGGGCACAAGGGGAATGTCCTGTGTCTTGACTGGGATGGTGCCTATACAGGTGTACACATTTTTCAAAACTCATCAAACTGTACACTTAAACTCTGTACATGACTGTATGTAAGTTATACTTTAATGAAAAGTCACGGTGATTAAAATGCTATTGGCCTGGGAATGCAGTCATAATATATTGTTAAATGAAAAAAAAAAAAAAAGCAGGCAACAAAACATTAGGTGAGGTGTGATAGATTTAAAAATATAAAAATATATACACATATAAAGCCAAAGATCACATTCCCTAAATAAATTTTCGTGAATACTTAATTCTCTTCACTGTCTTATTCCAGACTTGTTACCTGCAGAGCTCTGAAGGTCACTTTGGGATGTTCTGTAGCTGGTTTCTCCAGTTTCGTTTGTTTCCGGGGCCACTTCACCTGTAGTGAAGACTCAGGTTTCCCACTTAGTTCAGTGAGGACCAAACTTGAGTGGTGGTTCCGGCATAATCGGGAGTCACTTACAGTTCCTTCCAAATGTGGCTACTCTTGAGGTCCTCCATCAGCTGGGAGCCATCTTAGTTTCTGGACTAAGCATCTTCAGGTGCTTCTAAGAAGATTCTGGACTCTGATAAGTCTTTACTTCAGTTCACTTTTGGCCCCAGAGAAGGGGAGTCCTGGCTCTGCCAACAAGGCCCTGTCCATTTCCTGCCTCAGTGTGAGTGGCAGGAAGATTATCTTGATCTTCAGGGCAAAGGCTTACTTCCTCCTCGTGGTGTCATCTGATCTCCTTGGCTCAGTAAAGCAACATAACAGTCAACTGCACTTTTCTCAATGCCTGGTTTGTTCTGTCTTGTGTAACCCCGAGTGGGGGCGCCCACAGTGCACTTTCAAAAATAATGCTCCTTCCCGGGAGGGAAGCAACAATGAGGGTTGAACATCCCTTTTGGCATCACCATCACCTGGACCAAAAGACCCATTTGCATCTCTCAAGGATAAGTAATGTCAGGGGAAATTTAGTCTAAACGGTATAGTCTCCACCTCCCTTCCTCCCTTCCTCTCTTCTTCCCTCTCTCACTTACCTATTATTTCCCTACATCTGAAAGTGCACCATCCTGCTGAAATCACATCCTGTTCACGTAACACTGCAGTCCACAGTTTCTACATCCACACAGAAGTTCTCGCGGGCAACACCAAATGCTAAGAGGATGCCTTAGAAGGAGTCTGGAGATACTCAAGGATTGGCCTCTCTAGCTTAGAGGTTACACTGTCATCAAATGCCCAAAGATCTCTTGTATAGATTTTTTGTGGTGTAGTTCCGAAGGAGAATTAGGACTGAGGTCCTTCTCTGCAGGCTGAGGAAGAACAGCCCGTATTGACCAACTGGTTGCTACATAATGATATTAGCTCTGCATCTGAGGATAGTAAGCTCAATTGCCAGACATGCTGTAGAGGAGATAGCTGTGGTAGGTGTGGGTTTCTACCATGTTGGTAGAAACTAGCTTTTGTTGTTTTGTTGCATGCAACAGAAACCATCTTTGGTTAACTCAAGTTGGAAAGGAATTCATTGCAAAAGATGTGGCGTCCTTCAGAGCATTGAAAGAAAACTCGAACAACCGGACCAGCTCTGTCTGATTTTGGTTCTTGTGTTACTTTCGGCCTAAATTCAAGTTCCGGAAGGAGAGAGATTATTTGGTTGAGCTCAAGTTGCCTAACAAACTCTTGGGTTGGGCTTTTAAAATATTCTTTCAAAGACTAAACTCTGTGGGGGTAGGATGGCTTTTCCAAGGAGAATTGAGGCACTGATATGGGAAAAAAGAAAGCATAGATGTTGCGCCAATTGAAACAATGTGTTTGCTACAATTTCTAAATGCTACATGGCAGATTTCAGAGAGATTGGATGACAGGCTTCACCTGAAGAGATACAGATCAGGACCTGGTTAATTCTGATGGATAGCTGGGTTTAGAAGCCAATGTAAGGCAATATGTATAAAGGCTCTGAAACCAGAATGACTGAGTTTGAATTCCAGGTTGGCCACTAACTAGCTAATAATCTTGGGCTGGTAGTCTAACCTCTCTGCTTCAGTTTCCTAATCTATAAAAAGAGGATAAAATGGCACCCACCTCATAGGGTCCACGTGAGGATTAAATGAGTTAACCTAGACAGTAAGAGCTTTATGCCATGACTGGCACGTAGGACATGCTAGTTAATATTATTGTCACCAATGATCCTTTCAAGTCTTAGATTGTGCGTTTCAAAAGTCCAGCCGTCTTTTTGGCGTTGCATGCATTTGTCTTGCTTTCTGCAAAATGGAAAGGCATCTCCCATGGGCTAGTTGGAGAGAGGGGCTGATAAAATGTGATAAAATGCAGTTCTCTTGATTGTCAAGTGAATTCTGCATGATTCTTCTGCTCTCATTTGCCACGGGCTGACTGCTTCTGCAATGCAGAGCCCGCCTGTAAAGGTCAGAATGAATTGCTTCCAAACATCCCTTTGTCCCTCACTGTCACGAAGACACAGAGCTACATGCTGTGGAGGAAGAAGCAAATCCATGAAGCTGGAAGGCCAGAGAACAGAAACCAACCGTGCACAAAGAGGTGAGCTGCTGGGACTTGAACGAAGCTGATGCATCCCATCTATAAATTATTGTGGCTTCTCCTGGTTGGGAGGCAGGACCAGCCTCACAATTTCCCAGAAGACCTTGATTTCTGGAGCCTGCAGGCCTGGGGGCAAATGGAGACATCAAAAGGCAGATGACCTTGGAGAGAAGCAGCCAGAAGGGAATGCTAAAGGCCCTGGTTCTGGACTCAAGAGACCTCACGTTTCCTGGTCTTCTTTCTTTCTCTGCTCTTTTGTGCTCATGAGGTTCATGCCCTCATGAGGGCTCCCCCACCTCTAGTGGTCTAGGATTCTAGGATGTCTTAGTATTCTTCCAAAAAAAATCTAAGAGCCAGCATTTATTGGCCGGGCGCGGTGGCTCACGCCTGTAATCCCAGCACTTTAGGAGGCCGAGACGGGCGGATCACGAGGTCAGGAGATTGAGACCATCCTGGCTAACACGGTGAAACCCCATCTCTACTAAAAAATACAAAAAATAGCCGGGCGAGGTGGCGGGCGCCTGTAGTCCCAGCTACTCGGGAGGCTGAGGCAGGAGAATGGCGTGAACCCGGGAGGCGGAGCTTGCAGTGAGCTGAGATCCGGCCACCGCACTCCAGCCTGGGTGACAGAGCGAGACTCCGTCTCAAAAAAAAAAAAGAAAAAAAAAATATATATATAATTCTGTCCTAAACACTTTACCTATAGTAACTCTTAATTCTTCATTACACCTTATGAGATAGATTATCATCGTTATCATTCTATTTCATAGATGAGGAAACTGAGGTACTCAAAGACTAAATGACTTGCTCAAGGTCACCAGTGAGAGGTTCAGTCCTAGGCCGTCTGGCCTGCAGGGCTATGCTCTTACCTAGTACCTCAAACTGCCTGGTAAACCGCAACCCTATGTACCTGGACAAACGTTCCTGAAGCAGGCAGCTCTCATTCCTAAAGCAGGCAACTCTCTTCCCTGAGAACTGCGTTTCCAGATAGGTACTGCCAAAGGTCTGTGACCCTACAGCCTTGGCGTGATTTGGTCCAGATGCATGTGGACATCTCTCCCACACAGGATCAGTCAAATGGCCTCTTCTAGAGTTTAGAATTTGGAGTCAAAGGTGCTGGTTTTAGTCTGGACTGGTCACACAGTTTTTGACAACTGTTTGTTGTACGGGAAGTGTCCAGCTTGATGAATTCTCACACAGTGAACTTTTCTTTGTAAGCAGAGCCCCGGAAGCCCTTTTGTGCTCCTTCTAATCTCTACACGTCCCTCCCCATCCATCAAAATAACTACTACCAGACCAGCAATCCTTTGCCTGCTTTTTTCCCTGCCGGTGATCTTTTTTATTTTATTTTGGAAAGAACACGTAACATGAAATCTACCCTCTTAAGGTTTTAAGTGTAAAATGCATCATTGTTGGCTAGAGATGCAATACTAGACAGCAGGTCTCTGGGGTTTATTCATCTTGCTTGACGGAAACTTGATGCCCATTGGTGAGTAATTCCCCGTTTCCCCTTCTTCCAGACTGTAGCCACCACCCTTCCACTCTGATTCTCTATCAATTTGACTATTTTAGTTACTTTACATAAGTGGAATCATCTAGTATTTGTTTTCCTGTGACTAGTGTTTTTCATTTACCATAATGTCCTCAGGGTTCGTCTACGTTGTCTCATATTGCAGAACTTCCTTCTTTTTTGGGGGCTGAAAAATATTCCATTATATGCATAAAACACATTTTCTTTATTCATTTGTTCGTCAGTGGACGCTTAGATTGCTTCCATAGTTAGCTGCTGTGAAGAGTGCTGCAGTGAACATGGAACTGCTAACATTTCTTCAGGATGTTAATTTCAATTCTTTTGGATAAATACCCAGAGGTGAGAGTGCTGAATCCTATGGTAGTTCTGTTTTTAATGTTTTGAGGAACCTTCACACGGGCTAAGGACTTGAATAGGCCGTTGTCATTGGAAGACATACAAATGACCAACAGGCATATGAAAATTTAAAAAGCTAAACATCAATCACCAGGCAAATGCAAATCAAAGCCGCAACGAGATATTATCTCACACTTGTTAGGATGACTTTTTTTTTTTTTTTTTTTTTTTTTTAGATGGAGTCTTGCTCTGTTACCCAGGCTGGAGTGCAATGGCTTGGTCCTGGCTCACTGCAACCTCCGTCTCCCGGGTTCAAGTGATTCTCCTGCCTCAGCCTCCCAGAGTGCTAGGATTACAAGTGTGAGCCACCGCACCTGGCTCATTATTTTTTTTTAAAAAGACAAGTGTTAGCAAAGATACGGAGCGATTGGAACCCTTGTATACTGTTGGCGTGAATAAAAATGGTGCAGATACTATGGAAAACAGTTTGCCTGCTTTTGAGCACTTAAAAAACAAAATTAGGCCGGGCACAGTGGCTCACGTGTGTAATCCCAGCACTTCGGGAGGCCAAGGTGGGCAGGATCACTTGAGATCAGGAGTTCGAGACCAGCCTGACCAACATGGCAGAACCCCGTCCCTGCTAAAAATACAAAAATTAGCCAGGCGTGGTGGTGCACACCTGTAATCCCAGCTACTTGGGAGACTGAGGCAGGAGAATCACTCGAACCTGGAAGGCAGAGGTTGCAGTGAGCCGAGACCATGCTGCTGCACTCCAGCCTGGGTGACAGAGCCAGACTCCATCTCAAACAAAAACCAAAAAACAGAATTATAGAGTAATTGTCACACTGTCTCTTGTGTCTGGCTGGTTTCTTTGATATGTGTGTGTGTGTGGCCACATGATATTGAAAGGACACAAAGCATCCTGTTCATCAGGATGTCCAGCTTCAGAGCCAGCAGGGGCCAGGCAGGTGGGTAAGTGACATGTGTGACCACAGGCATGTCCCACTGGCACTTGAACGCCCTATCTGAAACGGGCAGCGGCACTCAGCTCCGTTTCCTAATTCCTGCTCTTTAGAGGACCAAGGTCTGGGTTTTCCCATTTTTTTCCAGAGAAATCTGAAATCCCCTAAATTTAGATTTTGACAGATAATCTCTACATGTCCCTCCCCATCCATCAAAATAACTGATAATCTCTACACGTCCCTCCCCATCCATCAAAATAACTACTACCAGACCAGCAATCCTTTGCCTGCTTTTTTCCCCGCCCGTGATCTTTTTTATTTTATTTTGGAAACAACACGTACCATGAAATCTACCCTCTTAACAAAGTTTTAAGTGTAAAATGCATCATTGTTGACTAGAGATGAATTGTTGACTAGAGAAGAATTACAACTGTGGTGTATTTTAAACACATTTTTGGACTGGATTCCTTCTGTGAACCTCCAGTTTACAACTTCCGCATTCGTAGGTGGGGCCTGTCAGTGGGAGGTCTCCCCCACCCCACGTCTGAGGGGAGAAGGGAAAATGTAAATTTAGTCAAATCGGCCTTCTTTGGAGAGTAGAGAGTGTGCAATAGTCCAAGGCAGGGAGCTTTAAAAGAATGCAGAAGTCTTTTTTTCTCTCTTGGTGTCTGAGGTCTAAATTGGCTGGGACATATCCTCGGTTAGGAGTCAGTGGCTACAGCGCCCCCTGCTGTCCTTTAGCACCCTCTTCGTGTCCAGTGAGATCTGCAGGTGGGCCTGGAAGCCACTTGCTTCTCCTGCAGGTTTGGGGAGGAGGATTCATCATTTTAAATATTGCTCAAGTGCCTGCTCTTGCCAGTGTCTTCATAGGCTCCTGTTAGACTCGCCTTCCCTTATATTTGGTCAATTACCTACTCCGTCAGTGAGACCTTACCACTTGATTTTTTTTTTTTCTTTTTGAGACAAGATCTCACTGTGTCACCTACGAGTGCAGTGGTACCATCACGGCTCACCACAGCCCCTTCCTCCCAGGCTTAAGTGATTCTCCTGCCTCAGTCTCCCAAGTAGCTGGGGCTACAGGCATGTGCTGCTATGCCTGGCTAATTTTTTAATTTTTTTGTAGAGATGGGGTTTCATCATATTGCTCAGGCTGGTCTCAAATTCCTGGGCTCAAGCAGTCCTCCCACCTTGGCCTCCCAACGTGCTGGGACTACACAGGCATAAGCCACCATGTTTTTTTAAATTGGAGGTAGGGTAAGAAGAACTGGGCCAGGACGTCCTTCCCACAATTCCAGTCTCACTGTTTCTATCTATTGAAAAGCATTTCTGGCATTTGCTTGGTACCTTTCCCTGGTTTCTGGGCTGAACTAGATTTTGTCCCATTTTTAAACAATTCCTTCTGGTACTTTCAGGGGTACTTTGTGGATGAGAGCAGAGTGAAATGCATAGGCTCAGGTTTGTGGTCTTGCAAGTTAATAAAGAGTGTGGACTTTGGAATCAGCCTGCCTGGGCTCCATTCTTGTCTCTGCTACCTACTAGCTGTGTATCATTGTTTTTGTTGTTTTGTTTTATTTTGTTTTGTTTTGTTTGAGACACGATCTCACTTTGTTGCTGGGGCCAGAGTTCAGTGGTGCAATCCTAGCTCACTGCAGCCTCCAATTCCTGGGATCAAGTGATTCTCCCACCTCAGCCTCCTGAATGGTTAGGACCACACGTATACACCACCATACTTGGCTAATTTTAAATTTTTCTGTAGAGATGGGATCTTGCTATGTTTCCCAGATGGGTCTTGAACTCCTGGTCTTAGCCTCCCAAAGTGCTGGGATTACAGGCATGAGCCATTGTGTCCCACCTTAGCTGTGAACTTTAGATAAGTCACTTGACCTCTCTGTTCCTGTTTCTTCATTTACAAGGCGAAGATGATAATATACTACTTCTTAGGGTGAGTATTAAATAAGTTAGCCTACACAAAGAGGTTAAAATAGTGCCTAGCATGTCACAGAAATGTCTGCTTGACCTAGAGGCTTGAACCTGCTTTTGTCTTCAATGTTGGTCTTTAGGTTCTGGCTTCACTTCTTAATGCTGCTTCTCAGCCTTTCCTCATGAAACTTTCTTTGATCCTTTTCACCCCTTAACTGTGAATCTCCCAAATTCCACTGAGCAGTGATCAATTCTTGGGGCCTCTTCCTCTGTGTTCCCAAACATTCCTTCACCCTAATTTTCTCTCCATGGCCAAATCCTACAGTGTCTCCTAAATAATTATAGCTAACATGTATGTAGCACCTATCATATGCCACATGCTGTTCTAAGTGATTGATGTATACTAACTCATTTAATCCTCACCCTATGAGAAAGATGCTTTTTTTTTTTCAGGCGATTTAATACATTTCTTTTTTTTATTATTATTATACTTTAAGTTCTAGGGTACATGTGCATAACGTGCAGGTTTGTTACATATGTATACTTGTGTCATGTTGGTATGCTGCACCCATCAACTCGTCAGCACCCAGAAAGATGCTTTTTTAAACACCCATTTTATAGAGGAGGAAACTGAGGCCCCGAGAAGTGAACTGACTTGCCAGGTCACACGACTAACAAGAAGGAGAGTCTGGATTTGAATTTGGCTCTAGAGCCTGCTCTTAGCCACCATGATATGCTGCTGCCCACCTGTCCCATCCTCACTGAGAGGACCCTTGTTCAACTCCACTAACCCTCCCCGGACCAGTAGCCTCTGGTCCTGTCTCCCTGCTTCCCCTCTGTCTCACTGGCCTACGCTTTCCACACCTTTCTAAAAACCAAATGTGATCATGTCATCCTCTTTGCTGAAAACACATCAATCGCTTCCCATTGTTCTTGGGACAAAGTAAATATTCTTTGAAGTGGCTGCGAAGTGGGGTGGACACACATCCTCCTCTGCCAGGCTTGCCTATAAACCAAATTGGTGTGTTCTGTTGCATCAGCATACCACAAAGTTGGTGCCCTTGTCATCCTCACAAGAGTCCCCAACTGGGAGATACAGGATATGGTTGTCCTACTCATGAGGCCCTGCATGCTCTGGCCTCAGGGTCCCTCCAGCCTTTGCTTGGCCACTCTGAGTGCGTTCATTCACTCCTCTGTTCCTCCTGCCACCAGGCACCTGCTCACACTTCTCCCTCGGCTGAGATACTCTTCTCTCTCTTCTTCCCCGTGAGTTCAGTGGGTCTCAATCCTGGTTGCATTGTAGAATCTTCTGCAGGGCTTTTTAACTGAACACAGTGTCCGCACCCATTCCAGACCAACTAAGTCCAAATTTCTGATTGATCACAACCTGTCAATTGCATGCAGGGTTAAGGGCCCTGGTCAACTCATGCTGGTCCTCTAGGCTGTAGCTCAAGCATCACTTCCTCAGGGAAGCCCTCCCTGACCTCCCTGACCAGGCCAATTTCCAATATTTTGTACTCAGAGCACTACATACGTCTTCTTGCTGTCACATATTTTAGGGAACAGCTGAATATTAGGTTGGTGCAAAAGTAATTGCGGTTTTTGCTATTACAAATAATGGTGCAGGCCAGGTGAGGTTGCTCACGCCTGTAATCCTAGCACTTTGGGAGGCTGAGGCGGGTGGATCACAAGGTCAGGAGATCGAGACCATCCTGGCTAACACGGTGAAACCCCGTCTCTACTAAAAATACAAAAAATTAGCCGGGTGTGGTGGCAGGTGCCTGTAGTCCCAGCTACTCTGGAGCCTTAGGTGGGAGAATGGCGTCAACCCGGGAGGCGGAGCTTGCAGTGAGCCGAGATTGCGCCACTGCATCCAGCCTGGGCGACAGAGCAAGACTCCGTCTCAGTAATAATAATAATAATAATAATAATAATAATAATAATAATGGTGCAATAGTAATTAGTTAAAAGTAATTCAAAATAATGGCAAAACTACAGTTACTTTTGCACCAACCTAATATTTACTTACACGGTGACAAAGAACCCAGATTCTGGATAAACATGAATCACTAGCTGTGTGACCTTGGGCGAGTTATTTAACTTCTCTGTGTCTCAGTTTTCTCCCCTATAAAATGAGAATAGTCAAAAACCTGTTTCACATGGTCGTTGAGGATCAAATTAGTTCATAATATGTAAGGCACTTAAACCAGTGCCTGGCTCATGGTGAATGCTGTATGTGTTAGCTGTTACTGCACTAGTAATTATTACCCCCTGCTAGGATCTGTAAATCCCTGAAGGTGGGGTCAGCATCTGCTGTTTGATTGCTCCACACCTAGGATGGTGCATGAACATAATAGCTCTTCAATACCTGTCTGTTCAGCAGAGTGGTGTCCTAGTGACGTTCTTGGTAAAAGATGAAAGATGAGATGTGGAATTACAAAACAAAACAAAACAAAAACAGCATAGACATCAGAGTTGGCCTGCACAGAATTCACCTTCCTCAGTTAAGGCCCTTGTCTATGTGGACCTGCTGGTTCAGGGTCGTTGTTTCTAGTGGTCATGAGGATCAGAGGCTGCATGGACTTGCTGTGTGCAGAACCCCTGGGGCAGATGGCCGCTTGGCGGGCATTTGCTCCAACAGCGTCCTTTGCAGGAATGGGAGGCTTCTCTGTAATTCACAAACTCACCGTGTCCTTCTACACAGAGGATCTTTCTGCTCTTCTGAAATGCAGACTTGGGTGTGCTGAGAGCTTCTGTGACAGAGGGTGCTGTCAGGAAGCTGGGCACCCGGGGCTGCACCTGGAAACCAAGCTGGCAGCGGCTTTGCAAGTTGAATAATCTTATGTTCTGATCTTGCATTTATGGGACCCCCCACTTAGCAAAAAGGGGTGCTCAGACCACTTCCCTTGGTTGGCTTACGGCACTGTCAGGGGAGAGGGCTGGGGAGGGGAGGAGATGGGTGTGGTTTTGTGGGTGACGGAGGATTTATTTATAATGTGGGTGTGATCTGTTGCCATGTGATTGTTCCCTGAAACTACTATACACCCTGAGCAATGAATGCACAACCTGGCCTGCACAGGAAGAGGTGGGGTCACTCTGTGAACACCCTCCACCAGAACTCAAAGACCCCCTGGGGAATACCCAGCCTAACCCCTTTGTTTTCAGAAGGAGGAACTGAGACCAGACCATGGCAGTGACTTGCCCAAGATCACAGATGTCATTTTTATTCTAAGCTAACATTTATCATATGGATACTACATGCCAGTCACTGCGTCAAGTTAAGCGCCATCATTGTGATTTCATTAATCTGCACAATCTAGAAAGCAGGCATGTTACATTCAGCAAACACTTACATAGTATATATACGATGTGCCAGCCACCGTGCTGAGTCCTTTACAAATATTAATCCATTAAATTCTTGTAATTCTATGAGGCTTTTGTGTGATTATTATTATTTCCACTTATTTATTTACTTACTAATTTACAACAGAGTCTTGCTCTTGTCACCCAGGCTGGAGTGCAATGGCATGATCTCGGCTCACTGCAACCTCCACCTCCTGGGTTCAAGCAATTCTCCTGCCTCAGGCTCCTCCCAAGTCGCTGGGATTACAGGTGCCCGACACCACGCTCAGCTGATTTTTGTATTTTTAGAAGAGACGGGTTTTACCATGTTGGCCAGGCTGGTCTTGAACTCCTGACCTCAAGTGATCCTCCCACCTTGGCCTCACAAAGTGCTGGGATTACAGGTGTGAAGTGCTGCACCTGGCCTTATTTCCATTTTAAAGATGAGTATGCTGAAGCTCAGAGAGGTTAGGTAACCTGCCCAAAGTCACACAGCTGGGAGGTCATTGAGTTGAGAGTCAATCCCAGATAGTCTGGCCTTCCAGTGCCTGCTCCAGCACCGTCATTTCTCTCCACATGACAGCTCTTCTCCCCATTTTACAGGTGAGAAAATCAAGGCTTAGATAGCTCAAGTAGCTTGCTCAAGGCTGCACGACTGGAAATTACCGGAGCTGGTGTTGAATTTGCACATTCCAGCTTTAGAATCTGACCCCTGATCTCATGCTAAACTCCCTCTCAGGGGGGCTAGGGTCTTTTGGCTGAGGGGTCCAAGCTGGGAACAGGTCACCGGGGTTGAGGCAGAGCCTGAAGCCAGCAGGTGGAGGTGGGGTGGTGTCAGCCAGGTCTACCCGGATTGACTCTGAACCTCATGCAGCGGAGCAGTTACTCTCTTCCCATGGGGCAGAGCCCCAGCTAGGTGACTGTCACCTGGTTATACCCTCTAATTCCTTAAGATTTCAGTTTAAACTTCATTTTCTCAGGGAAGCCCTCCTGCCTCTATCCAGCCGACTCTCTCCTTGTAAATTCTCTAAGCTCTGAGTGTCTCTTTTGCAGCTCTTGGAAGTGTACATTGGTTTATGCTTCTTTATTATTTTCCCCAACTAGACTGACACAGGGAAGGTGCTCAACGAATATTTGGTGACTAAATGGTTAAATAAATGAATGGCTTACAGCTGTCGTAGAGGGAATTGGCACAGGAAATCAAGACTGAAGTCCAAGAAGTGGAAACATATATGAGATTTATTGGGAAAAGTCACAACTCAGTAGGCACAGGGGTGCCCTGAGCAGCGATAATTAATAATTAATAGTTAATAATAATAGCTGGTACTTACTGAGTGCCTGCTCCGTGTCAGGTAGCTGTTTTAAAGGTTGTAGGTAATTCACTCCCTAGAACAACCTCACAAAACAAATATTGTTATCCCTATGGATAACTACCCCTAGGGTTATTATCCTAACTACTCCTGGGGTTGTTATTTCTAGCTCACAGTTAAGGTTAACTAGGGATAACATCAAGAGAGCTGGCCCGAGGTCACCATTTCTTCCCAGCTTTTAACCAATGTTCTGAGAATACAGCCTTCCCCATCAAAATCGTGGCTCACCATGGCTGTGAGTTTCACCCAGTGGCCTGGGTGGTCATGGTGAAAGCTGGAAGTACATTTCTGGAAGACATTTTCAGGTATGCTACAGAGGCTGGCATACCCGGGCTCAGAGCTGCTGGCCTGGCTAATGAACTACAGGTATAAATCTCCAAGCAGAAAAGACTCGCTTAGCATGGATGGCAAATGTTGTCTACCAAGAAGACTCAAGAAAATAATCAAGTACCCTTTGCAAAGAATGTCTGGTTATAAAATAAAGATATAAATGACAATAACTTTTCTGTATTTTGGCAATAACCAGTTAAAATAAAATTGAAAAAATCCCAGTTAAAATAGCAATAAAGAAGGTAAAATACCTAGGAATAAATACTTAGGCCCCAACTAAGAAGAATTTATGGGGGAAAAGTCTTTTCTGGAAAAACACAAGAAGGCTCAAATTACATGTGAATTCCACCGCTAGCTCCCCCGATCTGTCTTTCTCCCGGCAGTCGTGGTTCTGTATCACACCCCACCTCACCCCTTAGCTCAGCCACAGCACCCAGCTCTGCACAATTCCTTATTCTAAATTCTAATTGGCCCAGTTCTTCCTTCATAAATTTCACATCACTGACCCGACCTTGGTCTATTCAGCATTGGCTGGAAACATGAGGTCAGATGCTTTACTGTCCCCTGAGCTGGTGCTGTAGGTTGGAATTTTTCTGGAAGGGTCAATAAATCAAGCAGCCAATGATTGGCATTTCCAGTACAATCTGGGAGAATACATGGATGAGAATAACCAAGAAAAAATTGAAAGCAAGCAGGAATGCTAGGGGAGGGGCCGGGGGTATAAAAATGCATGCCTCTAGATACCAAGAGCTTATACTATGGTATGGTGCAACGGTGGGGATAGAGAGACAGATCAGTGGAGCATAAGACAATATTAAAAATGAGTCAAGAATACCTAAGAAATTTGTGTATCATAAAAGAGGCATTTCAAATCAGCAGGGAAAAGATGCATTTCATACATTTGCTGTCTAAACATTAAGAGTAGAAATAAAGGTCTTTCTTTAGAGCTCATGCTAAAATGAATGCCAAGGGAAATAATGATTTCAATGTAAAAAAGTGAAGCCATAAAAGACTACCAGAAAATATCAGGAAGGACTTTCTAAATACGACAGCAGAGACAGAAACCACACAGGAAAAGGGAAAAAATTGCACTTTATTAAACACACAGACACACACACACACACACACACGCACACATACGTAGACACGCACATGCATTATATGCTGAAAAAACATCTACAAAATTAAAAGACAAATGAGAAACTGGGAAAACATGTACCGCATATGTCATAGGTGAAGGATTAATATCCTTAAATAATACACAGGAAAATGTATTACAAATAATTCGAAAGAAACAAACTTGAATTTTAAAACAGGCAAAATTAATGATAACAGTGAACATTTCTTTTTTGTTTGTTTGTTTTGGAAGCAGGGTCTTGCTCTGTCACCCAGGCTAGAGTGCAGTGGTGTGATCATGGCTCACTGTAGCCTTGAACTCCCAGCCTCAAGTGATCCTAACATTTCATCCTCACAAGTAGCAGGGAGTATAGGCATGTCCACCATAACTGGCTACAGAGTCAAAAAGTTAATAACTTGAAGAGCCAAGAGTTAAGCTTAGATGTGGCTATTAATTCACCCCTAATATTGACATGGACTGCAGGCAGTGCAGATCTTAACCCAGGAAATGGTATTTTAAATTCTGCCAAAGTTTACACAATAGAAGCTTATCCTTCAAATGGAATAATTACGTATTCACCAAAGGGGCGGGGTTAGAAGAGGGCAGGGTATCTCAGGCGGTTGAAGCAAATCATCACCCAGCACACAAGTGTTTACATGGTGTTATTGGCTCTATTCATTCTCCTCTCCAGGAACAAAATGAAAGATCGTCACCAAATTACAGTGTCCCCTTTTCAACCGTGCCATGCGTGTGTAATTACAGCTCCTCACATTCTCCACTTTTTATGCTCACACAATCTCCGTCCACCCAGTCTCAATTAAGGGTTCCCTACTGTTTTTGTCTTTTGCAAATTTTTGGCCTTTTGTTTGCAGTTGTGGGCATGGCAGTACTGATGTGTTACCCACAAAACCCTAAAATATTCTACTTTACATCAAAAGTATAGAAAAGTCTTGTGCTGAGAAGTTTTACTCTCTGTCTACTTTATTCTCTCTTGCCTCTATAGATGAACACTCTTATTAGTTTTTTGTTTTTTGTTTTTTTTTGGTGTATCCTGCCAGAGGTGTAATTAACAGCTGACTTTCCCCAGTTACTCAGGAAGCTCAGGCAGGAGGATCACTTGAGCCCAGAAGTTTGAGGCTCCAGTGAGCTATGATCTCGCCACTGTGCTCCAGCCTGGGCAATATAGTGAGACCTTGTCTCTAAAAATAATTTTAAAAAGAAAGGATACATACTTAACGTATTGCACCTCCCTTTCTCACACACACAAAAGATACCATGTAATATACACACTTCAGCACCTTGATTTTTTTTGTTTGTTTCACTTAAAAAATACAACCTTGGTCGGGTGCGGTGGCTCACGCCTGTAATCCTAGCATTTTGGGAGTCCAAGGCAGGCGGACTGCTTGAGCTTGAGTTCAGGAGACCAGCCTGACTAATATGGTGAAACCCTGTCTCTACAAAAAATATAAGAAGTAGCTGGGCATGGCAGCACGCACCTGCAGTCCCAGCCACTTGGAGGGCTGACGCGGGAGGATTGCTTGAGCCTGGGAGGTTGAGGCTGCAGTGAGCCGAGATTGCGCTGCTGCACTCCAGCCTGGGTGACAAAGTGAGGCCTTGTCTAAAAAAAAAAAAAAAAGAAAAAGCGAAAAAAAACACACAAAAAACACAAGATGTTTTCCATATTAATGCAGAGAACTTCCTCATTGTTCTTTATACCTGAGTAGTCTTCCATTATGTGACCACACTATGATTATTCCCAGTGACACTTAGCTTGTTTAAATCTTACGCTACCCTAAACAGGGCTTCAGTGAATAACTGTATCTGTATATTACTTCCTATGTATGCAGGTTATTTCACCGTCATCCAACATGATGGAGTCAAAGGTGAAAGGAATTTGTAATTTTTACAAAGCATTTATACTTTGGATAGATAATGCCAAATTGCCCCCACAGGATGACACCAATTGGCCCATTCACCAGGAATATGTGTATCTGTTTCTCCACAGCGTTTCAACAGAAACTGTCGGGATGAACATTTAAAATTTTCACTGTAAAATTTTAAATTGTCTACTTCATTTTAAGGTGCATTAGAAAAGGCAGTTTGCACATTGATCTCTTGAGTTCACACTCCTAGTTTCATTTTTTAAAATAGGTTTATTTAAATAAAAATGGCAGTACTGAATTGAAGAAAAGCATCAAGTAAATATTGTGTTGGTGCAAAAGTAATTGCGGTTTTTGCCATTCATTTCAATGGTGAAAACCACAATGACTTTTGCACCTACCTAATAATATTATAGGTTGAATGCAGGCATGCAAAGTTATGGCAGCTCATGACAAGCTGGGGAAGTGTTGCCATGATGATTTTTTCTCTTGGGAATAATAAAATCAAGAGGTTTTATGTTCTGTATGCAGGACACTGTGCTTGAGGTTTTATAAAATGTGTACTGTTACTAGACCTATTTTACGGCTGAGGAACCAGAGACTCAGGGGACTCAGGGAGGTTAAGTCACTTGCCTGAGGTCACACAGCTAACTCTAGAGCCTGCGCTTGTTAATTTCCCTCTGTTCTGAGGGTATTTCCAACTGGGACCTTCAGTTTAACCGTGCCTGCCTACCCCCTGGGGAATAGAGCCTCAGGAGCTTTCGTAGCTTGTAAATGCCCAGGGATGACACAGTCTGAACTTGCAATTTGCGTTTCCTTTCTCTTCTATGGACGCTGTTAGCTTGTGTTTCTCTCTGTGTGCCTCATTTCAGCTTCCTTATTCCTGCAGTTTTACTTCAGCCCAGCCAGATTTCAGCCCACCTGTGGGCAAAGCGGCACAGCCCATTCAGACTGAGAGAGGACTTTCTTTCCCTTCCTTCCTTCCTTCCTTCCTTCCTTCCTTCCTTCCTTCCTTCCTTCCTTCCTTCCTTTTCTTTTCTTTCTTTCCTTCTTTCTTTCTCTCTCCTTCCTTCCTTCTCCCTCCCTCCTTCCTTCCTTCTTTCCCTCCCTCCCTCTCTCTCTCTCTTTCTTTCTTTCTCTCCTTCCTTCCTTCCTCCCTCCCTCCTTTCTCTTTCTCTCTCTCTCTCTTTTTCTCTCTTTCTTTCTTCCTTCCTTCCTTTCTTTCCTTCTTTCTCTCTCTCCTTCCTTCCTTCTCCCTCCTTCCTTCCTTCTTTCCCTCCCTCCCTTTCTTTCTTTCTCTCTCTCTTTCTTTCTCTCCTTCCTTCCTTCCTCCTTCCCTCCCTCTCTTCTCTTTTGCTCGCTCTTTCTTTCTTTCTTTCTTTCTTTCTTTCTTTCTTTCTTTCTTTCTTTCTTTCTTTCTCTTTCTTTCTTTCTTTTTTTTTTCTTTCTTTTCTTTCTTTGTTTCTCCTTCCTTCCTTCCTTCCTTCCTTCCTTCCTTCCTTCCTTCCTTCCTTCCTTCCCCCCTCCCTCCCTCCCTCCCTCTCTCCCTTCCTCCCTTCCTCCCTCCCTCCCTCCCTCCCTCCCTCCCTCCCCCCTCCTCCATCTCTCTCACCTGCGCTTCCTTCCCCCTTAGCTGCCTGTGTCTGGGGTTAAGTGATGACCTAGGATCTGCCTGTCTTTGGTGCTGGGGATTGTTTTCACTATAAAGACTCTGGTTTTGGAGTGGCAGGGACCCAAATACTCTGTCACTGGCCCGTGCTGAATTTGTGTGAGATGAAGAGTGTTATCGTCTTAACCCCCCTGTTAGGTGGGAGACCCTCTGGGGAGGCTGAGGACACTGGGGGACAGCCAGGGGACACTGAGGGGTTCCCACTCGGCTGGCTGCATTTCTGGAGTCTGACAAACTTGGCTTCCAGTCCTGGCTCTCCCATGTCCTTGCTTTGTGACCTTGGGCAAGTTACTTCTCTGAGCCTCAGTTTTCTCATCTGGAATACCAGGATAACAGTCTAACTCCTCTGGGGTGTCAGGAGAATCTGGAGACATGACATAGAGGACACAGCACAGTGCTTGGCAGGTAGTATGTGCTCAATTCAATAAAATTGGTGGCAGTAAAAATCACATTCGATGGTTATTTTGTTGTTGTATTCAACAATCTCTTGAATGAAGATTGGAAATGGAGGGATATTTGGGAATCCAAGCTTGCCTAGTACCAGGCATGTGGAGATGGAGCCTCAGCAACAGGAAATACTGGGAAGATGAATCGTGCCAGGATCCTGTGGAAACCTGATTTCCAGGGATGGGCGAGATGACTGGGGATGATCAAGGGGTGATGTTGGGGCGGGAATGTAATAGTTTCAAACCTGTTTTTGAGAGCACTTGAGATGAACTCGCTCGGGAGTTTAGGGGATGTGTTCATGGAGTTGGATGCCAGCACTGTTGGGAAGTGGATAGGGAGTCTGGCAGAGATCCCAAATCCATATTCCTACAGAGTCCAGGCAGGAAAAGGGAAAGCGTGAAGCAGGCCTGGTGTAAGACAATAGAGAAGAGTGGGGACTGTGGAAAACTAGAAAGCTTATCACTTATCTAAAGGGGGAAATGACTGCTCAGCCCACAGAAACGAGTGATGAGTGTTCAGTGTTGTAACAGCTGGTGATTTCTCAAAAGGAACCAGTATTTCACATTTTTTATTCTTTTTTTTTTTTTTTTTTTTGATACGGAGTCTCGCTCTGTCACCCAGGCTGGAGTGCAGTGGTGCGTTCTCGGTTCACTGCAAGCTCCACCTCCTGGATTCATGCCATTCTTCTGCCTCAGCCTTCTGAGTAGCTGGGACTATAGGTGTGTGCCGCCACGCCCATCTAATTTTTTTTGTATTTTTAGTAGAGACGGGGTTTCACCATGTTAGCCCGGATGGTCTTGATCTCCTGACCTTGTGATCCACCTGCCTCGGCCTCCCAAAGTGCTGGGATTACAGGCATGAGCCACTGTGCCTGGCCAAAGTTTCACATTTTAATCCGATAGTTCCTGACTTAAATATAGTAAACTTATTTGGATTTCTAAGAAGCACCATGTTGGCCAATTGTAGCTTCTTTACAGGCTTGATATAGCTTCTGGGTTCCACACTGTGACCTCTGGGCATGAAGTAGGACCCAGGCCAGGGATGGGACAGGCTCCTGGTGGCCTGGAGGGGTCCCGTCCGTGTGGCCTGGGTGACGAGGATCTGACGTAAAATGAGACTGGGGTAGGGATTAAGGCAGAGATGGAAGCTGTGTCTTCTTGTTTGTTTGTTTGTGAGTCAAAGTTTCACTCTGTCACGGGAGTGCAGTGGCACCATCATGGCTCACTGCAGCCTTGAATTCCTGGGTTCAAGCGATCCTCCCACCTTGGCTGGGATTACAGGCATGAGCCACTGCTCCCAGCCAGGAAGTTGCATTTTTTAATGAAATCAAAACCAAACCCCATAGAGAGAGTGATGGCTTGGAGGCCATGAGGATTCCCAGACTCATCTCAGGCTGTGTAGGTACCCACAGCCTTGGTCAATACCCACAGCCTCTAGGCTAGGAAGGGAACGTATTTTGGTTAAAGGCAGGACTGATATTTATTAATTTATTATTATTATTATTATTATTATTATTATTATTATTATTATTTTGAGATGGAGTCTTGCTCTGTCGCCCAGGCTGGAATGCAGTGACGCAATCTCCGCTCACTGCAAGCTCCGCCTCCCGGGTTCACGCCATTCTCCTGCCTCAGCCTCCGGAATAGCTGGGACTACAGGGGCCCGCCACCATGCCTGGCTAATTTTTTGTATTTTTAGTAGAGATGGGGTTTCACCATGTTAGCCAGGATGGTCTCGATCCCCTGACCTCATGATCCACCTGCTTTGGCCTCCCAAAGTGCCGGGATTACAGGCGTGAGCCACTGAGCCTGGCCAGGCAGGACTGATATTTAACCTGCATGCACTGGCACTACTGTACCAGTTGTGGAAATATTGAAATACTCTGAAACCGATTGGTAAATAGCCACTGGGTCCTCTGAGCCTTTTCCCCCCACCTTCCACTTACCCACACCTGCTTCTGCCAGCTCCTCATCCCCTCCATGACATGGTAACTAAAGTGTTAACTCCCAGCACGGCCAGGCTCTGCTGTCCATTCCGTGTGGTCTATGGGCAGTCCCTGAGCCAAGGCAATTATAAATATCTTGACTCACCCCTGGTTGCAGGTAACATGCCTACCTGGATTGGCTGAAGCACAAAGGAGAACTTTTAGAGGACACAGGGAGGCAGATGGAATTGGAAGGCAGGATGCCAGATCCCCCAGGGACCAGAACCAGGAGCTTCATCCCTGGGGTCATGTAATCTTTGTCTTTGTTTCTCAGGGCTCCTTAGAGCGCACTATAAAAATCAGCACCAACTGTCATTTGCTACAATGTGGATGAACCTGGAGGACATTATGCTAAGTGAAATAAGCCAGGCACAGAAAGACAAATACTGCATGATTTCACTTAGATGTGGAATCTAATGAAGTTGAACTCATAGAAGTAGAGAGTAGAATGATGGTTACCAGAAGCGGGGGGACAGCAGGAGTCAGGGGGTAGGGAAGAAATGGAGAGTTGCTGATCAAAGAGTACAATATTTCAGATGGGAGGAATTGCCTTTGAGATCTATTGCACAGCAGGGTGACATTAGTCAATAATAATGTATGTTTCAAAGTAATTAAGAGAGTAAATTTCAAATGTCTCATGCTAAGAAAATGATAGGCAAGTTAGGGGATGGATATGTTAATTTTCTTGATTTAATCATGCCACATTGTGTGTGTATATCCAGAACAATCAGAACAATCACATTGTACCCCATAAATGCATACAATTATGATTTGTCAATCAAAAATAAAATTAGCAGCCTCAGCCCTGGAACTGCATGTCTGCTGGCCTCAGAACTGATTACCCGTGTCCCAGCCGCTCAGCATATGTGACCCTTGAGCCAAGTGTCCACCTCTGCCCCAGTCAGCTGTGTTCAGGGAATGTGGATGTCTCAAAGTACAAGCATGGCTGTTGGGAAGTGTCCATCTCAGAGATGGCATTGGGCTCAGGCAGACATGGATAGGTACCCTGGAAGATGCACCTTGAGAGTCGTGGAGGGAGTCATGAGGACCACAGGTGTGGGAGTGTGGTTTTTAAGCTCTTTCAGGTAGCAGGAAGGAGGAGGGAAGAATCCATTGAGGATGGCTTGGTTTGTCTGGCCTGAGGGATTGGGGCAGTGGGTGGGTGGAGTTGGTGCCTACAAGTATGATCCCTCATGAAAGCAGAGGCAGGGGAATGAGGTCAGAGGAGCTCTCCAGCAGTCTCTAAATAAGCCTTAAGAAGTCAACGTTTCCCTGCAACTTGCTGATTGGTTTTCCTGTCTCTCATCTGGCTCTAATCTGTGCTGCACAGCCCCTTCTAAATCACTTTCCTGAAATAGCAGGTGTATGGTGCAGGGGTTTGCAGTGACCAACAGTGATGATTGCGCCCTGCAGCTGTCACAACAACCCATTGACCACTGTGTGCAACGCTGTGCTTGCCCTGGGCAAAACATTTTGTCTCTTAGTCCTTTGGTTTCCTCGTCTGTAAAATAGGGGTAGTAAGCAGTATGCACTTTATAGGGCTGTTACAAGGATCAAATGCGTTAATGCCTGATAAATCCCTTAAATAGTTCCTGGCATGAGTAAATGTTCAATAAATGTTAACTCTCATTTATTAAGTATTTATTGAGCGTCTTCTATATGCCAAGAACAGTTTATGCCCTGGGGGTATAATGGTGAACAAAATTTCCTCACCTTGCATACAGTGAAGTGTGGAAGAGATGCAATTAAGCGTGGATTTACAAGTCAGTGATTTAAGTGCTGCGATGGCGAGGATTTAGAGTTTAAGTTCCATGAGAGCAGAATCTCTTATGTTCACAGCTGTATCCTCAATGCCTAGGAAGAACTCGGCCCTCAGTATACATTTGCTAGGTGAATGAATGAATGAGTGAGTCAAGTTCTATCTTAGCTGCACGTGAAGATGAGGTGTCAATGGAGTGAAGTTGGGAGTGAGGAGAGAAGGGAGAGGAACTTGGTGTGAACCCCATCTCTGCAAGGGTCCAGCTGGGTCACGTTGGTGAAGTTACTCTGTAGTTAGGGTCTGTTTCATTGTTGCTAAAATGGGAACAAGTGCTACCTTCTGCGTGGCATGTCATGAGGAGTGGAGAGCGTGCGTGTGACACACCCAGCATACACATGCAGCTCTCAAGCAATGTGTGGAGACTGGGTGTGGTGATTCACACCTGTAATTCTAGTACTTTGCAAGGCTGATGCGGGCAGATCACTAGAGCCCAGGAGTTTGAGACCAGCCTGGGCAACATAGCAAAAACCGTGTCTCTACAAAAAATAAAAATTAGCTAGGCATGGTGGCAGGTGCCTTCAATCCCAGCTACTCAGGAGGCTGAGGTGGAAGGGTGGCTTGAACCTGGGAGGCGGAGGCTGCAGTGAGCTATGATCGCACCACTGCACTCCAGCCTGGGTGACAGAGCAAGCCCCTGCCTCAACAAAACAAAACAAAGCACGCAAACAAAAAAAGAAATGTACTTTCTTTTCCCTTCCCATTCTTTGTGCCTCTTGGTATCTCCTCTTGTTTAAGAGACTATTGAGATGGAGAACTGAATCATGTTTGGTCAGAAATGCTTGAATCCTTGTCCTGGAGACCGCTCAAGAAAATATTTATATGAAAAGTGCAAAACCAACAGAGGCAATTTGTTATTAGTTGCAGTTTTGCCCCAGATCTTAAAGTAGAGCTCACAAGGCCTTCAGGGACTCCTTTTTTCTGTACTAGGTAAGATTAAGGAAATTCAAACCTGAACTCAAACCTAAGTCTTGGCCTCTGTAAGATCAATATATCAGAGAACCCAGAAGGGACCACAAGAGCCAAGAGTAGAGACAGAATGTGTCCTAGGTCTTGGAGTGGAGCTGGCTCAGGCCACTTGTACCAAGGGTCTCAGGGCAAGACTATGAGACTTGAATCCAGCAGCATCCTGGGAGAGGTGAAGGATGTAAGGGAGAAGAGAAAGATGGAAAGGGTGCCTTTTAACCTCCATGTGAGCTTCCCCATTGGGGTCTGGCCAATCCATGTGTTGGAATCCATCCAATTATATCAACTCTGCCTCCTTAGAGGTTAAGTAGGGGTGTGAGAGAACCTTGAGCTTCCCCTACAGGCCAATACCAGTCATGAACAGGGGTTCCTTTATTATTATTATTAAAGTTCTGGGGTATATGTGCAGAATGTGCAGGTTTGTTACATATATATACACGTGCCATGGTGGTTTGCTGCACCCATCAACCTGTCATCTACATTAGGTATTTCTCCTAATGCCTCCCCTAGTCCCCCACCCCCTGACAGGTCCCAGTGTATGATGGTCCCCTCCCTGTGTCGATGTGTTCTCATTGTTCAACTCCCACTTGTGAGTGAGAACATGCGGGGTTCAGTTTTCGAACAGGTGTTCCTTTTTAGGTGGGTTTGAAGCGCTGAATTCCCAACTTTAAGGTGAATGTCCAAGAGGCAGAATGGGAACTGTTTTGTGGCACAGAGCAGGGGGACTCTTAGAGGAACCGTATGTATTCAGTTAGTCTCATTGTCCAGAGATAGAGACATGGCTGGTTAACCTGCCAAAAAGGAGCCCTTCGTTTTTGTCTTGGGATTTCCAAGCCCTGTTGTTGTTACTAGGACAGCACGTCAATCTTTGAGCAGGACGGGTGATTACTGGGGTCCTTCTGCAACTGAGAGCACTACGGCGTCCCACTGGTCAAAGCAGAGCAGACCTCGCCTCTCAAACTTGGCTGTCCAGAGCTCTGCAAGGACCAGTACTTCATCTGCTGACTGCAGAGGGTGGGAGTGTCATGAAACTTCGTAGCTGATTAAGAAGATAGGAAGCAACCAAAGCCTGCAGTGGCTGAGGATTCTTCAGCCAGGTTTATTGAGATATACGTTTCCTGTGGTAAAAGTCACTTTTTAAATTTTTTTTGAGACACCACCCATGCTGGAGTGCAGTGGCCTGATCATAGCTCACTGCAGCCTTGAACTCCTGGGCTCAAGTGATCCTCCCACTTTGGCCTCTTTAGTAGCTAAAACTACAGGCATGCACCACTATGCCTGGCTTTAATACATACATATGGTAGAGACAGGGTCTCACTGTTGCCCAGGCTGGTCTCAAAGTCCTGGGTTCAAGCTCAAGAAGTCCTCCAAGCTTGGCCTCCTAAAGTGTTGGAATTGCAGGCATGAGCTACTGTGTCTAGCAAAAATCACTTTTTTCTTTTTTCTTTTTTTTTTGAGACGGAGTTTCGCTCTGTCACCCAGGCTGGAGTGCAGTGGCGTGATTTCGGGTTTAAGCAATTCTTCTATCTCAGCCTTCCAAGTAGCTGGGACTACAGGCGGGCCACCATGCCCAGCTAATTTTTTTATTTTTAGTAGAGACAGGATTTCACCATGTTGATCAGGCTGCTCTCAAACTCCTGACCTCAGGTGATCCACCCACCTCGGCCTCCCAAAGTGCTGGGATTACAGGTGTGAGCCACTGTGCCAGGCTGCAAATTCACTTTTAAAAATATAAAGTAAAATTCATCACAGTTAATATAGAGACCAGTCCAATATCCAAAACAAAAAAGTTCCTGCATCTGCCTCTTTGTCGTTAATTCCCTTTCCACCTCCAGCCCCTTTTAACCACTGGTGTTTTCTGTCCCCATAGTTTTGTGTTTTTCAGGACATTTAGAAATGGAACCACACAGTGTGTAGCCTTTTGTGTTGGACATCTGTGTTTTACCAGAATGCTTTTGAGGTTCGTGAATGCTGCTGTGTGTACCAATAGTTCATTCCTTTTTACTGCTGAAAAGTATTCCACCGTGTGGATGCCTCACACTGTATCCATTCACACGTTGAACAACATTTGGATCGTTTCCAGTTCTGGGCTATTATAAATAAGGTGGTTATAAACCTTCATGTATGGATATGGTTTTTTCTTTTTTCTTTTTCCCCCTGCTCTGTTGCCCAGGCTGGAGCGCAGTGGCACGATCTTGGCTCACTGCAACCTCCGCCTCCTAGGTTCAAGTGATTCTCATGCTCCAGCCTCCCAAGTAGCTGCGACTACAGGCATGTGCCACCACACTTGGCTAATTTTTGTATTTTTAATAGAGACGGGATTCCTCTGTGTTGGCCAGGCTGGTCTCGAACTCCTGATCTCAAGTGATCTTCCCTCCTCGGCCTCCCAAAGTGCTGGGATACAGGCGTGAGCCACTGTGCCCGGCCTGGATGTTTTCATTTCACCGAAAAATAGGATTCCTGGGTCCTAGGAGAGTTCCAGTTTATGTTCTTTCCTCACTAACACTTGATATCATTGGTTTTAGTTTTCCAAAAGTTTAGCAACTCTGGTAGTTACGTGATATGGTTAGCCTTTGTGTCCCCACCCAAATCTCATCTTGAATTGTAATCCTCGTAATCCACATGTGTCAAGGGAGAGGTCAGGTGGAGGCAATTGAATCCTGGGGGCCGTTTCCCCCATGTTGTTCTCGTGATAGTGAGTGAGTTCTCACGCGATCTGATGGTTTTATAAGGGGCTTGTCCCCCTTCGCTCGGCACTTCAAGAAAGTTGGCTGTTAGTCAATTAAATCTCTTTCCTATATGAATTACCCAATCTCGGGCAGTTCTTTATAGCAGTATGAAAGCAGAATAATACAGTATGGAATTATTTCAAATTTTGAAAAGAAACCGTTTCCTTAGGAGAAACACTCATCACATTCACAGCACACAAAAGAATGTCTATGTAGTGTATCTGTTTATTTGCTTACATTTTCATTTTCTGTCACTGTTATTAGAATCAAATTTTAAAGGAAGCATCTGTGGCAGCATCAATAAATACATACGGATGTATGAATGAAGGAAGGAAGAAACGGGTAGCATGTACCTGGCTAGGGTGTCAGATCAGCCCAGGGTTGGATCCTGAGGCCCAAGTTATTAACTTCTGCCATGTACTTTTTTTTTTTTTTTTAAAAGAGAAGGAGGGTCTTGCTCTCTTGCCCAGGCTGGAGTGCAGTGATGCAACCATGCTCACACGTAGCCTTAAATTCCTGGGCTCAAGTGATCTTCCCACTTCAATCTCCTGAGTAGCTGTGACTACAGGCATGTGCCACCACACCTGGCTAATTTTTTATTTTTGTAGAAATGGGGGTCTTACTATATTGCCCAGGCTGGTCTTGAACTCCTGGCCTCAAGCGATCCTCCCATCTTGGCCTCTCAAAGTGTTGGGGCTACAGGTGTGAGACATTGTACCTGGCCTGCAACACACAACAGAGAAAGCAACTTTTACAGAAAGAGTTCTCTTGAACTAAAACCGATTCTGTGAAGAAAGAATCTCTTGAAGAAGAAAGAGAAATGCAGAGCCAAAGGCTTACGAAGGCCTAAGGCCTGTTTGGGAGTGGGGGTGCGCCCTGAGTGCTGAGAATGTACATAGTACGTGCACATGTGGGTGGGTGGGAGGAGGGGCTTAGCTGGAGATCACCTTGGACAAGTAGTAATAACAATCATGCAAAAGCTTATGCTGCTTGCTATGTTCCAGGTGGTTCTAAGATCTCTAGACAGATTCATTCATTTATGCTTCCCAACAGTCTTATAAGCAGAGCACTAGCACCATCAGCATTTTACAGATAGGGAAACTGAAGCACAAAAAGATCAAATTAGCTGGGCATGGTGGTGTGCACCTGTAGTCCCAGCAATCTGGGAGGCTGAGGCAGGAGGATCATTTGAGACCAGGAATTTGAACCAGCCTGGGCAACATAACAAGAAGCCCTCTCTACAAAAAAAATTTTAAAAATTAGCTGGGCAGGCCTGGCACAGTAGCTTGTTCCTGTAATCCCAGCACTTTGGGCGGCCAAGGGAGGTGGATCACCTGAGGATAGGAGTTCAAGATCAACCTGGCCACCATGGTGAAACCCCATCTCTATTAAAAATACACACAATTAGCCGGGCATGGGGGTGCACACCTGTAGTCCCAGTTACTCGGGAGTTTGAGACAGGAGAATCACTTAAACCCAGGAGACAGAGGTTGCAGTGAGCCGAGATTGTGCCACTGCACTCCAGCCTGTGTGAAAAGAGCAAAACTCCATCTCCAAAAAAAACAATTGGCATAGTTGCATGCACCTGTAGTCCCAGCTACTCAGGAAGCTGAGGCAGGAGAATCACTTGAGCCGAGGAAGTCGAGGCTCCAGTGAGCTATAATCGTGCCACTCCACTCCAGCCTGGGTGACAGAGCAAAACCCTGTCTCTTAAAAAACAAAAGAAAATAAACAACCGTTAAATAACTTGCTCAAAGTCACAAGGCTTAGAGCCCAGGAAGTTTATCCAAGTCTGCCTTTTACCACTGCCCTGCACTGCCAGGCATATTTATTGATTAGGAAATTATGTAAGCTTCTGTGAGATATAGCCCCCAAAATATAGTGACTTCAACAAGGCAGAAATTAGGTTTTTCTCTCAGGGGTCAACCCAAAGGGACAAAATTCAAGGCTGGTAGGGTGCTTTTGTCCTTCCCCCTTGTGGCTCTAAGTTTGGGTCCAGGGTGGTCACTTCCAGTTCCCATCTTTGAACCAGTGGGAAGAGGGAAAGGAGCAAGGAAGTATGCGTTTCCATTTGAAGGGAATGGCCCTGGAGCACACACATCCCATTGGCTGCAACTCAGCACCATGGCCACACCAAGCTGCAAGAGATGCTGGGAAATGTGGCCTCTATCTGGATAGCCATGCTCTCTGCTAAAACTCGAGGGTTCGACTATTAAAGGGAAGAATGGATATTGGTGGGAAACCAGCAGTCTCTGCCACAACTTACGGACTGTCCATCGGGCTTTGAACTTTATTCTGTCAGTGATGAGGAGCTGACAGTGGTCTCTAAGCAGGGAGGTTTCACATCCAGACTTGGGTTTTTGATCACTGCAGAAGCATGCTTGGAGAATAAAAGTGGCGAGAAAGAAAAGTCGGGAGCCCTGTTTAGATGATGTGTCTGTCGCTTTGTTTTCCCATCTCTGGAGTCCCTGCTACAGGCAGGAGCCTGTAGGTTGGGTTCCCAGGCAGGCCCAGATGGAGGTTTGCAGGCGGGGTGAGTGTGCATGGGGCTGCAAAGGGAGCAGTCAGCTGTCTTTATCCTTCGTTCCTTCTACAACTATTTATCCAGCACCATGTCTGGGCACAGGGCTCCAGCAATGGTCCCAACAGGTACAATGACCTCTGGGGACCAAGTTCAGTCCCTGTTGAGTTCTCCAGTGCCTCTCGATGTAGGGTGAACCCTTGGCATGGTCCACTGACGCTGGCTCCTTCTGTTGTTTCTCTTGGCTCCAGGATCCCCGGAGCAAACACAAGTTTAAGATCCACACGTACTCCAGTCCCACGTTTTGTGACCACTGTGGGTCACTGCTGTATGGACTCATCCACCAGGGGATGAAATGTGACAGTAAGTACTTTTTCTCTCTGGGGGCATCTGCTGATGGCAGAAGCAATGGGAAGGGGCTGCTTCCTCTTGGTTTGGGGTCCAGGTGTGCCACACATTCCCTCCATCCTGGTTGGGGCTGGTGTACCAGTTGTCTGTTGCTGCATAACGATCCTCCCACCCCGAAACACTGTGGCTGAAGACAATTAACATTTTTTTAGCTCATGACTCTGCAAGGCAGTCCTTTGAATCTGGGCTGGCCTCAGACGATGTCATGCATGTCTATAAAGCATGAACTCATGCTTCATGGTGGATTAGCAGGGGGAGGTGGGCTGGGAGCTATCTGGGCCTCGGTGGCCTCACTCACATGTCCGGCAGGATGGCTGGCTGTCATCTGGGTGATGGAGATGACCAGGCCACGTGTCTTTCCTCCTCAGTAGGCTAGGCTGGATTTGCATGCATGGAGGTCACAGGGTCCTGAGTTCCTCAGGAGGGCAAGCCCCATTGGCAGACACACTTCAAGTCCCTACTTGTGTCTGTTTGCTCCTGATCCACTGGTCAAAGCAAGTGGCATGTGAGATGCACAGTCACAGTGTGGGAAGGGACAGTCCATGGCTGTTGACACCTGGAGGCATGAGCAAATCACGGGCATTTCTGCAGCCATGCGTCACCACTGTTTCCAGCATTGAGATGTGGGGCTGATGCATTCTTTGCATGGAGAAGACCTGTGGCCCTGCAGCACCCACAAGTTTGTGCTGGAGGAGGAAAGAGAGCGTCATTCTCTGGCCAGGATGTGGTAGGAAAGGCAGATGGGGTGGGACTCCTCTTTATGAGGCCAAGGCCCAGATGGCCTATGGGGCAGGGGAGCAGACAGGCTTTGAGAGCTATGGCCACAAAGCTACAGGGAGGCTGGAGGTGCTAGTGGTTCCCACAGGCCTGTTGGTCTGCAGCAGGCTGGGCAGTCATGAGGCTGGTGCTACCCCTATCACAAGGGTCCTGAGGCTCAGAGGACAGAGGGAGAAAATCACAGGGCAGAGAGTGACAGAGAGGAGTGTGAGGGTGAATAAGGGTGGTAGAGGGCAAGAGAGACAATAAGAAACACACACGCATAGACAGAGACAGATGCAGGGGAAAGATGGACACATGCAACCCTAACACAGGGAGGAATGTGGGGTGTGGAAGCTGCAGAGAAACTCAGCTAGAGAGAGATTCAGGCAAAAGGAGGGACAGGCAG
This sequence comes from Macaca fascicularis, assembly GCF_037993035.2. Taxonomy (NCBI): domain Eukaryota; kingdom Metazoa; phylum Chordata; class Mammalia; order Primates; family Cercopithecidae; genus Macaca; species Macaca fascicularis. Next base: position 23,103,863 of record NC_088394.1, read on the forward strand.
ACACACAGACCAACAGATAAGCCAGGTGCGATGGTTCACTCCTGTAATCCTAACACTTTGGGAGGCTGAGGCGGGTGGATCACCTGAGGTCAGGAGTTCGAGACCAGCTTGGCCAACATGGCAAAACCCCATCTCTACTAAAAATACAAAAATTAGCTGGGAGAGATGGTGGGCGCCTGTAATCCCAGCTACTCGGGAGGCTGAGGCAGGAGAATCGCTTGAACCTGGGAAGCGGAGGTTGCAGAGAGCCGAGATCACGCCACTGTACTCCAGCCTGGGTGACAGAGCGAGACTCTCAAAGAAGAAGAAAAAAAGATAAAACGATTGGTATGGACACAGACAGAGATGCCATCACACAAGGCTCATGCAGAGGTGTAGAGATGGAGAGACCAGAGACAGAGACAGAAGCACACATGGAGAGCCACAGAGGAGAGAGAGAGAGAGGCAGAGAGACACAGCCAGAGAAGGGGAGAGACAAAAGGCCAGAGGCAAGTGCAGAGAGTGGAACAGACCGATTCACAAATGTGGCCAAGGCAGTGAGACATGTGCAGAAGTGGAACAGCAGAGACAAGAGACGTGCAGCAATGTGGGAACAGTGAGACAGACACAGAAACATGGTGAGAGCCGCAGGGGGACAGTGAAGCTGGAGCCTTCTGCCTGCAGGACACCAGCTCCTCTTACCACACATGGGGCCCTAATGTAGGGGCAATGCCCCTGCCTCAAAGACAGTGGTGGGTGGGAGCTCAGCCTGGTGCTCGGGTCCCAGAGGGCTCTCCCTTCCCTCCCCACAACTCATTTCCAGTTTTTGTAATAGGCCTGCCTCCTCCTGGGAATTGGGTGGTCTGAGAAGGGTCCCTTGCCCCCAGATACCTTGAAATTGGGGCCCATGGGGTGACTTGACCTCTCCTGCCTTCTCCAGTTGGAACTAGTATCCCCCTGGAGAATCCTGGGTTCCTGGCACACCTTCCTGGAGCGGGGCATTGTTGCTCAGGACCTAGGGGAAGTCACCCACCACGTTGAAATAGACAGATACTCTACAGAGGAATGCGCAGAGGGAGTGGATATCCTATAACATGAGAGATGGCTACAGGCCAAATTCAGCTTACAGGCACATTTCATCCACCCTGCTCTCGCTCTAAATCTTTTTCCTTGTAATTAGTTGTGGTGGACACTATGGTCAGCCCAGACCCCTTCTTCAGCGTCCCACCCCATCCCCTAGCTGTGGGTTCATAGTGGTGCGCCATCCTGCATAATTGCCCAAGGTAATGCCCCTTCCAGGGCAACTGGATGATTGCAGTGTCCAGCCCTCTGGTCTCAGTTTGGAACAGCTTTGAAGGATCATCTCAGCTCTGGGCTCTCCTTCACATCAGCTTTGGTTGCATCCACATGGCAAGCTAACTTCTCTTCCCAAGAGCACTCCCTAAAAACCTTGTGCCCTAAACTCCCCATCTCAGACTCTTTCCAGGGAACCCAACCTATTAGCTGTCAATATTTTAAAATCAGAGCTGTCGCATACACATCGAGATTCCTGCATATGCTGAGAAATGGGAAATGTTGCTGCCCTGTTCCCTACTTGGCCAAGTTGCCACCATCCCCTTAGCTTTCCTCACTCATGTGGCCAGCCAGCCTGTGAGCATTGAAGTTGGTGACTCAGGCTTCAGAGCCTTCAGGGGTGTGGGGTGTGTTTGCTTCAGGCTGCACCCTTGGCCTTGGGTGGGGAACAGACAAGTACCTCCTTTACCCATCAGGGTTCAGGGGGAAGAGTTGGAGAAGCCCTTCTGATGAGATCTTGGCGGGCAAGTTGGTCTCAACCAGGCTGGTGATTTCTCAGCTGCTTCAAAGGAGGGGAACAGGAAGGACTCAGTGGTCCTGGGTGGGGCAGATGTCTGCAGCCCCCAGCCTGGGCCAGCCTAAGCAGCATCCCCTCTCTCTGCCCTCACAGCCTGCATGATGAACGTGCACAAGCGCTGCGTGATGAACGTCCCCAGCCTCTGTGGCACGGACCACACGGAGCGCCGCGGCCGCATCTACATCCAGGCCCACATTGACAGGGATGTTCTCATCGTCCTCGGTAGGTGACCCTGGGGCTCCACTGGTTCCTGACCTTGCTTGACCTGTGTGATTGAGGAGGGGAGGAAGGTGGAGGGGTGGGGCAGTCCAGGGACTGGGGAGGGGATGTGGCACTGCTTCTGTCCCCTGCCCTGCCCACAGCAGCCCCTCACGGCAGCAGGGGGGTCTTTAGAAACTGTACACTCTTAAAGCTACGTCCTTCAGCACCCCAGGCTAGGTTGGGTTCAGAGAGGAGACGTCTGAGTTCCTTGGACTTCTAACTTCCAGGATCCTCCACTTCCCTGCTCTCCTCATTTCCCACTGTTTTTTACAGTTATCTTTTGGAGTGGGTAGTTGCGTTTCCTTCACTCAGGTAGCAGAGAACGGAAGCTTGCTTCTTCCCCAAGCTTTTCCAGCAGGAAATATGGAGTCTTGATGATAAACAGCAAATTTGGAGAATATAATATCTTGGGAAGGAGGGGGTTGGAGGGTGCAATTCAGGGACTTTCCACACATTTGAAAGATGTATTTCTTGAACCTGACGGTGGCTCTGCTGTAATTTTATTATTCCCTATACTTTCTGCATGTCTAAAATATTTCATGATAATTAGAAAGCAGGATGGTACAATCTGCTGGGAGATGCAGTGAGAGGAGGGGCTGGTGGCGGGGGGTGGGGGCGGGGGCGGGGCTGTCACTCATTTATCCCAGCATTCAAGATATACTTGGCTCTGATGTGAGAAGTTCAAGCAAAATTGGAACTCAGCTGCACTGGCTTGAGGAATACTCAGCCATAAGCCCCGGTGTAACCGGCACTGAGCCGGCTGGGAGTGGAGCTAAAACTTCGCAGAAATTTCTTCTCGAAGGCTGGTGACAAACTGCTATTGACTTTATATATCTAATGAATATAAACAAGGGTTTATGAATTAGTAACTCAGGAAATTGATCGTGGAAGAGATTAATTTTGCAAAAATGCGTCTGTTTCTGAGGCCTCAGACTGGTTCAGTAGCTCTGATGTGCTGGGCCCTGGGTTGGGGAGGGGCTTTACGTAAACTGTGAAAGCTGAAAAATACTTATCCCTGTACAATATCATTCTTTTAAACTTGAGATTTTGTGAAGCCCAGTGAGATTTTAGAAAATGTGCAATCCATTGCATCATTATGTTTTTCTCCAAGTGGTTGCCTGCTTCCCAGTGGGATGCTTGGGGGCCTCCAGGGGAAATCCTGCAGTTGCAGGTTCAAGAGAAGCCAGTTTTCCCCACCGATTGTCTAAGGGTCCCGATGCTGGTGAGACAAAAATAAGACTCTGCTTCCCTCTGGTGTCATTCTCTGGGAACTACACTCATTCCAAAGCATGACTGAAGGCCGCAACATTTATGGATCACATGGAATGTGCGGTGCTCTAAACCTTACATGTTATTTTTTTCCATCTTCACAACATTGCAAAATCTCTGTTATTTTTGTTTGAGATGGAGACTCCATCTGTCGCCCAGGCCGGAGTGCAGTGGTGCCTACCACAGCCGCCTCCTGCCAAATACTCTGCTCACTGGAACCTCCACCTCCCGGGTTCAAGCGATTCTCCTGCCTCAGCCTCCTGAGTAGATGGGATTACAGGCGCACACCACCACTCCTGGCTAATATTTGTATTTTTAGTAGAGACGGGGTTTCACCATGTTGGCCAGGCTAGTCTAGAACTCCTGACCTCAAGTGATCAGCCTACCTCGGCCTCCCAAAGTGCTGGGATTATAGCTGTGAGTCACTGCACCCGATCTTCTATTGCTCTTGTTTTATGAACAAAGAAGCCATGGCTCAGAGAAGTTATACTCCAAGAGCTCACACCATTCACGGTAATAATAAAACAATAGCTGACATGTGTTGAGTTTTAAAAATGTGTTAATCATTGTGAAAAGCACTTAGAGGCAGTATCTGATTGATGTTTTTTCAACAACTCAAATGAGGTAAGTTATTATCATTCTATCCATCAGAAAACACACTTCCTCACCTAGGTCTGTTTCACTCAAAAGTACTATAGACTAGGTTCCTTTTTAGTTTAGTTTCGCTTCTCTATGCCCTCCACCGTATTTATTCTCTATGCCCTCCACCATATTTATTCTCTCTGCCCTCCACCATATTTATTCTCTATGCCCTCTACCATATTTATTCCTTTTGTGGTTTGGGTAGGGCACCTCTTATGGGCATTCCTTAGGGAGTCTTTGTTCTGATGTGGTATAGTACAATAGTTCTTCAAGTTCAAGGTCAAAGTCTTCCCCCAGATATGCTGTGACCTTCGAGAGCCTGGATCACAAGCCCCTGATTCTCAGGACACACTGGTAGGAGGTGTATCCATTTGCTATGGCTGCCATAACAAAATACCACAGACTGGATGGCTTAACACAAGACTTAAAAAGAAAAGAAAAGAAAAGAAAAAAGAAAAAGAAAAAAAGCAATAGGCGAGGCACAGTGGCTCGCTGTAATCCCAGCATTTTGGAAGACCAAGGTGGGTGGGTCACTTGAACTCAGGAGTCAGCCTGGGCAACATGTGGAAACCACATCTCTACTAAAAATACAAAAAATTAGCCAGGTGTGGTGGTGCATGCCTGTAATCCCAGCTACTCGTGAGGCTGAGGCAGGAGCTCCTGATCACTTGAGCCCAGGAGGCGGAGGTTGCAGTGAGCTAAGATTGCACCACTGCACTCCAGCCTGGGTGACAGAGTGAGACTCCATCTCATAAAACAAAAACAGAAACAAGAAAAACAAACAAACAAACAAGCCAGGTGTGGTGCCTCACACCTGTAATCCCAGCACTTTGGGAGGCCAAGACAGAAGGATTGCTTGAGGCTAGGAGTTCAAGACCAGCCTGGCAAACATGGAGAGACTCTGGCATATTGTAGGATTTCATTTCTTTGGGATGTTCAGGACAGGCGAATCTATAAAGAAGTTTAATAGCACTGTGTGCTTTTCCAAGTGCTTTGATATTGGACCATCCAAGGAAGGCTGTGTTGGTACCATCTTTGGAAGGAAAAATGAAGTCTCAGCAAGGCTGAATACCCTGACCAGTGTCACATGGAGAGCAGGGATGAGCACCTGGGCCTCTGGCCCCGTGTCACAATGCCCTGCAATTGCCCATACACCATGCTGGGCACAGTCTGTACTCAGCACGGGCTTGTTGATTGATTGACGGTAGAAGACAGCCCTGATGCTGTGGCCAAGTTCTCTAAAAATAGAGCCAAGATGGGGATTTTGCTCCAGTGATTTATTGGGCTGCTCATGGGAAAAGAGAAGTGAAGGAACCATGTTTCCTTCCTCGGACAGGGAAAAAGCTCAGGGAGGGTGTGGTCTCCGCCGAAGTCTTCTTCAGCCTGGTATCTGGCGGAATTTTCCACTAAACACTGTAGCACAGAGTCAGCCCCACCTTGAGGCGAGGGGGCTGGTCTGTCGTGTTCCAGGTCAGTCAGTGCGATGGGATGACTGTGTCTCCCCCAAATTTGTGTCTTAAAATCCCACTCCCAGTGTGATAGTATTTGGAGCTATGGGACCTTTGGGTGATAATTAGGGTTAGATGAGGTCGTGAGGGTGGGGCCCTCATAATGGGATTTGTGGATTTCTAAGAGGACGAAGAAAGAGAGATCATTCTGTCTCCACCAAAGGCAGGACACAGCAAGAAGGTGACCATCTGCAAGCCAGGAAGTGAGTCCTTACCAGGAATTGAAGCTGCTGGTACCTCAGTCTTGGACTTCCCAGCCTCCAGAACTGTAAAGAAATAAATGTCTGTTATTTAAGCCACCCAATCTGTGGTATTCTATTATGACAGCCTGAGCTGACTAATATAGTCAGTCACTGCTGTAGGCTACTGGGGATGGAGGTGGGAAGGTAGAGTAACCTCCCAGGTGAGGAGGCTTCTGTGCAGTTGAGGGGAGTTATCTGGACATGGGGGTAACTGTGAGCCATTGACAGCCATCACACACAACACTCAGGGGATGGGTGCGTTGGCCAGCATGGAGGGGAGCTGGGCAAGGTCCAACAGCATCCAGGACACTCAAGTTTCCCTTGGTCCCCTGACTGTCTTCGTGGTTTCATTGCTGGGACTCCAGCCCCCTCCTCCTTGATCTTGGCCAGACAGATCAGAGAGTAGAGAGCACTAAAGGTTGTGTGGGGTCCTTCCCAGCAGTGCCAGGCCAGAAGTGGCCTTGTGGTGTTTATGGAATGGCCCCACCTCATTCAGACCCAAGAAGCATGGTCAGTATTAGGATTTTTCACTGATACCACCAGCCCAGGACACTGCTGCTTGCCCTGAGTGTCATACGCTCTTTGGAAATCTCAGCATCTCTAGAGGTGAAAGGTTTTCTAACTTGCCTGGCTACTGAAATTGAGCTCATACATCTGTTCTTAGTGTTTTGGCAGGTCAAGATGAGAATAAATCTGATCAGTTCTCCTCCTTTTAAAAAACCCATCAATGGTTTCCCATTGTCTTTATAACAGACTAAATCTAATATGGCGGTCTCATTCTTTATTCACTGTCTCCTCCCCCTTTTAATCCCTGGTCCTCTGCAGACCGCCACACACTATAGGACATCTGTGTGTTCTGTTCTCTGTTTAGAATGTTTGCCATTGCCATGTTCTCTTTTACTAGCAATTAACTCTTCCTCTCGATCTCAGCTCATTTTCATCATCTAATGAGCTTTCTCCGACTTCCCCCTTTTGTAGACATTCATAGTAACTTGAGCTTGGCCTTGTGAAAGGGGTGATTTTATGTTGGGTTTGATTAGTTTCTGCATCTCGCACAAGGCATTAGTTCCATGAGGGCAAGACTGTGTCTTGCCACTGTACTCTCAGCACCTAGCAAGATAGGCATCACTAAATATTTATGGACTCAGTGGCTGTATGTATGAATGAGAAACCCCTGGAGGATCCTGATAGATAGATACAAGGCTTTCACAGATGGTCCTCAGATCAGTGCCTCCTGAAGTCGGGAGCTGAAGGTGAGCAGATTGTCCAATTTATGCCATTATTCTTATGGGAGGTACAACACGAAGAAAATCTTAAGTACCAGGTCCAAGGTCAACAGCAAGTGTTACTGGGACTGAGACCCATTTGTTGCAGTCATGACCACCCTTGTTCCCTGGACAATGTAGAAAAGACGTGGAGCAGTGGAATTTGTAGTATCCCAGGAAACCATATTGACATCGTGATGCCCATAGGTGTCATGAGATCAGGCAATACAATGTCCAGATCAGAGTTGTAAAATGCTTGCAAGGTTTATGAAGCCTGTGTGTTCATACACGCAACAATATATATATATTTTTTATTGAGACGGAGTCTTGCTCTGTCACCCAGACTGGAGTGCAGTGGTGCAATCTCAGATCACTGCAACCTCCGCCTCCCAGGTTCAAGCGATTCTCCTGCCTCAGCCTCCCAAGTAGCTGGGACTTCAGGCGCGTGCCACCATGCCCAGCTAACTTTTTTTGTATTTTTGGTAGAGATGGAGTTTCACTGTGTTAGCCAGGATGGTCTCGATCTCCTGACCTCATGATTCACCCACCTCGGCTCCCAAAGGGCTGGGATTACAGGCGTGAGCCACCACACCCAGCCAACAATATCTTATTCAACCCTTTTTCAATTCAGTATCTACCTATCAACATAACAACTGGCATCTATTATTTATACTCCCATCTATATTACAGCCACCTCCAAATGCTTAGCCATGTCCATCCTCATATCTATCTCCCAAAAGGAAAAGCAGAAATAACCATTTTTTAAAATGTTCCTCTTTGGAACTCCCATTCGATATTCTTACCTTTATATTATCTTTATATTTATCTTTATATATATTACCTTTGTATTGCGTTATACAGAAACTTTTTACACTGAAACATCTGCCTGACAGACTTAGGTACTCCCAATATTGTGATATTTAAATCCTTCTTAAGATCTGACATCCACACATCAAGAGAAAAAGAGTACCAAAGAGGCTGGGTGTGGTAGCTCACGTTGGTAATCCCAGCACTTTGGGAGGCCAAGGCGGCTGGATCACCTAAAATCAGGAGCTCAAGACCAGCCTGGCCAACATGGCGAAACCCCGTCTCTACCAAAAATACAAAAATTAGCCGGGTGTGGTGGTGGATGCCTGTAATCCCAGTACTTGGGAGGCTGAGACAGGAGAATCGCTTGAACCTGGGTGGCAAAGGTTGCAGTGAGCTGAGATCGCACCACAGCACTCCAGCCTGGGCAACAGAGTGAGACTCTGCCTAAAAAAAAAAAAAAAAAAAAAAAAGAACTGGGAAGAAAAAGGGCGATGTAAACAAGAAAAAAAATCCAGATAGCTTAATATTTATTTTTTATTTAACTTTTATTTGAATTTTGGGGGTACGTGTGCAGGTTTGTTATGTAGGTGAACTTGTGTCGTGGGGGTTTGTGTAATACTGCCCAGCCATGCGTCAGTTGCAGAGACAGAAAATTACTATAAACTAGGCTGCGAGGGCCCACTAGGGGGCAGTCTCTGCCTTCAAAGCCATTCCCCCTCAGCGGCTCTCTCAACAGATGCCCCTATTTGTAAAACCACAGTACTGTCATTGTTCATAATGGAAGGTGCAGCAGAGACCAGTTGGGCTCACTGAGGCCCAGAGAAGGGGTTACTTCTCCAGGTCATACACGGGATGGGGATAGGGCCCAGTTCTGGTAGATCTCCCTTCCCTTTTACATTATTGGTTTGTAATTTTTTCCCAAGGCTTTATTTTGAACTAAGTTGAAAGAATTTTACAGCAAACACTCATTTATCCACCACCTATATTCTGTCATTAACGTTTTCCACACTTGCTTAATCATATTTCCATCCATCTTGCTCTCCATCCATCAATCTGTCTTATTTTTGGCACATTTCAAAGTAAACTGCAGACACCAATTCGATTTCCCCTAAACACTTCAGCATGCCCAACATCAATAGCATTCAAAATGTACTTGTAGGGTTTTTTTTTTTTTTAACTTTTGAGGTGAAATGTACATACAATGATACACACAAATCTTTTTTTTTTTTTTTTTTTTTTTTTTTTTTTGAGACCGGGTCTGACTCTGTCACCCAAGCTGGAGTGTAGTGGCGTAATCATGGCGTACTGCAGCCTTGACCTCCCAGGCTCAATTGATTCTCCCACCTCAGCCTACAGAATAGTTGGGATTACAGGCATGAGCCACCACCCTCGGCTAATTTTTGTAGTTTTGTAGAGAGGGGTTTTGCCATGTTGCCCAGGCTGGTCTTGAACTCCATGGTTCAAGCAATCCTCCCGCTTTGGCCTCCCAAAGTGCTGGGATTACAGATGTGAGCCACTGTGCCCAGTGATGTCTTAAGTGTACAATGGCTGAATTTTGACAAATGCATATGACTCCGTCATTCTAACCCTTATCAAATTAATTATCTTTTTTGATGTCACAGCTGCTGTTGAGGATCCAAGGGAAGGTATGAACCAGAGAAATGCCCTCATGTCCCCACACACCGCGGTGCATACCCATGAACTCTGGCTATTGGGATGTCCATTATACTTAAGATCCCTTAGATGACATCATACTTAATAATTGTTCAATTTTTTTGTTTGTTTTTTTGAGGAGTTATAATGCAGTAAAGTAGAAAATTTGAAAATTGGAAATTCTTGTTTACAATTTTTTGTTATGTATTCATTGAAGAGCAAATGTCTTTAAAAACTCAACAAACCTGCCTTATTTTGCTTTTTTAAAGTATTGTTGTAATGAAGAAGTTCCGTTAAATCATATCTCGGTGTACGGAACATCTACCGTCTTTCTCAGTGTATGACTGACAGTTGTCTGCACACCCTGTGAGGCCAGGGGAAGGGTCTCTTGCCCCTCCTTCCTTCAAAGCCTATCAGTTTGTTAGGTTGAGGTGAGTGTCTCGGGCACTGAAGTTCTGGGATACTGGACCTGAGGAGATGTAGGGAAGCTGACGTCTTGCTATTCAATATTCCTTCTCTTCTTCCCTGCTCATTTAAGTCTCATGAGAATTATCAAGGCCAGGCCAGTGTCTGAGGCCCTCAGGATGTGCTGGGCGCAGTCATTGCTCCCAAATGTCTAAGGAATTGCACTGAAGTGGGCACTGCCGGGACCTGCAGGGCTGTGACTTGTGACTGCCTTTGGGGATAGTGGTCCAGCAATGTCTATTAAAGTATGTGTACATATGAACCTTTTGACTCTCACGTTTTCCTTTAGGAAATCTATTCTTTTAAAATGAAACACCAGCATGCGAAGAAATAAAGTCTAGAACAAGCATGTTTATTCATGTTTTCTTTGAGATGCAAATGAAACATCAGCCTAATGAAGGGGTATACTTATGTGATACTAGGCAGTTGTTGGAAGCATTGAATTAGGCCAGGCGTGGTGGCTCACACCTGTAATCCCAGCACTTTGGGAGGCTGAGGAGGGTGGATCACTTGAGGCCAGGAGTTCGAAACCAGTCTGGCCAACATGGTGAAACCCCGTCTCTACTAAAAAAAATCCAAAAAATTAGCTGGGTGTGGTGGTGCATGCCTGTAATCCCAGCTGCTCTGGAGGGTGAGACACGAGAATCGCTTGAACCCCACAGGTGGAGTTTGCAGTGAACAGAGATCAGGTCGCTGCACTACAGCCTGGGTGACAGAGTGAGACTCTGTCTCAAAAAAAAAAAAAAAAAAAAGAAAAGAAAAGAAAAGAAAACACTGAATTAAAATGAGAAAATGAGCATGTGGGAATTCTGTAGAACTAGTGATGTTCTAATTTTTGATATGGGAACCGGTTACACAGGTGAATTTCCTTTGTGAGAATTCAAGCTGTAAAATTGTGATTTATACACTTTTCTATAGGTATATTATACTTCCTATACTTTTATTATTTAAAAGTTTGTGCGAAAAATTCTAAATAGCTAAAAACAAAACACCAATGGGTTAGAGCTACAGATATTGATCTAAAACAGAGGTTGCCAAACTGGCCTGCTGCCTGTTTTTTTAAATAAAGTTTTGTTGGAACACAGCCACATCCATTCATTTACATATTGTCTATGGCTGCTTTTGTGACACAATGGCAGAGTTCACTGCGTAGTTGTGACAAAGCTTATACAATCTGCAAAATGTAAAATATTTGTTCTCTGGCCTTTACTGAAAACATTTGGCAGTCCTTGAACTAGAGGAACATCTATGGTTAAGTGAAAGGGTTAGGTTGCGTAAAAATACATTTAGTATGATCTCATTTTGAAGAAATAAGCAACAGCAACAGACACCTCCTATGTGTGAAGTTTCGTTTGTGTATTTTATAACCTATGTGTGAAGAAAGGTGTTTACAACCAACCAGGTTGTAAACACTGAGATCACAGCAGGATTGGGAGTGAAGAGGCTGTGGCGGGGAGGAGGATTGTGTCGTGTTTCTATAGTTTTTATTACATGTTTCTCGGGTTGATTGCGATACATATCATTTCTGCAATTTTTGAAAAATAAAAACAGAAAAATCTCCAAATAGGAAAAATGAACAGAAATAAATTGTCTCAATAACAATAGCAGAAAAAAAAAAAAAAAGAATGGATAATGCCCCAGTGTTGGGGTGTTGGTTGCTTGAGAAGGGTTGTTAGGTGGTTCTCAGCTTGAGCAGAGCTGGGCCCAGGCCCTGTCTGGGTATTTTTGAGTTTTTATTGTCACTAGCTTCCATCTTGTGTAGCATCTGCCTTGTGAGCTGGGCCTGTTCTCCGAGTTTCATGGTGTTTGATGTTTTTTGCCTTCTTGCAGCATGGTCGCTAGCATCATCCTTGCTGAGTCGCATGTGTACTGGGAACCACATCCTCTTCTCTGTGCTTCTCACCTGTGGCAGGTCCACAGTAAACTGCCCCCTGCCCTCCCAGGCCCACCCCACCTCCAAGTCTGAGTTCTTTGACTTAAATTTCAAACACTCTGGTGCCTTCCAGTCCTGTTTCCCATGGGCTGTGGCTTCCCAACCCTCAGTTTCAGTTGAAGCTAATTTTTTTTTTTCCCCAGAAATCACTGTGGGCCCTGGCTGCTCCAGGTGTGGTCTGGGGACCAGCCGCATCCCATCGACATTACCTGGGAGCTTGTTAGCAATTCGGGATCTCAGCTGCCTCTCCAGGCCTGCTGAATCGGAATCTGCATGTTAACAACCTCCCCTGGGGATCTGTAACAGTTGAGCAGCCCTGCTGCAGGGACCGCGGTGAGACGGGAAGAATGCGTCTTTTCCACTAGATGGCAGGCGTTACCCACACTCGGCTCCTGTGCCGCCCACCACAGGTGGACGTGCCGGGGTGATGTGAACCTCCAGCCCCACATTGGCCCTGGCATCTTACCAGTCATGAAGCTTGGGTGTCAGTCCCGCTAGGGCCGGAATCCTCTTTCATTGGTGACCTGCCCCTACCTGCATGTCCTGGCCTGGTGCAGCATGAGCTCCTGGCTTGAGCCATTTGTGTAAAGTGACCCAGAGCCTTTCTTTCTTCCCTGCCTTGCCTTTGTCCCCTACCACCTGGAAGGTGAAGGCGTGTCTCTGGGGAGCTTCCTAGTCAATAGCCTCTGTATTGTGGCTTGCTGCAAGTCTCTGCTAATTACAGGCCAATGTGGTCAATGATTACAATGGGCTTTGGAGTCTGGCCTGGGTTTGAATCCTGCCTTTCCCACTCCTCTAGCAAGTATTTGTTGGGGGCCTCCCATGTGCTGTGCACTGCTTACAGGCAAGGCCCCTGCGCTTATGGCCTCTGCCTTCTTTCTAATGATGGAAGGTGAAGAGGAAGCAAACAAAACACTTTGAGAAAATGATAAAGACTATCAAGGAAATAAAATAAAGTGGCATGATGTGATAGAGGGTGGCCAGTGGGCTGAGTGTGATTAGCAGGGATGATGGCGTTTAGTTGAGACCTTAGGGACCAGCAGGAGGGAGCCAGCTTGCTGAAAAATGCCAGGCAGGGGGAGCGGCAGAGGCAGAGGCCAGAGGGAAGAGTGAAGCAGCAGGCTTGTGAGTGACAGGAACTGACAGCCAGTGGCTGTGACTGGAGCCTAGGGATGGGGAGGGGCGGGTGATGGTGGAGGAAAGGCAGGGACAGCCAATTAGACTTTGTAAGCCCCATGGTGGGCTTGGTTTCTTTCTAAGTGCGTGGAAATTTAGATCCCAGGAGTATCTGAAGGACATCATGCAAGGTCAGTGTACTTAGGCTCCACAACCACCCAGTCATTTTATTTTTCTCATTTTACAAAGGAGAAAACAGAGCCTTAAAAAATCTGAGCCTGGTGTGGTAGCATGTGGCTATGGTCCCAGTTACTCAGGAAGCTGAAGCAGGATGATCAATTGAGGCCACGAGTTTGAGACCAGTCTCAGCAACACAGTGAGAAAAAAAAAAGTCTTAAGTGTTAGCTGGGCAGGCCGGGTGTGATGGCTCATGCCTGTAACCCCAGCACTTTGGGAGGTCAAAGCGGTTGGATCACGAGGTCAGGAGTTCGAGACCAGCCTGATCAACATAGTGAAACCTCGTCTCTACTAAAACTACAAAGAAATTAGCTGGGCATGGTAGTTTATGTCTGCAGTTCCAACTACTCAGGAGGCTGAGGCAGGAGAATCGCTTGAACCCGGGAAGCAGAAGTTGCAGTGAGCTGAGATTGTGCCACCGCACTCCAGCCTGGGTGACAGAGTGAGACTCCATCTCAAAAAATAAATATATAAAATAAAATAAAATAAAAATTAGATGGGCATGGAGGCATGCACCTGTAGTCCCAGCTACTTGGGAGGCTGAGGTGGGAGGATGACGAGCCCAGGAGTTGGTGGCTGCGGTGAGCTATGATCTCACTACTGCACTGTAGCCTGGGTGACAGAGCGAGACCCTGTCTCTCCGTCTAAAAAAAAAAAAAAAGAATTTGACCACCTGCCTCTAGTCATTAAGGCAGTGCATGGAGGAGGCTGAATTTGTACCCTGGGTCCATCTGTCTGGCAGGTTCTAACACATTAGGTCAGATGTTGGAAAGATACAGTTTAAGACTATGAGACATTGGAATGTAAGAAACACCCAGCATGCCAGCGGGGAGAGGAAGGAGATGGTTCAGCATTGGTAGTTCCCGTAGTCTTATCCTGCAGTGGCTTTAGGGCACAGGTTGGGAGTAGTTTCGCCTCAAGGTCTTGGAGAAGACCAGCTTTTCATTTGCCTGTGTTGCCCCAGCACTGTGGGGTTAGAATCTTTCTTGTGATCGGAGTTTAGAGAAGGGAGGGAGCAGTGGGCTGGAGGCATTCCAGGTAGCTCCCTGCAGAAGGCAGGGGAGGCACAATTTAGAAGGGTGAGGGAAGGGAGGAGGGCCAGTGGCTGACGCTTACTGAGCCCCTGCTGTGAACCCAGCACAGTGCTAGCCATCGTGGGACACAAAAGCCTGTGCAAGATGCAGTCCCAGCTCCTGAGCAGCCTTGCTGTCTGGTTGGGTTTCATCTACTTTACCACTACCAGCAAAACCAAGGGACGGACACCTGTTACTGATAGTAACCACCAGGCACCGGGCGAAGCATGCTGCTCAGCCATGTCGTGTAATCCTGTCAACAACCTGTAGTCCCAGCTACTTGGCTGGGATAGAGTTACGATAGCATCTCCGTTTTACAGATGAAGAAATTGAGACACAGAGAAAGAGGTTAAATAACTTGCCCAAGCCACACGACTAGGAAGATGTGGAGCTGGGACTTGAATCTAACTATGTCATTCCAGATAATTATGCTCTTGGACACCCTCTTATCCTGGCACTAAGTGGTGATGGTACATGATATTAGTAGCAGCCACCTTTACTTCTTTGTTTCTTTCTTTCTTTCTTTCTTTTTTTTTTTTTAATAACAGAGTCTCACTCTGTCGCCCAGGTTGGAGTGCAGTGGCACAGTCCCAGCTCACTGCAACCTCTGCCTCCCTGGTTCCAGCAATTCTCCTGCCTCAGCCTCCCAAGTAGCTAGGACTACAGGCTTGTGCCACCATGCCCAGCTAATTTGTTAGTATTTTTAGTAGAGACAGGGTTTCACCATGTTGGTCAGGCTGCCTGACCTCAAATGATCTGCCCACCTTGGCCTCCCAAAGTACTGGGATTACAGGCGTGAGTCACCGTGCCCTGCCACAGCCACCTTTTCTTTCTTTTTTTTAAAATTATACTTTAAATTCTAGGGTACATGTGCACAACGTGCAAGTAGGTTTGTTACATATGTATACATGTGCCATGTTGGTGTGCTGCACCCATTAACTCGTCATTTACATTAGGTATATCTCATAATGCTATCCCTCCCCACTCCCCCCACCCCATGACAGGCCCCAGTGTGTGATGTTCTCCTTCCTGTGTCCAAGTGTTCTCATTGTTCAATTCCCACCTATGAATGAGAACATGCAGTGTTTGGTTTTTTGTCCTTGCAATAGTTTGCTGAGAATGATGGTTTCCAGCTTCATCCATGTCCCTACAAAGGACATGAACTCATGCTTTTTTATGGCTGCATAGTATTCCATGGTGTATATGTGCCACAGTTTCTTAATCCAGTCTATCATTGATGGACATTTGGGTTGGTTCCAAGTCTTTGCTATTGTGAATAGTGCCGCAATAAACGTACGTGTGCATGTGTCTTTATAGCAGCATGATTTATAATCCTTTGGGTACATACCCAGTAAAGGGGTGGCTGGGTCAAATGGTATTTCTAGTTCTTGATTCTTGAGGAATTGCCACACTGTCTTCCACAATGGTTGAACTAGTTTACAGTCCCACCAACAGTGTAAAAGTGTTCCTATTTCTCCACATCCTCTCCAGCACCTGTTGTTTCCTGACTTTTTAATGATCACCATTCTAACTGGTGTGAGATGGTATCTCATTGGGGTTTTGATTTGCATTTCTCTGATGATCAGTGATGATGAGCATTTTTTCATGTGTCTGTTGGCTGCATAAATGTCTTCTTTTGAGAGGTGTCTGTTCATATCCTTGTCCACTTTTTGATGGCTTTTTTTTTCTTGTAAATTTGTTTAAGTTCTTTGTAGATTCTGGATATTAGCCCTTTGTCAGATGGGTAGATTGCAAACATTTTCTCCCATTCTGTAGGTTGCTGTTCACTCTGATGGTAGTTTCTTTTGCTGTGCAGAAGCTCTTTAGTTTAATTAGATCCTATTTGTCAATTTTGGCTTTTGTTGCCATTGCTTTTGGTGTTTTAGACATGAAGTCCTTGCCCATGCCTATGTCCTGAATAGTATTGCCTAGGTTTTCTTCTAGGGTTTTTATGGTTTTAGGTCTAACATTTAAGTCTTTAATCCATCTTGAATTAATTTTTGTATAAGGTGTAAGGAAGGGATCCAGTTTCAGCTTTCTACATGTGGCTCACAACCACCTTTTCTAAAACCCTTCCAAATGCCTGGCTTTTGCTAGGAACTCTACAAGCGTTCCTTCAGGTAATCCTCCTAACAACTTTTGCTATTGCCTGTAGTCCTTGTCTCTATTATACGGTGAGGAAACTGAGACTTTGCTTCATATGACTCCATTTTCCCCAACACTTCCTGCTAGCCTGTTTTGCTCCTTTGGGAGTATGAGAGTCAGTGTTTGCTGGACTGTGAGGCTGAAGATGATAACATTTCTTCAAATTGGCCTGTTTTTTTTTCTTTTCTTTCTTTTTTTTTTTTTTGGCAGAAAGATTTCATTGGCCAAGATCTGCCCAAGAGGCTGGATAAATTCCTAGGTTGTGAGAAGCAGGTGGATGGAGAAGACTTTCTCTCTAAACCTCACTGTGTTAGGACCAGGGAATGGGTTATGTGAATCTGGCAACCCTGTCCCACCCAGGACCTGCACCCTTTACCACTACCTTGGCACACCCGGACCTGCACCCTTAGCCACTACTCTAGCACATCTGGGACCTGCACTCTTAACTACTACCCTGGCCTGCCTCGTTGAGTGGCCCAGGGAACATCTAGAGGCTGAAAGAGAGAGAGGGATAAAATCAAGCTCACAACAGTATCCTGAGAAAGTGTTCCCACTTAAAAATGCAAAGATGCTCACAGAGTGTTCAGGTTACACTGGAAAACTCCAGAAACAAAGTGGTTTGTGTACATGGGAGGAAGCAGAATCAACTTCCCACCTTAGCCTTGTGGGTGCTGAGCCCACAAGGCCCGTGTATCACTCAGGGAATCACAGTCACTATGCGCATCATGGAATAAGGGATGTACTGTACATGTTAGACCTTATGCAAGCTTGGAGATGCCGGAGATGGGAAGATCTGGAGGGGTGGATCAGAGGAAGAGCAGTGGTGCAGGTGGACAAGTTGGAGTTTGTAGGGGATCCAAGAAGCCAAGCACGTTGAGCTGCTGACATAGATATTGATGAATTTCATGAAGCTTCTACAGGCAGTGGTTTCACCCTTGGGTAACCCAGTACAGGCATGTCGACAGCCTTCCACTTATTTAAAGACGGTTCATAGCTGTCCCAGAATTTTTTAATTCCCAAGTGAGGCAGCCGCAACTCCTTCAGCCATCTGCTTTCTAATCCCTAATCCACAACCCACAACCTTAAACACATGATAGGGCCAAGTATGCCATCACTGATGTCAACCCAGAACTCTTCCTAGACAACACTCCAGTTGGAGTAGCTTCCTTTTAAAGCAGGGTGCCCAGAGTGAAAGAGAATCCACCTGTGTTGCCGAGGAGAGAAGGATTGTCACTTCCCTTGTTCTAAATCAGCTGTTTACAAACCTTTCAGCCTCCAGCCCATTTAGGTTTTATATAACACACACACGTGCACTGCACAAACAAGCACACACACATATTGCACAAACAAGCACACACTTACAACCAAAACCAAAGTGCCATGAATTAATGCTTACTTCTACTTATGCTCACCACACACTCTGATACATTCTCCTCTCTTTTATGGCCCTCTTTTCTGTTCATTTCCATTCTATTTCCTTTAAGAAACCCTTTAAGGAAAATGCTCTTACTCTGCAAATTGATTTTACTAGCGATTGGCAAATGTGTCATGACCCACTGCTTGGAAAACACTGTCCTAGACAACAAAATTCTCTTTCTGCATCCTGAGATGATACTACTCTTTTGGCGGGCCTGGGGGTACCACCAGCCACATCGCACTGTTGACTTATCTTGGGTTTATGATCAGTTAAAGCTCTCTTGTCTATCACATCAGGTGCTGCTAGCCTGCAGGTCCCACATCCTTGTGCAGGACTTTTTTTTTTTTTGAAACTCCAGGATGAACCCTGATGCATTTCATCTTGTAGGGTTTGGCCTTTTGCTCCACGGCCAGGCTGAGAGCTTTTGGGTCTTCCCGTTCTCGTGCCGAGTGTCTTCTGGACGTCACCTTCCTCACACCATTCTCTGTGCCACTTGTTCTGCCCTCGTTACTTTTGAAAAGATAGTTTATTACTCATAGTTCCCAGGAGGAGCGGGCGTGCCACTCCATGCAAGACCACACAGGGAAGCAGCAGGGTCTGCCAGGAGGCAGAGGAAGTGGGAAGAAAACGTAGCAGGAGACTTTGCTGCTGTTTCTGTGAGAAGGAGCAGGTAGGGCGGGAAAGCAGCCTTGGGGCTGGCTGGTTTGAATGATCTCAGCAGACTCTGGGTGTAGGGGCTGTCTCTCTAGTTGCCTGGTACCTGATACCTGTTGCTTTTACCTGGGGTAATTAGCGCAGGCTAATTACCGGGACCTGCGCCCAGAGCGTAAGAGCCCCATGTAGGAGGTGGTTGGAGGTTTGGGCTTTGGATTGGTCGGTTTGCATATGAAAGGTGCGCTTGCAGGTGAGTTCTTCTGTCTCTAGGAATGGGCTAGCCCTGGGACAGACAGTTTCTCCAGAGTCAGCAAGGGTCCGAGACACCAAAGCATCAGAAATACAGAAAATAGAGCCAGGTGCAATGGCTCATGCCTGTAATCCCAGAGACTCAGGAGGCTGAGGTGGAAGAATCACTTGAGGCAAGGAGTTTGAGACCAGCCTGGACAACATAGTGAGACCCCTGTCTCTAAAAAAAATTAAAAATAAAATTACCCAGGTATGGTAGTGCAGCATGCCTGTAATCTCAGCTACTCAAGTGGCTGAGGCAGGAGGATCACTGAGCCAAGGAGTTCAAAGAAAGAGGCTGAGTGCAGTGGCTCACGCCTGTAATCCCAGGGCTTTGGGAGACTGAGGCAGGTGGCGAGTGACTCACGAGGTCAGGAGAGGGAGACCATCCTGGCCAACATGGTGAAATCCTGTCTCTACCAAAAATACAAAAATTAGCTGGGCATGGTGGCGGGCACCTGTGATCCCAGCTACTCAGGAGGCTGAGGCAGGAGAATCGCTTGAACCTGGGAGGCGGAGGTTGGAGTGAGCCGAGATCGTGCCAATGCACTCCAGCCTGGGTGATAGAGGCAGACTGCGTCAAAAAAAAAAAAAAAAAAAAAAAAAAAGAGAAAGAAGGAAAGAAGGAAGGAAGGAAGGAGGGAAGGAAGGAAAGAAAGAGAAAATTAATAGACCTTAAACTATTTTATTTAATTATTTTATCAAAATAGTATAGGCGTAGAGTTAAAAATGCCAGTGTGCATTGAAGAGCTCAGGACGAGAAACAATGTCCCCTACTTGAGAATCAGAATCATCTAGAGAGTGCCCCACCCTCAGAGTTTCTGATTTAGTAGACATTGAAGAAAGAATTTGAATTTCTAACAGGTCCCCAGAGGATGCTGGTGTGTTCACCCTCTTGTTACCAGAAAGGGGTCCCGATCCAGACCCCAAGAGAGGCTCTTAGGTCTTTCGCAAGAAAGAATTTGAGGCAAATCCATAAAGTGAAAGCAAGCTTATTAAGAAAGTAAAGGGATAAAGCATGGCTACTCCATAGGCACAGCAGCCCTAAAGCTGCTGGCTAGCCACTTTTAAGGTCATTTCCTCACTATATGCTAAACATTTCTGAGAAAGGGGTGGGCAGTTCCCAGAACTGAGGATTCCTCCTCTTTTTAGACCATGTAGGTAACTTCCTGATGTTGCCATGGCATTTGTAAACTGTCATGGCGCTAGTGGGAGTGCCTCTTAGCATGCTAATGCATTACAATTACTGTATCATGAGCAGCAAAGACAACCAGACGTCACTTTTGTTACCATCTTGGTTTTGGAGGATTTTGACCTACTTCATTACCACAGTCTGTTTTATCAGCAAGGTCTTTGTGACCTGTACCTTGTGCTGATGTCCTGTCTCATTCAGTGACTTAGAATCCCTTAACCGCCTAAGAATGCAGCCCAGTACGTCTCACCCTTACTTTACCCAGTCCCTATTCAAGATGGAGTCACTCTGGTTCGAACACCTCTGACACTCTGAGAACCGTTGCATTGGAAGACACCATTTTCAACTCTTTAAACTCTTTCTTCAGGCACTTGAGCTCTAAATTTGAATCACATGCTCTGTCTCTATGTCATTTCACTATTTCATGGCTCTGACTTCCTGAGAAGGTTTTACCTCTTTGATGTAATCCCTCTAGTTCTCTTCCCCTTACATCTAGCATAGGGTTACTGACATTTGTAGTTCACGCGTTCAAAAAAAAGTGATTATTAAGCATATTTTACATGTCAGGCATTGACTTAGTCACTGGAAATTTGTCAGAGAATAAGCCAAAGTCCTGCCCTCATGGAGCTTACATTTTAGTGCAGGGCTTGACAAACTTTTTCTGTGAAGGGCCAGACAGGCTTTGGAGTTATCTGGTCACTGTCACAACTACTCAACTCTGCCATTGTAACACAGAAGTGGCCACAGACAGTGTGCCAGTGAATGGGCGCGGGTGTGTACCAGTAAAACTTTATTTACAAAAACAGGCAGGAGGCTGGATTTGGCCCTTGGGCTGTAGTTTGCCAAGGCAGACCTCTGTTGTAGTGTGTGAGGAGAAAAAGTAAGTAAATAAGTAAAATACGAACAGTAAGCTAAGGAGGAAAAAAAAAGAAAACAGAAAAAGAGGATGGGAAGGATGTAGGAGGGGACTGGACCTGCACATTTAGATATGATGGCAAGCAGGCAGTCACTGAGATGAGGACATTGAGTAAAGACTTTCAAAGGAGATGAAGGAGGGAGCCATTCATCTCCCTGACAGAACAGCATTCCAGGCACAGTAACAGCCAGTACAGAGGCCCTGTGGCATGAGCATGTTTGGTGTGCTTGAAGAAACAGCAAGGAGTCTCACGTGTCTGAGTGGGACAAGTCAAGGGGAGGGAGCAGGAGAGGAAAGCGGAGGAGACAGAGAGGCGGCTGCTGAGGGCTTTGTGATCCCTGGGAGCGAATTTGTCTTTTCTCTTAGTCCAATGGGAATCCATTATTGTGACTCTAGTAGTTGTAATAGTTCCTTTAAGTTTTATTTATTTATTTTTAGCTACAGGTTTTCACTGTATCGCTCAGTCTGGAGTACAGGGGCACAATCACTGCTCACTGCAGCCTCAAACTCCTGGCCTCAAGCAATCCTCCTGCCTCAGCCTCCTGAGTAGCTGGGATTGCAGGCACACACCACTATGCCTAGCCAAATTTTAAAAAATTTTATAATAGAGGTGGGATCTGGCTGTGTTGCCCAGGCTGGTCTCAAACTCCTGGGCTCAATCAACCCTCCTGCCTCGGCCTCCCAAAGTGCTGGGATTACAGGTGTGAGCCACTGCACCTGGCTATTTAAGTTTTATATTTGCAACTCCATTTCTTGCTTTCTTAATGGTAGGCAGTATCTCTTAACTTACTCTTTTGTAGAGCATTTTTATGTGCATGATATCATTTACTCCCTCTGAGATAGATGTGAATATTGTCCCTATCCTGTAGAGGAGGCACCTGAAGCTCAGAAAGGTTAAATGACTTGGCCAGGTTCTTATAGCTGGTAAGTGCTGGTGCTGGAATTTAAATCCAGGTTTGTCTTAATATGGAGATCTTAGCACCTGCTTTATATCAAGAGACAATCCTTTAGGGATACTGGGAAACCTGTAGCTTTTGGACAATAAATTAAAAACCCTTTCCCAAGGAGGGGAGCTGTGTGTATATCAATCAAACAAAATGAGAACTATTCTGAGAGGGAGGAAAAGGCTCTTTTCTGTGGGAACGCTGACCAAGCCGCTGACAGCTCATTTATGTGATGCTGGTGCAGTTTGACATTCATAGTACAAGACTTGCATGCAATTAGCACGAATCGTTCTAATAGTCTCTTGAAAACATTTGGAATTTTCCCTCTCTCTGGCCTTGTGCATGATGTAAACATGGCTTTTTTTAGTTGGTCATCCATCCCAGAATAGTGTGGTCTGCATCTGTCTGCATCACTGTGGTCTGATTGAGGTCTTGTTTTCCTGGAGGGCAGAGACTGTTGTGTAGGCTTGCTTTGTGGATCCTCCTCCCAGCCAGGATCATTTGTCGCAAACCCGATGGCAGCCTCTCTCTCTTCAGCGCATGACAATTTCTCCAAGTGTAAGCCGGGGTCCTGTTAAGTATGCAATGCAAATGAAATGTAAATGAGGGGCCCTCTTGGGCATAGGCCGGGAGGCCAGAGCTCTGGGGACTTCTGCACCCCTCCTCTGAGTTGCCTAATGAAGCTGACAGTTCCTTTCACAATTGTCTTCTCCACCCACCAAAGGCCTCTTAATGAGGGCAGAAGCTGACTGCTCTGAAACCCCTTCAGACACCTGGTGATTGGAAGCTGGAGAGACAGTGAGCTTTAGATGGGCTGTCAGCCGCTGCTGAGTCCTCATCAGCTGCCTGCTGGGTTCTGAGAAGCACTAGGGAAGGAAGGGAGATGGCCCTGGAACTGACTGCTATTGTCTGTTCCTCCTCCCCTGATGAGCTGCATGCGGCAGCCACGGATGGCTGGGTTTGGGCTCTCACGTCGGCTTCTCTGGCCCTTGCTGGGTGCCTGCTTCAGCTCAGAGAATGTGGCTTCACAGGGACTTGGAATAAGAGCTGAGAGCCTGTTCCCCTAGTCGAGGATCAATGCTCCTTTCATTTCATTTCTTCTTTCCAGACGAATTCACTGTCTTAGACTGTTGTTGGAGAAATCCCGACCTAAGCAGTCTTTCAAATTGGGGAAAGAAATGTGAACCAATCTGAAATCATGGAATGGTTGGTGGAGAAGGACAAGTAGGCATATTCACAAAGAGCCCGTAGTCCCAAAGGATGTTCCAGTGCATCTTTCTGCTTATTTCTTCTAGATTTGTAGGGGTGTGTGGTGTGCAATGCTGTTTGCTTGACAGAATCATTTCAGTCTCTCTCTCTCTCTCTCTCTCTCTCTAAGTATAAATTTCCTGCACTACAGTAGCCTACTAAGTGCCAGGCACAGTGCTGGGCTCTTTACCTGCATCAACCCATTTTGTCTCCATTTACAAATGGGGAAACTGTGGCTCAGAGAGGTTAATTGACTTGCTCAAGGTCAACTGGGCTTCTCTGTGGCAGAACTGGAGTTTGGTCCCAGGTCTGTTTGCACCTAACACCCAGCCCCTTAACCACTTTGCCAAATTTGGGAATTAAAGTGGTGACTTCAACTCAGGGATGGGTGTGCTTTCTTTCAGCCTTGCAGTAAATGTACATCTTCTTTCTCTTTTCCTCTTTGAAGCTGCCAGCCTCTCCCTTGGGGTTCTCCTTGGCTCTGGCCATGATTTCCCCAGCTTCCTCATCCATACCTCCTGGCATCAGACTGACCTGGGCTAATCACCATCTCTGCCTGTCACTAGCTCAAGAGGCAGCTTATATACAGGTTCCCCTAGAAAGATGATGGGCAGACTGACACTGGGATTGAAATGTCTTGTCTCTAGCATTCTTGAACGGGGCAACAATGCCCACTGGGTCTCCAGGCATGGGGTCTAAAAGTGAATGCCAAATACCTGTGATACAGGGTGGATGTTTTATCCCCACCAAATCTCATGTTGAAATGTGATCCCCAGTGTTGGAGGTGAGGCCTCGTGGGAGGTGCTTGGGTCATTTTGGGTCATGGGGAAGACACCTCATGGCTTGGTGCCCTCCACATCACCTAAGCGAGTTCTCGCTCCGAGTTCACTCGAGATCTGGTTGTTTTAAAGAATCTGGCACCTCTCCCCTCTCGTTCTTGTTCCTGCTCCTGCCATGTGATCCGCGGGCTCCCCCTTCTCCTTCTGCCATGATTGGAAGGTTCCTGAGTCCCTCACCAGAAGTGAGTGTCAGCACCATGCTTCCTGGACAGCCTACAGAACCATGAACCAAAATAAACCTCTTTTCTTTATAAATTACCCAGCCTCAAGTATTCCTTGAGAGCAACGCAAACAGACGAACATAGCCTATTTCTATAGCCTTGCTATTGGTGAGTCTTGGGCCCGTGGTTCATGCACAGGGGCCAGATCCAGCCTTCACCTCATGAGCAGATTCAAGTGTGTCTTTCCTTGATTATCACCAATAAAATGGAGGGTGTTGGTTGTGGTGGGTGTCTATGATCAGGGCTTAATAAATATTTGTTGAAAACAAAAATTTAAACAAGAAGAAGACAGGACCTTGCCAATAAGTGTTATATAGTTGCAGATCTTTATCTTGGATTGTTCAGACTCTGCCCTTCTCTGGCAGGCACTCTTTCGGGAATGGGAAGGGCCAACAGTCCTTCTTTGGTCCCATTGGATCCGTATGTCAGCCCTATGAAATAATACTATCCCATACTTACTACTATTTCAGCCTTACAGAAGGGAAAAATGCAGCTCAGAGAGGTGAATTCACTTGCCCAAAGTCCCATAGCTAGGGAGCAGTGGGACTTGAGTTAAAAATACAGATGCGATTGATTCTAAAACCAGGCTGTTAAATACAGATGTGATTGATTCTAAAGTCAGCTTTCCTGGGGAACACAAAGATCTTTCCCTTCATACCTCATTCATTCATTCATTCATTAACTTGTTCTTTAGTCTCCCCTGTATGGGAGGTCATTTGCTGGACGCTGGATGGCTGTAGGAATGAATATGATTCTTTACATACTGAGTATTTCATAGCCCTACTAAGAGAGAAGAAGAGAGAGCTCACTATAAAGGTGGGGATTGGTGAGGAGATAATGGAGTAGGAAGCACATGCTGTGGGAGGTGCCAGGGGATGAGAGGTTAATTTCAACCCATGGGGCTGGGATAGGCTTCACAGAGGCAAAGGCAGTGGATTTAGTTCTGGATGGGGCGGAGATCTAACGCTTATTGAAGGCTTGCCCCTTGCTAGGACTCAGCTCAGTGGGTGCTTTGTCTATTTTCTACTTTGAAAGATGAATAGAAACTTTCATGGTCTTTTGCCCTCTGAAATCCACCCTTCACACCCAGACACAGGCATCATTCTAAAATGTAAATCAGGACATGTCACCCCCCTGCTTAAATGATTCCAAGGCTTCTCAGCGCTTCCAACGGAAACCTAAACTCCTCAATCCTGCTCTAAGAGCCTGCAGATTCTGCTTCCTTCAGCCTCTTTCCAACCTTGTTTGTTCTCTTGCCTACGAGAGCCACATCTCTGAGCCACCAAATATTTTTCCTTCCTTCTTGCACTTGCTCTTCCCTCAGCCTGGGTTGCTTTTCCTTGGGCTGTATGTGTTGCCAACTTTACAGTAGCCTTCTGTCATCACTAAATGTCACCATCTCAGAAAGCCTACCTCTGAGTCTTATCTAAAGAAACCCCTCCCAGTCACTCCCTATCCCATTACTCTGTTTGCATTTATCACACTCTGTCATTATGTGGTTTATTTATTTGCTTCTTGCCTGTTTCCCTCCACTGGATGGAGAGCAAGAACCTTCCTTATTTTTCATGCCACTTTGTGCTAGTACAGTGCACAACTGACATGTACAGATGCACAATTAGAGTTTGCTGAGTAAATGGTTAAATAGGTTAAAAAAAAAAAGAAAAAAAAAAAAGATGGGCTGCTAAGCAGAAGTGTCACCACACAAGTGAACCTTGAAGGTTACCATGAAATGTAACCTTCCTGAACTGGGGCATGAAGGTGCCTTGGATTTCTGGTGTGTTTAGAACATAGATCGTAGCTGTGAAGTCTGATTAATGCCTGAATCAGACATTGAATGACCTGAATAAATAGTTAAAAAGTTAGACTTCTAGGCTGAAGTGTAACCACATAAAAGAACCATGAATGTTACCATGAAGGTGCCTTGGGTTTCTGGTGTGTTCAGACCGTAGATTGTAGCTATGAAGTCTGATTCATGCCAGCTCACAGAAGAGCTTGCTCAAGCACGCTAGGGATTTGGTGAGCCATTGTAGGTGGTAATGACCTGATCTAGTTACCATGGGTGACAATTAAAAAGAAGGATTAAAGATGTAAGCGACTAGAGCTGTAGAGACCCATCCAGGAGCTATTGATCCTTGTAGGATAGATAGATGAAACACACACTATTAAGGAAGTGGAAGGATAAGAATAAATGGATGTAGAGGATCAGGGAGAGGATGGAGGAGTCAGGACTAACAGAGATTTCCGACTCAGGTAGATATGTCGATAGTGAGCATGACAGCCAATCAGGGTTAGAAGTCACAGAAGCTTACTAGAGGGGAAAGGTAATCATCTTGCTTTTGTATATGTTGAGATGTTTTTGGGTTGCACGGGTGACTGTGTCCAGTAGGCAGATGAGTCTGTATATCCAGAGATCCAATTGGAAAAACAGAGCCAACAGTATGGATGCAGGGGTCACTGGCCCTAACAGTGGGAGCTGAATTCTTTGCGTGGGTCAGGAATTAGTGCAGCGTTGTAAGAGCAGGAAGGTTCAGGCTCTGGAAAATGGAGCCACTTCAGTGGTCAGTGGAGCAAGAGGAGCCAGTGAAGGAGAATTTAAAAAAGAGTGCTTTTAAGTCCAGGTGCAGTGATTCATGTCTGTAATCACAGCACTTTGGGAGTCTGATGCAGAAGGACTGCTTGAGCCCAGGAGTTCAAGACCAGCCTGGACAATAAAGGGAGACTCTATCTCTACAAAAAAATTTTTTTAAAAAATGTAACCAGTGTGGTGTTGCACGCCTGTGGTCCAAGCCACTGGGGAGGTTGAGGTGGGAGGAGCCCTTGAGCCCAAAAGTTTGAGGCTGCATTAAGCTATGATTGCACCACTGCACTCCAGCTTGGGTGGCAGAGTGAGACCCTATCTCAAATAATAATAATAATAATAATAATAAATAATTATTATAGTGCTTTTAGAGAATGAAGGGGAACCAGCCAAGTAAATGGTCATAGAAGCCACGGGAAGAGAGAGTTCAAGAAAGTGGATATGGCCAGCACCATAGATGCTGCCAACTGGTAATGATAAACACCAGGCTAAGAATTAAACAAAGTCACTGGATTTGGCCATTTAACTTAGGGACTTGGGAAGTGCTCTTTCAGTGGCATAGTAGGAATTAAAAGGCAGGATGCTGGAAAGCCTGGATGCTGG
This sequence comes from Macaca fascicularis, assembly GCF_037993035.2. Lineage (NCBI taxonomy): Eukaryota > Metazoa > Chordata > Mammalia > Primates > Cercopithecidae > Macaca > Macaca fascicularis. Next base: position 23,131,231 of record NC_088394.1, read on the forward strand.
CTGTTGAGGGGGGAAGTAGAGGGGACATGGAAAGAGGAGTGTAGACAACCCAAGAGAATTTGGGTTGTGGAAGAAAAGGGCCAGGGAAGGGATCTTAGAAGGAAGTTATTTCTGAGAGGCGTTTGAGCAGTTTATAGCATGAATGGAAGAAAACAAGGTGCCTGGGAACAGGGATAGGAATTAAGCAGAAGGGGTCCAAGGCTTTGTCTTCAGGCAGATAGGTGTTCAAGTCCCAGCTCTGCCGCATGCTAGCTGTGGGACTTTGGACAAGTTAATGAAGCACCATGAGTCTCAGCGTCCTCATCTGGCGAGCAGAGAGAGTAGCTTGTGCCTCGTAGAGTCATGGCAAGGATGAAACAAGAATGTCTATCAGGGCCTTCACAGTGCTTAGCGCATAGTGAAGGGTTAGTCAGTGTACTCCTACCAAGCTCCTTTGCACAGGGCTTTTAGCAAAGACCCCAGTGACCCTGAGAATCCCTAGTCTAAGGTAGGTACCCCTTCCCTAAGTGCTGAACTTCCTCATCTATGACATGTCTCACATTTACAGTGATTCCTTGTGTAGTGGATACTGTGGTGTGCTACCGGGATCCCGCTCGCAGGACAGAGGCACTCCTGCCGCAAGCCATGCAGAGTGTTGGCTCTGACCACTCACAGCTTCAGTATTTCTGTAGGATTTGCCCTGAGGGAGCTGCAGTGCCCAAGGTTATGCCGCCTTCCAGGGGCAGCTCACAGTCTATGATTGGTTGCTGGTGGGAAATGGGCGTAAATGCTCGTCCCCAGCCTCAGTAGGGAAGGAGTCTAAAGGGTCATCACAGCTACAGAGCTCCCCGTGGATCAGGTGAGACCTCTGTTGCAACTACATTACAGCTCAGTTTCTCGGTTTCATTCTGCTTCCCCCATTCCTTGCAGGAGTTCCTCCCAAGGTTACTCCCTGAGAAGCCTGCTGCACACAAATATCCAGATCAGTCTGTTTTCAGGGAACTCGACTTAAGATGCCTTGTTTAATGTTTGTATATTTTCTCTAAAATATAAGCTTTTTGCAGGGACTGACTATTCTGTCTTGTTCATTTTGTGTCACCATGTCTGGGTACATAATAGGTGCTTGTTAATAATTTTTACTCTTTTTTTTTTTTTTTGAGACAGGGTCTTGCTCTATTGTTCAGGCTGGAGTACAGTGGCATGATCTCGGCTCACTGCAACCTCCACCTCCCGGGTTCAAGCAATTCTTATGCCTCAGCCTCCCAACTAGCTGGGATTATAGGTGCACTGCCACACCCAGCTAATTTTTGTATTTTAGTAAAACGGGGTTTTGCCATGTTGGCCATGCTGGTCTCAAACTCCTGAACTCAAGTGATCCTCCCAACTTGGCCCCGCAAAGTGCTGGGATTACAGGCATGAGCCATCACATGCGGCCATTAATTGAATAAGTGAATGAACAGGTTTCCTAAACACACACACAGGAGTGCCCTGATATGTACAGTTTTTCAGAGTTGTGATTAGAGAACAGGTTATCTGGAAGTGCCTTCCTGTGGGCGTGTGAGCTTGCGTGGGCTCCTCCAGCATGGAGCCATCCCTAGCAATGGCTGTGTCTTCCATGAGCTATTTCCAGGGTTCCATCAGCAAACAGTGGTCACGATTTATAAAACGTTCACACAAGAACATTTGGGCTGCATTCTACATCATTTTAGTACAGAGAGGTTGTTCCTTGGGGCCTTTAATTTTCTAGCTTTCATTATTGGGAGAGTAAAATGTATCACTTGCATTCCAAAATTGATTTTTATTTCCCAAAAGAAGCCCATAAAAATAAATAACTTCCCGGGAGGGAAAACAGAAAAGCACTCTATACACTGGGCAATTTGTTAAAAAAGAAAAGAAAAGGAAAGGAAGCCTGGAGGGACAAAGCAATCTAAACATTTAGATTGTATCTCTTGTATTCCCCCACTCCCCCTGTACCTTAAAAAAAAACCAAAAAACTTGAGGCCTACTGGACTTTGAAAATGCCCACGTTGTTCAGAAAACTCTGTTGGGACATCTTCCTGGGACAGCATCCTTTGGAGCACTGCCCCATGGTTTGCACCCCTGGTATCCCAACCCACTGCTATGTTGCTATTAGCAAGATACATTTCCAGTATCTCATTGCTAATTGTATCAGTAAGTGTTTGCTGTGTAACAAATTGCCCCAAGGGTAGTGGGCTTAAAACAACATGCTTTCTCTCAATTTTCTGGGTCTTCTGGGAGGTTCTTGTGATCTGGGCCAGCTTGTCTGGGGCTGTGATGCCCTCACTCTCACATCTGGTGGTTGGTTCAGTGTCAGCTGGAGGGACAGGGATGCCTTGGCCATTGCCTGCCACCATCCAGCAGGCTAGCCTTTGCCTGCTCACATGGTTATGGTCACAGGCATCTCAAGAGCAGTAAGCAAGGGCATTTCAATCCAAGCCCCAATTCCCAAGCACTTTTGAGGATTCTGTTTACATCGCATTGGCTAATATCCCAATCACATGACCAAACCCTGATGCAGGGAATAGAGAAATGAATTGTCATTCTTTCCTTGACATTTTACTTTCTCAAGTATAAAGGGGGGTTTGTAGGCAAGGAAGATGCCAAGTAGTCTCATTTTATAGCTAATAAACTGAGAATCAGAGAGGTTGAGCAACTGGTCTGAAGTCACACAGCAAGCCCAGAACGTACTGGGTAACCAATCCATTGGGGGTGAGTTCACCCTGCACAGCCACATTCGATCTCTCCTTGCTTCATTCCCTCTACCACTCTGGCAACCAGGAGCACAGCACCCTATGGGGACTGTAACATTATTGGCCCCTCACTCGGCTCTTCTTATGCCAATTAGAATGCATACTTACCTGCGTTGTGGGTTGTTCTCTGCTTGCTTGCATCCCTCACCTCCTCCATCCACTCTCTGATCTTCTCTGTGGCTCAAGAGCCTGACCCCTTTGAAGTGCATGGCATGGGCTGTTTTCCTTTTTAGTTTCTGATTGACTTCAAGCAGTAAGAGGCATTGATTGGCAAGAGATTGTAAGATGGTAGGAATGAGAAGATGCGGCATTTCTGACCAAATTCCTCGGCTCTTGGCTATGTGTCCGGCAGTATCAGAAGGCCCTTTCTCTTGATCTCCAGATTTCGCTGGGCTCTGGTAACACTACTTCCTTCTTTGGCCTCTTCAGGCCTAGGGGTAGCAATGGCATCTCAGTGCTGCTACTCTCTGTGTGTCTCACCATGCATTGTTGATCCCTTTAAGCCTGTCTTCACATTTGTGAGTAGTGCCTTAATTAAAATCTCTAGAGCCGTCTGAATTGGGTTCTGTTTTCTGCTTGGGCCTATCCTGATACACTTTCTGTTTTTTTTCTTTTTTTTGAGACGGAGTCTCACTCTGTTGCCCAGGCTGGAGTGCAGTGGCATAATCTTGGCTCTCTACAACCTCCACCTCCTGAGTTCAAATAATTCTCCTGCCTCAGCCTCCCAAGTAGCTGGGATTACAGGTGTGTGCCAGCATGCCTGCCTAATTTTTGTATTTTTTGGAGAGACAGAGTTCCATCATGTTGGCCAGGCTGGCCTCGAACTTCTGACCTCATGTGATCCACTCGCCTTGGCCTCTCAAAGTGCTGGAATTACAAGCATGAGTCACCATGCCTGGCCACTGATACACTTTCATTGGGTTCCATTTTTTTTAATAAGGGGAGAAAGAATGGAGTTTGCAGCATGCGCTTATGGAACCCAATATCATGATGATAGAAGAGTAAGTAGCCTGCACAAATGTTGTTGTGGCAGAAAGAATGTTTGAGAACTTGAGCACTAGAGTGTGAGATTTCTGGTTGTCTTGGCTCCATTCAGGGAATTCTGAGGACTCTGGGAAGGACATACCAGGATATTTACGGCATCACTGTTTGTGGTGGCAAAAAGCTAATAGCCTCCTGAATGCCCATTTTTGAAGGGATGCCCGTTTTGAAGGCTGAACACATTGTAGTCTGTCCATGCTTTAGTATAACTTGCAGTTGCAAAAGAATGCATTTCAAACTGACTGACATATTGTTGGGTGGGAAAAGCATTTTGCAGAGCAACGTGTATAGTGTGATTCCATTTTCATAGAGTAACCCTCCTAATCCATTTGTTTCTAGGTGATTGTCTCAGCCAGGAGAAAGGTAGGGAAGAGTAAACACCAGGTTGCTGTCCTTACCTGGGAGTTGGGGAGGAGGAGAAGGTAGAATGGGAAAGCAAGTGGGTAAGGGGAGTTTGAAAAAAAAAAATCAGTTAATGGGTGCAGCACACCAACATGGCACATGTATACATATGTAACAAGCCTGCACGTTGTGCACATGTACCCTAGAACTTAAGTATAATAAAAAAAAATCATAGCAAGTGGGAATGTACACATAGATTTAATTTACTGTTCCTTTTCTAACTTTTTGAGATAGATACTTAGAGCATTGATTTTTCAGCCTATCTTCTTTCCTAATATGTACATTAAGGCTACACATTTTCCTTTAAGCACAGCTTTAGTTGACTCACAGGTTTTGAATATTTTTGAATTTTCATGATGATTTTTTCCTATGATTTATTCAAAAGTGTATGTTTGATTCTCACGCATTTGTAAATATTTTAGTTGTCTTTTTGTTATTGATTTCTAGTTTATTTCCACCACAGTCTGAAAACACACATAATTTCATTCACTTGACATTTGGGTAAATATTCCATGTGCACTTAAAAAGAATATGTATCCTATGGTTGTTGGATGCCGTATTCCATATGTGTAAATTAGTCACATTAGTAAATTGTGTTGTTCATATTTTCTATATCTTGTTTGATTTTTATTTTGCTTGCTTGTTTTATTACTGAAAGAGTTGGATTCAAGTCTCCTATTACGAATCTGGATTTTTTTCCTTTTAGTTTTCTCAATTTTTGGTTTGTATATTTTGAAGCAATGTTATTATTATAAAATATAATTGATATCTCTTCAGTGAATTGATCCTTTTGTCATTCTGAAAAGTATCTGTTTATCTCAAATAATGCTTCTTGCCTTAAAGCCTACTTTGCCTCATGTAAACATACCAGTTTTCTTTTGGTTAATGTTTTATGATGTGTGTGTTTATGTGTATACATATATACATATATAGACTGAATACATATTACGTATGTTTTATATAATGCTTTACGGTGTGTGTATATATATATATAAAGACTGAAAGGGAAAATGGGGGGAAATATATATATATATAAAGTAATACAAATATACTTTATACAAATATTACTTTATATATATATATATATATATATTTCCCCCCATTTTCCCTTTCAGTCTTTCTGTAGCCTTACATTTAGAGTGTGTCTTTAATAAGCATAATTTTTAATACAGTCTGACAATATTTGATTTTTATTTAGAGCATTTAGACCATTTACATTTTATGTAATTGCTGATATATTTGAGTCTATATCTACCACTTCCTATGATTGTCCATTTGTCCCAAGTGTTTTACATTCCTTTTTCTCTTTATTATTGCCTTTTGGGGATCACTTAAGTATATTTTATTATTTCATATTCCTTTCTATTAACTAATTAGCATGTATTGTTTTATTATTTTTATATTGATTCTAGAGATTGCGACATGCATCTTTGAATTTTAGAATTTAATATATTAGTATTTTTATTGCTTTCCAAATAATCCTAGGTTCTTTAACATTTTAGTTCTATTTACTGCATCCTACCGTACACATTGTAATTTTACATGTCATTTAAACTACATTATGATAATGCTTCCTATAATCAGCATTTGCTTAGATTTAATAATATATTTACCCTTTCTGTTGGTTTTCATTCTTTCTTACATTTTCACATTTCTGTCTGGAATCATTTTCTTTCTGTCTAAAAAACGTCTTTTATTATTTAGTTTAGGCCTGCTGAAAATACATCTTAAGATACTTCTATTTCAAGCTGGGCACAGTGGCACATGCCTGTAGTCCCAGCTATTCAGGAGTCTGAGACGGGAGGATTGCTTGAGCTCAAGACTTCAAGTTCAGTCTGGGCAACATCGTGAGATGATCTCATCGTGAGATGAGATCCCATCTCTGGGGGAAAAAAATCTTTATTTCACATTCACTCTTGGATAGAATTTAAAACTGGCTGTTGTTTTCTTTCAGCACTGTAAATATATCATCCCGTTGTTCTTCCATCATTTTTGTTGATTTTGTCAGTCTTATTGTGGCTCTTTTGAAGTCTTACTGTTGCCTTTTTGTAATCTGTATGATTTTAGATTTTCTCACTCTCTTTGATTTTCAGCAGTGTGACTGTGATGTTCGTGTGTGTGTGTGTGTGTGTGTGTGTGTGTGTATGTTTATCTTGGCTGGTGTTTACTTCTTGCCTCTTTAACGTGATGTTTTTCATCAGTATTGGAAAATTCTTGTCCATTCTCTGCCCTATCCTTGCTCTCCTTTTCATCCTGGACTTTGATTATATGTATGTTAGACCTTGTTACTGTGTCCTCTGCCTCTGAAACTCTCTTCTGTACTCTCTCTTTTGCTCTTTACACCGTAGTCTGATTTTTCTCAATAATCTGTTTTTCAGCTCACTAATTTGCCTTCTGATTGCTTCCAATCTGCTGCTAAGTCATGCACTGAGTTATTAATTTTAAGTATTGTATTTTAATTATTTTAGAATAGTTTTAGATGTACAGAAAAGTTGCAGAGGATAGACTTCCCATATACCCTTCACTCAATTTCCCATTATTAACACGTTACATGACCATGATACATTCGTCAAAATGAAGACATTAACACTAATTAGTACTGTACCGTTAGCTAAACTCCAGACTTTATTTGGATTTTTCTTTTTTTTTTTTTCACTGATGTTCTTTGTGTATTCCAGGATCTCATGTAGGATACCAAATTACATTAAGTTGTCATGTGTCCTAAGTCTCCTCTGGTTTATGACAATTTCTCAATCTTTTCTTATTTTTCATGACCTTGACAGTTTTGAGAAGTACTGGTCAAGTATTTGGTAGAATGTCCATCAGCTTGGGAATTATTGTATATTTAATTCTAAAGCTTTCATTTGCTTTATTTATTTATTTATTTATTTATTTATTTATTTATTTTGAGACAAGGGTCTTGCTCTGTCACCCAAGCTGGAGTGCAGTGGCATGATCATTCAGTCACTGCAGCCTTGGACTCCTGGCCTCAAGCAATCTTCCCACCTCAGCCTCCTGAGAAGCTGGGACCACAGGTGCATGCCACTAAACCTGGCTAATTTTTAAAAATTTTTGTAGAGATGAGGTCTGGCTGTGTTGCCCCAGGCTGGTCTTGAACTCCTGGCCTCAAGTGATCAGCCCACCTCAGCCTCCTAAATTGTTGGGATTACAGGTGTGAGCCACTGTACCCAGTCGGTTTCTTTTTTGTAGCCAATAGTTATCTGATGAAACTCTCCACATTGTCATCCTTTCTCCCCTCTTTTAAACATCTTAATCAGTTATTTTAAAGTTCACGTTTGATAATTCCATTGTCTGAATCACCTATGGATCTGCCCCCTGTCTGTTTTTTAATTTTAATTTTAAATTTTTTTTAAGATTTTAGACAGGGTCTTATTCTGTCACCCAGGCTGGAGTGCAGTGGTGCAATCATAGCTCACTGCAGCCTCTACCTCCTGGGCTCAAGCAATCCTCCCACCTCAGTCTCCTGAGTAAGTGGGACTATAGATGTGCACCACCACACCCCACTAATGTTTGTATTTTTGTAGAGATGGGGTTTTACTGTGTTGTCCAGGCTGGTCTTGAACTCCTGAGCTCAAGGCATCTGCCCCTGTTGGCCTGTCAAAGTGCTGAGATTACAGGCATGCATCACCACGCCTGGGTGTTTTTTGCTTCTGGGCCTATTTCCTGGTATGTTTGGAAGTTTTATTTGAATTTCAGATGATTGCTTGCTAAATTAGAAAGCTGTTGGACAGGTGCGGGGCTCATGCCTGTAATCTCAGCACTTTGGGAGGCCAAGGTGGGCAGATCACCTGACATCAGGCGTTTGAGATCATCCTGGCCAACATGGTGAAACCCCATCTCTACCAAAAATACAAAAATTAGCCTGGCCTGGTGGCATATGCCTGTAATCCCAGCTACTCTGGAGGCTGAGGCACGAGAATCATTTGAACCTGGGAGGCGGAGGGAGGTGGCAGAGTGTCTGGGTGACAGAGCAAGACTCTGTCTCAAAAAAAAAAAAAAAAAAAAGACAGAGAGAGAGAGCTGTGGAAGAGGTTATTTTCCATGCAGGCTGGGGTCACCCTTCTGGTGGTGATAGAGCTCGAGCTCACTGTGTACTGGTTTATAGCCTTTGTAAGGTTTGTTCTATTCCTGGTTCATTTCCGTGCCTATGGTGTAGAGGTTTCCAACTCTGAGGCTGAAGACTTGCCAGGGCCCTCCTTTTAACTGGGTCCTGAACCCCAATTTTTATTTCTCTAGCACCATGAGCCTGACAAAACCTCTCAGCTGATTTCTGTTCTGTGTCTCAACCTCTGCAGTGCGACGGGTAGAGTCTCAAGAGAAAAATAAATGCCTAGTGTTGAGTTCACTTCTTTGCTCTTCCCTTCCCACTATGATTTGGCCCGTCAAGTCCTGCTTTCCCTGGAAGCTTTGATTCCTAGCCCCAAGAATAAGCTTCAAGCTCTGGTGGCCTCCCTCCTTCTTAGCAGCTGCCCTCTGTCTAGCTTCTTAGTCCCTTGCCCTGTGTTGAGAATTGATTTATGGCCCAAAGGGGGAAAAAAAAAAGACACACAGAATATTGGACTTATCTTAATTCTAATTCCTTCAAAATTACAATTTCTTGAAAAATGTTTTTATCTGGCTTTTATAGTTGCTGTCAGTGGGAGAGCTACTTTATCATTGCCTGAAGTGGTATGATATTAAATAAAAATATAAAATACAAAATAGGTTTAGAGTTGTATAATTATGTAAAAATTGAATGTTAATATGGAAAAAGACCAGAAGGTGAATATACAAATGAAAGCATTTATTTAATTTTGGGATAAGATCTAAAGTAATATTTGCTTTGGTTCAGAAAATTATTTTTAAAGAAGGGTGTTGCGAGCATCAGTGATAGAGTGAGGAATCCTCATTTCTTTCTGGTCCTGGTAGGGGACCCTGAGAACTTTGGGGAGTGAAGATAGTGCAGTAAAGGTTACTAAGTATTCTGCTAGAACACTGTGGAGATATTGATATAAAATAAGAGCCAATAATAACAAAGTAGCACATAGTGAATGTTTACCATATGCCAGACATTCTATTAATTCATAATGATTGCAGTGTTCCTATGAGCCAACATTCTTATCATTCGCCCCGTTTTTTAAACAAGGAGACTGAGTGACTGAGAAGTTAGGTAAATTTTAGGTCACACAGCTGCTCTATGGCAGAGCTGATCTGCCAGGATCTCGGGGTTTAAGCTCCTCACTATCACACTTGACTAATTTGGTAAAAAAAAAAAGTGGCTTTAGATCTGATAAGGGTACATGAAATGCAGGAGGTGCCATGTTAGAGGACAGCTTGGTCCAGTCCCCATGTCCTGGGGCAAATGAAACAGATGGCTTCAGAACAGCCTGTTTTTAAATCATGTAAGACTCTGACTTTTTTCAACTACTGGATTCTGCCTCCCAGAGTGAGAAGGTGAAGTTTGGCCAGGAAGAGACGGAGCACTGGGGATGAACAATGCTGTGCTGTGTATAGAGTGCTTAAAGCAGTGCCTGGGGCTGAGTGTGGTGGCTCGCACCTGTAATCCCACGTCTTTGGGAGGCCATGGTGGGAAGATTGTTTGAGCCCAGGAGTTTGATTTCAGCCTGCAACACAGTGAGACCCTGTTTCTACAAAAAATTTTAAAAAGTAGCCAGGCATGGTGGTATACTTGTAGTCCCAGCTACTTGGGAGGCTGAAGTGGGAGGATCACTTGAACGGCAAAGGTTGACACTGCAGTGAGCTGTGATTGCACAACTGTACTCCAGCCTGAGTAACACAGCAAGACTGTATCAAAACAAAACAAAACAAACAAACAAAACAAACCAGTGCCTGGCATATAGTATGTGCTGAATAACAATTGTCATTGTTATTGTCATCATATCATCAGAGCCTAGAACAAATCGCAAAACCTGTATATTCTCTCTGGGCTGGAGGTCTTAAGATTCTTCTCCATTCCAAATGGGTACTCCCGAGATGATGTGATTTAGGACCATTCCTTCCCTCCTTCAGTGTGTGGCTCACACTGTGCTGGGCTATGGAGTCACCCCTGTCATACAACAAATAAATGGATAATGACAGCAAAGTGTTAGGACTGCTGTGCCAGACACAAGTGCAAGGTGTCCTGGGCAACCAGGGAAGGGACATTAACTCACACTGGGATTGTGGCTCTGCAATGGTGAACTTTTCATCTTGCCGGAAACCAGGGAATTTTTTTTGTTTTGTTTTTTGTTTTGTTTTTTGAGACAAGGTCTTGCGCTCTGTTGTCCAGGCTGGAGTGCAGTGGTACGATCTTGGCTCACTGCAACCTCTACCTCCTGGGTTCAAGCGATTCTTGTGCCTCAGCCTCCCAAGTAGCTGGGATTACAGGCACACGCCATCACTCCTGGCTAATTTTTGTATTTTTAGTAGAGATGGGTTTTTGCCATCTTGGCCAGGCTGGTCTCAAACTCCTGACCTCAAGTGATTCACCTGCCTCAGCCTCCCAAAATGCTGGAATTACAGACATGAGCCGTTGCGCCCGGCCTTGAAACCAGGGAATTTAATGACATTTAAAAATCATTTATTAAGTATCTATGAAACATGTAGAAAATAGTATCCCAGGCACTTAATAGAACAGAGTAATAATAATGACTAGGAGTTGCTGAGTGTAAAATAGGTTGCAGTCATTACGTCACATATAATAGCATGAAGTATATAGCTCCTCAGCACTCTCAGCAATCTTGAGGGAACACTGTTGCTATTCTCATATCACAGATGAGGAAACTGAGGCTCAGAGAGGTTAAGTAATCCTCCAAGGCTCCACAGCTAGAAAGTGGTATCACTTTTAACTCAAACTCAGGTCTGTCTGATCCTGAGGCCAAGCCCTTGGCCAGAAAAATTAGGAAGTCACAGTCCCTTCCCTTAAGGAGCTCTATTTAATATAGCAGAACAAGTAAAGCAAGTACATGTATCTCTAACGTATACTGTGCCACTGAAGACAAGAAAGGAACAAATCCTGTTGTGGGTCAGATGAAGTCAGGAAAGGCTTCCGGGAAGAGGTGGCCTTAGAGATCTAACTGGTTGGATGAATGAACTTTGGGCCAAAGGCCAAGGGAGGGAACACTCTGGGCAAAGGGTAGTACACACTGTGACCTGAAGGGGGAGCTCAAAGCCCCTCCCCACTCCAGGGCTGAAATGAGGATGTGAGTTAAGGACTTGGATGCTGCACTTGGGGCTTTCAGAGATAGGGGAGGAACTTAATGACCTCATCATCATGATACACCCTAAGCATTCTCTCTTGGTTTTCCATTCGAGGCTTACTCTGCCTTCAGACCTCTCAGAACTCCTCATGTCTGGTATGGTAAGAGGAGCCTGAGCTACCTCTTCTCTGCATTGCCTTGAAAACAAACATGGCCCAGCACAGTGGCTCACGTCTGTAATCCCAGCGCTTTGGGAGGCCAAGGTGAGTGAATCTCTTGAGCTCAGGAGTTTGAGACCAGCCTGAGTAACATAGTGAGACCCTGTCTGGAAAAAAAAAAAAAAAAACAGGACTGGGGAAAAGGAGTAAGAGGAGCAGCCTGTCCAACCTTCCAATTTCCACCAATTCTAATGTGGATCCAGAGTTGAGAACGCTAGTCTAGCTCAACTCAACAGGGCCAGTGGTTCTACTTGTGATTGGGGGTAAAGGTCCTAGGGTAGTAAAGAGAGTGAGTACCTGCCTGGCTTGTCCACTCTGCACATGTCTCTGGGCAGTAGCTGTGGAATGTGGTCCTGAACACTAGATCCCATCTGTCTCCTCCTATGGAGGCAGGATCTTGCAGGGAACAGCCGGCAGCCAAGAGTAGCTGGAGTCTGGCCTACATCATGTAAGGAGATGGTGCAGGGAAGGCTGGAAGTTATGGTGGGGGGCGGAGAGGGCGTTGAGTTGCAGTAACCATGCCCAAGCCTTTGTGGAGTTAATGATCACAATGGACGCATTCTGGAGGTGTCGTCGGCATCACTGGGCCCCGCTCCAGGATCTCAGCAAGAATGTTATTATCATCATGAGGGTGCCCCGTTCAGGTTGCTGCTTGTTTATGGGCTGATTGCAATTTGGATAGAGTAGAACCCCCCTGCCTTTTGTTTTTAAAAATTTGCTGAGGTGAAATTCACATGACTTAAAATTATCTGTTTTAGAGTGAGCAGTTCAGTGGCATTTAGTACATTCACAGTGTTGTGCAACCACCACCGCTATTTAGTTCCAAAACATTTCCATCACTCTAAAATAAAACCACATACTGATTAAGCAGCGACTACCCATTCCTGCTTCCTCCCAGCCCCTGGCAACCATCAGTCTGCTTTCGTTTTTAATTTTTTTGAGACAGGGTGTTTCTCTGTCACCCAGGCTGGAGTGCAATGGCATGATCATAGCTCGCTGCAGCCTGGAGCTTGAGCTCCTGAGCTCAAGCAATCTTCCCACATCAGCCTCCTCAGTAGCTGGGACTAGAGGCATGCACCACCATGCTCAGATAATTATTATTTTTATTTTTTATAAAGATGAGGGTCTCCAACTCCTGGCCTCAAGTGATCCTCCCACCTCAGCTTCCCAAAAAGTTGGGATTACAGGCGTAAGCCACCACAACCAGCCAATCTGCTTTCTTTAACTCGCTCTCTCTCTTCTTTTTTTTTTTTTTTTTTGAGACAGAGTTTCCCTCTTGTCACTTAGGCTGGAGTGCAATGGCATGATCTCTGCTCACTGCAACCTCTGCCTCCTGGGTTCAAGTGATTCTCCTGCCTCAGCCTCCCAAGTAGCTGGGATTACAGGCAGGTGCCACCAAGCCCAGCTAATATTTGTATTTTTAGTAGAGACGGGGTTTCACCATGTTGGCCAGGCTGATATTGAACTCCTGAGATCAGGTAATCCACTCACCTCGGCCTCCCAAAGCACTGGGATTACAGGCATGTGCCACCGCACTGGCCTAACTCTGTCTCTTTTTAAGCCTGTTTAAAAATGAGACTATTCAGTAGCTCAAGTATACCTTACTGTAAAGAGGAAGTATTTATGCAGTGCTCAGTCATCTTGATCAGAGATGATTATCAAAACATCAAAATCTCTCTATGCCAGTTGGCAACTAAGAAATACCCCCAGATGTCCTCTGCCTCTCTGGCCTTGTTAGTTTCTTCTCCAAGAGCCCTTGGATGTGATCTGACAATGGAAAGGTGAATGTCTAGTTCAGTGGGAGCCTTCACATCTCCTCCAGGGCTTTGGCTGTGTCCGTTCTGATGGATAAACCGCTTGCTAAATATTTTGACTATCAGACCTGTGATGAGGTCAGGATTAGAACTGTTGTATCTGTAAGAACCTCTCCTAAAGATGGTCTCCCATTGCCCATCTGTTTGAATCCTACCTGCCTTAACCATTTTTGCCATTTTTATTTATGTCTTAGGAATAGGATCTTGCTCTGTCACCCAGGCTGGAGTGCAGTGGCACAATGATAGCTCATTGCAGCCTCAGACTCTTGGGCTCAAGTGATCCTCCCGCCTCAGCCCCTTGAGTAACTGGGACTACAGTTGCATGCCACCATGTCTGGCTAATCGTAAAAATTGTTTTTGTAGAGACAAGGTCTTGCTGTGTTGCCCAGGCTAATCTCAAATTCCTGGCCTCAAGTGATCCTCCCTCCTTGGCCTCCCAAAGTACTGGCATTACAGGTGTGAGTCACTGCACCTGGCCCGTTTTTTAAATGTTTTGGTCTAAAGTTCAATATTCATCCCCAGCCCCCAAAATCATGTTTTTTATACCTCATTGAACGATGTGCTGACTTTACCTAAAATGTGTCCAGTGTACCTTCTGAGATGGAAAGATGCTATTTTGGGGATAAATATGTTGATCTTTTCCAGAAGGAGTCCAAGACAGCTGATGATAGCTTTTGCTTGCTCACTGTAGAAGAGCAAGTGATGTGTCCAAGACAGACCTCAAAGCTACTGCCATAGAACGTGTGACCATGGTTATGGATTTCATAAAGGGCACCCTAAGAGGGAAAAATAGTCTGACCCAGATGGATCTTCTGAGGCAGTGTGATGTCGTGGCTAAGAGTGCAGCCTTGGGAGGGAGACGGCGAGGGTTCAAATCCCGCTCTACTGTTATTGCCTCTCTGTACCTTGGACAAGTCACTCAACCCCCTCAGCTCTCAGGTCCACATCAGTAAAACGGGGAAAACAGTAACACTCACATCATAAGGTTCTTGTAAGGATTCAATGAGATAATTCATGTGCAGTCCTTAGAATAGTGCTTGGCTCATATAGTAAGAGCTCATTCACCGTTAACTATTATTATTTAATCTATTTTCTATCATATTTTGGAATAAAACATTTTGGCTTACTAAAAAAGAACAAAAAGAACATGTATTTAAAATCAGTAGGCAACAGTGAGTCAGTGAGGATGTTCCGCGAGTAGGAATGACATGATAAGATCTGCGTTCTGGGAAGATTAATTTGTCTGAAGCTTATAGGGTAACCTGAAAGGAGATGAGGAGGGGAGGGAAATCTGTCAGGAGGCTGATGCAATGGTCTAAGCTGCTTTGTGCAATATGGCAGCCACTAGCCACGTGGGGCTATTTAAATTTAAATTAACAAGCTTGGCATGGTGCCTCCCACCTGTAATCCCAACACTTTGAGAGGCCAAGGTGGAAGGATTGCTTGAGGCCAGGAGTTTGAGACCAGTCTGAGCAACATAGCGAAAACCTGCCTTTACAAAAAGTAAAATTAGCCAAATGTGGTGGCATATGCCTATAGTCCCAGCTACTCAGGAGGCTGAGGCGGAAGGCTCACGTGAGCCCAAGAGGTTGAGACTAGAGTGAGCCATGATTGCACCACTGCACTCCAGCCTGGGTGACAGAGCAAGACCCTATCTCAAAAAATATATATATTTAACTAATGAAAATTAAATAAAATGCAAAACTCAATTTTTCCAAAACAATAGCCACATTTCAAGTATTCAGTGTCCTCATGTGGCTAGTGGTTACTATAATGGACAGCAAACACTTCAATTATTTTAGAAAGTTCTATCGGACAGTGTAACTGTAATAGGTTCACTGCCCAATGCATGCAGCAAGTCAATACACTAGGACACTGGGTTGCAGCAGAGAAACAGGTTTAATTGTAGGGAAGAGACAGGAGGAAACCTCAAATCCATCTCCCAGAAGAGTTTGGGGCTGGGATTTTTAAGGGTTTTGCAGTGGGCTGAAGTGTGGAGATTGTTTGGTGGAAAAGAGCAGGATAGAGTCATGGGACAGGGAAATAAAGAAGCTGTGTTCTCTTGCTGATTCAATTCCTCTGTTAGGGGATCTTTAAACCGGTTGGCGTCAGCTATTCTGCTGGAATTCAGGATCTGCTTAAGCAACTCTTACACAACAGCCTATGATTCTAATGTCAGAAATCCTATCTATAGGAACAACAAGGTTGCAAATGGTCAGTATCCAGTGTTCCCTGCCTTTCAGTTGCAAGGAAGTGGGTCAAAGTATAGCCTGATTGATGCTGAATTGTAACTGTATTTCTGTCCAGAATTCTTCCTACCCTTGTGTGGCCGTCTTCAACAGCACTGGTCAAAAGCAGTGGTTTTCATACATGAGTGTCATATCAGAGTCATCTGGAAGGTGTGTTAAAATACAGGTGGCTGGGTTCCATCCTTGATTCAGCAGGTCTGGGCAGGGCCTGAGATCATGCATTTCTAACGAGTTCCCAGGTGATGCTGATACTGCTAGTCTGGGTCACACCCTTTGAGAACCACTCTCTGAAACAGCACTTCTCAGCCATGGTGTGAGGGAAAGGGGAGTTGTTTGGAGCATGTTAAAAGCCTTATTTATATGCCCCAGTTAAGCCCAATTGGGATTTGGACTCAGCCTCTTTCCAGGATTGGCAGTTGTGGGGGAGATGCACAGGAGTGTTTTGGCTTTTCTGGTTAAAAGAGGTGAAAGGTGGGGGTAATTCAGACTATGGAGAGTAGAGGGGTAAATCATAGAGCAAAAAGGGGGCATTATCTGCTGCTTTATCTACTCTCTCTGTCATCCTGGAGTTCAGCTTTTGGAGTCTGATGGGGAGAAAGGTGGAGACAGAAGCTTTCAGAACCGAGAAGTCAGAATTCGCCGGTTTGGTTCCTCACTAATACCTTGACAACTTTCTCCCTAAGGCAGTGGATGACTCACGTCTAGCTGCATGGTCTGGGGGGAGGAGCCTCAGGGTACAAGTGGCAGAATTCAATGAAGTGCAAAGTGGGAGAAACAGGCACTTCAAACCTCAACGTATTACCTTGCTACAAGTGTGCCTTTAACTCACTGTCTGAGTCGCAGAAGGAAACAGCATAGGGCTTGCTCTCAGGGAGCCGGAGTATAGCATCTGCTGATGGCTAGGGTCCCTGGAATATTTGCCTCTGTCTGGACAGAGTTGGGAATTTCAGGCAGAGGCATAGGGTGGGGGCTGTGCTGGAACTCAGCTGTGTGCCCCTTTATAGATGGTCATCAGATTTGTATTTGCATCCCAGTGTAGTTAGACATTCTTCCAGAATATTCCAGCAGTGCTTCTGCGCCTGCTGGAAAATAGCTGCAGCTCTCTCCTAAGGCAGCTCTTCCCATGGTCCCAGCTCCTCCCCTGGGATCCCTCTCGGACCTCCCCACAGCCTGGCAAGTAAAGTTAGCACCTGGGAATATCAGGGGGCCTGGAGGACCCTGTTCCAATACTGAGCACAGCATCAGTACTGGTTAGCTTGTGTTTGGGCTGTGCCATTTGGAAGTATTTTGAAGATGTGTGTGTGTGTGTGTGTGTGTGTGTCTACAGTGGTGAATAATGGAGGGATGTGGGATGGGGCAGATTCAGTAGATGCCTTGAGATATGGATAGTTTGGTAAAATTATGGTAAAAAGAAAGTGGAAAGGATGCCAGTTTCCTTCAAGTTGGTTAAGACCCATTACTTTACTCATTCACCCACTTAACCCATCCATCCATCCACCCATGCATTCATCTCTCCATTCATCCATCCATCCAACTCATACATTCATCCATCTGTCTAACCCATCCATCCATCCACATATGCATTCATCTCTCCATCCATCCATCCATCCATCCATCCATCCATCCAACTCATACATTCATCCATACATTCATCCGTCTAACCCATTCATCCATCCACGCACCCAGCCCATCTAGCCATGTAATTGTATATCCGTTTAGGATAAATGTATCCAGCACTCCCTTTTAGTGCTTCTGTGTGACTGAGGATGTTTGACAATGAAAGGAGGAAGCATTCAACTGCTGGGACCTCTTCTAACAGATATTTTCTTCTCCCTTCATCCCTGAACAACAGTAGAAGAAACAGGAAACTTGTCTTCAAATGGTAGCCTTTTCCCTGACTGACTGAGGATCATCGTCTGACAATGTGCCTCTGAGTTTTTAAAAGTCCTTTGAATTCCATGATTCAGTGATGTGGTTAATATAGACAGGGCTCTTCTATCAAAGCAGGGACCCTATTGAAGAGATGAGAAAATATGCACTGTTTCTCTAGAGAAGGGAGGTAAACCCGCCTTCCTCAGAGCTGGGAAGGTTTTTGTCTCAAGCTTCTGAAAATTAAACCCATCACTTAGCGTTCTCACTGAGCAGATTGCGGGGCTTCTGGCCCTATGCTGCTTGGGCTGTGCAGAGCTGCCGACAGACAGTTTTGATTGAATGTCCAAATTAAGCTGCCAAGTAGCAACTCTGCAGCTCCAGGGACTCCATGTTAGTATTTGTGTCACATCTTTAGAAATAATCACATTGCAAAGCAGCACCCAGAGCCATGTCTGCAGCCGCTGCAGTGCGGGGGAGGGGGCTGTCGAACACCTCCTGCCTCCATGCTTCATGCTGCATTTACTCAGCACCCAGGCAAGGGTGGGGCCCCATGGCACTCCATCCTAGTTCCTGTCCCAAGGATGTGAGTGAGGAATTGGTAAACCCCATCTGCCCTACTTGTTTTCACTTAACTTGAGGCAGGAGGTGGTCTCCAAACAAGAAATAAAGCTAACTTATTGGATGCTTGACTCCCAAACCATCTGTCCTAGGCAGACAGAAAGACCTTCAGGACCAAACTGAGGGGAACAGATGTTTATGGGCGCAGGTTTACTCTTGTTTTTCCAAGCTGGGCTGAAGAGCTCCTCTTCCATCTGCATCAAGCCCTGAAAACCCTGCTGTGTGTGAGTAAAGTAGCAAGTGCTGCATCCCCCAGTGAGATCCAGTGGTGACCTTGTCGACACCTCTGGGGAATGCCAGTGATTAAAAGACTGGGCTTGCGAGAGCTCAAAGGGTGACTAACCCAGATCTTCCCTGTGGAGGGAAATGGTCTCTGGACTTGTGGGCTTGTGGTTGTGTGGAGTCAGAATAAATGTGGAGCAACACTGGGAACTGTAGGACCCGGAACGACCAGGGAAACCTCTGTCGAAAATAGCTGACACTAAACTGGGTTTAGGGGGTCATAAAACCTCCAAGATTTCAAAGCTTCTGGGTCCCAGGAGGACTCAGTTACTGAGCACAAAAGTTGCATGGTTTTGGTGTCAGGCCTCTGAGCCCAAGCTAAACCATCATATACCCTGTGACCTGCACGTATACATCCAGATGGCCTGAAGCAACTGAAGATCCACAAAACAAGTGAAAATAGCCTTAACTGATGACATTCCACCATTGTGATTTGTTCCTGCCCCACCCTAACTGATACGATATTTTCTCCCCTGCTCTTAAGAAGGTACTTTGTACGCCTATCCCAAACCTGTAAGAACTAATGATAATCCCATCACCCTTTGCTGACTCTCTTTTGGGACTCAGTGCGCCTGCACCCAGGTGAAATAAACAGCCTTGTTGCTCACACAAAGCCTGTTTGGTGGTCTCTTCACACGGAAGCACGTGACATTTGGCAGTGTTGCAAAGCTCTCAGAAGTCTGAGTATCAGCTGGACTGAACCTTGGCGCACCCACGTTGTGTCCAGTTCCAATTTGTTAAGAATTATGTGCACAAGACCAGCCCCGCTTTTACACAATGATTTCTTTCTCTCAGATTTAGAGTAACATTTTTTTTTCTAACTAAAAATGTAATTCATGTTCAACTGCAACCATATATTGAATGTCTCCTTCTTCCAAATTCCCACTGAAATGACAAAGAGATTAAAAATGGAAAAACAGTTGATCAGGGTGACAAACCAGAGAAGTGGTATCAATCAGATGCCAGAATCTTTGGGGAATTTTTCTAAGATACAATTCAGACAATCCAAGCTGATTTTGTGTCCTCTTTTCCAACATCTAAGCCTCTTATACAATGCTTTTAAAAAATGTAATTGCATTGATTGGTACTTTCAGAACAATGTTAAATTATAATAGTGATGGTGGGCATTCTTAATTTGATTGTGGCCTTAATAGATATGCCTCTAGAGTTTTACCAGTAAGCATAATGAAGGCTGTTGGTATATTTATTACGTCAAGAAAAGCAGTCACTTGTTTCTATTTTTCTAAGTGTTAAAAGGACGAATGGTTATTGAATTTTGTCAGTTGCCTTTTTCGTCAGTTTTTTAGATAATTATATAGTTTTTCTCCTTTGACCTAGTTTTATAGCGAATCATATTATTAATAGATTTTCTAAAATTATGAAAGATTTTTGTTTGGAGAGTGTGTGATCGGTTTCCAGCTTTTGAAAGATCACTTTGGTGGGGGAGTGAAGGGAAGGGCTCAATAGAAGACTGGAGGCAGGAAACCAATGAGGAGGATCTTAATTTCACCAGGAGAAGAAAAGTGAGTGGCCAAGCAGCAATCATATGAGCAGCTGCTGTTTATGAATCACTCATCACCTGCCCAGCACAATACCAGGCTTCAAATATAACTTAATAATCACAGTAATTCTATGGCACACTTATTATTGTTCAGATGGCAGCGATATGAATAGTAGGGACTCAGGTACACAAAATGAGAAAGAGGCAGATCAAACAGCACATGGTTGGAGGTTGCACCAAAGGGAGGAGACCAGAATGATTTCCAGATTCTTACTGGGGCAGCTGGATGGATGGTTAAACACTCACTAAGACTGGCATTGAAAGACAGGGAGGAGACGTGGTGGTGTTAGGGGAGCAGGAGGATAATGAGTGTTGTTGGACATGTTGAGTGTGACGTACATATGGGACATCCAGTACAAGATAGCCAGTGGACAGTTGTACATATAGTCGTAAAGGTCAGAAAAGAGGTGTGGGTGGGAGCTGTCAGTATTTAGGTAGAAGTAAAATCATAAGAGTAGAGCCCCTGGGAAAATATGGAAACTAACAAACAAACTTCTGAATAATCCATGGTTTAGTTCAAAGAGGAAGTCTCAAGGGAAATAAGAAAATATTTTGAACTGAAAGAAAATAAAAGTGTAACACATTATATTTTGTGGAATCCAGTTAAAAAGTGTTTAAAATGAAATTTATATTGGTAAATTCTTTTTTTCTTTGTTTGTTTTTTTTGAGACAGAGTCTTGCTCTGTTGCCCAGGCTGGAGTGCAGTGGCACGATCTCGGCTCACTGCAAGCTCTGCCTCCCGGGTTCACACCATTCTACTGCCTCAGCCTCCAAGTAGCTGGGACTACAGGCGCTCGCCACAACACCCAGCTAATTTTTTGTATTTTTAGTAGAGATGGGGTTTCACCGTGTTAGTCAGGACGGTCTCGATCTCCTAACCTTGTGATCCGCCCACCTCGGCCTCCCAGAGTGCTGGGATTACAGGCATTAGCCACCGCACCCGGCCTATATTGGTAAATTCTACCAACACTTAAAGATGAAATAATACTGATTCTCCTAAAAAGCAGATGAGAAGGGAACATTTTTCAACTGATTTTATAAGGCTAGCATTACCCTCATACCAAAACCAGACAAAAATAGTACAAGAAAACTTCAAGCAAATACCTCAAATATTTGCTTCCTGTTCGTAGTTTGTGTTTTGCAGAACAAGTGTTTTTAAACTTTAATAAAGTACAGCTTACCATTTTTTTCTTTTATAGCTCATGTTTTTAGTGTCATGTGTAAGAACTCTTTGTAAACATAAATATAAAAATTTTCATTGAAATGTTAGCAAATGAAATTCAGCCATCTGTAAATGAAAAATATACTCCAACCAAATGAGTTTTATCCTGAGAATGCAAGCTGGCTTAATAATAATAAAAAAAATCAACCAATGTAATTCACCATATCTAAAGAAAGAAAAAAATGAACATATCAATTGATGCAGAAAAATCGGACAAAATTCAGTATTCATTTATGATGAAAGTTCTCAGCACACGAGAAATAGAAGGGAACTTTCTTGACCCAGTAAGAAGTATCTACCAAAAACTTGTAACATACTTAATGCTGAAAAGGTGCATGCTTTCCCATTAAGCTATGAAACAAAACTAGAATGTTCACCCTCCCCAGTCCTATTCAACATCATATCATAACCAGCACAATAAGACAAAAAAAATTTTTAAGGCATATGGGGCTCAGCTCGGTGATTCACACGCCTGTAATCCCAGCACTTTGGGAGGCTGAGGTGGGTGGATCATTTGAGGTCAGGAGTTCGAGACCAGCCTGGCCAACATGATGAAACCCCACATCTACTAAAATTACAAAAATTAGCCGGGCGTGGTGGCAGGTGCCTGTAGTCTCAGCTACTCCGGAGTTGGCAGGAGAATTGCTTGAACCTGGGAGGCGGAGGTTGCAGTGAGCTGAGATTGCACCACTGCACTCCAGCCTGGGTGACAGAGCAAGACTCTGTCTCAAAAAAATAATAATAAAATAAAAAATAAAAAACATATGGAATGGAATGGAAAAAAACAAAATTGTTTCTATACACAGAAAACAGTATTGTTTATGTAGAAAATCCACAGGAATCTACCAAGAAATTACTAGAAATCATGAGTGAGTTTAGCTAGGTTGCAGCATACAAGGTCAACACACAAAAATCAATCGTGTTTCTATATATTAACAACTAGAAACCAAAATTTTAAAAAATACTACTTACAGCAGCTCCAAAACAGAGGAAATATTTAGGTATAAATTAACACATGTCCGGCTGGGCGCGGTGGCTCAAGCCTGTAATCCCAGCACTTTGGGAGGCCGAGACGGGCGGATCACGAGGTCAGGGGATCGAGACCATCCTGGCTAACCCAGTGAAACCCCGTCTCTACTAAAAAATACAAAACTAGCCGGGCGAGGTGGCGGGCGCCTGTAGTCCCAGCTACTCGGGAGGCTGAGCCAGGAGAATGGCGTAAACCCGGGAGGCGGAGCTTGCAGTGAGCTGAGATCCGGCCACTGCACTCCAGCCTGGGCGACAGAGCGAGACTCCGTCTCAAAAAAAAAAAAAAAAAAAAAAAATTAACACATGTCTAGAATCTATATGCTAAAAATTCCAAAACACTGAAAGAAATCAAAGAATACCTAAATAAATGAAGAGATAACCCACGTTCGTGGATTGGAAGACTCAGCAGAGTAAAGATAGCAAGTCTTACAGATTGATCTGTAGACTTAATGAAATTCAAGTCAAAATCCCAACAGGATTTTTTGTAGATTTGGACACAGTGCTTCTAAAACTTATATAGAGGGGCAGTGAATCCAGAATGGCCAAAACAATGCTTGTGATGAAGAATAAAGTTGGAAGAATTACCGTACCCAATCTTAAGTCTTACTATATAAAGCTTCAGTAATCAAATGTGACATTGGTGACAGGATAGATATAAGCCATTGGAACACAATAGAGAATCCGGAAATAGACCCACACAAATACGGCCTATTGATTTTCAACAAAAGTGTGAAAACAATGAAATGGAAAAAGGATAGTCTTTCAACAAATGATATTGGAATGATTAGACATTCATATGAAAACAAAGTGAACCTGACCTCCATCTCACACCTTTTACAAGAATTAACTCCAAATGGGTCATGGAGCAAAATGTAAAGGTATAAAATTTCAGAAAACACAGGAGAAAATCTTTATGTAGTTATACAAAGAGTTCTTAGACATGACACTTAAAAACATGACCCATAAAAGAAAAAAAGTGATAAATTGTACCTTATTAAAGTTTAAAAACTTTTGTTTTGCAAAAGACAAACTATAAACTAGGAGAACATATTTGCAAATCACATATCTGACAAAGGACTTGTATCCAGTTCATTGTATCGGAACTCTCAGACTCATTCGTATGCAGACAACCTTACTTAAAACGTAATCTAAAAACCTGAACAAACATTTTACCAAAGATAATACAAGGATGGCCAATACATTCATGGAAAGATATTCAATATCACTAGAAATTAGAGAAATGTAAATTAAAACCACAATGAGATACCATTGCACACTTATTAGAATGGCTAAAATGATGATAATGATAATAAATACTGTCAATATGGTGTGCTAATGAGTATGCAGAACAAGAGGAGCGCTCATCCATCACTGTGGAAATGCAAAATGGTACAGCCGCTCTGGGAAAGTGTGGCAGCTTCTTATGAAGCTAAACAAATGCATATTACTGAATGATCCCATTACTAGTTATTTATCTTAAAGAAATGAAACTTTATGCTCACACAAGAACCTGTGAGTGTATCAGCTCTATTTGTAAGCACTAAAATTTGAAAACCACTCAAATATTCTTTAACAGTTGAATAGATAAACCTTGATACATCCATACAATAAAATACTACTCTGCAATAAAAAAGAAATAACTATCCATATACACAACAATATGGATGACCCTCAAAGGCCCTTTGCTGAGAAAGAGAAAGCAATCTCAAAAGGTTTTCTTCCTGTATGATTCCATTTAGGTATTATTCTTGAAAAGATAAAACTGTAGTGATGAGAAACAGATCAGTGGTTGCCAGGGGCTGAACATGAGAAGAGGATGTGACTGTAGAGAAGTATGAGGAATTTTTCCTAGGTGATAGAACTCTTCTGTATTCTGATTGTGTGCTCGTTACATGAATCTATACATGCATTAAAATGTATAAATTTTTGCACAAGACTGTGCACCAAAAAGTCGATTTTACTGCATGTAATTAAACACACAAAATAAATGTTATAGGCAGAAAATAAACTCAAAAGACACACGAACAGAGAGAGAGAAGGCAATAGTCAAGATGAAGAGGGAACTGGGTAAGAGGAATGCAGAAGGAAAAAGGGTATCATGTTACTGAATGATACTAAAAAGTAATTTAAAGCAGCGGACTAAATCAACCTATGTAGAAGCAGTAGATAGAGGAGTGCCTGCTGCAGAAAATGTGATAAGTAATATGGAAACAAACTTAAGGAGTGCTCCCAATGCGGATGGCATGGGAAAGGGACAAATAATTAAATATAACCACTAAATAAATGACAGATGTAGAGAACAAATAACATTTATCCATGGGTAAATGGGTGTTAGATATTCTTAGAGAAAAGACCAGAGCAAATGGAAAAGCACCTATACTGTATTCAAAGCAGAGTTCAGGACAAATATATAATATACTATAGAAAATGAGTCTTTTAATTATGGTAAGTAAAGTCTGGGGGTAAAAAGTAATCATGAACCTAGAGTCAAATGCATAAAGCAAAAACTAGAAATGAAAGGAGAAATTTACGGAAATACCATACCAGAAGGGCTTTAAAAACATACTTTGTCAGTCTTGGACAGATAAAAGAGGTTAAGAAAATGGATATAGATAATTTAAATAATATAATTAGAGTGAATATAAAATACCTCTCTATCTTGATTCCTGAACCCTTCAATAAAAGAATTACATTTTTCCCTAGTATTCACAAAATTAGTGATATATTAACTTGTTAAGGAAACCTCATTAAATTCCCTCTAAAATGCCCCCAGAAATTGCTCAGCCCATATTTTCTGATGAAAATAAAACAGAACTAGAAATTAATGACAAAAACATGTAATACCAAAGATTGATGGATAAGTGAGATGGAGGTAGGAATCAGATGGAAGCCTCAAGAATTGAAATCTTGAAATTGCTTCCGTAAGGAACGGGAAATTAACTAGGGACATCCAACAGGGTTGACAAGCAGTGTGCAGAACCTTACTGTGGTTGGAGATCATGGATATATAGTGGCATGAAGCCCCTGTGTGTGAAACTTTCCCCTGGGGACACTCTCTAGAGCAAATGTCACTCATGGTTGAGAGTATGCACACAGGATATTGAAGAGACAGGAAGGTAAGGACATTTAAGCTGCTGGTCAGAAGTGACTGAATGACTTTTCCATATGGGAAGGGGTAGGGAGGAAGTAAAACCGTAGAATGCACTGATGGACCAGAGAAAAGGAAAGAGTTGAGGAACTGGAGGGTTTGATGAAGTGGGGAAAAAAAAAAAAAAACCCAAAAAAAACCCGGTAAAGGGAGTAGAGACATAAAAGGATAAAGTATCACTGGAGAGTTCAGTGGAGATGCCATACCAGGTGAAACTCCAAATGCCTGGATTGGAGTGGAGAGGAGGTCGTAAGAAGAATGGACAATACATTTGACTTCACATCGTCTATTATTCCCAGACCTCCTCCAAGATTCATTTGTATGAAAATCACATTGGAGGGGTACTCTTTTAGCCTTGGAATTTATCTTGATTGTTACATAATTTGGTCTAAATTCTCTGAGAGGATAAAGGAAATCAACATTTGTTGAGCCTCTGTCATGTGCCTTACATTCCACTTTGATACTATTATCCTCTATCATTAGGGTAGTCTTATCATTTATTGTTAAAATTTGGACTCTCTTAAGAGTGTGAGGACAACAGTTCTAAATTGAAGTTGCTCTGGGCAAGCGGGGATGGATGGTCACCTCCACTATTATCCAAGAGCCCATTTGAGTTGTCTGTAGGATTGTGAGAATTTGGGGGTGGGGAGACCAAGGCTCAGAGAAGTCATTTGAGTAAGATCACCCAGTTAGTGAGAGTCATGGCAGAGGTAGGATTGACAACCGTGTCTGCCTGACTCTGAAGTCCAGCCATTGCTAACTTAGTTCCTGATTCACCACACTAGCTATCCACCATTGTTTCACTAGCTGTGGCTTGATAGGCTCTCTTCTTGACAGACACCATGACAGTCCCAGCTGGAAGTCTGTCTCAACACAGATAATTAGATGTGTGATAACTGTACCACTGCCAGCAGTGACAGGAAGCCAGCTGTTCTAGGAGCCTGTGGGACCACGATGTGCTCGGGAGGACTTTGATGCTGGATGTGGGCTGCCCAAAGACCCCACGTTTGCTGGTTTTGTAATCAGAGCGTATCAGGTGAAGATTACACAGCGTGGCCAGTTACAGAGGCTGGGAAGGGTTTTCTGAGGATTCCAGGGCTCATAAAAGCCACAGCATCAGAGAACCTTGGGTTAGAAGGAAGTAATAAGTAAACAGGAATCGATGGGACAAAAATCTAGATTGTAGAGCAAAAGGCTAAAGAAGCTTCCAACTCAGGAAGGTATGGCAGGGCAGGGGGTTTCAAGCAAAGGACCGGGTAAACTGTCAGCCATCAACAGATAACTGAAACAGAAGAGGGCAGGGCAGGGCAGGACAGTGAAAATAGGTTGATGGCTCTGAAATGATTCACCTGTTTAGTCTCTCCCTCCAACCCTGGTTAGGGCCTGTGCTGAGGATGTCCAGCTGACCTCAATGAGGTTATCCTGGGTCTGTGTGCTATTCACCACGGAGCTCATTTTCTGTGTTCTGTAATGCAAACCAGAAGTTTTTAAGTATCACCCTGCAGATCCAATTGCCCTATAAAGTCTTTGGAGGAACAGGATGGGGTCTCTGAAAGCCAGGGCAATAGATTCTTGGAAACTGTCAAAGCACAACTGAATGTATAAGTTGTTTTAATAACACAATTAATACAACAATACATTCTCTTTGTCGAATATTTAAAATGTGATTGATAAAGCTAAAATCTTTACTCACAACCTTCACATCAGGTTTCTATACCTGTTCCTCAGAGGTGGACATTATTTTAAATCAATTTTGGGTATATATTTTCAGACTCTTTTCTACAGATTTACATTCATATATGACCTTGTAGAAAATGCATTTTACTGTACCTTTTAAATATTTGGAGGGCCTTTAAAAATTTTTTATTCTGACATAATCTCAAAATGACAGAACTTGGCAATAACAATAAAAGAAACTTCTATATACTCTTTACCTCATGTGCTAATTGTTTATATTTTGCCCCATTTGATTTAACATTTTCTCTACTAATATATTTTTATGTATGTGCACATTCTTTTTCTGATCTATTTGAGAGTAAGTTGGGGTCATGGTTTCCACTTATCTCGAAATACTTCAGTTTGTGTTTCCCGAGAACAAGAATATTCTTAGCACATTTATTCAAATGAGGAAATGCAACATTGACCCAATGCTATTATCTGACAGTTCAGCTCCAGATTTCACTAATTGAACCACTAATGCCTTCACACCTTTTTCTTAAACAAAGAGGCAGTATATTGCCCTCATCTTCTTTTTTCAACGTGCTTCATTTTGCTTTTTTCAACACGTTTCTGCATATAGATAGCCCAATGTTATCAGCATGGGCAAAGTACGTCAAAGTATGAATGCACCATAAATTATTTACTGCTGCCCCCATTGATGGGCACTCAGATTATTTCCTACTTTTATCATTGCGCACATCCTCAGGCTGAATGTTAGTGGATATTACTTTGGATTAATGTTCTTTTTTTTTCCTTAATAAATCCTTTATTGGAACGAATTACTGTTTTGAGGACACACAGTGAGGACAAAGCAAGGCTCATAATGCTGAGGAAAGTTCCTTTAAAAGGAGTTAAATAAGAGATGCTCCTGATTCACATAATGTGGGATCAGGGTATGAAAGCAGCACAATTATTCCGAGTTTTCTGACAGATAATTGTATCTTCTTAGAAAGAAAAAACAATTAAGGAAGTTCTTGGTGAAGAACAATTCTTGGGAAAATAGTTAACATGCATGCTATATTTTTATGGATTCAGTGCTGTCTTAGGGAACTTGGACCAGAATACAGAGGCCTCGCTTGCTCTAAAGACCCGTAGATGGAAACAGGCAGACCTCACCCCGCACCCAGAGCCCCACGCCCAGGGCAAACAGCGTTCTCTGGACCAGGACACGCTTCTCCTGTACACTTAGCAAACTTCCACCAGTGGGGACGTTTGCTATTTCTGCTTTGTGTGAAGCATTTGGTACCATCTGGGCTGGCTGGGTTTCAACAAAGATAGTAAAGAAACATTTATCAAGAAAAATCAAAGTCGGTCTCGCCAAGTGTGGTCTAGAGAGATTTGCTTCCGCGATACATATGCGGCTCTCTTGCTGCTGGGAAACACGACTCAACTTTGAAACGCTTCAGGAGGGACAGCCCTTTGGATCTTAGCCTGCAGCTACTGTCAACTGCTCATGATAGAGTGATTTTAGTAGCCAGAGCTCTTGGAGATGTGAATGCCAGCAGTCTCAGGATCCATTCCATGGCATTCCGTTCCACGGAATGTTTTGGCCCCTTTGGTAGAGAATAAGCTCAAAAGGACGAAAGTAGAAGAAAGGACCTATAAGGGTGAGGGAAGAGGTGGAGTCATGCCTCAGTGAGTAATGTTTGGCTCTGCGACGATTAGATGCCCAAGAAAAGGGCATTTTTGGCAGCACACAGTGGCTCACACCTGTAATCCCAGCACTTTGGGAGGCCAAAGTGGGAGGATCGCTCGTGGCCAGGAGTTTGAGACCAGCCTGGGTAACATAGTGAGACCCCATCTCTACAAAAATTTTTTAAAGGTTAGCTGGGTGTAGTGGCACTTGCCTGTAGTCCCAGCTATTCAGGGGGCTGAGGTGGTAGCATTGCTTGAGCACAGGAGATCAAGGCTGCAGTGAGCTGTGATTACGCCACTGCACTCCAGCGAGACGCTGTCTCAAAAAAAAAAAAAAAATTACTCTTAAACCACGAGTCTTGAGATTGACAGCTTCAAAATACAACACTCTTGTCCAGCAAAGAGCACTCTAAAAGAGCTGTAAATTCCTTTACCTTACGATAGAAGATCTTTTTCCAGTGACTATCCTTGTGGTGTCAGTTCTTAAGACTGGGGCGGAGGAGGGGGAGTGGCCTTGCCAGGGAGAAGAAAGATGAGCTGTTTCCTCTTGCCTCTGTGTTGTCAATCAACCTGACAGACAAACTTCTGGCGCTTCTGAGTATCTCAATCCTGTGTGCGTGCAGCTCACTATGTGATAGATGTGTCACTTCAAGATCCCAGCCTAGAAACTGGTACATGTTATTTTCCTTGGAAGGCTCAAGAAATGAAAGTAACAGTTGGATATTACATTCTATGGGGAAAATGCATGGTTATTTTGAGAAATTATTATTCTCCAGAACAATGTTACTTAATGCGTGTCTTATAGACTGGCAGCATCAGCATCACATGGAAACGTGTTAGAAAAGCATATGGACAGGTTTCACTGCAGACTTAGGGAATCAGAATCTATCTGTGGGGGTGGATGCCAGAGATCTGTGTCTCATGAGTCCTCTGAATAATTTTTATGCACAAGAAGCTCTCCTGTGGAAGGGTTCAAGTAAACATCAAATACATTGTTAAGAAGAAAACCACAAATTGTTCCATTTGAAGTCAGTCCATTTGGAAATGGTTAAGTCTTAATAATAAAAGTAGACAAATAGGCAAGGCACAGTGGCTCACACTTGTAATCCCAGCACTTTGGGAGACCAAGGCCGGAGGATCATTTGCATTCAGGAGTTTGAAACCAGTCTGGGCAACATGAAGAGACCCCCACCTCTACAAAAAATTTTTTAAAAAATTAGTTAGGCATGGGTTGGCAAGCACCTGTAGTCCTAGCTACTTGGAAGGCTGAGGTGGGAGGATCACTTGAGCCCAGGAGGTTGAGGCTGCAGTGAGCCATGATCATGCCACTGCACTCCAGCCTGGGTGACAAAGTGAGGCCCTGTCTCTCTCTCTCTCACACACACACACACACACACGCACACACACCAAAAACGTAGTGAAAGAGGGCAATGAATATGAATAAGAATAATAACGAAATAGCAGTAATATATAACAGTTAACATTTATTGAAGTATTTTCTAAGTTCCGGGTTCTGTGCTAAACATGTATATTCTTTGTACAGTTTTACTCTTGTAACAACCTTATTTTATTGATCAAGAAATTGAGGTTCATATGTGTGATGTAACTGCTTGGTAAGATGTGGACCCTGGGATCTTGTAGTCCTGTGTCCATGACACCATATGGTCTGTCCTGGGGAAAACATTAACGTTTTATTTTGACCCCTATATCCCCAGAGCCTAGCAGAATGCTTAGCACTTAATAGGGACTTGCTTGTTGAACTTAACTGATCAAGGTCAACATCTTGCTTTTGGTATAAAAATGAGATGTAGCTTGCAAGCTGAGATGGAAGATGAATTCAGCCTGTGGAAAAATAGAAGACAGTGCCATATTGCTGGAGTGCAGAAAAAATGTCAGCACAGAATAAGTTACAGCTTGCATCCTGGTAGCCAATTCAATGCTTCTCCCATCTCATTTATTCGGTCACAACCTCTTACTAGTTGTATGATTTTAGGGAAGTCAGTCTTATTTTTTTTCCAGCAATGGTCAGCTGTTTGAGTGTAGGAAAAGGACGCAGTAAGAAAGGACAGGTATTTGAATTTAAGTAGGGCTGGGGTATTGTGAGATAAGTAAAATAAAAAGAAAGAGGGACAAGGGAGTTGAGGGTCTTTCCAAGGGAACAGCTAAAATGCACCATAAAATCGAATCTGGGGATGAATGGAGTAAAAGCAAGAGGGAATAGGGAAATCAAGAGAGTGTGTTGGGTTCAAGGGACTGATTGGTGGAGAATGGACTGATGAATAGGGGAAGATTTATTGCAGTAGAATAATAGAGCTAATGAACTGGAAAAATAGAAATTGGTGTAAGACAGTAGGGTACTTGAAACTGAGATTGAGAAAGTGGTATAATTTCTGGGATAATAGGCTCCAGAGCATGACCATGGGAGGAGATGACTATGATTGGGGGTGAGCAAAGGTTGCAGGAAGTGAGGGGGTGCTTTCTCTCCTACTTTCCAATATTCTTCCTTCTAATCTGTTTTTCTTGTCATCTTGAATTTACAAAATTTCTGGTTTTATTTATGCTGTGGATGTTTTTCCAGCCTTTTCCCTATGGGCTGTCTGGGTGCAGGTTATGGGTGATACATGGATAGTAGGTGCATCTTGGTTTAGAGGGTAACTCTTTATTTCTTACTGTACTTGTGGAACTCAAGAAAAAAAAGTATTGAATAATGGCTATGGTAGTGGGTACCTTTGTCTTATTCCTTACTTTAATGGAATTGCATTTATCATGAACCATGGTGCTGTTATTGCAGATAGCCTTTATCCTGTTAATAAAATTCTCTGCTGTTTCTAGATAACTGCAATGGTCTTGTGGTTTTCTTCTTTGATCTACAAATATGATGAATATATTGAAAATAGATTTCCTAAGGTTGAGCCATCTTTGCATTCCTGATAGGAGTCATTATGTATTCACCTTTTAGCAGATAGTTAGTCAATTTGGATTGAATATATTACTGTGGATTGTTCTACTGTAAGTGAGATGATTGACATTGTATCCTTAAGAGCTATACAATTGTCATTTTCTAGTCTCCTTCCATTGACTACCTGCATTACTAGTTTCTGAATTGATTCCTAATTAACTACTTCCTGTGTCTCCAGGCTGATGATTTAGTCTCCCTCATCCTTTCTATGGCCAGTTGCATCTTCACTGCTGATTCTCTGCCTCCTTTTCTCCTCTAAGTTCAACCTTTTTTTTTTTTTTTTTGATGGAGTCTCGCTCTGTCACCCAGGCTGGAGTGCAGTGGCACAATCTCGGCTCACTGTAAGCTCTGCCTCCTGGGTTCACACCATTCTCCTGCCTCAGCCTCTGGGCAGGCTGGGACCACAGGCGCCTGCCACCATGCATAGCTTTTTTTTTTTTATTTTTAGTAGAGACAGGGTTTCACCATGTTAGCCTTATAGCCTCCTTTACCTTGGTGTTCTGGACTCAGGGTAGAGCTAAGTTCTAACCCTTTTGACATTTTCCCAACCTTCTCTCTATGGGCTGTCTGGGTGCTAGTTATGGGTGATACGTGGATAATAGGTGTACCTTGGTTTAGAGGCTAATTCTTCCTTTCTTTTTTAGCTTTTTCTTTTTGAATGGAGGTAAAATTGACATAACATAAATTAATCATTAACTGTTTTTAAATGTACAATTCAGTGACATTTATAGAATATTCACAGTGTTGGACAACCATCATCTCTATCTAGTTCTCAGAAATTTTCATCACCTCTAAAAGAAACCCTGTATTCATTAAGCAGTCACTCCCCATTTCCCTTTCCCTCCAGCCCCTGGCAACTATTAATAGTAGTCTACTTGCTGTTTCTATGGATTTACCTGTTTGGAATGTTTCATGTAAATGGAATCATACAATATGTGACTTTTTGTGCTGGGGTATACAAATGTTCATAGCAGCCGTATTCACAACAGCCAAAAAGTGGAAACAGCCCAACTGTGGATCAGCTGCTGAATGGATAAACAAAATGTGGGATATCTGTACGATGGAATATTATTCAGTCATGCAAAAAAATGAAGGGCCGATACATGCTATAGTGTGGTGAACTTTGAAAACCTTATGCTAAACGAAAGAAGCCAGCCTTTCCTGTGGGCTTTGTGGAAAATAAGCTTAGAAAACTTACAGTTAATCTTGGTATGGGAAGAGCTGTGTGAAAGTCGGAAATCCATTTTTAACCAACACAGAACAGAGTTGACATCTTATCAGCCCATCTCGTTTTGTGTGCTGCTTCAGCTATGGATGTTAATAAAATTAAATTTCTCACTAAACAAGTGTGATGCCAAAGAACCTTCCACAAGTTCTGCAGCCGTCACTGCTTGGTGCTTAAACATGTTGGACAGTATTAAGGTAAAAACTGCTTTTTCTTTTTCAGTAAGAGATGCTAAAAACCTTGTACCTATGGACCCCAATGGCCTGTCAGATCCCTACGTAAAACTGAAACTGATTCCTGATCCCAAAAGTGAGAGCAAACAGAAGACCAAAACCATCAAATGCTCCCTCAACCCTGAGTGGAACGAGACATTTAGATTGTAAGTGGAAACGACTGCAGTGAGCATGGGTGGTGGAGGTTGGATTATGGGCCACCTGAGATCAGGGAGTTCCTCCTCCTTTAGCTTCTGTTTCCTTCCTTCCCTACCTCCCTCCGTCTCTGTCTTCTCCCTCCCTCATTCCTCTCTTTCCCTCCCTTCTCTTCCATCTGCAATTTTGTGTTGTGAGCCAAGAAAAAAATTAGAGCTATTTTTTTTTAATAGAGATGAGAATGCCTGTGGTGTGGGGGAGTGGGTAGGATAGGAAATGGTGTGATGTGTTGCTAAGTGAAGGCAAGTTGTGGGAGAAATGATGGGGCTCAGGAAACAGGGGGACATAACCTACAGGGTGTGGTGACAGCTTCTCTAGAGCTGGGTTTATGGATGATGCTTGGCTTGCAGCCTGCTGGGACATCTCCACCAGCCTCCCTTGAGGATCTTCGCTGGCCAGGGCTCCAAGAATCTGGGAGTCTATTTCTTATACATCTAGGCATCAGGAGTTAGTTATAACAGCCAATTCACTGAGCATACATGATGTGTGACAAACACTGGGTTAAGCGATCTGCCTTTATCGACTCATTCTATTCCCAATGTAGCAATAGGGTTTATAGAGGTTAAAAGAGTATGCCAAAGTCCCATAGCAAATATGGAGTGGAGTGGAATTCAGCTTCCGGCAGTCTGACTTTAGAGGTCATACTTTTTTAGCTACCAGCTAGAAGCACGGTTCCTTGTCCTGTCTCCTCTTCCCTCTCTCAGGGCAAAGCTGGGCCCTTTCTCAGCCTCAGTCAAGGACGTGTCTCAGAACAGGCAATTTCCCCAGGATTTTTCTCCGTACATTTCCTCAGCCTCATTCTCAACCCACCTGTGTGCAGATAGAAATCATACACACCCAGTTATGCAACTGATACCTGTATTTCTTATAGGCAATAGGAACTCCTGAATATCCTGAACCCTATTAAGACATAAGATAACAAAAGTAGTTAGAACTGTTCTTGTCATAGCCAATCTAGGGCCTCTGCCTGTTTAAGCCACAGGCTGTCAAACAGAAAAAGCTCTGACTCCCTGGAGAGCTAGCCTGGGATGGAAACTGAATATGTTTCTTTCAGCAGCTTGGAATCTTTAAAAATTTCTACCTCCAAGTCTTGTCCTCTTGTACATTTCTTCTGCTTGAAAAATTACTACGACTTCCACTGATGTCTTGTCTTTTTCTCTATGCAGTCAGCTGAAAGAATCGGACAAAGACAGAAGACTGTCAGTAGAGATTTGGGATTGGGATTTGACCAGCAGGAATGACTTCATGGGATCTTTGTCCTTTGGGATTTCTGAACTTCAGAAAGCCAGTGTTGATGGCTGGTAAGTAAGATTTTGCTTTGAAAGCTGCCATACAGCTTGCTCCATCAAACACGGGATCAAGTATGTTTTCCTTTTTCTCCAAAAATTGAAATGGTAAAGCAGAGTCCCAAAGTGAAGTCTGGTTGATTGGATCTGCCTCGCAGATATGTTTTGTTTGGTCCTTGTACTAAAAACAACAAAGAAAGAGGCCAGGTGTGGTGTCTCACACCTGTAATTCCAGCACTCTGGGAGGCCAAGGCAGGTGTATCACTTGAGCTCAGGAGTTCAAGACCAGCCTGGGCAACATGGTGAAACCACATCTCTACCAAAAACATGAAAAATTAGCTGGGCGTGGCGGTGTGTGCCTGTAGTCCCAGGCACTCGAGAGGCTGAGATGGGAGGATCACTTGAACCCTGGAGGTGGAGGTTGTGTAGTGAGCAAGTTGGTCAGAGATTGAGCCACTGCACTCCAGCCTGGGTGACAGAGTGAGGAGAAAGAGAGAAAGAGAGAGAGAGAGAGAGAAAGAGAGAAAGAAAGAGAGAGAAGGAAGAAGGAGGAAGGAAGAAGAAGGAAGAAGGGAAAGGGAAGGAAAGGAAGAAGAAAGAGGGAAAGCAGGAAGGAAGGAAGGGGGGAACGGAGGGAGGGACAGAGAGAGGGAGGGAGGGAGGGAGGAAGGGAATTAGTTCTAGCATTTTAAAAATCTGGGAGTAGAAGACAACAATTGAGAACAGTTGAATAGTTAATGCCCCCTTTAGCCAGGACACGGATTTTCTATTTGTCACCGTCCTCACCACTCCCTATTTTATTACATCTGGCCCACTTTACTAAACTATATGATGCGACTGTAACTGCCCAGTGGCTTCTTTGTGCCTGCTGCCCAGACAGAGCCGATTTATCAAGACAGGAGGATTGCAATAGGGAAAGAGTTTTACACACATAGAGCCAGCTAAATGGGAGAACAGAGTTTTTTTATGACTCAGATCAGCCTCCCTAAAAATTTGGAAGCTAGGGCTCTTCAAAGATAGTTTGGCAAGGCGTAGGGTGGCTAGGGAATGGGTGCTGCTGACTGGTTGGGGATGCAGTAATAGGGGTGTGAGATGTGGTCCTCGTGCGCTGAGTCCACTTCTGGGTGGGGCCACAGAACTGGTAGGCAGGTCCAGATGGGGTAGTCTGATAGTCAGAAAGGCAAAAGCCTGAAAAGACATCTCAAAAGGCCAATCTCAGGTTCTACAATAGTGATGTAATCTGCAGGAGTAACTGGGGAAGTTGGAAATGTTGTGACCTCTGGGATAAAGGCTGATAATAATCCATGTCTACATCTTAGTAGAATTCAGGCTCTTTTCATTTTCCTAACTTGGCAATATTTCATTAGTTTTACAAAGGCAGTTTAGTTTTGGGGAAGGGCTGTTATCATTTAAAATATACAACAAATTTCTTTCAAAGTTAGGTTGGCGGTCTGGTTGGGGTGGAGCCATTGATTATCAGAAATGTAGAAAACCTGAAGAGACATCTCAAAAGGCCAATTTTAGGTTCTACAATAGTGATTTTATCTGCAGGAGTCATTGGGAAAGTTGCAAATCTTATGGCCTCTGGAATAATGGCTGGCAATCCTTTATGTCTACACCGTAGCAGAATTCAGGTTCCTCTCATCCTCCTAACCTAGTGGTCTCTCATTAGCTTTATGAAGGTAGTTTCATTTTGGGCAAGGGCTATTATCATTTAAAATATACACTAGGCCGGACGCGGTGGCTCGCCCCTGTATTCCCAGCGCTTTGGGAGGCTGAGGTGGGTAGATCACGAGGTCAGGAGATTGAGACCATCCTGGCCAACACGGTGAAACCCTGTGTCTACTAAAAATACTAAAATTAACTGGGCATGGTGGCATGTGCCTGTTGTCCCAGTTACTCAGGAGGCTGAGGCAGGAGGACCACTTGAACCCAGGAAGCAGAGGCTGCAGTGAGCCGAGATCATGCCACTGCACTCTAGCCTGGGTGACACAGCAAGACCCCATCTCAAAATAAAATAAAACAAAATAAAATGAATAAAATAAACATGAAATCTGACCCAAAGTTAACTTGGCCCAAGCCCAGGAAAGAGTAAGGGCAGCTTGGAGGTTAAAGGCAAGATGGGGGTTAGTTAGATCAGATCTCTTTCACTGACATCATTTTCTCACTGTTACAATTTCTGCAAAGACAGTTTCACGACTTGCTCCATGCACACCAGAGTGGCTTGTACACTTCACCTAAAAGATATGTGCAACCCACTGTCAGATTGTGTCTGAGAAGCTGCTGCTTCCTTGGGAGTCCTTAGCAAGGCTGACCACAGATCACAGATGTACTGCAGTGTTGTTTTCATAGTCAGCTGCAGTGTCTCCTTTCTCCTGAAGATTTTATTTTGCTCCCTTCCTATGGCAGAAAAAAAAAAATATATATATATATATATCGTTCAATATTACCCACAGAGAGGCTGGGTAAGCCCCCTTGGCAACCGTTTCACAGTTAACTGAGTCAAGGAGTCAGAAGAAATAGCTCAACCTGCCACTATAACTTTGGGAGAAGTGGCAATTGGACTGCTATTACTTCTTCAAGATAAATTGTCGCATATCTGGATTGTCTCATTCAGGACTTTTTCAGCTTCGAGTGAAAGAAAATAAAAATCAAACTGGTTTCGCAAGAAAGAGATGTATCATTTGGACCACACACACATCTTTCGATTGTTCACCTTATGACTTCCTTGTCTTGGCTCCGTATTTAATCTTAGGCTTTTCTTGAAAAATATATTGAGTGTCCACTAGGTGCTGGTCACTAGAGACACATCGAGGTATAAGACAGACATGACTTCATGGAGCTTAGCTTATGGCGGGGGGGGGGTGGGCAGATAAACATTGAACAAGGAATTACGCAAATGACAAATCAATGACAACATGATGGAAGATGTGAAGAAGACAGAAGCTGAGAGTTTTGAACCCAAAAGTATCTGAGACAGATTTCAATCAATTTAGAAAGTTTATTTTGCCAAGGTTGAGGATGTGCCAGTGACACGGACTCAGGAGATCCTAATGATATAGACCCAAGGTGGATGGGGTACAACTTGCTTATGTACATTTTAGGGAGACATAAGACATCAGTCAGTACACGTGAGATTTACATTGGCTCAATCTGGAAAAGCAGGACAACTCAAAGTGGGATGAGGAGGTGCTTCCAGGTCATAGGTAGATTTTACAATTTTCTGATTGGCTATTGGCTGAATGAGCTGTTATCAATAGAAAGGAATGTGTGGATTACATAAGGAGTTGTGCAGACCAACGTTTTATCATGAAGATGAAGCCTCCAGGTAGCAGGCTTCAGAGAGACTAGATTGTAAATGTTTCTTATCAGACTTAAGGTCTGTGTTGATGTTAACGCTGGTTGACTTTTCCTGAATTCCAAAAGGAAGGGGGTATAATGAGACATCATGTCCAACCCTCCCTTCTCATCATGGCCTGAAACAGTTTTTCAGGTTAACTTTGAAATGCCCTTGGCTGAGAGGAGGGGTCCATTTACATGGCTAGGGGGCTTAGAATTTTATTTTGGGTTTACAGAATGTACCCCAAAAGAGTTGTGTTAAATCACATTTCACAAATGGTTAAAAACATAGTTCTCATAAAATAGATAATGGGCATTGGCCAAAGATTTCCTTAGCTCACTAAGGAGAAAAGCAGCAGGATAAATGAATGATTCCGCAGAAGGTTTGAGAAACTGATGTTTGTGTAATTAGTAGAAAAAGAAATGCGGAAATAACTTTGCTCAGTTAAATATAAAACCGACTGATAGGACAATAGAATCACAAGCTTTGGGGTTATCTTATCTACTAGACTGAAAAAAAAAAAAAGATTTTGGCCAGACATGGTGGTTCACGCCTATAATTCCAACACTTTGGGAGACCGAGGTGGGCAGATCATCTGAGGTCAGGAATTCGAGACCAGCCTGGCCAACATGGTGAAACCCTGTCTCTACTAAAAATACAAAAATTAGCTGGGCCTGGTGGCACATGCCTGTAATCCCAGCTACTTGGGTGGCTGAGGCAGGAGAATCGCTTGAACCCAGGAGGCAGAGGTTGCAGTGAGCTGAGATCGCGCCACTGCACTCCAGCTGGGCAACAGAGCGAGACTCCATCTCAAAAAAAAAAAAAAAAAAAAAAGATTTCAACTCAGTTTTCTAAAAGTTAACATCTGTCTTTGCAGACTAGGGAGGCCCTCTGGGCCTGACTTGATGGTGAATAATAAATTAAACAAAGTAATATTACTGTGAGGAAAGAAATAGCTAATTAGAAAATGCTCTAGCATGACATTAAAAGTTTACACGATTGTCTTTTTGGGTTTTTTTTTTCCCCCAAGCTTTGAATATTTTTCCCTAACATACAAATGACTTGACTTCGCAGGGTCTACATCAGTCACTCACAGTGGGCGTTTCATTCTCATTTTAAATCAAACGTAAAGAGGTTAAAGAGAAAGAATGTATGATCCTCAGGGGGTATGTGACAGGAGAAAACGTAATAATAATTATTATAATAACAATAGCTACTGCTCATTGACTCTTAATAGATGCCAGGCTCTGGGTCCAGCATTTCCGGATGTTGTGGAGTCGCAGTTTCACACAGCACTGATCAGGTGTGCAGAAAAAAATAAAGCTTCTTTCTTTTCTGTAATGGACTTAGACTTTCTCATGCACTTTTGTGAGCTCCTGGTGACCGAGGAGAAGGGACTCTGTATGCTGCATGTGGGATTTTCTGAGCTTCACTGCTTCACTTTTCTGACTGGTCCCTGTTAACAGCAAAACCAAGCTCTATAAAATAGTTCAAAGAAGTTCATTCTGAGCCAATATAAGTGGCTGTGGCCTGGGGAAACAAACCCGAGAAGCTTTGAATAAGTGGTCCTGAGGTGGTTAGATTACAGTTTGGTTTTACACATTCTGGGGAGGCAGAAGTTACAGGCAAAGACATAAATCAGTACATGGAGATTATAAATTGGTTTGGGCCCAAAAGGCCGGATAGCTTTAAATGGGTTATAGGAGATTCTTTAACTTGCAGTTTGTTAGAGTAAGACTTTGCTAAAACTTGGAGTTTACAGGAAGAAATGCTTTACATTGGCCGGGCGCGGTGGCTCATGCCTTCACTCCCAGCACTTTGGGAGGCCGAGGCAGGTGGATCATTTGAGGTCAGGAGTTTGAGACCAGCCTGGCCAACATGGTGAAACCCCATCTCTACTCAAAATGCAAAAAAATTAGCAAAGTGTGCTGGTACATGCTTGTAATCTCAGCTATTCTGGAGGCTGACCAGGAGAAGTGCTTGACACAGGAGGCGGAGGTTGCAGTGAGCTGAGATCACGCCATTGCACTCTAGCCTGGGTGACAGAGTGAGACTCCATGTTTTATGTTGAGGATGCGTGCAGCAAGATGGATTGCTTACGTTGTGACTGCGCCTTTGCCTGGCCTGGCCTTAGTCCTGTTTGTAATCTGGTATTTTATTGCCACAAAGAGTCTGTTTTGTCAGTCTTACGATCTCTATTTTAACATTCATGTTAGCCCATTGTTGTATCTAAACTCCAAAGGAGAGGGGGTATAACGAGACATGTCCAATCTCCTTTCTCTCATGGCTGACAATTCCATTCTTAAGGTTTTTCTTACATCCTCTTGGCCAAGGAGGGGAGAATGTTCTGTCAGTGGGGGGGCCTTAAGATTTTATTTTTAGCCTACATTCCTAAACCAGTGCCCACTGAAGCGGGACCGGTCCCGCTAGCTTTGGGGCATCATTCTGGCTTTGTGCTGGAGATCCTGGCCTGTTGCTTCCTCTTGTGAGTTCCCTCCATGCAGCGCCTTCTCTGTCCCACTCGTAGGCTACTGCTGCGCCTGGTTCAGGGAGGGCCAGGAGCCTGCCTGAGTCCTCCCCCTGGGGAGTCTTTTCTGCTCCTGCTGCTGCTGCTGGAATGATGTTGCCTGGTACATGGATAGGTCTCTGGCCAGCGTTCCAGCCGAGGAGGAGGGAAACCCACCTCTCCCCACCACCTGTCCTTTCTCCTTCCCAAGGTTTTCTAAGCCCTAAAGAGAAGGGCTTCTCCTGTAATCACCCAATGAGTTCATCTAGAGCTGATTCACTGAGACGGCAATATTTTAGCAGAGAAAGCGTTTAATAAACACAGTGCCAGCCAAGCAGAAGGATGGAAGTTTATTACTCAAATCGACCTCCTCCAAAATTCAAAGACTAGGGTTTTTCAAGGATCTTTTGGTGGGAAGGGGGGCTAGGGAATGGGGAATGCTGATTGGTGGGTCGAGAGTGAAATCACAGGGGGTCAAAGCGGTCTTCTCATGCTGAGTCAGTTCCTGGGTGAGGATCAGAAGACCAGGTAAGCCAGTTTTGTTGTATGGGGTCCTGGTCTGGATGACACCAGCTGGTCCATCAGAATGCAGGGTCTGGAAAATATTTCAAACACCAATTTTAGGTCAATAATAGTTATTTTATCTATAGGAGCAATTGGGGAGATCATGAATCTTATGACCTCTGGCTACATGTCTCTGGAGCCAGAATTCTAACTTTGTGGCTAATATGTTAGTTTTACAAAGGCAGTTTTAGTCCCCAAGCAAGGAGATGGTTAGTTTTGGGAAGGAGCTATTATTGTCTTTGTTTTAAAGTTAAGCTAATGGCCAGGTGTGGTGGCTCATATCTGTAATCCCAGCACTTTGGAAGTGCCAAGGTGGGAAGATTGCTTCAGTTCGGAAGTTAGAGACCAGTTTGGGCAACACAGTGAGACCCTGTTGCAACAAAAAATTTAGCCAGGCATGGCGGCATGCACCTGTGCTCCCAGCTACTCAGGAACCTGAGGTGGGAGGATCACTTGGGCTCAGGAGGTCAAGGCTGCAATGAGCTGTGATTGTGCCCCCGCACTCCAGCCTCGGCAACAGAGAAAGATCATGTCTCAAAGTAAATAAAGAAACAAATACAAATAAAAAATGAACTGAAACTAAATTCTTCCCATAGTTAGCTTGGCCTAGGCCCAGGAATGGACAAGGACAGCTTGGAGATTGGAAGCAGATGGAGTTAGTTAGGTCCGATTTCTTACACTGTCATAACTTTTCTATGTCATATTTCTCTTACTGTCATAATTCTTGCAAAAGTAGTTTAACTCCCACACATGCCATATCCTTCTTCCTGGGCTAGTGCCTGCCTTGTCTACTCCCCTAAGGCAGAGAGCAGGGAAGAAAAAAAAATGGTTTAAGAATAGGGATAGTGTATCAGGAGTAAGCCCAAAATATTACTACATTTACACTTAGATGATCATTTATTCTCCAGTTATTCTAGATAGAGCATCATTTCCAAGGATCAGAATAGTTCCGCAACATGTTAGGGACACACAGCTTCTAAGCAACAGTTCTGGGTTCAGGTCCAGGTTTCTATGATGCCAGAGCCTAAGCATATACAAATCCCATTCTGCCTCCTGATACAGGGGTAGATGGAAGGCTAGAGGGTAGACAGCTTGGGTTTGATTTTGGCTTTCCTAACTGGGTGGCGGCTTTGTGACCTCAGGTGAGCCACTTCTCCTGTCGGTACTACAGCCTTCACAGCAGGTATGCCACCCATCAGATTGATTACAACACCCCCTATCCTCCATCCACCACTTAGGATAGGTGTGAAGTTGATGACACAATAGTTGGAAGGGAACTTTTCCAAAATAAAAGCCCTCTTCAGATTCTGCAGATAGAAGTCCTCTTCAGATTTACGGCCAAGACATTTGCAATGCTGTCTTGACTAAATGGACCAGATCCTAGACATTTGGATTCTTGCCCCTGGGATTCTTTGAACACTATGTGATCTTGAGTAAGTCTCACACCCTTTCTGAGACTCAGTTTCACCATTTAGAAGGGGATGGGCTCCACCAGCTCTTCTGTTGTGCTGTAATTTAAGACCGTGTGGCAGAAACAGCAGATGCAGCTGTGAAAGCTCCCAGATGTGGTACACTAGCCCCAGGCCCCCTGTCTGCATCTGCCTCTTGGCCAGTTGCCCTGTATCTGTTGTCAAATCCTCCTCTTTGTTTCTAATTTTGCTTATTTATACTGTCTCCTTTCTTTCCCCTTGATTTTTCAGAGGTTCACCTGTTTTATTTACTTATTTATTTTCTTCAAGAAATTAACTCTGGGATTTGTGTATCAATTCTGTTTGTTTTCTCCTTTTCTGTAGGTTTATTTTGTGTTTGGCTTTGACTTTCAGTTGAATATTTTACTAATTTATTTTTTCTTCTTTTGCCTGACTCTGCTCTTTAAAAATAATGAATAGCTTTTTTTGTTTGTTTGTGTGTTTTTGTTTTGAGACAGAGTCTTGCTCTAATGCCCAGGCTGGAGTGCAGTGGCACGATCTTTGCAGGTTTAAGTGACTCTCCTGTCTCAGCCTCTTGAGTAGCTGGGATTACAAGTGCCTGCCACCATGCCCGGCTAATTTTTGTATTTTCAGTAGAGACAAGGTTTCACCATGGTGGCCAGGCTGGTCTTGAACTCCTGACCTCAGGTAATCCTCTCACTTTGGTCTCCCAAAATGTTGGGATTACAGGTGTGAACCACCACACCTGGCCAAAAATAATGAACAAGCATTTAAGGGAATAAATGTTTCCTCTAAGTTTTGATATGCTAACATTCTGGCTTTTGCTGCTTTCTTGAGGGTCTACAGTTGAGTTTTTAGTTTCTTTTCTAACATGCTTTAATTTAGGCATTTTTTTAACCCCTAGAATTAGATTTCTGTTTAAATTTTTATTATTGATGTTAAGTTACTGTTTTAGTGCTTTCAAGTTAGAGAATATGGCCTGTGTACTTTTCCTTTTTCCTTTGATTTTCTTTCCTTTTCTTTCAGCATAGCTTAGTATTTGTTCCATGTTGTTAAAAGTTCTGTGGACTTTCAAGAAAAAGATTATATTAACTATTTGTAGAGTATACTTTTTTTTTTGGTGGAGAAAGAATAAACCTTTTTTCAACTTTTATTTTAGATTCAGGGGATACATGTACACATTTGTTACCTGGGTATGTTGCATGATGCTGAGGTTTGGAGTATGAATGATTCCATCACCCAGGTACTGACCATAGTAGCCAATAGTTAGTTTTCCAACCCTTGTCTTCCCCTCCCCTCTGCCCTCTGTAGTCCCTAGTGTCTGTTGTTGTCATCTTTGTGTCCATGAGTGCAGGGTATACATTTGTTCATTCCAATGTATTATAAGGTCCACATCTTTTTTTTTTTTTTTTTTTTTCTGAGTCAGAGTTTCGGTCTTGTTGCCCGGCTGGAGTGCAATGGCGCGATCTCAGCTCACCACAACCTCCGCCTTCCGGGTCCAAGGGATTCTCCTGCCTCAGCCTCCTGAGTAGCTGTGATTACAGACATGCGCCACCACGCTCAGCTAATTTTGTATTTTTAGTAGAGACGGGGCTTCTCCATGTTGGTCAGGCTGGTCATGAACTCCTGACCTCAGGTGATCCACCCGCCTCGGCCTCCCAAAATGCTGGGATTACAGGTGTGGGCCACCACGCCTGGCCAAGGTCCAGATCTTTTATAACTACTTATTGTCCTTTTGTTTGCTTGAGCTAAATGTGTAGTGCTTATTAAGTTTCTTCAGGCAATATGATTCAAAAGCGTTCTTTCTGTTTCTAGGAGTTCTTGCCTTATCTGTATATGGCAATATTATTAACCACATAACTCTACCAATCTTATTATATTGACATGAAGTTATCTTTGTTGCAGCTAATGCTTTTTCTCTATAATTTCACTTTGTTGCTGGCATTCATTCATTCATTCATTCATTCATTCATTCGTTGAATATACACAGTGAACACCTGCTGTGCTGAAGAGATGCTAATGAGCAAAATAGACAAGAACCCTGTGGCCTCATGGAGTTTTCTTTCTAGTTGAAGAAAAATAAACAACAATAGTAAATTAACAAAAATAAGTAGTAAAACATGGCATGTTTGAGGCTGATAAGTGCCATAGAGAAAAGTAAACAAGAAATGGGGGACAAGGAATCTTGGGGAGTGGGGG
This sequence comes from Macaca fascicularis, assembly GCF_037993035.2. Lineage (NCBI taxonomy): Eukaryota > Metazoa > Chordata > Mammalia > Primates > Cercopithecidae > Macaca > Macaca fascicularis. The sequence continues at coordinate 23,175,927 of NC_088394.1, forward strand.
CATTCAGATTTTATAGGGAATTCAGGAAAGGACTCACTGAAAAGGTAGCATAGACCAAAGATCTAAAGCAGGTGAGGAGTGAGCTGTGTGGATATCTAGGGAGAGGTTGTCTTAGACAGAGAGGACGGCAAATGCAAGGGCCCTGAGGCAGGAGTGCATCTGGCAAGTTGGAAGAGCAGTAAGGAGGCACGTGTAGCTGGAGCTGGATCCGTGAGGGGAGACTGGAGGAGGATTAGGTCTGGGAGGATATATATGGGGAGAGGGTTGGCAGATCCTGTGGGCCTTGTCAGGACTTTGTCTTCTGCTCTGAAGAAGATGGGGAGCCAAAGAGTTAATGAGATCGAACCGACCTTTGCATGTGTCCTTTTTGGTTGTGGTGTGGTAGATCCCTTTTCCCTAGTAGGTCCTTTCCCATTCTTTTATGTCGAATCTTTCTAAGTCCTTTGGTCTTGTATAACAAGTGGCACGTTGTTGGAATTTTTTTCTTTTTTTTTCTTTTAGAGACAGAGTCTCCCTCTGTCGCCCAGGCTGGAGTGCAGTGGCATGATCTCAGCTCACTGCAACTTCTGCCTCCTGGATTCAAGCACTTCTCCTGCCTCAGCCTCCCGAGTAGCTGGGATTACAGGCACCTGCCACCACGCCCAGCTAATTTTTGTATTTTTAGTAGAGACGGGGTTTCACCATGTTGACTAGGCTGGTCTCGAACTCCTGACCTCATGATCTGCCCACCTTGGCCTCCCAAAGTGGTGCTGGGGTTACAGGAGTGAGCCGCCGCGCCTGGCCTTTTTTTTTTTTTTTTTTTTTTTACTTTAAGTTCTGGGATACATGTGCAGAACGTGCAGGTTTGTTACATAGGTATACATATGCCTTGGTGGTTTGCTGTACCTATCAACCTGTCATCTAGATTTTAAGCCCCGTGTGCATTAGGTATTTGTCTTAATGCTCTCCCTCCCCTTGCCCCCCACCCCCTGACAGACCCCAGTGTATGATGTTCCCTTCCTTCTGTCCATGTGTTCTCATTGTTCAACTTATGAGTGAGAACATGTGGTGTTTGATTTTCTGTTTCTGTGTTAGTTTGCTGAGAATGATGGTTTCCAGCTTCATCCATGTCCCTGCAAAGGACATGAACTCCCCCTTTTTGATGACTGCATAGTATTCCATGGTGTATATGTGCCACATTTTCTTTAGCCAGTCTATCATTGATGGGCATTTGGGTTGGTGCCAAGTCTTTGCTATTGTGAATAGTGTTGCAATAAACATACATGCGCATGTGTCTTTGTAGTAGGGTGATTTATAATCCTGAATCTGAAGATCTTTTCTCCACAGGAAAATGTTTTAATGTTTATAGCTGTAATTGCCATGTTTCTTATGGTGTTTCTGTTTCTAAAGTTTTCTTTTTCTTTCCTATTTCATTCTTTTTTATTCCATCTCCTTCTGAACAGATAACTATTATCTTAAATCAGTGTTATATTACATTTTTTAAGAATACTTTATTTTGTTAATAATGACATTTTGGTCTTACTACAACAACAACAACAACAACAACAACAGCAACAACAACAAAAAGCTAATGCTTTGGAATCAGACTTCTTGGGTTAGAATTTCTACTGTACTACTTCCTAGCTGTGTACCCTTGGCAAGTTACTTAGCCTCTCTGTGCTGTGTTTCCTCATTTGGAGATAATAGTCATAATTATGTCACAGGATTGTTGCAATATCAAATTAGTTAATATAAATGAGGTGCCCAATGTCTGCTACATAGCACTCAGTGTTAGTCATTATTGTTATTTAATAATTATTAGAAAAATATAAAAAATCAGAGAATTTTGTCCAGATTCCCAGTGCCCATAACCACTATTGACCCTATATAGAGAGAGTGAAACAAAAGTGAAACCTTACTCTGCATACTATTTGGTAGCTTGCATTTTTCACCTAAAAATAATCTGCAATAAATGTAATTGTGGCAAAACTTTTGTGCCCAGCTTTAATAATTTCCTAATAAATTTCTAAGCCAGGAATTGATGCCTTTAAGCATATATGCATCATTAAAGTGTTTGTCAAAATGTCCTACAATTTTAAAAATCAATTTACAGTCTTACCAATCTTGTAAGAGGCTTTTCAGTTTATTAACATTAACATCCAGTGCTATAAATTTCAAAGACATGATGCAAAGATTATACACATACTATATTACAAATTATGTTGAACATTTTCATTTGCCTATTGCCATTTGTTTATATTTATATATGACTATGTCCTTTTGCCTTTTTCTTATTGACTTGTAAGAACTTTTTATATGAGAAGACTATTAATAGGTCTAGGTCTTTTCTGACATATGTATATTGCAACATTCCTCCTTTTCATGTTGTAAATTAATGTTTGTAATATGCATTCTTAGTGGTATATAAAGCATTTGATTCAACTCCAATCTATTATGATAAATATCAAGTCAATTGCCAGAAAAATTTCTCAAGTTTTTCTTTTCATTGAGTAATTGTTACCTGAATTATCCATGCTGTGTTCACTGTCTCAAATGAATTTTTTAATTCAGTGATTATATTTTTTTTTCTGAAAGTGGTCTTTCCCACTGTCATATTTGTTCCCTTTTCACAGATGCACCAACCCCTTGAATCTCATTGAAAATATGAATTAGGTAGTTTCTAGAATGTTCTTTCTTTTGGCAGCAGTTTCGTTTCATGGGAGTTAATTTGATTCTGCATTGTTTCTTTCTATTTAAATGACTGAATTTTTCACACGTCCTATTGTGTTTATTTGCCCATACTTATAGAAGAGTGAGCACAGAAATGACAAGTGTCCTTGTTCTAACATTTCATACCCGGATAAAGGGAGACAGGAGGCTTTGTATTTTTTTGAATTCTGTTTTGTCAGATCAGGAGTCCTATTCCTGACATTTGGGCAGGGCTACAGTGGAGACAGGTGTATAACAGGCAGCCTTCATGCCAGATGGAGAGCCATCTTCTCCACGTTGGTTCTACACATCTCAAAGTCAGAAGGGGTCCTGTTCCTCTCTGAAGGGACACATGTGTCCTATTTGGAAGCAGTAGTGGCAGCATCCTTCACTCACTTTGTGGTGTACTGGCCACCATGGACACACGTTGTGGCACCCTTCCCCTGCCCGCTGCTCCAGGTGCTGACATCTCTCTTCCCGCATATGAATGGGAATTGGAGACCCCCACCCAGTCCCTGATGGTCTCAGCCAGGGTCATTATTGGGCTCTGTTGAAGCACCTTTTAGGGATGACAGCTGGTCAATTCCCCTTTATCTGTATTTTCACGAGTGTGAGACCCCAAATACTCTAGATGGTTCACACTCAGGGCATAAATAATATTGAATTGTGCCCCAGGAAAGCAATTCTTTGGTCAGTGTTCTTTCAATTCTTCAAATTATGGCAAAGAGAAAATCTCAGAGGGCTCTGGTATATCCTTAACACTCTAACACTTGCTCTTTGCTGATCTTGCATTAAAAAGGGGGCGGGGCAGTCTTTAGATTGAGAGCCTTTGGTAAGCAACACCATCTGCTTGCACATGCATAACCTTGATTTCCATTTGTTTATCTTTTTTTTTTTTTTTTTTGAAACGGAGTCTCGCTGTGTTGCCAGGCTGCAGTGCAGTGGCGCAGTCTCGGCTCACTGCAACCTCCGCCTCCCGGGTTCAAGCGATTCTCCTGCCTCAGCCTCCCGAGTAGCTGGGACTACAGGCATGAGCCACCATGTCCACCCAATTTTTTTGTAGTTTTAGTAGAGACAGGGTTTCACCATGTTGGCCAGGATTGTCTTGATCTCCTGACCTGGTAATCTGCCTGCCTTGGCCCCAAAGTACTGGGATTACAGGCATAAGCCACCATGCCCGGCTTTTTTTTTTTTTTTTTTGAGAGAGAGGCAGGGTCTTGCTTTGTCACCCAGGCTGGAGTACAGTGGTGCAATAAAAGCTCACTGCAGCCTTGACCTTCTGGACGCAAGTGATTCTTCTACCTCAGCCTCTCAAGTAGCTGGGACTACTGGCGTGCGCCACTATACCCAGCTAAATTTTTTTATTTTTTGTGGAGACAGGGTCTTGCTCTGTTGCCCAGGCTGATCTTGGACTCCTGGCCTCAGGTGATCCTCCTGCCTGAGCCTCTCTAAGTGCTAGGGTGACAGACATGAGCCACGACGATGACCTGTGTATCTTTCTGTTTTGTTTTGTTTGTTTTTAACAATTATTTTCTATTGGATTTCCTTCTAAGGAAGAAATAAAAAGTGTCCTTTAAAATTAAATTTATTATTAAAAAAGCAAAACAGATATTTCAACACTGATACACAAGTCTAGCAAAATCCGCAAAGGTAGCATCTGAATGGATAAAGTTAAAATTTACCCAACATAGCTCTGTTTTCTGTCTATTACTTTAATTTGTAGGAATCCCTGGAAGTCCCTGCTGTGTGGATAGCACCCTTCTCGATTTCCAGCAAAGATACAGATGCTCTCTTGTGTTTGTATTTCTTTTGGTAATTTCCGTGGAAATTTGGAAGAAAATTTGGAATATTAAATGTGGAGGCGTAGAGGCTCAAATTGTCTTGTCTGCTTTGAATCACCTAGCCCATTTTTGGAAGCTGCCTAAGAAGATTCGTGAATGGAGGGAAAACATTGTGATGAAAATTTGAAACTTTGGTTAGGAATGATCTTTGAGAGCGAGCAGTTCTGGGGTCTTTTTTCTTTCCCACTGATTCAAATGCTTTTAGAATGTCCCTTTTCGTTCCTCACACTCATCTCATCCTCTTACTGGCTGGAAAAATCTTTGTGGCCAAGAAACAAACTGAAGCCCCCATGTTTATTATTATAATATTAGTAGTAGCTGGGCATGGTGGCGTGTGCCTATAATCTCAGCTTCTTGGGATGCTGAGGCAGGAGGATTGCTTGAGCCCGGGAGTTCAAGACTGGCCTGAGCAACATAGCAAGACCCTATCTCTGCCAAAAAAGAAAAAATAAAGAACAAAACAAAAACAAAAACAGCCAGGTGTGGTGGCATGTGCCTTTAGTCTCAGCTGGTTGAAAGCTGAGGCAGGAGGACTGTTTGAGCCCAGAAGGTCAAGGCTGCAGTGAGCTGTGATTGTGCCGCTGCACTCCAGCCTTGGTGACAGAACAAGACCCTGTCTCTAAAATAATAATAATGACATTAGTCACAGTAATAATAATCATGATGATGCCACTAATTGAACACTTGCTGAATGCCAAATGCTGCTGTGCTTATCATTTTACATGCGTCATTATCTTTCAATTTCACAAGAATTCTATGAAAAAGGAATTTGTATTCCAATTTATAGATGAGAAACCCAGAGGCCCAGAGAGGCTAACCAGCCTGTCTAAGGTTATGAGATGAGATTTGCATCCAGACATGGTTTGACTCCAGGGCTCGTGCACTTAACCACTAAGGGATGCCGTTTCTCAAGAGACTGACTACAGCACACTCTGGGCAAACTTCTGCAGAGAAAATAGCACCGTGAAGTTAAGTCCATGGTCACCTAAATGCAGTTGAGTGCCAGGATGGCAAGGTGGCAGCCTATGTAGGGTGAAAGGTAGAAATGCTGGAAGAGCATGACAAGAATATATTTAAAGCCAGGCAGTGGGGTTTGCAGCTGGGATTACAGACAGCCCATATCTATAATCCCTGCAATTTCGGAGGATAGGATGAGAAGATCACTTGAGGTCAGGAGTTCAAGACTAGCCTGGGAAACATAGCCAGCTCCCATCTCTACCAAAAAAAAAAATTTTTTTTTTTTTAAATTAGCTGGGCATAGTGGCCTAAGCCTATAGTCCCCAGCTACTCAGGAAGCTGAGGCAGGAGGATCGCTTGAACCCAGGAGCTTGAGGCTTCAGTGAGCTATGATTGCACTATTGCACTCCAGTCTGGGTGACAGAGTGAGACCCTATCTCTAAAAGCAACGACAACAATATCAACAAGAAATTTACAATGAGGGGTCTTCATAGCATTCTTTCAAACTAAGAAACTACTTAATGGACAAAAAGTAGGTAAAAATATACAGTGATTTAACGATATAACTAAGAAAACTGTATAAGTGTGTGTAGAGAGTGAGAACTTTCCCTCCTGTGCACACATGATATACATTTTTTTTCTGCTGTCCATGGAAGAGTTACAAAAATGTATAGTGTACCTGGTAGTGTACCACACACACTGCCCCCATCCAACATACCGAAAAACAAACCAAAACAAGCCAAAAAACCCTCAACATGTATTTTTTGAAGTAGAGTTTTATATAGGCCTCCTTTTCATATCCTGATCAATAAAATAATATCAAATAGAGTCATGAAATTTGTCCTGCCCCCTTGTCTCCCTTCAGGTTTAAGTTACTGAGCCAGGAGGAAGGCGAGTACTTCAATGTGCCTGTGCCACCAGAAGGAAGTGAGGGCAACGAAGAACTGCGGCAGAAATTTGAGGTGAGGTTTCTTTTCTTTCTCTCTTCTTTCTTTTTTCTCTTTATCTTTTCCTTCCTTCCTTCTTCTCTCTCCTCTTTCTTTCTCTCTTATTCTTTCTTTTTTATTTTTCCCTCCCGTCCTTCCTTCCTTCCCTCCTTCCTTCCTTCCCTCCTTCCTTCCCTTCTTCCTTCCTTCCCTCTCTCCTTCTTTCCTTCCTTCCTTCTTCCTCCCTCTCTCTTTTCTTTCTTTCTAACTTTCTCCCTTTCTCCCTTTCGTTCTCTTTCTTGCTTTCTCTTGCTTTCTTTCTCTTGCTCTTTCTTGCTTTCTTGCTTGCTTTCTTGATTGCTTGCTTTCTCTCTCTCTTTTCTTACTTTTTTCCTTCCTTCCTTCCTGCCTTACTGCCTTCCTTCCTCTCTCTTTCTGTTTCCCTCTCATTCTTTATTTTCTTTCTCTCTCTCTCCTTCCTTTCTTTGTTTCTTTCTCTCTCTTTCCTTCTTCCTTTCCTCTTTCCTTCCTTTCCTCCCTTCCTTCTTTCCTTCATCCTTTCCTCCCTCCCTCCCTTCCTCTCTCCCTCTCTTCTTTACTTTTCCTTCCTTCCTCCCTCCCTCCCTCTTTCTTTCTCTTTCTTTCTTTTTCTTTTTCTCTTTCTTTCTTTCTTTCTTTCTTTCTTTTTCTTTCTCTCTCTCTTTCTTTTCTTTTCTTTTCTTTCTTTCTTTCTTTCTTTCTTTCTTTCTTTCTTTCTTTCTTTCTTTCTTTCTTTCTTTCTTTCTTTCTTTCTTTCTTTCTCCCCTTTCTTTCTCTCTCTCTTCCTCTATCTTCTCTCTGTCTCTCTTCTTTCTTCATCTCCTTTCTTTTGTCAATGGAAACCAGTTAGGTTTGCTGCTGTGCTGATTTTCTTGTTTATGGCATGGTTCCTACCAAGACTTTTCACGACTCTGAGTCTTTGCAAGGTTGTTTCATCTCCTAGAAAACCTTGATTAATCCTTCAAGACCCCAATTAAATGCCCTTGCCTTATGAAGTTATTCCTGCTTCCCTGTCTGCATTCAGACTAAGACATTTCTTCAAAAGTGCTTATTCACTGCCTACCATTTTGATGGTGACTTGGACTGGAATGGTAGTCACAGTGAATGAAATAAGTAGACAGAGGGCCGGGCACGGTGGCTCATGCCTGTAATCCCAGCACTTTGGGAAGCCAAGGCAAGCAGATCATTTGAGGTCAGGAATTCGAGACCAGCCTGGCCAATATGGTTAAACCCCATCTCTACTAAAAACACAAAAAAATTAGCCAGGCGTGGTGGTGCATGCCTTTAATACCAGCTACTTGGGAGGCTGAGGCACAAGAATTGCTCTGGGTGGCAGAGGTGGCAATGAGCCAAGATCGCGTCACTGCACGATCAGTAATGCTCTGTTGCCCAGGCTGCAGTGCAGTGGCATGATCTTGGCTCACTGCAGCCTGGGCAACGGAGCGAGACTTGGTCTCAAAAAAAAAAAAAAAAAAAAAAAAAAGAGTAGACAGAGAAGTGATATATTTTGGAGGCTGAGTCAACTAGGCTTGCTGATGGATGGAATCCGGATTGGCTCTATTGGCAGAATGGTGCTATATAGTTAACGAATGGAATTGATTGTGCTAATGACTTCATGAAATACCCTGGGGGTAGATCTTCCCAGAGAATAGTTTTATCAAATGGAAAGCCCTTGGCTGTGACCTTGAGTTACATTGCTGGCTCTACTTCTACCTGAGATAAACCCCTTTCCTTCTATGAGGACAAATAAACACTATTTTCAGCTACGTAAGAGGTGCATAGGTGTGTAGGACACATCCCTGCTTTACAAATAAAATGTTTGGGGGAAGATAGGTTTGAATGCTTACATTATATGTGCATTGAGTGATTTTAGTGGTTTCCTGAGGGAAAACACATTATTTTGTTCCCACAAACTCAATACACTGAGTCTGGTGGGAGATGATCAATTCTAGATAAGCCATGATGGCCTACTAACTCCCCAAAAATGTGTATAATAGCATAGCTAAAATGAAATGGATTTTTATTATTGTTATTTGTCAAATAATGACACAAGCAAATAAAAAAATGTGTAAAGACCATGTAAAGTCCTGTGAAAGAGAGATCAGGTACCTTGAGAACATCTACAAAAGAAATGTCACGTAGTTTGAGAGGATAGGGAGGTGTCAGGGAGGAAACAGCAATGGAAGTTTACCATGTAAAAAGAGGGGAAAATGTATTCCATTCTGCAAACAGCATGTTCAGAGGCCCTGTGGTTGGGGGTTATATAGCAACCATGTGAGACTGAAAGAAGACCAGCCTGGGTAGAGCAGAGAAAGCCAAAGAGAGTCCAAGGCTGGGGAAGTAGGTGTGGGTCAGAGTATGCAGGGCTGTGCTGGCCTTGACAAGGATTTTAGCATTTATCCCAAGAGCATTTATCCCAAGAGTATTTATCCAAAGGATTTTAGCATTTATCCCAAGAGCATTTATCCCAAGGATTTTTCTTTTTTTTGGAGATGGAGTCTTGCTCTGTCACCCAGGCTGGAGTGCAGTGGCCCGATCTCGGCTCACTGCAAGCTCCGCTTCCTGGGTTCATGCCATTCTCCTGCCTCAGCCTCCTGAGTAGCTGCGACTACAGGTGCCCGCTGCCACGCCTGGCTAATTTTTTGTATTTTTAGTAGCGATGGGGTTTCACCGTGTTAGCCAGGATGGTCTCAATCTCCTGACCTTGTGATCCGCCCACCTCAGCCTCCCAAAGTGCTGGGATTACAGGCGTGATATCCCAAGGATTTTAGCATTTATCCTGAGAGCCCAGTTACCACACGTGGTGTATTTCAGTATGTCAGGGTTGGTTGCCTCTGTTTGGTTAGGCGGCTTTGAATTCTAGGGCTCTATATTGCAGACATGAAAAGGCAACCATTAGTGAGTGTATTCTTGTTTCTGAAGGCACATCGAACACAGCAAGATAAAGGACAAGTTTGTTGAAAGAAACAAACTTTCTACCAAGTTTGTTTTTCCCTCAACTTGATAGAAATAGTGCTTAGGGGCCAGGCATGGTGGCTCACTCCTGTAATCCCAGCACTTTGGGAGGCCGAGGCAGGAGGGTTGCCTGAGCCCAGGAGTTCGAGACCAGCCTGGGCAACATAGTGACTCTGCCTCAGTATTTAAAAATATATATATTTTTAAAAAATAAAAATAAAAAAAAGAAATAACTTGTATTCCCAAATTCCTTGTCTTGAACCTGTGCCTTCCCTACATGCTGGAAGATAGTGATAGTTCTGACCCAGTGGGGTCCTCCCTTCCTGGAAACAAGTGGAACGGACACATTGGCCTTGAGCTTGTCAGTCATTCTCCAGTGACCTTGATAACAGAGACTTGTTCCCAAAGTCTTGGACTCAAGCCCAAGTGAACTGATAAAAGCATCTTCCCTCCAAGTAGAACTAAAAACTGGATGCTGTTTGATAAAAATTAAGACAGGAAGGCCGTCCTTCCAGAGAACACTTTCCATCGCTTTCCCCCAACTTGCCGGTGAAGTATCCATTTGCTGCCGTTATAGAAAAGTACTATTAAGGGTGAAAAACACAAGGCCAGTATTTTCTTGTATACAGTGAAGTCTCAGTTTTACAAAATGATTTCTTCTGTCCTGGGGCAGCCAGGGTGACATTTCAGAACACCAAGGAAAAGATTTTCTACGCAAACAGTGCATTTGTCTGGGCCGGTAATTGGCTTGGAATAGGGGACTGTTTTGTCCGCATGCAACAAATTATGTCCCTTTATTTCTAGCAAAAGCCTGCAAAAGCTTGTTTATGCCTGAATTATAATCGCTCCATACTGTAGTTGTTGATTAAAAAAAATGTTTCCAACAGACCGAAAATTATTCTCAGGCTTACAGAGGAATTTCAGTTGACCTTGAACGTGAGAAATGTAATCCTTGGGCGATAACCAATTAGCACCCGGAATGACTCAGAAATTACTTTCAAGCCTCTTATCTGGAGGAATTCTGAGTGACAGTAAAATCGAGCTGCTAGAATTGGGGTAATAGAATTTCATGGTAGTGTGAGCTTGGTGCAGTTGCCACACGTGGTATACTTCAGAACGTCAGAGCTGGCTCTGTTTGGTTAGGGGGCTTTCAGTCGACCGTGGGCTTGGGAAGAGAAGACTCCGTTTTGGATGGCTCACAGGAGGATTTCTCAGAGTCTTAAAATGTTTTTATTTAACAAAGTGCTTACTGTGTGCCATTTAGGATTCTAAGTGCTTTGCAAATATTAACTCCAGTAATTTAATCCTTACAACAACCTAGAATGGTAGGTACTGTTATCACGCCATTTTACTTTTACAAATGAAGAAACTGAGGCCCACAGAGGTTTAAGTAACTTTTCAAGGTCCCAGAGCCGCTGGTTGTCCCGGGTTTGAGTTTTCCCCAGAAACAGACTATAAGGATTCAAGTGCAAGTACTTTATTTGGGAGGTGATCCTGGAAGCACCATAAGTTAATAAAGCAGCATTGCCAGAAAAGGTGGGAAGCCAGGAACGTATTATCAAGCAGGCTACTGCTGTGGGCAGCTAGGGTTTAAACCCTGCTGGAGAACTCTCTAGTCAGTGCAGAATGCATGCCTCAGAATTTCCCAATCAAGGGACAGGAAGCTGAGGGGTTATCCATTGGTTCTCCTTCCATTGCAGGCTAAGGGCTGCTCCCAGGGAAATCCACCCACCAGCACTTTCAATGTGCCCTGTGCGCCGTGCCTGCTCCTACAACCAGAAAATAAGCTGCAGGCAAAGAATCGCAGGTGTTTGCTGTTAGCAGCCCCAGGTGTAGAGAGTAGCATGCTGGTAGTGTCTTAGAAGAACACAAGTGATCGTATCTGTGCAATGTAGCCTAACAGTTGAGTGTGATGGCATGACTGCCTAGAATTGGATCCCAATTCTGCCACCTCCTTGCTGAGTGGCTATAAGCAAGTTGCTTTGTCTCTCTGAGCTTCTGATTCCCTACCTGTAAAATGGGGAATTATAGCACTTCTTACTTCATGAGGTTATGTGAGGATTGAGTGAGGTAATGCATTTAGCAGAGTGTCTCACACGTCACACACATCCAGATGTTAGATGCTAGCATCATGGTGGTTGTTATAATTATCGGCTCCCCCTTTGGGATAAATAAAGCTCCGAACATCCTCTTTCTGGGCTTTGGAAGGGCTGCTTGGAGGTTAGGGAGAATCTACAGGGACTCCTAGCCTACAGAGGTCCTTGCCCCACTGCTGGGTAGCTGGCAGTGCCTGTAGTAGTTCCTTGTAGGGGTGGAGTGGCAGAGGAATCTGCAGTTTTAGCCAGGACAGACATTCATCATCGGGAGTGGAGCCCAGAGCCTGGCTGCTGGGGTTTCTCCACTGTCCCCTCTTGCTGTCTGGAAGGTGACTTGGCTCTTTGCTCAGAAATGCTATTTGCTTTCTCTCTTAGCGTTGAGTTCTAGGGCTCTAAATTGCAGACATGAAAAGGCAACCATTAGCGTATTCCTGTTTCTTCAAGCACATCCTACCCAGCAAGAAAAAGGATGAGTTTAATTTGTGCCTCAATTTTAAAATGTTCGCTCTTTGATGCAGTGTGTCCTGGGCATTGTCGCCTTGGAACAACGGGATATTTCGAAGTAAAAAGGACAGGGCTCCTGTCCTCTGAAGGCTCACTGTGTAGGGGCCACAAACCCAGGTGTTTTCAGGAGCCAGGCAAACAACAAGAAGGCGAAAGAGCTTGGCATCACCCAGTGTTAGCAGATCCCCTTCTTCAAAAGAAGCTGGGGATCTGGGTTTTCATATCTCCAAATTTTCAACAGCAACTAATTAAATATTAAAATGACAACAAACGCTGTGCAGACCAGATCAACAGGGTTATTAGACTTCTTTTTTTTTCCAGGGTTATTAGTCTTCTGATCTAGATTCTAGAAGTTAAATTAACATGCCCATGGGAACCGTTATAAAAGCAAGCTGGGAGGGAGGGAGGAAAGAGGTCTGCCAGCCCCCGACTCAGAGGAGAGAAGGGAGCTTCTAGCACTGAAGGATGAGGCTGTTAGCTGCTCCTTGAAGGACAAGGAAAAAATCAACCCCACCCCACCCCCGCCCCCCACCAAAAAAAGTCCTTATCTGTTTTGCTAATCAAAGTCAAATGAAGAAATCGGGAAGTTTGAGGTCTGTGCTCACACTTCATGGGGAGTGTGTGCTGGGACCCGCAGGTGGATGGGAAAGTTCCCAGGATGGGTTCTGAGGACTGGAACAGGCAGGACTTGGATCTCCACAGTCTGGAGAATGGAGTGTGTGAATCCGATGGGTCCTGAGCCAGGATTCAAAGAAGGTGGGACACACGGTGATAAGGTGATGGGGGGGTGGAGCGGGGAGGGGAGGAGGGAATGTGTTTGAGTCAGGCCAGCTTGGGGGTGATGATTTAGGAGGGTGTGAGGACATAGCCCAAGAAAGGTGAGACAGCTTCTGTCCTCCGCTGGTTCTTTAGTTTGCAGTCTCCATTGCAAATAAGGTAACCTTGTAGTTTTAACTACCCCCTCACTGCCTCTGCACCCCAAATCTGTCTCCAGTTCAGATATCTTTGCTCAAGCCCCAAACCCACGTATACAACTGCTTACTGGGTATTTACACGTGGGTTAAACTTCAACATATCTTACTGCAAAGTAAACTGACCAAGTATGTTCACAGCAGCGTTGTTAGTAGGCCGAAAGGGGAAACAACTCAAATGCCCTTACACGGGCATTTGATAAACATCAACAATGAGTGCCGTTCAGCAATACAAAGAGACAAATTACCGATTTATGCAAAAACATGGACGCATTTCAAGAACATTTTGATGAGCGAAAGAAGCCAGGCACAAGAGTACACACTCTACGATGCCATTCAGCTGAATAAAGAACAGACAGAACTGACCTATGGGATAGAAACCGGAACAGAGATCGCCTTAGTGGGAGGGGGGGTCGACTGGGAACTTTTGGAGGGTGATGGAAATGTTCCGTGTCTTGTTTGGGGTTTGGGTTACATGGGTGTGCGCGTTTGTCAAAATCCGCAGAGCCGTGCACGTGAGACTGGTGCACTACGTGGTACCCAGCTCGATTTTCAAAACATGAGTAAAGAGAAAAATGGTGGATGCTTTGTTAGCCATGGTTCCTAAGTGGTAACAGTGGAATATGCATCCCATGAGGGGGAAATAAACCTTGCAGTTTTAAGCTGCTGTGGGGAAGAGGGGATCTCAACATGTCTGAAATCACACCGGTTCTCTGCCCACCCTCTTCCCCACACTTCCAAACTTGCTCCTCTTCCGCTTCTTCTCATCTCAGTGGAAAGAACCAGCATCCTGCCAGTTGGCCAGAACAGAAGCTGGAGCTGTCCTTTATCTCCGATCTCCCTTCTCCCTTGCCCAATGTGCTACCCAGCCGGGGTCAGTCTGTCTCCCAAACAGGTCCACTTTGTTCCATCTACACGGCAGACAAATGAGTCCATCATTCTTTTTTTTTTTTTTTTTTTTTTTTAAAGACAGGGTCTCCCTTTATCACTAAGGCTGGAGTGCAGTGGTGCGATCATGGGTCACTGCAACCTCCGACTCCTGGGTTCCAACTCCTGGGCTGATCCTCCCACCTCAGCCTCCTGAGTAGCTGGGACTACAGGCACACACCACCATGTTTGGCTCATCATTTCTCTCCTTAATAATGCAGTAACTTCCTAGTGATCCCCTAGCCCACATGCTGGGGGTCTCCTCTCTCCACTCAGAGTGACCTTTTAAATTTTTTAAGGTCATACCATAGCCCTGCTTCAAACCTTTCAAAGGCTGCCTGTCATGCTTACAGTCAGCCTGAATTTCTTAAGGTCCTTTCAACCCTTTGTCTGCCTCTTGTGTCATATCTGCCTTGCACTTCATGCTCCAGCCAGATGATGTTTCATTCTTTGAATGTGTCTTCCCCTCTGCTCCATAAATGCCGTTCCTGCTGCCAATACCAGTTTATCTGCCTCAGCAACCCCAACATACCTTTTGGACACAGTATGGAGGACCCAATCCCAGCTAGAATGCACTTTTTTTGAGAGTATCTGCATCCTTTTTGCCCTCTGATGTATCCTCAGCACCTAGAGCAGCACCTATCATGTAGCAGGTACTCAATAAGAATTTTTGGTTTGTTTGTTGGTTTGTTGGTGACAGGGTCTTGCTCTGTTGCCCAGGCTGGAGTGCAATATAGTGATCATAGCTTACTGCAGCTTCCAACTCCTGGGATTAAGGGATTCTCCTGCCTTAAACTTCCCAAGTAGCTGGCACTACAGGCCCACTGTGACCATGCCCAGCTAATTAAACTTTTTTTTTGAGATGGGGTCTGGCTGTGTTGCCCAGGCTGGTCTTGAACTCCCGGTTTCAAGCAGTCCTGCCTCAGCCTTCCAAAGCTTTGGGATTACAGGCATCAGCCACCACATCCAGCCTTAATAAATGTTTTTTGAATGAATGAATGAATCTTTCCTGATATTCAAAACTTTGGAAAGATTTATGTTGCCTCTTCATCTTCAAAACAACCAAATAATGCAACAATAATAATAGATACCATTCACTGAGCATCTATTGTGTGCCAGGAATGATACTAAGAACTCTGTGATACATCATTTCATGTCATTATCTCCATTGTCTTGAAAAGGTGATGAATGTTTAGGAAGCTTCAATCACCAAATGCAATTAAGTGCCTTCTCTGTGCCACACTCCTCTAGGTACCAGGGAAACAGTGGAAAGCAGAACAGACAAAATCCTTGCTCTCGGGGAGCTTACATTCTGGTATAAGGAGAAAGACGATAAATTGGGAAACAAGTAAATACATGGTTTGTAAGATGGTGACAAGTGTTTTAGAGAAAAGCAAGTAAGTGAGGCAGATGGAGATTGCTGAGAGTAATTTTATGTAGGGTGTTCAGGGAAGAGCCCTCTTATCAGAGGTGAGAGAGTTCCGGGGAAAGAGTGCTCTGAGCAGAGGGAACAGCAGGTGCAAAGGCCTTGGGCTAAGAGCGTGTTTGGTGCATTCAGAGAGCAGCCAGGAGGCCAGTGTGGAAGTAGAAAGGAGACTGAAATCAGAGGGAGTCCAGAGGGACTCAGTCATCTGTGGTCTTTGGTTTTTACTTTGAGAATAGTGGGAAGGTACATATATTGGGCAGAGGAGTGTTATGACTTAACTGATGTGTTCTGGACCACACAGCTGATTCATGTCAGAGAATTCTACCACGAGACTTTTTTTTTTTTTGAGTGAGAGAGAGATGGGATCTTACTCCCTCACCCAGGCTGGAGGGCAGTGGTGTGATTACAGCTCACTGCAGCCTCTAACTCCTGGGCTAAAGCTATCCTCCCACCTTGGCCTCCCAGGTAGCTGGGATGACAGGTGCACACCACCATGCATGGCTAACTTTATTTTTGTAGAGACAGGGTCTTGCTATGTTGTCCAGGCTGTTCTCAAACCTCTATCCTCAATTGAATCTCCTGTCTCAGCCTCAAAAATTGTTGGAATTACAGGTGTGAACCACTGTGCCCAGCCACACATGAGCTTTTAACTCCACAGTTTTCTCTCTGCTAGAAGTGAATCCAGTAACGAAGTCCTGGCAGCTTCAGGTCTCCTGCTCATGGCTTTCGGTTCTTGTCTCATTCCAAAGCACCTGCTGCCACTCTGAGCCCCATTCCTCCGCTCATGGCGAGGAGTCCCTCTCCCATTGCACTGAGGACACACATGAATGAGGACACCTCATTCATCTATATATGCAACAAATATTTAGCTGGGAACTATACTAGTTGTCAGGAAAACCACAGAGAATGAGAAATATTCCGTGTCCGCAAGACAGTCTCCAGTTTATTGGAAGGAAACAAGTGGACAGGCAGTTATCCTCCAGTATTAATGGAAAGAGAAGTGGATGAAGAAAATCAGAGGAGAAGCTAGTGCAGACAGAGAGAATCGATGAGGGCTTCCCTGAGGACATGAAGATGTGAACCCCTAGCTGGGTTGTTGAAGGGGAGAGAATAGCCATTTGTACCACAGTAGCAGCAGCAGATGCAAAGGCCCTGTGGTTGGAGGGGCCTGGGACATCCAGGGGAGTGAAAGGAGAGTGAAGCTACGTTGTAGGGAAGAAGCACCCTAGCAATGATGGAGTTGGAAAGCCAGGTAGGGCCTGAACATATAAGTCCATGAAAGCACCTCAATCTTTATCGTGAAAATAATGGGATGCCACTGCGGCATTTTAAGCAAGAGGGGACTTGGTTGGGTGAGAGACTCACTGTGGTCGTGTGTAAAGCCCAGTGTAAAGGAAAGCAATGTGCCTTGTGCAGGTGAGAGATGATGGCAGGTAGTGGTGGTTGAGATGGAAAGAAGTAGATGAATTCTAGAGACAGCTGGGAGGGAAGAAATGACAGTTCCTGGTTACGGTTGAGACATGAGGGATCAAAGAAAGATGGAAGTGCAAAGGATGTCCGACAGGTTTCAGGCTTGTGGAGTGATGCACGGCCATGCTTTCCACGGGGACAGGGTGCGGGAGCTGCAGGAACCACAGCTTCCCACTGTGTGCCTGTGTCTTCCTACAAGATCATCCTTAAACCCTGAGCATGTTTTCCGTGTGCTTCCTTTTTGCAGAGGGCCAAGATCAGTCAGGGAACCAAAGTCCCGGAAGAAAAGACGACCAATACTGTCTCCAAATTTGACAACAATGGCAACAGAGACCGGATGAAACTGACTGATTTTAACTTCCTAATGGTGCTGGGGAAAGGCAGCTTTGGCAAGGTATGGTATGATTTGGTGACTCCACCTGCTCTAGAAGGAACATCTAACAAGGCAGGCACATTTGCTGTTCCTATGGGATGGACGTCCTAGTGGGAGAGAGAGTAAGAAGTAAATAGACCCACACTACACTTTGTAATGAATACCATGAAGGAAATGAATGGAGTGCTCTCTCACAAACAAAAAAGGGACCCGTTCAGACAGTCTGAGGAGGTGACACATACGCTGAGACCTGGAGGATAAGAAAGAACTAGCTATACTTTCAAAGAGCTAGGAAAAAATGTTCTCAGAAGAGAGCAAGTGCAAAAGTTCCAAGGTGGGGACAGGCTGGGTGCATCCTAGGAACCATTAGAAGGCGTTGGGGCAAAATGTCGCTAGTAGAAGGAGGTATAGGATTTGATGTTGCAGAGGTAAGCAGGACCCAAGGATACAAATCTTATAAGCTACGGTGAGGAGTTTGGGTTTCATTCACATTGCAGCGGGGAGCCACTGAACGTTTTTAAGCAGAGCAGCGATATGATCGGATTTGCCTTTTGGAAAAGATCGCTCTGACAGCTGAGAACGGAAATGGTTCCTTTCAAACAGTAGCACAGTGGAAGGGTGACCCTGGGACTCGTAGAGTGGTTCTGGATGCTTTTATAGATACTGCGAGATGCTGTTTTACTGAAGTTGAGATTGTGTTATAAGTATTTCTGACTCGTTTAATGTTGTTTTGGGGTTTTTAGTCCCTTTGCGTGCCATGAAGATGTCTAGCATAAATCTCATACCATGAACTCAGGTGTGCAAAAAATATAAATTTATTTTCCATCTATGTAGCATAAGCCAAAAACCTGGGAGTTATCCCTGAGTTTCCCCCTTTGCTGTATTTCCACCATCCCTACCCACTGCCCCCCACAACCATGTACAATGCACTTGCGAACGCTGACAGTTCCTTCAAAGTATATCATGTATTCACTAACTTCTCTTCATCTCTCTAATACCACCCTAGTCCAAACCATTAATATCACCTGGATAAGTGCAGAAACTCCTCAGTGGCTTCTCAATCCCAATCTTGTTACCTGTCATTAATCTCAATCCCAATCTTGTTGCCTATAATTAATCCCAATCCCAATCTTCCTTGCCTATAATTAATCCCAATCCCAATCTTCTTACCTATAATTAATCCCAATCCCAATCTTCTTACCTATGATTAATCCCAGTCCCAATCTTGTTGCCTATAATTAATCCCAATCCCAATCTTCTTGCCCATGATTAATCCCAATCCCAATCTTCTTGCCTATAATTGATCCCAATCCCAATCTTCTTACCTGTAATTAATCCCAATCCCAGTCTTGTTACCTATGATTAATCCCAGTCCCAATCTTGTTACCTATGATTAATCCCAATCCCAGTCTTGTTGCCTATAATTAATCTTGTTACCTATAGTTAATCCCAATCTTCTTGCCTATGGTTAATCCCAATCCCAATCTTGTTGCCTATAATTAATATACTTTCTACTTCACAGCCCTAATAATTTTTTAAAGCTTACATTAAGTCAAGGAGCTCCCCTGCTTAAGACCCTCCAATGACTTTCCATCCAATTAGAAGAAATTCTGTGTTACATCCTTAGCTTGTATCACCCTTTATCATCTGGCCCTTGTTCTCTGTGTGACTTCTTTTCTTCTTTTCCTCCTCCCCATCACCCACTGTGCTCTGGCCACAACATCAGCTCTTGGGTCACTGAAACACACAGAGCTCCTTTCCCCCTTAGAGGCTTTGTGATTCTGCTCACTTTGCTGTTTGCATGGCTGGCTCCTTTCTGCAATTCACATCTCAACTTAGACGCCACCTCTTCTGAAAAATCTTCCCCAACTACCCACTCAAAGTTGCCTCTCATTCACTGTCCGTTATATTTAACTCTCTCATAGCACCCATTACTGAGTGATGTTTTTCTTGTGTCATCGTTGATTTTTCTCTCTTCCCTTTCTAAGGTCTAAGCTCTACAAGAATAGGGATTGTCTCTGTCCTGGTTGCCATTGTGTTCTCAGAGCCTAGGGATGGAATTCATTCAGTGCCTAGACTGAATGCATGGATTCTCTGTCTGTGGGTGGCAAGGGTATCTGCTGAGATGGACTAAGTGATCTGAAATGATGGCTCAAAGTCTGAAGAACCTCAGCATGGGATGGGAATAGAGAGTAAGGGCAGCCAGTAAGATGGCCCATCCAGTCCCTAAGGTTGGGAATAGGCAGTTGGCAGTGGTCCACAATGTTGTATGGTTTTTACCAGCAACTCTGAGCATCCCTGGGGTAGAGATGGAGAAGGAGATGGTGGATTTGAGCTAAGGGTGAGATTAGTAGAATCAGTGAGCTAGATTATGGAAGAAAGAGAGTTAAGGATTCTGGGAAGAGAGATGTCCACTGCAGATCCACAGAGGCTGTACCAAGTGCTCAGGAAAAATGTGTTGAATACATGAATGAAAATGGTATCTAGATTGGGTTGGGGAAGACATCTAGCATAAAGAGAGTCATCACCTGGGTGGGGAAAAGGGAGTTTAGAAGTCTAGGGATGAAAAAATAATGGATGAGGTCAAAATACGTAAAATGTTAGGAAGAATTGAGGCATTTAGATTTCAAACATGGAGCAGTCTCTCTGATGATGGGGAAGAAAGTGGCCTAAATAAAGAAGAGGTTCTAATAAGCTGAGTTTTTAAAAATTAAATGAGCACTTTTTTTTTTTTTCTTTTTCAGACAGAGTGTCACTCTGTTGTCCAGGCTGGAATATACTGGTGCATTACGGTTCACTATAGCCTCGACATGCTGGACTCAAGCAGTCCTCCTGCCTCAGTCCCCTGAATAACTGGAACTACAGGCATGCACCACCACGCCTGGCTAATTTTTGTTTTTGTTTTTGTTTTTTTGAGTCAGAGTCTCATTCTGTTGCCCAGGCTGGAGTGCAATGGCACCATCTCGGCTCACTGCAACCTCTACCTCCCTGGTTCAAGTGACTCTCCTGCCTCAGCCTTGTGCTTGGCTAATTTTTGTAGTTTTTAGTAGAGACAGGGTTTCACCATGTTGACTAGGCTGGTCTCGAACTCCTGACCTCATGTGATCCATTCGCCTCAGCCTCCTGAAGTGCTGGAATTACCGACATGAGCCACCGCGCCTGGCCTAATTTTTGTATTTTTTTGTAGAGACGTGATCTCACTATGTTTCCCAGGCTGTTCAAGTACTTATTAGCTCAAGCAGTCCTCCTGCCATGGCCTCCGAAAGTGCTAGGATTACAGGTGTGAGCCCCTGCACCTGTCTTAAATCATACACACACACACACACACACACACACACACACACACACATATATATATTTTTTATATATATATGTGTGTTTTGTTTTTTTTTTTTTGAGACGGCGTTTCTCTCTTGTTGCCTAGGCTGGAGTGCAATGGCACAATCTCGGCTCACTGCAACCTCCCCCTCCCGGGTTCAAGTGATTCTCCTGCCTCAGCCTTTTTGAGTAGCTGGGATTACAGGCATGCGCCACCACACCCAGTTAATTTTCCACTCTTAGTAGAGACAGGGTTTCTCCATGTTGGTCAGGCTGGTCTTGAACTCCCAACCTCAGGTGATCCACCTGTCTTGGCCTCCCAAAGGGCTGGGATTACAGGCGTGAGCCACTGCGTTTGGCCATGATATTCTTAATAAGCAATGCATTCACATGGTTCATCATTAAGATTATATTAAAAGGATAAACACTGAGAAGTCCTGCTCCTACCCAAGTTCATATCTTTCTGTGACCACTCACTGTTGCTGCTCTCCCTATGTGGACACTTTTATTGTGTTAATTTGTGTCTTTCCAGTCCCCCTGAGGTAATCTAACATTTTTATTCTTGTCCTTGTTAACTCAAAAGTTTGTATACTGTGCCTGTTTTTGATCACTTAACAAAACAGATGAGAGGATGTTTGATGGAGGATTGGAAGTTCTGGAGGATCCCATGGGAAGGATGGGGGTTGGGGGATAGTGGGTGGAGTTGTGGGAGAATGGATCACTGGGGAGCAATGAGAGAATAGATCATATGTCTCCATGGAAACTGTTATAATCATTGAGAGCTCTGTTCCAGACTGGAGATGTAGCATCAAATAAATCATAGATGAAAACAACAGTATGTCATGAAAGCAAAGTAGAATAACAAACACCTCTATGATCCTTTAAAACAGAGTAATCCTTTGCAACTCTTGTATTGCCAACCAGGGTTGTAAATTAATGCAGGTTTTGTATTTGAATTCCAACTTTGAACATTTTGCAGTCTGGTTAGGTACATAGATCAATCTCCATAAACAGAAGAACACAGCTGCAGTGATTTACTCTTCCCCTTCTGAAGATGAAAGAGATCAGGCTTTGGGGTAATCTGTTTCCACCTCCCTTAACCCAGGAAAAACAAAACAAAACAAAATATGTTTTTAAACACTAATGGCCATGAGCGGTGGCTCACACCTGTCCCAGCACTTTGGGAGGCCGAGGTAAGCAGATCAAAGTCAGGAGTTCAAGGCCAGCCTAGCCAATATGGTGAAATCCCATCCCTACTAAAAATACAAAAATTAGCTGGGCATGGTGGCGGGCACCTGTATTCCCAGCTACTCAGGAGGCTGAGGCAGGAGAATCACTTGAATCCAGGAGGCGGAGGTTGCAGTGAGCCGATATCGTGCCACTGCACTCCAGCCTGGGTGACAGAGCAAGACACTTGTCTCAAACAACGACAACAACAACAACAACAACAACCACACTAATAATTTGTGGGGTGACTAGGGAATGGCATAAGCCTTTGGTAAGACCTGTAAAAATGGAACAAGGCAGGAAGCAAGGGTGAAGGACATTGAATTTCAAATATGTAAGCTCGTTTCAAAATCTTCCAAAAGAAGAAAACTGGAGAGTTTGTTTTTTTGAACAGGCAAAAGTGTTTACCTGGAAGGGCTATCATACCAAAGCGGGGCCTGTTGGCATGGCTGGCTTACTCGGAGGTAGATGCCTTCTAGGACTTTTAATACAGAGCATTCAAATGTATCATTCACATTTAAAAATTATTTTATTTCTCAACTTTCATTTCAGATACAGAGGGTACATGTGCAGGTTTGTTACGTGGTTATATTGTACCCAGGTAGTGAGCATAGTACCCAATAGGTAGTTTTTAATTTATTGCTTAATAGTGCTTAGAATTTTATCCTTACCTCTCTGTTTTTATAATGCCTTGAAACTTTAACTTGAGTTTTGCCAGCATCTTTCAAGAATTCAACCTTGAATGATTGCTGGAGTCAAAATTATGCTGCACATATATAAATTGGGCAGATCTGTACCATCCAGATTGATGATACAAGCTTACCTTAAAAAGTAAATACAGCAAATACTTGATCAAGCATATACACAGCACAAGGACAACTCTTTATATTATAGACATGATTCCTCTAACCCTAATGTGCTGCCTTAATAAACATGCATTAAATATTTAATGAATGCTAATACTGTGTGTCTTCTGAGACTTCATATGTGCTCATGGTAATGATTTGTATGATACACGTCTTTAAAAAATAATATGCAGGAAAGTTTGAATGGAAGTTTCTTGTTCTGTCACACCCGTGACTCTTGCCTACAGATGGAACTGAGCTAACGTATGTGAGTTGAGATGGCGTCAGGGGGATAGAAAGGGGCTGGGGGAGGCAGCTAGTGTGCTATAGTGGGCATAGATCTACAACTATAAAGAAGCTCAAACCTAATAGCACAGAAGAGCTATGTAAAAATGGTATTTACTGGAAAATGGAAATAGCCCAAATGGTATATTCATAATAAATACAAGAAAATGAAGTGACCCTCTCCTCTCTCTCTTTCCCTCTCTCATGCACACGCATCTGTCTGTCTATCTATCTATCTATCTATCTATCTATCTATCTATCTATCTATCTATCTAATCTATCAGTCTATCTAATCTATCATCTATCTACTTATCATCTATCTATTATCTATCTACCTGTCATCTATCTATCATCTATGTATCATCTATAATCTATCTACCTATCATCTGTCTATCTTATTATCTATCATCTACCTATCATCAATCAATCAATCAATCATCTATCTGTCATCATAGAAAGATTTTCATAACATAATATCAAATAAAAATAAAAGCAAATTCTGGAACATTATGATTGGCAACATAAAATGTATATAGACCAATTCCTTTTATGTAATATACTCATGGTCCCTCCTTTTATTAAACTTTTTCTTCAACATTTCATTGTGAAAATTTAAAAACTGGAAAAGTTGAAATAATTGCATAATGAACATCTGTAACACCCACCACCTGGATTCCACAAGTAACATTTGACTGTATTTGCTTTATCATGTATCCATCTGTCTATCCATCCATCAACGCTTTTTTAATGCATTTTAAAGCGAGTTGTAGACATCCGTACCCTTTACATTTGCAGGTAACTGCTAGTGCACTTTACATTCAGCATGTGTACCATTTAACCAGAATTCAGTATTTGCAATGATTATTTTAAAGGTAAAATTACATATACTGAAATGCAGCTATCTTAAGTGTATCGTTCTATGAGTTTTGAAAAATGCATAGTTTTTAAAATGCAGTGGAGGTATAAACATTCATTAAAAAAATCACACGGGCATGAAAGCAACTGTGATGTTTGGTGTGTTCCCTGGGCACCTGTGGGAATGGGATTTGCCCTAGTTGAAGCCAGAGAAGACTTCTGTGAAAAAGTGGCTCGAGCTATAGCTGAAGGACGAGTTAAGTTAACTCTACAAACAGGGGAAATAGTAAATGAAAATCTCAGAATGTCTCCTTCTTCCTGGCCCCCACCCACAAAATAGGCTTGGTTAATCTGTGTGGCTGACAGGGCACCTAACTCCTTTTATTAGGGTAGATTCATCTGCTGTAACAAATAGACCCCCAAATATATACTGGCTCAGACACAATAGAAGTTTAATTTTCATTAAACTTCTAAGTTTAAGAAGTTTAAGACAGGCGTGCCTGGCCCCACCCACTCTCTCCATATGGTGATTAAGGGACAAGGTGCCTTCCGTCCTATATGGCTCCATTAATCCCTAGAGCTTTGTTTTCTCTGCAGTCAGAGGGTGGAGGAGGCACAAGCTGCTTCTTAAAAGTCTCAGTTTGGGAAGTGGCACCAATCACTTCTGCCTACTCTCTATTGGAGAAAATGTAGCCACGTGGCCACACTTCGGTGCAAAGGAGGCCGGGAGAACAATTTGGGTGGATGACGCGTGTTCTCAGCTGCGCTCCCTACTTTTCAGCCCTGGATGGAATTTTTCATGGTGACACACAAAAGACCTTCTGACCTTTCCCTTTAGAGCTCCCAGTGTATCACACTCCACACACAAAAAACTTCACGTGCCTCTTCTCTGTGGCATTTCTTTGTGTTCGAATCATGGAGCACGCCAGGTGTTAGTGGTAACTTTCTTGAAGCCTAGCACGAGCCAGGGATAAGTAGGAAGAAGTCAGCAGCTTATGAAATTACAAAGAAAAAGTGAAGTGTCTATAGAAACGAGGTGCCCAGGTATCACATTTTTTCTTTTTTAAAAATCTCATCCAGTTCTCTTGCTGTCTATGCATCTAAGATGATCTAAAATCAGAAGCAGAGAGGTGAGAGACAGAACCATTAAACTTCCCCATCTAGTGTTTGACTGTCCTAAAATAATCCCAAGATACTGAACCAATGACATTAAATGCCTGGGTGTATCACTAAGGAGGCTGTGGAAGGCCTGGTGGTGGCCGCTTCCACTAGGGTACCCCTAGAAACTTGGCATTTGTGTGACACTCTCCAAGATGCTGGCATCAACTTTTGTAGCTCAAAATTCAGACTGTACAACAGAGTTGACTATAGTCTTGGCCAAGTTTCCCAAATATTAGTCATTTATGCACCTGTTGTGGGTTTTTCTTTGCCATTACATGCCTCCTTTATGCGATCATATTTTTCTTTAAAGTGACTTTAACTTCACTTCCTTTTCTTCTTCTTAACATTGCCCTAAGCAATAATATATGTGAAATCACAAGTTTGATATACCAGTTATAGATTTATTTTAATGTGTTTGGTTTGATATACCAGTTATATATTTATTTTAATGTGTTTTAGGAGAATATATTAAAAGAAGAGTAATTTTGTCCTTGTACTAGTAGCTGAACCACATTTGGTGAACAACTGTCATAAAATCCTACACTCACACAATGTAAGATTGAGGTGATTTGGCAGCTCGATTACCATGGTATTTCTAAGAATGTGAAGTCTTTTGTTATAAGTTGTGTGCGTATCTGGAAGTTACAAAAAGTCTCTGTTCATCCCCCTCCTCCATATCCTTTCCTTCAAATAAGGAATATGCTCAACACTCCCAGTATCCTTGAAAATCTTTCCTGTGATCTTGACCTCCCTCCACCCTCCTTTTCTCACTAAATATATCCAGACAGCAAAGCTACTCTTTGGAGATTTGCTACCTTCATTTCTTCCCTACCCACTCCTTCCTTATCCTTTTGTATTATGTCTACTCCCCTTAGCAACTTTCAGAAGCATCTGTCTCCCAGGTTATCAGCAGTCTCATAACTCACACCTCTCCAGATCTGAGCATGAGGCATCCTGGCTTGCTCAGGGGAGTAGGGCAGACATGAGGGGAAGAGAACTGGAAATAAGATTGGAATTCATACATTATTCTGGGGAGAAGTCATCACCTTTACAGTGACTTCCCACTGAAAGGCACAACTAAGGATTCATTCATTCAAGAAGTATTTATTGAGCATCTACTATATGCCAGGTACCCTTGTAGATACAGAGGCAATGTCTGTGAACAAAACAAACAAATATATCTGCCTGCCCCTCATGAAACTTATATTCTAGTGGTAGTGATGGTGATGACGAAGATGATGACACCTAATATTTTTGGGTCCTTACTACATGCCAGGCTCTGTTGTAAGTGCTTAGTATGTATTCATGAGCTCACACTTACTCTGTGATGCAGCTACTGTTGTCCCCATTTTACAGATAAGGAGAGTGAGATGCAGAAAGTTGAAATAACTTGCTAAAGTCACACAGCTAGTAAATGGCATTAAACAGATCAGCTTTGATTTAGATGTGTATGATTTGGGGCTCTTTTTTTTTTTTTTTCCTAGAGAGAGGGTCTCACTCTGTCACCCAGGCTGGAGTGCAGTGGTGCAATTGTAGCTCACTGCAGCCACGAACTCCTTGGCTCAAGTGATCTGCCTGCCTCAGCCTCCCAAAGTGCTGGGATTACAGGCATGAACCCTATGACCAGCTGATTTTGGGATCTTGATTGCTTGATACTTACCATGTAATTTCCTAGTTTTAACAGTGATTACCTGGAATGTCACAAACATATTCTAGGAGGTTAGTCATTTTTCCCTCTTATTTCCTCATCTTTCCCTCTAAATGCTAAGCAGAGTTTGCGGCCAGGGGCAGTGGCTCACACCTTTAATCTCAGTGCTTTGGGAGGCCAAGGCAGGAGGATCACTTGAAAAGGAGATGGAGCAACATACAGAGACCCCATCTCTACAAAAACAAAAAACAAAACAAAAATTGCATCCCTTACTTTCAGTGTAAGCTGCTGCCATTAGACAAACCACATGCTCCTAGTGATGGAGGGCTCTGAGTTTTCTGTTCTTCCTCATCGCTCTGTGCTTATTGGCTACCTATCCCGTGTGTAAATAACACATATGCCATGTGCTCATTGGAACTGTGAGTCATCCGCAGGGATTCCAAAGAGGGTCCATGAGAATGGCTTTCACTCCTCC
The DNA here is from genome assembly GCF_037993035.2 of Macaca fascicularis. Taxonomy (NCBI): domain Eukaryota; kingdom Metazoa; phylum Chordata; class Mammalia; order Primates; family Cercopithecidae; genus Macaca; species Macaca fascicularis. The sequence goes on from NC_088394.1 coordinate 23,202,914, forward strand.
AGCCTCTGCCTTTCTGACCTCCTCCACAGGCTTCAGCCTTTTGGGATTCCCCAAGTCTTGGAAGCATCTCTATTGAGTGCAGTGACTCCTTAGCTGGTTCCTTTTCAACCTTCAACCTCCATTTTCCTAACCCTTACCAATTCTACTGCCCAGCTGCACCCACTCCAATTCCACTCACACCTTGCCTGTTATCTCCAATGTTTTGGAGCTCATGCTCATTGACAAGGAACTTGCCACGGATTTGCATGCGTTATATCATATTAATTCTCACCATAATCCTGCAAGGTAGTTACTGATAATCACTCTATTATATAGAAATTGTAAGGCAGAGAGGTTAAGTGACTTCTCCCAGGTCACACAGCTGGAAGGAGGCAGGACCTTGAAAGCTGGTTTTGTGATATCAGTTGCCTCTTGCCATCTCTTCTCCACTTTGGGGTCCACACATCTTCCCAAACCACTAGTTTAAGATTTTTTTTTTTTTTTGACAGAGTCTCACTCTGTCACCCAGGCTGGAGTGCAGTGACATGATCGTGGTTCACTGCAGCTTCAACCTCCCAGGCTCAAGCAATCCTCCCATCTCAGCCTCCCAAGTAGCTGGGACTACAGGCACGTGCCACCACACCCAGCTAATTTTTTGATTTTTTTTTTTTTTTTTTGTAGAGACAGGGTCCCACTTTGTTGCCCAGGCTAGTCTCCAACTTCTGGGCTCAGGGAATCCTCATGCCTTGCTCTCTTAAAGTGCTGGGATTATAGGAGTGAACCACCGTGCCCAGTCCAAACCACTCGTCTTTCCTCTTCCTTTTTTCCTTTCTTTCTTCCTTCCTTGCCTTTCTCTCTTTTTGTCTTTTTTGAAATGGCAGTTACAAAACAAAAGAGCTTCCTAATGAGGCCAGGTGTGGTGGCTGACGGCTATAATCCCAGAGCCTCTAGAAGCCAAGCCTGGAGGATTGATTGAGCTCAGGAGTTCAAGACCAGCCCAGCCTGAGCAACATAGCAAGACCCCATCTCTAAAAATGTGTTTAAAAATTAGCCAGACACAGCTGGGTACGGTGGGTCCCACCTGTAATCCCAGCACTTTGGGAGGCTGAGGTGGGTGGATCATGAGGTCAGAAGTTCAAGACCAGCCTGGCTAACATAGTGAAACCCTATCTCTACTAAAAATACAAGAAAAAAAAAAATTAGCCAGGCATGGTGGCACAGGCCTATAATCCCAGCTACTCAGGAGACTGAGGCAGGAGAATGGCGTGAACCTGGGAGGCAGAGATTGCAGTGAGTCGAGATCATGCCACTGCACTGCAGCCTGGGTGACAGAGCAAGACTCCATCTCAAAGAGAAAAAAAAGCCAGACACAGTGGGACATAGCTGTAGTCCTAGCTACTCTGGTGGCTGAGGCAGGACGATTGGTTGAGCCCAGGAGTTCGAGGCTAAAGTGGGCTATGATTACACCATTGCACTCCAGCCTGGACAGCAGAGGGAGACCCTGTCTCTTAAATGTTTACAAAACTGCATAATGACGTTTGTGGGTTTCTCTTTCTTCCATGAAAAAAAAAAAAGCAAAAAATGATATCTCATGACTGCATTGATATGAAGACAAATATATTAATGTTACATATTAAAACACGTACTTCCACCTAAGTTCACTGTTTTTCTTGCGATTTTAAAAAAAATTAAAGTGCATTATGAACCCTGAAAACAGCATGGGCCCTGAGCACTGTGCCTGGTGGGATTTGATGGAGAAGTCGGCCCTATTTTCCAGCTCCAGCATCTCAATAGCGCCTCCCTCCACAGCCTCCAAGCTTGTCTCCCCAAAGGCCAGGGTGCTTAACTACCATGCTCTGTGAGCATAAGAGAACATTCCAGAGTTCCAGGCCCCAGACCGCAGAGTCTTTTTTTTTTTTTAAGACAGAGTCTTGCTCTGTCACCCAGGCTGGAGTGCAGTGGGGCGATCTCGGGTCACTGCACCTCCTGGGTTCAAGCAATTCTCCTGCCTCAGCCTCCCGAGTGGCTGGGATTACAAATGCTCACCACCACGCACAAGTAATTTTTACATTTTTAGTAGAGACAGGATTTCACCATGTTGGCCAGGCTGGTCTCGAACTCCTGGCCTCAAGTGATCCGCCCGCCTCGGCCTCCCGAAGGGCTGGGATTACAGGCATGAGCCACCGCGCCTGGCCTCACAGCATGGTCGTCTGGAGCCAAGCGCGGCATCAAATTTTAACAGGAAGAAATTGCCTGAGGAGATTAAAAGGCAGCTTAGTTCATGCCAGGAACAAAGGCCTTCTCTAAAGTCTGAGCTTCTGGTGTGGGAGTCTCTACTAATTTTAATCTCATTAGTGGTATGTATTCACACACAGACATATACATACATACATTAGATGTGGTTATATAATCCTACAGACAAAAGCACTTCCCTGTACTTCAGCCTGCTTTGCTATCTTCCTGCACCATATGGTGAGTTTCTTTATCATATGGTTCACAGATAGCTCAAAGTGTTTGCTACCTGTTTTCTTAATCCTTTTCCAGAGGACCTTTTTGACATTTGCTGTCTGATCTTGGATTCCTGCCCTCTCTTTGGTTCTATCGCAATTATGTCACTTCCCTGCCCCCAGCAAGCCTTCAACCTTTCCTTCTTTCATATGCAATTCTGATTGCAGCGTGTGTGTGTGTGTGTGTGTGTGTGTGTGTGTGTGTGTGTGTGTGTGTGGTTTTTTTTTTGTTTTTTTTTTTGCCAACTCATCTTCCCAGATCCTTGTGAGGTCCTTTTTCCACCATCCCGAATTTTCCAGGTCTTTCCTCAATGAAGTGACTTAACTGCTCTTCTGCAGCCTCTGCCTTCAATTCTCAGAAGGTAGTATGTTACAAGACAAGATAAGCGTTCGTTTTTCGCAAGAAAATTAATTATACCAAGGAAAATGAGATATCAGGAATTTAAGTTTTACAACCTTCCATCTGCTGCAAGTAGATTGTCAAGCCAGAGTGAGTAAAGTGGGTATTTGCTGAGAAGACGTGGCTTGTTTCTGTGTATCTCAAGACACCCAGAGGGAAGAAGTGCCACCTGAATGAGAGAGCTTCCAGCAGTCTGATAACCATGGCTCCATCTGGGGGTTATAGGGGGGCCCCCAGCCTGCCATCCCTGCTTCTCAATGACATCTCTCTGCAGATACGCGTCAGTACCGCCTCTCTCAGCCTTGTTGATGCTTCTTAAGTCTCCATGTCTAATTCTCACATCTAGAATGTCCTAAGAATCTAAAATCCCAGGAAAGAAAAACTGACAGGTCAGTGTGGATCAGGGATCCCTAGGATCCAATTCGCTGTGACCAGGGGGAGGGGTTACTTTTCCAACCATCCATCAGGAAGGATGACAAGAAAAGAAAATAGGATGTGGGCAGTTTTCCTATGAGAAAGAAGAAAACGATGGGCGTGTCTGGCACGCAAGCCAAAGTAGGAGTTTCCTTTAAATGTGTATTCTTTTTTATTTTATTTATTTATTTATTTTTGAGATGGAATCTCACTCTGTCGCCCAGGCTGGAGTGCAGTGGCACGATCTTGGCTCACTGCAACCTCAGCCTCCTGGGTTCAAGTAATTCTCCTTCCTCAGTTTCCCTAGTAGCTGGGATTATAGGCACACACCACCATGCTGGGCTAATTTTTTTTTTTTTTTTTTTTGTATTTTTAGTAGAGACGGGATTTCACCATGTTGGCCAGGCTAGTCTTAAACTCCTGACCTCAAATGATCCATCTGCCTTGGCCTCCCAAAGTGCTGGAATTGTAGGCATGAGCCACTGTGCCCGGCCTTTTATTTTAATGTTTTAGAGACAGCATCTGGTTTTGTTGCCTAGGCTGGAGTGCAGTGGCATGACCTTAGCTCACTGCAGCCTCCAACTCCTGGACTCAAACGATCCTCCTGCCTCAGCCTCCCTACTAGCTGGGATTCCAAGTGCATGCCGCCATGCCTGGCTCATTTTTGTTTTCTTCTAGAGATGGGATCTCATTATGTAGACCAAGCTGGTCTTAAACTTCTGGCCACCAGCAATCCTCCTGCCTCAGCCTCCCAAAGCAGTGGGATTACGAGTGTGAGCCATGTCGCTGGGTCCTGTGTTTTCTTTAAAATGTTGCCTGATTCTTTGGGAAAAATATCACAGAGATAAATCAAGTCCTCTTGTAGAAGGACCAGATAGAGCCTATTAATATGGAAACTCTGTCTCAGGTGATCATTCATGGCTGCTGGTCCAATTATCACGCTATCATGGTACCTGCCATCCTCTGCGTATCCATCTCAACTTTATCTCTATGTGTTATTTCAGAAATTTACAGTCCTGGTAAAATGAATCCCTGGTTACTAACAGCATAACCCATAATCTTTTCTATAATACAACAAACAAAATGGCAGAAATTTGTAGATTGTAATCATCTGACACCCATGATAAATATTTTGGATGTACAAATGTGGATGGTACCTATGATTATTCATGCCGTAGTTGTTTCAAACCCTCACCCCACCCCACAGTTTCACCTTATATACTGACCTCATTGAACACCACTGCGGAGATTGATAATGTTTTTGGAGCACTGGGAACTCATCTGAGTGTTTTATATGCATTGCTCATTTAATCTTCACAATGGGTCTTGTGAGGTGGGTGCTGTTGTTACCTCCAGTTTTAAATTTGTAGATAAAGAGGCAGAGTCTCTATTTTGCAGGTGAGGGAATAGAGGCTTAGAGAGGTGAGAAGCTTGCAGTCCCGAAGCGGTGGAGGCAGGTTCAAATCAGGGAGCCTGGCTGCTGAATGTGTTACCACTCAGCTCCACAGTCCCCTTGCACCCAGTCCCCCCCACTCCTGCTGTGCTGGAACCCCTTCTCTATTAGCAGTGGTCTGTAACTCCAACAACAAAGGGGGGCTGTGCTTACAAGGCAGATCAGATTATAAACAAGCTTTCTTCCGGCCACCTAATTGTTACCACAAATGACAGGCCTTTAAGGGTTTCATTTCATTGTCTTTCAGTAGAAGCCATCAATTATTAGTTTATTTTCCCAGCAACCGTTTAAAAAAGAGTCAAATTAAATCTGCTTTTATTTTAACTATCCAGCTTTGTCAAATGTAATATATGATTCAAAGAAAATTGACTAAGCCATACATGTCACCAATGTTTATTTTATTTATTTATTTTTTTGGCGTTTCTGTTCTTTTGTGAGTGTGAGTGGTGAGAACACTTATGATCTCCTCCCTTAGCATATTTCAAGTATATAACACAGTATTATTAACTGAATTACCATGCCATACCTTTTAAATTGCTAGTACTTATTTATCTTGTAACTGAAAGTTTATACTCTTTAATCAACATCTCCCCATTTTCTCTCCTCCCAGCCCCTAGCAACCACCATTCTGCTCTGTTTCTTTAAGTTTGACTATTTTAGATCCCACATATGTGAGATCATACAGTATTTGTCTTTTTTTTTTTTTTTTTTTTTTTGGAGACACAGTCTCGCTCTGTCTCCCAAGCTAGAGTGCAATGGCATAATCTCGGCTCACTGCAACCTCCGCCTCCTAGGCTCAAGCGATTCTCCTGCCTCAGCCTCCTGAGTAGCTGGGATTACAGGCATGCACCACTGTGCCCTGCCAAATTTTATATTTTTAGTAGAGATGGAGTTTCACCATATTGACCAGGCTGGTCTCGAACCCCTGACCTGAGGTAATCCACCCGCCTCGGCCTCCCAAAGTGCTGGGATTACAGGCGTGAGCCACCGTGCCTGGCCCCAGTATTTGTCTTTTGGTATCTGGCTTATTTTGCTTAGGTTAAGGTGCTCCAAGTTCACAAACATTTATTTTAGCTTAAAAGAACCCTTCAGTTACTGGAATTGATCAATATCAATTCTACTGGTAAAAATCAATTATACTGGTATCAACAATTAGTCTTGACACAGCCCAGAGTGTGGAAATAGTAGTTCTCTAGCATTTCTTATTACAACCCAATTAGACATTTCTTATTAGACCCAACCACACATCCTCATTTAAACACAGGGGCCAGGTATTTCAGGTTTCAATCTCCTTGTTCCACTCCTCCCCTTTCCAGCAGTCACTGTGAGTCATCCCTTCTAGGGGTGTAGTGACATTTGCTTAACAATAGCAAGTCCACAGAAGCCAGAGATGACTGGGCTAAACGCACCTTCATTCTAAATTTCGTTTCACACTTCCACGGCTTTCTCGGCTAGTGGGCAAAAATTCTACTTGATTAAATTTCAGGTGTGACATGGCCTCATTTTAAAAGGTTTAAATCTTAATGCAACCTGCCAATCTGACCTCTGAAATGAGAAATTAGCTTATCTATCACACAGATCCATGCTTTTATCATCTATAAAGAGATTTTTAAATACAGAAAACCTTACGTAATAAATCAAGAAATAGTCAAGTTGTATCATCTAAGTTGTTCTATACGCTGGATATCCCTGCTCTTCTTTTCATCTGGCCAATGTGAAGACTGTATTCAAAAAGTGCTTCAGTCCTACCTACATGCACACTATTAATTCCCAAGCATCTTCTCTCCATTATATCACTTTCCAGTTTTTCCTGAGGTACGTCTTCACTTGGCAGAGTCTACCCAGTTGCCTTCTCCTAAACAGACTGTTAGAAGTCTGAAATCATTTTTAGACTCCTGGCTTCCTCTTTACTGCTAGAGGCAAGTGCATTTGATTCCTTCAAACCACATGACTTCACATCAGACTGATGTGGCCACTGTCAAATGTAACATTTAAACATATGTTTGTGTGGACATATATGTTTGGAATATTTCATCCAAAGTCTGACGCCTAAGAATATACTTTGGAAAATCAGAATTAGGGCCTTCAAGATAGACTAAATGTGATAGGGCATCTTCATTTCTGGTCAAAGTTGGAAGTTTGGGAAAGCCTCAAAAGTGAAGAATTCACCAACAACCATGGTGAATGCAGTGTGCTGAGTTCTTGTAAGTACGCAGTGGGATCTTCTTGCCCTCTCCCCAGATAGAGCTGATTTCTCAAGAGGGGAACAATAGGGAAAGAGCTTTACACACGTAGACTCAAATCAGCCTCCATGAATATTTGGAGGCTAGAATTTTTCAAAGATAGTTTGGCAGGGAGAGGGGGTGACTAGGGAATGGGTACTGCTGATTTGTTGGGGATGCAATCGTAGGGGTGTGGAAAATGTCCTTATTCTCTGAATCCTCTTCTGGGTGGGGTCGCAGGACTGGTTTGTGAGTTCACATTGGGATTGTCCAGTAGTCAGAAAGGCAAAAGAGCGAAAGACATCTCAAAAGGCTAATCTGTGATTCCACAACAGTGATGTTATCTGCGGGAGTCATTGGGAAACTTGCAAGTCTTGTTACCTCTGGAATAATGGCTGGTAATCCTTTATGTCTATATCTTAGCAGAATTCAGGCTCCTTTCATCCTCCTCCCTTGGCGGTCTTTCATTAGTTTTACAAAGGCAGTTTAGTTTGGGGGAAGGGCTGTTATCATGTAAACTATACACTAAATTTCTCCCAAAGTTAGCTTGGCCCAAGTCCAGAAATGACTAAGGGCAGTTTGGGGGTCAAAAGCAAGATGACGGTTGGTTAGATCGGCTCTCTTCCACTGTCATCATTTACTGTTACAATTTTTGCAAAGGCGGTTTCATTCTTTGCTATATGTTAAGCTGTTAACATGCCTTATGTCATGGAATCATCATCATGGCCCTATGAACTCTTGTTAATGGACTCTTGTCTATATTTTACCCCAATATCCAACCTGTTGTGAGACCTCCTTTTTTTGTTGTTGTTGTTTATTTGTTTGTTTTTGTTTTTTGTTTTTTGAGACACAGTCTCCCTCTGTTGCCCAGGCTGGAGTGCAGAGATGGAATCTCGGGTCACTGCAACCTCCACCTCCCGGGTTCAAGCGATTCTCCTGCCTCAGCCTCCCAAGTAGCTGGGACTACAAGTGTGCGCCACCATGCCTGGCTAATTTTTGTATTTTTTAGTAGAGACAGGGTTTCTCCATGTTGGCCAGGCTGGTCTCGAACTTCTAGCATCAAGTGATCCACCTGCCTCAGCCTCCCAAAGTGTTGGGATTACAGGCATGAGCCACTTTGCCTGGCCAAGACCTCCTGTTTGGAATGGCTTTCCTCTCCATTCCAGGCCTCTAGTTATCAAAGGTGAGGTAGCTTAAGCCCTTCAGTGCTTAATCCCTGGTCCAAGCGGAAGGAGGACTTTGGCAAATCCGCATGCTAGAAAAGATGAGTTTGGAAGGACCTGGAAACCAGGGTACATAGTTCCTTCTCCCTTGAGATTTTAGAAGTTGACAGACGGTTTGCTGGTTTTGTAGAGAAATCCTATCTGCCACAGGGTATGTGGATTACCCAGGGAGGATCCTGGAGGTCACGTGCCCAGTACCACCTCTAAGCACAGACAGTATGACCTTGCCTTTCACTCTGGGCTTTGTGTAAGGATCTCCCAGGACATAGATTTCATAGTGATATTCGTCGATTACTCCAATTCACTTTCTGCCTTTCTCTTTCTTGCTTATGGAGAATGTGGGAAAGAATTCTCTATACACACCCACAGAAGGAGTTAGAACATCCTTCTTATCCTCCATTATCGTGCCTTCAAGTTAATAATTATGGCTTCCTTTTGAGGGAGAAACTATCATTATTCCCCTTTTATGGATTGGGGAACTGAGACTCAGAGAGGTTGAGTAACTCAGCCAAGAACACACAGCAAAGCATGTGATAGAGTCGGGATTTGAGCTCATGATTCCAAAGTCTGAGCTTGTATCTTCTATGACTATAATTCTAATTAGATATAAGCTTCCGAATCATCAGACTCTGTCCATGCCGTAATCTCTTTCTTACATGACAGAGATGGTCAGGATACCTGCCATGTGGTAATGATGTGGATGTGGAAGCTAACCTCCATTTGATTAGCTTGGGTGTACCAAGCTGCACCAGTTTTCTCTCGAAATTCTGCTCCTGAGTGGGTGAGTGCCCTGGGAAGAGCAGGTGGATGGAGTTTGCTCAGTTTTCCAATCCCTGACCACCCTCATGGCCTCTAGCCAGCTTTCCTCTCTGTCCTCCCCCAGTGAGGGCCAGGCCTGCCACAGGCAGCCTCCCAATATTTAGAAGATTCCGATTTAATTGGTCTGGACTGTGGCCCAAGCATCGGCTTCTAAAACCTCCACAGGGAATTCTAATGTGCAGCAGGGAGAAACAGCAGCTCAGCGCAGCAGGCAAGGCACATCCACGGAAGGGCTGGGGGAAGGGAGGAGATCATATTTGCCTTAAAACTCGGAGTTGAGCTCCTCTGACCTACCCTCTGCAGGTCTTCAGGGGGACTGGGAAGAACCCATGGAGGGGATAGCCCCAGAGTGCAAGGGGATCCTCAACAAGATGGGATCTTAAGACAGAGGGAGGGTACATTCCTTGCAACAGATCAGCACCCTGATCCTGTACCCAGCCTCATCCACAAACCTGCGCCCTAGTGCTGGGCATGGGAGACAGAGCTAGGGGTTGTGTGGTCCCCCGGAGGCCTACAGTATATACACATGAGCTGTAACTTGCTTGTCTATCCCTCCCCAAGTTGACCTCAGCTTATCTGATGCTCTTCTGCCAATTTAGTGTTTGGGGACCCTGTGAGCCCTAAAGTCCTCTTTCTCTTATTTTATTATTTTATTTTATTTATTTATTTTGAGATGGAGTCTTGCTCTGTCACCCAGTCTGGAGTGCAGTGGTGCAATCTCGGCTCACTGCAACCTCCACCTCCTGGGTTCAAGCGAGTCTCCTGCCTCGGCCTCCCGAGTAGCTGGGATTACAGATGTGCACCACCATGCCTGGCTAATTTTTGTATTTTTAGTAGAGACAGGGTTTCACCACATTGGCCAGGCTGTTCTTGAACTCCTAACCTCAGATGATCCACCTGCTGTGGCCTCCAAGGTGCTGGGACTTACAGGCATGAGCCACCGTGCCCGGCCGAGATAGGTTCTTAAGATAGAGGGAGGGTATACTCCTTGCAACAGATGAGTACCCTGATCCTGTACCCAGCGTCATCCACAAGCCTGCTCCCTAGTGGGGGATGGGAGAGGGAGCTAGGGGTCGCGTGGTCCCCTGGAGGCCTACGGTATATACACATGAGCTGCAACTTGCTTGTCTGTCTCTCCCCAAGTTGACCTCAGCTCGACACACCTTACTGATGCTCTTTTCCCAATTTAATGTGTGGGGACCTAAGAGCCTTAAAAGTCTCTTTCTCTATTTTAGATGCACCATCTGAATTCATCAAGTTAGAATCTTTTCCCAATCACTGTTTGTTAGTCAAGCTTGCAGACTCTGACAGTGCTAGATGTTTTGGTCTCTTCTCCCTTGCCTCCTCCTCCTCCTCCTTTTCTGATTCTGTTGTAGGGATGTTATTAAGAACACCATCCACAGCACAGTGTGTTCAAATATCCATGCAAAACATTTCGTTTAGACCTAGTTCTAGAAGCTTATTTTTCTCCTAAAAAATGATTTTTGTTATAGAAAATATGAATTTTGTTATGTTTCATGTATTTCTGATTGCTTTGGTTTCCAGGAAGCAGAAAGAGAAAGTAGGAGAGAGAGAGAGAGAAAGAGGGAGAGAGAAAGAGAGAGACAGAGAAGAAAAGAGGGAGAGGAAAGAAAGAAAAGAGAGAGAACGAAGGAGAGACGGAGATGGCAAAGGAGGGAAAGAGAGAGTATGTATCTATAAGGTATATATGCATACACATGTATTTACTACATTCTTTTCTTCTTTTTTTCCTTCTGAGACTGAGTCTCACTCTGTTGCCCAGGCTGGAGTGCAGTGGCATGATGATCTCTTGGCTCACTGCAACCTCCACCTCCCAGGTTCAAGTGATTCTCCCGCCTCAGCCTCCCAAGTAACTGGGATTACAGGCATGTGCTATCACGCCCAGCTAATTTTTTTGTATTTTTAGTAGAGGCAGGGTTTTACCATGTTGGCCAGGCTGGTCTCGAAATCCTGATCTCAAGTGATCTGCCTGCCTCAGCCTCCCAAAGTGCCGGACTTACAGGCATGAGCCCCCAGGCCCGGCCACTACATTCATTTTTAACTACCTGTGTTGAGGTATAATTTACAGAAGACTCACCTGTTTGTTTCACATAATCTTGAATGATCCCTCAAATTCTTTGTGAAATACGAGTTGGATGGAGCCGTATGTAAATTAAACAATGCTGACACCCAAGGAACTGAAGATCTTTAGTGACCTTGATCGAGGAGATTTTTAAAGCAACTTCTACTCATGAAATCCTTTCATTCATTGATTCAGCAGATATGTATTGAGTGTCGACTGTGTGATAGATGTTGGGGACATGACAGTGGGCAGCTCAAATAAAATGCCTGCCCTTATGCAGCTTCCACTCTTGTGAGGGAGAAAAATAAACAGATATTAATATAACGCCCGTGTGGTAAGTGCTGTCAAGAAAAGCAAAGGAGGGCAAGGGGATGGAAAGTGACAATGGGGGCTACAAGTTTAGAGAACGTGGTAGGGAGGGTGTTGGTGACAGGGTCACATTGGAGTGTGACCCTGAACAAGGTGAGGGAGCAAACTGTTGATTGCCCCTAGGGGAAGAGTTGTGCAGGCAGGAAAAGCAGAAGGCAGGGATCATGAGAGGTGAGATTGAGTCCCAAGTGCAGTAGGAGGACAGAGGAAAGCCTTGGGAAGGTGGAGTGACATGAACAGACTTGAGTTTCTAAAGCATCGTTCAGGTGTGTAGAGAATAGAATGGACCAGGTGCGGTGGCTCACGCCTATAATCCAGCACTTCGGGAGGCCAAGGTGGGAGAATCTCCTGAGGCCAGGAGTTCCAGACCAGCTGTAGCACCAGAGTGATACCTAATGTCTACCAAAAAAGAGAGAAAAGGAGAATAGAATGTTTATGAGAGCTGGAAGAGGGGAAGCAGAAAACATGGCAGGAGACAATTGCCGGAAACCAGGCTAAGGATCAAGGTGGCTCAGATCAGCAAAGAGGTTGAACTTAGTGTATATTTTCAATGTAGAGCTGACAGATCTTGTGATTGTACTGGATGAGAAATATAAGAGAGAGGAACTGAGGGTGATTGGATTTGACTTTGGTCTTCTGGCAAGTGTATGTTGAAGTTGAGCAGTTGAGAAGCAAGATCTTGGGTCCCTGGCTGTCTCTGCCCTTGCACACTGGTGTGGCCATTTGCACAGCTCCCTCAGGACAAAGCTCCTGGGCCAGTTGAAAACCGGAGGTTGGTGCTTTGTACAAAGCTCACCATCATCCCCCTTTGTTGTTTGCTGAAAAGATGATGTTGACGATCACCACTGTAATGGGTAGAATTGTGTCCTCATAAACAATGTATGTTCAATTTCTAATGAAGGTGGCCTCATTTGGACATAGGGTCTTTGCAGATATAAGCAAGTTAAGATGAGGTTACTCTGGATTAGGGTGGACCTGAATCCAATGGCTGGTGTCCTCATAAGAAGAGGGACATTTGGATACAGACAGAACACACAGGGAATAATGCCAGGGGAAGACAGAGGCAGAGATTGGAGTGATGCGCTTACAAGCCAGGGAGTGCCAAGGGTAGCTGGCAGCCAGCAGGACCTAGGAGGGAGGTGTGGATGGAACAGATCTTCCCTCAGAGTCTTCAGAAGGAACCAACCCTGCCAACACCTTGATATGGGACTTCCAGCCTCCGGAACTCTGAAATAATAAATTCCTGTTGTGTGAAGTCACTCAGGTTTTGGCTCTTCCTTGTGGTCACCCTAGGAAACTAGTAGAACCACCAGGTATTAAGTATTTATAATTTGCCATGCACAGTGCTAAGTTAAGGTGTGGACTTAGATACTTTATCCCGTAAAACTCCCTCAGCAGCACCAAAAGCAAAGTATTGTTGCCATCTCCGTTTTATAAGATGAGGAGATTGAGGTTCAGAAAAAAGTGAATTTTTCAAGGTCGTACAGCTAGTATGTGGCAAAACTTGGACACATACCAGGTTTTCTAACTCAAAAAATCCATGCCCTAACCATTATGCAACGCTGGGCCACAGTCAGGGGCCGAGATTCCAGGCACGCTTTGCCATTGGGATTTGCCGGTAAAGTTCATCACCACAAACTTTCCAGCCAGGAATCCCTGGGCTACTTTCCTCTGTTTTATTTGCTGTCATCAGAGTTCTGCTATTTATCACATCTCTCCCAGAAGATTCTTGGGGAACAGATGTGGCTTGGAATTTGATAAGAATGTCACTTCAACACATCCTTGCAGTCTGTTTGGAATCCTCACCCTGGAGAGACAGGGACAGCTGAACCAACAGCCCACGCCCTCTATGTTGGTATTAAAGTTTCTGGAAGCTCCAGAAACTACTTGAGACAATTAATAACAGATCACTTCCATTTAAAGGAACATTTTAGAACGTGGGCATCACCAGGGCCAGGGCAATGGCTACTTTTCTGCTCTTTTCCTCTCCCATGGCAAAACTTCACAGCATATGTGGAGGCAGAAAGATCTGCCCAAGCCACTTGATGGAAGCAGGGCCATGTTTGTCCTGTTTACTGGGCACATCACCAGTGCCTAGCATCATGCCTAGAACAAAATTCCCAATAGAGCTTGTAGACCCGATGGAAGAACTGGAATCGTGACTGCAGCATGAATGCACACCAAGCTCATCTCGCCAAGCAAATGTTAGTGGTTGTATAAGAAACAGAAAAAGGAAATGACTGTTCTGTCTGTGGCCATGTGCAAGGTGGATAGGAAAAGAGGAATAGGACTAGGATCTAAAACTGAACTTAAAATATTCTAGCAATAATTTGCTCACCACTGAACACTTGGCACTTAGGGCTTGATGATGGGGTGTGTTTAAGGGCATGAATTTAGGGGACAGGTAACTAGGTGTCACTTCCTAGTGGAATACGGACAAGCCACCTAGCTTTGCTAAGCCCTCCCTTCTTCATCTGTAAAATGAGGATAACAGCAGTTTCCACCCTACATATTTACTGTGGTAATTAATAAGATAATGCATATTGGAAGTAATCAATGGGCATGGACATGGTTATTGTTATAAAGTCCAAACTAGTCCCAACATTGCCCTTTTTTTCTTTGGCACAAACACTTGGCCTTTGAGTATCACAAATTCTTTGTTCAGCCACCCTACTTGGTGGCTGAATCTCTCTGATTCTATTAGAGACAATTATCTGCTACATCTCAGAGAGATGCGAGTCAGCATCTGTAATTTGGTTTCTGAAGCCCAAGTGCTCATATCCTTATAGGAATCATAGGCCAAGGTTTGTAGATCCAGATCGTTTAATTCTAAAGGAGCACCATTCTTTTCCCTTTGGCTGAAATATGCCTCCTGTATGCCCGCCTTGCCAGTCCTATTGATATCATCACTTCCCCAAGAGCATCTTTTGCAGACCCACTCAGTGAGGTTAAGTCTTCCATTTAAACACTGCAAGAACAATGTGTACTTCTGTTTCAGGGATCTCATTATGATCGATGTTAGGTGGTTATTTGTACAGGAGTGTAAGCTTCATGAGGGCAGGAACCTTGTCGTTCTAAATTCCCAGTGCCTATCTCAGTGTCTGACACATCCTAGACCCTTAATTAATGTTGACTGAATGAATTGTCTAGCCTTCTAGGTGCTGGATAAGACTAGGAAAGTTGATACATTTGGAAGGCACAATGAATTCCATCTCTGTTGCCCCTCTCAATTGAAGCTTTAAACAATATTGTTATTATTGATTGAAGAGCATGCATAACCAAACCCAAGGTGACAGGGACCACAGCTGACCAAGTTGGGTTGCAAATTAAACTGCAGCCATTTTTGATCATGTGGTTACTCTTCTTTTCCCTGATCCTTCTTGAAACACTTATTCTAAAACAAGGGTCAGCAGACTACTAGAGCCCAGGCTACTGCTTATTTTTGTAAATAAAGTTTTATTAGACCACAGTCACACTCATTCACTTGATCCAGACCGCCCTGCAAAGCCTATAATATTTCCTGTTTGGCCCTTTGTAGAGAAAGAGGGAATTTGATAAATCTGTTCTAGTTATCTATTGCTATATAGCAAATCATCCCCAAACATACAGGCTTAAAACATCAGCCACCCTATATTATCTGTCACGGTTTCTGTGGGTCAGGAGATTGGGAATGACCACTGATTGGTTGTGGCTTGAGATTTTTCATGCAATGGCTGGAGCACCTGGTCCTGAAGCTTATCATGTAGTACCAGGGTTTCTTCATGGGGTCTTGTGCCCTGGTCTAGCATGGTGGTCTTGGAGTCGAAAGGAAAGAAACTGACAGAAGCTACAGCCTCGGAAGTCATGGAGGGTCTCTTGACCACATTCTGTTCATTAAGGCAGCCACAGTGCCTCCCCGGGTTCAAGGGAGAAGGCAGAGACTCTGGCTCTGATTGGAGGAGTGTCAAATATTTGTAGACGTGTTTTAAAACCTGTATAAAGTATCACTTCCTTCGTGCTATGGGGACGGCTCTCAGAATGTAACTCCAAGAGAGGACAGAGAGATTTATATCGAAAACGAAAGCTTGATTAGAATAGTAGGAAAAAAAGGAAAGTTTTCTCTCATCCTATTAATGATTGCTGAGAAAGTGTTAGGAAAATCAGGATGGAAGGATTCTGTCAGCTTTACCTTTTGACATCTGCCAGCCACCTTTTTAAATGAATCAATTTTGATACTATCTGGTGATTATAATCAAGATAGGAAAAATATATTTATTAAAATGCAGACTCCCAGGTCACAACCCAGAGCTCCTGAAGGAGAGGGAGTGCTTGCAATCTATATTGTAAGCAAAGATGCTCAGGTGATTCTGACATAGGCAGGAGGCACAGTCCTTTATAAAGAGTGGAATTTGCCTTGTTTAAGGTCACATACTGACCTGATGCTACTTGGCTTCATGTATTCTAATTATTATTAAGAATTTAAGCTACCTATGTAATAATTTTGTCTTAGGGATTTCTCAGATACATAATCCATTCAAAGTAATATAAATAAAAATAACTTTATTAGAGGGATATAAAGGTTTCTAACAGAAAACGGCTAAGCCTCATGAGAGGTTGGAAACTGAAAGCAAGGCCTCTGCTTGTTCTCTTACCTTCTTTGGTTTTTTTCCCCCTCTGCCTCAAACATCTATTTTCTTCCTCTTTGCCTGCACAGTGGTAGAAAAGGACCACGCTAGGCCGGGTGTGGTGGCTCATGCCTGTAGTCCCAGCAGTTTGGGAGACCTAGATGGGTGGATTGCTGATGGTCTGGAGTTTGAGAACAGCTTGGGCAACATGGTGAAACCCCATTTCTACTAAAAATACAAAAATTAACTGGGTGTGGTGATGGAAGCCTGTAATCCCAGCTACTTGGGAGGCTGAGGCAAGAGAATTGCTTGAACTCAGGAGGAGGTAAGCCAAGATCATGCCACTGCACTCCAGCCTGGGCAACAGAGTGAGAATCTGTCTCAAAAACAAAAAACAGAAAACAAAAAACAAAACAAAACAAAACAAAAAAGAAAAGGACCGCTCTAGGAAGATCTGTGTATTCTCTGTTGAAGGACCCAGGACTGACTCCTTGGAGTGCCCTAATTCAAATTCTTAGGAGGGGGAATCCGATTGGCTTGGCTCAGGTTGAGGAACTTACCTCTGATCCAATCAGCTGTGGCCAGCTGTGTCCACTGCCCAATCAGAAGGTTCTTCTAATAACAAAGTTGGAAGAAGTGAAAGGCATGCTAGGATTTTCATTTCCCAATTAAACTGCAGTCATTTTTTATCACGTGGTTGCTCTTATTTTCCCTAATCCTTCTTGAAACACTTGTTCTAAAACGAGGGTCAGCAAACTCCTGGAGCCTAGGCCACTGCTTATTTTTGTAAATAAAGTTTTATTAGACCAGGGCCACACTCATTCACTTGATCCAGACCGTCCCGCAAAGCCTATAATATTTCCTGTTTTGCTCTTTATAGAGAAAGTTTCCTGGCTCCTGCTCTAGAATTCAGTTTGCTTCTATTTCTAAATTTTTGCCGTGCTTTTTGCATGTCAGTTCTGTTTTCCTTTAATCAGTATAGAGCACGTTGTTGAGGACAGGGCAAGACACTGCAAATCTTCACACATCCCTGTTTATTGATTTTAAAAACTATCTGTACAAATACAATAGTATTTCCTAAGATGCAGAGCACATAGCACTGCTGATTTGCAAGAAGATTTCAATTGCTACTTGAGATTGTTTTAGGTGCTATGTAGTTGTGCTATTAAATAAAATTAAACCACATTATGATAAGGTTATTTTCTGTGTCTTCTTTTACTCTTTCTAATTACTTGGACAAGAAAATCTCATTTGATGGCAATATGCTCTCTAACAACTTTCTAATATAATTTTTTCCTTTAACAAGAAGACACAAAGCCTGACTCAGAACCTTCAGCAGCCAGCAGTATATAGCTAGAATTTACTGGCACTGCTTTGCTTTTATTTATTTTTATGCTTATCTTCCATTTATGACTTGTGATACTGGCTTGCCATTAATAGTGGTGATATAAGTTTCCTTTTCAAATTTAGTTAAGTTGAAATGTGACTAGATTTTTAAAATGCTAAGCAAATAACAGTTTAGGTGGCAGGAAGAAATGTGAAAAAAGGAATATGAATGATTGAAGTGCGGAAAAGCCTGAGCTACAGTAACTGACATAGTTTCGAAGCGGCCCTGGTGCCCGGAGGAGGGAGTGGCGGATTTGGTCTAAATCGAACCTCCAGATTAGAGGAGGAGATAACAGCCCTGTGGAATCTCAGATTTTCAAAGCAGTGCAAGAGCGTGGAAGGACGTCATAGACAGTGGGAGTCAAATGTTCAAAGGAAAAGAAAGAACAGGATGTGGTCATGGAATTGTTTGGCTTTCAAGAGCCACTGAAGGGCTTTCAGCGTTCAAGTGGCACAGTCAGAGCTGCGTTTTCAGAACAATCATTAGCTGAAGCAAGTTAATCTCCCTGAGCCTCAGTGTGTTTATCTACGAAATGGGGGTAATTGACACAGATGTAGGCTGTCCACTGCTGTCCCGGGTGAAGGGGGAAATTCCCAGCCATTCTGCCCTGTCTCTCTTCCATGAGGAAGGCTAAGATGTCCTATCATGACTGCATCTGCACTGAAGGTGTCTAGGGCTCCTCCTTCTCTTGGTTGGGGGAGTGGGAGGTAGTTGCAGATATTCAGGATTGTTGGATGGTGCCTTGACCGGTGGTGATGGGTCAGGAAAGATGTATTAGTCTGTTTTCATGCTGCTGATAAAGACATACCCAAGTCTGGGTAATTTATGAAAAAGAGATTTAATGGACCCACAGTTCCATGTGCCTGGGGAGGCCTCATAGTCATGGTGGAAGGCTAAAGGCACGTCTTACGTGGTAGCAGACAAGAGAGAATGAGAACCAAGAGAAAGGGGAAACCCCTTATAAAATCGTCCGATCTTGTGAGACTTACTCACTACCACTAGAACAGTATGCAGGAAACCGCTCCCATGATTCAATTATCTCCCACCAGTTCCCTCCCACAACAAGTGGGAATTATGGGAGCTACAATTCAAGGTGAGATTTGAGTGAGGACACAGCCAGACCACATCAGAGGGTGTCCACTGTCAACGACAGCTCAGCAGCAAGCCCTTCCTACTGGGCTCTGGAGTTTCTCAGCTGAAAACTCTTCCGATCCCTCTGCTCATTTGTCTTCCAGCTAAGTCACCTCCCTGACTCCTCCCTGCACTTGTCCTGGCCCCAGCGCTCTCTCAAATCAAAGAGCAGGAAGTCCCTGTCTCCATCTGACTCTACATCTTAGGAAAGTGACTCCCTTGAGTCATTGTTTCTGTGTTAGTAAGCATTGAGGAAGGAAAATACAGCCTTTGGGTACCAGAGAGAGAACAGAGGGAGGCAGGAAATAAACTGAAGATGCCCCTCCTAGCACTCGGAGCCCTGTCTTGCCATGCATGTAAACAGATGGGTCTGCAGGAGCCACTCAGACTGGCAACTCTTCTTTTTTATTGTGGTGCTGGAGAAGAAAGAGGTTAATAAGAGTCCTCTTGCTGTGGAAGTGTGTGACAGGGACCCTTTTCCTAAGGTGTCCCAAATCCCTGGGTCTGCATGGCCTTTGCCACTCTGGCTGTGATGAGAGAGAAGATGGTGAGGACAGGAGATGGGAATGCTGTGAGTTGGCAAGCTCAGCCCAGAAGCTTCAGTGCATGGATGCATGATCTGGAAGCTTCTCTGCATGAGTTTAGCCAGACCTTTTGGTGCCGGGATAAGAGCTGGGTGGGGTGTGCAGAGCTGCCTTCCTGCTGCTAAGCTTGTTCTATGTGTCACCCCTTCTAGCCTCAGGTCTCTGTTGTATCCTCTGGTCCTCCAGCTGAGTTGGGTGTAGCATCTAATTTCCTCGATCACCTGAACTCTGGCTTCCCTTACCCTCCTGAGCCTTGGTTCCCTTACCCTCCTGAGCCTTGATTTCCCGCAATATGGGATTCACAGTGGCACCTACTTCCTAGGATCTTATGCAATACAAATGAATAACAATAAGTGAAAACCTGGAATTGTTTGGTCCGTAGAAAAGTGCTCAAAAATGTAGTGGTGATTAATATTATTGCCTGCAAAATACCTGACACAGTGTGTACAGTGAATGCTTCAATCTGATTGTTTCTTCCTCCAGGAAGCCTTCCTAGAAGCCGCCAAACCAGGTTAGGATTCTTCATAATGTGGTTCTGCCTTGTGCTTCCTATAAGGCTTCTTGAGAGAACCTGCTGGTCATTGTTCTCTCTGGCACAATCAAAACTAAAGAATGTTCAAAGAATGCTCCCCCGATTGGAGGAGTGGGAGAGGGGGTGACACGCGGAAAATACTGATGTGTCTGTGAGTGACACCGGTTAACTGGCCCTGAATATGATCACAGCACAGCTCATAGAAGGAAGCCCCAAGACAACAGGAGAGGCTGTTAAAATGTTAAATTAATCATCTCTGTAATTAATTTGCAAAATCTTTCTACCTCTCTGGAGTTAAGGGTCAGAGAATGTGCTTGTTTGTTTATTGCTGTATCCCCAGTGCTTAGCAGGTTCTTAGTGAACATTAAATACTTGAATTAATAAAGGAACAAGTGCCCTAATTGTAGTTTTGTCAGTCATTCACTCATTCCCTCGTTCAACAAATGTTTATTGAACATGTACTGTGAGCCAGGAGCTATTGCAGGCTCTTGGGTTACACCAGTAAACCAAACCAGTGAAGATACTTGCCCTCATGGGACTTACCTTCTAGCTAGGCACTGATACATTGCCTCTTACCCCAGAGGGATCAATATACAATCATCTCCCCTGGAACCATCCTCTCTTGATTGAATTCAGCTATCCAAAGTGTGAGGTCAGGGCTGGATGCAGAGTCAGCCCTGTAATCTTAGCACTTTGGGAAGCTAGGGCAGATGGATTGCTTGAGGCCAGGATACCAGCCTGGGCAACATAGTAAGACTTTGTCTCTACAAAAAATAAAAAATAAAAAAATTAGCTGGGCGTGGTGGCACTTACCTGTAGCCCTAGCTACTTGGGAGGCTGAGGCAGAAGGATCACTGAGTCCAGGAGTTCAAGTCTGCAGTGAGCTATGATCATGTAACTACCATCTAGGCTACAGTGAGTCATGATCGTACTACTGCAGTCTAGGTTGGGTGGCAGAGCAAGACCCTGTGTCTGAAAATATAAAAGTGTGAAGTCAATGGAAAACATCATCTGTTGTTTCAGAATCAACAGAGGTCACTTATACAAAGCTAAGTGTGGCTACAAATGAACACCAGCTGCTCATAACTGGCCCCCAGACTCCTTCCAACTGCCCTGACATGCTTGCTGTCTTTCCCAGGTCATGCTTTCAGAACGAAAAGGCACAGATGAGCTCTATGCTGTGAAGATCCTGAAGAAGGATGTCGTGATCCAAGATGATGACGTGGAGTGCACTATGGTGGAGAAGCGGGTGCTGGCCCTACCCGGGAAGCCGCCCTTCCTGACCCAGCTCCACTCCTGCTTCCAGACCATGGTAACTTGTCCCATGGCCCTGGGTATTCCACCTCCAGGGCTTCACTAGGCTTTGGCCAAAGCTATCTTAGCAGCACTCACCACAGAGATACCTGCACCCTTCCCTTTCTAGACACAGAAAGATGTAAGGCCTAGGGAAGTCAGCTGAGAGTTCTGAGGTTGCTACTGAGAAATACTCTCCCCTGAGGCAGGTGCTGTCTCAACTCAGATAAAGGAACTCAAGCAATTGGTTTTATAATCAACAGAGCAAGGCCTTTCTCTGACAGCAAGGGGTGACTTGGGGACAGGAGCTGGGTGAAAAGGTTCACAGCTTGTGGCTCTAGATGGTTCCATTCAGCCCTCCAGCCCTTTGGATAAATGCACAAGTACATCTCTGCAGGTTGCCTGAGGCCTTTGCATGGGCCTCGTTGGAGGGAGGATGTCGCCTGAGAACACAGCCCTCAAGGACTCTCAGGGAAGGTACACAGTGTCCTGGGAAGGAGCTAGTGAACTTAGAGCCATAGCTGCCAAGGTGAGAAGGGAGCTTTTGTCCACTTTCTGCTCTTGACTGTGATTTCAACCATATCTGCAAGAGCAAGAGTCCCTGCTTTAAGTAACGTCTTACCTTTTCCCTGTTCAAATTAGACCTTGGTTTCCATACCCAAGGACAGAGAGGTCAGAGCCCAAATGCGAAGGGGTACAAAGTTAATTGATGTCTTTTAGGCTTCTCAGGGCCAATGGCCTGGTGACTTAAGATGTTTTGGGGACTTTTCAAGATTAATTTTGACTCTATCCAGTTCTCAACTTACTGAGTAGAGTGACTGATTTTAGAGCCCAACCCACATATGAGATGGGACACTATAGCACTTTGCATCTAATTTGATGTCTTTAGTGATTTCCCTCTCTCTTTAATTCTTTTCTTTTATCTGTTCTATTATCTGCTGAAGATATCCTGGGCTGTGTGACCTGTCGCATTTTCACGGTCTGGGTTTCACTGACGAGAGAGGCTTGGGGCACCTCAACATGTTTCCTCTGTCTTCTGTATTTCATGCAATTGGCAGCTGGTTCTGGACGCTTGATCAGACTCAGCTAGGATCTCTTTGGCAAGACCATAGATGGTGGCCTGTTCTTTCATCTGAAGGCGTATAATGGCTGGTTGTCTCTCACAGTGACGTTGGCAGCGACTGATGCTTGGTGCCTAGATCTGCTCATTCATTAGGGATTGTAAAATGGTGATGTCCTAATTCTATCATTTATTTTTCATTTACTAGTGAGAATGCCTTTATAAAGAAGGGCCTCCCTTCACCTATTACTTGGTTCCCTGGTGGTATAGTTCATGTGAAAAAGGCAGGATAAATGCTTGATTCTTTCTCTTTATTTAATAGTTATCAAGATAATAAATAGGTTCACTATTGTGCTCCAAAGGTGGCTAAAGTTGGCTTTTTTTTTTTTTCTAGATGGGTTCTGGCTCTGTCTCCCCAGTTAGAGTGCAGCGGCATGATCATGGCTCACTGCAGCCTCGATCTTCCATGCTCAAGTGATCTTCCCACCTCAACCTCCCTAGTAGCTAGGACTAAAGGCACACACCACCACGCCCAGCTAATTTTTGTACTTTTAGTAGAGACCGGGTTTCACCATGTTGCCCAGGCTGGTCTTGAACTCCTGGACTCAAGTGATTCACCTGCTTCGGCCTCCCAAAGTGCTGGGATTGCAGGCATGAGTCACCATGCCCGGCCAAAGTTGGCTTTTAAAATAAACTGCTTTGAGTGGAAGAAGAGAGACAATAGAAAGAAAAATATTAAGTGAATGATAATTTACATCATGCAATGGAGACTTGGCAAAGACCAGGAAAGGAGTACACCTAACCTTACTAGTCCAAATCTCTAGTCTTACCTTGGGGATTTAAGGCCTAAAGGTGTTCAAGTGGTGATAGAGAGAGGGCTGGGATTTAAACCTCTAGGCTCCCCTACTCCCCTACCTTCTGCCTTTTCCATTGTTTATCCCCAAATGGATTCATTGACATCATCAGGCAAAGGACAGTCTCTGTGCAGTAAATCAACTAAGAAAGGGATCTTGTTTCTAGCAAAGAGGCTGAGCAGCAGCAGTTTTCCATTTCAGTTGGATATGTTGAGAGAGGGAGAAATTAATCATGGGTGACTAATGTTCATTGTAGTGTATTTGTTTGTGATTTATTGATTTAAAAGTGATTAAATAGAGTAGATTTGAGATAATTCTTTTAATATTGAACCATCCCACTCACCTGTATTGCAATATGCTTTCTGGAATTAGAGAGTAGGGGCTGGGTGTATATAGAAATTTTGCAGAACTGTGGGTCCCCTCCAGGGATTGTCATGTGCCAGGGAAGAGAGACTGAGAACCATGAGAGCCTAGAACACAAGAGCTCAGTGGGTTTAGGTCTTGCATGGTGACATGATTTGGCTGTGTCCCCACCCAAATCTCATCTTGAATTGTAGTTCCCGTAATCCCCATGTGTCGTGGGAGGGACCCAGTGGGAGGTAATTGAATCATGGGGACGGTTACCTCCATGCTGTTTTCATGATAGTGAGTGAATTCTCATGAGATCTGATGGTGTTATGAGGGACTTTTACCCCACTTCACTCTGCACTTCTCCTTGCTGCTGCCATGTGAAGAAAGACACGTTTGCTTCCCCTTCTGCCATGATCGTAAGTTTCCTGAGGCCTCTCTAGCCATGCTGAACTCCGAGTCAATTAAACCCCTTTCCTTTATAAATTACCCAGTCTCAGGTATGTCTAATGGACTAATGAGAATGGACTAACGCACATGGGAATGAAGACCTCCCCATGTTGGAGACCAATGCAGAATCTCCCCATCTGGCAAAGCCAAGGATGGAACAGATTGCTTTCTCAGTCGTTGAGGGTCAGATGAAGTCGTTAATCTATCTCTAGGCACTGTATCGATTGAAAGAAAAAAGTGCTTGCAGAGACACACTCACTGCAAGCAAGAGACCCTGGGATGCCAAGTGCAGTTGGCTGAGGGAAGAGCAGATCCCCTTCCATCTCACCTGCACTCTGCGCATATGCTCATTGAGTGAAATGCTCCAATTTAAATTATTTTTTCTCACTTTTTTTGGGCTAAGCACATATATTTTAATGTTGCATAAATTAAATGTATTTTCAAAGACTTATAATAATGCCTACTATATGTGAGGCACAAGGCAAACAATTTTAAGTCTCATGACAACTTAGATAGGTTCTGTCATCATTCCCATTGTGTGGACCAGGGGACTGAGGCCACACAGCTAGTGCATTTCAGGACCAGGATTTGAACCCAGGCAGTCTGGCTTTAAAGAGTTTTGCATTTAACTGCTATGCTCTGAGATCTTTTTTAAAAAAGTTATATATATATGTATATGTATGTGTATTATATGTATATGAATAAGTATATGTATTTTTAGAGACAGGGTCTTGCTCTGTGGCCCAGGTTTGAGTGCAGTGGAACAATCATAGCTCACTGCAGCCTTGGACTCCTGGGCTGAATAGATCCTCCTGCCTCAGCCTCTCTAGTAGCTAGGACTGCAAGCATGCACCACCATGCCCAGTTAATATTTAAAAATATTTTGTAGAAACAGGGTCTTGCTATGTTACCTAGGCTGGTCTCAAACTCCTATGCTCAAGCAATCCTCCTACCTTGGCCTCCCAAAGTGCTGGGATTACAAGTATGAGCCACCACGCCCATCCTGAGGTCTTTTGAGTGTGGATCACCCAAAGACCACTCCACCCGACACCCCTGGGTTGGAATCCCCCCTGCAGGCCTGTCTCCAGGCTCCACCAGGAGCCTGTGCTCTAATCTAGCCATAGTCACCTTTCACCTGTTTAGTGAAGCCACAGTACCTCCACCTCTTAGCTTCTCTGTCTCTGCATGAAACTTGACGTTCTATCTGAGCCTCTACCATGCATGGGCCTCCAACAAGGTTGCTTCATTCCAGCCTCACAGAAATCTTGCAATGAAAGTGATTATCTACTGTCCCATTTTGCAGGTGAAAGGATTGAGGATCAGGGCTGCATGGTAGTTCTTCCTCAACACAGCACTGGGTCATTGGCTCATTGAGCTCAGATCCCAAGCTTTTGTTAGTACATCATGTTGAGTTACCACCAAAATGGCCTTGACAATGATGATACAAACAAGAACAAAAAGCAGCAGCTAACAGTAACAGATTGAGCACTCTACTCAGCACTTTAGCTGTGTTATCGCATTTTATCCTCCTGACACCTCTATTGGAAAGGTACTATTTCTAACTTTAATTTACAGACAAGAATGCTGACATTCAGAGAAGTTAAGTAACTCATGCACCGTCACACAGCTGCTAAGTAGTGGAGCTAAGATTTGCTCTTCAAGACTCTAGAACCCCAAACCTGGAAGCCTTTGCTA
Organism: Macaca fascicularis; assembly: GCF_037993035.2. NCBI lineage: Eukaryota > Metazoa > Chordata > Mammalia > Primates > Cercopithecidae > Macaca > Macaca fascicularis. Next base: position 23,228,321 of record NC_088394.1, read on the forward strand.
ACCTACCTGTGCCTTAACTTCACATTCTTGATTTTGGTTTATAGAGTATTTTCACTTTACAGCCAGGCACAGTGGCTCATGCCTGTAACCCCAGCACTTCGGGAGGTGTAGGCAAGTGGATTGCTTGAACCCAGGAGGTCAAGACCATCCTGGGCAACATGGCAAAATCCCGTCTCTACAAAAAATTAGCTGGGAGTGGTGCACGTACCTGTAGTCCCAGCTACCCAGGAGGCTGAGGTGGGAGGATCAACTGAGCCTGGGAGGTCAAGGCTGCAGTGAGCCATGATTGCGTCACTGCACTCCAGCCTGAGCTACAGACTGATAAATAAAATAGAAAATATTTTTACTTTTATGATCACATCTAATCTTCACAAAAACACTGTAAGTACTATGGTCCACATTTCTACTCAATGGAAACTGACCCCCAGAAAGATGAAATGGCCCAAGTTCCACAGTTGGTAAGTGGCAAGTCCAGGGCTTGAGCTCAGGTTTTCTAATAGGCTTTTGGGTGTTTTTTTTTTTTCCTGCTATAAAAGAGTCACCCCGCTTTACAGGGATATTGCAAGGGTTAGGTAAGATTTTATCCATGGTAATGATTATTAAAATTTAGGGAGCACTGCATATACATGAGGCAAACCGTCGTTATTATGGCTAAAGTGAGCAGGAAGATGACACCTCTTTCTGGGGATGTCCTCGAAAATGGTCATCTGGCTCCCACTCATTTTCTAGCATTGCATGGCCTGAATCTGCAGAGCAGGGCTTCAGAGGAGGCAGTGGAGCTGGAACAGGCGGTATCCGTAAAAGGGCATTACTGCCTGTATACAGAGAGTACTAATGCTTACTGATTATTTCAACAAAGACTTATTCATCGAAATAATTGTATCAGGCCCCAAAGCATGATGAGGTACGAAACAGATAAAGTCCCTGTTCCTTTGGAATTTACATTCTCTTGGGGGAGACTGATAATAAACTGTAACAATGACACAAAGTAAAGAGGATGGAGATGGATGGATTGGGGCAGAAAGATGCTATTTTTGATAGGATCATCAAGGAAGGTCTCTCTGATAAGGATGACATTTGAGCAGAGACCGGGGCAAGCAAGGGAGCGGGGCATGTGGCTATCTGGGGGCAGAGTGTTCCAGGCAGCAGGAAGAGTGCGTGTGAATGCCAGCGGCGTGAGCATGCTCCGCGTGTTTGAGGAACAGCGAGGAGGCCGGTGTCGCCCCGGTGGGTTGTCATTTTGTATTTTGTGACCCAGAATTCTTTTTGAATCAGCTACCTTTTTAAAAAGAGACAAATCCAATATAACATGCTGTAAATTTGATGTTTTTCTTGCTAGAGACTTAGAATTTTGAAGATAAAAGATTCTTAATAGACTTTTAAAAAATCTCGAAAGCGGTCAAAATACTGGATAAAAGTGAAGGAGACAACCAGCCATGTACAAAACCATTTTTAAAAAATCAATTTTAAAATGATGCAAATTCGATTTTTAAAAACTTATTTAAAAAAGCAAAGTTACATCAGAAATATTCTTATATTGGAATAAAAATATATTTCAAACATATGCATGGCACGGTGTTAACAGAAAATGTAGGGTATTAAATCCTATTTAAGATATTATTTTAAGTGTGTTAAAATTGAATATTCACATGGAAAAGAATCAGAAGGGGGCATAAACAAATCAAAATATTGATTTGATTTAGGGAGGGGTCTGTGGGTTAAGTGCCTTCTTTTTGAACTTACATCATTTCAGAAGTAGTTATAATATAGCTGTTTAAGTTTTTTTTAATGTACCACAAGATGGCAAAGTTAATACCCAAATAGATGCAAAAGCTCCCGGAAGGGGGTTTCGTTTTCAGAGATTTGCTCATTAGATGGTTTAGGCAAATTGTCCTAGAAGCACAAAGAGATAATAAGTCTGTACTCCACAGTCAGGTGAATCTGGATCTGTGATTACTTGCTAGATGACCTCTAAGAAGTCACTTAACAGCTCTGAATATAGGTTTCATCATCTTTAAAGTGGCCATAATCAGAGAGGATTAAAAGAGATGGTGAATAAATATAATAAACATGAAATGGAGGTTGCCGGCATTATTAGAGCTGGGCTGGAGGTGCACCTTGCTGCATAGGCACAAAAGAATTATGTTTCTTCCAGTCCTTTTGCAGTTTTTCTCAGGGACAATTGTCAGCCCGGCACATTCATGCAATTTCCCAACTGCCAGTGGGCACAGGCAGTTAAGTTTCTTTAGCAAAACATCTATTTTAACTGTTTTCTTTTCAATTGAACATATGCACCTCTTTTTTTTTTTAAATAGAATTAGATTTTATGAGTCATTGAAGGACAGAAGTTACTTCCTCCCCAAATTTGCTGCCATGGCCCAGCAATAACTCAGTTGCAAGGCATGCTGGGAGGAACGTCAATTCAGAATGCAAGAGAGGATAGGGAGGGGGTGAGGATCATTTCCACTTGTAGAGTGGACCCCCGATGGCCCAAGAATGAGCCCCAAGAATGTCCCAGGGGTCCTGGTAACTTGGGCTTGGCTCTGGGCTGGCAGCAGTACCCAAGGATATCGTTGGACTTAAGGGCATTGCTGCAGGTGGCTCTGGCCGTTGTCTCACTCAGCAATGATCAAGTTGTAAGACACAGAACACCCCTTCCTCTGCCCCACCAAACTATCTCCAATAGCTCCAGAAAACAGAGAAGACTGTGGTTTTTTGTGTGTGTTTTCTTTTTGTTTTTTTGAGACAGGATCTCCCTTTGTTACCCAGGCTGGAGTGCAGTGGTATAATCATGGCTTACTGCAGCCTGGACCTCCTGGGCTCAAGTGATCTCCCTGCCTCGACCTCCCGAGTAGCTGGGACCACAGGCATGCACCACCATGCCAGGCTAATTTTTAAACATTTTTTTGTAGAGATGGGGTTAAGACCTGTGTTGCCCAGGCTGGTCTCAAACTCCTAGGCTCAAGTAGTCCCCCTACCTCAGCCTCCCAAAGTGTTGGGATTATAGGCATGAGCCACCGTGCCCAGCCTGGAGAGGACTGTTGATGAGAAATTAGTTAATGGGTGCAATGTACCTTATTCAGGTGATGGGTGCCGTAAAAGCCCCGACTTGACCGCTGTGCAATCTATGCAGGTAACCAAAAAAAGAGGATTTTATTGGAAAGAAAAAACAAAGACAAAGGTGTACCTGGGCCTCATGAGGAGCTAGAATCTATAATCCTAAAGCAGTCTAGAATAAATTTCTAGATTTCTTTGTCCTTGCTTTCTTTGTTTCTCCCTGCTCCTGGTAAACATGACTTTGTTAGCTCCTTGCAGTTTGCCTATCTGGCAAATTCCCTGCATTTCAAATCATAGTCATGGGAAAGAGAATCTGGTTGGTTCAGCTTGGGGCAGGTGTTTATTCCTGGCCCAATCAGCTGGCAATGGCTACTACTAACTCACTAGGAACCTTTTGAAAGGGGTCGTATCTACAGGGAGGGAATAATTGGTGTTCATGGCACGTGAGAGGCACCATCTTGAGTCCAAGGAGACTAACTGGATTGAAGCAGGACATAATTATAGCTTAGTGGTACAAACATGGCATCATTGCCTCCCAGGAGAGGAAACTGGTGAGAGCTTGGCAGGTGTTAGGGCTTTAGCCAACTAAAGCCATCCAAGGATCTTGAGTGCAGGAAATGAATCAGAAATGCAACCCAGGCAAATAGAGCTGGGACAGGTAGGAATAGGCACAGCCTTGTGCTCTGTTTTCTCAATGGTGGCCTTTGCATATTCCTTCAATAATCAAAGATCTGTGGAATTCTAAGGAAGAATAGAGGTAGTTCTAGCCTTTGAAAACTTTGGCCTCTATGTGGAGGGACAAGGCTTAGAAAGCTGAAAAAAAAAAAAAGCTAGAAGAGCATCAATTGTGATCACAATTCTGACAGTGATTGCAAGTCTATAAAATACAGAGGAAAGAAAAGTTGTGTGTGAACACATGTCATTGAATGCACACTTACTTGGGTAAGGCGTTTTGAGTTTGCATGGATTTGGCATACGTCATCTGATGTATCTTGGCAACACCCCTATGAAGGACAAGCAGTCATTACCCCCTTTTGGGAAGGCGGAGACTCTAAGTAACTGACCCAAGGTCTCAGAGCAAGTATCCGGTATAACTGCAACTAGAACCCAGGACTAGCTGATACCAGAACCAGGGCTCTTAACCACAGCACTACACAGCCTCTCTGGAGAGAAACAGATGGTTCTGAGCAGTAAAGGGATCAGCTTACAGACAGGATGAATCCACAGACCAGCTTGGAAAATCATTAAAGATCACTAAATAGACAAAGTCTTGCAGCAACTCCCCTTGGAGCATGGTACATAGAGCTGCACACGTGGTCGGTTTTCTCTGTTCATGGTATCTGATTAAAAGTGGCAAGTGTCCCCCTGGCAGTCACACAGGCACCATGTTACACTCCATTTTCAGCTGTCTTAGGGGAAGATTGTCTCTTTGAATTCCCTTGCTTCCTCTGGAGACCTCCAGGTGAATTCTGCACCTCCCACCTAGTCATCATTTTAAATCAGACTATCCTCATACTCATGTTCCAAATTGGGGAAATTCTAGCCAACCATTTTGCATAATGTAGTGACAGACAGACATTTGGTTTTATTTATTTACTGATTATGAGAGGTTAAGGAGAAGGGGAATTTTAAATTACCTGAAGGCACTTGAAGCTTAGAGGGCAGCGGTAATCGTGTAATGAAGAATCACAGCAACAATGACAATTTTGAAGAAGCCCTTTAAAGTCAAGAATACTAGCCAGTTTGAAGAGAAAGATGGTGAGTTTGCCTTTCCGAGCTTTTAATTGGAGTTGACGGTGGAACACCCACGTAGAAACGTCCTGTAGCCAGCTGGAGCTGACTGGAGCTCAGGAGAGAGGGAGAGGATAGAAATATAAGTCAAGACTCATCAGCCCAGAGAGATGAGAGTTGAAATTCTGAGCTGTGACAAGTTCTTCTTAGAAAATTGAGTAAGTAGGAGAGAGCCAATCTGGGCTTCAAGTCGATATGCAAGAAATACCTCTTTTGATTTTCATATATTAGAGTCCAACAAATAAGCCCTAATCAAAAAACACTAAGTGTGGTGATAAGGAAGATTTTGCAATAATTTCATAGGGGGAATGGGGAACAAAAGCAAATTTAAGGGTGCTGTGGAGGGGAATAATATGTAAGAATTGGAGGCAGTACGTGAGGTCTATTTAGTTAGCTGAAACCCCTGTAGTTCACTCTTTATGCCTCTCATGCACTTTCTTTTATCACATTCTATTTATTTATTTACGTTTATTTGAAACATGGTCTCACTCTATCACCCAGGCTGGAGTGCAGTGGTGCAATCACTGCTCACTGCAGCCTTGACCTCCCAGGCACAAGCCGTCCTCTCACCTGAGCCTCCTGAGTAGCTGGGACTACAGGTGTGCGCCACCGTGCCTGGCTAATTTTTTTATTTTTTGTAGAGCCAGGGTCTTGCCGTGTTGCCCAGGCTGGTCTGGAACTTCTGGGCTCAAAAGTGGTCCTCCCACCTCAGCCTCTCAAACTGCTGGAATTACAGGCATGAGCCCCTGTGCCCGGCCACATTCTATTTTAGATTAGCGTTTGAATTAGTTGTCTATTTGTTTTAACCAAGTTTCTGAATTCCCTGAGGGCAAGCCTGAACCTTATTCATCATTTTCATCCTTTTAATGCCTGCCTAAAGGCATGACTTGCAAAAATAAGCGCTCGATGAAAGTTCTAAAACTCACTTCTCTGCTCCAGATTGGCTCTGGAGTGCCTCTGACAATGTTTTCCAGATTTTGATGTTGCTTACTGTGGAGTGGGAGATGAACCTGGTGGTACATGAACACATTGCATTTATTTTTAAAATAAGTCATTTAAAGGATTGATGTACCAGAGCCAGACTGGATATTGCATAAAGATGATGGACTCCAGATATGCACTTCTTTTCTGCAGAGAGGTTGAATTTCCATTTATGGCTTTGGTATGAAATTTAAAATTTTTTAAATAATTGTGTTTAAGTTTTTTTTAAGTGAGTTAATAAAAATACTTTTAAAATAAGTCAATTTTAGTAGAAAAGGCAGACAAACTTGGTAAAGATTTTCTTTTCTTTTCTTTCTTTCTTTTTTTCCTTTTTTTTTTTTTTTTTTTTTTTTTTGAGACAGAGTCTCACTCTTGCCCAGGCTGGAGTACAGTGGCATGATCTGGGCTCACAGCAACCTCCACATCCTCAGATCAAGCCATTCTTGTGCCTCAGCCTTCCAAATAGCTGAGATTAGAGGTGTGTGTCACCGTACCCGGCTAATTTTTGTATTTTCAGTAGAGACAGGGTTTCACCATGTTGGCCAGGCTGGTCTCAAGCTCTTGGCCTTAAGTGATCCACCCACCTGGACCTCCCAAAGTGCTTACAGGTGGGAGCCACCACACCCAGCCCAGATATGCACTTCTTTTCTACAGAGAGGATGAATTTCCATTTATGACTTTGGTATGAAGTTTAAAATTCTTTAAATAATTGTGTTTAAGTTTTTTAAACTGAGTTAATGAAAATTTTTTTAAAAATAAGTCAATTTTAGTAGAGGAGGGGGAGAAATTTGGTGAAGATCTTAAAGCCCTTTGGGAGATGAGTCACATTCGTGTGGATGGTCTTAGGCAGTGTGTCATAATCTGGTCTTACCCGACCTTTCCCCCTTTTTCTCTTCTATGACTCCATGAATTTTACTCTCCCTCTCCAGCAATAAGAGCCATCAAATCAGGAGCCTAAAGTGCTTAGTTGTATTTTGCACAATGTACATTAAAACAAATACAAACCCATAAAGGTGAAACCATCATACATCCGTGGACTACTTAAAATGATCTCCTACCCATTTTGGGAAACACGGCCATTTGGAAATTTATCTGGCCCCTGTCCCTCGCCTGGGAATCCTTAACATCTGGCACCGTGGATTATCCACAGAAACATCTCTGGCAATAGAGTTGCTCCTGGCATAGAGTGGGCATCATTAAGTGTTTGTTCAGAAATAAAAGGACAGTGAGATGCCAACCATAACATTTAATAGCTTAGGCGCTGGTGTGTCGAAGCCACTTGCTCAGTACAGTTCAAAGATGATAGATCTTAGGGTTTCCCTGCATATGGTTAACGGTAGGAACATACCACAAAACACGGCCTTACCCACGGTGGAGCGATCCCCCAATGCGGGGATTCCGACTAATGAGTTTGGGGGGCAAGCCGAGTTCTTCCGAGCAGAAAGCAAGCGAGTGAAATCTCTCTCTCACTTACTTCTCTCTCTGCAGCCGATGCCATCTGCTAGCTTTAAAAATAATTTTTAAAAGCAAGTGTTTTGGTTCTCTTCAACGTGCAGCAAAGACAGATGCTATTTTTAGGCTTGTTTTCTATTAAAAAAAAAAAAAGAAGAAGAAGAAAAAACCAAAGAACCAGGGGCTGGGTGTCGGCTGTTCTGGCTTACTGTCTGCATTTTGCCATCAACTTATATGTGACCTTTTGGCAAATCTCCTATGCCTTGGACCCTGAGAACATAAGTGATCATTTCACCTCCTTTTCTCATTAGACATGTTGAGAGGGTGAAGTAGTATTGGTCTGAGAAATAAAAACCATTCATTTTCTAAAAATTAGTCAGTGTGGGCAATACGGCAAAACCCTGTCTCTACAAAAACTACAAAAATTAGCCAGGTGTGGTTGTGTGCACCTGTAGTCCCAGCTACTGGGGAGGCTGAGGCAGGAGGATCACTTGAGCCTAGGAGGTTGAGGCTGCAGCAAGCAGAGATCATGCCATTGTACTCCAGACTGGGTGACAGAGTGAGACCCTGTCTCAAACAAACAAACAAACAAACAAACAAAATTGGTTAACTTGTGCTCTCCTGTAACCTGCCAGCTTCTGTCTTGATGTACCACTAGATCTCCATGTGCCTTCTCTCCTCTCCTGGACTGGAAGCTCTTTGAGGGGAGGACACATCCACACATCCGTACAATGTCTAGCTCAGAACCTTTCACACAAGATGTACCCACTGGAGGCAGCATCATGAGGGGTTGAGAGTGCAGAGTCTGGAACCAAATGCCTAAGGTTCAGATCCTGGCTTTGCAGCAACTTATCAGCTGAGAGACCACTGGCAAGTTACTTACCCTTTCTGAGCTTCAACTTTCTCCTCTTTAGAAGGGAGAGAATGATTATACTTGTCACATTGAGTTTTGTAGAGGGACAAGTGAGACAAAATATGTAAAGCATTCAGCTCATCACGTGGTAAGTACCCAAGAGAGCTTAATTTCATTATTGTTGTTGTTGTAGTTATTAGGCCCTCCCACATTTGATAAATGCACATATGACTGTTACGTATAAGATAAAGTTCTATGTGCTGTAAGGAAGATTTATTTAAATGGTGAATTAAATGTTTGTTATATGGCCAGCATCATGTTAGACACTCTACACATGTGTCCTTGTTTAACGCTCTGTGGGCAAGTCAAAAATGTCCCGTCTACAGAAGAGAAAGCCCAATATTAGGTTAAAGAACTGCTCAGTGTTGCAGTTAGTAAGTAGTGCAACAAGACTTCAAATACTGTATTGACTTAAAAGGTGAAATCTTTGCTTCACTTTCCCCACCACCTCTTCTTCTAGTTTTATAGCCCCTCACAATGGCTTTGCAACTTTTGACAGCAAGTCACCTTTTACATTGTGACTCAGCCATAGCAACGTATAAATATAACCAAAACATATATTCCACAAAAAGTACTCAGTGGTGTTCTGTGCAGCATGCACTGATAATTTTTCTTTCTTCTTTTTTCTTTTTCTTTTTTTTTTTTTTTTTTTTTTTGAGACAGAGTTTCACTCTGTTGCCCGGGCTGGAGTGCAGTGGCACCACCATGGCTCATGGCTCACTATAGCCTTGAACTCCTGGGCTCAAGCGATCCTCTTGCCTCAGCCTCATGAATAGCTGGGACTACAGGTGCTCACCACCATACCCGGCTAATTTTTTTTTTTTTTGGGGGGGGGTAGAGGCAGAGTCTTGCTATGTTCCCCAGGCTGTTCTCAAACTCCTAGCCTCAAGTGATCCTCCTGTCTTGGCCCCACCAAAGTTCTGGGATTGCAGGAGCGAGCCACCATGCCTGACCTCTTTTTTCTGTTCTTTTTTTTTTTTTAAGTTGATCATGACCCACCAAATTGATTTAATGATCAGTTAAAGTGAGATACAACTTGAGTTTGGAAAACACTGGTCTGGCTTCAGTACTCAGGCAGTGCTGCCAGGACATCTCATTTTCATCACATTTAGCTTGCAGCCCTGTGTATGTTTCATTCCAGCCCCTCAGTCAGTCTGTTAGAGATTATCGAATATGTTATCCTCATTTTATAAGTGAAGATATCAAGGCTCAGGGATATAAAATGGTCTTCCCAAGCCTCCCCAGTAGTCAGAAAACGTGGAGCCCATGCTTTCATTCCACTCTTCTGACTGTATGAATGGTGCTTTGGAGACCCAGTAACTCCTGCTGCCTCAAGGCTCACCCATTTTTCACTTAATTAATGTGTACTGATGGCTCGCTTTGGCCAGGCATGGTGCTGGGCTATTGGTACATAGTGGTAAACAATTTTTACACGGTTCCGGATTTGTGGAACGTTCAGTCACATTTGACATTAGTCCATTTCTTTCAGAGTGAGACCCTGAACCTTTGTATTAGCCTACGTGACCTTACATGATGAGTCCCTCAGCACCGCTCTGGGCTCATCTCCTACCCTGTCCCCCTTCTTCTTTCTTCTCCAAGCACATGAGGTGTGCTCTAGCCTCAGGGCTTTTGCATAGCCTGTTTCTCTGCCTGGTAAACTCTCACTCTAGATAACCTGCATAGCTGCTTTTGTCATCTCCTTCAAGTCTTTGCCGAAGGATTGCCTTCTAAATAAGATTATCCTGAATACTTTATTGAAATTGGAACTCCTTTCTCCCGTCTCATCAAGCTGGTACTCCCAATCCTCCATACTTTGCTCTGCTTTTCCCCCATGGCACTTTTTAATCTTTTAATCTTCTATTTTTATTTTTATTTATTTATTTAATTTTGAGACAGTCTCACTCTCTTGCCCAGGCTGGAGTGCAGTGGTGTGATCTTGGCTCACTGCAACCTCCACCTCCCAGGTTCAAGCAACTCTGCTGCATCAGCCTCTCTAGTAGCTGGGACTAAAGGCACGCACCATCATGCCCAGCTAATTTTTGTATTTATATTTTAGTAGAGACAGGGTTTCACTATGTTAGCCAGGCTGGTCTTGAGCCCCTGACCTCAGGTGATCTGCCCGCCTCAGTCTCCCAAAGTGCTAGGATTACAGGCGCGAGCCACTGTGCCCGGCTATCTTTTAACATTCTATATAATTTATTTATTATGTTTAGCATTTATTGTCTTTATCTGTGTCTACCTGCTAGAATGAAAGATAAAGGCCAGGAATGTTTGTTGGTTTTGTTTACTGCTCTATGTTCAGCACTCATCTATAACCTGGTACCTAGTAGGACTCTATACATTTTTTTTTTTACTTGACTAGATAGATGAAATAAATAACCATCAAGTTCAAAATATAATTAACAAATTATGATGTGGTCAGAGATTTAAAAAAGAAAAGAAAAGAAAAAAGCCCACGGGGTTTCATGAAAGAGTAGAACGGCAGACCTAATTTAGATTGGGTGGGTTAGAGGAAGTGACTTTTTTAGGCTGAGAACATAAGAGGGACTTCAGTTCCCAAATTCGTTAGCGCAGACTCTGCCATTGCAAGCCAAAGGAATGTAGTGTAAAGGAGAGATTTCACCCAAGCAGAAGCCTCTAAGAAGAGACAAAGTGATTCATTCATTTAGCAAACACCCTCTGATGGAAGGAGAGACGCAAGTCACATATTGGTGTTGCCCAAGGGCCAAAACACACATCTGTCTTATTTAATCCCAGCAGCATCACTGAGGTTCTGCTCTTATCTCCTCTTGACAGATGAGGAAACCCAGGTGTTGAATAACTTCTCCAGATACATCCAGCTATTAAGAGACAGAGCTGGATTTCCAAATGAAGTGTCTTTGGTACCAAAGCTTGTGCCCTTTCACTCTCTGGGCACCTACTATGTGCTAGTTGTGCTATCAGGAACAGGGCTTACACAGCCAAGAAGGGCATAGCCCCTGACCTGAAGAAGTTCACAATATCCCTTGAAAGACATGCTGAAAAACTTCCCTGATTAGGACACAGATTTTTTTCTGGCCCCATTTCTTTTACTTCTGGACATGCCTTCCTAGGTTACTGTTTTTCAAACCTTGATAATTCATCTTTTTGTTTTTGATAGCTACTGTGTTATCTATTGGTGAGTACCTCAAAATTCAGTGGCTTAAAACAACAATAAGCATTCATTATCTCAGTTTCTGTGGGGCAGGAATTTGGGAATGCTTCACCTAGTTGATCTGGCTCTGGGTCTCAAAGGATTGAGTCAGATTGTCAGCTGGAATTCTATTCATCTGAAGGCTTGTCTCGGGTGAAGGATCTGTTTCCAAGGTGATTCTCTCACAGGACTGGAGTTGGTGCTGGCTGTTGGCAGGAGGCCTCGGTTCTTTGCCAAATGTACCTTTCTGTAGTACTGCTTGAGCATCCTCATGGCATGGCGGCAGGCTTCCCAAAAAGCAGTGATCTGAGAGAGCAGGGTGGAAGCTGTAGGTCTTTTATGTGCTACTCCTGAAAGTCATACATTGTCATTTTTGCAATATCCAGTGGGTTACACAGGTCAGTCCTATTCATTATGGGAAGGTACTACACAAGTACATAAATACCAAGAGTTTGAAAAATCACTGGGGCAGTGGGGGGGCATCATAAAGGCTGGCTAGTACAGCTACCTATCATCTGTAACATTTACTTAATATTTTCCACTTTTTGTTAAAATCAGCCTTATCCTAAACAATAATATCAGTTAAGTCACAATATTAATATGCTAATTATATTTTCCAGCAAAAAAATATAAACTTGTAATTATTATTATTATTATTATTTTTGAGATGGAGTCTTACTCTCACCCAGGCCGGAGTGCAGTGGCATGATCTTGGCTCACTGCAACATCCCCCTCCCAGGTTCAAGCGAGTCTCCTGCGTCAGCCTCCTGAGTAGCTGGGATTACAGGCGCCTGTCACCATGACTCACTAATTTTTGTTTTTTTTTGCTTTTGTTGTTTTTCAGTAGAGATGGAATTTTGCCATGTTGGCCAGGCTGGTCTTGAACTCCTGACCTCGGGTGATCTGCCCACCTCAGTCTCCCAAAGTGCTGAGATTACAGGTGTAATACGTAGGCATGAGCCACCATGCCTAGCCAACGTTGTAATTATTCATGAAAAAAATTATCTGTGTATCACCTATGCTCGCTTGCATAGTTCCAGTAACACAAACGTTACCCTTGGGGAAACAGCAAGCCCAGCAAACAGGGATCTGTCAGAGTCCTGGAAGTTTTCATCATAAATTCCAGCTCTTCCCTCACTGTCCATTTGGAGCCCCAGAAGCTACAGGATGTTAATGTTGCTGTTTGCTGTCCTCTTCCAGGACCGCCTGTACTTTGTGATGGAGTACGTCAACGGGGGCGACCTCATGTATCACATCCAGCAAGTTGGCCGGTTCAAGGAGCCCCATGCCGTGTAAGTGAGAACTAGTGCTGTGCTTTCTCTTTGGGATAAATGGGTAGGTTAGTGGTTCCTTTGGGTGTGTTTTTTTTGTTTGTTTTTTTGTTTTTGCTTTTTTGCCAAAGAGGGATTTTTAAACACCTCGGGCATCTTTTTGAAAAAATATTTAGCCAGGGAAGAAAGATGTTCTGCTTAATATGAGATGCTTCTTTTTTTTTTTCCTGACACCAGCTAATAACCTGAAGCTCAGCCAGACACCATGGCTCCTACCTGTAATCTCTGTTTTGGGAGGCTGAGATTGGAGGATCACTTGAGCTCAGGAGTTAAAGGCCAGCCTGGGCACCATGACGAGATCTCATCTCTATAAAAAATAAAAAACTTAGCTGGGGATGGTGGCGCACACTGTAGTCTCTTCTGAAAAATAAAACAAAACTCAAAGCTCTAAAACCACAGCTATTTATTTCTAATTCATGTCCCTGACTGCTTAGAAAGGCCCTGTATCTTCCCTGGGGATTATCACTGTAGATGTTATGTGTCCATTTGCTAATATTTATTGAGAACTTACTATGAGCCAGGCCCTAAGTGCTTAACAAACATCGTCTCAACCCTGAGAATAACTCTGGGAGGGAGATGCTGCCACCTCTGCTTTACAAACAAGGAAATGGAGATGCAAGGTTTTGAAAGCTTGCTCATATTCATGGAGCTAGTAAGAAGCAGTTCCTGAATTCTGACCCCAGTGCTTCTTTGCCCATGTTCTTTATCTCACACCACTCTCCCTCTTAGATGCCTTCACTCCACGGGGGTGAAGGATCAAGGTGCTCAGTGGCAATGGTCTGTGGTTCCTGGGATGGGGAGACTGATTCTTGGTTGTTGGAAATGTGTTTCCTCTGCTGAGTCAACTCCATCCCCTTCAGTTTAAAAGGCAGCTACAGTCTCTTCTTTTCAGAACACAAATCTCATCATGTCACTCCCCTGCTTAGGAACATTGCAAGTTGTAGGAATCAGCAATGATAACCTCTCCTGGGGAGTTTGCTAAGATCTTACTGCCTCTCCATAGAGCCCCCAGAGCTCATCTAGAACCCCACCCTGTCATACCGGAGGCTCGGTGGCTCCCGCCCAGTTCAGCTTGCCCCCTCTCCTCCCACCTGGCCAGGTTGTGAGCACTGTGTTCTGATAGGATTTGCATTATTCTTGTGCTTCCAAATCTAGCCATTCATATCTCCTGGCACGACTCTAATAGGATTAGCTTTGCTTTTACTTCTAACATCTAATTGACCACAGGCTTTAATTCCATTGTCACACAAGACATGTCAAGACACTTTGCATAGTTCCCCAAAGCCCTGCCCAACCTTTGTGGCATAACTGGGCTTCCTAGTTCTCTCGAAACCTCTTTCTTTATGGGTTGACCTTCAATAAGAGGTTACACTTTAGACAGATGTTGTTTCTGATTCCAGCTGTGCCATTCATTCGCTATATAACTTGCCCAAGTTAATCTCTCTAACCCTCAGTTTCCTCATTTGAGGAATGGGAAGATAATAGTAGGACCTACCTTACAGCATTATTATTGGGATTAAATCAGGTAATGCCTAAAACGGTGCTAGGCAGATGGTAAACCTTCAACAGATGTTAGCTGCTATTGTCAAGATAATTTAACTTGCTATACAGTCTGAAAGTATAATTCTCTCTCTTTTTGTGGGGGTTGGGGGACAGGGTCTCACTCTGTTGCTCAGACTGGAGTGCAGTGACCCTGATTATAGCTCACTGCAGCCTTGATCTCCTGGGCTCAAGCAATGCTCTTGCCTCAGCCTTCCAAGTAGCTGGGATCACAGGCATGTGCCACCACTCCCAGTTATTTTTTTTCTTTTATTTTTAGTAGAGACAAGGCCTCACTATGTTACCCAGCTAGTGAAACCGTAATTCTCCATCCAGCTCATCATATCCCATGGCCCCCTCTCCACTATACAATTGCTGAACTTCTGCCTACCCCCAATTTGTCCTTAAGGCAACCCCATCACCTTCTAAACCACCCTGTGAATCCATCCGTACTCTCAGCATTTTATGAGCTATTTAGCTGACCATCCATGGGTTCTTTAATGCCCTGCACCTAGTTCAATATTGTATTGAATTCTGAGCATTGCCAAGCATATGGTGTCCTTGAGTTTCTCCATTGCCTTTTTTTTTTTTTTTTTTTTTTTTAATTTCAGATTTTACGCTGCAGAAATTGCCATCGGTCTGTTCTTCTTACAGAGTAAGGGCATCATTTACCGGTAAGTGAATATTGCTGTACTTTCCATCTCTTCATCTCCCTCAGCTCCTCCCTGCCCTGCCTCTTTCTTCAGCTGCTTTTAAAATTAGAATCCGTGGTGGGGGAGGAATCCTCCAGAACTAACTTGGGCATGTGTTCTGCCAGGCAGCATCGCCCACTGCCCTGGCAAAGTTTGGACAGCTCTATATGGTGGTAGAAAATCTCGATGGACTGTGTCACCAATGATGGTTCAGAGCCTCAAACAGGAGACCATTTGCTCTAAGAGGAGACTCACAGAGAGGACCCCAGTACTTCTTTCTCTTGCTTGTGGACCCTACATTTGAGGAGCAGACAAAGAATTTTGGCTGGCAGAATGTGATGGATCACATTATTATGAAACATTATTTATTTATTTATTTATTTATTTCTGCTATGTAACTACAACTTGGAAATGGATCTCTGAGTGGCTGCTCTGAAAGACAGGATTAAGTTCAGGACTTGGCATCTGCTGGTATTTGGAGGAGCAAATGGATGATCATAGCTGCATGAGTCATATCGTTTTATATTTCATGCAAGGCGGACGATTGCACCCGAG
The DNA here is from genome assembly GCF_037993035.2 of Macaca fascicularis. Taxonomy (NCBI): domain Eukaryota; kingdom Metazoa; phylum Chordata; class Mammalia; order Primates; family Cercopithecidae; genus Macaca; species Macaca fascicularis. The sequence continues at coordinate 23,243,804 of NC_088394.1, forward strand.
GCTGCTATTTGTCAGCGAGTCCAGGGCGTACAATTCTCCTTGTACTACGTCGATGCAAATGGCATAGCCAGTGCAGGCTTGGGCTGGTTTGTTATGCAAGAGAGGCTGCAAGGCATGAGGCTTCCAAACAGCGCTTGGCATGGGTGGGGGGGGTCTATTTCAAAGATTATGAAGAACCACAAAAGTCTATTCCATTCATGCGTTTGACACATATTTATCAAATCCTACTATATTCTAGGCACTCTTGTGGGTGGTGGGCATACAGAAGTGAATAAAACAGATGAAACCCCTTGCCCCTGTGGAGTTTATCTTTTCGTGGTGGGAGACAGATAAGTGAATCATAAAAACATAGTCTGCCAAGTAGTGATAAGTACTATGGAGATAAATCAAGCAGGGGAGGGTGCTGGTGTACCCTGCGTGTTGGAGGGTTCCCTCTCATTCTGTAGAGAGCGTAGTGATGAGAGCCTGGAGAGTTAGGGGTGACTTGGGAGTCCTGGGCCTTTTGCTTTAACTGCGGGATATGGGATTAAAAGGCATGAGGGGGCTGGGCACAGTAGCTACCACCTGTAATCCCAACGCTTTGGGATGCCGAGGCAGGAGGAATGCTTCAAGCTAGGAGCTTCAGAGCAGCCTAGGCAACATAGCGAGGCCCCCATCTCTAAAAATAAAATACAATTAGCCAGGTGTGGTGGTGCATACCTATAGACCTAGCTACTCAGGAGGCTGAGGTGGGACGATCAATTGAGCCCAGGAGTTCAAGGATGCAGTGAGCTATGATCATACTACTGCATTCCAGCCTGGGTGACAGAGCGAGACCCTGTCTCAAAAAAAAAAAAAAAAAAAAAAAAAAAAAAAAAAAAGGCATGATAAGATTAGACCTGGTAAGTACAAGGCAGATAGTGGAGGCAAGGCTATGGGGTCCTGGCAGGACGGAGGGATGGGAAGTGGGGGCCTTGTCAGAAGCTTTCAGAGTCCTGGAGCTTTTAGTCACACCTTGGAGTGCTGATATGAAATCTATAGGGGGAAGGATAATCTTATTCTGAGTGCACAAAGTCCCTGCCATTCCTACTTTCTCCTAATGATGGAGGGAAGAAGGTCAAGAAGAGGAGTGGTTTTACTTGGCATGTGGGTGATCCTAGTGAAAGTGTGAAAATAGAGAGAAGACGAATTTAGAAGCTGAGGCAGGAGGATCACTTGAGCCCAGGAGTTCGAAACTGCAGTGAGCTATGATTGTGCCACTGCACTCCAGCCTGGGCAACAGAGCAAGACCCTGTCTCTAAAAAAAGAATTTAAATTTTAAATAGTATGCTCATTCTGTCCATGCCCACGTTTGCCCTCAGTGAACACATTAGCTCTGTGTGCATGAAATGGCACGTGGAAATCATCTAATTCCCTTAGTTTCTCTTTTGACTGTCATAGTGACAATATCATTTTGTGCTGAATATAATTCTGGTGTTGAAAGATACACATGAGGCTGGGGGCAGTGACTCATGCCTGTAAACCCAGCATGTAGAGAGGCTGAGGCGGGCAGATTGCCTGAGGTCAGGAGTTGGTGACCAGCCTGGCCAACATGGTGAAACCCCATCTCTACTAAAAAAATACGAACATTAGCTGGGTGTGGTTGCACATGCCTGTAATCCCAGCTACTTGGGAGGCTGAGGCAGGAGAATCGCTTGAACCCAGGAGACAGAGGTTGTGGTGAGCCAAGATCTCCCTGTTGCACTCCAGCCTGGGCAACAAGAATGAAACTCCATCTCAAAAAAAAAAAAAAAAGGTGCATATGATCTTCCATATGATGTGATGATGTGATCCCTAAATTCAAGCCAATGACTTCAGCTAGTGCTTAACCACAGAGACAGGGATCATGGGTGATTTTTCACTCTACATGATTTTCAACTTGGGTGCTGACATTAGGACCTAACTCCTATGTGGGATGTGCCTCTACTAAAATAGAACCAACTGGATTCTTGAGAAGATTAAACATGGAACTACAAGTTTGTTGGAAGAAAATCCAGTCCCAGTGTAGGAAACATGAAAGGAAATAATTAGAGTTCTAGTCAATTGAGTTGTGATTCAGGGCTAGTTTCTAATCAATCAGGAAGCCGCGTTGGGATCTGGGATCCATGAATCCAGATCCAGGTGGTAAAATTCAAAGACTAGCACTTCAGGTGCTAATATGATACCTATTCCAAAGCCCCTTTTCCTAAACTAACTACATACTCTCCCTTTAATCTTCCACTATTAATATGGTCTTTAAAGGGATATTTATCAATCTTTTAGGCCAGTCTTCATCTGAACCCCTCTTTTGCGTATGTGTAAGAACAGACTCAATCTCCTACTATAGATAATGAAAATGACAGATACTCATTTCACAGCCCCCCTGTAGCCAGGGCAGGCACACAACACAAGCACTGACACTTGGTCATACTTACTCAAGACCTTGAATCAGAAACTAGTGGCCAAGAAAGCAGAAAGCACAGTATCAAGAGAGGCCATAGTAATTATCAGCAGTTACTTTCCAGAGGCAAGAGAAGAGGGTCTTAACAGCAATAGGCAGAGTCCAGCTTAGGGCTTCGTGGAATAAGGGGTGATGTTTGTGTCCCATGGCAACTTGGGTGGTGGTGTCATTGGACAAGCTCTGAGTTGCAGTTAGGCATCGTTTTGGGCTTTATAGACTCTTAATCTGGTTCTTCAATCTCCTCAAAGATTCCGTGAGCTCCCCAATATCCTTTGATGAATTCCTTTTCAGGTAAAAGTCATCACAGTTGGTTTTTGTTGCTCACCCTCCAGAACACTTCTTGGAAATAGACTTCTTGAAATTGATAGTCAAATAGGAATGGTAAAAAATAAATTACTTGACAAAAGATGTATGGTTTTGTCATTTCATAGAGATTGCCTTCATAGTGGTAGTCTTTTAAGATGTTACAAATCACTACCTCCTTCATCTAAATCTCTCCTTAATTGAACAGTTCTTAAGTAAAGAGGATGAAGGATTTTGTTAGACTTACCATCTTTAAGGAAATGGAGATGTTGTGTTGGGGGGCGAGGAGGGAAAAAGATTCTTCCTATCAAACTTGGTTTCTGATTTACCAATCACTATATCTGGAATGTGTGTTGGTTTTGCCCTTGATGGTTTTCTGAAAAATGAAAATAATTTCTCCATCCATCTTTTGAAGCAGAAATGAGGATTTATTACATAGAACAAAAGATTAGGGTGTGATATCAAAACACTGCTATGTGATGGTAAAGATGACAGAGGTGCCCTCCAGCCTCAGGACTGCCTGGCTCTTGGCACCTGAAACTTCTTTTCTATAATAGATGAAGATTTTATCACTTCCCTAGTCTACCCAGCTGCCTGCTTCTGGGCATGTGGTCCCGCTGAAGGGATGTCATTTGTCACTATTAGAGAAATCACAAATATCACATATAGACCTACCTAGTAAGTTTAGGGAAAGCAAATTGCTGCAAAGCCTGGGTTTTCTGAGTTCCAAACTTTCACTCAAATCACGGTGGCTTGTAGATGAGCATGAAGGCTGGATACGAGCAGCACCATGGACAGCACCAAAGGCAGGGCGTGTTGGGATTGGCAAACATCAGTGGGCGAGTGCAAGTGGACCTCCCCCTCCCTTTGAATAAGGAGAACCCACAGACACAGATAGGAGATGCCAGGATATAGTTTTCAGATTGTATTCTTTTAGTCGGAAATGAAGACAGTAACTCAATTCAAAGTAACTGAGGTTAAAAGAGGCATTTATTGGCTGACATAACTTAAAAATCCAGGCACAGATCTGACTTTAGGCCTGGATACATGCAGAGGCTGAAGTGCACGTTATAAGGGCACACTTTATCATCCTCCCTCTAGGCTCTACTTTCTCTATATTAGATTGCTTCTCTTCATCTGGTGACCCCTGGAGTTTCTAGACTTCCATAATACCACCTGAACAACCCCAATGTAAAATGCACTTATCCCTTTCTTGATTGTGCCAGCCAAAGTGCCGGCACTAATACTTAACAGCTTTGATTGGCTCACATTGGATCACATGCCCATTCCTGAATCAATCACTGTGACCAGAAGAATGGAATATTTCCATTGGCCAGGACAGGCCCATGTGACCATTCCTGGAGACATGTTACATGGAAGCCATGTTACACCCATGGAAGAATTGGATGAGGGTGTTTCTTCTAGGGAATATTAGAATGCTGTCATCACAAAATATTAGAATAGGCAGAACCACAGATGCCCACTGCCCAATGAAGATGACCAAAGGGAAACATCTGAATTAAGCAATAGATCCCCCTACCTCTCAGGAAGTCGGAGTTCCCCATCTTCTATTAGGACTGGAACCATCTGATCCATCACTCAGCCTTGCTCACTGGTGCTGAAATATAAAGCATTGACATTGGAGTAGGTGTTTAGGGAGGAGGAAAGTGTGTTGATATTGGATCCATCTTGTGTGCTAAAGACTACAAGTGTTCCCCAAAATATCAAGCTCTTCTCATCAACACAGATGAAAATAAAAGAGAATACAGCACATATCCTTTAGGTTAGAGCTCAAATGTCACCACCTTAGAGAGGTCCTTTCTGACTGACACCCTGCTTAAAGTGACTTCCTCTAATCACTATCTTATGTCCTCTTTATTTTCATCATACCACTTATCAGAATCTATAATAATCATGCTTATAGAGTAATTGTTATCTTTTGCCCAGCACTGAAATTTTATCTGAAGAACAGGAGGCTTATCTTGTTTACAGCTACATACTACATCCAGGCATGGTGCCTGTCACATAGTAATTGTTCAACAATTTGTTTGTTTGTTTGTTTTTGAGACGGAGTCTCGCTCTGTCACCCAGGCTGGAGTGCAGTGGCACTATCTCGGCTCACTGCAACCTCCGCCTCCCGGGTTCAAGCTATTCTCTTGCCTCAGCCTCCCGGGTAGCTGGGACTACAGGCGCCCGCCACCAAGTCCAGCTAATTTTTTATTTTTAGTAGAGACGAGGTTTCACCATATTGGCCAGGCTGGTCTTGAACTCCTGACCTTGTGATCCAACTGCCTTGACCTCCCAAAGTGCTGGAATTGCAGATGTGAGCCAACATGCCCGGCCAAATATCTTTTTATTCAAAGAATCAATGGAAACTCCTGGGTCATGTCCTAGGAGGTAGTCCAAGAGATCAGGGAACACTTCCTTCAATCAGCTTTTTTTTCTTTGTCATCTTCAGAGATATTTTAAAAAATAATAATTTTGTGGAAAATGTATCTTCTTACAAAATATAAGGGGTCTTTAAGTTGCAAAGGAAAATTCTTGGAATTTTCCTGGATCCAGGAAGTGTCATGGATGCTCTGCCCTTTGCTTAACTTTCTGTGGATCTCCCTCTTTTCAGAAGTGCTGTCTCTTTGTGTCCTTGTGAGACACTTGGCACAGTTGGCTCTGTAGAAAAAGAAAAGCACGGAGGTTTGTGGACCTCTTTTTATTTCCCTGCCAGATTGTAAGCTGTTGGAGGTCAAAGGCTGGTTGCTACTGACCTTTGTGCCCACACAACACCTAACACAGTGTTTTATGCATAATGAGTGGCTGTTGCTTGGCTTGAAATGCATAGCAATTAATTAAATCTCTAAATTCTTGTGTCTGCCATAGTGACCTAAAACTTGACAACGTGATGCTCGATTCTGAGGGGCACATCAAGATTGCTGATTTTGGCATGTGTAAGGAGAACATCTGGGATGGGGTGACAACCAAGACATTCTGTGGCACTCCAGACTACATCGCCCCTGAGGTGAGAGCTGCGGGGCACACGTTCACATTGCAGTGATGTACCCTCTGCTCCCCAGATGGCCGTGTGAGAGCTGGGAAGGGTCGAGGGTGGTACCTTGCAAGGGAACCTCGGGCAGAATCTTATTCTATACTCTAAATCCTCCCTTTGAGATCACACATGCAAATTAATTTAGCACACATCCAGAAGCCCAAGCCCAAAATACATCAAGGTTTGGGAGAAAATTTAAATAAAACTCAAAAGAACCATCCAACACACATCAGTAAAATTCTTCATCAGACTGCTGTGGCCCACAGCCATGTGATACCGCCTAATTGTGACATCGGAATGTTTGTCGAGAGAGAAAGAGCAGATCCCCTGGGCTGGCATATGACATGGGATCTGTGTCCTGTATATGTTCCTTAGTAGGAAAATGGACAATAGCCCATGATTTATTTATAGCATGAAATACTACCAGGCACCAATTCAGAAGAGTGAGTTAGATATGTATGTAGATATGAAAAGATCTTCAAGACACATTGTTAGAGAAAAAAAAAAAAAAATCAAGATACAGAATGACAAATACAAGGCCGGGCACGGCAGCTCATACCTGTAATCCCAGCACTTTGGGAGGAAGAGGCAAATGGATCACTTGAGCCCAGGAGCTCCAGAACAACCTGGGCAACGTGGCGAGACCTCGTCTCTACAAAAAAATACAAATATTAGCCAGGTGTGGTGGCACGTGCCTGTAGTCCCAGCTACTTGGGAGACTGAGGTAAGAGAATCACCTGAGCCCCAGGAGGTCCAGGCTGCAGTGAGCCGTGATTATGCCACTGCACTGCAGCCTGGATGACACAGTAAGACCCTGTCTCAAAAAAAAAAAAAAAAAAAGAAAGAGGAATGACAACAATGTGATACTATTTATGGATAAAACAGAAATACACGGAACACTGCTCTGTTTTCAACTAGTAAAAGCATACAAAAATCTGGAAGATTTCAGACTGATTTTATAACACTGGTTACTTCTGAAGATAAGGGAATTGTAAAGAGAAATTTAGCTACTTCTGTATACTGCTGACATTTTTTTTTACAAGGTAGATATATTTGTATATTACTTGAGTAATAAAGTAATTCAAAAATAATAAGGCTTTATTCAGACCCAATGAAGTTTTCCCAATGTGATATACTTTGGTCTATTATCATTTTGTTAATTAATTAGATATGACACAATCTATAACACAACTTCCTGATAGGCCGTGGGTTCCATAATCTCTGGTTCTCAACTCTAACTGCAGTTTAGAGTCATGAGAGAGCTTTTATGATGTAGGATGCAGCTGGGGCATGGTGGCTCACCCCTGTAATCTCAGCGCTTTGGGAGGCTGAGGCAAGAAGATCGCTTGAGGGTAGGAGTTTGAGACCAGACTGGACAACATAGTGAGACCCTAATCTCTACAAAAAAAAAATAAAATAAAAATTCGCCCAGTGCACTAGCTTACACCTGCTGTCCTGACTACTCAGGAGGCTAAGGCGGGAGGATCGCTTGAGCCCGGCAGGTGGAGGCTACAGTAAGCAGTGATCATGCCACTGCACCTCAGCCTGGGAAACAGAGCGAGACCCTGTCTCAAAAGGAAAAAAAAACAAAACAAAAAACCCACAGACAAACAAACAGAAAACAATGTGGGCTGCTCAAATGCCATCCCATTAGAATCTCTGCAGGGTGAGGCCCAGGATTTGGGGTTCTCAGAAGTTCCTCACTGGTGGTGATCCAGACAAGCACAAGAAACCCTGAACTGTGTTGCTGATGAAGTTGCCTCCCCTCCAGCCTGCAGATGGGAGGGATAAGCTGCAGGTCAGGCTTTGTCATGAACTAACCCCATCACCTCTGGCAACTGGTCTCACATCCCAGGCTCTAGTTTCCTTTGTAAAGAGATTGGCTTGTTGGGTTGTCATGAGGATCAAACAAGACTTGAAGTACTTTAAAAGTGTGAAAACACTTTCAATGAGAAGTGTTCTCCTGGAATGCTTTCCCTTCCTTGTCTTGCGGGTTACTTCTCAGAACGCATTTCATTCGTTCATAATTGACAAGTAAAATTGTATACATTTATCATGTGCAACATGTTCTGAAATACGTATACATTGTGGAATGGCTAAGTTGAGTTAATTAACATATTTATTATCTCACATACTTTTTTTTTTGTGGTAAGAACACTTAAAAATCCCTCTTAGCAATTTTAAAGAATACAATAGATAGTTATTAACTATAGTTACTGTGTTGTACGACAGATCTCTTGAATTTATTCCTCCTACTTAACTGAAATTTCATATCCTGTAATCAACATCTCTGCGTTTCTGATTTTGGAATAGAAATCAAAGTGGGAGATAGAGATCAAGAAACGGCCATTCACTTTATAGCCAAGTTTGCTCAAATACCCTTTTTGAGTTAAACAAGCAGTAACTGAATTATAAAACATTCTAGGATTAGTTAACATTTTGAGGGCATAATATGTGAAAGCCACCTACTATCTCACATAACCCCATGATATAGATATTATAGAAGTTAAGTAACTTCTCCTGTGATCAGACAACCTACCAGTAGACAGCAGTCAGGATTCAAAGTCAGACTGCCTACCCTCAGGCCTCAGCCTTTAGCCTTTGCTATATTACCTCTTAACCTCTGACATGGTTAGTTTTACATCCCTACATGCTGAAAGATGGACCGTCACATGGCTCTTCTAGACTTTTCCATGTTCTGGCAGTTTGGGAATATGAATTAAAAACTTCACAACCGCATATACCACATGATCCACCAATTCTACATCTAGGAGTTTATCTTAAGGAAATACTTGGACAGATGTCCAAATGTCTAATTGCAAGAATATATGTTACAGCATAGGAAGAGACCTAATCAATTGGAAATTTATAAGATAGATTTGGGTGTATCCATTCAACAGAATGTTATGCAGAGATAAAAACTGATTGTGTTCATATACAAATATTAAATTAGCAAGGAAAATTTAAGTGAATAACTGGCTTTATTAAAGATCTATTGCCCATAATCCCAGTGCTTTGGGAGGCCAAAGTGGGAGGATTGCTTGAGTTTGAGTTCAGTATGGGCAATATAGAGAGACCCCGTCCCTACAAAAAGTTAAATAATTAGCATGGTGGTGAGCACCTATAGTCCCAACTACACAGGAGGCTGAGGTGCAGGGATTACTTGAGCCTAGGAGGCCAAGGCTGTGAGCTATGAGCTATGATCTTGCCACTGCACTCCAGCCTAGGTGACAAAAAGAGACACTATCAAAAAAAAAAAAAAAGAAAAGAAAAAAGAAAAAAAATGGTCCACATACCAAAGTGTTTATGTAAAGCACACACATACACACAGAGTTTAATATGTATTCAGAGAAAAGAGTATGGAATGAAGTAGACCAAATATTAGTCATAATTTTTCTCTTAATAAAGGATTATGGGTGATTTTCATGTTATCATCTCAGCTTAGCTATCTTTTATAAAGAAATAGTAAAATAGTAACAAATATTATTACCTCTTAAACGTTTTTATTTGTAATTATGTTTTAAAAACATGTAACATAAAATTTACTATCTTAACCATTTCTAAGTGTACAGTTTAGTAGTGTTAAGTATATTTACATTATTGTGTAAATGTTATAACTTTTACAATGAAGAGTAAAGACAGTTTTTCTTTTAAAAATTCCATGCTCACTGTTTTGAAAATAATGATAATAATAATACACCGTACTTAGTGCTTCGAAAAGGCAATGTGACAGCCACAGGTGTTTGCCCAGCTGCAGGTGCCTCTGCAAAGAATGTCTGTCATTCCCTGAGTAGCTAATGTAAAGAAATAGCTCAGGTGGGCACTAGCCTTCTTGTAAAAGAAGAGTGGAATCTGTCTCCAGAAGATACATGAACTGCAAACCTCCCTGATAGGATGCCTTCTGTTTTCTAGATAATTGCTTATCAGCCCTATGGGAAGTCCGTGGATTGGTGGGCATTTGGAGTCCTGCTGTATGAAATGTTGGCTGGGCAGGTAATTGAATTTTAAGTGATCGATAAGAGAAGTCCTCCCCACCCCCATCCACATGGTTTCCTTAGGAGAATGCATGTTTGGTAACAGCTCATAAATGGAAACCTCTATGACTTTCCCGGCCTTGGGGTCATACAAGTCCGTGGTCATTTGAAAGCTGGGTGTGTGGCTTCACTGTAGGCCCCAGGGAGGAGAGTCTGCCAGTTGAGGGGGGCTCTGGGGAGGGTTCAAGCAGGGATTCTTCTCCTCCCACCCTCCCCTGTCATACAGGCACCCTTTGAAGGGGAGGATGAAGATGAACTCTTCCAGTCCATCATGGAACACAACGTAGCCTATCCCAAGTCTATGTCCAAGGAAGCTGTGGCCATCTGCAAAGGGGTAAGTACATCTCTTAAAGCTGTGGCCAGGACCACCCCATACAGGCATGTGGGATGTACCTTGCCCAAGGACACCCCACCGGGAGGGGGGGAACAGAGCCTGAACGCCACCCTTCACTCTGTTTGGCAATATGAGAACCCTGGCATGGAGCTGCTACCTCCCAGAGGAGAGAGCGCTTTTTTTCTGATTTGCACAGAAGTGCCACAGAGAGCTGCCTGCAGCTGCGTCTTGCTGCTGGCTGGGCTGCAGTCTCTGAACCAGCACAGGGGAATGCTCATTGAGTGAATGAGGTAGAAAGCACAGAGATTTTGTCAAAGAGCTGGAAGTCGTGGGAAAGGGCACAAGAGGTCTTCGGCACAACTCAGGCTATCTTGCCCTGCTCTGCTGTATGTGTTTAGTTAATACCAAGAGCGTGCAACTTTTGTTCTAAAAAATACCAGGCAGTGTTGAGGTTAAGGAATTCTCTAGATAAGCAGACTGAAATTCAGTGTACTCAAAATCCCACTGTCCCCTCTCCCCCAACATGCACACAAATGGCTCAAAGGGAATGCACGCTTGTACGTCTGCAGTTTATACACAGGGCACCTGCGAAGAAAGCAGGACGTGTGTTTGTGGGGAGGGATTGTTTGTTTTGCGTCTTGTGTTGGACCAAGGCATACTCACAGTGACTTGTGTGAGATCCTAAGGATCAGTGATGCTCACTTTTGGAGCCATCAGGATAACCTGAAGTGCCTTACCAGAATGCACATGCTTCTGCCTCACCCCAGAGATTAAGTCTGGGTATGAGTATTTTGGAAAAGTCTCCATTTGGCTTGCACACCACTGCCTTTAAACATACTGTCCAAATGAAGTGATTTTTCAACTCTGATGGAAGCCTGAAAGCAATCAAATTAGATGCCCAGAAAATATGTTCCAAGCGTAATATACTAATAAAGAATTTGCTCTCCCACCACCCAGTGGTACAGGTTAGAACATGGCCATGCCTTAATCAGCGGGTTCCCACCTGTGTGTCTGAATAAACCAGGGCTGCCAGTCCTAGATCTGTGGGATGCTTACAGACTTTTCATGCCCTACTTTGCTCTTCCTGACCCCAGCCAGATGCTGAATGCACTGGTTTGGGTGAAGGAAAGCTGGGAAACTCAGGCAGGCCAATCTGAGGTCTGGCCCAGTTTGGAATAGCTGGGCCAGCCTCTCAGCCTAAAAGCACCTTGTCACACTGCCTAAATTCCCACTCTCAGTGAATCACCTAAGGTTTGCACCTCAGCTCCATAGGCTAAGATGCACGTATCCCTGGGGAAACCACCTGTGAATTAATCTCAATCCCGAACATCTAAAGTGAATTGCTTGAAAATATTTTCTTTGAGGGTGTGAGGCAGGGAGAGGGAAAATGAAGAATAGAGAGGGGAGTCGCAGAGGTGCATTAGGAACCTAAGCAAAGCCCATAAAGAAAAAGAAGGCACACACGAAGGCCTGTACAGGCCCCCATAGACATGGTATTGAAGGGTGGGAGGGGTAGACAGAAGGTGGCACCTGGAGCTTTTAATTTGTTTAATAATTGCCAGCATATAAGGATCAGGAGATTTCTCATAAACATTCAGCTTTCAGGTTTCTCTTGAAAAATCAGATCTTGCCACATTGGCTTGTCATTCTTACAAAGCACCAGTCAGCTAGATTGGAAACCACTGCCCTCTGTAGTTGGGGCTTGCCCTCTGTAATTCACAGAAATTCTCACCTGGCCAATTCTACCCAAGTTCAAATCCTGGTTCAGGCATTAATTGCCCTCAGACCATGGGGAAGTTGTTTGACGGCGTCTGCAGATTGGGAATAATAATAGCAGTCCACACAGGGTTCTTTGATGATTAAATAGCTGAATACTGTAAATCACTTCGAGTAGAGGCTGGCACTCTGCTCCAAACCCCTTGGAAGTTATTATTTCTATTACTAGTGCTGACACTATTGTGTTATCTGCCTGGTTCCTCTTGGCATTTGAGTTTGCATCCCCTGGAACTGCGACTTTTAAAGTAGGAGATTTGGAGATCAAGAGACCCTTTGCAAATCTTTACCCTTCCATTTTCTAAGTGCAGGGTCTTTTTTTTTTTTTTTTTTTTTGACAACATCTCACTCTGTCACCCAGGCTAGGGTGCCGTGGCATGTTCATGGCTCACTGCAGCCTTGATCTCCCAGGCTCAAGTGATCCTACTGCCTCTGCCTCCCAAAGTGCTGGGATTACAGGCATGGGCCACTGCACCCAGCCTAGGTGCAAGATCTTAAGCCACTTCCTTTGCATCTCTGTGCTTCTGTTTATTTTAAAAAATGAAATAGTAGTACTCACTGAAAAGAGTTTTTGAGAGCATTACATGAGATAACATAAGGGAAAGCTCCTTGCATGACGTGGGCACATAGTAGGTGTTCAGTACATGCACAGAGTCCTCCCCTTCACATGCCCGCCCTGCCTGGACAGCTGGGGGTTCTAAGTGGGTCATGGAGGAGAGGATTTTCCAGGTCAGCTGTCTTCAGCTTCAGCTCCAATTAGCAGTTTCCCTGGTAGAGCCATTTTCTATTAATTCAGGACCCATAACCTTCATGATTAACTGGGGTGACTCTCTTACTATTGAGTTTGGGGACCATTATTAATTGAGTGGGCTGAGTCCAATGCGGGCTCTTCCTTCAAGGAGGGTACTCCAGAAACGAGTGTCGCGCAAGCGAACAGCCAAATGCTTCCTCCAGAACAGCGAGCCCCAGGGGATGCGTCTGGGAGGTGATCAGAGATTGGAACAGTGATTAAATCCAGCTGTCTACATGGCTTCAGGCACATTAGAGCAAGAGTGTGGGAACTGGGCAGAGACTCCGAATTAATGCTGGATGTTTCTGCAGTGCCTTTTCTTTGCTTGGCATCCTCCTGCTTAGACAGAAATTCAGTTGAGCTTTTGAAAACAGTCTCCTGTTTAATTGAAGCAGTGTCCTTTATATGTCCATCCCCTCAAAGGCCTGATTTTCTACCTCCCTTCCCCCCAAAAATTAATAAAACCTTACTCAGAGGGCTATGCCCACTTTGAACAAACTTGAAGCAAACAGAAGCCCAAATAGGCCGTACCTTAGGGTGAAAACCAGCAGACACTGAACAGCTGAGACTGTTCAGTGAACATAAAGCTATAAGAGTCCTGAGCCAGGCAGAGCTGTTCAAAACCTTGCCCTGCTCCTTAGCTGTTTGACCTTAGACAGATGACTTGACTTCTCTGCACCTACATCCTTTACCTGGAAAACGGAGGATAAGAGTTGCTGAGGCCTCAGAGTATTGTTGCAAAGGTTAAAGAGTAATGGGTAACAGCTGGGAAGCCTTTAGCACGGAGCCTGAATGCATATGATGTCGTCATGCTCAGTACACGGAAGCCATTATTGATATTATTATTATTATCAGTGTGAACCAAAACCTCCCTGCCCTTTCATTCCTCACATCCTAATCTTACACAAATGTCAAGGCTTGACTCAATTTCCTCACCCTCCATAAACCTCTCCTGACAAAGCCAGGTCACAAAAATTCCTGAGAAAACCACGTGTGAAATGTGCTCCCATTTTTCTTAATAGCCCAAGTTTTAGAGCTAGGCAGTGGTGGAGTCTGCACCCAGCTCTTACTGACTGCCACTTCCTATCTCTTGAGTCCTTGCTGTTCCTCAACTTCTCTGAGTGTGCATTGCCTTTTTATTCAAATGGGAAAAATAGTATACTCACCTCATTGGGTTATTGCAATGATTGGGGAAGATCGTGCATGTAAATAAAGAGGTAGCTAGCTTAGAACGTAAGTGCTCAGTTAATTTCCCCACCCTGGAGGATACGGTTTATATGACAAGTACATGCTTGTGTGTGTGACCACAAATTATCTTGTAAGGGGGCAACAGGCTGAGTGACTGTCCGGCAGTGTAGGAATGAATTTCTGGGTTCATCCTTTCCCCATCATCCGCAAGTCCTGGGCAGAAGATTCTGCCATCGTGGGCTGCTCAGTGTGATGTCAACTCTGGAAAGCTTTTGGACTTGTATTTTTTTTTTTAATTAATCACCAACTCTTCCGTCTTTACCCTCTGTGCATTTGCTCAAGTATTGAGATCAGAGATATTTTCGTGCTGCTTTGGACTCATTTACAAGAGGAAGCCTGTCTGGTTTCATCTTGGAGCATCTATTCATCTTGTTATTTAGCACTCAGAGACCCAAAGATGGAGGGTTTTGATAATTAAGTAATTTAAACGGAACACCAAAGAAACCTCAGCGGCGTTGTGTGTAATGTATGATACAAGGGAAATGAGCTGGGCTAGGTTTTGACTGTTTAATGAGCTTTCAGAAAGTAATTACTTGAAACTTGGGCCCCTTTGACTAATACTTTTTCTTCTGTTTTGTCATTTTTGCAAGTGCTTTACTGAGAAATGCAAATGGTATCTGAATGAATGTAGCCTTTGCTTTTGTCAAATTCCAGTTTTCTTGTTGTGGGAGGAGGGAAGTTTGAAGATATTGAAACTGTCCTAATTAAATGCACTGGTAATTGCACAAAACTTATTCTTAAACCAAAATGGATCATGTGGCATTTCTTTTTTTCTTTCTTTTCTTTTTTTTTTTTTTCTTTTTGAGACGGAGTCTCTCTCTGTCGCCAGACTGTGGAGTGCAGTGGTGCAATCTCAGCTCACTGCAACCTCCGCTTCCTGGGTTCAAGGATTCTCCTGCCTCAGCCTCCCGAGTAGCTGGGACTACAGGTGTGTGCCACCACATCCAGCTAATTTTTATATTTTTAGAAGACACGGGATTTCACCATGTTGGCCAGGATGGTCTTGATCTCTTGACCTTGTGATTTGCTTGCCTAGGCCTCCCAAAGTGCTGGGATTACAGGCGTGAGCCACTGTGCCTGGCCCTCATGCAGCATTTCTAACTTGAAGTTCAGGGTCACATTCAGGCTTCGTTTTGATTAACCGTAAGAGATGATCGGCAGCAGGTCCTGTTATCAGGTCCTCTCCTACAAAGTCCTGGTTGGGATTTTTTGCTGAAATAAAAAGCAAAGAGCAAAAATGAGTTGAGATTCTTTATTTGTGCTTTCTTTCCTAATGCCTTGGAGTAATGATTTCTGAGTGTCTCACATTTCCTCTTCTGAAACTCATCAAATACAATGTTTTTCTTTCTCTCAAAGCTGATGACCAAACACCCGGGCAAACGTTTGGGTTGTGGACCTGAAGGCGAACGTGATATCAAAGAGCATGCATTTTTCCGGTATATTGATTGGGAGAAACTTGAACGCAAAGAGATCCAGCCCCCATATAAGCCAAAAGCTGTAAGTAGCCCATTCTCTCTGACTGCCGACTATTCACATACAAGGTATTCTTGCCCGTTCCCCGTGTTTTCCAAATGCTTCCTGAGGGGTAGACATCAGTGTGTCTACTGGAACGTGGGTGTATGTGTTCACACATGTGCACAAAGTCACTGGGTACAAAGATGGACATTTCCATTGGCCCAGCTCCGTCTCTATAAAGATGGAAACGATGATGCCTATTGAATTTTTGTTTCATTGATTCAATTATTGTAACTATCTTAGCTGACAACTTTCTGAGAATGGTTCTTGGGTGAGCAGAGTTCAGATCCATTTTTGGACTATGATAAAGGATCTAACTTTGCCCTCATTCTTTCTCTTGGTTCAACTGTGTCATTTTCTCTTCATACCGATATTGAAAAGGTCATGTTGTTTATCTCAACAGTATTTAAATTTAATTCTGAAACATACACTATGTCTGAGTCAGTAAATAAGATGGCAGTTCAGCAGTCAGCTCCCACCCAAGGCAAAACAGAGTAAAGCAGAGACTGACGTCCTCTTGAACTGAAGACCCCCTCCTGGAGGGTTTGGGTGTGGAGACGGCTTTGACATAACTTTCATAATGCAAGAATAAAACTCTCACATTTCCCACAGTCCACGTACCCACAGGAAGGTTTTCTATCCCCAAAGACTCAGCAGGGAGTACTTGTCGGCATCAGGAAAGAAGAGTTTGCACCTGAATTAATCAAACTGTGATTCTGCTGGGAGGATATTTCTTTGTGAAATTAAATAGAGGTCAGACCTGGTGACTCCATGATGGGTCGTAAAACTACTGACTGAGGCTGAAGACTGAACATAAACACCGTCATTGAAACCTAACATTGTAAGGGTTTGAGTGTTAAGATGAAGAAGATAATAATGGTAGTTATTTTGATACTAGTATTGTTATTCCTTTCTTGAGCACTTACGTGCTAGGCACCGTATTAAGCATTTCTCATGCAGCATCTAATTAAATCCTCACCACAGCCTGTGAAGGAAGGTGCTGTCATTCCATGTTACGGAAGAGGAAACGGGCTCAGAGGGGTTAAGTGCTCTGTTCAGGGTCACTCAGCCAGCAGTGATGAAGGGAGGATCCAAGCCTCAGACAGTCTGACTGTATTGGAGGCCCACCAGGAAGCCCAGGGGCAAAGGACACATAGTTCAGGAGTCTCCCAGGTGATGCTCACCTCTCCCTAGTGTCGCACCTTCCCCTCATCCCAAATGGCTAGAATCACAGCTCTACACCAACCTCCATGCATCCCGTTTCTCCCTGGATGCCTCCTGGTGCAGGAAGCCGTGGCCCTTAGAGGCAGCCAGTTCTACTTTGTGGCCCTTCTCATTATTGCCAACTTACACACTGCCGTCAGATCAGCCTTACCAGAACTCCCGCTAGAGCCTCTCTCTGTGTGTGGATCAACCTTCAGACATTTGCGGATGCAGGTTCTAATTCCTTCTTCTTCTTCTTCTTCTTTTTTTTGAGATGGAGTCTCGCTGTGTCACCCAGGCTGGAGTGCAGTGGTGCAATCTCGGCTCACTGCAACCCGCCTCCTGGGTTCAAGCAATTCTCCTGCCCCAGCCTCCTGAGTAGCTGGGATTACAGGTGCCTGCCACCACGCCTGGCCAATTTTTGAATTTTTAGTAGAGACTGGGTTTCACCATGTTGGCCAGGCTGGTCTCGAACTCCTGACCTCAGGTGATCCACCCGCCTTAGCCTCCCAAAGTGCTGGGATTACAGGTATGAGCCACAGCCCCACCCTGATTCCTTCTTGAATCCTGTGATTTCCAGTTAAATCCTGCCCCACCCCCTCCTGCAATCATGTTCCATAGGACCTCACTTCCAGGTGCCTGTTGTTCTCCATGACATCCATATCCATCTTAAAATACAGACACAGAATTGAGCACAATACTCTTAATCGTGTCTGACTCTCAGTGAGTACAGTGGATCAGACTATGCCTTGGTTATTCCAGAGCTGGTGAACTGGGACCAGTCCTTTTCCCTCTCTGATCCACTGTGTCATCATCCATAATACAGTGTTGATAATAGTTTTGACATCAGAGGGTTGTTATGATGCATAAAGCACTTTGTACAAGCCTGGAACAGAGGAGACACTCACAGAGAGCTGATCGTGGTTTTCGTTAGCTGTGTCATACATTAATTAACGTCTCGATGTAGGGTCTTTGAAGGGCAGAATTCTGCTGCTGCTATTACTTAAGATACATCTGTGTGTACGTTGGGGTTGAAGAGGGCCCCACATGTCATGAGCAGCATCACAGCTTTTATGGGCCCATTTGGAAAAAGATGAAAAGGTAATACTGAAAGGAAGAGTGAACTATTTGTTCAGGAAACCGGGAACTCAGAGGCGAGATGTATAACTCATATGGTTTTTGTGGGGTTATTTATGAGATCTCGAAATGTGGACCTTCCTTTTCTCACTTGGCCAGAGGAAAGACGCACATGCTTCCATCCCCACCAGCATAGAACATAGCGGACGTCTGGGGGTCATGTTCTAGCTGTAGTGCCGTGGTTTGTAAAGTGTGCTGTCCATCAGTATGCAGTATCAGTATGCAGTGTCACAGTCAGTGGTATCGACATTACATGAGCACTTTAGGAATGAAGTTCTTGGGCTCCAACCCAGACCCCCTGAATCAGAAACTCGAGGGGTAGGGCCCAGTGTTCTGTGTTTAATAGGCTCTCCAGGTGACTTGATGTGACTTGGTTGAGAATCACTACTGTGGAGTTTAGCATTAGGAGCTTAGCCAGGGAAGCTAGGCAGAGACCAGAGGGAGGTAACATGGAGAATCATCTACTTTTTTTTTTCTTTTTTTAAAGACGGGGTCTTCCTCTGTTACCCAGGTTGGAGTGTAGTAGCGTGATCATAGCTTACTGCAGCCTCAACCTCCAGGGCTCATGCGATGTTCTCACCTCGGCCTCCTGAGTAGCTGGGACTACAGGAGTATACCACTATGTCTGCCTAATTTTTATTTTTATTTTTAAATAAATGGGGTCTTGGCCAGGTGCGGTGCCTCATGCCTGTAATCTCAGCACTTTGGGAAGCCAAGGTGGGTGGATCACCTGAGCTCAGGAGTTCGAGACCAGCCTGGCTAACATGGTAAAACCCCATCTCTACTAAAAAAATACAAAAATTAGCTAGGTGTGATGGTGGTGCCTGTAATCTCGGCTATTCGTGAGGCTGAGGCAGGAGAATCGCTTGAACCGAGGAGGTGGAGGTTGCAGTGAGCTGAGATTGTGCCACTGCACTCCAGCCTGGGTGACAGAGTGAGACTCAGTCTCAAATAAATAAATAAATAAAAATATAAATAAATAAATGTGGTCTTGCCATGTTGCCCAGGCTAGTCTCAAACTCCTGGGCTCAAGTGATCCTCCAAAAACCTCAGCCTTCCAAAGTACTGGGATTACAGGTGTGAGCCACTACACCCAGCCAAAAGAATCATCTCTTTATGTGGAAGACAATGGTCCTCCTTCTAGTCAGGGCATGGGGTGGTGGCTTCCAGAAGAGGTCACAGACTCAGATGCCTACAGAGGCCAAGCAGATAATATGAATGAGGGAAGAGGACTGGTGAGATAGAAGAGAAAGTGTTGAAGATCAATGCAAGCCAGAGAGCAGGCGAGCTACCTAACAGGCTCAGCTGATGTTCACCTCCCGATGGCCTGCCCTGCGGGATACAGCCTCCACAGGGCTGCTCCATCTTCATGGTTTTCAGGGGATAGAACTCAGTGCTGCAGGGTGCAGCAGACCTGTGAGTTGACTGACAGATCCTGTTACGGTCAGTGTAGTATGTAGGCCCTGTGTAGTAAGGGCTTAGTGAAAGGGTATATAAAATTAAGATGTTTAGATAAAATCTCACAAATTTGACCGGGTACAGTGGCTCATGCCCATAATCCCAGCACTTTGGGAGGCCGAGGTGGGCAGATCACCTGAGGTCAGGAGTTCGAGACCAGCCTGGCCAACATGGTGAAACCCCGTCTCTACTCAAAATGTAAAAATTAGCCAGATGCGATGGCACACACCTGTGCATGGAGAATCGCTTGAACCTGGGAGGCGAAGGTTGCAGTGAGCTGAGATCACGCCACTGCACTCTAGCCTGGGTGACAGAGCAAGACTCCATCTCAAAAAAAAAAAAAAAAAAAAAAAAAAGGTCACGATTTCTTTTATATATCAGAACAAATTTTTGAAAATTAAACACAGGGGCAAATAAAACACATCCACACCCATATGTATCCCATGCACTGTTGGTTTATAGCCTCAAGGGTAGTGATGGTTCAAAGTCAGGTTGCTGTTTAGCCAGCATCTGTTAGCAATGGTTATTTACAACCAGAGTCCATTTTGACCCGTTAAATATTTTGAATAGCTCTGCTAAGCAGTAATGAATATAAAAGGTCTAGCCTCGTGCCTGGCTCATAGAAAGCAGTCAGGAAAAAGTGGCTGTTATTATCATTGGTAATATAAAAAGATTACAATACTTAGTCATTATCAACAAGATCCCTCAACTGTTCTGCATTTGATACGATTTCCCACTGACCTGTGTCTTGAATTCCTCCATGTGGGTTTAACAGTGACTTTCAAAGTACAGTGATCAGGCTGTACCACGTACTTCAAAATGTTCTGGTACCAGCTCTAAGGGAGCAGGCGCTGCCTTCAATCTCCTTAGACTGAATTAGAAATAATAATAAATAATACATCATCCAGGTACAGTGGCTCATGCCTGTAATCCCCACACTTTGGAAGGCTGAGGCAGGCAAATTGCTTGAGTCCAAGAATTTGAGACCAGTCTGGGCAACATGGCAAAACCCCATCTCTACAAAAAATATGAACGTTAGTGGGTGTGATGGCATCCACCTGTAGTCCCAGCTACTCAGGAGGCTGAGGTGGGAGGATCTTGATCCTGGGAGGTTGAGGCTGCAATGAGCCATGATCATGCCACTGCACTCCAGCCTGGGCAACAGAGCAAGACCCTGTCTCAGGGAAAAAAAAAAAAAAAAAAAAAAAAGATACATCACCTACCCATTTGATCCAGTCTGCTTGTATGCCTTTTATATTGCAAATGCATTGCATCAGAGCCCTCCTCCCCCCAATCCCAGGATTTTATATTTCTCCTTCCTCACCCCTTCTTGACTGTCTGCCACTTCCAAAAGGCCTGTGGTGAGCGTGTGCAGAGTTCCATGTGCCTTGTGGGATGTGAAAAGGCATGCATGTATCTGTCAGCCTTCCTGATTCATGCATGCTATTCAATAGAGTGTGGTGAGAGAAAAAACAAGGAACAATAACAGAGGATTATATTCAAACATCAGTGAAGGGTGCTATTATTGGAGGTTCATTAAAATAACTTTAAATGGGTTTTTTAAATTTATTCTCAATGCCATCTTTTATTGTGGCAAGGAGCTGTTCACAGAGCATTGTTTGAAACTGTATTGAAATACAGTAGATTTGGTGTATTGTTGCAGGGAACAAGAGCCATTTTTTTTTTAATGTTCGCCTGGTTGTGTGTTGCTTTTGTTTTAAAACACCCAAATGGCTCTCTGTTGCCCCAGTCTAGTATGCTCCTTGGCATATATGGCTTTTGAGGTCTTCCAATGCTAGATCTCTGTTCTCTTCCTAGCTTTAGCTCCTGACTCCAAGAACAGCATTCCTGGGCTTCTTTCAGTTTCTCAAACATGCAGTGCCTTGTTTTCCCTTGCCGGCTTCATCCATGCAGAGTCATGCACCTGGGATGCCCGAAGATGTTTCCTATGCTCTCCCAGCCCCCTGATTCCCACCGTGCCTTGCCTTTCCCCCCTCATCAAATCAGCAGAACATCACCCACTTAGGGAGGCTCTTGCTGATTCCTGAGTAGATATCTGCTACTGTCCCATCAACAAATTCATCACAGGTTGTAATAACGTGTTCAATCTCATGCCTGTCTTTTTGACTACTTGAAGATTGTGACTTTCTCTGTGTAAAATCCCAGTGCCTAGCGTAGGGTTTAGCACATTATAGGTGCTCAAGAATTCTTACTCAATGAGTGAATAGCCATAAAACAAGATGCCGTAATACACTGTGCTGTGGAACATAAAGGAGTCTTTAGGGATATATATTAGAGTGCATGGTTTTTTTTATGTACGGCAGGGTATCGCAAATAAATTGGTTGTTGTGTAAGTGACTACCCTATTTATAAAGGGCTATAATTTGGTTGCTGATTTTGCAAACTGTCATGGCATCATGTGGCTTTGCAGTGTGTGTTGGGAGAGTGTGCTGGCGAAGGATCTGAAGAGGCAGTGCATTGAATCATAGGACTTTGGGTGGACAGGTCTTCAGCTTCCTGCAGTCTAACCTTGCACAGTCCAATCCAGTATTACAGATGCCATGATGTAGCCTAGCAGAGCGTCTTAAACTTTAATGTGCACACACGAGTCACCTGGGTATCTGGTTAAAATTCTTACTCAGCCAGTCTGCGGTGGGGTTTGAGATTCTGCATTTCTCACAAGCTCCCGGGGGATAGGATGCTGTGGGACCAGGGACTCCACCTTTATGTAGCAGGGACTAGAACTCAGTGCTGCAGGGTGCAGCAGGCCTGTGAGTTGACTGGCAGAACATGTTGTAGCAGTGCAGTAGGTAGATCCTGTGTAGTCAGGACTATAGTGAAGGGGTATATACAGTTAAGTATAGAATGTTCTAGTGAAGTTATTGTTCAGGGCACACAGCAGGCTGTTGCTAGTCAGCATGTGGTGGGAGGAAGCTGGTGGTTTGGGTACTAAAGGGCAGACTGTCGCTGAGCGCATGATGGAGCAGTGGCTTGGGAAGAAGCGTGTGCTGGTTCTGTCCTCTAGTGGGAATGTGGTCAGATATCGAGTCATCCATTCAGTGGGTGATGAGGTTAGGTACTGTTCTAGGTGATGGGAATATAGCACTAAAAATAATTAACATCCCTGCCCTCATGGAGCTTATATTCTGGGGAGAGTGGGCAAAATAATAAACATAGAAACAAGTGAAATATACAATGTGTCAGAAGTTGATAAACATTATGCAGGAAGCTGAAGTAGGGATGGAGATTGGAAGAGCCAGGTCAGGGAGATGTCCATATAATAGAGTAGGTGGAGAAAATGACATTTCAGCAAATACAGGAAGAAGATGAGAGAGGTGGGAGTCATGTGTATATCTGGGTGAGAAGGAAGAGTGATTTGGGTGGTAGTAGCAGATGCAAAGGCCCTGAAGCAGAAGCTTGCCTGGCATGGTCAAGGGGGAGCAAGGATTCCAGGTGGCTGAGCTGAGGGGTTGAGGGAGAAAGGAAAAGGAGGTGAGATCAGAGAGGCCAAAGGAAAGCACAGGCCACTGAAGGATCTTTGGCTTTTACTCCAACTCATGAACCAAGAAATAACATGTTCTGACTTTGGGTTTTTGAAGGATCGCTCTGAGTGCTGTAGGGACCAGGGTGACATCAGGGAGACTGGCTAAGACTCTTGCCATAATCCAGGCAAAAGGTGATAGGAACTTGGGCAGGTTGGAGCTGTTTGAGAACCCCCAAGCTGGCATCTTCAGGTCCTCCCCAGTTCCTGGCATCTTGTAGGCACTCAGTCATTGTCTCATGGGGACATGAAGGCACCGATGAACATGAGTCCCTGCAGACTGCCCACAGGATTGCTCCTCAAGTGTAAAACATGGTAGCCAAGAGTTTGGTCCTGGTAGCAATAGGATGAATGAATGAAATAGACTGTCAGGAAAGCTTCTGTGATACAGAGCGCTGGCTTGCAGGGCACAGAGCAGGAGGACATGGTTGTGCACTTGGTTGGACTTCCTCCTGTCGATGCAAAGGGTGCAGTGGCTGAGGGCTGTACCCAGGGAGTTCCTCTGTGTCTGGCTGATCCAGCTCAGAATTTTGCTGAGTTGTAGCAAAACGTGCATTGAGTCTTTGGCATGGATGAGCATATTTTATTGCAGAAGTAGTAGTACATGGAGCTATAACGTCACAGGACAAGATATGCTAGGTAATATGTTCAAATTGAAATGCCTAATGGGGAGTTTGATGGCATTCATGTGTTGTCACGAATTGGCTTAATGAAGTCCTGTCACTCTTCCTCCGAAAGGCTCCATAACACCTAATGTAAGACTTACTGTGAAAATTGGGTAGGGGGATGAGCCCAGGGCACAAGGATTCAGCTGCCTCCAAAGACATAGAAGCAGTGAGATGAAGAGGAAGAGCATAGAAGCAGTGAGATGAAGAGGAAGAGAAAGCTAAGTAGGCTTCATTAGAGACCTTGGAGTCTTTTCTGCTTTTTATTTATTTGTGTTTTCATTGTTTTTAATTAATTGCCCACGCTGGTCTCAAACTCCTGGCCTCAAGTGATCCTCCCACCTCTGCCTCTGAAAGTGCTGGGGGTTACAGGCGTGAGTCACTGTGCCTGGCACCTGTGGAGTCTTAAGTGCTAGAGTGTGTGTACAAGGATCTTCCCAGTAGTAAACATGGCTCTAGTAGTCTTTTAAAATATTATCAATCAGATCATCAATTGTTCTAAAATATGGTCAACCAGATTGTCAAGTGTTCTAAAATATGGCGCATCTGATCGTCAATGCTCTCTGGGCAGGGCTCGAGGAGTACAACTTGACGAGAAGTAGACATTAAGAGCCCCTTTCCTCTGCTCCTTACATTGGAGCAACCATCCAGTCCTGTCTAGACATCTCTAGAATGCTCATTCCCTCCTTCCTTCCATTCTAGCCTGTGTCAGGCCTCGCCAACTCCAAACCCACTTGTGTGACAGACTGATTCCAATCATTTCTGCTCTTGTTACCAATTCTTATCTGCCCTTTACTTAAAACTCATAATTTTGAGGCATCTGCACATTAGGAAAGACTGAAAACCTAGCAAGCTTTTATAGCTTGCAAAGATCCTTGTCCTATGCTCTGTTAGTATCATTTCCAAAATACTACATGGGTTAACTGGTCACATCCCATTGCCCGTATCCTCTGAGAGTCTAAATGCTGAACTGCTTCAGAAACTAAATCATACTCACAGGACTTGGTTTCTCGGCAATTCTGTCATCTGAAAACGTTGTTTATGTAGCTGAGGTCAAAAGCTTCAAGTACTGCTTTAATGAGCTGCGATTCTGTTCATGTGACATTCTCTTCCAAACCCAATTGCCCTTTACACTGTATGAGTAAGTGCTTCTGTGTGTGTGTGTCTGAATGTGTGTGTTTGATGTGCTGACATTTCTGAATTGAATCCAGAAAGTGTAACCTTTGTATGTTTGCTGTTAAAACTCCAAATTCAAGGCTTAAGAAAAGGATCTAACGCTTACTCAATATGATTTATTTAAGCACAGAACCTAACTCCCCCAAGGTATCAAATACTCAAGAGAACAATTCCTTTTTGAAAATTGTGATTTAAAATAATTCTCATAAAATCTTTACTATTCAAATATATTAGAAAATATATTTTTTGTCTGCATCAGGCACTGTTTTAACTGCCTTCCATGCATTGCCTTATTTAATTCTCTCAACCCTCTAAGGTAAGGTTATCACCACATTACAGATGAGGAACTAGAGCTTGGAAAAGTTAAGGCATTCATCCAAGATCCAGCTACCAGAAAGTGGAGGAGCCAGGACTTGATCCCTGGACTGTACACTGTCCCAAGACCCTTGTAAAGATTATTAGAAGCACTTGGAGCCCCTGGTAAGGTTCGTGGTTGTGGTAACAGGAGAGAGTCATGATAACACCATCGAATGGTGTCTATTACATAATAGAAAAAGACTGAGTATTCTTACAATTCAAATGATTTAAATTTATCTTAAAATATTGCAACAAATAAGTAGAATATTCACACCTTTTATAATTTGTTGGCAGGATTTTAAAAGATGCGAATCTTATTTGTTCCTTAAGGCTTTGATTTTGAAGCTGACAAAGACAGCATACATTGACTAACCTCTGAAAGAAGGGCATGGCAGCATTGAAATGAGGCAGTCGAGACAGGCTCATTAAGGAGTAGAGGTTTCCCTGCTCAGTTCTCCTTGTTCTTTTGGGGTATCCAGTGTGTGGAGTTTGCAGAGATCTTAATAAAAACATCAACCTACATTTATATGCTGACAAACAAATAGCCAAGAGCCATTTAGGACACATAGCTTGGAGTCTGTTTATCTCTCCCTACCTATCTACAAACCCATGAAGAACCCATTTAAACTTCAGATCAAAGCAGGCCCCCTTTAGTGGTTGGAATCGGCAGGTTCCTGAGCCAAGTGAAGTTCATAAATCAGTTGTTGTCTTAGTCCATGTTGTGTTGCCATAACTGAATACCACAGACTAGATAATTTATAAAGAAAAGAAATTTATTTCTTACAGTTCTGGAGGCTGGGAAGTCCAAGGGCGAGGGGCTTGCATCTGGTGAGAGGCTTCTTGCTGTGTCATCCCATGGCAGAAGGTGAAGGGCAAGAGAGAGTATGCATGCGTGTGTGTGTGTGCATGTATGTGCATATATATGCATATGCATACGTGTGTGTGCACATGCAGGGGAAAGATAGGGAGCCAAACTCATCCCTTTTATCTGGAACCCACCCCCAAGATAACAGTGTTAAGTCCTCATGAGGTGCCACCTCTCAACACTGTTGCATTGGAGATTCATTTTCTAACACATGAACTTTGTGGGGGCAAGTCAACCATAGAACCTACCAGATACATGACTTTGAGATATCCCCTGGCAGAAAAGCCAACGGTTTGAATTGAAATGGTAGATGGGAAGGCCACTGACTGGGGGAGGGCATGAAACTGGTAGCTTCTGTCTGGGAATAACTACTGAAATATCATATAATTGAAGTCAATAATTGAACGATGACCTTAGAAGTGGAATTTAACTGCTCCATTCTGTAGATGGGCAGAGGCCTAGAGATTTGGCCGAGTGACTTACACAGGGATTATAACAGAACCATGGCAAAATAATCTGGTGCTCCACTTAATGGATACAGGACTTTATTATTATTGTTATTTTGATACTGGTCCATGGTCCAGGGATTGAGGATCCCTGCCCTAAATCATGAGGAAGATTGAGGCCCACGGGTGCCACAAGTTGGTAGCCGTCAGCTTCTTACCACCTGCCAGCACCTCCATAGTCATCCTGACCTCCTTGCCCGGCTTCCATCTCTGTCTTAGCAAATATGTGTTCCCTCCCCCAACTCATGTGAGACTTACCCTCACTCCTGCTCTGGACTCCACCCTCTCGATCCTTCCTGCTTATCTCCCCTGTTTAGTCTGTGTCTACAACTTCTCTATGTTCCTGTGGTTTCAAATAGGAGCCTGATTTAAATTGACTTTTAAGCAAAAAATAATGATAGTTAGTATTCAGATGTAGATGGATCATGGTCCCAAACAATGCCAGCAGGGAAACATTTCTCTGTATCCCTTAGGATTACTTTCCCCACTGTGTTGACTTCATTCTTCATTCTCAGAAGGCTTTCTTGGGCACATAGCAACTCCCAACTTATGTCCCATTATCTCTGCAACTTCTACCTTAAAAAAAGGGCTTCCTTTTTATAAAATCCCAGCAGCCTAGGACTCAATCTTTTTGGAAGACATTGGGTCATACGCCCATCTCTAGGGGAATCGCTTACTGCACGGGGGGGATGGAATATGCTGATTGGTTGGGCCTGGGTCACCTGCCCCTCTTAGCCAGGGAACTGGATCTAATCCAGACATTTTGAAAAAAGAGAAGGAATGTCCTATCTAAATCAGACATTTTTGAAAGAAGAGAAGGAATATCTCCTTTAAGAAAAATAAAGCCACTGTCACTAGAAGAAAAGACAATGAATGCCTGATGGCTGGGCAAAAACAGCAGCTGTCCGTTCTGACTCTATCCTGACCGTCTCCTTTGTGCATAAACCTGCTATGTCTTTTTCATGTTAAAAATCCCCTACCTCAAACCTGGGAATCCTCCTTACTACTACTCTTACTACTGCTAGGACTACTACCCTACCTTACTTCACATACAAATATGCTTTTGAAAGAGTTGCCAGTTCCTGCTGTTTCCACTTGTTGACAATTTATTCTTTCCTCAGTTTGGTGCAATCTGGCTTCTGCTCCCACCATCCTATTGATATTTTTCCCATTGAGTCTTCAGTGACCTGAAAACTGCCTCCTTTCACAAGCTTGTCTCATCTTTCTTGACCTCACCATATTATTAGGTGCTCTAATCCTTTCCCCTTTAAAAAAATGTGAAAAAATAAAATATTCAAGCAGCATTAAAAGCTACAAAGTGAAATTAAGAATCCCCCCACCCATGGCTCCTAGCTAGGCTTCTTGATTCTCCTTCCTAGAGACACCCACTGCAACCAGGTTCTTGTGTGACCTTCTAGAGAAGATGTATTCAGGCCCAGAAATAGTCTACATCACACACAAGGATGTTAGCATGCTGTATACAATTTCTGTATCTTGCTTTATTCCCCTCTATCTTGGAGATTGTTTCTTATCTGCACATCTATCTCTACATCACCCTTTGAATAGCTTCCTAGTTTCCTACATAAGTGAGTTTATCTATAGGATAAATGCAGAGTAACTCCTCCTTTTTAAGCCCCTCTTCTTCATTTTTATGACATTGTGTGTCTATCTTAGTCTGTTTTGTGCTGCTATAAGAATACCTGAAACTGGGGCCAGATGCAGTGGCTCATGCCTGTAATCCCAGTACTTTGGGAGGCTAATGTGGGTAGATCACTTGAGCCCAGGAGTTTGAGACCAGCTTGGGGAACATGGCAAAACTCTGTCTCTACACACAAAAATACTACAAAAATTAACCAGGTGTGGTGGCACATGCCTGTAGTCCCAGCTACTTGGGTGACTAAGGCAGGATTGCTTGAGCCTGGGAGGTCGAGGCTGCATTGTTGTGATCACAGCTTACTGCAGACACGACCTCCCAGGCTCAAGCAATCCTCCTGCCCGAGTGACAGAGAGACCCTGTCTAAAAAAAAAAAAGTAGATAACTTGTAATGAAAAGAAATGTATTTGGCTAATGGTTCTGGATGGTGGGAAGTCCAAGATCAGGGGCTGTATCTGGGGAGGACCTTCTTGCTGCATAGTAACCTGATAGAAAGCATCACACAGCAAGAGAGTACATGAGAGAGGGTAACTTAATTTTTAAATAAATTCACTCCCACAGTAATAACATTAATCCAATCACCTCCAAAAGTTCCCACCTCTCAACACTGTTGCCTTGGGGATTAAGTTTCCAACACATGAACTTTGGGAGACACATTCAAACCATATCACTACATTTGCTGATGTTCTTCCTGCCTTCACAGCCACTCCCGATAGAAATTCCAACTCCACGAAGACTTCCAGTGACAATTGAATTTGGAAGGTTGAGACCTGCTCATGACCCAGAAAGGAAAAGAGAAAGCTTACTTTTTGTTTTGTTACAAGTACAGTTTCTTAAAACTAACCGCCAAATGCCCCCCGCCCCCCCCACCAAATGGCATATGGAAAACAGCGCAGAGATGGTGTGTGAATGTACTTGAAATGTCTTTCTAAGGAAGTGAGGCTTGGGTGGGACTGGAAACACATCCCTTTTGCTCCCCAGGGTACATGTCTTTTTTTCACTTCCTCTAACTGGGAGCCCCAGGGCCTGGCTTTGTCTTGTAGCTTCCTGTCATGATGCACCAGGCTAAGTGGGAAGGTTTCTGTTCTATGTCTTAAGTAGCACTGGCAGGTCCTCATTCTGCTTGTAATTGGGATGGGAATATGGGTAGGAATTTGGGGTTTGGCAGAGCTTACAGGACCTCTTTCAAGCCAGAGCACAGCCCTATCAGACTTACTCAATGGACAGGAATAGGTCAGTCAGCCCTCAGCAGCAGCCACCAGCTACCATGTTAAGTATTTGATGTGAATTTTATCAAGTCATTCTCACCCCATCCTACAAGAAACTTGAGCTTAGGGGACTTAGCTAACTTGCTTGAAGGTTGTATAGCTGTGAATTGTTGGAGCCAGGATTGGTGCCCAGGTCAGCTTAACTTTTAAGTCCATGCCACACAATCAGATACATAGTATGAGGCAATGGTATGTAATGGAAAGCCTGTGGGCTTTGGAATTGAACAGATGGGCTCTGGATCTTGGCTCTCCGACTTGACTCCATATGACCCGGAACAAACTGTTAACTCTTAAAATTATCTGTTAAGTAGAGATAATCCTTTTCCTGCCTATCTCACAGCCTTGTGGGAATCAAAGCTATAAAAAGATAGGCAAATAGAAGGGATAATTACTATTTGAGGGTGAGTTTACTTGAAGCCAGCAATGTGGGTTTAGGATGAATGGTGAAGAATAGATAAGAAAAAAAAGATACTCTGTTGACATGGGAAGATGTTTAGAGTGTATTTCATCTAGTTTCTCTTAAAAAGCAAGCAAAAGAACAGAGTCATGTTTCCACCTTTGTCTAAAAACTAAAAAACATCCATTCATCTATTCATCAGCCATCTAGGATACAGACCAAGATGTTAACATAATACAGAGATTTGGGGTGGAAGGATTAAGAAGGACTCTTTTGTGTGTTTTAAATTTTTTTATGGCCAGTCGCAGAGGCTTATGCCTGTAATCCTAGCACTTTGGGAGGCCAAGGTGGGCGGATCACGAGGTCAGGAGTTCAAGACCAGCCTGGCCAACATAGTGAAACCCCATCTCTACTAAAAATACAAAAATTAGGCCGGGCGCGGTGGCTCAAGCCTGTAATCCCAGCACTTTGGGAGGCCGAGACGGGCGGATCACGAGGTCAGGAGATCGAGACCAGCCTGGCTAACACGGTGAAACCCTGTCTCTACTACAAAATACAAAAAAAAACTAGCCAGGCGAGGTGGCGGGCGCCTGTAGTCCCAGCTACTCGGGAGGCTGAGGCAGGAGAATGGCGTGAACCCGGGAGGCGGAGCTTGCAGTGAGCTGAGATCCGGCCACTGCACTCCAGCCTGGGCCACAGAGCGAGACTCCGTCTCAAAAAAAAAAAAAAAAAAAATACAAAAATTAGCTGGGCGTGGTGATGGGCGCCTGTAGTCCCAGCTACATGGGAGGCTGAGGCAGGAGAATCACTTGAACCCGGAAGGTGGAGGTTGCAGTGAGCCGAGATGGCGCCACTGCATACCAGCCTGGGTGACAAAGTGAGACTTCATCTCAAAAAAAAAAAAGAAAAGAAAAATTATTACAATTACTGTTTTTTGGGTTTTTTTTTTTGAGACAGGGTCTCATTCTGTCACCCAGCCTGGAGTGAAGTGGAACAGTAATAGCTCACTGCAGCCTCTAACTCCTGGGTTCAAGGGGTTCCCCCTGCCTCAGCCTCTTGAACAGCTGGGACTATAGGCATGCACCACCATGCCTGGCCAATTTTTAAAAAATTCTTTGTAGAGACAAGTTCTTGCTATGTTGCCCAGGCTGGTCTCAAACTCCTGACCTCTCGTGATCCTCCCACATGGGCCTCCCAAAGTGCTGGTATTAGAGGCATGAGCCACCATGCCGCGCCTCTTGGTGCTTTTTAATAGCTTGTTTGCTTCTGCGATAAATGTAGGAGAATGATAGAAGAGTCTGGATCTCTGGTCAAATCTAGGATCAAATCATGGTCAGATACTTAAACTCTCTAAACCCATTTTCTCACTGCACAGTAAGCACTTCATAGAGCTTTTGGGGGGGATTAAAGGAGATAATGCTTGCAAAACACTTAACACAATATCTGGCTCATAGTTAGTGCTTAACATACACTATTATTTGTCCATTTGATAATTTTTTGTGCCTGGGTCTTAGAAACGCAGTGGTGAATAAAACAGATGTGACTTTGCTCTCATGTAGCTTATAGTCTAGATGAGAACATAGACAATAAACAGAGAATGAACATATAGTAATAATTATAGATTGAGATATACTAGATTTTATTTCTGTGAAAGAAATGAAGAGGATATCTTGATACAGAATAACAGGAGGGAACAATGAGGATCCACTTTAATTTGAAGGTGATCTGGAACAGCTTCTCTGACAAGGTGCCATTTGAACTGAGATCTGGAGGAAATCAAAACACTGGATATTATTTTTTTAATGAAAATTAAGAAAAGCAAGAGCAAAACGAAACAGACTTAGTATGAAACACAAAAGACCCCTCTCCTACTGACTTCCTCCCTAAATAAACATAAGAGGTAAAAGATCCCTGATTGTAAGGGACCTTCGTTATCAGTAGAAAAAGAAGACTCCAGTCTCTCTTTTTTCTGCCAAAGCCCAGACCACAAACGACTTTTTTAAATGATCAAATGTGTAGGCAGCTTTGTGCATCTGATTCTTCCTGGGTGGGTCCCTCCTGTGTTCAGCTGTGGGAAACTGGAAGGCATAGAAACGACCCTGCGTTTCACTGGATGTGCACATGTTAACAAAGAAAGATGCGTTTGTCTTTTTGCCTAGGCTATGTAACTTGGATGTCTTTTCATTGTGACCTTCTGATCTTGTTATCCTGAAGGTGCCCTGGTGTCTTGATGGAGGCTGGGCAGGTAGCTTCCCTGAGCCACTAGCCTCATGTCATCAAACTTGGCTAGACAACAGCAGCAGGGAGGAGCCTTATGCTCTCCTCCACCATCTTACCCGGTCCATACCCTCTTTTTACCTCCATTTCTTCCCCAGCTCTTTCCTTTCCTCTTCCAAAGAAGCAGTGTCTGCCTTGCAGGTCCCACTCAAGTGAGATGTTGCTTCCTCCAGACAGTGTTCCTGGCCCTTCTTGGGTTCCTTTCCTCTGTGCTCAATGGCAGCACCTGTCCCATGGTCCCATGCAGTGGCCTATGTGTGCATCTGTGTCCTCTGCTAGACCTTAAGCTCAATGGGGACAAGAACAGGTACCCTCTTACATATCGCCAGCGTCCGGCATGCCGCTAGGCAGAGGATCTACAAGACCAGAATATTAGCCTTCCTCATTATCCCTTAGCATCAAAATACACATCAAAGCAGCCCCTTGTTTTGGAGTTTTTTTTGTTTCATTTTGTTTTGAGACAGGGTCTCACTCTGTCACCCAGGCTGGAGTGCAGAGGCACGATCATAGCTTGCTGCAGTCTAAACCTCCTGGGCTCAAGCGATCCTCCAACTTCAGCCTTCCAAGTAGCTGGGACTACAAGCATGTGCCGTCACGCCCTGAGAAGTTTTAAATTTTTTGTAGAGACAGGGTCTTGCTATGTTGCCCAGGCTGGTCTCACAGTCCTAGCCTCACTCGATCCTCCTGCTGCCTTAGAGTGTTTTACTAAGATGAAGCATGTTAAAGTAGCGTCAGGCTAACCTTAACAGTTTACCCAAATACTCCCATTCTCTTTATTTCTATTTTTCAATTTCTTCCATGATAATTGCTCTCTCATTTAAAATAGCTTTCACAGCCTCTTTTCTTATTACAAAATAATAATAATACCTGATTGTTATGTAAATTTTTAAAAATATAATCAAGCATAAAGGGGAAAAGGAAAAAGATGAAAACCATCTATAATTCTTCTAATCTCCATAAGCCTGTGTATAAAATGTGTACAGATATTACATATACATTTGTGTATATAATTTATAGAATGGAAAGATATTGTACACACTGTTAGTAATTATATAACTATGTCATTTCATATTCTTCTACATCTTCTTTTAATTTTTAAGAGTGTTTTGCATGGTAATACATCAAATAGATGTATCATTATTTATTTAACTGTTTTCCCTATTGGTCCATAGTAGATTCCCATTTGTTTTCTCTAACAATTCTTTGATGAACGCCCTATATCTTGATGGGATAAACCCAGGAGTATAGAGGAGAGGTCAGGAAAAAACTTGTGGAGGAAGTGGCACTGCTCTGGAGACAGAAATGATGCACAGGAGATAGCTGGATGGATGGGGAAGGAGTGGGAGCAAGTGCTCCTGGCAGAGGAGACAGCCTGTGCAAGGGCTTGGAGTCACCTCCAAGAGTTCATGAGTGTTCCAGGAACTGGAAATATTTCAGTATGGCTGGAGGTGTCTCAGGGCGTTGGGGACATGGGCAGGGAAGGAGCTGTTGACCAAGTGTCCAGGAACAGGTCCTAAATGGCCCCTTAAGCCATGCTAAGGAGTGTGGGCTTTGGGCAATGGGGAGCTATTGCCGATAAGAGCAGGGAAATGGCATAACCCAGTCAGCATCTTTAAAAGATCCCTTTAGCTGGGCATGGTGGTGCGCAGCTGTGGTCCCAAGCTACTCACAAGGCCAAGGCAAGAGGATCTCTTGAGCCCAGGAATTCAAGGTGGCAGTGAGCTATGATCATGCCACTGCACCCCAATCTGGGCAAGAGAGCAAGACCTTGTCTCAAAAAACAAAACAAAACAAAACAAAAAAGAGATCCCTGTGGCAGTGGTGACCAAGCCAACTCCACATTCAACAGCAAGACTCTGTTATTAACTCAATGAAACAAATTAAAAGAGAAGAGAAAAAGAAAAAGAGCTTAAGTGTAACAGGTCACAGATAAGCTTTTCAAACTGTCTAGATTCTTAAATTCAGGAGCGTAATTCAACAAATCAACCTTCTTACTCCTCTCCTTAATCCTGAAAAAGGTGCTTGTGGTTTAAAAAACCACTTGTTGGTTTCTGGCCCCCATTCCTGTTCCAGGAGCCCCATTGATGTACCCTGATGACAAGGGGGTCGGATTTTCTTTTCTTTTTTTTTTCTTGTAAGCTGAGTGAGGCTGAAGTGTTCACCCAAGACAAGCTAGAGAGGCAGGTGCAATCCATGGTGCGTTTTTAATTAGATCCCAGCCACCGAGCTGCCCATACTTCAAGGACACAGCAGGCAGGAAGCTGATCTGGGCTGTGTCTCCCAAGGGCTGACGTCTCCATTTAGGGAGCGCTCTTGAAGCTAATGGTCAGTGACAGCTCCATTTGAAAAACACAGAAACACTTAACAGGGAGGCTGTGATCTGCCAGCCCGGTAAGCTGCTGATTAGCAGGGAAATCATGCTCCCTCTGTGTCGCACCCCCTTGGTTAACCCCCGTTCTTGCGTCTCCTCTGTGCTATCTCACTTAAAGATTTCATTGTTCTCTGAGACAGGAGGGAGGGGGAGAGGGAGAGGGAGATTGTGGAGCTGCCAGAAGCTGTTTCACTGTCTCCCATCACAGCCTCTGGGGAGGCCCAGGCGAAGCAACAGCCTTCTGGCGTGGATGGGGAATGGATGGTTTTTAAAGAAAAATGGTCCCTGAAGATGCTCCGTGTCTCAGCTAATGTGCTTCCTACACCGGCTGGCTTGGGTTCCAACACCCAGGCCAAGAAAAACACGCACAGGTCTGCCTTATAGCCACACCAGGATGCCATACCAGCAGTCCCTGCCACCAGCACCCCTTTATTGTCTGCTCCACCTCCCTTTTCTACAGTCCTAGCCACCATTCCTCTCCTGTGGATGACTGCGGCAGTCTCTCCCTGATGCCATGGCCACCAGTCTAGCTCCCCGAACCTCTGCAATCCCCACAGCTGAGGGGACTCCTTGACTTGTCTGCTGGAATTTTGAACTTATCATAAAGGAAAGCAAGTACTAAATCTCCCCCCTCAAGTAGGCTCTACTCCTCATGTTCCTCTCTCACTAAATAGCTCAGGCCAAAAATGTCAGTGTCACCAACAATGCCTCTCTTCCTCTCATACCCGACACCCCATCCATCAGCAAATCTTGTCAACTCTGAATTCAGAACATACCCCACATCTGAATGCATCTTTCCATCCCCCTACCAATCACCTTCCTTCAAGCCCCCGTCATTCTTACCTGGATTATCGTAACCACTTCCTCACTGGTTGCACTGTTTCCATTATTGTCCCCAGCTCATTTAATCTATCCTTGTATACCACACCAGTGATCCTGTTTAAATGTAAGTCAGGGCCAGGCTTGGTGGCACACACCTGGAATTCCAGCACTTTGGGAGGCTGAGGTGGGAGGATCACTTGAGGATAGGAGTTCGAGACCAGCCTGGGCAACAGAGCGAGACCCCCCGACACCCCCGTGTCTACAAAAAAAAAAAAAAATTAGTCCTGCGTGGTGATGTACATCTGTAGTCCTAGCTACTCATGAGGTGAAAGTGGGAGGATCGCTTGAGCCCGGGAGTTTGAGGCTGCAGTGAGCTGTGATCATGCCTCTGACTCAAGCGTGGGCAACAGAGCAAGACCATGTCTCTAAAACAATGAAATACTATCAAAACAAAATATACGTCATCATATCATTCAGGGCTCTACATTCTCCAGCAGTTTCCCATTGAGCTGAGATGAAAATCCACTGTCCATCAAGGACATCAAGGACGCTGCTCTGGCTCGTGGTCCACTCTGTGGCCCCTTGGTCACTCTGCTCTGGCCATACTGACCTCATTGCTGCTTGGTGACTATGCCAGGTGAGCTCTGTCGGGCCCTTTGCACTTGCAGCTCCCTCTGCCTAGAATGCCTTTCCTCCTGACATCCAAAGGGCACCCTCTCTCACTCCACTAAGGTCTTGCTCAAAGGTCATTTCCTCCAAGCTGAAAATGGCATCACTCTTACTCCATCCCCTGGCCTTTCTTTTTTTTTCTTTACTTTTTTTTTTTTTTTTTGGGACAGAGTCTCACTCTGTCACCCAGTTTGTAGTGCAGTGGCTTGATCTCTGCTCACTGCAACCTCTGCCTCCTGGGCTCGAGTGATCCCCGCACCGCAGCCCACCTGAGTAGCCGGGACCACAGGTGTACACCACCACACCCAGCTAATATTTGTATGTTTGGTAGAGACGGGGTTTCACCATGTTGCCCAGGCTGGCCATAAACTCCTAAGCTCAAGTGATCCACCAGCCTCGGCCTCCCAAAGTGCTGGGATTACAGGTGTGAGTCAACCTGCCTTGCCTTGGCTTTATTTTTCTTAACATCACTTATCTCTCTCTGGCACTAAAATATACACATTTATAGTTACGGTCTCGTTTGTTTGTTGCTTCTCTTCCCCAGTAAAATGTAAGTTCCATGAAGCATGGATTTTGTATCATTTTCTACTAGCACAGAGCCTGGCACATAGTGAGTACTCAATACATCCGTCTGAATGAGAAAATGAATAAACAAACGAATGAATCTGGACAACAAGCCTAACCACTCTGAGTTTACCCTGAGGGGTCATCCTTCTGTGGGAGTTTCCCTCCACTGGCCAGCAGAACAGACCCCAGGTCTTGCTACTGTGTCAGAGAGTTCTCATTTTCTGAGACCTGAAGCCAAGATAACAAAAGCAGCAGAAGCAATTTAGTTTGGAATGACAAATAGGTTTCCTTAAGTCTGACAGGAGTCTTTTAAAAATTCAAGACTGTTTCCTTAGTATTTAAAACTTAAACACCATGAAAATGCCCTATTATAGGAAACATATGCTATCTGTCTGTAGGGATTTGGAGTAGAAAATGGAAACTAAATAATACTTGGAGCCATGATGCGTTGATCACATACGCAGTACCTGTTGCTTGCATTCTCTCATTTTATCCTCATATCACAACCCCAATGTGATAGGAATTAAAATTGCTCCCCTTTTACAAAAGAGGAAACTGAGACTTTAAGGAATTTGCCCAGAATTGCACAGATAGTAGGCAGCATAGTGCTGAGGTTTGAATTCAGTCTACAGACTCACTTTTTTTTCTTTCTTTGAGACAGAGTTTCCCTTTTGTTGCCCAGGCTGGAGTGCAATGGTGCCATCTCAGCTCACTGCAACCCCCATCTCCCGGGTTCAAGTGATTCTCCTGCTTCATCCTTCCGAGTAGCTGGGATTACAGGTGCCTGACACCACACCTGGCTGTTTTTGTATTTTTAGTAGAGACAGGGTTTCACCATGTTGGCCAGGCTGGTCTCAAACTCCTGACCTCAGGTGATCCACCTGCTTTGGCCTCCCAAAGTTCAGGGATTACAGGCATGAGCCACCACGCCCAGCCCCAGACTCACTTTTACTCAGATAAGAAGTGAGCAGGAGGCAGAGGCTCTTGGAGACCTCAGTCCCTTGCATGCACAGCAAATACTTCTGCTTCCCTCAACAAGAAGGCTTTGAAGAAGAGCGTGCACCTCTTGACTTTTTCAATGTACCTTCACTCTTCCAGCAACTGAAGTTCAGTGGCAGCCCTCCATCTCTCATCAGTATCGCCCCAGTTGCCAACTGCAATGATCCCTTTTCAGCAACTCCCTTATTTGACCTCTTAAAGATATTTTAGTTATACCAATGCCCTTCTCCTGGGATTCCTCTCAGTCCTTAGCTTGGCTGATAATGTTCTCTCCTGGTTCTCCTCGTGCTGTCCTAAGACACTTTAAGGGGCATTTTTATGATGGGCAAATGGAAATAAAACATCTATTTCACAGAGTTGTTACATGAATGAAAAAGGTCATATATGCAAAAACCCTTGGCAAATGTCTGTTTCACTGAAAGTGCTCTCTGGTTTTTATTACTTTTGTTATCTCTTTCCACTCCCCATATTCTGTGCTGGGAAAAAAAAAAAAGGTTTTTCAAGAGCTCTCTCCTCCTGTGCTTTTTTTTTTTTTTTTTCCTTTTTTGAGTCAAGGTCTCCATCACCGCCCAGGCTGGAGTGCAGTGGTGCAATCTCTGCTCACTGCAACCTCCACCTCGCGGGCTCAAGCAATTCTCTCACCTCAGTTTCCTGAGTAGCTGGGACTACAGGCATGCACCACCACGCCCAGCTAATTTTTTAAAGACAGGGTTTTGCCACGTTGGTCAGGCTGGTCTCAGGTGATCTGCCCACTTTGGCCTCCCAAAGTGCTGGGATTACAGGTGTGAACCACCACGCCCAGCCCAGAACCTGTGCTTCTGACTTCTGGTCATCACCGGGACTCTCATTGGCCTCTCAAAGTCATTGTTCAAAATGGAATTAATCATCTTTCTCAGTTTTCCCACTTTCTCTCAGTTCATACAACCACAGTCTCTGTTATTCAAACCAGAGACTTCATCATCCCCATCCTTGTCTTCCCGCCAGCCGCTTCCCAACTCCATTAGTCAATCAGCCACCAGGCTGCCACCATACTTGTATTTATTTATTTATTTATTTTTTATTTTGAGAGAGAGTCTTGCTCTGTCACCCAGGCTGGAGTACAGTGGCATGATCTCAGCCCACTGCAACCTCCGCCTCCCAGTTCAAGTGATTCTCCTGCTTCAGCCTCCTGAGTAGCTGGGACTACAGGCACCCTTCACCATGCCTGGCTAATTTTTGTATTTTTAGTAGAGATGGGGTTTCACCATGTTGGCCAGGCTGGTCTCAATCTCCTGACCTCGTGATCCACCCGCCTTGTCCTCCCAAAGTGCTGGGATTACAGGTGTGAGCCACCGTGCATGGCCACTCTGCTTGTAAAATGGAGCCAGAAACTTGGGCTCTGATGTCAGATGGACCTGATTCATCTTGCTCTGCTATTGGTTCACTGTACGACCTTGAACAAATTACATAATCTCCCTGGTCTCAGTTCCCTCATCTATAAAATGGAGTGATAATACCCACTTCATAGGGCCATTGGGAAGATTAAATAAGGTAATGCAAGTAAAGAACTTTCCAGTAAAGAGCATTTTGCACTGGCATATAGCAAATGCATCATAAATATCGACAGTCATGGTTATTATTACTACTATTACTATTATACTATTAGGTTGTGGTTACGCCCTATAGATACTGTGTTGGAAATGCATAGAGCTTTTGTGCAAATGGGTTTTGCTGGCAAAGAACAAGGAACCCCAAATTAGTGGTTTGCCCCTTCTCATTAGGTGGGAATTAGCATGTACAAGTGTGAGCACTCGTGCATGCATGCACACATGTACACACATGTATATGCACATATGTGTTATAACTCTGCCTCAGATAAGGGCCTTTTTAATATAGAAAGACCAGCAGGATGGGTGAGAAATGGCAACTATTTTCTCTCTAGAACCTGATTGCTTCACCAAACAATGGTTTGTATTTCCTCCCACATTCCTCCTTCCTAATTGAAGAGGGAGTGGCTGAATTTACCTCCTAGCACATTGCACTTAATGGTCAATGACTGCTCCAGCTAACCAGGAGCCTTGTGGTTACCCAGGCGTTGCAAGCATCAAACCCAGATCTTCATTGGGATCTTCCTCCATTGGCTGGAGTTTATAAATTGTATTCTGTTGAGTTGGAAAACATCCACGGCTCCTGATTGCGAGCTGGAGGACAGCACTTTGAGGGGTCTGCTGCTATAAATACTGGGATCTCCCAGGTGATGTATAAATGGGTCATTACTTTGCATCTTGCACCCCCTGAAACATCTCAGGTGCCTTGATCCCATGTATTCCAACAGATGAGCTTGGCTGACTTCTCGGGGTGGGTTGGGGGGACATGCCACATGCCTCTGGCCCCACCATCTCATGCCTTTGCCATCCATCTCCTGACTGCCCAGAAGGACACCAGGAATGGCTCATGAGCTACAAAAACTGAAGGTCAGGAACCCAAGGTCATGCACCAAAGGTCATGAGAATTTTACATTTTATGTTGCTCTCATTTCTGATCATTTGAAACAACCTCTCTGAGTTTCTGAAAGGGAAGGGATTGGAGAAAAGCACACCCAATTATGCTAGGTTCTGTTTTATTTTGGCTTTTGTTTTTGTTTTTTTCCCACCCACCACAAGTTCTTTTCTTCCCCTCTCATAGTGTGGGCGAAATGCTGAAAACTTCGACCGATTTTTCACCCGCCATCCACCAGTCCTAACACCTCCCGACCAGGAAGTCATCAGGAATATTGACCAATCAGAATTCGAAGGATTTTCCTTTGTTAACTCTGAATTTTTAAAACCCGAAGTCAAGAGCTAAGTAGATGTGTAGATCTCCGTCCTTCATTTCTGTCATTCAAGCTCAACGGCTATTGTGGTGACATTTTTATGTTTTTCATTGCCAAGTTGCATCCATGTTTGATTTTCTGATGAGACTAGAGTGACAGTGTTTCAGAATCCAAATGTCCTCAGGTAGTTTGGAGCATCTCTATGAGATGGGATTATGCAGATGGCCTATGGAAAATGCAGCTGCATAATTAACACATTATCAAAGTCCTCTTACAATTTGTTTTCCGCAGCATGTCAGCTAAGTAGACCCAATGGGGAGAGAAAATGCCTGCTTTCTTTCCCTCTTTTTCTGCACTGCCATATTCACCCCAAACCATCCAATCTGTGGATAATTGGATGTTAGCAGTACTCTTCTACTTCCGGGCCTGGAGCTTGGCTTGTATCCAAGTGTATAGTTGCTTTGCCTAAGAGGAATCCCTCTATTTCACCTGTTCTGGAGGCACCAGACCTTGAAAAGAACATGCTCAAAATAAAATGTTACTTGTTATTTTTTTAAACTCAAAGTTAAAGTTATCAAAGTTCTAAAATTCCAAGAATGTGCTTTTAGACAGTCTCAGTCTAAAAGCACTTCAAGGGGTCAAAGGGCAACCAGCTTGGGTGCTACCTCAGTGTTGTAGTTTCTGCTACTTTATGTCTTTGATCACTCTCATCCCCAAACTACTTGAAAAGGGCATTTGGCACCACTCCCTGAAACAACACAGTCACTCTAGCAAGGCCCCCAAAGGGCCCTGGTTTTACATTGCATTTCAAACTTTATTTGCTTTGGGGTTTTGTTTCTGTTGATGTTCAAATGCAAAAAAAAAGAAAAGAAAAAAAAGTGACTCACATTGTTACACATGCTTTAAAATATGTGTTCAAATGTTATTAACCACATTGACGACCTGCTTTGATTTAACCGAGAAGACGGCTGCGGAGCCTAGCAGACTCAGGCCTGTGGGAATGGGATTTGTCTAGATTTGTTACTGGCTTTAGAAAGCTAATTAAGTGCTCTGAAAAAGAACACCGTTTCTTGAAACAAAGATGGTTGTATTCCTCACTTTGATGTTGTTTTGCAAGATGTTTGTGGAAATGTTCATTTGTATCTGGATCTCTGTTATGTGCCATTTTTCTTCTAGCATCGAGATACAATAAAAAAAAAAAAAAGAAAAGAAGAAGAAATACTATTTCAAGGAAAGCTGATCTTTTTGAAAAACGTGGACCTAAACTACAAAGTGGGAACTGAGGAGGGAACTCAGGAGAAAGGAACTAACTGTGGAGCTTTAATCTTGGCCCCAGTGTTCAACCACTCGGAGAGGCAGGGGCTGTGGCCCATTCAGGGGCTGCTGGTGGCCTGTAGTGGGGTGGGAAGACCTGGCCAGAGCCAACGAGGATATTGGAGCCCAAAGTCAAGTTTAGAGACCAGCTGGGAACATGAATGGGGCTCTTGATTTTCTTATCAAAATCACTACTCCTCCCAACTTGGACTAAATATTCTTTCTAGCAAACAGCTTTGCAAGCTCCCTAAAGCCCAAGGAAACCCTTGGGTGGGAGAAATTTCACTCCTGTCTGAACGGATTAAGACAGCAGGTGACTCCTCCTCCTCGCCTGCCGTGTCCTGCTATTCTCAGGCAGCTCTAAAGAGAATTCTTATCACAGTTCAAGTGATTTCCAGAAGTTCCAGGACTTCTGAGAGACCATCAGAGAAATTTTAACAACTTGACAAATGTCCTTGAAGTAAGATGTCTCATCTTTAAGGAAAAATGGGGTTTGGATTTCTGCTTAGGCAAAGTCTCCTGCAGTTCATCCTTCTCTGTCCTCTTCTTGCTTCAGGCTTGGGGACCGTCCCTGCTGTCCCCACTATGGTGGCAATCAGGACCTAAGGTGAAGCAAACTTGAAGTTCTAGCTGGCAAGTTTAGGCAATTAGAGAAGGAGGAAAATCGGAGCAAAGCCCCCTCACTTTATCATTGAGAAACTGGCATCTGGAAAGAGGAAGGAACTTGCCCAAAGTCAGTCAACTGCGATAAAAACCTGGGTGTCCTGATCCTCGGTGCAGGGCACTTTCTGCTCTGTAGCAAAGCAACAGACATCTCTGAGCCAGGCCCACCAACAGGCAAGATTTGAGGTCTCTCATCTGGTGGTTGGCTCATGATCTCATTTTGCTTGAACATGCTCTCAGGAAGATGAAAACCATGGAGAAACACTAGGCCATTGACACATGATCTGAGACAACTTTAGAAAACAATGTAGGATGGATGGAAAGAGAAAGAGAGAGAGAGAAAGAAAGAAGAAAAAACAAAAGAAGGAAGGAAAGAAGGAAGGAAGGAAGGAAGGAAGGAAGGAAGGAAGGAAGGAAGGAAGGAAGATAGTGTGTTTATATAATGCACTCAACATTTTCCAAATTCTTGCCATTATTTTTCAAAAGTTTAATAGTTTGCAGAAATAGAGACTCAAGTCAAAGTCTCTTTTAGAGAAACTTTCCATGGAAAGTCAGAATTTCTACCACTTCCTTTTCTATCTACATTTCCAGTGCAGAAGAAACTGAGAAACAGAGCTTTTTAAAGAGAGGACAGGGCCATAGCCACAAGGGCCTTCTTGGGGGATTAACGGGAGGTCAGTAGAATTAATAACCCTCCTTGGATGAGTGTTACTGTTCTCACGTGGCTTCAGATGCTATCAGCCTCAAAGAAATGATCTCAACAGAGAAGCTCATTCTCTCCCAACTTCTGTGGTAAAATCCAGGAGTATTTTCTCTGGGGATCTGCCCACAGGGCAAAGTCCATAAAGGCAAGTCCTGTCTGGACCTTGTGGTTATCTGAAGCATTAGCCATCACCAGCACAACAAAGGGGACAGGGCTTTCCAAGGTGGGGCTGGTCAGAAGGTAATCTTTGCTAAGATGCCCACAGGCAGGGAAAGCGAAATAGCGTTGATGAGACCAGGGGAGATCTAAAAAAAAGGCAGGTTTGTGTCTTCTAGCTCCAAATATACCTGCCTTTTAGCTCACACACTGTCCTGGAGTTCTCAGACCTTTAAGGGCCCTAACACAGTTCAGTTTATACAGTGGTTCAAAAGGGACAGTGGCCCATTTGGAAGACCTTTAGGATCAATGGGAATACATTCCATTGTTTTGCCTCAGAGTAAAGTTTCTGGCTCGGGGGTAATTATAAGTTGCAAAAAGGATAGAGGTATATCCCAAGTCTTCCTTTATTCCACAAATAATTACAAACAACCTACTGTGTGCCAGGCACTATTCTTGGCACTGGAAATACAGTAGTGAAGAACCTGATGAGGACCCTGTTTATTGTTGCTCTCCAAGAAATTCTCCAAGAATACTGTTTCTTGGAGAGAAATAATAAATAAACAAGACAATTTCTGAAAGCAATAAGTGCAATCAAGATAATTAAAGGATGCTAAAGTGTGACTCGTGGGGATTGGGAGAGAGATGCACAGACAATATTAAAGAGGAGACATTCGAGCTTTGCTGTGAACACCGGAAGTAACACACCGAGCGCCTGGGGGAGGGAAATTCCTGTAGCACCCCACAGGCTAACAGAAGACAGGACAAGACAAAGAGGGCAGGTGGGACATGGTAGAGATGGACCCCAGCAAACAGCTCTGTCAGCATCTTAACCTGCTCCACTCTAGCCACACATACCCACGTGTACTCCTGAGACCTGTGTGTCCACCTCACTCCCCGACTCTCACACAGACACGGCAAGAATAAGGAGGGAACTCCACAGAGACATTCTACCTATCTCAGGGGAGCAGCCACAAAGAAGCAAGTCTTGTAAAACATGTTTTGCAAAGGAGAGTGAACCCAGCAATGAGAGATCCTTAACAGCTAGTGCCCATTAGGGGGCTAAACCTAAAGCCTGAGTGTTGATGGCTCAAATGCTCATGAGTTAGTCAATACTTACCGACCCCCTGGCCTTTATAATCTGACACAACTTTGGCTGCAGCCCGGGAATGTGCAGGGCACTAGTGAATCCAAGGCCTTCTTCTCTGGTTGTTTTGTAATAAAACAGCCATTGGGCTGTC
This sequence comes from Macaca fascicularis, assembly GCF_037993035.2. Taxonomy (NCBI): domain Eukaryota; kingdom Metazoa; phylum Chordata; class Mammalia; order Primates; family Cercopithecidae; genus Macaca; species Macaca fascicularis. The sequence continues at coordinate 23,288,099 of NC_088394.1, forward strand.
CCTCCAGTCCGAGGGACTGAGATGAGGCCTACGTAGCAGCGATGTTGTCAGGTAAAAATCAGGAACCCGCTGAAATCTTGGGCAAGCCGCCCTGCCTGCTTGTGCCTTGGTTCTCTCATATGTCATATATAGGAGGTGAGGACTCCAACCCTACCTGCCCTAGGTGGGTGTGGTGATGATGAAAAAAGACAAGAGGCTTGCAAGGACCCTGAGGAGGTTGGAGCATCATACAGATTCTTTTATTAGCCCACATTCTGATGTTCCCTGGTGAGACTTGCCCCAAACAATTGCTAGTAAATGGGAGTTAATTTCTTCCCCACCTCCCTACTGAACAAAAAAAGAAATGTCAGACTTACTAGGAGAATCGAGTTGCTTTGAGTTTATTTTGTTTTGTTTTATTTTGTTTTAAGGCTCCCCTTATACACCTTCCTTTAAGCTTTGGATTTTCTCTCAACAAACAAGAGTTTGTTGACTAGATACATGCTAAAAATGTCTTTGGAGAGAACTTCCGCCTGATAAAGACCCAATTCTAGTCTGCGGGTGGATTTTCAAGCTGACAGTCGTCAATTCCTTTCATTAAGCAGTGATCTGATTTCTCCACATGGTCATTCTGCCTTCTTGGGGGCAGAGTAGATGGGCAGCAGTTCACCTTTTCTAAGAAAGAGGTCTTCTAGCCACCTGGGCTGCTACTGAATGGTTTTCTCCAGGACGCTCTACCTAATTGTTATTTCTATAACATTAAGCATGGTAATAAGTAGCTTCCAATTCAATTCATCCTAAAGCCAAAGAAAATACACCACCACACGCACACACGAACACACATGCGCGCACACACACACACACCACTTTATGGCAATTCTTACAGAAATTCAATGACATTTCTTTTCTTACAAAATTTCCACCACATTTCTATCCCCAAGCCAACATACAATGTGAAATAAAAGCTAGTACATGGAGTGCAGCTGCTAAAAATTTTCAGCACAGGGCTCTTGCTGACTCTGCTCATGAGACGGCATCAGCCACCCGATGACTGGCGTATCTTGGTCCTGTGTCTTTCTTCTTATGCTGTGTTAATGTGTTTACTTTCCATTTGGCAGAGAGACAAGAGAGACACCTCCAACTTCGACAAAGAGTTCACCAGACAGCCTGTGGAACTGACCCCCACTGACAAACTCTTCATCATGAACTTGGACCAAAATGAATTTGCTGGCTTCTCTTACACTAACCCAGAGTTTGTCATTAATGTGTAGGTGAATGCAGACTCCATCATTGAGCCTGGGGTGTAAGACTTCAGGCCAAGCGTACGTATCAATTCTAGTCTTCCAGGATTCACGGTGCACATGCTGGCATTCAACATGTGGAAAGCTTGTCTTAGAGGGCTTTTCTTTGTATGTGTAGCTTGCTAGTTTGTTTTCTACATTTGAAAATGTTTAGTTTAGAATAAGCGCATTATCCAATTATAGAGATACAATTTTCCAAACTTCCAGAAACTCATCAAATGAACAGACAGTGTCAAAACTACTGTGTCTGATACCAAAATGCTTCAGTATTTGTAATTTTTCAAGTCAGAAGCTAATGTTCCTGGTAAAAGTTTTTACAGTTATTCTATAATACCTTCTTTGAATGCTAAGCATGACCAATATTTTTAAAAATTGTGAGTAAGCTTTGCAGTTACTGTGAACTATTGTCTCTTGGAGGAAATTTTTTGTTTAAGAATTGATATGATTAAACTGAATTACTATATGCAAGCTCTTGTTTATATGTCTTTTCTTAAATGGATCATGTTACAGAGGTTACAAACTGAAGATCCAGTTTGTAGCCATTAGATAAGCTTAATTTTACTCACATGGAATTTTATTTAATTAAAACCGTTGTGAACATGAAAAAAATAAGATACTTTATATAAATTCCTGGACTTTTAGAGTCCCTTGAAAAAAGAAACAAAAGACTAGCAGCTCTAAGCCTATGTTTCCACATGGAAATAATTCTACAAAACTGAGAAGTGCTCTCTCCTTTAAAAGCAGTGTATGTTCTCATTTTGCCACAGTCTCCACCACCCCCTATTGTCTTATACCCTCCATCCATTTCCCTGGCTGCTGTAGCTACTTGAGGTTGAGACCTCTGTCATTCGTGAGTCACAGGTTTGAGGACCTGCATATTTTCTTGTGCCCTTAATCAGGGTATGTGCACAGCCATCCACTCAATGTGGTTTGTGTTTATTAAGCTTATGTATCTAGCACAAAGTACGTAAGATTTTATTCCAGCCATGACAAAAGTCAGGAAAGAGGCTGGTGTCAGTACAGAGAAAACCCTTTGTTTGTTGTCCATGAGGATGTTGCTATTTGTAAAATGACTTACCTTTTACTTACATTCTTCTAATTTAGCTTAGCACCTGCCAAAAAAGGGTGGGGGTTAACAGCTTGTGCAGGGAGGCCCAAGAGAAGAGGGAGAAATAAGGGAGACTGCTTCTAAACCCTGCTGGCATGATAAGGAGCCACACACTCTCACAGCACAGTGGCACAGTACTAAATCACTGGGTGTCAACCTGATCCCTTCTTCTCTGAATAAAGTCATGCTTCTGTTTTCTTTTCAAAAGATAGAATAATCCAATCTGTAGCACATGCCTTTGTAGCTGCTAAGGCTAGTGGGTAGCGGGAAAGAGCAAACCTGTTCACGCTACGTACATTATGACTCTCTACAAAGTGTATTCATCTCTTCCCTTCTTGAAAAAACCTCAGTAAATGGAGCACTGGAAAGATACAGTGAATCCATTTATCTTACCTAGTGCACTAATCTTTGCAGAATTTTAGAAACTCTGCCAGTTAAAGTTGGCTGAAGCCCATTTAAACTTCAGGAAGAAACTGTGTTCTAGGCATCACATTTAGAAAACAAAAATACCTGGGATTCTACAGATGTTTGAACATGCATTCCATTTAAGACAGTATTATGTAGAAGAGGTTACCATTGCTGCCTCTTATTCCTCCTCATTCCATGCCAGCTTCTCAAACTTTCCCCCTCTGCCAGATATAAACCCATCTTTCATTTAATAAATATTGAGCCCCAACTCTGAGCCAAGCACAGTTCTGGGTACTAGTGTTATAGAGACCAATTAGATAGTCCAGGACTCCCCACTTGTAGGGACAACATGGCTGCAGAAATACTGGCCTCTCATCCTCCTAGGATCATGTCCAGTGAGAAAGAGTGGGAGGTCCTATAAAAGTATTGTAGTTTACTCCAGTTGACTCAGCCTGGTCACATGTGCATTCCTGAGCCAAGAACTGTGGGTGGAGAGGGGAGGCAAGTGAGGTGCTTTGACCAAACCTAAGTTGTATTAGCTATTACTGTGTAACAAGTTACCCCAAAACTTTAAAGCAATAAACATTTATGACCTCTCAATGTCTGTGGATCAGGAATCTGGGTGTGGTTTTGGTGGTATAAAGTCTGCCATGAGGATGTGGTTAAGCTATTGACCAGGGTTGTAGTCACACATGAAGGTTCAGCTGGGGGAAGATGGCATTCATTTCCAAGCTTACTCACATGGTTGTTGGCGACCCCAGTTCCTCACTTCATAGTTCCCTCCACAGGGCTGCCTCTGGACATGGCAGCTGGCTTCTCCTAGGGCACATGATTCAAGTGAGAGTGCCCAGTTTGGAAACCACAGTCTTTTTGCAATCTAATCTCAGAAGTGACATCCTATCACGTTTCTGTTTTCTGTTTTTTATGAGTAAGTCCAGCCCATGCTCAAGGGTAAGGGATTTTGCAAAGTGAGACTATTGGAAAGTGGAAGTCTTTAAGGACCATCTTACAGAATGTCTATCACATATAGTATGAGCTGTACCTCTGCAGCTAGGGGTAGAGTGCCATTCAAAACACAGGAACTGGGAATAGGTGAAAAACAGCTCTCTGAATAAAAATTGGAAGTTGTTCTTGGAACAGAGGGGATGTATGCCCAGGAAGGAAACCACAGTGGTAGATCCTCTGTAGATGGGAATTTGGGGCTACTCCAAAGATTCTTGAAGCTAGTGATATATGAGAAATGGGTCAACACTGATAAACAATTAAAGGAATGGTTCACCTGGCATTGCATTGGTCCACAGTAGTCTCTATTGTTTCATAGCCAAGCTCACCACCCAAGGCAGAGACCTGAATTGGACCTTCTGATGAGTTATAGTTCTTTGCCTTCAAGATCTCAAAACCCACCAAGAAGATGAGTTGAAGGAAACATACACATGGTGTAAGTCTACATCAATTTTTGGGCACTGAGTAACAAACCACATCACAACCTAATGGCTTAATAACAACTACCACTTATTTAGCTCATGATACGGTTTTTCTGGCCTGGCCTCCCCAGTTTGTCTCTGATGGACTTGCTTGTGTATCTTCAGTCAGCTGGAAGATTATCTGATGACTGGAGCATCGATGAAATAAAACAGATGGAAAGAAATTGCTGGGAATAGTCTGGACTTTCCCACAGTCAGATTCTTCAATCTCAACATATAAAGGCATGGTAGCAGAGTTTAGGCTTGTCAATTGGATGACCACAGCCAACTTAAGAACTTCAAACCCATGAGGACAAATTTCTGAAATCCTCAGAGCTTATTCTTGCCACAGTTCTTTCTCTAACCTCACATACAAGCTCAGATGCTGGTGAAATCAAGAAGAAATGCAAAGCAAGATACATAGGAACCAAATCTGGGATACCCAATCCAGTTCCACCTGTCATGTCCTATGCAGGGACATAGATGAAACTGGAGGCCATTATCCTCAGAAACTAACACAGGAACAGAAAGCCAAATACCACATGTTCTCACTTATAAGTGGGAGCTAAATGATGGGAACATATGGAAACACAGAGTGGAACAACACACACTGGGGTCCATCAGGTGGTGGAGGGTGGGAAGAGGGAGAGGATCAAGAAAAATAACTAATGCGTACTAGGCTTAATACCTGGGTGACTAAATAATCTGTACAACAAATCCCCATGACACAAGTTTACCTATATAACAAACCAGCACATGTACCCCCTAACCTAAAGTAAAAGTTAAAAAAGCAAAATAAATAAATACCCTAAAGCCCAGTATCTCAGGTCCTATATCTTTGCTTGTTTTGATGTGGGACTGCATTGACCTACACAAAATTCTGCTGCTCATCACTTCCTAGACAAGCAATGTTGGCTCCAAAATGGAATCCCAATTTCCAAGCACAACAAAGTTTTAGCTCTAGGGGACTTGCCCAGTGAGTGAACCACACTCCATCCACTAAGGACTTTTCCCCATAAATGCTAGTCTCCCTGGCATATAGCCTGCCAAAATCAGGGCAGATGTCAGGGTGAGATGAAAGTGGTATTTGGACAAGAGATGCAAGAACATTTAGTTTTGTTGTCAACCGGTGACGACTACTCACAAGATCCAAGAGGGAAATAAATGCATATAGGACAATGCCTAGAAAATGAAGAATTTATTATGATTTGAAGATTTAGCTGCATATTCAATATGGGATCCTAATCCTAAAGTGGTTGGACTCCATAGAGAACTCCTAGATATCAGGTGGGTTGTATTAGTTATCTGTTAATAAATTACCCCCAAAATTAGCAGCTTAAAACAACACACATGTATTATCTGCACTTTCTGTGAGTCAGGAGTCTGGGCACAGCTTAGCTGGGTCTTCAGAGTTTCACATGAGCTATAGCTAAGGTGTTGGCTGGGGCTGTGGTCTTATCTGAAATTTCAGCTAGGGAAGAATCCACATCTAAGCTTACTTACATGGTTGTTGCCAGAATTCAGTTCCTTGTGAGCTGTCAGACTGAGGTCTTCAGTTCTTCACTGGCTCTTGGCAGTTTGTTGCCATGTGGGTTTTGCCAAAGTAGAAGCTTGCTTCATCAAATTATACACACTAAGAAGTCAATATAATGAGAATACCAGTAAGCTGGAAGCCCCATTCTTCTGTAACCTAATCATAGAAGTGACATTATATCCTTTTTGCTGTATTCTATTAATTATAAGCAAGTCATTAGGCCCAGTCCACACTCAAGGGGAAGGAATTACACAAGTATATTGTGGTATTTTTATATATATATATAAACACACACACACACACACACACCCCCCACATATATGTGGGGTGTGTGTGTGTGTGTGTGTGTGTGTGTTTTCATCTACAGTTCCTGGCTCATACCTCCCATAACCCTTGTGATAGTCTTGTTATAATGTTGGATGCTTTAGACCTCAGGAAATAGAAGCTCTCTGACCTTCTTCTGCCCTCCTTCAGGCAGGACTCTAATCTTCCTGATTGTGGGTCATAAGACCCTCATTTCAGAGGCGGTCCCCTGTCCCATACTCAGGGGGAAGAAATGCTGACATCATGAAGGTTCCATAAAAACTTCACAAAAGGATAAGGTTGAGTGAGCTTTCAGATAGCTGACCACGTGGAAGTTCCTGGAGAGTGGTTCTCCATATTTCTCCCAGTGGAGAGGGCATGGAAGCTCCACGCCCCTTCCTGCATACCTCACCGTATGCAAGACATCTTCTCCTGTATCCTTTGTAATATCTTCTATGATAAACAAGTAAATGTAAATATTTCCCTGATTTTTGTGAGCCATTCTAGCAAATTAATCAATCCCAAAGAGGGGACTGTAGAAACCCCAACTAGAGGTTGGTTGATCAGAAGTTCCAGGGGCCTGGATTTGTGACTGGTATCTGGTGGGTGGGGAGGGGGCAGTTTTGGGGGCTGAGTCCTCACCCTATGGGATCTAATGCTGTTTCCAGGTAGACAGGGTAGGAATTGAATTGGAGGATACACAGCTGATGTTCACTGCTTGTCGATGAGGAAAACCTCCCAGACATTTGGTTACAGAAGTCTTCTGTGTTGATTGTTGTGGTATGGAGAGCAGGAAAAACACACGATAAATAGGCAAGATGGAGACTATTGGGAGCCATGTCCGAAGCTGTCTACCACATAATATGGGCTGGAGTAAGGGAGGGAGGTGCCTTAGCACTGTGTCCAATAAACGTGTTCAATCTTGACCAGCCAGGTCAACCCTCCTCCCTAGAGGTGAAGTCGGAGTTGGGAGCAGGGACTATAAGGATCCCTTCTTTGAGAGTTTCCGAGCTGGTGTGAATGATCAGACTGACACAATTAATCCAGATGAAAGAGATTCTTTCAAACATAATGATTTGGGCCTCTCATAAACAGAGAAGAAATTAGTATTTGCTTAAACCCACGCAACGTAAGGGCCCTTGATCTCAAAGGAGTTTCCTTGACTCCCTAAGACATGAGCAGCACCAGATTCACATTTATGCCCTAGTTAAGCAGCAGAAATCAAAAGGGGACTTTAGATGATGAACCCCTGAAGGTATTTGACCTCAATGTCATCTTCAGGAAATCCTACTAATTGTAAGTGGGCAGAGCTCAGCACAGGACTTTCAAGGGAAGTAGATGAGCAAAGAGGGAATACTAGGAAATTATGCTAAGGGGAGAAGACTTTCTGACAGAGAAGAGGAACAAGCAGAAATGACCTCCAAATCTCATCTTCTATCATCTCATGGCTCAAATCTGGATTGGGGGTGATTTGCTTATTGTTAATATACTATAGGGGCTGAACCCATGGCAGGGAGCCCACGCCTTTGGAGAGAGATCATTGGACACAGAAGGTCTATTTCACTCATTCATTCTACAAATCTCTCTTTAGAATGAATGACTGTTCCAGATGGGAACAAAGCACGGGTCCTTTTCTCATGCAGCTGATGTTTAGGAGGGATGCATATTAAATGTATATTAAATATGGTGAATAACATGATAGGAGACAGCAGGGTTTTGACCTCCTGGGTTGTCAGTAAATAGCTGGGTTGTCAGCTGTTTAACCTAAGGGGCCAAGGAGGGCCTTCTTGACAAGGTGATATTTTGAGCTCAAAGATGAGGAGCCAGAGGAAAGCATTCCAGACTGAAGGAACGTCAAGAGCCAGAACCTGAGGGCTGGCCTGTCAAGGAGCAGAAAGTGGAACCACATGGCTGAAGACTGGTAAGCACTGGACCAGGTGGTAGAAGATTCCTTCCAAAGAGGAAGTCAGTGGTCTGATCACGTAAGCATTTGTAGACCCTGCTGAGAAGCTTGACTTTGTTCTAAGTTCAATGAGAATCCCTTGAAGACTGTATTACTTTCCTGTTGCTGCTGTAACAAATTGTCACATGCTGTATAGCTTAAAACAACACAAATATATTATCTTATTGTTCTGGAGGTGAGAAGTCCAAAAGCAGCCTTACTGGACTAAAATCAAGGCATTAGCAGAGCTGGTTCCTTCTGGAGGCTCCAAGAGGAGAATTGGCTTCCTTTCCTTTCCCAGCTTCTAGAGGCTGCCTGCTTCCTTAGCTCATGTCCCCTGTTCATCTTCAAAGTGCATCTCTGCAACCTCTATGTCTCCTTTTCCATCTGTGACTTTTCTGCATCCCTTGTGATTACCTTGGGACCGCTTAGATCATCCAGGATAATCTCCCCGTCTCAGATCCTTAACACATCTGCAAAGTCCCCTTTGTCATGTAAGGAGCATATTCACAGGTTTCAGTGATTTGGATGTGAATGTGTTGGGAGGGCCTTTATTCTGTCTCCCTACAGAAACTTTAAGCAAAGAATTGCCATGATCTGATTTGTATTAGAGAATGTAGTTTGTAGAGAAAGAGGAGCAGGAAAATAATTGGAGGCCATCGTAACAGTGCAGCAAGGAGGAAGAGGTGCAGTTTACCTTGACCACTGCCATCCTTGTAGAGATGAGAGAGGAGAAACACACACACACACACATACAGAGAGACAGAGAGAGACAGGTGACTGCCTCTGACAAATCCAGCCAATCTTGTTTCTACTGACCCCAAGCCCAGGGTTCTTTCAACCATCCCAGTTTTGTTTCTCTAGGGTCTGTGTGACATTTTTGAAGGGAAGAGACTTGGCCATAAAGGGAGGGAAAGCAGGATAAGATTAAGGCATCTGTCATGGTGAGTAAGGCCCGGAGTAGTACGCTGAATAATGACCACCCAAAGATATCAAGTCCTAACCCTGGAATTTGGAAATTTTACCTTATTTTGGGGGTGGGGAGGAAGGTCTTTGCAAGAAGTAATTGAATAGAGGATCTTGAGATGAAGCGATGACCCTGGGTTAACAGGGTGGGCCCTAAATGTCATCACGAGGTTTCTTATAAGGGAGAGGCAGAGGAAGATAACACAGACACACAGAGGAGAAGGTGATGAGAAGATGAGGCAGAGGGAGATGCAGGCACTAGATGCTAAAGGATGCAACAGGCACCAGAAGCTGGAAGAAGCAAGGAATGCGTTCTCCCCTAGACCCTCCAGACAGAGCACAGCCCTGCCAACACCTTGATTTCATACTTCCAGCCTCCCGAACTGTGGGTAAACACCTGTCACCGTTTAAGGCTACTCAGTTTGTAGTAATTTGTTTCCACAGCCCCAGGAAACTGATACACCTGGTGTGGATCAGATCATAGCCTAACCTGTGACCCAACTGCTGTGAAATTGACCAAGCCGGCACTTCAAAACCAAGCTCCAGAGTATTGCAGTGCCGCCAGGCAAGTGCAGTCAGGGATGAACCCTCACTCCCCGTTGTCCCAGCAAACGAGATGGGATGGCACTACAAGGGCTGCTCTGACAGCCAGAGGACCTTGATGCCTCTAAACCCCTTTCCCATTGGCACTGTCCCCACCAGCCAGAATAAAGAGCAAAGACCCTGTCTCTGTGGATGCAGCCCTCCTGCGGGGCCCCCGAAGACAACGGATGCTTCGTATGGTGCAGGCCTGGGGACAGCTCGCCTCTCCCTCGCAATACACCCACCTGGGGTTGGCTCAAACTCCTTTTTGTCTGTTGCTGCAGAGAGTGGTGGAAAGCTACAGAGAATGGACAAAACTCACAGACCATCTGTTCATCTTCTGTGTTTTGTGAATTTATTTTCAAATGTTAAGCATTCGATAGCAGTCGTCAGGCATCATCTCAAAACTTACCATTTGGGGAAAGGCATTCTCTTAAAAATCTACAAGAATCACTCACAGACCAGTGAGACTCAGGGTTTGGAATAGGGGGTGAGTCGTATTTTGAAACATCTTCAAATATTATCATATAATTTTATAACCGGAAAAGGAAAATAAGATGTCTTGTTTTTATAATACAGATTTCAGGAAGGAAAGCTTGACAAAATTTCACTAGAAGGGCTCTGTAGAAAATGGAGGGATTTTTTAAGAATGAATCGAGGCTCTTGATCAAGAGTGGGCGTGTGGGGGCTTATTGGAATCTCGTGGCCATGGTAAGATTTCATAAATATTTTTCAGGAAGGGACACAGGTTCTCTCTCTCTCTCTCTCTCTATATATATATACACACACATACACACACACACACATATATATACACACATACACACACACATACACATACATATATTTTTATCTATCTATCATCTATCTATATATATAGAGAGAGAAAGAGCATAACATTTTCAGTAAAGGGATGTGCCACCTTGATTCGATTCTAGCATGATCGGAAACTGAATAAAATGGATAGTTTACAGTCATCTACGAAGGGATGTGTCTATGGTTGTTAGGGATAAGCAGAATGTACCAACTCCTGAAGATGGGTTTTCTCTCTGTGTCCTGCCACTCGGGGTCGAGTTGGGGAGACTCCAGTGTAGGAAGAGACCCTCACTCTAAATTCAGTGGCCTCCAACAGGAGCTTCTATTCTGGGTAGAACTATCCTTGTGCATCAGAGATGAGTCTGGGAATGTTGAGGGCGACTGGGAAATTAAGCAGCTAATTCCATAAATCATGACCTTTGGCATCCACAACTAAGCCCTCTTGGCCAACATGACGAGAGCTGAAGATGGACACCCTGGAGCATGTTCCCCTTTTATTCATACAACTGCAGAAAACTTGACCCAGGTAGGAATAAGGGGTTACTCTAGAGTAGAGTGTAGGGGCGAGAGCCCAGAATTGGGAGTCAGAGTGTGCAACTCCCAGCTCTGCCGCATGCCAGCTGCACAACCTTAGCCGTTCTACGTCCTCTCATCCTTAAAATGAGACAATAACAATACTTCTCCCTTAGGTTTGTTGTGGGGATGGATTGAGATAGTGCCTGATTCATAGCATGCTCTGTGTATGTGTTAGCCATTATTTTCATTATTTCAGGAGCCAGGCAGGTAAGGCAAGTGCCTGAAACTTTCCCAGGTGTAGAAAAATGAGAGTGTTGTAAACCAGGAGTTTCTGACCTGGACAGTGTCTGTCTTCTCCACAGTGAGCAACCACAGCAGTGTCAACTCCAAATGACAGCCTGAAAGAATGTGTACCACGGTGCCATCTCTTCCCATTCCTCAGGAGAAGCTGGAAAGCCAGATGTTTATATGAACGGTCCTGATTTTAAAATATGAGCCATTAGCCAGTCGTTTTGAGTTTTTCTTAAACAGGCATAAATAGGCGAGGTAAAGACTATTGGGAGCCATGTCTGAAGTTGTCTACCACATAACGTGCGCACCTGTAATCCCAGCTACTCAGAAGGCTGAGGGGAAAAGACCACTTGAGCCCAGGAGTTTGAGACCAGCCTGGGCAACATAGTGAGACCCTGTCTGTAAACAAAAAAAGGGAGCACTGATTCTAATTTTTTGAAACTTGAGGCTGTGCAAGTAAAATATGTCCACTGGATGTGTCTGTCAGGTAGGCTACAAGCTTGAAACCTATAATGTGCAAGATCAAGAAACATACATTTTTCAGCTCTTTTAAGAGAATTCAAAGGGTATTTGGAAGCATCCCATTTGCAGGATATATTAGCTGGACATTATCATTTATAAGATAATAATTTCACACTTACAATGTGTCAAGACCTATTCCTAGGCCTTTGCCGTAACAACTCAGTTAATCCTCATGACAACTTAAGAAGTAGGTACTATGAGTTTTGCCATTTTACAGTCAGGAAACTGAGGCTTATCAAGGTTAAGTAATTTGCTCATGATAAAATAGCAGATATTGGAGCAAGACTTTGAATGCAAAAAAAATAATGTGAATTAATCGTACACAAAAATAACATGGAATGTTGGCATGGCCAGGGTTTTCATCAAAATTCATAAGGCTTTGTACTGCTAACTGGTGTTGGGACTAGTAGGACCACAACAGGACCCAAGCAATCAGAACCCAGCATAACCTGACTGTGCACAGAGTGGCTTGTGTCCAAGAGAAGTTAGTACTTGGCCACTGAACATGTATGTGGTTGACATGGCGAAGTATTAAACACACAGACGATGACTAACTCTTACCTTGTGTCATTCATTAATATTAGCTTACTTAGTGTTAAATATTAATTTACTTAATCCCAATGAGGCAGATACTATTTCATTTTTGTTGTTGTTTTTGTTTTTTGTTTGTTTAAAACAGAGTATTGGCCGGGCGAGGTGCCTCAAGCCTGTAATCCCAGCACTTTGGGAGGCCGAGACGGGCGGATCACAAGGTCAGGAGATCGAGACCATCCTGGCTAACACAGTGAAACCCCGTCTCTACTAAAAATACAAAAACTTAGCCGGGCGAGGTGGCAGGCGCCTGTAGTCCCAGCTACTCGGGAGGCTGAGGCAGGAGAATGGCGTGAACCCGGGAGGCGGAGCTTGCAGTGAGCTGAGATCCGGCCACTGCACTCCAGCCTGGGTGACAGAGCGAGACTCCGTCTCAAAAAAAAAAAAATAAATAAATAAAATAAAATAAAATAAAACAGAGTATTGCTCTTGTTGCCCAGGCTGAAGTGCAGTGGTGCAATTTTGGCCCACTACAACCTCTGCCTCCTGAGTTCAAGCAATTCTCCTGCCTCAGCCTCCCAAGTAGCTGGGATTACAGTCATCTGCCACCACAATCAGCTAATTTTTGTATTTTTAGTAGAGACAGGGTTTCACCATGTTGACCAGGCTGGTCTCGAACTCCTGACAGGTGAGCCACCCGCCTAAGCCTCCCAAAGTGCTGGGATTACAGGCATGAGCCACCATGCCTGGCCGGTAGATACTATTTTTGTCATCCCCATTTTATGTGGAAACTGAACCACAGAGAGGTGGAGCCATTTGCCGGAGACTACGCAGCCACTAACGAGGCAGAGTTTGAATCTAAACAGTCCAATTCTGGAGTCTATGCTCTTAACAATCACAGTTTGTACATAAATCAATTGAGAACATCAAATACCTGTGGCTATATCCACTGCAAAAATGCTTGTGAGTAAGGGAGGACAGAACAAAGGGAGAGACTTTGAATTAAGTTACAGACAAAACTGAGCATTTGCAGGGAAATGCTGTTTGCTTTATGATGATGATAGTCGCTATCTTTCAGTGAGTGACTACTAGGTTCCCACCAGTGTTCAGTTTATTTCAGCCTTACATAAACTGTAGGAGCTGAATGTTAGTAGTAAACTCATTTTGCAGATAAGAACACTGAGTCTTAGAAATGCCAAGTAACTTGACTGAGGTCATATGGCTGGTAAGTGGCCAAGCCAGGGCTTAAATGCAGGTCTGTCAGACCCTAAATCTTGTGTGGTCAAGCCTCACATTAAAATGTTCAAGAGCTTGCTTTTTCCAGAACCACTTCTACTAAGGGAAGTGAAGTAAGTGGGAACAGGAACTGATTCTTACTCGGCCATGGAATGAACTTCCAAAGAGTTTCCAAAGGGTTCACATGAGCAAGCAGTTCATGAAAGGGTTGAGGTTTAGCATAGAGCCTCATCCAGGATATTTATCTGACACCCCACGGGCTCCAGCTCTCAAACATCCTGCACTTGGAAATAAGAGGCCCATGTACCCCTGCCAAATATAAGGGCTGTCCTTCTGCCTTGCTTTGTCCTGGAATCCAACACCTGCCTTAAATTAAACCTACATGTTGGGCCAGACATGGTAGCTCATGCCTGTAATCCCAGCACTTGGCGAAGCTGAGGCAAGTGGATCACTTGAGGCTGGGAGTTCGAGAGCAGCCTGGCCAACATGGTGAAACCCCATCTCTACTAAAAATACAAAAATTAGCTGGGCATGGTAATGTCTTACAGGTCGTGCACCTGTAATCCCAGTTACTTAGGAGGCTGAGGCACAAGAATGGCTTGGACCCAGGAGACAGAGGTTGCAATGAGCCAAAATTGTGCCACTGCACTCCAGCCTGGGCAACAGAACGAGACTCCATCTAAGAAAAACAAAACAAAAACCAACCAACCAACCAAACAAAAAACCTACATGTTTGATCTTCTCAGCATCACAAGTGACAAATCCCACCTCAAACTAAGGCAATTAAAAGGGAAAAATGGTTGCATATTTGTTTAGATAACTAAAGAGGCCTTAGGTCTTTCTGGCTTCAGGTACAAATGGATCCAGGGACTCATGCAATAGCAGAAAGCTGTTACTCTCTGCCTTAATCTACTTTTTCACCACGACTTTATTTCCTTTGGTGGCTCCCAGAATCTCCAACCACCATCCTCAATACCAGTAATACCAGTGGAAGGAGAATTTATTTTTTTCAGTAGTTCCAAAAAACGTTCTGAGACTGGGTTTTATTGCCTCAGCTTGAATATTTATCTCTAACTTGATTATCTTAGCCCAGAAGATAAATATTAGACTTGCCAAACTGAGTCACCGTGCTTGCCCCTGAAGTAGCATGGAGGTAAGAGATAATCCCTTTGAATTGCTTGGGAAGTGGGTAGTTTCCCAGAGGAAAATGGTGGTGTAATTAAAAGAAGAAAGGGGTCAGCGCAGTGGCTCATGCCTGTAATCCCAGCACTTTAGGAGGCCGAGGTGGGTGGATCACCTGAGGTCGGGAGTTTGAGACCAGCCTGACCAACATGGAGAAACCTTATCTTAACTAAAAGTACAAAATTAGCCAGGTGTTAAGGTGCATGCCTGTAATCTCAGCTACTTGGGAGGCTGAGGCAGGAGAATCACTTGAACACAGGAGGCGGAGGTTGCAGTGAGCCGAGATTGCGGCATTGCACTCCAGGCTGGGCAACAAGAGTGAAACTCCGTTCCCCATCCCACCGCCCACACACACACACACACACCAAAAAAAAAAAAAAAAAAAAAGAAAAGAAAAGGAAATGGATTCTGGAAAGACAATAATGACAAGTGTTTTCTAAAAGATCAGAACATAGAGTAAACTTCTTCTGTATACTAGGATTGTAGGAGCAACCTCATTTAGTGTGTGATGTGTTTACCTAATCATCCTTAACGGAAGGTGCTCAAGACCTCTGAAGTCTATAGTAAAGGCAAGAAGCTTCTTTGCTAACTTAGGTAGTGAACGTTTTCCCTTCTGGAAAGAACACATCAATACTCCTTCCTGTTCCATCCCTCAGTCTTGTTCACTATAGTTCAGGTGGGCCTAGCCCCACCCAAGGTTTCAAGCATGAAACTGTGACCTCAACTCATCTTGTTACAGGAAAGGAGTCCCAATCCGGACCCCAAAAGAGGGTTCTTGGCTCTCACGCAAGAAAGAATTCAGGGAGAGTCCATACAGTAAGTGAAAGCTAGTTTATTAATAAAGTAAAGGAATAAAAGAATGGCTACTCCATAGACAGCAGCCCCAAGGGCTGCTGGTTGCCCATTTTTATGGTTATGTTTTGGTTATATGCTAAAGAAGGGTGGCTCATTCATGCCTCCCCTTTTTAGACCATATAGGGTAACTTCCTGATGTTGCCATGGCATTTGTAAACTGTCGTGGCATTTGTGGGAGTGTAGCAATGAGGACAACCAGAGGTCACTCTTGTGGCCATCTTGGTTTTGGTGGGTTTTGGCCGGCTTCTTTACTGCAGCCTGTTTTATCAGCAAGGTCTTTATGACATGTATTTTGTACCAACCTCCTATCTCATCCTGTGACTTAGAATGCCTTAATCATTTGGAAATGCAGCCCAGTAGGCTTCAGCCTTATTTTACCCAGTCCCTATTCAAGATGGAGTTGCTCTGGTTCACACACCTCTAACAGTCTTACACCTCTGGCCATAGTGATTGGTTCTGAGATGATTATGTCCTTTTTTTCTTTTTTCCTTTTGCGACAGGATCTCTGTTTGTCACCCAGGCTGGAGTGTAGTGGTGCAGTCTTGGCTCACTGCAACCTCGAACTCCTGGGCTCAAGCGAGCCTCCTGCCTCAGCCTCCCAAGCAGCTGGGACTACAGGTGCATGTCACAAAGCTCACATAATTTTTTTTATATTTTTGTAGAGATGGGATCTTGCTATGTTACCCAGGCTGGTGCTGATCTCCTGGGCACAAGCAATCCTCCCGCCTCAGTCTCCCAAATCACTCAGATTGTAGGCATGAGTCACTATGCCTGGCCACTTATGTGATTCTATTCTTGTCTGAGTCATCATGCTCTGGGCATTAGATAGACAGATAGATAGATAGATAGATAGATAGATAGATAGATAGATAGATAGATAGAACTATTTGGAAATAAAAGCTCTCTCTTCCTGACTGGGGTGGGTGAGAGGGTAGGTTCTTGGCTAGGAGGTGCTAGGAACCACTTTGCCACCGCAAGGATAGGTCTGGCCTCAAAATGGTGCAACACAGAGGCAACTAGAGTTAAGAGATGGAGTTTGAGCTCCTGGATTCAGGCATGCCTGGACTTCTCAGCTACTTGAGCCAATCAGTTGCTATCTTTTTTTCCCCTTGAATGAAACCAATTTGAAGTGCATTTTCTGTCACTTGCAACTGAAACAAAGCCTAAATGATACTACCTGGATCCAAATACCAGCTCTGCCATTTTCACAAACCATACTCATTTGGGTAAGTCAGTTCTCGTGATCCTTAGCTACCTTCTCTATGGAGTGAGGATCCCTCCCCTGTAGGGTTTCTAGGGTAGTAATTGAGGTTATAGCTGATAATACACTGGGTGCTCCATACATGTAAGTTTGAGACATTGTAAGAGCAAAAAAAGCACAAAGCAAGTAGGATGCAACCAAACTGAATGTCTATCATTGAAGCCAAGAAAGTACATGATGTAGATGATGACAGCAGGCTGGACACAGATAATACGGAATTCTGGAGCTAACTGGAAAGCCAATGCTCAATTGAAATACATTTACAATTTAGAATTTAAAATCTTTGTAAGGGACAAACAAATAAACACTAAGACTGCTAGTTCACAAACCCTGCAAAGCAAGTGAACCATTTGTGTTTCAGGCGAGACCACAACTGTGAGCCATGAGATGCAGTTGCCCAATTCTGGGTGTTCCCATGAATTAGGGTTCTGGGGAAAGGAAGCCCCATGGTGTCCCCCCACCATGACCCCCTACTCAGCACCCTCTCTCTCCCAAAGCCAAGAGAATTGAAGGGCCTTTGAGTCCATGCCTCTCTTTTAATTTCAAAACTGAACATGACCACTCTTTATTTTTAATCTTCCCTTCCTCTAGTCTATGCCTTCAAGCAGCTTTTCTGGGGAGAGAGTGTTGGCGCCCACACTGGCAGATCTGAGTCCCTGGCCACGTGCCCGCTGTGATGAGGATGTTGCCATGCTCACACACCCCAGCAGCCTGGAATCCAGCCTTTAGAGGGGCTCACTTGGGAACTGTCAGCACGATGAGGAGAGTGGAAGTCAAGTCCCACAGGTGAACCAGGTGAGGACAAGGCGCCCTCCATCCTTGCCTCCTCTTTGGAAATGAGCATGCCTTATGTCTGGTTGGAGCATCTGTAACAAAGGACTTGACTTGAGGGAGAAGTAGGGGCTTACAATGGTCATCACCATATATTGAGTGCTCCCCGTGTGCCAGCACTCTTCATCCACTCTCCAAAGAAGAAAGCTGCTTAGAGAGGTCAAGGAACTTACCTAGTGTCACAAAGTTAATAGGTGGATAGCATTTTAATCTTGCTTGGCATAAATTCAGAACTACAACTTAGTCATCATACTATAATGCCTACCAGGAGAAAGAATGCATTGATGAGCTGATATGAATGTCCTGATCCATTTTACAATCGTATTTATTATTGTTAATTGTTAAAGAATTACCTGATCCATACATCAATTTTCTATTAATTTGATTGGTATCATGGTCTTAGAACATGTCCAGTTCCTTGATGCTCATCCCATCAAAAGGTAGAGACTAATTTCCCTTCCCTTTGAATATGGTCTGGCTTCTAATGAGTAGAATGTGGCATAAATAATGCCTTGTGATGTCGAGGCTAGGTTAGGAAAAGCTATAGAACTTCTACATGGCTCCAAGTCTTGCAATGCTCATTCTTGAAACCCAGCCATCATGCTGTGAGGAAGCTCAAGCCACACAGAAGCCATGGGGAGATGCTTCTTCTGATAACCCACCCAGCACCCAGCATCAATCACTAGATATGTGAGTAGGAAAGGCTTTGAGATGACCTCAGTCCCAGCACCATCTAATTGCAACCAGGTAGGGATTCTGAGCAGGAACCACATAGCTGATCCCAGTTAATTT
The DNA here is from genome assembly GCF_037993035.2 of Macaca fascicularis. Lineage (NCBI taxonomy): Eukaryota > Metazoa > Chordata > Mammalia > Primates > Cercopithecidae > Macaca > Macaca fascicularis. Next base: position 23,306,518 of record NC_088394.1, read on the forward strand.
CCAGAACTGTGAAAGATAATAATAAATGATTGTCATTAGAAACAGTTAGTGTGAATTAGTTCCTGTAAAACATGATCACTCCTTGAACCATGGCAAAAAAAAAAAAAAAATTAAATTAAAAATTATCTGCTTGACTTGTCTGATTTGACTCCAAAATGAATAACCTTCATTCTTATAAAACTTTGTCTGGGAGACTTTCCACTTGCTTTTCTGAGAGTGCTTTTATGTTTACATAATATGGATGATGATGATTATTATTCATGTTACTACTTCTTGAGAGCTTTGTATGTCATGCAGAGGGCTAAAGTCTCTACCTGCATTATTTTATTTTATTCTTTTTTTGCTCAAAAACAACATAGTATTGTCATTTTCTTTTTTCTTTCTTTCGTTCTTTCTTTCATTCTTTCCTTCTTTCTTTCTTCTTTCTCCTTCCTTCCTTCCTTCCTTCCCTTCCCTCCCTCCCTCCCTCCCTCCCTCCCTCCCTCCCTCTCTCTCTCTCTTTCTTTCTTTCTTTCTTTCTTTCTTTCTTTCTTTCTTTCTTTCTTTCTTTCTTTCTTTCTTTCTTTCTTTCTTTCTTTCTTTCTTTCTTTCTTTCTTTTCCTTTCTTCTGTTTTTTAATGGAGTTTTTCTCTTGTTGCCCAAGCTGGAATGCAGTGACACAATCTCAGCTCACCACAACCTCCGCCTCCCAGGTTCAAGTGATTCTCCTACCTCAGCCTCCCAAGTAGCTGGGATTACAGGCATGCGCCACCGCACCTGGCTAATTTTGTATTTTATTTTATTTTATTATTATTATTTTTTTAGTAGTGACAGGGTTTCTTCATGTTGGTCAGGCTGGTCTCGAATTCCTGACCTCAGGTGATCCACCAGCCTCGGCCTCTCAAAGTGTTGGGATTACAGGCGTGAGCCACTGTGCCCAGCCTTGTCATTTTCATTTTTGGGACTGAGCTCAAGTAGTTAATTGTCCAGAGGGGTCGGGCATGGTGGTTCACACCTGTAATTCCAGCACTTTGAGAGACTGATAGGGAGGATCACTTGAGGCCAGGAGTTCAGGACCAACCTGGAAAACATGGTGATACCCTGTCTTTATTATTTTTTAAAAATTGTCTAGAACCCACAGCTAGGATGCTGCAAGGGTGAGGTCTTTATTGATTCATTGATTCAACATGTATTTTGGAGCTCCTGCAATATACCGCTCTCCATGCCAGGCCCTAAGAAGAAGACAGATGAGGTTTTTGCACTTGTACTCCAGTGTGGCAAACAGGTGATAAGAAAACAAACCAGTAAGTAAATATCTTAATCTATCAGGGCTACTATAATTTTAAAAAAAATCATAGCCTGAATGGCATAAACAATAGAAATTTGTTGTCTCACAGTTCTAGAGGCTGGGAAGTCCAAGACCAAGGCATTGCGTAATTTGGCTCCCTAGTGAGGGCTTTCTTTCTGGCTTACAGACAGCCACCTTCTCAGTGTATCATCATGGGGCCGAGAAAAAGCACTCTCATCTCTCTTCATCTTCTTATAATGATACACATCCCATCATGGTGCACCATCCTTATGACCTCATCTAAACCTAATGACTGCCCAAAGTCCCCACCTCCAACTACCATCACATTGAGGATAAAGGCTTCAACATCTGAACTCTGGAGGAACATAAACATTAAACTCATAGCAATAAAATGGCATTGCTAATTGTGATCATTGGTATGAGGAAAAATAGTGATGCACTTTGTGGAATTAAGGTAAGTGGCTGTCTTCAGTCTGGTGGTTGGCCACAGCCTCTCTGAGAAAATGGCCTTTGAAGGACACGATGTGAGATCTGCACCATGGGATCCTGGAGAAAGAGCATCCCAGGCAGCAGAAGCACTGAGAGGAAAGGTAGGGTTTGGGGAAAGACTTGTTACCTTCAAGGAACAGCACGCACGTGTGTGCACGCACACACACCCACACCCACACACACAAGAGGACAGCATAACAATGAACAAGAAAAACAGGCTATGAGACGAGATCAAAGAAGGAGGCTGCAGCCAGATCACACAGGGCCTCGTTGGCTAAGGTAACAAATGTGGGTGTGTTTTAATAAAAATGGGAAATTTGGAAGTTTTTTTTTTTTTTTTAATAGAGTAGTGTTATGGTTTGGCTGTGTCCCCAGCCAAATCTCATCTTGAATTGTAGCTCCCATAATTCCCACATATTGTGGGAGGGACCCAGTAGGAGATAATTGAATCATGGAGGCAGTTTCCCCCATACTGTTCTCATGGTAGTAAAAAAGTCTCACAAGTCCTATGGTTTTATAAGGGGTTTCCCCTTTCGCTTCTCTCTTCTCTCTCATTCTCTTTTGCTTGCCACCATGTAAGATGTGTCTTTTGCCTTCCACCATGATTGTGAGGCCTCCCCAGTTACATGGAACTGTGAGTCCATTAAACCACTTTTATAAGTTGCCCAGTTTTGGGTATGTCTTTATCAGCAGCATGGAAACGGACTAATACAGGTAGTGACATGACCTGGTTAACTTTTAAAAAGTATCATTTCTGGCTGTTCCATGGACCAAATCAAGCGGGGGAAAAGTGTACTGAGAGACTCCAGTCAGGGTCACCACATAGCTGGACCATATAACCCCTGAACACAACTGAGCTTACAACACCTAGGATTCAGAGTTTGAGCTGCTTTGCCCAAACAGAGCAATACCTATCTAGAAGTGATCATCCTTCTACTGCAGCAGCAGGAGGTTGACAAGCCTGTACTTAGAAAGGCCAGAATGACTAGGTTCTGAATTCAGGAAGAGGGAGTGGATAGGGGGCCATGAAAAGGAGAGGGCAGCCATTATCATTTCCATTAATTAAAAGAAGAAAAGGAAATTAAATGAAGTAGGCCTCTGATTCAAGAAGTTAGGAAAGGAAATGAAAGCACAATGTGAGACTCTGTGCTAGCTCACTGGAAAATCTTGATGAAATGGATGCTTTTCTGGGAAATAGTTACTAAAATTCATTCAAGAAATAATATCTTAAATAAAGTAGCAGAGGGATTAAGAGCAGGCTCTGCCATCAGATGAATATGGGTTTTAATCCATTCTCCATGTCTTACTAGTTGTGGGAATTTGGGCAACAGTCAATGTCTTCACTTCTAAAACAGGAATAGACTGGATACAATGGCTCACATTTGTAGTCCCAGAACTTTGGGAGGACAAGCCGGGAGGATCCCTTGAGCCCAGAGGTTTGCAGCTACAGTGAGCTATGATGGTGCCACTGAACTCCAGCCTGGGTGACAGAGTGAGACCCTGTCTCAAAAGAAATAAGTAAGTAAATAAATATTCAGGGATAAAACAGTCCCTGCCTAGAAATAAATGTAACAAGAAATGTGCATAACATATATAAAGAAATAAGAAAAGTTCATCAAGGGAATTTAAAACAAGATTAGATAAATGAAATTAAGGAACAATGTCAATTCTTCCTAAATAAATGCATGGGTTTGGTGCAGTTCTAATAAAAATCCCCACACAATTAATTTCATTTTTGTCATATGTGATTTCCTTTGATGAGCAGGGGAAGAATTTGACAAAATGATTATAAAATTCGACTAGAAGAATGAATGGGCAAAATAGCCAAGAACAATTTGAAAGTGAAGAATAATTAGGGAACTGTATTATTCTGTTTTCATGACGCTGCTAAAGACATACCCAAGACTGGGCAATTTACAAAAGAAAGAGGTTGAATGGACTTACAGTTCCACATGGCTGGGGTGGCCTCATGATCATGGCAGAAGGCAAGGAGGAGCAAGTCACATCTTACATGGATGGCAGTAGGTAAAGAGAGAGAGCTTGTGCAGGGAAACTCCCCTTTTTTAAAATCATCAGGTCTCATGAGACTTATTCACTATCATGAGAACAGCATGGGAAAGACCTGCCCCCATTATTCGATTACCTCCTACTGTGTCCCTCCCAAAACACATGGGAATTCAAGATGACATTTGGGTGGGGACACAGCCAAACCATATCAGGAACACTCTGAATATAGGCATTAAAATGGACTATAATGGTTCAAAGATTAAAATAACATAGTACATAAATACTGTAACATACATCAATATGACAAATATTGTAACATAAACTCATGTGATCTATGGATCTATGGGACTATGTTACAATAATTGCAACATAAACAAAGGAATAGAACAGATATCTCCAAGATAATCTTTCATGTACCTGACTTTATTAGATAATAAAAGTGCTCATACAAGTCTATGGAAAAAGAAGTAGCATTCAATAAATGACCCTGGGACAACTGATTAATATTTGAGGGGAATAAATAAAGCAAAATTAAATCTTCATCTCATACTATAGATCAATGTAAATTCTAGATTAATTAAAGAGTACAAAATAATTTAAAAGTTAATAAAAACTAATAATCTAGACAAAGTTCTGGCACCTTGATCACTTAATCACAAGCATCTAACCCTTTGCTGTGTCTGTACTGGAAATTACAGAAGGCTGACACCCATATATTTGAAACTTTAAAATATTTATACTCAATATAGCATGGATGAAACAAAATCCAAATATGGATATTTGGTGGGTGTTGGGGATCAGTATAAAAGGAAATAAATGTTTACTTAATCTGATTAAGGAGCAGAAGAGGAAAAGGGACCTATAAGAATAAGAAATGTGCAGTGGTTCACGCCTGTAATCCCAGCACTTTGGGAGGCCAAGGCAGGCGGATCACTAGAGACCAGGAGTTTGAGACCAGCCTGGCCAACGTGGGGAAAACTCTTCTCTACTAAAAATACAGAAATTAGGTGGCATGGTGGCGGGTGCCTGTAATCCCAGCTACTCAAGAGACTGAGGCAGGAGAATTGCTTGAACCCAGGAGGTGGGTGAGCCAAAATCACACAACTGCACTCCAGCCTGGGTGACAAAGCCAGACTCTGTCTCAAAAAATAAATAAATAAATAAAATAAAAATAAGAAACAACTCAGAATGATAGTTAAGAAGAATAAATTAATTTAAAATATAAGAGATTATGCATAACATCATGCTGATAAATTAGAAAATGTTGATGAAATAGATTACTAAAAAAAAATATGGCCAAAAAATGATTCCAAAAGGAGAATTTAAAAATCTGAGTAAAGCCATGGAGAAAACGGAAAAATTATTCAAACAATGGCAGTGGGCTCAGGTGGTTTCATGGATGAAATCATAATGTTGTTTGGAAAAACTGCTGGGAGTTATTGGAATCTGTACTTCAATGTCTCATCCACAAGGCATCTTGGGGACCCATGGGAGCTAGGCAGGTGACTAAGGAGCGATCTTCAGGCAGAAGATGATAAGGTGGGCTGGCGACTGCAGTAAATGGAGGCAGGCATGCTTCATCAAATGCAGATGCTACTCTCCTCCAACCAATTGCCAGCAGGAATGTGGGCCCACATTCAATTCATTTCAGTGTAAATTGCAAAACCAGGCGGGCAAAACAAAACATCAGAGCCTGTGAGTTATCAGCTTGCACATTCTCCTGAAGATGCTAAAAATGCAGAAGGGTTTAGGGAAAGGCAACCCCCATAACATTATCTGGAATCACTTGTGAAGCTGTTTCTTCAGTCCTTCAAGGTGGGACATTCTGCTCAGTAACTTTGGGTCAGTACTGAGCCAAGCCAACTGAATAACAAAAAATAGATATTTTATCTTGTGATGGGTAGCAAAAAGGAAAAAGAAAAAAAATTTACCTTTTACTTCAATCTGAGCACTTCTCAGATTGTGGCAAAGGGAGGCCAGGCTATTTTGAACAAATAATTCATTCAACAAATAATTATCGAGCACTCACTATGTGTTATGTGCTATTATGAGTATAGGGCTAGTGCAGTGAATAAAACAGAAAAATTCTCTACCCTATAGAACTTTGTGCTTTAGAGACTGAAAAAATGAACAAGAAGAACCCAGGGTCTTCCAGTCAATTTCAGTGTTAAGAACCTTCTTTCATAATTGGAACTCATGTGCAGGCATTCAAAAGCCCAATCAGGAGGCAATAGGACATCTGGCACTTGCTTCAGAATGATACAGTTAATGGAGCATAGACATGACAAGATTGGCCATGAGTCAGTCACTGTTGCAGCCAGCAATGGGTACAAGGGCATCCATTCATTCTGTTTTACTGCCCATTTTGTATATGTTTGGAAATTTCTCATAATAAATTTTTAAAGTCCAATTTAGTTGAAATCAAAACTACAACCTCCCATTCCATTCAAAGCCTTTCCCTTTGACCAGTTCTAGCCTGACCATCAGTGGAGAGCCTCCACCAGTGGGAATGAGAGGAGGGATATCCTCTGCTTTCCCTTCTTCTGTTGAAGGTTCCCCTGGGGCTGAAATGGGAGGGTGGCATCTGGGGTTTGGTAGAGGGTGAGAGGTGAAAGTCTTACTTAGATGGTACAATCAGTGGTTCTATTTTGTTTTGTTGTAATTTTGTTTTATGAGACAGAGTCTTGCTCTGTCGCCCAGGCTGGAGTGCAGTGCCGTGATCTTGGCTCACTGCAACCTCCACCTCCCAAGTTTAAGCGATTCTCCTGCATCAGACTCCCTAGTAGCTGAGATTACAGCCATGTGCCACCATGGTCAGCTAAGTTTTTTGTAGTTTTAGTAGAGACGGGCTTTCCCATATTGGCCAGAATGGTCTCGAACTCCCAGCCCCAAGTGATCTGCCCACCTCAGTCTCCCAAAGTGCTGGGATTACAGGTGTGAGCCATCATACCCAGCCTATGGTTCTATTTTGGCTGCTGCTCTCTGACATCCATATGGTGTTCTGTCGTGGACATGGTCCCATGAAGAGAGCTTGAGCTCAGTTACTTTCTCAGCATCTACTTGGTACTCAGCACATCTCGGCTACACCAAATCCTGGAAGTGGAAGCGGCTTTATGATGCTCTCTCTTCCTGCTCTGCAGTGGAAGGTGGTTCCAACAAACCCCTTGCTGTCATAGTTCTCCAGGTAGAATCCAGGCACCAGCCTCTATGTTCAGGTGTTCACGTGTGCCCCTAACACCAGACAACACTTGCCAATTTCTCCCCAGTAGTCCCACACGATGTTCTGCTGGAATCCACTGCTCTCTTCTAGGTACCAACCTAGAGTCTCCACAGCTCAGTAAGTGTCAGGGAGTAGGATGTCAGTCTCCCCTAATCTCCCCAATAAGCTGATTGGGCCTCTTCTTACTTGGCTTGGTGGGCAAGAGCTACTCCCTTTTCTCTCATGGGAATGGAATAAGAAAAACCCAAAGCACCTTCCTCCCACAGTCATTTCTCCCACCTCATTGAACTCCAGCCTTCAGGCTAGATCGTCGAGATGGGAGTCACCAGAGTGAGGACCACAGGACCCACTTGGCCATCCCTTGGTAAAGGCTAGGGAGTCATTTGGCAGTTCTTTGGCTCTGGATGTGGGAATATTTCATGCTTATTGTTTTCACCTTTGAGGCTTTGGCCAACGTTCCAAGCCAATAGGAAGAGCCCCAAACTACATTCTATTTCACTTGATTTTAGGAAGGTTTCCAAAGTGGTTTTAAGCTTCTTAGTTGTCTATTTGAGGTATTTATCTCATCTCTCAATAAAGACACCATTTGAATCTCTAACTGCCTCTTGGGTCATTTTGTTTTCCTCTTGCATAAGTCTCAAGGAAACTGATTAACCACGTAATAGCCGTTTGTTATTCTGAAGGTGGCAGATTAAAGCAAATCTCATTAAGAGCCAGCTTCTTTGGCATCATACTTCCATTTATAGCTGCAGCTGACATTTATTGAACACTTAATACGTGCCAGGCACTGTGTTAAGCACTTATGTGTATTATCATATGTAATCCTCATTACACAAGAAGGAAGTTTCATTGACCAAAGAGATAGCTTCTATTACTATCTATATTTTATTTATGAGGAAAAAGTGACACTGAAAGATTACATTTCTCAAGGTCACACAACAGATGATGCAATTAGGACTCTAACCCAAGCTTCTCTAGCCCCACATCCCATTTTCTCTACCAATGCTGTCTGCTACACACCAAAGTGCAGTGTTTGATGCTTCCATGGATTCAAGTTTTTCTCTTAAAACTTGTTCTGGGTTAGAGATGAACAAAGGTTCTTTATCCTGGTTCTTCTGGCAAAGTTTTTATCCTGAGTGTGGTTTCTAAAGTCTTTATCCTGAGTCTGGTTTCTAAAGTCTTTATCCTGGGTCTGGTTTCTAAAGTCAGGTCTTGGGGAAATGGCCAATTTCACAACTTGCCCACCCCATACCTCAATCTAGTTGGTGAGATGAAGAGCAAAGCCCTAGGGAAGCTTGGAGCCAAAGAGATCTACTATTTTCTTGCCGTCTTCTGGGTCTCTGCTACAATTTCTTGTCCTATGGAGCATGGCCAAAGCACTGATGTACCACTAAAAAAAAAAACCAAAAAAACCCAAATTTGACCACATCACTTCCTGCTTAAAACCTCTCAATGTTCTCCATAGTTTTCAGGAAACAGTCATATTCCTTAATATCCAAGACATCAATACAATATCACTTGCCTGAGTTAATGCCACCACCTCCTAATTCATCTCCAAGCCTTTACTCTTGCTTGTACCATCCATTATCCACTCTGTGGCTAGAGTGAAATCTCTGAACTATAAATGAGATCATGTTAACTCCCTGCTTAAAATTGTGCAATGGCTTCACCCTGAAAAAGAATTAACGCCCAAACTTCATTTAGCCTGGCCAACTAGGTCTATATAATCTGGCCACAGTCCGCTTCCCTAACCTGATTATCTACCGTTTTTTCTCTTGTTTACTATTTGTCTACCACATGACTCTTTCTGTTTTTCAACAAGCTGCATTCATGATCCTTTCGCTGGTGATACCTTTTTCTAGATCCTTTTAGAACTGACTCCTCCTCCACTATTGACTTTTCTTAACTCAAAAACCACCTCCCCAGAACGCCCCACTGACCATGCTACCTAAAGCAGTCCTTCTACTGCCAAGATTGGTCATGTTGTATCACATTGCTTATGTTTATTTTTTGCAGCATTTTTCACTACCTGCATTTTTGTGTTTGTTTGTTTGGTTGGTTGGTTTCATGTTTACTGGCTATCTCCCTCACCTAAAATATAAGCTCTTTCAAGGCAGGGAATCTATCTGTCTTGCTCACTGCTGTCCCCTTAGAACCTAAAGCAGTGCTTAGCAAATAAGTAGATCTTAATAGATACTTGTTGAATGATCTAACATGGCTAAAAGTCCCTGAATAATCTGGAATCTGTATATCTGTAGTTCACAGTGAATATCTATTATTCTTTACTTCCTACCATTTATTCAACCTTTTTCTGGTAACAGCAACCTCGATTTTCTCTAAAACATCATCCTTCACGCTACTGTCAGTCCACATGGATTAAAATAAGGCTGGTTTTCCTTCCTATATGCCCAAAGATTGGAAAGGTAGCCCAAACCTAAAAATTGGTGAATTCCATTTTGTGTCCATTATTATTGGTTCGGGTGGGTATGAACTAAATGAGTCGATGAGAAAGCAGACCCAAGACATTTACTGTAACTGTCGGTGGAGAGATGTCCTCTTTCTCCTAGGATTGCTCAGCTGGTAAGATGCAAGCCAGGAGCTCTTGGTACTTGAGAAGACAGCCGGCTCAGTGCAGAGGGAGGACTGCTGAGATGGAGAGAGATGGATCCCAGAAGCAATAGATATTTACTTTTGGACTTTTAAGTTACACATATTAATTGATTACTTCTGTTTGTCTTATACACTTTAAGTTGGATTTCTGTTAACTGTGACTAGAAGCTTATGACCAATAGACCACCTCTCTAATTTCCCATCTCCTTGCCTGAATAAATTAGGAATTGTGCTAAACTTGAAAAGGGGTGAAATAGGTTAAAGGGTCTGTTTTCGTCACGTAATAAGAATTGTGGAGATAAAAGCTTTTGGCCTGGATTGGTAGCTCCATAATGCTATCAGGGACTCCGGCCTCTATCAGTGTATCTCTGTTGCCTAGGCTGGCGTGCAGTGATAGGGGATCATAGCTCACTGTAGCCTCCGTGTCCAGGGCTCAGGTGTTCTTCCCACCTTGGCCTCCCAAGTAATCTGGATTACAGACATACTCCAGCATACCTGGCAAAAAAACAAAAACAAAACAAAAAAAAACTTTTAGAGATGAGAGGGGATCTTGCCATGTTGCTCAGGATGGCCTTGTATTCCTGGGCTCAAGTGAGCCTCCCACCTCAGCCTCCTGAATAGTTGGCATTACAGGCGTGAGCCACCATACCTGGATCAGGCTTCTTCTGTTTTATTTTCAGGTATACTGAACATGTGCTTGTTACCTTATGTAACAACATGGCTGATCTGACTCCAGCATTAAGTCCTAGTTCCGGGTAGGAAGAAAGCCAAGAGCAAAAGGTGTCACCTATGTGCTAGCAAAGTCTGTCCAAAAACCTGCTGGGAGGAGATTTGACAGAAAATCCACAGAACGACTTTTGTTTTCCCTTTCTTAAATTTTGGTAAAATATATATAATATTTGCCATTGTAAACATTTGTAAGCATAAAATTCAGTGGCATTAATCACATTCACAAGGTTGTGCAATCATCACCTTTATTTCTAAAATTGTTTCATGTACCTAACAAAAATTCTGTAACTATTAAGCAATAACTCCTCATTCCTGTCTCCTCTTAGCCCCTGATAAGCTCTAATCTACTGTCTGTCTCTATGCATTTGCCTGTTCTACGTACCTCATATAAATGGAATCATGCCATATTTGTACTTTTGCATCGGGCTTATTTTGCTTAGCACAATGTCTTCAAGATTCATCCATGTTGTGACATGTATCTGAACTTCACTCCTTTTTATGGCTGAATAGTATTCTACTGTATGTATATACCACATTATGTTTATCTATTCGTCTGTTGATGAAGACTTGGGTTGTTCTCATGTTTTAGCCATTATCTACACCGCAACTTTTGATTACATTGTATCAGTCAGAATTTTATGACAAAACCATCCTTCTCTGTAAGGAAAACTGAACAATGTACCTTTATTTCAGCTAGGGAGAGTGTCCCCAGTCACAATTGGGAGTCTTATGTAAGAAGAAATAAGGAAAGCCTACTGGGTAAGCAACTAGAAGATTCTGTAACAATCCATGTCTTTTTGCCAGCAAATATCATTCTTTAAAATATATATATTCAGAGGGTACAAATGCAGTTTTCTTTCATGCATATATTGAATAGTGGCAAAATAGTGTGCCCATCACCCAAACAGTAGTGTACCCATCACCCAAATAGTAAGTATTGTATCCAATAGGCAATTTTTTAGCCCTCACCCCAATCCTACCCTCTCATCCTTTTGGAGTCTCCAATGTCTGTTTTTTCTACTTTGTTTGTCCATGTGTACCCATTGTTTAACTCCCACTTACAAGTCAGAACATGTGGCATTAGACTTTCTGTTTCTGAGTTATTTTAGTGAGGGTGATGACCTCCAATTTTATCCATATTGCTGCAAAAGACATAATTTCATTCTTTTTTGTGGATGCATAGTATTCTCTGGCATATATATGCATATAATATGTGTGTGTGTGTATATATATATAATATATGCATGTATATGTGCGTGTATATATATACACATATATACACACACATATACACACACACACACACACACACATATCACATTTTCTTTATCCAATCCTCCATTGATGGACACTTTGGTTCACTTCATATTTTTGTATTGTGAATAATGCTGCAAAAAACATACAAGTATGGGTACCTTTTTGATACAATTATTTATTTCCCTTTGGGTATATACCCAGTAATGAGACTGCTGATTGAACAGTAGAATAGTAGTCTTATTTTTAGCTCTTTAAGAAATCTTTTTTCTTTTCTTTTCTTTTCTTTTTTTTTTCTTTCTTTTTTTTTTTTTTTTTTTTTTTTTTTTGAGACAGAGTCTTGCTCTGTCATCCAGGCTGGGGTGCAGTGGCACAATCTCAGCTCACTGCAACCTCTCCGCCTCCTGGGTTCAAGTGATTCTCCAGCCTCAGCCGCCTAAGTAGCCAGGACTACGGCACATGCCATCACACCTGGCTAATTTTTGTATTTTTAGTAGAGATGGGGCTTCACTACGTTGGCCAGGCTGGTCTTGAACTCCTGACCTCAAGTGATCCACCCTCCTTGGCCTCCCAAAGTGCTGGGATTACAGGCATGAGCCACTGTGCCCAGCCGAGAAATTTTTATACTGTTTTCCACAGAGGCTGTACTAATTTACATTCCCACCAACAGTATGTAAGCATTTCCTTTCTTCTGCATCCTCACCAACATCTGTTATTTATTTATTTTTTTACTTTTTAATGATAGCTATTCTAACTGGAAAAAGATGACATCCCATTGTGGTTTTAATTTGCTTTTCTCTGATAATTAGCCAGCAAATGTTGTTCTATACATAGAATACATTTACCTTTACCCAAAAGACACCACCTCCAAAGTCTCATCCACGTAAAAGGTAAGATTTCTGGGCAGCTTGCAGCCCTTTTCAGCAGGTTTGGGTATATCCTCTCTTGGTCTAAAATAAAAGACAATTTACTTGCTTCCAGCACATCCATCATTCAATAGTGCAGAAGGAGCCACATAATAATAATAATAATAATAAACTTTTAAAAGCAAAGACTAAAGTACACACAGCAGTCACACATGTATAGAAATGATCAGCTGAGCAGAAATAACAATATTTCTCTTTCCTATGAATGGAAGACTTCCCTGGCTAGCAAATCTGTTCCCTTTTCAGAGAGAAACTTCCTTATTCATTACTTTTCATCACCCTATTCTCTGTCCCCTGGAAGGTTCTTCTCTGTCCATCTCTCTCCCTGGATTCATCTGAGGTGGAATGGGAAAGGACAGGCTTCCTGTTGGGCTCAAGGATCTTTTAGGAGTTTAGCTGTTTAGGGATTTAATAGTCTCAAGTTGCCATGTATCAAGCTTGGGAATTGTTTGGGAATGTAGTTCCTTACTATCCCTTCTTGTTGTCTTAGGTAGCATTCCCTAGAAGCAGAGCCTAAGGCAGATATTTGGATGCAAAAGACTTATTGAGAAAGTAATCTTTAGCAAAAACCCCAATGGAGTATGAGAACAAACATAAGAAAAGACAGTGATTCTCCAGTTGTGGTTTCCTAAAGAGCAGCATTAACACCCCTGGAGAACTTGCTGAAAATGAACATCTTCAAGCACCATCCACCTTGGAAAGTTTGAGGGTGGAGCCCAATAATGTCTCATTCAACAAGCCTTCTAAGCGATTCTAATGCACACTACGGTTTGGCAACCAAAGAGGATGGAGATGAAGCCCAACAAGGATGTGGTAGCCTTGGCCTGATCATCGGAGGACCCTGGAGCATAAATTGTATCTCAGAGTTGTCCCTGCCTCTGGCAGGAGGCCAGCCTTTTGCACCTTTGTGTCTGACCGCAGGAAGAAGGGCTCTAATTCCTTGGGAGAGGCAGCTCTTATCAGCTGAGACCCAGTTGTCCCAGGAGGGGGCACCTCTGGGTTAGAAAGGTCAGGGCTAGAGGGGTATAAATGCACCAACCCAGTAAAGAGAATCTGAAGAGTAGTGTAACAACAAAGAGTAGTGAAATGACTACTTCTCCTCCTCCTCCTCCTCCTCCTCCTCCTCCTCCTCCTCCTCCTCCTCCTTCTTCTTCTTCTTCCTTCCTTCCTTCCTCTCCTCCTCCTTCTTCTTCTTCCTCTTCTTCTTCTTCTTCTTCCTTCTCCTCCTTCTCATCCTCGTCCTCCTTCTCCTCCTCCACCTCCTCCTTCTCTTCTACCTCCTCCTCCTCCTCTTCTTCTTCTTTGAGACAGGGTCTCACTCTATCGCACAGGCTGGAGTGCAGTGGCACCATCATGGCTCACTGCAGTCTTGAACTCCCAGGCTCAAAGGACTCTCTTGCCTCAGTCTCCTGAGTAGCTTGGATTACAAGTGTCCACTACCATGCCTGGCTAATTTTAATTTTTTGGAGAGACAAGGTCTGACTATGTTGCCCAGGCTGGTCTCAAACTCCTGGCCTTAAGTGATCCTCCCACCTCAGCCTACCAAAGTGCTGAGATTACAAGCATGAGCCATTGCACCTGGCCTGCAATTGCTCTTATTCATCCAATTGTCTCTGTCGTCTTCATGAGACTAAGAGTTTCAGGTGATCAAGAGCAACGTCCTTCCTGCTTGTTATTTACTCATCAGTGCCTGTCACAGGTGTAAATCTTAATAATTACTTATGCAATTAGTTGATTAAACAAATACTAATTAAATGCCTACTGTATCCTGAGCACTATTCTAGGGTCTGATAATTTAGATTCGAACAACACAAAGTACCTGTTCTCATGGATTTCTTTGGCTTTAGTTGGGAAGATGACAATAAGTACAAAAACATATATATACATACACACAGTATAATGTCAGATATTGATAAATGCTATGAAGAAAAATAAAGCAGAGTGAGAGTATAGAGAGAAATATGGGGTGTTATTTTTAGATAGAGCAGTTAAAGAATTCTCTAAGAAGGTGACATTTGAGCTGAGGTATGAATGAAGTGAGGGATTGAACCATGACAATATCTGGTGGCAGCAATTTGTATGTAAATTCAAAATTATTTTAAAATAAATGTTTCTTACATATAAAGTATATTCAGGGAAGAGCATTCTCAGCGCAGGAAATCAATGGGTGAGTCACAGGAAACACCTGGCATTTCTGTATCAATAAAACAGGAGGTAGTTGGAGATGGACAGCTGGCACACTGCTTATTGTTTTTATTTATTTTTGAATTAACTTTAAACTTTCATCAAAATATACATGTACAAGATTTTAAAAATCAGATAGGATAGAAGTGGCTATAGTAAAAAACAACTGTTCTGGTCCCACCCTGTTCATTCTCATTACTCGTTTTATTTTAGTTTAGTTCATTTTACCCCATTGTCTCTTCTTCTCTTCTCCAGATATAGATTATTTTTATTTTTTGTATTGGTTATCTTTAATTTTCAATGACATACTAGATACTCTAGATCTCCTTTTATCAACTCTAGACAGTATATTTTGGCTATTCTCTTTGTATAATAATATTAGGATGTTACATCCTACCATTCCTCCCCTCCTTCTACCTCCAATTTCTATCACTGTCTGGAGAGTAGAAACATAACTTCACGTAATTGGGTTCAAAGAGAGCATAGAGGGTTTCAGATACTGAAAGAAGGTTAACAAGACTGAAGTTGAAATAATGATGTGTGAATGTTTTGTAAGCATATTTAGTTTTTAATGCTTTTATCTATAGGTTGAATCTAAAAGTAGAAAACTCATAACAAGGCTATGTGTGAACATTGAGAGAATTCAAGATGGCGGGGATGACACTGTTTAGTCCATGTGTGCCTGGTTTTCATCATCTCCTTGACTTACACACATGTGGGTGCCCTTAACTCTGAAGACGTTTTCTCTTCTGATGATGCTCCATTGTCTTCCGACAAAAGGTAAAGCTGGTTTGGTACCACTGACACCCAGCTTAGTTGGAGTCCAGTATCTTCTGAGCCCCATATCCTGCCATGTTGTCTTCTCCTTTGTGGTCACATTTTACTGCTGATCCCATGGACATCACTGGAGTGGCGCCACAAGTAGATCACATGGGCTTTTCACAGTAAAGTCTTCTGAGGTATCACAGAATTTCCCCCTTTTCTAAGAACTATCATCCCACAACTCACAGGTGCTGATCCTGATGGCTACGTTTATACTACATGACCCTGAAAACTTGGCCACAGCTGCATGGACCAGGAAGTGGCAAGCAACAGAAGCTAGGCTGATCAGGTTGTCTCTCCCGGAAATTTTGAATTAGGACTAAAACTTCCCAGTTTAGTCTGGGTGGGTTTCTTAAATAGAGATGACATAAGAACTCAAAATCTAGCTTCTATTTTGAGGATCAAAGAATAGATGAAGCAAAACAATTTTTCAACTAAAAATATGAAAAGAGGCAGAGATGCAAAATGAAGTGACTGTCAAGACTCCTGATGGCTTTTTTTTTTTTTTTTTTTTTTTTTTTGCTGGTTCCCGCTCCCTGCCGAGGCCTGATTGAACCTCTGCCCTATGATTCTTTGAAACATCGTCATATTCTTGTACCAAATTCTCCATTTTCTTAAGCTAGCTCTGGTAAGTTTTTGCCATTTACAGTCAAAGTGAACTCACTAATAAAATATTCCCAACTGCATAATCTGCTCCCTGGAGGATGAGAATCATATCTTTGTATTCTCCAAGGTGCTGAGCACATAGTGGAAGGCCTTGCACATAGTAGGCAGTCGAGAAGCATTTGCTGAATTGAAGCAGCTGTCAGTACTCCTTCCTAAATGACACAACCATTCTTACAGGGGTCACTGACCCCTCCAGATATATGAGAAGATGGACAGGGAAAAGCATAAATAGATACACCGTGCCAACTACTTCACTAGCTGACAGCCCAATGGAAGAAAACAAAAGTCTTAATAAGAGAATCACACAACAGTTGCAAGATGTCTGAATGTCTCCTAGTCTTCTGCCAGATACGTGGGATCAGAGAGGGCTATTAGCAAACAGGAGTCTAGCTCCAACTCGCCCTGGAGAGAGCTCTGAATCTCTTGAGTCCCTCATTGATCTGTTGAAAGAGCCCTCTAGTGGTGAAAATGAGGAACGATCGCTAGCCTTACAAGCAGGTTTTACGCATCCAGGTCCACACACCTACACATTCAATTGAATGAAAGGATGAGGTCACCCCCTAGTAAGTTGGGAGGCATGGTAGGGAACTAACTGCGGCCTCCCTGCCTCCACACTCCCACTCCGTTCAGTTGTTCTGACTTGCTCCACATGCAGGTTTGGGACTTCCCACAGTGATCAGGTTGGCCCTGGACAACAATCCCAAAGAATGAGCCTGCCTCACCACGTCAGAGGCTCCGGACAAAACTCCAGTTTTATCACATGTATCCCTTTCTCTTATTCGGCAAAACTGGGTGCATAATTGCTACCTTCATCTACCTGAGCTCCTGATAATTTTCCCCCAACTATCCTTCTGCTAGGCCCCTGGGCACCATACTCTGCCTGTCTGGGCTTCTGTTGAAGAGCTAAGTGAGTGGAGATGAAGATGCTGTTGTTCCACTGTGAGTCTGGTAAATGGAGTGATTGGGGCATACGGTCCCTTAGCCCAAAGCTCACTCATCTTTCATCAACATGGTCCTGCTTTGAAAGAAGACCTTTCTCACTTCTGTCAGAGCAAGAGAAGAATCAAACAGATCCTGAAATGACTGCCTTGATCATTATTAATTATTTCATCTTTAACTTTCTGAGAGTGGGGAGGGAAATTTTTGCTAACTGAATTAACCCCTCCCAAGAAATACCAACCTCACCTCCATGTTATATTTGGCTTTCCCTTAAAAAAAAAAAAAAAAAAAAAAAGGTAACAATAATCAAGGCAGGATATTTTTTATGATGCAAATTTTTCATTTCAGGAAAGAAAATGACACTAAGTAACTTGTAGGAGCCCTTGTATATCCTCTCCCTACTATCTTCTGTCATTCTTCTGGAGGACAGCTGTAGTCCTGGCCCCAAGTTTATCCATTCCATTGTGGAATATGTGGCAAGCTTTCAGTATTTCTTTTTTTTTTTTTTTTTTTTTTGAGTCAGAGTCTCGCTCTGTCGCCCAGGCTGGAGTGCAGTGGCCGGATCTCAGCTCACTGCAAGCTCCGCCTCCTGGGTCTACGCCATTCTCCTGCCTCAGCCTCCCAAGTAGCTGGGACTACAGGCGCCCGCCACCTCGCCCGGCTAGTTTTTTGTATTTTTTTTGGTAGAGACGGGGTTTCACCGTGTTAGCCAGGCTGGTC
Organism: Macaca fascicularis; assembly: GCF_037993035.2. Lineage (NCBI taxonomy): Eukaryota > Metazoa > Chordata > Mammalia > Primates > Cercopithecidae > Macaca > Macaca fascicularis. The sequence goes on from NC_088394.1 coordinate 23,324,372, forward strand.
TCAATCTCCTGACCTCGTGATCCGCCCGTCTCGGCCTCCCAAAGTGCTCGGATTACAGGCTTGAGCCACCGCGCCCGGCCGCTTTCAGTATTTCTACCTCCTGTCCATAAATCAGTGTTTGTGAACCACTACACATGCATATGCAACTAAACGCACATAGGTATACACACCTACGTATTCAAATCTATACTTTACCTACACATACCTATGCATAGCAAAAATGCCATGCATTTGCAGCAAATATGTTCACATGGTCCTAACACTGCCTGCAGGTACAAACATACATTTACATACTTGTTTTACTTCTATGACAAATTCACAGGCATTCAGAATTTATAACTAAACTGAACGCAGCACAGGTGAGCATTCAAACACAATCATTCCACAGCTATATATTCAAACTTCCTCATGCACATGTGTATTTATCTAACATCAAGAATAGTCTTCAATCTTAACACCAAAATAAGAGTAGCAAAGTCACCAAGAAGTTGTGAGCTGCATTTGCAAGCCCTTCAATATATTGCTGCTACTCAGTCACTTGAATAGAAGCTCCCAGGCAGCCAGAGATGGCACCAGGGGAGTATGTGTGTCTGTGATTACCTCCCGTTATATTACTGTCCAGCTAAATAACATTCAAACATGACAGCTGGTTGTGGACACATCTCAGGAACTGTGGAAACAACCCAAGCAGCCTCATTTCTAAATTCCTGACCTCTGGATATCAGTCCCAGTATGCCATAAGAAAAAAATAATAAGGGCATTTCTGTGGGCTGTTTCTAGTCAACTCGGTGTGTGCCCATGCATATGCCAGAATACATAGTAATAAAAAGCTGGTTAAATGCTGGACCTTTGTAATACTGGCTATTTCCAAGGAAGAGAGCTTTCAGGTGTGCAATGCCATGCGCACTTTGGACTAACAAGCAAAGCAGACCTAACTTCACCTGCTTCATGGTCTGACTTAGATAACAATGTTAACAAATGAATATCTCAGAGACCTTTGAACAAAATCTGACATTTTCAGTGACTCTCCCACCATGAATCCATCACTCCCTTCAATGTAGATGTGTTAAAAATGTATAAAAGGCGTATTCAAAGACCAAAATCTTATAGTCTTTTGCCCAGGGTCCCTAATATGTGCATTACAGAGTCTATATACTTTTAGCTCCTTCCATCTTTTAGGAATACATGATCATATATATATGAACAGTTCCGGGTCTGATCTGAGCAGGTTGTCTCCGGTGTAAACCAGAGCTCCAGAGAAAGGAGGGTAGACATATTGGTTTGTTTGCTGGGGAACCAAATTGAGACAGACTCTACACAGATGTGATAGTGACAACACTTTTTGCCCGCCTAAGTGAGCCATAGAGTCGCCCCCAGAGCTGCCGGTGCCTTTAAGAAGACTCGGTCTTACGGGTCTTCTTTTTCCCCAGTGGGCTCCAGTGGTGCCCGCAGCAAAAGGCAAACTTGCCTGGCTCATGGGGTGGAAGGGAGGATTGAAGAATGCCGCGTTGGGTGGGTGCTGAGAGAGCGCCAGAGTGCGCTACGGGCTTCGCTCCCCTTCCCCTTTCCTTAACCCTTCCCAGAGCGGAGGAACCGGGTCGTGCTGCAGCGCCCAGGAGCCGGGGCGCTGACTGTCCTCGTCTCCCGAAACTTTGCGCTGAGAGTGGGCTTGACTGGGCAGGGCCGAGCCGACTGATTGACCCGGGAAGGAACGGGGGAGGGCGGGTGAGGGAAGAAAGACCCTTAGCACCTTGGGTTTCTAGCTCAGGCGGCGGTGTGCAGCTGCAGGAGGGAGCTGTCCCTTCAGCATCACGGACCTTAAAGCCTAGGCGTTAGGACGGCGGAGGCGGGGCAACAGGCGGGGAGCTGTCCCTTCAGCACCACGGACCTTGGCGCCCCCAGGGAAACCAGCCGGCCCCCGCCCCAGGACTCTGTCTTTTCTCCAGTTTGAGCGGGGGTGTCGGGAGCAGGCGGAGAGCTTTCCTGCGAGGCTGTGGAAGCAGTGAACACTCTTCTCAGCGGCTCGCCTCCCAGCAGTGCTATTTTTTGCCATCCGCCCTCACCCCCAGCACACGCGCTCGCACACACACGCGCGCACGCACACACACACACTCACACAGAGACCTCTCTGGGTTTCTTTGCCTTGAGTCTCCCGGGGCTGTGAGAAGCCAGGCGCATCTCAAACCGAGCTGGCAGCTCCAGGCTCCGGAGCCATGCCCTGCACGGACCCTCGTCTTTACCAAGCTCCTGAGGAATGAAAGGAACCCAGGGACCCTCAGAAGGCAGCAGTGATGCGGACCAACCCCCAGGAGCCTGCACCCTTCCGAGGGCCATAGGAGACCCAGGGAACTGGAGAGAGCTCCAGACAGGAAATCCCAGCTTTCCCAAAGTCCCTGTGGATACTGACAAAAGGAGACCTGAATTTTTGGAAGAGCCTGTGCTAGGTTACCCGGCTGCAGAGTGATTTTCCCCTCCGGCACTGACTCTCCCCCTCCAACCCCCAGCCGTCCAGAGTACCATGAAGAATTATGAGGATGTGTGACAGAGGTATCCAGATGTTGATCACCACTGTGGGAGCCTTTGCAGCTTTTAGTTTAATGACCATTGCAGTGGGCACGGACTACTGGTTATATTCCAGAGGTGTGTGCAGGACTAAATCTACAAGTGATAATGAAACCAGCAGGAAGAATGAAGAAGTAATGACCCATTCGGGGCTGTGGAGGACGTGCTGCCTAGAAGGTATTTACAATTTCGTCCCAATGGCTCTGAATAATCCAGTTCTGATATTTTGGTGGGTGTTTGGAGGAGATGGAAGTGGTAATGAGGAGAGAAGAGTAGTTCAAATTATTGCTGAGAATGTGCAGGTGCCCAGACTCTGTTAACAGCAAGACTGACGCCATGTGGGCTAAAGGGGTTGGGTCTTGTTGATTGTTTTTAGTATAAGCTTCATGAGATGAGATTTTGTCACACTCTAGGCAGCTTCTGCAGCTTAGAAAAGTCTTCAAATCCAAAATCCCTAGGCATATTGTCAATTGCTTGGATCTCTGGCTTGAGATGGGGTCTTTAACTCTGCTTAAATTGGATTTTGAAGGGAGGGGGAGGGAAGGGAGGAGAAGGGACAAGATGAAGGAAGTGAGGAGACAGAGAGAGGGAGAGGGAGAGACACACACAGAGAGAGATCCTGACCCGGTCTGGCACATTCTGAGCTATTTCCTTATTTCTCAACATAGACTTATCAGTTTCTCCTGAGTTTGCTGTAACTAGATATTGTCATGAACTTCCACTGCCAATCAGTAACAGGGTAACATAGGTAAACCCCTACTCCCACCCACACCCTATGCACACATTTTAAGAAAAAGAAAGTCCTTATTGATACATGTTTTATTAGTTTGCATCACAACAAAACTGAAGTCTCGGTATTTTGTATCCACCTGTCTTCATTCCTAAATCATTCCCAAACTCAAAACAAGGTATTTCCATGACATTTACAAAAGACTGATTCTCCAAGAATAGCAGTTCGTCACTTCTAGTTCTGAAAATTAGGGGAGTAGTTCTAAATTATAATGAGGAAGACAGAACAATTTTAAAATGTAAAGCCCTTTTGTAGCCTACCACACTATTAAACTTGCTTTTGCCACACCAGAAGTCACTCTCAGCACCAGTAGGCAATGCTTGGATATCATTGGGAGTAAATAGAAAGATAAGGAAGAAAATCAAGGCTCTTTGGAGCCTACATGCCTGAGGGAAGTCACTGGATTAGAGGGGCAGTAGGGGTTTTCTTAAGCTTCTGAGAAATCTGTGAAGCTTGTCACCGTCGTGGGCAAGGAAGTCTGGGTTTCCTGTATGGTCCCCTCCCCTGCTTGCCATTGGTTCTTCACACTGCATTTCCACTGGCTGGCATTTGTCAGGGCTTCTTGAGAACTTGCATTTATGTAAATCGCTTAGGAAATCATGCTATGACATCACTTGCCAGTGTAATATTGCATCATTATCTGGCCTTCTTCCCATGTCCTGACACTTTGAACAACTGCTCTCCTGACTGTAGCGCTACTACAATTGATTCTGTTTCTAAAACAAATTTGCAACTGGTGGGAAGCCCATGTAGGAAAGGGCTACCTTTAATGCAGCAAGGATCATGTGAAGTCAGAAGACCTGGGTAATGCTGCAAAGTATCGCTGTGACCTTGGCTAAGACATTTACCCTCTCCAACTCTCAGTTTATTCATCTGGGAAATGATACGTTTGGATTAGGTGGTCTTGAATTAACACTGTCTAAAGCTTATACTGTATTCAATGCATTGACAGAAATTCTAGATAATTATTTCCTAAACAATGACAAAAGTCAGATATTTGTGAGCATTTGTGATTGTGTATGGTGAAGTCATTTACCTCAGGGAAATTCCATATTTTCCCTTTCTTATATCGACTATAAGGAATTGAATTATCTTTTGTAAAACTGATTTGGTGGATGTTGCAATATCTACACGGTTCTAGAGATGGCATAAAAATTCTAAGGTTCCTCCAAGCCAAAAATGGCACATATGGGTACTGTGCTTTAGCAATTTCCAATTCTTCTGCCTCTGGGAATCAAACCTGAAAATGCACAATTAAAAATGAAGTTTGACTTGGCTCATTATGATCTATGAAAAAAAATATATCTATAAGAGCAGAGGTAGGACCTAAAATTTCTGAACCCTTGCTAAGAATTTCTCAACTGATGGTTTCTCTTTTTTCCAACATCATGTCCTACACCCACAGTTTGTACAAGGAATTAAAACCCCACCCAGGCATTCTGTAGGCTTAGTGGGAGAAGTGAGAAACTGAATCAAGAAGAAATTGGATGAGTTGAAGACATATCCTTGGGCAGGTGAATTCTATTGAGAAACTCTGTTGCAGTCCCCATACAACTTGGCCTGACTTTTGTTGTTGTTGTTCACTTTTTTGAAGTATTAAATACAGTAAGATGCACAAATCACAGTGAATCACAATAAAATATTACCTATGGCTGCACCCATGTAATTAGCACCTAGATGGGTCCTGGCTGAAATTTGAAGACAAGATTTGTTGCAATGTACTAAACACATCAAGTGTTTGAGGAATTTGCAGAAGCCTCTGAATTCTGCATGGGAAGACACATGCAGTTGGTAGCATCCATTCCAGGCATTTCCGTCCTCTGGTAGAATGAAGATGGACAGTCCTTTCCCATTCAGTATTTCTTACCTACCCCTGAGCCTCAACATCCTCATTTTCTGGTCCTTTAAGTGTCAAGGGAAAACTGGGAGGTTTTTGTAGCTCCATTTTCTTAGAGGTCAAATTAGAAAAGTTCGTTCTTCTGTACTTTTTTAAAGAGCCATGAGACAATGTGATTATTTTATCCAAAAGAAGAGAACGCCAAGGAGAACATGACAGCTGTCTGCAAATATCTGAAGGGCTGTCATATGAAAGAGAGATTTGAAATGTTCTGTGTGGCCTCAAAGAGATAGAAGTAGGAGCTAGAGGAAAATAGGTTTTACCTCAATATAAATAACTATCCAATGCGGAATGGGAAGCTTTGGGAGGTGATGGGTCTTCCAACACCAAAGATATTCAAGTTTAAGCAAACTACATCAATTGTTTCCCAACTTGGCTGGTCATCAGATTCTCATGAGGAACTTTAAAAAATTAGATTATCAGGGGCTCCATAACTAGATTCCGTGCTTCCATAGGTCTGAGGTATACCACGAAAATCTGAGTTTTCTAAAGGTGCTCCAAGCAATTATGATGTTAAAGCCAACATGTATTGATATTTGCACTGGGCCTGAGGATGACTACGTGTTATAAGGATGATCACGTCACTCAAGGATGAGAAGGATGTTTCCAGTTTTCATTTCTGTAGATAGGTTATATCCTTCTCCTTCTTGAGTGACATGATCAGCCAAACCAAGTTTACTTTGTAGCTGAATTTGGCCCATGGGCTGCCAGTTTTGAGCCTTGTAAATTACCTAAATGGCATTTTTAATCCAAATTTCTGATATTTTAATATTTGACTCCTGAATTACTCTTTAGTAGTCAATAATCACTTTTTCAACCCTCAAAAAATACCTAAGAAAAGATAAGCTAACCTAACAGAATATCCGTTACGTTTAGCACTTAATATGTGCTCACACTGTTCTAAGAATTTTGAAAAATTAACTCTTTCATCTTCAAAGAAGCTCAGTGGTGCAGATACTATTATTACCCTCATTTTACAGATGAGGAAACTGAGCCCTGGGGAATTTACATAATTTGCCCAAGGTCACACACCTAAACTCAGCAGGCAATACTTAACCTTAGTCATGCTGCCTTTCTGAGTATTTGCTAGAAAACATTAATTCATGCTTTGGTGGGTAGCCTGCTACTGGTACAAACATCAGCTTGTGAAAATGCCCAGGCACATGGGTTTTTCCATTCAGAAGTTTCAGATTTCAGAACACTCAGTGTGCCTGTGCAGCATCAGCAGGGACGCAGGAGCCACCAGACACACACAAACTCAGAGGCAGCAAAGGACATGCTTTGCATGGAGAGACAGTTGACCTGTGTAGAGACACCTACACTGGGAAACCAACACCAACACCTGACTCATTATCTGGAAAGCACGGGAGGCATTCACAAAGTAGAGCCCTAACCTGCTGCATGTTTTCAATAGTGGCCTGTGAATTTGAATGAGAACATGTTCAATATGTGACTGCCTCATTAGGAAAACCTTGTGAAGTCCTGGAGACAATCAAAGCGATGTATTCAGATAGCAGAAAGACCACCAGACTAGTAGTGAGGAACCCTAAGTGTTCATCCCATTTCCATCACTAACAGTTATGTGAATTGTGAATGTTATTTTCCCTCTTTGGACCTTAGTTTACCCAATTCTAAAATGAGAACTTCAGATAAGATTAGGGAGTAACAAATCCAAATGTTTGTGTAGATGAGGCAGCTAATGTAAAGTATGAAACAAGCATTTCCCAATCCTTTTAGCTCAATTCTAAGCAGGTTGTAGGTGGGTAACAGTAGATTTGAGAAGATGTATGGTTACTGAAACTTGGTCTCAGTATGGGGCAATAGGGAGTGGTGAGGACTGTGGCAAACTGGAAAGCACAAGCCCCATCTGAAGGATGACTACTACTTGGCTTGAGTTGACATTTACCTTGGAGAAATGGACACCAAGTGTGGCCCAATATTCCAAGTAAAGAAAAGCCAGATGTAAAATCTCTTGATTTTTAAAATGCAGGCAACTCTTTGAACTTCTTAAGAATACGATACTAGCCAAACCAAATTTACCTTGTAGCTGAATTTGGCCCCTGGGCTGCCAGTTTTCAGCCTTGTGAATTACCTAAATGACACTTTTAATATAAATTTCTGATGTTTTTATATTTTATTCCTGAATTTTATTAGTCGATAATCACTTTTTCAATTCATTTAAAAAATACTAAGAAAAGAAAGACTACTTATTTAGGATTTTAAAACAGGGAACTTAAAGTTATGACGAAGAGGTACAATAACTGATATTTCTGCTACAGATGGACCAGGATGACATCAAACATCTGGCTGGAAAGCTGGGGGAAAAAATTAGCCAGTCATTAGAAGTTCTCCCATATTTCCAAATCTCCAGATGGTTGACTTTTTCAGCCAGATGGGGTTCCAGCTTTATTTATGTGTTTGGAAACCTTCAGGGAAGCTGCAAAGATGTGGTTGAGGATGGAGGTGAGGAAGAGACATAACATTTATTAAGTATTCTCTGTGTGCCAAGCCCTGTGCTAGGTGCTTTTGTACATGTTAGCTCATACTTTTCGTATCTCCTGTCTTCTCCCAAGTAGAATATAGAATCTGTAAGGACAGAGATTCTTGTCTGTTGGGGTACTGCTCTACCCCTAAAACTTAGAAACAGTACCCAGTCATCACTTCTGCACCTGCAGTCCTAGATTTAATGCTACATCCTCCCTTAGACATGGGTTCCGAATGTGCTGGAGTTCTCTTACTCTCTTCCCTACTCCTGACCTTCTCCCAGTTCCTTTTTCTGTATTCTTCCTCCTTGCCACTAAAGCCTGAGAGCCAGATGGAAGAGAGAAGTGGGCTGGCGTCTTAAGGCAGGATGGGTGTGAGTGACCCTGACTGTGTTTGAGGGTTGAGTCAGGATTGGGCAGGTGGTAGAGGTCGGAGTATGAACATGACTAATAGTCACGGCGCAATGTGTCCATAGCGCCATACTGGTTGTTAAAATGTTAAAATACTTTCCTATGTCTTGATAAACAACATCTGGCCCAAGTCTTCCACGAACTCCCCACCACCACTGCACCCACCCTAGGCCTTACTGGGGCCTCTCAGATCCATTAGGTAAAGGGTGAAGACCCAGCCCCACAGATGTCATTGTGACCTTGCTCTGGCCCTACAAAACCATTCATTCTGATTGTCTGGTCTTGTGTCCCATTGGTTGTTAAATATTTTAAATCTCATTCCTAGTCTTATCATCATTGTTGAAAAGAAACTCACTCCTCTTCTTTCTTCCTCAAACCCAGTCTTCTACCTGACTATGGGATTCCACCTATCTTAGGAAGTAGATGCCTTGAAAATACTTTCAGTTGTTTCATTCTCTGAAATTTTATCTTCTGGATTAGAATAAAGGCAAGTGACCTTCATTCCAAGGTTGGGTGACCAGTATAGGTTATTTGTATGGATAACTAGTGTGTGTCAAGAAAACAACAACAACAACAACAAGAAATTAGGCAAAAAGATGACTGTGTTCTTTTAATGTTCACATAGAGCACAGTGAAACAAGCTTACCCAAAGGGGTCATCTGACCCTCTAGGGAAATGCAACTTTGATTGACTTAGCTTTTAGTACAGATTCAGGCCTGGTTGCTACATGGTTAGATATTTACTTGTAGAAAACTGAGAAAATGCGCATAATTTTTTGTTCAGTAGATGTGCATGTGATTTTCATTCATTAGAGGAGATAACCCCAAGTGTTGTGGATTTATTCTCTCCTCTCTTGAATATTAATCAGTTTTATATTAATTTAGTGATCTTATTTCAAAATTTTTTTTCACTGAAAAAAAATAGAACATCCCCTTTGAACTAGTTTTGTCATTCTGCTGGCTTCCTCATTGCTGAATTGAACAAAACTTGACATGAGCTCACTATGTATTTTAGGAGAATTATGTTTTTAATAATTTAAAATTTCTTTGACATATGGAGGCATCGCCCAATGAAAACAATGTTTCTGAGCTTAAACAGAAGTGTAGAAAACCACAGGTTGTTTTAATTTTCTCCCATCTCATAACCCTGCCACAGCACACTTTTTCAACGTAGGAACAAATAGGTGTTTACTAAGTTAATGAAAGACCACAGAGAATACGGGATATAGCAGAGGCTTTTGGAGCAGGTGGACCTGGGGGCTTATGTGGATCCTGTTGTTTACTGATTGTGAGACCATGAAAGTTGCCTACCCTCTGAGCATTAATTTACTTACCTGTGAAATGGGGAAATAAAAGTAGCAAGTGCCATCAACTGTTTCTGTTTTAGTTCTTGTGTTTCCTTCATTCCTTCTTACCTCTAAATAACATGTTGACCATTAGTTCTTGATTTATGCATTTCTACACAAGATCCATTTGCTAAGACAAACAGCAAGTTAGCTTTCTTATACAAGTTCTCTCCTTCCTCCCAATACTTTTAGTTCCTGAGTGAGGTACCTGTGGCTCCAAGAAGAATCATTCATAATGATTGGGCGCTGGATTGGACACTTGCTTAAGCAGCATGGCTGCTCATGTGCCCACATAGCAAGGGACTTGGAGGAAACACAGAGCTAAGAGGGGGCATGGGAGTGGAGCAGCCTGCTTGGAATGGTGAAGCTCTGTGTGTGGACTGGATCTGGCAGTGGGTAGCTGAGCTGCCGCCATTGTGTTCATATCTCACCTGAGAGAGCAGCCCATTAACCAAGAAAACCCTAACCGGCTGCACAATGTTTGTGAAGATGTTGCCCTATACGAGGCTGCCTGGCCAAGGGGTAGAGTAGGGACTGAGTTAGCCCACACTCCGCTCACCAAACCATGCACCTTGGTTCAGAACTGAGTCTATCCAGAGCGGGGAGGGTCTATAATAAATGTTCACAGGGTACTGTATGGGTCAACTACAGTCTCAGCAACATGGGGCTGTATGTTTTCAGTGGAAGGAGCCAGGCAGGATGGAAAAGACTAGACCAGAGTCAGAGATTCCACACCAGGAAAGGAAGTTGCAGTGGGAAGGTACCATAGGATCCTCCAATAACCAATACATGTGACTCCGCAAGAGAGTCAGCATGCAGATCCGTGCTACACAGAGTGCCTGGCCATTGATGTCAGCCAGAGAAGCAGTGGAGGCAAACAAGAAAGGTTTACAGTCTTGCCTGTCTAAGTGAAGTGGCATGTTGGCCTTTTCTTTTTTCCTGCTCTCTGCAGAAACATACATACAGAAGGTGCTAGTATCTAAAGGAGGAAGGAGCAGGGATAGTGATTTGAATTCAACATGCAATTTGAAATGTTAGACAAACTGGAAGTTTTAATAACCAAAAGTGACTGGGAAGTTATGAAATCTGCCTAAACTGTCATTAAAGAAATGAAGGATTTGATATAACACAGTTGAAAGCCAAACTAAAACTGGTGCATGTTTATATCCCACTAAATTGAGACCCATCAATAAACATAAATAATGTCATCATGCTTTGTCTCAGAAATTTTAATAGTTGAAAACTCTGCAGGGCACAGTGGATCACATCTGTAATCCCCGAACTTTGAGAGGCCAAGGAGGGTGGATCACTTGAGCCCCAAAGTTTGAGACCAGCGTGGGCAACATAGTGAGACCCCCATCTCTACAAAAAATACAAAAAAGTTATCCAGGTATGCTGGCATGCTCTTGTAATCCCAGCTACTCAGGAAGCTGAAGTGGGAGGATCACTAGAGCCCAGGAGATTGTAGTTGCAATGAGCTGAGATCATGCCACTACACTCCAGCCTGGTGATAGAGTGAGACTCTGTGAAAGGAAGAAAGAAAGAAAGAAAGAAAGAAAGAAAGAAAGAAAGAAAGAAAGAAAGAAAGAAAGAAAGAAAGAAAGAAAGAAAGAAAGAAAGAAAGAAAGAAAGAAAGAAGAGAGAGGGAGGGAGGGAGGGAGGGAGGGAGGGAGGAAGGAAGGAAGGAGAGAGAGAAAGAAAGAAAGGGAAGAGAAAAGAAAGAAGGAAGGAAGGGAGGGAGGGAGGGAAAGAAGGAAGGAAGGAAGGAAGGAAGGAAGGAAGGAAGGAAGGAAGGAAGGAAGGAAGGAAGGAAGGAAGGAAGGAAGGAAGGAAAGAAAAAAAGGGCCGGGCGCGGTGGCTCAAGCCTGTAATCCCAGCACTTTGGGAGGCCGAGACGGGCAGATCACGAGGTCAGGAGATCAAGACCATCCTGGCTAACATGGTGAAACCCCGTCTCTACTAAAAAATACAAAAAACTAGCCAAGTGAGGTGGCGGGCGCCTGTAGTCCCAGCTAATGTAGTCCCAGCTACTCGGGAGGCTGAGGCAGGAGAATGGCGTAAACCCGAGAGGCGGAGCTTGCAGTGAGCTGAGATCTGGCCACTGCACTCCAGCCTGGGCGACAGAGGGAGACTCCATCTAAAAAAAAAAAAAAGAAGAAAGAAAGAAAAAAGAAAGAAAAGAAAAGAAAGAAAGAAAGAAAGAAAGAAAGAAAAGGAAAGAGAAAGAAAAGAAAGCAAGCTAGCTCACTCAGTGATGTGTGTATATATATATATTATGATGTATAGCTATATCTCAGAGCTTGACAAGCTACAACTAGGCCAACTTCAGCCCATTGCCTGCTTCTGGACTGCCCATAGCTAAAATATTTTGTACATTTTAAAATGGTTGAAAAACTAAGTAATATGCAATATTTGTGACAAATAAAAAAGATATAAAATGCAAATTCCAGAATCCATAATCCTAAATGTTGTCAATAAAAAATTTATAGAAACTTGTTTTCCTTTTTGTCATTTATATTTCTATATAACATCCTCAGTTTTGCTGCTTGGCCTGCAAAGCCTGAAATATTTACTATCTTGCCTTTTCCAGAAAAAGTAAAGTTTGCCAAACCCTGCTATATCTCACTGCAGAGACATGTAGGAATCTATAATAACATTCTATTTCTAGAAGGATTATTTGTTTTTCCAAGAGTTTTGAATTGCTTTTCTTTTTTTTCACACCATCTGCCTTTATCACAGACCCTTCATGTGATTAGATATTCTTTCTTTCCCAGAGAACTCTCACATAGTTCTGATTTTTCCCTTCTCTCATGGTGTCTGGGAAAATGCAGCCCCTGTCCAGGTACACAGGGAACAGTATCTGCTAGGGCTGACAAAAGAAGAAAGCCTTGGGAGCCAGTGTTTCTACTGACAATGAAAAGAAAGGAACACTATAGATAAGTTTGATAGTAGACTCCGTAAGACACGGTTACTCGGTGGGTGACCCACAACAGGCAGCTGGTGTTGGGAGTCTAGGTACAAATACTGTGCCATTTAGCTCCATGGATGAGGTTCAGTATGCTTATGAAACTTCATGAAAGATACATGAATGGGCACCTCTATGAAAGAGTCTCATACTCCAAAATGTAACAAACTACAAAGAGAGAAGTTAGAACAGAAGTGAAACTGAGGGTGACACCTAGGGTCAAACATAGATGGTAATCAAAGGTATGACTGTACACAAGAAATGCCAGAGAAACACAAGGAAGACAAAGAAGGAAAATGATACCCTAAGTAGCACTAACATTTATGGACAAAGAACACATGAGCCAGTGAGATTCTGGAAAAGCAGAGATAAAGGAGGAGAAGGAGAATTCAGGATTTGACTATCGTTTTGTGAGTCTGCTGAAACTTTTTCCAAAATGGTGCAGATGAATGACAATGTCTACTACTAAAAGCCCTCCAGCCTAAGAGAGCGCTCTGCAAGGCAGGAACCCCACCTCTGGCTTACCTCCTGGATTCGCATGAGGTGGCTCACTTCCAGGGCAAGTCTGCCCTTCTTCCTGGGATCAGTCAGCAGGTGAAATTGTGTTATGGATCCTGGGAGCTGTTTCTGAGGAAGCTGGAGAGGGAGAGGATGGGCCATGAGAACCCCAGAAACAGGTGCCAAGCAACTAGGGAAAATAATTATTTTTAATCTTTTAATTGTTACTTTTCAAAATCATTTTGAGACAGGGTCTTGCTTTATTGCCCAGGCTGAAGTTTGGTGGTGCAATCAGAGCTCACTGCAGCCTCGACCTCCTGGGCTCAAGGGATCCTCCCACCACAGTCCCATGAGTAGCTGAGACTACCAGCACATGCCACCATGCCCGGCTATTTTTAAAATTTTTTGTAGAGATGGGGTCTCACTATGTGGGCCAGGATGGTCATCAACTCCTTGGCTCAAGCAATTCCCCCACCTTGGCCTCCCAAAGTTCTGTGATTACAGGTTTGAACCACTGTGCCCCATCTAGAAAAAATAATTAATAGCTAATACTTCATGAATACTTTCTATGTGCCTAGCAATGATTATTGTGGCAGATTGGGCATTTATATGTTTGTTTTTGAGACAGAGTCTTGCTCTGTTGCCCAGGCTGGAGTGCAATGATGTGATCTCGGCTCACTGCAACCTCTGCCTCCCGAGATCAAGTGATTCTCCTGCTTCGGCTACCCAAGTAGCTGGGACTACAGACGTGCACCACCATGCTCAGCTAATTTTTTGTATTTTTAGTAGAGACAGGGTTTCTCCATGTTGACCAGGCTGGTCTCAAACTCCTGGCCTCAAGTAATCTGCCACCTCTGCCTCCCAAACTGCTGGGATTGCAGGCGTGAGCCACCATGCCAGGCCTCATATCTGGACCAGGCCCTAAGCATTTATTCATTTATTTAACAGACACATGCTAGATGCCAGGCACTGTTCTAAGCATGCACTTTACAATTATTATTTAACCCTCTTGATTTCTTTGAGAGATAGATACTATTATTACCTCCATTTTACAAACTGCACATGATTAGTAAAGGCTGGGCTGGGATTTAAACTGTACCTTCTGTTTCTCATTAACTGTATTCTGGGCCCTTGGATAAACCCTTCACATAAACAGACTCAATTGAGCCTCATCATAGCCCTGTCTACTACTTAGCTGTCCTGTTCTACCAGCAAGGAGATGGAGGCTCAGAGAGGTAAAGTAGCCTGCACAAGATCACTCTGCTAGGTGGTGGCAAGGTTGGGATATAAACCACAGTCCCACCGTAACCATCACACCACACTGCCTTAATTTAAGGACCCGGGTTGGTGGGTTGGGTCTCCTCCAACCTGCTCAATCCTGTGTCAGGGAGAGCTCAGTGTCAGTCAGAGGCTCTGAATCACTCAACCACTGGAGATATTGTGAAAAATAATTCACCCAACCTCTGCTAATTCTGATAGGTAATCCAGAAAGCAAGGTCAAGGAAAATAAAAGGTAAAGCCAATAAAATTGAAACGTCATAGCACTAGGCTGTGAAGAAATACCACCTCTGGAGATCAGATGTAAATTTTTCTTTAAAAAGGTAATACTAATGATTGGGAAGTGAGAAAAACAGGGAGCCTGATGGGATGCAGGTGAGCAAACGATTTGAGGTTCTCACATCTTCTACGTTGGAGTTGGGGTGTTTGCCAATGTGGGGATGGAATCAGGTCCATGGCTATTCCACTTCCTGAGGAGTAAACTTGAGCACATTATTTATTTGACTTCTTTGGGCTTTAAACTCTGTGTCAGGCATGAGTAGACCCTACCCTTGCCCTCACCTCCAGGTTTTGGGCTTGAGTGACTCTGTAACATAGACAGTGAGAATCTGCAGCCAGGTTCTCATGCAGCACTCCGACATCAAAACCGTCTTTTGTACAAGTACAAAGTACAAGACTTGCAATAGACAAATGTACCACCAGGCCTGGTTCTTACTTGGTCTTGGGCTTGAGTGGGCCAGGAATGGGCAGTGAGGCTGAGATTTGGGCAGGCAAGGCCCAGCACCGTCTATCCACCTTTTAGCCTGCAGGTTGTAGGAAATGTTATTATGTATCTTATTGCCACCCAAAAAACTATCCACCACATTTCCCTGAACCACCAGCCTAGAACCACAGTCTGGTGTCTAGTAGATCTTCAATAAATATACCTTGATTTTTTTTCCAGAAGGAAGATATTTCAATTACCTTAAGCTTCTCCTAGCAAACCTATACTAATCCCTAACAATGACTGTTTTACTCTCAAGTGCTTACAAATTACCCTATTAATAATATATCCTATAATTCCAGCCACAATTGTTTACAATTCAGCAGCCTGTAGTTTGAGAGAGTCTAGCTCTCCAGTCTTGAAAATCTCAGCTGAGTGCGGTGACTCACACCTGTGATCCCAGCTGTTTGGGAGGCCAAGACAGGTGGATCACTTCAGGAGTTTGAGACCAGCCTGGCCAACACGGTGAAACCCCACCTCTAGTAAAAATACAAAAATTAGCCAGGTGTGGTGGTGGGCACCTGTAATCCCAGCTATACGGGAGGCTGAGGTGGGAGAATAGCTTAAACCTGGGAGGCGGAGTTTTCAGGGAGCTAAGATAGCACCATTGCACTCCAGCCTAGGCAACAGAGAGAGACTCCATCTCAAAAAGAAAGAGAGAGAGAGAGGAAGGAAGGAAGGAAGGAAGGAAGGAAGGAAGGAAGGAAGGAAGGAAGGAAGGAAGGAAGGAAGGAAGGAAATCTCAATGTTATTTGTTCATTTGGTTTTTTTTTTGTTTTTTCCATTTTATCCACGAAGATCATCCAGAGTAGTTCAACAGTCGCATTTTAAAATTCCCTCAGTATCCTGGGTGCAAACTTGGGAAAAGAAAAAAGAAAATATATGTTGTATGGACATATTGTGCACAAATCCCACAGACACTGTTTCTATTCCTTGTGGCTAAGAGTCTATATGTACATTTGGTCACCTGCACATTTAGGAAGTGGAATTTCCACCACTCTGTATTGTGTACCATATGCTGTTTGACATCATGCATAGCTGCCCTGGAATACAATAACACCTACCTGTTAAATTAAAGTGATCCAAAAAACCATGTTGAGGTAACTGTTGAGGTGCCTTCCATCACCTCATTCATTACAAAAGTCTCCTGTCACCTGCAGAAACTGGTTTTGGCATAGAGCAGTTAATATAGATGTATATTTACAAATCATTTTGACCCTTTGCAAATTACAGGACAGCAGAACCAATTAGCTGTTTATTAGCTTAACGTGCCCTAAAATATGTATTACCAAGTAAGTCCTGATTTTTCAAAATGTTACTTCTCACCAAAGATGAATCTGGCAGGCAATCAAATTGCTCTAGGTGTTTGGAGAAAAATAGAAAGATCAAATCAAGAGGCAATGATGTTAATCTGAGCCAAAGGTCTGCTGTGCAGCATAATAATTGCTCTTTTCTGCTTTTTCACTCTTGGGTGAGTGATGGCTTAGCTCCTGAGCAGTTGGGAGATGACAGGGGTTGGGTTTCAGGAGATAATAAGGTCTGGACCAAGGAAATCAGTTCTGGACCACCCCAGGATGATTTTCCAGTTAGAGTCCCTGGGGCTCAGCTGCAGTGACTGCTCATTGGCTTCAGAAAGAGATAATCTTAGCATAGCACAATGGACTTCTTCCAAATTACTGTAAAGCAGAGAAGGTGTGTTGGGGTGGGTGGGGATGAAATTGTAAACGGTGTGGTCAAGGTAGGCTTCCCTGAGAAGGTGACATTTAATTGAAAATATGAAGGAGGTGAGAAGCAAATCCAAGTGGCTCACTGGGGGAAGGGCATTCCAGGCAGATGGATTAGCAAGCACAAAGACTTGGAGGAGGGAATGTGCCTGGAGTGTTCAAGGAAACCAATGTGACTGAAGTTGGGGAGCGAGGAGGAGAGAAGCAGATCAGTTTAGGATACTGCAGGCCGGGTCATGTAGAGCCCTGAAGGGAATTGTAAGGACTTTGACTCTTAATAAACTGGAAGCCTCTGAAGGATTTTGAGCCCAAGAACGGCTCTTGAGTTCGCCATGTCTGAGTCTTCTTCTCGACTGCACTATTTGCTGCTTGACAGGAAGAGTACTTTGTCCCACGACCTCCCTTGCTTCCCTCAGGCAAGTACTTTAGCTCTAGACTTTTAACACTTTTGCCTCGCCCTCTCTATGACTGGGTGCAGTGAAGTAGCACCTCATCAGCACTGTCTTCCTTCTTTCACTGAAGACACTGAAGTCCGTGGTCCCTTATTTTTCAGTATTTCATTTCTTGCTGTGGAAAAATTGTTTTTTTTTTAAATGACGTTGATGTAGAAGTTTCTAGTCCTTACCAAATCTTGCAAAGCTCCTAGAATCATCATTCCGCCTGGGCAGCCCCTTCCCAACTCACAGATTCTCACCTTTCATTGGCTCAGGCTGGTGTTTCCTCCTGTGCAGCTTCCCCCTCTCAGCCTGGAGATCCAACAAGAGATGCAAAGTGAGTGATTTATATTTGGGGGGACCTCCAGCCTGGGTTCCCTGCACCAGATGTACTTATTGAGCAGCTACTATGTGCTAGACCCTGTGTTGGGTCCTGAGGATTTAGCAGAAAATAAGGCAGACATGGTTCCTGTCTTTGGTAAGCTCACAACTGTGTAGGAAAGACGCTGATAGACTGCACTCAGGTGAGCAGGGCGTTGGGCTCCTGTAGCAGAGGGTATCGATCCTAGATTAGTCATGGCAGGGGTGTCACAAAAGTGTTCTCTTAGGGCTTGTGAGTCCCCAAGGTGCCCGTGGCCCACAGTAGGTGTTCGAAACACATTTGCCAAACACACAAAAAGGCTTGTGCAGCATATACAGAGGAGAACTGACCTCTTCAAGTACTCGGGTCTGGAACAGAGCTCAGAGATCCTGATTTCTTATCCTTAAGCAGAAGAGAAAGAGAACATGAAAATAGCCTACTCCTAGAAATCCATGAAGACACACTGAGTGATAATACATTCCTCTCTATCTCTCTTTTTTATCTTTAACTTAAAAAAAAAATTCCTGGATATTTTATTGTTATATTCTTTCCAGTGTTATATTTTTCCTATTGTATTTTGTTAATTAAAACACTTTTCATAACATGAAAGTAGTGCAAAAACATGTTCTCAATATAAATGTTTAAAACAAATTAGCCAGGACAAAGCTTCCTTTGTACCCTCCCTATAAACTCATCTCCTTTCCCCAAAATGACAGCTACTTCTAGTTTGGTAAATAGCCAGTAAATCTCATTTTTTTTTTCCTTTACCAAATCAAAGAGATTAGGGACTATACATTTTTTTTCTCTTTCAGTTCAAATTCTTCATAAGTCACTCCACAACTTTTTAACAATTATCTTACAACTTATTAGACATTTAATCATGCACATTATTTTATATTATTTTGTTTTTATTTTTGTCATGTAAGTTGAATTTATTCAATTTTTTTCAACTTGCCATTTATTTTTCTGTTAATAAAGTGTCCTAGAGATCTTCCTACACTTATCTTACAATTTATTAAGACATTTAATCATGCACATGATTTTACATTATTTTGTTTATATTTTTTGTCATGTAAATTGAATTTATTAGATTTTTTCAACTTGCCATTTATTTTTCTTTTTTCTCTTATTATTATTATTATTATTATACTTTAAGCATCCTAGAGATCTTTCTACATCAGTAGAGAAGTCCACTTTATTCTTCTTGCTGCCTATTTAGTAATTTGAAATATTTCATCGTGTAATTGCTTTTTTAAAATTTTATTTTAAGTTCAGGGGTACCTGTGCAGGTTTGTTATATAGGTAAATTTGTGTCATGGGGGATGTGTTATACAGATTATTTCATCACTCAGGTATTAAGCCTACTAGTCATTTAGTCATTTTTCCTGATCTTCTGCTTTCTCGCATCCTCCACTCTCCAGTAGGCCCCAGTGTGTGTTGTCCCCCTCTATGTGTCCATGTGTTCTCATCGTTTAGCTCCCACTTATCAGTGGTAACATGCGGTATTTGGTTTCCTGTTCCTCATGCACACTATTTTAAACATCAAATCATATGGAACGGCTTTTCATGAGAAGCATCCACGTCAGACATACTGCTATCTCCCCACTCTAAGTCCTATTGCCCAGAGCAAGCTTTTCTAAACCATTTTTTATTCAGTCCTTCTGGTGGTTACATCCTTATGCCTACAAAATATGTTCATCTCTCTATTTCTTGATTTATAATTTATTGACTTCCTGCCATGATAGGTGAGAATTTAGCTAACTCACTCCTCCCTTTGTATTGATTAGATATCTAATTTTTAAAAATAACATACATCTTCATTTCTTTTTTCATTCACCTTACACACACTGTCTTAACTTCCCATTTTATAGAATGAGAAAGTTCACATTCCTCACTTCCACCTACCCATGCCTGTAGCTGTATTTTTACTTTTTCATCATCAGATTCACTCTGGTTGCACCCTATTCTATAACTAGACCAATGTCTTCCATGCTTGGGCTATGGATCGATTCTGAAGTTTGAAAACCAATGAACGTTATTCTGATTATGTAGATAATGTTCAATGTGAAGCTGAGTCATTTTCTGAGATTACATTTTTCTCTTTGTGGTTTCAATGTCACAATCTCTGAGTCACTCCAAGAAAAATGTCCAAATGGAGTTGCCTAATACTTAACCAGTCGATCAAAATCATGCCATGTATTTATTTGCATCACACTTGGGCTTTCTGCTACAGTTTTTCATTTTTCCTGGCATTTCTGATGGACTCAAGGAGTTTTTTAACAGATCATTTAAGAGCAAAATTAGGCTTTTTTAAACACAAGCCCTGTACAGGAGGAAACACTTTTCTGGAAAAATAACTCCTTTCCCTTTTTTTCTGCCTCCTCAGTATAGTATAGCAGTTAAGAACTCAACCTCACCAGCTTGGCCAATATGGTACAAACTCTTCTCTACTAAAAATACAAAAATTAACCGGGCTTAGTGGTGCTTGCCTGTAGTCCCAGCTACTCTGAAGGCTGAGGCAAGAGAATCCCTTGAATCCTGGAGGCGGAGGTTGCAGTGAGCTGAGATCACATCATTGCACTCCAGCATGGGTGGCAGAGCGAAACTCCATTTCAAAAAAAAAAAAAAAAAACACCTCTACCACGAGATTGCTTGGGCTCAAATCTCAGATCAGCCACATATGGCTGTGCAACTTTGGCACATTACTTAACCTCTCTGTGTCTCTGTTTCCTCACCTATAAAATGGGGGGATTCTCATTATACCTACTCAGAGGGTTGTTATGGGCACTTAATATTGGTTCAACCCAGAACAGTACCTGGCACATGTAAGTACTACTTTGGTGTTGGTTATTACCATTTTCCTGGGATAAATAGATTGAACAGAATCTACTCATCTGCATTGCTCCACCAACAGCAGGGAATCACTTGGGTCATGGTTACCACTGCTCTGTTAGTCCCCCAGAATCTTCAGGAATCTTAGGAAGGACTGAGGCAAAGCCAGTGATGCAGTTAATGGAGCCTCTACCACGGAACAAGATTTGTGGCCTTTGATGACAAACCTTGGGCCTGACTTCCTACTGGTTGATGAAGGTAGTCAAAACCTTAAGGAATAGATGTTCTAGAATATCCCCAAGATGAGCCACATGGGGCAGCCATTAGCACTTAACAACAGCAAGCACCTACTGAGTGCTCACATACATAATCTCACTTTGTCCTCCCAAGAGCCTTGTGGGCTATTAGACTCATTTTACCAATGAGTAAATGGAACTCAGAGAAGTAATTGTCCCAAATTCTTGAACCAGTAAGTGGTAGAGGTAGAATTCAAACTTAGGTCTTTAAATCTGAAAACCAATGTCCTCAATCCTGATGTTATAGCTCAACATCCTCAAAGGGTGGTCTTTTAATTCCTAGGATAAGAAGGGGACTTCCTAAGATCCTTTAAGGGATTGGCAAGGTTGAAACTATTTCAGAATAATAATAAGATATGGCTGGGCATCGTGCTGCACATATGTAATCCCAGTTACTCAGGAAGCTGAAGTGGGAGGATTGCTTAAGCCCAGGAGTTTGAGACCAGCCTGGGCAATACAGCGAGACTCCATCTCAAAAAAAAAAAAAAAGGATATGATTTTGCTTTTTTCAATGTGTTGGAATTTGCACTTATGAGGCAAAAACAATGGTAGGTAAAACTGTTGGAGCCTGACCACAAAGGAAGGCTGTAGCTCAGTACTCATTGTATTCATCACCACTCACTCACAGGGGAAGAAAATGCTAGCCTCGCTTAAAAATGTCCCTGATGAAGCCATAAAAAGCCATCAATTTTATTAAATCTCAAACCTTGAGTGCTAGGTTTATACAGTCTGTAACCAAGTGAGAACTATGCATTGAGTACCTCAACCAGAGTGTGCTGGTGGTCTCAAGCAAAGGCATTTGTGCGACTGAGTTGCGAGCTGAACTAGCTGCTTTTTTCCATGAAACACCATATTTACTTGAAAGAATGACAGGTAAATTACGGTTATTCAGGCTTGGGTATTTGGCAGACATTTTCTCAAAAATGAGCTAAGTGAGCCTGTCACTTCAAAGAAAGCAACTGACAGTATTTGTTGCCAAGGATAAAAATTCAAGGTTTCAAGTGATAATTATGATTTTGGAAAACTTGTGTCTGGCCCTGTGAGCCAATATGATTTGTTTTTATACTGTGTAATGAAATGTGCCAACTTTAGAAGACATGCGTAACTCAGTGAAACAATACTTTCCAAATGACCAATGAATGATGGTACAAAGTTATGCCTGGCTAAAAGACCCATTCAACATGTAGGATTAGAAAAATGGATTTTCATGTAGTAGAGCATGAAAAGTTAATACGGTTTCAGATTCCACATTGCAACTAGCCTTTAAGAAACTACCACGTGTCGAGTTTTGGTGTAGTATCAAAGAATATTCATGGTTATTTCAAAGGCTATTAAAATAGTACTCTATTTGTCAAACTTGTGTGAGGCTAGATTTTCATCATATACTTCAACTCTAACAACATTGGGCAACAGATTAAATGCAGAAGTAGATATAAAAATCTATCTCTCTTCTCTTGAGCCAGATATTGAAGAGACTTTCAAAAGTGTAAAAACAATTCTTCTCGCAATTTTTTCTTCTGGAAAATATAGTTACTTTTATATAAATTTTTATGTTAACATGAAATTAAGTTTATCATTATTTTCAAATGAATTTTAAAATAAATATTTTATGATTGGGGGGTTAATTTCTGATATACGAAATATTAAATAGATATAACTCACATAAACAAAAGTTCAATAATTTGCAGCAGTGTAAAGGAGTCCTGAGACTAAAAAATTTGAGAGGCCTCTGCTACAGTTGTATTTTAATTCTGTTGACTAACTTCAGATGGTTGAGGAGAGAAACTAAGAGAGCTACTTCCATACTTTCATCAGAAGATTTCCTTCTAGTTCTGTCTTTTCTTCTCCAGTGAGAAATGAAACAGTCCCTTGGTGGCTTCTGGTATCTTTTTGACTTCTCTTTAGTTGCAGCTAAGATAAGTCATTGTTCCGTCATCACCGGGACGTAAGAGGCAACATGAGATTTCAGCAGGCACTGAAAGAAACATCTTTGATTAAAATACAACCCTGCTGGCATAAAGTTGGACAGAGCCTGGAGGATTCATAGCATCTTGTGTCTTTGTTCATGAAAACTGACAAAGCTTAGCTACCACTCCACAAAAAGTTGAGATCTGTGGTGATATTCTTCATATGTGAGATGAAGCAAGTTGTCAAAAAACTGAGATTTTTGACCAAGTTTTTGGTGGATTGGAATTTAAATGTATAAATTATCCACCTTCTAACCTATAATTAAAGACACTGTGGGTAAGGATGGAGAATTTGGGGGAATGGAAGGGTCTAGTGGGCTATCACTGAACAAACATTTCTCTTGGCCATGCCAGGGCTTGGTTCTTGGATATGGAGACATGGGCACTTGAAGGGAGGTTGGGTTATGTGGCCGTGAATGTTTTTTTTTGGGGAGGAAGTTGTCATGTCACCCTGTCCTAAGTCCATCTTGTTTGGGTGGAACTGACTTCAGCCTAGCAGGACCAGCAAGTGACCTAGGAATGACCTTGAAGATTATCATTAGGCATCTGGAGCTTAGACTAAGGCAGTGGTTCTTGACAGGAACATTTGGTGATGTCTGAGACATTTTTGGTTAGGAGATCAGGGAAGCACAACCAGATCTAACAGGTGATATCGGGAATGCTGCTAAATACCTTGCAATGCACAGGACAGCCCCTACAACACAGAATTACCCAGTCCCGAATGTCAAGAGTACCAAGGCTGAGAATTCCTGATCAAAAGGTAAAGGGGGCTGAGTGCGGTGGCTCACGCCTGTGATCCCAGCACTTTGGGAGGCCAAGGTGGGCAGATCACTTGAGGTCAGGAGTTTGAGACCAGCCTGGCCAAAATGGTGAAACCCCGTCTCTACCAAAAATACAAAAATTGGCCAGGCGTGGTGGCGCAAGCCTGTAGTCCCAGCTACTCTACTCCGGAGGCTGAGGCAGGAGAATCGCTTGAACCCAGGAGGCAGAGGTTACAGTGAGCCGAGATTGCACCACTGCACTCCAGTCTGGGTGACAGAGCAAGACTCCAACTAAATAAATAAATAAAAGGGAAACTGTGGAAGAGTTTTAAGCAGAGGAGCAACAGGATCTAAACTGATGTACGTATGGTATTTTTGTTGTATGTATGGCTGTTGCTTACTTTTTATAAAATAGAGATGGGGATCTTACTATGTTGCCCAGGCTGGTCTTCAACTCCTTGGCTCAAGTGATCCTCCTGCCTTGGACTCCCAAAGTGCTGGGATTACAGACATGAGCCACAGCACCTAGCTAACTGATGACTTTAAAGTGTGGTCAGGTCCTAGGTAGAAACAGATTTTTAAGACATAAGAAGGGAGCAGGAGGTAAACCAGTGGGCTATTGCAATAACTTTAGAGAGAGAAGACTCTAGGAGTATGGAAGGAGGTATGGTCTGGGAAATGCACATTTGGAAATCATCAGTGGTAAGAGGCAGAATCTTGAATGTGAATAAGAGCTTCCAATAAGGCTGTAAAAAATAAGAAAATAGGACCAAAGACAGAGCCTTGGGGGAACATGCATGCATAATAAGTAAAATAATAATAATATCTAACACTGGGCCAGGCGCAGTGCCTCACACCTGTAATCCCAGCACTTCGGGAGGCTGAGGCGGACGGATCACAAGGTCAGGAGATTGAGACCAACCTGGCCAACATGGTGAAATCCCATCTCTATTGAAAACACAAAAATTAGCTGGGTGTGGTGGTGCACGCCTGTAGTCCCAGCTACTTGGGAGGCTGAGGCAGGAGAATCACTTGAACCTGGGAGGTGAAGGTTGCAGCGAGCCGAGATTACACCACTGCACTCCAGCCTGGCAACAGAGGGAGACTCTGTCTGAAAATAATAATAATAAATAAATAATATCTAACACTGTTTGAGAGTTGATGTGCCAGCTTCTATGCTAAATAACTTACATGATTACATCTGACCCTTTTTTAACAACCCTTAATATCTCCATTTTACAGATTAAAAACCTTAGGCACAGAGAGGTTAAGCAACTGGCCCAAGGTCACACATGGAGCTATTATCTGAGACAGAATTTGACCTCAAATGATATGACTCCATGGCTTTCCTTCTTATCTACCAAGCTGCCTTCTTGAATAGAGAAAAATCTTCCAAAAGGAAAATTACAACTCTTAAGAGTTGAAAGATGAACAAAAGTTAGAGAGATGAAGGGATGGGTTGGTGTTCCAGGAAAAGGGAACAGCAAGTACCAAGGTCTGGATACAGTAATGACTGGAGCAGGGGTGCGGTGAGTGGGGAGAATGGCAAGACTGGAGAAGTAGACAGGGCCCATGTCATGCAGATCTTTGGGAGGCACGGTAAGTAAGACTTTATTCTAGGGGAAACAGAAATTCTACAGAAAGATTAAAATAGAAAATTAAAGATCTGATGTAATCAGGTTTTCATTTTTGAGGCTCATTCTGGCGGAAGTGTGGGACATGGACTAGGGAACAGAAAAGGAATAGTTTTATTTTTATTTTTCTTGAGACAGGGTCTCACTCTGTTGACTGGCTGGAGTGCAGTGATGCAATCTTGGCTTACTGCAGCCTTGACTTCCTGGGCTTAGGCGATCCTCCCACCTCAGCCTCCTGAGTAGCTGGGACTACAGAGGTGCACCACCACACCTGGCTAATTTTATTATTATTATTATTATTATTATTATTATTATTATTATTACTTTGTAAAGACAGTATCTCACTATGCTGCCTAGGCTAGTCTTGAACTCCTGGGCTCAAGCAATCCTCCTGCCTCGGCCTCCCAGAGTGCTGGAATTACAAGGGTGACCCAGTTCTCCCAACTGAGGAATATTTGCAGACTGGTTAAGAGACATTAATGCAATAATCCCATAGCAATAATAGAATCCTATATGAGGGAGATGGCAGTAATAATGGACTCATTGGCCATCACTTTGGTAGCTGCTTGAAAGCTGGAATCAACTAAATTTCCTGATTGTTGCATGTAAAGGTAAGAGAGAATGAGCTCAAGAGACATCTGGGTTTCTGCCTTTAACCTTTGGATGGACAGTGATCCCCTTTAGGATGAAAAGTTTAGTGATGAGGAGAGGGTGAGTCTGATTTTAAAAGTGTTGAGTTTGCAGCTTCCTTTGTAACACTCAACTGGGGGTGTTACAAGGGCCACTGAATGCACTGCCCTAGAACTCATGAGGGATATCTAGTCTAAATACTTCCATATATATGGATCTATACTTTTTTGATCAGGAAATAGTCAAACATGTACATTCCAACCACTGCTAACTCTAACAGAGGCAACCAGAGAAAGGCCATTAGCTAAGGTTCTGTGTGACAGATGAACTGATGTTAAAAGTCTGAATGCAACATCGGGAGGTCACTGCCAGTCTAATTAGGCACAGATAGAGTTTATTGGGTCATGGAAAGCCAGTTGCGTGTAACCATCATTTCAACCCCTCTCCTTCCGTTTCTGACTTGTCATCTGGTTTTGAGTGAACATTAAAGTATCCTTTCATAAATGGTGACCTTTAGAATTTGAAATGCTGGTTTCTGGCTAATTACCATTTCAGCCTTGGGGCTGCTGCTTGAAGCTCTTGACTAGTTTCTAGCCCTGTGCTCTGAACCATAATTTGGAAAAGGGCAATGTTGTTTTCGTCCTTAAAATGCCCATCATTCAGATGAAGGATCATCATTCGTAATTGTGCGACCACACACTGGGGATGAAAAATGTACTAGGTACTGAGCTTATTCTAATAACAAGACGAGACCCCGCCGGGCACAGTGGCTCATGCCTATAATCCCAGCACTTTGGGAGGCTGAGGTGGGTGGATCGCTTGAAGTCAGGAGTTTGAGACCAGCCTGGCCAATATGGTGAAACTCTGTCTCTACTAAAAATACAAAAATTAGCTGGGCATGGTGGTGCATGCCTATAATCCCAGCTACTTGGGAGGTTGAGGCATGAGAATCACTTTAACCTGGGAGGCGGAGGTTGTAGTGAACCGAGATCAAGACTGCACCACTGCACTCCGGCCCGGGTGACAGAGCAAGACTCTGTCAAAAAAACAAAACAAACAAACAAAAACAGATGCAGTTTGTTCTGGAGAATTTGGGAACATTTTGTCTGAGGTCACAACAGAACAGTAATATGGTTGTATAACCTAGAATTCATTCAGTTGGAAGTGACAGAAAACTAAATTCTAATTGACTTAAAAATGGGGAGACAGAAAGAGAGAAAAAGTCCTATAGGCTCATATACTGAAATAATAGAGGTATGGCTATATGCAGGAACCAAATTCACAAGGACACTATATCTCTCACCATTGTTTCCTCTGCTGCTTCTCTGTTGACTCCATTTCAGAGTAATGGATGGGATACTCGGGGATTCAAGATGGGGAACAGCAGCTCCCAGGGCTATATTCTGTTTTGTTGTTTGTTTTTTTGTTTGTTTGAGACAGGGTCTCACTCTGTCACCCAGGCTGGAGTGCAGTAGTAGAGTCTCAGCTCTCTGTAATCGCCACCTCCTGAACTCAAGTGATCCTCCTGCCTCAGCCTCTGGAGTTGCCAGGGAACTACAGACAGGCACCACCATACCCAGCTAATTTTTTTTACTTTCTTTTTTTTGGTAGAGACAGGGGTCTTGCTATGTTGCCCAGGCTGCTGTCCAACTCTTGAGCTCAAGTGATCTGCCCCCTACCTCAGCCTTCCAAAGTGCTAATATTACAGGCACGAGCCACTGTGAACAGGAGGGCTATATTCTTGAACCCAGCACAACAGCATGAGTTTCTTTCCCAGCAGGCAAAGGTCTCAGTGCATTTTATTGGCTTCAATTAGGTCACATGTCCGTTACTGAACCAATCACTGCAGACAAAGGCTGATTGGCTTAGGTCCCAGTCATGTGATTCAATCTTGGATGGGAGGGGCATAGATCCCCAAAGATAATTATGATGATAAATGGCAACCATTATTGATCAGTTGCTACATGTTCTAACCAGCGTGAATGCTTTTTTCATGTGCTTCTCACGACAACACGTTGAGATGGGTGCTATTGTCCTCACTCTTTTAATGATGAGGAAAACGAAACTATAACGAGATTAACTAACTTGCTCGGGACCCATAGCCAGTAAACAACAAAACCAAGGTGTAGACAGAGGTGACTGTCACCTTTCCAAAGACCCACAGATGGTAAACAATGGAGCCACTATGCAAATTCAGGCAGGCTTTCACCAGAGTGTAGGCTCTACACTACTACTCTAGGACACCATCCTAAGTTAGGGTAGGGTTACCAGGTGTCCACTGTAACTCAGCAGTTTTCAGTGACAGCAGGCTTTCGAACATGACTTTATTTTTCCTCACAACAACTTTAAAGGAGACCGGACCAGGAAGCATGATCTCCACTTTCCCGTGAGGAAATCGAGGTTCAGGTTGAGTGATTCGCTCTAGGTCAAACATGAATTAAACAGTGGAACAGGGACTAGACTCCTATGCCCGCCTTTTCTGGTCTGCAGTAATATAGCCTGAGCGCTTAGTGAACGTTTAGGAGGCCACACAGCCTGAAGAGTCACCCTGGGCTTATTGCGGGCTAATCCTCCACCCACACTTATCCGCTTGTGCAGCTTCTTCATTGTTTCTTCTTCTTCTTCTTCTTCTTTTTTTTTTTTTTTTTTTTTTTTTTTTTTGAGACGCAATCTTACACTCAGATAATTTTTGTATATTTAGTAGAAATGGGGTTTCACCATGTTGGCCAGGATAATCTCAATCTCTTGACCTCATGATCCGCCGGCCTCAGCCTCCCAAAGTGCTGGGATTACAGGCATGAGCCACCGCGCCCGGCCTCATTAACTTTCCTTCTGTGATTGTTACAGGTGGACATGACAGTCCCAAGAACGCGGACACCAAGTTGCTCTCAAAAATGTAAACTGTAAATTAAGTTGTTTATGAAACAATTTATCCACATTGAATTTACCTTTTATTAAACTCACACACACACGTATGTATGTGTGTTACATATTTATTTATGTACATATGAACAGATCTATTTCTGAACCTTCTATTCTTTCTTTTAATCTATATTTCTAATTTCTATTTCTGAGATACTACCACACTCATTTGAATTCATGTAGCTTCACAAGATTTTTTTTTTTTTTAAGACGGAGTCTCACTCTGTCGCCCACGCTGGGAGTGCAGTGGCCTGATCTCAGCTCACTGCAACCTCCACCTCCTGGGTTCAAGCAATTCTCCTGCCTCTGCCTTCCAAGTAGCTGGGACTACAGGCACGCACCGCCACTCCTGGCTAATTTTTTGTATTTTTAATAGAGACGAGGTTTCACCGTGTTAGCCGAGATGGTCTCGATCTCCTAACCTTGTGATCTGCTCGCTTTGGCCTCCCAAAGGACTCTTAATACTAGAAGAGCACCTTCTTCTCTGCTATTCTTCTTTACCAAACATCTGAGTTCTTATCATTTGGTTTTGCTAGCAAATATTCTGACTATTCTGTCTCGTTGTAGGATATTGAGATATTAATTTAAAAATGTAATTAACAGGCTTATTTGGGGATGATCGACATCTTTAGGATATTGAGACTTCACATTTAACAACGTAATATATCTCCCATTTATTAAAATCTTCTTTTAGGTTGTTTAGAGAAATCTTAACATTTTCATCATTCAAGCCTATGCATCGATGTGTACATTATTTCTAGGTAGTGTTTAATGTTTTTTGTTTACTCACATTAATGGGTGGTGTTTTCCAGGATATTTTCTAAGAGCCTGGTATGACTGGTAGGTGAGAAAGCTATTATAGATCTATAGTTATTTATAAGCTGCTGAAACTTTCTTACATAGTTAATTTCATTTGCTTTTCCAGGTAAAACAATCATAACATCTGCAAATAATAGGCAGAATATTTTTGCCTCCACTTTTTTTTTCTTTGACTGAAGTTTAGAGAATAATGTTAAATAATGGTAGTGGTCAAAGACCACCTTGCTTTTAGCTGTAATGGATATCTCATGAACAGTGTTTCTCAAAGTGTGATCACAGATCTGGGTATACATCCCAGAATTTATACAAACCTGGTCATCTGCATTTTAGCAAACTCCTAGGGTGGTTCCTGTCTACACTTAAGTGAATAACTCCTCCAGGTTTTCGCCAAGAAGCATGGTATTCGTTATTGGTTTAGATAGGTTTATCTTTATCATACTATCAAGACTTCTGTCAATGTCTGCTTAACTAACAATTCCCATCAGGTATGGAGATTTACATTTTTTGATAATTATTGAGATTATAAGTTTTATCCTCTTTGGATTATTAACAGGATAAGTTATGTTAATGGCTTTCACATTAGCCTTTCTACCTTTCCCTCTTGTAATAATTCTTTTGGGGCAATTTTGTTATTGATTGTATAATGCTGAAGTGGATTTGCTAACATACAATTTAGGATTTTTCTATATACTTGTCAATGAAATTTTCTTGTGGTTTGCCTTTTGTGTATTATTTTTGTTAAGGTTTGAAATTTGAGTTGTGGTAACTTGCTGAAATGATTTTCTATGCTCTGACGTAGACTAAATAGCATGGGAATTTTCATATAAAACCCTCTGGGCCTGGGGCCTTTTTGAAAGTAGTTCTTTGACAATTTCTCTCACATCTTATTTGCCTATTTCTTGCCTATTTCTCTCACATCTATTTGCCTTTTTCTAGAGTCATTTTTGTTCATAGAAATGTAAAAATGTTTTAGACTAGGGTTAAATAGTGTGATTGCTTATAATTCGTTGTATTCCAAATCTGTCTTTTTTCTTCTCTATTTTCTCAACTTGTCTCCAACTGCATTTATAATTGGTGTCATTTCTTCCAAGATGGTGCCATTAAGTTGTCTTTCAGTCTTTAACTTTTAGGCTTTGAATTTTCATCTTTTTCATGGGTTTCTTAATGCATTTTTTAAGAATCTTGGAAGAGCCGTTTGAAGGCAGCCAACGAAATGCCATTATGAGCAATACGTTTTTGCTCTTGGGATTTTTTTAACCTAGATTTAAAAATCTCATCTTGTTGAGGTTGGCATGCTTTAATGTGAAGAGGTCCTTCTGGAATCCTAACTACTATCTAGCAAAGTCACTAGACCTTGCAGATAAGTGTCATCTGCCAATGTGATTAACTAGCTTGCCATTTCAGTTCTCAGCAAGTCATTGATAAAATCATTGAAGGGGAAAGGTCGAAGGACATAGCAGTGTGGTAAAGAATTAGCCAAACATCTAGTGGTCTTCCCTTACAAACACAGGAATTACAACTTGGTTTTGTGGGATTCCCATCAAAAAAAAAAAAAAGGAAAAAAAAAAAAGAATTAGCTGAACATCATCACTATCAGAAGAGACATCAGAATGTGACCTCACCTCAGGTTCACTGAGCTCAATGGAAAACCACATTCCCTAACACAAGCTGAGTAAATGTTGTTCACTCCTGTGATTCACACTCATCAGGACTTACTCTGGGAAGGGCATTGTGCAGGTCTTGGACATGCAAAGCCAAAAAGATGTGGCCCCTCCCCTCAGGGACTTTGAGTATGAGGAAAATCCTTTCTTAGTTATGTGGTCTCCAATATCATAAGATTACCAAAACCATTTTTTAAATAATTACAAACACAGATTGTTAAGGTCCCTCTTCAAAGACTATAAGAGTAACCTGTTTACTGCATCTAGTGAAACTATTCAAAAATAGAAAAATAAGTAATAATACCCCCTACTCTATTCTCACCCTGCCCCAACTCATGCCCTTCCAAAGTAACTATCATTAACTGCTAAATGTGCTTCCTCTTCTATCCTCAAAACATACACACATACATGCCCAGGAGAAGAGGCATCATTTGCTTTTGTTTAAATTGAATCAGAGCCAGACACAATGGCACACAGCTTTAGTCCCAGCTATTTAAGAAGCTGAGGCAGGAGGAGTTCAAGCCTAGCCTGGGTAACATGGTGAGACCCTGTTTCTAAAAATAATAGTAGTAATAAAAGTTTTTCGAAGTGTAAAATAAATAATTATATATCAAATTGAAGATATGTGTATATATATGTGTATATACATGTGTATATATATATGCATATGTGTGTATATATATGTATATATACACATATTATCCTCAATTAGATATATAATTGTGTGTGTGTGTATATATATATACGTGTATATATATATAAAATTAAATTACACTGTCGATATTAGCCTGCCACTTGCTTTTCAATACACCATGGTTATCCTTCTGGTTCTATAGGTACTGAATTTTTTTTTTTTTTGGAGACAGGGTCTCACTTTGTCCCCCAGGCTGGAGAGCAGTGGTGCGATCTCAGCTCAGTGCCACCTGCACCCACTAGGCTTAAGCAATCCTCTCACCTCACTTTCCCAGGTAGCTGGGACCACAGGCACATGCCACCATGCCCTGTATTTTTTTGTAGTTTTGGTAATGATGGGGTCTCCCCATGTTGCCCAGGCTGGTCTTGAACTCCTGAGCTCAAGCAATACCTAACTTGATTTTTTCAATAGCTACATAATGTTCCATAGAATAGAATTACTTCAGTTTATTCAACATGCCTTTGTTCATGGGCATTCATCTTGTTTCCAATTTTTATTGCTGTCATTGTCATTCTTGTCACATGTTCCATGACAACATATGCCTTATACACTAATGCTTTTATTTTTCTGGCTAGACTACCAAAAGCAATATTGCTGGATCAATAAGGTTATGGGGTTATAATCTTAATAGATATTGACAGGTTATTATCCTAAAGGATTGTAGCAAGGGGAGTGATTATCAGACAAACGTCTTGATTATTAAATGAAGGAGATATATATATATAAAATATATAAATTCAAAGATTTTGCTTTGAAAGGAGATCCCCTAGAGTGGATTGGAAGCACAAATAGCAGGCCCAAATTTCAGTCATTCCTAGTACGGTCCCCTGTTGCCATCGCCATGCTGGCCCCCAGAGGACACTGCTCTGAGAATGCTAAAAACAGCAGCAAAGCCATTTATCGAGTTCCACCCAGGTAATATACTAGTACCTTAGGTACATGTCTTCCATCTTACCCTCATGACTGTGTAAGACATAGATGCTATTATCATCCTCATTTTACAAAAGTGGAAACTGAGGCCTAGAACATTTGTCACTTGCTCAACATGACACAACTAGCAGGTGGTATAGCTGGGATTTGATTCCAGTTCTGCCTGCCTCCAAGACCTACGCTCTTAACGACCGTGTGGGATTTCCCCCGAGGATACCGTCACTGAGACTTTCATTAGAGCCCCAGGTAGGGCCACACCGTGCCTCCTGCCGTGAAGGAGGAAGGCTCCTGTGCAAGGTCCTTGCAGCCAGGCTGACCTCTAGGAAGTACCCTCCCTATTCAGAGATTACTGAGTGAGCACATGGGCACCCCAGAACACTATGCATGGCATGCATGCTTGCTCCTGCAGACAACTCAGAAGCTAGCTTTCTTCTCTGTTTTCTCTCTCTCACTCTCTTTCTTTTGCTTTCTCAAAACAAACTGAAGCAATTAAGAGACACTGGGAACCCTTGGTTTGGCCTTTCCCCATTCTCTGGTGATAGGCAACAGATACGCATGATTAAAAGACTCTGGGCCATGCCTGGTGACTCACACTTGTAATCCGAGCACTTTGGGAGGCCGAGGTGGGTGGATCATTTGAGGCCAGGAATTCAAGACCAGCCTGGGCAGCATAGTGAAATCCCATCTCTACTAAAAATACAAATATTAGACGGGCATGGTGGCGCTCACCTGTAGTCCCAGCTACTCAGGAGGCTGAGGCATGAGAATCACTTGAACCCAAGAGGCAGAGGTTGCACTGAGCCAAGATCAAGCCACTGCACTGCAGCCGGGGCAACAAAGCAAGACTCTCAAAAAAAAAAAAAAAAAGAAAGAAAGAAAGAAAGAAAGAAAACGTGTAGACTCTGGAGTCAGAATGACCTGGGTAGGAAACCAACTTGTTAAACCCTGAGCAATTTTCCTGAGACTCTCCAAGCCTCATGGTCTCCCTGGCAACAGAACCATCCTACCCAGTGTCTTGTCTTACCTGAGAATGCATCATCATCTCCTTGGGGACAGGTCCATGTCTATGCCTCTTGCCTTACATGTCCTGAGGGAATCCCTGTAACACTAAGCAAAGGTTGATTCTCAATAATTAAATTCAATAGTGTTTTAAAGTAATTGAGGCCAGGTACAGTGGGGTTTTGCCTGTAATCCCAGTACTTTGAGAGGCCGAGGCGAGAGAATTACTTGAGACTAGGAGTTTGAGAGCAGCCTGAGCAACATAGTGAACCTGAATCTTTTCAAAACATAATTAAATAAACAAAGTAAGTAAGTAAGGTTGAGACCTGAAAAGGGAAGAAAGAACATGAATTCACTTTTATTGAGGACCTACCGTGTTTTAGGCGGTATTCTGGAATTTAATAAACATTAACTCAACTCTTTGAAATAGGTATAATTATTCCCATTGTATAGAAGTGAAAAATGAAACTTGGCAGCATCAGGATAACTTTGCTAGGGTTGCAGAGCTAGAAATGATGGTGATGGCGATGGCGATGATGATGATGATGATGATGATGATGATGATGATAGCTTACTGTTTACTGAACATCTTCTATGAGTGGCACTATGCGAACAGCTTCACTCGCACTCTCTTATTTGATCCCAACCACAACCCAATAAGTAAGTCCCTTTTATAGATGAGAGACCTGAGGTCCCAAAAGGTTACAAGGGCAATCAGTTAGTAAGTATTAGACTTGGGAATTGAACCCAGATTTTTCTCCTTCCTTAGGAGTATCTCTCATCCTTGCTTTGGAAGTGAAGGCCTTGGTGGCAGTTATTCAAATTTAAACATTCAGCTTCCTGGCCCACTTCTAAATGTGGTGTCATGCAACTGTACAGAAGGCCAGGCCATTGGAAAAAGAAAACAGATTTTATATCTACTGTTTTTTCCCCTTCATCTTCTGGGCTCTGTGGGCAATAGTTTCATGGCAAGATTCTGCATCCTGTCTCATGGCCACACATACTGTCTGTGCTTGGCACAGCCTGCTGTCTCCATGGAACATCTGCGGCTCACTACTAGTGTGAGTGATTCTATTTTCCACACATCCCCAGCTCGTTAGAAAGCAAGGCTCCCATTTGTTGGTGGATGTTTGCAATCTGAAGCTGAAACACTGCAAAATGATGATTGAGCTGATTCACACTAGGAGAGAGTCTGTGACACATAAATACACACACACACACACACACACACACACACACACACACACCAGACACTTAATTAGTGAGAATTGATCTCTTGCCTGACCCGAAGGGTATGGTGACTTTTTCCATCATGGGGCCATCTGGCTTCTGAGGACAGTTACCCAACCGGAAGCTTTGCATGCAGTGATGGTGGTCTTTCCTGACCAGGGATGCAGCTCAAATGTCCTCTGGGCCACCAATTGAAGTGTCAGCATCTTAAGGAAGCTGTGTTTCTACAAAGGTAGTGAGAAAGCAGAAGTAAACAGCATCCCTCCCAACCGACCCAGGGCTCTGCAGAAAGGAAAGAGCTTCCCCTCTCCTCCTTGATGAATTTGCCTTAGAACTTCCTCAACGTTCCTCTCAGATTTTCCACTTCTGGTCTTTGGCCAAATGCAATCTTTAAAAATACACATTTGGCAAGAATCTGCAAAAAAAAAAAAAAAGAAAAAAGAAAAAGAAAAAATCCCTTCAGATTGTTATGTGATGGTGGGGAAAAGACACATTTTTTTAAACTCTAAAAAAAGCACCTTAGCATTTTGTAGGCTTTTATAATTCTGAAACAGCTGAAATGCTAAAACTTTCAAGTTGGCAGGATTGAAACTGAAATCTGCAAAGCAGGTTCAATTTGACAGGAGTAGGAGCCTTGCATTTCAGAGGGTTTTGATGAGCTTGTGGGTCTGAGCCATCAACACAATGGGTGGCCACCCACTTGCAGAGAGCCCTTCATGCCTGGGTTTCCATCCCCATTCTAGCTCCCTACGGAGTTCACTCTGAGAGATGCTCCGGGGTAGTCCATGAAGGTATCCCATTTGCCCTCCTAGCTGTGGGTAGCACAGCACAGTCTGTGGCACCAGACTGCCTGGATTTGCAGATCCACTACCTATAGGACTTTATTCACTTAATTCCTGTGTGCCTCAGTGTCCTCATTTGTAATATGGGGATAATCACTACCTGATAGGATTGCTGTGAAGATCAAGTGAATTCATTCTTATAAAAGGCCCTGGAACAGTATTAAGAATATGAAAAACATTCAGTAATGTTGGCTGTTACTTATTAGCAGAGAAAGCTCAGCTTGGAAGAAAGATTTGGGGCAGTGGCTAAGAACAGCGGGAAGCCCAGTCCTGGAGTATTATAGAGGCTTGGGCCCTAGCAGGGCAGGCATAAGGTTAAGACGAAGACCATCATAGACAGAGAAGACCTACTATATGTCAGAAACTCTACTGTAACACTCAAAGTCAACATTAGTAATTAACATTTTGAATCAACAAACATTTCATATATTTGTGGATTTATACCCATCTTTTATTTATTTGTTTGTTTATTTGTTTATATCCACCTAGTTCCAGAAAGAATTGGAGAGGGAGTCTAGTTATACAAAATAAGACAAAACAGGATAATTTCTAAATTGGACTAAGAAAGAAAACATGGGAACAGAGCAGAGCCAAGCATGATGCTGAACATGCATATCATAAAGAACTACATCCCTGATAAGGGTAGTTCATAAGGTTGACCGTAAACTGAGCTTCCTTGCAGCCCCTTCACGAAGAGAAGCTTGTTCAATTGCATATTTGCAATGCTTAGAACACTGGAAAAGTTGGTGGCTAAGCGGACTTGCAGTCAGGCTGACCTGAGCTGGCAAGCAGGCTCCAAGATGTGTCCCTGGAGAAATAACTTAATGTCTCAGAGTTTGAGTGTCTTCACCTCTAATGGGGATAAAATTGTAGTCATGGGTTATATATTTATTTATTTATTTATTTATTTATTTATTTATTTATTTAGATAGAGATGGGGTCTCGCTATGTTCCCCAGACTGGTCTTAAAGTCCTAGGCTCAAGTGTTGCACGTACCTTGGCCTCCCAAAGTGCCGGGATTACAAGTGTGAGCCACTACACCCAGCCTATGGGTTGCTTTTTAGAGTAAAGTGAAAGAATATACGTAAAGTGTTTATCACAGCCTACCTACTTAGCAAGAGTTTGATAAATACTAGATAAAATAAAATTTAGAACATGTAGATACAACTTTCCTTGATACCAAGATCAGATAGGGATGGCTTCCTTCCTAAGAGGATGATGTGTCACATAATAAAATATGGTGTCTCCAATGAAGACAGATGGCAAACTCCCCAAAGCAATAATGCACTGTTTTTGGGAGCATGAAAGAAGGATGGGTTGCATCCTAGCTCTGCCACTTACTAGCCAGGTGACCTTGGGCATGCCACTTCACTCTCCTGGGATGCACATTCTTCTGCTGTAATGGGCAAAATAATAGTACCTCCCTTATAGGGTTCTTATGGAAATCAAATAAGGTTATGGCTGACAAAGCATTTAGCTTAGTTTTGGCATGTAGTTAGCCCTCAATGGCCATGTTGTTGTTGTTCGTTGTTGTTGATTACAACACAATTACATGAGTCATCACTGCTGGTCTAGCTTGATCCAGAGGGACACTCAGAATGCCTGGAAGAGCAGGGACCTGCACATCCCGCAACCCTCACTGGATATTGCTCTTCTCAACAATACTTCTGGCAACTACCATATGAAAATGCACTTAAAGACTGTGCGGTCCAACAAACTTTCAAGTGGAGTGATTTTATCCTGCCAATTGAATATGAACCACATAGGTTTAAAAACAAGACAGGGGTGGAAACAATATTATTGAGAGCAAGAAGACAGCAGGGCGGGGGGCATATAAGGACCTGGGGCTGAATGAAAGGCCACTTCAGGGTTCTTCTTAGAAAAATTTTGTTGGTGGAAGGCAGTTATTATGGGTTGAGTTATTATAGCCAAATGGTTAGAAGCATGATATAGTGAGTCAGGCAGTCCTGGGTTCAAGACCTGCTTCCCCCATTTACTGGCTGTGTGATGTAGGACAAGTTACTTAACTCCTCGTGCCTCAGTTTCCTCATCTGTTAAAGAAAGAGGAGAGAGAAAATAATGGCACCATCTGTGTATGGCTGGGATGAGGATTAAGTGAATTAGTACACGTGAGATGCATCCTACAGGGGCATACAGGAAAGCCAATCTAAGTGTTAGCTATTAATGTCAAGGTATGAATGGAAGATGAGAAACTGAAGAGAGTATGGGGGTGAAGGAAAGGGTTAAGGAGGATGGAAGTTTGAAGGAAGGCAGAGTGGAGCAAGTTTGTTTTAGGATGAGCCAGTGGGGAGAGACAGAGACTGAGGTAAGTGAGGGGTGGTTATTGACGAGGTAAGGACGTTAGGGTAACAGATGAGACTGGCTTCTGGGCACAGGTGGAGCGGATAACCGGGCAGGCGGAGGAGGAAGGCATTCAGGATGAGCAAGGTGGCAGCTAAGTTTAGCGCTGGAAGGGAGGGATTTGAATATGCATGTACTGTCCCACTGTGCCAAACAGCTCGATTTTTCAATCGTTCCTCAGGGGGAGTCATGAATGGAGAAACAGAGTCAGTAGGAATCCCTGTGTTGAGTGCAGTCTGCCTGTTCCTTCTGGGTTCAGGCCACTGGCTTCCCCAAAGGCCTCTTTAGGAACCCGGAGAAGGACCTTCCTTCCCTTTGTTAAGTGAAATTACATATTGAAGAACATTAGATCAGCAGGGTGCTGGACACTGATTCCTTTTTGACATAAAGACAGCCTAGTCTTCGATCATTGCTTGTAGATGGCCGGAATTGGAAAAAGGTCCATGCTAGTTTCCTTGTATCATCATCCCTGGAGCTCGAATTTCTTCCAGTCCTGCCTTCCTCTTCTCTTCTCTTCTCTTTCTCCTCCTCTCTCTCCCATCCCCTCTACCCAGACTCTCTCCCTCTCCCCTTCTTCCTCTCTACTCCTCTTCTCCGGTTCCCTCTTTATCTCTCTCCCACAAATCTATATTCAGTTTCTGTCTTCCAAAAAGAAAAAGTGAGTAGGAGGGCAAATTGTTTAAAAGCAACGCAGCTATTTTAACAAAATGCTTTTTCCTTTGAGTCAGTCCTAAGAAATTTGGGTAAAATCAAAGCCGGAATGAACCAAAAAAT
Source organism: Macaca fascicularis (assembly GCF_037993035.2). Taxonomy (NCBI): domain Eukaryota; kingdom Metazoa; phylum Chordata; class Mammalia; order Primates; family Cercopithecidae; genus Macaca; species Macaca fascicularis. Next base: position 23,363,235 of record NC_088394.1, read on the forward strand.
TATTCTGAAAAATGACATGGATTAGGGAAAAGAGCCTAAACTCCCCCAGACAGAATGGGGAACAGGAAAGAACCAGAGAGGATGTGAACACCAGTGTGTTGGAAAGAAAACCAAAGGAAGGAATTTGATGAGATTGGAAAGGCAGCAGAGAGAAAATGAGAAGACATTTATCCAATCACTTGAGTCCATTCCGTCACAGACACCTGACTCTTGGGAATATCTGGATGAAAGTTTGTGTAGACATGGTCATTCAGATCTGAGCCACTGAGGACGTGAGCTCCCGTCTAAGCCAATAAGTTATTGTCCCTTGAATTTCAAGGTCCTAAAGCTGTTAGGAAATTGTTTGAAATCTTATCTGTTGGAAGAGCCAGAAGCTTAGCTCTAGTCTCAGCTCTGCCCCTAACTTACTCCCCACCCTGAAATAAATCATTCCCTTTGCTGGGGAGTGGCACTGTTTTCTTCTTTCCAGAAGGAGAGGATGGGACTAGATGACCTCAACGGTCCTCCAACTCTGATGTTCATCCTCTAGTTCTCTTTAGCCTTGTCCCTCTACTTGGCAGCCAGTGAAGAGCATGGACTTGGGAGCCACACTGCCTACCTTTGAATCTTGCCTCTCCACACCTGGTGGCTGTAAATCTTTGAAGAAACTCCTTCGAGCTCTCAGGGCCCTCAGTTCTCTCATCTGAGAAATGGATAACAGTAAGGTTCTTCTCTTTTCCCCTTCTCATCTAAGAAAGTATGTCAGAATACAATTGAGTGACAATAGAACCTGCCCTCATTTATAAAACTCAAAAGCACATCACTTGCACACTTCAAAACCTACACTAGAAGATTCTTGGGATGCCTTCTACAATTAACAGTTAAATAGCCTGAAACTGAGATTTGATTGTTCTTCTGATCCAGTTCCATTTCAGTTTCAGCTTTCTCAAGCTGAGGACCAGAGAGGCAAATCTATCTGCCGAGCATCAGTCAGCAGATGTTCTCGAAAGAGCCAAGGGACACCCGGCAAGGGGAAATCCTCTCTTCCTCCAAGACCCTGCATCTGGTTTCGGGATTCATATTGGAAATATTATGGGTGAAAAAAAATAAACCTTGAATCTTCTAGACCCACGTATGAACTGTTTATCATTCCAATCCCCTTGCTTTTCGTCTCCATTCATCCTCTTCCTCCAGCCACTTCCTTGGCTGCAAGAAAGTGTTTTCGTAGGGAATTGCTCTCACCTTATCTCCCTTCTGAGAAAATCTGCTGCTTCTGAAATGATGTATTCTTCCCACAAACCTGGCGTTGTGCACCTGATCATAGGTGCAGGGGCAGGAAGGAAAATCTACACAGCCGCAAAATTGCTTCCTTTTGCTTATCTGCAAACTCTTAGCTTAGAGAGGATGCTGGAAGGAGGCACCAGAACGTCTCCCTCTAGGCAGTGAGGACAGTTTCCCCTTGGCTTGGGAATGAGAAATCCCCAAATCAGTCAGCACAAAAGGACACAACACCATTCCTGCTGGCAGCGGAGTCGCCTGTGCCAAGGCCTCAGGGTCCCCAGCCGCTGTTCATTAATGCTGCCCACGGGCTGAGGGAGAAATCTGTTGTTCTGATGGGCAGAAGGTCCAGGTTCCAGTGCAGTGGAGGAGATAATTGTCTTTATAGCCAGGGGATGCTTGGCAAGGAGGTCAAGCGACTTACACACTCCACAGAGTCTAGGTGGATGATGATGATGAAACCATATTGCCCTTAACTCCTGACAGGAACAAACAAAAGATAATTCAGGGTCTCACTATGTTGCTTAGGCTGGTCTCGAACTCCTGGCCTCAAGCAATCCTCCCACCTATGTCTTCCAAAGTGCTGGGATTACAGGCAAGAGGCACTGTACCCAGTACAAATAGGATATTTTAGAAGAAACATGTTATAGAAAGAACAGGGTTATAGGGGAATGAAATCTGGAACCTTGCCTGCCATAAGAATCTTGTGACAGTTTGTCTAGCAAAATTAGAAAAAGGATTTTTGGTCTGCCTATTTCATAGAGCTACTATGAGAATTAGATGTGATAGTAGGTGTAAAAGGACTTTGAGAATGATATTGCACTTCATTCATTCATTCCTCCTAATGATAGATAGTGAGTACCCACTAGATGTCAAGTACTGCGGATACAGTGGTGTTAGGTAGGCATGGTAACTGCCCTCACATGCATGTTGGGGAGGACTGCCTACAACTGCAGTCTGTGCTTTTAAAGGAATTTTCAGGAGTGTCCCTCAGAGACCAAGTCCCAGACCTCCACCTGCCAGTTGAGCAAGAAGTCCAATCTCTCCCACCTTGGGTCTCTTCCTAAGTCTCCAGGTCACTCTGGGCTCTAAGTGGTCAGTCCAGCTTTCTCCAGACTTGTAGCCTGAAATGGAACCCAGATGTGCTTCCTGGAGCTATGGTATGTCAAAACTAATACCGAGATGCTAGCTTCAGAATGGGATTTCATTCTACCAAGTACGTCCCATGTGTACCTACTGGGACAGGGAAACCCCAAATACATTCTCAACTTGCTACTCCTGGTGCTGATGGCAGCTAGATCTCAGTCTCTAGAGACGGTGCAATTTCTACCTAGGTTGTTGTTACTCTTCAATGTGTTAATAATAAAAACAACTGACATTCAATTGTTATTGAGCGATTTTGCAATTTATGGACTAAGTATTATTCTGAGTATGTTTTATACATTAACTCATGTAATCCTTGAAACAACTTTAAGGCCAGGCGTGGTGGCTCATGTCTGTAATCCAAGCACTTTGGGAGGCTGAGGAAGGAGGATAACTTGAGCCCAGGAGTTTGAGACCAGCCTGGGCAACATAGTGAGACCTCATCGCCACTAAAAATTTAAAAAATTAGCTGAGTGTGGTGGTGCGCACCTATAGTCCCAACTACTCTGGAGGCTGAGGTGGCAGGATTGCTTAGGCCTGGGAGATGGAGGCTGCAGTGAGCTATGTTGTGCCACTGCACTCCAGCCTGGGCTACAGAGGATGACCCTGTCAAAACAAAACAAAACAAAACAAAACAAAACAAAACAAACAAACAAACAAATCTCAAAGAGGTATTAGGGTTAGGATTGTCTCCATTTTACAGATGAAAAAACTGAGGTTTAGAGAGGTTAAGAAACCCTCCTGGGTCACAGCTAACAGGCAATAGACCAGGATTTGAACCAGAGCCCTCCCCTTTAGCTACCCTGTTCTACTGCCCATAAGGAGGAGGGCAATTTTGCACAAGGCACATCACACCAGAATAAGACATACAGATCTTCAGATTGAGGTCCAAGTCTGCCCCCAGGATGACAAGGTCAGAAGCCCCCCCAGTGTCCACAAGCTCACAGTTGTCATTCTCTTTCCGTGACCCGACTCCTGGTCCTTCCTCCTGCCTCCTTCCACCCTCAGGGTGCCCCCACCTAGGGATTTGCATTGCCTGCCCACACCATGAACTAAGTCAGTTTGCTCTGATAGTCTACAACTTTCCATCTTGTTCTCCTTCTGTAAACTTGTCCTCTGAACTTGCAGCTCTTCCAGACCTGCATAGCAACTGTCTTTCTTGCAGAAAACAAAATTAAACTTCTTCCTTACCAGACACCCAGCTGTGCACAAAAAATTAATCAATTACAGTTGAGATTAGAGCTGCAAAGAAGCTGCTCACGGGGCTGTGGCAATACTACCGTTATCTCTGAAGACACTCCCGAACGATTCTCTGGAGAGGAAGGTCTGGGCTTGCTGGGATGTGTGCTCATCCTGCAGATATTTCAGGACTACAGACTCCCTCGTAATACTTTCTTCTCCCTCTTCTCTTAAGTAAAAGTATTAAAGAATTAACCCTCCTCATTCTTTGGCATACGTGACAACTACTACTATGTTTGAATAAGTGAATTAACTTTATATTATAAAACTAGGGTTCTCAAAATACCAGCAAAGGGAGGAGAGAGGGGCTGCTTGATGCCTATGTGAGTTACTGAAGTCACAAGAAGCTGATGCCCTGGGCCAGAAAGGGCTTCATTATCTATGTTGAACCTGCCAGTCATTTTGGGTCTGCAAGTGGAACTGACTTGTAATTGCCCCTCCAACAGGGACAGGAGCTGAGAGTGCAGCCACAAGCAATGAACCTCAGTCCTTGCTGCCCAGGAGGTTCCTTTGTGGGGGTGCTTAAAAATACTGACGTTAGTTGGGCACAGTGGCCTGCACCTGTAATCCCAGCACTTTGGGAGGCCAAGACAGGAGAATTGCTTGAGCCCAGGAGTTTGATACCAGCCTGGGCAACAAAGTGAGATCCTGTTTCCACAAAAAATAGAAACAAAAATTATCTGGGCATGGTGTCTCGAGACTCTGCTAGTTGGGAGGCTGAGGCAGGAGGATGGCTTGTGGCCAGGAGTCTGAGGCTGCAGTGAGCTATGGTTGTACCACTGCACTCTAGCCTGGGCAGCAGAGCAAAATCCCGTCTCTTAAAAAAAAAAAAAAAAAAAAGGAACTGATGTCTGTCCACCTCCTCCAGACCAATTTAAACAAGAATTTTGAGCAGCAGCTTGTTTTGAAGCTGCTCTGGGGATCCTATTGGGCAACTGGGGTGGGAACTGGTGTGCTGCAAGAAGCAGAGCTTCCAAAAACTATAGCCAAACCCCTCTCACCTTAGAACTGCAAACAAGAGAGGACTTAGAACAAGCTGAACAGAGGATGCATCTACCCACCCACCCACTTACTCACTCACCAAGTGTTTGTTGAGAACCTACTACCTGCCAGGCAGGTTGAAGTGTCCTCCAGACTCGACAGCCTGAGCAAACAGAGCTCTTCTGAGCTATAATTTAGGCAGCTTAGCTCTGACATGTTGCAGCCTCTGAAACTCAGACCTCTGAGAGTCATCTAAGAACAGAAGCAGGCTGGGCACGGTGGCTCAAGCCTGTAATCCCAGCACTTTGGGAGGCCGAGGCAGGTGGATCACAAGGTCAGGAGATCAAGACTATCCTGGCTAACACAGTGAAACAATGTCTCTATTAAAACTACAAAAAAAAAAAAAAAAAAAAAAGCTGGGCATGGTGGCGGGCGCCTGTAGTCCCAGCTACTCGGGAGGCTGAGGCAGGAGAATGGTGTGAACCCTGGAGGCGGAGCTTGCACTGAGCCCAGATTGCCCCACTGCGCTCCAGCCTGGGCGACAGAACGAGACTTCGTATCAAAAAAAATTAAAAAAAAAACAGCAGAAGCATAAGTGATGGATGGGGAGGAGTGCTGTGGGTAGAAGATCTCTGCAGTGTTTCAGAATCTCTCCACCCCATGTGAGCCATTTGTTCTGTTTCCTAGATGTGGTCAGCAAGAAAACCCGCACACTATAAAGGATTTTTCTGCATTTTTTTGGTAACCTTGAGACAGAGGGGAAGACTGGATCATTCCCCAAAATTGCTGTCACAGTGGCCTAAATGAGGGTCCGCAGCCTGGGCCTGGAGGCCTGTGTCTTCTTTTCTTTTTCAAAAGATCTCCGTGTGTGTGTGTGTGTGTGTGTGTGCACGCGCGTGCACATGTGTGTGGGTGTGTGCATGTGTGTGTGTGTGTGTAATTGCTTTTCTTTTTTTTTTTTTTCTTTTCTTTTTTTTTTGAGATGGAGTCTAGCTCTGTCGTCCAGGCTGGAGTGCAGTGGCACGATCTCGGCTCACTGCAAGCTCTGCCTCCCGGGTTCATGCCATTCTCCTGCCTCAGCCTCCCGAGCAGCTGGGACTGCAGACACCCGCTACCACACTTGGCTAATTTGGTTTTGTTTTTGGTTTGTTTTTTTGTATTTTTAGTAGAGACGGGGTTTCACCGTGTTAGCCAGGATGGTCTCGATCTCCTGACCTTGTGATCCACTGGCCTCAGCCTCCCAAAGTGCTGGGATTACAGGCATGAGCCACCATGCCCAGCCATTTTTCTTTTTTATTACAGAAGCAATGCATTATTCACTATAGAAATTTTAGAAAATTTAAATTAGTTTGAAAGGTACAAGTAATAATTATCTTTATATTCTCTTATCCCAAAGACAAACCCCATCAAATATGCATATTTACATCTTCTATTCTAAGTGATTAGCCCTTGTTTTTAACCAAAATGGGGTGATATTCTACATTTTTTGTAATGTACTTTTTTCTTTACTAAAATACCATGATCATGCTTTCTATATGAGATATTTTACTTCATCACTTAATGATTGGATAATATTTCATGGTATAATTACCACAATTTATGTAGTTAATCCTCAGTTATTGGGTATTTAGTTTGCTCCCAATTAAAAACCACACACACACACACACACACACACACACACACACACACACACACACACATCATTGTAATTAAATCCTTGCCCACACTCATCATAGTTTTCTAAAACTGAAATTATTTAGTCAGAAGATTATAGTATATTTTAAAATAAACTTTTTATTCTAGAATAGTTTTAGATTTACAGAAAATCTGCAAAGATAATACAGAGTTCCTGCCCACATCCAGTTTCCCCTGTGATTAAGATCTTACATGAAAATGATACATTTGTTCCAACTAATGGACCAGTATTGACACGTTATTATTAACTATATGTCATAGTCTATTCTGATTTCCTGAGTTTCTCCCTAATATCCTTTTTCTGATCCAGGAACCTATATTATGTTTAGTCATCATGTCTCCTTGGGTTCCTCTAGACTGTGATGGTTTTTCAAATTTTCCTTGTTTGTGATGGCTTTGACAGTTTTGAGAAGTGCTAGCTAGATATTCTGTGGAACATCCCTCAATTTGCCTTGGGCTGTTTTGCTCATGATTACATGAGGGTCGATGGGTTTGGGGGAGGAAGTCCACCAAGGTAAAATGTCCTTCTCAACACATCAAATCAAGGACATGCTATCAACATGAGTCACCACTGATGACGTTAGCCTTGATCGCCTGTCTAAAGTTGTGTTTGCCAGGTCTCGCCACTGTAGAGTTACTTTTTTTTTTCCCCCCTTTCCCTATTGTACTCTTTGGAAGGTAGTCATTATGCACAGCCCATACTTAAGGAGTAGGAAATTAGGCTTCACTTCCTTGAGGGGGCTGTGTCTACATAAATTATTTGGGATTCTTCTGTACCAGAAATGTTCCAATTCTCCCCCATATGCTTATTTATGTATTCATTTATTTACATCAGTATGGACTCAGACATTTATTTTATACTTTCAGTTATAATCTAATAATGCATTGTTTATTTTATTGCTCAAATTGTTCCACCTTTGGCACTGGGAATGCTTTCAGCTGCCTCCTGTGTCCCTTTGAAATAACCCCCATCAATTAGTATTTTGAATATATCCTTGCTTTCCAGCACCTCAAGATGCTCCAGGCACATCTTGTACATTCCCTGCCCCAGCCCTAAAAGAAGTCATTTCTGCAAGGATCCTTGGTTCCTTTGACTGGAGAATGATATTAGAAACCAAGATCTGAGTGCTAGGTGTGCTCATTGCTACTGGAATAATGTTGTTCCTGTCAATCAATGGAAAGAGCTTGGAAATCTGTGTACCTATACCAGCCCACACCTATAGACATATTCATAACTATTTCCATATTTATCTACCTGTATCTGTCTTAAGCTAAACATGATTTCATAGCGATGTGTCCAGTGTGAAGACATGTATGAGACTATTCATTCAGTCAAATCCCGTATGACATGGTTCATTCTAGCTTTCTCCCTCCTTGAAGATAGCCATATTTGAACGGTTTTTGAGTTATAGTAACATACTGCCTTCCATGAAATTTGGGAGAGGGGGTAGGGGAAGACAAGTGTGCCCTGAACCTATTTGCTGCCAATCAAGTTTTAATCAAGTTATCTGTGCATGCGTGCACACACACATGCACGCACACACACACACACACGATAGAATGATGTGTCCTAAGATAACATTTCTCATGTTATATGAGGGTCTTATCATCCCTTTTGCTTGAAGGGATCAAAACCTGAAAGTACTGTCTGTATACCTCACCCACTTTGATAACCGGAGACCACGAACATCAAAGAATTCCAGCTGGAAAGCTGTGGTTATTTCTATGTTTGTTTTTTACTTTGTAGCATCTTCTTTTGAACGATGACTAAGGCCTTTTGATCTGAACTGCTTCCAAACAGCTTTCACATCCCAGATAAAGAGTTAGTCTTTTGTTCCCGATTTATGGGACACAGACCTCATGGGGGAGACAGTGGGCTCTCGAATCTGTACACAGGGGCCCCGATAAGGTGGCTACAGAGGCCAGGCACGTTACACGTGTGAGAAGGGGCTGGGTGAGGACTCTGGCAAATGGGAAATCACGTGGTCTGTTACAGAAATGCAGGCCCATTGTTGCCAGGTCTTCTGATTTTGGGGGGGAAACCAGAAATCTACATTTTTGTGTAAACACCTACAGTTTTGAAATGTTGGCTGATTGTCAGTCTTTCCAGAATACTGCAAGAGCCAACCAATATATGTACTCTGGCAGGATCACCAGTTTGGGGATCTTGGTATCTGAACTCTCTTGTTGTAAAAAAAAAAAAAAAAAAAAAAAAAAAAAAGCATAGGCTGAGTGTGGTGGCTCATGCCCATAATCACAGCACTTTGAGAGGCCAAGGTAGGCAGGTCACTTGAGGTCAGGGGTTCAAGACCAGCCTGGCCAACATGGCAAAACCCCGTCTCTACTAAAAATACAAAAATTAGCTGGGTGGGCTGGGCGTGGTGGACCACACCTGTAATCCCAGCACTTTGGGAGGCCAAGGGGGGCAGATCACAAGGTCAGGAGTTTCAGACTAGCCTGGCCAACATGAAACCCCATCTCTACGAAAAATACAAAAATTAGCCAGATGTAGTGGCACACGCCTGTAGTCCCAGCTACTCGGGAGGCTGAGGTAGGAGAGTCGCTTGAACCCGAGAGGCCGAGATCATGCCATTGCACTCTAGCCTGGGTGACAAGAGCAAGGCTCCATCTCAAAACAAACAAACAAACAAACAAACAAACAAATTAGCCGGGCGTGGTGGCACACAACTGTAATCCCAGCTACTCGAGAGGCTGGGGCACGAGAATCACTTGAACCCAAGAGGTAGAGGTTGCTGTGAACCGAGATCGTGCCACTGCACTCTGACCTGGGCAACAGAGTGAGACTCTGTGAAAAAGAAAAAAAAAAAAAAGAAAAAGCATAAGAGCTCAATTATATGGGGATCCATGAATATCTTTTTATATTAAAAAGGGGTCCCACATATTAGAAAATATGGGTAATATTGAGTCATTTTGTCTTGCAACAACATTCACTTTTATTTCTTTCCTGAGCTGGTGAGCTTCCAGACAACTTGGAATCTAGATTCTCTGGAGGTTGAAGAATTAACACTGGAACTGAACAAACCACTAAAGGCAAAAATGACCCAACTCAGTCAACTTGTCTGTGAGGCATATGTGGTGCAGGGAGAAGTGTGGTGTCCTGCAGCTCACGACGGTCACAGAGAGTGTGCAGGCAGGAAACGACTTCAGCCTGCCCAGTGATTATACGTTTCTCATTCCCTAAGGTCATCATTGTTTCTTTCGCTTTTCTGACTCATGATTCTCCCTCTTGGGGCTATGGGGATTGCACAAGGCACAAGGGAATGGAGCTGGGGGAATTATTCTCCATCCAGCAGGGTCAGGCCTCTGAAAAACCATACTTCCTTCCTTCATCTTCGCATGCAGCATTCGTCTCTCACCCAAGAGAGCGCTATTCTATTCATCAGCAACAAAAGAGTGGAGACATTAATGATCATTTTCTTACAGTTTAAAGCAACTGCCTATTCTGCTCCTCTGGACCTTTCCATAGCTGTATTTCCTTTCTGCTTTCTGAGATCTCTGTGGTTGGGGATAGATCTGGAATTGAAAATCATGATTTGACTGAGTGATTCATCCTGGGATAGTTCTGAGTATTTAATGAGATGACATAGGTGAAGGTTCTAGATCCAGGCCTTAGACACTGTTTCCAATCTCTCTCCTGCTATCCCCATGCCCAGAATCCCTAGGGCCTTGGGCAGCCTGGAAAGCAGCAAAAGTCACTCAGCCTCCTTCTAATTCCTCATCACTTGTCATCCGACTTCCACTCTTGTCTGCCTCCAATCCGTTTTCCACAATGTAGCCTGAGTAATCTTTTGAAAACATCTGTAAGGTAGTGCTATCCTTCTGCTTAATATTCTCCAACAGCTTCCCATGGGTCTGCAAAAATAAGCCTCCTTATCACAGCCAAAGCCTTGCTACTCAAAGAGTGGCCCTTGGACCAGGAGTATACAGCGTCACCTGGGAGTTTGTAAGAAATGCAGCTACAAAATACAAAATACAACCAACAGAGTCAGCATCTGCCATCAGGATGGGTTCCAGGTATTGATTTTTTGTTTTTAATTTTTTTATTTTTTAAGGTGGAGTCTTGCTCTGCTGCCCATGCTGGAGTACAGTGGCATGATCATAGCTCACTGCAGCCTTGAACTCCTGGGCTCAAGCCATCCTCCCACCTCAGCCCCTAGAATAATGGAGACTAGAGGCATGCACCACTATGCCCAGCTAATTTTTTTGTTTTTGTTTTTGTTTCTGTTTCTGTTCTTTTTGAGACAGAGTCATGCTCTGCTGCCCAGGCTGGAGGACAATAGTGCAGTCTCGGCTCACTGCGACCTCTGCCTCCCAGATTCAAACAATTCTCATGCCTCAGCTGCCCAAGTAGCTGGGATTACAGACACACACCACCACACCAGGTTAATTTTTGTATTTTTAGTAGATACGGAGTTTCACCATGTTGGCCGGGCTGGTTTTGAACTCCTGACCTCAAGTGATTCACCAGCCTCGACCATCCAAAGTGCTGGGATTATAGGCATGAGCCTCTGAACCTGACCTAATTTTTTTTTGAATAGAGATAAGGTCTTGCCGTGTTGCCAGGCTGGTTTTGAGCTCCTGGGCTCAAGCAATCCTCCTGCCTCAGCTTCCCAAAGTGTTGGGATTACAAGCATGAACCACTGCACTTGGCCTAGTATTTTTTAACGCTCTCCTGGTGATTGTTAAGGTGCAACAGGGACTAAAAACAACTGCTTTGCTCCATTTTCCCTTTCCCTCTCCAGCCTCATTTCAGCCACATTCCTCGCTCTCTCCTCTACTCCAGCCTCACCTACCTTTCTGTCATACTCTAGGAAAGTCTTGGGTCCACAGTTACTGCATTCCCACTACCTAGAAAGGAATTCTCATGGTCGGCTTCACTCATCATTTAGAACTCTATGTATTTATTTATTTATTATTTAGTAGAGGTGGGGTCTCACTGTGTTGCCTAGGCTGGTCTTGAACTCCTGGCTTCACGTGATGCTCCTGCCTCAGACTCCTAAAGCGCTGGGACTGCAGGTATGAGCTACCGCGCCTGGCCTAGGACTCTATTTAAATGTCAACTTCTCAGGGAATCTTCCTTTGCTACTCCCACCCACCACCACCTCTCTATCTCTTTGCCTTGTTTTACTCCCTTCAGGATTCATTGCTCTCTGCAGTTACCTTGTTTCTGTATTTGCTTGCGAAGTGGCTGTATTCCTTCACTAGAACTTCCTTGTTTAGAATTAGGTTGGGAGGCGGAGACAGGTGGATCGTCTGAGCTCAGGAGTTTGAGACCAGCCTGGGCAACGTGGCGAAACCTCATCTCTACCAAAAATACAAAAAATTAGCTGGGCTTGATGGTATGTGCCTGTGGTCCCAGCTACTCAGGAGGCTGAGGTGGGAGTGTAGCTTGAGTCTGGGAGGCAGAAGTTGCAGCGAGCTGACTGCACTCCAGCCTGGGTGACAGAGCAAGACCCCCTCTCAAAAATAAATGAACAAAAGAATTAGGTGGTGCACACCTGTGGTCCCAGCTACCCCATAGGCTGTGGTGGGATAAGCCCAGAAGTTCAAGTTCAGCCTTGACACAACACAGAGAGACCCCCATTTTTAAAAAGTAAATAAAATAAAAACAGTTTCAGTTCCAGGAAGATAGTGACCTTGTGGTTTTATCTATCAACAGGACTGGATTAATAGCAAACGAAAGCAGGTGTTTTGGACAAGAATATGTGGCGGCCGGGAGCGGGGAGTGGAAAAAGAAAAAGTCTTTTAAAATGAGATTTGCTATCTCAAAAACTTATTAAAGCAGTCATCATGGAAAAAAAATAGATTTTTTTGGACTTCCTTATACATTTTAAGGATAGGGTTTCCTTTTTAATTACGCATAGGAAAGAGTATTACCTTCTTAATGCCTAGAACATTCAAGTTCTTTTAGCTTTTTAAAAATGAAAGGGCACATACAGAGAAATGCACACAGTGTAGGTATACAACTCAATGAAATTTCATAAACTGAACACCCAGTTTCAGCACCCAGATCAAGGAATAGCACCTGATAAGCCCATAGAAGCTTCTCTCATGTTCCTTCTGGTCACTACCAGCCCTGGGAGTGCACTAACCTGACCTCCCACAGCACAGACTGGGGTATTTGGTTTTGTTTTGTTTTTATAGACAGTCTCACTCTGTTGCCCAAGCTGGAGTGCAGTAGCGCAGTCTCAGCTCACTGCAACCTTAACCTCCTAGGCTCAAGTTAGCCTCTCCAGGACCTGGGCCTACAGGTACACGCCACCATGCCCAGATAATTTTTGTATTCATTTGTAGAGACAGGGTCTCACCATGTTGCCCAGGCTGGTCTCAAACTCCTGAGCTCAAGTAATCCACTCGCCTCATCCTCCCAAAGTGCTGGGATTACAGGCATGAGCCACCGCGCCCAGCATGATTTCTTTTTTTAAGTTTTAATCCAACGTTATTACCTCTGTGACCCAGTAACTGGAACAGTGCCTGGCAAAAACAAGATGTCAATCAGTGTTTGTTGAATAAACTAATTGGTAATCAATTAATTACTTTCCTCCATTAGTCTCCACGCACATCCTTTGTGGAGAATCCAGAGAGTGTGGCTCTCAGGGGCTGAACTGTCAAATTTGAGTAACAAAAAAGTGATGGAACCCTAATATAATTGATGGATCCTGGGTGGTGATGAAGTATCAATATAGGTTCATCAGCTGTGTGTGACAAATGTGCCATTCTGGTGGGGGATGTTGATAATAGGGGATGCTATGCATGAATGGGGACGGGCGATCTCTGTACCTTCTGCTCAGTTTTTCTGTGAGCCTAAAACTGCTCTAAAAACTAAAATGTGTATGTATAATATATATACTTATATACATAAATATATATGTGTGTGTGTGTCTGTGTGTATGTATGTGTGTCTGTGTGTGTGCGTAGACAGGTTTAGAGACAGGTTTGCTCTGTCACCCAGGCTGGAGTGGAATAGGGTGATCATAGCTCACTGCAGCCTCCAACTCCTGGGCCCAAGTGATCCTCCACCTCAGCCTCCTGAGTAGCTGTTGCACCCAGCTAATATTTTTTTAAAATTATTTTACCATCACTATTGGAAAACTAACAGAGGAACAGAAAACCAAACACTCATTCATAAGTAGGAGCTGAACAATGAGAACACATGGGCACAGGGAGGAGAACATCACACACCGGGGCTTGCTGGGGGTAGGGGGCAAGGGGAGGGAGAGTGCTGGGACAAACACCTAATGCATGCGGGACCTATAACCTAGATAACAGGTTGATGGGTGCAGCAAACCACCATGGCGCATGTATACCTATGTAACAAACCTGCACATTCTGCACATGTATCCCAGAGCTTACAGTAAAATTTTAAAAAGAATTTTAAAAAGAAGGAAAAAAATTATTTTATAGAGATGAGGTCTTGCTTTGTTACCCATGCTGGGGTCTGGAACTCCTGGCCTTAAGCAATTCTCTGCCCTCTGCCTCCCAAAGTGCTGGGATTGCAGGTGTGAGCCACTGTGCCTGGCCTGTGTATATAATATAGACACATTTAAGTGATGGCCTCAGAGCTGACCTCAGCCTCCTTTAGATCCAAGGCAACTGACAGGTACATTTACCAGCTGTGGTTGGTCTGAGCGCCCTGATGGAAGCCACTTTGGAAGCACCTGGCAAGGCATCCAAGGTGTGAGCCACTGTGCCTAGCCTGTGTATATAATATAGACACATTTAAGTGATGGCCTCAGAGCTGACCTCAGCCTCCTTTAGATCCAAGGCAACTGACAGGTACATTTACCAGCTGTGGTTGGTCTGAGCGCCTGATGGAAGCACCTGATGGAGGTGAGCTTTCCTCCTGCGGTACCATTCACCCAGCTACACCACAACTCTCCACACATTAGTGAGACGTGTTACACCAGTGGGTTTTTCTTGAAGCCACCGTGTGGTTACTGCCCTTTGGATTTATTTGCATTTGACTGCAGCTTATATTTAGCCCATTGGAAGTTCAGGGTTTCTATTCTTCCTTCCGGGTTTTTCGTCTTTTCCCTCCTGGCTGTTGAAGTGACCATACTGAATGAGGTGAAAAGGCTGAACAGCGGCTTCAGGAGTAGAAAGCTGCTAAGCTATAGTTTCCTGTGCAAGAGTATGGGGTCACAAAGCAGGGAGCTCTGGCACTGACCCCAAAAGACGGGGAACCTGGCAGTTAGGGGCTCTTTCCCACCTCTGGACTAATAAAGATTCCTTCCACTCATTTGGTATCTTCCTCGCCCACTTCTTTGCCTCTAACACCAGGTACCACAATTTCTTTAATGTACAGCTGTCCCCAGTTGAGAGAAGCCTTCTTGGACACTCTCTGCCCCACGCCAAATTCCTGCCCACCCTTATCCGAACACATACACACAACCCACAGTTTGCATCAGGCAGGATACTCTGCACTATCCCGGGCACAATAATAATAACCTCTGCCTGCACTGCCGTGCTAGAGATTCACTTACAGCCCCTCATTCAGCCCTCTCACTCCAGCCCATGAAGCCCCTCCTGACCTTACCCCCATTTTACAGATGGGGAAAGTGAGGATCCAGGAAGTTGACTGACCCCCGGTCTCTCAGCTTGTAAGAGACCAAGACTGGCCCCTTAGTCTGTTTGACACGGAGGGCAGATGTGGGGGCAACACCGCTCTTATCCGACACAACTGGTTCGCAGCTGAGCGCCGCTCCGGTAACTGTCTCGGCACAAAGGAGCTGCCTCAGCCAAGGTCGCACCTGCTTCCCAGAGGCCTCCCACATCCAATAGCTGGGCAATGTGGGGTATAGCGGTTCATCTAGCTTGCCTTCGTTCTGGACATCTCCAAATGCCATCTTTGTTGTTGTTCTTGTGTTGTTGTTTTGTTTTGAGACAGGCTGGAGTGCAGTGGTGCGATCTCAGCTCACTGCAACCTTTGCCTCCCAGGTTCAAGCGATTCTCCTGCCCCAGCCTCCCAAGTAGCTGGGATTACAGGCACGCACCACCATACCCAGCTAATTTTTGTACTTTTAGTAGAGATGGGGTTTCACCATGTTGGCCAGGTTGGTCTTGAACTCCTGACCTCAAGTGCTCCGCCCACCTCAGCCTCCCAAAATGCTGAGATTACAGACGTGAACCACTTCGCCCAGCTTCCAAATGCCTTCTTGACTCGAGTCCCCACAGGACTGGCTGAGTCCACTGTGACAACTGACAGCCGCATCACAGATCTTCCTCTCCCTCTGTCTGGTCCTGCTTCCCCCTGCCCACAACATGGGGGTTCTTCCCAAGAGTCCATCCCAAAAAACCTCTGGTACACAAATCTCTGTCCTAGAGTGTGTGTTCTGGGGACACAATCTAAGACAACAGTCACCCACACACTAAAGTATGCTCCACTGTAAACTCTACCACGGCTCTCTCCATCATGCACCCAACAAACGGAGGACGAACAGAGCCACTCAAGCCCCTCCATTTCTCTGTGCACCCATGGAAGAACTGGAGGTCCCCACGCATGACAGAATGGTGGCCTGAAACATGGGGCCAGGGAAGAAATCCTGCCTGGTGGGTAATTTCATTGCATTGTTGCATCCTTTGCATTTCTGATTCATAACTCTACTTCTTGGGGTTGGTGGTATCTCCCAAGATGAGGTGGGCGGGGGTGGCCATTGTCCCTCCGGCAGCCCAGGGCTTGCAATAGAAGAATCTCTCTTTTTTGGTCCATTGGTGCAAGATCTGTGCTCTCTCATCTGTATCCAAGTGAGCAATGGGTTTGCCCATATGGCTGACTCTCCCACGGCACTCTGAACTGTTGATGTGTGGAGCCAACACTTACTTGCATCCAAAACTCCTGGGCAAAAAACAGGATCTTTGACTGTGGATACTCAGAAAACATTGCTGGAATGAAGAGATGAGCGGGGACCTGGGAAAAAGTCTACTAACAGTGGAATGACCACGCTTGGTGGGTCACTCCTAGGTCACTCACCGTATCATTGAGGAGAGTTGTCTGTG
The DNA here is from genome assembly GCF_037993035.2 of Macaca fascicularis. Taxonomy (NCBI): domain Eukaryota; kingdom Metazoa; phylum Chordata; class Mammalia; order Primates; family Cercopithecidae; genus Macaca; species Macaca fascicularis. The sequence goes on from NC_088394.1 coordinate 23,379,567, forward strand.
CTCCTGGCGGAAGCACCCTGTCCAGTCCTCATTGCTTCCTGTTTCAGAAGCTGCCTGCTCTTCTAGTTCCTGCAGCAATCCGAGGTGTGGAGGGCACTCCCATTTCCCTCCCCTGTGCTTGAGAATCTGTAGAAATTGTGCAACTTTGTGCTGCTGGGTTCCATCCATCGCCTCTGCAAGCTGTCCTTGCAACTGGACAGTATTTACCTGCTTCTATATTCCTACGTCTTCTTGTGCAGGCCTGAACCCATTGTAAGTACTTAATTAATATTATCAGGCCAGGTGCCGGGGCTCACACCTGTAATCCCAGCACTTCGGGAGGCCAAGGTGGGAGGATCGCTTGGCTCAGGAATTCAAAACCAGCCTGGGCAACCCCATCTCTACAAAAGATTTAAAAATTAGCCAGGCATGTTGGCATGTGCCTCCCAGCTACTTAGGAGACTGAGGTGGGAGGACTGCTTGAGCCCAGGAGTTCAGAGCTGCAGTGAGTGCTGATCTCGTCACTGTGTCCAGCCTGGGTGATGATGGAGTGAGACCCTGTCTCAAAAAAAAAAAAAAGAGATAATTAATTAATATTATCATTAGTAAAAGTGAACAATTTAACAATATTTACTATGTGCCACTGGCCTGGCTACATTTCTTAAATTGGCTCACTTAACCTTCACAGCAGCCCTACCGATAGTTATTCTCATTTTGCAGTTGTAGGAACTAAGACACAGATGTGTCAAGCAACCTGCCTGAGGTTACACAGCTAAGAAAGCAGTGGCAGCTGGCTCTGAGTGCAGGCACTTAACTACTGCTCGATTATCTCTTCAATGCGCACAAAGTTAAGGCATTTGAACAGAGGTAAGGACTAATGATTATGCAGAGTAGAAAAAGAAGGCAGCAAATAAACGACATCTACTGCCTAATATGCACCAGGTGCATCCCATACTTTATGTCTTTTACTTCCAACAGCTGTGCTATGAGATAAGGGCGGCTCAGAGAGGTTAAGTAACTTGCCCAAGGTCATCACAGTAAGCACCAGAGCCAGGATTCTAATGCAGGCTTCCTGGCACCTGTCAGAGTCACTTCACTCTTTACAAAAAGCTATGAGCCACAGAATGTTTCCAGCATAACAGAACCACCACATAAGCTTCTAGCTCAGGTTGTGACCTCCTGGCAGGCTGCCTCATGACTCATTTGTCTTGGTTTTGCACGCAGTTCCAAGCACAATGCCTATTGAGTGAGCAGATGAATTACAATTCACGTACTTTCATGCAGGGGTGCCCGGTGCCTGGTGGGACTCGGTAGCAACAGTGCAAGGACATGCTGTGTAAGTGATGATTTCTCCACAAAGCAGTAAGAATAACCTTTTTACAGAGTAAATCAGATCATGTCCTGCCATGGGATGGCAGAGGGCCTCTCTGAAGAGGTGACATTTTGAACTGAGACCTGAGTGGGAATACAGAGGAGGAGATGGATTCCAGGCAGAGGGCATGGCACGTGCTAAGACCCTGGGATAGTAAGGAGCCTGAGTGTGACCAAGGGGATCCAGAGGAGGGCTGGACAGTGGACAGGAGCTGGATCACGGAGGGTGTCATGCTACATCGCGGGGACTTCAGACGTAATTTTAAATAGGACAAAAAGCCACTAGAGAGCTTTAAAGCCATGGAGTCATGTGAAGTGGCTTTGTGTGTGCAGGTGTGAAATGTCACTATGAGAAAGAAATGAGCGAGACCAGAAGCGGAGTGATCACAAGGGAGATTGCTGGGGCCATCCAGGTAAGGGATGGTGATGGCTTGGACCAGCGTGAGGAAGGGAAGGATTCCAAAGAGAGACTATGTTTTGTAGATTGAGCTGACAGACTCTGTGGACAAATTCAGTGTTTGAAAGTCAGAGAAAAGATACCAAGAAAGCTCTTCGGAGTGAGTCAGCAATGAAAATAGCTCTTATTTAAACAGTGTTAGGCTGGGCACCGTGGCTCACGCCTGTAATCCCAGCACTTTGGGAGGCCAAGGTGGGCGTATCACTTGAGGTCAGGAGTTCAAGACCAGCCTGGCCAGCATGACAAAACCCTCTCTACTAAAAATACAAAAATTTTAGGTGTGGTGGTGGGCACCTGTAATCCCAGCTACTTGGGAGGCTGAGGCAGGAGAATCTCTTGAGCCCAAGAGGTGGAGGTTGCAGTGAGTCGAGATTGCACCACTGCACTCCAGCCTGGGTGACAGAGTGAGACTCCATCTCAAAAACAAACAAACCAACACAAAATATTGTTTATGACATGCCTGACACTGTTCTAATCACTTAACCTATATTACTTCATTTAGTCCTCACAAAGCCCCTGGGAAATAGGTATTGTTGTTAACCCCATTTTACAGATTAGGGAAATTGAGGCACAGAGTGGTTAAGTGGCTCACCCAAGGTCGCATACCTGGTAGGGGGTGCTGCTGGGATTTGAATCTGGATAGTTTGCCTCTAGAGTCTATACACCAGAATTTCACCCTGTATTCTCCCCAAAGAGCAATGTTCATGAAACAGGAAGTTTTCCAGGCTCCCTGCATCCTTCCCTGAGCCTTTCAGTCAATATACACAAATTGGCTCCGGGGAGCTACTTGCTGAAGATGTTTGAGGTCCAATGGAGGCAAACATTCCTCCAGGACACAGTCTAGACAATGTCCCTGCACCCGTTTCCATGTTGGGAAGCAGGAAACCAGCCCAGGGGCACTTGGGTTGCCTTCATTAGCCACAGCGTGAGGCAGAAGTTAAGAGCAAAAGCTCTGCAGATAGATCCAAGGCAATTTACAAGATCTGTGTGTGTCCCAATTTTCTCATCGGTGAAACGGGGACAGTGTTAATATCCCATGGGGTTATTATGAGTTAGTGTGTGTAAGGCGCCATTAAAAAGTACCAAGTGTGGTGGCTCGCACCTGTAATCCCAGCACTTTGGGAGGCCGAGGAGGGTGGATCACCTGAGGTGAGGAGTTCGAGACCAGCCTGGCCAACATGGTGAAACCCCATTTCTACTAAAAATACAAAAATTAGCCGGGCATGGCGGCGCTGCCTGTAGTCCTGGCTATTCGGGAGGCTGAGGCAGGAGAATCACTTGAACCTGGGAGGCAGAAGTTGTAGTGAACCAAGATTGTGCCACTGCACTGCAGCCTCGGTGACAGAACAAGACTCCATTTAAAAAAAAAAAAAAAAAAAAAAACCAAGTACATTCTAAAAGCTTTTACAGTACGTGATAAAGAAATTAAATGGGCCTGGCATGGTGGCTCACACTTGTAATCCCAACACTTTGGGAGGCCGAGGCAGGCAGATCACCTGAGGTCAGGAGTTCAAGACAAGCCTGGCCAACATGGTAAAACCATCTCTACTAGAAATACAAAAATTAGCTGGGCGTGGTGGCAGATGCCTGTAATCCCAGCTATTTGGGAGGCTGAGGCAGGAGAATCACTTGAACCCAGGAGGCAGAGGTGAGCCAATATTGTGCCACTGCACTCCAGCCTGGGCAACAGAGCAAGACTCCGTCTCAAAAACTAACTAAATAAATAAAATTAAGTGATGGAGGGTAAGGGCACAAGGGAAAGAGATGGTGCTTCTCCAAGCCAGGACTATTGTCCATAGACCAGGGTATTTCTGGTCATGATCAGTCATCATGTCTGTCCCTATTTGATTTGAGAAAATGTTAAAGTCAGCCTGCACCAATCTGCTCTCAATATGGAGTCAGAGTCAATGAGCAGGAGTGGTGGAGCCAAACATTTGTGGCTGAGGCTGAACAGCACTAAGCAGTGAAGAAATGTGGTTTGTGCTTGGTTCGCAGTATGCTGGTGGGGAAGCTGCAGGTCTAATATGGATCTGAGTGAGAACCCAGACCACTGGATGTCTCCGGTCTGCTATTCCACAAGTTCCTCCAACTCTTCCTGTCATAACTGAGCCGAGCATCTCCTCCTGTCCCATCTATCCTCCCCATCTGTGCTCCTTTTCCTAATTTGGTGAATTGCATAATGAAAAGAAATACAAAGAGTATGAAGTCCAAAGTCAGATTACCTGGGTTCTAAACCCAGCTCTGTCACTTGTTAGCTATGCTTCCTAGCATAAGTTCCTTACCCTCTCTGTGCTTGTTTTCTCAACAGTAAAAAAAAAAAAAAAAAAAAAAAAAAAAAAAATTGGGTGATAATAATAGTTATCTTCTGGAGCTGTTGTGAGGACTAAATGAAAGTATGCTTCTGACCGGGCATGGTGGCTCACACCTATAATCCCAGCACCCTGGGAGGTTAAAGCAGGAGGATAGCCTGAGGCCAGGAATTTGAGACCAGCCTGGTAAACATACCAAGACTCTGTCTCTTAAAAAAATTTTTTTTAATTAGCCAGACACTGTGGCACACACCTGCAGTTCCAGCTACTTGGGAGACTGTGGCAGAAGAATCACTTGAGCCCTGGAGTTCAAGGCTGCAGTGAGCTATGATCACACCACTGCACTCCAGCCCTGGACAACAGAGTGAGATCTTTTCTGAAAAAAGGCAGGGCAGGGTGAAAGAGAGAAAGAGGGAAAGAAAGAGAGAAAGACAGAAAGAAAGAAGAAACAGAGAGAAAGAAAGAAAGAAAGAAGAGAAAGAAGAGAAAGAAAAGAGAGAGAAAGAAAGAAAGAAAGAAAGAAAGAAAGAAAGAAAGAAAGAAAGAAAGAAAGAAAAGAAAAAAGAAAAGGAAAGGAAAGGAAAGGAAAAAGAAAGGAAGAAAGGAAAGAGAGAGAAAGGGACGGAGGGAGGGAGGAAGGAAGGAAGGAAGGAAGGAGAAAAGAAAAAGAAAGAAAAGAAAGAAGGAAGGAAGGAGAAAAGAAAAAGAAAGAAAAGAAAGAAGGAAGGAAGGAGAAAAGAAAAAGAAAGAAAAGAAAGAAGGAAGGAAGGAGAAAAGAAAAAAGTAAGAAAGAAAGAAAGAAAATAAAGAAAGCTTCTGTCATCCAGTAAGCACTGAATAAACAGCAATTAATGTGTATAGCCATTAGTCTTTTTAAAAAATAACAGTAGCTAGAACATATTCATTAAAACATTCACTATTCCAAGACCTTTTTATAGTGAACTCCTTTATTTCTCAAAACAACCCTCTGAGATAAATCCTATTATTAGCTCCAATTTACAGAAGAGGAAAATGAAACTCAGAAAGGCCAAACAACGTGCCGCAGGTCACACAGCTTGAAGTAATACAGTTGGGATTTAAACTTGGGCCCTCTGGCTCCAGAGTCAAAGCTCATAAACCCTACGCTAAGTTGTCTCGAGAGTTCCTTTTGGCACTTTTACATTTTTGATTTTTTGATTTTTTACTTACTTATTATTTGTTTTTAGAGACAGTATCTCACTCTGTGGCCCAGGCTGAACTGCAGTGGCACGATCATAGCTCAGTACATCCTCAACCTCCTCAAGTGATTCTCCTGCCTCAGCCTCCTGAGTAACTTCAGCCTCCTGAGTAACAAGAACTACAGGCACATGCCACCACACCCAGCTAACTTATGTACAGACAAGGTCTTATTATTTTGTCCAGGCTGGTCTCAAACTCCTGACTTCAAATGGTGCTCCTGCCTCAGCCTCCCAAAGTGACTTTTATGTTTGTTTGTTTGTTTGTTTGTTTATTGAGATGCAATCTGGTTCTGTTGCCCAGGCTGGAGTGCAGTGGTATGATTGCGGCTCACTGCAACCCCCATCTCCCAGGTTCAAGTGATTCTCCTGCCTCAGCCTCCCGAGTAGCTGGGATTACAGATGTGCGCCACCACGCCCAGCTAATTTTTGTATTTTTAGTAGAGATGGGGTTTCACCATGTTGGCCAGGGTGGTCTTGAACTCCTGGCCTCAAGTCATCCACCCGCCTCGGCTTCCCAAAGTGCTGGGATTCCCAAAGTGCTCACCACACCCGGCCTTATGTTTTTAAAAACATTTACTTTTCTACACCCTTCAGGATAAATGAACAAATGAAACTGGCCAAAAAGACAGATCTAGCAAGTTTTTCATGTGCCGAAACAGTTTTCCTCAAGGTATGCTTGTCATGGGTTACTGTTGTGCCGAGCAGGACCAGTACATAATTTATGGGCAAAATGAAAATGGGGAGCCCTTGGTTCAAACAAATATTAAGAATTTCAAGACAGTGACAGACAGTAGAGCACTAAATGAAGCGGAGACCCTTCTCAGTGTGGGACTTCGCGTGACTAGTCAGGCAGAAGTCACAGCTTCTTATGCAGAAGTAAGAATCCCCTTGGCCCTCAGGGCAGTCCAGCAGCCACAGGTGATCGAACTCCAGGTCAGGTGTCTAAGGGCTGTGAGCAGCCTTGACCTTTCGCCCAATGCACCTTGATATGAAAAAGTTAGGAAGGAAGACTTGTCCTCGTGGATGAATCTGGACAGCAGGCCCTTCCCTAGTCTCCAGCACAACTGAACCAAAGCCCAGTTCTTTTCCCTAAGATTTATTAACCATCAAAATGTTCTGCATGTGTGGGCTGCCACAGCCCTCACGGTATAGATATATATGTCCCTGTGTTTCCACCGACTCCCAGCAGACATGTGGCAGCTTCATTTTGAAGCCTGGCAAATTCTCCTAGGACTCTCGCCACCGCCGCCGCCGCCTCCTCCTCCTCCTCCTCCAACCTCCACCTACTCTCCTTCATTTTCATGCCTTCCAGAAGTCCCACACAATCAGGAAACCCAAGTGGGTGATGGGAGGATGGAAAATAGGGGCTGCAAGCTCTGAGCATTGTGATGATTGAAAAACCAGAGTCCCTGAGCTTGCAAGGCTGTGAGTCCCTTGGGCCATTGCCTAAAGAAGCTGTGAGCTTGTGCAAGATAGTTTTATTCTCCACCTGGGTTCTTCAGGTGGCTCCTGGAACATGGAGTCATCTTGCCCACCTGACAGTCAAAAGGACTTGGTTCTAGCAGGGAACAATGACCAGCCAGTGGCTGGTGCTGCCACTTCCCTGACATTAGCATCCCTGATGCCTTCGCAATGCCTCTCAGAATTGTTTTTGGAAATCTATTAAATCAACAGGTATTCATTGAGTGATGTATCTGGGAGGCGGACCAGATTGTTCTACTGCCGACTGGCTTTGCACCTTTCACCAAAGTTTACCCATCTCTGCATCTCACTCAGACATTCGGCAGGGGGAAAGGTCTTCTCCAAATCCCAGGAAGGGATGTTTGGACTCCTGGGGTTTACTTCCCAAGCTGCCAAAACACACCTATCACATCACTTCTTCCTACTCTGATTACCACCCTTACACTCACCATCATCGCCTGCCTGCCTGCCTGCCTTCCTCCCTCCCTCCCTCCCTCCCTTTCTTTCTTTCTTTCTTTCTTTCTTTCTTTCTTTCTTTCTTTCTTTCTTTCTTTCTTTCTTTCTTTTCTTTTCTTTTCTTTCTCTTTCTTTCTCTTTTTCTCTCTCTTCCTTTTTTCTCTCTTTCTCTCTCTCATTATCTCTTTCTTTCTCTTTTTCTTTTTTTTTTTTTTTTTTTTTTTTAACAGTCTCACCCTGTTGCTGAGGCTGGAATGCAGTGGCATGATCTCGGCTCACTGCAACCTTCACCTCTTCCCAGGTTCAAGCAATTCTCCTTCCTCAGTCTCCCAAGTAGCTGGGATTACAGGCATCCGCTACCATGCCCAGCTAATTTTTGTGGTTTTGGTAGAGATGGGGTTGCGCCAGGTTGATCTGGCTGGTCTTGAATTTCTGACCTCAGGTGATCCACCTGCCTTGGTCTCCCAAAGTGCTGGGATTACAAGTGTGAGCCACTGTGCCCGGCCCATCATCTTAAGTAATAACATTTACTGAGCATGTACTGTGTGCCAGGTAGCATGCCAGGCACTTCCCAGACATTGTTTCGTTTAATGCTACAACAAAAGTAGAGAGCTCATACTATTATTATCCCTGTTTCACAGAGGAGGAAGCTGAGGTTCAGAGAGTGTAAGCAAGCTGTCCAAGATCACACAGCCTGGGAGCCAGGCTATCGCCATCACTTTAACATCTCTGCTTTGGGAGGCTCTCAGGAACCGTCTGGACTTCATCCATCATGCAGGGCACCAAGAGCAGGCACAGCTATCCTTTCTCACCTCCTCTTCCAACCCGTGGCAGGAGCCCTCCCCATTGTCGGAGCTATGCCATCTCCTGAAACATGCCCCCATGCCTTCCCAGGGCAGCACCCTCACTGAGGACCAGCCTTGGCCTGTCCTTCAAGCCCCACCCAAATGCTTGGCACCCTGAGAGCATTCTCTGCCTGCTCTAACGTGGACTCTGTCTTTGTGAGTCCGTGTTCTCTCTCCCCAGCGAGACAAAGCTCCTGCGGGAAGGACACGGCCTGCTTTTCTGTGTCCCCCACAGAGCCAGCATGGCGTAGGCACCATGTTGCTTACTGGGGCATCAACTGATTGATTCATCTGTGGCTTCCCGGTGCTCTGAGCACCTTCCCAGTCCTCCTCACAGCAGCCCCAGCTAAGACGCCCCCAGACTCCACTGCACTCCCCAAAGACCTGAGGGCCTCTGACCAGACCCAGACTGACCCAGGCTGTTCCTTCCCAGCCCTGGGTTCCTGGGAGTGATTGACACAGCTCGGCCCAGTTAATCTGGCTTCCCCCCCGTTCCTGACATAGTGGCCCCATGTGGTGTGGAAACAAACAGACCTGGTGGAAATTCCAGACTAACAGCATATTTCAAAAAGACCTTTGTTCAAATTCCGGCCTCGCTGCTTGGCTGGGTCATCCTTAAATAATTTATCTTCCCTGAGTATTAGTGTCCTTGCCAGTGAAATATGGATTAGAATGCACAGGGACTCACACAGCATGGAGAAAGTCTAGTATAGTACCTGGGACAGAGGCATCATGACACCAGTTTCCTACATAGGGAACTCCTGTGAATGAAAGAGTCCCACGAGTGACCCGTCAGGCTACATAATAACCATCATCATCATTATTGCTCACACGTCGCATGTCTCAGGGACATGCTAGGTGCTTTATATTATCTCATATAATTGGCCATTCCAGTTTTGCAGTTGAGGAAACTGAAGCTTAGAGATGTTGAGAAATTCAAACAAGGTTACATGGGTAAGAAGGTGTAGAAGAAGGCCAGACTCAGTGGCTCCCACCTGTAATCCCAGCACTTTGAGAGGCCGACATGGGTGGATCACTTGAGGTCAGGAGTTCGAGACCAGCCTGGTTAACACGGTGAAACTCCATCTGTACTAAAAAATACAAAATTATCCAGGCGTGGTGGTGCATAACTGTAATCCCAGCTACTCGGGAGACTGAGGCACAAGAATTGCTTGAGCCCAGAAGGCAGAGGTTGCAGTGAGCTGAGGTCAAGCCACTGCCTCCAGCTTGGGTGACAGAGGGAGATTCTGTCTCCAGTACTCCAGTAAGAGAGAAAGAAGGAAGGAAGGAAGGAAGGAAGGAAGGAAGGAAGGAAGGAAGGAAGGAAGGAAGGAAGGAAGGAAGGAAGGAAGGAAGGAAGGGAGGGAGGGAGGGAGGGAGGGAGGGAGGGAGGGAGGGAGGGAGGGAGGGAGGGAGAGAGAGAGAGAGGAAGGAAGGAAGGGAGGAAGGAAAAAAGAAAAAAGAAAAGCTGAACCTCAGGCCCCACCCCAGACCTGTTGAATCAGAGCCTGTCCAGCTATAGCCCAGGAATCTTAAGCCAACCCCCCTCTGACCCCCACTCCCAGGGATTCTGCACCCCCTGAAGCTTGAGAAGTGCTTCCTTGAAGATGGGGCGATGAGAGGTGAGAATTCCGGCCTCTGGGCCTGTGGGCTTGCTGTTCACCCAGCCCGGATACTCTCCCGCTCATCTTAGTGTGGCTGCTCATGCTTGGCATTTGCTCTCAGCCCAGATGCCCCTTCTCTGAGAGGCTTCCCTAACCTCCGGCTGTGACAGGCTATTCTGCCTCCTGGTTTATTTCCTTTGTGTGATCCTTCTCCATCTCTCGCATATCCACAAAGGCAGGAGCTTTGCCCCTCAGCATCCCTAGAGTCAGGTATGGTGCTTAGCACATAGGAGGCACTCAAAATATCCTTTTGCAAATTTTTTTTTATTTTTCATTTTTCTTGAGATGGAGTCGCACTTTGTCACCCAGGCTGGAGTGCAGTGGCACAGTCTCAGCTCACTGCAACCTCTGCCTCCCAGGTTCAAGCCATTCTCCTACCTCAGCCTCCCAGGTAGCTGGGACTAAAGGCATACGCCGCCACACCTGGCTAATTTTTGTATTTTTAGTAGAAATGGGATTTCACCATGCTGGCCAGGCTGGTCTCAAACTCCTGACCTCAGGTGATCCTCCCACTTCAGCCTCCAAAAATGCTGAGATTACAGATATGAACTACCGCACCCAGCCAGTATATCCTTTTTCAAATGAATGAATGAAAAAACAGCAGCTTCTTGCCTAGTGCCCAGACCCTGGGGTCTCACTTCCAGCCAAAACAAGCTACTAGCCTCATCACTCTCTGGTCATACTATGGCACCTTCTAGCAGTATTGGCTCAATGATAATAAATGTCATTGTGATCAGAGTTCATAAGGACATTTTCTGTTGCAGGTGGGTGCACATGTTACCGAGTGGCTTTGGGCATATTCCGGGTGCTCTAACCAGAGGAAGGGCAGCTGTTAATGCTGTTCCTCGAGGCATGGAATATCCGTGCTACCCACCTCAGGTTGAAGGGATCGGGGGCTAACTAGCCCCTTCCTTCTACCAGGAAGGCAACCCCACCAGTAGGAGGCTCCCTGGCTGCAGGTAGCATCTACCAAGGCTGCTATGTGGTATCTGGACAAGGCATTAAATAAGATCTCACCACATGGTGAGAAAGCTATTTCCTTTTCAATTCACGCTATCTAGCTGGAATTTAATAACATCATTTTGTTTTCATTGTGTTTATTTTTACAGTGGCCTTCTATTTACAGCCAGAGATACTCACTTTCCATTTACAGTTGGGTTATAAAGTTTCCTTTGAAAATAAATTTAAGTTAAAAAAAAAGCCAGGTTGATTTAAAGAGTGTCAACTTAAATGACAAATGGAGAGGAAAATGCTTCAAAAGAAAATGACGTTTATTAGGGAATAGGCATTGCAATGGGAATACAGGTGCCATAGTGAACTATGCGCATATTTAGGCAGGGAGGTAAAGGAAGACGAAGGTTTTTAAAGGAAAAATCAGGAGGATTCTGTAATTGTTTTGAGATAATTATCCTTGGCTACAAGGATGAATAACAAGGGTGGTACCAGTTCAAGGTTGGACAGGCAGTTGCTGGGAAGATGTCCTTGTAGAAGTATTTTTTTGTGTAAGGTTGCAATGGTCTTTGCGCAAAGTTATGGTTTTTGCAAAAGAAGAGGTCTTGCTTTGTCTCCCAGGCTGGAGTGCAGTGGTGTGATCATGGCTTACTGCACACTTGACCTCCTGGCCTCAATCAATAGCAGAGACTACAGGCATGCGTCATGCCTGGCTTTTTTTTTTTTTTTTTTTTTTTTTCCGGTAGAGATAGAGTCTTGCTGTGTTGCCCAGGCTGATCTTGAACTCTCGGCCTCAAGCAATCCTTCTGCCTCAATCTCCCAAAATTCTGGGATTACAGGCATGAGTCATCATGCCCAGACTTGTCAGGGTTTTTTGTTTGTTTTGTTTTGCTTTTAAGCAGAGTCTCACTCTGTTGCCCCAGGCTGGAGTGCAGTGGCGCAATCTCTGCTTATTGCAACCTCCGCCTCCTGGGTTCAAGGAATTCTCCTGCCTCAGCCTCCCAAGGAGCTGGGACTACAGGTGCCCGCCACCACGCCCCGCTAATTTTTGTATTTTTAATAGAGATGGGGTTTCACCATGTTGGCCAGGCTGGTCTTGAACTCCTAACCTCAAGTGATCTGCCTGCCTTGGCCTCTGAAAGTGCTGGGATTGTCAGGGTTTGTAACACAAGTGACTCCATTTTTATTCTGACAACTTTCACAAGAGAAATGTGACATAAATATTAAAGCATGTGACATAAATATATGGAGAAAAGCATAAACACTGGGGAAGGTGTGGTCTGCTGTACCCATTATGGAATAGGCCCACAGTCTCGTACTCAGATGCGTTTCAGAAATTCAAATGTTTAGGATTTTACAAAGGTATGAGGGTTCATTTACCACAGATAACTTAACACCCCCGAGGCAGCACCCTGCTGTCAGATGCATTCATTGCTCTGCAGCAAAACTTAGAAATAATCATAGCAAGTGAAATAAATGAAGACCATGAATACTTTTCCAAGTCAGTTCAGGTCAGATTTTGCTCCCAAGTAAGTCCATGTGACGACCTCACAGTTTGCTGCTGTATAAACTCCAAAAAACTTTAATTTTTTCAGAGATTTTTGGATTTCAGGAGCTTGGATAAGGGATTGTGGGTCTTAGAAATAATGCTAATAGTAATATACTAATACTATATTATTATTATAGTATTAGGACGAATACTAATCCTAGCTGAAAGTGAATGAGTATTTTACTGTGTTCTGTGCTTCACTTTCCTTGTTTTCAGTTACCTATGGTCAACTGAGGTTCGAAAATATTAAATGGAAAATTCCAGAAAGAAACAATTCATATGTTTTTCTTATTTTATTTTATTTTTTTAGGGATGCAGTCTTGCTCTGTAACCCAGGCTGGAATGCAGTGGCATGATCACACCTCACTGAAGGCTCAACCTCTTAGGCATGAGCAATCCTCCTGCCTCAGTCTCCCGAGTAGCTGGGACCACAGGCAGGCACCACTATGCCCAACTAATTTCTTTTTCATTTTGGGTAGAAAAAGGGTCTCGCTATGTTGCCCAGGTTGGTCTCAAACTCCTGGCCTTGAGTGATCCTCCCACCTGAGCCTCCCAAAGTGCTGAGATTACAGGTGCAAGCCAATGCACCTGGCCCAATTCATGAGTTTTAAACTGCACACTGTTCTGAGTAGCGTGATGAAATCTTGCTCTGTCCCACCCGGGGTGTGAATCCTCCCTTGTCCCAGGTATCCACACTGTAGATGCTAACTGCCTGTTAGTCCCTTAGCTATTGGCTTGGTTATCAGGCCCGGCGCAGTGGCTCACGCCTGTAATCCCAGCACTTTGGGCACAGTGGCTCACGCCTGTAATCCCAGCACTTTGGGAGGCTGAGGGGGGAGGATCACTTGAGGCCAAAATGGTGAAATCCCGTTTCTACTAAAAATACAAAAATTAGCTGGATGTGGTGGCATGTGCCTGTAATCCCAGCTCCTCAGGAGGCTGAGGCAGGACAATTGCTTGAACCTGGGAGGCGGAGGTTGCAGTGAGCTGAGATCTCACCACTGCACTCCAGTCTGAGCAACAGAGTGAGACTCTGTCTGAAAAATAAATAAATAAATAAATACGAAATAAAAATAAAAAGAATTGTCTCGGTGATCAGCACTGTCTCGGTTACTAATTGTGTTAGTATTACAGTGCTTGTGTTTAAGTAACCCTAGTTTTACTTAATAGTATCCCCAGCGCACAAAAGTAGTGATGCTTGCCATTCGAATATGCCAAAGAGAAGCTGTCAAGTGCTTCCTTTAAGTGTAAAGGTGAAAGTCCTCGACTTAGGAACGAAAAGAAAATCATCTATTGAGGTTGCTAAGATCTAGGGAAGGAATCTCCTATCCATGAAACCGTGAAAAGTAAATCCAGGCAAGTTTTGCTGTCACATCTCAAACTGCAAGAGTTATGGCCACAGTGAGTGATAACTTGTATGATGATATACTGTTATAATTGTGCTGTTTTATTAGTTACTGTTGGTACTTTCTTACTGTGCCAAATTGATAAATTAATATTATCATAGGTAGGTATGTAGAGGAAAAATCAGTAAAAATAGGATTTGGTACTATTTGCAGTTTCAGACATCCACTGGGGGTCTTGGAATGTATCCCGTGTGGATGAGAAGGGACTACTGTATACCCATTTACCAGACGAGGAAACTGAGGCCTCAAGCAGTTAAGTCACTTGCCAAAGTTATACAGCTAATTCAATGGAGGAACCTGAATTGGAAACCAGACAGGCGAGAGGAGAGCAGTAAAGAGCTCGGAACTCAGACATAGCCACCCTCAGCCCCACCCTGTGCCCCGCTGATGACTCTCACTCTCCTATTTGGACTGACATGCTCACATCAGCACCATTCCTTCTGTTAGGTGAGGAAGGAGCACCGTCTCCAGATGCCCCAGAGAACACCGCCCAGCCAGTGCCTGTGAATGACTCTTTTCAGGTCATTAGCACCTCAAAGGAACCCCGGCCACCCTTGGGTACCTGCCAGGAGCTGCCAAGAGAAGCTGGATGCTTCACAGCCGGTTTCTCTTAGTCTTCTCCTCTGCCCCCTCCCCGCTAAACACACTCTTTTTTCTCTTTAGTTGCCATTTTTATTGAACAAACAAATCTCGTGCCAGGCAGTGCTTAGCTAAACATTTTCCTATGCATTAGCTCTGTTTTTAGAAGACTTTTACATTTGAAAAATACAGGAAAATGGAGCCAAAAAGAAAAAAAAAAGGTAAAACTCCCTCCTAAAGCCCTTTTAAGAAGAGAGTGTAAGAAGCAAGTCTTTCCCCTTCAGCTTCTCAAATTCTACCCCCTCCCCAACCCACAGAGGTTCCTTAAAGTAACTTTCTCAATCATTCCGTGTGCATATTGAGACATAGCTATATGCATGTCTTTATCTATGATTATGTCTATAATCTAAATCAGTATCTACCTATTTTGCCATCAAGCCACAAAATAGCTCCATACAGTTGCTCAGGTGGTGCACTGCTCAACTCCCAGGGCCACCATGCACATAATCAGCCTTGCAATCCACTCACATATATATTTTTTGCCTTCCAAAATGAGATGAAGGCCAGGTGTGGTGACTCACACCTGTAATCCTAGTACGTTGGGAGGTTGAGGTGGAAGGATTACTTGCACTCAGGAATTTGAGACCAGCCTGGCTAACATGGCAAGAGCCTGTTTCTACAAAAAAAAAAAAACTTTAACTAGCTATGCATGCTGGCAAATGCCTGTAGTCCCAGCTACTCAGGAAGCTGAGCTGGGAGGATCACTTGAGCCTGGGAGGTTGAGGCTACAGTGAGCCATAATTGAGCCACTGCATTTGGCCTGGGCCACAGAGCAGGACTCAAAAAAAAAAAAAAAAAAGAAAAGAAAAGAAAAGAAAGAAAGAAAAAGAGAGAGAGAGAGAGAGAGAGAGAGAGATGAGGCCTTCCATATGGACATCTTTCGGGGTCATCATATGGTCAGAGCTTCCTCATTCTTCATGATTGCTGCCTATACTAGACCCTAATATGGATGGACCTTAGTGAATCTGATCCTTCCCCTAATAAAGATTATCTAAGATGTTCCCAAGCTTTTTGATTTTTACAGTGGCCTTTTAATACTCATAGCAGTCTTTGGAGGATAGCAGCATTACACCTATTTTAAACAAAGAAAACTGAAGCTCAGAGAGGTAGAATAACTAGCTCAGGGGTGCAGTTACTACGAGGTAGTACCAGGATGCAATCCCAGGTCGGTTTGACTTCATGTTTATATAAAGCCGTTGATACTGAGGTTGGATCACAGCCACTCTCAGTAAGTCAAGATCATCATTCCCACAGGTTGATACTAATAAATATCAATACACAAATGGAGTCATTACCCTTGCCTGGAAGGGCAGTGGGAAGAAGAATAAAACTAACTTTTACTTAGCACTCAGAATGTGTATAGCACCTTACCAAATGTCTTCTTCTTCTTTTTTTTTTTTTTTTTTTTTTTTTGAGACAGTCTCACTCTGTGGCCCAGGATGGAGTGCAGTGGTGAGATCTCTGCTCACTGCAACCTCTGCCTCCCAGGTTCAAGCAATTCTCCTGCCTCCGTCTCCCAAGGAGCTAGGATTACAGGTGCACGCCACCATACCCAGCTAATTTGTGTATTTTTAGTAGAGACAGGGTTTCAACATGTTGACCAGGCTGGTCTCAAACTCCTGACCCCAGGTAATCTGCCCGCCTCGGTCTCCCAAAGTGTTGGGATTACAGGTGTGAGACAATGCACTCGGCCACTAAATTTCTTATATACATTATTTTATTGAATTCTCAAGGAGCCAGACAACAGTAAAGCCTGTTCGAAAGACACTGCCATCCCTGTGTATAAAAAGCTGAAGTTCGACAAAGGTAAAGTCCCAATGTCACACAGGAAGTGGTGGAGCTGGGATTTGAACCGTCATCTGCCTTGCTTGTATTTCTAATGGATACAGAGTTCAGCCCAGGTGTGTGTGAATATAACTTTATTTTTCTGCAAGTGAACTTCGTTTCTTAATTTCCTTGCTAAACCTGCCTCTTGCCTCGTTTTTCCACCTCATTTCCTAGTACCATTACTTACCCCAGCCATACACAGGTCAAAAGCATAGACATCATTGGTGCCTGTTTCCCCCACTCCCCATACCCAACACACCAAGTCTCATTGGCTCTGCTTTCAAAAAATCATCGTAGCCAAAGGCAACAGCTTCTCCCACTTCCCCAGCTGCCAGTTTAGCTCAAATCACCATTGCCCCCACCCCAGATCATTCTCCATCTGGCAGCCTGAGGGACCATTTACAAAATGCATATCCTATCGTATTACTCTCCTGCTTAACCCCCCTCCCTGAAACCCCCATTGCCCTTGGAATAAATGCTCCTCAGTGGCCCATGTGCTCTCTCTCCCGTGGCCTCAGCTTCTCTCAGCCTTTCCCTCCTTCTCCCTCTACTCTGCTGTTCCCTACTGGGTATCTTCTGTCCCTCCATGTACCAGCTCGTGCTGCTACAGGGCCAGCCCTTCCTCTTCCCTCAGCCTGCATTACTTGGTCCGATTTGCAAGGAGGCTTTTTCTTTCCCCTTTCAGCTCTCAGGCCACACAGTCTCCTCAGAGAACCCCTCCCTGCCTCATCACCCTTGGTCACTCCGAGCCCCTTATCTTGAGGGACTTCTTAGCTCTGATTGCTGTTGGAGGTCATTTGTTCCATTGTCCTCCCCATCCCCTTGGAGGATCCAAGAGTGCTCTATGTCATGACCCCAGAGCCACAGTGCCTGCAGGGATGCCAGGCATGTGGCAGCTATTTATTGAGTGAAATGAGTGAATGAATTTGTGTTATGAGTTCTGTGTCTGCTGGGGGAAGAGGGCAGAAATTTAATATCAACCAATTATTTAATCTCAGCCAATTCCTTCCCTTGAGGGGTGTCTAAATTCTGGGGGACAGCAGAGGTGGGCACATCTGGTCTGGATCATTGATCCATGACAGCATCTGCTGAGATGTTCTCATTCCCTGGGACAAAAGAAACATCATCAGGTACATGGGAACAAGGGTTGGGGGGACATCAGTTAGCATTCAGCAGAGTCACCCACCACCAATCTTTAGCCCGCTCTATTCTCCCACACTCCTGAGACCAGGAACACTCAGGACCCTGGGAGCTCCCTTTCCCAAGTCCTAGGAGCCAGACCCCAGGGATAGCGTACAACAGCTAGAATGCATTGCTGAGTGCAAGCCCCGCCAACCCCAACGAGCTCTGCTGCTGGGAGAAGGTGCTCAGTATTGTTCTGCAGCACCGGCTGGTGATTCACAGTTTCTGAGCCGCCTCATACCCATCACTTTGATGCTCACAACAAGCCCGACAGGTAGGAAAAGTAGAGTTTATGAGCTTCTTTTCACAACTGTGGAAACCAAGATCAGAAATGGTAATGTGAGTTACTCAGGTTTGCAGAGCAGGCATGGAGGCAAAGCTGGGACTGGGAGACTATTACATGGTTAGAGCTTAATAAATGGTAGGTGCTGCTGTTCCAAACAGGTGACGACTCTCAGTTTGTGAGGACTCTCAGTTGCAAAGTACAGAAACCCATTTCAAATGAGCTTAAGCAGCCACATAAGCTATTGGCTGATGGAACTGAAAAACCCAAGGTTTACCTGTTTCAAGCACGGCTGGAGCCAGCGGCTCAAATGATGTTAGCAAGATTCAGACCATCAACACCTCTCAGCTATGTGTTTTCTGCCTTGATTTCACCCTCAAGCTTGCTGTCTCCAAGGTTGGGGGGTGGAGGGACTGGCAACTGTAGCCCCAGCCCACTAGCTTAGCCACTCAATGGAAAATAACATTTTTCTTTCTCAATATATCTAATCAAGTTTCCAAGACTATCTTCACTGGATAAACTTGGTCACTTGCCCTCGCCTGAACCAATCACTCCAATCAGGGTGGTGAGGCATGTTGATTGGTCAGATCTAGGTTGTGTCTCACCCTCTTAGCCAACCACTGTAGCCAGGAGAATTTAGAATTCTGATTGGCCAGGACTGAATCACATGCCCACCTCTGAAACTGACAATGGAGTCGCCCTATGCTCACCTCACTCTGTACAGGCTGAAGTGGGAGAGAAGGCATTCCCTACAGTGGAATGAGGGTAGCCTTACCAGTGGAAGGGAGAATGGAAGCTCCTCTGGCAGTTAAAACAGGTGTTCCCTCCAGATGCCTGGTACAGACCAGTAACCTCAGCCCCTTGACCATCACAGAGAAGCACACCATGATCTCTCTCCCCTGCCACCTGATCCTGAACCGGTCTAGCTAATGACACCTACCTGGAGGCTCCAGCCTCAAGGTTCAGGTCAGAAACAGAGACTGCCCTCTCTCTGCTAATGGCAGCAGGTGACGGGGATGAAGGAGGTGGCAGCAAATGTGATAATAGCCTGGCTTCCTCCTCATGCAGAGAGGTGAAGTCCTAAGTCTCTAAGGAGTGGCCCAGGCAGGGGCCTCAAATTAAAAACAAACAAACAAACAAACAAAAACCCCATAGCAATAAAAGAAGGAAGAGGAAAAGAAGACTCGGGCTCAGAGAGGCTCTGGAATGAAAGCAGAGTCTCAGGCAGTGACGAGATGCTAATAAACAAAGCTTAACGGACAGTTCATCCAGGCTGGGTGCCGTGACTGATGCCTGTAATCCCAGCACTTTGGGAGGCCAAAGTGAGAGAATCACTTGAGCCCTCACTTCGAACAACCCACCAGGAGTTCGAGACCAGCCTGAGCAAAAGAAGAAGACCCTGTTTCTACAAATATATATATATGTGTGTGTGTGTGTGTGTGTGTGTGTGTGTGTGTGTGTGTGTGTGTGTGTATAAAGAAAATAAGAAGACCCTGTTTCTAAGAATATATATATATTTTTTTTTAATTAACTGGGTGTGGTGGCATGTGCTTGTATTCCCAGTCAGTGTGGGGGCTGAGGTTGGGGGTATCGTTTGAGGTCAGGAGTTCAAGGCTGCAGTGAGCTATGATTGTACCACTGCACTCCAGCCTCAGTGACAGAGTGAGAACCTGTTTCAAAAAAAAAAAAAAAAAAAAAAAAAGAACAGGCCGGGTGCAGTGGCTCATGTCTGTAATCCCAATGCTTTGAGGGACTGAGACAGGAGGATCGCATGAGTCCAAGAGTTCAAGGCCAGCCTGGGCAACATAGTGAGACCCCATCTCTACAAAAGATGAAAACAGTAATGGGACATAGTGGTGAGCACCTGTAG
This sequence comes from Macaca fascicularis, assembly GCF_037993035.2. Classification (NCBI taxonomy): domain Eukaryota; kingdom Metazoa; phylum Chordata; class Mammalia; order Primates; family Cercopithecidae; genus Macaca; species Macaca fascicularis. Next base: position 23,399,033 of record NC_088394.1, read on the forward strand.
TCCCAGCTACATGGGAGGCTGAGGCAGGAAAATCACTTGAGCCCAGGAATTTGAGGCTGCACTAAGCTATGATCACGCCACTGCACTCCCGAGTGTCACAGCAAGACCTTGTCTCAGAAAACAAACAAAATAAAAACAATTCAGACATGGAGTACTCATGAGATGAGTACTCAATACTCATCTCATACATTCATTTGTCCACTTGTTTATTTAACAACCTACTATGTGCCAGGTCCTGGGAAGACAGCAGTGAGCAAGACAGAGATGCTCTCTTGGGATTTACAGTGGAGAGGAATAAGCAGACACATCTTTAAGCTCATGGATAATCATTTGTAATATGTGCCTGAAAGAGAAGCACAGGGTGCTGTGAGGGCAGGTTATTGGATGGCATCAGCCTGGGGACATATTTATGATAAGATCTGAAGCCCCGATAGAAATTTCTCAAATGCAGGATGGAAAGGGAAGAATATTTGGGGGCTGAGGGTGCTCGTGCAAAGGCCCTGAGGCAGGAAAGATAAAACAAAGCCTGTGTGGCAGGACTTGGGTGAGAAGGATCTGGAGATGGGCTGGGGCCACATCACACAGGATCTCGTAGGCCAGGTTAAGGCTTTTTGTCACCATCCAACAAGAAGTTGCCCAAGATCCCTGCAGACGTATACAAAAGACAGACTGATGTTCAGGGCACAGTTATAAAGCACCTACTGTGTACCAGCTTGGGTGCAAGACATTTGGGATTCAGTGGTGCTTATATTCAAGGGAATAAGAAGTCAGAAAATAAACTAGGCAATAAATATAAACAAGATGTTTAGCACACTCACAGATCATCGTAAGCTTGACAAAGAAAGGGACTGGAGATGTTCAAGTGAGGTGGGGAACTGACGGCCCCATGAAGGGCTGGGGGAAAGTGGTCCAGGCAGAAAGAGCATCAGCTGCAAAGGCCTGGCAGCTGTAAGACATGTACTCACCAGTGCACCCACACAGAGTCACATCCACACGCGGATCGTGTGCCCATTTACATTCCTTGCTCTTCCAAAATGTGTCTGCGTCCACCTCTGATAACCTGGGATGCCCTCCACTCTCACCCCGACTTCATCACACACACACACACACACAAACACACACCCTTCCGTAGGCTCACCAAACTCAGAGACAGCCCCCGCCACACCCCCATCATATGGCAACTAGCAAAAATCCTGAGAGCTGAGTGGGCAGGGAGAATGGGGATCTGGGGGAAGAGACACCACCCTCCTTCCCTTCTCCAGCCAAGAGGCCTGCGGACAGCTCAGATTCGAGCAGGGGTGTGGGAACCACCAGGACGTCCATGCAAGTTGGAGGGAGGCGTCCAGGTCTTTACCTTGCAGAACTAAATCTCAGTGTGGTGTTTGCTCAAAACGCCAGAACTATTCCTGGATGTCAGGTGCAGTTAATGGTTGCCGTGGCAACCGCCCATGCTTAATGAATAGAAGAGTAAAAGACGCCCAGGATAAATGTCAGGGACCGGGATAGATTTGCTTGGGAGCAAATCTGTTAGCGCTGGGCAGAGCTGACCAGTGAAGGTTGAAATGAGCAGTCCAGGGTAGCTGGAGACAGATCCAGGAGGCTCTCTTCTCTTTCTCAGCTTAGCATAGTCAGAATGCTAACATTTCACAAAATGTCAAAAAGCGTGGCTCTTTATACAGACAGTTAAACATAGGTTCCAGTTTTGCGGGTTTGATTCTGCACATGTTTATGGAGTTTGCAGGGAACAGAAATCTAAGCTCAGGTCTCTGAGGAGTTGAGACGTCACTTTTTTTTTTGTTTTTGTGTTTAACTCTTCCTGCATTACCTTTTTAAATGAAGAAAGTGCCAAATTAGGCTCAAAAATAATCTTTTAAACTCTGAACCTCAACACATTATACTGTCATTGTGCTATTTACATGCTGCTTACAGGATTAGAAAACAACTGGCAGTGGCTGGGCCACGGTGGCTCACGCCTGTGATCCCAGCACTTTGGGAGGCCGAGGCAGGTGGATTACTTGAGGTCAGGAGTTTGAGACCAGCCTAGCCAACATGGTGAAACATGTCTTTACTAAAAAAATACAAAAACGACTTGGGCATGGTGGCATGCACCTGTAATTCCAGCTACTTGGGAGGCTGAGGCACGAGAATCTCTTGAACCACAGGAGATGGAGGTTGCAGTGAGCTGAGACTGAGTTACTGCACTCCAGCCTGAGCAACAGAGTGCGACTCTGTCTTTAAAAAAGAAAGAAAGAAAGAAAGAAAATTAAAAAAAAGAAAGAAAGAAAGAAAAAGAAAAGAAAAGAAAAGAAAACAACCAGTAGTATCTGGTAATGAGGCATAAGTTAAATGGCGCACAATGAGCATCCCTCAAGTCCGTTGGAGCATCCCAGTGGCCGTGTGCATTAGGGAACGATGTCAAACTCTGTTGGCCCATGAAAGTGAAACCCAAGTCCAAGGTATGGACCAGCTCTGCACTCACAGCTGCAGTCAGGAACTCAGGACTCACCATGGCTGTAATGCTTGTTTGTAGGGAGACCTCAGTTCAGTCTCAGAAGGCCTTAATCCCAAATCTTGTAAGAGGAAATAACCCTCCCCACAGATCTTCCACACCCCCAAACCTATCTTGCCTATCCTCCAGGCCGGGTCTCAAATACTCCCTGAGGGCAAGTTTGTTGTGATGTGATGACAATATGGTGTGTCCATCTGACGACAGAGGCTGGAGCACCTCCTGAGGTCACAGCACCGCTCTCAGACTCTGCTATGCCTCAGAATCTTGGAGAAACCTGTTCAAAACCACAGGTTGTCAAAGTCTCTAATTCAGGGCATTGCGGAGGTGCCCAGGAATGCACTTGTTTTATTTGTTTGTTTGTTTTAAGAAGAGCCCAGGTGATTCTCATGCAGGTGGACCCAATTTTTCCAGGCACCTCTGAAAGAGAGATGTCACCAGTTAAAAAGCATCTAAGACCCAGGAGCCGCATCTATGACCCTTGCTCTCTTCAACCTTTCTCCCCAGAACCCCTGCTACAGCCCCAGAAGCCTCTGTGGTTTGGAAACAGGATGAGATCTGCATGCTTTTTAATGCCTGCCAAGGCAGGGTTAAGAAGACTTTCAGACACTCTAAGCATTGAAATGGTCAGGGTGGCCACCCTACCCTCATACATCTCCAGTGTTAGTAACACTAAGCTATTAAATAAGGAAGATCAACACACATCTGGTTCTCTTCCGTAGCATTTCAATGTTTTTTGTAAATGTCAAATATCAAATAATTTATAGTTGTCATTCTCTCTTTCTCTCTCCCTCTCTGTACCCCTGCTTTGCTGGTACCCCAAACACATGACTATTCTACCTATCTGGTGACTCCTACAGCAGCGTCTACAAAGTTTCAAGGTACTGTGTTGGTGAACATGCCCTGTGGTCTAGGCTAGGAAGGGCTGGCCTCTTGGCTGTGAGCTCCAGGACTGACCTGAATCAAAACCCTCAATAACCCGATAATGAAGGACCAAGGAAAACAGTTCACTCTAAACCTCCTAAACCCATTTAATGGGCTGATCAAGCAAAGAGCTCAAAACCAAGCTCTTTAGAAATGAAGCAAGCCTATTCACTGCCTGCAAAAAAATGACAGGTAGCACGGACAGTCGTTCCTCATTAAATTCCCCATACTTGGTTTTAAGGCAGGACTCTCTCTCAACGAGGCATACCTCTGTGGACTCTGGCTTGATTACTGTCCCACCCCCATCACCAGTGGCTTCTCCAAAAAGCCCAAGGTCTCTTTCAATGATTCCTCTAAGATGCACTTTCATTTCTGCTCCTCCACAAGTTCCTAGCAGGCAAAGAGATCTTTTACACTGTAAATCAGATTGTGTTTCTCATGGGCTGAAAACCCTCCAAAGCCTGGACTATGTATGCTCCTTTTCACTTCTGGACCCTGGACTGTAAGAAGCTCCGTGATCTGTGCCTGCTCCTTCATGGGCCTGATCTCATCCCACTTTCCCCCTCACTCACCCTGCTCCAGTTGTCCTGAGCTTGTCTTGGTTCTAGAAACACACTAAGTGTCATCCTTCCTCAGGGCTTTGGCACTTGCAGTTTACTCTGCCTGGAAGGCTCTTCCCTCAAATCTTCCCATGGGTGACTTCCTCTTCTCACTCAGGTTGCCTGCTCAGATAGGCCCTTTCTGTCCACCCAATCTCACGACTATCCTTCCCCATCCCAATCACATTCTCTCCAGGGTTTATTCTTTTCATGGAGCTTAGCACTGAAATTATCTTTTCCTTTTTAGTGATGCATTTGTTTCATTTATTTCTTTGTTTACTCTAGATCTCTCTCCACTGGAATATAACAGCCTGGTCTGTTTTGTTCACTGATAAGTCTCAAGTGCTAGAAACAGTGCTTAACGCAAGTAACGTAGGTGCCTCTCCGGATATCTGTTGAACAAAAGAATGAATCAGGGATCGGGTGCGATGGCTCATGTCTGTAATCGCAGCACTTTGGGGGACTGAGGTGGCAGATCGATTGAGGCCAGAAGTTTGAGACCAGCCTGGACAACATAGTGAGACCCCATCTCTACAAAAATAAAATAAAAAGATTAGCCAGGGGTGGTGGCATGCACCTGCAGTCCCAACTACTTGGTAGGCTAAGGTGGGAGGATCACCTGAGCCTGGGAGATGGTAGCTGCAGTGAGCCAGGATTGTGCCACTGCACTTCAGCCTAGGCAACAGAGCAAGACTCTGTCTCAAAAAAAAAAAAAAAAGAAAAAAAGAATGAGAAAAGAGTAAATCAGGATGTGCACCAACCACAGTTCTGTATACCAGAAGAAAATATTTATTTCTCAGAAACTGACTCATGGTTCTCTTATTAGAAGTGGTAATTTGTAATTGTTATACCCTAAGTGCTTCATCTTGATCAGGGGCCAAGTTTAGCTCAGGGTCCTTGTTACTATGAATTCAAAATCCACATCCCTGTGTGTGCAAGGTTGCACGGACAGGCAAGTAAACTCTGTCTTAATATGAATATGTGCATTCGCGATCGGACCAGTTATAAAATCATTCCCTACACAGGCATCCCCTCCCCACTCCACTCCACACCCCTGCCCCATTTAACACTCTGCAATTCCCGGTTTTTGTCCAGCAGCCTCTTTCCGATTGCCAGCTCTTGTCAACACGTGACAATACAACGAAAATAGGAGGCAAAACGTGATGTGTTAACCATGGGTAGACAAGAGCCTGCTGGAGGGACACAAGCTAACAATGGAAGAAGAGAAAATTGACAAGAATGATGATGTGATAGACACATCCAATGATTTGAATATCAAAGGATTAACAGGAGCCCTTAGGAAAACTGATGACATGCTCAAATATTTCTTGCAAAAATGACCTATTTTATGATCCTGCTGTGAAAGTCAAACTTCGTGATCTTGTCAGGGAAGGGAAAGATTTCATACTGGACCATCACGTGATTTTATCAGAAAAATTATGCATGCCCCATCCCTGCTGCTCTGAAATCAACAAAGCTTACTTTTTTTGTTCACCCTAGTGCATGAAGATCAGAAAAATCGGCATGTTTTCCTGAATTATAATTTCATTTTCAGATCAAGTTGGAAGCACGCTTTTGGACTCGATTGTTTACTATGGAATGGGAGTCCCCGGGTTTTTTTTTATTTTATTTTATTTTCTTAAAAAAATTTTCAAAATGTTACAGGTCTCATTGTCCCCACTGCAATATATACACTGTTATGGAAGCATAACCTGTGTTTCAATTTAGCCGCTGACGATTTTCAGACACCACGGTCGATAGTGCCCATTTTCATCTAGAAAGAGGCTTTAGTTCCTATTTCTCAGTGGACTCACCTGAAGGTGTGGTCCTTGACTTTAGTTGCACAGTTAGAATCACCCAGGGAGCTTTGAAAAATCCACAGCCTGGGCAACATAGCAAGACCCTATCTCTACCAAAAAAAACACAAAAACTTAAAAATTAGACAGGTATGGTGGCGTGCACCTGCAGTCCTAGCTACTCAGGAGACTAAGGCAGGAGGATTGCTGGAGTCCAGTAGTTCAAGGCTGCGGTGAGCTATGATTGCACCACTGCACTCCAGCCTGGTGACAGAGCAAGACCCTATCTCTCAAAAAGAAAAGAAGGGGAGAGGAGAGGAGAGGAGAGGAAAGGAGAGGAGAGGAGAAGAGAGGAGAGGAGAGGAGAGGAATTCAGATGCCCAGATAAAGTAAGAATCCCTGGGAGTAGAACCCCAGCCTTAGCATTTTTCCAGCCTCCCTTCCCAAGGTAATTCCAATGTGAACCGATGTTGACAATCACCGCTGTAAGGCATCCTTATTCTCAGATAATAAAGATCTGCTGTAGCACCAGGAGCCCAAACATTCTTAATCAAGGGCTTAACCCAAGTACTCAGGAAGCATAAACACACATGGTATTTGCTCTTCCTTCCTGAGATCACGAAGCAAAAATCTTCACAAAGGAGTTCTAGCAAAAGACCTACAACGCTGGACCCTGGGTTCCTGTTGGCCTCTGCTTTGAGCTCTACGCTGGGCTTTTGGGGGCCCCTGGAATGTGGTTGCACTGGCTGGACTCAAGCTCTGGCTACAGAATTGGCCCTGTTTATGGGTTTGAGCAGGTTCCGGGCACTGTCGCTGGGCTAGGTGGGCTGGTGAGGAGTGCCAGCCCTCACTCTGAGCACATCATGACTGTCCAGAGCCTGCTCAGAAGTGATGTCTCTCTCTTAGATTCGTGGATTCACAGCCACCAAAATCTGCCCCAGGACCCTCCACGTGGGCCGTGCAGAGGAGATGGATGTGAGAAGTCCATTGAGAGGCTCTACTGATATCCTCTTCTTCCACTGGAGGGGGACATCCTGGGGAAACCTGTCTCCACTTCCCATTAAGATCTCCCTTCAGGAATGCAAACTTGGAAAGATTGGGCCTTGGATGACAGTCTCACTTCCCCAGGCCTCTCTGCTGTGGATCCCGTATTTCTTGACTTGAAGTCAAACCCACTAAATTCAGAGCTGTCTTTCAATGACCCAGAAAGCTCTGTCTGGCCTTTGGCCAAAATTGGCATAGCAGGTTGGTCTAGGTCTATTCCCTCCCGAGAGTGATGGTTGCTGGGGCTCCCTGCCTGAGTTAGCACTCTGTGGGAATACACACACACGCATACACCCACATGCACACGTTGGCACATGTGTACCCATGTCTGGGTGAGGGCAGGATGAAGAAGACCATACCCTCCAGTTTTCCGCTGGTTTCCTCTCACCCCCATGCCCAAAATAGAGATAATGATATTAATAGCTGCCCCTTGTTAACCCTCTTCCCAGTGCTCGGCACTATGTTAGTGCTATTTAGAGGATTTTGCAAGAGCTCAGGGTCTAGGGTTAGGCAGACCTTGGTTTTATGATTCAGCTTCCCCTTCTGTAAAAGTATTTATTGGACCAGGCACGGTGGCTCACACCTGTAATCTCAGCACTTTGGGAGGCTGAGGCAGGCGGATTATCTGAGGTCAAGAGTTCAAGACCAGCCTGATGAAACCCCGTCTCTACTAAAAATACAAAAATTAGCCGGGCGTAGTGGTGGGCACCTGTAATCTCAGCTACTCAGGAGGCTGAGGCACGAGAATCGCTTGAACCTGGGAGGCAGAAGTTGCAGTGAGCCAAGATCGCACCACTGCACTGCATCCTGGGTGATAGAGCGAGACTCCATCTCAAATACATACATACATACATACATATATACATAAAATAAAATAAACATATTTATTGAATTGACATCCACATACATAACACTTCCCATGTGCTAAGCATTGCTCCAATGCACTTGACGAACGCTGACTCTTCTATTCCTATTGTTATTCTCAGCTTTCAAAGGAGGAAACTGAGGCACTTATAAGTTAAGCAACTTGCCGAGCTGGGATTCAAACCCGCTCATTCTGACTCCAAAATCCATGCTCCTCAGCCCATCCTATGACCAACAACAGTGCCTGCTTCATGGGATTGTGGGGAACACCCAAAGAGCCCTTACCCAAGGCCTGGCAGAGCACATCTCAACAAACATCGATACTATGATGATTTCTTTTGAAACCCCCAACAGGCTGGGTGCAGTGGTTCATGCCTATAACCTCAGACTTTCAGAGATTAAGGCAGGCAGATTACTTGAGGCCAGGAGTTGGAGACCAGCCTAGCCAGCATGGTGAAACCTTGTCTCTACTAAAAATACAAAAAATATATTTTTTTTAAAAATCTGCCTGCCTCGGCCTCCCAAACTGCTGGGACAACAGGCGTGAGCCACTGTGCCCGGCCCAATACATAATTTTATAGAAGGGGAAACTGAGTCATAAAACCAAGGTCTGTCTAACCCTAGGCCCTGAACTCTTGCAATTTTAGTGGCATGCACCTGTAGTCCCAGCTACTTGGGAAGCAGAGGCAGGAGAATCGCTTGACCCTGGGAGGCAGAGGTTGCAGTGAGCCGAGATTGCACCACTGCACTCCAGCCTAGGCAACAGAGTGACACTCTGTCTCCAAAAACAAACAAACAAACAAACAGAGAAAGAAACCGCAGCAATCTGGAGATCATTGGCTTTTTTTTTTTTTTTTTTTTGAGATGGATTCTCGCTCTGTCTCCCTGGCTGAGTGCAGTGGCCTGATCTTGGCTCACTGCAAGCTCTGCTTCCCAGGTTCATACCATTCTCCCACCTCAGCCTCCTGAGTAGCAGGGACTACAGGCACCCACCTCCACACTCAGCTAATTTTGTTTTTGTATTTTTGTAGAGACGGGGTTTCACGGTGTTAGCCAAGATGGTCTTGATCTCCTGACCTCGTGATCCACCTGCCTCAGCCTCCCAAAGTGCTGGGATTACAGGCGCGAGCCACCGTGCCTGGCCAATCATTAACATTTTCTAACTGAGGAGATCAAGTCCAGGCACTGTGACTCATACCTATAATCCTAGTACTTTGGGATGCCAAGGTGGCAGGATAGTGTAAGGCCAGGAATTCGAGACCAGCGTGGGCAATATAGCAAGACCCCATCTCTACCTTGAAAAAATAAAATTAAAATTAAAAAAAGAAAAACTAAAATGAAGAGATCAAGGCCGAGGGGAAGAAAGTGTCTTAGTCCATTTGGGCTGCTATAACAAAGCACCATAGGATGGGTGGCTTGCAAATAACAGAAATTTGTTTCTCATGGTTCTAGAGGATGGAAGTCTGAGACCAGGGTGCCTGCATGGTGGGGTACTGGTGAGGGCCCTCTTCCGGGTTGCAGATGGCTGTCTTTTCACTGTGTCTCCACATGGCAGAAAGAGAACAAGAGAACTCTCTGGAGTTTCTTTTATAAGGACACTAATCCCATTCATGAGGGCCCCACCCTCATGACCTAATCATGTCCCAGTGGACCCCACTCCTAATACCATCATCGTAGGCATTAGGATTTCCTTTGTCTTCCTCTGTCACCTAAGCTGGAGTGTAGTGGTGCAATCATAGCTCACTGCAGCCTCAATCTCCCAGACGCAAGCCATCCTCCCACCTTGGCCTTCTGAGCATCTGGGACTCTAGGTGTGTGCCACCATGTCCAGTTAATTTCTAAACATTTTGTAGAGAGGAGCCTTGCCATGTTGCTTAGGCTACTCTTGAACTCCTGGTCTCAACAGATCCTCCTGCCTTGGCCTCCAAAAGTGCTGGGATTACAGGTGTGAGCTACCATGCCCTGCAGGCATTAGGATTTCAAGATAGGAATTTTGAGAGGAAGTGAGCATTCAATCCATTGTACAAAACCATACAATTAGTAACTCAGTGGCTGGGCAAGGATTCAAACTGAAAGCTTGTGTTCCTACCAGTACACCACACTACCTCTCTAGAGGTCAAACAGGCACCTGCCGAAGAAGAGGCAGCCGATTTCTCCCCCAGATTGCAACCATATGACTTATTTGTAAAAATCCACAGACAAGCAGCCTTATACCCCTTTGTGATTGCTGATGACCACTTCCCAGAATCAGGCTGGAGCCCACACTGCTGAGATCTGAAAGGAAATACTCAAAATGGGGACTCTGAGTCCCTATCAGCTCAAATACCTGGGAAGCACCACTTTCCCCAGCGATAGACAAAAAGGGCTTCAAGAGTTAAACATACAGATTGGGTGTGGTGGCTCACGTCTATAACCCCAGCTCTTAGGGAGGCAGAGACAGGAGGATAGCTTGAGCCCAAGAGTTTGAGACCTGCCTGGGCAATGTAGTGAGACCCCATGTTTAATAATAATAATAATAATTTTTAAATTAAAAAAGAGTTAAAAATACAAACATCCCATTTCTAGATTCCCTCCCCATTCCTGCATGTTTAGAAGCCACCCAGAACCAGGTCAGTTCTTTCAGTTACCCCAAATCTGGTGGCCTCAAGGTTACTCCCTACCCTAAGAAAGAGCTGGGGCTGACCTTGGTCCATGTCCATGTGCAACTCAACCTCCAAGATTTTCCAGAGATCCCAGTGCTGAAGGGACAGCTAGAAGGGAAGCTGATGGACACAGACATCCCAGTGCTGAAAAGACAGCTGGAAGGGCAGCTGATGAACCCAGTGAAACCACTGCAATATGCCCTCTTTTTTCCTACTAGCCTCTCTTCCATTCCTCAAACTAATCAAGTGCACTCCCACCCCAGGGTCTTTGCATTTCCATTTCCTTCTGCCTGGAAAGTTCTTTCCTGGACTCTTCATATAACTGGCTCCTTTTTTTCAGGTCTGAGCTCATGTCCCTTCTGCTCATGTCCCTATCCAGTGTTGCCCTCCACTTGCCCCCACCCAATGAAGAATTGCTATCACATCATTCTGTTTTGTATCTTTCTTGGTTTTTTGTTTTTTATTCTTTGTTTTTTGAGACAGAGTCTCGCTCTGTCACCCAGGCTGGAGTGCAGTGGCAAGATCTCGGCTCACTGCAACCTCCACCTCCTGGGTTCAAGTTATTCTCCTGCCTCAGCCTCCCAAGTAGCTGGGATTACAGGCACGCACCATCATGCCCAGCTAATTTTTTTTTTTTTTTTTTTTTTTAGTAGAGACAGGGTTTTGCCAAGTTGGTCAGGCTGGTCTCGAACTCTTGATCTGAAGTGATCTGCCTGCCTCAGCCTCCCAAAGTGCTAGGATCACAGGCATGAGCCACCGTGCCCAGCCCCAGTGTTTTGTATCTTTCAAAGCTCGGATATATTGTCTATAGTCTCTCTCCTCAATGAGAATGCAAGTTCCGAGGATCAAGATCGTCTCTGTCTTGGGCATTAGGGAATCCCTAGGACCTAAAATCAATCTTCATAACCCAGTTCTCACACTTACCTTCCCCGGTTCCCATCACCCCTCTCCTCTCACCTGTACCCACTGGATCTGTCCTCCAGACCATCCATCCTCTAAACAGCTTGAGCTACTTTGAGTTCCCAAATGAGTTTTTCTCTTGTTCATTCTCTCATCATCACACATGCTATTCCCTCTGCTTCGAGAAACACACCTCCCTTCCTCTGATTAACTTCTAATTAACCTTCAGCTCTCAGCTTAGACATAATTTCACTCCACGTGCAGTTAACAAAAAATTATTCTGCTGAGTTATCAGGTGAGAGAATTTTTGGTGGTGGAGAAAGCACGTTTAATCCCTTCCATACTGTTTTAATTCTCTACGTACATCTATTCTTTTTAATTTAAAAGGGATTAACTGAATAAAGGGTAATGGACTGTTTCTTGTTTTCTTTGTATGATTTCTCGGTATTGAAAAAATATCCTAGTAAATGTGATTTTAAAATGCCAGTACCACAATGACTTAATTATTACAGCTTTATTGTATGGCTTAGTATCGTGTAAGAAACCACCTCACTGAGCTCTTTCATTCATTCTACTGTGTTTTTTCAGCTAATTGCCTTCAGCTGCTTCTTCCTTTTTTTTTTTTTTTTTTTTTTTTTTGAGATGGAGTCTCGCTGTCTCACTCAGGCTGGAGTGCGGTGGTGCCATCTCAGCTCACTGCAGTCTACACCTCCCAGGTTAGAGAGATTCTCCTGTTTCAGCACCCCGAGTAGCGGGGACTATAGGTGCCCGCCACCAAGCCTAGCTAATTTTTGTATTTTCAGTAGAGACAGGGTTTCACCATGCTGGCCAGGCTGGCCTCGAACTCCAGACCTCAGGTGATCCACCCGCCTCAGCCTCCCAAAGTGCTAGAATTACAGGCGTGAGCCCCTGCGCCCGGCCTACTTTCAGTTTCTTAAGTAGGTTAATTCTATGACCTGGGAAAATTGTAATTTTATTCCTTTTTTTAATTTTTTCTGTTGCTTGTAACTCTTAATTCTGTTTTATTCCTTCTTGTGCTAGAATGTATAGAACCATAACAAATAATTGAGGCAATGGTGAGCATTCTTATCTCAGTGCTGATTTCAGTAGGAAAATTTCTAGGGTTTAACCTTTAAGAAAAAGTGTCAGAAGTTACAGCTAGAGGGGAGGAATGTGTTCTAATGTCCTATAGCACTGTAGGATGAATATGGTTAACAATAACTTAGTGGGGCCAGGCGTGGTGGTTCACACCTGTAATCCCAGCTCTTTGGGAGGCCTAGGTGGGAGGATTGCTTGAGTCCAGGAGTTCAAGATCTGCCTGAGCAACATAGCAAGACCCCCATCTCTACAAAAAATATAAAAGTTAGCTGGGTATGGTGGTACACACCTGTAGTCCCAGCTACATGGGAGGCTGAGGTGGGAGGATCACTTGAACCCAGGAATTCAAGATCAGCCTGGTCAACATGATGAGACCCCATCTCTACAAAAAATATAACAATTAGCCTAGGTGTGGTGGTGCATACCTGTAGATCCAGCTACAGGAGGCTGAGGTAGGAGGGTCACTAGAGCCCAAACTGTCGAGACTGCAGTGAGCCATAAGCATGACACTGCTCTCCAGACTGGGCAACAGAGTGAGACCCCATCTCAAAATAAATAAATAAATAAAATAATTTAGTGTATCTTTTCCAAAAGCTAAAAGAGATAGATTTGCCAATTATCTTGATTTGATCATTATTCATTATGTACACGTATCAAAGTATCACTCTGTATCCCATAAATATGTACGATTGTTACATGTCAACTAAAAAGGAGCAGAAAAACAAAAAAAGTATCCGCTTAAGGACAGCACCCCTCCTCATGTGAAGGAAGTACTTTTCCATTGTCTGAACCAGAGACAAACCATTGGTACGATCTTCTTTCCCCAGGATGAAGCTGTGGCCACCAAAAAGCTGGTCTCTGCAACTGTGCTTCATTCAGCACCTCCGGAAATCTCTTTTGGCTCTGTCTTTCACTCCAAACCTCTTCCCGGGTCCTGGGGTCTATGAATTCTCAGGGCCCAGCTCTCACACATGCCCTTCGCTGGGCCCCTGTCCTCCCTCACCTGTAACCACCGGATCCTGCCCCCAAACCAAACGCCATTGATCCTCTTCCTGCTTTAGCTTCTACTTCTCTCTACTCCGATGCCTGAGCTTAAAGCTGTGCCAGGACAGTGCTCCTCTCTGCATCCTGACTTCATCCTTACAGTCTACATGTCTTCACCATTTTTCTTGGTTCCATCTTCTGCAGTGGGTGGGCAAGTCCAATCTCATTCTACTTTTCTCAGATTTACTGATATGGGAAGATACTCCTAAGAAAATATAAGTGAGAAGAACAGCACGATCCCAGTTTTGTAAAGCCATTTGTATGCGAAAGCACAGGGGAAAAAGAGCCTGGAAGGAAATATACAAAAATGCTAAATAGTGGTTATTTCTGGGAGCCAGCAATATGCTACTTACATGAATGTCCAAGCTCACTTTGTGATGCATGTATGACATGGGGTGCCAGCAGATTCATTTTCAGTGTGGAGTCTTCCTTGGGGAAAATTCTTGATTCCTTTTCCTTCTGTATTGCTTCTTAAAATCTCACCATGGCACCAATGTGTCTCTTGTGATCCTAAAATACCTACCAAAACCAACGGTAATAATAGCTGTAATATATCGAGTTCCTACCATACTCCAGGAACTGAACTAAGTGCTTTATGTCATTGCCTAATTAAAAGATTTATGTGTAAAGTGCTGAGAACAGCAACTGGCGTAATAACTGCCTCAACTGATTCTCATGGCAACTTCTCATGAAGTTACTATTATTATCTTCATTCTGTAGAAGAAGCAACTGAGGTTTGAAGAGGTAATTTGCCATAGGTACCACAACTAGTAAGTGGCTGAGTCAGGATTCATGCCCACGTGGGACACCAAAGACTGGGCTCCTACTAAATACATTTGGTTCAGGGATTGCAAACTCGAATATCTACAGGGCCAGGCAAGAATATAGAGCTAGGTGGGGACTTTGGCCAACTGGAGAGTTTACACCCAGTCTAAAGAGGGCTGCTGATGTCAGCTACGTCATCCAGGGATTCATTACTCCCGCATGGAAATGTGAGACAGAGGTCCCCGTTTTTGAAGAGAAACTGCAAATCAGTTTTTAATGTGAAATATTCAGAATTTTAAATTGCAGCAGCATAGGCCAGGGGCGGTGGCTCACGCCTGTCCTCCCAGCACTTTGGGAGACCGAGGCAGGCAGATTACCTGAGGTCAAGAGTTCAAGACCAGCCTGGCCAACATGGTGAAACCCTGTCTCTACTAAAAATACAAAAATTAGCCGGGCGTGGTGGCGGGCGCCTGTAATCCCAGCTACTCAGGAGGTTGAGGCAGGAGAATCACTTGAACCCAGGAGGTGGAGATTGCAGTAAGCTGAGATCGCACCACTGCACTCCAGCCTGGGTGACAGAGCAAGACTCCATCTCAAAATAAAATAAAATAAAATAAAATAAAATAAAATGCAGAAGCTTAATTTTTAAAAATAAAATATGCAAAAGAGTATTGCACGTAAAACAAACACACACAGATAAAACCACAAAATGAAACAGTCTGCAACCCAGATTTGCCCCAGAAGCCACTATTATCTACTTTAGAAACACCAGTCTAGATTATGTCTTCTATCCCAGGAAGGCCCAAACTCCCCTTTGCTTTCCATTTTTTCCTTCTTGGGACAGAAATCTTTAAACCAGGGACCAGCAAAATTGTTCTTAAAGAGCCAGAGAGTAAATATTTTCAGCTTTGCTGTCTCTGTGGCAAATACTGAACTCTGTGATAGTGGCATCAACATGTTTTATTCTCTTTAGTTCTCAAAATGGCTTCATGAGGAGCCTAATGTTATAATCAGGAAATTGAAGCAATATAAACAAATGGGCATGATTGTGTTTCAATAAAACTTTATTTTCTGAGGCTGAAATCTGAATTTCACATTTTTTTACAGGTCACAAATAATATTCTTCTTTCAATTTTTTTTTCAACCATCTAAATATGCAAAAACCATTCTTAGCTCACGGGCCATACAAACATGGGTAGTAGTAAGCTGCTTTAGAACAGTAAAAACTGGTGACTGCAGGCCAGGCGCAGTGGCTCACGCCTGTAATCCCAGCACTTTAGGAGGCTGAGGCAGGTGGATCAGCTGAGGCCAGGAGTTCAAGACCAGCCTGGACAACATGGCAAAACACTGTCTCTACTAAAAATGCAAAATTAGCTGGGCATAGTGGCGCATGCCTGTAGTCCCAGCTACTCGGGAGGCTGAGGCAGGAGAGTCACTTGAACTGGGGAGGTGGAGGTTGCAGTGAGCTGAAATTACACCACTGCACTCCAGCCTCGGTGACAAGAGCGAAACTCTGCCTAAAAGACAAACAAACAACAACAACAACAAAACTAGTGACTGTGTCTCCAGGAGTTTCGGGTATTTGCTGGTTCTAAGTCTTAGTCTCAAGCTGCCTGAAGCCACCATGAATAGGCCCATTTTGCAAGCAGATGCCCACACGTATGTGGTTCCTAATTCCCTCAATAATTTTGACTGGTCTGTATTTAGTAGTGTTCCCATTCCATCTTCACCTGAACACTTTCTTCCTTTGAAATCTTTCGTGGAATTCAAGTATGGAAAACAGCAAATAACGAGGAGTATGGAAATCAACTAACAATGGACGGTGTCACTGCCAACACCCCTCCCCTGCCCAGGTGCCCCTGGCACGTGCCATGGGGAAGCATAGTTAACGGAGAAGCCACTGGTCCAGTTCATTGCCAACATCAATAGTAGGGGGTGGGCTATAAAATGATCATGAAGCCGCCAGGCAAAGAACTTAGCTCACAACACTGAGACTTGTTGAAGAGAGTGCAATTCATAATAATAGTTAGGAACTTTATCTCTGGGGTCAGCTAGTAAATGTCTAACTGTGTCCTTGAGTTAATCAGTGACTTGGCTAAGCTTCAATTTCCTCCTTGTATTAATAACCTTGCCTCATTATAACATTAGGCACCTCAGGCCGGGCACGGTGGCTCACGCCTATAATCCCAGAACTTTGGGAGGCCAAGATGGGCAGATCACAAGGTCAGGAGATTGAGACCATCCTGGCTAACACGGTGAAACCCCCGTCTCTACTAAAAATACAAAAACAAAATTAGCCGGACGTGGTAGTGGGCGCCTGTAGTCCCAGCTACTTGGGAGGCTAAGGCAGGAGAATGGTGTGAACCCGGGAGGCAGAGCTTGCAGTGAGCAGAGATCATGCCACTGTACTCCAGCCTGGGCGACAGAGCGAGACTCTGTCTCAAAAAAAAACAAAAAATAAAAAAATAAAAAATAACATTAGGCACCTCGTAAAGTCATTTAGATAGCTAAAGAGGATAAAACACGTGAATGTGGCTGGGCGCAGTGACTCCCACCTGTAATCCCAGCACTTTGGGAGGCTGAGGTGGGTGGTTCACCTGAGGTCAGGGGTTCAAGACCAGCCTGGCCAACATGGTGAAACCACATTTCTACCAAAAATACAAAAATTAGCCAGGCGTGGTGGCGGGCGCCTGTAACCCCAACTACTTGGGAGGCTGAGGCACAAGAATTGCTTGAACCTGGGAGGAGGAGGTTGCATCAAGTTGAGATCGTGCCACTGCACTCCAGCCTGGGCAATAGAGCGAGACTCGGTCTCAGAAAAAAAAAAACATAAATGCTTAGAATGGCACCTGGTGTATAGTAGGTGCACACGTGTGTTACTTATTATGATTTCTTATCCAGTCAACTGGAAGGGGATGGGGCGTAAAACCAAACAGGAATATATAAATGAAACTGTAAACTATGAACAAGCATAAATAAGGCCTTTTTTTTTTTTCAATATCAGGGAAGAAGTTATGGGTCTGTCTTTTTTCTAGGAATTTCCTTGAGTCTTCTTTCCTGAACCTCCTTCCTGGTTCTGAGTCTATTCTTTGCCTGGTAAGCAGAGAATCAGAACCAAGGAGATGTTCTACATATTCGAAGGCATTTATTGTGAAATGGCTCTGGCCTGGAGCCTACTTATAGAAGAAATTAAATATATGACACTCTTATTTTTATGAGATCATAATAGACATCATGATAGTAGCCATAATAATAATGACTACTATTCATAGTGTAATGGTGAAACCACAGCCTTTGAAACCTGGCTCCAAAAATCAATTCCGTCACTCACCAGCTGTGACACCATCTCCTCTGTGATTTTCCATTGTCTCATTACCAAATGTTAATATTAATAGCCTCTACCTCCTGGGGTGGTAAACAGGGTAAATGAGATAAGGGATATAAGGTTTCAGCTATGTGCCTGGCCAATCGGAAGCACTTAATAAGTGTCAGCCATTATTAAGACATGCCTAGAGCTTTGCAAAAATTATCTCATGTTCATGTATAGCCTTATTTCATTCTTACAATAATGGCTCTGAAATACCAAGGCAGCTCTGTCTGATTCTGAATGTTGTCCATTTTCCACGACATCACGATGCCCGCCTGCCCCCCCCCCACCCCGCCACATTCCACTCCAGCTACACAGACAGGGAAAGGGACAAGAATGCATAATTTCTGGAAAATTCATTTTCCTTTAAAAGAACTAGCAGAGCTATTAACTGCCCCCAGAGACTGGTTAACTGTCTAGTTAACCAATACCCAAAATGATGATTAAACATCCACACCTCGGCTGGGCAAGGTGGCTTATGCCTGTAATCCCAGCACTTTGGGAGGCCGAGGCGGGTGGATCACCTGAGGTCAGGAGTTCGCGACCAGTCTGGTCAACATGGTGAAACCCCATCTCTACTAAAAGTACAAAAATTAGCCAGGCGTGGTGCCAGGTGCCTGTAATCCCAGCTACTCTGGAGGCTGAGGCAGGAGAATCTCTTGAACCTGGGAAGCAGAGGTTGCAGTAAGCTGAGATCGTGCCATTGCACTCCAACCTGGGCGACAAGAACAAAACTCTGTCTCAAATAAAACAAAACAAAACAAAAGTCAGCCAATGTGGACAAATGTTCAAGATGCACGTTCAGCAAATCTGAGGCTCCTGAAGGGGTAACCTCATAGCGAGGGACAGTGAGCTGTGATCCTTTGGGAGGGCAGAGAAGGAAAGGGAGGGTCCTGTGGTCAGATATGAACATCGCTGGGGGGAGAGGACTATTCTGGAATGCCTGGATTCAGCTCTTGGTTGGAATGCCGGTTCTATTTAGGTTGGTGCAAAAGTAATTACACAATTGCACAAGGAGATCAAGATCATCCTGGCTAACACGGTGAAACCCCATCTCTAATTGCACAGTTACTTTTGCACCAACCTGAATAACTAAAGTAATTGCACAATTACTTCTGCATCAACCTAAATAACTACTTATCAGAGTGATTTGAAGAAAAATTCTTAAGCCCTGTTTCCTCATTGGTAAAATGAGCAGAAAAAAACTGATATACTTGAATTCTACCTGCTTTTACCTTCACTGACTGGAGGAGAGGGGAAAGATAAGATCGTCCTCATAATTAGTGTTTATGTTTCATGGTGTTTTTGCCCTTGTAAAGTGGATCCCAACATCCTGCAAAATCTAAAAAGCAGCACATTTCCATCTCCCACTTGGTACTGTTTATCTTTGGCCTCCACTCATCTCTTTTTTGTGCCCTAAAGAAGCCCGCTGTTGGTGACTGATCCCACTGGCTCATGACTGTAATCCTAGCACTTTGGGAGGCTGAGGCAGGAGGATCGCTTGTGGCCAGGAGTTTGAGGCCAGCCTGGGCAAGATAGTGAGACCTTTTGTTCTCACTGTCAAAAAATGTTTAATTAGCCAGGCATAGTGGCACACGCCTATAGTCCCAGCTACTTGGGAGGCTGGGGTGAGAGGATCACTTGAGCCCAAGAGTTCAAGACTGCAGTGAGCCATGATTGTACCACTGCACTCCAATCTGGGCCACAGAATGAGACCCTGTCTCTAATAAAAAATAAAGGTGCTCTTGGGCCTACCAGCCGAACAACCCTACTGCCCCCAACAGCCAGAGGTGAGGACCCAGGTTGGGCCCCCGGAGCTCTGTCTCCTCCCCCAGGCTCAGAACCCTTATCTGTTTCCACAGGGGCTTTCCGAGGTGTGTGCAAGAAAATCGATCACTTCCCTGAAGATGCTGACTACGAACAGGACACAGCTGAGTATCTCCTGCGTAAGTTCCCCGGCTTTTGGAGTCTCTCTGGGAGGAAGGGATGGGCCCCTGCCATCACCCAGCTGCCTCTGAGTTGGAGGTTCCTCAGCATCCATCCCTAGAGATGGACAAGTGCAAAGAAGCCCCATGTGCCGGTACAGAGACATTCATGTGGTTCTGAGAGCTAAGCCCCTTTAGTGTCAGTGAATTAGAAACAGAAAGAAGAAGCAGGGAGTGGGGTGGGGAATTGTTCATGCCTGTATTCCCAGCACTCTGGGAGGCAGAGGCCAGAAAGGATCGCTTGAGCTCAGGAGGTCGAGATCAGCCTGGGCAATATAGCAAGACCCCATCTCTACAAAAAATTAAAAAATTAGCTGCTTGTGGTGGCACACACCTGTACTCCTAGCTACTCAGGAGGCTGAAGTGGGAGGATCATTGGAGCCCAGGGGATTGAGGCTGCAGTGAGCTATGATCATACCACTGCTATCCAGCCTGTGTGACTGAGTGAGACCCTGTCTCTGAAAAGAAAGAGGAGGAGAAAGAAAAGGAGAAAGAGAAAGAGAAAGAAAAAGAGAAAAAGAGAGGAAAAGAAAGAGAAGGGAGGAAGGCAGGAAGGGAAGGAGGGAGGGAGGGAGGGAGGAAGGAAAAGAGACGGAAAAGTAGGTGAGTCAAAACTGAAAAGTTCTTTTTAGTCAGTTTAGGAGAAAAATCTAAGGAACTTTCGCCAGCTTGAATGCAGGTTTTCACCTACCCGGGAGGGGATTGGAGGTGCTAATGGCAGAGTGCTAATGGGTGAGGTGAGATGCTAATGTGTGAGGTCCCAAGGGGCAACGCCTAGGAGAATAAATACAAACCCAAGTTCACCTCTCCTTTGACTTCCCTCCAGTTTCAATCCTACTGGGATAGGACCAATGTCTCTGTAGGATTTTTCCAAACTCGGTAACCTGGATATGACATGAACTGTCACAACTACAGCGTGTAGGAGCCAAGAGAGTGTGGTGGCTTGGAGCCAAGGCCTCTGGAATCTGGGCTTTGACCCTTGTTTGACTTTACTAGCTGGGCTGGACCTGGGACAAGTGGCTTTACCTCTCTAGTTCCTAACTTCCTTCATTTTTTTCTGAAATGGAGGTTATAATGCCATCCACCTGACAGGGTCATGAAAATTAAGTAAACTAACGCATATTACACTTAGCTTAGGGCCCAACACACAGTCAGGAGACAATATGCATTAGCTCCCATTTCTTGCATGGGATTAGCAATAGCAAAATTCACTGCAGAGATGAGCCTTCTATTGGTCGAGGCACAGAGAGAACCTGATTTGGGATTTCCGTGTAATTTCTTCAGCAAGTATGTGTGTTGAGTTCACTCAAAAGGATAATGAGGCCAAGTGCAATGGCTCACACCTGTAATCCCAGCACTTTAGGAGGCCAAGATGGGGGGATCACTTGAAGCCAGGAGTTCAAGACCAGTCTGGGCAACATAGCAAGTCACCAACTCTACATAATTTTTTTTTTTTTAATTATCCAGGCATGGTAGTGCACACCTTTAGTCCCAGCTACTCGGGAGGCTGAGGTGGGAGGATTGCTTCAGCCCAGGAAGCTGAGGCTGCAGTAAGCCATGATTGTGCCTTTGCACTAATCAATAATATTGATTAGTGATTGGCTATAGGGTGTGGAGGATAGTGTCAGATGCAGCATTATTAGGTTAATTTATGCTACTTGTGGCAAAAGCAAGCATTGTCAAGAGATGAGCACGCAGCTCAAAGAGGAGGGAAGGACGTGATACTGCCTCATTTTAATGTCTCTCTGGGCCTGATCATTAAAAGGACTTGCATTACTCAGATAAACGCTGTTTTCTTTTCTCACTCCTCACATCAGCAGCTCAAAAAGATTCAGTGTGGAGAGCAAAATTAGCCACACTTAGAGATGTAGCTTGACCAAATTTTGAGAGATGACACAGATTACTTGCATCTTCTCAATAGAGAATGGTGTTAGTCACCAGTGGGGTTTTACCAGAATGCCCATATATTTTCTTTTTCTTTTTTCTTTTTTTTTTTTTTGTTGTTGTTGTTGTTGTTGTTTTTTGAGATGGAGTCTCGCTCTGTCGCCCAGGCTGGAGTGCAGTGGCCGGATCTCAGTTTACTGCAAGCTCCGCCTCCCGGGTTTACGCCATTCTCCTGCCTCAGGCTTCCGAGTAGCTGGGACTACAGGCGCCCGCCACCTCGCCCGGCTAGTATTTTGTATTTTTTAGTAGAGACGGGGTTTCACCGTGTTAGCCAGGATGGTCTCAATCTCCTGACCTCGTGATCCGCCCGTCTCGGCCTTCCAAAGTGCTGGGATTACAGGCTTGAGCCTCCGCGACCGACCTATTTTCTTTGTTTTTCTTTCCTATGTTGATAAAACATTTTGACGTTTGCCCTGTCAGAGACTAAACAGAACTGTGACTTCTACTTCACAACTTGTATAGCTGATTTTAAGTTCTTCGGAGAGGCCCATAACTTTTCTGACAAAGTATTTTTCTCTGGTCTGGGAAGATGGCTCTTCCTCCTAGGCTTCACCAGTAGCAGCAGAATTTGGCTAAGGTTAGGAGAGGACTTAACGAGCACACAGATTTCCTGCTGAGAGTTTTGGAATTCCTGATCCAGCCTGATCCAGCCACGTAGGGCTGGGAGCGCATTTCCGCAGGGTTCTCCCTGCCCTGGTATTCACTCTGCCATCCCCTGTCCTGACCCACAACCCTGGTGGGACTGGGATTGTTTTCTGCTATTTCCTCTTTCTCCTGTGCTCTTTGGGGTAGGCTACAGCATAAACCCATAGCAGCGTTACTGGAAAGGGGTCCAGATCCAGACCCCAAGACAGGGTTCTTGGATCTCACACAAGAAAGATTCAGGGTGAGTCCACAAAGTAGAGTGAAAGCAAGTTTATTCGAGAAGTAAAGAAACGAAAGAATGGCTACTCCATCAACAGAGCAGTGGCATGGACCACTTGACCTAGCATATTATAGTTATTTCTTGATTAATGGTAAATAGGAGGCGAATTATTCATGAGTTTTCCAGGAAAGGGGCAGGCGATTCCAGGAACTGAGGGTTCCTCCCCATTTTAGACCATAGGGTAACTTCTGACATTGCCATGGCATCTGTAAAGTGTCATGGTGCTGGTGGGAGTGTCTCTTCACATGCTAATGTATTATAATTAGCATATAATGAGCAGTGAGGACAACCAGAGGTCACTTTCATTATCATCTTAGTTTTGGCGGGTTTGGGCTGGCTTCTTTATTGCCTCCTGTTGTACAGCAGAGCCTTTGTGACCTATATCTTGTGTTGACCCCAATCTCATCCTGTGCTTGGGAACGCAGCCCAGCAGGTCTCAGCCTCATTTTACCCAGCCCTTATTCAAGATGGAGTCGCTCTGTTTCCAACGCCTCTGACAGCAGAAAGTTCAAAGCCCACAGATTCTGTTGACTAGAGACTCCCACAACACAGCACTGGACTCAGAAAGTCCTACTCAGACTCCAGTGGTGGGGCTACACTAGAACAAGCTTATGTCCCCACCCTTAAGACCTTAACTTAGCTCCATATAGTTTGGGGAGGAGAAACAGGGAAGGAAGACAGTAAAAACCTCTTTGATCTGAAGTCACCATGTGTCCACTGGGCTAAAACAAATGCAAGATGGACTTCCACTGACTTAGGAGAAAATGGCAGCAGCAGATTTCCTGTTTGAGGCAGACACTTATAGCCAGAGTTGACAGAATCTGCTTGCATCTCATTTGTGGGGCAAAGAGTGGGATCTCCCCACCAATGGGTTCCCAAATGATGATTGCACCACTTGGGAAACAGTCACATTTACATATCTCCTATCCACATGTTTCAAACATAAACCTTTTTTTTTTTAATGGGGTCTTGCTCTGTCATTCATGCTGCAGTGCAGTGGCACGATCATATCTCACTGCACCCTCAAATTCCTAGGCTCAAGCCTCCTGAGTCGCTGGGACTACAGGCACCCACAACCACCATGTCTGGCTAATTTCTTTTTACATTTTTTGTAGAGTTGGGGTCCCCCTATGCCTTGCCCAGGCTGGTCTCAAATTCCTATCCTCAAACGATCCACCTGCCTTTGCCTCCCCAAGTGCTGAGATTACAGGCATGAGCACTGTGGCAGGCCCAAATATCCACTTTTGTGGAACCAACACAGTTCCATAGCTTCAAACATGCAGATCATTTTCTTAGGGCACACATCAAAGGTTAATCATCCTTTGATTTTTTAAAAGGTATTCACTTTTTATTAATTACACTCATTACATTGAATATTCAAGCGATTCTTGTCAATATGCAATGCAAATGATCCCTTTAAAGGTTAGTCCACAAGTCCCAAACAGGTGCTTGAAACCACTGGAGGAGACCGACCCCTAATATTTGCAAGGGCCCAAGGCAAGAATCCAACTGGAAACCCATGGGTCATCTGTGTACATTTTTACAAATTATAACTAAGTTGTGCCCACAGCTGGGCCCATTAAAAATAAGCTACACTCACATACAGAACCCCAGAGCTCACTCCCTGGGATGGCCCCCTCGATCTAGGAGCTAAAGGAACCAGGAGCCAGCTCTGCCTCCTGCAAGCCTGCATAATAGAACTGCAGGACTTTGCAGCAGGCCAGAACTCAGCAAGGACACTAATCATGCCTAATTAAAGTTAAGGGTTGATATAGCCAGGAAGGAAAACAGGAGGGGCAAGGAATAGGAGTTGGGTGACAGGCAGCAGGTGCATTTCATTTCATTGAAACTTACACATGTAAGTTTCTCAAGCTTCAGTTCATGGGCATCCAGCCTATTAGAAAATTGGGCCAGTTTCAGCCAGGCATGGTTACATGCCTGCTCACACCTGTAACCCCAGCACTTTGGGAGGCCAAAGCGGGTGGATCACATGAGGTCAGGAGTTCGAGACTAACCTGACCAATATGGTGAAACCCAGTCTCAACTAAAAATACAAAAATTAGGGTGGCATGGTGGCATGTGCCTGTAGTCCCAGCTACTCGGGAGGTTGAGACAGGAGAATTGCTTGAACCCATGCGGTAGAGGTTGCAGTGAGCCGAGATCACACTATTGCACTCTAGCCTGGGTGACAGAGGGAAATTCCATGAAGAAAAGAAGAGAAGAGAAGAGAAGAGAAGGGAAGAGAAGAGAAGAGAGAGAGAAGGAGAAAGAAAGAAAGAAAGAAAGAAAGAAAGAAAGAAAGAAAGAAAGAAAGAAAGAAAGAAAGAAAGAAAGAAAGAAAGAAAGAAAGAGAGAGAGAAAGAAAAAGAAAGAAAGAAAGAAAGAAAGAAAGAAAGAAAGAAAGAGAAAAAGGAAGGAAGGAAGGAAGGAAGGAAGGAAGGAAGGAAGGAAGGAAGGAAGGAAGGAAGGATTGGGCAGTTTCAAAACCAGAGCAAAATCCCTTCCATCTTCTCTTTTTTTTTTTTTTTTTTTTTTTTTTGAGATGGAGTCTCACTCTGTCGCCCAGGCTGGAGTGCAGTGGCGCGATCTCGGCTCACTGTAAGCTCCACCTCCCGGGTTCACGCCATTCTCCTGCCTCAGTCTCCCGAGTAGCTAGGACTACAGGTGCCCGCTACCTCCCCTGGCTAATTTTTTGTATTTTTAGTAGAGATGGGGTTTCACTGTGTTAGCCAGGATGGTCTCCATCTCCTGACCTCCTCACACCTGTGTGCCTTCAGCCCCCCCACTTCAGGCCTCCCCCTTCATCCCTCCTAGGCCCACAGGTTAAATAAGTTACCAAATTTTCAGAAAACTGAAAACACAAACAAGCAAACAATGAAAGTGCAGTAGCAAATGAAAATGACCGGAGCTAAACAGGCAGAAAAACACCTAGTGAATATGGAGGTTAAAGGCTTGAACACTGACTAACGTGAACTAAGCTTTGAACCCCTGAACCAAAATAAACTCGTGTCCCTCCCTGGCCCACATACCTCGTATGTGTCGTTGGTCAGGAGAAGCTCCTCCATTCGCTCAGCACCTAAGACCAAACACAACCAGCAGCCCACGGCCAATCCATCAGTGGATTCTGTTGGCTTTACTTTCAAAATATAAAGTACTCCCTGAATCTGGCTACATCTTACCACCTCAGGTCTACCCTCACCCAGTCCAAGCTATGAAGGGCTCTTGCCTGGGTTATGGGGTTTTTGTTGTTGTTGTTGTTGTTGTTTGTTTGTTTGTTTGTTTGAGACAAGGTCTCACTCTGTTGCCCAGGCTGGAGTGCGGTGGTACGATCTTGGCTCTCTGCAGCCTCCACCTCCTGGGCTCAAGTCATCCTCCCACCTCAGCCCCCCAAGCAGCTGAGAATACAAGCGCACACCACCATGCCTGGCTGATTTTTTATTTTTTAGTAGAGATGGGGTTTTGCCATGTTGCCCAGGCTGATCTCAAATTCCTGACCTCAGGTGATCCTCCCGCCTCAGCCTCCCAAAGTGCTGGGATTACAGGCGTAGGATTCTTGTGGTCCTACCTGTTACACAGGGCTTGGCCCTCCGAAGGGCCCCACCCTTGGTTCCATGCTCTGCTGTCACTATCTTGAAATTCTTAACAATTCTGAAACAAGAGGCCTCACTGTTTTTTGTTTGTTTGTTTGTTTGTTTTGAGACAGAGACTTGCTCTGTCGCCCAGGCTGGAGTGTAATGGCACAATCTCGGCTCGCTGCAATCTCCACTTCCTGCGTTCAAGCAGTTCTCCTCCCTCAGCCTCCCAAGTAGCTGGGATTACAGGTGCCCTCCACGACGCCCAACTGATTTTTGTATTTTTAGTAGAGACAGGTTTCACCATGTTGGCCAGGCTGGTCTTGAACTCCTGACCTCAGGCGATCCACCCACCTCTGCCTCCCAAAGTGTTAGGATTACAGGTGTGAGCCACCATGCCCACCTAGGCCTCACATTTTTGTGTTGCACAAGGCCCTGTAAATTATGTAGCTGGTCCTGCCTGTCATTGCTACTAGAGCATAAGCCCCATGAGGACAGGACCCCTGGCTCCTTAGTAAACCAATGAGCACGGAATTTATTCAGCTGATGTATTCTGGCCTGTATCCACCAGAAAATACTCTTATACTGGATGGGTAAATACTGGGACCTCAACCACATGGGGCCCCTCTCCCATGACCTTAGGGCCTTCCATGATCCAGAAAGTATTTAGTAAGAAGCTGACACAGGGACCTCCAGGACTCTGCTTCGACTCCTCAGCCAGTGTCCCTTCTGAAGGGCAGTGCCTGTGCCCTTGCGGTGCTTAAACATGTCAGCTCTGACTGCAGCACCCGCCACAGCACCTAGCATCTATTAGGTGCTCAGGAAATGTTTGTCAAATGAATAAGCAAATTCATTTGTTCATTCGTGACTAAATGGGTATTCAATGGGTGTTGTC
The DNA here is from genome assembly GCF_037993035.2 of Macaca fascicularis. Classification (NCBI taxonomy): domain Eukaryota; kingdom Metazoa; phylum Chordata; class Mammalia; order Primates; family Cercopithecidae; genus Macaca; species Macaca fascicularis. The sequence continues at coordinate 23,425,903 of NC_088394.1, forward strand.
ACACTCTCTACTATGCAAATGTAGATGCGTGCAGGGAAAGATTTTGCATTTTAATGAGCAGCATGTGGTCTGATGGGAGTCCCTGTATACAGGGCTGGCTGCATCATTTGCAGGGTCTAGTGTGAAATGAAAATCCTGGGCGCTTAGGCCGGGCCCAGTGGCTCATGCCTGTAATCCCAACAGTTTGGGAAGTTGAGGCGGGAAGATTGCTTGAGGCCAGGAGTTCTAGACCAGCCTGGGTAACTTAGCGAGACCCCATCTCTACAAAAACTACAAAAATCAGCCACGCATGGTGGCACATGCCTGTAGTCCCAGCTACTTGAGAGGCTGAGGCAGGAGGATTGCCTGAGCCTGGAAGGTGAGGCTACGGTGAGCCATGATTTCACCACTGCACTCCAGCCAGAGTGACAGAATAAGCACCATCTCAAAAAACCCCAGACAAAAAACCAAAACAGAACAAAAAACTTTTAATTTTTTCTGCCATCTCTCTCGATCTATCATGGTGTTTTCTATTTGCCATTTAATATCACACTCTTTGGGTTCAGGAACACTCCCTGGTGAGTGCAAACCCTCCCAGGGACCTGGGGCTTACACCCAACTCTGACTCTCCCTGTGTCCATGCCTGGGCTCCCACCAAGGGGAAAGCAGGGGCAATAGTCGCTGGGCTGAGGAGGGAGAATGGGTGTTTGAGAGCCTTTTCCAGGGAGGCAGGGAGGTGGGAAGGTGTTGGTGATAGGTGGGGAGGTAGGGAGTGGGGTTCCACATAAGTCAAGTCTCCAAGCCCCAGCGCGTGTGTCATTGTCCCATCCGACTTCACTTACAAAACACACATTCCATTATAAAATTGTTAAGACTCTCAGGATGGTGACTGCAGAGCATCAACCCCAAGGGCTAAGACTCCTTCTAAGCACAGGCCCTGAGCGCCTGGTCTCATGCTCATGTTAGACATAGGCTCTGTTCTCCTCCTGTGCTGCCCTCCTCTCAGGTACCCCTGTGCTTGCAGTGGGAGGACCCCAGGGGCTGGCTGGGCACAGGCAGAAGCCTCTCTCCTTCTCTCCGCAGGAGCTGTGAGGGCCTCCAGTGTCTTCCCCATCCTCAGTGTCACGCTGCTGTTCTTCGGCGGGCTCTGCGTGGCAGCCAGCGAGTTCCACCGCAGCAGACACAATGTCATTCTCAGCGCGGGCATCTTTTTTGTCTCTGCAGGTGAGTGTCTGGCCCCAGCCCTGAGATCTTCACAGATACCAAACCGAAGCCAGGGCCACGTGGAGGAGGCAATGCTATTCAGGGCTCCCTCCAGGGAAGGAGCAAGAAAATGCTCCAGTTGTGCTAAGGATGAGAACTCAAAGAATTTCATTAGAACCGAAGATGCCAAAACTCTAGCTGAAGCCGGCATGAAGGAAAAATGGGTAGGAAACAGCATGGCAGGATCAGCTGAGATTGAAACAGAGAGAGGGAAGAAGAAAGGGGCAGGAGAGAGAAAGAGAGAAGGAGAGAGAGATGTATAAGAGTGTACATACACGCTTGCTGCTTGCATACGTGGTACGTGTGAACTGATTGGGGAGACTAAAGCAGGAGGATTGTTTGAGTCCAGATGTTCGAGACCAGCCTGGGCAGCGTAGTGAGACCCTCATCTCTACAAAAAACAATTTTAATTAAAAAATTAGCTGGGTGTGGTGCTGCACACCTGTGGTCCCAGCTACTCAGGAAGCTGAGGTGGGAGGATCGCTTGAGCCCAGGACGTCAAGGCTACAGTGAGCCAAGACCTTGCCACTCCACTCCAGTCTGGGTGACAAAGTGAGGTCTCATCTCTAAAAAATAAATAAGTAAATGTAAAAATATAGAAGTGCATTTGTGTGTTCACTTGGGCATGTTCATGTACTATCTCTGGCCCTTCGAGATATGTGTTTGCCAGCTAATTATTGTTCAACCCTCTCTTACTCACCATTGTATACTCTCCTCCACTGTTCCTATGCCAATCAATACTCTGCCGTCACCCTGCAAAGTTTGAAAGTCATCACGAGAGTCCAGCCCCATCCAGCTTTTGAAGTGCTCAAATCCTCTTATCATTCCACGCATCTCTGGGAACAAGGTAAAGACCAGCAGCCCGAGATGCTCTGGGGCAAGACCTTATAGTCAATAGCAGCCCTGACCAGAAGAAGGCACAGGGTGGCAAGGACGCTGAGAGACAACCTTCAGAAAAGGGTCCTGTTCTCCGCCTTCTCTCACCTTCCTCCACCTCCATCCCTTCACTGGTGTCCTGTCTTCCTTGCGTCCCTCTGGGTTTTCATCCTTCATCCTTGCTTTCATCCCTTTACCATCTCTTCCTAGCCCACTCCTCTTGGGGTGGATCAGTGCCATCTGGATGAAATGCTTTAAAGAAGCAAAGAACAGGGCAGGGATGGAGGAAGACGGGGCTGGACTCTGGTGATGACTTTCAAACTTTGCAAGGTGATGGCAGAGTACTGATTGGGAAGGGGACAGTGGTGGACAGTATAAAATGGTGAGGAACAGTGGCTTGCAACCCCCCTGGATTTCAATCCTGGATCCACCAATCAGGCCTTGGGAAATGTGATCATCTCTCTGTAATTTGGTTTCCTTGACTAGAACATGGCAAATAATAATAGTACCAACTGCAGCTGGGCTTGGTGGCTCGTGCCTACAATCTCAGCACTTTAGAAGGCCGAGGCAGAAGAATCACTTGAGCACAGGTCTTCAAGACTAGCCTGGGCAACATTGCGAGACCCGATCTGCACAAAAGTTTAAAACTTAGCTAGGCGTGGTGGTGGGTGCCTATAGTTCCAGCTAATCAGGAGTCTGAGGTGGGAGGATTGCTAGAGCCTGGGAGGTCAAGGCTGTAGTGAGCCATGATCACACCACTGCACTCCAGCCTGGGTGACAGAGCAAGACTCTGTCTCAAAATAGGTCATAATCATAATGATAATAGTACCAGCTGCATGGGGTTTGCTGGAAGGAGACTGTATTCGTTTGTTCTCACACTGCTAATAAAAACATACCCGAGACTGGGTAATTTATAAAGGAAAGAACTTTAATTGACTCACAGTTCCACATGGTTGGGGAGGCCTCACATGATGGTGGAAGGCGAAGGAGGAGCAAAGGCACGTCTTAACATGGCAGCAGGCAAGACAGCTTGTGCAGGAGAACTCCCCTTTATAAAATCATCAGATCACCCCTGGAATCCCAGCACTTTGGAAGCCTGAGGTGGGTGGATCCTGAGGTCAGGAGCTCAAGGCCATCCTGGCCAACATGGTGAAACCCGTCTCTACTAAAAATACAAAAATTAGCTGGGCGTGGTGTGTGCACACCTGTAGTCCCAGTTACTTGGGAGGCTGAGGCAGGAGAATCGCTTGAACCCAGAAGGCAGAGGTTGCAGTGAGTCAAGATCATGCCACTGCACTCCAGCCTGGTGACAGAGTGAGACTCTATCTAAACAAAAACAAAAACAAACAACAAAAACAAAGCCATCAGCTTTCATGAGACTTATTCATTACCACAAGAACAGTATGGGGAAAACTCTTCCCTTGATTCAATTATCTCCACCTGGCCCCACCCTTCACACATGGGGATTATTAAAATTCAAGGTGAGATTTGGGTGGGGACAGAGAGCCAAACCACATCAGAGACTGTACAGAGAAAGCACAATGTGATTTTCCAGTATTAGAAAAGTAGCAACAACACAGTTCCAAAATCTGGAGCCCCACAAGATCTTGCTTGAATTCCTTCTGCACTGCTTCCCCCTCCGTAAGATGAGAAAGGGAGACTGTCTAAAGCTGAGTCTCTGAGAACTGATTCAAGCAACAGACCAGAAAGAAAACTGCCATCTTGCCCCAGGGGAATGAGATCAGCCCACAGGTGGCAGTGGCCCCTACCTTACTCTGTGTGGACAGATGTTAGCATCTGGCAAACCCAGGGACTTGTTTTGTCTTGAGGCACGCTCCTGTCACTGGTGGCCCCGTCCAGACCTCCCAGGCGCTTGGTCTTGGCCGCTCCAGAGGATCAGTTCCAGTGTCATGCTGATGTGAGAGTTTCCTGAGAATGAGAGAAGATCATTATTTTGTCCCCCAAGGGGATTGTTAGGGAAGAGTGTGTCACCAGCAACTTTCTTCTCACAAGAGGTATTGTGAGGGATGGCAGGTAGATTAGATATGTAGGAACTAGAAAGCGTGTGAGTCTGTGGAGGAAGCCTGATGGGAAGGCAGAGGCTTGGGGTCTAATCCCAGACCCTTCCACTGATCTCCCCAAAGAACCTGAAGATCTTGTTTTTCCACCTCTAAAGTGAAAGGATTAGAGGATTCACTACTCTCGAAGGCTCTTCTTTGCTCATCTACACTAAGGTTGATCATTTGAGGCAAGCAATTAACAACCCTTGAAATCCGTAAATAAGAGTGCCGGGGGAAAAAAAGAGAAAACAACCCTTTCTTGAGCACCTACTATGTGTCAGATACTATGCAGAATGCCCAAGAGCGTAAAGCTGTGAAGTCAGGCTGCCTGGTGCAAATCTAGCTCTACTAATTTCCTGTTGTGTGACCTTGGGCAAGTCACTTAACCTTTCTGTGCTTCCATTTATTTCCCCATCTGAAAAATGAGAATCATAATGGCCTCACCTCTTGAAGCTGTTAAGAGGATTAAATGAGTTGGTAGCAATAAAGTGTGCAGAGTGGTGCCTATCATCCAGTATGTGTTCAACACATAGTAGCTATTATCACATACAAGGTACCATTTAATTCTCATATCAACTCCACTCACTCACTCATTCAATATGCATTGCCCTCTTGCTATGAATCAGACTCTGGGCTGGGAGTTAAGGCCATAGCAATGAAGGAGATAAGCCTAGTCCCTGCCCTCAGGGAGTTTACAGTCTGAAAGTAGGACAAAGCAATTGCCTACGCACATCTTGTTTTCCCTAAGCCTTGTTACTGAAATCTAAATCCACCATGGCTAAGAGCTCTGGATTCAAATCTCACTTCAACCATTTTCTATTAGGTTGATGCAAAAATAATTGTGGTTTTTGCAATTACTTTTAATTTAATGGCTGTGCTCGACACGGGAAGTAAGTTACCTTCTCTGTGTCTGTTTCCCCATCTGTAAAAGGGAAATCATTTTTTAAGTGGGCCTGCTGCAATGATTAATAGGTAGGATGCATATAAAGATTTTGCACAGTGCCTGACACATGGTAAGCACCCTGTAAATCATTGGGCAACTCGCTTGGCTTCCTATCAGCCCAGTCTAACATCTGAGCCTCTCTTTGAACTTCTTTCTTTCCTTCCCCCATTCCCCGCTACCCACCGCACTGCCGCCAAAAAGACCTTCTTTGGGGACTTTCCAAACTTTGCCACCAAAATATTCCTCACGGCAGAGGAGAGAAAAAACATGGCCCGGGGGAGTCAGGGGACATCAATAGAAGCCACCTTCATTGAGCTGAGACGTCTTTGAAGTCTGACTCCCATTTAACTTAAAAATTCATGTGAATTCTGCCTTCTCCTTATTATATCCATGTTCATTTTAATATAAAAGAATATGTCTTCCCTACTCATCTTCAAGCCAAATTGACACTCCAGGAAGAGGAGCTGTTTGTCACCCTGTGGTTTCTTGCAGCCTGACACAGAGCTGGATGTGTCAGCCCCCATCATAAGAAATAGCTCAGTGATGAGAACTTGCTGCCTACCTGCTGAATGTCTGTGCTGGGTAGAACCAAGAGGAGGCAGGAGAGAAGCAGCAGATTTTAGCCCTGTACTCTGGAGACAAGTTTTAGATGAAATATAATCAGAAGTCCTATTCAACATAGTGAGGCTGGGCATGATGGCTCATGTCTGTAATCCCAACACTTTGAGAGGCCAAGGTGGGAGGATCACTTGAGGTCAGGAGTTCAATTCCAGACTGGGCAACATAGCAAGACCCCATCTCTACAAAAATAAAATTAAATTAGCTGTGCTTGGTAACACATACCTGTAGTCCCAGCTATTCCGGAGGGTGAGGAGGGAGGATGCCTTTAGCCCAGGAGGTTGAGGTTACAGTGAGCTATAATTGTTCCACTGCACTCCAGCCTGGGTAACAACAGAGCAAGACCCCATCTCTAAAAAACAACAACAAAAAACAAATAACCCTACTGGATGTGCACCAGCTAATCAGAAGGGTGGAACTGGAGCCCAGTCCTGTGTCTCCTGCTCTACCAAGCTTTAACCCTTTAGTTGCTGGACTGTAGGGAGATCTTGGGGATGCCCACAAAGAGTATGGAACATTCAAGGAACAGAGAGAGAATTCAGGAGGCTCCTGGAAATGGTTACTCACCAACTGTTGTTGGAAACTATAATGAGGGACAACCTCCATTTAGCACCACCCTACAGGTAGCCTAAATTTGGAGGCAAAGAGATGCCAGCTGGTGTACCAACAACCTCCATGAGTCATTGTTGGCACCAAGCCCTGGATGAGGCCCTTGAAACAAAGGGACAAAAAGAGACATATCCCCTTCGGAGTAAGAACATGAGAAAGGTAGGCAGAGATGTGCACAGCCCCTCAAACCTCCTGCTCCTACTGACCACTACCTAGGAAACTGATTCCTCTCCTGTGGGCTAAGCAGCTATTTCCAACAATATTGGCACTCTGGGAAGCTAAGTCTGCAAGCCTTGCCTGTTGGAGGTAACAGCTTCCTGTTCCCCAAGTCCTGGTGCCCTGGTGCTCAAACAACAGCTGATCTGAAGCATTATCATATCCTGTGCAGATAAAAAGACTTGGTAAGCTCCCACCTCTTCCCCATGGGTTTATTTATTGTCCCAAATTTCAGCTCCAGACCCATACATTTCCACTGAGCAGCTCCATTTGGACTTTCCATAAGCACTTCCAACTTAATGTGTTCAAACCTCCTCTTTTATCTAAACCTGGATTCTCTGCTGCCTCTTATTTGAGCTCAAAATGCCACCAGCCTCCCAAGCACCCAAGTTAGAACCCTAGTAAGTCATTCTCAATGCCTTCTCTCACATGCCATCATCAACAGTCTTTCATCTCTTGGCTTACCCTTGTTTAATTTTCAGATCTGGCTCAAATGTCACCTCATCTTCAGTGCCAGGTTCTTAGTCTTTCTCTCTCCTTCTCTTCCTGAATCATTTTTATGTGTCTCCGGTAGAACCCTTACTGTATTTTCCTGTAATTGCATTTACATGTCAGTCTTTGCCACTTATGGTAAAGAATTCAAGGGCAGGGGCGTGTATCTTGTTCATTTTACAATCTTCATGACTTAGTGCCAAAGATTAAGTGTTGATGAGATGAATTGCTTCTAACGGAAAATAAGTGCATTCTGAGTTCTTCTGTACTTGCTGTAGGAGTAGGGTGTATTCTTTAGCTGAATACACATTGCCTGGAACTGAGCAGCAGAATTCTTCATTTCCCAAGTGACAGAACATGCAAGAAGATCTCAGTGGTTGGATTTCCCAGCTATAGTCCATTATCCTCTCTCCCCATTATCTCCACATTTTCTATAAATATTTTAAGATGGAAAGTGACAGTTCTCGCTGAGGTTTATAAAGGATGTATTTTTCTTTTCCCCTTCTCTTAGGGTTAAGCAACATCATTGGCATCATAGTTTATATATCAGCCAACGCTGGAGACCCCGGGCAGCGTGACTCCAAAAAAAGTTACTCCTATGGTTGGTCCTTTTATTTCGGAGCCTTCTCTTTCATCATCGCAGAAATTGTAGGAGTGGTTGCCGTGCACATCTATATTGAAAAACATCAGCAGTTACGAGCCAAATCTCACTCGGAGTTCCTGAAGAAATCTACTTTTGCCCGCCTCCCACCCTACAGGTATCGATTCCGGAGGCGGTCAAGTTCTCGCTCCACCGAGCCCAGATCCCGAGACCTGTCCCCCATCAGCAAAGGCTTCCACACCATCCCTTCCACTGACATCTCGATGTTCACCCTCTCCCGGGACCCCTCAAAGATCACCATGGGGACCCTCCTCAACTCCGACCGGGACCACGCTTTTCTACAGTTCCACAATTCCACACCCAAAGAGTTCAAAGAGTCACTGCATAATAATCCGGCCAACAGGCGCACCACGCCCGTCTGAACTGACCTCTGACCTCTGCCCCACGCCCAGCACAGCCTTGGGGGAAGTGTACAGAGACGTCTCTGAGGTTGCATGGCATGGTCCTCGTGATGGTATTACTTTTTACAAAGAATGAAACCAAATGGACTCAGCCCTCTCCCACATTTGCCCCTCACCCCCCAAGTCCTAACCCCTCCATCCTCCCTAACTTTTCAAGCCAATCCCTTCATGTCATTCCTCTCTCTGTGTATCTGTGCCAGATGTTTTCCTTTCTTCCTTCTTTACTGGAAGGACCTCCACATTCTTCCCTCCTTGGAAGAGGACTTTACTAAAAGTCACGGGTGGTGGCCAGGGGGGATTTTTGAATCTCCATCAGGCGCGTTCATAGTTGTCCCCATTGTCTACCCACACGAATCCTCAGGAAACCAACCACCGCCCAGGTGGCCTGAGGGAGGCATTCACCTTTATGTGTTAGAAAAACATGACCAGAAATCAAAGATGTCAGAGCCCCGAAGCAGCTAATGTAATAAGCACTCATGTTATTAAAGGTTTTGCCTTGTCGTAACCAACCGAGCCGGAGGGTGTTTTGTTTCTTTTGGGTGTTTCCTACACAAACTCACTCCCCTGCCTCCAAAGTGGCTCACATCCGTCTTGGAAGCTGAACTTTGCTCATCCACACCTGAGCCACTAAGAAGGCTCACCTTGTACCTTTGTAGGCTAGTAAGGTATTCCCACAAATGTCCGAATCAGTACGCCCTTCTGCTTGAATTCCTGGAGGCTACCTGGGGGTGGGTGAGTGAATGCTGGTTTTCAAGATCTAAATCTGGCACGCAATAGCTCTATGACCTTGGGCAAGTCACCTAAGCCTCAAGCCTCAGTCTCCTCATGTGTAAAATGGAACATGATAATAGCACTCTCCTCCAGAGTTGTGAGGTTTAAATAAAACAATGTGTGTAAAATGATTAGCACATTGTAAACAATAAATACATATTTTTCAATGTTTTGGGTGGCTTTTAGGCAGAGTAAGCATCGTGTTGATCTGCTTGTGCTGTGACAACAAAATATCAAAATGGGCTGGAAGAGGTGGCATGAGCTTGTAGTCCCAGCTTATGGGACTACAGCCTTGGAAGCTGAAGCCAGAGGATCACTTGAGCCCAGGAGTTAAAGAGTTCAAGTCTAGCTGAGACCCCAGCTCTTAAAAATAAAAAAGTCAAAGACTGGTAACTTAAACAACAGACATTTACTTCTCAAAGTTCTGGAAGCTAAGTAACTCAGTTTCTGCTCAGGGCTCCTCTTCCTGACTTGTAGACAGCAGCCTTCTTGCTGTGTCCTCACACGATAGAAAGAAAGTAATCTCTTTCTCTCTCTCTCTCTCAGTTTCTCTTTTCATAAAACCACAGATCCCATGGGTCCCACCCCCGTGTCCCACCCCCACGGGTCCCACCCCCGTGATCTCCTCTCACTCTAATTATCTCCCAAAGATCCCATCTCCAAATACCATCACACTGGGGGTTAGGGATTCAACATATGCATTTTAGGGGAATGGGAAGGTGGATGGAGAAACAATTCAGTCCACAGCAAGTGTTACTGTAGCAAGATAAAAGCCAAATGGAAGTTACTTTATATGAGAGAGAGAGCGTATACTCACAGGCTCTGAGGGCTCTGGGAAGAGAGAATGGAAGGATTTGAATATTTTAAATATTTGATGTTAGAAAGCACAAGAAATATGTTGACCGGGCATGGTGGCTCACTTCTGTAATCCCAACACTTTGGGAGGCCAATGTGGGCAGATCACTTGGCCAAGCCCAGGAGTTCAAGACCAGCCTGGGCAACACAATGAAACCCTGTCTCTACAAAAAAATACAAAAATTAGGTGAGCATGGTGGCACATGCCTGTAGTCCCAGCTACTTGAGAGGCTGACATGGAAGGATCACCTGAACTCAGGGAGGTAGAGGCTGCAGTGAGCCATGATCATGCCACTGCACTCCAGCCTGGGTGACAGAGTGAGATGCTATCTGAAAAAAGAAAACAAAAAAGTACGAGAAATATGTCACCTATGCCCACAGTGATTCCCTTGAGAATTTTTGGTACACACCCAGGTCTTCACATTTCTGAGGAGCCTTCCCACTTAGGACTCCAGCATGCTAGGAGGCAGGGTTGCAGGCTTGAGAGCTCACACCTACCAGATACTGTGGGTACTAGGCTGTGTTCTGCTGCCATACACACACAAAATCATTTCATCCTTCCAGTAATCCCATGAAGAAAATACCTCCTAAAATCTCCACTTTACCAGTGAGGAAACTGAGGAAAGAGAAGTGCTGTGACTTGCCCAAATTTTATTCCCACTATGGGACAGAAGTACTGGGAAACTAGTACCTTGCCCACACTCACACAGTGAATTTCATTGTAAAGTGCACCTAGGGACAATTCATTTCGTTCAACACTTGAGTCATTGCATGCAAATGGCACGCACATACATTAAATTATCTCATTTAGTCCTCCAAAGAACCACGTGTAGTAGGAATTATCATCTCCATTTTGGCAGGTAAGGAAATAGAGGCTCAAAGAAAGTAAGTGTCTTGGGTGCTAATGAGCAGAGCGACATTTGTATCTAAGCCTCTGCTTCCTACGTTGCGTGGCTTCCCCAGTATTCCAGCATTTTCCAAGCTCAGTCATTTGAGTGCCACTCCTAGGAAGTTTTTTATATCCACATCCCACATCAACAACTGTTTACCTAATGTCTTTCTTCAAGCCTACTCGCTTTCAATCTTTTAATAAATATATTTAGAAAAGGAACTTTATATCACTACTATAAAGCGAAAACTGAAATTCCTTGCCATAATCAAATGGTAACTGGGAAAATAAATACAATGCAAACAAAAACAATCATGCTGTATTTTAGCTGTTGCTAGCTTAGCTCACTGCAACCTCCACCTCCCTGAGTTTGGCTGAAGGCCGGCTGCCGGCTACCTGTTCTTCGTGAAAAGGATATAACCAAAGTGTTAGAGAGGTGTTAAAGGATATTCTGGCACCAAAAGAAGATGCTTCCCTTGGTTTACTCAGAAGGAGCAAAGGAGAAGTCAAAAGGGAGTACCCTTCTCACTGTGTGATTTGATGCTCTGTGATACTGCAGCCACGCAACATATCAAATCATCTCCTACTCTTGTTTTCATGGCAGGTTACAGAGCACTTTATTTTAAAAAAATTTTTTTTAAAGATGAAGGACGAGGTAGATTTTATTTTGAAGCATGTGAAAAATATTTGGGAATGTTAACTGAAGTAATTTTTTATTATTATTATTTTACTTTAAGTTCGGGATACAAGTGCAGAACGTGTAGATTTGTTACCTAGGTAGACGTGTGCCACAGTGGTTTGTTGCGCCTAGCAACCCATCATCTAGGTCTTAAGCCCCGAATGCATTAGCTATTTAAAACTGTGGAATGCTAGATGAATTTGCATGTCATCTTTGCTCAGGGGCCATGCATTTCCTCCTACTCTTGGGGACAAGTGACTCCAGCCACCCCTTGGAGAGGGAAGGATCTGAGAACTGGAGCAAACAGGTGAAGAACACTGTGAAGGGGAAGCAGCAGCATCCAGGCACCCTGGGAATTGGGAGTGTGCAAAAGCAGGGCATCTGGGAAGTGGATCTGGGATGGAGAGAAAGGCCCCAGGGCCTTAACTAGCAGGGTATCTTCCCTGGTAGTCACGAATAAAGTCCTTCTGCAAAGGCCAGAGTGCTAGAGGAGAGAAACAGCCATGTGACCCCGGAAGGACTCCCCTTCTACCCCACATCCCTCCCCACCACACCATCTAGGTTTGCTCCCTGAAAAACTTTGGCACAGGAGCCTCGGGATACCTTTGCTTGAAGGCTGCTCAGTTGAACCCCGCTGGCTGGCATCAGATAAATATTAATATTACCACTTCTGGGTTGCAGCCAGGATTCAGGCCAATCCTTGCCATCCAAATCCATTGGAAGAGTATTTCCATTCACTAAGCCACCACCCTTGACATGACATGACACTGTGCCATGAACTTCACTCATCTTGTCCCATTGAATCCTCGTATTTGTGGCAGGTGTGATTGTTAAAGCCATTGTGTAGATAGTGAAACTTACAAGTAGATAGCAAAGCCAATATACAAACCCACGTCTGCCTGACTTGAAAGCCCATACAGCAGACCCTCACTAAGCATTCCTGGCCATGCTGCTCGAATCTCTTGCTCCATTGCTGATTTCTCCATCTCCCTCTCCCTCAAATGCAGCTCCCTTTCCCAGCTGACTCATTTCTGGACCAGCAGATCCCTCTACCAAGCTCAAGACCAGAACCCTTGAGTTTCTCTTTGCTGCTGCTTTACTGTGCGGTCCCTGGAACTGACTTTTTGCCACGTTATGCCTCTGCCTTTTGAGAACAGAGGCAGCTTGCACAACATTCAAGCACACAAACTCTGCAACTGGATCTGGACAGTTGCAGAGTTTGATTCCTTTGACTTTGAATCCAATGACTTTGGATCCCAACTCTGTATTTATCAACCCACAGACCTTTGACAAGATCGTTGCCCTCTGCCTCAGCTTCGCCGTCCATAACATGGGCACAAATATAGTACTTACTCCGGAAGTTCATGGTGAGGATTAAATGAGCTTACCTTCATAATGCACTTAGAAAAGAACTTGAAACACCATAAGTACCATATAGATGTCAGCTATTGTGATTTAATATAGTTCACATATTTACATTTTTCCCATTTGGGTGCTTTTCTGCCTAGACAATCTTCTTTTCCAGATCTTGTCAGCTCAGGCCTCTGAGCTAATTAGGCTGGTGTCCACACTACACCCTGGGCTAGCTCAGGCTTTCTCCCAATTCTCTGCCTTTCCTGATAAATGTTATCCCTACCTGAAAGGTTTCCACTTGCCCTCTCTAAATCCTATCCATCCTTCAAGGCCAAGGTCAAGTCTCATGCTTTCCATGAAGTCTTTTTTGCTTTTTTTTTTGAGATAGAGTCTCACTCTGTTGCCTAGGCTGGAGTGTGGCGGCACAATCTCAGCTCACTGCAACCTCCACCTCCCAGATTCAAGCAATTCCCATGCCTTACTCTCCCAAGTAGCTGGGATTACAGGCATACACTAAAACTCCCGGCTAATTTTTGTATTTTATTAAGGATGGAGTTTTGCCATGTTGGCTGGCCTCAAACTCCTGACCTCAAGTGATCTGCCCACCTCGGCCTTCCAAAGTGTTGGGATTACAGGCATGACCCACTGCACCCAGCATCATGCAGTCTTTTGTGACTCCTCGGGTCACACAATCTCTAACTTCTGGGCATTCATCCATTTATTCATTCATTTATTTATTCAGCACTTACTGTGTGCTGGGGCTATCGTTTGGATGTTTGACCCCCTTCAAACCTCACGTTGAAATTTGATCCCCGGTGCTGAAGGTGGAGCCTGATGAGAAGCAGACGGGTCATAGAGGTGGATCCCTCATGAATAGATTAATGCCCTCCCTTGGGAATGAGTGGATTCTTACTGGATTCGTTCGCATGAGCTGGTTGTTTAAAACAGCCTGACACCTCCCCTCTGTCTCTCTCTTGCTTCCTCTCTTGCCATGTAATCTCTGCATACGCCGGCTCCCCTTGCCTTCTGCTGTGAGTAAAAGCTTCCTGAGCCCTCACCAGAACAGATGCTGGCACCATGTTTCTTGTACAGCCTGCAGAACCGTGAGCCAAATAAACCTCTGTTATATATAAATTACCCAGCCTCAGAGATTCCTTCACGGCAACACAAAACAGACTAAGACAGCCAGAAGGAGTAATAATCCCAAAAGATATGACCACTCTCCTCATGGAACTCTCAGTCTAGTAGAGGAGACAAGCACTGAACAGTGAACATACACATCAACAGCGTTCAAAATTGTGATCTATACCATGAAGGGAAAACGTAATGCAAGAAATACAAATATAAATGGGGATCTCTGGCCAGGTGTGGTGGCTCACACCTATAATCCCAGCACTTTGGGAGGCCGAGGTGGGCGGATCACTTGAGGTCAGGAGTACAAGACCAGCCTGGCCAACGTGGTGAAACCCCACCTCTACTAAAAATACAAAAATTAGCCAGATGTGGTGGCACACACCTGTAATCCCAGCTACTCAGGAGGCTGAGGCAGGAGAATCACTTGATCCCCGGAAGGCAGAGGTTGCAGTCAGCCAAGATCATGCCACTGCCCTCCAGCCTGGGTGACACAGTCAGACTCTATCTCAAAAAAAAAAAAATAAATTAAATAAAATAATAAATAAATAAACAGGGACCTCTAATTTAGCTGGTGGAGGAGAGGTCAAAGAAGAGGAAAAGACATTTAGGATCAGAGCAAAAGCAAGATTGGGAGTTATTCGAGTAAAGAGAATAAATAAAGTGTCTAGGGGAAGAAAACCATCATGCGCAATGTCCTGAGACTGGAGAGATCAAAAGCAAACAAACAAACAAAAAACAACCAACCAAACAACAACAACAACAACAACAACAGTAACAAAACAGGCCAGTAAGGTGTAGGAAGAGTAGCACTGGTGAGAACAAAAAAGAAAGCTAGGTCCAGAGGAAGCAGCATTAAGGGCATGCTAAGGATGTTGAGTTTTGACCCTAAGTGCATTTAGAAGCCATTTGACAGTTTTAATCAGGAATACATTAGACACCACCTAATATGTATTTTCAGAAGTTTAATAAGTTAGGCACCCAGTGAAATGCTGGTTTCCTAGATCTTATCTCTGGAGTATCATTGCCTGCTTTATCTACAGTCCCTGGTAGGAAGGCATAACCCTGTCCTTGGTCACAGCTGATTGGATCAAAGATTGCACCTGATATAAGGCCAGCCAATCCAGTCATAGGATGACCAGTGGTCTAGGATTTGTAACTAGACTCCAAAAGGCCAGCTGGTCCAATCAGATGATCTCTATGAGACTTTTAACTAAGTCACAGAAGCCAATTGCTAATTGGCTATAAGGAGCAAAACAGAGAGGATATGAGAGATCCATGAGGATAGGGCTGCAACAGTCAGCCAAACGCAGGTTAAAGTTATACCAAAAAAACTGCTTGGTAAAGAGAAGACAACTCTCTAAAGGCTTCTCATTGTACTTAAATAAAATTCAAATTTTTGGCCGGGCATGGTGGCTGACACCTGTAATCTCAGCCCTTTGGGAGGCTGAGGCAGGTGGATCACCTGAGGTCAGGAGTTCAAGACCAGTCTGATCAATATGGTGAAACCTCGTCTCTACCTAAAATACAAAAAAATTAGCCAGTCATGGTGGCGGGCACCTGTAGTCCCAGCTACCCAAGAGGCTGAAACAGGGGAATTGCTTGAACCTGGGAGGTGGAGGTTGCAGTGAGCTGAGATCACACCACTGCACTCCAGCCTGGGTGACCAAGCAAGACTCCATCTCAAAAAAAAAAAAAAAAATTGCTAGGACCTCCAAGTTCCTGCATTATCAGGAGCATGCTGATCTATTCAACTTTATTCTGTGCCATCAAGTTGGTGCAAAAGTAACTTTATTTTGTGCCATTACTTTCGATGGCAAAAACCGCAATTATTTTTGCACCAATCTAATACTTCCATCTTGCTACCTGCACTCCAGTCAGGCTGTCCTTCTTTTATCAGTTCCTTGGTCAAGCCTCAGGGCCTTTGCACCTGCCATTTCTACTGATTGAAATGTCTTCAATCTCTTAACATGACTGGCCCCTTCTCATCCTTCAGATCTGAGCTGGACAAGTCACTCCTGAGAGAGTACTTTCCTCACCAACTCTCTAAAGTAGATCACCTCTTATTCTTTACTCGAGTTCATCCTTATTTCCTTGAGAGCTCAAAATTTTGTAATGTTTTATTTTGTGTTTATTTATTTGTATAGATTTCCCTACGAGAACACACATTTTATGAGAGCAAGGTCCTTGACCATATCCTCCGTGCTTAACATGGAGCTATTCACGTGGTAGGTGCTCAGATGCCTGAGTGAAGGAAGGAAGGAGAATGCATTAAGAACTGTTTAGAGGAAAGCAGACACATCTCAAGGGAGAGGAAGAGAGTGGCTTCCTTGTCACTCAGGCTGGAGTGCAGTGACATGATCACGGCTCACTGTAGCCTCAACCTCCTGGGCTCAAGTGATCCTCTCACCTCAGCCTCCCAAGTAACTAGGACTACAGGTGTGCCACCACACCCAGCTATTTTTTTAAATTTTTTATAGAGATGGGGTCTCACTATATTACCCAGGCTAGTCTCAAACTCCTGGCTCAAGTGATCTTCCCGCATCAGGCTCCATAAGTGTTGGGATTACAGGCATGAGCCACTATTCCTGGCCTCTTCTTTTTTTTTTTTTTTTTTTTTTTTTTTTGAGACGGAGTCTCGCTCTGTCGCCCAGACTGGAGTGCAGTGGCCGGATCTCAGCTCACTGCAAGCTCCGCCTCCCGGGTTTATGCCATTCTCCTGCCTCAGCCTCCCAAGTAGCTGGGACTACAGGCGCCCGCCACCTTGCCCGGCTAGTTTTTTTGTATTTTTTAGTAGAAATGGGGTTTCACCGGGTTAGCCAGGATGGTCTCAATCTCCTGACCTCGTGATCCGCCCGTCTCGGCCTCCCAAAGTGCTGGGATTACAGGCTTGAGCCACCGCGCCCGGCCCCTCTTCTTTATTTCTAATAGCTTCCCTGTCCCGTCTCCTCAAGGTCCATCTCAATTTGAGTTGCCATCCTCAGATCCCTGGGTCACTTTTTCTACATTCCTTCAACAATCCTCCCTTTTCTTGAGCCAGCCTGAGTGGGTTACCAAATGAACACTAGTCAGAAGCTATGTCTCTAGAACTGAGGAACACTCAGTTATAGGGGGACAGCTGAGAGTCCCTTTAGAGACAGAAGAGCCATGCCAGAATGGTATTTAGTCAGGATGTTTGTTGAAGAGAGATCAGAACCTCAAAGCAAGTTCAGCGCAGAAAGAGTCAAGACTGAGAGAGAACCAGTAACCAGAAAACAAGTGGTCAGGCCTGAGGGTTTAGTAAAGCATCAGTCTAAAAAGACCTCCTAAAGGCAATGGCAAGGCCAAGTCACCAAGTTGAAAACAAGAATTCCTGGATATTATATAAAATTCATGGTATGTTAATAGCTTTATTTTTGTAAATAATAAACAAGTCAAACAAACAAAAAACCAGTTTTGAGATGGTAATCTGGAATTATGGGTCCTTCTCTAATGCTTTAGGTAAGATGCTTTTGCCTGCAAGTAACACCTAACTCCAACTTAACTAGCCCGTATTAATCAGGTAGACTAGGCCATCTGTCATAACAAAATAAATCCTAAAATCTCAATTGTTTAACAGAAGAAACCTTTATTTCTTACTAAAGACCAATGCAGGCACTCCTGGCTGAGTAACACTCCTAGATGGCTCTACTCCACATGGTGACTCAGGGACCCAAGCTGCTTCTGTCTTGTAGTTCTACCATACTGTGGCTTCAGGGCTATCCTGGTGTCATCCTCCTGATAAATGGAGGGAAGAGAAAAGAAGTGGTGGTGAGAATGTGAAGGATCATGCACCTAAACATAACAACCTTGGCCCAGAAGTAACCCACTTTATGTCACATTCCACTGGTGAGAATGAATCACATAGTTCCATCTAAATTCCAGGAGAAGGAATGCTGAAAATGTCATCCATGTCTGGAAAATTGCTTCCAAATAATAATTTTATATTATATAAAGTGTGCACAAATCTTTGGCAGGTGTCTGTCATATAACCTAAATAAGACAAATGTCTGCTCCATAAAAAGAAATCTCAAGGTAAAGGGGTCCCAGGGTTAGCTACTTCAGCAGCTCAAAGAAACTCAAGGACCCAAAGTCTTTTTATTTTCCACACTTCCATGCTTAGGCCAGTATACTATCATATCTAAATACAATATCCCATTGTATCAAGATACAGCATCCAGCAGAAAGGTGTCTTTAAGAGAGGGAAAAGCTTTCACAGAAGCACACCATTAGACTCTCTCCTTATTCTCACTGGACAGTATTGGGTCATGTGCTCATTCCTAAAGCAGTCACCAATAAGGGGAATAAAATTACCATCGGGGACCAGCACCAGTGGTTCTCAGCCCTTGCAGTACGTTAGCATCACCAAGAGGGAATTCTTTAAAAATACAAATGTCCAGTCTCCACCCTAGAGATTCTTAGTTAATTAGTCTGATGTAAGACTGGGCTTCAGAAGTCACCAATCGATAGTGTGAGGAATGAATTTCATTCACAACCACGCATGGCTGTGGGCACCTGTAGTCCCAGCAACTCGGGAGGCTGGGGTGGGAGGATTGCTTGAACCCAAGAGTTTGAGACCAGCCTGAGTAACATAGCGAGACCTCATCTCTTTAAAAAAAAAAAAAAAATCTTTTGGCCAGGTGCAGTGGCCCAGTGGCCCATGCTCGTAATCTCAGCACTTTGGGAGCCTGAGATAGGCGGATCACTTGAGTCCAGGAGTTCAAGACCAGCCTAGGCAAAATGGTAAAACTCCATCTCCACAAAACATTAGCCCAGCATTGTGGCATGCACCCATAGGCCCAGTTACTTGGGAGGCTAAGGTGAGAGGATTGCTTGAGCCCAGGGAAGTCAAGGCTGCAGTGAGCTATGATTGCACCACTGCACTTCAGCCTGGATGACAGAGTGAGACCCTGTCTCAAGAAAAAAAAAAAAATCCTTCTTTTTCATTTTTAGCTTGATCCGTAGTGTGATTTTAAAATTTAGAAACTTACAATGATGCAGAAAATGGGGCAAAATGTTAGCAACTGGTGAATCTGGGTAAATGGTATATGGAAGCTGTTTATAACCATTCTTGCAGTTTTTTCTATAGATTCAAATTAAATCAAAATTAAAAGTGACCAAAAGTGAGAGAAAATGGGAACACACACATAAAAGCCAGGATTTGTGGCTTCTCTTCAAAAATCAGGGAATCTGTAAAAGCTGGCTCTGTATTCCCACAGGAAATTAAAAGCAGGCCTGAGAAGTAATGCACAGGCTTCTGACTAAGTATCTCCAGGACAAGAGCTTGTGCACCTGGGCCATTAGCTAGAGCTCAGGTGAGTCTTATAATCAGGTAGTGTTGGGGATCACTCTGGAGTTCTTTTAATTCTTATTCATTTTCTTGTATCCTGTTCCATCCTCTTCGAACCTCTATGTATAGCTTGGATTATTTTTGCCAAGCGCGGCACCTTACACTTACCCACACTGAAGCTCATCCTTGGCAACTCCTCTGCCCACTCACACAGCCTGGTGAGATCTTCCTGCGGCTTATCACCAGCGGCTTGGCATTTCACTACCTGGCACAGCAAAGTGTCATCAGCAAATGTGGAGCTCTTACCACTTACACCTCCAGATCAGTTAGGCAAATGTCAAATAAGACCAGGCCCAGCACCGACACCCCACCGCTCTCAATTAATCAATTAACTAACTCATAATAACCCAACTGACTGTCTGGTGGCAAGCAAAAGAAATCAGCTGTTGCTAACTTAAGCAACAGAGGAATTTAGCTTAAGTCGGACCTCTCAACAGTAGCACTAATGGCATTTGAAGCTGGATAATTCTTCGTTTTGGTGGAGGGTGGTCTGTCCCATGCATGGTGGGATGTTTAGCAGCCTCTCTGGCTTCTATCCATGAGATAGCAGCAGAACGACTCCCCTCCCCCTCCAAGTTATGACAACCACAAATGTCTCCCAGACATTGCCAAATGTCTCCTGGAAGTGGGAGAGGCTAAAGTCACTTCCAGCTGAGAACCACTGGTACGGGGGTGGGGAAGTTGAAGCCCCAGGCCTTAGAAAAGTTGGAAACCTGAGTTGTTTTAAGGTTCTAGAGAGCATGGATTAATAAATGAATGAGTTTAAATCCCGGCTTCACCATCTACTAGTTGTGCGACTTGACAAGTGACTTAACCTCCCTGTGCCTAAGTTTCCTCATCCATAAAATGGGATTATCAGGATAGGTTGGGCTACACAGTGGGAACAAACGACCCTCCAAAATCAGTAGCTTGAAACACATGCAGCCAGGCGCGGTGGCTCACACCTGTAATCCCAGCATTTTGGGCGCCCCAGGTGGGTGGATCACATAAGGTCGGAGTTCAAGACCAGCTTGGTCAGCATGGCGAAACCCCGTCTCTACTAAAAATACAAAAATTAGCCGGACATGGTGGCATGTGCCTGTAATCCCAGCTACTCGGGAGGCTGAGGCAGGAGAATCACTTGAACCTGGGAGGCAGAGGTTGCAGTGAGGCGAGATCACACCACTGCACTCCAGCTTGGGGAACAGAGCAAGACTCCAGCCTGGGGGACAGAGCAAGACTCCAGCCTGGGGGACAAAGCGAGACTCCATCTTAAAAAAAAAAAAAAAAGGAGAAACACTTGCTATGTATCCAATGTGATCAGCTGGGGTTCTGCACATGTTGCCTACTCCAGGAGACAAAAGCTGAGAAGAAACTCTATCATCTGAACATTGCTGGTCAAAATGAAAAGGAGAAAAGAAAAATAAACTAGCTCTTAAATGTTTCTACCTATAAGTGATACACATCACTCACAGCATTCATTGATCAAAACAAGTGCCATGGCTACACCAAATGTGAAGAATGCTGCAAAGTGAAAACGTACCACATGCTGCAAAAAGGGAGAAGAGGAAATATTGATTGATAAACACCACTAATGTCTAACAGAAGTAATAATGCTGGCTTCATATATTTGTTGGGAAGGGCAAACAAATTAATATATACAAAGTTCTTAGAACAGTGTGTGGCGTATATTAACTCCTGAATAAACATTAGTATATTAACTCCTGAATAAACATTAGCAGGGCCGGGCGCAGTAACTCAGGCCTATAATCCCAGCACTTTGGGAGGCCGAGGCAGGCGGATCACTTGAGGCCAGGAGTTTGAGACCAGCCTGGGCAAAATGGTGAAACCCCGTTTCCACTAAAAATACAAAAATTAGCCAGGCGTAGTGGTGCATGCCTGTAATCTGCTACTCTGGAGGCTGAGGCAGGAGAATCACTTAAACCCGGAAGACAGAGGTTGCAGTGAGTTGAGAATGTACCACTGCACTTTAGCCTGGGCAACAGAGTGAGTGAGGCTCCGTCTCAAAACAAAACACACTAGCTTATGATTATGATTATGATTTTTACTGAGACAGGCCTTCACTCTGTCTCCAAGCCTGGAGTGTAATGGTGTATTCACAGCTCACTACAATCTCAACTTTCTGGACTCAAGCAATCCTCTTACTTGAACCTCCTGAGTAGCTGGGCATCATTCCTGGGTATTTATTTTTATTTTATTTTTTTTTGTAAAGACGGAGTCTCACTATGTTGCCCAGGCTGGTCTTGAACTCCTGGGTTCAAGCAATCCTCCCACCTTGTGTCTCCCAAAGTGCTGGGATTACAAGCATGAACCACCATGCCTGGCCTAGTTTACTATTTATTAATTCAGCAACTGTTTATTGAGCACTGTGATTATCACTTTTATTTGTCAATTTGGCTAACCTATAGTGTGCAATTATTCAATCAAACCTAATCCTAATCCAGATGTTGCTATGAAGAAATTTTGTAGACATGGTTAACATGCACAATCAGTTATCTTCATAATCTGGGTGGGCCCGATACAGTCAGTTAAAGGGCCTTAAGAGTAAAACTGAGGCTTCCCTACAGAAAAAGAAATCCCACCTATGGACAGCAGCACCAGCAGCACCTGCTCCTGCCCAAGACTTTTCAGCCTGCCCTTCCTAACAGCCTGTTCTATGGATTCTGGATTTACCCAGCCAGCCTCCACAATCACATAAGCCCATTCCTTGCAATAAATCCTTTCACAGCCTTAACTCTCAATATCCTCTTCCTTCCCTGCCTTCTTCCCTCTCCCCACCATGACTTTTTT
Organism: Macaca fascicularis; assembly: GCF_037993035.2. Lineage (NCBI taxonomy): Eukaryota > Metazoa > Chordata > Mammalia > Primates > Cercopithecidae > Macaca > Macaca fascicularis. The sequence goes on from NC_088394.1 coordinate 23,447,857, forward strand.
TTTTTTTTTTAAGATGTAGTCTTGCTCTTTCATCCAGGCTGGCGTGCAGTGGCACTATCTAGGCTCACGGCAACCTCTACCTCCTGGGTTCAAGCTATTCTCCTGCCTCAGCCTCCTGAGTAGCTGGGATTATGGGCATGCACCACCACGCCCAGCTAGTTTTTGTTTTGTTTTGTTGTGTTTTGTTTTGTTTGAGACAGAGTCTTGCTCTGTTGCCTAGGCTGGAGTGCAATGGCACGAGCTCGGCTCACTGCAACCTCTGCCTCCCGAGTTCAAGCGATTCTCCTGCCTCAGCCTCCCGAATAGCTAAGATTACAGACTCGCACAACCATGCCCAGCTAATTTTTGTATTTTTAGTAGAGACAAGGTTTCACCATGTTGGCCAGGCTGGTCTTGAACTCCTGACCTCATGATCTGCCCGCCTCGGCCTCCCAAAGTGCTGGGATTATAGGTGTCAGCCACCATGCCTAGCCCCCACCACCATTTTTAAAGGCATGAAACCTGAATTTTATTCCCCATTTCTAGTCTTGACTCCTCTCTGACTTCTAACTCTCTGGTCCTGGCTCCCATAACAGAAGTCTAGTATGGCTGATTCTATCTTGCTACTAGCTTCACAGACTGGCTGTCCTCACTCATTCTTAGGCATAGGCCACGCTAACCATAGGAGGAATTTCATTTATAGTTTAACTTTGAAGCAAGGATAATAATAGCCACTCCCTAAAACTGATCCCTTCCTTGTTTGGGGACTGAAACCGATCTTGTAAGAATAATGAAAGTTCACAAGGTTAGGATTATGGGAGGGGCCTAAATTCTGCCAAGATGTAGGCATAGATAAAGGATAATCAGCCATTGTCCCATAGCTTACTTTTCTATAATCCGTTTACTTGAGAGTTATGTGTCCAGAGGTCACAAGATTTGTGACTTCTCCAATTGCTTCTGTTGATAATGTCACTATTGTAGAACCCAAAATTGGTCTTTTGAGATGTTTTTCAGACTTTTGCATTCTGGCAGCCAACTGACTCCACCTGGACCCGTGACTCATGACTCATGACTCAGCCCCCCACCCAGAGGCTGACTGAGCATACCAGGACTGTTTCCCACATCCCTATGATTTCATCCCCAACCAATCAGTAGCACCCATTTCTTAGCCTCCTGCCCACCAAATTACTTATAAAAACCCTAGCCTTGGCCGGATGCAGTGGCTCACACCTGTAATCCCAGCGCTTTGGCTGGGTGGATTACCTGAGGTCAGGAGTTCAAGACCAGCCTTGCCAACATGGTGAAACCTCATCTCTGCTAAAAATACAAAAATTAGCCAGGTGAGGTGGTGGGTGTCTGTAATCCCAACTACTTGGGAGGCGGAGGCAGAATTACCTGAATCCAGGAGGTGGAGGTTGCAGTGAGCCGAGATTGCACCATTGCACTCCAGCCTGGGAGACAAGAGTGAAACTCCATCACAAAAAAATAAAAAACAAAACTCTGGCCTCTGAGTTATTGGAGAGGCAGATTTGAGTAATCACTCCCATCCTTCCACTCAGCTAGCCCTGTGATTACTAAACTCTTTCTCTCTTTTTTTTTTTTCTTTTTGTTTGAGATGGAGTCTCTGTCACCAGGCTGGACTGCAGCAGCATGATCTCAGCTTACTGCAACCTCCACCTCCCAGGTTCAAGTGATTCTCCTGCCTCAGTCTCCTGAGTAGCTAGGACTATAGGCATGAGCTACCACACCCAGCTAATTTTTGTATTTTTAGTAGAGACAGGGTTTCATCATATTGGCCAGGATGGTCTCAATCTCTTGACCTTGTGATCTGCCCTCCTCAGCCTCCCAAAGTGCTGGGATTACAGGTGCGAGCCACCGTGTCTGGCTAATGTCTTTCTCTACAGCAATATGGCTGTCTCTGTTAATTGGTTTTATCTGTGCAGCAGGCAAGATGAACTTGTTACACTCACTCCTGCTAGTGCTCACCTGCTTAGAGATCAAGCAGCTTCTTTTCCTGTGCCAGGTGTCCCAAGGACTAAAGGACCTGAGACAGCAGAAACTTTGAGCTACGTGACCATGACTGACTTGCTACACAAAGCTCCCCTGCTACCCCAGGTCTATCCTCCCTGTCTTTAAAATAGGCCCAGTTCTTGTCCCTGCTCTGTGGCTTTAGGTAAGGTGCTTTCTGTGCTTCAGTTTACTCAGCTGCTGAAGGGCATCAGAGCATGCCACCCCAAAATATGACACTTTGGCATAAGAATTATTTTGAGCTGAAGGCAATTGAGAAAAAAACAGCAGATGCAGGAAAAGTTCTCTACCCTCCACTTTCTATATAAAGGCAGAGCATAAAAAGGTGTCCGGGCTCCCTTCTGTCATACCAGGAAAAGGAGATGACTCTTATCACTGGAGATTGCACCAACTTGAATCTGTATAAACAAACCTTACTGAAATAACCATTATCTTCTGTTTGTCCCCGCTTTTCTAGGTATTTATCTTCCCACAATTTACCACCCCCAGAAGCACAAACCCTTTTCCTTTGTCTCGTCACTTATCCACACATTTATTGCTCTTTGTTAAAATGGTATATAACCTCTCAGGCCTAACCACTTCTTTGAGTTTTCATTTCCTTTTCTGTGAGATCCATGTGTACATGTACAATATTTAAAAAATTAGCAACAAATACAATCTGTATGCCTTTATCCTTTTGTTAGTTCAATTTATAGCATCCTAGTTACTAAATCTAAGAGGGTAGAGGAAAAAAAATTTCTCTCTACCCTGCAAAATGGGGATAACAATAGAATCCTACTCACTGGGTGCAGTGAAAATTTAACAAGATGATGCCTGCATTGCACTTAATATATGACTGGCTTATAGTCAATACTTAATAAATGATAACTTGTTCAATAGTTACAAATACAAGCCCTATCCACCCCCAGCCTCAGTATCTTTACCCTTTAAGTTTCCAGGACAATTTAGAGAAGACAGAACAATTCAGTCACAGAAACTTATCTGGTTTTAATAACCTCAAAGAAGCAGGCAATCCCCACTCCAAGCCTACCTTAGGAAGGGGAACTTCTATAAAAATTTTAAGAACCCAACTCCTACAATCTTTTCTCCAAACCCAGCCCTTCTCATTCCATAATGAAACACTTTGGTTAAGAAGGAAGCCAAGGGGAGCTGGCTTCTCTTTCCTCTACCCTGATCCACTCTCTGGCACCCAGGATCACTATTGCCATTCTGGATGTGGGGGAGTTACACAAAGTCTTGTGCCTTTGAAGTGCTTGAATTTTCATTTCACATTTTACATATCAAGAGGGAAGAGGACCATAAATCATTATTGGCAAGAAAGACAGGAGAAACAGCAGAGGTCAGTATTCTAAAGCAATTAGTTGGGACAACAGAAGGAACAAAAAGAAAGACATTATGCAAATGGAAGGCCATTCCACCTTGAGAAGATAATGTCTGCTTTGAACATAAAGGAAGCAGTTTAAAGCAGCCCAGTTCATTCCAATTCTGTTTAAATATTAAGCTTCCTCATGAGTAATATTAGGCCTGGGTAGCGTCAGGCCTCTGAAACATTAACACTTTCCTATTCCTCCATAATTATGTTGGTAATATTCACTGTATTAGATTTTAAATAATTCACAACACTGAACAGGAGTGAGTACAGCAATAAATCTTACATTTCTCCAAAATAACTTAAACCTGATTGGAGCCTATATCTATATCTTTGCTTGCAGGTTTTTCCAGTGTTGCTTTTTAAATGTCCCCTTAATGGGGAGATGGTCTTTGATAAGAAGTTAATCTCAGGAAGTGAGTAGAGCCTGACTTCAGTTACGTTAGGAGACAGTAAGCCACAATTGAATGGGAAAGATCCCCCTGAAACCATTCGCACAGAGTTGACAAGAATTGCATGCCAGGTTTGGACAGAAATATAGCTATAATTAAGCCCTAATCAGGCTGCACTCTGCCCCACTTCCTTGTTGCTAAAGTCACATAGTATTGGACATTGACCATTGCATCCTCGTGATTCCTATAGATAAGATTTTGGACAGTAGGGTCCTAAGATTGTTTAAGAATTGACTTTCAGCCAGGCATGGTGGCTGACGCCTGTAATCCCAGCACTTTGGGAGGCCAAGGCTGGCAGATCACGAAGTCAGGAGTTTGAGACCCTGGCCAATATGGTGAAACCCCATCTCCACTAAAAAATACAAAAATTAGCCAGATGTGGTGGTGCATGCCTGTAGTCCCAGCTACTCAGGAGGCTGAGGCAGGAGAATCGCTTGAACCTGGGAGGCAGAGGTTACAGTGAGCCGAGATCAAGCCACTGCACTCCAGCCTGGGTGACAGAGTGAGACTCTGTCTCAAAAAAAAAAAAAGAATTGACTTTCGACTGAGTGCAGTGGCTCACACTTGTAATCCCAGTACTTTGGGAGGCCAAGGCAGGTGGATCATGAGGTCAAGAGATCGAGACCATCCTGGGCAACATGGTGAAATGCCATCTCTACTAAAAATACAAAAATTAGCTGGGTGTGGTGTCACATGCCTGTAATCCCAGCTACCCAAGAGGCTGAGAGGCACGATAATCGCTTGAACCCAGGAGGCAGAAGGTGCAGTGAGCTGAGATCCCACCACTGCACTCCAGCCTGGCAACAGAATAAGACTCCATCTCAAAAAAAAAAAAAAAAAAAAGAATTGACTTTCATCCCCATTGTTCCTGACATTAGAATCATAAAGCTTTTGTTTAAGAATACTTAAGATGGGCCAGGCACAGTGGCTCACGCCTGTAATCCTAGCACTTTGGGAGACTGAGGTGGGTGGATCACCTGAGGTCAGGAGTTCGAGACTAGCCTGACCACCATGCAGAAACCCTGTCTCTACTAAAAATACAAAAAAACCAGCCAGGTGTGGTGGTGCATGCCTATAATCCCAGCTACTCAGGAGGCTGAGGCAGGAGAATTGCTTGAACCTGGGAGGCAGAAGTTGTAGTGAGCCGAGATCATGCCATTGCACGCTAGCCTGGGCAACAAGAGTGAAACTCTTTCTCAAAAAAAAAAAAAAAAAAAAAAAGAGAAACTTACTTAAGATGTTTTTCAGATCCCAAATTCCAGTGAAACAGCTGATGCCAACTAGTTTGAAGATCCCCAGAGGAACAGGATCAGCATGAGAACAAAGCTTCTTCATCTCCCTGTCCCATGACTTTACCCTGCACTCTTCAACCAATCAACAATCTCCACACTCGAGCTCACTCCGAAACCCTTAAAAACCCTATCCCAAAATTCCTTGTTGTGAATAAGAGCTCAGAGTTACAAAGAAAACAAATGCTTAGACAGAGAACATCTCAGCAAGGCAAATTTACTTCTGCAGAAGGGTGGTCTTGCATATGGAACAATGGCAAGAGCACACAGAACAAAGGAAAGCAGGGGTTTTTATTATCTCTAATGCAGCTTCTGCTTCTGTGTCTTTCTCCAATTGGCTAGGGTTGGACCGCACAGTCTAAACTAGTCTCAACTGGCTAAACGTTTTAACTTTCTTAGATAAGATAGGCACTTAAGGGAGGTGAGAAGAGAGAGAAGGGAGGACTAGGAAGGTAACCTATTCCCTGATAAGGAAAGGAATGTGGACTGGGGTTGTAGCAAGTTCAGGCATATTCAGAGAAGTTGGGGTGCAGCAAAGGCAAGGGGGTATTTGGAATTATAGGATAGAGAATGAGGAAACTGAATAAGCTATTTGAAGAGGGAACCTAACTGTATCTAACATTCCTCAAGAAGATGGATTTGAGGATCCCTCCCATCTCCTCATTTGGTGGCCCTCTGCTGCAACCTGATGTCTTGGCATATCAACTTGCTGTGTGTATTAGGCAACAAATCTATTATGGTTGCACCCTCTCGTTGTACGCCCCGTCCATGGGACCAGGACTCTTTCTTCCCTCCACCTCCTCCTTCTCCACCAGGAGAAACAGAGATCAGAGCATATCCCTCTCCATCAGCAGAAGAGGCAGAGGACAGTAGACACCTGAGATGGTCAATTTTTGGCAACAGACCTAGGTCAGTGGCTTACGCCTGTAATCCCAGCACTTTGGGAGGCTAAGTTGGGCAGATCAGTTGAAGTCAGGAGCTCAAGATCAGCCTGGCCAACATAGTGAAATCCTGTCTCTATTGAAAATACAAAAATTAGCCAGGTGTGGTGGTGGGCACCTGTAGTCCCAGATACTTGGGAGGTTGAGGCAAGAGAATCATGTGAAGCCAGGAGGTGGAGATTGCAGTGAGCCAAGATAGTCCCAGCCTGGGTGACAGAGCAAGACTCTGTCTAAAAAAAAAAAAAAAAAGGCAGCTTAGATGGTTGGAGCTTTATTGGCTGTTGAAGAGGGATAGCAGATTTTGAGGAAGGGACATTTGGGGACACTTGCAGGCTTCAGAGTGTGGAGGAAAATAAGAAAAATATTACAGGCCAGCTTCCATGCCTTGATGGTCCGCTCACCCATTGTCAACACCCTCCTTAATGTCACACACGGCTTCTGTTTCATGTATCAGTGCTCACACTACCCTTCAACTGACCGCAGCTGTTGCAACGCATAGCAGTTCCGAGGGAGAATCTCAGTCCACAGAGTGGAGCATTTGCTTAGTGTTTCCACTTAGAGCTGTCACCATTACCCCCAAGGAATTAGCCACCCAGGAAGTTCTGCCTTTTTATCCTTCCCAGAGACACATGCAAGAGCTGTTCATCTCCTTTAAGCTCTTAAAAAGTTCTATTTCATTCTTCCGAGACAACGGGGCTACTCACCCTTTAAAGGTAGTTCATGGGTTGTTCCCAGGAGGTGCCACAGTTACCTCAGAGCTTCTCTTATTTGTTCCTTAAAGACTGACTATTATTACTTCCCCTTTCCCAGAGAATAGAGCCTGATTTCCTCCAGAGGGGCCCAGAGCACCACAATACAAACGCCTTTTGTGGTTCTGGGGAAATTCATCTTCCCAAGAATGATAACGTGACCTTCCATTACCTCTCCCGCTAGGACAGAGGAAATAACTCTAATTCTGACATGGCATCTGCTACGTAAACCAAAGCTGGGTTATCTTTAGAGACAGCCTTTGGTGTGTTAGGATTTCAGCTGCCTGGCAGGGACTTTGCTCCACAGATTCCACCTCTGCTGTCCTCTAATCATAGGATAGAAACTAAATCTTTCACTTGCCAGTGGGAAATAAACAGCTAATATTGAAACTGGACTGGGGCAGGGAAACAGATGTATGTTTCCTTCAGTCCAAGAATAAGCACTTAAGTCCTTTCATTTTTTAGAGACAGGGTCTTGCTGGAGTGCAGTGGTGCAATCATAACTCACTGCAGCCTTGAACTCCTGGGCTCAAGTGATCCTCTCATCTCTCAGCTTCCCAAGTTGCTGGAACTATGGGCACACACCACCATGCCCTGCTATTTTTTCAAAATTTTTTGTAGAGATGGGGTCTCACTTTATCGCCCAGATTGGTCTCAAACTACTGGCCTCAAGCAGTTCTCCTGTCTCTGCCCCCAAAAGTGCTGGGATTATAGAACACTTAAGTCTTAAGAAAGTGTTTCTTTCCTTAGTCCACTTATTTTATTATGTATTATTATATATTAATTACATTTATATTCATTATATAGTGATATTATTAATTGCAGTATTGTATATTATTATTTTCCTCTCCCTCTAAAGTGTGTTCAGTCCTCCACATGCCCTGTCCTCATGCTGAACTCTATCTGCCACCCCCATAAAAGTAAGACCCCAATTCCCCAGGCTGGCCTCATGTGTTGCAAAATCTGCCATCTCACGTGTCTCCTGCATATGAAGAGACTTCTCCTCTGCTCTTTTTGCTGGTGGGGAGGGTAAGCTTTCGTACATTCTTCTGGTTTCTCCAGATGGTGAGGAGGAATCCTTGTCCCATGAATGAGGGAGCAGGGTAAGATAGGGCAGTGGATATATTCACTCTAGGCAATGGCTTGTTTTCTCCCAAAGCAATTGAAATCAAACACGATGCTAACGTCCCTTTAAAAACCACCACCAATAAATGTTTTTGTCTCTCATGACTTGACTTTGACCTATTCATTGAGAAGTAATAAATCTGGCTTTATCATGCTAAAGACACAGCTACCCCCTTTTTTGACTTGGGTTTTGTTGTTTGTTTGTTTGTTTGGGGGACAAGTTCTGACTCTGTTGCCCAGGCTGGAGTGCAGTGGTACAGTCTTGGTTCACTGCAACCTCAGCCTCCCGTGTTCAAGCAATTCTCCTGCCTCAGCCTCCCGAGTAGCTGAGACTACAGGCGCATGCCACTATGCTCAGCTAATTTTTGTATTTTTAGAAGAGACAGGGTTTTGCCATGTTGGCCAGGCTGGTCTTGAACTCCAGGTCTCAAGTGATCCGCACACCTTGGTCTCCCAAAACGCTGGGATTACAGGCATGAACCACCCCACCTAGCCTTGACTTGGGTTTTATTACAATGCAGCCCCACATTACTGCCTCTATTTATCTTCCAGGTGAGTTTTTTTTTGTTTTTTGTTTTTTTTTCTTTTGAGACAGAGTCTTGCTCTGTCACCCAGGCTGGAGTACAGTGTTGCAATCTCAGCTCTTCAGTTCATTGCAACCTCTGCCTCCTGGGTTCAAGCAATTCTCCTGCTTCAGCCTCCCAAGTAGCTGAAATTACAGGCATGTGCTATCATGGCTGGCTAATTTTTTGTGTTTTTAGTAGAGACAGAGTTTCGCCATGTTGGCCAGTCTTGTCTTCAGCTCTCGACCTCAGGTGATCCGCTGCCTCAGCCTCCCAAAGTGCTGGGAGGCTCGCCACTGTGGGCCACCCACCCGTGCCCAGTCACCACGCCCAGCCATGTCAGATATTTTCAACTATGGCTAAATGTTAGAACCACCTTGGGAACTTAGAACCAGACAAACAAAACCCTATGCCCTATCCACTGTGATCTGAGAGACCAAAATAGACTCCCCTGTATCAACTAACATGGGCCCTGTGGTTAGCGAAACAAATGTTACCCACGGGTTGAGGGTTCAGAGTGATTGGCACGGAAACTCCCTAAATTGCTACAAGAAAAACCACACCCTTTCTAAACTGCCTAACGCAATAGGAGGTAGAGGCAAAGTAGCAGGCCTCTACTAACTCTGCTTTACAACTCAGATTGCTACAACTCTGTTGGACAGAGGACCGGTCTGTTTTTTCTGATAAGCAACTGCAGATCTTAAGCCAGTCTCGGCAGCTTACAGAGGCTGTGCACAAACTGTTTCTGTGTCCTGTAGTTCACTTTTTTATGTACAGAGCCAAGCTCCACCTCATTTTAATGCTAGAACTCCACCCCAAAGTGAGCATGAGATGTATGTTGCATATAGGTTTACCCACTGCACATGCACTTAGCGCCCCTCATAAATATGCACAGCTGTTCCCCCAGACTTGCTGAATATGTATAATACAAGTCCTGTGAGGCATAAAACCCAACCTGCTCTTTCCCTCTTTGAAAAGAGAGCACCTTTGGTCCAGGCTGGAGACTGTCTCTTCCCAGTTTACAAACTGATATCACCCATAAAGCTCTCCTTTCTACTCTTTGGCCATATCAGTGGCCTTTTGGACAATGCTATAAACAGTAAACATACTCCTGCCCTATGTCCCAGCAATCCCATCCTCAAGTATATGCCTAACAAAAACAAGTTCATGAAAAAATAAAAGTGAGGCCAGGTGCACTGGCTCACGCCTATAATCCCAACACTTTGAGGGACTGAGGCGGGCAGATCACTTGAGGTCAGGAGTTTGAGACCAGCCTAGCCAACATATTGAAACCCCGTCTCTACTAAAAATACAAAAATTAACCAGGCATGGTGGCACACACCTGTAATCCCAGCTACTTGGGAGGCTGAGGCAGGAGAATTGCTTGACCCTAGGAGGTGGAGGTTGCAGTGAGCCGAGATTGCGCCATTACACTCCAGCCTGGGCGACAGAGTGAGACTCCGTTTCAAAAACAAAAAAAGATAAAAGTGTACAGGCAGGGCACAGTGGCTCACACCTGTAATCCCAGCACTTTGGGAGGCCAAGGCAGGCAGATCACGTGAGGTCAGGAGTTCTAGACCAGCCTGGCCAACATGGAGAAACCTTGTCTCTACTAAAAATACAAAAATTAGCTGGGTATTTTGGCGCAAGCCTGTAATCCCAGCTACTCAGGGGGCTGAGGCAGGAGAATCACTTGAGGCAGAGGTTGCAGTAAGCTGCGATCTTGCCACTACACTCCAGCCTGAGCAACAGAGTGAGACTCTGTGTCAAAAAAAAAAAAAAAAAAAGTGTACGACATGTTCATAGGAGCTTTTGTTACAATAGCCAAATAATTGAAAACAACCACATTTTCATCATCAATAGGATGGATCAATAATTTGTGACATACTCATCAGTGGAATGAATGACTGCTGCCCCCACAATGTGGATGAGCCTCACATACTACACAGCTTCATTTATATGATGTCAGGAACAGGCAAAACTAATCTAGAGGTACAGAGGTCAGAATAGTGGTGCCCTATTCTGGTGGGGTGGCAGGAGTTACTGTCTGCGAGTGAGACAGGATAATTCCCTTGACCTCCTTCGCGGGAGGGAACTGAAGTGGCTAATCTATCTCAGCCCTCTGCTGGCCACTCCTCACGAGAGGGAGCATGCAAGCAAGTGAGTGCGGAAACTGGAGCGAATGAATACTGGAACTGGCCGGTCATGCCTCTCTAGCAGGAGCAGGCTCTGTGCGGGCCCCACAGCAGCATCCGAGTATGTTACAACCAACGTTCTTTCAGCTCTGCCACCCAGGGACAGCAAAGTGCCAACCAGCTCACTGGAGGGTCAGAGTGGTAGCCCCTGCCCTCTTGGCACCCAGGATCTTGTTCAGAGTCCAGCGACAATCAGGTCACAGGAATGGATTGAAAGGTAATGAATGTGGAGGATTTTACTGGGCAATGGAAGTGACTCTCAGCGGAATGGGGAGCTGGAAAGCGGATGGTGTGAGAAGAAGGTGATCTTTCCCCGAAACCGGGCCATCTCCGGCTGGGCCCCTTTCTAAAGCTGCACAGTCTGAAGTTAGCTGTGTCTATCCATAGTCTCTGACGCTCAGTTGTTTCTCTGCTCAGCCACTTGTATCCCCGACACTCAGCCACTTGTGTTGCTCTGCCAGCTGAAGTCTTTTTATGGACACAGCATAAGGGCATGGCAGGCCAAAAAGGCAACATTTGGGAGGAAAAATGGGGTCAGCTGTTTTCGCTTAGGGCCACGGTTCCAGGCTTAAGGGTGGAGTTTAGCCAGTAGCCCAGCCATTCTGAATCAGGAGGGCCTTAAGGAACTTCCTAGAGGGTGCTAGAAAAGTTCTAAAGCTTCATCTGGGTGGTGGTACATAGGCATATACTTATGTAAAAATTCATTGAGCTGGCTGGGCATGGTGACTCACACCCACAATCCCAACACTTTTGGAGGCCGATATGGCAGGATTGCTTGAGGCCAGGAATCCCAACCTGAACAACATAGCAAGACCCCATCTCTATAAAAAATTTAAAAATTAGCCAGGTGTGGTGGCTTGCACCTGTAGTCTTAGCTACTCCAGAGTCTGAGGTGGGTGTATCACCTGAGCCTGGGATGGTGAGGCTGCAATGAGCTGTGATTATGCCACTGCACTTCAGCCTGGGTGACAGAGCAATGCCTTCTTTCCAAAAAATTAACTAAAAAAAAATCTTGTTGAGCTGTACACTCAAGATTCAAGATTTACGTGCCCTAGTGTAATATGTAACTCCATAAAAATTGTTGTAAAATAAGCAAAATTACATAAAATACAAAACACCCCTCCCTGAGAGTCTGATTTAATTGGTCCTTGGTGGGGCTCAGACAAGAGGATTTTTTAAGAATCCCAGGCTGGGAGCGGTGGCTCATGTTCCAGCACTTTGGGAGACTGAGGCAGGTGGATCACAAGATCAGCCTGGCCAACATGGTAAAACCTCATCTCTACTACAAATACAAACATTAGCCAGGCGTGGTGGTGCACACCTGTAATCCCAGCTACTCACAGCTTGAGGACATGACCCTATTAGCTACATTTAGTGAGGCACTAGAATTACTTGAATCCAGAACTTTGCAGTGAGCTGCACTCCAGCCTGGGTGACTGAGCAAGACTGTCAAAAAAACACTTTTTTTTTTAAAGAATCCCAGAGGATTTTGAGATAGCCTCTCTCTGACCCCATGGATCACCCCTCATAGTTGTATGGAGAAGAGGAGCGAGTGTCAGTACATGCAGGAATCTCTGGTCAACTGGACTGGAGCCTTCAGGCCTAATGGGAACCTCTTGTTCCCCGTTGGTCCACATCTTATCAGTGAGTCATTGAGACAAAAGTAAAGAGTGTTGAGGAAAGAAAAAGTGATCATGAGACAAAGCGGAGACTCCTCTTGGTGTCTTCTGGGCAACCCTCAACCACGAAAGCAAGGAAATAAAGGAAAACCTTGAGTTCCTTCTGAAACCACCATTGCAAAATTGTAACTGAGACCATGAAAGAGATCTAACCTAACCAACTCTATCTCGCTTCTAACCTCCAAGCTGCCCTGGGCCTAGGCTGAACTAACATTGGGAGGAACTTAGTTTATAGTGCAAAGCAAAGACGATAACAGCCTTTTCCCAAAACCGACCTCATTGCCTGGGGACTAGACTGCTTTTGTAAGACTAACAAATTAGCCACAAAATTAAAAATGATGGTTTAGGAGTCATGCAGCTGAGGCTACAGGATTCTGACCCTCCCTAAATTGCTCCTAAGATCAGTGCTTGAGATATTTTGCAGATCTTGCACTTGATGAATCATCACCCAGATCCACTAACTGGTTCATCTGATCTTGCGATCCCCACCCAGGAACTGACGTCGGGCAAGAGTACAGCTTCAATTCCCTATGATTTCATCTCCTACTTAACCAATCAGCAGTCCTGGCTCACTGGCTTCCCCCCAACCCACCAAGTAGTCTTTAAAACCTGTGATCCCCAGATGCTTGGGGAGACTGATTTGAGTAATAATGAGACTCCAATCTCCCGCACAGCCGGCTCTCCATGAATTACTCCTTCTCTATTGCAACTCCTCTGTCTTGAGAAATTGGCTCTGTCTAGGCAGCAAGCAAGGTGAACTCACTGGGCAGTTACATTTCCAGGGAAATTCCAGGCACCTAGCTAGGACTGAGAAGTAAATGAGCAATTTGATAAGCAAGATGGTAATGGTGCTTAAAACAAAAGCCAAGGATGTTAGAGTCATGAGAATGTTTGGTTCTCCATAAAAACTAAAGACAAAATCTTAACAAATGTGCCTGACTTATTTTTTGGAAATCTGGACCCCCACCAAATGGATCCACTGGCAGGTAGCCCTCAGAAAAGGGGGATCTGAGGACAGAACTCTGACTGCCATTTCTTTTTTTTTTTTTTTTTTTTTGCGATGGAGTCTCCCTCTGTTGCCCAGGATGGAGCGCAGTGACACAGTCTTAGCTCACTGCAACCTCCACCTCCTAGGGTCAAGCGATTCTCCTGCCTCCACCTCCCAAGTAGCTGGGATTACAAGCAAGTGCCACCACGCTGGGCTAATTTTTTGTAACTTTAGTAGAGACAGGTTTCACCATGCTGGCCAGACTGGTCTCAAACTCCTGACCTCAGGTGATCCACCCATCCCGGCCTCCCAGAGTGCTGGGATTACAGGCATGGGCCATCACACCTAGCCCCATTTTTCATTCTAAATTTATTCCTGAGGACCTGGAAGGGGTCATGTTCACAAGCCAGAGCTAACAGTCTTTTCAGCTGATCCCAAATTTTTAGACAAAACTTCATCTCCTTAACCAATCACAAATCAGAAAATATTTGAACCCACCTGTGACCTGTGGGCCGCTACCAAGGTGTCGCACCTTTTTTGGTCAAGCCAAAGTACAGCCTCCACATACTGATTTATGACTTTGTCTGTAACCTCTGCCCCCCTGCCTTTAAAATCCCTTACTTGTGCTGGGCACAGTGGCTCACACCTGTAATCCCAGCACTTTGGGAGGGTGAGGTGAGTGGATCACGAGGTCAGAAGATCGAGACCATCCTGGTCAACATGGTGAAACCCTATCTCTACTAAAAATACAAAAATTAGCTGGGCGTGGTGGCATGTGTCTGTAGGTCCCAGCTACTTGGGAGGCTGAGGCAGGAGAATTGCTTGAACCCGGGAGGCAGAGGTTGCAGCGAGCCGAGATTGCAGAGAGGTTGCAGAGAGCCACTGCACTCCAGCCTGGTGACAGAGCAAGACTCCATCTTAAAAAAAAAAAAAAAAATCCCTTTCTTGTAAGCCATCAGGGAGTTCAGGTCTGAAGCATTAGCTGCCCGATTCTCCTTGGTACCCTGTAATAAAGGGCCACACTTTCTCTTATTGCAATCCCAATATCAGGGTTTGGCTTTGCTTCACCAGTGAGTAGACACCCATTCTGTTTTGTAACACTCAGGCCTACTCCAAGAAGGCCAGCTAGCTTCAGTTCCATTTAACCTTTTAACTGCATGGGAAAGAAGAGGAGAAGGAGCCTACCAAGCTGCAGGTCTTCACCCTCCAGTTGTCCCCAAATTTGGCTGCCCATTAGAATCACCTGGGGTAGGCTGGACATGGTGGCTACCCATTCTCCTCAGTCCTAGGCTGGGTAATCTCAGCACTTTGGGAGGCTGAGGTGGGAGGATTGCTTGAGCCTTGGAGTTTGAGACCAGTGTAGGCAACATAGGGAGACCCCATCTCTACATATAAAAAGAAAAAAGATACATAAATTAGCCAGGCATGGTGGTGTGCACCTGTAGACCCAGTTTCTCAGGAGACTAAGGTGGGAAGATGACTTGAGTGCAGGAGTTTGAGGCAGCAGTGAGCTGTATTGTGCTATTGCACTGCAGCCTGGGGGACAGAGCAAGACCACGAGAAAAAGAAAGAAAGAAAGAAAGAAAGAAAGAAAGAAAGAAAGAAAGAAAGAAAGAAAGAAAGAAAGAAAGAAAGAAAGAAAGAAAGAAAGAGAGAGAGAGAGAGAGAGAGAGAGAGGAAGGAAGGAAGGAAGGAAGGAAGGAAGGAAGGAAGGAAGAAAGAAAGAAAGAAAGAAAGAAAGAAAGAAAGAAAGAAAGAAAGAAAGAAAGAAAGAAAGAAAGAAAGAAAGAGAAAGAGAGAAAGACGGAAAGGAAGGAAGGAAGGAAGGAAGGAAGGAAGGAAGGAAGGAAGGAAGGAAAGAAAGGAAAAGAAAGGAAAGGGGAAAAAATCATTTGAGGAGATTTTTAAAAATCTCAGTGCCAGACTGTTACTCCAGATCAATTGTATCAGAATCTCCTGGGGGAGAGGGGCAAGCCATGAGTATCGTGTAAAGCTCCCCCCGATGACTCCATTGTGGAGCCAAGGTTGAGAACCACTGCTCTTACCTCTGCATCCAAAGATGGCCACAAATATCATGTCAATGCACGGTGACCTTGGCCACTGGTAAATGTGGCCCCTTGTTCTAGAGTCTGACCCAATTCTGTTAGTATTACTTTCTCTTAAAGGGACATGGAGACAGGAATGAGGAGCGGTGGCCACCTCCTCCCCTTGCCAGCTCTGGGAAAGGTACTGTACTTGTGTCGTGTGTTGAAATATACAGCCTGTCTCTCGAGGGCCCTACAATCTCACAGCTTGAGGACATGACCCTGTTAGCCACATTTAGTGAACACAAACAGTGTTGCATAGGCACCGCATTATTCTACAGTCAGTTGGGTTCCACTGGGAGTCATGCTTCTCAGAATCCCCTTCCCTATCAGGCTCCAGGTAGGAGCTGCGGAAAGTGAAGGCGTGTGAGATGTGGGAGGCAGGAGGGAAGCAGCACCAAGCCACTCTTCAAGGTGGTGAGGACAATCCAGAGGTGCTGGTGGGTTCCAGCTTGTCTTCGCTCTCCCTACACTGTGTCCAGCTCTTCTTCCAGAACCCAGGACCAGCTCACCAGCAGTGACCCCCATCCATCACCAGATGTGACTGAACAAAACTGGGGTTTGCTTGCCCCAGTGCAGTAAAGCCAGATGCTGATGCCAAGATTTGCAGTGGGAGATAAGGGCATTAATTGCATGGCACCAAGCAAGGACAATGGGTAGCTAACACTTGAGACCTGAACCCCCCCCCCATGGCTTACAAGCAAGGGTTTTTAAAGGCAAGGGTAGACCGGGCATGGTGGCTCACACCTGTAATCCCAGCATTTTGGGAGGCTGAGGCAGGTGGATCACGAGCTCAGGAGATCGAGACCATCCTGGCTAACACGGTGAAACCCTGTCTCTACTAAAGAAATAGAAAAAAAAATAGCCAGGTGTGGTGGTGGGTGCCTGTAGTCCCAGCTACTCGGGAGGCTGAGGCAGGAGAATGGCGTGAACCCGGGAGGCGGAGCTTGCAGTGAGCCGAGATGGCGCCACTGCACTCCAGCCTGGGCGACAGACAGAGCGAGACTCCATCTAAAAAAAAAAAAAAAAAAAAAGGCAAGGGTCCATTTCAGAAAAGCAGCAGTTGCAGGCAAAATCATAAACCAATACATGAAAGTCTGGTGCATGTGTGTGACTTGCTCCACAACCCCAGGAAAAAAATTTAGGACAAAGAATGGCGGTCAGAGTTCAGTCCTCAGTTTACCCCCCAATGTCTATGTGATAGTGGTGGCATTTTCTATCTGGTGGGCGTTTCTGAAAAGCAACTCGAGAACTTTTGTTAAGATGTTATCTTTACCGGGTGCGGTGGCTCACGCCTGTAATCCCAGCACTTTGGGAGGCCGAGGCGGACGGATCACAAGGTCAGGAGTTCGAGACCAGCCTGACCAACATTGTGAAACCTCCTCTCTACTAAATACAAAAACTAGCCAGGAGTGGTGGTGGGTGCCTGTAATTCCAGCTTCTCGGGAGGCTGAGGCAAGAGAACTGCTTGAACCCGGAGGCGGAGGTTGCAGTGAGCCAAGATCACGCCACTGCACTCCAGCCTGGGAGACAAAGTAAGGCTCCGTCACACACACACACACACACAAGTTATCTTTTAGGTTCTGTAGGGAACCAAAGCACCTTATGACTCCCGCTTGCTTGGGAGACTACTTGGTTACTATCTCCTTGTGTATCAGCCTGCTCATTTACTAATTTTTTCTTTCTTTTCTTTTCTTTCTTTTTTTTTTTTTCTTTTGAGACAGTGTCTTGCTCAGTTGCTCAGGCTGGGGTGCAGCGGCGTGATCTCGGCTCACTACAACCTCCGCCTCCTGGGTTCAAGCGATTCTCCTGCCTCAGCCTCCTGAGTAGCTGGGACTACAGGTGCGTGCCACCACACCCGGCTAATTTTTATATTTGTAGTAGAGATGGGGTTTCACCATGTTGGCCAGGTTGGCCTTGAACTCCTGACCTCAGGTGATCCACCCGCCTTGACCTTCCAAAGTGCTGGGATTACAGGCATAAACCACTGTGCCCAGCCTCATTTACTATTTTTTAATTTAATTTTACTTTATTTTAGGTTCCAGGATACATGTGCAGGTTTGTTACATAGGTAAACATGTGCTATGATGTTTTGCTGCACCTATCAACCCATCATGCTCACTTACTTTTTGAGGCTAGCTAGGCGCCTGGAATTTTCCTGGAAGGGACTCAAGACTTTTCCTTTATTTCCATCCTTGGGTGGCCTGGAAGTCCCTTAAGAGGGGTCCCTGCTCTGTCTTAACGTGACTTCACAGAGGCAGCAGCTATGAAGACCCAAGAGCCCTCCGTGGGCTTCTCCCTCAGCCCCTTTGGGGTCTTACTCCTGCCACTGAATGTGACCAGCTTCTGGGCTGCCCTGCAAGCTCTGACTCATTCATCTGCATATCAGTGTTGCAGGACAGCTGGCAAGCTCCTTTTCTTGGATACCCTGACTCCCTTTCTTTGGACTTTTATTTCCACAGTTCCTCCCACAGTTGTGTAAGGTCAAATTCTTATCATCCCTGATTCCCTAACACTCATTGTCATTCTGTTTTCTTATTCAACCTTGACGGATACACCATAGAAGGGAATGGGAGCCTTTGCTAATGCTGGAATTGTTCTACATCTCCATCTCTCTAATGGTTACATGAGGTCTGTACATATTTAAAAATTCATCACATTTTACACTTGAGATTAGTGCACGTTACCATTCATGCGCTACATTTCCAATAATCTTTTTTTTTTTTTTTTTTTTAAGATGGAATCTTGCTCTTGTTGCCCAGGCTGGAGTGCAATGGCACGATCTCAGCTCACTGCAAACTCCGCCTCCCGGGTTCAAGGGATTATCCTGCCTCAGCCTCCTGAGTAGCTCAGATTACAGGTGCCCACCAGCAGGCCTGGCTAATTTTGGTATTTTTAGTAGAGACAGGGTTTTGCCATGTTGGCCAGGGTGGTCTCGAACTCCTGACCTCAGGTGATCAACCTGACTCAGCCTCCCAAAGTGCTGGGATTACAGGCGTAAGCCGCCGCACCCAACCGGTAACTTTTTTAATAGAATAACTCGAGACTTTATCAGACAAATACATTAAAGTATAATAACAACAATAGGTTGAATGCAAGCTCCCTTTGTTGCTCGCCTGTGCCACAGACTCCCGGCCGCAGAGCATCTTTCCCTGCTACTGCTGAATATGCAGCAGTCCTTCAAAGGACTCCTCTGCCTGCTGTCTTCGACAATAAGCGATCATGATTACAAACGGCTTTAGACTGGAGAAAGATCTTTGGTCTTCATTAAGGTTTATTTGTGACTGTTCCGATGGTGGTTTCTGGGAGAAGAGAAAGAATGCCGATGGTAATTAGGCCCTCCTAATTGCAGTAGTCACTGATTGCCTGTATTAAAAACATTGGAGGAAGTGTAGCAATTAGAGCTTCGGGAAATATTTAAAAAACAAAGTGAAAAGAGGCCTCTGAGTGCAAGGACACGGAGAGACAGCCAGGAGCCCCTGCCCAGCTGCAGTGGACCCTTAGCAACCCTACACATCTGGGCGACGCACCCCTGGGACAGTGGCCATGACAGTCTCGGGAGGAAGAAGTGAGTTTCCTCCCAGTCATTTTCCAGACATGACTGTGAATCCGCCCATGGAGAGGCAACATAGGAGGAAGACATTTTGCAAACAATCCATAAGAATAACAATAATCCCAGATACGTAATAATTATATTAACATGTTCAATCCATACAATAAGCCATAGCATTGCTCCCATTTTAAAGAAGAAGAAACAAAGGTCTTCATTTGCAGAGAAAGTTGAAGACTTTCTCAAGGTCACACGCACAGCAGGTGGCACACCCCAACTCAAACCCAGATCTGTTTGATTTCAAAGCACATGCCTGGAACCATTCTGTTATTCTGGGTCAACCTCAGCTCCAGAGTCCTGGATCTGTCTAGCCACCAGCACACCAGAAAAGTGAGCTTGCCAGCTTACCCCACTCCCTCATACCAATCCTTCAGCATTCCTCCCTCAAGAACCTGCTTCCAGTCAACAAACCAGCTAGTGATTCCTTTCCCCATCCTCATCCTTCCCCAGCTCCTGCTAGGGAGAGCCTCTCAGCCCCTCCAACCAAGCTCTATGAGAATGAGGTGAAGGAATTTCTTCACTCCCTTTCCCAGATGAGATCTGAGATCCGAGGTCCATCATCTGCTTGTGTAATTCTACTTTGAAGAATTCTAATCATCTTCATTGCTCATCTCCAAACTTCTTCAACTATCAACCAAACTCACTTGGCTTCTTGGTCCCCACCTACCCTCAATCCAGAATGTAAGCTCGGTGAGAGAAGACATTGAGGTCTGTTTTATTTCCTGCTGTAACCCTGGCACATAGAAGAGTGACCAGCACATAGTAAGTGCTCAGTACATATCTGCCGAATAAATAAGAGCTTTCTGTTATCCAAACAGAAATACATTGTCTCCATTTCTGGGCATCTCTTCATACATGATGCTTTCTCAATTGCCAGAAATGCATCCTCTATATTTCTTTTTATCAATCACTTTCTATAGAAACATACTCCACAACTTCGTAGGCTAGATAGGTCAATTTATCCCTTCTTAGAGCACAAGACGCATTTACATTTCTAAAGCCTTGCCAGGGCCACTAGCTCATGCCTGTAATCCCAATGTTCTGGGGGGCCAAGGCAGGAGAGCTGCTTGAGGCCAGGAGTTCAAAACCAGCCCAGGCAACATAGTGAGATTCTGTCTCTCTCTCTTTTTTTTTTTTTTTTTTTTTTTGAGACAGGGTCTCACTGTGTCACCCAGGCTAGAGTGCAATGGCATGATCTTGGCTCACTGCAACCTCCACCTCCCAGGTTCAAGCAATTCTCCTGCCTCAGCCTCTTGAGTAGCTGGGTTTATAGGCATATGCCGCCTCACCTGGCTAATTTTTATATCTTTGATAGAGACGGGTTTTACCATGTTGGCCAGGCTGGTCTTGAACTCCTGGCCTCGAACTCCTGGCCTCAAGTGATCCACCCATTTTGGCCTCCCAAAGTGCTGGGAGCCACCGCACCTAGCCTTTTTTTTTTTTTTTTTTTTTTTTAAACAAATAGAAAACAATTTCTAAAGCCTGACTTAGGATTGCCTCTATGTCACTGTGCAGTGCCCCTCTAGATAAAGGTGTTTTCAAATTCACCTGTGTGGTGCCCTGGAAAGAGAGTATTCAACCACACAGGCACTATGTTCGTAAGGAAACAAGATTAAAATTTTATTTCCATCTCTTAATTGGTACTGACGTCCTAAGAGAAATACTGGTCCATTAAGTAAGGAATGCTAATTGCTTACTCACCTCCTACTGACAGTGATGACAGGCTTGGTTAAGGGTTTTTATTAAGGCCCATTAAAGGGAAGACTGTGTGGCAAGTCGCTGGGTTGCTTGGGAGGCAGAGACTTGAACAGAGATGCGGAGGGGATGCTGGTGGGAGTGCAAAGTGTAGGAAGGTGCAGGTGAATGAGGAAACAGATTCTGGGGGAGGGAGGACAGCTGGGAAGAGTGCAAGTCACATAGATCACATGCCTTGAAAATGGTTTTGAATCTGAAATAGTTTGTTGTAATTTAAAACAAATTTAATCCTTACTGATTGTGTTAGTTCATTTTGTGCTGCTAGATGGGAATACTTGAGGCCGGGTAATTTATTTTTTTTTTAAAGGTCTATTTGGCACACAGTTCTGATGTCTGGGAAAAGGTTCATGATTGGGCATCTGCATCTGATGAGGTCTTCAGGCTGTTTCCACTCCTAGTGGAAGGTGAAGGGGAGCAGTGCATGCTGATCACATGGTGAGAAAGGAAGCAAGAGAGAGAGGGGAGGCGCCAGGCTATTTTTAACAACTGTGCTTGGCCGGGTGCAGGGCTCACGCCTGTAATCTCAGCACTTTGGAAGGCCAAGATGGCAGGATCGCTTGAGCCCAGGAGTTTGAGGCCTTCTTGGGCAACTTAGTGAGACCCTATTCTACAAAAAAACAATAAACACCTGAGGCCAGGAGGTCGAGGCTGCAGTGAGCCAAGATTGTGCCACTGCACTCCAACCGGGGCGACAGAGCCAGAACTTGTCTAAAACAAACCAAAACTAAACAAAAACAGAAACAAAAACAAAACAAGCTCTCATGGGAGCTAACAGAGTGAGAACTCACTCGCTCCCAAGGGAGGGCATTAATCTCTTCGTAAAGGATCCGCTCTCATGATCCAAACACCTCCCATTGGACCCCCTACCTCCCAACGCTGCCACACTGAGGATCCAATGTCAACATGAGCTTTAGTGGAACAAATATTCAAGCCAGGGCCCTGATATACACACCAGGTGCATATCTACTATATGGCTCAGCAATTTCATGCCTAGGTATTTTATCTACATCCAATGAAAATATACATCTGCAAAAAGACCTCTGCACAAATGTTCATAGCAACCTTATTCACAATAGTCCCAAACTGGAAACAATCCAAGTGTCCATCAAGAGGAAGATGGATAAACAGATAGTAGTAGTTTCACACGATGGAATACAAGTTCAATATTCCTTATCCAAAATGCTTCAGGCCAGAAGTGTTTTGGATTTTGGATTTTTTCAGACTCAAATTGTACTTACTGGCTCAGCATTCCTAATTCAAAAACCCCCAATCCAAAATGTTTCAGTGAGTAATTTCTTTGATCATCATGTTAGCACTCAAACAGTTTTGTATCTTAGACTATTTCAGATTTTGGATTTTTGGATTAGGGATGCTCAACCTGTTTTACTCAGCAATACAAAGTAATAAACCACTGACACCCAAAACAGGATGAATGAACCTCAAAAACATTGTTTGACAAAAGAAGTTGGTCACAAAAGGGAACATATTGTGTGACAGCACTTACACAGTCTAGGCTTAGCCTAGGCTAATTGAATCTATGGTGATAGAAGAATTAGATTGAACAGAAAGGGGCATGGGATGATGGAGATGCTTCATATCTTATTTTGGAATGGTTATTACACAGATGTATACGATAGTCAAAACTCATCAGACTGAACATTTAAGGTCTGTACATTTTATTCTGTGTAAATTATACATTGATTTTTTAAATGTTTTTAAAAATTCTACGAGTTGTGTTTTTCATTTTTACAGGTGAATATCAAAGTTCAAAGTGAGTGAAGCGGTGGAGCCAGAATTTATGACCAGCTTTGACTGATTCCAAAGCCCATGCTATATCTTATGACCACTATATTAAAACATTCAAAAGTTCCTCTGCTAGGAAAATTAGGCAAGAAAAAAATAAATAAATAAAAGGCATTCAGATTGGAAAGGAAGAAGTAAAATGATCTTTATTTTCAGATGACATAATCTCATATATAGAAAATTCTTTTTTTTTTTTTTTTTGAGATGGAGTTTTATTCTGTTGTCCAGGCTGGAGTGCAGTGGCGCAATCTCGGCTCACTGCAACCTCCATCTCCTGGATTCAAGTGATTCTCCTGCCTCACCCTCCCAAGTAGCTGGGATTACAGGGATGCGCCACCACACCTGGCTAATTTTTTTTGTGATTAGTAGAGATGAGATTTCACCATGTTGGTCAGGCTGGTCTCGAACTCCTGACCTCAAATTGTCCACCCACCTCAGCCTCCCAAACTGCTGGGATTACAGGCATGAGCCACCATACCCAGTGGTATATAGAAAATTCTAAGGAATACACAAAAAAAAAAAACTAGTAGAACTAATAAATTCAGCAAGCTTGCAGAATATAAGAGCAATATACAAAAATATTTTATACAGTAGCAATGATCAATCCAAAAATGAAATTAAGAAAACAATTACACTTACAATAAGATAAAAAATAATCAAGTATTTAGGAATAAAATCAATAAGAGAAGTGCAAGACTTGTTCACTGACTACTGCAAAACATTGTTGAAAGACTTAAAGAAGACTTAAATAAATGGAAAGGTATCCTGTATTCATAGATCAGGAAGCTTAATATTGTTAAGATGACAGTATTCCTTAAATTGGTCTATAGATTCAGCACAATCCCTATCAAAATCCCCACAGCATTTTTTGCAGAATTGATAAGCTGGCTCTGAAATTCATATAGAAATCCAATAAATCTAGAATAGCCAAAACAATATCAAAAAAGAACAGAGCTGAATAATGCATCATTCACCATTTCTAACCTAGAGTTTCAAACACAGAGTAACAGTGTGAAGATAGCATGGTATTGGCATAAGGATAAACACATAGATCAATGGAATAGTATTGAGAGGTCAGATAATTACAGTGAATTGATTTTCAACAAGAATGCCAAGACAATTCAATTAGGAAAAAATAGTCTTTCAACAAATGGTGCTGGGACAACTGGATATCCCTATGCAAAAGAATAAAGTCAGATCCCTACCTCACATCATAAATAAAAATAACCTCAAAATGAATCATATCTAAATGTAAGAGCTAAAACTATAAAACTGCTAAAAGGAAATTCAGGAGCAAATCTTTATGACCTTGAGTTAAGCAGCGGTTTCTTAGGTATGATGCCAAAAGCACAAATGAAAAGAAAAAATACATAGATAAATGGGACATTATCAAAACAAAAAAATATATATGCTTCAAATAACACCATCAAGAGAGTGAAAAGACAACTCACAGAATGGGAGAAAATATTTGAAAATCAAATATCTGATAAGGGCCTTGTATCTAGACTGTATAAAGAACTAATGCAATTTTTTTTTCCATTTTCTTTGCTGGGGAGGGGTTCCGGGTAAAAATCAGAAAACCTGCTAGACAAATTCTAAAAGAGCTGTAACACTACTGCAACTCAGTAATAAAATGACAACCTAATTTTAAAATGAGCAAGAGATTTGAAAAGAATTTCTCCAAAGACATATAAATGGCTTATAAGCATATGAAAAGATATTCAACACCATTAGTCATTAGGGAAATGCAAATCAAAACGACAATGAGATACCACTTCACACTCATGAGAATGGCAAAAATATGAAAGACAGACAATTACAAGTATTAGCAAAAATGTGAAGAAATTGGAAACCCTATACATTGCCAGAAGGAGCATAAAATGGTGTTTCTCAAAAAGTTACCATATGACCTAGCAATTTAATGGTAACTCAGTTATCATTTTGAGTTACTACATGACCTAGGAGTTGCACTCTTATAGATATACCCAACAGGACTGGAAAGTATGCCCACACCAAAACTTGTACAAAATGTGCATAGCAGCATTATTCATAATAGCCCAGAATTGGAAACAACCCGATTGTCCATCAGTTGATGAATGGAAAAATCAAAGACATAGCCATACAATGGAATATTATTCTGCCATAAAAAGAAATAAAGTACCGGTTTCTGCTACAACATGAATGAGCCTTGAAAATATCATGCTAAGTGAGAGAAGCCACACCCAAAGACCACATATTGTATGATTCTATTTATAGGAAATGTCCAGGATAGGCAAATCCTATTTCAAGACAGTAAGTAGAAAAAGTAGATTCATGCTTGCCAGGAGTTGTGGAGAGGGGGAAATGAGGAGTAATTGCTAACTAGTATGGAGCTTCTTTGGGGAGTGATAAAAATGTTCTAAAATTAGATCATGGTGATGGTTGTACAGCTTTGCCAATGTAGTAAAAATCATCTAATCACTTAATGGTACACGTTAAAGGGGGTAGGTTTATGGTATATGAATTATATCTCAATAAAGCTGTTATTTAAAAAAAAAAAAATCATCTCCTGGAGAGGAGAGAGAGTGGGGTACTAAACTGAGTACTAAAGGGCTTGAAATGAGTAATGAGGTTTGAAATCGATGGCAGTGGGTGTGTAATAGGATTGCTAAGCGGTGATGAGTCCGTCTGAGATATAATACCACAAAATTATAATGGCACCCATCTGCATGGTTGGGAGCATTTCACGCCTGTGCCTTCCAGTTTATAGGTCACAAGCTCAGAGGCTCTAGGCATTAGAGAAGGACCCTCCCACGATGGGTACCATACCTGGCAGTCTTTAGCAGAAAGAGCTGAGGAATACCTGCTTCTCCTTCCTGCCCACATCCAAAGCACCCTGGTCTTCACACCCAACCAGGAGAAAACTGAAGACTTGGCTCACTATTTCTCAAGTAGAATTTCTGGAACAAAAATATCTACTAAACCTGCTGCCTAAGCGTCAGGCCGGGTAAAGAATAAAAAGAAAAAAGAAAAGGAAGGCATTTTTCCTAGTAATTAAATCTGAATTATTCACAACCTGTTAGACACTTTTTTTTCCCTCTGCTGCAGAAGCATGCATTTTCATTTCTCCCCTAAGTCCTAAATGCCTTTGCAATCGACGTTGAATTTTTGGTTGACAGTCTTCACTTTATATGGAGAGCCAGGGTCCCAGGCCCCACCTTCACCTGAATCAACAGACCCATTCTCCAGCTCAACCCCTGAGCTGTTCAAAGGGGCTGGCTTTACCTAATGCTTTCATCATTACCCCTCGATTAATTCCCCCAAGGCTTGTGTATTATGAAAGTTCTTTCAAGTGTTGCAGGTGGCCTAGTTTCAGCTAACAGAGGCAAAGTGGGGAATTTACTGACCAAGGTAACTAAACTTTGGGAAGCCAGGATGCAGCTGCTTTTAGGGACAATAAAACCAGGAACCCAGGTGCTCCTACGTAGTAAAAGACACCTCCATCCCTCCTGCTTCTCCTCGACACATGCCACTCCCTGCTGGGTGATACTTTTCTTTTTCTCAGACCTGCTTTCTCCATGAAACTGCAAGCATGGCAACAAATGGTGGCCAAGCTCACATCTCCTCCCATAGTTCTAATCCAGAAAGTCCCCAGGAAAGCTCTGGTTTTCTTAGCTCAGGTCATATGCCCTGTAGCCAAAGAAACAGGGCATGTTGTGGTTGGCAATCCCCATTAAAACAGTGTTATTGGAATGGGAGCAGGGGTGCCCCTAATGAAGGGAGGCGACGTTTCCAGTCAGAAGGGAGGCCAGGGCAAGCAAGGGTACAAATGGGCATATCCATGGAAGCCAGATTTCAGCAGCCTGGTAGGAAGAGCTTAGGATCTAGAGCCAGAACTCCCGGGTTTGAACACATCAATATCAGCAAGCAGCGTGACCTTGGGCTCAGTTTCTTTGTCTATAAAATGGGCATAATCATTCAAGAGAGCAGAGAGAAACCTCCATCTCTTGATAGGAAGAACTACAAAGCATCATAGCTGATTTTGAAATCTACCACAGTAGGAAACAGTCAGAAGAGTGTGCATCAGGTTATTGGTGGAGAAACTGCGTAGGAGGGCAAAGAGTATTCCATGGGAGTTAGGGCTGAGACTGGGAGTGGGAAGAGGTGACCAGGGAGATCTGGAGTAACTGACCTCTAAGGTGTGTGGGAGAATGAATAGGAATTGACCAGAGGAAAGAAGAGAAGAGAATGTTCTAGGCAGAGGTAACAGCATCCAGAGAAATGTGAAATTGAGGGAAGCAGAGGGGACTCGGGAGCTGAAAGTACTTTAACGTGACCATTGCATGGAATGCAAAAGGGGCACAGGATGGCAACACCTGGGCTTGAGAGACAAGCGGTAGTTCACCCAGCAAGTGGCTCTTCCAAGTCATGCTAAACAATTAGGGCTCAACCCTAAAAGCAACAAGGAATTGCAGACAGTTGAATGCAGGGAAGGAGCGTGACCAAATGTGTAATTTATGCAAATGGGATACTACTGTACACCCATTGGAATACCTAGAATTATAAACACAGACGATAGTGAGTTTTGGCAAGGATGTGGAGCAACTGGAACTCTCATACGCTGCTGGTAGAGATGCAAAATAGAAGCGCCATTTTGCAAAACAATTTGGCAGTTCTTTATAAAGTTAAACATACACTTATCACATAACCCAGCAATCCCACTGCTATATATTTACCAAAGGGGAATGAAAATGTGTGTTCACACAAAAACCTGTACACAAATATTTGTAGTAGATCTGTTTATAGTAACCAAAAACTAGAAATGACCCAAATGTCCTTCAACTGGCAAAAATAGCTAAATAAGCTGTGGATTATCCACACAATGGAATACTAATCAGCAGCAAGAAGGACCAAATGACTGATACGCAAAATAACTTGAATGAATACCAAATTCAATATGCTAAGTGCAAGAAGCCAGAGAGTCTACATACTGTATATGATTCCATTTATAGGACAATCTGGAAAAGGCAAACCAATAGGGACAGAAAATACATCAGTGGTTGCCAGGAATTATGAGTAGGAATAGGAGCTGATGAAAACCTGATGGTGTGATTGAATTTGGTTGGGGTGAGGGGTTGATGAATGGCTCTGTATCCTGATTTTGGTCATGGTTGCATGACTAGATGCATTTGTCAAAATTCATAGACTTGTACAACCAGAAGAGTGAATATTGTTGCATGTCACTTTCGAAAAGTGAAATTTTAATAATTATATATTGAGTGGGTCACTCTAGTTGCAGCAAACAGACTAGAGAGGGGCATGGCCAGACTGAGATAAGCCATTTGGGAGACTGCAGTAGGCATCTAAGTTCATGGTGGTGTCCTGAAATAGAAAAGTGGTGGTGGGGATGGAGAGAACGGACACATCCAAGCAATATTTAGAAGGTGGGGGGATCCATAGGATTGGGTAACTGAATAAGGATAACAAGGAGGATAATAAGGGGAGTGTGGGTTAGAGGGACAGAAAGCCAAGGAGACAAAAGATTTGGGAGACTAGTGAGGGTGTCATGGGAGCGATTGGCTGTGGAATTCAGTTAGGAAGGAAGTCACTTGGGAAAGACTGATGGACAGGAAGGGCAAACAGGTCAAACAGCAGTATTGGGATGAGTTTGGTAGAAGAGTCAGCAGGACAGAGGATGTCATCAAAATAGGCCACAAGAGTTTGAGCTTTCAGAGCCAGGACAAGGCACAAGAGAGAAGATGGCCAAGTTAACTTTTTTAAGGTGGCTTCCATGATGTAGTGAGATTCTTGAGTAGTGAGGATGATTTCTAGTACATCTTTGTCATCTACTCCTAGATGTTCAGCACCTAGCTTGGAAGTTCTCTACCTTGGTTACATCCATCCCTGGACCCAGCTCCACCCAGAACAAATATGTCCAGATCTCTGTGGATGGGAACTAGGTGGCAATACTTCTTAAAGTTCCCTGGGTGATTCCAACAGGATTGGAAACCCAATTGGCAACCCAAGATTGCAACCAAGGTTGAGAATCGCCAATATAAACCACTGCTGATCACAGTGGCTCTCCACCCGACCTCCTTATTAGAATCGTGGGGAGATTTTAAAACACATTAATGCCTGGGCCTCACCCCTGGAGATTTGCATCAATTGGTCTGCAGTGGCGCCCTTAAATTGGTATTTTTAAAAGTTATCCAGGCAGTATTAATATGCAGCCAGGGTTGAGAATCACCAGCCCAGCCAACAGAAAGCATTTCAACAAATGCTAATGGTGATTTCAATCAGTCTTTCCATCCCGCTCTCCCTATCAACTTAATGACCTGCTGTATACATCCTTCTATGTGTTAGGAGACCTCCCAAGAGGTCTCAAACTCAGCATATCTAAGGTTAAACTCAATCTCCATAAGGCCCTGGCAGGCCAAGGTGGGATTTGGGCCTCCCACTGGGACAGAGGTTCCAGGAGCTGGACCCCTGTTTTGGAACTAAAGTATGCAGTCTAAAGTAACTCCACCTTGGATGTTAATCTGCCACGTTGACTTGTGATTAGCCCCACTTCTGGGAATGCCCCTGTATTAGTCTGCTTTGCATTGCTATAAAGGAATACCTAAGGCTGGGTAATTTATAAAGAAAAGAGATTTATTTTGGCTCACATTTCTGTAGGCTGTATAGGAAGCACGGTATTAGCATCTGCTTCTGGCGAGGGTCTCAAGAAGCTTACAATTATGGTGGAAAGTAAAGGGGAAGCAGGCTTGTAATGTGGTGAGAGAGGAATTAAGAGAGAGAGGAGAGCCTTTTTAAAGAGCCTTCTTTAAACAAACAGCTCTTACACGAACTAATAGAGCAAAAACTCACTCATTACCAAGGCCAACACCAAACCATTTATGAGTATTCCAACTCCATAATCTCAACACCTCCCACCAGGACCATCTCCAACATTGGAGGTCACATTTCAACATGAGATTTGGAGGGGACACATATCCAAACCATATCAGCCCCTAAGATCTCTACTTTATCTACTGTTAGCATGTACTTACAGTAAACCCTGCCCTTAGGTCAAAACAACCCTGATGTTATGATAAACACATGCTTGCCATAAATTCTGCCTTTCAGCAAATTCCCAATGGTATATAAGCGCTGGGTCTGGGTGTAATGGTACGGGATCCACCAACTCATCTCACAGCCTTCCAAGACATGGCTCCTGTTCGTAAAAAGTCCCTATTAAATGTTTATTTCTCAGAAACTAGATTTGTCTCCTCTTTCTTTGGCCTTTCATCTTCCTCAGCTTTTATGGGTAGGTTTGTACAGACCTACGCACCATGAAACATTAAGCTATCCTGTGGCCATAAGCAGAGAATAAGGATAGCTGAAGTAAGTTTTGGAGGTGGTGGTGGACTCATAACTCAACATTCAAAGAACCGAAGAATGAAACCCAGTAGGAGTCAGAGGATCTTAGACTGACAGGCAAAGAAGTAGGAACATGGTCGCAAGTCAAAAACTTTCAGCCTCATCACATTGACACAGAATGGCCCCTGGCTAAACCCCACCCTTGAGCCTGGAACCTTGGCCCTAAGTGAAAACAGCTCACTCCGTTTTTTTTTGCTCAAATGATTGCCTTTTTGGCCTGCCATGCCCCTATCCTGTGCCCATAAAAAGGCTTCAGTTGGCACAGCAACAGAAGGCAACCAATGCAAGTGGTCAGGGATGCAAGCTGCTGAATGTCGGGGATACATGTGGCTGAGTGTTGGAGGCTACGGATAGACTCAGCTAACTTCAGCCAGTGCAGTTCCAGGGAACGATTTTCTTCTCACACCATCCCCTTTCTACTGAGAGCCATTTTAATTGCCCAATAAATCCTCTGCGTACACTACCCTTCAAATAGTTCATGTGACCTGATTCTTCCCGGACACTGAACAACTTGGGTGCCAAGCAGAGCAGGTGCAGGAGGCTGTCACCCTGACTCTTCACTGAGCTGTTAACACTTGGCCATCCATGGACTACAGGCTGAGTGAAGTGAGCCCCTCCAGTTCCTGCC
The DNA here is from genome assembly GCF_037993035.2 of Macaca fascicularis. Taxonomy (NCBI): domain Eukaryota; kingdom Metazoa; phylum Chordata; class Mammalia; order Primates; family Cercopithecidae; genus Macaca; species Macaca fascicularis. Next base: position 23,478,492 of record NC_088394.1, read on the forward strand.
CACAAAGGGGGTCGGGGTCAAGGTCAAGGGAACAATCCCGTCTCAATATCATAGACACTTCATAAGAGCTCAATAAACACTTACTGAAAGACATGGATGAACCTGGTTCCAGGATCCAGAAGGGCCTGGAAGCATCAGTGTGCAGAGGACAACAGATTTTACATGAAAAAGTTAGTGGGATTTGCTCACCTGGAGGTCTCAATTTTTTTTTTTTTTTTTTTTTTTTTTTTTTTTGAGTCAGAACCTTGCTCTGTGGCCCAGGCTAGAGTGCAATGGTGCGATCTTCAGCTCACTGCAACCTCCCCCTCCCGGGTTCAGGCAATTCTCCCGCCTCGTCCTCCCTAGTAGCTGAGATTACACGTGCCCACCACCACGCCCAGCTAATTTTTGTATTTTTAGTAGAGACAGGATTTCACCATATTGGCCAGGCTGGTCTCTTGGCCAGGCTGGTCTCGAACTCCTGACCTCATGATCTGCCCAGTCTTGGCCTCCCAAACTGATGGGATTACAGGGATTACCTGGCCTGGGTTCTCGATTTTTGTGTGCAAAAGAATCTTCTGAGGATTCTTCAGCCATACTGGCTTCCTTCCCTTCCCAGATCAGGGCTGCTGTGTTTGCTGTTCCCTCTGCCAGGAGCACTTTTCCCCGCAGTGTTCAGCACGGCTGACTCTAAGTCACTCTCTCTAAAGACTTCCTTCAGGTCTTTACATAAATGCTCAAATGTCATCTTCATACCTCTTTTCCCCATTTCCAGCTTTATTTTTCTGCCTAGTGCTTATTATTAGTTAATATACTCTATGTTTTGCTTAAATATTTTGTCTATTAGGCGTTTCCTCATTGGCTATAATCTTGGCTCCCTGCAACCTCAGCCTCCCAGGTTTAAGCGATTCTTGTGCCTCAGCCTCCTGAGTAGCTGGGATTTTTTTTGAGATGGAGTCTTACTCTGTCGCCCAGGCTGGAGTGCAGTGGCACCATCTTGGCTCACTACAAGCTCCACCTCTCGGGTTCACGCCATTCTCCTGCCTCAGCCTCCCAAGTAGCTGGGACTACAGGCACCCACCACCACACCCAGCTAATTTTTTTTTTTTTTTTTTTGGAGAGACAGGGTTTCACCATGTTAGCCAGATGGTCTCCATCTCCTGACCTCATGATCTGCCCACCTTGGCCTCCCAAAGTGCTGGGATTACAGGCGTGAACCACCACGCCCGGCCCAGGCATGGCTATTTTTAGTAGAGACGGAGTTTCACCATGTTGGCCAGGCTGGTCTCAAACTCCTGACCTCAGATGATCTTCCCACCTCGGCCTCCCAAAGTGCTAGGATCACAAGCATGAGCCATTGCGCCTGGCCGTCATTAACTATAATCTCCATGCAAACAGAGATTGTATTAGACCATTCTCACACTGCTGTGAAGAACTACCTGAGAGTGGGTAATTTAGGAAAGAGATTTCAGTGGCTCGCAGTTCTGCAGCCTGTACAGGAAGCACAGCGGCTTCTGGGGAAGCCTCAGGAAACTTCCTTTTATTTTTTTTGTTTTGAGACAGAGTCTCGCTCTTTCACCCAGACTGGAGTGCAGTGGCGCAATCTCGGCTCACTGCAAGCCCTGCCTCCTGGGTTCACGCCATTCTCCTGCCTCAGCCTCCCGAGTAGCTGGGACTACAGGCGCCCACCAGCACGCCTGGCTAATTTTTTGTATTTTTAGTAGAGACGGGGTTTCTCCGTGTTAGCCAGGATGGTCTCGATCTCCTGACCTCGTGATCTGCCTGCCTTGGCCTCCCAAAGTGCTGGGATTACAGGCGTGAGCCTCCACGCCCGGCAGGAAACTTTCAATCATGGCAGAAGGCAAAGGGGAAGCAGGCATGTCTCGTATGACTGGAGCAGGAGAAAGAGGAGAGAGGAGGGAGGTGCTACACACTTTTAAACAACCAGATCTCATGATAACTTAACCACTCACTATTTGCCACAACAATGCCAAAGCGGGGTGGTAATAATGATCCATCAGTTTCCACCAGGCCCCACTTCCAACACTGGGGATTATAATTTGACACGAGATTTGGACAGGTACACAAATCCAAGCCATATCAGGGATCATTGTCTGTTTTGTTCCCTGGCACATCCAGAACCTAGAACAGTGCCTGACAAACAGCAGGCACTCAATGAGTGAATGAATGGGGCAGTTAAAATTACAGACTCTTCCTGGGTAAGGTCCACTAATGTACATGTTGACTGGATGGTTCTAAAGGAGATCATTGGAGGCCCCACGTAATGAAACCTTTCTTAGAGAATGCTTTACTTGGAGCGAACATCCCTCTGATGCAATTCTCTTGGCATCCAACAGAGAGCAGGAGGCTGAGGACTCAGGGGTGCAGGATGCCAGCCATCATTACTGGTTTCTTTCCTGCACCAAGACGCATCTCACATTGGGTGATTTGGCACAGAGAAATGAGTGTGCACGGGAGGCAGGAATGTGGGTGGCCAGCTCCTGGGAGGATGTTTCTCTATAACAAACTATTAATAACTGCACTTCAGGGCAAAGTCCCAGGTGGAAGAAGCATAGTTCCTGCCACAGGAGAGGACCTTCGCAAAGTGGGAATCTCAGCGTGACAGGAAGTTGAGGTGGCACTACTCAGCAGCACTCCTCTGGCCAAAGCCTGTTTGGGCAGCCAGAGTCAGTGGTGCTAGAGAATGTTTAACAAGTGTCTCCGAGGGGAAAAAAAGCATGCATGCAGTTACATATGTATGTTTATTACAAACTGTGCTGATGTCAAGAATGTGTAGCAAGGCAGACACAGTGGCTCATGCCTGTAATCACAGAACTGTGGGAGGCTGAAACAGGAAGATTACTTGAGGCCAGGAGTTTGAGATAAGCCTGGGAAACATAGGGGGACCCCATCTCTACCAAAAATTTAAAATTGGCCAGGTGTCGTGATGCATGCCTGTAGTCCCAGCTACTTGAGAGGCTGAGGTGGAAGGATCCGTTGAACCAGGAGTTGGAGTCTTCAGTGAGCCGTGATGGTGCCACTGCATGCCAGCCTGGGCAACAGAGCAAGACCCTATCTCAAAAAAAAAGAAAAGAAAGAGAAGAGAAGAATGTGCATCACACACTTAAAAAAAATTATGAAGCATAAAAATGCTCTTCATCTTAAATTACACGTAGCCAGTGAATTCTTACAGAATGCTTTTGTTGAATTTTGCTGAACTTTTGTATCGATAGCTAATGCGGTTACAATTCAATCATGATGTGACAATGCTTTGTGCCATTCACAATGTAACCACTACAGACGCAACACACGTTGACATTTCTTCTGCATTGTTAAAGTTTTCTCTATCTCTTTCTAAAGTCTAGACATTGAATAAAAAAGAGAGAAACATTAAAACAGTCCTTGCTTTGATTGAGACTGAAAGTGTTGACTGATTACCATGGTGTAAATACTCAACTGTGGCTGATTTTAAGCTACACCAATATGTTGTCACTGAACGGTGACTTGCAAGTTGGGAACAGATGCTCAGTAGCACCCCATTATATAGTAATGCCACAAAATGTATGTAGATATATACTAAATATAGCATATATGTTATAGAGAGAGATACATAGACACCTTTTTATGTATGCATTTATGGACTTCAAGAGTATATAGGCTGGGCGCAGTGACTCACGCCTGTAATCTCAACATTTTGGGAGGCTGAGTGGGTAGATCACCTGAGGTTGAGAGTTCAAGACCAGCCTGACCAACATGGAGAAACCCTGTCTCTACTAAAAATACAAAATTAGCTGGGCGTGATGGCGTATGTCTGTAATCCCAGCTACTCGGGAGGCTGAGGCAAGAGAATCACTGGAACCCAGGAGGTGGAGGTTGAGGTGAGCTGAGATCGTGCCACTGCACTCCAGTCTGGGCAACAAGAGCAAAATTCCATCTTATAAAAAAAAAAAGGTAGAGATAATAGTAAAACAAAATTATTAGGAAGTAATTCAAGTATTTATTATCTTTCAAGATATAATTTAGTTAATTATAAGTTTATATAATTTAATTTTTAATAATGGCTGTGTTTAATAGCCAGCTTTCAAAAACCCTGGGAATTTAGCAATCATCTCTATAAGCCAGCCCGGCACACCACTGGACAGATCCCAGCATGGGGAAGGAACTCAGTCACACACTGGGAGGCTTCAGGTTTCACTCACATATAGGACTGAGGCAGGCTCACCTCGAAGCAGGCGAGGAGCCAGGGTGCGGGTCTGGGGGTTGGCAAATGGTATTAGTCTTCAATATCCGTGCTCTTTTCATCCCACTTCTCACCCAGATTGGGATGTTTCTAAAGCCTAGGTGATGGCTGTGAAGTTAGGGGCCCCGAGAGTGGGTTTAACACCAATAATCATCCCCTGTAGAGTAAAATCTGCAGGTGACGTGGAAGGAACACTCAATAAAATTATTCCATACCCAAGAGACCCCAGGCCAATGAAACCTGAATCTTTAGGGATAGAGCCTGGTGACTGTTTTTTTGTTTTTTTTTTTTTCCTAGCTCCCAGGTGGCTTTTTTGGTTTTTGGGTGTTTTTTGTTTGTTTGTTTGTTTTTCTAAAAGGAGTTTCACTCTTGTTGCCCAGGCTGGAGTGCAATGGTGCGATCTCGGCTCACCGCAACCTCTGCCTCCCGGGTTCAAGTGATTCTCCTGCCTCAGCTTCCCGAGTAGCTGAGATCACAGGCATGCGCCACCACGCCCAGCTAATTTTGTGTTTTTAGTAGAGATGGGGCTTCTCCATGTTGGTCAGGCTGGTCTCCAACTCCCGAGCTCAGGTGATCCACCCTCCTTGGCCTCCCAAAGAGCTGGGATTAAAGGCATGAACCACTGCGCCCAGCCTCCTAGATGGTTTTAACGTGCAGTCTGGGTTGAGAATCCTTGCTCTGAAGATGGAAGAAAGAACCCAAGTTCCAGCCAGTGAATACACGTGGAGGGTTGCCCCCACCTCACCCCCACCCCACACTGTATTTAAAATACAAAAGTAAAAAGGGAGCTTTAATTGCTCTGGAGGAACAAAGGATGAAACTGGTTAAGGAAATTCATAGTGTAAAAGTGAGTGGTGCCATGTTTAGGGAATTTTATGTCACAAGTGTTGTGTGGTTTGAACCTTGGTTATTGTATGACACCCTCTCTGTAGGGCCTAAGTGAACACCGTAACTGAGCACCATTGAGATGGTTATGAATTCAGGGAGGACTCTAGGTCCAGGAAGACTGTGGCCTTGGAGTTAATTTATACACATCCTTTTGACCATTTCAGCAGTTTTGGGGCTAGTGCCAAGAAAACATTCTTTTTTTTCTTTTTAAAGACAGAGTCTCGGCCGGGCTGGGTGGCTCACACCTGTAATCCCAGCACTTTGGGAGGTCGAGGTGGGAGGATCACCTGAGGTCGGGAGTTTGAGACCAGCCTGACCAACATGGAGAAACCCCATCTCTACTAAAAATACAAAATTAGCCAGGCGTGGTAGTGCATGCCTGTAGTCCCAGCTACTGGGGAGGCTCAGGCAGGAGAATTGCTTGAACCCAGGAGACAGAGGTTGCAGTGAGCCAAGATCACACCATTGCACTCCAGCCTGGGCAACAAGAGCGAAACTCCGTCTCAAAAAAAAAAAGACAGAGTCTCACTGTGTCACCCAGGCTGGGGTGCAGTGGTACAGTCATAGCTCACTGCAGCCTTGAACTCCTGGGTTCCAGTGATCTTTCCACCTCAGCCTCCCCAGCAGCTGGGACCACAGGCGCTTGCCATCATGCCCAGCTAATTTTTAAATTTTTTGTAGAGATGGGATCTCACCATGTTGCCCAGGTTGATCTTGAACTCCTAGGCTCAAGCAAACCTCCAACTATGGCCTCCCAAAGTGCTGGGATTACAGGCGTGAGCCACCGCATCCAGCCAAGACATTCTTAAAGCCTCCATGTTCAGGATGATGGCCATGGCCATAGAAGTTGAAGTCTGCTAAGGAGTGTGTCACAGTTCATCTGCTGAATCAACAAATATTTTTTAATTTAGAAAATAAAAATTGGGCCGGGCGCGGTGGCTCAAGCCTGTAATCCCAGCACTTTCAGAGGCCGAGACGGGTGGATCGCGAGGTCAGGAGATCGAGACCATCCTGGCTAACACGGTGAAACCCCGTCTCTACTAAAAAATACAAAAAACTAGCCGGGTGAGTTGGCAGGCACCTGTAATCCCAGCTACTCGGGAGGCTGAGGCAGGAGAATGGCGTAAACCTGGGAGGCGGAGCTTGCAGTGAGCTGAGGTCCGGCCACTGCACTCCAGCCCGGGCGACAGAGCGAGACTCCGTCTCAAAAAAAAAAAAAGAAAGAAAGAAAGAAAATAAAAAGTGAAGGCTCCACGTTAAAACCAGTGATCACTTTTCATTGTCCACAGACAATGAAAATAGTGGGATTAAATTGTAATGACTAAAGCCACAGGCAGGATTTTCTTTCCTGATGATGACTACACCACCACTGTCGCTAGCTGGCCACAGCCTCATTGTGAAACCAAATTCAGTCTAAAGGAGAACAAAGTATGGAGGGGATGTTTGTATTGTAAGTGCCACCAACCAGCACCCTCACCCAGTCCCATCTCCAGGGCACAGACACACACAGGCGCACAGACACACACAGGCACACAGACACACACAGCTTAAGAGGAACAGTTCTGTGCACCAAGGTAGTACACCAGGGGCCTCAGGGTAGTACAGCTCCTGCGTGTTGTGGGCTGGTGTTTTTGCATGAAGAAGAAAAAGGCAAGAAGTTCCTGCAGCATTCTCTTGGTGTTTGTCTTTTCTCTTAGGATTCTTACTTATGGGACCCAATCTTGGTGTGGTTCTCTCTGATCCCAGGCCACTGGCAGGGTAGGAATGGGTCCAAGCCTTCTCCTAAGTAGAGGACCAAGGAGGATCCAGAGTAGGATATACAAGAAGGAGGCCTGAAGTGGGTTATGTAGGTTTCACCAACTTGAGGCAAGTGATGTGCTCTGCTTTCACACGAGCCTCAGCTAACTCGACAAGGGGTGACGTTGGAGTCTACGGTCAGCAATAAAGAGGATTCCCCTGGCAGCCGGGCACAGTGGCTCACGCCTGTGATCCCAACACTTTGGGAGGCCAAGGCAGGCGGATCACCTGAGCTCAGGAGTTTGAGACCAGCCTGAGCAACATGGTGAAACCCCATCTCTACTAAAAATACAAAATAATTAGCTGGGCATGCACCTGCAATCCCAGCTACTCGGGAGGCTGAGGCAGGAGAATCACTTGAACTTGGGAGGCAGAGGTTGCAGTCAGCTGAGATCATGCCACTGCACTCCAGCCTGGGCGACAGAGTGAGACTCTGTCTAAAAAAAAAAAGAAAAGAATTCCTCTGGCATTTTCTTCTGAACCTAGAGGGAGTGAGTGAGGCTAATCAAGCAGGATATTCAAGAATTAGGTGGAGGTTCATTGCTCAGCTTTTTCTTAATCTCCTCCCCATATATAAGACCAACAGTGTTATGGAATTGAACTGGGGTCCGCTCACCTGGTGCCATAACATCCACACCGAGGTCTGCAGCAGGAGAAAGGAGGATGTTTATTTGCAGGGTACCAAGCAAGAAGAATCAAGCAGCTCTCAAAGTCCTGACCTCCCTACTGGCTTGCAACTAAGGGTTTTGTTTTTGTTTTTGTTTTTGTTTTTGTTTTTGTTTTTGAGACAGAGTCTTGCTCTGTCACTCAGGCTGGAGTGCAGTGGCATGCTCTCAGCTCACTGCAACTTCTGCCTCCTGAGTTCAAATGATTCTCCTGCCTCAGCCTCTTGAGTAGCTGGGATTACAGACATGCACCACCATGCGTGGCTAATTTTGTATTTTTAGTAGAGATGAGGTTTTACCATGTTGGCCAGGCTGATCTCAAACTCCTGACCTTAGGTAATCCGCCTGCCTTGGCCTCCCAAAGTGCTGGGATTATAGGCGTGAGCCACTGTGCCCAGCCAAGTAAGGGTTTTTAAAGGCAAGGGTACATTTCAGGAAAGCAGAAAGTATAGGCAAAATCATAAATCAATACAGGGAGGTTATGCATCGGTTTGGCCTAAAAGGGTGAGTTATCTTGGCTTACAGGTCATAGGCAGATTCAAAGATTTTCTGATTAGTAATTGGTTAAGGAAGAGAGGCTTGCTTTAAATTTTGAAGTCAGCAAAAGAGAATGTTGGCTCTGGCTCATAGGCATGACCTCCTCCAGGCCCCTTAGGAAGAACTTTAGAATAAAGAATGATGATCAGAGTTCAGTCCTTGCTTCTCCCTTCTCTGAGGTCTATGTGCCAGCAGATCCATTCAATGAGGATCTGGGTTTTTGAAAAACAATTCAGGAATTCAGGAGTTGATGTTATATTTAGTGAAACCAAACATCCTGTGATTCTAAATTCTTTGGCTATTGTTTTAAGCTACTATTGCAATCGCCTGATGAATTATTCCTGCCTGCTGCACAGACAAAACCAATTCACTGAGACCATGACTTTCCAGAAAAAAATAAAAATAAAAAAGGAGTTTAATTGACACACAACTGGCCCACGTAGGAGAGCTGGAGTTATCATTCAAATCAGTCTCACCAAAAATTCAGAGGCTAGGGTTTTTTTAAGATAGTTTGGCAGGCGGGGGCTAGGGAATGGGTGCTACTGATTGGTTGGGGATGCAATCATAGGGCTGTGGAAAACAGTTCTCTTATGCTGAGTCTGCTTCTGGGCTGGGGTCACAGGACCAGTGGAATCGTGAGTAGCAGGTCTGAATGGAGTCAGCCACTAGCCAGAAATGCAAAACTCTGAAAAGACATCTCAAAAGGCCAATCTTAGATTCTAAGGTTCATTAAAAGTCATGGCAAAAAACCACAGTTACTTTTGCACCAACCTAATACAATAGTAATGTCATTTACAAGAGTAACTGGGAAGTTACAAATCTTGTGACTTCCAGAACGGCTGGTTACTATTTAACTTTGCCTACATCTTAGCAGAATTTGGGCCCCTCTCATAATCCTAACCTTGTGGACTTTCATTAGTTTGGTGGTTTCATTTGGGGAAGGGCTATTACCATCCTTGCTTGGAGGTTAAACTATGAACTAAATTTCCTCAAAAGTTAACTTAACCCGTGTCCAGGAATGACCAAGGGCAGTTTGGAGGTGAAAGGCAAGATAGAATTGATAGGTCATATCTCTTTCACTGTCATAATTTTCTCACTGTTATAATGTTGGCAAAGGCAGCTACACTATTAGCTTCTTGCTTCTCAAGTTGGTTGGTTTTTTGTTTTTGTTTTTGTTTTGAGATGGAGTTTTGCTCTTGCTGCCCAGGCCAGAGTGCAATGGCATGATCTCAGCGCACTGCAACCTCTGCCTCCTGGTTCAAGCAATTCTCCTGCCTCAGCCTCCCAAGTAGCTGGGATTATAGGCATATGCCACCACACCCAGCTAATTTTGTATTTTTAGTAGGGACGGGGTTTCTCCAGGTTGGTCAGGTTGGTCTTGAACTCCCAATCTCAGGTGATTTGCCCACCTTGGCCTCCCAAAGTGCTGTAATTACAGGCGTGAGCCACCGCACCCAGCCTATCAAGTTGTTTATTTTGTTCTCAGGGCAAGTTGGGCACTTGGAATTTCCCCTGATGGAACTCAAGATTTTCCTTTATTTCCATGCTTGGCAGGGGGCAGGGCGGGGGGCGATTGCAGGCATCTAAGAGGGACCCCTGCTTCATCTCAACAGGTATCAGCGGCTTTGTTTGCCTTTAGCATGGAGATGTAACCACAGAACCATCCCAAACTGGCCCTACTCTGTTGATAACAGAACTTTCACTGTCAGATTACCTTTTAGGTGTAACAGAGCCAAAATTCAAGTCATGTAGCCCAGGCATGCAATAGAAAAATGCATTGACCTCTAACAATATCCAAAACCAACTTTTCCTCCCTGCAGAACCAAGAAGACAGACGTGTCCAGAGCCTGGGACCAGAACCTCAATGCTGGAACTCTTTCAGAAGAAAAGGTTCCTCTGAGCCCTTCTCAGAAGGGGTCTGTTGGCCAGGAAAATCCGTGCTGAAGTTTGCTTGAACATACCTTACTGTAAATGGTCAAACTTGAAGACCTGCAATCAGACTCTGCCAAGCCAACATTCCTGACACTCTAACAGTACTGACTCCATGTTAGAGAAAAGCTTGTTTCAGTGAATATAATTATTATTTTGCCTGAGTTTGTAGATTGTTCATTGAAAACAGCCTCAGGAAAACAGGATCTGAGATAAAAAAGAAACAGAGATAAAAGATAATATGCTGACCAACAACTCTGGGAACTGGCTGACCAGCCTGATAAGAACAACTTCAGGACACCGGCAGAAGGCCACAAGACATTGACCAAGAAAGCAATGATCAACTGCACACCTGAGACTGTACACATTTCATAAGAATGTTTTAATCACCATTTGCACTCTCCTAATTTCCCTTAAAAAACCCTGATCCAGGCCAGCGTGGTAGCTCACGCCTGTAATCCCCGTACTTTAGGAGGACGAGGCAGGCTGATCACTTGAGGTCAGGAGTTTGAGACCAGCCTGGTCAACATGGCAAAATCCCATCTATACTAAAAATACAAAAATTAGCTGGGCATGGTGGTGGGTGCCTGTAATCCCAACTGCTTGGGAGGCTGAGGCAGGAAAATCACTTGAACCCAGGAGGCGGAGGTTGCAGTGAGCTGAGATGGCACCACTGGACTCCAGCCTGGGTAACACAGTGAGACTCCATCTGATTTAAAAAATCCCTGATCCAGAGGCACAACTCAGGGAGAGGTGGTCTTTGAACATGAGTTCATTAGCCTCCTCCCAATCTCAACTTCATTGCTGGCTTCTCAAATAAAGCTAATTTTCTTTTTCACCAAAAGCTTGTCTCTTAAATTTAGCTTTCAAGCAATGAGTGGCACAGAACTAAGTTCAGTTACAATCCTTTCCCTTGCTCTCCCACCGCTTTCAGACTTTCCCAGACTCCAAACTGGGGAGACAGATTTGAGTCACACCTCCTGCCTCCTTCCTGACTTTTCTCAAAAGTCAGTGCCGTCTTAGTGGCTTCTATGTGCATCTGGCAGCAAGCCCATTACTCAGTAACAGAGGGAGTTGTTAAGAGCTAAGAGTTTGGGCTGGGCGTGGTGGCTCACGCCTGTAATCCCTGTGCTTTGGGAGGCTGAGGCGGGTGAATCACCTTAAGTCAGGAGTTCGAGACCAGCCTGGCCAACACGGTGAAACCCCATCTCTACCAAAAATACAAAAATTAGCTGGTCGTGGTGGAGGGTGCCTGTAATCCCAGCTACTCAGGAGGCTGAGGCAGGAGAGTCGCTTGAACCCGGGAGGCGGAGCTTGCAGTGAGCCAAGATCCCGCCACTGCCCTCCAGCCTGGGAGACAGAGTGAAACTCTGTCTCAAAAAAAATTAAAAAAAAAAAAAGAGCTAAGAGTTTGGACATTTACCCTTCTCCCTCTTAGCTCCTCCAAAATTTGTTTCTCCTTCTGTGTTCTCTAATGTTGGGGTCCAGAAACCAATACCCCAAAATACAGCACTTTGACATGCTGAACTGAAGAAGTCTCAAGGTTTCTCTGACCTTCCCCCACCCACAACCCCATCGTCTCTTCCAAAACACAGGAGGAAGCTGAAATTCCCTTATCTGGCTAAAATCTGGGTCTACCGAGGAGAAAAATTATTTTTTTCTTCCCCTCCCTGTAAAATCAAAAATGTAAACGTACCTGAACAGATCTTTCACAAAATAATATCTGTCCAAGAGAACTATTTACAAGTTAATCTCTGTTCCTGGATCCGTTCATTCTCCCTCGTAATCCTTTATTGCTCCCCAACAGAATTCCTCTTCTTTCTCTCATAACCTGATTTTCCAGGATCAAAACCCCCATTCTTTCTGTAACCTTAAGATGGAATCGAAGCTTTGAACTCCTTTGGGAATAGGTAATCACTCTGTGACTCTCCCCGGTGTACGTTTTATATGTCGTTTCTCCAATTAATCTGCCTTTCGTGAGCTGATTTTTCAGTGAAACTTCAGAGGGTGAAAGTGTTAGAGTTTGTAGACAGACATGAGCAAGGCAGGATAGAGCCCCAAGGAATGTCAGGTGAAGGCAGATGACTGTCATGTACCTCTTCAGGAGGCACCAGGGAGGGGAAAATTTCTTAATAAACAGGAAACATCTTGAGCTTGTAGGTAACAACTTCCCAATAAGATCTTAGGAAATGAGCAGACACATCCAGGTATGCACAGTACAGAACAAAATGGTAGAGTTTGACCAGTATCTGACCTTCCTCTGGGAGAGCTAGACTGGTAAGGGAGAATTGACCTAAGAGAGCACGCACATAACTTCAACCACCAAATGGCATGTGCAGTCCTCCCAGATACTGACAAGACACTGTGCATGCAGTGATTAGCCAACAGCCTGCCTAAGGGGAAGCTACCAGAAAAAATAAACAAACGAACAAACAATCAACAACAACAACAGGAAATAGTAAGTCTATAAGAGCCCTGAGCCAAAGATCAGGTGGGGCACTCAATCTTTCAAGTTGCCCGCTTGCTCCCTTCCAAGTGTACTTTTCTTTGCTCCAATAATCTCTCATTTCTATCTTAAATTGTTTTCTGTCTCTCGGCAAATTCCTTCCTCCAAGAAGACAAGAACCAAGGACCATAGACCCCACCCAGACTTGCCACTGCAATAAGAGGGAAGCTTTCTCTTGGCCCCGACACTAATGGAATGAGAATTCCACCCAGTCACCTAAGCTCAAAGCCCTAAAGTCCTCCTAGACTTCTCCAAGTCTATCAGACACTTGAAAAATCTCTTGGTTTTTACCTCCTAAATACCTCGCTCTTCTATCTCATTTTTCTCCATCTCCTTTGCTGACACCTCATTTATGGCTATCATCATCTCTCTGACACAGTCACAATAGTCTGTTTTATTTATTCTTTGAAAATTATTTTTAATTGCAGAAAATATGCATATATTATCATTTTTTAAACATTCAAACAATATAGATAATCAAAAATTCAAGAGTTAACCATGGTAATCAGCTGGGAGTGTTCCAGATATTTTCTATGCATATCTATACAGAAATTGTTCTTGGATGAATTTTTTTTTTAACATAAATGGTCCCGTAAATGATTTTGTCTCTTTTTTTTCTTTACAATATGTCTTGAAGATTTTCCATGTCAGTATATAGAGAACCACCTAATTTGGGCTGCTACATAGTATTCTCTGATGTGACAGGCACCCTCCAAGATGAGTCCTGCTTCCTGTTTTCTGGTATTTACAGCCTTGTGTAATCCCCTTTGGGTGTGTCTGTGAGGGTATTTCCGGAGGAAATTAACATTTGAATCAGTAGACTAAAAAAGATCCACCCTCTTCCATGTGGATGGGCATCATCCAATCTGTTGAAGGCCCAAATAGAACAAAAAGGCAGAAGAAGGGTGAATTTTCTCTCACTCTGCTCAGGCTGATATGTCCATGGCTTTTAAATTTCAAATGAAAACAAAAGTAAGTAGCTGAAAACAGTCAAGAAAATAAGGCATACAAAAATTAGCTGGGTGTGGTGGTGGACACCTGTGGTCCCAGCTACTTGGGAAGCTGAGGTGGGAGGATCGCTGGAATCATGGCAGTCAAGGCTGCCGTGAGGCATGATCATGACACTGCGCTCCAGCCTGGATGACAGAGCGAGACTCTGTCTCAAAAAGAAAAGACCAAAAAAAGGAAAATAAAAGAAAAAAAAAGAAAAACTATGGAGTGGTGAGACTTGCCTTACCAGATATTAAAATTTACAATAGCAGGCTGGGCAAGGTGGCTCACACCTGTAATCCCAGCACTTTGGGAGGCCGAGATGGGTGGATCACTTGAGGTCAGGAGTTCAAGATCAGTCTGGCCAACATGGTGAAACCCCATCTCTACTAAAAATACAAAAATTAGCCAGGTAGAGTGGAGCACACATGTAATCCCAGCTACTTGGGAGGCTGAGGCAGGAGAATCACTTTAGCCCAGGAGACAGAGGTTGTAGTGAGCCAAGATTGCACCACTGCACTCCAGCCTGGGTGACAGAGGGAGATTCCATCTCAAAAAAAAAAAAAAAAAAATTAGAATAACATATTGCAATCAAAACGATACCATAAACTACATCAAAAGAAAAATGAATGTGAAGTGCAGTGGTACATGCCTGTAGTCCCAGCTACATGGGAGGCTGAGGCAGGAAAATCTGCTTGAACCCAGGAGTTCAAAAGTTTGAGGCTGTAGTGCACCATGATTGCACATGTGAATCGCCATTGCTCTCTATCCTGGAGAACATAGCAAGACTCTGTCTCAAAAAAATAAATAAAAATAAAAAGACAAACGAGTTTCTAATATTGACCTAGAGCTATGTAATGTGTTACGTGGTATAGTTTGGATATGTGTCCTTACCCAAATCTCATACTGAAATGTAATCCCCAGTGTTGGAGGTGGGGCCTGGGGAGGTGATTGGCTCATGGGGCAGGTGTCTCATGAATGGTTTAGCACCATCTGCCTTGGTTCTGTCCTTGTGATAGTGAGTGAGTTCTCATGAGACTGGTCATTTAAAAGTGTGTGGCACCTCCTGCCTCGCTCTCTTGCTTCTGCCCTGGCCATGTGATGTGCCTGCGTCCCCTTTGCATTTCACCATGACTGTAAGTTTCCGGAGGCCACCCCAGAAGTTGAGTAAATGCCAGCACAATGCTTCCTGTATAGCCTGCAGAGCTACCAGCTAATTAAACCTCTTTTCTTTTTCTTTTTCTTTCTTTCTTTTTTTTTTTTTTTTGAGACAGAGCCTCAATCTGTCACCCAGGCTGGAGTGCAGTGGCATGATCTCAGCTCACTACAACCTCCACCTCCCAGGTTCAAGCAATTCTCCTGCCTCAGCCTCCTGAGTAGCTGGGATTACAGGCACACACCACCACGCCTGGCTAATTTTTGTATTTTTAATAGAGACAGGATTTCACCATGTTGGTCAGGCTTGTCTCAAACTCCTGACCTCGTGATCCGCCCACCTTGGCCTCCCAAAGTGATGGGATTACAGGCGTGAGTCACTACACCCTGCCCTTTTTTCTTTATAAATTACCCAGGCTCAGGTATTTCTTTATAGCAAAGCAAGAATATACTAATACATTACCCTTAAGGGAAGCTAGGTTAAGGGCACCTGGGTCTCTCTGTACCAGTTTCACAATCTCCTATTCTATTAGCCTCTAATTATTTCTAAATAAAAAGGGTTTTTTTAAAAGACATGATAATCTGGTGAGAGGAGAGAACTTCTGCAAAATGTATGCATAAATATTAACAATTACTAATATTCAAAGAGCTTTTACCAGTTGAAAAGAAAAAGACAGCTGAATAGCAGGCAATTCACATAAGGGTATCTGCGAATTATCACTAGACGGAATAAGATACTCAACATCTGTAGTAGTCAAGGAAAGGCAAATTAAATCAGCCTTTTTTTCACCCATTTTATTTGCCAGATTTTAGAAACAAAAGAAGAATAATGTCCAGTTCTGGCCGACAGTGTTGAGAAATAGGAATTGCTACAATCTGTTAGAAAAGTAATCTGAAAACACATATTAAAACTAGAACTGCAAACATCCATTGACCCAGAGTCTCTACCTTTCTAAATCTGTTTTAGTGAAAGTCTCAATATGCCCAGGAATATTCTCAAAGAGTCACACTATAGTAACTGAATCATTGTTAAAAACAGAAAGCAATCTTAATGTCCACCAATGAGAGAATGGTTGAATAAACAAAAGAGTTAACCTAATTCATGTAGAGGGAAAAGGGCAAGTTGCAGAGTAATAAGTATATAATGCCATTTTTGTAATCCACGCCAGATCAAATAAGCAAACCAATCAACCCTGCATAAAAGAAAGGTGTTACTCCTCATTACTAGTTCTGGTTACCTCCAGGATAGGAGAAGACAGAAATTACTACCTTTCTGTTCTTTTTAAATCATTTTTTAATTCTTTAAAATAAACATGGGCCGTGCACAGTGGCTCACACCTGTAATCCCAGCACTTTGGGAGGCTGAAGTGGGTGGATCACCTGAGGTCGGGAGTTCGAGACCAGCCTGGCCAACATGGTGAAATCCCATCTCTACTAAAAATACAGAAAATTAGCCAGGTGTGGTGGCAGGTGCCTATAATCCCAGCTACCCAGGAGGCTGAGGCAGGAGAATCACTTGAACCCAGGAGGTGGAGGTTGTGGTGAACTGAGATCATGCCCCTGCACTCCAGCCTGGGCAACAGAGAGAGACCCTGTCTCAATAATGATAATAATAAAATAGAACAATTATAATAATATATTATAATAAAAGTTATATAAATATGTAATATCTCTCTACATATAGTTTTGTTTGTTTGTTTATTTTTTGAGACAGGATCTCATTCTGTTGCCCCGGCTGGAGCACAGTGATTCAATCACAGCCATAGCTCACTGTAGCCTCGAACTCCCTGGCTCAAGAGATCTTCCCACCTTAGCCTCCCAAGTAGCTGAGACTACAGGCATGTGTCACTATGCCTAGCTAAATTATCTTATTATTTTTAGTTAAGACAAGTAGAGACACTATGTTGCCCAGGCTGGTTTTGAACTCCTGAGCTCAAATGATCCTCCCACCTCAGCCTCCCAAGTTCTGGGATTACAGGCATAAGCCATCATTCCCAGCCTCAAAATATCTTATTGTACTGTACTTACCCTTCTTGTAATAATGTGAGATAATACAATGCCTACTTGATGAGAATAAGTGATGTGAATGACATTAAGTATTGTGACGCAGCTTTAGGCGCCTATTGGATTTCTGAAGATATGTCAGAAGAAGAGTCACCTGCTTCAGGAGATCCTGAATCATTGAGCCATGATGATGTCTATGGTTGAATGTCTGGAGCAGACCATGTAGATGACTAGTGGGTGGATAGCATATAGAGTGTGGATACACTGGACAAAGAGATGGCTCATGTTCCAAGTAAGATGGAACAGGACAACAAGAGATTTCATCACGCTACCCAGAACAGCATGCAATTTTAAACTTATAAATTGTTTCCTTCTATAATTTTCCATTTAATATTTTCAGACCACAGTTGACTGACCATAGGTAACTGAGATCACAGAAAGTGAAATCTCAGGTAAGGGAGACTACCTGATGGAGACAAATAATGTGACGAGTATTGATCTCAGACAGAGTAACTCCATCTGAGTTCTTTCCATCTGTGCTACGAAACAAAAAATAAGCCCCATGAAAGTTAAAGCTGTTAAATAAAATTCATGGCAGGCCATTGTTTTGGTCTGAGTTCAAACAGACCAGACCAAACCGGAATGGAGTCAGTCATGCTAGGAACCACATAATCAAAATGAATTTACAAAGGGGCCGATTTTCTGCAAAAACAGGACATTCACTGCAACCAATCCAAAGGGGCCCGGTAAACCTGAGGGTACACTCTAAGGAAGTCCCCACTGCTTTAACCCTCCAAGGGAAGGAACTTTAAGTATACCTGATGTTAATCAATCCACTTTTTGCACTATACTGATTACTTGTTCCTGCTCAAGCTACCTTACAAAAGCCAACCCCCCGTCATGCCTGGCAAAACGTCTTTCTATTTCATTGATGGGATGCTGCCCAATTCATGAGTCACTAATGAAAGCCAATTTGATTTAAAACTCGATTTGTTGAAATTCTGCTCTTTGACAAAGCCTTATATGTAGTCTCACCACTGTATCTCCATTGCCTGACGAAAGACCAGAACACAGTAACTGAAGACTACATATTTATTGAATACGAATAAAAGATGTGTACATGATGCTGAGATGCAGATGAGAAGGAATTCTGAAAACAGGGAAAAGCCTTACAAAAACAGGTGATTTCTAAAATTTAGACTGAGAAAGAGTTGTGAAATTTTGGCAGGCAGAGAAGGGGACTGAAAGGAAAACCAAAGGTCCAGCATGAGCAACATAGGAGAGTGTCGAAGTGTGGGTTAACTTCCCTGAGATGATGAAGCTGCTCTTCTGGAGTCATCCTGGTGTAATCATCACCCATATGTTTCTCTGAGCCCGTCTCACTGAATATTCAGAAAGTGATTTGAGGACTGAGCAGCTCATAGTTGGCAAAGAACAACTGCATTAACCTTCGGCTGCTTCTAAAGTGGCCCCCAGTAAAGCTGGGTGCAATGTGAGTTTGGACAATTTTTCCTTGGGGTTTGGGTGTTTTTGAATGCATGTCCAGAGGGTGCTACAGTAAATCCCTTTTTAGAATCCAAACAAACACACAGGAAGTCGAGGGGAGTCAGAGGCAATGGCAATGGCTCTCAGGGGATTTTGGTTGATGGGAAAGACATCTGGATCAGCGAGGAGAGGGACACTGGTGAGAGTTAGAGAACTTAGCTCAAAGTCCTTTACTGAGCCACCCTGCCTGCTTCTCCAGGAGACAATTAAGCAAAACCTCCCTTTGTTCTGTCTGGGACCCCATAGAAGACCCAAAAAAAGCTCCACATGGGACAGCATAATTCAACTGGGAGAACCTGCAGCCCCCTCCTCCTGCAGGAGTAAACCAGATAGGACAAGAGATCATTTAGAAGAGAAACTGTACTTGTTCTTGATATTATATGGTGCTCCAAGTTCAAGGTGATTCAGAGTCTTAAATTCTCAACCCTGATCTTAAATCTTAGAGCAATGCTCAACTCTTCTTCTCCCCACACTGCCAAACCCTACTGACTCTTGTTTCAATTTTTTTTTCTTTTTTTTTTTTTCTTTTTGAGACAGAGTCTTGCTCTGTCTTCCAGACTGGAGTGCAGTGGCACAATCTTGCAAACTCCACCTCATGGGTTCAAGCTATTCTCCTGCCTCAGCCTCCTGAGTAGCTGGGATTACAGGCGCCCGCCACCATGCTCAGCTATTTTTTGTATTTTTAGTAGAGACGGGGTTTCGCCGTGTTAGCCGGGCTGGTCTCCAACTCCCAACCTCAGGTAATCCGCCTGCCTCGGCCTCTGAAAGTGCTGGAATTACAGGCTTGAACCACCACACCTTGCCTCTTTTTTTTCAATTATTTTATTGTAGTAAAATATACATAACATAAAGCTTACCATCCTAATAGTTTTTAAGTGTACAGTTGAGTTGTATTAAATACATTCATAATGTGCAACCATCACCACCATCCATCTCTGTAACTCTTTTCATCTTGCAAAACTGAAACTCTATACCCATTAAATAATAACTCCCATTTCTGCCATGCCCCTACCCCTGCCCCAGTCCCTGGCAACCACCATTCTACTTTTTAGAATTTTTTTAATTTTTAATTTTTGTGACTACATAATAGGTGTATATATTTATGGGGTATGTGAGATGTTTGGTACAGGCATTCAATGCATAATAATCTCGTCATGGAAAATGGTGTATCCACCCTTCAAGCATTTATCCTTTGCATTACAAACAATCCAATTATATTCTTTTAATTATTTTTAAATTTACAATTAAGTTATTATTTACTATAGTCACCCAGTTGTGCTATAAAATACTAGGTGTTATTTATTCTTTGTAAGTATAACTTTTTTGCCCATTAACTACCCCCACCCCCACTACCTTTCCCAGCCTCTGGTAACCATACTTCTACTCTCTATCTCCCTGAGTTCACTGGTTTTGATTTTTGGATACCACAGGTAAGTGGAAACACGCAATGTTTGTCTTTCTGTGCTGGCTTATTTCACTTAGCATAATGACCTCCAGTTCTATCCATGTTGTTGTAAGTGACAGGATCTCATTCTTTTTCACAGCTGAATAGTACTCCATTGTGTACAGGTACATTTTCTTTATCCATTTGTCTGTTGATGGACAATTAGGTTGCTTCCAAATCTTAGCTATTGTGAACAGTGTTGCAAAAAAACATGGGACTGCAGATATCTCTTTCACACAATGATTTCCTTTCTTTTGATTATATACCCAGCAGTGGGATTGCTAGATCATATGGTAGCTCTACTTTTAGATTTTTGAGGAACCTTCAAACTGTTCTTCATAGTGGTTGTATCATTTAACATTCCCATCAACTGTGTATGAAGATTTCCTTTTCTCCACAACCTCCTGTCTTTTGGATATAAACCATTTTAACTGGGATGAGATGATATCTCATTGTAGTTTTGATTTGCATTTGTTTGATGACCAATGATGTTGAGCATCTTTTCATATGCCTGTTTGTCATTTATATGTCTTCTTTTGAGAAATGTCTGTTTAAATCTTTTCCCATTTTTTAATTGGATACTTGGAATTTTTCATATAGATTGTTTGTGCTCTTTATATATTGTGGTTATTAATCCCTTGTCAGATGGGTAGTTTGTAAACATTTCCTCTCATTCCACGGGTTGTCTCTTCACTTTGATCGCATCCTTTGCTGTGTAGAGGCTTTCTAACTTGACGATCCCATTTGTCCATTTTTGCTTTGGTTGCCTGTGCTTGTGGAGTATTACTCAGGAATTTTTTGCCCAGACCAGTTTCCTGGAGAGTGTCTCCAATGTTTCCTTGCAGTAATTTCATAGTTTACATTTTAGTCTTTTAAGGTCTTACATTTAAGTCTTTAATCTATTTTGATTTGATTTTTGTATGTGGTGAGAGATGGGAGTCTAGTTTCACTCTTTCACATACAAATATCCTGTTTTCCCAGCACCATTTATTAAAAAGACTATCTTTTCCCCATTGTATCTTCTTTGGACCTTTGTTGAAAATCTTAGTTCACTGTAGGTGTGTGGATTTGTTTCTGGATTCTCTATTCTGTTCCATTGGTCTATGTGTTTGTTTTTAGACCAGTACCATGCTGTTTTTGTTACTATTGCTCTGTAGTACAATGTAAAGTCTGGTAATATGATTCCTTCAGTTTTGATCTTTTTGCTTAGGATAGCTTTGGCTATTCTGTGTCTTTTGTGGTTCTATATAAATTTTAGGATTTTTTTCTATTTTTGTAAAGAATGACATTGGTATTTTGATAGGGATTGCATTGAACATTGAATCTGTAGATTGCTTTGGGTAGTATGGACACTTACACAATATTGATTCTTTCAATCCATTAACACAGAATATCTGTCCATTTTTGGTGTCCTCTTCAAATTCTTTCATCAATGTTTTTTAGTTTCCATTATAGAGATTTTTCACTTCTTTGGTTAATTCCTAGATAATTATTTTTTGTGGCTATTGTAAGTGGTATTGGTATTACTCTATAAATTTCTTTTTCAGATTATTCACTGTTGGCATATAAAATGCTACTAATTCTTGTTGTTGGTTCTAATAGTTTTCCTGGTGGAGTCTTTAGGTTTTTCCAAATACAATATCAAATCATCTGCAAACAAGGATAATTTGACTTCTTCCTTTCCAATTTGGATATCCTTTATTTCTTCCTCTTGTCTGATTGCCCTAACCAGGACTTCTATACTACGTTGAATAACAGTATTGAAAGTGGGCATCCTTGTCGTGTTCTAGGTCTTAGAAGAAATGCTTTCAATTTTCGTCCATTCAGTGTGATACTAGCTGTGGGTCTGTCATATATGACTTTTATTATGTCATTCTACTTTCTGTCTCTATGATTTTGACTACTTTAAGTACTTCAAAAAGTAGATTCATATAATATTTATCTTTTTGTGACTGGCTTATTTCACTTAGCAAAATGTCCTCAAGGTCCGTCAACATTGTGGCATATTGCAGAATTTCCTTCCTTTTTAAGGCTAAGTAATATTCTGTTGTAGGCTATACCACATTTGGCTTATCCTTTCATTCATCAATGGACACTTGGGTTTCTTCCATGTTTTAACTATTGCAAATAATGCTGCTATGAACATGAGTGTACAAATACCTCCTTAAGACCCTGCTTTCAATTCTCGTGAGTGTATACCCAGAATTCAAACCCTTTTGATTCTTACTAGTGTTCCTAATCCCTGCCCTTCAGAGAGGGCAGGTTTTCCACATCTTAGAGGAAATTCACAATTTGGGCAGGGGTGGGTTAGTGTTCTGGTCTTAGACAAGGAGACTGAAAATCAAGGACTGGAAAAAGTAAGAGGGCCAGTGAAAAGTACAGAAAACACAGTGAAGTAAAAATGGCACTGGCCAACTTTTCCTTGTCCTGAATATTGGGTAGGGTTTCCTTTGGGCATGCAGGTAGCTAGTTTATTTTTGTTTGTTTTTGTATACAAGATGGTTTCTCTTCTCTCAGAAGGCATGGCTACACAATCTTTTCGTATTTTATTTTATTTTTATTGTGAAGATGGGTATGGCGAGTCTCCCTATGTCATCGAGGTTGATCTTAAACTCCTGGCCTCAAGTGATCCTCCTGCCTTGGCCTCGCAAAGCTCTGGGATTACAGGAGTGAACTACTGTGCCAGCACAGTCTTTGTTTATTTCATATGGTACTAAGCTGAGGCTCACTTCCTTATTGCTCAAGGCATTGCAAAAGCAAAAGGGTGCAGCCATAGAAAAAGAACTCCATGAATAGGAAAATGACCTTAAAGAGAGAAAACCTTAATCCAAATTTTTAATGCAAGTAGAATCAGGAAAAAGCAGATTGGTTATCATAGAAAAATTAATAAGTAGGCCAGATGTGGTGACTCACGCCTGTAATCCCAGCATATTGGGAGGCCTAGGCAGGTCGATTACTGGAGCTCAGGAGTTCAAGACCAGCCTGAGCAACGTAGTGAAATGTCACCTTTACAGGAAATAAAAGTTAAAAAAAATTAGCCAGGCATGGTGGCACATTGCCTGTTGTCCCAGCTACTTGGGAGGCTGAGATAGGAGGAGGATGGCTTGAGGCCAGGAGGCAGAGGTTACAGTGAGCCGTTTTTGTGCCACTGCACTCCAGCCTGGGTGACAGAGCCAGACTATGTCTCAAAAAAAAAAAAAAAAAAAAAAGAAAGAAAGAAAGAAAAAAGAAAATAAATGACTCAAAAACCAAGCTCAAAAAAATATCCTGGAATATCTTTATATTTTTACAATAAAGATATAAAAGTTATGAGAAAAAAGATAAAACATGAAAAATAGATATATGACATCCAAAAATATATGTATATTTAGCCACTTCAGAAACAGAGAACAGAAAGGCCAAAATACAGTATTCAGCAATTTAGCATAGATTTCATGGAAAAAAAAAAAAAAGACTTCAAAATCAGAAATGCTTGTGCTTGAATCTGAGCTCTGGTACCTCTTTTTTTTTCTTTCTTTTTTTTTTTTTTTTTTTTGAGCTGGAGTTTCGCTCTTGCTGCCCAGGCTGGAATGCAATGGCATGATCTCGGCTCATCGCAACCTCTGCCTCCCGGGTTCAAGTGATTCTCCTGCCTCAGTCTCCTGAGTAGCTGGGATTACAGGCATGCACCATCAAGCCCGGCTAATTTTGTATTTTTAGTAGAGACGGGGTTTCTCCATGTTGCTCAGGCTGGTCTTGAACTCCTGACCTCAGGTGATCCGCCTGCCTGGGCCTCCCAAATTGCTGGGATTATAGGTGTGAGCCACCGTGTCCAGCCCCTGTGGCACTTTTAACTGTGTAAACTTAGGCAACTTCTTACCCTTTCTACTTCAGTTACTTGGTTTTATGAAATGGGTTATAATAACTGTATTGATCTCTTAGGATACTTGGGAAGTTATGTGAGGTGATGTTTCTAAAATATTTGCATGAGGCTAACACATAATAAACAATAAATGACACCTGGTATGGGATGAATTGTGTCCCCTTAAATTTCCTATGTTGAAGCCGTAACACCCAGCCCCTCAGAATGTGACTGTATTTGAAGACAGGACCTTCAAAGATGTAATTAAGTTCAAATGAGGCCAACAGAGTGAGTCATAATTCAATCTGACTGGAGGTTTCTTAAGAAGAGAAGGTTTGGACACACAAAGAGACACCAGGAGTCCAGGCACGGTGGCTCACACCTGTAATCCCAGCACTTTGGGAGGCCAAGGTGAGTGGATCACCTGAGGTCAGGAGTTCAAGACCAGCGTGGCCAACATGGTGAAACCCCATCTCTACTAATATACAAATAATTAGCCGGGCATGGTGGCGGGCACCTATAGTCCCCCAGCAACTTGGGAGGCTGAGACAGGAGAATCACTTGAGCCTGGAAGGCAGAGGTTGCAGTGAGCCGAGATCATGCCACTACACTCCAGCCTGGGTGACAGAGAGACACCCTGTCTCATAAAAGAGAGAGAGAAAGTAAGAGAGACACCAGGGATGTCCATGCACGGAGGAGAGACACACATGAAGACACAGCAGCAGGAAGAGAGCCGTTTGCAAGCCAAGGAGAGAGGCCTCAGAAGAAATCAACCCTGCTGACACCTTGATCTTGAACTTCCAGACTTCAGAACTGTGAGAAAATAAATATGTGTTGTTTAAAGCACCCAGTCTGTAGTATTTTGTTATGGCCTCCCTCGTGAACTAATATGTCACTTATTGTTATTATTTTTAAATCCAGATGCAAAGCCGAAAACCAAGGTGCTCTTTGTTTTCTATACTAATGGTTCTCAGACCTATTGTGCAGACGAAGCCAAAATCCACATTCCTTTCCAGTCCTGCACATTGGCTGGCTCGCTGCAGAGACATCCTATACTGAATCCTTAAATGGGATGAGTCACAATGACTCATCCCATTTAAGGATTCAGTATAGGATGCAGAGCTTGGTAGAGACCATCTGACAATTACTATGAGTCAACAGCAGGGAAGTCCCTGCAATTCTACGACCTGTTCCATTCCCCAGCCCCCAGCTCCTCTGGGCATGCCAAGACCATGTCACCCCAAAATAACACCGTTCTCCCTTGGTTTCCAAATCATCAGAATTGCCCTCCCATCACCCTCCTGCAGGTCAGAAGGTCAGATTCCATCAAAGACAACCACAGATGTGGTTTTAAAATAGTCCCTTCAGAAGCCCACAATTAAAACCTAATTACACATTCTTGCCAATTAGGGAAGGAGTTGCCCTCGCTAGTGATGGCAGAGTCCCCAAAAATCCATAATCGGAAAAAAAGATGTCCGCTCTCCCCTAAAAAACCACCTTTCTTTCAATGGCAGAAATGGCAGATAACTTACAAACCTCTGCCATTATTTGTAACCTTGAAGAGCTATTTAACCTCTGACCCTGAGGAATTGTCTTTAAAGTGGTGCTAACAACGCCCACTGTTTGAAGGATCAAATGAGATCATTCAGGGTACTCACTGCTCACTTCCTGGGTGATGGGTTGTATCCCAAACCTCAGCGCCACGCAATACATCCATTTAACAAACCTGCACATGTACCCCCTGAATCTAAACTAAAAGTTGAAATCAGAAAATAAAAAATAAAAGATGACAGCAACATTTTTCCAAGTAAGATCATTCATTCATTTACTCAGCCAGTATTATTTGAGCTCCTCTCCTGAACTCCTATGCCACTCATTCTTTTTTTCATTTAACAAATATTTACTGAGCATCTGCTATATACCGCCCCCCACTTAAGAATGCAGCAGTGAATCCTATCTAGAGGGTCTCAGCTCTTACAGTTTTCCTTCTAGGTGGAACACAAAGAACAAATAGATAGATAAACTAGATAACATCAGACAACGATACGCTATACCTGAAACAAGACACAGTAATAGGATAGAAAGTAATAAGGGAGTACATTAGAGGTTGTGTGGTTGTGGAAGGCTTCTTAGAGCCCTGAATGTCAAGCTGGCCCTGGGAAGATAGGAAAGAACACGTTGCCAGAAGGCAAAGGGAACGACCGGTGCGCAGATTCTAGAAGGAGAGATGATTTAAGGAGCAGAAAGAAGGGCAGTCGGGGAGAGGGTGAGGAGATCAGGGTGAGATTGGAGATGTGGTAGAGACCAGAACACCAGAGCTATGTCTCTCTCTGGGTCAGAGGTCTCAGAAGACGTGAGAAGTACTCAACACAGAGCAAAGAACTAAAATTTCAGATACTTAACTTCAGTGAAGACGGAGGATACAGATGGGCGCAGTGGCTCAAGCCCGTAGTCCCAGCACTTTGGGAGGCCAAGGCAGGTGGATCACCTGAGGTCAGGAGTTCAAGACCAGCCTGGCCAACATGATGAAACCCCATTTCTATTAAAAATACAAAAAAATTAGCCAGGCGTGGTGGGGCACGCCTGTAGTCCCAGCTACTCAGGAGCCTGAGGCAAGAGAATCGCTTGAACCCGGGCAGTGGAGGTTACAGTGAGCCAAAGCTGTGCCACTGTTCTCAATTAAAAAAAAAAAAAAAAAAGGATAAATGTTCGGAGATGAGATCTGAGAGATTGGGCCAAATCAGGGCATCCCTGGCTGTGGTCAGACTTTTTGATTTATACAGAATGTAATGCAGTGAGGAGTTTGTTCTTCTTCCTCCTCTTCTCCTTCTCCTTCTCCTTCTTCTTCCTCTTTTTCTTCTTCTTCTCCTCTCCTCCTCCTCCTCCTTCTTCTTCTTCTTCTTCTTTTTTTTTTTTTAGAGGTGGGGTCTGTGTCTCTCTCCCCTCGGTTGGAGTGCAGTAAAGTGATCCTAATTCACTGCAGCCTCAAACTCCTGGCCTGTAATGCGGTGGTTCTTAACATTGACTGCACTGGGAATCATTCAGGAAACTAACAAATACTGATGTTTCTACTGCAGCCTCGCCGTTTCTGATATAGTTGGTCTCGGGGGCAGCCTAGGCATTTGGAGGTATTTTAAGCTCTCCCATGATTCCAATGGGCAGCCAAAGTTAAGAAGCCATGAGAGAAAAGTGGGCAACAGGAGAGTGACATGATCTGAATTCTCTTTAAGAGAGATCTCTGTGGACAGACGTGATGGCTCATGCCTGTAATCCCAGCACTTTGGGAGGCTGAGGCAAGAGGATCAGTTGAGGCCAGGAATTTGAGACCATCCTGGGCAACACAGCAAGACCTCGTCCCTACAAAAAAAAAAGAGAGAGAAAGAGAAAGAAAGAAATCACTCTGGCTGCCACATAGGTACAAGACGTTCCCACACAATCTCCAACGTTTTCTTCCTTCTCTCCCTGCTTCCTGACGACCGTCAGAAATTTGAAATTGCTGAACATTGCAAAGAGAAAGCCCAACCAGGTATTGAGAAGTGAGTATCCCACTGGTTCTGTCTCCAGCTAGTGACTTTTTCACTCTCTCTGTTTCTGGAATTGCTCACCCATCCCCTCCCAGGACTTGCAGCCTCCTCTCCTACATTTTTCAAATCCAAACTTTGCACCTTCTTTGACAGCCCTGAGGACCCCAGCCCCCAGGAGAGCAGCTCCAAGGAACATTCAGAAGCAACTTGGTGAGTTTATTTTGATGAAATACAATAATTAGTGTGCTTAGCAGCTGTTGCTATTTAAAATAAGAAAAACCTGGGCTTGAATTTAAACTGTTTGGTAAAAGCATGTGCCCCACCAATCTGGTTCAACAAAATCAGACATTATGAAATCCGCAAAAGAAGTGGAGCTTGTTACAGGAAGTTAAGATGCAAATCATATTTTGTTTCAAATGAGCCCAATGAATGCATAATTTTCCACAAAGAAATACTTTTGTGTCAGGATCCTCTTACCAAGAACCGAAGTTCTTGGGCTGCAGCTGTTAGCAGCGTCTGATTGTCCATTTCATTCTGCAGGGAGTTCTACTTTTCTAAAGAAGATTTGGAACAAGGATAGGAAGAGGACAGAGCTGCTCTCTCTCATCAATTGCCTTCCAGAATATTCTCTGTGAGATTTGCCTGTGCTTCCAGATGAAGGAGCGCCAGAAACTTCTTCCCAAAAGGTAGCTCCTCGTTATGATGAATATTTTGAATTAAAGACCCTTAGAGATCAAAAGATGCTGTTAGAGACTCTTCCCTTAGCTACATAAAAACTAGACAGACCTTGGCCAGGTGCAGTGGCTCCTGCCTGTAATCCCAGCACTTTGGGAGGCCAAGGCAGGCGGATTACCTGAGCTCAGGAGTTCAAGACCATCCTGGGCAACATGGTGAAACACTGTCTCTGCTAAAATACAAAAAATTAGCCGGGCATGGTGGCACAAACCTGTAGTCCCAGCTACTCAGGAGGCTGAGGCAGGAGAATCACTTGAACCTGGGAGGCGGAGGTTGCAGTGAGCCGAGATCACGACACTGCACTCCAGATTGGGCTACAGAATAAGACTCTGTCTCAAAAAAAAAAAAAAAAAAAAAAAAGTACTAGACAGACCCTGCAGGAAGAATAATTTTTCTTTCTTTGCTTCCCTGTCTTATTGTCTATTGCACAAAAGAAGGCCAAGAATGTAACCACACCTAAACAGACCCTTTCACAAGATAACGTCTGTCTGCCTCTCAGGCACATTCAATTGCCAAAGAGAACCATTCACAAATTAATCTTTGTTCCATTCATTCTTCCTAGTAATCATTTATTGCCCTTCAACAGAATTGCCTATGTTCCCCATCTCTCCTCTCCCCTCTGAAATAGGCTATGGTAAGTATCTGAGCCTCATTGAGATATTGGGTAATCACTCCATAATTTTACCACATGCATAATAAATTTGTTTGCCTTTTCCCTTATTAATCTGACTTTTGTCAATGAATCTTCCAAGGACAACGGAGAATTTTGCCCTTCGCGCCTACACAGACTACCATGCTTGTCCTCAGAATTTGCAGAGACCAGGTGTGGTGGCTAATGCCTGTAATCCTAGCACTTTGGGAAGCTGAAGTAGGAGGATCATTTGAGCCCAGGAGTTTGAGACCAGCCTGAGCAACATAGCAAGACATCATCTCTACAAAAGTAATTTAAAAATTCAGCAAGGCATGGTGGCATGACCCTGTAGTCCTAGCTCTCAGAGGACTGAGGTGGGAGGATCCCTAGTGCCTAGGAGTTAAAGGCTACAGTGAGCTATGATCATGTTACTGTACTCCAGCTTGGGCAACAGAATGAGACTCTGTCTCAAAAACAGAAAGAAAAATAAAAGAATTTGCAGAAACTGGATGTCAAATTGAATCACCAACTACTCCCAAATTATTATTTATTCAGAAGGGGCTTTTTCCCTTCTTCCCTAGCGCCTTCTCTAAGCTTGGGGTCATTAATTCTATCTGTCAAGGGTCTTTTGATTTCAAGTGGAAGAAGCCCAATTCAAACTAAATAAACAAACAGAAAAGGCAGGAGAGGAATTATTTGTTCCTGTAGCTGGAAAGTCCAAGCATAATTTGGCTCCAGGCGTACTGGGTCCAGGTTGAGGGGGCAGGAGAAGGAACTTGTCATGGACAAGTAAAAGGATTAACAAGCAGCCCTGTGGGCCCAGGATTCGTTGCCATGGATTTGCAACGCACCAGTTTTCAAGTTGTGCAATTTTCTTCAGGTATTGATGCAGAAATGGCTGATTGAGGAATTTGAATTCAGTTTAGCTTGACACGTATGGTTTAAAAAAAAAAAGTATAAGTCAAGAAATATAAGAGAAATGACCATTCAGATGACCTCCCCCAAGATGGGTCTAAGTTGAGAAGGGGATGAAACCACTTTTACAAAAGTTATGACAGTGATGGCCGGGTGCGGTGGCTCACACCTGTAATCTCAGCATTTTGGGAGGCCAAAGCAGGCGGATCATTTGAGGTCAGGAGTTCAAGACCAGCCTGGCCAACACAGTGAAACCTCATCTCCACTAAAAATACAAAAATTAGCCAGGTGTGGTGGCTCACACCTGTGGTCCCAGCTACTCAGGAGGCTGAGGCACAAGAATCGCTTGAGCCCAGGGGCAGAGGTTGTAGTAAGCCAAGATCACACCACTGCACTGCAGGCTGGGTGACACAGTGAGACTCTGTCTCAAAAAAAAAAAAAAAAATTATGGCACAGAGAAATCTGACACAGGGCTGGACAAATGACTCATACCTGTAATCCTAGCACTTTTAAGAGGCCAAGGAAGGAGGATCACTGGAACCCAGGAGTTTGAGACCAGCCTGGGCAACATGGTGAAACCCCATCGCTACAAAAATTAGCCAGGTGTGGTGGCATGCACCTGTAGTCCCAGCTACTGATACAGAACAACTGGGCTCCTGGCTAAACCCCACCCTTAAGCCTGGAACCATGCCCCTAAGTGAAAACAGCTGACCTTGTTTTTACTGCTCAAAGGTTGCCTTTTTGGCCTGCCATGCCCCTGTCCTGTGACCATAAAAAGACCAGCTGGCAGAGCAGCACAAACAGCTAATGCAAGCATTCAGGGATGCAAGGCTGAGCATCGGGGATACAAGCAGCTGAGCACCAGAGACTACAGATAGACACAGCTAACTTCAGAGGGTGCAGCTTCAGGGAAAGATCACCTTCCCACACCATCTCCTTTCCAACTCCCCATTCTGCTGAGAGCCACATCCGTTGCCCAACAAAAACCTCCGCATACACTACCCTTCAATCAGTCCGAGTGACTTGATTCTTCCTGGACACCAAACAAGAACTCAGGTGTCAAAAAGGGCAGGTGCAGAAGGTTGTCACCCTGACCCTTAATGGACTGTTAACACTTAGCCATCCACAGACTGCAGGCTGAGTGGAAATAAGCCACTGCAGTTCCCATCCACAAAGGGGATCAAGGGAACAATCCTGTCTCACTGCTTGAGAGGCTGAGGTTGGAGGATCACTTGAGCCCAGGAGGCAGAGGTTGCAGCGAGGCAAGATTTCACTACGGCACTCTAGCTTGGACAGCAGAGCAAGACTCTGTCTCAAAAAAAAAAAAAAAAAAAAAGTTGGCTGTGGTGGTGTGTGCCTGTAGTCCCAGCTAGTTAGGAGGCTAAGGTGAGAGGATCACTTGAGCCCAGGAGGTTGAGGCTGCAGTGAGCCATGATCATGCCACTGCACTCCAGCCTGGGTGACAGAATGAGATCCTGTCTCAAAAAAAATTAGCAAAGAAATTTGACATGGCCGACTTTATTTTTCTTCCAACAGCACAAGCTAACAGTCTTGCTCTTCCTGGGCATAAGCCAACCTAACTATGGAAGGAATTTAGTTAATAGTTTAACCTTAAACAAGGATGATAATAGCCTCTTCTTGTTCAGGGACTGAAACCACCTTTGTAAAAACTAATGAAAAGCTACAAGATTAAGATTATAGGAGGGGCTTAAATTCTGCTACGACCTAAGCATAGTTACATATGGGTGATCATGCAATTTGTAACTTCCCTAATTGCCCCTATAGATAATGGGGCTATTGTAAAACCTAAGACCAGTGTTTTGGATATTTTTCAGACTTTGCATTCTGGTGAAAAGACTGATGCCACCCAGACCAGTAACCCCCACCCAGGAATTGACCCAGTGCGTAAAGATAGTTTTGATATCCCTGTGATTATATCCCCAACCCAGACAGTCAGTATTCCTTGTTCCCTAGCCCCCTGCCGGCCAAACTATCCTTAAAATACCCTAATCTCCAAATTCTCAGGAAGATGGATTTCAGAATTATCTCCTGTTCTTCTACTTGGCTGGCCCTGCAATTATTAAATTCCTTCTTTGCTGCAAAAACCTGCTGTTCTCGATGCATTCACTTTTCTTTTTTTTTTTTTTTCTTCAGATGGAGTTTTGCTCTTGTCACCCAGGCTGGCTGGAGTGCAATGATATGATCTTGGCTCACAGCCACCTCCAGCTCCCGGGTTCAAGTGATTCTCGTGCCTCAGCCTCCTTAGTAGCTGGGACTACAGGCACATGCCACCGTGCCTGGCTACTTTTTGTATTTTTAGTAGAGACAGGGTTTCACCATGTTGGCCAGGCTGGTCTCAAACTCCTGACCTCAGGTGATCCACCCACTTCAGCCTCCCAAAGTGCTGGGATTACAGGTGTGAGCCACTGCGCCCGGCTGCATTCACTTTTCTGAGCAGTGGGCAAGATGAGCCCATCAAGTGATTACAGGGAGGGAGAAGATGCATCAGACAGGGGCAGGTGGACTGGTGGAGAATGGGAGCCCTGGAGGTCCCTACATGGTGGAACATAGGTGTTGTGAGAGTGATAGGAACAAAAAATCTGGAAGGGTAGGATATGGTTTTGACACCTAGAAGTGTAAGAAGGACAAATCATATAATAAATGTTTACAGTCTCCTCCCTTCTTGCATTTTCCAAGGAGGGGAGGATTCTTTGACTGTTTCATCTGCTGATGAGGTCATGAATAAAGATGCAGACCCCACAAAGAGTCCTGCACAAGGGTATCTTTAAAAACATAGCTCCGGGGCTGGGCATGGTGGCTCACACCTGTAATCCCAACACTTTGAGAGGCCAAGGCAGGTGGATCACTTGAAGTCAGGAGTTTGAGACCAGCCTGGCCAATATGATGAAACCCCATCTCTACTAAAAATACAAAAATTTGCCGGGTGTGGTGGCATGCACCTGTAAGCCCAGCTACTTGGGAGGCTGAAGCAAGGGAATTACTTGAACTTGGGAGGTGGAGGTTGCAGTGAGCTGAGATGGAGCCACTGCACTCTGGCCTGGGTGACAGAGCAAGACTCAGTCTCAAAAATAAATAAAACGAAAACATAGATCCTACTTGAGAGAGAGAAGAAAAAGAAGCTGGGAAGAGGAGGCAATGGATGGGAAGGATGAGTGAGACAAGAGAATTAAGTGGACCAGAAGTTTTGAGTGGAGTAGAGGAAAAGAGATAAGGAACTTCCATTAGGTACAGAATCTTGGGAAGAGAGAGGAGAAAAGGTCATTGCTGTGATTTGAATGTTGTCCCCTCCAAATTTCATGTTGAAATGTGACCCGCAATGTTGGAAGTGGAGCCCACTGGGAGCTGTTTGGATCATAGTGGGCAGATCCCTCATAAATGGCTTGGTGCCATCCTATTGGTAATGAGTGAGTTCTAGTTCTGTTAGTTCCTGGGAAAGCTGATTTGTTTAAAAGAGCCTGGCTGGGATGTGGTAAGAGGGAGAAAAGAAAGAAAAAAAAAAAGCCTGGGACCTCTCCCCACTCTCTCTCTCTCTATTGCTTTCTCTCTTGTCATGTAACATCTTCAAGCACCATTCCTCTTCTCCTTCCACCATGAGTGGAAGTAGCCTGAATCCCTCCCCAGAAGCTAATGCTGGCGTCATGCTTCTTATACAGTCTGCAGAACCACGAGCCAAATAAACCTCTTTTCTTTGTACATCACTCAACCTCGGATATTCCTTTATAGCAACACAAACGGATTAAGACAGATGTTTAGGAAGTCTTCCTGCATACTGCGTGGTGTACAGCAGCCCCCTGTTGTCAGCAGGACACATGTTCCAGGACCCCTGTAGATGCCTGAAATTGTAAATAGTACTGCACTCTGTCTATACCATGTTTTTCTTCTATACATACCTCCATATAGTAAATGAATGGGGATGTTTATGTGCCTGTGGAAAGAGCACCAGGAATAGGGGCTCCAAAACGCCCTCTTCTGGCTGGGAATAAGGTGGGATGCAGGGAATGAAAAACCCAGATTTGCAAGAGCTGCAAGGGGAAGCAATATCATCAAGGAGAGTTGGGTTTCCCTTAAGACAGGTTCATGGAGGGGTTGTAGATGCTTACCTTGGAAATGAGCACAGAGAGAAGACTCAGGAGGCAGGGGAAAGTGGGGAGTTTGGGTCAGTAAAGCAGATGAGAGAGTTGGCTCTTCAGATGGCTGGCTCCTTCCCAGTGGCTTGTTACCTCCTTGATCTTATTCATCTCAAGTAGCCCTGCCTGCCCAGGTCCTATACAGCATTTATTCCTGTTTATTTCCATCAGAGTACTCAATCCAAAATGGCACCATGTTTTTAATTTGTTTATTGTCTGCTCCCCCATTTGGCAACCACCACCACCACTAGAATGTAAACGCCATGAAAGCAGGGACCTTGTCTGAATAAATATATGCTGAATGAGTTCATTAATGAACAGATGGATGGATGGATGGATGGATGGATGGATGGATGGATGGATGGATGAATAAGTAGTGCTATGAGGGTGGGAGGATAGAAAAGCAAAGATAGGGCTGGGTGTGGTGGCTTATACCTGTGATTCCAGCACTTTGGGGGAACTGAGGCCAGAGGATCACTTGAGCCCAGGAATTCAAGACCAGCCTGGGCAACATGGTGAGACCCTGTCTCAACTAAAAATTTTAAAATTAGCTGGGCCTGTAGTCCCAGCTACTTGGAAGGTTGAGGTGGGAGGATCACTTGAGCCTGGGAGGTCGAGGGTGCAGTAAGCTGTGATCATGCCACTGCACTCCAGCCTGGGTGACAGAGTGAGACCCTGTCTCAAACGAAAAATAAAAATAAAAAGGCACAGATATTCACAAAGCTTCCACATTTGACAAGGTGCCCTGAGTTAAAGGGATGTTTGCCCTGGTGTGATTAACTTCCGTGGTGTTATGATACGTATTGGTTTTCATCCACAGTTCCCAGCTCCTAACTCCCACAGCCTTTGCTACAGTGATTTGTGGTCGTGTTGGGCGTGTTAGGCCTCAGTGGCAGGCCTTTGGCCTTCTCTCTGCCCTCCTTTCACCTGCTCCAAGGCAGGACTCTAATGTTACCCGCCTTTCTGATTGTGGGTCTTAAGACCCTCCCATTGGAGGGTCCCACCCTACACTCTGCTGACGTCATGAAGCTTCCATAAAAAACGCAAGAGGACTGGGTTCAGAAAGCTTCTAGATAGCTGACCACGTGGAGGTTCCTGGAAGATGCTGCACTTGGGGAGGGCACGGAAGCTTCACACCCCTTCCGCCATAGCTCGCCCTATGTATCTCTTCATCTGTATCCTTTGAAATATCTTTTATCATAAATGGCAAATGTAAGTAAGTGTTTCCCTGAGTTCAGTGAATCATGGGAACCCCAACTTGAAGTTCCAGATACCAGACTTGCAACTAGTGTGGTAGAGGTGCAGTACTGGGGACTGAGTCCTCAACCCCTGGGATCTGACACTGTCTCCAGGTAGATAGTGAAGGAACTGAATTAGAGGACACCCAGCCGGGGTCCACTACTTGGTGTGTGGGGAAAAAAAACCACACATTTGTTCACAGAAGTCTTCCTCTGTATTGATGATTGTTGTAGTGTGAGAGTAGAGGAAAAGTGCAGTGTGTGGAGAGTTTTCCTGACAAAGCTTTCCGCAAGGATGGAGACGTGGTGTCTGGAGTCTCCCAATTTATTCCTATGGACAGATCTCTCCTGGCCTTGTTGCTGTGCCCTGGGAAGTTCTCCTTGAGAGATGCTTGCCTGAATCCGCACTCCTGCAATGGGATTTTTGAGCTCCAAGTTCTAGCCTAAAAATAATCCCCTCTGATATCAAGGACAAAATTTATAAACATGAAAGTGGTTATTACGGCTTAATCACAGGCTTGGTGGTAGTGACTCTTGGCAATCTCTCTGGGGTATTAACAAGAGCAGAGTAAATATGTCATGTAGGTGGTATTTTTAGTCTCACCCACCCTTCCGACCCAAACGGGAACATCTCTACAGAAGGTCCTTGTGACTCTCTGGGCCCCACCCCAGCCTTTGCTGCTCTGAAACCATAGTCATCCATGCTATGATGGCAGCCATGAAGTGCAGTAGCAAGACGGGGCAGGTGGGTGCTGCCTGGGACCCATCTCTTTCCTTGTCAGATGGGTACTAAAGTGTGGTCCCAATAGGCTAATCTATGCTTCCTGATTTCAGTGACTGAGTCACATCCTTTTGTAACCATGGGACCAGCCCAAACTGGGCCTACTCTGTTTATTAACAAATGTGATGTTGTCTTTTAGGTATAACAGAGCCAAAAGCTACAAGTCAGGCAGCCTGGGCATATGCAATAGAAAAAGCTTTGACAACACCAAGAACCAACAATTCCTCCCCTTGGAACCAAGAAGACCAGGACATGGCCGAAACCTGAACGCCAGAACTCTTCAAAAGCAAGGACTCCACTGGCTGGAAAGATCTGGGCCAAAATCAGCCTCAACTAATCTATTTTTTTTTTTTTTTTTTTTTTTTTTGAGACAGAGTCTCGCTCTGTCACCCAGGCTGGAGTGCAATGGCACGATCTCAGCTCACCGTAACCTCAGCCTCCTGGGTTCAAGCAATTCTACTGTCTCAGACTCCTGAGTAGCTGGGATTACAGGTGTGCACCCCTTGCCCAGCTAATTTGTGTATTTTTCGTAGGGACAGGGTTTCACCATGTTGGTGGGGCTGGTCTCGAATTCCTGATCTCAGGTAATCCACCCACCTCAGCTTCCCAAAGTGCTGCGATTATAGGCGTGAGCCACCGTGCCCAGCCCAGCCTTAACATGTCTTACTGTAAATAGTCAAATTTGAAGCCCTCCAATCAGACCCTGCCAAGCTAACATTCCTAAATCTTTTCCCTTGTCCTCTGATTCTTTACAACTTGTCCCAGACCCCAAATCAGGGAGACAGATTTTTTTTTTTCGAGACAGGGTCTTGCTGTGTCACCCAGGCTGGAGTGCAGTGGCATAATCATGGCTCACTGCAGCCTCGACATCCCAGGCTCAAGCGATCTTCCCTTCTCAGCCTCCCAAGTAACTGGGACTATAGGTGCACAATAGCACGCCTAGCCATTTTTTTTATTTTATATTTGTTGCCCTGGCTGGTCTTGAACTCCTAGCCTCCAGAGATCCTCCCGTCTCGGCCTCCCAAAGTTCTGGAATTACAGACGTGAGCCACTGTGCCTAGCCCTAGGGCGACAGATGTGAGCCTGACTCCTGTCTCCTTGCTGGCCGGTTTCACCATAAAGCCTTTCTTTTCTCAAATTCTGATGCCACAGTTATTGGCTTCCACGCACATCAGGCTGCAAGCCCATTTGCTCAATAACACCTTCACGGGGGAGGCGCAGCTGAGAGTTATGTGTATCTCATGGGAATAAAAAAAGCCCATCCTCTGAAAACCCTCTTTCTGCCAACCCTCATCCCCAGCATGGGCAGCACTGAAACAATGAAAAAAGCAATCTCCAGCTGAGCCCTAGAGCCGTGAGCCTAACTAAATGAGTTTTCCAAACTTCGTCTTTTCTATTCAGTGCCAGAAGGCTTTCAACAGGAAGGTTACACTCCATTCCGAAGGGTGGACTTGAGGGTAGGTATTAAGCTGGTCAGGGCTGGGGTCAGGGACTAGATTGTCTCTCCCCACACTCCCTGAATGTGGAGGGCATGTTTTTTCAACACTTGCAATGAACCAGGCACCCGCTAAATGCTTTATGTGTATCATTTTGTTCAGTCCTCACAACGGCCCTATGAAGCAGTTACTGATATTCTCCTTTTTTTTTTTTTTTTTTTTTTTTTTTTTTTTTGAGACAGAGTCCTACTCTGTCACCCCAGCTGGAGTGCAGTAGTGCGATCTTGGCTCACTGCAACCTCCACCTCCCAGGTTCAGGAGATTCTTGTGCCTCAGCCTCCGGAGTAGCTGGGATTACAGGTGCGTGCCACCATGTCTGGCTACCTTTTTGTATTTTTAGTAGAGAAGGGATTTCACCATGTTGCACAGGCTGGCCTGGAACTCGTGGTCTCAAGTGATCCACCCACTTCAGCCTCCCAAGGTGCTGGGATTACAGGGGTGAGCCACCATGCCCAGCCTCTCCTCTTTTTGTAACTGTCGTTATATGACTTTCCCAGGGTCATGTAACAAGAGGCATTTTGAACCTAGACAAACTCCCTCTTAGCCTCTGCTCTTACCTGGGAAGTAGATTTATCTGAGTCTCCCCATAGGTTTTTCCCTGTAGTTTACAGTCTATGGCAGCCATCCCCAGCCTCTTTGGCAACCAGGACCAGTTTCGTGGAAGATCATTTTTCCATGGACAGCGGGGAGGGAGATGGATGGTTTGGGGATAATTCAAGCGCATTACATTGAATGTGCACTTTATTTCTATTATTATCACATTGTAATATATAAAGAAATAATTATACAACTCACCATAATGTAGAATCAGTGGGAGCCTGAGCTTCTTTTCCTGCAACTAGACGGTCCCATTTGGGGGTGATAGGAGACAATGACAGATCATCAGGCATTAGATTCTCATAAGGAGCTTGCAACCTAGATCCCTCACATGCGCAGTTCACAATAAGGTTCTCACTCCTATGAGAATCTAATGCCTCCGCTGATCTGATAGGAGGTGGAGCTTAGACAGTAACGCTGGTTTGCCGCGCTCACTTCCTGCCATGCAGCCCAGTTCCTAACAGGCCATGATCTGCGGCCCCAGGGGCTGGGGACCCCTGGTCTATAGAATTTGTTGTTTCCAGCCCTACATCAACAATTAACCTCACTTTTGCTTGTTTTCATTTGGGAAACCGTAATATTGTGATGTAATAAGAAATATATATTTAGTCTTTCTCCCCAGTTCCTGGTACAAGAGCTTCCTGTAATTTCCTGAGTGACAGCATGTTAGGGGCATCTGTTGTTATTCCTAAGGTCCTTTCAGCCACATCTGAGTATATGCTAATGGGGTGTCTCAAGGGGGGTCCCCTAGATAGCTTCAGGCTTGGGGCTGGTTGCCAGAGGAATCACATCCATGTGATTAGAAGTTTGGAACTTTCAGGCCAGGCGCAATGGCTCATGCCTGTAATTCCAGCACTTTGGGAGGCCAAGGCAGGTGGATCACCTGAGGTCAGGCAATCGGGATCAGCCTGGCCAACATGGTGAAACCCTGTCTCTACTAAAAATACAAAAACTAGCAGGGCACGGTGGCAGGCGCCTGTAATCCCAGCTATTCGGAAGGCTGAGGCAGGACAATTGCTTGAACCCGGGAGGCAGACGTTGCAGTGAGCCAAGACCATGACATTGCACTCCAGCATGGGCAACAAGAGTGAAACTCCATCTCAAAAACAAAAGTTTAGAACTTTCAGCCCCACTTTCACAACCTTCAGGGAGGAAAAAGAGGCTGGAGAGGGAGCCAGTCACCAATGGCCAGTGATTTAATCAAGTATGCCTGCCTGACTAAGCCTCCACCCAAAAAACCCCTAAACAGTGGGGTCTGTAGAACTCCCAGGTTGGTGAACACACTGATGTGCTGGGAGGGTGATGTGCCCAGAGAGAGCATGGAAGCTCCATGTCCCTCTCCTAGGCCTTACTCTGTGGACCTCTTCCATCTGGCTGTTCCTGAGGGTTTTTTAAAATAATAAATTGGTCATCTAGTAAGCAAACTGTTTTCCTGATTTCTGCGAGCCATTCTAGCAAATTATTGCACCCATGGAGGGGATCTTGGGAATCTTAAAGCTGGTTGGTTAGAAGTACTGAGGAGCCAGGCGCGGTGGCTCATGCCTGTAATCCCAGCACTTTGGGAGGCCCAGGTGGAAGGATCACTTGAGGCCGGGAGTTCAAGATCAGCCTTGGCAACATAGCAAGAAACCACCTCTATAAAAAATTTAAAAGTTTGCCAGGTATGGTAGTACGCATCTGTGGTCCCAGATACTTGGGAGGCTGAGGGGGAAGGATTGCTTCAGCCTGAGAGTTCAAGGCTGCAGGGAGCCGTGATTATACCATTGCACTCCAACCTGGGCAACAGAGTGAGATCCTGTCTCAAAGAAAAAAAAAAAGTACTGGAGCCCCAAGATTGGCATCTGAAGTGAGGGTGGTCTTGTGAGACTGAGCTCTTAACCTGTGGGGTCTGATGCGTAAACTAAAAATAAAATCCTAAGCCTCCCACTGATTGAACAGACCTCCTCTTGGCCAAAGGGACCCCAAAGAAACCTTAAAAACTCAGTTTCTGTCTGGGTGCAGTGGCTCACACCTGTAATCCCAGCACTTTGGGAAGCCAAGGTGAATGGATCACCTGAGATCAAGAGTTGGAGACCAGCCTGGACAACATGGTGAAATCCCGTCTCTACTCAAAGTACAAAAAAAAAAAAAAAAAAAAAAAATTAGTCGGGCATGGTGGTGGGCTCCTGTAATCCCAGCTACTCAGGAGGCTGAGGCAGGAGAATCGCTTGAACCCGGGAGGTGGAGGTTGCAGTGAGCCGAGATTGTGCCACTGCACTCCAGCCTGGGCAACAATTGTGAAACTCCATCTCAAAAAGCAAACAAACAAATTTAGTTCTGGCTGTGACACAAAAGAGTTGGAAACACCTCGTTATGCCCGCTCCCATTCAGGGTTTAGATACAACACCTGACAAGCATTAATGTTAAACTATAGACCATTCAGACTGACGGAACAGACTCTTTGTGGCAAAAAGATAACAAAGTATAATCAGGGCAAAAGGCCACGCAGGGCAAGGGTTTAATCATGCCTGCAGGCCATCAATCTTGCTACATAGCATCCTTAACTGAAAATCCTTGTTTCTGCTGACTTGAAGTTTTTGCCAGAGCCTTACGTCTTTAACCAATTGCGAATTAAAGAATCTCCCCATCTGCCTATAAGATGTAAGCCCTTGCGTTAAGATGTCCTAACTTTTTAAGCCGAACCAATGTAAAACCTCTGTGTATTGATTTATGTCTTTGCCTGTAACTCCTGCCTCCTTAAAATTATAAAGCCAAACTGTAATTTGACCACCTCAGGATCCCTTACTCCAGGCTTCTTGGGTTTGCGTTTTCCCTGCGCCACTCATATTGGCTCAGAATAAACCTCTTTAAAATAGTTTACAAATTTTTATTTTTGTATTAACAGAGGTTAACTCCTGGTACATAGTGTCAGAATTGAATTACATTGTAGGACACCCAGCGGGTGTAAAAGAATTGGTTGACAGGAGACAAAGCCCCCAGACATTTGGTGTCAGAAGAGTTCTCAGGGTTAGTAATACATTAATTCTCTTACATTAAGAATATGTGGTTCTGACCAGGTGCGGTGGCTCACGCCTGCAATCCCAGTACTTGGGGAGGCCAAGGCTGGCAGATCACCTGAGGTCAGGAGTTCCAGACCAGCCTGGCCAACATGGTGAAACCCCATCTCTACTAAAAATACATAAATGAGCCAAATGTGGTGGCGTGTGCCTGTAGTCCCTGCTACTCAGGAGGCTGGGACAGGAGAATCGCTTGAACCTGGGAGGCAGAGGTTGCAGTGAGCCAAGATTTTGCCACTGCACCCCAGCCTCGGCAACAGAGCGAGATCTGTCTCAAAAAAAAAAAAAAAAAAAGTGGTTCTGGTGGGGTTGACTCTACCCTCATCTACAGAGGTGGCCCTTGACTCAGGCCTGGCCAATCAGAGCCTTGCATTCTTCCAACTCCAGTAGGATTAGCGGGATTTGTCCAGGGATGGGTGTGGGGTCATATAGAAGCCAAAACAAATCCTTGAGGCCATCTCCTTCACTGGCTTGCAGGATGACCTTGGGTGAGTCATTTACCTCTCTTGGTGTCTATTTTAGGAATGTGGCACTGGATCAGTGCTACATCCACTGT
Organism: Macaca fascicularis; assembly: GCF_037993035.2. Taxonomy (NCBI): domain Eukaryota; kingdom Metazoa; phylum Chordata; class Mammalia; order Primates; family Cercopithecidae; genus Macaca; species Macaca fascicularis. Next base: position 23,519,689 of record NC_088394.1, read on the forward strand.
GGACTAAGGCAGCATCAGCATCACCTGGTGTGTAATAGAGATACAAATTCTTGGTCCAGCACGGTGGCTCACGCCTGTAATCCCAGCACTTTGAGAGGCCAAGGTGGGTGGATCACCTGAGGTCAGGAGCTCGAGACCAGCCTGGCCAACATGGTGAAACCCTGTCTCTACTAAAACTACAAAAATTTGCTGGGTGTGGCGGCACATGCCTGTAATCCCAGCTACCCGGGAGGCTGAGGCAGGAGAATCTCTTGAACTTGGGAGGTGGAAGTTGCAGTGAGCGGAGATCACACCATTGTACTCCAGCCTGGGCAACAGAGCAAGACTCCTCCTGAAAGAAAAAAAGAGATGCAAATTCTTGGACCCCTCCCAGACTCTTTGTATCTGGTCTGGGAGAAGGAGAATTTGTCCCCCTTGGGCCTCCCGCCATGAGTTTCTTGGGAAGAAGCCCAGTAATTTTACGCTTTAACAAACCTTCAAGGAGATTTCGATGCACGCTGAAGTTTGAGAAGCACTGGATTAGCTGGTCCCTGAGTATCTGAGTCTATTAATCATTGTGTAAAAAAAGAAACCAGAAAAATCAGACAAGGGCCGATCCAGCACTGACAACCATTCTTTTCTCTTTCGTTTTCATTCACAATTGCCTCTCGTTTTCTTTTTTCTTTTTTTTTTTTTTTAAGACAGGGTCTTGCTGTGTCGCCCAGGCTGGAATGCAGTGCCATGATCTCAGCTCACTGCAACCTCCACCTCCCAAGGTCAAGCGATTCTTCTGCCTCAGCCTCCTGAGTAGCTGGGACTACAGGCAGGTGCCACCATGCCTGGCTGATTTTTTGTATTTTTAGACAGAGTTTCACCATGTTGGCCAGGCTGGTCTGGAACTCTTGACCTCAAGTGATTCACTCCCTGTCAGCCTCCCAAAGTGCTGGGATTGCAGGTGTCGGCCATTGCGACTGGCCTTTTTTTTTTTTTTTTTTTAACTTAATTTTTAAAAATAGAGATAGGATATCACTATGTTGCCCAGGCTAGTCTCGAACTCCTGGTCTCAAGTGATCCTCCCACCTCAGTGCTGGGATTACAGGCACACACCACCACACTCAGCAATTTTTTTTTAAAGTTTTTTTGTTTTGGTTTGTTGTTTGTTTGTTTGCTTATTTGTTTGTTTGTTTTTGAGACAGAGTTTCACTCCTGTTGCCCAGGCTGGAGTGCAATGGCGCAATTTTGGCTCACCACAACCTCCGCCTCCCCGGGTTCAAGCAATTCTCCTGCCTCAGCCTCCCAAGTAGCTGGGATTACAGGCATATGCAACCACACCTGGCTAATTTTTGTATTTTTAGTAGAGACAGGGTTTCTCCATGTTGGTCAGGTTGCTCTCAAACTCCTGACCTCAGGTGATCCACCCACCTCAGCCTCCCAAAGTGCTGGGATTACAGGTGTGAGCCACCACACCCAATCTTTAAAGTTTTATCATAGAGAGGGGGTCTCACTAAGCTGATCTTGTACTCCTAGATTCAAGCAGTCCTCTTGCCTCAGCCTCCTAAAGTGGTGGGATGACAGGCATGAGCCACGGCACCAGACTGAGAACGGCATCTGTTGGTTCATGGCCATATCCAGTGCCTGGCATATGCATGGTCCTCACTGAGTATTTGTTGAATGGCCTGGGCACTGTGGCACACGCCTATAATCCCAGCACTTTGAGAGGCCAAGGGGGGTGGATCATTTGAGGTCAGGAGTTAGAGACCAGCCTGGCCAACATGGTGAAACCCCGTCTCTTCTAAAACTACAAAAATTAGCTGGGTGTGGTGGCACATGTGTGTGGTCCCAGCTACTCAGGAGGCTGAGGCAGGAGAATCGCTTGAACCCGGGAGATGGAGGTTGTAGTGAGCCAAGATCACGCCACTGCACTCTAGCCTTGGTGACAGAGCAAGACTGTGTCTCAAAAAAAAAAAGTATTTGAAGTATTTGTTGAATGAACAAGTGAGGCCTGCCTTTTGCCTGAAGGCCCCTAGAGAGACAAGGAAATGCCTACACACCTGTCCTGGAGTCTGTATTAATTTGCTCAGGCTGCCATAACAAAATACCAGACTGCACAGTTTAAACAACAGAAATTTATTTTCTCGCAGTTCTGGAGGCGGGGAAGTCCAAGATCAAGGTCTGGCAGGGATGGGTTTCTCAGGAGAGCTCTCTTCCTGCCTTACAGAGATGACTGCTTCTCACTGTGTCCTCACAGGGCCTTTCCTCAGTAAGTGCATTTAGAGAGAGAGGGAGGTGTCTGGTGTCTCTTCTTTTTTTATTATTTTTTATTTTTTTAATTTTAAGTTTTATTATTATTATTTTTTGAGATGGAGTCTCACTCTGCTGCCCAGGCTGGAGAGCAGTGGTGCAATCTCGGCTCACTGCAACCTCTGCCTCCTGGGTTCGAGCAATTCTCCTGTCTCAGCTTCCCAAGTAGCTGGGACTACCGGTGCATACCACCATGTCTGGCTATCTTTTTTTTTTTTTTCATATTTTCAGTAGAGACAAGGTTTCACCATGTTGGCCAGGCTGGTCTCGAACTCCTAACCTCAAGTGACCCGCCTGCCTCAGCATCCCAAAGCGCTGAGATTACAGGCTTGAGCCAGCATGCCCAGCCTTTTTATTTTATTTTAAATAACTTTTATTTGTTTTATTGGATTCATTTAGGCTAGATTAAGAGGACAAAATCAATATAAATATTACATTCATATCATTCAAGAGTCATTATTAAAGGAAAGATTAAAATGAATTCAGACAATTATATCTGAGGAAAATAATATTCAATGCCTAAAAATAAGAAATATGTAAGATGGTGAATTAGTCCGTTCTTACTCGGCTAGTAAAGACATACCTGAGATTGAGTAAACTATAAAGGAAAGAGGTTTATTTGACTCACAGTTCAGCATGACTGGGGAGGTCTCAGGAAACTTACAATCATGGTGGAAGAAAAAGAAAACACATTCTTCTTCACATGGCAGCAGCAAGGAGAAGTGCCAAGTAAAGGTGGGGAAAGCCCCTTATAAAACCATCAGATCTCTTGAGAACTCACTCACTATCACAAGAACAGCATGGAGGTAACTTTCCCATGATTCAATTACCTCCTACCAGGTCCCTCCCATGACACATGGGCATTATGGGAACTATAATTCAAGATGAGATTTAGGTGGGGACACAGTCAAACCGTATCAGATGGTCATAATTTTCTCTACTGTGCTTCTTATAAGGATACTAATCCTATTAGATTAGGTTCCTACCCTTATTGCAAAGCAGTTTCACTGTTCATTGGTTACCACTTCAGCCCACTGCATCTTGGCCTGCAGTTTCTATCACTTATACAAGTCTGATGAGACAGAGCACTCACAAGAGTTCAGCAAAGCAACTCTATTACTCACAGGTAGGCAGTAAGGGACAATAGAAGCCTAGGATTTGAGCCAAGCCAGTCCCCCAAGGCTCAGGGAAGCTGCCTAGGGGAGATGGAGTCTTGTCTGTGTATGATCCAAGTGCACCACAGCTAAGAGACTCTGAAAACAACCCACCCTGGGTTTTATACCCCAGGAGCACGTGATCACTAGGCTAAAGCGTTGAAGGATATCCTCCTGTTTCTAGGAGCTTTGAAACAGAGCCCAGACTGTTCTTGCCAGGATGCATTCCCAGCACAGCACATTCTACAGTACAGTTTTTTTTGTTGTTGTTTTTTGTTTTTTTTTTGAGACGAAGTCTAGCTCTGTCACCCAGGCTGGAGTGCAGTGGCATCATGATCTCAGCTCACTGCAACCTCCACCTCCCAGGTTCAAGCGGTTCTCCTGCCTCAGCCTCCCAAGTAACTGGGATTACAGGCATGCACCATTGCACCCTGCTAATTTTTGTATTTTTTTTTTTTTTTTTTTAGTAGAGACAGGATTTCGCCATGTTAGCCAGGCTGGTCTCAAACTCCTGACCTCAATTGATCCTCCCATCTTGGCCTCCCAAAGTGCTGGGATTACAGGTGTGAGCCACTTTGCCCAGCACACAGTTATTCTTGAGAAGTACAGGTGACAAAGCCAGGTGGGAGGTATTCCCTGGAGGTACTGGGCTGATCCAAGGCAACTGGGAGAACTGTCCTGTACTTATGGCCTCAATTAAACTTCATCACTTCTGCTCTCCAAAAACAGCTACACTAGGGGTTAGCACTTCAGCTATGAATTTGTGGGGCTGGAAGAGGGTGAAGACGCATACATGCAGTCCATAACACAGTCCTACTAATTTCCCTTCCCCGTCTCAAAGACCCACACCTCCATCTCATTCTCATGCTCTTGCTTCTACTCTTCACCTCTGCTCACGTTCAGGGAGTTTTTATCTCCTCTGTAGCATGAAAACTCAGCTAAGGAAATAGCCTTAGCTTTAGAAGCTCAAAATCCCTTCTGCTGTGCCACTCTCCCTCAAGACAACAGATGCCTCATTTCCGACAGCCCAAATGGAAGCGGGTCATTGGGCATGGGAAGAAAAAAAGTAGAAACTACAAGAGAAAACAAAAAATTCACATGGCTTGCATAGCAGGGTATTACCCCTCCATAGGAATGATCAAAGTTTAAAACATGAGTAAATAATGAATGATAATTTTTATTTCCTCTAAGTTATAGAGGAGAAAAGGAAACAAGCTTTAAAATGTAAACAATCATAATATGTAAGAAAAAGCAAACTGCAGAGCAGTGAAGATAGTGTGATCTCTGTCTCTCTCTCTCTCTATCTCTCTCTCTTTTTTTTTTTTTTTATGACAGGGTCTTACTCTGTCACCCATGCTGGAGTGAAGAGGCGCAATCATAGTTCACTGCAGCTTCAACCTCCTGGGCTCAAATGATCCTCCCACCTCAGCCTCCCAAGTCGCTGGGATTCCAGGCGTGCACCACCACCCCCAGCTAATTTTTTAACTTTTTGTAGAGACAGTGTTTCACTATGAAAACAAATACATTTAGATACTTTATCAGTTTATAGGGGGAAAAAAACTGAATGGGCACACAGCTTTTTCACATAGAATAAATTAAAATAAATTAGAGAATAAAATTAGATTTTATTTGAACTCTTTATTTTATACACATCTACATTTAAATAAATCTATGAAACATTTAATGTGAATAATAAAATGTTAAAACGTGATGAGGAGAGATAATTAAAAGACTAGATACTTAAGATAAACATTTACTTTGTTAAAATTCCAACAAAACAAGGCTGAGATAAAAACACAAAAACAGATGCAGTTTGAAATAAAAGAATGAAAATGAGAAGTTATAACAATCATACATTCAAAGTTAAAAATTTAAAAACACCCTGAGATGAAATGTCAAAAAATATAACAATGAGAAAGGCGGGATAAGGCACATTTTTTAAAAAATGTGTTAGAGAAAATAAGAAAACAAAGACCAAAGTTTGGAGACACAAAAGAAAGCCAGTGAAGCCATTAGAAGCAGCTAAGACTGAAGCTTTGTTAACACGATTTTTGTCTGGCTTTCCTAGTAAAAAGTCTCCTGTGTCAGAATTAATTTTTTTTGTCCCCGAAGCACCATCAGCCCCTCTATCTTCACTCATAGCCCCTGTGGCTCCAACTTCCACCTCTAGTTGACTTTTTGGAACATCCACTTGTGAGCACAAGGTGCAGCTCCTTAGAGCCACAAAAACACACTCAGGCCAGGTGCGGTGGCTCACACCTGTTATCCCAGAACTTTGGGAGGCCTGGGTGGGAGGATTGCTTGAGCCCAGGTGTTCAAGATCAGCCTGGGCAACACAGCAAGACCCCACCTCTACCAAAAAAAAAAAAAAAAAGTAACAATTAGCCTGGCGTGGTAGCATGCACCTGTAGTCTCAGCTACTTGGGAAGCTGAGGTTGGAGCTCGAGAGGTCAAGGTCAAGGTTGCCGTGAGCCATGATTGCACCATTGCACTCCAGCCTGAGTGACACAGCAAGACTGTCTCTAAAAAGAAAAAACAAAACACACTCACCTTGGCTAAGCACAATTGACTTCAGGGGTCCTGAGCCAGAGAGATGCAATACTGTCCTTTGCAACGGAATCAGCTTTGTAGAACTTTCTGGAATCTTAGCTCGCAGAAGGAATGTACCTGCACCCTCCCAGGAGCAAAGCAGAACTCTGTTGAAATTCCAGGTTACTTCTCTAAACCTCCATTTCCTCTTTTGTCAAGTGGAGGAAGTAAGAACCCACCTCATAGAACTGTTATGGAGACCAAATACCCATAAGGAGAATTGGAAAACATTCAGATGAGAACACTTGTCTGCTTTTGCAGAGGAATAGAATGAAGTTTGAAGATTTGTCCAACATCACACAGCAAATATATTTAACTCAATATCCTCTCTCTCCAGGGCATGTTCCTTTTTGCTAGTTTTGGTTTGGGGATTACATTTTTTTGTTTGTTCATTTTTTTCAAGGGTCATTTTTGGTTGCATGTCTTCAAAGTTGTTGAGGAGCAGAGATTTCCAGAGACAGGCTGACACCTGCCCCAAAGAACAATCTTTAGGATCAGTTGAGTTCCCTGAAGTTGGAATAGAAGTTCAGCTTCCACTCAAGTGGACTTCTGTAGCATTAAATGAAAGAAAGATTTGGCTGGGCCCGGTGGCTCATGCCTGTAATCTCAGCACTTTAGGAGGCCAAGGAGGGTGGATCACCTGAGGTCAGGAGTTCGAGACCAGCCTGGCCAACATGGCGAAAACCCATCTCTACTAAAAATTAAAAAATTAGCTGAGTGTGGTGGCAGGCACCTGTAATCCCAGATTCTTGGGAGGCTGAGGCAGGAGAATCACTTGAACCCAGGAGGCGGAGGTTGCAGTGAGCCAAGATCACGCCATTGCACTCCAGCCTGGGCGACAGGAGCGAAACTCCACCTCAAAAAAAAAAAAAAAAAATTAGAAAGAAAGAAAGAAAAGAAAGAAAGAAAGAAAGAAAGAAAGAAAGAAAGAAAGAAAGAAAGAAAGAAAGAAAGAAAGAGAGAAAGAGAAAGAAAGGAAGGTTCATGTATCTTCACCTTTTATTTTGCTGTCTTTCATGTTTCCTTATTTAAAGACATAAACTGAAAGATTATAAGGGCAATGTAAAAAAGTCACCTTTTTGTAAAATGAATTAAAATGATATAGAATACTAAAAGTTGACCAAATAGCCAGTATGTAATTAGGGACTGCAACTGCCACACCCACACCAACCCAAGGCTGCTTAAAATCCTCTAATGCCTGGCTTTAAAAGCTGAGAATGGAATTAACAAGAAAGAAAGGGGAGCCAAGAGGTGGAAAGTGTGGGCTTGAAACCTACTGATGTCCTATCTGAGTTGCCTGAGCCAGTTACCCGTGAAATGGTCCATTGTGTGTGCCAATATTTCATTTTTAAGCCAGTTTGCTTGTTTTTCTGTCTGTTGCAATGGAACAAAAATATACATTAAAAATGTAAATACAAATACACCCATGCTCCCCACCTCTTCCTGCAAATGTTTCCAGGTTTAACTTGCCTGCCTTAAAGACTGCATTCTCCCCACACCCATTGCCTTACCTTGGAGAAGAGTGAAGATAAAATCCCTGTAGTTTCAAAAGTATTCTCTTTCTTTGGGGTATCCCAAAGCCAACAAGGTCATTGAAGTGTCATTGGGTCTCCATGACACTTCATGGTGATTTACCAACCATAATGAGGAGGGAATTCCAGGCTCTATTCTAGGGGTAATGGTTAGTTGTTGCATAAGAATTCAAATAACACAAGGTGAAGTCTCTAAAATTTAATTACCCAGACTTCATATAATTAGTTCACCTTCATGGTTTATTCTTTACCCAGTGGACAGCTAGCTCCATCTATCAAATGGCAAGGCACTTCCCACTTGTGTGTCCCTAGGAATTCTCAACATGGGATGGTTGTCTCACATGTAAGATGGGCTTCCACATGCAGCCTGGGTCACTGCACCAACCCTGGTCCTCAGCATTCCCTGTCCGCTTTGCTGCTACAGATTGGCCAGGGCCAGCCCCAGTGCATCATGTTATTGATAGACAGCTCAGCCACCCCTCCAGAGGCCCCTCCACTCTTCACCACCAATGCCTTTCTTCACTCTGGCTTTGTTGCTGCTGACTGTATCAGCTCCTTGACACTTCTGCTTGCCTCTGTGTCTCTCACTAGCTGGTAGGGAAATGCCTGCCTCTTATCATCCAGGCTTTTAAGAGGTGGATTGCCTTCACTCAGAGGTTCAGGGCCAGGTGCAGTGGCTCATGCCCATAATCCTAACACTTTGGGAGGCCGAGGTAGGAGGACTGCTTGAGCTCAGGAGTTCAAGACCAGCCTGGCTAACATAATGACCCTGTCTCTTAAAAAAAAAAAAAGTGGTTCAAGCCCTTCATGCTGTTGGCTTAAAGTCAAGAGACCTATACATTTTTAAATGAGGACTTCATTTCTTGAGAAGGATTGCAACCTGCAGGTTGGGAAGCAAAGCCTCCAGTGGAGACCAAAAGCAGGCACTTCAGTGGAGGAAGGGTAGGACAGGAGTTTTATGCTAAATGGGTTGGCTGAACATCTGTATTTAAGATGTTGTGGGGGAGTTATGAATATTCATGAAGGGGGTTGTGGGTATGCATGCTAAGCAAACATACATGTTACATGCATCCCATGTTCACTCTGGGGTGAAGAGTTAACATTAAAATGCAGTAAAATTTGGCTCTATATGTCAAAAGGTGAAACACAGGACACAAAGTCATTTTGTGTGCAGCCTCTGTAACTGACCAGAACCAGTCTATGGTCGGTGGTCATTTATCAGGAAGGAATGCTTTATGAAACTGGTCGGCTGCCACGTCAACAACACACAAATGGAGGGAAAAGGGAGGGGACTCTGGCCATGATGCCAGGCAGCTTGTTTGAGTCAATGGAGAAATCTTCCTTTTTTTTATTTTTTTTTTTTCCCCAAGGCTGGTTTTTATTTAATTCTTAGGAAAAAACATCTAAAACATCTGGTATCAGCTAATGAAGAAGAGAGTAGACCAACTTCCTGTCATCATAGCTGGGAAAATTACTTTTTAATATTTTTTCTGGGTTTTCTTTGGCCAAGTGGGGTTCATTCAGTCAGATGGGGGCATAAGATTTTATTTTTATTTCACATTGGCATAGTTGTTTTATTTTACCACTTGACCCTTCTGGGAGGTCCCTCAACATAGAAGCAAACACAGTTCGTCTAATGCCACCACTCAGCCTCTTCCTTCCCATGAAGCGTGAGCACTCCAGCCTGCCTAGACCCAGAATCTCCTTCTTCTCAAACTCTGAGCCTTGCACGGAGCCCAGACCCCAGTACCAAACTGTTCCCCCTGGAATAGGGTGATGGTTGTCTGGGAGGTTTCTGTCAGGCCTCTGAGCCCAAGCTAAGCCATCATATCCCCTGTGACCTGCACGTACACATCCAGATCACCTGAAGCAACTGAAGATCCACAGAAAAAGTGAAAACAGCCTTAACTGATGACATTCCACCATTGTAATTTGTTTCTGTCCCACCCTACCTGATCAATGTACTTTGTAATCTCCCCCACCCTTAAGAAGGTTCTTTGTAATTCTCCCCACTCTTGAGAATGTACTTTGTGAGATCCACCCCCTGCCCGCAAAACATTGCTCCTAACTCCACCACCTATCCCAAAACCTATAAGAACTAATGATAATCCACCACCCTTTACTGGTTTTTATTTAATTCTTTTCTTTTCAGACTCAGGCTGCCTGCACCCAGGTGAAATAAACAGCCTGGTTGCTCACACAAAGCCTGTTTGGTGGTCTCTTCACATGGACACGTGAGACAGTTTCTGTAGGCCTTCCTGATATGGTTTGGCTCTGTGTCCCCACTCAACTCTCATCTCGAATTATAATCCCCATGTATTAATGGAGGGACCTGGTGGGAGGTGACTGGATCTTGGGGGCAGTTTCCCCATGATGTTCTCATGATAGTGAGTGAATTCTCACAAGATCTGATGGTTTAAAAGTGGCAGTTTCCCCTGTGCACTCTCTCTCTCTCTTTCTCTCTCTCTCCTGCCACCATGTAAGACGTGCCTTGCTTCCCCTATGATTGTAAGTTTCCTGAGGCCTCCCCAGCCATGTGGAACTGTGAGTCAATTAAATCTCTCTCTCTTTTTTTTTAAATAAATTACCCAATCTCAGGTAGCACCTTTATAGCAGTGTGAAAATGGACTAATACACCTCCCTATAGGCAAATTTCCATCGGGGCCATCCCAAGTACATTAGACGGGTCTGAACATGTTTAAACCCAAATTGCAAACTTACCTTGCCTTCTCGGACCCAGGTAGATGATGCTGAGGGAATGAATCAGAGGTCCACAAGTATTACATGCAGTTAGGGCAGCTCTATTTCCCAACATTTACAGAAAGACCTCCAAGATAATATTATCTAACTGCACAAAACAGAATATTGAGTCCTAGTGAAGATGCGCTGTTACATGCACATACACATACTTACACACACACACACACACACCACTATTTACATGACATTTGGGACTGAATGAAAATACAAATAGTTTTGTGTCTTATTTTCTTAATAATTTGCTGTGATTTATTGGGGCTGGGCGCAGTGGCTCACGCCTGTAATTCCAGCATTTTGGGAGGCTGAAGCAGGTGGATCACTTGAGGCCAGGAGTTCAGACAAGCCTGGGCAACATGGCGAAACCCCGTCTCTACTAAAAATACAAAAATTAGCTGAGAGTGGTGGTGCATGCCTGTAGTCCCAGCTACTCATGAAGTTGAGACACGAGAATCACATGAACCCAGGAGGCAGAGGTTGCAGTGAGCCAAGATCATGCCACTGCACTCCAGCCTGGGTGACAGAGCAAGACTCTGTCTCAAAAACAAACAAACAAAAAAGAAAAAAAGAAGCTATGATTTGTTATTAAACATTTCTCCCTTGTTATTAGACATTTATTCAAAAATTCATTTTATTACGTTGGATGGGTGTACCATAATGTATTTTTTCACTTTTTTTTTTTTTTTTTTTAAGACATGGTCTCACTTGCTCATCCAGGCTGGAGTAAAGTGACGTGATCACAGCTTACTGCTGCAGCCTTGTCTTCCTGAACTCAAACAATCCACTCCTGCCTTGGCCTCCCAGAGTGCTAGGATTACAGGCAGGAGCCACTGTGCCCGGCCAATTTTATTTTTATTTATTTATTTTTTTACTTCTTATTGGGAATATTTCTTATTCTTTGCTCTTATAAGAGTATGACTGATGAACAGTTATATACAATCTCTTATTATGTCCCTGTTTGTTTCCTCAGGATAGATTCCTAGAAGTAGAATTACTGGGCCAAAGGGTATAGGCTTTTTCCAGACTCTTGGTATATATTGCCAAATTGCTTTCCAGAAGGTTTTCCAAGTTTACACCTCCAATCAGGAAAGGGTGGATCTTACTTCGAATTCTTCAAAATGTGATTATTTTGAAAACTATGTTATTAGTTTTCCTTTATTCTTTTTCTTTTCTTTTGATTCATTTTTCTTTAATCTTTGCCTATTTAATAAGAATAAAATGTTTCTTGTCATTTGAATATGTGTTTGTTTCAATACAAGCAAGGTTAAACAATTTTATTATAATTACCATCTATTAGTGAGCACACCAAGAATTTATGTCCTTTGCTAATTTTTCATATTTAGATATTTCTGGAGATTTTCTTATTGAATTGCCAGATTACTTTTGATATTAAAGTGTTTGTTTGTTTGTTTGTTTGTTTTTTGAGACGGGATCTCACTCTGTCACCCAGGCTAGAGTACAGTGATGCAAACACAGCCCACTGAAACCTCTACCTCTTAGGCTCAAGCAATCCTCCCACCTCAGCCTCCTGTGTATCTGGGACCACAGACGTGCACCACCACACCCAGTAAATTTTTTTATTTTTTGTAGAGGTGGGATCTCACTTTGTTGCCCAAGCTGATCTTGTGGGCTCAAGCTATCCTCCCACCTCGGCCTCCCAAAGTGCTGGGATTACAGGCGTTGAGTGTGTGAGCCACTGCGCCCAGCCCCAACAAATCATAGCAGATTATTAAGAAAATAAGACACAAAACTATTTGTATTTTCATTCAGTCCCAAATGTCATTACGGCCTTAAAGGTTTTTTTCCACAATGCTTTTTGTATTTTCATTTTTCTTAATGCATTTGATTCACAGACACTTGAAGAATAATGTAGCAAAATCAATCATTTCCTCTAAAATTTCTTCTATTATTTTATATTTAACAGGCTTCTCCTTGTTTCCTTGTAATTTTACTAAACACTGTTTTGAATTTTATGGAGTAAAACCCAAGGGCATTCTCCTTCATGGGTTTTTTTTCTTCCTGCTATGCTGAAAAAGGCTTTCCTTCTTCCCAGGATCTGATAAAATAATCACCACATGCATTTTCTCACAGCTCTTTCATGTTTTCATTTTTTATGATTAGCTTTTCTTGGATAAATTAAAATTTATAACGTTTAGTTATAAAAATAGCATTTGTGACAAAAACATAGACATTAAATGATATTTAGGAAAATTTTAATAAAAAAGAAAGTAAATGGCATGTAAAATCTCAATAATGAGTGTTGTTTTTGTTTTTGTTTTTTTAGATTCAAAGTCTCACTCTGTTGCCCAGGCCAGTAGAACACAGTGATACATTCACAGCTCACTGCAGCCTCAAACTCCTGGGCTCAAATGATTCTTCCACCTAGGACTACAGGGGCATGCCACCACGGCCTGCTAACTTTTTAAAATTTTTCTGTAAAGACAGGGTCTCACTATGTTGCCCAACCTGGTCTCAAACTCCTGGCCTCAAGCAATCCTCATGCCTCAGCCTCCCAAAGTGCTGGGATTATAGGCATGAGCCACTGCACCTAGCCAGAGCACATATCACTTTAATGTTTTTTTTAACATGGTAAACCTTTTGGGGCTCCCTAATTCCTTCAGGCATTCTTATCTTGGTGCAATATACGAAGCCCTTCTCTCTCTCTCTCTTTTTTTTTTTTTTTTTTTTTTTTTTTTGAGATGGGGCCTCACTACATTGCCCAGGGTAGTCTTGAACTTCTGGCCTAAAGGAATACTCTTATCTCAGCCTCCCAAGTAGCTGGGATTACAAGTGTGTGCCACTGCTCCCAGTTTACAAATCCCCTCTTAAACTTGTCTTCTTTCTTCTTTAACTGCACTACAAGGCACTTCTGCATCAGTTGTCTGAACTATTGCTGAAACAGACGTATAGGGACCTGATGCTCCTTGATACTTCAATTTTTTTAAAGGCTCTTTTTCTTTCTCCTAGTGCAAAGTTTCTCAACCTTGGTACTATTGACATATTGGCCCAGAGAGTTGTAGGGAGCTGTCCTGAGCACTGTAGGATGATGAGCAGTATCCCTGGACTCTACTCACTAGATTCCAGTAGCACCCTACCCCAAGTTGTAACAACCAAAAATATCTCCAAACATTACCTACTGCCTGTAGAGGAGGGGAAGGGAAGAGGAGGAAGGGGTTAACCCCCCACTGAGAATCATCATCACACAGTGACAAACCCTCCACCCCATCCCCCAGGGTCTCAGCTGCCTGCATCACTCCTACTTATTCTCTGAGACTCAAGTCAAGCCTTCCCTCTGCCTGAAATTGTTCCCTGACCTTCCCAGGTGAGCAAGCTGTATCACATCCCACAAAAGTGGGTGCAACCCTCTCTTTTTTCTTGTCTTATTAAACTGTTTTGTAATCTTGAGGTTTGTCTGTTTCCCCCACTTGACCTTATGAACTCCCCCAAATGTCTGCATCCCCCAAATACAGTACATAATAAGTGTTTGTAGAGTATATACAAAAGTCCTACAGCCTGTGTAGCCTGTGGCAATCCCATATGAAATGTCATTTCTGCACATGGGAGATGGGACACAGAGAGTGAAACAATGGAACTTTCTAGGTCCAATAGGATGGGTACATTGACCAGCCTCAGGGACACAAAATTACAACTTCATATCTGCATTTTATCTCTATGATGGCAACATCCTATGGGGATCTATAAATTGGATTCAGCCACCACCATCACCTCTTTCTAAAGCCAGGCCACCCCGTATTCACCCATGTATTAGTCAGGGTTCTCTAGAGGGACAGAACTAATAGGACAGATGTATATAGGAAGGGGAGTCTATTAAGGAGTATTGACTCACACGATCACAATGTGAAGTCCCACAACAGGCCGTCCACAAGCTGAGGAGCCAGGAAGCCAATCTGAGTCCCCAAGCTGAAGAGCTTGGTGAACTTGATGTTCCAGGCCAGGAAGCATCCAGCATGGGAGAAAGACGTAGGCTGGGAGGCTAAGCCAATCTAGTCTTTTCACGTTCTTCTGCCTGCTTTTATTCTGGCCCAGCTGGCAACTGATTAGATAGCGCTCACCCAGCTTGAGGGTGGGTCTGCCCTTCCCAGCCCACTGACTCAAATGTAAATCCCCTTTGGCAACACCCTCACAGACACACGCAGGAACAATACTTTGCATCCTTCAATCCAATCAAGTTGACCCTCAATATTAACTAGCACAACCCAGCTGTAGGCCTAAGAGCTGGACCATAAGGTCACAAGACTTTCCCTCCACCTTGTGTGATAAGAAAGAAGTTGCCTGAAATTCAACAAGTGGAAAAAACCCCAGGCAATAACTCCTTACAGACATTGCTTGCAAGACCACACCTTGGTTTAACAGGGCAATGAAACTGCCTCGCTACAAGCCTGATACAGTGGCATTCCGTGAAATCAGATGTTATCAAAGATCCATGGAACCCATGAACATACTTTCCTGGATCTGGTGCAAACAATGGCCCTGGGCATCACACCAGATTTGGGCTTCTGGGAAGATCACATGATGTTTTGGAGGAGGCAAGTGAGGCCTACCCATCTTCCTGTTTGAAGATTCCATCCTGGTACCACCCACGTCAAATGAGTAACTACCATACCCCAAAACAACCAGACAGCCTGCTACATCCTGGACACCATGTTTAAGTTCCAGTACAACAGGAAACATTTCCTTGTCAAGCTAATAAAAATACCTTTTTCTCCCTTTGCTATTATCAGAAATCTGAACTTAATACTATTTTTTTTTCCAAGAGGGTAAAAGCAATCTTAGTATAATGACAGGGCATGGAAAAAGAGGAGACAAAAATAGATATTGACAAATTATATTTTCTTTCCATTTTCATTTGTGTGGGGATTTTTCATGCAAAACAGGTACATAAAGCATTCGTGCAAGTCAAAATGTTTACCGAACGATTCTATAATAATCACAAATAGAACAGTTAGGTATTTTCTAGACCATGCCAGCATTTGGATCTTTTTTAAACAGGTACCTTTTTTTAATCAGTGACAACTAAATGATGTTTAGAGCATGTTAAATGTATAGTAGAATCCATTCATTCTTTTTTTTCTTTTTTCTTTTTTGAGATGGAGTCAGCTCTTGCCTGGACTGGAGTATAGTGTCGTGATCTTGCCTCACAGCAGCCTCCACCTCCCAGGTTAGAGCAATTCTCCTGCCTCAGACTCCTGAGTAGCTGGGATGACAGGTGTGTGCCGCCAAGCCTGGCTAATTTTTGTATTTTTAGAGATGGGGTTTCACCATGTTGGCCAGGCTGGTCTCGAACTCCTGACCTCAAGTGATCAGCCCACCTAGGCCTCCAAAAGTGCTGAGATTACAGGCATGAGGCACCACATCTGGCCCACTTTTTTTTTTTTAAAGTAAGTTATCGCACATGTAAGTACATGTTTTTTTAACGAACTTCCCTGTTTTTCCTGGGGATTTATTATTAAAATGCATTGAACTACTTATTTTCAATGCTACGAAGGGACTGGACATTTTTAGCTTACTAATTAACTGAAGCCCTATGAGGTTTTTTGGGATTTGTTTTTGGTTTTTGGTTTTGAGACCAAGTTTTGCTCTGTCGCCCAGGCTGGAGTGCAGTGGCGTGACCTCGACTCACTGCAACCTCTGCCTCCCAGCTTCAAGGGATTCTTGAGCCTCAGCCTCCTGAGTAGCTGGGATGACAGGCACGCACCACCACGTCCTGCTAATTTTTGCATTTTCAGTAGAGACAGGGTTGCACCGTGTTGCCCAAGCTAGTCTTAAACTCCTGCCCTCAAGAGATCCCTCACCTTGGCCTCCCAAAGTGTTAGGATTACAGGGGGCGCAACTGTGCCCGGCCCTCTTGAGGTTTAAGACAGTAGTTTGAGTCCAGATGCAGTGGCTCCCACCTGTAATCCCAGCACATTGGGAGGCCAAGGTGGAAGGATCACTTGAACTCAGGAGTTTGGAGACCAGCCTGGACAACATAGGGAGACCCTGACTCTACCAAAAAACAACAACAACAAAGAATTTTTTTAAAAAAAGACAATAGTGTGCAAACTGTAATGCACAGGTAAATCACCTGGGAGTCTTGTTAAAATGCAGATTCTGGCTCTGCAGGTCAGAGGTAAGGCCTGAGAATCTGCATTTTGAACAAGCTCCCTGGTGAAGCTGACCTGCTGGTCTGGAGACCACACTTTGAGAGTGAGAGTTTGCCATTGTCTAACCCACAGAGCCCGCTTATATCCTGGCAGGGATTAGAATCCAAGTCTCTAGGTAATCTAGTTACTGTTCAACTATCCCACATCAACCTTAAGAAGGTAACCATAAAATTCATCATCCCGGCTGGGTGCAGTGGCTCATGCCTGTAATCCCAGCACTTTGGGAGGCTGAGGCAAATGGATTACCTGAGGTCAGGAGTTCAAGACCAGCCTGGCCAACACAGTGAAACCCTGTCTCTAGTAAAAATGCAAAAAATTAGCCAGGCATGGTGGGGGCGCCTGTAATCCCAGCTACTTGGGATGCTGAGGCCAGAGAATAACTTGAACCCGGGAGGCAGAGGTTGCAATGAGCCAAGATCACACCATTGCACTCCAGCCTGGTGACAGAGAAAGACTCCACCTAAAAAAAAAAAGAAAAAATCATCATCCCAAATGTGACTTCTTGTAATAAGGAAAAAGGAGGTGCCGTTAATGATTCCTGGGCCCCGAGCAGGACTGTCTAAGGCAAATAGAGACTTATGATTACATTACCAGTAAAAGAAGTAGAGATTAACTTCAAATGAACAAATTATTAAGCATTTTAAAAAATCTATTGGGAGGAAATGCAGTGCTTACTCTAGGAGGAAGTCAATCAGGAATATGTTGCAATTGCTAGAGACGTTCGGAAGCAGTAAATAAGGAGGGAGGACAAGAGGGATAGATTTAATTTCTGTAGTTGTTCAAAAGGCTATTGATAAGGTTCTCCAGGAAAGGCTGATAAAGATGAGTCACCAGAGGATGGAAGGAATGTTTCCTCATGATAGGAAAGTGACTTAGAATCTGGAAACAAAGGCAAGGGACAAACAAGCACTTATCTACTCTAGGGTGGGTGGCAAGCCTGCCACAGCACTGGGAAGAAAGGAGGGGAGATGGATGGGCTATAAAGCTGAGAATGTGCACTTGCTTTCATTTAAGGCAATGAGTGCATTTACAAGGCAGTTTCAAGGTGTTGCAGTTTAGAAGCGAGTGAACGGGAGGCTAGAATAAATGCCAGATGAGATAATACCTCGAATAGAACCGACTCTTCTACTCAAAGAACAACTAACTTTGAGGCAAATGCAATTAAAAATAAAATGCTTAGATTGTCAGTTTGGGTGAATACTGGAATGAAGTGGATGACTAAGGGAAATACACTCTGCAGAAATTGCAACAGAAGAGCATAGTTTAAACCAGGGGGTCTCTGGTTTGAGCTGAGGCTGCAGATCACCGTTGCTTGGGGAAAGTCTGCAAATTGCCAAGGTCTGGGCTCCGTGCTGGACCTGCTGAATCAGAATCTTACAAGGGGGATGGACTCAGGCATCTGTGTTGTGGAGTGAGAAACACTCCACTGGAGATTCTGATGCACTGCTAGGACTGAATCCCAATGAGCTGGCTTATTAGAATGATGCAGAAAGACTCATATCTGTCAACCAAAGAAAAATGTTTCTCAGTTAATTAATGGAACACAATAGCATCGTACATGGTTCTTAATATTCATTTTTCTTGAACAATTTATTGAAAAATAGGATGCAAATACAGAAAAGAACACAAAACACAAATATACAACTTACCAGATTGTATAAACACCTGTGAAACCTCCAACAGATTAATAAATAAGATTATTGCCAGCACCCCATGAGCCCCGTAGATACCCCTTCTCAGTTACACCCCCCTACCTACCCTCCAAAGTAACAACAATCCTGGCATTTTAAAGACTCAATTCTTTGTTTTGCCTTCTAGTTTCACCATCTCAAGATGCTCCCTCAATAATATAGTCTCATTTTTCATGCTTTTGAACTTTTTATAAATAGGAGTACATATTCTTTTACGTCTGATTTTTTTCATTCAATACTTTTCAAAGACTTATCCATGTTCTTGTTTGCAGGTGGGCTCTTTCATTCTCTCCTTTTTTTTTTTTTTTTTTTTTACTGTTTTACTTACTTTTTTTGAGACAGGGCCTTGCTCTGTCACCCAACCTGAGTGATATGGTTTGGCTGTGTCCCCACCCAAATCTCATCCTGAATTGTAGCTCTTATAATTTCCGTGTGTCATGGGAGGGACCCTGTGGGAGTCAATTGAATCATGGAGGCAGGTCTTTCTTGTGCTGTTCTCATGACAGTGAGTAAGTCTCATGAGCTCTGATGGTGTTTAAAGGGGAGTTTCCCTGCACATGCTCTCTTGCCTGCTGCCCTGTAAGACATGACTTTGCTCCTCCTTCGCCTTCTACCATGATTGTGAGGCATCCCCAGCCATGTGGAACTGTGAGTCCATCAAACCTCTTTCCTTTATAAGTTACCCAGTCTCAGGTATGTCTTTATTAGCAGCGTGAGAACAGACTAATACACTGAGCATGGCTCACTGCAGCCTCCACATCCTGGGCTAAAAAGATCCTCCCATCTCAGCCTCCCAAGTAGCTGGGACCACAGGCACACATCACCACACCTGGCTAATTTTTAAAAGTTTTTGTAGAGGTGGGATATATTAGTCCATTCTCACACTGGTATGAAGAAATACCTGAGACTGGGTAATTTATAAAGAAAAGAGGTTTATTAGCTCATGGTTCTGTAGGCTCTACAGGAAGCACAGTGGGGGAAGCCTCAGGAAACTTACAATCATGGCAGAAGGTGAAGGGGAAGTAGGCTTGTCTTATGTGGCCAGAGCAGGAGGAAGAGAGAGAAGGGAGAGGTGCCACCCACTTTTAAACAACCAGATCTCATGAGAACTTACTATCACAAGAACAGCAAGGGGAAAGTCTGTCCCCATGATGCAATCACCTCCCACCAGGCCCCTCCTCCAACACTGGGGATTACAATTTGACATGAGATTTTAGCAGGGACATACATCCAAACCATATCATGGGGTCTCACTCACCATGTTGCCCAGGCTGGTCTTGATCTACTGGTCTCAAGCAATCCTCCTGCCTCAGCCTCCCAAAGTGCTGGGATCACAGATGTGAGCCACTGCACCTGGCCCCTTTTACTCTCAATATTATAGAGTAATGGTCAGAAAACTGTGGCCCCTGGGCCAAATCCAGTTCCCTATCTATATTGTAAATAAAGTATAATTGAAACATAGTCATGCCTATTCATTTCCCTATCGTCTATGGCTGCTTACACACTACAACAGCAGAGTTGACTAGTTATGACAGAGAATGTACAGCCCTCAAAGCCTAAAATATTGGCTCTCTGGCCCTTAACAGAACAAGTTTTCCAACCCTTGTTGTATAATATTTTATTGTACAAATACAATTGACTCTTGAATAATGCATGAGGCTAGGGATACCAACACCCCACACAGTCAAATATTGCATGTAGTTTTGACTTCCCCAAAACTTAACTACTTATAGCCTACCATTAACCAGAAGTCTTAACCAATCACTAAACAGTTGATTAACACATATTTTGCGTGTTATCTTTATTACATACCGTATACTTACAATCAAGTAAGCTCAGGGAAAATAAAATGATATTAAGAAAATCATAAGAGAAAATATGTTTACTATGAACGTGGATCAAGGAAGATGGTCTTACCATCTCAGGGGTGGCAGAGGTAGAAGAAAATCTGCCTATCAGTGGACCCAGAAAATGTGCATATTAGGTGGACCCACACAGTTTAAACTCATGTTGTTCAAGGCTCAACTGCTACCACAACTTATTTATCCATTCCATTACTGATGGATATGTGGATGGTTTCCAATTTGAGGTTACTACAAACATTCCTGCTATGAAAATTCATGTACATATCTCCTGTGCACAAGATCATGCACTATATACCTAGGAGTGGAACTGTGAGATCATATAATAGGCATAGCTTTAAAACTGTAGATATTGGCACCTGATTATGCATTGCAAAATGGTTTTTCCAATTTCCTTTTCCACTAGCACAATGTGAGCATTCCTGTGGCTCCATGATCTTATCTACATCAAGTATAGTGTTTAGTGCTCTCTCTCTCATTGCATTTAGTGTTATCTCATTGTATTTCTTTACTATTGCTTCAAAACAAATGATCCCAGAACTTAGTGCTTAAAACACCAGACACATCATCTCACATGGTTGCTTTGGGTCAGGAACTAGGAATGGCTTAGCTGGGTGCTTTGGGCTCAGGCTCTCTCATGAGCTTGAAATCAAGATGTTGGCAGAATTGCAGCAAATACTCATGTAGTCTTCTGAAGGCTCAACTGGGCTAGAGGACCTATTTCCAAACTCACTGATGTGGCTACTGGCTGGAGGCCTGTTACATGGCCCATAATCCTCTCTGGAGGGCTGTTTGTCACATGACAGCTGGCTTCCCCCAGAGCAACTGATATGTGAGAGACAGAAAGAGAGAATGAGAAACCAAGGTGGTTTCTTTAATGACCTAAACTCAGGAGTGACATACCACCACATCTGCCATATTCTATTGATCACACAAACCAACCGTGGTGCAGTATGGGAGGGTGTGAACACCAGGTGGCAGGGATCACTGGGAGCCATCCTGAAGTCTGGCTACCACATTCATTGTGGTGTTAATTTGCTTTTCGCTGATTACTAATATGTGGAGCACCTTTTCATTTGTTTTGGCCATCAGAATTTCTTCTTTTGTAAGTATTTTGTCATTTTTTCTGTGGAGTTGTATGAATGCTTGAGTGTTTGGGTTTTTTTTGTTTGTTTGGTTGGTTTTTGTTTTGGTTTTTTTGTTTTTTTGGTTTTTTTTTTTTTTTTTTTTTTTGAGACAGGACCTTGCTCTGTCAGCCAGGCTGGAGTGCAGTGATGCAAGTATAGCTCACTGCATCCTCCACCTTCCACTCAAGCATTTGTCCTGCCTCAGCCTCCCAAGTAGCTGGGACAACAGGCAGGCACCATTCCTGGCCAATGTTTTATCTTTTGTAGAGATGGGGTCTTCCTGTGTTGCCTAGGCTGGTCTTGAACTCCTGGACTCAAGTGATCCTCCTGCCTTGGCCTCCCAAAGTTCTGGGATTACAGGCACGAACCACCACTCCTGTCCTGAAAGAATCCTTTTTTTTTTTTTTCTAGAGATGAAGTTCTGCTATGTTGCCCAAGCTCAACCTGAAGTACAGTGGCCAATCACAGGTACTTGATCATGGTACACTACAGTTCAAACTCCTGGGCTCAGATGATCCTCCTGCCTCACCCTCCGGATAAGCTGGGACCACAAGCACATAGCACCATGCCCAGCCTAGGAGTACTTTTTATATTCTGCATATAAAGCCTTTGTTGGTGTGTTTTACAAACACTTTCCACCATGTGGCTTACCTTTTCACTTTTTTTTTTTTTAATTAATGTCTCATTATGTTGCCTTGGCTGGTCTTGAACCCCTGGCCTCAAGTTATCCTCCTGCCTTGGCTTCCCCAAGTGCTGGGACCATTTCACTTTCTTAATCATGGTTTTTTAAAATGTATTATTACTATTATTATTATTTCTTTGAGACGGAGTTTTGCTCTTGTCACCCAGGCTGGAGTGCTGTGGCGTGATCTCAGCTCATTGCAACCTCCACCTCCCAGGTTCAAGTGATTCTCCTGCCTCAGCCTCCCAAGAATCCCAAGTAGCTGGGATTAAAGGATGCGTCACTACACCCAGCTAAGTTTGTATTTTTAGTAGAGACGGGGTTTCACCATGTTGGTCAGGCTGGTCTGGAACTCCCGACCTCAGGTCATCTGCCCACCTCGACCTCCCAAAATGCTGGGATTACAGGTGTGAGCCACCATGCCCGGCCCTTAATCATGGCTTTTAATAAGCAGAAGTTCTTAACTTGAACATAGCCAAATTTATTGACCTCTTCATTTATAATTGGTGATTTGTATCTTATTTAAGAAATCTTTCTGTATCGTGATGTCAGGAAGGCATTCTCTCACATTATCATCTAAACACTGTATTATTTTGCCTTCCAAAAAATAGGTCTATAATCCTCCTGGAATAGATTTTTTTATAAGTATGATGTAGGTGTCTAATTTTATTTCTTCTCCATATTGATATCCAATTTTCTCTATACCATTTACAAAAAAAGACTGTCCTTTATCTTAAAGTTCTGCTGAGTCCTTCCTGTGATAAATCAATTGTCCATATATTGTGTCTGTTTCTGGCATTCCTTTTCTGCTATATTGCTCTATTCGTTTTTATTTTTATGGGTTTTTGGGTTTTTTGTTTTGTTTTGTTTTTTGAGACAGGGTCTCCCTCTGTCACCCATACTGTAGTGCACAGCTCACTGCAGCCTCGAACTCCTGGACTCAAGCAATCCTCCCACCTCAGTCTCCCAATTACCTGGGATTACAGGCGCATGCCATCACACCCAGATGATTTTTGTATTTTTAGTAGTGACAGAGTTTTACCATGTTGGTCAGGCTTGCTGGCTGATTTTTTTTTTCTTTTTTCTTCTTTTTTTTTTTTTTTGGAGACAAAGTCTCACTCTGTCACCCAGGCTGGAGCACAATGGCATGATCTCGGCTCACTGCAGCCTCCACTTCCTGGGTTCCAGTGATTCTCCTGCCTCAGCCTCCCAAGTAGCTGGGACCACAAAAATGCAGCACCACGCTTGGCTAATTTTTTTTTTATTTTTAGTAGAGATGGGATTTCACCGTGTTGACCAGGCTGGTCTAGAACTCCTGACCTCAGGTGATCTGCCTGCCTCAGCCTCCCAAAGTGCTGGGATTACAGGCATGAGCCACCACACCTTACCTAATTTTTGATATTTTTCACAGACAAGATTTTGCCATGTTGCCCCAAGCTCATTCTAACACTACACCTTGTTATTACCATAGCTTTATAATAATGTCTTAATATTTTTTACAGCAAATCCTCCAGTCATGTTTCCAAGCAACAGAGAAAAGAGTAATGCAACTCTTGGCCTTAGAATGGCTGATCTGGTTGGCTGGGCACAGTGGCTCACACATGTAATCCCAGCACTTTGGGAGGCTGAGGCAGGGGGATCGTTTGAGGTCAGGAGTTTGAGACCAACCTGGCCATCACAGTGAAATCCTATCTCTACTAAACATACAAAAAAATTAGCTGGGTGTGGTGGTCGGTGCCTATAGTCCCAGCTACTCGGGAGGCTGAGGCAGGAGAATCACTTGAACCCGGGAGGTGGAGGTTGCAGTGAGCCAAGATCATGCCATTGCACTCTAGCCTGGGTGACAAGAGCGAAACCCTGTCTCAAAAAAAAAAAAAAAAAAGAAAAGAAAAGAAAAGAAAAGAAAAGAATGGCTGATCTGATGCGATATATACAGTCTCTGTCTTTAGGAGTCCTTAAATCCTGGTATTCCTTTACAACCTAAATTAAATCCTACCTTGTCCATGACACCTTCTCCAGGCAGAGAATCCCTCATCTGACCTCCCTGCTAATGTGGATTCAGTCTGCATCAAGTGGGTAACTGCATGTACTACCTTACACCTTCATTCCCGTAGCTACCATTCAAAGACAGGAATGGCATTTAAGTAAAGGATTTTATAGTATTCATTTTTGTGCGTCTAACACAGAACCTACATGCAGTAGATGCTTAATAAATAAATATAAAATTTTTCATTATTTGAATTGTCATTTATTGTCTATGCTAGGCACCAGAATAAATGAATGAATGAATGTTCATTTCCAAGACAAACAAGAATAATCTCCAACGACATACAAACTTAAGATCCTAATCAGGGTTCATCCACAGGAATGGAGCTAAATATCACTTGCTAAACTATAATGTGGTATTCAACTAGCTCCACGTATCCTTTCAATGGCTCCTGCAGCTCTTCAAGTCCAAGAATTAAAGCTCTATTTGTGATCACAAGGAAAGAAGCAAAAGCCCCTTGAACGCCCTGCACACACATCTCCCCTCTTGTTTGTCACACATACAGATACCCAGTTTATTATGAGGTCTGAACTCAGTGGAGGTATAAACATGAAAGCAGTTTCATTTTTCTCCAACTACTCACTACCTTTAACTACACAGTTGTCCCTTGAACAGCATGGATTTGAACTGCTTGGGTCCACTTCTACATGGATTTTCTTCTGCCTCTGCCACCCTTGAGACAGTAAGACCAACCCCTCCTCTTCCTCTTCCTCCTCACCCTATTCAATGTGAAGAGGATGAGGATGAAGTCATCTGTGATGATCTACTTCCACTTAATAAATAGTAAATATGGCCAGGCGCAGTGGCTCACACCTGTAATCCCAGCAGCTTGCACTGCACTCCAGCCTGGGTGACAGAGCAAGACTCCATCTCAAAAAAAAAAAAAAAAAAAAAAAAAGAATCCTAAATATATTTTCCTTATGATTTTCTTAATATTTTATTTTCTCTAGCTTACTTTATTGTATGAATATAGCATATAACACATATAACACAAAACATGGGTTAATTGACTATTTATGTTATCAGTAAGACTTCTAGTCAACAGTAAGCTACTAATAGTTCGGTTTTTGGCCAGATGAAGTGGCTCATGCCTGTAATCCCAGCACTTTGGGAGGCCAAGGTGGGCGGATCACATGAGGTCAGGAGTCCAAGACCAGTCTGGCCAGCATAGTGAAACCCCATCTCTACTAAAAATACAAAAATTAGCCAGGCATGGTGGTGCACACCTGTAATCCCAGCTACTCAGGAGGCTGAGGCTCGAGAATTGCTTGAACCTGGGAGGTGAAGGCTGCAGTGAGCCAAGATCACCCCACTGCACTCCTGCCTGGGCGACAGAGCAAGACTCCGTCTCAAAAAAAAAGAAAAGAAAAGAAAAGAAAAGAAAAGAAAAATAGTTAAATGTTTGTGTAGTCAAAAGTTACATGTGGATTTTCGACAATGCAGGATGTCAATGCCTCTAACCCTTGCGTTGTTCAAGGGTCAACTGTACTCCCAAATGGTCCTCTCTCATAGTTTTTTAGTCCCATTAGGGTATTTAAAAGCCTAACACATGCAACTCAGTAAGTTTAAAGCTTCAATGTCACATGCAATCTCAAGATCTCCTTCTCATAGCTCAGTTTGTACAAAAGGACCTTTGTCTATTTCTCCGATGGTTGCAGAATCTAGCTGATGCATGCATATATGTGCACATATGTATGCACATACACATACCCACAAACTAGCTCATACTTATACTAAGAAATAATCTGCTGTTTATCTGAAATTCAAATGTAACTGAGAGTCCTATATTTTATGTGGCAACCCTACTTCCCACTCCCTCTGCTGGGTTTCCCATTCTCCTCCGAGGTGTTGGGCTCCAGGAAGAGAGATGGAGAGCGAGGAAGTGTGAATATCTTCTACTTAACTGCTGCTGCTGTAATTCTCCTTCAGCTGTCATCCACCGTGGCTGCAGCCTGCCAAATCTGGCTTTCCTCAGACACTTGTACAAGCTTTCAGGCGGCCCTGCAGGGTGGCACATTTCCTCTGAGACAGCTAGTCACGTGCCCAATGCCCATGAGTTCAAGAATCTCCTTTCCTCCCACCCAAAGCCCTTATCTCCAAGGAGGTGAGATTTATTTCTGATCAGGCGGGCCTCGTGCCAGCTATTATTTAGTTGTTATCTCTCAGCTCCAAACCCAACCTTGTGTATTCTGCTTTGTGATACAGGAGTTGAAATTGGGAAAAGCATATTTCTGCTGTTCCAGCTGCTTCCTGTGAGGTTCTACTCGTGGGGGCGTTAGAGGGCAACTGCAAGACTGGAGGAAGAAGGAACTTGCTCTTTCTGTTCCTGTGAACATTCTTCCAGCAGGGCTTCCTTTCTCCCGCAATGGCAGTTCCTTCCCATAGCAACATCTCAATCCAGTTTGCAGTTTTCCTAACACTGGCAGAACCAGCCCAGTTGCACCCCTCAAAGACTCCAACCCCCGTCCCTCCTTAGAGATCTGAGTTTCAGTTTGCAGGGCACTTTTATCCTATGATTCTAGTGATCTTTTGGTTTGTTTGTTTGTTTGAGACAGGGTCTCACTCTGTCTCCCAGGCTGGAGTGTAATGGCGCAGTCATACTCACTGTAACCGGGCTCTAGGGATCCTCCTACCTCAGCCTCCGGAGTAGCTGGGACCGCAGGTGAATGTCACTCCACCTGGCCAATTTTATTATTTTTTTTAGAGACAGGGTCTCACTATGTTGCCCAGTCTAGTCTCAAACTCCTGGCTTCAAGCAATCCTCCTACCTTGGTCTCCTGAGTCTCTAGGATTACAAGTGTGAGCCGCTGCACCTGGCTGATTCTAAGTGTTAATGCCAACCTTTTCTCATTGTTCCCCCAGACCTCCGAGTATAGCTGTTTCCTTCAGTTGCTTCTTATGTGATATATTAATACTGTTATTGAGTTGGTTTTATTTTGTTTTGTTTTTTTTCGTCTTTAGTTGCCTGGTTATCAACTTGATTCCTAGTCAACAATTCTTCGCCAGGCACGGGGGCTCATGCCTGCAATCCTGGCACTTTGGGAGCCCAAGGGCGGAGGATCACTTGAGGTCAGGAGTTTGAGACCAGCCTGGTCAACACAGTGAAACCCCGTCTCTACTAAAAATACAAAAAATTAGCCAGGTATGGTAGCAAGCACCTGCAATTCGAGCTGCTCGGGAGGCTGAGGCGGGAGAAGTGCTTGATTTCAGGAGGCGGATGTTGCGGTGAGCTGGGATCATGCCACTGCACTCCAGCCTGGGCGACAAAGTGAGACTCCATCTCAAAAAAAAAAAAAAAGAAAGAAAGAAAGAAAGGAAAGAAAAAAGAAATGAAAAAAATTCTTCATATTAAATTATTTCCCTTAAGTGGAGTCTCAGTATATTACCCAGGCTGGTCTCAAACTCCTGGATCCAAGTGATCCTCCCCACTCAGCCTCACAAAGTGCTGGGATTACAGACATGAACCACTGTGCCTAGGCCATACTAAATTATCTCTGTTAAAATAACTGGTACAGGACCAGGTACAGTGTCTCACACCTGTAATCCCAGCAGTTTGGGAGGTCGAGACAGGTGGATTGCTTGAGCCCAGGAGTTCGAGACCAGCCTGAGCAACACAGCAAGACCACATCTCTAAAAAATAATAGTTAATCAATAAATGAAATGAAATAACTGGTATAGTTTCTGCCTCTTGATTGGACCCTGACTGATATAGTGGCCCTGATTCTCCTCTGAGCAAAGGACTTTTCTGTTCTTATCCATTCAAATGAATAGTGCCTATAACAAAGAGCCCAGACATAGTACTCAGAAAATCTGCACTTTCCCGCCATTCAGTGCCAAATCTAAAACAAGTTGCCTAAAGTCTCTTGGTCTCTGTTTGACCAACTGAAATCGGAACAGTAATATCCACCTTTGGAGGAGGGTCTGGACCTCCATAAAGATAGCCAATGAAACACGCTAACTCAAGAAATACCAATTATAATTCCTCCTATTTATACCACTTTTGCATCCATTACCTTAATTCATGTATTCATACAACAAACATGTATGAAAACCAAATACATCCCAGCTTCTGGGTAGGCACCAGATTATCAAAAGAGCACTGTGTTATGATTATTATTCATCGGCATTTGCTTCATGCTGTTATGTTGACCATTCTGCATACGTTACTTTTTTCATTTTATCATGGCAGAGAGCATCACCTCTCCACCAAAAGTTCCCGCTTCCTTCCATTGTATGGAGGTATTCCCAGCTACCCCCCCAACAAGAGATGATATTTCCTAGCTACCTTCCAAGTTAGATGTGTTATGTGACCAAATTCTAACTGTAGAATATGAGTAGAAGAAATGTTCACCATTTCTTACTCTTGTCCATTAAAAAACAAAACAAAAACAAAACAAACAACAACAACAAAAAAAAAAAACGGGGCTTTTTCATGTTCTTTCCCTTTTGTCTGTCTTGAAGCAGAAAATGCCAAGACCCAAGGAATTGTACCCATAGATCCTAGTATTGCAGGCAACTTCCAGGATGGTTCCCAATGATTTACACCTGCAAGTATTTATCCCCATGTGTTGTCACTCTTACATTGAATAGGGCAGTCTTGTGTAACCAGTAGGACTTTATGGGAATGATAAAATATTACTTAAAAGGCCAGTTCATAAAAGATATTGTAGTTTCTGTCTTCTTCATTCTGGATTACTCACTCTTGGGGGAAGCTAGCGCCATGCCATGTGGATGCTCAAGCAGCACTGTGGAGAAGACCACATGATAAGTTACTGAGGCTTCCTGCCAACAGCCAAGTAAGTGCGCCATATTGGAAGTGGATACAGTTCCAGTCAAGCTTTCAGATGATGGCAACCCCAGCCAACATTTTGACTACAACCCCAAGAGAGATTCTGGCCAGAACACCCCAGCCAAGCCACTCCCAAATTCCTGGCCCTCTGAAAGTGTGCAATAATAAATGGTTTTTACGGGGTACACAGAAATAGATACTAATACTCCTGGATTCCTGAATGACTACAAGGAAAACTACTGCTGACAAGGAACACATGCATTGAACAAGTGATAAATAAATGTCCATAGTGTTAAACCACTGAATATTTGAGGTTTGTTACATTGCATAACTACTCTATTCCAGTATTATTAATTCAAATTTTATTCTCATCTACTATTCCGTATAAGAGACCCTCAGGACACTGATTTGGGACAAAATAATATTTGAATTTTATGCATTTGTTTGTTCCTGTAGAAGGTAGTTGCCTTTAAACTTCATTTGCTAATGGAAACATTTTTTTCCATAAATCCTTTCCAGACTTCCCAGTACAAAACAGAGAATATCTGAGCTTGTTCATACTGAATGAAGCAAGGTTAGAGTAGTGACAATCTCACATCCTCCATCTCATCCTCTAGCCCACCCACCTTGGGACATAATAACAGCATTTTCAACAGGGAAGATGTCGCCTGAGGGACACAGATTCACCAATATAGAATTCTGGGATACACTGTAACTGAAACAGCACTTGGAAGAGTTAATTATTATATTAGTTTGCTAGGGCTGCCATAACAAAATGACACAGGACAATGGAAATGGCTTCAACAACAGGAATACATTTTCTCACAGTTCTGGAGGCTGGAACTCCAAGATCAAGGTGCCGGCAGGGTTGGTTTCCTCTGAGGCCTCTCTCCTTGGCTTGCATGGCTAACCTATTGTTGCCTCTTCACATAGCTGTCTGTCTGGGCACGTGCATGCCTGGTATCTCTGTGTCCTAATCTCTTCTTCTTATGAGGACAACAGTTGGATTGGAGTAGGGCCCACCCCAATGGTCTCATTTAAACATAATCACCTTTTCAAAAGCCCTATCTCCAGATACAGTCATAGTCTGAGGTACTGGGATGTTAAGACTTCAACATACTAATTTTGGGAAAACACAATTCATTCTCTCTCTCTCTCTCTTTCTCTTTCTCTCCCTCTCCCTTTCTTCCTCTCCGCATCTCTCTCCCTCTATCTCTGCTTCCTCCCTACTTCCCTCCTTCTTTCTCTCCAGCTAGTAAATTAGCCTGAAATAATTTGTTCAAAGTAAGTAGACAGGGCTGGGCATGGTGGCTCACCCCTGTAATCCCAGCACTTTGGAAGGCCAAGGCGGGTGGGTCACTTGAGGTCAGGAGTTCGAGACCAGCCTGACCAACATGGCAAAACCCCATCTCTACTAAAAATACAAAAATTAGCTGGGTGTGGTGGCATGCACTTGTAATCCCAGCTACTTGGGGGGCTAAAGCAGGAGAATCACCTGAACCCTGGAGGTGGAGGCTGCAATGAGCTGAGATTGCACCACTGCACTCCAGCCTGGGCGACAGAGCGAGACTCCATCTAAAAAAAAAAAAAAAAAGTAAGTAGGCATGTTGCATCAGGTGAACTCCAAGAAATGTAATTTGGTTGAGGAAAAAAATAAGCTCATCAAAGTAGATGCAATTTTGGAGAGTCAGAGAGAGTTCTGAATGTTAAAATGACAGCCAAATTATACTGTTCCAGTCAGTGTGAGCCTTACATCTCTGGTCATCTCAGTGGTTAACATCCAGTTCTTCTTGAAATTCTTTTAAGTTTTAAGACTTCCTTTCTTTCATAGGGAAAGGCAAAGGTGATTCTGGTTAAAGCCGAAAAGCAGCAGTGGGTTTGATGTTTAACTGCTCTTAGCTTGCTTTCCAGGCAACTCTAGAAGACATATATATATATATATATTTGCATTTAAAATATATATATTTGCATTTTAATCATACATTTTTAAAAGGAAAAAGGATCCTTTTGTTCACGTTACAAGTGTGTCTTCATCTCTTCCCTTAGGAAATGTCTTAAATGGCAAATAGAAGGAGATGCTACCATGTGAAGTAGATCCCGCTGTCAAACCCAGAGGGTTCAACAGTTTAGGAAGAAATCTTGCTTGAAGGAAGAAATTCCAAGTGCCTTTCAAAGTTAATGACTATTAGCACGATTTTCTTTTTTGCGATCACATGGATACAATGATAAAGCAATGGCCTGGCATAGTGGCTCCTACCTGTAATCTTAGTACTTTAGGAGGCTGAGGCAGGAGGATCCCTTGAGGCCAGGGATTCGAAACAGCCTGAGCAACACAACCAGATCCTGTCTCTACTTTAAAAATAAATAAATAAACAAAACTAAAAGATAAAAATAAATTCAAAAATTATGAAGCAAGACTAGCAAGGCTGATAATTTACCCACACTGTGTCCTATTAAGGATGCTTTTGACTACAAGTATCAGATATTCATCTCAAGTAGATTTGAATTAGAGAGTTTATTATCTCATATAACAAAAAGGGTGAAGGGATGATGGTCCATTTAGTAGTCTGCCTCCTCAAGGACCCAGGTTTCTTCTAGTTTCCCTGATAGCCCTCAGTTAACTCCTCTCATGGTTCCAAGCTGTCTGCCACAGTTCCAGTCATGAATCGCATCAGAATAGAGACTGTTTCTTCCACATGTGTCTCTTCTTTTCTTTTCTTTCATTTTTTTAAATTTTTTTATAGCGATAGGATCTCACTCTGTTGCTCAGGCTGAAGTGCAGTGGTGCAATCATAGCTCACTGCAGCCTCAAACTCCTGGGGTCAAGCAATCCTCCCACTTCAGCCTCCTGAGTAGCTGGAACTACAGGTGTGCACTACCATGCCCAGCTAATATTTATTTATTCATTTATTTATTTATTTATTTATTGCAGCCTTGGTATGTTGCTCGAACTGGTCTTGAGCTCTTGGACTCAGGTGATCCTCCCTCCTGGGCCTCCCAAAGGGCTCAGATTACAGGCATGTCTCCACACCCTGTGCCTCTTCTTGTCAATGAGAAAAATCCTCCCAGATGCCCCATAGTGGAAGTCCAGTGTCCCACAGCCAGAATTATTACACAAT
Source organism: Macaca fascicularis (assembly GCF_037993035.2). Classification (NCBI taxonomy): domain Eukaryota; kingdom Metazoa; phylum Chordata; class Mammalia; order Primates; family Cercopithecidae; genus Macaca; species Macaca fascicularis. The sequence continues at coordinate 23,551,482 of NC_088394.1, forward strand.
CCTTTGCCTAACTCCATCACTGACAAGGGAATGGGGCATGATGACGTTGAGAATAATCAGTATGTGCTTCTGAGTCATGCAAGAGAGGGCCATTTTCCCTGAACAAATGACTGTACAGAAAGAACAAGAACACCTGAAACCAGGGGAACCAACAGTATCTGCAACATACTACAAAGCAGGTGTACAAAACACGAACTTTCTTCTTTGTCTGTAAATATCTTGCTCATATGCCCTTGTCCCACTGATGTCAGGGGTGGAAAAATCCTAACTTAGAGTTAAGGTAACTTGGTTACTTCTAGTTCAAAACCGTCTCTCTTGTGCTGGTTCAATTTCTTTTGGATAAATATTCAATCCAATTCAAGGTTCAAATTCTCTACCAGGGCCATCTCTCTCTTGTCGAGGGTTGGTTCCTCATTCTCCATCTCGAGATGGTATGGCATCTAGGTCCTCAGAAAAGCTGACACTTCCTCCTGATGATGGTGCAGGACCCACATATGCCCCCCTGTGCTGTCTCCTGGACCTTCAATACTCTCTGCAGAAATGTCCTTTGTCCTGCCCGATCACTGAGACTTCTGCTGGCCTCTGATGCTGGTGATATAGGAGTTAAGAAGAAATTATTTAGGCAGACAGCAAGGGTAAGGAAGTCCTCAGAAAGGTTTCCTTTTAATGAAAAGCAGCCCCCAAATCATTTCTTTTCTAACAAACAGCAGCCTGTAAAATCGAGCTACAGACGTAGAAGCTTGCACGGGTGAATGCAGCAGCTGTGTCAACAGGAAAAGGCTACCTGGGACTAGGCATGTTCAAAATGGCAGCTCCTTCTTCCCTTTCCCTTTCCAACCACGTGTGCAGTAGGGGACAGACAACATGGTGCCAGCCAAGTGGAAAGTCCATTTGCATAATAAGATTAGGGTGGCGTGGCCAGCTTCCCTGCACGCTATGTAAACCTCACACCTGGTCCAACCAATCTGTGGGCCCCTTGTGAACCAGACACTGCCTCCTTAAGCCTGTCTATAAAATCCGGTGCACTCCATCGTGGATCAGAAGTCCCATTGGGGCACCCCTCTCTCTCCTGCTCTTACCCTTTCTCTTTCTTTTGCCTATTAAACTTCTGCTCCTAAACCCACTTGCGTCCGCAAACTCGATTTCCTTGACATGAGACAACAAACCTGCAGTATTTACCCCTGACAATGACACCATTTCACTGGTGGCCACAACTGGTAGATGCTCAGATCTCCTAATTGGGTTGTGCCATTGGGTGGCTGGGCCAGGACCCTTTGCTGGGTAAGTCCCACCTTAGCTTTCACTGGCTCCATGGATCCCTCTGAGATTTGGCTGTGACTTCCTTTCAATCTCCCTGGCCTCGGCAGTCCATCCTGTAGCTCTTGACTACACAGTTATGTTGCCCTTATAATAAAAAGACAGGTTGGGTGCAGTGGCTCACACCTGTAATCCTGACATGTTGGGATGCCAAGGTGGGAGGAGTGCTTGAAGTCAGGCGTTCAAGACCAGCCTGGGCAACATAGTAAGATCCTCGTCTTTACAAAACAATATATATACATATATATGTATTTTGAGACGGAGTTTCACTCTTGTTGCCCAGGCTGGAGTGCAATGGCACGATCTCGGCTCACTGCAACCTCCGCCTCCCAGGTTCAAGGGATTCTCTGCCTCAGCTTCCCGAGTACCTGGGATTACAGGCATGCACCACCACGCTTGGCTAATTTTGTATTTTTAGTAGAGACGGGGTTTCTCCATGTTGGTCAGGCTGGTCTCTAATTCCCGATCTCAGGCCTCGGCCTCTCAAAATGCTGGGATTACAGGCGTAAGCCACCGCTCCCCGCTACAAAAAATCTTTTTTAAACTAGCTGGGCACGGTGGCACATGCCTGTAGTCCCAGCTACTCAGGAGGCTGTGGCAGGAGGATCACTTGAGCTCTAGAGGTCGAGGCTGCAGTGAGCTGTGATCACACCACGGTACTTCAGCCTGGGTGACAGAGCAAGATCCTGTCTCAAAAAAAAAGGCTGGGCGTGGTGGCTCACGCCTGTAATCCCAGCACTTTGGGAGGCCAAGGCAGGCAGATCATGAGGGCAGGAGATTGAGACCATCCTGGCTAACATGGTGAAACCCTGTCTCTACTAAAAATACAAAAAATCAGCTGGGCGTGGTGGTGGACGCCTGTAGTCTCAGCTACTCGGGAGGCTGAGGCAGGAGAATGGCATGAACCCGGGAGGCAGAGCTTGCAGTGAGCCGAGATCGCGCCACTGCACTCCAGCCTGGGCGACAGAGCGAGACTCCGTCTCAAAAAAAAAAAAGAAAAACAAAGACAGCTAGTACATTCAATTACTTTCTTTGTCTCTCTTGGTGATGGTGGAGGGGAGTGCTGGAGGTATTCTCAGACACTCAGGAATTGACAGAGACCCAAGACAACAGCGGAAGCCCTCTCTACATAAACACACAACACCACCGACATTCCTCTAATGCAGTCACTCCATGCTGGTGCACGGCTTCCGATGACTCATTTGCATCCCAGAGTCTCAAATGGGGATTGGGGCCCATACCCCACTGCTTGAGGATTTCCCCATATGCCTCTAGTTTTTGCCACTACACATTCTCACCCCATCCAGCAGGAGTTTTGATCCAGAGGGAGGGAGACAGGACACACTTACCTGACCCTTGTCCTTCCTCTCTCTCTCTCTCCCCCCCAATCTCTCTCTCTTACACACACAGACACACACACACACAGACACACACACACTTATATCAAAAACTTTAGAATCAAAAAGCTCACTGCTGTTTCAAAGACAAATACTACAAGTTCAAAAATATATAGGCCAGGTGTAATGGCTCATGCCTGCAATCCCAGCACTTTGGAAGGCCAAGGCCGGCAGATCACTTGAGATCAGGAGTTCAGCACCAGCCTGGCCAACACCGTGAAACCCCGTCTCTGCTAAAAATACAAAAATTAGTATTTTTAGTGGTGTGGTGGCACAAGCCTGTAATTCCAGCTACTCAGGAGGCTGAGGAATGAGAATTGCTTTAACTCGGGAGGTGAGGGTTGCAGTGAGCCAAGATCACACCACTGCACTCCAGCCTGGATGACAGAGTGAGACTCTGTCTCAAAATACATACATAGACTCCAACTAGATTCCCCTTCAATGCATTTGTTTGGGGGTGTCTGATCACCACACACAGGTTCTGTCTGCACCTGTAACATAAACTTACGGGTCAGAAAGACGCTGACTCTTTGGAGTGTCTTCAGGCTTTGGAGACAAAAAAACACTCTGAGTGAGAATCACAGCTCCTGTATTCTGCCTTGACTTGAAACTATGAGCTCAGTTTTGGGTGAGATACTGAAGATGTCATGGGAGAGAAAGCATTCATTGGTATGGGCAAAGCAATAAAAGAAAGCTCTAGGAGTCAACTAAGTGGGATACGAAAGAAAACTACCAGAAATGGTGATTAGCTCATCTATCATCAGAAGGAATCAGCTCATCATTTCAAAAAAATAAAACAAATAAAAATTGGGCCATAATTAGGTCCAATTAACTCATCCTTCAAACACATTCTCTGTAGTGGACATCTGTTGTTTTGGCTGCCTTTCGGGTAATTACAAGCCAGTTTCCCTTTGGAGGAACATCCCTCCCCCAAATGTCTGCCATATAATTGATTGGGAATGACCCCATCCCTAACTCCAGGAATGGGTATCAACTCCCTTAAGTCAATCAGCTAATCAGTCTAATCCCCCAAGCCGCAGTTTAAAGATACACACATAACCAGTTAGAGCCAATGAGATTCAAGGGGGGTGCATGGAAGAAAAGACATCACTCTTCTTCTGAATATGTAGCCACCATCTTGTTTCCATTGTAGAGGCAGCCTAAGGATGAAGCCAACCTACGGGAGAAGGCAGTGAGAAAGGAGGGTCACACTGCTTGAGGCTGAATGTCGATTTACTTCTCAGTACTGTGAGCCAATACTGACCTAAGTGCTTGGGACACATATCATTTGCACAACCCAGTGAGAGGTAGGGTATTACCCCATTCTGCAGGAAACCTGGCACACATATAAATTAAGAGGACTATCTAGTGTCACAAAAGCCAGGATTTGCAACCAATCATCTTGGATGCCAAAGCCCTGGCTCTTAATCATTCTGCATGCTTATATAATCCTCACAATAAACTAAAACTCAGAGAGTTTAGGTAACATGTCCAAAGTCACACAGAAGGAGGTACATGATGGAGCTGTGATTGTCATTCAGAATTTTTTGTCTCCAAAGTCTGCATATTCTACTTTAACATCAAACTATGAGCTCATTTTGGGGTCAGGTAGAGCCAATAAGAAGGTTGACTCGTATGTTTTTTTGTTTGGTTTGGTTTGGATTTTTGAGACGGAGTCTCGCTCTGTTGCCAGACTGGAGTGCAGTGGTGCCATCTCGGCTCACGGCGCCATCTCAGCTCACTGTAACCTCCGCCTCCCGGATTCAAGAAATTCTCCTGCCTCCACCTGCCAAGTAGCTGGAACTACAGGCACATGCCACCATGCCCGGCTAATTTTTGTATTTTTAGTACAGATGCGGTTTCACCATGTTGGCCAGGATGGTCTGGATCTCTTGACCTCATGATCCGCCCTGACACATGTTTTTAAGAGTAAGGTTCCAGAGCCCATGAGGCTGGTGTACTAACATTCCATAAATTTCAGATGCCTCTATATCTTATTCTTTTTTTTTTTTATTTTTTTTTTATTTTTTGATGTTGCCTTGCTTCCAGGCTGGAGTGCAGTGGTGGGATCTCAGCTCACTGCAACCTCCGCCTTCCAAGTTCAAGTGATTCTCCTGCCTCAGCCTCCCAAGTAGCCTGGGATTACAAATTTGAGCCACCATGCCTGGCCTCTATATATCTTACTCTTGAATTCACCTACTTATATGGTATAGGAAGAGGGGCAATAAAGATAATGATAACCTAGCTATGCATAAACAGAAACCCAGCTAGATTTATTCCCTACTTGGAGGATCTTTCGGATACCACTAGCCTTCCCCTTAAATCCATTCCCCGGCCAGGCGCGGTGGCTCAAGCCTATAATCCCAGCACTTTGGGAGGCCGAGACGGGAGGATCACGAGGTCAGGAGATCGAGACCATCCTGGCTAACACGGTGAAACCCCGTCTCTACTAAAAAATACAAAAAAACTAGCTGGGCGAGGTGGCAGGCACCTGTAGTCCCAGCTACTCGGGAGGCTGAGGCAGAAGAATGGCGTAAACCCGGGAGGCAGAGCTTGCAGTGAGCCGAGATCCCACTCCAGCCTGGGCAACAGAGCGAGACGCCATCTCAAAAAAAAAAAAAAAAATCCATTCCTTTCTTTCTGAGTATGGAGGTGAACTACAATTCCCAGCATCCCTTGCAGTTAGGTGTTTAGTGATTTAGTTCTTGCCAAAGGGATTCAAGTGGAAGTGGTGCGTGTCTAGGCCTATGAAGTGGGCATGGCTCCTCCATGTTCTTTCTCTTTTCCACTGGTTGGAAGCCTCACCATGCAGATGACGTTAACGCACTGGTATGTAGCAAAGCAACACGATGAAAGGACCTGGGTCCCTGAAAGACTATGTGAATTAGGGCCACTTCAGTGATCTCAACTGCTAACCTCAGCACAGTTACATGAGAGGGAAAAAAACACTTTGTTCTTTAAGCCATGTGTTGTTGGATACTTTTGTTATGGCCGCTTAGCATTTTTACACTAAGACAAGGCTCTAGAGGTCTTGGAGAAGAATTAGTCATGTTATGGGTGAGCTCAAGGGAAGTAACTACACACAGCTCCCTATCTCAGGTTAAAAGCCACAGAATCTCATGCCTCTTTGTTATTCTCTCAGCATAAAAGCTTACTACAGTGAATGAATAAAGCCAGCAATGGGTCAGGGGCTAAGGCAAGCTGCAGAGACCGTAAGGCATGGAGCCAGCATCTGTAGCAGACAGTAGAGAAAGTATGCCACATGATCCTGGCTAACACGGTGAAACCCCGTCTCTACTAAAAAATACAAAAAAAACTAGCCGGGCGAGGTGGCGGGCGCCTGTAGTCCCAGCTACTCGGGAGGCTGAGGCAGGAGAATGGTCTAAACCCGGGAGGCGGAGCTTGCAGTGAGCTGAGATCCGGCCACTGCACCCCAGCCTGGGCGACAGAGCAAGACTCTGTCTCAAAAAAAAAAAAAAAAAAAAAAAAAAAAAAAAAAGAAAGTATGCCACATGGCTTAAGAGAGTTTCCTAAAATCCTGGTGCTGTGAGCAGAACCTTTGAGAGAACCAGTGAACCCCCAAAACATCTGTTACATGAAGACCAAAAATGAGGGACTCTTCTGCCAGGAGGAAGCATTACTTCTGCCAGGAGGAAGCAAAGTAATATAAAGAAAATATTACTTTGATGGTGCCTTGGTCATTTTGAGCTGTTATAACAAGATACCCTAGACTGGGTGGCTTAAACAACAAACATTTATTTCTCATAGTTCTGGAGGCTGGGAAGTTCAAGATCAAGGCATGGGCTCATTCTGTGTCTAGCGAGGGCTCTCCTTCTGTTTTGCAGAAGGCTACTTCCCATTATACCTGCATATGAGCAGAGAGACAGAGAGAGAGAGAGAGAGAAAGCTATCCTGTCTCTTAACATCATTAATCTTATCACAAGGACTCCAACTTCATATCTAATCACCTCCCAAAGGCCTTATCTCCACATACCATCACATTAAGGATAAGGGTTTCAACATATGAATTCTGGGAAGACACAAGCATGCAATTCATAACAATAGGGTTTCTTGGGGGAAAAAAATCAACTTCAAATAGTAACTCACTGTAAGTCATAGATTAGAACTTCTTCTGTATCTCTCACAGTGCTGGTGCTCAGAAACCACCATTCGATGAACTGATTTCCTGAGTATAATAATGTAGTCACAATCCCTTTGAGCAGATACATATTACTCATGGGCAAGGGTCTAGGGAAATAAATCACCTTGTACTCTGATGCTGAGGATGTTAGGGAAGTACCACACTCCAGTGTTTAGGAATCAGGACCCAGAAGCCAGCATTACCAACTACTAGTTCTGCAACCTGAGTCTCTGAGGCGAACACAGCTTCCTCATCCGTAAAACAGGGATGATGGTAATGATAGCAGTATCTATTGCATACCATTATTATGAGGATACAAAATTCTTACAATAGTGCCTGTCCTATAGTAAGCCCTATGGAAATGTTTGTTACATAAATGTTGATACCACCTTCCAGGATGGGATTTGATAATATGCATTAAAAGCCTTGACCCAGCAATTATGCATCAAAGGATTTTTCCTAAAGACATCATCATGGGACATGTGCAAAGATTTATCTTCAAAGAGGCTCATTGCCGTATTACGTGACCATCAACAGGGGCCTGGCTAAATAAATGATGGGACAGGGCAGCCATATTTTATGCAAAGGATGGAATTGCTGAACACCTCTCATAATACAATATCTCACATTATGCAAGATTAAACGTCCTACAGAAAATCAATGCAAGGCAGGATTCACATGTTATCAAATTTTGCCCATAAAGTCAGATTTAATTAATATTTTATATCCTACTATTTCAAACTGTGTAATTCAAATTTGCATTAAATGTAACCTGACTGTATATTTATTGTGGAACTATGCAAAAATTTATGTTGCAGAAGAATAAACAACAGCTGAGGATGACATCGTGATATATTCATTTTTAAAAGTGTGACCCCATTTTTACCAGATAGACATTTTAAAAATACTGGGAAAATATACAGCAAAATTTCACATGTGCTAGAAGCTTACTTGTAATTGTTGTTTCCTTCTCTTTCTTTGCCTCCAGTTTCTAATGCCCTAAAGGAACATGTATTATTTTTATAATAAGAATAAAGGGGCTGGGCACAGTGGCTTACGCCTGTAATCCCAGCACTCTGAGAGGCTGAGGCAAGCAGATCTCCTGAGGTCAGGAGTTCGAGACCAACCTGGCCAACATGGTGAAACCCCTTCTCTGCTAAAAAAAAAATGTAAAACTTAGCTGAGTGTTGTGGCGGGCACCTATAATACCTGTAGTCCCAGCTACTCGGGAGGCTGAGGCAGGAGAATCGCTTGAACCCCAAAGGTGGAGGTTACAGTGAGCCGAGATTGCCCCCACTGCACCCCAGCCTGGGAGCCAGAGTGAGACTGTCTCAAAAAATAATAATACCAAGATAAAAATAATAAGAAAAATTAAATTAAATAAAAAGAAGATAATTCCGCCTTATCATAGAATGTCTACAACTTTAAGAAACTACTTGTTTTTCTCTAATACTTGAGCCCAGAGATAGATCTGGACAGAAAATGCCCACATGGCAGTGTTGACCACAGCTCAGCCTCAGGCCCCATGAGCCCAACTCAGAGCCAATTAAATCTCTCAAAATGCAACAAAGGACACGTTAGAAACACCAGATTACACTGAATGTAATCTGGTTTATACTTAACATGCCTATATGTGCTTTTTTTTTTTTTTTTTTTTTTTTTTTTTTGGAGACCGAGTTTTGCTCTTGTTGCCCAGGCTGGAGTGCAATGGCTCAATCTTGGCTCACTGCAGCCTCCACCTCCTGGGTTCAAGTGATTCTTCTGCCTCAGCCTCCCGAGTAGCTGGGACTACAGGCACCCACCACCATGCCCAGCTAATTTTTGTATTTTTAGTAGAGACGGGGTTTCACCATGTTGGTCAGGCTCATCTTGTACTCCTGACCTCTGGTGATCTACTCGCCTTGGCCTCCCAAAGTGCTGGGATTACAGGCGTAATATGTGTTTCTTTTAAATTTTTTTGTAGAATTGAGGTATTGCCATGTTGTCCAGGCTGGTCTCAAACTCCTGGGCGCAAGTGATCCTTCCACCTCAGCCTCTCAAAGAGCTGGGATTACAGATGTGAGCCTTGTCACCAGCCCATATGTGATCTTTTGACATTTGAAAATATCTTTAAACAAAACAAGAAGGATGCCACTCTGGTGACTCAAAAAAAGAGCAAATAACACTAACAAACCCATCTTCTAGCTCATTTTCCCCAACCATAACTGGCACAGTCTATGTAAGGTGGAAACGAGGAGAAAAGCTTACTGTTTGTTCACTTCCTCCTTTCCCAGGGAAAGGGCAGGTGGAGATGTGGGAAGTAGTGGAGACCCAAGGGAATCCAGGAGCCTAAAGGACTGCCCTCTGCCCCGTGGCTGGTAAATAGTGGTGTTAATTCTCATTCATGGCCTTAAAGGCCTCACCCCTCCCCACACCAGCCATTCCGAACCCACTTGAAGTTTTTGGGTTTTGTTTTGAACAAACACTCTGCTAAGTAAACACATTCATATGGATTACCAGGTTTAACTATCACAAAAAGCCTATGAATTCAACACTATTATTTTCCTAATCTTAGAATTTAGAAGCTGTACAGAGGCTAGGAACTGGGGCTCTGATTTGAATCCTGGATCCACCACTATGTAATCTTTAGCAAGATTACATAGCTACTTCCTTCAGTTATCTTATCTGAAAAATGATGATGATAGTAACAGCACCCACATGGTTTTGTTGTAAAGCTTTTAGAACAGTGACTGGTGGACAGGTGCAATGGCCCACACCTGGAATCCTAGCACTTCGGGAGGCCAAGGCAGGAGACTTGCTTGAGGCCAGGAGTTCAAAACCAGCCTGGGCAAGATAGCAATACCTGTCTCTACAAAAAAAAAAAAAAAAACAAAAACTAAATTAGCCAGGCACTGTGGTGAGCAACTGTAGTCTCAGGAGGCTAAGGTAGGAGAAACACTCGAGCCCAGGAGTTTCAGGCTGCAGTGAGCTATGATCATGCCACTGCATTCCAGCCTGGGCAACAGAGCAAGACCTGGTCTCCAAAAGAAAACAAAAAAGAACAGTTCCTGGAGTGGAACTAGTGCTTACTATAAATTTGTAGTGAGTGGCACAAGGTCAAACATAACCAAGTCCATGCACATTTGTGTCTTTCCACAAGGTCAGACAGGGTTACCTTGATTAGGTGAACACAAGGTTACCTTGATTAGGTGAACTTAATCAAGGTAACCACTTGGTTACCTTGTAGATTAAGATAGTCACTTAAGGAAATCACAAGATTTCCTTGATTAGGTCAACTTTTACTGATGTTATTTCAATCATGGGATTCCCAAGCAGGCAATTCTCCTTAGTACTTCCCATTCACTCAGTACTCAGAACTGTGGCTCAAGCCAATCCACAAGTCAGTCAATATTGCAAATCATACATAGGAGTATGCTTAATCAGTCTATAAATGTTGTAGATTAAAATTTCACACAAAACAGACAAGCATTTAACATAAGAGAAAAGGGGGTAGGAAAAGGAGTTAATGAACCAGGCCAAGGAGAGTGATGTGGACAATTAGAGTATCCTGGGATGACCTGGATGGTTGTCAATGTCTTGCAAGGAGAGCAAGATATTGTCTCCTTGATTTGGGCAGGATCTTCGGGGGCAAATGCCAGGTGCTGCTCATGAGTGAAAGCAAGACAGGGTCTGCCAAGATGGCCATGTCCAGTTGATAAAGTTCTGCTCATTTTATGACCTTAGAGTCCTCTGGTGAGAACTGATAGTAAAGGGTGATGCCCTTATCTGGTTGGTGTTGTCTCTGTTGATTAGGAGAACATCTGGACCCTGTTGCCTTGTCTCTGTTGATTAGGAGAACATCTGGACCCTGTTGCCTTAATGTGTTTTGAAATGTAACTTGGACTTTTTTTCTAAGGTGGAATCACTTATGTCAAGGGTGCTCCATACAACATTCCTTATTACAACAGATGAGGAAATGTGACCTCAGACAGCATAGTATCTTGCCCACAGTTACAAAACCAAGTATTGGATGCAAGATCCATTTGGGGGTTCCTTGAGATTCTCATAACTGTGGGTTTATAGCTTTTTATATAATTTGAAAAGTGTTCAGTTGTTATTTTTTCAAATACATTTTCTATTCCCCTTACTTCTCACCTCTCCTTCAGGGACTCCAATTATACATATATTAGATCACTTGATGTTGACCACACTTTATCATGGCTGGGTTTTTTTGTTTTGTTTTGTTTTGTTTTGGCTAGTTTTTATTTTTTAGTTAGGGGGAGGGTTGAGACAGAGTCTTGCTCTGCTGCTCAGGCTAGAGTGCAGTGGCACGATCTCAGCTCACTGCAACTGCCACCTCCCAGGTTCAAGTAATTGTCTGCCTCAGCCTCCTGAGTACCTGGGACTACAGGCACACACCACCACGCCTAGCTAAACTTTTGTGTTTTTTTAGTAGAGAAGGGTTTTTGCCACGTTGGCCAGCCTGATCTTGAACTCCTGGCTTCAAGTAATCTGCCTGCCTCAGCCTCCCAAAGTGCTGGGATGACAGGCGTGAGCCAATGCAAAGAACAGAGGCTCTGTTCTGTGTGTGTGTGTGTGTGTGTGTGTGTGTGTGTGTGTGTGTGTGCCTTTTTTTCTTTAGTCTTTTTTCTCTGTGTCTGATATTTCCCATAGCCTATGCATTCATAGTGTCTGATCTGCTATTTGCTCCACTGTCGTACTGTCATCTCTTGAAGTTTAATTTGGGTTTTTTTTCTCTGTCTCCTATATCTCTCATTAACTTGCTCAGGTCTCCATCTTCTTGAGCATATTTCTTTTTTTTTTCCTCCAAACTGAAAGTGGCTTTATTCAGCATTTGCTGATCATAAGAACAGAGATCTCTCCAACTGTCTCAAGAAAATAGGGACTAATTGTAAGAGTCCATGTGGTTGGTGCTGGAAACAAGACAGCTCTGAGGCCTGGGGAGTCCTCTCCATCTCTCTCCTGGAAAGCCCAGCCCCTCCCTCAGGAGTCTCTGCTCTTTCTGTGCATCTATTCCCTGTGTAGAGCATATTTCTAATAGATGTTTTAGTGTCCTTGTCTACTAATTCTAACATCTGTAACATCTCTGGGTCTGTTTCTATTAAATGATTTTTTTTTTTTTCACGATTGTGGGTCCTATTTTTCTGCTTCTCTGCATGCCTGGTAATTTTTTACTGGATATCAAACATTATGAATTCTACATTGCTGAGTGCTGACATTTTTTATAGTCCTATAAATATTTGGCAGTTTTGTTTTAGCATGCATTTAAGTTATGGGAAACAGTATGAAACTTTCGAGGCTTGCTTTTCAGGCTGTTAGCCAGGTCCAAAACAGCCTCTAGTCTAAAGTTAGTTTGGCCACCAGTGGGACAATATCCTTTTCAGGACTCTGCTCAATGTCTCATATATTAGGAGACTGATATGGTTTGGATATGTGTTTCCTCCAAATCTAATGTTGAAATGCAATCCCCAGTGTTAGAGGTGTTTGAGTCATGGGGGCAGATCCCTCACAAACGGCTTGGTGCCCTCCCCATGGTAATGAATAAGGTCTCACTCTGTTAGTTCATGCAGAAGCTGGTTGTTTAAAGGTGCCTGGCATCTCCTCCTCTCTCTCTTGCTCCCTCTCTCACCATGTGACACGCCTACTCCCCTTTCACCTTCTGCCTTGACTGAAAGCTTCCTATCACCAGAAGCTGAGCAGAGGCTGGTGCCATGCTTATACAGCCTGAAGAATCCTGAGCCAAATAAACCTCTTTTCTTCATAAATTACCCAGCCTCAGGTATTCCTTTGGAGCAATGCAAAATGGACTAATGGAGGGGTCTTTCCTTTCTAGTCAGTAAGAACACAATTCCCGATACTGTGTGAGTTCCACCTGGTCCTTCTTGGTGGTCTTTCCTTAGCCTCTGGGAGTTTCTTCACAGGCATGTACTGATCAGTACTTAGCTAAAGAATGGAGAGGAGCCCTCTAGACAGCTCCAAAATCCTCTCTGTGTGGTTCACTCCCTCTGCCTTGGCTTCCCCAGACTCTCAACTCAGGGACACTGTCATATTCTGTTGCGTTTCTCCTCTCTGCATCGAGGCCTGTGGCCACCACAAGACTTAGCTATTTCCCTTCTTTCAGGATCTCTGTATTGTGCTATCTGTGGTTCCATGTCCAGAAATTGTTGTTTCACATATGTCATCGGGTTTTTGAGTTATTTAAAGCAAGACAGTAAATCTGGTCCCTCCCAGTCTGCCATGGTTGGAAACTGAAGTCTCTGAAGCCAGGATCTGAACCCAGGGAGACTGACTCCTCAGCTTCCTCCCCATCCCTTATCAATCCTTCAGTTCCTTCTTGTGTTCATTCAAATGTCACCTCACTACTGCAGCCCCAGCTGCACTCCCTGTCCTCCCTGTTTCCCTCCAAGGAATGAAAGCTCCACAAGGGCAGGGACTTTTGCTTTTGATCCTAAAGACTGAGGCCAGGTGCGGTGGCTCACACCTGTAATCTCAGCATTTTGAGATGCCAAGGCAGGTGAATCACCTGAGGCCAGGAGTTTGAGACCAGCCTGGCCAAAATGGAGAAACCCAAAATACAAAAAAATTGCCAGATGTGGTGGCACATGCCTGTAATCCCAGCCACTCTGGAGGCTGAGGCACAAGAACTGCTTGAACCAGGGAGGCAGAGGTTGCAATGGGCCAAGATCATGCCAGTGCACTCCAGTCTGGGTGATAGAGTGAGACTCTGTCTCAAAAAAAAAAAAAAAAAAAAAAAGACTGAGGCTTTGGTCCCATTCCCCTAGGACCCTGAACTGCATGCTAGTACAGAATCTTGAGCTTATGACATATTCAATATATGATTTTTAAATGAATACATAACATCCTCTGCTCTCCATGTTAACACACAGGTCAGGTTTACCTAGTGTAAGCAGACAGGGAGGGTCTCCAGAGATTACAGGAATTTAATGAACTTGAGCAATCAGCCTGTTTTATAGCCTCCTGCCCTGGAGCCTTTTTCTTCCCACACCTTGTATGGAATGAAGTCACCTAACTGGTTAAAACCAGCTCCTGGCAGACTCCCACAACTTAAAGATGAATGCAAGTGAGCATTCCTCATTACCATGCTAAAGTCTCCACCCCCAGAGGTGCTATAGCTTCATTACCTTAACATGCAAGCTATGTGCTGGCATGATGGCTCACCACATCTGCGCAACTGAGACCCAACTCCACACAATGATGCATCCTCTCCCTTCTCTATCCACCCCATAAGACCCGCCTATCACTTTCTCTTGGGAAGACACTGCTTTAGAGAATACTCCCAGTGTTTTCCTTTACTTGTATCAAGTAATAGAACTCCTATTGATCCAAACCTACATCCCTATAAAGAGTCTTTGTTCTCTACCGGCAGGATTTGATGGTGTGATGTCTCACAGAACGTTCTCCGCTCCCAGACATGGGTGCCTCGGAAGCACAGCAGCAGGCATTGCGGGAAGGTCAAGAGCTTCCCTAAGGATGACCCATCTAAGCCGGTCCACCTCACAGCCTTCCTGGGATACAAGGCTGACATGACCCACATCGTGCAGGAAGTCCACAGGCCAGGATCCAAGGTGCACAAGAAGGAGGTGGTGGAGGCTGTGACCATTGTGGAGACGCCACCCATGGTGGTTGTGGGCATTGAGGGCTACGTGGAAACCCCTCGAGGCCTCCGGACCTTCAAGACTGTCTTCGCTGAGCACATCAGTGATGAATGCAAGAGGCGTTTCTATAAGAACTGGTATAAATCTAAGAAGAAGGCCTTTACCAAGTACTGCAAGAAATGGCAGGATGAGGTTGGCAAGAAGCAGCTGGAGAAGGACTTCAGCAGCATGAAGAAGTACTGCCAAGTCATCCGTGTCATTGCCCACACCCAGATGCGCCTGCTTCCTCTGTGCCAGTAGAAGGCCCACCTGATGGAGATCCAGGTACACGAAGGCACCGTGGCCAAGAAGCTGGACTGGGCCCGTGAGAGGCTCGAGCAGCAGGTACCTGTGAACCAAGTGTTTGGGCAGGATGAGATGATCGACGTCATCAGGGTGACCAAGGGCAAAGGCTACAAAGGGGTCACCAGTCGTTGGCACACCAAGAAGCTGCCCCATAAGACCCACTGAGGCCTGCGTAAGGTGGCCTGTATTGGGGCATGGCATCCTGCTCGTGTGGCCTTCTCTGTGGCACGTGCTGGGCAGAAAGGCTACCATCACTGCACTGAGATCAACAAGAAGATCTCTAAGATTGGCCAGGGCTACCTTATCAAGGACAGCAAGCTGATCAAGAACAATGCTTCTACCGACTATGACCTGTCTGACAAGAGCGTCAACCCTCTGGGTGGCTTTGTCCACTATGGTGAAGTGACCAATGACTTTGTCATGCTGAAAGACTGTGTGGTGGGAACCAAGAAGTGAGTACTCACCCTCCGCAAGTCCTTGCTGGTGCAGACGAAGCCACGGGCTCTGGAGAAGATTGACCTTAAGTTCACTGACACCACCTCCAAGTTTGGCCATGGCCTCTTCCAGACCATGGAGGAGAAGAAAGCATTCATGGGGCCACTCAAGAAAGACCGAATTGCAAAGGAAGAAGGAGCTTAATGCCAGGAGCAGATTTTACAGCTGGTGGGGTCTCAATAAAAGTTATTTTCCACTGGAAAAAAAAAAAAAGAGTCTTTGTTACTTGCCTGGTGAAGAACCCCAGTTTCGTTTTGCTTTGTTTTGTTTTGTTTTGTTTCGTTTTCGGGGGAATGGAATCTTGCTCTGTCACCCAGGCTAGAGTGCAGTGACGCAATCGTGGCTCACTGCAAGCTCCGCCTTCCATGTTCACACCATTCTCTTGCCTCAGTCTCCCGAGTAGCTGGGACTACAGGCACCCGCAACCACACCCAGTTAATTTTTTGTATTTTTAGTAGAGATGGGGTTTCACCGTGTTAGCCAGGATGGTCTCAATCTCCTGACCTCGTGATCCGCCCACCTCGGCCTTCCAAAGTGCTGGGATTACAGGCGTGACCCACCTCGCCTGGCCAAGAACCCCAGTTTTTTAGAACAACATTAGCATCTGTGCTCTGGAAAACATCCCACAATGGGCAAAGCAAGGACAGATTCTCCACTAAAAGAGAACAAAGCTCATTTCCCCAGAAGAGATTAAGTTGGAGCTGGACACAAATAGCCCTGGGCCTTACAGCCATCCTCCGACATTAGTCATGGAAGTAAGGTCACCCTGGAACACAGATGTTCAGAGCTCTAGAGCTCCACTGTCCATTGCAGTATCCACTGGGCACATGTGGCCGTCATGCACTTGAAATGTGGTGAGTCTGCATTAAGTTGGGATCATTAGTATAAATTACACCCCAGTATTTAAAAAAACTTTAGTATGGAAAAAGAAAGTAATGATGTTTTATATTGATAGCACATTGAAGAAACAATAGTTTAGTCATATTGGGTTAAATAAAATATGAAAATTGTCAGCCGGGTTCAGTGGCTCACGCCTGTAATTCCAACACTTTGGGATGCCAAGGCAGGCAGATCACTTGAGGTCAGGAGTTGGAGACCAGCCTGGCCAACATGGCAAAATCTCCTCTTTACTAAAAATACAAAAATTAGCTGGGCCTGGTGGTGGACACCTGTAATCCCAGCTACTCCAGAGGCTGAGACACAAGAATCGCTTGAACCCGTGGTAGGGGGGTGGAGGTTGCAGTGAACCGAGATTGTGCCACTGCACTCCAGCAGCCTGGGCAATAGAGCAAGACTCCGTCTCAAAAAAAAAAAAAGAAAAGAAAAAGAAAAAAGAAAATTGTCATGGGTGTCTCTTTACTTTTATTTTTTGGAGACAGAGCCTTGCTCTGTCTCCCAGGCTGCAGTGCAGTGGTGTGATCATAGTTCACCGCAGCCTCAGATTCCTGGGCTGAATCCATCCTCCCACCTCAGCCAGCTAATTTTTTTTTTTTTTTTTTTTTTTGAGACAGAGTCTCACTCTGTTGTCCAAGCTGGAGTGCAGTGGCACGATCTTGGCTCACTGCAACCTCTGCCTCCCAGGTTCAAGCAATTCTACTGCCTCAGCCTTCCAAGTGGCTGGGACTACAGGCACGCACCACCATGTCTGGCTAATTTTTTTGTATTTTTAGTAGAGACAGGGTATCACTATGTTGGCCAGGCTGGTCTCGAACTCCTGACCTTGTGATCTGACCACCTTGGCCTCCCAAAGTGCTAGGCTTACAGGCATCAGCCACCGTGCCTAGCCTCATTTTTATTTATTTATTTATTTATTTATTTATTGAGACAGAGTCTCACTCTGTCGCCCAGGCTGGAGTGCAGTGGCACAATCTTGGCTCACTGCAGCCTCTGCCTCCTAGGTTCAAGCGATTCTCCTGCTTCAGCCTCCCAAATAGCTGGGACTACAGATGTACGCCACCACCGCTGGCTAATTTTTATATATTTTTAGTAGAGATGGGGTTTCACCACATTGTCCAAGCTGGTCTCGAACTCCTGAGCTCAGGGAATCCGCCCACCTCTGCCTCCAAAAGTGCTAGGATTATAGGCATAAGCCACCACACTGGCTATTTATTTATTTCTGTGGACACAGGGTCTCACCATTTTGCCTAGGCTCATCTTAAACTGGGCTCAAGCAATCTTCCACCTTGGCATCCCAAAGTGCTGAGATTACAGGCATGTCCCACCATGGCCAGTCTCTCTTTACCTTTCTAATGTGGCTAGCAGAAAGTGTAAAATTACATGTGTGGTTCCCATGACATTCCTTTTGGGCAGCACTTCCCTGGAGGGGCAGTGTGTCCCAGAAGGGCAGACCTGGGCTAGCCACAGAATCTTCAACCCCATCTCCAAGACTTGAGGCTGACAAGAAGTAGAACAAAGTGAAGGTGGAGGAGATGAAAAATGAGATACAGAGAAACAGATGTGATACACTCCATCTTTCTCTCTCTTTTTTAAAATATAGACTGGGTCTCACTGTGTTGCCCAGGCTGGTCTCAAACTCCTGACCTCAAGCAACACCCCCTCACCTCAGCCTCCCAAAGCACTGGGATTACAGGCACAAGCCACCATGCCTGGCCATCTCTTTTTATTTTTTAATCTTGATAAGAACACAGGGGCCATGTGCAGTGGCTCACACCTGTAATTTCAGCACTTTGGAAGGCCAAGGCAGAAGATTGCGTGAGGCCAGGAGTTCAAGACTAGACTGGGCAGCATAGCAAGACCCTCATCTCTTAAAAAAAAGAAAGAAAGAAAGAAAGAAAGAAAGAAAAGAAAGAAAGAAAGAAATTCAAAAGAAAAAAGAACACAACATGACATCTCCTCTCTTAACAGATTTTTTAAGTGTCCGATACATTCCTGTTGACTATAGGTAAATGTCATACAGCAGATTTCTAGAGCTTATTCATCTTGCTTGACTGCAGCTTTCTGCCCATTGATTAGTAACTCCCCATTTCTCCCTCCCCCAGTCCCTAGCAACCACCATTCCACTCTTTGATTCCGTGCACTTGACTGTTTTAGATTCCTCCTATAAGTGGAATCATGCTCAGTACTCTGACGCCCCTTCCCGCTCACTCCTTCCCCACCCCGTCCTCCAGGCAACGCAACATGAGTCACCTACTCATTGCCTTAGGGAGAAAGTTGTCACCAGAAAACCAGAGAACAATGGAAGCAAACGCTTAGTTTTTAAAATCAAAAGTCAAAGACAAAGTCATAATCTAGCCTGGGTAAAACCCCCTTGATACATCAGTGTCGTGTGGGGAAAAAAAACTTAATAAAAACCCACAGGCTTTATCCATTTCCAATACCAAGAAGGAACCCTGGGGCAGAAATAGAGTTGGACTGGGAACCAAGTTGAGTGCTTGGTGAAAATCAAGTCTTCATGTACCATGCCCCCCTCACCTGTGACTCCATCAGAAGGTCACATAGGCTGGGAGATAAAAGCCTAGCCTTGGCCAGGCATGGTGGCTCACTCCTGAAATCCTAGCATTTGGGGAGGCTGGGGTGAAAGGATTGCTTGAGTCCAGGAGACCAGCCTGGGCTACATAATGAGACCCCGTCTTTACTAAAAATACAAAAATTAGCTTGGCAAGGTCGTGGGCACCTGTAATCCCAGCTACTCAGGAGCTGAGCCACCAGAATCCCTTGAACCTGGGAGGCAGAGGTTGCAATGAGCCAAGATCGCACCACATCACTCCAGCCTGAGTAACAGAGTAAGAATCTGTCTCAAAAAAAAAAAAATTATCTGGTCATAGTGGTGCATGCCTATAGTCTCAGCTGCTTGGGAGGCTGAGGTGCGAGGATTGCTTGAGCTGGGGAGGTAGAGGTTGTAGTGACCCGAGATTGCATTACTGCACTTCAGCCTGGGCAACAGAGAGAGGAGAGCAGACGAGAGGAGAGGAGAGGAGAGGAGAGGGAGAGAGAGAGAGGAGGGGAGGGGAGGGGAGGGCAGAAAGGAAGAGAGAGAGAGAAAGAGAGAGGAAATAAAGGAAAGAAAGAGAGAGAGAAAGAAAGAAAGAAAAAGAAAGAAAGAAAGAAAGAAAGAAAGAAAGAAAGAAAGAAAGAAAGAAAGAAAGAAAGAAAGAAAGAAAGAAAGAAAGAAAAGAAAGAAAGAAAGAGAAAGAAAGAAAGAAAAAAGAAGAGGAAGGAAGGAAGGAAAGAGAAAAGGAGAGAAAGAGACAGAGAGAGAGAGAAAAGGAGAGAAAGAGAGAGAGGGAAAGAGAGAAAGAGAGAGAGAGAGAGAGAGAGAGAGAACCCAGCCTTGGAGCCTTGGAGCCAGACTGCCTCTGTTCAAATCCCCGCTCTGCCACTTACCGCTGCATGACCTTATGAAGCACCTTTGTTGTCTGGGGTAAATGCCTGAGGTTCGTCGTCTCACATCAAGGAAATCGAGGACACGGACACACAAGAAGTGAGTTTAAGAGAAGAAGTTTAATAGAGAGAAAGAGAAAAGCTCTGTCTCCTGCAGAGAGAGGGGGCACCCAAGTGGGTCTTTTGGTTTTGCGGTGAAGTGCATGTGGGGGAAGGGGAGGGTTTATAGATTGCCGTGAGGAGGTGTTGTCTAATTTACATAGGGCCCAAAGATTGGTGGACCAGCTGTGATATTTACATAGTGCACAAAGAAGCTGGCCACCCCATCCTAATCTTCCATTATGAAAATGGCTTCTCTACCTGGCCGGTGTGATGTTGACTGTTCCTTACTGTACATGTGGTTGACAACGAAAAGGGAAGATGGAGCCTCCATGTTGAGCATGCCTGGCCACCAGGTAGCCTTTTCCTATTGGCACAGCTGCCAGCATTCACCCGTGCAAGCTTCCAGCTTGCTTATCTATGTCTGCAGCTTGATTTTATAGGCTGCTGTTTGTTAGAAAATAAATGATTTGGGGGCTGCTTTTTGTTAAAAGGGAAACCTGGTTGAGGACTTCCTTACCCTCACTATCTGCCTTAATCATTTCTTTTTATAGTGCCTGTATCACTTAGACCAACAGGGAGTAACTTTCTCCAAGCTCCTCAAAAGAAACTTAGAAGGTGGTGCTTAAAGTTGAGTCTTCGCTTCACTCTTACCTGGGGTCTATGTCCCATCATCTGAAAGACAATTCAGGGACCTTTGTTAAGGTGTTATCTTCAGTTTCTGTAGGGAAAGCAAGTATCTCCTGACTCTAACTTCCTTGGCTATTGTTTCAGGATGATTGCCTTTCTTATTTAAGAAGTTACTTATTTAGGGCCGGGTGCATTGGCTCATGCCTGTAATCCCAGCACTTTGGGAGGCCAAAGTGGGCAGATCAAGAGGTCAAGAGATGGAGACCATCCTGGCCAACATAGTGAAACCCTATCTCTACTAAAAATACAAAAATTAGCTGGACGTCATGGCACACCCCTGTAGTCCCAGCTACTCAGGAGGCTGAGGCAGGAGAATCGCTTGAACCCAGGAGGCAGAGGTTGCAGTGAGCCAACAACACACCACTGCACTCCAGCCTGGCAACAGAGTGAGACAGTCTCAAAAAAAAAAAAAAAAAAAAAGAAGAAGAAGTTACTTATTTAGTTCTCAGGGCTAGCTAGGTGCCTGGAATTTCCCTTGAAGGAACTCAGAATTTTTCTTTATTTCCATTCTTAGGATCCACAGGCCCCTACAAAAGGGGGTCCTCACCCTGTCTCAGTTTCACATCATGCAGTGCATCAGATGGAGCTCAAGCATTGATCGGGGCATATGCATGAGCATGGCTTCTCTGGGTTTTTTGTTTTCACTTTTTTATTTTTTGAGACAGAGTCTCACTCTGTCATCCAGGCTGGAGTGCAGTGATGGGACCTAAGCTCACTGCAGCCGGGAAGCCCTGCACTCAAGTGATCCTCCTGCCTCAGCCTCCCCAGTGGTCCCCCTGCCTCAGCCTCCCAAGTGATCCCCCTGCCTCAGCCTCCCAAGTGATCCCCCTGCCTCAGCCTCCCAAGTGATCCTCCTGCCTCAGCCTCCCAAGTGATCCTCCTGCCTCAGCCTCAGCCATGCACCACCATGCCTGGATAATCTTTTCATCTTTTGTAGAGATGGGGGAGAGTCTCATGATGTTGCCCAGGCTGCTCTTTAACTCAAGCAGTCTCCCACCTCGGCCTCCCAAAGCACTGGGATTACAGGGGTGAGCCACCACACCTGCCCCTGATTCGACTATTTCTAGCCCTGCTAGAAAGCACCGCACTTCCCTTAATAGAATAGCCTAGGCCTGGCTCCATGGTGGCAGCTGCACCACTCCAGGGATGCACCATGCAACTGTACTCAATTGCATGCTTCAGACTGTGCTCTGTGAGCACCATTGACCTGCATTGCAACCTGAATGGTGCTCCCTAGAGTTACGCAGTGCGGCAGTCCTGCGTTCCCTGGGGACCCTCAAGCCTCCTGGATCAATGCTCACTGCCTTTCTCTGCCATCAGCATTTGTTGTTCAGTGACCGAGTGGTATATGGCAGTGGTTCTCAAACGCTGGTATGCATCAGAATCACGACAGACTGTGAGGCACCATCCCCACAGTTTCTGATTCAGTAAGGTCTGGAGGAAGGCCCAAGACTTTGCATTTCGTAGCACATTCCCAGGGGAGGCTGATGCTGCTGGCCCAGGGGTTACACTTTGAGAACCACTGGTGTAGTGAGTGCTGTTGGTGCCTCACAGGGACCCTCTTCCCAGCTAGTGCATCCATCCCCAGATGCCCAGAGCACTGGCTGCTAATGGCTCACAGCTGTTTCCTCTCTAGAACACTGCCTGGTATAGGTTGAGTTAATTGTATGCCCCTAAAATTCCAGCGTTAAAGTCCTAACCCTCAATATCTTAGAATGTGACCTTATTTGGAAAGAGGGCCTCTAAAGAGGTAATTAACTTAAATGATATGATTAGGTCTTTAGGGCCCTGGTCCAATATAACCACTGATAGAGTTTGGATATTTGTCTCCTCCAAATCTCATGTTGAAATGTGATCCCCAGTGTTGGAGGTGGGGCCTAGTGGGAGGTATTTGAGTCATGGGGGCAGATCCTTCACGAATGACTTGGTGCTGTCCTCCCAGTAATAAATTGAGAAGTGATTGTTACAAAGAGCCCAGCACCTCCCTCCCTCTTTTGCTTCCTCTCTCACCATGTAGTCTCTGCACACACCAGCTCCCCCTTGGCCTTCTGCCATGAATGGAAGCATCCTGAGCTCTCAGCAGAAGCAGATGCTAACGCCATGTTCCCTGTACAGCCTGCAGAACTGTGAGCCAAATGAATCTCTTTTCTTTATAAATTACCCAACCTAGGGTATTCCTTTATAGTAATGCAAACAGACTAGGACCACCGCTGTCCTTATAAAAAGGGGATATTTGGACACAGACAGATAGACAGACAGACAGACACACACACACACACACACACACACACAATGCTAGGTAAAAATGAAGGCATAGGGCCAGGCGCCTGTAATCCCAGCACTTTGGGATGCCAAGGTGGGGGGATCACTTGAGCTCAGGAGTTTGAGACCAGCCTGGGCAACACAGTGAAACCCCATCTCTACCAAAAATACCAAAAAACTAGCTGGGCATGGTGGCACGTGCCTGTAGTCCCAGCAACTCGGGAGGCTGAGGCAGGAGGATCACTTGAGCCTGGGAGGTGGAGGTTGCAGTGAGCCATGATTGCACCACTGCACTCCAACCTGGGTGACAGAACAAGACCCTGCTTCAAAAAAGGAGACAGAGATTCAAGTGATGCTTCTACAAGCCAAGCAAAACCAAAGATTGCCAGCAGACCACTAGAGGCTGAGGGAAAGGCATGGAACAGATTCTCCCTTGTGGCCTTCAGAAAGGACCAACCCTGCTGGCACCTTGAACTTGGACTTCCAGCCTCCAGAACTATGAGAGAATAAATGTCTGGGGTTTAAGCCACCCAGGTGGTGGTACTTTGTTTCGGCAGCCTTCCAAACTAATACACAGCCCTTGGCCAGAAAGAAAACACTAGGAGACGATGGCCCCCACCACCTCCTGGGATCAGATGTCAGACGACAACTCGGGGAATGGGGCCAGCCCCTTGGCCTTAAGTGGGGACCAGCTCTGTGCTGTCATTTTGCTTCCTGCAGCATTAGTGAGCTTTCTGTAGTGTTTTATCCTGCTTCCTCACTCATCTCCTCCTGAGAATTCTTGGTTTCCATCTTAGGATCTGCTGCTAGGGAACCCATCTCAAGTCAAGGGGTGAAAATTTGCATTCCCTATTACCCCATAGGCAAGAAATGATTCCCTTCTCTCCTCCCAATCTCTACCTCACCATCAAACAAAGATAGGTGGCAGCCTAAACCTTGTGGGTATTTTTTGTTTTGTTTTTGTTTTCTGTTTGCTTGATTTTAGGGTGGTTTTGTTTGGTTTGGTTTGGTTTGGTTTGGTTTGGTTTGGTTTGGTTTGAGATAGCCTGGCTTTTTTACCCAGGCCGGAGTGCAGTGGCATGATCTTGGCTCACTGCAACCTCTGCCTCCTGGGTTCAAATGATTCTTTTGCCTCAGCCCCCCCAGCAGCTGAGACTACAAGCGTACACCATCGTGCCCAGCTAATTTTTGTATTTTTAGTAGAGACAGGGTTTTACCATGTTGCCAGGCTGGTGTTTTTTGTTTTTTAAGAGATGGGGTCTCCCTGTGTTGCCCAGACTGGACTCGACCTCCTCAGCTCAAACAATCCTCCCGCCTAAGCCTCCTGATGGCTGAGACTACGGGTGCCCACCACCATGCCTGGTCTGCGTTGGCTATGGGCTGTGTTGAAAGCTCCCTCACTTTGAGTGAAAAAGAACCGGCTCTTAGGTCTACCTTTGGGATAAGAAATTGTGCTTGGCTCACCAAGGCCAGGGTGGTGGAATTACGGAACAGAAGCGCCCTCAGCTGGCAAGCTGGAATTAGACACGCCCAGCTCCATTTCTCCTGTGGAGAAGGAACAGCGGGGGAACACCAGCCCTCTACACCCTTCCTTCCTCCACACACGCACTGCTAACCATGCTTTCAAAAATACTAAGAATCAGCCGAGCATGATGGTGCACGCCTGTCGTCCCAGCTACTCCAGAGGCTGAGGCGGGAGGATCTCTGCGTCTGAGAGTTTGAGGCTGCAATGAGCTATGATCATGCCACTGCACTCCAGCCTGGGCCACAAAGCAGGACCTGGTGATACGGTTTGGGTCTGTGTTCCCTCCCATATCTCATGTCGAATTGTAAACCCCAGTGTTGGAGGTGGGGCCTGGTGGGAGGTGATTGGATCATGGGAGGGGATTTCCCCTTGGATTCTGTTCTCGTGATAGTGAGTTACCACCAGATCTGCTCATTTAAAATTGTGTAGCACCTCTTCCCCCACTTCCTCCTGCTCCAACCATGTAAGAGGAAACTGCTTCCCCTTCGCCTTCCACCATGATTGTAAGTTTCCTGAAGCCTCCCCCGCCAAGCATCCTGTAGAGCCTGCAGAACCATGAGCCAATTAAACTGTTTTTCGTTATGAATTACTCAGTCTCAGTTATTTCTTTACAGCAGTGTGAGAACGGACTGATACACCTGATCTCTAAATCAAAAAAAAAAAAAAAAAGTTAAATACTAAGAAGTGATTTGCAGAGCTTGTAGGGGTAAAGCTGGGTCTAGAGAGGGCTCAGAAGTACTGCTTCCCCATAGTCACCAGTTCAAAGAGTACCTGGCCTCGATCATAGACTAGGGCAGAGCTGGCCTCCAGCATCTGTCCAAGAATGTGACCCAGACCTCCTGCACCAGAACCTCCTAAGGGCAAGAACAGGCCTTTGGGACTCTGCCTCCCTCACCCTCACCACCATGACCCTCTGTTTCTTGTTTTATTCCTTACTAGTCCAGATAGCCCAAGGAAGGCTTGCAGGGACAGAGTGTGGAATAGATGTGCACACACTGCAGCTCCGTGTCTGTGTGTGCGGGCAGGGCCACGTATGTGAGAAAGATGCAAGAAATGTATCCCTAGGAGGGGAACACCTGCACACTGGTTGAGAACATGTTATTGTGAAAAGGTACCTTGGAAAGCTCAGTATCCATCAGCCTCATTGAGCAGATAAGGAAAAGGAGGTCCAGAGAGAACAGACCTGCCCGAGGTTGGTCATGCTGGGACTTAACCCCAAGAAAAGAGAAGCACGCATGATGTGTATATTAGGTTGTGCACATGTGTGCTTGCCAAAAGAAAAAAAGATTTAAACACACACACACACACACCTCCTCCCCCACTTCTTCCTGCTCCAACCATATAAGAGGAAACTGGAGTTTTTGTTTTGTTTTGTTTTGTTTCGTGGTGTTGTTTTCAGTCAGGGTCTCCTCTGCCAACCAGGTTGGAGTTCAGTGGTACCACCTTAGCTCACTACAGCCTCAACCTCTTGGGCTCAAGCCATCCTCCCACCTCAGCCTCTCAAGTACCTAGGACTACAGGTGCACGCCACCATGCCTGGATAATTTTTTATTTTTTTACATAGTGTCCCACTATGTTGTCCAGGCTGGCCTTGAACTCCTGGACTCAAGCGATCCTTCCCCCTCAGCCTTCCAAAGTGATGGGATTACAGGCACGACCCACCATACTCAGCCCCAGGAGTCTTGATTTATGCTCCTGACATGGTTTGGGTCCATGTCCCCACCCAAATCTCATGTCAGATCATAATCCCCAATGTTGGAGGCAGGGCCTGGTGGGAGGTGATTGGATCATGGGGCTGGATGTCCCCCTTGGTGCTGCTCATGAGTGCTCATGAGATCTGGTTGTTTATTTTTGTTTGTTTTGTTTTGTTTTGTTTTGTTGAGACGGAGTCTTGCTCTATCACCCAGGCTAGAGTGCAGTGGCATGATCTCAGCTCACTCCCACCTCTGCCTCCTGGGTTCAAGTGATTCTCTTGCCTCAGCCTCCTGAGTAGCAGGGATTATAGGCATCCACCACCACATCCAGCTAATCTTTTGTGTGTGTGTCTGTATTTTTATAGAGACAGCATTTCACTATGTTGGCCAGGCTGGTCTTGAACTCCTGACTTCAGGTGATCCGCCTGCCTTGGCCTCCCAAAGTGCTGGGATTATAGGTGTGAGCCACCACGCTCAGCATGAGATCTGGTTGTTTAAAGTGAATCACCTCCCACCTCTCTCTCCTCCTCCTACTCCAGCCATGTAAGATGTGCCTGCTTCCCCTTCTTCCATGATTGTAAGTTTCCTGAGGCCTCCCCAGACATGATTCATGTAGAGCCTGCAGAACCGTGAAACAATTAAAACTCTTTTCTTTATAAATTACTCAATTTCAGGTAATTTTTTATGGCAGTGCGATAATGGACTAATACTAATGGATCCTCAGTCTGGAGAATCAGAGAAGAGCATAGCTTGGCCACAGCGAGTTCCACTTCTTTCTATTTTTTTTTTTTTTTTTTTGAGATGGAGTCTCACTCTGTCACCCAGGCTAGAGTACAGTGGCACAATCTCAGTTCACTGCAAGCTCCGCCTCCCAGGTTCGTGCCATTCTCCTGCCTCAGCCTCCCAAGTAGCTGGGACTACAGGCGCCCACCACCACTCTTGGCTAATTTTTTGTATTTTTAGTAGAGAGAGGGTTTCACCATGTTAGCCAGGATGGTCTCGATCTCCCGACCTCGTGTTCCGCCCGCCTCGGCCTCCCAAAGTGCTGGGATTACAGGCGTGAGCCACCGCACCTGGCCCAGTGAGTTCCACTTCTAAGTAGGCAAGGATCAAATACACAGAAAACGCACATGGACGGTGGGGTCAGCCAAGGGTGGGACTGTTCAGGCTGGAACTCCATAATGGCCAGTTTGTCTCATGTTGGACTTGAAGCTCTTGAGAGCAGGCCCCTAACCTTTTTTTTTTTTTTTTTTTTTTTAGACGGAGTTTAGCTCTGTCACCCAGGCTGGAGTACAGTGGTACAATCTTGGCTCACTGCAACCTCCACCTCCCAGGTTCAAGCTATTCTCCTGCCTCAGCCTCCCAAATAGCTAGAATTACAGGTGTGCACCACCACGCCCAGCTAATTTTTGTATTTTTAGTAGAGACAGGGTTTTGCCACGTTGGCCAGGCTGATCTGGAACTCCTGACCTCAAGTGATCCACCTGCATCAGCCTCCCAATGTGCTGGGATTACAGGTGTGAGCCACCACGCCCAGCCCCTAATGCACAAGTGTTCAGGAATGAATGCATGCCTCCATGAATGAATGGCTGCTTGACAGTCATTAGCAAATGATTGAAGTCCTGTACTTTCAATGAGAATATAGAAGGGGAACACTTACACTTTAACGGACGTTCAGTGGGAAGCAGCATCAGGCAGCCATCAGCGTTTATTTCTTTAGCATCTAATATATGCCAGGCTGTTCTGGACACTAGAAATTACTTTCCTTACCCAAAGGATTATAAATCATGCTGCTATTAAGACACATGCACACGTATGTTTATTGCGGCACTATTCACAATAGCAAAGACTTGGAACCAACCCAAATGTCCATCAGTGACAGACTGGATTAAGAAAATGTGGCACATATACACCATGGAATACTATGCAGCCATAAAAAAGGATGAATTCGTGTCCTTTGTAGGGACATGGATGCAGCTGGAAACCATCATTCTCAGCCAACTATCGCAAGAACAGAAAACCAAACACCGCGTGTTCTCACTCATAGGTGGGAATTGAACAATGAGAACACTTGGACACAGGAAGGGGAACATCACACACTGGGGCCTATTGTGGGGTGCGGGGAGCGGGGAGGGACAGCATTAGGAGATATACCTAATGTAAATGACGAGTTAATGGGTGCAGCAAACCAACATGGCACATGTATATATATGTAACAAACCTGCACGTTGTGCACATGTACCTTAGAACATAAAGTATAATAAAAAAAAGAAAGAGAAAAAGAAATTACTTTCCTTCCTTCTTCCCTTCCTTCCTCCCTCCCTTCTTTCCTTCCTTCCTTCTCTCTTTCCTTTCCTCCTTTCTTTCTTTCTTTCTAGACAGAGTCTCCCAGGCTGGAGTTCAGTGGCGCAATCATAACTTACTGTAGCCTCAAACTCCTGGGCTCAGTCAGCCTCCTGCCTCAGCCTCCCGAGTAGCTGGGACTACATGTGCATGCCACCACATATGGCTAATTTTTTAATTTTTGCAGATACAGGGCCTCACTATGTTGCCCAGGCTGGTCTCAAACTCCCGGGCTCAAGTGATCCTCCCACCTCAGCCTTCCAAAGTGCTAGGATGACAGGCGTGAGCCACTGTGCCTGGCCAAGATGGAAACTTTCCTCCAGGAACTCACATTCCAGAGGAGACAGAAGAGGAGTCAGAGAGATTGGAGAGTGGCCTGTGAGAAAAATTCTACATTTTACAGTAGAGGAAACTGCTGCTCAGTAAAGTACATACTTACCCAGGCCACATGGCTGGCAAACAGCAGTGCCAAGATTTGAACCCATGTTTGTGTGACCTCCAAAGAGCCACAGACAGAGATAAACGAAGGAGGGAGGAGGACAGTTTTCTCCCTGGTTCAACGAACCCAAAAGATGTGTCTCAAAGACCAAAAACATCTGCACCTGGAGGCTGGGCATGGTGGCTAACGTCTGTAATCCCAGCACTTTGGGAGGCCGAGGCGGGCAGATCGCCTGAGGGCAGGACTTCAACACCAGCCTGTCCAATGTGGCGAAATCTTGTCCCTACTAAAAACACAAAAATTAGCCTGGTTTTTTGTGTACGTGCATGGTTGCACGTACCTGTGATCCTAGCTACTCAGGAGGCTGAGGCAGGAGAATCACCTGAACCCAGGAAGCGGCGGTTACAGCGAGTCAAGAGCACTCCAGTGCACTCCAGCCTGGGCAACGGAGTGAGATTCCATCTCAAAACAACAAACAACAACAACAAAAATATCTGCACCTGGGAAACGCTCAAAGCCTTTTGTATTTCATAGATCCTAGACCTGAAATAAATCGGCCAGTTCCTGATGGCAGTCAGGTTCTTGCTAATCTCAGCGTCACACCGTGATTAAGAGCCCAGAGCTACATCCCCGTGCCGGCTTTTCACCCGTAACGTGAAACTAATTATACCTACCCCATAGAGTGTTACAATCATGAAATCAGTTAATAAGTGTAAAATTAAGTTCCGAATACATCGTCAATACTCAGAAATTGTTATTATTACCTCCAGCTTTCCCTTTCTTTTGTGTCCTTTGTTCCCTGGTGATTTCCCAGAAGTAACTCAATAAATTTGCCCTCAATAGAAATCTCCATTCTCTTAGTCTAGTGATAAAATCCCAGGGTTGGCTGAGAAGGGCAGAGAGCAGCCTTGGAAAATGTATACGTATGACCAGCGCGGTTTCACGGGTTAAGTCATTTTCCCCTCCCGACACTGTTTTCAGGCTGGGTCTCGCTCTGTTTCCCAGGCTGGAGTGAAGCAGCACAATCACAGCTCACTGGAGCCAGCCTCAACCTCCAGGGCTCAAGCAGTTCTCCCAGCTCAGCCTCCCAGCTCAGCCTCCCAAGTAGCTGGGACAATAGGCCCTCGCCACAACTGCTAGCTAATCTTTTCGTATTTTGGGGGTCTCACTTTGTTGCTCAGGCTGGTCTGGAACTCCTGGGCTCCAGTGATCTTCCCGCTTCAGCCTCCCTAAGTGATGAGATTACAGGCGTGAGCCCCCGCGCCCTGCTTGGACACTTTAGAAATGGTGTTTCGGACTGGGTTTAGGAGCTTTGAACTTCGGGGTTAGCCTGACCTCTAGTGGGCAAACAGAAAACAGTACAAAGCTGGCGGGAGATGCTCAAGTGTGGCAAAGTGAAGTTCCCGCCCTGGCAGAACACTTTATTGGGTAGCTTTTATTGAGAGCTTACTAGATGCTGAATTTAAGCACCTCATTGAAGTCCACACAGACTGTAAGTGGCAGGGTTGGGGTCTCAACCCAACCCTGTCTGGCCTCAGAGTCTTCTTGTTTATCCATAAGGCACAGCGCCTGGCTGGAGAAAACCACCACGTTGCATCCAGTCAGGTAACCCAGTGGATAAAGCCCTTCCCTTACATCATTGAAATAACACACACATCATGCAACAAAAGTTATTACACCCACTTCTCACACCTAGAAGCTGCAGTGCTAAACAGCCTAACCCAAAATCATACTTCGTCCTTCATTCAGTGCTAATGTATCACTCAGTCTTCAGCACGGTGCTGGACACTGGAAATAAATGGAAAGCAAAACACACAAGATTCCTACCCTGCCCCCAAAAAGCTTGGCGATTAATCAGTTACTGCCAGAACTGAGGTCCCTGTTGCCCAGGCAAATGCTCTTTTTACTGTGACACTAGGAACGCCAACTCATTATCTGGATGGCTGGTTTTTGGTTTTTTGCTTGCTTGTTTGTTGTTGTTGTTGTTGTTGTTTTTGAGACAGACTCTTGCTGTGCCACCCAGGCTTGAGTGCTGTGGCGTGATCTCAGCTCATTGCAACCTCTGCCTCCTGGGTTCAAGCGATTCTCATGCCTCCACCTCCCAAGTAGCTGGGACTACAGGCACCCACCACCATGCCCGGCTACTTTTTATATTTTTAGTACAGACAGGATTTCACCATGTTGGAGGCTGGTCTCAATCTCCTGACCTCAAGTGATCCACCTGCGTCAGGTCTCCCAAAGTGCTGGGATTACAGTTGTGAATCTGGTCTTCTAACCTGGACTAGAAATTCAGCAAAGATGAGGATACTAGGGCTTAATTTTCTTTTACTCCATCCACAGATCCAGAGCCTAAGTCCAGTTCTGCCTGACTCCTTTCACCCTTTTTTTTTTCTTTTCTCATTTCTTTTCTTTCTTTTCTGTCTTTTTTTGTTTGTTTGTTTTAAATGAGACAAGGTCTTGCTCTGTCACCCAAGCTGGAGTGCAATGGTACGATTATGACTCACAGCAGCCTCAATCTCCCAGGCTCAAGCGATCCACCCACCTCAGCCTTCCAAGAAGTTAAGACTATAGGCGCACACCACCATGCCTGGCTAGTTTTTTTATTTTTCATTTTTTTTAATGTTTTGTAAAGATGGGGTTTCACTGTGTTGCCCAGGCTGGTCTTAAACTCCTGGGCTCAAACAACCCTCCCATCTTGGCCTTTCAAAGTGCTGGGATCACAGGCATGAGTCACTGAGCCCTGTTTTTTTTTTTTTTTTCTAATTTTTTTTTTAGACAAAATCATTCTGTCACCCAGGCTGTAGTGCAGTGGCATGATCTCAGTTCACTGCAACCTCTGCCTCCCAGGTTCAAGGGATTCTCCTGCCTCAGCCTCCTGAGTAGCTGGGGCTACAGGCATGTGCCACCACACCAAGCTACATTTTGTAATTTTAGTAGAGACGGGGTTTCACCATCTTGGTCGGGCTGCTCTTGAACTCCTGACCTCAGGTGATCTGCCCACCTTGGCCACCCAAAGTGCTGGGATTACAGGTGTGAGCCCCCTCACGCCTGGCCCCTGAGATAAGGATTTAAGTGCAAATCATTTATCTGATAATTGAACCCAGGAAGCACTGTGGGGGAATGGGGAAGTATATTAGCCTGCTAAAGCTGCCAAAATAAAATGCCATAAACTGGGTGGCTTAAACAACAGGAATATACTTTCTCACAGTTCTGTAGGCTGGAAGTTCAAGATCAAAGTGCCAGCAGGGTTGGTTTCCTCAGAGGCCTGTCTCCTGGACTGCAGGTGGCTGACCTCCTGCTGCCTTTTCACATGGTTGTCCATCTGTGCACGCACATGCTTGGTGTCTCTCTATGTCCTAATCTCCTCTGTTAAGTACCACAGCTGGGTTGGATTAGGGCCCACCCTTACAGCCTCATTTTAGCTTAATCACCTCTTGAAAAGCCCTATTTCCAAATGCAGTCACATTCTGAAGTACTGGGGGTTGGGACTTCAACATGTGAATTGGGAGGGGAGCACACAGTTCAGTTCCTAACAGGAAGTAAGACAGGGGAGGGAAAGACAGAAATAAAGGGCACTTGGCTAAGTAGGTTACTGCTGTGGGGAACTGGGGCTGATCCCACTGGGTACATCTGAGACCGTTTAAAACACTCTCTCATGCCTGTAATCCCAGCACTTCGGGAGGCCGAGGCGGGCGGATCACAAGGTCAGGAGTTTGAGACCAGCCTGGTCAACATAGTGAAACCCCGTCTCTACTAAAAATACAAAAATTTAGCCAGGTGTGGAGGCGAGCGCCTGTAGTCCCAGCTACTCAGGAGACTGAGGCAGGAGAATCACTTGAACCTGGGAGACGGAGGTTGCAGTGAGCAGAGATTGCACCACTGCACTCCAGCCCAGGCAACAGTGCGAGACTCTGTCTCAAAAACAAACAAACGAACAAAAACAAAAAAAAAATTCTCAAGCTAAGCATGATGGCTCACGCCTATAATCCCAGCACTTGGGGAGGCCTAAAAGGGTGGATCCCTTGAGTCCAGGAGTTCAAGTCCAGCTTGAGCAACATAGAGAGCCCTCATCTCTACCAAAAAAAAAAAAGAAGAAGAAGAAGAAATAAGGCTGGTGTATCGGCACACACCTGTAGTCCCATCTACTCTAGAGGCTGAGGTGGGAGGATCACTTGAGCCCAGGAGGTCAAGATTGCAGTGAGCTGTGATTGCACCACTGTACTCCAGCCTGAGCCACAGAATAAGACCTTGTCTAAAAAATAAATAAAAATAAAATAAACCCTCTCAGGGTGATCCTTCCCTGCTGAGGAACAAGGAGTGGGGGTGTTTATCTTTCCATTTCCCTCCATGTGGTCAATGGCTGCTTCCAGGACATTAGCTCCCCAGCACTCAGAGTCTAAGAGAAAGCATTCAGACAGATGCAGCTGCTCACAGCAGGATGCAGTCAGCGTGAAAGGGGACAGTGAGTGCATGAGGATTTGGGTGGGGCACTGACTACCTTGCTATGCCACCCCATATGCCCCCTATATACCCCCTAAGTCCATCAGATTCTTTTCTTTTTTTTTTTTTTGGAAACAGAATCTTGCCCTATCACCCAGGCTGGAGTGCAGTGGCACAATTATAGCTCACTGCAACCTTGACCTCCTGGGCTCAAGTGATTCTCCCACCTCAGCCTCCCAAGTAGCTAAGACTACATTTGTGCACCACCATGCCTCACTAACTTATTTAAATTATTTTTTGTAGAGATAGGACCTCATGATGTTGCCCAGGCTGGTCTCGAACTCCTGGCCTCAAGTGATCCTCCTGCCTTGGCCTCTCAAAGTGCTGGGATTACAGGCATATGCCATCATGCTCAGCCTACCTGATTCTTATGTTATGGTACCTGGCTCTGAGCCAACTCTAGTTTGTTTCAACAGCAGATCTTTAAGTGATTTTTCTACCAATTATGTGTGCCAACAAATTGCCAAGTCAAGTCAGACCATTTCCATTACAGCCTGCTTGGTTTCCTGTTTTTGCTACTCTTTCCATCCCAGAGCGGGAGCAATTTCACTGTCTTACATTCCACCTCAAGCTTACAAGAGTCAGGACTCTTTGGACCCAGTGCCGTGGCTCATGCCTGTAATCCCAGCACTTTAGCAGGCTGAGGTGGGCAGGTCACCTGAGGTCAGGAGTTTGAGACCAGCCTGGCCAACATGGTGAAACTCCATCTCTACTAAAAATACAAAAATCAGCCAGGCATGGTAGTGCGTTTCTGTGGTCCCAGCTACTCAGGAGGCTGAGGCAGGAGAATCGCTTGAACCTGGGAGGTGGAGGTTGAAGCAAGCTGAGATTGTGCCATTGCACTCCAACCTGGGTGACAGAGCAAAACTCTGTCTCAGAAAAGAAGAGAGAAAGAGAGAGAGAATGAGAGAAAGGAAGAACGGAAGGAAGGAAGGAAGGAAGGAAGGAAGGAAGGAAGGAAGGAAGGAAGGAAGGAAGGAAGGAAGGAAGGAGGGAAGGAAGGGAGAGAGAGAGAGAGAGAGAGAAAGAAAGAAAGAAAGAAAGAAAGAAAGAAAGAAAGAAAGAAAGAAAGAAAGAAAGAAAGAAAGAAAGAAAGAAAGAAAGAAAGAAAGAAAGAAAGAAAGAAAGAAAGAAGGGAGGGAGGGAGGGAGGGAGGGAGGGAGGGAGGGAGGGAGGGAGGGAGGGAGGGAAGGAAGGAAGGAAGGAAGGAAGGAAGGAAGGAAGGAAGGAAGGAAGGAAGGAAGGAAGGAAGGAAGGAAGGGAGACAGAAAAGGAAAGAAAAGAAATCAGGACTCCTTGATTCCAAGTTGCAGAACCTCAGTACAAATTAGCTTTAAAATAGAGAGGGTGGGTTTACAGGCTTAAGTGACTGAATATGGCAGGCACTATTGGATCAGGTGTCCAAAAAAGTAGCTTTGGGGATGTGTCCTTGTAAATCCCTTAGTTTGGTTTTTCTGTGCCGGCTTCTATGGAAGGTAGGCTGTCCCTATGAAGTGGCACAGATGACCCCAAGCAGCCGCAGATCTACATCCTATGGGTACCTCTACCAGTTAAGATGCTTTTTGGAGACTCATAACCAAAAAGCTGACTCAACAAGACAGACAGCACCCAGAGACAGAGCCCAGAGGTGGGCTGGGCTTTCAGCTCAGTTGATTCATCTGCACCAAGGTGAATCTTCATTCTGTCTCTTTCCTCTGCCCATTCAGAGCACCAGCTTCATCCTCGGTCTGGCTTAAATGTATTAAAGCATTGTTTTCAGAAGCTCCTAGCAAGACTTTCTTTGTACCTCTTGGCCCAAATTGATTTTAACTTGTCCACCCTTGAACTAGTCACTGCCAAGAAACTGGATTATTATGATTAACTTAAGATAATTATCTGGGAGTAATGAATTTTAGAGAGTCAACTACTATGTCCACCAAAAGATGTGTCTTGTGTCTTTCAAATCATTTCCATTGCAACTCAACCTATGATGTCATTTACATCATGACGCAGAATACATTAATATAAATATAAGTTTCCCAAAACAATATTTATCCTTACTATATATGATGCACCCTGTTAGTTGTACTCTATACTGCATTTTTGTTAAATGTTGATTTTTAAATTTTATTTATTTATTTATTTATTTTTTTGGAGACAGGGTCTCACTCTGTCACCCAGGCTGGAGTGTATGGGCACAATCTTGGCTCACTGCAACCTCTGCCTCCCAGGTTCAAGCGATTCTCCCACCTCTGCCTCCCAAGTAGCTGGGATTTCAGGTGCTCACCACCACGCCCAGCTAAATTTTGTAGTTTTTAGTAGAGAGGGAGTTTCACCATGTTGGCCAGGCTGGTCGCGAATTCCTGACCTTAAGTGATCCATCCGCTTCAGCCTCCTAAAGTGCTGGGATTACAGGCATGAGCCGCCGCGCTTGGCCAAATGTTGATTATAATTACTAAATTGTATAACAACCCATTAATGGGTCACAACTCACAATTTGAAATATGCTATACAGCCTACTCTGGGCACAGTGCCTATGGGGTAGCCCTCCTCTGCAAGGAGCAGTACAAAAAAAAATGAAATATGCTGTACATACTTCCCGCTGACAGGTCTAAAAAAAAGAAAAAGAAAAATGCAGTACTGAAATAACTGGATAGAAAGGGGACTTTTGTCCAATGATTCTAGCAAAAATTCCGCATCTGACTCTTCTTCTTCTGATTCACATTGTCTCATGACAATGGGTTCCAGCGGAGTCAGGGGTCCATCCGTGAACCATGGCAGTGACTCTGACTGGCCAGGATTGGGTCCCACTCCTAACCCTGGCACCAGGGGACTATGCTCAGCACCGCTAAAGCTGCATGGACTGAGAGTCAGTGAGGAGTAGCTCTTCAAAGAAAAAGAAAAGTTCTTAAAGCAGAAAAAAAAAAATGAAAACAGGTGCTGCTCAAGGAAAAATAACAAGTTTCCACTATTATCCCACTCCATTGGAGGGAATAATAAAGACTTTAGATAGCTTTAGATAGGTGAAGATCAGGAGGTCTGAACCCAGCAGTGTGAGGCTCTGCATCCAGTAATCCAGGCTTCTAGTCAACTCCTAGTCTTGGACTTCAGGTTTATTAGGTTGCTGCAAAAGTAGTTAAGGTTTTTGCCATTACTTTTAAAGTTGGACTTTCGCCTCCTCTCTCTGCCTAAGTTCAAGGCTGGGCCACCTGCATACACCTAGAATCTTGCCTAGTTTAATATTCCCTCTCTGTATCTCAGGGATTCGAATCTCACCCTTGGACCCCAGCCTGGACACCTGGGGCCATATCACCTCTAACAACCTATTTACCCATCTTCCTACCTGCCGGGGTCTCCAAATATCACCTCCTGAATTCCCCAATGACCTGCTCCACCTGCCTGAGTGACCTGGCAGAGAGGGCCGTCTTTTGATGGGAAACAAGACATTAGTATGGTCTTGGTGGTAAAGACAAGATGTTGGTAAACAAGACATTTATAATAACGCAGACAATTCCTCCTTCCATTGAAAGATAGCCTGGCTCCGTGGGGTTACTGGGACATGACAAGGTAGGTTTAGCACTACTGTGTTTTGTTTCCTGGTTCTCAGGTTGTGGCAGAGATTCTTCAGGTTCTTACCCAACCCATTTCTTCTTCTTCCTGAGCACACAACTGGACTATATTTCCCAGCCTCCTTTGCAGTTAGGAGTAGTCATGTGACTTAGTCTGGCCAATAAACTGAGCATAAGCGGGGCACCACTTCCAGGACTGACCCAGTGAAACCTCCTACATGCTGTCTTCCATTCTTTTTCCCCATCTCCCAGTTGATTAGAAAAATTCAAGGTCCTAAATGGGATCTGTACTAGTCAACTCAGGTTGCCACAACAAAACACCATCAACTAGGTGGCTTCAACCACAGAGATTTATTTTCTCACAGTCCTGGAAGTTGAAAGTATGAGATCAGAACATGGTGGCTCACGCCTATAATTTCAGCACTTTGGGACGTCAAAGCGGATGGATCACCTGAGGTTAGGATTTCGAGACCTGCCTGGCCAACATTGTGAGATCCCATCTCCAGTTTAAAATACAAAAATTAGCCGGCATGGTGATGGGTGCCTGTAATCCCAGTTACTCAGGAGGCTGAAGCAGGAGAATTGCTTGAATCCAGGAGACAGAGGTCGCAGTGAGCCGAGATGGCACCACTGCACTCCAGCCTGGGCGACAGAGTGAGACTCTGTCTCAATAAAAAAAAATAAAAAAATAAAAAAGAAAGAAAGTATGAGATCAGGGGGTCAGCGTGTCAGGTTCTGGGGAGGGCCCTCTTCCTGGCTGGCTGACAGCCACCTTCTCACTGTGTTCTCGCATTGGCAGAGAGAGAGAGAGAGAGAGAGAGAGAGAGAGAGAGAGAGAGAGCGCACACTGGTGCCTGCTCTAGCGTCTTTTCTTATAAGAACACTACTCCCATCATGAAGACGCCACCATGGTGACTTCTTCTAAATCTAATTAGCTCCCAAAGGCCCCATCTCTAAATTCCATCACATTGTCAGGGCTTCAACATATGAATTGGGGCGAGAAGAGCACAATTCGGTTCATAGCAGTGGTCCCTGAATGACCTGCATTCTATTACGTTGTAAGAAATACATTTTTATTGTGTCGAACACTGAGCTTTGGGGAAACCACTCGTTACAACAGCTCATGTTATTCACCTTAACGGATGCATCAGATCAATCCTAGCTCCTATACCCTCACCTTAGTGAACAGAGCTAAGCCCACCAGGCCAACGACTCCAAATGCACACGTGTGTGTGTGTGTGTGTGTGTGTGTGGGTGTGTCTGTGTGTGTGTGTTTTCAGAGCCTCATGCTCTGCCAGCCAAGCTAGTTGGGTGCAAATATGAGAAGAACATAAAATATGAGGTCTTACTGCATCTATTCTTGCCCTCTTCTCCAATCTCT
Organism: Macaca fascicularis; assembly: GCF_037993035.2. Lineage (NCBI taxonomy): Eukaryota > Metazoa > Chordata > Mammalia > Primates > Cercopithecidae > Macaca > Macaca fascicularis. Next base: position 23,589,615 of record NC_088394.1, read on the forward strand.
TCCCCACACAGAATCCCAAGTGGCCCTTTACAATGCAAATGTAATTATATCACTCCCCTAATCAAAATCTTCAGCATCTGCCTCTTGCTCTTTGGAAATCTTCACCAGGGCAAATCAACACAGTCCCTGAACTGAGCAAGCAGCTGTTGATCTGGTGGACGAGTTCTACTCTTTTTTTACAAATTCTTTTTTGAGACAAGGTCTGGTTTTGTCAGCAAGGCTGGAGTACAGTGGCATGATCACGACTCACTGCAGCCTCAACCTCCCAGGCTCAAGTGATCCTCCCACCGTAGCATCCTGAGTAGCTGGACTACAGGCACACACCACCACGTGTGGCTAATCTTTTTATTTCATTTTTATTTTGTAGAGATGGGGTCTTGCCATGTTGCCCAGGCTGGTCTCACACTCTTGCCCTCAAGAAATATTCCCACCTCAGACTCCAAAAGTTCTAGGATTACAGGCATGAGCCAGTATGCCCAGCCAGATGAGTTCTTTTCAATCCCCATCAGATAGGCAAATCTCGAGCAGTTCAATTCACTTGGGACTGACAGTTGTACACATTTGAGGTATAGCCCAGAGCTATAGTAACTCTCCTCCTGTCTGGCACAACGTAGCTCAAGGGGCCTTGATCTTCTGGGCCTCCCACAGAACATCCCTCAGGTCCACTATATTGATGACACCATGTCAATCAGACCTGGTGAGCAGGAAGTGGAAGACATCTGAACATTCTGGTGTGCCACAGGATGGTAGATAAATCCTACAAAGATCCAGGAACCTGTCACGTTGGTGAAGTTTTCCTTGCAGCCTAGCAATCTGGGATATAGAAAGACATGCCCTCCAAGACAGAGGAAAGAATATTGGACCATGCACTTACTTTTTTTTTTTTTTTTTTTTTTGACAGAGTCTCAGCTCACCACAACCTCTGCCTCCCTGGTTCGAGTGATTCTCCTGCCTCGCCTCGGCAACCTGAGTAGCTGGAATCACAGGTGCACACCACTGTGCCCAGCTAATTTTGTATTTTTAGTAGAGACAGGGTTTCACCATGTTGGCCAGGCTGGTCTCACCTAACCTCAGGTGATCTGCCCACCTCGGCCTCCCGAAGTGCTGGGATTACAGGCGTGAGCCACCGCGCCTAGACTGCACCACGAACTTACTATCACTAAGAAAAACCTCGCATGTGTTGGGCGCGGTGGCTCACACCTATAATCCCAGCACTTCAGGAGGCCAAGGCAGGTGGATCACAAGGTCAAGAGATCGAGACTAGCCTGGCTAATATGGAGAAACCCTGTCTCTACTAAAAATACAAAAATTAGCTGGGCATGGTGGCACGCGCCTGTAGCCTCAGCTTCGGGAGGCTGAGGCAGGAGAATTGCTTGAGCCCGGGAGGCGGAAGTTGCAGTGAGCCAAGATCCCGCCACGGCACTCCAACCTGATGACAGAACAAGACTGTCTCGGAAGAAAAAAAAGAAAAACCTAGCATTAGCAAGGTCTTTGGTGTTTTAGAGACAGCTCGTACCATCCTTTGGGCTCCTGCTTCTTGCTAACTCAGAAAAAAAATGTATTTGTTTTTAAGTAGATATAGAGCAAAATAGAGCTTTGTAGTAGGTTTCAGCTGCAATACAAATGGTTCTGCAACTTGGGCCATGCAGCATGGCAAGTCCCATGGCATAGAGGTATCTGTGGTGGAAAATGACACCACGTGGAATCTCTGGCAAGCCCCACTAGAGAGTTACAACACATAACCATAGGGTTCTGGAGCAAGGCCATGCCATCTGCAACAGAGAACTCTTCAACATTGGAAAAAGCAGCTCCTGGCATGCTACTGGGCCCTAGTAGGGATGGAGTACTTAACCATGGGGCACCTATTGTGAGCCAGTAATTGTCAGACCCACCAAGTCTTTAGCTTGAAAAGTACAGCAGAAATCCGTAGTACCGTGGAAACAGCACCTTCAGGGTCAGTCCTGTGCAGGTCCAAAGTTCAATGAAGTTATAGAAAGATGTGACCCAGACTACATGTTCCCTGCCTCATTGCTCTGACGCCCTTCCTCAGCTCATATTTACATCCTGATGAAGGGTTTATTATGTACGGTGGATGGAGGAGAGACCCCAAGCCAAGTTTATGCATGGGATGCCTCCTCTATTGGTGAGAGCTAAAAATGTCCTGTGCTACACTAGATTCCCAGGCAGGGGCAGCTCAGGAAGGCTGGACAAGCTTTGGATGGTATACCCGGCCATCGACTTTGTGAGAAGAGAGAAGTTGCCTGACATGACCATATATGCAGACTTCTTGGCAGTGGTGAATAGCCTAAGTGGTTGGCAGGGAGCCTTGAAGGACTGAGATTGGAAGACAGGAGAACTTGAGGCAGAAGTATGAGGACTGATTTGTGCGAGAGATGCCAAGCATGTGGATCTTCAAGTCTCATGTCAACGCCCACCAGAGGTTATCTGCAAAAACAGAGCATTAAACAAGTGGGTGGACGGGCTGACTTGTCCAGTGGAGACCAGCCAGATTGTGTACCCAGCTGTAACTGTGTTGGCACAGTGGGTACTTGAATAGACTAACCATGGTGGCACAGACGGAGGCTTGCTACGAGCTCAACAACATGGGTCCGTTTCACCAAGACTAATCTGCTGGCTGGGCGCAGTGGCTCATGCCTGTCATCCCAGCCCTTTGGGAGGCTGAGGAGGGCAGATTGCTTGAGCTCAGAAGCTCGAGACCAGCCCAGGCAACACAGCAAGATCCTGTCTCTAGTAACAATAAAAATCAACCGGGCATGGTGACACATGACTGTAGTCCCAGTTACTCAGCAGGCTGAAGTGGGAGGATCGCTTGAGCCCAGGAAATCAAGGCTATAGTAAGCTGTGATTGCACCACTGCACTCCAGTCTGGATGACAGAGAGATACCCTGTCTCAGAAAAAAAAAAAAAAAAAAGGCCATGCATGGTGGCTCCTGCCTGTAATCCCAACACTTTGGAAGGCCAAGGCGGGCAGATTTCCTGAGGTCAGGAGTTTGAGACCAGCCTGGCCAACATGGTGAAACCCAGTCTCTACTAAAAATACAAAAATTAGCTGGGTATGGTGGCGCATGCCTGTAAACCCAGCTACTCAGGAGGCTGAGGCAGGAGAATCAGTTGAACCTGGGAGGTGGAGGTTGCAGTGAGCCAAGATTGCACCACTGCACTCCAACCTGGACTGGAGAAAGATGGAGCTAGGCTCCATAAAAAAAAAAAAAAAGAGAGAGAGAGATACTGATCTAGCTACTGCTGCTGCTGCACACTTGGCTGGTCAGCATTAAGTATTGACACTAACTCCTTAATATGATGTCATTCCTGTAGCAAACAAACCAGCCCACTGGTGGCAAGTTGATTGCATTGAACCTGGAACGGGCAGTAATTTGTCCCTATAAGGACTGGTGTGGATTCCAAGTGTGGGCTAGTTTCCCTTTCCTGTCCACAGTCCCCTGGCCAGGATCACCCTCTGAAGACTCACAAAGTACCTGATTTCCATCATACAATCTTGCGTTACAGTCTTCAGCCAAGGGACTCACTTTATGGTGGAAGGGAAGGGAGGTAGCCATGGACATGGTATTCCACATCACTCAGAAGCCACTTGTCTGATAGAAGAAAACTGAAATGCTGTCTTAAAGGCATGGTTAAGACACCAGCTTGGTGATGACATCTTATATGTCTTTCTAGATGTATAGACTTTGAACTAACAGGCATTATATGGTAGTGTGTCACTGATAGATTTGGGGGGATTTTTTTGTGTTCTGTTTTGTTTGAGACTGAGTCTCACTCTGTCACTCAGGCTGGAGTACAGTGGCGTAATCTCGGCTCATTGCACCCTCCACCTCCTGGGTTCAAGCAATTCTCCTGCCTCAGCCTCCCGAGTAGCTGGGATTATAGGCACGCGCCACCATGCCCAGCTATTTTTTGTGTTTTTAGTAGAGACAGGGGTCTCACCATGTTGGCCAGGCTGTTCTCAAACTCCTGACCTCAAGTGACCTGCCTGCCTTGGCCTCCCAAAGTGCTGGGATTACTGGCATGAGCCACTGCACCTGGCCTGTTTTGTTTTAGAGATGGAGCTTGCTCTGTCACCCAGGCTGGAATGCAGTGGCATGATCATAGCTCACTGGAGCCTCAAACTCCTGAGCAAAAGTAATCCTCCCACCTCAGCCTCCTGAGTATTTGGGACTACAGGCATGTGCCATCACACCCTGCTTGCGTCCCTAATAGTTAGAATACATGGATCTGAGAACCAAGGGATAGCAGTGGCCTTTCCCCCATCACTCCCAGTGTCCCACTTTAGGAATCTGATTCCTCTCCCTGAAACATTAAGCTCTGATGAACTTAAGGCCTTGGTTCCTAGAGGAGAGATACTCCTACCAGGACCATCCCTGGTTACCCTGCAGTAACCACTCCACCAACCTAAAGCTAGGCTACCCCCTGGTCATTTTGAACTCCTTGTGCCAGTAGCACAGCAGGCAAAAAAAAAAAAAAAAAGGAGTTGCATTACTGTTAGCAGAGTTAATTGACTCTAATTATCGTAAAGACATAGGACTGCCATTCCCTAATAAAGACATCCAGAGGATGTCTGAAATGCAAGAGGGTTTACTGGGGATGCCTCTTGGTGCTTCCATGTCCAGTTTTAACTGTGAAGAGGCAATGACATCCACCCCAGTCAGCCTCAGGCATGAAAACCAGGGACTCAGAGGCCTCAGGGATGAAGATCTAGGTTAAAACACCAGACAAGCAAAATTACTCACCAAAATAAGCACATGCAAAGATGCTAAACATCGTCAGTCATTAGAGAAATGCAAATCAAAATCACAATGAGGCCAGGCACAGTGGCTCACGCCTGTAATCCCAGCACTTTGGGAGACCGAGGCAGGTGGACCACCTGACGTCAGGAGTTCAAGACCAGCCTGACCAACATGGTGAAATCTCATCTCTATTAAAAATATAAAAATTAGCCAGGTGTGGCCATGTGTGCCTGTAGTCCCAGCTACTGGGGAGGCTGAGGCAGGAGAATTGCTTGAACCTGGGAGGCAGAGGTTGCAGTGAGCCGAGATCACACTGCTGCACTCCAGCTTGGGTGACAGAAAGAGACTGTCTCAAAAAAAAAAAAAAAAAAAATCACAATGAGATACCACTTCACTTGTACTAGCATGGTCATTACAAAAAGGACACGTGCCAGTTAGGATGTGAAGAATTGGAATAGGGTGAGAGGAGGGTGAGAGATTAAAAAAAAAACTCATATTGCGTACAATGTACACTATTCAGGTAGCAGGTACATCAAATTCACAGATTTCGCTATGCAATTCATCCACATAACAAAAAACCACTTGCACCCCTAAAGCCTACTGAAATAAAAATTTAAAACGAAACTGGGATAGAACCCCCATACATTGTTGGCGGGAATGTAAAATGGTGTACCTTTTTTTGGAAAACAGTTTGGCAGTTTCTCAAAAAGTTAAACATAGGCAGGGCCTGGTGGCTCACGCCTGTAATCCCAGCACTTTGGGAGGCCAAAGCAGGAGGATTGCTTGAGTCCAGGAGTTTGAGACCAGCCTGGGCAATATAGGGAAACTCCATCTCTACAAAAAAATTTAGAAAGTTAGCCGGGCATGGTGGCGCACAGCTGTAGTCCCAGCTACCTGGGAAGCTGAATTGGGAGAACTGCTTGAGGTCCAAAAGTAGAGGCTGCAGTGAGCTCACACTGCACTCCAGCCTGGGCGACACAGCAAGACCGTGCCTCAAAAAAAAGGGTTAAACATATGACCAGCAATTCCATTCCTAAGTATGTACCCAAGAGAAATGAAAATGTATGTCCCCACAAAAACCTGTACATGAATATTCATAGCAGTCAAGTGACTATTGTTGGCTGGGTGCAGCGGCTCACACCTGTAATTCCAGCACTTTGGGAGGCCGAGACAGGCGGATCACTTGAGGCTAAGAGTTTGAGACCAGCCTGTCAACATGGTGAAACCCTGTCTCTACCAAAAATACAAAAGCTAGCTGGGCGTGGTGGCATATGCCTGTAGTCCCAGCTACTTGGGAGGCTGAGGCAGGAGAATCACTTGAACCTGGGGGGGTGGAGGTTGCACACTCCAGCCTGGGCAACAAGAGTGAAATTCAGTCTCAAAAAATAAATTAAATTAGATTACATTAATATAAATAAAACAAATAAAACAAAACTGAAAATGCAGCTTTTTTTTTTTTTTTTTTTAACAGGGTCTACTCTGTCACTGAGGCTGGAGTGCAGTGGTCTAATTATGACTCACTGCAGACTCAAATTCCTGGGCTCAATGGATCCTCCCACCTCAGACTCATGAGTAATTCAGACTACAGGCACGCCCCACCATTCCTGGCCAATTTCTTTTGTTTTCAGTAGAGATGAGGTCTCGCTATGTTGTCCAAGCTGGTCTCTAACTCCTGGGCTCAAACCATCCTCCCACCACAGCCTCCCAAAGTGCTGGGATTACAAGCATGAGCCACAGCACCCAGCCAACATGAAGTTATTTAAATTTCAATATAAGTTAATTAAAATTAAATGAAATTTAGGCTGGGCGCAGTGGCTCATGCCTGTAATCCCAGCACTTTGGGAGACCAAGGCGGGTGGATTGCTTGAGGTCAGGAGTTCAGGACCTGCCTGACCAACATGGTGAAACTCCGTCTCTATGAAAATACAAAAATTATCCAGGCATGGTGGTGGCACCTGTAATCCCAGCTGATAGGGAGGATAAGGCAGGAGAATCACTTGAATCCAGGAAATGTAGGTTGCAGTGAGCTGAGATGTTGCCACTGCACTTCAGCCTAGGCGACAGAGTAAGACTCCATTTCAAAAAAAAAAAAAGAAAATTAAATGAAATTTAAAATGTTATACCTCAACCACATTAGCTATATTTCAAATACTCAATAGCCACATGTGTCTAGTGGCTGCTATATTGGAGAGTGTAGACATAGACTGTCTCTATAATTACAGAAAGTTCTATTGGGCAATCCTGTTCTAGCTGCTAACATAGGCAAGGGAGTGCTCCTGGAATAGAGATAAAAGGAATGGTCTATGCAGACATCTCCCCTTGGGTGAGCTGCCAAATGACAGCACTCCTTGTATTAGTCCTTAGCTTACCCTCAGGGTCCTACTTGGCCTTCCGGAGCAATCTCGTATTTATTTTCCTATCTGCTGGTGGATTGATGCTATTGACAGTTTGGAAAAGTAGTCATGATTAAAACAGAAGTTAATACGCTTTTGCTCTGTACACTATGTATATCCAGTAGAACAGTGCCTCGCGCCTAATAACCCCTCAATAATCATGTGTCGAATAAATGATTAATAATAATAGTGTCAATATATCAAAAAGATACCTACACTCATATGTTTATCGCAGCACTATTCGCAAAAGCAAAGATACAGACCAAAGTGTTCATTAATGGATGAATGGATAAAGAAAATGTGATACTTATACTCAATGGAATACTATTCATTGTTTAAAGAATGAAATCATAAAATTATGAAATCTTGTCCTTTGACAGCAACATGGACGGAACGGGGGGATCATTATTTTAAGTGAAACAAGCCAGACACAGAAAGTCAAATATCATGTGTTCTCACTCATAAGTGGGCTCTAAAAACATGTGTTCGCGGCTGGGCACAGTGTCTCACTCCTATAATCCCAGCACTTTGGGAGGCCAAGGTCAGAAGTTTGAGACCAACCTGGACAACATGGTGAAACCCTGTCTCTGCTAAAAATACAAAAAATTAGCCAGGTGTGGTGGCGCATGCCTGTAATCCCAGCTACTCGGAAGTCTGAGGCAGGAGAATCACTTGAACCTGGGAGGCAGAGGTTTCAGTGAGCCGAGATCATGCCATTGCACTCTAGCCTGGGCAACAAAAGCGAAACTCCATCTCAAAAAAAAAAAAAAAAAAAAAAAAAAGTGTCCACATGGGCATAGAGAATGGAATGAAAGACAATGGAGACTCGGAAGGGAGATGCAGTGGAAGGGGGTGGATGATAAGAAACTACTTAATAGACAATGTATATCATACAGGTGACTTGACCCTGACTTGACCTTTTGACCACTATGCAATCTATGCATGTAATAAAACTGCACTTATACCCTATACAATTTATTTTATTTTATTTTATTTTATCTTATTTTATTTTATTTTGAGACAGAGTCTTGCTCTGTCGCCCAGGCTGGAGTGCAGCAGTGCGATCTCGGCTCACTGCAAGCCTCGCCTCCCGGGTTCACACCATTCTCCTGCCTTAGCCTCCCGAGTAGCTAGGACTACAAGCGCCCACCGCCACACCCAGCAAATTTTCTGTACTTTTAGTAGAGACAGGGTTTCACCGTGTTAACCAGGATGGTCTCGATCTCCTGACCTCGTGATCTGCCCGCCTTCGCCTCCCAAAGTGTTGTGATTACAAGCGTGAGCCACCACACCCAACCTTGTACCCTATACATTTATACAAATAATAATAACAGAGAACTTTTATCAAGCACATACTGTGTGCCAGGTACTGTGCCAACGCCATGCAGCAACACTGTAAGGTGAAAATCACTCCAGGTTTCAGATGAAGAAACTGAGACAGAGAGGTTAAGAAACACTACAGTTGGCTGGGTGTGGTGGCTCATGCCCGTAATCTCAGCAGCACTTTGGGAGGCCAGGGAGGGAGAATTGCTTGAATCCAGGAATTCAAGACCAGCCTGGACAATACAGGAAGACCTCATCTCTACAAAAAAAAAAAAAAATTAAAAATTAGCCAGGCCGTAGTGGCATGAGCCTGTAGTTCCAGCTACTCAGGCAATTAAGGTGGGAGGATTCCTTGACCTCAGGAGTTTGAGGCTGCAGTGAGGTATTTTCATGCCACTGCACTCCAGCCTGGACAGCAAACCAAAGACTCTATCTCTCTGTTTTTCTTTACCTTTTCTTTTTCTTTTTTCTTTTTTTTTTTTTTTTTTGAGACGGAGTTTCATTCTTGTTGCCCAGGCTAGATGGCAGTGGCGCAATCTCGGCTCACTGCAACCTCCCCCTCCCAGAGACCCTATCTGTATATATATAATATATATATACATATATATATAATATATATATACACATATATATTATATATATACACATATATATACATTATATATATATATATATATAAACAGAAAAGAAAAAGTACTACAGTTTTTTTATTCGTTTGTTTGTTTGTTTTGAGACGGAGTCTTGCTCTGTCGCCCAGGCTGGAGTGCAATGGTGCAATCTTGGCTCACTGCAGCCTCCACCTACCAGGTTCAAGCCATCCTCCTGCCTCAGCTTCCTCCCAGGTAGCTGGGAATACAGGCATGTGCCACCATGCCCGGCTAATTTTTGTATTTTTAGAAGAGATATGGTTTCACCATGTTAGTCAGGCTGGTCTCGAACTCCTGACCTCAAGTGATCCTCCTGCCTCAGCCTCCCAAAGTGCTGGGATTACAGACGTGAGCCACCGTGCCCGGCCAAGCACTACAGTTTTTAAGTAGAGGAGGCAGAATTGAAATTCAGAGTCTTATTCCAGATCCGTAGTCCTTAACTAGGACAATATGCACAATGTAAAGGGAAGTGTTTTAAGTGGACAAACAAAATCAATCATTGCAAGCTCCCCCAGAAGTCTAGGTGTATGATGCCATCAACAGCATCCACTTGCTAAAGTAGCTTCAAACCATCTGGGATGTAGGGGTCGGGGGAGCAGGAAGCTGTCTCAGATAGAGGCTGCTTTGAGGCTATGCAGGTCTCGGTAGACACAGGGTCCCACAGTTTTTTCTTTCTTGAGAGGCTGGGGAATGGGGGCATGAACAACATCTCTGTAGGGAAGGGAGTACTTGATAAGCCAACCCTAATTTGTTGGGCAGGGTTTTGTGGCCCTGTAAGTCAAGGGTTAATTAGATTCAGGCCTGGGCTGTTGCAAGCCTACATGGGAATTACCCCAAGTCTCCGAATTCTCACAGTGCAGTTTTATTGGAAAACAAAGAGTTAGGATGCATGCAGAATGTGTGACAGCTTCTTCCTCTGTGTGGGAATGCACCTGTACTGGAAGTTCCCTGAATCCGCACGTGGGCTTCAGGACCCCATAACTAATATGGCAGAAATGATTGACAATAAATCAAGGCCGACTAATACAAAAAAATAGCCGGGCGAGGTGGTGGGCTCCTGTAGTCCCAGCTACTCGGGAGGCTGAGGCAGGAGAATGGCGTGAACCCGGGAGGCGGAGCTTGCAGTGAGCTGAGATCTGGCCACTGCACTCCAGCCTGGGCGACAGAGCGAGACTCCGTCTCAAAAAAAAAAAAAAATCAAGGCCGACTCTTCTCTGCATAACGGTGATTTACACATACCTTGACTCTTCTCAGGGTAGCTGTACCTGCCCTGCGTGGGTGACGGGCAGGAGAAAGTGTATACCTGGGCACCGCTGGTCCTCCTGATGACATGAAGAAGCTGTACAAACCATATCTCTTGCTCATATTCCTCTGTAACAACTGTGAGTGCAGTGGCTCACGCCTATAATTCCAGCACTTTCGGAGGCCGAGGCAGGCGGATCACTTGAGGTCAGGAGTTTAAGACCAGCCTGACCAACATGGTGAAACCCCTTCTCTACTAAAAATACAAAATTAGCCGGGTATCGTAGCACATGCCTGTAATCCCAGTTACTTGGGAGGCTGAGGCAGGAGAATCGCTTGAAGCCGGGAGGTGGAGGTTGCAGTGAGCCAAGATCTTGCCACTGCACTCCAGCCTAGGTGATGGAGTGAGACTCTGTCTCCAAAAAAAAAAAAAAAGGTGGGGGGCAACTTGGCCCCCCAAGGGACCATAGGCAATGTGTGGAGATATTTTTGGTTGTCAAAATGGGGGAAGGGATGCTACTGGCACCCAGTGTGTAAAGACCCAAGCATGTAGTTAAACATCCTACAGTGCAAAGGACAGCCTCCCACAACAAAAGATTGTCCAGCCTCAGGGTTGAAGAACTATTAGACTAAAGCCTGTTGTGCCTTTTCTCTTTTTTGACGGAGTTTTGCTTTTGTCGCCCAGGCTGGAGTGCAATGGTGCGATCTCAGCTACTGCAACTTCCGCCTCCTGGGTTCCAGCTATTCTCCTGCCTCAGCCTCCCGAGTAGCTGGGATTACAGGCATCCACCATCACACCGGGCTAATTTTTTTGTATTTTTACTAGAGACAGGATTTCACCATGTTGGTCAGGCTGATCTTGAACTCCTGACCTCAGGTGATCCACCAGCCTCAGCCTCCCAAAATGCTGGGATTACAGGCGTGAGCCACCGCACCCGGTTTTTGTTTTTGTTTTTGTTTTTAAGACAGGGACTTGCTCTGTCACCCAGGCTGGAGTGCAGTGGTGTGATCATAGCTCACTACAACCTTGACCTCCTGGACTCAAGCAATCTTCCCACCTTAGCCTCCTGAGTAGCTGGGACTACAGGCACACGCCACTATCCCTGGCTAATTTTTTGTGTTTTGTAGAGATGAGTCTCGCTGTGTTGCTCAGGATAGTCTCGAACCCCTAGGCACAAGTGATCCTGCTGCTTCGGCCTCCCAGTGTGCTGGGATTACAGGTGTGAGCCACCCCACCTGGTCCTGTCGTGCTTCTCTGATGGCCCGTCCAGCCTTATAGTCATAGCTGTGATACTGAAGGCAGATCTTCATCTTGTTCCCCGAGTGTGTGTCCATGCTGCGGGGATGAGAATGCCATTTCTCTACACTCTTGCCACCCCGGAGAATAGTTTACCCTCTGCTGGAGGCCAGGTGCTGGTATCCAGCAAAGGTCCTCTCGCAAAAAAGAGCAGACCATGAAAACACAATCTCATGGGAGTCCACTAGGGGGCAGCCATCAACAGTATCCACTTGCTAAAGTCGCTTCAAATCGAATGAAAATAAAGCTGGAAATCCACGGGCGGAAGGAAAACAGACCGTTATCTCACCCCTTATGCAAGAATGAACTCAAACTGGATTAAAGATTTAAACATAATATCTGAAACTGTAAAACCAGTATGAGAAAACATAAGAGATAGAAAGGAACAAAATAGGCTTGGTGCTGTAATCCCAGCACTTTGGGAGGCCAAGGAGGGCGGATCACTGAAGGTCAGCAGTTCGAGGCCAGCCTGGCCAACATGGTAAAACCCCTCTCTACTAAAAATGCAAAAGTTAACTGGACATGACAAGGCGCATGCCTATAGTCACAGCTACTCGGGAGGCTGAGGATCACTTGAACCCAAGAGACCAAGGCTGCAGTAAGCCGAGATCACCCCTCTGTACTCCAGCCTGGGTAACGAGCCAGACCCTGTCTCAAAAAAATAAACAAAACATAATTTATATACACTTGACCCTTGAACAACATGAAGGTTTGGGGCACCAACCCTCCATTCAGTTGAAAATGCAAATATTAACTTTTGACTTCCCAAAAACTTAACTGTTAATACTAATAGCCCACTGTTGACTGGAAATCTTATCAATAACATAGACAGTTGAATACATATTTTATATGGTAAATGTATCATATATTCTATTTTTACAATATAGTAAGCTAAGACAAATATTATTAAGAAAATCAAAAGAAAGAGAAAAATTATTTACTATTCATTAAGTGTAAGTAGATTATCATAAAGATCTCCATCCTTCCAAAAGTCTTAAAAAAAAAAAAAGAAAAAAAATTGCCTCAGGTCTAGGAGTATTGAAAAAGAATAATTTATTTTAAAAAAAGATCTTCATGCTGAGTAGACTGAAGAGGAGGAGGAAAAGGAGGAGTTGGTCTTACTGTTTCAAGGGTATTTTATGGTACCAAATGACAAAATAGCCTACCATCTACATATATTTTATGCATTCATGACATACCTATTTTTTAAATTTTTTTGATATTTCTAGGCTATGCAGTTTGTCTGCAAATTTCTTTTTTTGTTTTTCTTTATCTTTTATTTTTTTTGTTTTTCTTTATCTTTTACTTTTTTTTCTTTCTTTCTTTTCTTTTTTTTTTTTTTTTTTTTTTTTTTTTGGAGGCAGGATCTCACTTTGTCACCCAGCCTGGAGTGCAGTAGTGTGATCTCAGCTCACTACAACCTTCACCTCCTGGGCTCACTTGATCCTCCCACCTCAGCCTCCCAGGTAGCTGGGACTACAGGCACACGCCACCACGCCCAACTAATTTTTTAATTTTTTGTAGAGACAGGGTCTCAATTTGTTGCCCAGGCTGGTCTTGAACTCCCAGCCTCAAGCAATTCTCCCGTCTTGGCCTCCCAACGTGTTGGGATTACAGACATGAGCCACTACACCTAGCCTAAGTTTTTTCAAATTATTGCAAATCTCCTAAACATGTTCCAATATATTTATTGAAAAAAATCCATGTAGAAAAAAATCCATGGACTCAAGCAGTTGAAACCCATGTTGTTCAAGAGCCAACTGCAGATAGATAGATAGATAGATAGATAGATAGATAGATAGATAGATAGATAGAATTTTGGTAGCATATTACACATTGGTCTTTCCTGTGCTTTTCACTTATCTATATATATATCTTGGACACCTTTCCACAACAGTGAATAGTATGCCATCTAAATCCCTTTTTTTTTTTTTTTTTTTTTTTTTTTGAGACAGAGTTTCCCTCTTGTTGCCCAGGCTGGAGTGCAGTGGCGCGATCTCACCTCACTGCAACCTTCAATTTCCGAGTTCCTGCCATTCTCCCACTTCAGCCTCTCGAGTAGCTGGGATTACAGGCGTGTGCCATCACGCTTGGCTGATTTTTGTATTTTTAATGGAGACAAGGTTTCACCATGTTGGCCAAGCTGGTCTTAAACTCCTGATCTCAAGTGATCCACCTCCCTCAGCCTTCCCAAAGTGCTGGGATTACAGGCATGAGGCACCGTACCTGGCCCATGTATAGAATTGGGGTCTCCCCCGGATCTCTCTTTTCCAGGATTCCCCCGCCTTGATCTTCAGAGACTGTGTTTGTGCATACCCTGCCCTCTGGTTTTTCCACATAAAACCAGGTTTTCTAGCAGGGTTTAAGCTACTCCCAGACCTTGGCAGAGATTTACCCTGCCCTCAAAAACAAGGCACTCACCCAGGCTTGTCCCAAGTGGCAGCATCACTCTAGCACCTGCCTGCTTGTGCTCACTCCTCGGTGCCTTCAGGCTTTCACATTTTTGCAGAGTTTACAGTTGTTATCTGCACAGGGTTGATCCAGGATGAGAGTGAATTTTTGCCTCACCCTTTTTTTTTTTTTTTAGGAATGGGGTCTTGCTATGTTGCCCAAGCTGGTCTCTAACTCCTGGGTTCAAACAATCCTCCCACCTTGGCCTCCCAAAGCACTGGGATTACAGATGTGAGCCACTGCACCCAGCTTGCCTCACTCTTTAACTGCCACATTTTACCTTCAGAAATATCACAACCCAGCTGGGCATGGTGGCTCACACCTGTAATCCCCTACTTGGGAGGCTGAAGCAGGAGAATCATTTGAACCCAGAAGGTGGAGGTTGCAATGAGTTGAGACTGTGCCACTGCACTTCAGCCTAGGAGACAAGAGCAAAACTCCGTCAAAAAAGAAAAAACAAGGAAGGAAGGAAGGGAAAGAAAGAGAGAAAGAGAGGAAGGAAGAAAAGAAGGAAGGAAGGAAGGAAGGAAGGAAGGAAGGAAGGAAGGAAGGAAGGAAGGAAGGAAGGAAGGGAGGGAGGGAGGGAGGGAGGGAGGGAGGGAGGGAGGGAGGGAGGGAGGGGGGAGGGAGGGAGGGAGAAGAGAAAGAGAGAAAGAGAAAAGGAGGGAGGGAGGGAAGGAAGGAAGGAAGGAAAAGAGAAAGAAAGAGAGAAAGGAAGAAAGGAAGGAAGGAAGGAAGGAAGAAAGAAAGAGAGAAAGAAAGAAAGAAAGAAAGAAAGAAAGAAAGAAAGAAAGAAAGAAAGAAAGAAAGAAAGAAAGAAAGAAAGAAAGAAAGAGAAAGAGAAAGAAAGGAAGGAAGGAAAAGAAAGAGGGAGGGAGGGAAGGAGGGAGGGAAGTAGGGAAAGATCACAGCTCTGCGACCCTCCTGTCTTCAGAGCAACGGGTAGTATGGGCCATCAGATCCCAGATCATTTGAGCAATTTGGGATGGAGTGTGGTTTTGGTTTTTGTGTGTGTTGACAAAACACTGTCAGCAAATCACTGACCTTGGAAGGGTTGCTTCACCTCAGTTCTCATTTATAAAGCTGAATGGCAATACGTCTTTCCTTGCAGGCTTGTGCAGAAGTTCAATGAGATAGCACAGTGATGGTCCATGTTTTTGTGGCACTTACAGTGTACAGGTACTGCTGCTCAGGTACTTTATTCCCTGCCACAGCCCATCAATGAGGTCCTGTGATTATCGGCTCCATTTGATGGTGAAGACATGAAGGCACAGTGAGTTGGCGTGATTTGCTCAGTACCCTTCATGGAGTACGTGGTGGAGCTGAGATTTGAACCAAGGGCATGTGGTGCCTGCATCTGTGCACCTAATCGTGTGGAAGCTATAATGTGGGGTTTGTTTTTGTTTTGTTTTGTTTTTAAGAGTCAGTGTCAGGCCAGATGCAGTGGTTCATGCCTGTAATCCCAACACTTTAGAAGGCCAAGGAGGGCCAATAGCTCGAGCTCAGGAGCTCGAGACCAGCCTGGGCAACATTAGTGGGGCCACCTCTCTACTAAAAATACAAAAACACAGCTGGGCATGGTGGTGCACACCTGTGGTCTCAGCTACTTGGGAGGCTGAGGCAGGAGGATCACCTGAACCCAAGAGGTGGAGGTTGTGGTGAGCTGAGATCACACTTTTGCACTCCAGTCTGGGTGACAGAGCGAGACCCTGTCTCAAAAAAAAAAAAATTGCAACGAGCCAGTGTCTCGCTCTGTTGACCAGACTAGAGTGCTGTGGTGCAATCATAGCTCACCGCAGCCTCAAACTCCTGGGCTGAAGCGATCCTCCTGCCTCAGCCTCCCAAGTAACTGGGACTACAGTCATGTGTGCTACCACGCCCAGCCGAGTGTGGTGCTTTTTCATCCTGGGTCTGCATCAGAATCACCTGGGCTTCCTTCAAAGACCTGCTGAATCAGAATCTCCAACCTCTGTATTTGGAAAAATCTCCACGCCTTGGCATTGAGTCAGTGCTGAAATATGAACGTCCGTACCTCCTGGTCTCCCTTTTCCTGATTCACAGGGGAGGACTGCCGCTGTCAGCCTCTTCTTGGCTCTCAACCAAGCTGCAGGCCTGGATTATTAGGGTAGCCTCTGACCCATTCCTGATAGATCTATGTCACCAGCCTGAGCAACAGGTGGAACAGGCTCCAGGAGCTTTGGCAAGAAACGGCTGCCCATTGGATCATCCTTACCCGCCTGGCTGAAGCTGTAACTCTGGTCATATGGCCTCTGGCAAAGATGCTATGAGCCATGGTGTATGTCACCCAATCTCTATCTTCTAAATAAACCACACCTGGCAACCCCACGCTCTCCTGAGCCCCTGCAAGTTCCTGGAACCTCCCAGGATGCTCTTGATGATAATTACAGTTCAGTTGTAACTTGAAGGACTTAGGAACCCATGGTAACAACCATACTGAGAATCCTGAACATTAAAATGGGAATGTCTTCAGTTCTCATACCCTTCTAGAACATTCCCTTCTCAAATCTAAATTCATTCACACGGCTTTTATGATCCTACACTCTCTGACCCCTGCTCACCTGTCAGGCCTAAGCCCTACCACTCCCCACAACCCCAACCCCAGTAACCACACTTCATTCAGCCACATTGGCCTTTTGACTCTCCCCTCCCCGTCCCCTTTTTTTAGAAGCAGAGTCTTACTCTGTCACCCAGGCTGGAATGCAGAGGCATGATCAAAGCTCATCGGAGCCTCGACCTCCGGGGCTCAAGAGATCCTCCCACCTCAGCCTCCCAAGTAGCTGGGACTACAGGCAAGCACTAACGCGCTCAGTTAATTTTTTAGTTTAGTTTAGTTTTGTTTTGTTTTGTTTTTTGAGATGGAGTCTCACTCTGTCGCCCAAGCTGGAGTGCAGTGGCAAATCTCAGCTCACTGCAAGCTCCACCTCCCAGGTTCATGCCATTCTCCTGCCTCAGCCTCCCAAGTAGCTGAGACTATAGGCGCCTGCCACCACGCCCAGCTAAATTTTTTTGTATTTTTAGTAGAGACAGCTTTCACTGTGTTAGCCAGGATGGTCTCAATTTCCTGACCTCATGATCTGCCCGCCTCGGCCTCCCAAAGTGCTGGGATTACAAGCATGAGCCACCGTGCCCAGGCAGTTTTTATTTTATAGAGATGGGGTCTCACTATGTTGCCCAGGCTGGCCTCAAACTCCTGAGCTCAAGTGATCCTTCCACCTCAGCCTCCCAAAGTGCTGGGATTACAGGTGTGAGCCACTGTGCCTGCCTAAGTTTCTTTTGATCAAACCTCAGGGCCTCAGCACTTGCTGTTCACCCTACCAAGAAAGTTTTTTCCCTAGAACTTCCCACAGCTTTCTTGTCAATCAAATGTCAAGTCAAATGTCACCTCTTCACGGAGGCCTTTTCTGACCACCCAATATTAAGTCACCCTCGCTCTCTGCCTCCCCATCACTCTCCATCTCACTACCCTGCTTTATTGTCTTCCCAGCACTTACTGCATCCTAAAGCTGTTGTTGACGAGGCACAGTGGCTCACGCCTATAATCCCAGCACTTTGGGAGACCGAGGTGGGCAGATCGCCTGAGGTCAGGAGCTCCAGACCAGCCTGGCCAACATGGTGAAACCCAGTCTCTACTAAAAATACAAAAATTAGCCGGGCGTGGTGGTGTGCGCCTGTAATCCCAGCTATTCGGGAGGCTAAGGCAGGAGAATCGCTTGAACCTGGGAAGCGGAGGCTGCAGTGAGCTCAGATCACGCCACTGCACTCCAGCCTGGGCGACAGAGGGAGACTCCATCTCAAAAAAGTAAAAAAAAAAAAAAAAAAGAGGGCCCTTGAATGATACATTGTTTCATTCAACATGGGTGGTTTCACCATAACTCAATTGCTAGCTGGGGCCACTAGCTGGAATTCGCACATTCTGCCCGCATCTGCATGGGTTACCTCACTAGGTTTCCTCTGACATTGCAAAGCTGTGCCTGTTCGGGGAATGGGGGCGTCTACATCCCAGTGTGAGTGAGTGTGTCTGTGAGTGTGCCTCGTGATGGAATGTGTCTTGCCGGGATGGGGTCACATCACGCACCCTGGGCTGCCAGTACAGGCTCAGGCCACCCGAGACCCTGAACTGGAATAAACAGGAAAATAACAATCTTACATGTTTTTCTTAATCTTTCTTAAAAGTACGTATAGCGGCCGGGCGCGGTGGCTCAAGCCTGTAATCCCAGCACTTTGGGAGGCCGAGACTGGCGAATCACAAGGTCAGGAGATCGAGACCATCCTGGCTAACCCGGTGAAACCCCGTCTCTACTAAAAAATACAAAAAACTAGCTGGGCGTGGTGGCGGGCGCCTGTAGTCCCAGCTACTCGGGAGGCTGAGGCAGGAGAATGGCGTGAACCCGGGAGGCGGAGCTTGCAGTGAGCCGAGATCGCGCCACTGCACTCCAGCCCGGACGACAGAGCGAGACTCCCTCTCAAAAAAAAAAAAAAAAGTACGTATAGCTCACATTCATTTCAATGTTTAATATGAGAAGTGTGTTGGTCTTTATTTAGAAGTTTGGTGATGTTTTTGTGACCAGAAATATGCCATAGGAATTTAACTCTTGTTAATATCAGTAAACCTATGGTAAAATTGGTTTTGTAATGTGTTGTTTCACTTAAAGTCACAATTTCCAATAACCTGTTAATGACATTCAGCGAGGACTTACTGTGCCTGAGATGGGCGCTGGTGTGACAGACACCACTGGGAGCACCTAACAGGGAGGGCGAGCTCACTCCCTGAGTTTGAACCCTGACTCCATCACGATTAGTGGGGGCCCTGGACCCACCTCTGGGGTATATAACCTGAGGCTTTCCTCTGTGAGCCCCGGGTTTCTTCCTCTGTGAAACAGGGAGAAGAATGAGGCCTCCTCCACTGGCTCATCATGAGGATAAGTGAGATAGTACCTGTTAAGCCTATAGTACAGCACCAGGCCTATAGGACCAGCAACCCCGGTTGCAGAGTCGGGAAGAGGAGGGCGGGGCAGATGTTTGCCGGCAGCATCACTCACAAAGTCTGACCTAGGTAAGCAAAGGCTTCCCCATGTGGCTTCTTCCAGGGAGGCTCAGCAGTGCGAGGGGAGATTCCAGGCCAGCGCTCTGCTTTAATCTATCAAGCTCGTCGCTGCTGCAGAAGCCAGACAGAACCACTTATCAAGAGTCATTCTGGGGCCTCACAAATAATTCCCCAACCCCTGCCACGAGCTTAGGGAAGACACAGGTGAGGCAGGCAAGTTTATCTCAAAGCAGAGACAAGATAAAAACAAAGATAATAGGAGACTCGCTGTTGCAAGGGCATATGTTGGTCTGTTTACAGAGGGCCAGCTCTGCTCCTGGTAGCTGGAGACAAGGGGTCCCTTCTCCATGGGAAATGTTAGCCACATGGAGTAAAATGGAGTCAGTGGAGGGGGGAGGCAC
The DNA here is from genome assembly GCF_037993035.2 of Macaca fascicularis. Classification (NCBI taxonomy): domain Eukaryota; kingdom Metazoa; phylum Chordata; class Mammalia; order Primates; family Cercopithecidae; genus Macaca; species Macaca fascicularis. The sequence goes on from NC_088394.1 coordinate 23,609,197, forward strand.
TGCTCTCCCCAGCAAGACACATCCCATTTGCTTGCAGGTTTTGATGTTGTTTTGTTTGTTTGTTTGTTTGGTGTTTGTTTTAGAGTCTCACTCTGTCACCCAGGCTAGAGTGCAGTGGCGAGATAGCTTATTGCAACCTCCACCTCCTGGGCTCAAGCGATCCTCCCACCTCAGCCTCCCAAGTAGCTGGGACTACAGACATGCACCAACCCATCCAGCTAATTTTTGTGGTTTTTTTGTAGGAACGGGGTCTCACTGTTGCCCAGGCTGGTCTCAAACTCCTGGGCTCAAGCACTTTGGCTTCCCAAAGTGCTAGGATTACGGTGTGAGCCACTGTGCCTGGCCTCTGGTTTAGTTTTTTACTTTTTTTTTTTTTTTTTCGTAGAGACAGCATCCCACCTTATTGCCCAGACTGGTCTTGAACTGGTGTCAAAGAATCTCCTGACCTCAGCATCCCAAAACAGTGGTATTACAGGCATGAGCCACCGCGTCCAGCTCACATCCCTTTTAAATGATGGCTCCTGTGTGACCTCAAACGTGTGACCTCAACTCTCTGAACTTCATTGTCTCATCTAGCACATGGGGATACTATTGGGATGGATTCACAGTGTTGTTGGGAGGATTTAAAAATTCAATGCAGTCAAAAGTGTTTGGTTCAGGGTATGGTGAATAGAAAATGCATGGTAAATGCAAGCAGTTGTTGTTTTGTTGGTGTCGAGTTTACCAAGTTGGAAGCACTTCAGAGAAACATACCACGTGAATTTATTTCCCAAACAGCACCTAAGTGGTGCTTGTATACCAGGCACGGTCATTCAATTGCCTTAACAGCTCTATGAGGGACTGAGCATGGTGGCTCATGTCTGTAATCCCAGCACAGGTGGGAGGATAGCTTGAACTCAGGAGTTTGAAACCAGCGTGGGCAACATAGTGAGATCCCATCTCTACTAAAAAAAAAAAAAAAATTAGCTGGGTATGGTGGCATGAGCCTGTAGTCCCAGCTACTAGGGAGGCTGAGGTGGGAAGATCACTTGAGCCCAGGAGGTCAAGACTGCAGTGAGCTGTGGTTGCCTCACAGTACTCTAGCCTGGGTGACAGAATGAGATCTTGTCTCAAAAACAAAACAAAACCAAACAAAAACAGCTGTATGAGGAAGGTATTTTTGTTATCTTTCATACCCTTTTTTTTACGCATAACATAAAACTTATTCTCGCACCCATTTTTAAGTGCACAGTTCAGTAGTATTAAGTATATTCACATTGTTGTGCAGCAGATCTCTAGGACTTCCTTGTCTTGCAAAACCGAAACTCTGTATTTTTTGAACACCATTTCCCCATTTCGTTCTTCCCCACCCCTCACTGCCAGTCTCTGGCAATCAACATTCTACTTTGTTTCTAGGAAGGGACTATTTCTAGAAACTAGGGACTATTCTACTTTATTTCTAGGAAGGAACTAATTTAGGCCTGTTTCACAAATCAAGAAACCAAGACCAACTACATAATTTGAGGGACTCAGAGTAAAATAAAAACGTGTTTAATTTATTTATTTATTTATTTTTCTGAGACGGAGTCTCTCTCTGTCACCCAGACTGGAATGCAGTGGTGCAATCTTAGCTCACTGCAACCTCTACCTCCCAGGTTCACGCGATTCTCCTGTCTCAGCCCCCTGAGTAGCTGGGATTACAGGCACTCGCCACGACGCCCGGCTGATTTTTATATTTTTAGTAGAGATGGGGGTTTCACCATGTTGGTCAGGCTGATCTTGAACTCCAGACCTCAGGTGATCCACCCACTTTGGCCTCCCAAAGTGCTGGGATTACAGGCATGAGCCACTGTACCCGGCCTCCAGGGTTTAAACTGCTCTAAAGAAGGTCAAGACAGTGACAGCAGAGCTTTAACCGAAGCACAGAGCCCTTCTGAATAGTCACACAGGGCCAGCGAAACCAACCCTGGAGAAAACCACGGGCCAGAGAAGGTATATAACTTTCCCAAGGTCACACAGCAAGTGTTGGAGCCAGGATTCAAGCCCAGTGTCTAAAATGACACGACTCCCTTTAC